>NC_141693.1:968824327-971506807 GCF_964263255.1 Lissotriton vulgaris | reverse complement strand
ACCAGATGTTTTACACACATACTGCAGGAGATTTGCAAACAGCTTCCAGATGTCTATAGAAGTGCAGAGAGTGAGACACTTTATCGTTTTTTCCTATGTTTGGGTTGTGAAAAGTGACAGACCGACAAGACAGGGGCTCAGCTATAAATGGTGCAGCAGGTACTGTGGCACCAGGACCCCCAAGCGCGAGGAACCCTTTATACCTCAATGATGGCTATATTTAACTGCTGGGCCAGGGGCAAATTGTGCCACTTCCCTTGCTTGCATCAGGACCCATGGCATCCTCGCTATGCTAATGAAATTAGGCTTGCCTGTTTTAGCACCAGACAGATCGCGTGCTGACCATCAACAACGTCTGCAGCGTTTGTACACAGAAAACTCTTTCTTGTTGCAGACACAAAAGACGCGCAGACACAAAAGAGCCTGTTTGTGTCGCACTCTGGAGCCCACAATTATGTGTATGATGAATTTGAGGTCTAATCGAGCGTCTCATTGAATCCGGTTCCCCGTCGTGTCGCTCTTTAATTGCTGCTGCTCTGCTCACAGTGCAACCCCAGACCCCGCCCCCGAGGAAAGGCTTCTCCAGACACCACAGGCCACGGCGAAGAGTTGTTCTGTCACCCAGGGATGTCCCACACTGCCTAGGTTTCCCCTCTTAAAACTTTTTTTTTGCAGATTTATATAGCGCGAACTCAATTCGAAGGTATTGAGGCGCTTTACATGAGCACCAGTTACGTTACACAAGGGCACATTCATTTTTTGGTAGACGCGGAGATTGCGATATTTTCTCAGAATCACAGGATGCTGAGCCGATGCCGAACCTGTTTCTCCAGTTCCAAAGATGGAAGCTCTGGCCCTAAGGCCACATCCTCTCCCCCACTTGATAACTTGTTCGCTGCAAGTGCTGCATTGTGGACTCGACCGTCTGTAAACATACTGCGCAACTAACCGGTCATTTCTGTAGATTACACACGTCATTCAATCCTGATGTCTTTTCCAACCTATTCACGAATTCTACAATGTTTGATTGTGCTCCAGTTCACTGATACCTTCAAATGCATTTGCAATAAGCTCTTCAATTCAGTGTTGTGCTGGGGTTTGTATGGTGCTGCTGAATGGGTGTCTCGAGGATTTCAGTCCTGTAGGCTGCTTCTGTGCTTTAGGTTGGGCAAGGGGTTGATTTGACAGATTTCTGCCCAAATGTTTATTTTGCAGAAGAGGGGGTTTGACTTGTCTGGATGTTGGCATTGCAGTATTAGGTTAAGTGACTTACCCATTCAGCTGCACCATGCAAACCTCAGCACAGCAGTGGAGGGCTTAGATCATCAGTCTCGCCAATAAGGTGTGGCTGTTAAGGGGCAAACAGAACAGTTAGGTTCCCCGTCTGCAGGGCAGTTCTTTCAGCAGAAAGACGTCGGTGTGATTTGTGGATTTCCTGGTTGCGTCGAGTATGATGATCTGTGGGAAATCTGCTTTCCATGTGGGTTACCCCTTGGGGTTTTAACAGGAAGAGAAATAGATAAAAGGTTTCTCCTCCATAGCATACGAATTGGCGGACCTGTGGTGGACGGTCTGTCAGGTCAAGGGTTTCATAAGGCAAAGTCAGGTGAGGCTCCAAATTCTGAAAAGTGCAGTTCCCCAGCCTGCAAAGGAAGCAAAGAAAAAAACAGCCGGGCATCCACTGTTTTTTGGCATACCTCTTATTCTCATCCCATAGTCCCTCATACGCCAGACTTAAATTAACTCCGCAACCTCTGAAAATATCTTTATCACTAGGTTGGAGGAAATCTGTCTTAACAATGAACTCTTACAAATGTAGGAGCTTTTTGAGATGAACTACAACCATGAGTTGGAGAATAACGTTGTGTGTCCAGAAGCTTTATCTCCCTTCAAGTGGGGATATACAACCAGTGACCAAAGTGAAACACTAACAAGCCAGCCAAATTGAGAATGTTTGTTGGGCTGAGACTAGCATTCATAACATCACTGTGCCTTTGGCTGAGGTAAATAAGACCCCAATAGATTTGTTGTGGGTAGAGCAAAAAGTGGGATACTTCAAGAAGAGACATGTATGGGCTAATGCATTAACAAAGATGCCTAGTAAATGGAGAACTGCCTGGGACTATGAAAAATGGCCTTGCCGCATGTGCACTCCTGCAACTTGATAGGTGAAAACTACCAGACATCTAATGTAAGGCACCCAACTGACTTGAGTAGCTTCTAAGCACTGGAATCTTTGTTTAAAATACTATTACAGAGTATCCTAGAGAAGCACAACTTTGAGTGAAAAATAACCCTATATTTAATAATGATGTGGAAAACTACGATACATAATATGGCATGTGGGATGTCACTGGGCAAATGGACCACTTGATTGTCAGTGTACAGCAGTCATTTTGGTATCAAACTTTATTCAGAGTTTGTTTTATAGACCTGGAGCAAGCGTTGTGACTATTTCAACTATTTGATTCAGACCTCCCCTGAGGTCAACAAATACGGATACATAAAATTAGTATTGTTAGATTATAATATTACAACTTTTAAAACGCTTAATAAGATGAATAAGTAGTCATTTTGTCTGATCCACATGTACAACATACACTTAAAAAAAATGTTACGCCTGGAGCGAGCGTTGTGTGTTATGTGATAACAGAATTCTATTTGCGTTGTAGTTTCAATTTGTAAACCGTTGTGTGGAAGCGGTTTGGATGTCATGGGTTAGTTTGTCTGACAGTCAGGTTCTTTTTAGAGTGCAGCTTCTTTTTTAGAACAGTGCTCTGTTTTTTTAAATACATCTACTTGGTAGAACCATCATGATAAAGAAAAGTATGTCAGGTTGGTAACCTGGTCTAGGATGAGGGTGATCCAGGTGTTCGTTGTGTACATGATTTCTGGCAGAATGATGACAGTCAGCATTTGTGGGTGCCTTTAATATGAGTAGTAGACCCACTGGCGTGAGGGATATCCAAGACTTTCACTGTTGTTTTACTGTTATTGTTGAGTGTTAGACCTGTCAACCCTAGGGTGGTCTTACCCCATTTTTTTCGCCCTTTGCCTTGATTTTTCCACCCTCTTATTTTTGTTGGACCTATGTCTCTGGGTGCCTTACCACTGCCAATCAGTGCTAAGGTGCAGGTGCTCTCTCCACCAACATGGCTGCCACAGGCCCCTGCTACTGCAGAGTGGTCTTTTTAGTAACATACTAGTAGCCAGGAGCTGGCTGGGACATTAGGATACTGTTACCAATGCCATCCCGCCTTTTCTGCCCATAGCCCAGACTGTGGAAGCTCCTGGAACCTTCCGGAATAGGGAAGGGGTTACACTTCGCCGCCTTAGAGATTGGTCACCTGACCTAGGGGTATTTAGGGAAAGGAGGGAAACCTGCTTGTCAGTTGGGGCATCAATGGACCTGGGGGAACCTCTGCAGGAGTTTAGGAGGAAGGGCCTAAGCAAGTAACCTATACCATTGGAAGTGACTGGACCTAGGCACCGCCTTCTAAGTAAAGTAAGGGACTCTACCAAACCCACTGATCTGGCCCAGCATTGGGGAACCCATCGAACCACCTGCAGTGAGCTAAGGGAACCATCCTGACTCTGACCCACCAACTCAATCCCCCTTTCTACCTATCCCCCAAGGAACTGCCTGAGAAGGGCGCCAAAGTCATCAAGCGCCAAGAAAACACCTACTTACAAGAAGAACTGCTGGGGGATCAACCAGGTAACAGCACTGCACCATTCTAGTGCTTCCCTGACTGAACTGTGCCCCTCTGTGCTGTCCTTCCGAAGATACCTTGCCCTGGACTGCCTGAACTGCTATTATTAAGGCGCTGCATTTCCCAAGTGCCCCCCTGCTGTGCCCCGAGCGCTGTGACTCTGGAAGCTGTGGTGTCCCCAAAGCGCTGTAAAGCTCCCTGGGCACTATATTTCTCAAGCGCTCCCCTGCTATGCCCCTTTGAAGCACCTTGTGAACTCACCACCACAGCCCTGGTCTTTGCCTTGTGCCCCCTGTGAAGCGCTGTGCCCTGGAGCGCTTCTGGCTGCCCACGCGCTGTTGTGGATCACCGCCGTGGCCCGGCACCACATGGAAGAGGTGCCGCCACTGTCCCGAGGCCTCTGGAGTACACTGGGCCCTGCCATCACCGACGCTGCCCCGGCACTTGCCTGGAGAGGCCCCCCGCTGCTGCCTTCCTTGTCGTGGCAGCCCCCGGAGCCAAAAGAGGGCTGCCATAGGGCTGCAGTAGGCCGCGCCAGGCCTGAGAGACCGGGAACACCCTTCTCACATGACGGGGGCGTCCGGCCGCATCACCGGCCACGCCCCGCTCGTGCTGTGCGTTGGGGATGCCCAGACGTGGGTCCCAGGCACTCCACACCACGGGAGTCAAGCTAGCCGGGCTGATGAGAGGTGTTACCTCGAAACCGGTCCGGTCCTCGGATGCTTGATTCCGTTCTGGGAAGGACATGGCTTTTGTAGTTCGGACTGGACTGTTCCCATGGGGCACAGGGTCAGAGCTGATTTGCATATCGCCATTGTCTAACCCAGGGTGGTGTGGAGTGCAAAAAACGATGGATTTGGGCCCAGATCTTTGGACTGGGGTGAGTGTGTGACATTGATCCACATTCGGTCCATCACCTGTTGTGTTTGCATATTCCGCCCTAAGTCCGCTGGGGATGCCCAGACGTGGGTCCCAGGCACTCCACACCACTGGAGTCAAGCTAGCCGGGCTGATGAGAGGTGTTACCTCGAAACCGGTCCGGTCCTCGGATGCTTGATTCCGTTCTGGGAAGGACATGGCTTTTGTAGTTCGGACTGGACTGTTCCCATGGGGCACAGGGTCAGAGCTGATTTGCATATTGCCATGGTCTAACCCAGGGTGGTGTGGAGTGCAAAAAACAATGGATTTGGGCCCAGATCTTTGGACTGGGGTGAGTGTGTGACATTGATCCACATTCGGTCCATCACCTGTTGTGTGTGCCATCATTGGCCGACACGACCGCACCCCACTCACCGGCCGGCGTCACACCCTGCAAGAGCCTCCACGGATTGGGCCGACACCGGGAGAAGCCCCGGGAGCCTCAGGACAGGCCCAAACATCGGCGAGGGAGCTCACCTGTCGGACTCTGACCCTGGTCTCACTCGGGGACAGAGAGATGGTCCCAGTGACGCCCTTGCCATCGAACACTGCCAAATACTGGCAGAGGTTGCAGGTTAACGGACAGGAGGTGGAGGCTCTGAGGGACACAGGTGCCAGCATGACAATGGTGTTTAGGCGGCTGGTGTCCCCAGAACAAATGATCCCTGACGTATTCCATCCGGCCGTATTGGCTGACGGCAGTCTGAGTCACTACCCTGTGACTCAGGTTCCCTTTGAGTGGACAGGAGTCAAGGGCCTATTGAGAGTTGCTGTAAGCCCTGCCTTGCCAGTTGAGTGTCTGCTCGGAAATGATCTGGAGTATACCGCCTGGAAGGAAATGGAGTTCCAAGCCCACACTGAAATGCTGGGGTTACCAGGATGGACCTGCGTGGTCACGAGGTCCATGGCTGCCCGGCAAGGAACTCAACTCGGGTTGGAGCCTGAGACTACGGCCTTACCCAATGCTGGTCAAGAAGAGGATGTTGTGGAGGACGCGCCCCGTGTGCTGGATGGGGAGCCCATGGAGGTAACCCCAGAGTCCGCGGAGGTGGATGTTGTTCCCGTGGGGGACTTGCCGACCCCTGCCGAGTGGCATGTGGAAGGAGGGCCTACCCGGGAGGAATACTGTTGGGCGCAGAGAGAGTGTCCCACGCTTGAAGGCATGCAGCGGCAGGCCGAAGCCCAAGCGACCAACCAAGAGACCGGCAATTACAATGTGTACTGGAAGGATGGCCTCCTCTACAGTGAGCCTAAGGCTCCGGTGCATGGATCCTCAAGGACCTTAGTGGTCCCGCAATGCTACCGGGCCTTCTTGCTAAAATTGACACACCAAATTTCCCAAGCGCCCCCCTGCTGTGCCCTCCGAGCGCTGTGACTCTGTAAGCTGTGGTGCCCCCTAAGCGCTGTAAAGCCCCCCGAGCGCTATATTTCCCAAGTGCTCCCCTGCTGTGACCCTTTGAAGCACCTTGTGAACTCACCACCGCAGCCCTGGTCTTCGCATTGTGCCCCCTGTGAAGCGCTGTGCCCTGGAGCGCCTCTGGCTGCCCACGCGCTGTTGTGGATCACCGCTGTGGCCCGGCGCCACGTGGAAGAGGTGCCGCCGCTGTCCCCGAGGCCTCTGGAGTTCACTGGGCCCTGCCGTCACCTCCGCGGCCCCGGCGCTTGCCTGAAGAGGCCCCCGTTGCTGCCTTCCTTGTCGCGGCGGCCCCCGTAGCCAGGAGAGGGCCGCAGTAGGCCGCGCCAGACCGGAGAGGCCAGGAATACCCTCCTTATGTGACGGGGCGCCATACCGTGTCACCGGTCACGCCCTGTCCATGCTGTGCCGTCATTGGCCGACTCGGACGCACTCCCCTCACCGGCCGCACTGTGATAGGCGGCCGGCCTCACACCCTACAAGAGCCTCCACAAAATGGGCCGACACCGAGAGAAGCCCCGGGAGCCTCAGGACCGGCCCAAACATCGGCAAGGGGGCTCACAGGAGAGCGTGAGCCCCCTCCTTCTGTTTCAGGCCCGGGACCAGTCCTATTACCGTTGCGGGGTTCCCCGATCGGCCCCCACTGTGCCCCACCACTGACCTAGGCCACGAAGGCCTCCTCAAGGGCTGATAGCGCCGAGCCTATCCCTGGGGAGGGCGGAAGTTCCAGGACAAAGCGGGGGCTGCCCAGGAGCCTTAGTTGAAGAGAGATCCAGCCCCGCGACTGCCCCTCCCTGCAGGAGTCTGAAGCTGGGCGCTGCAGACCCCAGTAAACCCCCTGATCAGCCTGCCAGCCCGGAAGAACTGAGTAAGTGGGGGAACTGTGTTGCAGAACACAGGACTGGGCCTGAGTCTTCTCAATTAGGAAATGTTGTTGCACCCCCAAGTGACCTGTGACCTTAATCCTACCAAGAGTGTTTCATTAGGGATTTGGATGCCCATGATCGTAGGGGTAGGTGTTTGTTGCTCGGGCTATATTCCCCTTTCTGCCTGAATGGAGTTATACTGGACGTAGCCTGAAATGCAATGTTCTCAATTACAAATATGAATTATTGTTCTCTTTACTAAATCTGCTGAGGTTACTGTTGATGCCATGCAGACATAATGAGATATTGCCTGTGTTTTGTAGGAATGGTTTTACTGATACTTAAACAATGAAATGTTGCCTGAGGAGTTAAACGCTAAGTTGATTACCATGAATTGCCTACCAACAACGAGATCAATCTAGATAAAAGCATATTGATTTTAAAAGACTAGCTGGTGTGGTGTTATTTATTATGTGCGTTCTCTGTCTCAGTGTGAGTGTGTGCTGCACGTCTACTTTACACCTAGCTTTCGGGTTCCTTCCCGCTCACGCCAAGCTACCCCCGTGGAATTGGGGACCTCTGTTCTCACATTGAGCTTCCTGGTTGGCTTGGTAGAGGTAGTTTGAGACCTATCATTAGTTTTAGCTCTCAATAATTGAAATAGGGTCAAATTCAAGGCTGGCATGTGGTGTTTGGGCTCATTCAACATCTTTTCAGAGGTTGTGTGTAAGTGTAGTTATTTAGGACAGGGTTGCAGCTCTTAGTGACACACTTCTAATAAGTATGCATGCGTCTCAGTACAATCTTAAATACATGGAAAACCAGCACCTGGTCTAGCGGTTTCTAAATTAGCCCAAACTTTATTTTTATTTGTTTTCACTTCTATGCATCAAATACATCTTCGTTATAATACTTAAACCATTATTGCACTGATTTAGGCTTACAGTCGTTGTTAGATTTGGGGGTCTCTAGTTGGCAGAGGTAGGTACCTTTGACCAAAGAGGGACCCTTGTGTTTAGTCAGGGTAAGGGGCTACACTCCTAAAATAACCCCTGCTCACCCCTTGGTAGCTTGGCACGAGCAGGCAGGCTTATTTCAGAGGCAGTGTGTAAAGCATTTGTGAACATATACAATTATACAGTGACATTACTACGGGTGGACACCACACAAGTTGTATTATAAAAATAAGTATTTTTATATAGCATTAACACAAGAAACAAGTTTTGGCATATCCAATATTTCTCGCCTTTCTCACTATTGTGAAGGAGTTCATGTCGCCCAAAGCTACTGCATCCCAGCACGAGTTCTCTGAACCGTGGGTGATTGCACTGGCCAGTTTTTTTCATGATAAGATCAAGTTAATCCAGGACTCCTTCTCAGCCCCTATCTCTAAGACGATGGTGTGCCAGGAGGATTTTTGGAGTCTGGCGGAGGATTCGGAGCGTACTCTGTCGGAATTTCCTCCTCTGTCGATCCCTGCGTCGCTGGATTTGTTATCTCAGCTTAAATCAGGTTCACCTGCTGACCCGTGCCCTGCCAGGTTCTTGGCGAGGATGGCGGAGGTGGTCAATCCTCTTGTGAATCGTGTGCTGAATTGTTCTTTGACCAGTGGCTTTGTTCCTGGCGTCTGGAAAGAGGCGATGGTGGTTCCGCTTCTCAAAAAACCGGGCCTTGATCCGGTCCTTCATGTTAACTATCGCTCGATCTCTCTCCTACCTGCTTTTGCCAAAATCGTTGAGAAGCATGTCCACAAGGTCCTCTCGGTTTTCCTTGAGACACATAGCTTGCTGCATCCCACTCAGTCTGGCTTCCGAACCAACTTTAGCACTGAAACCGTGCTTTTAGAAGTCAGTGAAGCTATCAAGGAAGTGCTGGATTCAGGTGGTAGGGCCATGTTGGTCATGCTTGATATGTCGGTGGCCTTTGACACCGTCCCTCATGAAGGTTTTTTTTGCAGACTTTATGAGATCGGTCTGCGAGGGACAGTGTTGAGGTGGTTTCAATCTTACCTGGCTGGTCGCCGACAGGTGGTCTGGGCCCCCCCTACTCAGCCGAAGTGCCGCCTCTGGAGGTCGGAGTTCCGCAGGACTCCGTTCTGAGCCCGACTCTTTTTAATATCTTTCTAACCCCGTTGGCGGGGCTGGCTGAGTCCTTTGGGGCCCAGATATTATCATACGCCGACGATACTCAGCTCCTTTTTACGTGTGCAAAGGGGGCTGAGTTTGATGGAGAGAGGATTCGTGGTGGTCTTGGAGCTGTCTTTGAATGGCTCCAGGGCAACAGTCTCAAGTGTAATCCGGGCAAATCTGAGGTGCTCTTCTTCGGGTGTAAATCTGACCCGAGTTGGCAAGCATGGTGGCGGCACGACATGTTTCCTCCGGCGTCTTCCTCCACCGTGGCGAAAAACTTGGGGGTCAAAATTGATAATGGGCTGACTATGAAAGCCCAAGTTCTTGGTCTTGTGGGCGTTTGCTTCGGTCTGCTTAGGATGCTCCGGAGGTTTCTTCCTCTGCTTTCATTGGACCATCGCAAGATTACCGTCCATGCCCTCATTGGTTCGAGGCTAGATTACTCGAACGTTCTCTACCTGGGTTTGCCCGAGTATCTGTTGCAACGAATTCAGGTAGTCCAGAACTCGGCGGCCCGGGCTATTTATGGTCTTCCCCGTCGTGCTAGCACTTCTGACCTTTTAATTACCCTGCACTGGCTTCCTGTCCGGAAGCGGATTGTTTTTAAGGCCCTTACGTTGGCCCACAAAGCACTGTATGCCACTGGAGCTACCTATATTCAGAAAAGGTTGGCATTCTATAAACCTGCTAGGGCTCTCAGATCTGAAACCCTCTCTCTTGCGGTGGTGCCTGTGGTGAAGAAGGCCCGGACTGGTGGACGCTCTTTTAAGCGTCTGACGCCTCAGCTCTGGAACACCCTTCCCTTGTCACTCCGCAGCACTGTCAATTTGCTTGCCTTTAGGAAGGGTCTAAAGACTTGGTTGTTTTGTCTCTAGCTTTCTGTTATTTTTTTTTCTGGTTCATTCTACTGTTGTGTTGTGTGTTAGTGTCTGATCCGTGGGTTGAAAGCGCCGGGACACTCCTTTGGAGTAGCTGAGCGCTATATAAAACACCCACATAACATAACATAACATAACAGGATATTGTGCTGGATAACTAAACACTTATAAGGTTCCATAGGCAAGAACTATTACCTATGCCAATGCTTGTTTTCCTTCTTGTGTTCCATCAACTGTGTTTTTTGCAATTTTCACCCTGAGTGGGCTGGGTATGCTCAGACGTGAGTCCCAGGCTCTCCACATCACTGGAGTCAAGCTATCCAGGCTGAAGAAGGCTGATAGCCAGAAACCGGTCCTTGGGTGCTTGATTCCGGTCTGGGAAAGACATGGCTTGGTAGTTCGGGCTGGACTGTTCCCATGAGGCACAGGGTCAAGGCTGATTTGCATATAGCCATTGTCTGACCTAGGGTGGTGTGGAGTGCAACAAAACGATGGATTTAGGCCCAGATCTTTGTACTGGGGTAAATGTAAGACATTGTTCTGCATTCTGTCCATCGACTGTGTTTTTTGCAATTTCCTTCTTGTGGGGCCACCATCAGGACACTGCAGGGCCTCCAGAAACAGCTGTGCAAATGCTGCACCGTTAGGCACACACGTGCCTCTGGAGCTGTAACCGGTGACTCATGTCTAATGCTTCTCTGTAAAGGCCTCTTCTCAGCAACATGCGTTAGGTGGCAGGATGGGCCCGCTGGTGATGGACCGGAATTTGCAAAAACAACAAGTGATGGACTGAATGTGGATCAATGTCACACACTCCCCCAGTCAAAAGATCTGGGCCCAAATCCATCGTTTTTTTGCACTCCACACCACCCTGGGTTAGACAATGGCGATATGCAAATCAGCTCTGACCCTGTTGCCCCATGGGAACAGTCCAGTCCGAACTACAAAAGCCATGTCCTTCCCAGAACAGAATCAAGCATCCGAGGACCGGACCGGTTTCGAGGTAACACCTCTCATCAGCCCGGCTAGCTTGACTCCAAGTGGTGTGGAGTGCCTGGGACCCACGTCTGGGCATCCCCAGCGCACTTAGGGCGGCATTTGCAAAAACAACAAGTGATGGACTGAATGTGGATCAATGTCACACACTCCCCCAGTCAAAAGATCTGGGCCCAAATCCATCGTTTTTTTGCACTCCACACCACCCTGGGTTAGACAATGGCGATATGCAAATCAGCTCTGACCCTGTTGCCCCATGGGAACAGTCCAGTCCGAACTACAAAAGCCATGTCCTTCCCAGAACGGAATCAAGCATCCGAGGACCGGACCGGTTTCGAGGTAACACCTCTCATCAGCCCGGCTAGCTTGACTCCAAGTGGTGTGGAGTGCCTGGGACCCACGTCTGGGCATCCCCAGCGCACTTAGGGCGGCATTTGCAAAAACAACAAGTGATGGACTGAATGTGGATCAATGTCACACACTCCCCCAGTCAAAAGATCTGGGCCCAAATCCATTGTTTTTTTGCACTCCACACCACCCTGGGTTAGACAATGGCGATATGCAAATCAGCTCTGACCCTGTTGCCCCATGGGAACAGTCCAGTCCGAACTACAAAAGCCATGTCCTTCCCAGAACGGAATCAAGCATCCGAGGACCGGACCGGTTTCGAGGTAACACCTCTCATCAGCCCAGCTAGCTTGACTCCAAGTGGTGTGGAGTGCCTGGGACCCACGTCTGGGCATCCCCAGCGCACTTAGGGCGGCATTTGCAAAAACAACAAGTGATGGACTGAATGTGGATCAATGTCACACACTCCCCCAGTCAAAAGATCTGGGCCCAAATCCATCGTTTTTTTGCACTCCACACCACCCTGGGTTAGACAATGGCGATATGCAAATCAGCTCTGACCCTGTTGCCCCATGGGAACAGTCCAGTCCGAACTACAAAAGCCATGTCCTTCCCAGAACGGAATCAAGCATCCGAGGACCGGACCGGTTTCGAGGTAACACCTCTCATCAGCCCGGCTAGCTTGACTCCAAGTGGTGTGGAGTGCCTGGGACCCACGTCTGGGCATCCCCAGCGCACTTAGGGCGGCATTTGCAAAAACAACAAGTGATGGACTGAATGTGGATCAATGTCACACACTCCCCCAGTCAAAAGATCTGGGCCCAAATCCATCGTTTTTTTGCACTCCACACCACCCTGGGTTAGACAATGGCGATATGCAAATCAGCTCTGACCCTGTTGCCCCATGGGAACAGTCCAGTCCGAACTACAAAAGCCATGTCCTTCCCAGAACGGAATCAAGCATCCGAGGACCGGACCGGTTTCGAGGTAACACCTCTCATCAGCCCGGCTAGCTTGACTCCAAGTGGTGTGGAGTGCCTGGGACCCACGTCTGGGCATCCCCAGCGCACTTAGGGCGGCATTTGCAAAAACAACAAGTGATGGACTGAATGTGGATCAATGTCACACACTCCCCCAGTCAAAAGATCTGGGCCCAAATCCATCGTTTTTTTGCACTCCACACCACCCTGGGTTAGACAATGGCGATATGCAAATCAGCTCTGACCCTGTTGCCCCATGGGAACAGTCCAGTCCGAACTACAAAAGCCATGTCCTTCCCAGAACGGAATCAAGCATCCGAGGACCGGACCGGTTTCGAGGTAACACCTCTCATCAGCCCGGCTAGCTTGACTCCAAGTGGTGTGGAGTGCCTGGGACCCACGTCTGGGCATCCCCAGCGCACTTAGGGCGGCATTTGCAAAAACAACAAGTGATGGACTGAATGTGGATCAATGTCACACACTCCCCCAGTCAAAAGATCTGGGCCCAAATCCATCGTTTTTTTGCACTCCACACCACCCTGGGTTAGACAATGGCGATATGCAAATCAGCTCTGACCCTGTTGCCCCATGGGAACAGTCCAGTCCGAACTACAAAAGCCATGTCCTTCCCAGAACGGAATCAAGCATCCGAGGACCGGACCGGTTTCGAGGTAACACCTCTCATCAGCCCGGCTAGCTTGACTCCAAGTGGTGTGGAGTGCCTGGGACCCACGTCTGGGCATCCCCAGCGCACTTAGGGCGCACTTTGGTGATGGACCGGAAGCGCTGGTGGTGGGTGAGTGACAGGCAGAGGGCTGGGGGTTGGATCACTGCACTACAATTCTGTGGTGGCTGATGTGTCCTGCAGCTGTACTGGGTCAGCGTGAGCTGGAAGCCAGAGTTGGCAATTGGGGTGGGCCAACTATATGCCAACTGGTAATGTGCCCTCCTCGGTGGTGAGGGGGGCGGACATCTTGTCCTCCTGCTCTGGCAGACTGGTGGTGCACACACTTACCAAGACCACTGCTCAAGGAGTGGCTTGTCAGCGCTGGGGCTGCATTGAAGTCTTATGCCCTTGATGTCATTTGTATGCAGACCTGCCCAGGTGTGTAAAAGGCGAGGTAGAGGAGCTTGCTCAACCAGGCCTGATAGGGGGGAGAATCCTCCGGCTGTGGTTTTATCCAGCCCACCCAGGCATCCAGGCTGGGCCCTGGGAAGCACCACTGAGTAGCAGCATTGAGTGAGCTGACCTAGATGCCATGCTGTTGTATCCCCAGGAACCGTCTGCTGGAAGGGCTCGGGTTGAGTCTGTCACGTGTCAGGTCTGTGGCTCTCAAAGGTTGGAAGGGCTAGGCAAATGTGAATAACATATCTGACCGATGACAATGAAAAGACGGTAGGGCTGGGACAGGGTCAGTCTTATCATGGTCCACTTCCACTGATTGGCCAAAAGGTCTGTAGCAGTCAGCCTACCTGCAGCCAGTTCCAATAAAATGCCATTAGGCCTGGGGCTCATCATATCTTTTGAGGGGACTGGTTTGAAGAAGAGACAGTCACATGTCAGTTAAGCTGACTACAGGACGGGGTGACACGGAGATTAGGCAGGGACTATGGCCTCTGTAAGCCCTGCCCCTGCAGATAGGACTTTAACACCTTAGAAGCCAGGGCTCGTGGGAGCAGCAGTGAACGGGTCCTGGAGAGAGACACCCCCTGGCAGAGATACTAGCCTGGTGGCCAGCTCACAGGTGGGCGGACGTGGCCCTCCTGACACAGGGTAGCCTGGCCTGGCAGAGTGAAGTTAGGGGCGGCCTGGGCACTGCTCTTCAGGCTTGTCCCACTGTGCGTAAATTTGTCATACATTATGACGAGCACCGCGGTCCCAGCTCCTCCCCAGTGTGGTTGATCTTAGGCACTTAGCCGCATTCCTCGTGTCCAGGAATCATAGGCTGCAGCTGGTAGTGCTTGGAAAGCTGAAATTCTTGTACCAAACGCAATACAATGTGCGCCACACTCTGACACCTTACAACGGTATCTAACACAACCTACAAAGTCATACTTTACATACAATAAAGTACATATGTAGTGACGTTGAACAGAGTGGCACAGATCGCCTTTCAATAGAATTCGGCATCATATACAATAACATACAATGATGTAGGTACAACAATCTAGCGTAAAACTCCATATAGGTACAGAAACATACCATACCATAACAGCAGAACATACATTCCTTGTAGTAACGTAGCTCACAAAATGATGAGATCGTGATCAATAGTGTAACACAATAACATACAAATGGTAACATCTCACGGTGTCACAGGCAATGCCTTTAATAACATACAACATCATCACATACAATAGCGTACATTAACATGAGCACACAAAAGTGTACGGTAACATACAACAGCAGAATACGCACACTTACAACCACCTTCCCGCAAAGTACACACAATAACATACAATAACGCACGGTAAAATACCCTACAATAACATAGGGCGCATTAACATGTACATACATGGCCTCACAGCTCCTGTTCCATCAACTCGTTGAACGAGAAACGCCTCACAGGTGTTGTGCAGCCTCATATGACTCAGTCAGGCACTGGCCAAAGCTTTTAGCTGTTGTAGGGCTTGGGCAGGGTCAGGCATCAGAGGAACACACTTCAGTGCCTCTAAAACTCTAGCAGAGCAGAGAGCATTAGCTCTCGGTAGGGTTGGGGTAGAGTCACTCATCAGAAGAACACACGTCAGTACCTCTAAAACTCTTGCAGAGAGCACTTGGCAGTTGGTAGGGCTGGTGCAGAGGCACTCGTCAGAAGATCACACACTAGTACCTCTAAAACTCTAGCAGCAGAGACCTTTAGCTGTCGGTATGATTAGGGTCGAGTCACTCATCGGAAGAATACACGTCAGTGCCTCTAAAACTGAGGCAGAGGTTATCAAATGCCAGAAAAACAGAGACCTTTAAACTTTCCTATGCTCAGATGCAGGCAGTAACTTGTCGATAACAAGCGAGAGTGATACAAAAGAGGGCGCAAGAGTGAGCAGCCAATCTGTTTTAAATTATCGCGCCTGTGTCTGGGCACGATAATTCAAAACAGTATCCCTGTCCATCTCCTCCTGTATGTCTACTTCTGGCCATTCTGAGTACCGATCAATGAGAACACACACATACTTCGGGTACCCTGTGCATCCAGTACAGGTCCAAGAATTTCTATGGACAACTTCTTCCAAGGGTTGGCAGGATTGTTGAACGTCCCCAGTGCCGGCCGCGGTAGGGTTTTAGATTTATCCGCCCTTTGGCGCTGGTCACACTCCCTTATGTGTCTATCGATCTGGATGTCCATTGCCGGCCACCAGTACACATGCTTGGTTCTCGTCTTCATTTTTACAATGCACAGGTGACCTTCATGCAATACGGCCAGTAGATGCGGTATTAATGACGCAGGAGGGACTACCTTATCCCCTCTGAACAGGAACGTCCCCTGATCTCCAATGGATAATTCTTCACGAACCTCAAAGAATCTCCTGAGTTCTGCTCGGAGGTGTCGTTTTTCAGGCCTTCCTTATAGTAGGAAGCTCTTAACCTCTTTGATATCTGAGTCGTTTTCATAGGCTTGTTCCCATTCTTGGCCGCTTATCACTTTCTCCGGGTCTTCTGCAAAGGCTACTCGGACTTCATCCTCGTCGGCTTTAGACGGTGCTTCCTCCATCGCTGATGCTCGGCTGAGGTAATCAGCTACCTTATTCTTAGTTCCTGGGATGTACTCGACATCATATCTGTAGTCTAACAATTTCAGAGTCATCTTGGCGATACGAGGTGTAGCACTTGCATGACCGCTGGATGTGAGTACTTTGACCAGGTGCTTGTGGTCTGTCTTGAGTTGGAATCTCGTGCCCCTTATGAATTGGCGGAATTTCCCCATGGCCCATACCACTCTCAGCAACTCCTTTTCAATCACACTGAATTTCTCTTCTGTTTGTGATAGGGACCTAGACGCAAAGCTAATGGTCGCCATCTCTCCATTCTTCCTTTCTTGCATGAGGACAGCCCCAAGTCCCTTTTCGCTCGCATCAGTGGTTAATACAGATTGTCCCTGAGGATCATATCCTTGTAGGGGGACTGCTTTGCTGATGTCTTCCTTGATTCTCTGGAATTCTCCTTGTGCTTCCTCTGTCCATGCAAAAGTTGTTTTGTCTCGTATGAGCAGACGTAGGTGGTGAGTCTTGGTTGCGAAATACTGTACGAACTTACTGTAGTATTTGGCCATCCCCAAGAATTACCTCACTTCCTCTTTGTTCTTCGGCGCAGGTGCTTCACAGATCGCCTTGACGCTGGCTTGTTTAGGTGTTATGCCTTGCTCACTGATTTCATGGCCTAGGTAGGTGACTGACGCCATTCCAAATCAGCACTTTTCCCACCCCACCGTAAGGCCATTTCTTTCCGAGACTTGCAGCAAAGGGCATCTGGCGGAACTGGTAGCATCCGAAGGGTGTTATGAATGATGTCAGTTTCGGCTCACGTGGTGTAGGTCTATCTGGTGGTAGGCGGAAGTGAGATCGATGGTGGAGAACCATCTTATCCCTTTTGTTTTCTCCAGCATTTCCTCTATCCTTGGTAATGGGAATTTTTCCACGATTATGCACTTGTTCAGTTCCCATAAGTCCACGCATAGACGGACCTTGCCATTGGGTTTCATCGCCACCACCAGCGGGGATAGCCATTCTGAGCAGTTTATCGGTTCGATGATCCAGTTATCTTCCAATCTCTGCAGCTCCTGTTGTACAGCATCTCTAACTGCTATTGGTATATTCCTCACCTTGTGGGACACCGGTGAGGCGTCGTCCTTAAGATCAATTCTATGCGTGAATTTCGTCAGTTTCCCCACTTTTTCCCCAAACACTGTGGGGTATTCGTCTTTCATCGTTTTGAAGTTGCTTCGCCTCGCTGTCACTCATCGCCCCGCTGAGACGTCTCTGCCAGTCAATAGCTTGGGAAACCCAATATACCCTTGGAGGCTTGGACAACACAATGAAAGGTAAAAGGAGCCTACAAGGGATTTGATTTCAAACAAACTTTTGTTAGTAAAACATTATGTGGGGTGTTGGTCCTTGTGGAACAAACACCAAAGTGTCATTAGACAACATCAATCAATGAAATTTCTTAACATAGACAACACGGGAGGACCTAGTATTATGAAAGGATACATTTTTATATAGTGAGCAAATATCAAAAAGGAATATAAAGAAATGAAATCAATCAGCAAACAGTCATGGAAAGAAGTAAAATCAAATTAACCTAGCAGTACATGACTGAACAACTATTCCAATTTAATCATGGGCAACAAATCTCATAATGAGAATATATATTGCTCTAGAGTAACTACATTTCTTAGGAATAGAAGATAGAGTTGACGTTTCAGTCTTTTTGGCTGTAGTCCATCAGGCCATCTTCAGGACAGAAATTGAAGCTGAGAAAAAAGACTCTTCTAAAGAATAAAGAAACCAGCCTGGTACCATGTACTTAGTCTTTGGTCACTGCTGTGATTAAAGTGCTGTAATATGGGAAAGGTAATTTCCTGTTCTTTGTTATTTGGAAGAAGACGTCTATATCAATACAGGAAAATATCTTCCAGATGCTGTATGAACATGCATGATCTTGCTCAAATAATGAGCGTAGACTGGAAACCGGCGTTCCTCCAGGAGTCAAAACGGCCGGTGAAGAAGGTTCGCATTGACTGTATAAGGTACGTACATTTGCATGTACCTTCATTCCTTTACGCATACACATTAGGCAAAGACTTGACGCTTGCCCTGCAATTTTTACAGATTTGCCTACCCAAAGAAACCCATTCCAGGGTGTCGGCTGACACCCCCGTGAAGAGGAACTACTGAAGCCATTTCTCTAGCTTCCCACGTGTATTCAGGTGAGCTAGCCCTGGGCATGACCTCCTCTCAAATAGTTCCTCCCTGACACACATACAGTTCTGACCCCCGCCTTTTCCACGTTTGCAGGCTGTACCACACACCCTCTGTCCTGATAAAGACCGGACAAAGATGCAATTAAGTCTGCACCACTTCATAGGGTCGAAACTTCGATGTTGTTTATGTCAATCCATCTATGCAAAGTCGCAACACAAATAAGAAAAACTTCATTCTGTTGTGACTATTGATTTAAAAAATGGACACACAAGAGATTATGTTTTGTTTATATGTATAAATATATGTCACCCTTCTTATCCTTGTACAGCATGGTCATCACCACTCACTACCAGTCACTAAAGCATTGCACAGTTTATGTGTTCTTCATGTTATTTTATTTCGGACAGCCATTTATCCATTGATTAATACAGGCAAGGTATATACTAAATAGTTACCTTGGGTATTAAATTCAGTGTTGTGTGTCTTTGTGTACTATACATACAATGTTGCTGCATAATATGTATTAAGTACAGTGAAGCAAAGAAATTGTGCTATTCCCCACAGAACCACTGTTTTTGTTTACCTTCAAGACCCAGGTTCGGAGGGTTACTGGGTTACCCCATTATAACTAATGGTTAGTTACAATGGAGGCACCCACGCTTTAGCATTAAATGCCTGGGATGTTAAAAGTGAAAGTGCGGGTGCTGCCATTATAACAAAAGTTAATTAATTGAAAAAAAACATGCTGCCACATTCGGTGCACAAATAAGAAAACAAAAGCGGGCACCATTATGTCAGCTGAGGCATGCCCCGCTCGTTATATGAAACAAGCATTTGCAATGCAACAGGACTCGCATTTGCGCAAGTCCTATTGCATTGCAAACAAGAGTGTGGGCGGAGTGTGGGGGCAAGAAGGCACAGACTGCGGGAGTGGGAGGCACTGGAAGAAAATAGTGCTCACAATATTAATGAAACATTCTGTGCAACACTCGAATTAAAGGGGCACTTAGCCATGGAAGTATACAAATAACAACATGCTTGTCATAAAGAGGGACTAACAAGCCTAAAACCAATTGGAAGGCAGCATTTAGGAACTAAGCCAATGAAAAAGATGAGGAGAGAGTGGGTGGAGCTTCCACAGAGTTTCCACTCCATACTGAATAGTGCATGCCTCCTAAAGCGAGCAGAGCATGCACGCTGCCGCTATAGGCTTGACCTAAAAAACAGGAGCAGACCCGAACAACCTCAATAACTTTAGACCTGTCTCTAAACTCCCCTTACTAGCCAAAACTCTAGAGAGGTGTGTTCTCTCACAACTAAACCAACACATAGACCACAAGAATCTCTTGGACCCTCATCAATCGGGGTTTTAAAAAAGTATGCAGCATAAAAACAGATTTTCTGAACATAGTACATGACCTTCACAAATCCCTGGATACAGACCAATGCTGCCTACTCATACTCCTAGACCAGCGACCTTCGACATGGTTGACTACAAGCTTCTCCTGGATTCCCTCCAAAATAGGATCCCTGCGGATAGAGTGGTCCTACACTGGTTCACAACTTTTGTACATAACCATTCTCAACAAATAAAAATTAGAGATCTGACTTTTGACACAACAGCAATTACCCAGAGTGTAATCCAAGGCTCTGTCCTCTTACCTACACTGTTCATTATCTACATGGAGCCCCTCATTGTCATTCTCAACCAAGCAAACACCCCCTTAAATCTATACGCAGATAACACCAAGCTCTACATGGAAATCTCACTAGAGAACTTACACCGGCTAAATGCTATCCTCAAAGAAGTACTAAAATGGTAATACCGCAACCACCTAAAGATCAACAAAAGTTAGACAGAAATTCTACTTATATCGAAGACAGAGCAGTCCCCCAGATGCAAGAATGAATAAACTCCATAGACACTCTTAATTGCAATCTAAGCCCAGCTGGTTCAGTCAAATCGCTAGGACCCCAAACTGATCATGAAAGATCACATAAAGAACAGTGCGAAGAATGCCTTCCACAACCTGAAACTTTTGAACAAAATTAAACATTACCTGCCGCAGACTAATCTTAAAACTGCCATGCAAGTGCTGGTGCTGTCCAGATTAGACTACAGGAATGTCAGCCACACAGGCACGGCGAAAGCCCATCTGGCACCCCTTTGATCCTCTCTCAGTGCAGCAGCCAGAATGTTCACAGGAAAAAAAAATATGACCACATCTCCCCTTCTCTGAAAGAACTGAATTGGCCCCAATTGAGGCTTGCTATAGCTTCAGAACTGCTTGTCTAACTCACAAAGCCCTTTACACTGGGAAACCAGCCTACCTTACCTCTAAACTCAAAAAGACAGGCCATAAAAGAAAACTAAGAAGCTTAAACACCCCACTCCTCATTCTGGCTAAAGCCCACAAACTAAAAACCCTGACACTCCTTTTCAAGCAATGTACTTAAAATCTGGAACTCCATTCCAGTACAAATAAGGATGAACCCCTCCTTCTTGAGCTTCAAGAGACAGCTAAGGATTTCCTACTCAACCAACATCTCAACTAGCAGGACATCAATTCCACATAACAGCTATTCCCCTCCACTCTTGTGTTTCTTCCTAATTCAGGCTCATACTGTGATTTGTTTTGATTCAATTCAGCTGCAATGATTATATGAGTGATCTGTTATGAACATGCAATAATGTAAAGCACTCTGATACCCTCAGGCCTTGTCAGCGCTATATAAAAATCTTAAATAAATAAATATAAAATAAATAGAATAAAGAACAATCAGTATTTAATTGACCAAAATTTGACAGAGGAGAAAAGTTATATGGAGAAAATATTACCAAGGATTCAGAAATGTAATACCCAACACATTGAAATAACTTAATGCTTTTAAACATTAGCATAATAAATTAAATGCACCTTAAATAACCACTAACAATTCAAATTGTATCACCATACTTATTTGAACAAAACGTACCTATCTTTATTTGCCTTACAGATATAACAGTGACTGTAATTAGAATTGTGAAAAATGATTCAGCATGAGGCAAAGAAATATTGTAGATAACAACCATCATTTATAAAATAAAATACGCTCTGCTTAAAGAAGTAACAACCAATAAGGTACAAATATTTCCAAAATTATAAAGTAAAAAGTCAAAAATTGCATCATTTTTTATGCAAAAAAACAAGTAACCAATCCAACAATTAATATTCTGTACTAAATGCCTAACAGATTAAATGTCAGATCACCTTTCAAGAAATTTTCGCTACAATGAAGGGTGTGCCTGCTCAGGCACCGCCGTAGGGATTAAGATATCCATTTCCAACAGCTTTTTGATGGCATTCCCACTGCTATGGAAAGGCTGTCGGAAATCAATCAATCAATCAATCAATGCATTTATATAGCGCACTACTCACCCGGAGGGTCACAAGGGGCTTGGGGAGGGGGGGTCCGCTACTGCTCGAACAGCCAGGTCTTGAGCTGTTTCCTGAAGGCGAGGTGGTCTTGGGTCAGGCGGAGGTGGGTCGGGAGGGAGTTCCAAGTCTTGTCGGCCAAGTAGGAGAAGGACTGTCCTCCTGTTGTGGCTCTATGGATGCGGGGGACGGCAGCGAGGGCGTGGCCGGTCAATCGAAGCTGGCGTGTGGGATTGTAGAAGTTGAGGCGGCTGTTGAGGTATCCTGGGCCTTGGTTGTGTAAGGCTTTGTGTGCGTGGGTGAGGAGCCGGAAGGTGATTCTCTTGTTGACCGGGAGCCAGTGCAGGTCTCTCAGGTGTCCGGAGATATGGCTGTGTCGGGGGATGTCGAGGATGAGTCTTGCTGAGGCGTTCTGGATCCGCTGGAGTCTCTTCTGGAGTTTGGCAGTGGTTCCGGCATAGAGGGAGTTGCCGTAGTCCAGTCGGCTGGTGACGAGGGCCTGGGTGACCGTCTTCCTGGTCTCGGTGGGGATCCACCGGAAGATCTTACGTAGCATGCGCAGGATGTTGAAGCACGAAGAGGAGACGGCGTTGACTTGTCTGGTCATGGAGAGGGAGGAGTCCAGGATGAAGCCCAGGTTGCGTGCGTGGTCTGTTGTTTGGGGGGCCACCAGGAGTCGTCCCAGGCGGAGGGTGAGGAGCCCAGGATGAGGACTTCCATCTTGTCTGAGTTCAGTTTCAGGCGGCTGTTCATCATCCACTCGGCTACGTCTTTCATCCCCTCGTGCAGGTTGGCTCTGGCGGTGGCGGGGTCGTTGGTGAGGGAGAGGATCAGTTGGGTGTCGTCGGCGTAGGAGATGATGTTGAGGTTGTGTTGGCGTGCGATTGCCGCGAGGGGGCTCATGTAGATATTGAAGAGGGTGGGGCTGAGCGAGGAGCCTTGAGGAACGCCGCAGATGACTTTGGTGGCTTCTGATCTGAACGGGGGGAGGCGGAAA
Organism: Lissotriton vulgaris; assembly: GCF_964263255.1. Classification (NCBI taxonomy): domain Eukaryota; kingdom Metazoa; phylum Chordata; class Amphibia; order Caudata; family Salamandridae; genus Lissotriton; species Lissotriton vulgaris. The sequence goes on along the minus strand of NC_141693.1, from coordinate 971,484,230 downwards.
GGGACTTTGGGGCCCCTAGCAGGGCCCCTGTGGCCACCGCTACATGGCGGGGGGCACATATGGTGCCCCCTCAAACATCCAGGCACCACATGCTGCCTGGCACATGAAGCATGGATGTTTGCAAACATGCCTTTGCCTACTGCGGCTTGTGCTGCAGCCCTTTTTCGAGGCTGCAGCACAAACCGCAATAGAAAAATGCATGTTTCCAACTGTCGGTTCGGTTCGGTTCAAAAACTTTATTCGATTCAAGGAAAGAATCATAAAAGTAAAACATTTTAAAAAAACATGATTTACAATTTTAGTTTTAAAAAGAACCATCTAAAATTACACATTGAGAAAGTTAAAAACATTAATTGATATATTCATAAGTAATGTATCACGAAGTAACATACAGACAGAAACCCGTATTGATCACCTTAAGTCAACAAGTGTTATTTCATATAATATGTATACTGTGTATACTAGAATGGCCGTCAGATAGCAGCAAGTAAAAAACAAACAAATTTCCACAACAATGTACAGGTCTAAAGCCAAGTTAGCCGTACCGTTTCCTAATCCAACTGTCTGCACGGCGGTCTTATAATAATATGGTGGGTGGAACCATTGTCTACTTGTTGGGCGGTCTCAGATCCTGCTGCGATTGTGGTCGGAAACTCGTCCTACCTCCTTCGCAATGAGGCCCAAAGTATTAAACAGTGATAACTATTAGTTTTGTTTCTATATTGTTTCAATACTAACATATGAACAAGCATTGCAATCAGAATAATTTAATCATAAAATCATCAATTTAACTAAAAATTGTAATATTTTACTAAATCACTTGTAATTGTTGTAAATAATTGAATATAAAGTTGAAAAAATTGTTAATGTCTTCATCAGAAATTAAATTATGGTATTAGTTCTAATATTAACATTGGAACCCAAAAACCTGCATTCCAAACAGAAATGGCAGGGTTATAATCAGAATATTATCTAAACCAAATGACACTGTGGAAATATTTAAAACCTAGCAGTCAAAATTAATATTCTAACTCCAGCCTCACAAGCAATGGAGTGCATTCAATCAGAGGAGTATACTTATTAGATTAAATACAATCCCACACACATTTGAGAAAGTACATAAATGAATAGGGTTTTAATGTACTATTCATACAAATACATACAGTTGGAGGAGGTAGTGATTTATTATTCTAGTTCCAGTCCTTCAAACATTTGGGAATGTTCATAATTTGGGGGAGGGGGTTTACCATTCAACCCTGTTCTCTCAAAAATTGGGAAAATACAATAATTAATGAGGGTTTATTATAATATTTCAACTCCAGTCCCTCAATCATTGTGGTAAGGTCATAAATTCAGGGGCTGCTGTTTTACTATCCTAACTTTAGACACACAAATTTCATGGACAGTGCTAGGCCAGATATTATATGCTAAGTCCAGTCCTATAAATCTTGGACGAAGTGTATAAATTAGTGTGATAGTGGTAGATTTACTTCTAATTCCAGTTACTCAAACATTGAGGAAAGTGCATAATTTCAGAGGCTGGGGTGATTTACTATTCTAACTGAAGTCGTACAAAAATTGGAACATTTATGAATGCTTTTTTAATGGATTATTCGAACTCTAGTCCCTAAAACATTATGGAAAGTGCATACATTCGGGAGATGCAGATTTACTATTCAAACTCTAGTCCTTCAAGTACTGTGGAAAGTGCATAAATTCACGGGGAGCTGATTTAATATTCTATTTCCAGTCCCACGAACTTTGGAGAAACTGCATAAATGAATCGGGAAGATTTGCTATTCTAACTCCACTCCCACAAACATTGAATAAATGACATAAATAAAGGGGGGCTAAATTACCATTGTAAACCTTTCCCATAGACATGGGTAACAATAATTATAAGCTGTAATATAAATCCTTTCCTAGAAACAAATGAACATTTATTAAATCCTGGGGTGTCATTTTTTATTTAAAATTGAAACACATAACTCCTAATGAAACAAAATAATTAAAGAATAACAAAGTCACAATACAGCCAAAACATACAAATGTAGCATAATTCTTAAGTATCCAAAATTACTAAGTTCACCCCTGAATATGTGAACGCCAACTCTTTAATAAAACATAGAAAACACTTTTAGGTTTAAAGTATTTTATTAAGACAAAAGAACATAGGGAAAGGGAATAGGAGGTCAGGGTTACATACAGTACAATAAAAGAAAAGAGGCGCAACTCAGGAGTGTTGGCGAAGAACAGTTCATTAGTCCAAGGGAGAAGCAACGAAAAATGGAAGGTAAAATGCAACCCGTACATCCCCTGTGTGCATATCCAACACCTCAATCTAAGTAGTGAAAGCCATTAGCAACCCATCAAAGCACAACCCAACCCCCCCTAGTCCTCCCCCCCAAAGAAAAGAGAAACAATTCCCAAACTCCCCCCAACTTCCCCGTCCAATGGCCCATTACTAGTATCATCCGCCCCCCCCAAAAAAACGCACCCCCCCCAGGAACCCGTCCCCACTCATTCTATTCCGCCGGGACCACCGGTGGCGTCAACCTAAGGAGTCGAAGGGACCTCGGGCAGGTGAGCTCCCTAAATTCGGTGGACAGCAGCGCAAGGAAGGGGTGCCACAGCTCCTCAAATTGGTCTCTCTCCCCCGCCACCGTAAGCGACAGTTTCTCCATCCCTAACACGTGCCAGAGCCTATGCAACCAGCCCGTAACAGAGGGGACAGTGGCGGTGCGCCAGTGGATAAGGATATTCTGAACCGCAGATCCCAGCGCAATTGCAATCTGCCTACCCCTGCGGGACTTCAATGGGTACATTAGGCCATTGGGAAGGCCCAGCAAGACATACGCTGGAAAGCGCGGCAGCTCGATTTCAAAGTGCTTGTCCACCTCATCCAAAACCTCCTTCCAATAGGCAGTCAGCACGGGGCAGTCCCAGAGAATGTGCGAAAGGGTGCCCACCTGCCCACAACCCCGCCAGCACCCCTTATCAGTGTGTTTATGCATCTCATACAGTCTCTCCGGGGTATAGTACCAGTACGTAGACACCTTAGTGAAGGTCTCCGTAAGGCCAGTATGATACGCAGAGTGCCGTGCCCGGTATGCAATCTTGTCCCATTCCTTGTGGCTAAGTGTCCTACCCAATTCTCTGTGCCATCACTCCCTTCCTGGGTTGTAATAGTGAAACGGCGGGGGCTGTAGATGCTTGTTCAGATCAGTGATCAATTTGGCATCGGAGGTCCGGGTCACCAGCCACTGCTCATACGGTGTAATTTGACGAGCAGCGGAGTCTCGCAATTTGACGAGCAGCGGAGTCTCGCACCTGGGGCTGGAGGGCCCAGTGCCGAACCTGCATATAGCGCAGTCTATCCAGCTCCGTCAGGCCAAATTCCTGTCAGAGCTGTTGAAAAAGAATCACGCCTTCCGGTCCGTAGAGCTGGAAGAGCACTCTGCAGCCCGCGGTCGTCCAATGGGAAAAAGCCCCCGGCTCCATCCCCGGGGAGAAGTCTGGATTGCCCACTATGGGCGTGAACGGCGAAGGGAAGGTGGTTAGGCCCCGCACCTCACAGACCGCATCCCATACCCTCAGAGGGACCCGTGTAACAAAGGAAGCGTAAAGGTTACGGGGGCGGTGCACGCGGCGCAAGAACGGAACCTCCTGTAAGGTGCGGCCCGCCACTGCCTGATCTTGAAAGAGCCAGTGTTTGTCGGACTCCCACCTGCTCCATTCCACTAGATATCGTAGCTGCGCCGCCTGAAAGTATTTACGGAGGTCCGGGATACCAAGGCCCCCTGCTTCCGGGGCGAGCGTGGACAGGACCCTCTTCATCCGCGGTTTGCGGCCTTGCCAGATAAAGCGGGAGATGTCAGTCTGCATCTGTCGTATCCAGCCCACCGGGGGTTGGAGAGGCAGGGCACGAAAAAGATACAATATCTGGGGCAGCACCGTCATTTTAACCGCCGCGATTCGTCCCAGCCAGGACAGCAGGCCCTTACTCCAGCGGCCAAGCTCCTCCCTGACCTTCCTACTGAGAGAAGTGTAATTGGCCGCCACCATCTCCGGTAATGTGGGTGCTAGGAGAATCCCTAAGTACGGCACCGTGGACGAGGACCACTGCATGGGGAAGAGGCTCTGAAGGTCCCTCCTAGTATCCGCAGCTAGGGACACGTCTAGGGCCACCGACTTGCTCATGTTCATTTTGAAGCCGGCCACATGTGCAAAGGCGTCTAGCTCCTGAATGCAAGCGGGTAATGACCTCCTAGGATCGTCCAGGGTCAGCAGGACATCGTCCGCATAGAGGCTGACTGTGTGGACATACTGGCCCATCTTGACCCCAATCGCATCCAGATTGTCGCGGATCCTTTGGGCAAATGGCTCCATGTAGAGGGCAAACAGAAGCGGCGAGAGGGGGCAACCCTGCCTTGTGCCGCGTTCGATGGCGAAGCCACGAGAGCTACAACCATTGACTCGTACCGACGCCGAAGGATATTTGTAGCAATTGAATATCATAGTGCGGAATTTGTCACCGATTCCCAGTTTCTTGAGAACCAGTTCGAGGTACGGCCAACAAACCCTATTGAAGGCCTTCTCCGCATAAACCAACAGCAACATTCGCTCCCCCGGGATCCGTGAGGCCTTCTCTAGAACATGCGCCACCCGCTTGGTATTGTCAACCGTCTGTCTGCCGGGTACAAAGCCAGCCTGGTCCGCCTCCACCAAACCGGGGAGGTGTAGGGCCAGCCTGGACGCTAGAATCCCCATGTACAGCTTGAGGTCGACATTTAAGAGCGAAATGGGTCTGTACGAACCGCATAAGGTCCGGTCCTTCCCAGGCTTCGGAATTACCGAGACCGTCGCATTCAGGAGATCCGGTGGGATGGCTCCCGGGTCGGAAAAGGAATTAAATAGCCGAGCTAAGACAGGGGCCACAACCGGGCAAAAAGTCTTATCGAACAGGGACGTGTATCCGTCCGGGCCCGGGGCCTTGCCATGCTTCAGCCGAGCTATAGCGGAAATCACCTCCTCAACACGAATGTCCCGTTCCAGATATTCCGCCTGAGCGGGATCCAGCACCGGAAGGGTCACCGATTCCAAATAGTCCTCGGCGTCCCGCGGCGAGGAGGGCTCCTCAGCCTACAGCGACTCGTAGAAACAGCGGAAAGTTTCCGCCACCTCTGCATCCCCGGAAACGACCGTCCCGTCCGTGCCTACAAGTTCCTTCACGACGCTACGCTGCTGCGCGACCCGGAGCCGATGTGCCAGGAGCTTGCCACATCTGTCCCCCCAGTGTAGTATGCATGCCTCAAGCGCAAGGCGGCGTATTCAGCTCTATCAAGATCCAGCGCCGACAGGAGCTTCCTTGCAGCCTTCAACTGCTTCCACTCCCTTGGAGCCCCCGTGCGGCGGTGGACCTGTTCGAGCTCCCAAACCTGAACAGTCAGCTCATCCCTTTTCCGCTGCCGCTCTTTATTTTCAGCTGAGGAGATGGAAATGAACTCCCCCCGGAGGACTGCCTTCAATGCCGCCCACTGTGTCGCTTGGGAGGTGTCGGTGTTGCTATTGTGAGCCTGATAATCCTGTATGACCTCCTCAATGCGCTTCACTACCGACTTTCTGTGTAAGAGGGTGTCTCTAAGACGCCACACCCCCCGGGAGGGGGAGGACGCCGGCCACGTGAAGGCGCCAGCCACTGGTGCATGGTCAGACAGGGTCAGGACCCCAATGTCAGCCGCTGTAGCGGCAGCGCGCATTGGTCCACTAACCAGGAGATAGTCCAGCCGAGAGTAGGTTCAGTGTGCGTGGGAAAAATAAGAGTAGTCTCTATCCGTGGGGTGCATGGAGCGCCAAAGGTCGTGTAAGTCCATGTCCGCAATCCGGGCCTTTACAGCCTGGGACAATTCGCCCGTCTGCGGAGAGCGCTGCGCCGACCTATCCATCACAGAATCAAAAACAATATTAAGGTCCCCCCCCAGGATGACATGCCGGTCAGGAGAGGCAGTGACGTCCACCAGCGCGGATTCCAAAAAGCGTTCCTGATGATCATTTGGGCTATAAACAGAGCCAACTGTGAATGTTATGCCCCCTAAGCGCAGCGATATGCAAGAAGCCTCCCCTTCTGTTCAGCATACTTATACAAGACCTCCCCCCTGAAGGAGCTCGCTATGAGGATGGCCACCCCCGCGGTTTTGGTCGCGGCAGAGGAGAAAAACTGGGTGGGGAATTTCGCAGAGCGCAACCTATGGCAATCTCGGGACAGTAAATGGGTCTCCTGCAGAAGGCAGATATCAGCCTGTGTCCCCTCGAGCAGAGACAAAATCGCCCTGCGCTTCACAGGATTATTCAGTCCCTTAACATTAAGGGTCACCACCGTCAGGGACGACATGTCTCCCAGGGAGCAGGAACGCTGTGTCGCGGGCAGGGAACCAGCGGGTGGGGCGCGCTGGGCGGCTGCACGGGGTAGGCCAAAGTAGGCCAAGCGTGGGCATGGACAACATCGGACGGGACTTCCCCAACTCTAGAACAACCCCTGAACCCCCCTGAAACAAACCCATGGCAACTAGCCAAATGCCAACTCAAACCCCCCATTGTCTCAGGCAAGCCCCAAGAGGGCGAGTCCGTAGAAAAGTAGAAAAGTGGACGTTCAGCCACTCACCTCCATCCGCCCCCCCCAACCCCCCCAGCCCCAAACCTGGCTTCGAAGAAGTTAAGAACATCTCCCCCCGGAGTGAGTTTAGGCCGTCATCGCCACGCCGTTGGAGTCGGCCAAGTCCCTGGCCGCCGCTCTCAAAGCGTCGGCCATGTCTGTTCTGATAGTAGGGGAATCAGGACGCCCAGCGCTAGTCGTCGATTGTCTCCTCGCAGACCTCCGCCGGCTCCTTCTCTCTGTCCGCCTCCACGACGGTGTGGCTCCTTCCTCCTCTGTAGCCGTAAGCCCCAGGACCCCACAGATGTCCTGCAATGAGCGTAGTTGATGCAACACTCCATTCCATCGGAAGATCTGGCGGAAGGGATGTCCCCAGGAGTACGGTGTCTAGTGTTCGCGCAAGAAGTCAGTGGCAATCCTGAAGGATCTGCGTTTCTGCAGAGTGATGGCGGACAGGTCTTGATAGAGCGCGACCGGCTGCTCCCGGAAAGTCAGGGGCTGCTTTTTGCGGGCCTCAGACATGATGCGCTCCTTCAGCGGGAAGTCGGGCAGGAAGGCCAAGATATCTGGCGGGGGCGCCGATGACTGGCATTGTCGACCGACTCTGTGGGCCCTATCAATGCGGATAGGGAAGTCTGCAGCTTCCCCCAGAATCTCTCGGAACAGGTCCTGCAGATAGGCCACCAAATCCGCTCCCACGTCCGCGGATGGCACACCACGCACTCGGATGTTATTTCTCCGTGACCTCTTCGCAAGGTCTTCGGAGTGGGCCTGGAGCTCAACACACTGCTCCCGGAGGCGGAGAACGTCCTGCTGTAGGTGGACTATCACATCGTCCCGGCGCTGGGCCGCCGCCTCCACCGTCTCAACCCGCTCACCGAGGCCTTCCACTTCCCTGCGTACCTCCCGGACTTCACTGGCCACTTCCCGCTTCAGCGTTTGGAAGTCCTCTTTGAGGGAGCTAAACAGTTCTTCCATCAAGGACCTCGTGACCGGGGGTTCTCCTCCAGTCGCGTCAGCCGAGGCCCGGGAGGACCCTGGCGACGGCTGTGTTCTGTCCCGTAGTTGCTGGGCCCTGCCAAGCATATCCAGCAGGGTGCGATCCCCCTTCCTCGAACCGCCTCTTCCAGTCACTTGATGTGGGGAGCTCCCAACAGAGCCGTGGTGCTGCGTCACAGACGACAAAATGGCGGGGGAGTCCTGGCACTTCCAGTCGTGGGCGCCCAGTCAAGGCGGCAGTTGAAAGCGAAACAGGGGGCCATCGGCCAAAACGCACCACCAAGAGTTAGTTGTGCAGCGGTGGAGGGCACAGACACCCGCTAGCCAAGGACTCCGGAGGGGACCGACGACACCGATCCCTCGAAGACAAAATGGCAGCAGGGTGGGGCCCGGCAGAGCGGCCAAGCCCGGCGACACCACCGGGGCCCTTCAGGAACCAGGCAAAATGAGAAGTTCCACAGCCGACACCACACTGTCACGTGGAGGGGCCGAATGATCCGACCCCGGCTTCAAGCCGACTGTCCTCCGCCCACAGGACCGGGCCCTTCGCAAGGGGGGGTGTCACCACCTCAAGTCCGGGCGCCAAAGCACACTCTCAAAGTCCTCCGCGTGGCCGGTCCTCAACCAGTAGGTCCCCCTCGGTCTCCGGCGAGTGCTGGGACGGACTCCCTCCGGATCGCTAACTTTCAGCACCAGGCCCAGCCGAGGCGTCTGGACAGCGCATCAAATCGCTCCGCCTCTCGGGCGCTCCGTCGTCCCTCGATCTTCAAACGGTCTTCCGAGGTGCTTTCGGCGAGGCGATCTTGGCCAAAGGGACACCAACGTGCTCGCCAGGTGCTCCGCCACACTCCTCTCACACGCTGAGCATCAGCGGGGGGAGAGAAGCGTAAGAAAAGGGCTCGAGCCTAGTCGGGCCGGAGGAGCTGCAGGAGGAAGCGTCCGCTCACCCCGCCATCTTGGCCACGCCCCCAGAAAACACTTTTAAAACAAAAAAGATTATCAATTTATTTTTCCACTATGCCCACCCAAAAACTCTATATATTTCACAAACATTTAATGATTGCTTAACATAACATTTACAAAACAAAATTGACTTTCAATCACTAGAACAGATCCATGATAATTTACACCAAAAGGGAATCACCCAAAAATAAAAAAAACAAAAATAAATAAATTATAGTAGCTAAATAAATCACTACTCACCCAAGCCCTACTTTAACACATGCTAAAAACAAAAACAACAATATCCAATTAAAACACTATCCAGCTAAATCCCCCAATTAAACCCAGAGCCCATTAGCCCATTAACATGTATTAACATTACTACAAAATCGAACTAAAAAAATAAAATGAAAAACAAAACAAAACAAAATCAATAATTGTCATAATTATTAAAGTATACACAAAATAGGAGTAAATATAAATATATACATTACTATATTAATGGGAAATAATATTAAACAAAATGTTATTTTGTATACTATATTTTGACAAACAACAGTGTTTACTAAAGTAAAAATACAATTCATCTATCTGCAATATTATGACACAATATTTTTGCGCTCATAATATTTTGACCACAATATTATTGAACCACTATTAAAAATAAACTCAATATTCATGCTCTGTACTCCACAAGTCCACCTTAATTTTCAGTTTCTTCTGTTGATGTTATATATTCACTGCGCAACACCAAACATGAGATGAATTCTCATTACAAAAAGATCCTGTAGGAACATTTGGTTAAGGTTCATTAAAGTAAGTTTATTGTTTCAAAAAATGATAGAAGCTGCTGCCTATATGAGTCTTTTGAGTAGAATGGAAGGAACAGTGAGCTGCCTGGCCCTTGACTAGCACACACACACACACCAACCACCCTCATCCTACCGAATGACTCTACCGTCTGCTGCTATAGCAATTTATAAAATGTTCAAACTAGCGACTTCCATTCCCAACATAAATTACATACTCAACTCTTCCCTCTCCACAGCAAAGAACCCAGTATAGTGGAAACTTGCTGCAGTCAAACCACTCCAAAAGAAACAATTGGCAGATCCGACTATTCTCTCTAACCTACGACCCATCTTGCTTCTTCCTAGTCTGTGTAAACTGACTGAAAAATGTGTAGATAGGCAACTTACAACTTTCTTGGAGGAAACCAATGCACTTCCCACCTATTAATCAGGTTTCAGAGCACAACATTCCACAGAAACCGCACTACTGTCTACAACTGAAACCCTGAGAGAAGCCCTGGACCAGGGAAAGAGAGCAGTCTTAGTGTTATTAGACCTGTCGCCTTCTTTCGACACAGTCTCACATGTCATTCTTCTAGACCGTCTAGTATCATATGGCATATCTGGGACTGTACTAGAATGGATTAAGAACTTCCTGCAAGATCGCCGTCAAGTGATCACATTTGGTCAATATCACTCTCAGGAGAAGACCCTCTTTAATGCCTATATGTCTCCGCTAATTAAATTAATATCGTCCTTCAATGTAAACACCATCTCATATTTGGATGATACGCAGCTAATCCTTTTCTTAGACAATGATACTACCCAGATGGAAGAAAACCTCCACAACTGTCTCACAGCAACTTTCAGTTAGATGAACCATAACCACTTGAGATGAAACTCGGAAAAAACTGAAATATTACCATTAGGTCAACAAAATATTTTCTCGTCCAAACTATGGTGGCCAGAAGATGCTGCTCCTCCTCCAAACACAGTAAACGTGGTCAGAAACCTTGGAATACAATTTGACACCACCCTATTGTTTAAACCTTTCGCTGCGGCGGCTATTCCGCCACAGTGCTAAGGGGCGGGGGGGGCGCCCGGCGCTCCCACGCTGGTGACGGAACCGCTCCGTCCCGCCCCTTGGGTGAACTGTGCTTGTGATGGAACGGTTCCATCACGGCCCTGCCCGCTCAATAGAACGCGCCGCGCAGGCACGAAATCAGCGCCGCGCAGGTGTGGCGAGCGAGCCGTGACGGAACGGTTCCGTCACCAGCACAGCCCACCCAAGGGGCGTGACGGAACGGTTCCGTCACCAGCGTGGGAGGGGTTAAACAGCAATCCCTGACAGTTGCTGGGACCTTTTTTCACATCATAAAAAGCCTCAAGAAATTATTTGATCTAATTCCCATCTCGGCAAGACAAACGGTTGCCCTTATCACCTCCAGGTTAGATTACTGCAATAGTCTATATGCAGGAACTAATAGAGCAGCACAGCACAAGCTCCAGATGGTTCAGCATGCAGCTGCACAGCTGGTACTGAAATGGCCCAGGCGATAGTCCGCAACAGCGGCACTAGATATCCTACACTGGTTACCAATTCACAAACGCATTTTGTTTAAGGTCCTTATTATTACTTTCAGGCCCTTCCATTCTCGGGTTCCCTAATACCTCCGACTGGGCTTCAAGTGGTATGTTCCCTCCTGTAGCTTAAGATCAGCGAATACCAATCTGCTAAAAATACCTGCCTTCAGATTAGTATCAAAGGGAGGAAAACCGCTTATGGTTTTAGGCCTGGAACAAACTCCCAATAAAACTATGCCAAATTACATCAGAGTCCCTGTTTAGGAAGGCACTAAACACTTGGATCTATAATGCTCCGTATACACTATGCAAAACGCTGATTTGATCTTCTTTCCCTACCATCTTGCAGTAACCCACCTCCTCTTCCAGCGGGGGTCCATTCCTCAGAGTCAAGATGCTCCTCGGAGTGATAGCCGCGCTATATAAATATACCATTACATTACATTACATTGCTCAGGTTTAGAAACCCTTGAGCTTTCTGGAGGTGTAAGTGCAAACATTTTGCATTAGCAGCTGCAAGCACTTCTTATTTTTTCACACCTCTATGTTAAAAAGTTTTAAATCCAGCACAATGGTGACCATTGCGCCTGAGTAGATGTGCTAAGAAATGGCAATTTATCCCTACACTTTGGAACAAATTCTTCAGCAAGAACCCACAGGTCTCACTTGTAAAGTAGTTCTTCAAATCTACAAAATTGTTTATTATTTTACTGGTCTAATGTTATTACCAGTGCATAACTTGCCACTACATTTAAAAGCAACCATTAACAACACACTTCCGACTTTCTACCACCACTCCTGCTTTGCTGAATACACACTGGTTAATGCAAACAAATGATGGATGGAATGCTGACAATGCAAACATTCTCCCCCAGTCAAAATATCTCGGTTAAATCCATTGTTCTTTTGCCCACTACGCCACCCCAGTTTGGACCCAGCTATATGAAAATCAGTCTTGACCCTGTGCCTCATGGGAACAGTCTACCGTCTGCTGCTATAGCAATTTATAAAATGTTCAAACTAGCGACTTCCATTCCCAACATAAATTACATAATCAACTCTTCCCTCTCCACAGCAAAGAACCCAGTATAGTGGAAACTTGCTGCAGTCAAACCACTCCAAAAGAAACAATTGGCAGGTCCGACTATTCTCTCTAACTTACGACCCATCTTGCTTCTTCCTAGTCTGTGTAAACTGACTGAAAAATGTGTAGATAGGCAACTTACAACTTTCTTGTAGGAAACCAATGCACTTCACACCAATTAATCAGGTTTCAGAGCACAACATTCCACAGAAACCGCACTACTGTCTAGTGTTTACAACTGAAACCCAGAGAGAAGCCCTGGACCAGGGAAAGAGAGCAGTCCTAGTGTTATTAGACCTGTCGCCTGCTTTCGACACAGTCTCACATGTCATTCTTCTAGACCGTCTAGTATCATATGGCATATCTGGGACTGTACTAGAATGGATTAAGAACTTCCTGCAAGATCGCCGTCAAGTGATCACATTTGGTCAATATCACTCTCAGGAGAAGACCCTCTTTAATGCCTATATGTCTCCGCTAATTAAATTAATATCGTCCTTCAATGTAAACACCATCTCATATTTGGATGATACGCAGCTAATCCTTTTCTTAGACAATGATACTACCCAGATGGAAGAAAACCTCCACAACTGTCTCACAGGAACTTTCAGTTGGATGAACCATAACCACTTGAGATGAAACTCGGAAAAAACTGAAATATTACCATTAGGTCAACAAAATATTTTCTCGTCCAAACTATGGTGGCCAGAAGATGCTGCTCCTCCTCCAAACACAGTAAATGTGGTCAGAAACCTTGGAATACAATTTGACACTACCCTATTGTTTAAACCTTTCGCTGCGGCGGCTATTCCGCCACAGTGCTAAGGGGCGGGGGGGCGCCCGGCGCTCCCACGCTGGTGACGGAACCGCTCCGTCCCGCCCCTTGTGTGAGCTGTGCTTGTGATGGAACGGTTCCATCATGGCCCTGCCCGCTCAATAGAACGCGCCGCGCAGGCACGAAATCAGCGCCGCACAGGTGTGGCGAGCGAGCCGTGACGGAACGGTTCCGTCACTAGCACAGCCCACCCAAGGGGAGTGACGGAACGGTTCCGTCACCAGCGTGGGAGGGGTGAAACAGCAATCCCTGACAGTTGCTGGGACCTATTTTCACATCATAAAAAGCCTCAAGAAATTTTTTGATCTAATTCCCATCTCGGCAAGACAAACGGTTGCCCTTATCACCTCCAGGTTAGATTACTGCAATAGTCTATATGCAGGAACTAATAGAGCAGCACAGCACAAGCTCCAGATGGTTCAGCATGCAGCTGCACAGCTGGTACTGAAATGGCCCAGGCGATAGTCCGCAACAGTGGCACTAGATATCCTACACTGGTTACCAATTCACAAACGCATTTTGTTTAAGGTCCTTATTATTACTTTCAGGCCCTTCCATTCTCGGGTTCCCCAATACCTCCGACTGGGCTTCAAGTGGTATGTTCCCTCCCGTAGCTTAAGATCAGCGAATACCAATCTGCTAAAAATACCTGCCTTCAGATTAGAATCAAAGGGAGGAAAACCGCTTATGGTTTTAGGCCTGGAACAAACTCCCAATAAAACTATGCCAAATTACATCAGAGTCCCTGTTTAGGAAGGCACTAAACACTTGGATCTATAGTGTTCCGTATACACTATGCAAAACGCTGATGTGATCTTCTTTCCCTACCATCTTGCAGTAACCCACCTCTTCTTCCAGCGGGGGTCCATTCCTCAGAGTCAAGATGCTCCTCGGAGTGATAGCCGCGCTATATAAATATACCATTACATTACATTACATTGCTCAGGTTTAGAAACCCTTGAGCTTTCTGGAGGTGTAAGTGCAAACATTTTGCATTAGCAGCTGCAAGCACTTCTTATTTTTTCACACCTCTATGTTAAAAAGTTTTAAATCCAGCACAATGGTGACCATTGCGCCTGAGTAGATGTGCTAAGAAATGGCAATTTATCCCTACACTTTGGAACAAATTCTTCAGCAAGATCCCACAGGTCTCACTTGTAAAGTAGTTCTTCAAATCTACAAAATTGTTTATTATTTTACTGGTCTAATGTTATTACCAGTGCATAACTTGCCACTACATTTAAAAGCAACCATTAACAACACACTTCCGACTTTCTACCACCACTCCTGCTTTGCTGAATACACACTGGTTAATGCAAACAAATGATGGATGGAATGCTGACAATGCAAACATTCTCCCCCAGTCAAAATATCTCGGTTAAATCCATTGTTCTTTTGCCCACTACGCCACCCCAGTTTGGACCCAGCTATATGAAAATCAGTCTTGACCCTGTGCCTCATGGGAACAGTCCAGACCGAACTGCCAGGCCAGGTCCTCCCTGGACCAGAAACAGTGTAGTACTGTGTGCTGTGATTGTATCTACATTCTTTTAAAATAGGTAGAATTATAGATTTCAGGTTAACCCTTCTGGAAATGCCATTATAAAAAACTGTGTCTGTAGAATAGCTATTTGTCAAAACAGTGCATTAAAATAGCTTGGAGCAAGGTAGAGACCACTTAGGTCTCAGTTTAGGACTACATAGAGGCACTCTTTTCACTTCGGAAGCTTTTCAGATTCGGAAGCTAAAGATCCACAAAACAGCAGCTTCTTAACCTTGATATATGAAATGGCAAGTCACCTGCTCTTCAGTCTCTACATCCTATGCAAAAGGTTAGATATATTACTTCTAAAACAATGGGCATAGATCATCACGCCATTCATGGTTCTGTAGCTCTTCCTTCAGAAGAAACTTGCCATAAACCACCAAAACATAATTCATAGAGTCAGGTTACATCCAGTCTTAATCAGGTCTTCCTTCAGAAACTCCTTCTCAGTTCAAATGGCAAAAAGACATAGAAATCGCTCCCTGCTGGAAAAAAAATGATGTAAAACAAATTTTGAATTCAAGAGAGCATTGGAAATCTGACTCTTTGCTTTCACTTAATATAGTTACAGCAGATCATGATTTTGTTCATTTCCATACTAGTCTTCAACTTCTCATCACTATGTGCATTTACACTGCTGCTTTATGATAAGAGCAGACCTCCAACCTCACACATCTCACCCATTACCTATAATGTAGGCCAACCTACAACAAATATCCTTTCAACAATTCAGAGTGCTTCATAGTGCCACCATGCAATGTGCTACATATTTAAAAATGTTCCCAGGGAGGACAACATGAGGGCTACTTTCAGTTCAGAGCAGGGGATCCACACTACTATCCCACCCATCCTCCTTACATTCCCACCATGCCAAATTACAATCAGATGGCAAGTATCACAGGCCTGATCCAACATGGCAGATCTCAGGTGGCATAGGCGAGGGATTTGAATATCATGCACCCTGCCTGGCAGTATTCTTTTCTCACCTTTGCATTGCATTTGGATGTCTAAAGGCAGATGGCAGAGATTTGGAAGAGGGGGTGGCAGCCTGCCACTATCAAGTTAAAATCAAAGCGGTAATATCCTTTTCTTTATGTCCATGAAAAAAATATGTTAATAGAGAAATGTTACCATTATTAATTCCATTCTGAGCATTTGTTGGGAAAGCAACTACTTTTTCCATGCTGTTTTTCATAATAACACTTTATTTCTCTTTTTTCTTATTTTGTAGTTATCTTATGAGTGTTATTTAGGTGCATGCCAGATTTGTATTATTTTTGTGTGTTTGCATTGATCAATTTGATAAACGTCTGTCTGCAAAATGCATTTTCAATTGACAATATATTATTTAAATTACATTTAAATGCTGAATAATTGTCACTCATATTCTCTTTGTTATAACAGGAACCCTTATGATGCAATTAAATCCTATCACTTAAAGCACTTTTAATAATTTTAGAATGAAAACTATTCTTAAAGTCAGTGGTCAAGAGTTAAGCAAAAATGATAGAAGTGCAGTAAACATGTTTCAAGTTAATGATGCTGACAGGTCCTGAGCACTCCTCTTGATCCTTAGATATGAAAATCAAATCAATTGCTCAACCTCATTTTCAATTGCAAGAACAAAAAACTAGAAAAGGGAGACCAGAAGTCCCTTCTCGTCACTTAATGACACCTCATGCAGTAATTATGGCAATGATATTTTACGCAGTCCCCATATGATAATGTTCACATAAAAAAACAGGCATTTTGAAAATGTGAACAAACCCAAAAAGCTTTAAAGACAATATTGCCCGTTTCTTGCGGTACTGAACCATCCTGTAGTCTTCTTTTAATTATTTTTCAGCAAGATTTGATGTATGAAAACTGTATTAATTGTTTTAAATCCTGCCTACTAGACAGGACAAGCTGTCTAGTAGAGAAAGACCAATGGTGAGTTTTCAGTGGGATTCAGCCCACCATTGCTTACCATTGGTCAACTTTATTGTCTCTTTCATTTACTTGCTTCTTATTGCCTTCCTCTTCCCGTGTTTGTCCATCCTCCTGAGGCTAGCCTCTCGACAGCCCTTGAGAATGCAAGTATTATCTATCTCTCTTCCTCATGTTCTGCTTTCCCCACACAAACGTGTGCCCCCTTCACTCTGTGCTGCTCCCCCTCCTTGTCTATAAAAGCACATCGAAATGGATAATTTTGCTAGGGTGTAACTGAAGAGCAGACTTTAAGCGTTGTTTTTATGTTGCATCTCCTTAATTTAACATACTGCATGGGAACACAGACTTTGGCACATAAAGGCTTTATTGTGGTTGGGGGAGAGCCATCTGCTCTCTTCACTCACCTAACCTCTGAGGCAGGTGTACTTAGTATGACACATCTCCTGCAGGTCAAATAATATGTTTCCTGAGGTAGTACAGAGGACCAAATGGCTGGATCTTGTGGAAAGTAAATTAGGCCTTGGCAAGAGTTTCCTTTTACAATTTTACACTTGCGTTATCTTTTCAAGTTCTGTTCAGAGTTTCCTGGATGAAAAGTATCTCAAATATAAACCATGCCTTTTATAAATATTGAAACCATTGAATTAAATGTACAGTTTCAAGATAAGATACATGTTTGCTTTTCCTCCAGTATTTAAAAAACATTATTTTACTTTTTAAAGCCATTCTTCACAAACATTGGCAAAGCCAATGACTCAACATTCACATTATATAGATGAGATCAATTGGCTTTGCCCATGCATATTTAGCAATATTTTGCAGGCCTGTGGTTCAATAGGATCAGCAGCAGACCCATGTCGGCCTTATTCTATAGACATTTTAGGCTTTTTGAAGCTGTGGGTCCTACAAAAAACATCTTATGCACAGGCTTCACCAGGGTATCACTCAAGATTCTGGAGATTTCAAAAACATGCAGCCTATCTGTTGATTGGTCTGAATCAGCATGTTCACATGACAGAGGCTCTAAAGTTCCTACATTGGCTCTATTGGAGAGATATTCAAAACTCTTTGAATGTCTCATAGAAGACTCCGTGGTAAATCATACAACTATCTAACAAAATTGGTTGCCCCTTACCTACCGACAAGACACCTCAGGTTTGCCAACAGAAGGCTCTTGACTAGATATAACAGGTTTGTCAGTCTAATTCTTCATTTTTAGGGATTCTGCCTGTGGATTTCCCTACCACTTTATCTAAGATTTGAGGATGACTTTCAGCTCAGAAAAGACTTAAAGACTTACATATTCTTTGTCCTATCTAGACAATCGTGTTCTCTTCAGTATATTACTTCTCATCTCAGTCTTCGATAGTCAGTCACTTAAAGGTTGTACTTCTTTTCCAGCTGTATTTTTCAGGACTCCATTCTTTAAGAGTTTATCAAATGTTTTTGGAAATATTCATTGACAGTCATCCATAGCACTCCCCATCCTTAAGGGCTACTTGGTTTACATTCCCAAGTTATTTCCAGGCACTATCCTGTCACCTGCCACTCTTTACATGTACCCAAACTCTAAAGTACCCGAAGGTCACTGCAGAGTGGTGAGCAGCATTTCACAAAAGACATACTTTAATATATATTCTAGCACGCTTCATATACTAGTTACTGCAACCATCATAATAATCATAGTCATAATCATAATCTATCATTCTTTGGCACCTCAAACCTTCCCAAATGATTTCAAAACCACATGAATAAAACCGATTCTGAAAAAACATGCCTTGAACAAATCAACTTCTAGCTGCTAATTTATTTCTTTTTACAATTAATGCTGTGATTGTTTAATGTCAGCTACTTGACAACACAGGAGCACAAAGAATTGTCCTGACCTGGTTAATCTCTTACCTCAATGACAAGTCTCTGATCCTGTCGCTTTCTCCATTTTCTTCAGTCCCACTCAACTCTATAGCTAACGTAATTTAGGGCTTGATCATTGCTCTCCTGCTCTTCAATATTTACCTTATCCCTTTTTACACAAGTTCATCTCTTTCTCAACTGCTACAACGAATGCTAATGACTTGCAATTCATACTAATGCGAAATCAATTTCATTATGACTTCCTTACCAGTGGACAATAACTACAAATGAGTGATCGCTAGATGCTGTTTTTAAATAATTCATAAGAGGAAATATCAGTGTGCAGTAAATTGACCAACTATCATCCTTGACATATATGGCCACCTTAAGCAGAGTCACCACAACCCTAATTGCCCAAAGTGAGGAATCTAGAGACTTTGAATATCTACAATCTCACCCTCATCAAAAGTAAATCAAGATTTCAAAATCACGTTTTTTCTTGATGAAATGCCTTTATCAAATGTTTGCACATCTTTGCCTAACTCAAAAATGTAAGTAGCCATTCCCTTGGTGATTTCCCACCTACACTCTGTGACGGTTCTATACCTTGAAAACCCTCTATAAATTTGAAAATTACAAAGAATATAGATTACAGTTGTCACACAGCTCGTTAATCTACTCATTAGAACTCCCAAGACATCAGCCTATATATTCTTATATCTGGATAATGGTATGAGAAACATCAAACCTCTGGGTGAATACATCAAGTTCAAAGCAATGTAAATTCCTCAAGGAGCTGTCCCTTTTATTTGACACCTTTTTCTTTAGCAGTAAGTCAGCACCTACTACCCAAAAAGGTCAGTATGTTAGAGATTGATCCCTCTTTTGATGATTGCTCCCTCCACTATTGCAAACATCTTTGCCCAGACAACAGAGCACAGGGGCTCCGTTCCAGAATGACAAGAAATAACAATCACCTGATATTCTAGAGAACACTAAAACCTTGTTTCTTTCCACCCACATTAGTCCATAAAACAGAAGGCAATTATATTTTTTAACAAGTGCATATTCAACAATGTCTATTGCCACATTTTATGCAGCTCTTCATGCTTATGAGCTGTGTGATGCATACCAAACCATATGCGTAGCATGTTTTTGAACCTCATGCACACCACCCAACACCCTTAAATATATGATAATCTATAACCAACATTCTTCCACTCTCACACCTCAAATGTGCTCCAAGAGATCTCATGCAAACCAGAGCACTGCATGACTTTGTGATGGGAATGATGTGCCGTATACATTCAGCAATGCAATGTAATTTGCTGGGACTCTCTATGTAATTGTTTTTGGTTTCTTAACCCCTCCCATGCTCATGACGAGCTCAGCTCGTCATGAGCCACGGTGGCCTTGTGCTCATGATGAGCTGAGCTCGTCATAACAGTCAGACCGCTCGCACGCGGGGCTAATTCCCCTGCTGTGCTGAACGTTCTGAAGAAACGAGTGTGGCCGTGACGAGCTCAGCTCATCATGAGCACACGGCCACCGTGGCTCATGACGAGCTGAGCTTGTCATGAGCACCGGGGCGCTGTGCGCGCCCGCCCCCCAGCACAGCGGGTTAATTAGCCCCGCGGGCAAGGTGTTAAACAGATGTAGATTGCCACAACTCACCATTTTTCCTGGAGAAATTCCTTACTCTGTGCAGCAAAAGAATATGAGGTGATCCTCCTTTCACATCCTGGAAGAGCATATATTCCTGTCTTTTTCATAAACGTTTACACATTTCCAGAGTAATAAATGACTGGCAAATTGTGTGGACCCGCATTACTGTAATTTGTTTGTGTCAATGGTCTGAGTGTAAAAGTGATCAGTGAACATTTTCTCTTATCTCTACTACATGGTCAAACAAGTCACTGAAGTGAACACTTTTTATTAACACTGACATAATAAGATTGCAGAGGTAAACCATATTTTGCAGAGCCTGCACATTTGTAGACTCCCACAAAAGGAAAGATTATGATAGAAATAGCAGCTGGGAAGGTTTGCACAATGATGGCGAGTCACACGTACACAAACAACAAGGAGATTTAGACCAACAATAACCAATGACTCACATGAGATGCATGCCAAATGGAGGGATACATTGCATTGCACAACCTCATTCAAGTCTGACCTAAGATTCCCATTGATGGGAACTGGTTATAAAAAAGAGATCAAAGTGGATGGGATTTATTGGGAACAACCTTCCAAACGCCTTTTCATTTTATCAAGACCATTCCCCAACTTATCTTTTTTTAATTTTGCTATTCCTGAATACAGACATTGAGTTGCCTCCGGCTAAATGGGAAGGCAGGGTTTTTCTGTAGTATAAAGTCAGAGGCGAGATAGGCAGCTGAAGAAGAAACAAGCCTTCTCTCTAGAGTGTTTACTACCTGAAAGAAATGCAAATGTGTACAATTAGCTATTAAGCACATCTAAAGGCTGCTTAGAAGCAAATATTGACTTTAATGGATAGAATCATTTGAAACTTGACGATGACAAAGATGTGTCCTTTTTAGGTTTCGCCTGGCGATCCGCTGCGCAGCAGAGTTCGCGCAGGCGAAAACTTTTGTTTACCAGTATGGGGCTTTGTCCCGCCTCTCTGTTCCATTGGCTAGCTCCATAAATGGAGGCTAGCCATTAGAACAGAGATATGTCCGTCATTGTATGAGGCGATTCGTGGGCGTTCCGTAGAATTTTTCTCTTTTTGCCCACGTCATGTGGCGGTGGCCGTTTTTTTTTTTCTTCGGCATCCTTCGTCACACCAGCCGGACGGCTCTCCCTGTGAGGACACAGACCCGACCCGCTCCCTACTCCGAGACGACTCCCGGAGGTAAGTTTTTTAATTTTCCTACACGTTACGTAACAGCCCCACTTGTAAATGCTTGTTTCAGTTAAGCTGTGTAAATCCACCATACAGTGAAAACATTTCATGCATGCGTCATAGCCCCCCGTTCTTTTATGTACAGGTGGGTTGTGTCCGGTGTTCTGGTTATTGTGCGGTACCTTTGTTGGATGGGAAAGCTCGTGGAACTTGCGTACACGCTCCCTCGCAGCGCACAGTTTTACGTGCTCTTCAGAGTCCTGTGGCGATCGCAAATTTTGATAATCGGGCCTGTGTTAGCCGTAATATGGCAACCCTTTGGACCGACAAAAGTGTTATTAACGAGTCTCACGAGCCCTGTAAATAAATATTGAAACAACGAAGGTTGAAAATGCAAGACCTGCGCGCGCTTAAAGGAGGGGCCAGGCCTCACAGGGTGGGAGTGGGGGAGGAGGCGCCCCCGGTACTGGGGGCAGGGTGGGCCCTGTTCTGTCTGTTTCCTTCCTTCTTTCCTCGTTCCTCATCCTATTCCTATCCCCACTGCCCTCTTTTTCCCCTGACACCCCCATCAACTCCCCTAGGAAGAGCTGCTGATTGTGCCTTCTGTCCTTGCATCTGAAGGTTTCTCTGATGTGCCCCGGCACACGAGGGGTAAAGTCAGCGGGTAGAAATTCATAACTTTGCTTGAGGGGGAATGTGGAGTTATTATCATTCTGTTGAATCTTTCATTGGGTTTGTTATGAGAGCTGGCTGCTGCCTGTCCCGGGGGCTGGACGTGGGGTGGGGGCTTTGGGAGCCGGTGATAGTAATTAGTGTGGGGAGTGCATTAATGAGGCTTGTTAATGCATTGCCCCCCAGCTCACCTTTACCCCCGCACATCATACCGGCGGGTTATTAAAGCGCTCCAGGCACCTCGAGTGGAACTCATTTGTGAGCAGCAGGTGGGGCCTCTCTTGCGCCTGTGCTCCTTTTCAAGCCTTCCTGTGTGTGCACACCCTGCAGTGGTCTACCGAGGAGGGGCGGGGGTGCACCTCGGTGCATGCCATGTTTTACGCCTCCTGTAGTGATCTATGGAGGAGGACAGGTGTACAGCGATGCAGACCACGTGTTCACCTCCCTGGTGTGCACCTTAGAGTGGTCTACAGAGGAGGGGGGGCACCTCGGCAGCGCACCCCATCTGCCCCCCTTCTCTGGACTGCAACTTAGAGTGGGCTTACTGAGGAGGGGGTGTGCCACAATGTACACCATGTTTTACGCCCCATGTCTGCTTCCTGCAGTAATCTATGGAGGAAAGCAATGCACTTCATGTGCCCCTCTTCTCTGCACCTTAGAGTGGTCTACAGAGGAGGGGGTGTGCCACAATGTACACCATGTTTTACGCTCCCTGGAGTGATCTATGGAGGAGAGCAATGCACTCCATGTGTCCCTCTTCTCTGGTGTGCACCTTAGAGTGGTCTACAGAGGAGGGGGTGCACCTCGGTGCATACCATGTTTTACTCACTCTGCTTCTTTCAGTGATCTATGGAGGAGAGCAATGCAACCTGTCTGCCCCTCTTCTCTGGTCTGCACCTTAGAGTGGTCTACAGAATACCATGTTTTACGCTCCCTGTAGCGATCTATGGAGGAGGACAGGTGTACAGCGATGCAGACCATGTGTTCACCTCCCTGATGTGCACCTTAGAGATGTCTACAGAGGAGGCGGTGCTCCTCGGTGCATACCATGTTTTTCGCTCCCGATATGATTCCTTCAGTGATCTATGGTGGAGAGCTATGGACCCCGTCTGCCCCTCTTCTCTGGTCTGCACCTTAGAGTGGTCTACAGAATACCATGTTTTACGCTCCCTGTAGCGATCTATGGAGGAGGACAGGTGTACAGCGATGCAGACCATGTGTTCACCTCCCTGATGTGCACCTTAGAGATGTCTACAGAGGAGGCGGTGCTCCTCGGTGCATACCATGTTTTTCGCTCCCGATATGATTCCTTCAGTGATCTATGGTGGAGAGCTATGGACCCCGTCTGCCCCTCTTCTCTGGTCTGCACCTTAGAGTGTTCTGCAGAGGAAGGGGTGTGCCACAATGTACACCATGTTTTACTCTGCATGCCTTCTTCCTGCAATGATCTTTGGAGGAGGAATGGATTAGAGCAATCCATCCCATGTGTTCCTCTCCACTGATATAAGTCCTAAACGGGTCAAGTCAGCAGAAAGCGACCACCACGATGTATATATGCCATGTTGTACGCTCCATGTCTACTTCCTACAGTGATCTATGGAGGAGACAAGGCAGCAAGCAATGTATCCCATATGCTCTATCCCCCTGTGTACACCTTAAAGTGGCATACAGAGGAGAAAGGGGCACCGCAACGTAACCTTCTTTTACACTTCATGTCTACTTCCTAGAGTACCATATGGAGGAGGAACGACGTCGCCCAATGCATCATGTGTTCCTCCCCAGTGTACACCTTAAAGGGGGGTCTACTGAGGAGGAAAGGAACACCACAATTTACACCATCTTTTATGCTCCAAGTCTACTTTCTACAGCGATCTGTACGGGAGAAAAGGCGAATAGCAATTCATCCTATGTGTTTTTTCTCTTATGTACACCTTAAGGTTATCTAAAGAAGAAGAAAGACACCACGATGTTAACAATTTTTTATGCTCCTTGTCTACATCTGTATGAAAAAGAGAAAAGAAGGTTTGTCCAACTAACCCTACATAGCTTGTTTAATTAAACTAAAATACCAAAAACCATGGTGGCCAATGGGAACAAGTACATATACAACTTCAATCAATCAATCTGGGCAGGACTTCCAGTGCCCCGAGCCCAGTGCCAGAACGATTCCTCTCAGTCCAGTGGAGAGCAGGAGCGTGCGAGGCAGGCCCTGGCGAGCGCGAGGGAGGAGGCAGGGGACGGACAGACAGACCGGTGGAGAGTACACAG
The DNA here is from genome assembly GCF_964263255.1 of Lissotriton vulgaris. Lineage (NCBI taxonomy): Eukaryota > Metazoa > Chordata > Amphibia > Caudata > Salamandridae > Lissotriton > Lissotriton vulgaris. Next base: position 971,460,205 of record NC_141693.1, on the reverse strand, counting down.
GTGACACCGAAAACATAAAAAGACCTAGCATAAAAACTGAAGCACTTTCCAAAATGTCTGACAATGAGACCCAAAAGCCCCCGGCCACCCAGGAGGCAACGGAAGCACCCGAGACCCCCTGCGCAGAGCTCAAGGTCGCCATGGAAAAATGGTGAGTGACCCGAAAATGTGATGTTTGCCTACAGGAATGTACCCCATAATACTACCGACCACAGCCTGTGTATCGTGCAACCCAAACTGAGCTGTTATTATGTGCTATTCATATTATATAGCACTATCCATCTGTGGGGGGTCCCTCTTCTTGACCTTTGGAAATGGAAAGGCTGACGTGCCGCATCGAAGCTGAAAACGCAGATTATACACAGGACTGAACTGTACAGCAGGTGGGAGGAGACTTCTAAACTAGTTCACTTAAAACGGCAACTCATGAGCTGCAGGTGACACGGAGGTCTCTGCAGCGCGCACATTAACCAACCGAGCTGTCTTGCTGGGAGTTGAACCCGTGACCTGTAAATGGCGCAGACATCTCCGCAGTTAGAAGAGAGCCGGCCATAGGCGGTCGCCGGGGAGCGTGGCCTGGTCTTCTCTGAGTCACAGGGGATCCACAGACCCTCGATTAAGAAGACCCCCCACAGGGATGGTACAGCCCTTCAGTCAGCCTGAGGCCGCCAACAGTCCATCTGTTATAAGAAGCGCTGGTCACAGGTGTCAGGAAACCCTTAGTCCAAGGTTTCAGGAGACTTCCAACGTTACCTCCAGCCCTCGGCCCAGGTGTCTACAGCCTTCTCCCAGGTGTCAGCAGTCCTGTGTCAGCTCCTCGGGGTATGGCGAGGACAGCCGGCAGCCCAGAGATGCAGGTGCGTGGCTGTTGCCCTCGGGCTCAGGTACCTCAGGGTTTCCTCAGTCCTCTGCTGAGCTCCCAGGGCTACAGGAACTCTCAGCCCCAGGTGCCCAGGAGCCAGCAGCCCCTCAGTTAACTCTTTCGTTGTGGCAGAGGGAGCCCTCAGGTCCAGGTAGCAGCACCTTTCAGTCTTCTGCCGTGTCAACAGCCCCAGCCCCGTGTGCCTGCAGAGTCGATGCTTTGCCCTGAGATGTTCAAAACCACTGAGGCCCACGTGTCAGCAGCCCACCCCCCACTCCTCTTCTGGGTGGGTGTGAGCAACTACTAGTGCTCTGTAGGGGGTGTCCGCAGCCCCCTAGTCCGGTCATGTGGGAGCGTCCAGCCCCTCAGTCCAAGGTGGCAGAGCGCGCACAGTCTTCTCCGCAGGAGGATGACCTTCAGTCCCTTGTCTGGGTGGCCCCTCCGTCTCCCCCCGCCCGGTGCTTCTTCCTTGCTCTGCCCAGGGCAGCTCTCCTGGGCTCCCGCTCTGTGAGCTCGCAGGGCTGCCCGGACCGTCCCCTCACAGCTCCTCTTACTGGTGTACACACAGAGCACAGGCAGAGGGAGGATTTGTCATTTACAATGTCAACAGCTCTAACTTTGGCAAAGGCGAAACCGTTGCATTGAAAATGCTTGTTTATAAGGGTTTTAGCAGTTCTTGGTGCATTATTTTAATTGGAAACCTATAAAAAAGGTTTGCGCAGTCTGATTACTTATTACTAAAATTATAATTTTTGAAAGTATTGTAAGCTCTTAAGCACTGAGGGGCAGATTTACAAGCCCCTTGCGCTATTTTTGCGTCACTTTTCCCATGTTAAAAGTGACGCAAAAGTGGCGCAAGGGACTTGTAAATCTGCCCCTAAATCTTTTTGTACATTTTTGCTGCAGCCTACTTTATACTGTGTGCAGGCTACCTTGAAAGTGTGTGTAATGACTGTTTTTAATTTACAATGTTTTTATCACAGGCTGGCCTCTTGGCAGAATAAATACACACAATATTTATTCCCCAGTGGATCAATCAGGATTAAAATCGACGACTCTCTGGTTACACACACAGATATATGAAGTGATCACATTAACAAACTGAGCTTTCTTACCACACCAGTGCATTTTCGCATAGATTTGTTTAACTTCTATTTATTTTTTATTTAAGTGTGCACATTATATTGCATATGCCAGCAAATAGTTACAGAATGCTTTGGTCTTTTTAGCTCTGTCTTTGACCTCATCCCATACACTCACCTACCTCCCCACATTGTACTCGAGTAGGAGTGGGCGGAACTTGCGAAGTTAGAGAAAAACTCTGCAAGAGTCCATGGAATTCTGCCAACAGGTAAAAAATATGCTACTCGCATTTCTGTTTAGCGCCAGGAACACGGACAATGGTGAAAATCAGTGTGAACCTCACCATGTGTTGCGCATGAGCTTGAGGACACTCGAGTTGATTTTGCTGACGTTTGGGCAGAAAATGTACTCGAACAGCTGCCATTTTGGACCACAACAGCTCGCTTCCACCCGCGTTCTAAAATGGCACTCGATGTCTCAATGATGCCTGGAAATCATGCCAGGGGCTGACAAATTTCACCCAACTGTGTACATTTTGGAGCCTCACAATGTTCCTGCGAGGTGCGAATGACAGAAAAATAATTCCGCCAAGTACCGATTGGTGGAATTTGGTAGGAACTCAGTGTTACAAGTATAACCCTGAGATATTCATATTCCACCAGTACCGCGAGCAGAACTATAACCCCACCCGGGCCTACTCAGGATCGCAGTTCCCACACTTTTTTATGCACTGACAGCTGATTATGAAGCCGGAATACATAAGGCAATCTACACAGTTATCATAAGAGTCACAGGCTCGGAAAATATTTTAAAGGCCCTCTTACAGGGACATGTCACACATATATACATTATCCAGTGGCAGAAGTTGTTCAAACATCCATATAACTGCAATAAAATACGTGTCACCACAATACAATGAAATCAGTATTATAAGTACAATAGGGCACAATTGAACCTACAGTGAATACATTGCAGTACTTAACGGGGCTGGCTGGCTGCTTGGTGGCGACTCCAACCGCAGCTGACATAATCCAAATGTATTGAATACCTATTGTTTGTTAGAGACGCAAGACTGGGAAAAGAAAATCAAGCTGGTATTTTGCCACTCCTTGTAAATTGAGGATTTTCACTGCCACTGATTTGCACATCAGTTGCAGCGCAAAACTCAGGTGTGGCAACAGCCCTGTTATATACAAAAATACAGCTTTACAAACAGAACTTAGTGCATTGGTCTCAGGTTAAAGAACCCATACAGTAGTTGTGCCAATTAGCAAAAATGATCAGCCACGAAAATCTCCATAAATTATTTTTATGAGTAACAGTATATTTTTTAGTTAACTGTAACGAACACTAAACAACATGGGCGCCATCCTATATTAAAATTTGCTCTCCAAACATTGTGGCCAAAGAAGGGCACATCGACAAGTAGTTCCTCTTGAGAAAGGCATACAGCTGCCATTAATAGTGTGTTTTGGTCCTTAGTACAAGGAAGAAAATATCCCCCACCACGCCTTCCTGCTGCTGTTTGAATTACAAAATACAGCAACAATCAGGGTTCAGTTGGCCCACTGCGCCTGCTGCACCAATGTACGCTACACCACTGACATCCATCACATTTCATGGTCTTTTCTCAGACTGTGAATGCACTGGGTTCCCTAGAAGGATTATTCACCACACATAGCCCAGTCCCCTTCGACTGCACGGCCCAGTGCTTCGAAGATCCCCGAGGCGCACATTAACTTTAGCACGTGACCCACGACGGCTCTGGCCTGCTTGGCGTAACCTTGGTTTGTTGGGTGATAACCGCTTTACTAGGCCGAGCCTCGGGCACTTTGTGCAGATAGCACTGACGGTGGAAGCAGTCTCAAGGGACCACGGGAGTAAGACTTTAATGAAAGGTTTCAGATTCGGGGTGCCATTTGTAAATTAAGCATGTCCCTAACAAGGGGATTTGGTTTTCCAGGCTCCTTTGTAATCTTCGAAGTCAAGACCCCCATCCTTACTTGACACTTTCCCATTTACTGCACAAAACAATAACAATCAGGTAAAACTCACAACCGTATCAGGATCACCAAGAGAAAAATGTATTTCAACAATTAGGTTCATTTGACATGCCAGCAATGAAGAATCATGTTTTTACAAGCAAAGCAAATGATAGATCATGTCGTTTCGGAGCTCGACTGATTGTTATTAGGTGTTCCTTATCACTGCGGATTTTGATCTCTTCGGTAGGAATTTTTCTGCATTAAAATCTGCAGTTTTTTTAAAACAAATAATTGTTTTGGCTCATTTCAACTTTGTAATTTAACCACCAAGGCCTAATAATTCAAAATGTTAGGTTTGTGGGCATTATAACATTAATACGTTGATTAATAAAACCGTGAGAGGTTTTACCTTTGTATTATGCCACAGTATTTACATCAGAGCTCAGGAAACGAATGACAGGTGTTTATGTTAGGAAGCCAAGGGTTACTCATTGTAGCAAAAAGTCAATGAAGGGCCTACAATAGGCTAAAACTAGCCACGGAAAACACAAGTTGTACAGAGATGTTCTAAGGGAGCACTGAGTAATCACAAAAAAACAGCCAAGGAAGTGAATCGATTACCAGCATGTCACTTGAACTATCTATTACACAATTTTATAAGCACTACTTTTCAACATACTCTTATCAGATGGATAAATATGAATCATTAAATGTTATTCATAGTATGTGGGGAAACAAAAGTTGTGTGGTAAGTACTGGGTGAGTTTTTTCAAATTATTTTGGCATCAATTTAGAAATATTCACTACATCCATAAATACACTTTGGCCTCAAAACGGGGTTCTATCCTTGAACCGTAAGACCCAGATTTACTAAGAAAAAACACACATAGTGCTCTATTGCCTGAACTGGAGAGAGCAGAACATGTATCTATTTAAATCTACTAACATGTGACACTGTTCTGTGCTCCCCCGGCGTTGGTGCACTTTTGGCACTGATGTACAGGGAGAGAGCCTTTGCCATAGTACAAGAGTGTCCGTGTCATGGGAAGCATAGTCGTTTGTAAAGGAAGAGGGCCCTGCCAGTTCAAAAAACAAACATTGGTAAATGCAGTAGGTTTTTCCTTTGTGAATGTTAATAATTTTTTTATTGTACGTTTTAGTTTAGTGAGCAGGTGTAAAACTGATATATTAAACTATTATTGTAATGGGGTACCTAAATACCAGGCACTGTGTAATGAAGTGAGGGGATAATCTGTTTTTCTTTTGGAGTTTTATACAGCGAGAACTCGAGCACTTTACATGAGCACCATTTACGGTACAGACAGATACATTCATTTTTGTTAGGCACAGGGAGATTTAGTAATCTGCCCAGAATCGCAGGGTTTAAAGTTGTTGCCGAGACTCAAACACGGTTACCCAGATTCGAGGTCGACTGTCCTAGCCGATAGGCTACATCCTCTCCCCGAAAGAACGAGAAAATAAAAAAAAGGAAAGCAGAAGAGAAGGAGGGACTGAGGTAGGAAGCAAGCAGGTAAGAAAGGATTTCAGGAAAAAAGAGAGGGTCAGCGAGTAGGTAAAAACTCAAAGAGAAAAGAAATGAGTGAAATCTGGGTAGTGAAAAAGAAAGCACAGAAATGTGAAGTTTTGGATGAATCGAGTAAATGATGTTCTGGTCTCAGCACCTACTCTCTGGGCAGGATAGATGCAGCCAAGAAGAGTTACTCGCTAGGACAGTTACCAACAAGTTGCAGGTAATGTGAGTCATGAGAGGAGGACCCCTTCCAACTTCTTTGAGGAGCACGGACAACCTTTCTTGCTATGCTCAGTCAGTGGAAGTAGGGATATCTTTTTGATCCTGACTAGTTTTAAAGTTCACTAGCGGATACGAGAGGGCACGATCCAAACAGCTACAGGTCAAGTAACTAACTAGCAAATGTATTCTGTTGATATTAGTTTCACTATTCCTTCCAACAACGTCAAAGTGATAAGAGTAAAAAACTAAGAAAAAAGTGTTCTGTGAAGTGGATTAAAAACATATTTTCTCTTGAAAATGTATGCGTCTCATGGCCTCATTCCGTCCCCCCACCAGCCACAGTCATCTCCCTATGTAACACACCATCACACTTGCGTATGTGCTACTTCGCCAACGGTAAACAGACATAATATCGAGTCCAAAATATCGATTGGACAAAATATTGAGTAAAAAATATAGACTGGACAAAATATAGACTAGACAAAATATAGACAACAAAAATATTGAATAATATCGACTAGAATAGCCAAAATATCGAATCAAAAATATAGACTAGACATAATATAGACCAGATAAAATATAGACAACAAAAATATCGAAAATTAGGTAAGTTATTAATATTTAATATTATTTGTGTAATATAAATCTGTAGCGGGTTGTGGGTTTATAGGGGAATAGGGTGGGAAGTAATTTAATTATAAATAATTAATTATGTAAATTTAATGTAATTGTTACTTAAATAGTAATTGATAATGAATTAAAATATAATAGTTAATTAATTAAAAATGATTAATTGATAAATAATTAATTTTTAGTAATTTTTTTTCTGTAGCAGGTTGTGTGTTTATAGGGAAATAGGGTTGGAAGTAATTTAATTATAATTCATTAATTATGTAAATTTAATCTAATTGTTAATTAAATATTAATTGGTAAATAATTAAAATATAATTGGTAATTAATTAAAAATAAATAATTGATAAATAATTAATTTATAGTAATTTATTTTCTGTAGCGGGTTGTGTGTTTATAGGGGAATAGGGTGGAAAGTAATTTAATTTTAATTAAATAATTATGTAATAATTATATTTTTTAAATTAATTATTAATTGGTAAATAAATACATTATAATTGGTAATTAATTTAAAATAATTAATTGGGAATAGTAATTTTCACCCCTACGCTATCCAACGCTTTCACTACTGTTGCACCCACTGGAGTTGGAATAGTAATTTTTACCCCTACGCTATCCAACGCTTTCCCTACTGTTGCACCCACTGGAGTGGGAATAGTAATTTTTACCCCTACGCTATCCAACGCTTTCCCTACTGTAGCACCCACTAGAGTGGGAATAGTAATTTTTAGCCCTACGCTATCCAAAGCTTTCCCTACTGTAGCACCCACTGGAGTGGGAATAGTAATTTTTACCCCTACGCTATCCAACGCTTTCCCTACTGTTGCACCCACTGGAGTGGGAATAGTAATTTTTACCCCTACGCTATCCAACGCTTTCCGTACTGTAGCACCCACTGGAGTGGGAATAGTAATTTTTACCCCTACGCTATCCAAAGCTTTCCCTACTGTTGCACCCACTGGAGTGGGAATAGTAATTTTTACTCCTACGCTATCCAACGCTTTCCATACTGTAGCACCCACTGGAGTGGAAATAGTAATTTTTACCCCTACGCTATCCAACGCTTTCCCTACTGTAGCACCCACTGGAGTGGGAATAGTAATTTTTACCCCTACGCTATCCAGCGCTTTCCCTACTGTTGCACTCTTTGGAGTGGGAATAGTAATTTTTACCCCTACGCTATCCAACGCTTTCCCTACTGTTGCACCCACTGGAGTGGGAATAGTAATTTTTACCCCTACGCTATCCAATGGTTTCCCTACTGTTGCACCCACTGGAGTGGGAATAGTAAATTTTACCCCTACGCTATCCAACGCTTTCCCTACTCTTGTACCCACTGAAGTGGGAATAGTAATTTTTACCCCTACGCTATCCAACGATCTCTTTAATGTAGCACCCACTGGAGTGGTTACATTAAATTTAAACCTTTTGCTATGCTATGGTAAATATATTCTATATGTTTTATTAATAACATGTATTTATATATATATGTATTATTATTAATTTTTAAAGTTACATTAATTATGTAATAATGTTACATTTATTTAATAATTTTAACAATGTTTATATTAAATATATGTAATATTATAATAGTTTTAACTTATTTTAAAGACATAAAAAAATCGATATTTTGACAGTCTATATTTTTAACACTCGATATTTTAAAGTCGATATTTTTGTACTTACCTTAGTGAAGATAGAAAGTCGATATTATGTCCCTCGATATTTTGTCATCGATATTATGGGAACTCGATATTTTGGTAGTAGATATTATTTCAGTGATCCTTCGCCAACACATGCACACACTAATGCACACACACACATATATGAAGAGATATTCACACCCCGGCACAGGTCTTTACCGCAGCACATCAATAGACATGCACAATCACACATATAAGCACACAAACCTATCAAAACACACACACACACCATGACACCAACGCACACCAAAACATTAATACACACAGTCATGTCAGACTCAGACTTACTATTCGGCAAACTTTATGCAACAAATCACAGATACTGTCACCATATCACCTATACTGTGTGTATCAGTATCTGGAAGGGGCAGGGCGGGGGTAGAGAAAGCTATGACATAGCATGAAAATATAGGGCTGTATGTGGGAAGAATACAGGAAGGCAAACTAAGTTACAGCGGGCTATACACTAGGCTTGGGCCCAGTGCTTTAAATGGGAAAAAATAAGTGCAGGTCCTCATTAAAATAGGCTAGCGGTGTAGTGAGAGGGTGGGGCTAGGGGTGGGGCTAAAGGCAATGACATGATTATACTTCATGACTTCTATATTAGTTGCAGCACACACCAAAACACATGAGAAATGTGTTTATATAAACGAAGCAAGTTAACTCATTACACTAAATGAAAGAGAAATGCTATAATATGTTATAACTTCCTTTTTTTTCGCAATAGATGCACCCATCTTAATGCCATATTGTTAATTGCTGTTTGGCACAAAACCATATATTTTTCAGCACATGAGTAGGAAGAAACTGAAAATGCCCCCACATCGCACTAAAGCTCTTATGGCACCAAGCAAATTAAACAAATCATCATGACCCTCCTCAGAAGATATCACTTGTCTCTTCCATGGTTCTATCCATTCATCCCTTCATCCTGCCATTTACCTGCTGATGTCCACCATTTACATTCTGTTGTCTATTCTGTCTTTCATCCATCATTCAGTTTTTCACCATTCCGTATGTCCACCCTTCATATACAAACCTATCCATCCATCCGACTTAAAACCTATCCATTCATCCTTTCACTCATTCACTCATCCATCTCTTTATCCACCCTTTCGCTCATTCATCAATCCTTTCGCTCATCTGTCCATCAACCCTTTCACACCTTTTTTCCATCAGCCATTTCATTCCATCACCCTTTCACTCAATCCCTCCTTTCACTCATCCATCCTCCAACCCGTTCATTCATCCTCCCTCCCTTTCATTCATCCATCCAATCTTTCACTTATAAACCCATCATCCAATCATCCACCATCTTTCACCCAGCAATCCATGCTTTCACTCATCCATCCATCCATACATCCACTCTTGATCACTCATCGATCCACACACTCACCCACGGAAAATACCCCCACTTTGATCCAAAGCTCACTATGGCACAATGTAAATGAAGCAAATCAGCATGACCCTCCCCAGAAGATAGCTCTTGTCTCTTCCATAGATCTATCCATTCATTCTTTCATCCTACCATTTACCTGCTGATGTCTGTCTTTTAACCCTTACATTGTGTCGTCTGTTCAGTCTTTCATCCATCATTCAGTTTTCACCATTCCGTCTGTCAACCCTTCATATCCAAACCTAGCCATCCATCCATCCATCTCCAAACCTATCCATTCATCCTTTCACTCATCCATCTCTTTATCTACGCTTTCGCTCATTCATCAATCCTTTCGCTCATCTGTCCTTCAACCCTTTCACTCCTTTATTTCATTCCATCACCTTTTCACTCAATCCCTCCTTTTACTCACCCATCCTCCATCCCATTCATTCATCCTCCCTCCCTTTCATTCATCCATCCAATCTTTCACTTATCGACCCATCATCCGCACTTTTATCCACTCATCCACCCCTTTCACCCAGCCATCCATACTTTCACTCATCCATCCATTCATTCATCCATACATCCATACATCCACCCTTGTTCACTCATCCATCCATAACATTTACACTATCAATACAATGTTCTTTGCCTCATTCTCCATGAAAGTTGTGACTCGTTGTATCATGCTCTTTTTGGCCACTCCCTCGGAAACCTCTGTCATCTGAAACTTGTTTGCAAAAATGTGCAGGATAGTGTGACTGTGATTGACAGTACAGGGCCTGAATGGACCCTGCTCTGTCAAGCACAGCGTGATGGTGAGCACCCGGACATTATTCAAATGAGCCCTGCTGAATAGCTCAGCTGGGGCTCAGATCAGGACTGTAGAAGCGGCGCTTTGGCTGCCAGACACACATTCCACTCCGGCTCACCAGCACAGCCAATGAGCCTTACTTTCCGTGAGTACCGGTACTCTCCACAGCAGCAGAGAAGTGCCGGTAATCAGAGTGATAAATCTGAGAAGTGCCGGTACTCTGTACCGGTGAGTACCGGCCCATTTAAAGAACTGCATTGGCCCCATTCTTTGCTTTTAATAGAGTCAGGCAGCACTGGTACTGCTTACGCTGATTTCATATTGGAGAGCACAGTGAAAACCCTGCTCGAACTGGTTATGTGTCACTACTCCAGAGTCACACAATGCCAACCCTGCACGGTCTGACTCTGAGTTAACATTCTCCTTTTAACAGGCAACCGAAGCATGGTGACAAGGAGCACTAGAGTGTGTGAAAAAAAGCATTACAAACAGACAACTAAAGCGCGTGGACCAGGTACCCGATCAAACATGAAAAACAACATTAAAGTAAAATCTGGTTTATGTCCCTCCGAGTGATGCCAGAGTCCATCACATAGATAAAAGCTGAGAAACTTATGACACTGCTGCTTCAGAGGGTGCTTAGAAGCACGCCACTGCAGTGAGCAAAGCAGAAAGGAGAGAAGACCGTATTTACTTCTGGGCCACAGCTGAAGTGCCTGACTATGTATGTACATCAACACAAATAATGGACTTATTAGTAATTACTAATGGACTAACTGTGCACTCAAGCATAGCCAATAATCACTCCTAGAGCAGTGTAGTCTCCCGATTTCTTATTAACATGACTGTTCTCTGGCTCCAAGATGGCGGCAGTCTCACAAGCGTTGAGAACTGGGATATGTCGAGATGGTTGTCATTGAAGTGGTGCGTGGGAGGAGGTAAAAGGGTGGGGAGCAACATGAGGTACGGAGAGGAACTGTAGAGAGCCTTGCGCTCGGTAGAAATTATAAAGCAAGCAGTGTGCAGGCAAAAGCTTAAACAAAGTCCCACAAAGTGTATGAAAATTGTACTTGGGCCATGGGAGACTGGTAAGAGAAACACTCAGAGGAACAACAGGAAATAGTATGCCACAGCTAATAGAAATGGACGAAAAGTAAGTGGCAAGCAAAGGAACCAATGAAAAGAAAGGGCGAGATGTAAGCCCCCTTGACAAAAAATACTGCAAGGCAGCACACTGTGCAGCTTTTTCTACTTTTAGTTGTGTTAGATTGTAAATCTCACTGCTGCACTTTGCATTGAGTTTGCTTAAAAAGGTAACACAAATATGACACAAAGGGCCCGATTACGTACGGTCAGACCATATTTTGCGGTGCTGTCGGAGGCAGTCTGACTGTCGAAAGTCTCTTTGGAAGCAGTCCAACCGCCGGCCGGATTAAGATGCATGCATTCTGAACTCCGACTGACCACTCAAAGACCACCGACTGCAATAGCTTTTCTCTGACTTCCGAAATGGTGGTCAGAGACAAACTGCATCCATTGAACTGTACAGGGATCTTCGAGCGCTTTCCAGATTACGATGTGGGTTTCCGACGACACAATTGTTCGCTCCGACTGGCTGTTGCAAGTCTTCGGAAACCAAGGAAAAGGGGTGAATACTCAGCCAATTTCCATTCTCCCCAGAAGACTTCAGCATGGATCCCTTACTCAAAGCCCCCCCTACACCTCAGCAGCTGCACCCCAAAGTGGACAGTCCTATGGGTGTCAAAATCCAGGTAAGTCATCATGTAGGTATGTATCCCAATGACTAGACTGTGCACATATCACCACACTCCAGCAATAGGGTACATGGTGCAGAAGGCATGTCCCCATATGTGTTATGCATGTGTGTACAACTGCACATCTTTCCTGCGCATTTATACCCACTTGCAGCGACATGTCTGGGGAGCGGGGAACCGCTGACAGTGAGACCTCCACAGTAGCAGTGGTTGCATCATAAAATGGCTGGCAGAGCTTTTCCGGTCTCAGCGGTTGGAGTCGGACCGCGGCAATCAGACAGGCGGTCCAACCGGCATCGTAATCAGGCCCAAAGTGTTTGTAAATATGTGCCTAAAAGTGTATGTTGCAGTAAACATTTTAGGAGTAGGACCTGATTTAGCATTTGAAAAGCAGAAATCAGATTTCCAAAGCTAGAGGATTTTGCACAACCTCCACCTCCGCCATATTTAGACTTTAACCAGAGTGGCAGATTGTCTGTGAATTTGCTAGCATATTCCAATGACAGTGGCCAATTTTACCAGTGGATTTACAGGCATTGGGCAAATCCTCTGCCAAAATTTCCAGCTATTGCAGAAATATGAGACTTTTTCACCAACATTTGTAGACGCTTTTGGTTATCTAATGAGAATCAATAAAAACTTATTGTGTGGAATGTTTGAATTAGTCTCAGCCACTGTTATTACCCAGAGACTCACTCCAGTACACCAACTTTTTCCTCACTGTGCCCCTTCAGACAGGCTCCAACCTTATGCAAATTATGTAAGGTACAGCTCTAATTGGAACAGTTGAGCCTGAACTGCGTCCCACATGAACTCTTAATGGGGTCAAAAGCAACATAATGCTGGTCTTGGCCTTGATGACACTCACGAGAACTGTGTAATTTGATCCTAATGGCCCAACGGTGAGATCATACACTGTCGGCATGCAAACCCCATATTCCCAAAGAGGAACCTCCTTTTCTGTACAGAAGACCAAATGATGAAATTATTTCCTGTGAAAAATCAGAAACGGACATTAACTCCACGAATTCTGAAAAGCTGTAAAGACTTTTACCCAACTCAATAACTCTACCTCCCCAACAAATATCAGCTGAGATCCAACCCTGAGGCCCCGGTCTAGTGTCCAGCTGGAGAAGGTGAATCCCGACAACTGCAACTCGTCCTCCCTTACACTCTCCAGCAACATTAAGATGTTAGGCACAGTTGCCAGGTCTACTGTGGCATAAATTACGCCCCCCTGAGTCCCATGCTGGCGACACTATAAACATGCACTTCACCACCCTGCCATACTAAGTAGGGTGATAAAAAGCACACACTTCTGCATTACAGATCTACCTAGAAGCAGTGTCTGGGATGGCATAACTACAGCACCCCTCGCTCTACACCCAGTGTTCTGCATAGGTCACATGCTCCGTACCACCAAACGTTGTAGGTTTAAATTAGTTTGTGACTATGAACTTTGCCATTTTCGGAGTCACTGATGTGCCTAGAGGTGCAGCACCAAGCCACCAGCACTCTGACCACCCTCACCCATGGCACTCAACACTTTCCACATCACTCACTCTGCAGACATGAACTCTCCCAAACATTCATTTCCAAGTGCAGTTGCAACAAACCTGGTGTAGTATCCCTTTTAGATGTGTAGTATCCCTTTTAGATGACATCACCTGGTTACTTTAGAATTGTAATGCTTTCTATGTGTGTTCCATATTCTCTATGTGGGAGTTACTCAGATCTCCTGGGCATTGCCAGCTTAGTGGTTGTATAAGCTGTTTCCTCGCTATTGAATAAACTACTTCTTCTGCAACCTGTGTATCTACTCACTTCACCTGGCAGGTACCTGACTGTGCTTGTAGGCAACACCGGTGGTATTGTTTTGCTATATAAATGATATAAAAGAAAACAAAACAATCCAGCATGCTGCATATACAAAACATTTGACGTAGGACGGTCTTTCTGAAAAATGTGCAGCCTCAGTAAACGTAAATTGGGGTAATAATGCACAACGTTGAGTTAATTCATTTTGTAATCACGCTGTTTAACAATGTTTTCCTGTGTGTGCCCTTACTTAATTGTCATTTTCAAGACCCTGAACACAGCAAGCATACTGCAAAGAGTGGCAACTGTTGGGGCACGATTTACTTGGGAGTAGTGTTAAAACCCCTATTTAGAATCCTCTGGCGTAAATGCTCAACAATAATATGACTTTTCAGAGGGCCTTCATTCCCCCAAAGTTTTTATCTCGATCAGATAATGCTCTCCCCGAATATTTACCACTTCCTCCACAAAATGCAGGATTTTGTGTTGCCACCTAATTCCAAATCAGTAAATATTTGTAAACACTTAACTGTGCTACTCCAGGTGTGGATGGGAAAGAGTGTGGCTCTGTGAGTTACACAGTTAATGTATGTCTGTGGTTGGCAGTGCAGTACAGACTTATTTGTCTAATGTCACTTCTAGGACAGAGCTTTAAGAAAAAGGCAATTCTTTAACAAGGTTCCACCTAAGAGTCCATCATTTCACGCGAACCATTACATAGTTATTGACACCATTGAGGCTCTAACCTCGAGAGGCAATTTAATATTTTCTCCTACAGCGTGATGACAGCGAAGGTTGAATCCAATACTGTTCGATGGGGAGCCGAGCTATCATTACACCTTTCTGTAAAAGAGCTGGCATGTGAATGCGATATCTGAGTCCAAAGGATCTCTGCACCCGTAAATTGTATCAGTTACATAATTTGCCAAACTCTGGTCATAAACAATTATTATCTCTGGGAACGAGGAGTGATATGGGATGCCAGACTGCCACCCTCTGGGACGGGGTAAGTTATAACTTTCAAGAGGCTGAAGGGAGTCGCCATCAATCCTTGGAAAGGAGACACTTTCTGTAAACCCAATCAATTCTTTTGGCGCGGTCTCACGCTGAAGTGAAGACACCGCGATTCACCTTGCAGGATTTGATGTGTCACTGTCAGTTAAACATTCACGCTCCAATGAAACAAAGTACACTTCGGACAGAATCACGACATTGTTCCCAAAGGGAACTGTAAGTAGAGAAAGTCAAATGAGTGGCCACAGGTTTTCTTTTGGTACTTTTTTATTTTATTTCTTTATTATGAATTCATGATCGTACAAGACAGAAACAATAAGAAAAACATCTTCTGAAACAGACAAAATAGAAACAACATACTATTTTCAACACATCATTCAACAAAATGTATTTCCTGCACTAAAACAAACCTGGGTAAGGCAGAAATTAAATAAAGCACAAAAAAAGGGAGGGCTAAAACACATAGGGCCTCATTTATGAAAAGTGACGCTTCGCTGCGTGAAAACAGCGATGCGTCACTTTTCACTGCGCCCTCCTTACGACACCAATGATGCGTCATATTTACAGTATGACGCCTCATGGCGCAAGGAGTTACAGATACGTCAGTATTTCTGACGTATCTGTATGGCGCAAAAGTGACGCATTGCTGGAGTGTGTCACAAAAGTGACGCAACTCCAGCAATGTGTCCTTTCACATGGGGCAAGCCCCATGTGAAAGGGCCTGCGTCAGTCTTATGCCTGCTGTGAGGCAGGCGTAAGAAATTGACGAATTTGTGTCCTAGAAGTAGAGCAGTGAAATCTTATAGATTTCACTGCGCCGCTTCTATGACCTTTTCTTGCATCAGAACGGCCCCCTGCATACATTATACCTGGCATAGGTATAATGTAGCGCAGGGGTTTACGAAGTGACGCATCTACCTAGATGCATCACTTTGTAAATATGGTGCAACAAGGCACATTTTTTACGCTGCTGGTGACGCACCGGCGGCGTAAAAGTGACGCACGCCCTCATAAATGAGGCCCATAGGACTTACAATAGAAATGTATCAATTCATGTAGGTCACCACTGGCCCCCGAAATTACTAACCCAAGTTTCTTTTTACGCCTTCCTTTCAACACATAAAGAGAGTGTTCAATGTTAAATGTAGCCAGAAATCTAGCCCGCCACACCTCAAAGGTTGGTGCATCCTTTTGCAGCCACATTGAAGCAATACATAACCTTATTACTGCCATGGCCACGAATATCAAATATTGATGTTTATACATAACTGAGTCTCTCAGTGTTTCCTCGTCTTCTCCCAAAAAGCACCTGAGCATGAGATAGTAAAAATGCCCCACCGAATATCTCCCCCAGAAACTTCTCCACATGCCCCAATAGAGTGTTTAAACAGATACATGAATAAAAAATATGTAATATATAGGCTTCATCAATTTGACATCGGAAACATTTCCCATCATTATTGCCTCCCCACTTAAACATTTTAACTGGTGTGTAATAAAGATTGAAAATGGTCTTGTAATGTTGTGTGCGGAGATTTGCGGCTAAAAAAAGTCTACTGGCCATGTCAAGAGAAGTTTCTATCTGGGTCCCAACCCTGCCAAGCCGAGTATCCCATTTTACATTATGCGTTTCTAGATCATTGCTCCTGGTTTTGAGTAATAAATAATAGTGATTGCCAATCCGAGAGTTCTTTCCCACAGCTTCAATGACTGGGTTTTTAACCATGTCCAAATGATGTTTATAGAGAAAATCACGGACTTGAAGATATTTAAAGAAGTCACACTGGCGTATATGAAACTTCTCAATTAACATTTTGAAGAACATCAAATCCCCATCAGAATATAAATCTCCTATTCTTTGGACCCCTTTGCCTCTCCACTGATCTGTTATTCGATCCCGAAATATCGGCGGGAGGAGTGATGAGGCTTTTAAAGGAGTATATCTAGTTATCTTCCCCATATTGTAAAGATGTTTCACGGCCCTCCATACTTTAAAGGCTACTAAGAGCACTTTGAGCCTTGTCCTCTTATAATAGTTCATATCCGTGTTAATTAATAACCGATTGTTAGCCTCACTGCCTAATAACATTCGAAAGATAGAGGGAGCTTCTGCCACAATGCCCGGTTCACTCCCGGTTAATAAAATATTCATTTGCTGCAGCATGCAAACATAGTAATAGAGGGTGAAATCCGGAACGGCCCATCCACCTTGATCGCGTAACAAGGTCATAAATCGCAGGGCTCTCCGCGGTTTCCCCGGTGCCCACAAAAATCTAGAACATATAGATTGTAGCTGTGCAAGATTAACCCGTGATATCTCAAATGGGACGGCTTTGAGAAAGTACAGAATTTTTGGCAGGACGGTCATTTTGAGGTCATTACAGCGCCCGACCATGGATAAATGCAAAGATTCAGTTCTGCCCGATTGCTTCTTTACAGCATTCACCAAAGGTGTCCAATTGGCTTCCACTAATATCTTTTAGTCAGCACATAATTTAATCCCTTAGTAACTCATTTCCAACACTACCCGTTGGTCTGTGCAATTCGTAATATTAACACATAATATTTGCGTCTTAGCGGCATTAGGCTTATAGCCAGAAATGGCTCCAAATTGCCCAAACAAGGACTCAATTTCTGGCATAGCAGTGTTAGGATTCCGACTAGCTATAGCCACATCATCTGCGTATGCTAAAACCCGGTAATGTTCTTGCTGCCATACCACAGTTTCAATCCTACTACAAGCCTCCAGCATTTTTAAAAATGGGTCCAAGTATAATGAAAACATTGGTACTTTTTGCTTCAGTTACTGTTTTCTGAGACATCGTGCTCAACATTTCCGTTATTTGTTTACACTGCTCGTTAGTACGACAAGAGGATGCCGAGGGGTTGGAAAAGCAGCAACGAAGCACAGACACTCTACGCCCCTGCATGCTCCAGGATACATAGGAAGACCCACTCTGATGGCAAGAGAAAGGTGCACCTTACTCACATTGTGCAACAAAATATTAATAATGAGAATTCTACCGCTGGGCCAGCAGCCCATAACATTACACTGATGGATATAAACATGAAGCCACTTTGTGGTGGTTCATTGGTGAAAAGATCTTTAGGTGGAAAACTGTAGTGGTGGCTTAACCCACACAGCACACATTTCAATTGAAGATGAGACTTGGTCAGAACAGGAATACAACATCCCTGGTAATCCTAGAGTTTCAGTATTCCTCAAAAATAGGTACTGCAAAGGAGGGAAGTGAGGTGCCAATGTGGCTGCACCTGAATTTGAGACGTCACTGTCACAGGATGTTGTTTGGGATTGTTTCATGAGTAGGACACGCTTCTAAAGTCCTGATTCATGAAGGGCTCTACTCCTTATTGTATGTAACTAGTAAAGTATACAATATAGTTGATTCTGATGCATATGGAACAATGTGTGACTGAAAATAGTAACTGTTAGACCCGGGATCCCAGGTGGGCTGAGGTAGGTACCTTAGGCCAAATTGGGACCTGTTCCAAAATCAGGGAAAGGAAGGTCACCTTGTGAGATAGCCCCGCTCACCCCCTTGATAGCTTGGCATGAGCAGCCAGGCTTATCTTCAAGGCAAATGTGTAAAGTATTTGCAACCATGCTCACAGCAACCCAATGATGACACCACAAATAGACTCCACTCAAGTTTTATGAAAACGTGTATAAACTTTATATAAAAAGATATACGATAAGACCACACAATATAAATCCAACATATGCGTATTTGAAATATTTCTCCTGGCCGGTTGTTAGGCCAGCCAGCCCTTGTAAGTTCTGGCAATATTAATGAGCACTTCTAAACATTCTACTGTAATCCTAACACCATGTTATGCAGGTCGTAATGCTAGAATCAGGCACTTTTGCAATGTCAAAATAATTCAATGCGCATACAACAATCAGACACTTTACGATGTAAAAATAATGCAATGCGTACCATGACAATCAGGTACTTAGCAATGTAAAATAATGCAATGCGTAATACAACCACCAGATACGTCGTTATACGGATGTAAGGCAATGCGTAATACACGAATCAGGTAATTCGTTATGCAAGAATAATGCACTGCGTAATATGCTAATCAGGTAGTTTGTTATGCAGAAACAATGCAATGCGTCATACGACAATCAGGTGGTTCGTTATGCAGACACAATGCCATGCGTCACACACTAATCAGGTAGTTTGTTATGCAGGAAAGATGCAATGTGAAATACAACAATCAGGTACTCCATTATGCAGAAATGGAGTAATCCATACTACACTCTGGCACCGATCACAGTGCCTCCGCCACTTGTGCTTACTCTCAGGTAGCCTCTGACAATAGTTGCCCCGAACACAGGTATGGTATAACACAAAAAGTGCAGCTCCGCGCTCCGGCCCTGGTACTGTCACTGTCTTGGCAATACGGGCCGCAATATGAGCCGAAGCAGAGGCTCGGGCTGCTAAAGTGTGAGAGAGGCTGAGAGCATCTCACTCAGAGCCCGCACTCCACCCCAGGAGTCGACACACGTTGCCTGGGGGGCGCAAACTCACTCTCCTCTCCTCGACCAGCGGTTTGTGCCTCTGATGCAATCTTTGGGACTTGGCAACGGGGGGCTCTGGCCAGCAGCTCAGCTCCTCCGGGTTTGCCGGTCCAGGCCGCTACTTCTATGAAGATCTCAGGCTGCCACAAGGCACACGCACACAGCGTCGCTGAGACTTCCTTGAGCTTCGGGGGCATGATCACCGGGCACTCCACACGAAGGTCTCAGGCTGCAAGCATATCCTGCGTGCAGTGTCACTGATACTCACTTTAACTCTGGGTGCACGATAACAAGGCAAATCCTCACAAAAGTCTCAGGGTGCACAACTCACATGCATACAGCGTTGATGAGACTCACTTGGATTCCAGTGCACACAATAACAAGGCAAATCCTCCCAAAGGTCTCAAGGTGCACAACGCACACAGCGTCGATGAGACTCACTTGGATTCTGGTGCACACGATAACAAGGCAAATCCTCACGGAGGTCTCACAGTGCACAACGTACACGCACCCAGGTTCGTTGAGACTCACTTGGATTCCGGTGCACTTGATAACTAAAAATCCTCACAAAGGGGTTCAGGCTGCACAAAGCACACATACACTGCGTCGCTGTTCCTTGCTTGGACTCCAGGTGCCCACGGTCACAGGGCACACCTTACGAGGGTCTCAGGCTGCAACAAGCACGCGTAAACAACACAGCTGAGACTCTCCTGGAAACCTTTGTGTTCCTGTGTTTCCGTAACACAGAGCCAGCTCACCTCAGGCCCTTGGGGATAAGTTACTTCAGGACACAGCACACAGCAGAGTCCTTTCAAGCAGTGGGTCACAGCACACAGCAAAGTCCCTTTTGCCTTTCCCTGGGTTAAAACAGCAAATTGCAGGTCATCCTCAGAACACACAGCAAGGGTCAGTCCTCCCCTTCAGTCTATTCAGTTGTTTCTTCCTTGGCAAAGGTCCTCGACCACAAATTGCTCCAGTCTTGTTCACACTTGATCAAGCCATTCTCCAAAGTTCAGGGGCTTCAGCTCTCATAGTTATACCCTCAATGGCTTTGTAGTCTTTGTCTTTCAGTGGGCACTGACCCCTGCTCAAACCAGTTCTGGGTGCCTTCCTGCCAGTGACACCTTCTTCCTTTGATTAGTGGGGGTCTGGATTCTCAATCACTCAGCAGGAGATGGGACAATTGTTTTATAGCAGCA
This sequence comes from Lissotriton vulgaris, assembly GCF_964263255.1. Classification (NCBI taxonomy): domain Eukaryota; kingdom Metazoa; phylum Chordata; class Amphibia; order Caudata; family Salamandridae; genus Lissotriton; species Lissotriton vulgaris. Next base: position 971,439,645 of record NC_141693.1, on the reverse strand, counting down.
ACACAGATCTCTTCATCTCTACGGGCTTCTCCTTCCCCTACACTCCAGATGCAGGTTAGCCTGTTGCTGTCTCACCTCCTCCCCTGGGTCAAGACATTCCTCAGACCCTATCGCTTTCAAATCCAGACAGTCAATCAATAACCAGGCAGAGACCCACAGACATGTTAGAGCATACAAACTCAGCCACTTCTAAAAGAGTAAAACTTAAGAAAAGAACAAAGGCTCCTGTGGAACAATATAAAGCACTTCTGGTAAGGATGACGCACAATGGCAATGTGGGGGGTTAGTTGGATGTCAGAAAAATAAGCTGTCTACACACTTGACCAGTTTGGTAGTTCATTGCATGGTTTATATAGACATAAATATTTTTTTAAACATTATACACAATATATACATACACAATGTAACAAGTGTTGGTGTGTCCCAAGTGAATTCATTATTGACAACAGACTCAATCTTCACAAACATGTTAAATGTGAATCATCGGTTAAAACTTATAAAGGGTATTAAACCTTTCTCAGCTAGAACAAGACCAAAAGAAAGAAATTTGAGCTCCGGTTTTAGCCAGATTAGATTCTGAGAATACAATTTCATTTGACGTTTCCAAAATTGTCCTTTCGAAAGCCTTTCTACACTCAGATGGCTGATTGATCTTGGGGTTGATCATTTTGATCATATCACAACAACCGTAGATTCATTGAGTTGGATACCACTATCTCGTACCTGATTAAAAAAAATAACGAAAACATTTTCCTTTTAACCATTATTTTTGCCTCCATCATTTTACCTACTTGGTGTTTTTTCCTTCATCCCAACCACAGTTTTTTAAATTCAATCTTTATGCTTGAAACTTTACTGCATACGTCCCATAAGCTAGATAACCACTACAGTAATTGAATACATACTCTTTCTTCTTATTGTGATATAGACTCGCAATTTGACACCTCTGTGATATCTTTAGTCATGTAGCATTTTGTTTCCCATAACTTTAATCACACTTATGCTTTTACAAATTGTTCTATGCACAATGCTCAGTCAATCGAGTGCTCAGACACTAAGGGCCAGATGTAGGAGCCCTATTACCGGTCGGAAACGGCCGGTTTTGGCCGTTTCCGACCGGTATTAGGGTTTTCAGATGTAGGGCATGCATTTTCAGAATCGGTATTTTACCGATTCTGTATTTACCGATTCGGTAAAATTACCGAATCGGTAAATACAGACTCGGTAAAATACTGATTCGGTAAATGCAGATGTAGCTGGCACATGTCAGAGTGCCACAGGGCTTTAAGAATCGGTATTTTACCACCCAATCCAATTGGGTGGTAAAATACCGATTCCAGGTGTGTATGCACATCTGTGCATGCACACCTGTGCCATGTGACACACAGACATGCCCATAGGGCATGTATGTGTGCCACATGGCACACAAGCCTGTAATTGGGGTCCCAGGGGGTGTCAAAGTGACACCCCCTGCACCCGTGCAAGAATAGGTAATTACCGAATCGGTAAATACTGATTCGGTATTCCACATTGATTCCTATGGGCTTCAAGGCCCATAGGAATCAATGGGGGATACCGATTCGGTATTTACTGAATCGGTAAATACCGAATCAGAATTACCTACATTTCCCCCCTCTAATTTACCACTTCTTAAATACTGAATCGGTATGATTCGGTATTTTAGAAGTGGTAAATTAGATTTACCTACATCGGGCCCATAATTATCTATGCATGGTTGAAATCCACAACATTGGTTATTGTTATTTTGCAGATTTCTATTACTAATCCTATTGTTTACATAACCTCTTTCATTTTGTACAGCACACATTTATTTTTCTGCCCAATGTTCTATGTAAAGCATCCATATGGTCTATGGGACTACATACATTACTTAAACACATCAAATAAATGAATGAATTAATCATCAAATATATCTATATGTCTGGACTAGATCTGACCGTGATGTGTACTAAGCCAGGGGAAAATACTTCTGCTGAAAAGTTGAATTCCTACAAAATAGATGAGATGCATTTTTAAGATTTTCCCAGTGATCCCTCAATCCCAGTCTTCTTCAACCAAAAACCATTGCTAACCCCTCACACCTCTAGTGGGAGTAGGTGTATGAGATGTTATATCGGTTGTACGTAGGTGTGTGAGTGGTACTGTGGATGGTGCCTTCAGTGATGTCATTTGAGATGTCATTAGTGATGCCATCAGTGATGTCACTGATCATGTCATAAGTGATGTAATATATGAGGTCATAAGCAGTGCATTGTGGGGCGTAAGTTATAATTAACTCAGCTAACTATAACTCTTGAATTTCTCTGGTTTTGTATGAGTGAAATGTGAGCCTAACTATAACTTCCCTATAACCTTTGTTTTTTCAGTGAATTACTAATGTTTTTTTTAAATTCTATTTCCTAACTATAACGTCCCTGTGACCTTTTGTTTTTTCAGTGCATTTTGATGTTTTTTAAATTCTATTTTCTAACATAACATCCAAGTAAAAGTTGGTTTTGTCAGTGAATTTCTAAGTCTCTTTAAATTCAATTTCCTAACTATGACTCCCTGTAACCTTTGTTTTTTTTTCCGAGAATTCCGGTGTTTACATTTTTTTATTAACTAATAGTAACCAGTTGAGATTTAATTTCTGTGAAATGGGCATCGTGCCAGAATGAATCCTGCCCAATGAATTGATCCAAGAATAGGCCACCGTTTTGTGCAACATCTCTACCCAAATGGAGTACTTTCTACTCGCTAATTAGTAAGTGCTACCCTGTTGGGTAAATCTATGGTGCATCTCCTACACTGCAGCTATGTAAAGAATGCCAAGGAAATGTCTCCAATGACCTTGTGTGTCTGTCACTTTACCAATGTGGTTGTTGCTCGAGCATCTTCAACAGATAACCTTACAAGGTGGAACTGCAGGGAAAACACACTCGGATGAGTTGTACTTTACAGTAGTAAGTGTTTCTTTGTTTGGTAGAGATGCATTCGTATTCCTAGGCATCAAGACACCTTTTCCAAAATCATCCAGAAACTTGTTTTTAGTTTGTTGTCCATCATTCTGAGAAAAGGGCGGGAAGATGTTGCATACCGCTAATGTATATGGGGTGGGACCAAGTGGGTGGGGCTTCTAGGCAAGATTAAATACTTCTAGTTTTTAAAAGTTTAGAACACTATCTGTGGTCTCAGCAGCAGATGACAAGAAAGAACCCCCTCATCACAGACACTACGTTAGATATTGTGCTTGAGAAAAGCAAGGATGCAAACCCCTCCCTCATGGACTGCAGATAACTTTTTGTAGAAATGAAGAGAAAACACACTTGCGTATAGCCATGCATATGGAAGTTAGGATGATTAGTACTTTACAGAAGTGGAGCTTCAAAGTGGGCACCTGCTTTGTTTATATCTGTAAGTGCTTCCCGTTGAGATCTAATTTCTGTGAAATGAGCATTGTGCCAGAATGAATCCAGCTCTGCATATTTTTCCAAGAAGACGCCACCATTTTGTGCAACACCTCTACTCAACTGGAGTACGTTCTACTGGCTAATTAGTTGTTGGGTAAATGTGTAGTACATCTCCTATACTAGAACTACGTAAAAGATGCAGAGGAAAAGTCTCCAGTAACCATGTGTGTCTGTAACTTTGCCAGGGTTATTGTTCCGCAAGTGTCTTCACCAGACAACTTTATAAGGTGGAACTGCAGAGAAAACACACTAGGATGATTTGAACTTTATAGAAGTAAGTGATTCCTTGGTGGATATGCAATCTTATTCCTAGGCATCAAGACCCCATCTCCAAACCTGGTGGTAAACGTGCTCTGGGGGCCTACTTATTTAGTTGAGCAATTTTAACTGTTTTTTAGGACAAGATAAACTAGAAATAGTAAGCGAATATAAATACCTAGGCCTTTGGTTTGATAGCGCATTAAAGTGGAGCACTCATTTGGAGGCTCAAGCCGCTAAAGCCTTCTCGTCAGTCTGTGGTTTGAAAAAATGTAATAAAAAAATATGGCGATATGTCACACAGACCCATGTTAAATGCATTTGAAGCTATGATCCCCCGCAAGTTTTATATGGTGCAGAAGTACTCTATCTGAGTGGCAAAAGGGGGTGGGATCATGAGGAAGGAAAGATTTTAAAAATGCTGCTGTCTTTACCAAACTGTACCATGATCCAAGCAATCAGAATGGAGGTAGGGCTCATAGCATGGAACGTAAAGACCCAAATGACCCTACTAAGATTTTGGTAATGCCAGGAGTCAGGTGGCATACCGAAGGTCTCAATATGGTGCAGAGAGGAAATCCAAACCTGCAGCCTTGGTTGGGCACGGGATGTAAGGAAAGCCCTCCAGAACGTAGCGGTGCACCTAAAATTGAGCCTTTCACAGCCATCCCTGGACGTAGTCTTTACAAAGAGAATGCTTAGGGATCAAGGGCTCCTATACTCCAGATCACAAGACCATGATTATTTCAGGGTAAAAAATCGGTTAATTGGGTAATGAGCGCAGGGGAAAAGGAGGCTTGGTTCCCATACTTGGATTTTTTGCCCAATAAATGGTTAAGACACAAAATCCTAAGGGTTTGTGCGGGCATTAATCCTTGGAAGATAGAAGGAAAAATAAAAGCAGCCTTGATCCTACGAGATGGTATTTGTAAATGCGGCTTAGGAGTAAGAAATGATACCTTACATATATTGCTTGATTGCACATTGATTTTAGTAATACGGAAAGTGTTTTTATGTCCAATATTTTTAAAATATAAGGTAAATTCACGTGCTCAAGCCGCTTGTCTTCTTATGGATATGTCATTTCTAGATATCACAATTGCTTTGGGGAAGTTCTTGAAAGCAACAAGAGAATTTGTAAGAGAGAAAATAAAGGAGGGGTGCTGATTTTAAATCTTTTAGAGTTCTCCAAATAATGAGAATTTTATGGATTTATATTTTTGTAAACTCTGTTAAAATGAAATCTGGTCTAATTATGTTATCACTATGAGGATCCAAAAGTTTTATGTATGGTTTATAGACGATGGTCTAAATAAACATTGTTTTATCTCTCTCTCTCTCTCTAGTTGGGGAGGGGGCCACATGAGTGGATGTATAGATGTATAGGTGAATAAGGGGGTGAGTAAGTAGCTGTATGGGTCTGTGAGTGACTTTGTGAGTGACAGCTGTATCGATGATTGAATGTTATTGGCTTTATGGGTGAGTAAGTGAGTGGCTGCCTTAGTAGTTATAGTCAAGTCAAGTCAAGTCAAAGAATTTATATAGCGTACTACATACCCAGAGGGTCTCAAGGCGCTTAGGGAGGGGAGGAGGATTACTTGTCAAATATCCACGTTTTAAGTTGCTTTCTGAATGCTAGGTGGTTCTGGGTAAGGCGAAGGTAAGTGGGGAGTGAGTTCCATGTTTTAGCTGCCAGGTATGAGAAGGATCTACCTCCCATGGCGGTCTTGTTGATGCGAGGTACAGTGGCGAGGGCTTGGCTGGAAGAACGTAGTTGGCGGGAGGGGGTGTAGAAGGACAGTCGTGAGTTGAGGCATTCTGGTCCGATATCGTAGAGTGATTTGTGTGCGTGGGTTAGAAGTCGGAAAGTGATCCTCTTATTGACGGGTAGCCAGTGGAGGTTTTTCAGGTGACCAGAGATGTGTTCGTTACGCGGGATGTCTAATATGATCCTGGCTGAGGCGTTTTGGATTCGTTGGAGTTTTTTCTGGAGTTTAGCGGTAGTACCTGCGTAGAGGGTGTTTCCGTAGTCCAGTCGGCTCGTGACCAGAGCATGGGTGACTGTTTTTCTGGTTTCGGTGGGGATCCAGCGAAATGTTTTTTTGAGCATGCGAAGAATGTTGAAGCAGGATGAGGATACGGCGCTGACTTGTCTGTTCATTGAAAGTGAAGAATCCAGGATAACGCCTAGGTTCCGTGCGTGGTCTGTCGGGATGGGTGCTTTTCCAAGGGCTTGCGGCCACCAAGAGTCGTCCCATGCAGAGGGGGATGTACCTAAGATGAGGACTTCTGTTTTATCTGAGTTCAGTTTCAGACGGCTGTGTTTCATCCATTCGGCAACTTCTTTCATTCCTTCGTGTAGGTTAGTTTTGGCGGTGCTGGGGTCATTGGTGAGAGAAAGGATCAGTTGAGTGTCATCCGCGTAAGAGATGATGTTGAGGTTGTGTTGGCGGGCGATGGCCGCGAGGGGGCTCATGTAAACGTTGAAGAGGGCGGGACTGAGTGAGGATCCTTGTGGTACGCCACAGATGACTTCAGTGGCCTTGGGCTTGAATGGTGGAAGGCGGACTCTCTGGGTTCTTCCGGTGAGGAACGAGGTGATCCATTCAAGTGCATTTCCTTGTATTCCGATGTTACTGAGGCGTTGTAAAAGGGTGCTGTGGCAGACTGTGTCGAAGGCTGCAGAGAGGTCGAGGAGGATGAGGGCGACTGTGTCTCCATTGTCCAGTAGAGTTCGAATGTCGTCTGTTGCTGCGATGAGGGCGGTCTCAGTGCTGTGTTTTGCTCGGAAGCCAGATTGTGAGGAGTCGAGGGATTTGTTGGCTTCGAGGAAGGCGGCGAGCTGGTTGTTGACAGCTTTCTCGATGACTTTGGCCGGGAAAGGAAGGAGCGAGATGGGGCGGTAATTTTTGAGTTCGGTGGGGTCCGCTGTGGGTTTTTTCAGAAGGGCGGTGAGTTCAGCGTGTTTCCAGCTTTCCGGGAAGGTGGCGGAATTGAAGGAGCAGCTGATGACATCTCGGAGGTGCGGTGCTATGACGGAGTCTGCTTTGTTGAAGATGTGGTGAGGACATGGGTCTGTGGGGGATCCTGAGTGGATGGAGTTCATCAGGCGGATGGTGTCCTCAGTGGAGATTGGGTTCCAGTCGTTAAGGGTGTTCAAGGGGGGAGAATGTTCAGTGTATGGTTGAGTGCTTTGGTCTCCGGGTTGGTTGTCGAAGCTGTTGTGGATGTCTGCAATTTTGTTGTGGAAGAATAAAGCCAGGGAGTCGCAGAGGGCTTGAGAGGGGGTGATGTCGTTGGAGTTGGCCGAGGGGTTGGTAAATTCCTTGACGATGTTGAAAAGTTCCTTGCTGTTGTGGGCGTTGTTGTCTAGTCGATCCTTGAATGCTGTTTTCTTGGCCTTTCAGATTAGTTGGTGGTGTGTGCGGTGGCGTTTTTGAAGGCGTCCTTGGTGCTAGTGGTTGGGTCTTTTTTCCAGGCCTTTTCAAGGGAGCGGCAGAGTTTCTTGGACTTCTTAAGATCATCGTTGAACCATGAGGCCTTCTTGTTGCCAGGTTTGCTTTGACGTTTTTTCAGTGGTGCTAGGATGTCGGCGCTGTTGGATAACCATCGGGTGAAGTTGGTGGCGGCTTGGTCTGGGTTAGAAGAGTGGGCTGGGGTGTTTAGGAGGAGCGATGAGGAGATCTGGTCGATGGTGATTTTGTTCCAGTTTCTTTGCAGAGTTGGTTGGGGGTGGTTGATGGGTTTCGGCTTGTTGTAGGTGAAGTGAACGCAGCTGTGGTCAGTCCAGAGGAGATCCGTAGTGTGGCTGAAGGAGACGTGGTTGCTGGAGGTGAAGATAGGGTCGAGTGTGTGACCTGCGATGTGGGTGGGGGAAGTGACCAGTTGTTTAAGTCCGAGGTTGGCGAGGTTGTCCAAGAGGGTGGTGGTGTTGCGGTCGTTGTTCTTTTCAAGGTGAAAGTTGAGGTCTCCCAGAAGGATGTAATCTTTGGAGGGGAGCGCGTGTGGAGTGATGAAGTCCGTGATGTCTTCACTGAATTTTGCGCGGGGTCCTGGTGGTCTGTAGAGGAGGGTGCCTCTGAGTGTGGTCTTGGGGTCGATGTGGATCTGGAAGTGAAGGTGTTCAGAGTTGGCGAGATTGACGTCAGAGCTGGTTGAGATGTGGATTGATTTTTTTATGGACGATGGCGATGCCTCCTCCCGTGTGGCCGGTACGGTCCTTGCGTGTGATCTTATATTCTTCAGGGATGGCAATGGTGATGTCTGGGGGGGAGGAAGCGTTCATCCATGTTTCTGTTAGGAAGGCGACGTCTGGAGAGATGGTGTCTAGTAGATTCCATAGGTCGATGGCGTGTCTGTGGACCGAACGGGTGTTGAGAAGGATGCATTGTAGGTGGTTGGTGTCGGGAATCTGAGGTGTGATCGTAGCGGAGTTGGTGACGGTACCGATGAATTTGCAGGAGTAGCATGAGAAAGGACCATGGGTGTGTCCAGGAGCGGCTTGGACGCAGTTGGGGGAACGGCCGGGGTTAAGGGCTAGGAGGGTGGTGGCATCGTAGGTGATGCGGGAGGGCTGGGCAGCGCGAGGGGCAGGGGGTCTGGCGCTGGGCGCGGTCCAGGCGCGGACGGGCGTAGACGGGCTTACCTTTGGCGCACCTTCGGCGCGGATTGGGCGCGAACGCTGCGCGTAAACGCTGCGCGCGGGAACAGCTGTCATATAAGGAGGGTGGGTGTGTGTGAGTGGCTGTTTTGATGACTGAGTGGCTGTATGAATGGTTCTATGGGTAGGTGCATGGGTATGGATGTGTTAATGGCTGTATTGGTAAGTTAGTGGCTGTTTGAATGGATGTATGGATACACGAGTGTGGGTGAGTGGCTGTTTTGCACAGTAAGTATTTGTATGACTGGCTGTATAGGTGAGTGAGTGGGTATGGGACTGCTTGTATGGGTGTGTGAATGGGTATGTAAGTGGTTAACTGGATTCGTGAATAGATGTATAAGTAGATATATGGCTCAGTGAGTTGTGTGAGTAATTATATGGGTCAGTGAGTGCTAGTGTGAGTGGCTGTGTGGATGAGTGAGTGCTTTTGTGAGTGGCTGTATTAGTACAGGTGATGTGCTTTCACGAGGCACACTGAAGTAGGGAAGAACTCAATGAACCCAAAAGGAGAAAATAAGTATGTGGCACAGCTTATTCAGTGACTGCCAGAGGTGTGCTTTTAGGACCCCTCTGTAGTAAAAAAACAACACATGGACACGGAAAGCCGATAAGTGATATTAGAGGTAAACTATATAATGAGTTGGTGGTTCTTGCAAGTATTAATGCCTTAAACTCTAGCTCAAAACCTTTCTCCCATTAATTCACCGCAAGCCTGCTACAAGGGCTAAACATAGAAAATGTTTTTAGGAAGGGGGGTGGGGGGGGGTGAGACTACAATTGTGTGAATTATGTTGACTTTCAATGAATCCACACCTTCTCTACAAGGTGTCCAGAACTTAGTTACCTCACACAAATTCAACACCTTGCTGTAGCAAAGGAAGCTCCTGGATGTCGGAATAGAAATTCACCCCAATACATAAGAGTATTCATTTTACTCACCAGTATACATGACACACACTCTTTTGGACATGTTCTTTTGCACAGCATATGAGAGACCAATAGCAGTAAATTCAGAATACCTGGGGTACAGTGAATCTGAAAACAACGCCGTACCAGAAATGGAATGGACATGTCCTTCATTGTGGTTTAATTTACAAGCCTATTGCGCCACCGGTACATCACTTCTTTAGATGCATCGGCGGCGCAGTGTGCCTGTCCATATTTACAAGGCCACCTAAAGTCACAGTGCGTGACTTTTCATGGCCTTGTAAATATGGGCGCCTTTCATGCTGTAGTGTAGTTCCTATATTCCTAATAGGCTCTACACATTGGAATAACATAAACAGCAGTGTAGACGTAGGACTGAGGTCATCTAGGTCTCTACTGACTATGTTAGACTTAATTAGTTTTGCCAGCTAGCTCAGAGGTCACTAGAAACTTTCTCGAATGGATAGGGAGGGGTTAACTTCCCTGATTTAGACAAGAAGGGATTAGCTTCTGACAACCATATAACATGACAACTTTGCTCCCCCAGAATAAGGATTATATCTCCAGAGTCGTGTGAAAACAATAGACAGCTATTTCACTCAGTCAATCGTGCATGCTTAATTTCACCAGGGTGCAGAGAAATAGAGAGACGGGCGTTTTCAATAAAAGGTGTTATTTTATTGAGCAGTCTCCTTTCTCATGCAAGAGAAATGAATTGCCACAATTGCAATACTTATCATGAAGTAAAGTGCGTACAGTAAAAAGAGTATTATCAAATAATACTGTAAAAGCATTTATATTGTTTCTTGGCCTTATGATACTTTAAAACGGATAAATTATTTACATACATAAAAACATTGACTAACAAACTCAACTGGTGCTTCTAAGATACGCCTACCCCGGTGTACCTGACCTAAGCCTAATACGTGGGAAGGAGTAAGTAAGTTGCAGTTTTAAGGTAAGTTGGGTATTTGCCAAGAATCTGAATCAAGAATTCTCTTTAAGGTTTGAATCAGCTCCGTACCTTGGTTATAGAATGAAGGAGGTCCTGTATCTCGTTCTCAGGACTCGATCTCCCAGTGACCCGCAAGGGTGACTGGAAACACCAGAGCTGGATTTCTCGGCGTGAGAAAAGGCAGCTTCTTTCCCGGTGTGTCAAAGGGAGGGACTGCTTCCTTTGGCTCTCGCATCAGCTGGGCTTCGGATAAGTAGATAGCCGCTCTGCTCCACACCACAGTGTGTTGCTTAAGGCAAGTGCTGGTATATTTATACCTGGAAGGTGCCGTGTTTGACGTAAGGTTGGACATAAGACGTCAATAAAAGATGTCACTAAGAACGGGCCGTTCTTTTAGTGCTCGCAGGAGTTTTATGACAAATCAAAACAAAGGCATGGGGAATTCCCAGGTTGCTGGAGGTTTGGTTTGTTGAAAGAACTCGTTGTGCTCTCTAGGAGTCTAAGGAAGTAGCCTTGCCGTATTTGGGCTGCATGGGCTATGACTAAATATGGGTATGACTCTTATGCCTTTATAAGGACATGATTTATTATAACCATATAAGGGCATAAATCTGGAATATTTAATTAGGGTCCTAGATACATTCACAACACCCACTCCACGTATAATGTCCATCATTACTAAATACTAAGCAATATATAAACATATAGGTATGCATGTGTTTTCCAGCCCACCCCAAAATACAATGGATGCATTTGAAATGTAATAGATACACGAAAATGAGTATTATACTGTACGCTTTCAAGCAGAGGTATCATTCAGGAAATGCAAATATAAATATTGGCTGAATAAATTGCGAAAATTACATTTCGGAAATGGCTCTGAAAACAGAAAAAAGGTCGGGACCATTTCATCACATAGTTATACAAGATTGTACATATGCTAAAGGCTAATTCAAAATATTGTCTCTAGAGTCTCTAAAAATAGAAGTTCTGTTCTCTAAGAATAGTTCTACTTTAAGCAGAGTACCATGTGCCAAAAAATGGTAAATATTTTGGAAATTTGGGAAAAATAATTTCGTTCTCGGGAAGGGAGAAAAAAAATAGTTCCACTGTTTTTTTACAGTTCTGTTTATCAAAACTGAAGGCCGAATTCAGAGTTTAGGGAACGCTGTGAGCTTGTTTTTTCAAATATTATTCTCGTTGTTAGGGGAGAACATTACTTCTGGTAGGGCGGCAAAAAATGCGTCTACAACAGTAAGTGAAAGTTGGGCCAACTCCGAAAAGGTGGAAATAGTGCATATGTGCGATGCATTGCCATCATCGATGTCAGGATCAGCAATGTTCACAGAAGGTTGTACCTGTGTGGTGCCGCTTTCATCTCGTACCTCACCGCCACCTAATCGTAATGGTGAAGTCTCAACGAATGCCATCATCAGAATAGGTAGCCGCTGGGGACAAGACTTTGCATGAGTAGTTACAGGACAAAGCAAAGTATGGATATCCATTGGTACTGCTGATGGTAGTGTAAGACAAACGTCCAACACGCATTCTTCTCCGCATAGCAGACATCGAAGCACAGGTAAGATGCAATTTTGCCAAATTGGTCTGAATTAAATAAACCAGGTAGTATTCAGATCTCTTAGCCGGGCCAATCTGAGGACTTTAGTGATACGTTCTCGGTATCTTTTTGCTAGGATCATTTCTTCCATTGTAGGCAGAATTTTGTCTGTGACTTGGCTTGCCATATCGGAGTAGAAGGAAGAAAAATAAAATTCCTGCTACGAGTCCCAAAATAAGAGGCAGGCCACCGAAGAGCGAATGCACAAATGTCCTAAATACATGTGCGATGCCACTGGTATCTGACATGTTTAAGATTTGACTTAATATTTCTACGAAATGCACGGGCAATTTGTCGATAATAGGGTATGTATCTCTGCCACTGTCCTTGCAACTTGCAGGTCATACTTCTCTTTGGACGAGGTTAAAGGCACAGTTGTCTGTAAAAGAATAGACTTCATTCTGCTTAAAGTATCAATTCGAATAGAAGAGATATTCACATAAGGCCTTATTGCCGCCTCCATGTCTGGATTGCTGTTTGGATACAATACTTGCATACAGCAAATGACCCTGGACGTTACAGTTACGAGATAGGCTTTTTCTGCGTGAATGGGGTATTCCACGGGTGTTGCTGTGGGTGTTACTATGCAAACTCCATGGAACCTGACACATTCCCAGATTTACAAAGTGTCGTAAACACGGGAATGCATCAGAATCCTACACTTCCCAAGGAAGACGTGGGAGTATCACAATGAATGGAAATACTTTTATCTCGCTTGTTTTTTGCTCTTTCTAAGTGTGCTGTATTCTGCAACACACGTAGAAACAGCAAATTGCCTTTAACGATCGTTTATGTGCAGGAAGGTGTCCCTTCCTGCACATAAACAGTCAACCCTGCAACACAGACCCCTTGCACCATGGCGCGAGGATGTCTGCTTTGGCGCAGGGCTGCTGTTTGTGTGCTGGTGGAGGGGAGAAGTACAGGAATGCCTAGTATCTTGTAGATATGTCACATAACTGCCCTTTTATTTTGAAACACGTCAATGCAGAAGTAAGGATTGCAGCACTGGCTTGCTTAAAAATAGAGGAAATGAGGCCCTCAATGTTTTTCCTCACTAGTTTATAAAGACTACGAGCCTCATTTACAAGCCTATTGCACCACTGTGCGTCACTTTTTTAGATGCACTGGCAGTGCAGTGTCCCCGCCCATATTTACAAAACCACGTAAAGTCACCCTGCACGACTTTTCAAGGCCTTGTAAATATGGGCATTTTTTATGCATTACTCTGTGTAAATGGGGCGTTCCATGGGTGTTGCTATGGATGTTCCTATGCAAAATCCATGGAACCAGACAAATTCCCAGATTTACAAAGTGTCGTAAATCCGGGAATGCACCAGAATCCTACACCGGGAATGCACCAAAATCCTACACCTCCCCAGTGAGACAGGAGTAGCACAACGAATGGAAATACTTTTATCTCTCCTGGTTTTTTTGGTCTTTCTATATGTGCTGCATTCTGCAGCACACTTAGAAACAGCAAAGTGTCTTTAACAATTGTTTATGTGCAGGAAGGTGTCCCTTCCTGCACATAAGAAGTCACCCATGCAAAGCAGGTACCCTTGCACCATGGCAATGGGTGTCTGCTTTGGCTTACAGCTACTATTTGCGCGCCAGCATAGGGGAGGACAGGAATGCCCACTATGTTGTAGACACAGTGCATAACTGCAGTTTTGTTTTGAAACACGTCAGCGCAGAAGTAAGGCTTGCTGTGCAGCCGTGCATCAAAATATAGTAAATGATGCCCTCTACGTTTTTCCTTACTAGTTTCTAAAGACTGCAGGACTCATTTACAAGCCCATTGCACTACTGTGCGTCACTTTTTAAGACTCCAGCGGCACAGTGAGCCTGCCTATATTTACAAGGCCTTATAAAGACACCCTACATAACTTTTCATGGCCTTGTCAATATAGGCCCTTTCACGCATTACTCTGCATGAAAGGGGCATTCCCTGGGTGTTCCAATGCAACATCCATAGAACCTGACACATTCCCAGATCTACAAAGTGTCATAAACCTGGGAATGCGTCCGAATCCTATGCTTCCCCAGGGAGGTGCAGGACTTGTGCAATGAGGAGAAATACTTTAATTTATCCTCGTCTTTTGCTCTTTCTAAGTATGCTGTAATCTGCAGCACAAATAGAAGGAGGAAAGTGCCTTTATTGATTGTTTATGTGCATGATGGTGTCCTTTCCTGCACATAAACAATCATACCTGCAATGCAGTCAACCTTGCACCATGTTACAAGGGTGTCTGCGTTGGCACACAGTTTCTGTTTGTGCACTGATGCAGGAGAGAATGACAGGAATGCGCTGTGTCTTGTAGATACAGTGCATTCCTGGCCTTTTATTTTGACGCACTACAGTGCAGCAGGAAGGCTTGCTGCACTACAATGCGGCAAAATATAGTAAATGATGCAGTGCGGGCCTTATTTACTATATTTTTACGAACAGCAGTGCCTATAATGTTACTTTAAGGAAAAGGAGGGCTCAACAGAGGTAACAGAACTTGATTGGGATGCATTCATGGAAATAACAAGAAAAATCTGCTTCAAAACTGGACATAGGATCAAATATATCCTGAAGTACAAGAAATTACAACTGGAACAGTAGATTTAAGGTTTAGAAATATAATTGCAATCTGACCAACAGGTCATCCATCATCCAGTCAATAAATTCTTGGAGCGAGTTAGGTGCATTGATCGCAAAAACCTCACGGCTAGATGGCATGCTGAGAGAGATAGGTCAAGAAAATTGTTGGCTTGGCAGTTATCTCCAGAAAACCCTGGGCCACCTACTTGTGGCATATGAACAAATGATGCAGAAATAGTGAACTCACAGATTGAAATCAATGGGGCCAATTCCAACTATCGCACTCTGCTACTCTATTCCCCCAGCTGGCTAGGTGCCAAGATGGTGATAGTTGGCCTAAGGAACAAAAGGCTATCCTTCCTCAGGTATCTGAATATGCAAGCCTCACCCTGACCCCTTTCAAGTCAATGAAGTTCCTGGACCCTCCTCAACTATCCTTCCTCAGCAGAGTGGAGTCACATTCCTCAACCCCAGCTGTTCTGCTCAAAAGGTCTGAGCCTTTGTTTCTTCTCTGGGAGCAGTTTTCACACCTCATTAAGAGGACACGCTGACAGGGCCCAGGTGCTGTCTAATGCTAATAAATCTACTGAAAGTTCAGGCAGGTACTGTAACTTTGTAAAAGTCACCTTTCTTAAATATTTTCTAAAAATAAGACTTCCCCGAGAAATTAGATTTGCAATAAATATTAAAAATTGTGCTTTAATCTCTTACGTATTTTATCCCAATTCAAAGTTAGCAGACTTAAGATTTTGTTCTTTTTAGTTTTTCCTCATAGGACAGTTACAGCCATTCTCAGTGAAAATAGCTTTTAGGTATTAATCACTTTAAGTATCTGCCAACAATAAATTCTTGCATGTATTACTTATAAATATGAGGCACCCTAGCTTATTGGTTAAAAGGTCTTTTTATGGGTAGTGTATTTAATATTTAAAGGTAGGGATCTTTCCTTTCAAAAATAGTTATTTAGATAGGTTTGCCATCAGTTTCAAATGCCGCTAAAGTCAGGATACCCAGGTAGGCCTCAAGTCATGTTTTGTTTGTCACTCTAGTGGATGGCACTGTTAAACAGTTCCTACAAATTCAGTAGGACTGTGGATTGGATCAGCAAAATTTCATAATATAGGGACTAAGCCTTCTTATATCAACAGTAAATGTTGGTACGGCTGGCTCGTAGTACTGCATCTAAACCTCTAAACCGCCAGATTTATAGATGCTGTCATCAACCTTAAAAAAGACCACTCTTATTCCCAAGGATTTTGTGGAAACAGATTTAACCCTTTCATTTCTCACTTTTTTATGCCCAAGGTTTCACAACGAGAAGGAACGATAACATATTTGCAAATGTTTATTGAAAAGGTGAAATCCCTGTAAGTAAAACATGAACAGTATTTATTAGACTGATGAGACACCTCATTGTTATAAGCATTATTAGAATGATAAAAAACACAAACAATCCAGCTATAAATCCTACATATTACTAATACCCCTACACCAGTGAGAACATGGTGGGTATGCTCTTCTGTCAGACCCAGTTGGAATGATCTAACCCCATACCTTGGTGTACAGTCTCAGGAAGCCACCTCAGTACTTTAGCGAATGCACTCCATCCAAATGTGCAAGCCTACACACATCTGCCTGTGCACCTATCTTCCTTCTTCTAGTGAATGTCAGGACTTGGGGAGCTGCCTCTCATTCACATCTCTCAGCAACGTCCATGACAACTCCGATGTCAAGTGCATCTCACCAAATTAAAAAAACACATGCTGTTTAAATAATAAAACACTGGCCTTATCTCGTTCTGCCTGAGGCACAGAAAAAACATCTTTACTTATGCTAAAGAGTTGCTTCCTCCAGTCACAAAATAAAACAAGAACAATGTGTTCTAGTATTTGTTCCTGAAACTAAAAGTGCAGACTACAGAACAATCTCTTAACCATAATAAATGCATGTATGGCATTTTGTCATGTCAGTGAAAAATGTGTTCAAATTACCATTTTAACAAGCATTGGAAATGCAATAGGTCTCGCATTAGGAAAGTTTGAGCAATTGGTATTGTAAATGACACTTTTTTTATTTATGTGTTGGTTTTGAAAATAGCAAAAGTAATAGCTTTGTCAGTTACAATGTCAATAGTTTTAACTTTCGCAAATGTGACACCTATAGCATTTGTAATGCAATGTGTGTTGTCTTTACGTGACTTAGATGTATTGATATTGCAAATAACAATGGCTTTTAATTTTGTAAATAATTAATACTTAAAGAAAATTTATTGTAATTTATAAATGGCAATAGCTTAAACGTTTGTAATTTAATTTTGTGAAGATTATGTTCAGTGTATTTTATTGTGACGAAAATCCAAGAACATTGCATTTGCACCTGGTGGTGTATGTGGTGGTGGATGTGGTGGTGGATGTGGTGGTGGTGGATGCGGTGGAAGTGGTGGTGGATGTGGTGGTGGTGGTGGATGTGGTGGTGGTGGTGGATGTGGTGGTGGTGGTGGATGTGGTGGTGGATGTGGTGGTGGTGGATGTGGCGGTGGTGGATGTGGCGGTGGTGGATGTGGCGGTGGATTTCATGATGGATGTGGTGGTGGATGTGATGGTGGTGGTGGATGTGGTGGTGGATGTGATGGTGGATGTGATGGTGGTGGTGGATGTGGTGGTGGATGCGGTGGTGGATGCGGTGGTGGATGCGGTGGTGGATGCGGTGGTGGATGCGGTGGTGGATGGGGTGGTGGTTGTAGTGGATGTGGTGGTGGATGAAGTGGTGGTGGGTGTGGTGGTGGTGGTGCATGCGGTGGTGGTGGATGCGGTGGTGGTGGATGTGGTGGATGTGGTGGTGGTGGATGTGGCGGTGGATGTCACGGTGGATGTGGAGGATGTGGAGGTGATGGTGGAGATGATGGTGGATGTGGTGGACAGTGCACACAGTCAGAGCAGCGTGCACCAAAAACAAACACAGCCCATACAAAACCGAAACAGCATGTATCAAATGCAGAGACGGTTCACACAGATTGAACAGAGTAGTGGAGGGATAGAAGAGGGAAGAAAACCAGAAGTGTTAATTGGGAGATCATAGGAGTAAGTTGAGATCTGAGATGAGTATAGGAGGGATGGAGGAGGGGAGAGAAGAGCCAGTAGAAAGGGATTAGGGAGAAAGAGAACATAAGACAGAAGGTGACACAGATGGAGGTTGGAGATTGGGGAGGGCAGAGGTAGGGAAGGAGAAGGGAAAAGGAGATGAAAAATTAGAGAGAAGTGTGCCACGAAGGCAAAAAAAGAGATGAAGATAACAGGTTGTTCAGGGGGGATAGAATGTGAGAGAAGAGAAAGTGAGGGAGGAGTGAAGTGAGGACAGCAGGAGGAAGGTGTTGGACTTAGGAGGGGACTAGATAGGGGGAAGGGGAATGGGGGTGTACTAGAGGAGATGACATGGGATCTAAAGACGAGAGAAGGGCGCGGGAGACGAGTGAACATCGATGGAAAAAGTGGAAGATTGAGGGAGGAGAACTAAAAGGTGATGCGATGAGGCATGGTCGCGAGGGGAGAGTACAGAAAGAGCAGAAGTTGGGGAAGGAGAGAGAAAAGAAAGTAGAAGAAATGGAGAAGCATGGGGAGGGGGCAGGAAAGAGATGGGGTGAGAGGATAAAGAGTGGGATAGAAGGACCAGGAGAAAGGGATGGAAGGTGGAGAGAAGAGGGGGAGTGGCTGAGATGAGGGTGAGGATGTAGGTGGAAAAAGAAACTAAAAAGAGATGGGAGTGGAATGAGACTAGAGGAGAGGGAGGCTGGAGAGGAGAGAGGCAAGAAAGAGACGAGAAGGAGGGGGGAGGACAGAGGAGAGGGGGTAAGAAAGACACGAGGGGCGGGGTGGGGGGAGAGGGAGGCTGGAGAGGGGGCAAGAAAGAGATGAGGAGGGTTGGGGGGGGGTAGAGAGGCCAGAGGAGCTGTGAAGCATCCAGACTGTCCTGAAGGAAATAAGGTGCGAGGTCGGGGTGAGGCCAGAAAGAGTTGGGAAGGGAGGATGGAGAGGAGATAAGTATATGGCAGTGGGGACGGAAAATAAAAGAGATGCGGAGAAGAGAACGGTTTTACGCGGGAAAAGTGAAGGAGGGCGCTGCAAGGCGAGAAAAAATCAGAAGATAAGAAAGAGGGGTGGGGAGAATAGAAGGAGATGAGGACGGGTACACAGAGGGAGAGAAAATGAAGAAAATGAGGCGAGAGCGGAGAAGAGAACGAGATACAGATGAGACGACGGCGGAGGGGACGAAAACAATGAGATAAGGATGAGAGGATGAGACGGAGGCTGGAGAAGTGAAGTGCGGGAGAAGGGTGGGGGAGCGAGCATTGGAAAAAAGAGAGAAAGGGCTTCCGAGAGAATTAATAGTGGAGGGGAGAAGAGGAAGGCCGTAAGGCGCAGAGGGAAGAGAGAAAAGAATGAAATGTGGATGCGTAAGAAGGGAAGAAAAGAAAGTGAGGGAGGGGGCTCAAGGGTGGGATATTGTAAGAAATGGGGGGGGGGGGCAAAGAGAAGTGATGAGAAGAAAGAAAGAGCATTAAAAGAGAGTGCCGCTCTAGAGGGTACACGAGGAGAGGGAGGACAGGGCATGAAAAGGGTGTGTGCACACTTTAGAGTGTGCATCTGATCTGAAGATGCTTTAAGGTGGTGAGAAGGGGCAAAGGGAGGGCTGGGGAAGTGATGACGTGGAAGAAGTGAGACGTAGGCAGAGATGGGGGTAGAGGAGTAGGTGCAATGGCATGGTATAGTGAGGGGGTGTGGCGTAGCGGAAGGAAAGAAGGAGCACGAGAGACTGCGCAGAGGTGTCAAGAGAGTGATATCCATGTGTGGTGGTGTGCATCAGGATGCACTGGGACAAAGGCAGTCAGAGAACGAGGGAAATGAGACAGACCACGTGGAGAAAGAGACAGCAAAGTGGAGAGGATGGTTATAAGATTAGCAGGTCGAAAAGTGGGGAAAGAGGTGAGACGCGGAAGGACTGCATGGTGCACGCGAGAAGGAGGGGAGGAACAAGGGAGGGAAGGAAGAAAACGAGCTGGAAAGGGGGCAGGAGATGTAACGAAAAAGGAAGAACAAAAACGGAGGTTGGATGGGCAAAGGAAGAAACAGGCGACACACAAACTGGAATAAATAAAACTAAAAAGGAGAAAATTGGAGATATAAAATAGAAAGGGGTGAAAGAGGGGGAGGCTGGAAAGTAAACGGAGAGCGGTGAGACAAAACGAAGACGACTTTCAGGAGGAGAGCGTGGGAAAGGAGAGGAGGGGAGAGCAGCAGAAGAAGCCAAATGAGAGAGATCGAATAAGGAGAGGAGAGAGGCGGTGCAGGAGCCCGCTTGTTAATAAATAATCCCCGGAGGTGGTGATATTTCCCGGGATTGTGACAGAACATTTCTCGCTGCACCAACACAAACAGAGGCAGCGAGAGACATGTCACCGGGGGAGGGGGCGGGTGTCTGCGCGCTGCTCCGGGGACAGCGGGGGAGGGGCGTATGTGCGGTGCTGCTGGGGAAGGCATGCGGGGCTGCTGAGCAGGGACATTTGAAGGATGTAAGGGGCCCTGGGCCACACGTATTATGCTTGGGTTAAGGAAGAAAGAGAACGATTGCGCCAACGAAAAAATAAACCGGTATACGGATGTAATTTACCTTGACAGCAGAGAGGTGACCAATGGACGGAGGGAAGAGAGAGAAGGGGAGGGTTGAGGAGAAATGCGACACGGCGGGCAGGGGAGGGGGCGGAGCGGGTAAAAAAATAAATAAACAAGACGGAGGGAAGAGAGAGAAGGGGAGGGGGGAGGAGAAATGCGACACGGCGGGCAGGGGAGGGGGCAGAGCGGGTAAAAAAAAAAATAAACAAGACGGAGGGAAGAGAGAAGGGGAGGGGGGAGGAGAAATGCGACGTGCGGATGAGGGAACTGATGTGCACGCGCTTTTAAGCTCAATGCGCATGCGCATTGAGCTTAAAAGTCACGGGCACTGCAAGGAATCGCCACGATTCCTTGCAAGTAGTTAAAGAGTGGATAAGCCCCCATAGTCTTGCAAGCTCGATGCGCATGCGCATCGACAGGCGAGACCTAAAGAAGCTAAATTAGAAGGGAAAATTAAAATGGAGACAACATGTAACCCTTATAACAGCACAATAAGTGCTGCAGTAAACAAGTGAGATTTAATTTTCCATGCAATTGGTATATTGTCCTGCACTATAAACTGTGACCTTACTGTAAAGTTAAATAAGTCAATTAGGGATTAGACATTTTTTTAATATATTTTAGGGGTTAGAGCACATACACTGGGGCCTGGACAGCAGGGCTCCAGTTTGCACAGCTAAAAACACAGCAATGCTAGTTAGCAAAAAAATGGAGGTGACCATTCAAAAAAAAGTACTTTCTCATAATCAAATTGAGATTTTTTTTAAACAAATATTTTATTAGGTTTTTACTATAACAAAATACCGATCCCAGTCCCTTTCTAAAGACCTCAGTTCCACTGTGGGCATTGCAATTATACATATTCTTTCTCCGTAACATACCATCTTTAAGATGTAATACATAAGTCAAATGGTAGTTACAGATAAGCAATAATGAATTCCTCCAGTATGTTTGTCTTTTTGGTCAAACTTGGGTAGGGGTGGGTTGGGGGAGGAACCTGGGGGAAGGTCTGGGGCGATGTAAGTGGGTTCTATGGAAGAAGGGGGCTGGAGTGAGGATTGACCCTTAGACTGAAAGCAACCCCTTCCCTAGAGCATGCACGTCTTCAATGCCTGTGATAATCTCCAACTTCCACAACTTCAGTAGAAAATAGGACTCATTACAGTAGCATTTGAAAAATAACTTACCATAAGGATGTTACTTTCCACCTCTTGCTTAATATTTTATTGTCTACTACCTTACCCGTCGCGCGTTGCTGCGATCTCAGAAGAAAGGAAATTTAAGGAAACTTGTTATGATAACATTCAATTTACATTGTGTTATTTGTATTGAAACTTATTATTTTAATATGGAAAACATTTTAAAGTGTTGTTTTAATTGTTTTTCCGTCTGGTGCGTACACGAATAAATCAGAAGGTTTTCCGACGCGTGAGCTGGCCACATACAGTTGTCCATGTGAGAAGCATGGATTCTCCAAATTTAGTCCACACACTTGCAGCGATTGTCCTTGTGCTTTGTTGATGGTCATTGCAAAAGCGAGTCGCACCGAAAACTGTAAACGTTCAGTATTGGAAAGATTATGGGAGCCCTGGGGCCCGGGGGTCCGATATTCAACAATTTCTTTTTTTTTTTGCCAGAAACCTTCGCGGAAGTGTACTCAACAACTTTTACCATTTTTTTGCCAGAAACCTTTGCGGGAGTGTCCTCAACAACTTCCCAAAATTTCATGCTGATAGAATGAATGGTGTAGTAATGCATAAAGGACAAACAGAGAGACAGACATACATTCGTTTTTATATATATAGATGACTTATCCACCCGATGTTACCTTGGTGAGGCAACAGGAATCTGTTCAGATACAATGCGCCAAACAACTACCCAAATAAATAAGTCTAATTCTACTTCATTTGGTGTAAATAAATAAATATGTACATATTAATAAGGTACATTTTCATCAAATTAAATTTAGCAGAGCAATTACTATATCAACAGTTGCAAGTTTACTGGCTTTAAGCAGCTCACCTAAGTCTCCTGGAAAAACAATGGAGGCTAGCGCCCTCCACCGATAATCTGGCCACTCTTCGTTCAGCAAGATCCAAGTACCATAAACACATCTTCCTTGGGAAAGCTGCACACTACAGAACCCTCCTTGACTCAGCCGTAAATAGACCCAAAAAACTTTTTGATCTCATCAAGAATACAACCTGCTCTCCCCCAACCTCCAAGTTGGAGGATTATACAAAGAAAGCTGCAGATTTCGCTGTATTCTTTGACGAAAAATTGAAATCACTGGTGGATCAGGTCGCTCATCCTACCCCTCCAGAGGAGCACAAATCA
This sequence comes from Lissotriton vulgaris, assembly GCF_964263255.1. Taxonomy (NCBI): domain Eukaryota; kingdom Metazoa; phylum Chordata; class Amphibia; order Caudata; family Salamandridae; genus Lissotriton; species Lissotriton vulgaris. The sequence goes on along the minus strand of NC_141693.1, from coordinate 971,417,167 downwards.
CTAACCACTTGGCAGAACTTCGACCCCATCTCTGAAGATGTCTTCCTCAAGTGCATCCTCGAAACAAAGCCCTCCAACCATTCTCTTGACCCCATCCCTAGTGCCCTTGCCATTGACTTCTATACCCATTCTCTTTCCTATTGGACCACACTGGTCAACCTCTCCCTCTATCAAGGCTCCCTTCCTGTTCCCTTCAAAACTGGGCAGGTCACCCCTCTGCTTAAAAACCCCACTGCTGATGCGAATGACCTCAAAAACCTCCGCCCCATCACTAACCTACTCTTTCTAGCAAAGATCACAGAAAGATGTGTTGCGAAACAGCTCTCTTGTCATATCAAGGACAATGATCTTCTTGACAATTTTCAGTCCAACTTCATCCAAAACTGCAGCACTGAAACAGCTCTGCTGCAAGTGATGACGCGCTGCGGATACTCGATTCAGGGGGTGTTGTCTTCTAATCCTCCTTGACCTTTCTGCAGCCTTTGACACTGTCAATCACAACACCCTCCTTAACACTCTTCAACAGAGAATGGGCATGGAGGGCACTGTACTTAAATGGTTTGCGTCCTTCCTCTCTGATAGATCCCAAATGATCAATATAGCGGACAGTCTTTCATCTCCTTTGGCGGTGGGTCAAGGCTTTCCTCAAGGCCCTATACTTGCACCCACATTGTTCAATCTCTATTTGGAACCACTGGGAAGTCGCCTAAGTAATTCCGGGGTTCACTATCATCTCTAAGCAGACGACACTCAAATCTACCTCAAGGTTGCCTCCACCCACGATCTCTCTGTCCTAAGCTCTACTCTGGACTCCATTCAAAACTGGATGTCAACACATCAACTGATTCTGAATCCCTCAAAAACTGAATTCCTCCTCCTCTCATCCTCACTTTCTCCTCCCCCGGTTCAATCATGGATGGACCAGATGAATCTACTGAACAATAAACCCATCATTGTCGACAGCGCAAAATCCCTTGTTCTCATACTCGACGCTAAACTCAATCTACTCCCCCACATTAATTCAATTGTAAAGTCTGCTCGATACCAACTGCGCCTTCTTTTGGGGGATCCGTCGCTTCTTCCCGGAGCATGACCTTAAAACCCTAGTCCAATCGCTGGTCCTCTCCAGACTGGACTACTGCAATTCTCTACTTACTGGCCTCCCCAAATCCCTCCTGTCCCCCCTTAAGTCTGTTCTCCATTCAGCAGCTCGCTTCATTTATGGGGCCAAAAGAACCGACCACATCACACCCTTGTTATCCACCCTCCGCTGGCTTCCCATCGAGGCAAGATTCATCTACAAGACTGCCTGCATCACACACAAAGCCCTGCACTCCTCCTCTCCTCGCTACCTGGCGAATAAACTGAAACTCTCTGGAGGCTCCAGACCATCACGAAATGCGGAAAAGCTTCTGCTTGAACCTCCCACTTTCAAGAAGGAAAGATCAATGGCCCAATCCTTTTCAGGCAACGCAGTGAGAATCTGGAACTCACTTCTGCCTCAGCTCCGGACCACCACCACCTCCTCCCAGGCCTTCAAAAATTACCTCAAAGTTCTCCTCCTTCAAAGACACTTCCAAAGTTAATTAATGCCCTCTATTATCTGAAGGAAGACCTTTTTAGTTTAGAAAATTTCTATTCTCCATGACTATGGAAGTGCCTTCCCAGTGTGTTCTTGGGGTTTGATAGAGTGCCATTTATTGCAGTACTACCCTTTACCTTTGTCACTTTTCTCTTGTAACACACTGTTTGTCACCTCTTGCTTTTTGTTTGTTTTCGATACTTGCACAAGTGCCACCATTGCCTATGTAACGTTTGTTCTTGTGTTTGAGTGTCCTCCATTTATTGCAGTATTATACCTCCACTTGTACTTTGTACGCTCTTGTAACCTGCACACATGTCACTTTTTTCCTCATGCAATGCACCGCTTGCCACCTCTTGTACTTTGTTCACTCACGATTGTCACTTTTGCCTCATGTAATGATGTAATGAAACTTTTGCTTTGTAATTTGTTCACTTGTAATGTTCTCATGTATCAGTTCTGTTCCTATTGTGAAGCGCTCTGACACCTTTGGGTAAAGTCCGTACTATATAAAAACGCATAAATAAATAAATAAATAAATAATAAATAAATTTCACTCACTCATTCACACTCGTACATCTTTTTCATTCCCCCCTAAATTTCTCACTCACTCACTCTATCCAGCACATACATACTCACTTATTCATTCGAATAGGGCACGTTACAATGCAAACATTTACAACGCAGGCTTTTACAACTAAGTTTTTACATCGAACATCCATTACAACGCATGATATTACAACGCATGCCATCACAACGCATTTTTAGAAACTACATTTACAACGCATTCCATTAGTATGCATTGAATGGCATGCGTTGTAGTGACATGAATACAAATGCCTGTGTTGTAACTGCATGCAATGTAAATGCAGTTGCGTTGTAACACCCGCTTTGAAAAGGTTGTGACTGAGTTGTAATGGTTGTTTCCCTCATTCCGCACACCTTTACAAATTCAACAGGCATTGGTCTAACATTCAACTGAGACTTCGAAATGCATTACATTTTTTTAAATGTTTCAGTCAAGTGCTTTTCAAAGACCCTGTGGTCAAAAATGTTCTCGTCTGTCATACATATCATAAGTATCGCAAAAATCTCCTTTCTTCTAAAATTGGTATAATATATAACATTTTAACATCATTTCAAACCAAGCAGGAATTAAGTTACCTATTCTAAATACTATACTAAATGACAGGTTCAATATAATCCACAAAATATTAGTAAACAAATACTAATGAAAAATAAATAGTCGCATTTCAAAGATGCTGGCATTTGTGTCAAATCACAGTTTAGACAATAAAAAAAAGTGGAGACTTCTCAGGACAGATTACGAGGTGTAATATGAATACCTTTTTATTTTAAACACACAAGGTTATGTATTTATATGCAAACAAAGGGATGCATAGTCACACCCAAAAAAGTGTCATGCTTGGATGCATTCAGTCTCGGTGGTGAAGTTGGTTGCAACAAGTTATCGTTCATGAGCTCTAGAGTATGTGAGGGTTTTGCGGAAATAACTGGTAAAGAAAGTCTAGTGTTTAGTTTAATTACTGCCATAAGATCAAATCTTCTTTCCCGAGACCACTGTGAATTCTTTGATGTGTATAATCTCCAAATATGCCATTCCGTGCAAGTAATGGTAATTGTTAACAAATGTATAGAATGTAGACGATATATCACTCACTATCACAAACTCTAACATCTTAGACTTGGTAAGAAACGTGTTTGAATTAAGAAACATCTGCCTGGAAACGACATGACCATGTGCATTACCCTGTCCAGACAACATATGTCTAAGAAGTATTGTGGGAAGTATGCTTGACTTGCAATGCCTGCCAGTGATGCCCCCATTTTTTTTTTAGTTTTATGTTGGGGCCTAACATTTCTGTTTTGGCAATGTTGTTTGTAAAATGTCACAATTACTTGTAGAATTTCTATGTCCTGCCCTGCAGGACTTCCTTTATCCTAAATCATCATGAGATGCCTTTTTTAGTGTCAGGTCCTCCTATCTGGGTCTCTCGATTTGATATCTCATAGGCCATGAAACAACTGAAAATGACGAGTTTTGTTTTTTTTTGCTAGTGAAATTAGACCTGAATTTGCAAGACAAACATGAATATTATTTTGAACAATATAGAGAGGGTCAAGAAAATCCATGAAACTGAATCCGAGACCATCAAGAACTTAAAAAGATGAACGTAGTCAAACAAACTCATATAAATAAAAGTATCAATCGAGAATAAACATGGGCCACAAAGTTCATGCAGTTTACTAACGAAGATTCTCAAAACACAGCAGCTCTCCAGTGATTAAAGCCCAAGAACACTCCCACAAACAAACTCCTCAGAATTCGACTGGGAAATACACCAATACACTATGATCGCACATATATCCACTCCCCCCATAGATCTGATGACAACTGTTGTCACATGAGATATAACCCCGGCTTCTATTTCACCAAAGCGCACATCTCCATAACATAGATTTAGGCACTGGAGAAATGAAGTTCAATGTGAAAAAGCACGTCACGTTTTTTAACTTTTCTTTTTTAAGGGGAATTTTTTTCCCATGGAGAAAGACTTTTTCCTGCATCGACTCTAAGAGTAAAGGCGATCGATTCCCCTTCCTTTCTTGGATGGAGAGTTACCTTACGAGGCTAGCCACATCTTGCTCCACTCCACCCAGTTTCCTACAACTTAATGTAGGAGTTGCTACTGCATACTTCTCCACAGTCGCGTGTAAGAAATCCACTTTAGTAACTCCATTTATGCCGGCCAGAATTCCCTTTATAAATTCCTGGCAGTCGTAAATGTAGATATTTCTGTGGAGAAAAACACAGTAGTAACACAATTAAATCCTCATCTTATGTCCTACACTAGGCAATTCGGCTAGTGAACTGTATTCTCAGTTCTTCTGATGCCACACAGTCACAGGTACTTTGGGGCAGTTTTACTAAACTTTCGTGCAATGCAACATAATGCAGTAATGCAAGTTGCTGCGTTTCGTGTAGGGAAGAGTGCCATGGGCGTCATTTGGAGGTAGTCAGGGGTTGCACCTCTAACCTCTAGTTTGCTCCCTGCTACTCCTGTTACTTCCTGTGTGACCACTGACCTAAGAGGAGGGAAACATTTTGCCCTCTCTGAGGCCAGGGGTCGCAAAAGAAGCGCCAGTAGTAGCAGGCAGCAAGCTAGAGGTCACAGCGGGGACCGCTGTCTACCTCCAAATGATGTCCATGGTGAGAGCTGAACTGTCCATTTTGACAAAGACATGGCCCTGTTAAGCTCTCTCCCTGCCATTATGCAATTGTTGGTGCCCGGTGCCAACAAAGGGCCCCCTCAGCCCCTGTGGTGCAGGGAGGCCACAAGCTGCAGGGGGCCCCTCAGCCCAGTACTCTGGTCTAGGAGATCCCAATTAAATCTAGAGCGGAGGCCCCTCCATGTACCTTGCACGGGGCCCCCTCAAATTCTGTTACGCCTCTGGCCCCTGTGTTGTGGACAGGGCTGTTTCTGAGATAACAAACCAAGCAATACATTGTTGCACAAAAACAATCCTTAGAGGCTTATTCCTCTTTGTGTGTATGCTGAAGTAACGAGGAGAAATTAAGAAATGTCTTCTGGTTACACCAAGGTCAGGTAGGTGCACCATTTTGGCACAAAACCATATTTACTGGCTTTAATAAATTTGGATTGGCCTCAAACTACACCGGAACGCCCATGCTCTACCCTAGTATTGCCTCCAAAGGGCACGGTTAAGCAACACAGTGCAAGACACTGTCTTGCATTACTCTGCCGGTTAAAAGTGATGCAAGAGCATGAAAATATAGATTTGTGTGGCTTTGCAAGTGTAACTTAAACACTTGCATTACCTTGAGTAGACTCGTGTGACTCAAGGACAACACAAGTGCTCAATAAATCTGTCCCTTCGTCTCTTTATGAAATGAACATGCAATCTCTGTAAGCGCCAAACTATAACAAGTGCTTCAACTTTTGGGCATGCCGCAATGGCTAGAGGGTCTCAAGGACTCACCACTTTGCCTAGATCCTTCCCTATGTTCCAGGACGTATTTCCCCTGCTCCCACCTCATTCCTCACCATCTTCCTATTTTCTGTGCCATCTTGTTGGAGCAAGGCCACCTCAATCAGGTGATCACAGCAGTCACTCAGCTCCTACGTTAAATCAAGGCTCAAGGAAGCTCCTCCTGGAAGGTTACAGAACTTTCAGGTTCCTGCTTCCGGACCTACTGAATGAGTTGGCAGGTAGCAACCACGGTCCTGGAGCACAGAAGAGATTCTTGGTACCCGCTGGTGTCGAACACTAGATTTTCTAGAATTTGTTCTAGAATTCTTGACACCCTGCCCCTACTTATAACAAGTTTTCAGACGGAGTTTGAATATTACACAAGTGTAACTCTGGGCCAGGTTTCAAACATTATTTTCTCCAGCCATAGTCTATGACTCACAATGTAAGCAGGTAGGAAGAATGAATTTGGGAGACCGAAAACAAAGACAGAAAAGAGGGAGAGGTTCACGCAATAAGCTACCAATCAAAATGTTGAATGGAACAATGGCAATGGAAAGGGCAAGGAAGTTTCCCTACACTTCAGAAATTCCCTGAGTTTTCCATTCTTAATACTCAACAGCCTGGCCCACTACAAAGAACCTCATCAATGCCTTGGAATAGCCCTCCAATTCACATTGCTTTGTAGGGTTCTCACTAAATTCCAGCTGTAGATACTACTTCAGTTCAGTATAAGAAAAATGACTCCTGGGTTGCTAGAGCCAGATGCAGCACACATGCTCCACACACGTTCTCCTGCACATGTATAATCTACACAAATGCAAGCGATCCATATCTCACATAGAATTGTGAAGAATGTGAGTCCTTCAGAAGCAATAGGTCCACAATTGTCTCCTTATGGAGAACCAAGCACTCCATTGGTGTAATTGAATCTCTCAGGGTACCAAAGCAGAGTAGTCCAAGGCCTACTTAGAGAAGGTGGTGTGGGCTAGTAATCTCCATTTGTCGGCATGCAACAACAACACTCAATCAATTATTGTCCAGTCAGTGCTTTTTTCTTTTAAAAAGGAAAAGTACATGCATTACAAATACACACACACACACACATACACTATTTATTACTATGCATTAAATTACAAATATATACATCAGGTAGCTGGAAAGACCTTTATTGTCACCCTCCTATCATGATGCACGCCTTGTGGGTCCTGAACCTCATAATCATAATGTCTCCCACCTATATCAGATGCAACATCACACTATAAGGGGATGCCATTATACATAAGGCAAGCCTTTTGGTTTTTTCAAGGGGTCACCATAATACTAACCACATTACTATCAATAACCACATGTTATGCTTCAGCAATGTAAAGCCCTTATAATTAATGAAAAAACACCCCAGCATGGGAATGAATTAATTACCAATGAATAATATTGCACTGCTCATTATACTATCAATAAAGCATTGCAATTCAAATCAACTGTACATATATGCCAGGGTCGGTTTTCTTATAATTCAGCCATGGGACTGGGAAACACTGCATTCCTGTACGTAAGAGTAAAATGACCAACCTTGGGAGCGCTTAAACTGAATGAAAACCTCTCCTGCTCATGCTCTTTAAGCTCCAAGAGACATAGGGCCGGATTCACAAAGGCACTTATGTGTAGGAAAGTTATGAGTGCGGAGTCTCCACATTCATGGTGGAATCACCACACTCGAGGAGAATTCTTTGCATGGCGAACTCCAGAGAGTGCCACTTGTGGAGATTCTGCCCCAAGTGCGGAGATTCGTCCACGAGTGCGTAGACTCCACATTCATAGCTTTACTACATGTAACTACCTTTCTACAGTGGGCCCATAGGGTTTATTCTTTTGAATCATTTTTGGGGAGCTGCTGCACTCCCTGCAACCCCCACAACACTCAAAAATATATTAGGACACCACCAAGCATGGCAAATATGTAAATAAAGCCCATGCCTGACATTATGGTCACTCCAGGCCAGAGCAGTGAACATGTGAACAGCTGGTCTCCCACTGCTTTTCTCAGCAGCCTCCTTTTGTTTGTCTTTTTTTTAGGGTGTTTCAGTCCCACCAATGACATCAATGGCTTGATATTTGCTGGGGGCCAGCGGGGGTACCCAATGCCCCACCGGCTCACCGGGTGCAGCTCTTTTGCTGCACGGGAATTGGTTCTGTTTCATACTCCCACTCCCACATACTCCCACAGGAGTGGTAGCAAATCCTCTGCTCCTATAGCGGGATCAGCTCTCTTTTGCTCCAGGCATGGGGTTAGCAACACACCAAGTGTAAGTATCCATGAGTCGGGGGATGGGGACTCCTAGGCAGGTACTGATTTGTGGGCTGCTGCATCATGCTTTCTTTTTCTTCGTGCTGGCCCCCTGGGAGATGAGGAATTGATTGGATTGGGAGACCCACACACACCCCCCTTCCCAGAAGTATTAAACCATAAAGATGCACCAAACTCCATTACCTGGCCCACACTGTGTGTAATTTGCAAGGGTCGAGACGAGTGCTGTGTGCTTAACTTTATTGGACAAAGATCAGATCTTTAAAAAGGAATGTCTAGGGTCCTGTTGGGCTGATTTTCTTCATTTTGGGCTCTCAAAAAGCCTTTACAACAACCTTTCTGGCCTCTAAAGAGGTACTATCTGTGAGAAGGTGGATTTACTGGCTCCCTGCACCAGCCTTCTCCACTGTTTGGCTCCTGGTGCTCTTACCTGCTGGTGGGGCATCTTGCATAGCCACTCAGCTGCCCGCCAGCAGTGCGCTGTTCTGACCACAGTCCCCAGGCCCTAGAGCCTCCTATCTGTTCTGAAAGACACATGGGGGGAGGGGATGGGTAAAGCAATGGAGTCCAGGCCTTCCCCCAGCTGGTCCTCAGGAGGAATAAAGGGGTCAACGTCTCTAGCCCAGGGTAGATCCCTGATAGTACTGGGGTTAGCTGGATTTCTTAGTCCATCATGGCAGGGCGTCAGTTGGCTTCTCTTTCCAGCTGATTATTATTGAGCTGTTGTCACCTCTCAGGTCCCACAGTCTTCTCAACTGTCTCTCCATTGTGCAAGGGTTTTAAGTGGCGACAGAAAGTTCTGGCTGCCAGGCACCCCTGGCCAAACCAAGTATTCCACATGTCCCGCCACCCCATTACAATGCTCCTGCATAGCATTAGCATTCTGGGACAATTCAACATGGTGCCATCAAGTTTTCCCGGAAGAGAGCCAGGTCACTTCCCACCAAAACGTTAAATGCAAGACCCTCCTGTGTTAGCTCCAGATATCTGAGCTTCTTCATTCAATGGTCCTTGCCAACACCAGCCAAGGTGCAGTGTGACAAGCTGATTATCAGGTGCCGATTTTCTCAGAGCCCAGGAACTATGTTAATCATTAATATGAGCCTCTTTTGTGTGGGGAGGGCTTTGTTCCCTTTGCTGGGGAGCAGAGGAGTTATTGTGATCCATTAGAGGGACAAAGGCCTGGAATCTGAATATGAGGTACACCAGAGAAATGTGACAATTCCTGAAGCTCCCATAAGATGTGGATGTATGTTGTTGGGGTGAATGTTTTACCCCAATTTGAACTCTTGCTGGACTGTGTAGGAATAAGTGGAGCGAAAATGAACTTTAAGGCAGATATTGCCTATGTTCAATAAAACAATGAAAGCACTTCATATTTTCCAGTAAACCATACTGATCGAATTAATGAAGACCCACTAATAGTATACGCCCCAGCACCAATCCTTGCAGTGTCCCTTTTGTGCCAGGCTGTATGTTTGCATTTGTCAAGTTGAGCATGATGGTAGTCGCACACGTGTGCACAAGGCCTGTGGGAAATTATAATTACACTGAAGTCATCAGAGTAATTTTGGTGAATTTGGCACTCTTGTGACGTAAAATTATGCAAGTATGCCCACTCATAGAATTTGAAGTAATTTGGAGTAAAAATGCATACCAAAAGAGGACAGCAAAAGACCAAGAGCATCTGTTGGCTCCTGCACTTCATTTTCTGTTGCATTTAGCAATATTTTCTAAGCGTAAAGTGCATCCTCATTCCATTTTGGACCCTAGGGTGTATTTTGAACTAAGAAGATAGCGCTCAATGTAGGAATACTGTACCGTAATCACGCATAATTTTGTTGTAATTGTGTGTAATTAAGCTACTGCAAATTGTGGCTTTCTGGTAGAAATGGGGTTTCTGGTAGGCTAGGGTATGCACCTAAGCCAAGCAGCACCCACCACTCTGGTCAGGATAAGGGAGTTACACACCCACGATAACCCCTGCTCACCCCCTTAGTAGCTTGGCCAGAGCAGTCAGGCTTCTCCCAGAGAAATATGTAAAGTGTTTGCGCAACACACTCACACCAGTGACACAATAAGGTGTGACACAATATTAGTAGCTTGGCCAGAGCAGTCAGGCTTCTCCCAGAGAAATATGTAAAGTGTTTGCGCAACACACTCACACCAGTGACACAATAAATACAGCACAAAAGAGATTCCAATCAGGATTACATAAAAATGTCCTATATTGTACATAAAGCATAGACCAAAACACCATGAATCAATAACTACTTTGCCAACGAGGCAATTGTAAACATAACAGTGAGTGCAATAAAAGAAAGGATTCTAGGTTGCACATGTCATCCAAACACTATTACTGTGTATATTATGCAGTCACATCATATATTAATCATTATCCTGACAATGCAAGGCATAAACAACATATACCATAACATCAGGGCATGAAACGCAGCAATTGGGTTAGGAAAACACGTATGTCCCCCAACTGGTCCCAGGATGCTTGTTTCCAGTCCGGGGAGGACCTGGACTGGTAGTTCGGGCTGGACTGTTCCCATGGGTACAGGGTCAAGACTGATTTCCGTGTGGCTGGGACTGAACTTGAATGGCATGGGGAGAAAAAAAACGATGGATTTAGGTCCAGCTGTCTGTACTGGGGTGAATGTTTGACATTGTGTAGCATTCTGTCCATCAATTGTTCTTTTCATAAATATGACCAAAATAGGTCAAACGGTGTAAAGATCTCCTACCACCAGGTGAAATAGCAAGGGAATGTATTGGTCTTAGATATGACAATATATGAGAATCTTTGGGATGGCATATGACTCTTAAGAAAAATGATGGAAAGAAAAGAGGTTGTAACACCTGCAATGGCCAGCAAATAAAAATTAGAAGAAACTGTGCATTTTATATGAATGAACAGTCTATGCACACACATGAGTTACAAGATTATATTCTCATGCAATACTGGTAAGAGCTTTAGGGTCAAGAATCAAGGCCATGGCTGTTCACAACACACAGGATTCATGATGGATCACTGAAGGAGGGGTACAGCTATGTTAACTTGAAGTTTGTGATATTTGAGTTACTAGACAAGGGTAGAGCTGAGTCACCGCAAGTGATAAGCACCCTGAGTCTTTGAACAGGCTTTCTATTTGCAGACTCAGGCTGCCTTCAATCCATACTTACTCACTGTACTTTTCGTCAAAATGCATTCACGAGCTTTGGACCCATTTGGCCATTTTTTTTGCTCTGCTTCTGATGCGTTTGAAATCTGTTCCTGTCCCGATAATTACCCACTGATTCGCTCTCATGGGTCAAAACGCCGGCACTATATAAGTGTTTCATCTATTCTGACTCCAACTTATTTTATCAACTGATGAAAGTGCTTGGCTGGCCATACATTATTTGACACTTATATTCGAAATTTTCCTAAGGCAAATGTATATGTTGAACACTTGTTCACCATTCGTTTATATAGCACCATCACTGCATGAAGCATTGCACCTCCCGAACTTTGTTTATTGCTTATATAAAACCTCTGTCGACCATTAATACACTAATTTTGATCTGTTGGTGTGGATATACCTTGTGTTTTTTCTATTAGTCTTGTTTATACATCACTTCTTCAAACTTTTTTGGTCATTTGGCATCACGCACGACTCACTCCTACGGAGTATCTCAGCACATTCCATCTGTTACCTAAGAGGGACCACTGGTTACCTAAGAGGGACCACTGTTGTTGTTGGTTATATCTAGCAACAAAAAGAGCCAAGCAGGTTAGTAATTGCATTTAAGCAAAATGTGAAAAAAGTTTTCCACATTAGCAACTGTAATATTGTAGCTACATCGGGACATACATATTTATCCTTTTTGCTACACAAGTGCACTGTAACAGGTGGACTGTGAAATAGTCAATAAAAAGTTGGGTAATTCATTTGGAGATAGAACGTAGAGGAAGGAATATCCAACCAAGATATAAATCTGTATCCTATAATACCCGTGACTGTATTACAGAAAGTGTCCCAGGGTGCAATATGAATGCGTCCCTGTTTTTTCTTCCCGGTGCACTTTGGTATTACAGAAGGGGCCACAGACACTTGTGTTGTCCCCTCTGCAATGCGGATTGTGCTGCTGGAAATTTTCTACCACCGCAGTTTCAGTAGGTGAAGCCCTCATTTCCATGGGGATTTGGTCTCTTTCAAATTAGGGAATAATTTGCCCTTTTAGCTGTGCTGTGTTAAAGACCAGGGGGCAGATTTATGAAGGCCTTGCGCCGCCGGTGCGTCATTTTTAACATGGGAAAAAGTGACGCACCGGCGGCGCAAGTCCTTCATAAATATGCCCCCAGGTGCAGAGGGCAACCAATGGGTACTGGAGGTGTACTGATTGTGCACTATATATGACCCTGCACAGAATTAGAGTGCCCCCCAAAATAGACTATTGGGAGGGGAGCCTGGGGTACCAAGAACACCTGATCCTGTAGGTGGGTGCCGTCATACATTAAACATGCCTGTGAGTGGATCCATGACCCCTTATTTTCCATTTTTCAGTGTTGCACTCTTCCCATCCCATCATTCAATGCTGCGCTCTTTCCACTGCAAGCATACGTTCTCAGTTCCACTGGAGAGTGAATTGTATGTAATATGCCACTATGTTCATTTCCATGCCCCTTTCTGCACGGGACTAAACAAACTCGGCCATGGCCCATGTGCCTTTTTTCCCTAATATATAGCCAAGGAATAGTAATTTGAAGAATTACAGCGACAACACCCGTTTCTAGATGAAATACAGGTCACACCAGATTATTCTGGAAGAGCAAAAGAAAGAGGTTCATTGAATGCCGCCAAACTTGTAATATTTTTGCGAGTCACCTAAAGGTGAATGAAAACAGCATATTTAATAAAGATTGTCAGCTTACCACACCTGTCACATTTCAATCCTCATTTCGTTGTTGAGAATGGCAGGTTTTCATCAGCACCGTTTTTGCAGGCTTAGCCACTCCCACCATTGAGGCAGCAGCCACTAAGTTAACAAGGATTTACAATGCAATGGTCTCGGCAATATTATAGGTAGAGCTATTGGCATTGCTCATTTTTTTTTCTGTATCCGTAAATAAATGGCATTGTCATTTGTATTGGCAATAGCTTATTTGCTTGCATATGCGAGACCTATTGCATTAGCAGAGAGAGAGTGAGGTAGTGAGATAGAGATAGAGTGAGGTAGTGAGAAAGAGAGAGAGAGTGAGGTAGTGAAATAGAGATAGAGTGAGGTAGTGAGAGAGAGATAGAGTGAGGTAGATAGTGAGTGAGAGTGAGGTAGTGAAAGTGAGTTAGTGAGGGGGAGGGATGTTTTGAGGTAGTGGGATAGAAACAGAGAGTGATGTTGTTAGGTAGTGAGATAGAGAGAGAGTGAGGTAGTGAGAGAGTGAAAGTGAGTTAGTGAGATAGAAAGAGAGAGAGTGAGGTAGTGAGATAGAGAGTGAGTGAGGTAGTGAGTTAGAGAGAGAGAGAGTGAAGTTGTGAGGTAGTGAGATATAGAGTGGGGTAGTGAGAGAGTGAGGTAGTTACGTTTTGAGAGAGAGAAGTTGTGAGATAGTGAGATTGATAGAGTAGAGTAGTGAGGTAGTGAGAGAGAGGTAGTGAGAGCAAGTAGATTTGTCAAGGCCTGCAGATAAAGGATAGCCCGGAAGGTGTGGGGAGGAAAAAGGTTCAATATTTACCAAAGTGAGAGACTGCATACTAAAGTGGTTTGAAGCATGGGTGTAAATTGAGGGTCATCAGGGGTCGTCCCTTGCTGCCCCTGGCACTGCTCTTGTGACCCACTGGCCTCAGAGGTCGCAAAGGCAGCACCTGTCACAAATGAGCTGGACTCTGAGAGCAGGCAACAAATAACAAAATATAAACTGGCTTAATTTCTTTCTGGTGTGTGTAAAAAACATAGGCATGTGATCCAGGCGACTGCTGGCTGTAGGGCAGGAAGCAATTGAAACATGTTAGTCTTTCAATTTGTCAGCCTGCAATATGACCTTCAAGTCCTTGCAAGCCCCAAGCTCCCCTACACACTGTGTATCTTATCCTGCAGACTAGGTAGGGATTTTGATGTTTTTCTACACTCCTGTTTAGTAGAAAAGGTAGGAATTAGAAGACGTGTATCTTCAGTTGGCTTTCCTGGTTTTCCAGTTCTGCTGAAGCCTAGCTACTATTGTGTGCCTGTGAGCTATGCTGCCAAAAGTTTAGGATTGCATCATTATGCAATGAGGTTGACTAAATTATGTGGCAAGAACAGGCAAATTACACATCATAATGAACACACATTCTGTGGTAGGGTTATTACGCCATCTCGTCATTTTAAAATGGATGAAGCAATATTTTATTGTAATTGCAATTAGATAGCGCTTCGTATACGTGATGAAGACCCGAAGCACATTAATGGATGCATTGTATGCTTCACAGTGTGGGAGTACTTGATTGAAACAGTTGTCAATTGCCATGTGCCTTACATGGGAAGTGTGTTTGGGTTCTGTGGGTGTGACCAGAGTGGTGCTCTCTCAGATGCTTGTGAAATTCAGTCTTAGAGGTGTGATGATGTCACTTTGTGTGATGTCACAGTGGTCAAAGGTCACATGATGACATTTTTGTGAATTGACATCCATAGTTTGGCGGGGACAGCTGGCATGTTTGAGACACTCCCGCTTCCTCAGACTTTCATGTTTAATTCGCTGTCTCATATTTTCAGAATTGAAATGGTTTCAGTTCTAATTATTCATTTCTTTGACACTGCTAACAAACATTGTCAAAGCAAAGAGATTCCTATTGTTGTGTTCTATGTCTGGAAGGAATAACAGAAAACGCACACAGGTACCTAAATACTGGTTAGGTCATGTCACATGATGGGTGAGGCCTAGAATATTAGTTTACATGTTTTAAGCCAGCCTTAATTACATAGGCCATGCCTCTTGGATAGGATTCCTTGCAGGTCACCCAAAGCACTGCTCCAAAGAGTGACCGAGGGCTTACCTGACCAGGTCTCCATGTTGCTGCATGTAGATGCTTTCCTTGCCCTAACCCGCACAGATCTCCGAAGCAGAGGTATCCACAGTGCAAAGAACCAGACGCAAGTCTGAGGAGGTTGATGGCACCGGATCCACGCCATAAATGTACACACAACCTCTCCTGACGTCCTCCAGTAGCCATTCTCCGGCCGACCTAATCAGCGGGAGGAGGGCGGGAACAAACACGGACAGCTGGAGGGGGACGGGAAAAAGACCGCAGCAGGGAAAGAATACAACGGCCGACCTAATCAGCGGGAGGAGGGCGGAAACAGAGATGGACAGCGGGAGGGGGGGCGGGAAAAAGACCACGGCAGGGAAAGAATACAACGGCCGACCTAATCAGTGGGAGGAGGGCGGGAACAAACACAGACAGCGGGCGGGGGGCGGTAAAAAGACCACGGCGGGGAAAGAATACAACGGCCGACCTAATCAGCGGGAGGAGGGCGGAAACAGAGACGGACAGCGGTAGGGGGGCGGGAAAAAGACAGCGGGAAAGTATTTGCCTACATTCCACATTAAAGCTCTGTTGGGCTGTTGTTTGTATGATTAAGGTAGACGGCGAACATCATAATGTACACCTCTGCCAGCAAAGGGAACGTGATGCCCTGCTCCTGAAAGTGGTTCTGCCCTAGCCTGAAAAAACCCTTAATCTTCATCCGTCAGCGAAAAACATCAACAACCTCCCTCACTCTACAGCCCGCTAATGCCCTCATTTCCGTGGGTACTGAAGGGGCCATGAAGCTGCCTTCTGTGCTTACCACCGCTTGGAAAAAAGTTTTAAAAAACCAGCCACATATACACAACTACGCAGACACAAAAACTGCTCGCCGAATCAACATACATGCACCTACAGAACTATACGAACACAACTACGTAGGTGCAAAACCTACACACGGGAATCAAGTCAACATACATACATGCACCTATACACACACGCACAACTATACACACACAACTACGAAGACACGAAAAGCACACGCGGAATCAACATAAATGCACTTACACAACTATACACACACAACTACGCAAGTACGCATGCACAAAACTACACACGGGAGTCAAAACCCGCACACTTGAATCAACATACATACACCTATACAACTACACATAGACACACAATTACGAACATTCACATACACGGGAACACAGACACTTACACAAACGCACAGAATGTCTGACATAATATCGACAGACAGAATATCGAAATACAAAAATATCGGCACAAAAATATCGACATCAAAAATATCGGAGTCATATCTTCATAAAGGTAAGTACAAAAATATCGAAAAAATAATATCGTAGTACAAAAATATCGAAATTAAAAATATTGTTTTTTTAAATGTATTAATAATAATGTAAAAATAATTTTAAAATACATATAATTTTACAAATATTAATTAAAATATTAAAACAAAATTAAAACTAATACATATACATTTAAAATAAATAAAAAACGTAATAATTTAATGTAATTTTCTTTTTTTTAATTTCATTTAATTGATTAAATGTAAATTATTTTTATTTTTACCCTGTATGCCTGTACCCCAAAAACCCAAAACTGACCCTGAACCCTAAAAATATCCCTGTACCCCAAAAACCCAAAACTGACCCTGAACCCTAAAAATATCCCTGTACCCCCAAAACCCAAAACTGACCCTGAACCCTAAAAATACCCCTTTACCCAAAAACTGAAAACTGACCCTGAACCCTAAAAATACCCCTTTACCCAAAAACTAAAAACTGACCCTGAACCCTAAAAATACCCCTTTACCCAAGAACTGAAAACTGACCCTGAACCCTAAAAATACCCCTTTACCCAAAAACTGAAAACTGACCCTGAACCCTAAAAATACCCCTTTACCCAAAAACTGAAAACTGACCCTGAACCCTAAAAATACCCCTTTACCCAAAAACTGAAAACTGACCCTGAACCCTAAAAATACCCCTTTACCCAAGAGCTGAAAACTGACCCTGAACCCTAAAAATACCCCTTTACCCAAAAACTGAAAACTGACCCTGAACCCTAAAAATACTCCTTTACCCAAAATTAATTAATATTATTTAATTACCAATTAATTATTAATTAACAATAACAATAAAGTAAATATATTAGCACATTAGCAGTAATTAATTTAATTTAATAATAATTATTATTTTTTCCCAATTAATTAATTAAGAATAACAAAAAATTATAATAAAAAAATTACTCTAATTAATGTAATTAACTAATTAATATTAATTAATTACCAAATAATTAATAATTAAAAATATGTACAAAATGTTATTAATTAATTAACTAATTAATATAAATTAATTACCAATTAATTATTAATTAAAATATTTACAAACATATATTAATTAATTAATTATTATTAAATTACTTCCCACCCTATTCCCCTATAAACCCATAACCCGCTACAGAACATATTTATCAATTAATCAATTAATTAAAATTAATTCTCAATTAATTCTCAATTAATTAATTAATAATTCCTACTAATTAATAATTAATTTAACATAATTAAATTACTTCCCACCCTATTCCCCTATAAACCCACAACCCGCTACAGTAGTAAAAGACAATATTTAATTAAATTACATTAAAAATAAATAATAAAACATAATAAATACAATATAATATACACTAAATTTATTTAAAAATAAATATTAGTAACATCGAAGTTATTTATTTCGATATTATTGACATCGATATTTAAAACTTCGATATTACTGATATCATACTAATATCGATATTAAGACTGTCGATATTACTTACCTTCGATATTTTGTCCCATCGATATTTAAACTTCGATATAATTGTATATCGAAATTTAAAACTCGATATTTTGTCTGTGTACCAAACGCACAATACTACAGCCGGTTCAGAAGGCACAGATACTTCAAGGGGTAGTGAACCAGCTGCACTCCATATCACTACAGATTAGTCAGGTTGTAATGCAGGGCTGTCTTTGGACAGCGTATGTTGTACAACTCGCCCGTTTGTTTCTGTGCATTAATCCAACTAGGATTTCTTGTGTGACTAACTGCAAACGCAGTGATGGGGCCTGCAAGGGACCACATACCTGCCTGTGTAAACGCAGTGTGCCAGTACTGCAAAGGCAGTTAACGCCTTGGAAAAATTACATGGGGGTAGCAATCAGCATCCATGGGATGGCTGCCTTCTCCCGGTCATGCCGAGAGAGCGGTCATTCAATGCCTCGCAACCAGCGAACTGGTGGAAACCCACTGAGATAGCGGCCCCTCGCATGGGCACCGCTCCGAGGCAAGGGCCTTGGGTACTTCTCAGGAGGCGCAGAGGCGGTGAACCTACTCTCCTATAACCACAAGTCAAGTTCTGACTGAGCAGCCCTCGGTGGCCGCGTGCAAGGGCTTGCAGGGAGCCGGCCCCGCTCTCAGATGCAAATATGCGGCGGAGAGGAAGGAAGCCGTTGCACCTCTGACAGACTGAATGCACTCGCCGCATTACTCAGTCTGTGATTTACTCCTCGGGCCATCTGGCTTCCAGGGTGGGGTGAGGGATGCCTGCCCGTCACACCTCGGATGTCCTACCTTCGGCACACTGGATTACAGCGAGCGCTATCACTCCGGCCGTGCCTGGTTCAGTGAGGCGGTCTGACTCAGCGTGAGGCGGGAAGTGCGCAGAGCCCAGCGGAGCCGGCGGCCCCCTCTGAGTCAGGAGCACCTGTATAAGAGCGGGGCTCGGGGCGCAGGGACGAGGTTTGAGAATATTCAAGCTGTCAGAGGTGAGGATGGGGATCCCAAGGCCGGTGCACGTCAGGATCTACGCGGGATGTCTTTTGCTTTTACTGGCCCTGGGGCAGAGCGTGGCCCTGGAGGACATGCAGCAGAGACTGGCATTCCCACGGCTGCTGGGGCATCAGAACAACCTGGACTTCGGCCTCAACCAGGTAACACTATCACGCTTCGCCTCGCCTGCTCCTGTTATGTGCGGCTTTAGCAGTGCTGCATAGACAACGCGGTCACTGTTAGTTCACTCTGAACACCCACCTGCTGCAGCGCGCCGCTGTCCTCTGCAGTGACTGATGCAAGGCACACTCAGCCTTTCATCCTTCCAAGGACGGTAAAGTGAGAGACCACATTGCATTGGACAATAGTAACATGAGGTTAGAGTTAGCTATATTGGTGCCGCGTAAAAGTTGCTATGTAAAGCGCGTTGGAGCAGCTGGAGCAGGATTTGAAGCCCTAATAACTGAAAATAATATAGTACTAAAATTAATGTGCTACAATGTCCGTGCTTTTGCGGTCAGACGAACGCCATTACTTCCGCTTGGATATTAGCTATTCTGAGCGTGGTGTCGCTTCGCAGTTGCCTGCAAGGCTTGGAGTTAATTATAAATATTCTGTTACACGATTTCCGCGGATTTATTATGTAGGTACATTATTTGTTGAGCGCATATTGAAGGCAGAGCCTCCGGCTTGGCGGTGCTTTATTAATATACACAAATAAATGCACAGTGGCCGACCTATTCAGCAGGAGGAGGGCGGGAACAAACACGGACAGCGGGAGGGGGGCGGGAAAAAGACCACGGCAGGGAAAGAAAACAACGGCCGACCTAATCAGCGGGAGGAGGGCGGGAACAAACACGGACAGCAGGAGGGGGGCGGGAAAAAGACCACGGCAGGGAAAGAAAACAACGGCCGACCTAATCAGCGGGAGGAGGGCGGGAACAAACACGGACAGCGGGAGGGGGGCGGGAAAAAGACAGCGGGAAACGAGGACAGCAAGCCTACCTCATCTTAAGGAGCCGTAAAATGGCGGCCGGAAGCTTTCGAATTTTTCAGAATGGGGGCGTGGTTTTGCTGTCCTGAGTGACGGACGACGTCACTGTCTAAAGAACAGCAAAACTTACGCCCCCAAATCCGAAAAAGACGGAGCCTATTTGGAGGGACGGCTCTCTCCTCCAATGGCTGGCCTCCATTTAGGAAGCCAGCCAATGGAGGGAGAGCCAAAAAGAGGGAGGGATAAAGCAGCCCTCTTACTAACAATAATTCTCGGACAGGCAGACCAGATATTACCGAGACCTAAAAAGGTGACTTTTGTCAAAATGTACAGCTTGCTGACCACAGAAGCATCACAAAACCATTTGACAGTCCCTGCCCCTAATCACTCCACACCAGACTCCTAAGTAGATTAAATTACTGGCAGAGGTGATCAGGGTAAAGGGGATATGGGAAATAGAAACATCCAAGCTGAGACACTGGCTACTGGACTTCTCAACTGGTGTCCACTGTTGGGCTTTCGCTTCTGCCGTGATTTCTGCCTTCAACTGACACACTATGGTGTCTATAATAATTGATCCAACTCTTTCACACTGAAGGTTATCTCTCTGTCAATAGCATTCTTAGCTACCCTAGCCTTGTTAGCATGTAGCCTTAAATTTAAATTCAAATTAAATTTGAAATAAAGGTAATAGGGATGTAGCATGTTCTTATTTTGTTCTACATGTATAATAAATATATAACATTATTTACATTATTTGTAATATGCATTTTTACTAAATTATTATAAAGTTTAATAAACCTTTTTAAATTGACTCAGTGCTTTATCGTAGGAAGATCTCTACCCCGAATGTGGAATCAAGCTACTTCAGACAGGATGGAGTACACAAGTCAGTGTCAGGAAATAATACACGCTTACTTAAGTTGATGGTGTAGCTGAAGGATCAGAAAGATAAAAACTCACTGAAGAACATCTCACAGGAGGATTTTTTTCTGGTGGGGGAAGAAAAGTGGAAGAGAAATCAAGTTGACGTGAATGAAAAAAGCCGGAAAAGAGGGGCAGCTATCTGAGGGAATGGATAGATTGGCTGTCCTGATCCAGGCTCACCAGGGGGCTTGGAGAGGACTAGTAGGCCTGTAAAAATTAAGGAACTGCTTATAAAATGTTAGGAAAAGGAGACACTGAGTGAAAGAGGGTAAGGGCAAATTCAATTCATTCAATGATAGCTTGATGAGAGGGCATATTTAGCGTACACGGTGTTGGATCTGATGATGCAATGGTGTGACTTTTATTCCGCTTCTGTAATAAAGCCTACTATTCATAGATGAAAAATGAGCTGGTATGTTCTGTGGTAGCAAAGAGAGGAAAAGAAGGAGAGTGGCAGTCAAGGTTCAAATTGTGGACAGTCTCAACTGGACAATGGTAGGTGAAGATGAAGGAACCAAGTGCGAGGTAACGTATATCAAGTGCACGTTCTCCCAGAAGGGCATCATGGCGCTGAATAATAGATGTTTATTGTTAGCCAACTGAACTTACCCCCAGATTCATCAAAGTCCTGTTTTGCGAGTCCTTAATAGCGAATTTTAAGGATTCGCTATTAAAGACTCAAAACGGGATGCATGTAGAAATCGCAAAAATGTTAGCGATTTCTACTGATTCCTTATTTGCGATTCGCTAATTGCGAATCGCAAATAAGGAATGGCTTTCCCATTCATTCCTATGGGGCCTAAAGGCCCATAGGAATGAATGGGGAGTCATTCCTTATTGGAATCGCAAATGAGGAAGCAATTCCAAGGGTGCCAGGGTGTCCAAAGGACACCCTGTTGCACCCCTGAAATGGTAATGTCCACTGGTGTTGCGCACACACATGTCCCCAGGACATGTGTGTGTGTAACATACAACTTAGAAAAATGCACTAAAGTGCATTTTTCCAAGTTTTTGCTATTTACCACGTAGTTAGACTTCGCGGTAAAGAGCGCCCCCAGATTGCGATTTCGCAATTTTAAAATGGTTCATGAATTGCATTTAAGGAATCTAAAATTGAGATTCCTTAAATGCAATTAATCACAATTTAGCGATTTCTACATTTGCGATTTTTGCATTTGGGATGATGCATCCCAAATGCAAAAATAGCGCTCGCAAAGGGCCATATTCTCAGAATCTGGCCCTTTGCGAGCCGATTCTGGTTTGATGAATCTGGCTGTTAATTTATCAACTTCAGAAGGAAAAAAAGGCTGAGTGGACCCGTCGCGATTTGAACCTGAGATCATGAGGTCAAAAACACGCTCCTACAGTGGGCACATTAGTCCACTAAGCCACCAGATCCGGCTACATTGAAAAGGAGCTAGTGGGTCAGCAAAGTTAAGTAGATGTTTATTTTTTGAAGTTAGGAAAGAAGAAAAGACAGGAATTACTGCCAAACCGAACTGGCTTTTCCTTTAGAGGGTGTGGAATGCACTAGTGCGAGCTTGATGCATCCATAATGAAGTGACCTTTTCCAAAAGCAAGTCTAAACATTTGGTCTGATCCCAACCATCTATTTCCGTGTTGGCAGCAGCAGTGAAAATTGTTTGATAAACATCTGATGGGTGATGCATCAACATGGCAGAGGCAGGCAGAAGGGTGGCCCATTTCAAAGCCCGTCCCTACAATGTGTCGACTGGCATTCAAAGTAGGAAGTGCAGGTATATTCAGTGCGTAAATTGTCTGATTATATTGCCCTCCTGATGACACCTCTTTTTTCTGATGACTGTGTAAACTTACCTTCTGCAGCAACACACTCATTTGACTTTTCCTTGCATGCAGTGATAGAAATGCTGCACAATGATCTAGACTCTTGAATTGACTTAAAACCTGTGTTTCTGAAATAATTTTGCACTGCTTCTGCCTACAAAGTATCTGTTTGTCTGTGCTTGTGTGTTTGTACTAATGCTCAGGTTTGCTTGTTCTGACTTTAGTAGGGAAGATACCACCACTACAACTGACTATATTGAGAGAGAGAGAGAGAGAGAGAGAGAGAGAGAGAGAGAGAGAGAGAGCGATAGAGAAAGTAAGCTTGCATTTATGCTGCTCATGCTGCACCACTAGTGTGTGAGAAAAAATTACCACTTGCAGCTGTTGATTGTTCTGCTTGTAACCCCTTATTTTCCCCTGCCCCTTGCCCTCTTTGAGTCCTTACTTGTCTTGGTTCCCTTGCCTCTATGGAACTGGTGTTATTCTTGTTTATCAGTAAACCTGCTGTTCTCTGCGTTCCTTTTCACTCTTGTGGCATCTCTCTCTGTGCTCCCTCTTCGTATTGCACCCACCTGACTACCCCCTCATTTTTTGGCATTACAACCTACCTCAGAACCTCCTTGAACCCTTTGCACCCATCACCTGCCTGGTAAATTTGCATCCGACTCCCTTTAATATCTGCGCTTCCTTGCCCTCTCTTCCTCCTCTGTTTCTACTTCTCCCATGTTTCCTCAATCCTCGAGTTCTCTGTACTCCTTCGGTCCTCCCCCTCAAGCAAATCTTCACCTGCCCTGTACCCGTGCTTGTTCTTCTCTCCGCACCTCCTATAATTCCACCTCGGTGTTCACCCATATCTGAACCCCCTGTACCTCTTGGCCCTCTGCAATTTGCACTCTGTGTGCTTACTGCACAATTCCATGCAAGTTCGAGAATGCATTTCTGATAACATTTGACTTAAAGCCCTCTCCGACCCACCCCCCATGGGTATTGTCTGATGTCCCACACTTTTTGAGGGCCAGGCGCGTGATACAGAGGAGGCATGGCATGTCTTGCACTTGAGAGTAAGGCAAGGCCTGAGCTGAGTCCTGGAAAGAAAACACTGGCGTTCACCTTTAATATTGGGGCTTGAGTAGCTCATCCTGGGGCGGGCAGATATATGTAGCTGGTAGGAGTGAAGTAGTCCGTTCTCACAGAAAAAGAAGTATTCTTGTGCAGTGCATTTTTGTAGGCCTATGCAAACAGACATTTTGCCACTTCTTACACTGCAATGGGGCCTATTGCCTTGCTGAAACACAAGCCCAGACTGTACTTATCTGTGATCCTTGGTTTGCATTCTATAACCATTACTTTAATTCTCTCCCTCGCATCAGGAAAGGTGGCAGCAGCACTGTACTTCCAAGCTTACAATAAATAAATTATCAATTTCTCACAGTTGAAATTATTTAAACCAGGACAATATCTATATCTGTGTTAATATCTATCTGCATCCATATCTATATCTATATCTATATATAAGACGCACTTGAAAAGCAGATTAATTCCAATGATTCTTTTAATAAAAGGAAACTGACGTTTTTATTCAGATGCATTTCATTGAATTACGCGTTTCAGAGCACAGGTCCTTGGTCACAGGCTCCATGATACTGCACAGAAATGGTGAAAAGGCACTCCCCCCTCTGCATGTCCATTTAATTAGCCCTCAGTGGGCCTCAACGGTAAGTTCAACTAAGTGTGGAGTGCACTTCCAAAATTCCTTTACCTTTAGTAGGTTTCTGTGCTGTAACAAAATGTTCATTTAATTTAAAAGCCCTCCAGTGGGCCTCCGAGATGAAAAAGTTCAGGTTATTTTTTCTTTTCTGCTTTTCCACTAAGGAAGACTCAGAGCAGTTCCATGTCCTCATGGCCCCGTAACCCTGACCTTGAGGGGTAGTGCAGTCTTCCCAAGGCAAAACATCCCCAGTTGAAGACTAAGGAAAACTTATTAGTGGAAAAGCAGAAAAGAAAAATAAACGGAACATAAAAAACATAAAAGGGAATTTTGAAAGTGCACTCCTGATCCCAGCATGCAACACGTAGTTGAACTGACCTGTGAGGCCCACTGAGGGCTAATTAAATGGACATGCAGAGGGGGAGGTTTTGTTCATCATTTCTGTGCAGTATCAGGAGTCTGTGACCAAGGAGCTGTGCTCTGAAATGCTAAGGCAATGAAATGCATCTGGATGAAAATGCCAATTATCTTTTATTAAAAGAATCATTGGAATTCATCTCAAATTCTTTTCGAGTGCATCTTCAACTGGGGATGTTTTGTTTAAAGAGAGAGATATATATGTATATATATAATAACAGACAAAGCGAGCCCAATGGATGGTACAATATATTTATTTAGTGCCCCACACTGCCATAACGCGTTTCAGCCCGCGTGGGGCCTTGATCACATGATATATATATATATATATATATTACCTACTGGCGGTCGCCAGTAGGTAGTTATAGTTAGGATTGGCTACCATAGGAAATCCGCAACATTCTATTGGGAATAACTCTGGCGCTGGTTGAGGAATTTGTGTGTAATTTTCCAAAATTATGGGCAGTTCCGCTGCGCTCCGTCCCTGAAAGTTTCGGGGGGATTCGTGAAGTGGGGGCTGAGAAAAAAGGGGGGTCCCAAAACGTGTTTTCCCCATGTTAATTTCTATAGGAAGGTCTGAAAAGTCTACAGCCCGAACCGCTGAACGGAATTACGCCAAACTTGTCAAAATTGTAGGGACTGGTACGCAGATGTGCCTTTGCTATGTTTTGTGAAAATTGCTTCAGTGGTTTTTACGAAAATTAACTTCAAAAACACATATATATCTATTGGCGCTCTCCGAGCGCTCACAGGTGCGCGTACCGGGGAGCGCACCCGGCGAGCTACGGGAGTGCGCGAGCGGAAATCTGATTGGCTGTCGGGTGTCTGTCAACATTCTAAACAGTCCGGAGAGTCCGCCATCTTGTGTCTCGGTAGAATCTAGACACAAGAGGTGAAAAAGAAAGGGGGAAATAATTAAAAGGGGGCAGAGTAGACACCCCCTGACCCCCTAGGTTTTCTGAGGGGGGCCTAGAAGGACCTTGAAGGGCAAATAAACATTTTGTTTTTTTGTTGAAATTTTCGCGGGGTAAGCGCTGGCTGCGCTCCCAGGTGCGCGCTCCGGTACGCGCACCCTGATCGCACCTCAGGGAAAAACAGTGTAAAAAAATAGAGTAAAAAAATAATGTAGAGTATTTAGAGGTAAGTTAGCTCTGAAAAGACCTGTTGTGTTAAGTGGGTGTTTTTAGTACCTACAAGTAGGTACCAATGCAGAGTCTTATATTCAAGAGGAAAACTCCATTCCCCTCATCTGTAAAATGCACACCATCTCTCCTATAGATGTCTTGCATTTTGTAACGCAAGTTGTTGTGGAAAATGGAACCCATACCATAGTCTCTGAGGTAAGCAGAAACAGATTTATTTACATGTTTCCCTGCTTTGTCAATCTGTGGACAAAATTGGTTGGACCAGTTCCATTTTTGCCTTTGGCATATATTCGAAAATACCAAGGCAGTTTTGGAAAAAGTGACATCAATTGCCCAAAGATGTCCTTTAAAAGCATTTCCAAACCTACCCCAGTCAAAGTGCCCAAGTCATTTCCACCACAGTGCACAATTATAAGGTCAGGGTGTGGTAAATGCATAAAGGATTTTACCAATGGTATCAATTGGTGACTCCTCAATCCTCTCTGTCCAATCCATACAATGTCCACATTTGGTAAATCAAGATTGTAAATACCTCTGTTAGCTGCGTAATGTTGACTCCAGTGGACATAGCTATGACCCACAAACCAGACTTTTGTCATTTTGAAGGTGGATGTGCTTCTAGTCAGATGAGTTGTGGAAATGAAATGGCAGTTTGATTATGAAAAAAAGTGCTTGGGAATCAGTGCAGTTGAATAACCAGAAATGATTGGTGCTTTGTTAAAAATCTCCACTTAAAATTAGGGTGCATGCTTTTTTTTTGTAAGAAGTCATTTCAATGGTTGAGAAAAAGTCATTTAAAGAAACATTGCATTTCATTAGCTAGTAGATTGAGAGGTCAAACAGCCTTGAAGGATTGTTTTGCAACTTAGTATGCTGAACTTGTGAACTGTGTGCTGGTTTAAGAGGGAGTTACCATGGTTACTTGGTGAATGAGTACTGGGGGGATGGGTGAATGTTATGGGAGTTTCACAGTCTTGAAATGTACAACCAATTAAAATGTGCAGTTTGGTTTTGAATTTGTGTGGGTACAATTTTTATTGGCTAAGTACAAGAACATGGCTCTGAAATGAGAAAGAATCTGTGCCATTATTGAAAGGCTCCAGTGAAGGAAGCATTATTCAGAGATTCTGGTTAAGAATATCTGTTGACTGTGACTGACACTGTTTGACATCTTCCAAAGCATTTTTAAAGGTGAGTAATGATTCTTTTAAAAAAGATAGAGAGCTTAAATATTTTTGACAAGTATCATAGTGAGAGTCTGTGTGAATTAACAAATTATATTTTTACCTTTTTCCATAATGTTAGCTGTGTGTTTATAAGGTAGACTTCTTTATAAATTGTTTTTTATGCTTGGATTCAATGCTGGTTTAGAAATTGTGTAATGGTTTCATTGGACTTGTAAATATACTCCTTTTTTTAAGCGCCTTGTGCAACTTTTAGCATGGGTGGATGCAGTGAATGTATGGAGAGGGATAGGAATAGCAGATAGAAAACCATATGAAATGGTGTGGGAGATGCATAAAGTATTTCAGTAATGGCTTCAATTGAGATGGAATATAAGATAAAGAGGGGCATATTTACAAGACTCTTGTGCAATTTTTGACATGGGTGCAAGCAGAAAATGCATGTAGAATAATAAAATATGCACCCAGACAAGAATATGAAATGCCGTGAGAGATGTTTAATGCTTTTTTTAATGGCATAAATTGAGATAGAATATACAACAAAAGAGAAGCATATTTACAAGCTGTGTGCGCAATATTTGACATAGCTGTGTGTTTATAAGGTAGACTTCTTTATACATTGTTTTTTATGCTTGGATTCAATGCTGGGTTAGAAATTGTGTAATGGTTTCATTGGACTTGTATATATGCTCCTTTTTTTGAAGCGCCTTGTGCAACCTTTAGCATGGGTGGAAGTAGTGAATGTTTGGAGAGGGATAGGAATAGCAGATAGAAAACCATATGAAATGGTGTGGGAGATGCATAAAGTATTTCAGTAATGGTTTCAATTTAGATGGAATATAAGAAAAAGAGGGGTATATTTACAAGACTCTTGTGCAATTTTTGTAAATATGCCCCTCTTTTTCTTATATTCCATCTAAATTGAAACCATTACTGAAATACTTTATACATCTTTGACATTGACTTGATTGCCTCTTTAAAGTTTTGCCAAAATAGCAGCGCAGTGCCGAAAACCCATGAGAGACTGGTCACACCTTCCGCTTACTATCTTAGGTAAGGTTAATCTGGTAAAGATGTGTATTCTGCCAAAGATCTCGTTTTTATTCAATTCAATTCCACTTTTTTTTTATCCTAAGTTAATTTCAAAGCTGCAGAGCGTGATTTCTACTTTTATTTGGAATAGTAAGAGCCCAAGAATCTCTTGGAAGAAAATAAGACGTCGCAGAGAGAAGGGAGGGCTGGCGGGACCAGATCTTCAGGTCTGCGCATGGGCGTTTCAGCTCTCGCATTCACGCATGCAATTAAAAACACCAGTAGTAACAGGGGTAGGCCACATGTTCTCTACTTTACTGAATTGTGAGGGAGTAGGACAGGGTAGCTTTTTGTTTAAATTCGGAGACCCCAAATTTAAAAATAAAATAAAATTGAAGGTATTGCAGGGGATAGCTTCCACGTGGTATAGAGTGAGGCATGCGATCAAATTGGGGTATTACTCAGAGAATGCTCCTATATGGGACCTACCCGCTCCCCCAGCTTGGGCAGAAGACACACTAACACAACCACTAAGAGAGGCCGGAATCATCACCTGGGGAGACCTGTTCATGGATGGATCTCTACTTCCTTGGGACTACTTAACCAACAAAGTCGGGCCAAGCCTGTCGAGATTCAAATACATACAAATATCAAGCTGGTCTCAGACATATAATGTACAGCCAACTAGGATCAGCAGCTTACCTATAGGTGGCAACAGCAAACTAGTGGCGTGCCTGCTGGACAGTCCCCCTGCAAAGAAGGAAATATCACTCTGGTACAATAAGATCATAGAGGAAACAGACGGTACATTTTGCCTTCCGACATCATTATGGGCTGATTCAATGCCAGGAATAGATGTGGAGGAGCTTTGGTCAGCTTCTTGTGTAGTATTGTGGGACTTGGTTAAACCTGCTTGGCTCTGTAGGAAACATCTTTTCACAATACACAGGGCTTACTATTCCCCGCAGAGGCTGTCAAAGTTTTTTTCGACAGGCCCGGTCTCGTGCCCAAGGTGCGGACTAGCTGCTGCATCAGACATTCATATGTTTTACGAATGCCCAAAAATAACTTCATTCTGGGACTCTATAGGAAACAAACTATCCTTGTCACTGGGTTCTCACATTTCCATTGATCTCGCCCTTGTTATCTTCGGCCTGAGGGGCAAAGCCCGTAATGCTGCTTCTAACTTGTTGTTTTATTCTATTCTGGCGGCGCGTAGGGAGATCTGTAGACACTGGAAAGATGTTCAGCCGCCCACCATACATGAATGGCGGTCTTCGGTCCTCCAGATTTCAAAACTTGACCTAGCCAGGGGTGGAAATCCGAGCAGGAGAGCTTTTTGGACACAGTTAGAGCAGTCGTACTGAGCCTGGGTTTTTTTTTTCCCAGGTCCTATGATTAATGCGAATGTCTGACATAATATCGACAGACAGAATATCGAACTACAAAAATATCGGAACAAAAATATCGACATCAAAAATATCAGAATCCTATCTTCATAAAGGTAAGTACAAAAATATCGGAAAAAAAATATCGTAGTACAAAAATATCGGAATTAAAAATATCGTTTTTTAAATGTATTAATAATAATGTAAAAATAAGTTTAACATACATATAATTTTACAAATATTAAATAAAAATATTAAAACAAAATTAAAACTAATACATATACATTTAAAATAAATAAAACACTTAATAATTTAATGTAATTTTATTTTTTTTAATGTTATTTAATTGATTTAATGTATTATTTTTTTGTTTTTACCCTGTACACCTGTACCCCAAAAACCCAAAACTGACCCTGAACCCTAAAAATATCCCTGTACCCCAAAAACCCAAAACTGACCCTGAACCCTAAAAATAGCCCTTTACCCAAAAACTGAAAACTGACCCTGAACCCTAAAAATACCCCTTTACCCAAAAACTGAAAACTGACCCTGAACCCTAAAAATACCCCTTTACCCATGAACTGAAAACTGACCCTTATCCCTAAAAATACCCCTTTACCCAAAAACTGAAAACTGACCCTGAACCCTAAAAATACCCCTTTACCCAAAAACTGAAAACTGACCCTGAACCCTAAAAATACCCCTTTACCCAAAAACTGAAAACTGACCCTGAACCCTAAAAATACCCCTTTACCCAAAAACTGAAAACTGACCCTGAACCCTAAAAATACCCCTTTACCCATGAACTGAAAACTGACCCTTATCCCTAAAAATACCCCTTTACCCAAAAACTGAAAACTGACCCTGAACCCTAAAAATACTCCTTTACCCAAAATTAATTAATATTATTTAATTACCAATTAATTATTAATTAACAATAACAATAAAGTAAATATATTAGCACATTAGCTGTAATTAATTTAATTTAATAATTAATATTATTTTTCCCAATTAATTAATTAAGAATAACAAAAAATTATATATAAAAAAATTACTATAAATAATGTTATTAACTAATTAATATTAATTAATTACCAACTAATTATTACTTAAAAATATGTACAAAATTATATTAATTAATTAACTAATTATTATAAATTAATTACCAAATAATTATTAATTAAAATATGTACAAACATATATTAATTAATTAATTATTATTAAATAACTTCCCACCCTATTCCCCTATAAACCCATAACCCGCTACAGAACATATTTATCAATTAATCAATTAATTAAAATTAATTAAAAATTATTTCTCAATTAATTAATTAATAATTCCTACTAATTAATAATTAATTTAACATAATTAAATTACTTCCCACCCTATTCCCCTATAAACCTACAACCCGCTACAGTAGTAAAAGACAATATTTAATTAAATTACATTAAAAATAAATAATA
Organism: Lissotriton vulgaris; assembly: GCF_964263255.1. Classification (NCBI taxonomy): domain Eukaryota; kingdom Metazoa; phylum Chordata; class Amphibia; order Caudata; family Salamandridae; genus Lissotriton; species Lissotriton vulgaris. Next base: position 971,386,376 of record NC_141693.1, on the reverse strand, counting down.
AAACATAATCAATACAATATAATATACACTAAATTTATTTAAAAATTGATATTAGTAACATCGAAGTTATTTATTTCGATATTATTGACATCGATATTTAAAACTTCGATATTACTGATATCATACTAATATCGATATTAAGACTGTCGATATTACTTACCTTCGATATTTTGTCCCATCGATATTTAAACTTCGATATTATTGTATATCGATATTTAAAACTCGATATTTTGTCTGTGTACCGATTGATGCGGGCATTGCTTACCCTTGTTTCTATGGCAAGGAGCCATGGTGCTTATGGGGCCACGGTATCTCGGGCACTATCTACCAACGAATAGCCCTAAGCGAAATCTTTCAATGGCGTATGTGTATGTGCTGCTGGGAACTGGCCACCCCTCTCTCCAATGACATCCCTGCCAGCTAACGCTGAGACAGTACAGAAGCAGAGCCTGATTTCCTGCTCTGTGGCAATTTCTTGTTTTGATAGATTGGAGCCATGCACACAAATGAGGATAAAAAAAAAGACTCTTGTGCAATTTTTGACATGGGTGCAAGCAGAAAATGCATGTAGAATAATAAAATATTCACCCAGACAAGAATATGAAATGCCGTGAGAGATGTTTAAAGCTTTTTTTATGGCATAAATTGAGATAGAATGTACAAAAAAGAGAAGCATATGTACAAGCTGTGTGCACAATCTTTGACATAGCTGTGTGTTTATAAGGTAGACTTCTTTATAAATTGTTTTTTATGCTTGGATTCAATGTTGGTTTAGAAATGATGTAATGGTTTCATTGGATTTGTAAATATGCTCCTTTTTTTGAAGCGCCTTGTGCAACCTTTAGCATGGGTGGATGCAGTAAATGTATGGAGAGGGATAGGAATAGCGGATAGAAAACCATATGAAATGGTGTGGCAGATGCATAAAGTATTTCAGAAATTGTATCAATTGAGATGGAATATATAAGATAAAGAGGGACATATTTACAAGACTTTTGCGCAATTTTTGACATGGGTACAAGCAGAAAATACATGCAGAATAATAAAATATGCACCCAGACAAGAATATGAAATGCCGTGAGAGATGTTTAAAGCTTTTTTTTAATGGCATGAATTGAGATAGAATGTACAAAAAAGAGAAGCATATTTACAAGCTGTGTGCACAATCTTTGACATAGCTGTGTGTTTATAGGGTAGACTTCTTTATAAATTGTTTTTTATGCTTGGATTCAATGCTGGTTTAGAAATTGTGTAATGGTTTCATTGGACTTGTAAATATGCTCCTTTTTTTAAGCGCCTTGTGCAACCTTTAGCATGGGTGGATACAGTAAATGTATGGAGAGGGATAGGAATAGCAGATAGAAAACCATTTGTAATGGTGTGGGACATGCATAAAGTATTTCAGAAATGGTATAAATTGATATGGAATATAAGATAAAGAGGGGCATATTTACAAGACTTTTGTGCAATGTTTGACATTAAAGCTGATACAGAGATAGTGCATTGGTTTCATTGGCATATTTACAAGCCGCGGGTGCAATGTTTGACATTAAAGCTTATACAGAGATTGTGTATTGGTTTCATTGGCATATTTTCAAGCTGCGTGCGCAATGTTTGACATTAAAGCTGTTACACCCACATCCGTTTAAAATCAAGCTTCACTCACAGTGTGATCTTAGGCACATGTCCACGATATTACATGCAATCTACCATCTCTGTCTCTGCAAGCAGTATGTGTGTCTCTGCACACATTTTTTCTCTGTATCTACAGGCCAAAAACAGGCCATTTATATATAAACAAGATATAACATTAATTAGTAAATTGTATCTAACATTGCGGAAGCGGCTTGTAAGTATGCCAATGAAACCTTTACACTATCTCTGGACCAGCATTAATGTCAAACATGCAGAATTTATGGGAAATGTGTGACACATCTGAATGCCTTCTTGATGGAATCAAAGTAAACAAGCATTGAAAATGCAATAGATCTCGCCCTCGGTGTCAGACATACTGTTGGCAGTGACAGACATGGTACATTATATCTAAAATCAATTAATCTGCCTAAGATTACACTGTGAGTGAAGCTTGAAGTAATGAGCAACTAGAGTGCTAACATTCTAAATTGATGGCAAATGTGTGACACATCTGACTGCTTTCTTGATGGTAGCAAGGTAAACAAGCATTGAAAATGCAATACATTTTTGTGATCTTAGGCACTTGTCCACGATATTACATGTAATCTAGCATCTCTGTTGGTGCAAGCAGTATATGTGTCTCTGCACAAATTATTTCTCTGTATCTACAGGCCACCTATATATAAACAAGATACAACATTAATTAGTAAATTGTATCTAACATTGCGGAAGCGGCTTGTAAGTATGCCAATGAAACCTTTACACTATCTCTGGACCAGCATTAATGTCAAACAATCAGAATTTATGCGAAATGTGTGACACATCTGAATGCCTTCTTGATGGAACCAAAGTAAACAAGCATTGAAAATGCAATAGATTTGGTGTGATCTTAGGCACATGTCCACGATATTACATGTAATCTACCATCTCCGTCTCTGCAAGCAGTATGTGCGTCTCTGCACAAATTATTTCTCTGTACCTGCAGTCTAAAAACAGGCCACCTATATATAAACAAGATATAACATTAATTTGTAAATTATATCTAACATTGCGCAAGCGGCTTGTAAGTATGCCAATGAAACCTTTACACTATCTCTGGACCAGCATTAATGTCAAACAATCAGAATTTATGGCAAATGTGTGACACATCTGAATGCCTTCTTAATGGAACCAAAGTAAACAAGCATTGAAAATGCAATAGATTTCATTATTATTTTTTTCCACAGATTATAATCATCTATACAAACAAATAAAAAGATGCCTTCTAAAACATGAAGAGAAAAAAATGATTAGAGAAAATTAAGGCCTAAGGAAAAAGAAAATCAAGAACCAACCAAAGCAAAATCTTCAGAGAAAAAGAAAAATGCTCCTGGTAAGCAAAGTAAAATTTTTCTCAGGAAGTTATTGAAATGTCAAGCAAAATAAAGTTTTTTAACTAAGAAGAATGAAACACCTGTAATTTCAAAAAAGACAGGATGTCCTTCTAAAAATGTTAGACGTGTAGAAGGAGACGATATCTTGCAAAGCAATAGAAGAAGCAAACAATTTTCTGGCATTCGTAGACGAATGTTTTACAACAGAATTGTATTAAATGTATTAAAAAAATGTAAAAAGGTATAAAAAAAAAGACAGCTTTTTACAAGAAAAAAAAACATAGTTAAGATCGTGGATGAAGCATTTAAAGTGAAAAAATAAATTGTTTTGTTTAGTAATGAATAGATAAGATAATCAATGTGTTTAAATCAAAATGTAAAGTGGAGGAGAGTAATTAATTGAACTAATTTCTGTGATGTTGTTTCTGGAGAATGGTAGCATAGTTCAAGTTCTGAGCAATCTTTTAATGAAGAAAGTTACTTTCAGGATAATGATTTGGTGCATGCAGTTGACACCAGTGGTCGAGCATGTGAGGTGAAGGACGGTTGTCCGGTTGAAAAAGAAGAGATTGTGCCTAGAAATACAGAAGAGGTGTTAGCTGATGAAGTTTTAGGGAGATGTTCTAAGGCTACAGTATATACATGGAATTGTAGTAGTATTTGTAGTGTCCGACAGGAATCAATTGATTTGTTTTGCACTTTCTTACGGACATATACTAAGAAAAGTGTGAAACAAAAAATGAAAATTTTACAAGAGTTATATCCTTGTAGAGTGAGGGAAAAAACAGGTTTGCATGGTCATTCACTGACTTGTCTTTCTAGAAAAGTATGTCAGAGTGTTTTTCACCATTTTAGGATGTTAGCAGTGCATCATAATAAAGTGAGGAAATTAGTGAGAAGGTTGTACTATGCAAAAAGTCCAGCACTTAAACTAAAACAGTTAAACAGTGCTCTTTTGCATGGAACTGAATTAGATGTCAAAAACATTTGTGATGAAATTGAATTTTGTTACTTTGGTGAAAAAGAGGTTAGTGCAGAAATTGATCCAGTAATGGAAGGTAATGTAGAAGAGAATGTAGAGATTTTAAGTACAGAAAAATTAGAAAATTAAATTATAAAGTTTAAAGTCAATTCAAGTGAAAGGCCTAATTTTTCTTGTGTTTGTTGTCGACGGACTCATTGTAAGCATCAGACTAGATTATTTGATTTATATGTAAAAAGCGAAAAGATAAATAATAATGAGTGGGAGGATTTTGCATCTTATTTGTTGGTTGAAAATTGTTTTGGGCTCTGATCAACGTATTTGTACATATTGCTATAATAAATTAAATAATAATAATAATAATAATAATAAAACATTTGTAAAGCGCCTGGCTGCACAAAACTGTGTGTCCCCGCGCTTACTGCTCACAAATCATTTGAGAGGAGTAGAGGCATAAGGGAAGTGCTATCATAAAATTATTTCGGGAATAGGTGAGTTTTCAGTTTTGCCCTGAATAGTGTTTCGGAAGGTTCCATCCGTAAATGGAGTGGGAGGGCATTCCAGTATTTAACCGCCAGAAAGCGAAAGATTTACCTCCCATTTTCGCTCTGGTGATACGGGGTAGTTTGAATTGCATCATGCCTGATGATCTTAAGTCTCTGATCGGGCAGTGGATGGTCAGGAGACTTCTGAGGTAGATAGGGCCTTTATTGTGGGCTATTCAATGGGCATAGCAGAGGCTTTTAAATCTGATTCTTTCCTTGACGGGAAGCCAGTGCAGCTTGGCTAGAGCTTCTTTGGTGGAAGTTTTCCTAGGAAGACCTAATACCATTCGGGCAGCTGCATTTTGAAAACATGAAAATGAAAACAAAATGGCTGCCAGAGCTGTTCATAATAATCTGGAGTTGGTAGACATTCCTTCTGAATTGATGGATTTAAATACCTATGAGTCTATTCTGATTCAATGTGTGCATCCTTTTCAGGCTATTGTTCGCATGGGGCCTAAGACAGGGAAATTGCCTCCTTCAGATTTACAGAGAGGATTAAAGGGAAGAGTTGTTTATTTGCCTCTAGATTTTAAGAAAAATATTGATACAATTGGTGTTGAAAAGGTAGAAGAGGAACCTCTGGTTATTCTAGTTAATGGTGTTCCGACAAAAAGTAAGAAAATCTGGCAAGAATTAGTGGATGTTAGAAAAGTCAAAAAGGCAACGTTGTATCTGGTAAAAAATAATCAGTACTATAAAAATGTGTATGTGGGAGATGAGGAAACAACTGTACAAGACGACACTGATGTCTCCGCTGGACAAATAGAAAAAGTTGATGTCTCTAGAAGTGAAGAAATTTACGAACATTATAGTGTTCATCCATTGCATTCCAAAGAAGCAATGGGGAATGCTATTGACTTGTTTCAGATGAAAAAAGCCGAAGGAAGTCCCATTAGTGTATGGGAAGAAAGTTTAGAAGCTCGTTGTTTTCCACAGTTATTTCCAACAGGTGAAGGTGGACGATATGACGACCGACCTGTTCCAATTCCTGCATCTGAATACCGGACTTCAAGATTATATGCAGAAGATCCAAGGTTTTGTCAATGCATTCCATATTTTTTCCATCTACTGTTTGAGAGTGACTTGTCTGGACTTTCCTATGCAGTAAACCATATACTGAAAAGTAGAACACATCTACAAAATGTTTCAGCAAGGGATTTTATGGATAAAGTGAAACTGCAAGACAGTGTTTTGGAATCTCACCTAATTAATCTCATGGCATGTCAGCGTGGTACTAATGAGTATTGGTACCGTCGTCATGGGGAATTGAAATGTATGCTAAGAAACTTAGAACTACTACATGGTTCCTCACTCTTAGCTGTGCTGAGTATGCTTGGGAAGACTTACTTGAATTTCTACGAGAGGCAAATAAAAACATTGAAAATATTGAATACAAGACACCTGGAGAACTGTGATCTTTGGATCCAGTTAATATATGCAGGTATTTCAATCATAGGTTTGAAGCTATTATGTCTTTTATTACAAACAAAAAAAATCCTCCGCTTGGAGAGGTGTTGGATTTCTTTTGGAGAAAGGAGTATCAAGCAAGAGGTGCTCCTCATATACATATGCGGCTATGGATTAAAGATGCACCAACATTTGGAACAGATTCAGATGAGAAAGTGATGAGTTTCATTGAGCAGTATTCTACATGTGCTGTTCCAAAAAGTACAGAAGAAAACAATTTAAGACATCAGGTTTTACGCTTTCAAAGCCATCATTGTGGGAAATACTGTCGTCGAAAATACAAATCCAAGGACAAGTTTTACACAAAATGTCGTTTTGCATTTCCACGTCCAGTAACATCGAAAGGAAGAGTCAACAATTTTATGTCTTCTCTGCGACATACTGTGACAAGGAAATCTCCCAAAAATACATACAACCTAAGAAGAAATGAGGAATCCAAATACATAAATGACTACAACCCAGTCATTTTGTCCATGTGGAATGCTAACATGGATATTCAATATGTGGCTGTCAACTCGGTTGCTGTGGCTCGATATGTGACGTCTTACATCACAAAATCAGAAAAGGCAGAACTGAAGGAAATGTGGGAGGAAAGTTCACATGAAAAGAGTCTAAGCAAGAAATTATACAGTTACAGTCTGAAGATGTTGTCGCATCGAGAAATTGGAGCATATGAATGTTCTGATCGGTTGTCATCAGCAAGTCTATATGCCAAATCTAGAACCATCATTTGGGTGAGTCTAGGTCTCGCTGCAACACGAAACCGATTTTTGAAATCTGTACAAGAAATTGAGTATTTGGCGGAGAAAGAACCAGACAGTACAGATATTTTGAAGACAAACATGTTGGATACATACTATCCAAATAGAAGTACTCACCTTGAGAATGCTTGTCTCTATGAAGTTCTGCAAACCTAAATTTTTAAAAGAACGTCACAGAAGACATCAATAAAGGTGTATATGCAGTAATTGGATGTGAAGGCTGTCTAGTAAAACAAAGAAAAGGCCATTTGATTAATCATCGAAAATTGAATGTGATTCTCCAGACAAAAGGGAATTTTGTTACTTAGCTCTTTTACAACTCTTTAAACCTTGGCGTAGAGAAGAGGAACTACTTGGAGATTTTCTTACTTATGAAGATTCGTTCAATGCAACCAAGGATACCATAGAATGTCCTGTTTTTTCAAATTATCTGGAAATGTTGAATGAGGAAATACAGCAAGAAGCTACAATTGCAGCAGAGATTGCTAGAGACAGTTCTCAAGACAGTCAGAGTTCTGCTTCATTGAGTCAGGATCCACTAGGAGGACCAATTATACAAAATGAAGCTGCCACTGCCATGGATGAAGTTGAAAGAGCCATGGAACAAGCTCAGGAGGATGGAGTTGGCTTAGAAGATTTGGAAAAACAACTAAACGTTGAGCAGAGACAAATACATTATCAAGTCACACAACAAATTGAGCATGGTTTATCTCATGAGAAAAAAGAGTGCTCATGTACATCATTTGTACCTATCCGACTGTATGTGAGTGGAGAAGCAGGAACTGGCAAAAGTTTCCTGATTAAAGTGATTGCAACATATTTGAAGAAAACAACGGAATCATCGCTCTCTTGTGTTGTTACTGCTCCAACTGGGTTGGCAGCACACAACATTAAAGGGATTACTTTACATCACTTATTGACAAATTACAATACCACAATACCACAAGCTATCTGGAGAAGCTTGTTTTGAAGTTTCAAGAGTCTTAAAGAAAATGAAACTTCTTATCATTGATGAAGTAAGCATGGTGTCAAATATAATGCTTGCTTTTGTGTATTTAAGAATGCAAGAAACTCTTAAAACAGACTATGATGTGTTATTTGGAGGCAAACACATCATTGTTTTTGGAAATCTACTGCAACTAACTCCAGTGAAAGGACAGCCAGTGTTTAAAATGCTTACGCATGAAGATACCAGGAAGTGCTTAGGAAGCATTGGAAATGTTAACATATGGCTACATTTTAAATATGCAGAACTACTTCAAAATATGCACCAGGCAAAGGATGAAGATTATAAAAATATTCTACAAGATGTAAGAATTGGAAACTAACTGAGCATGGGAAAGCAGCTTTACATGCACAATTAATTTCAAATTTGTTTCCAAAAGAAAACATTCTCCCAGAGAATATTTTTAAGAAAATTCCTGAAAACCAATCTGTCATATGCTTGATGCCAACTCTGCAAGAATGTTCAATCTTCAACACCAAAATGTTAAAGTTGGAAAATCAAGAAATTGTGAAACTGGAAGCTATTGATAAAATAGAAATGAAGGAGCAACTATTATTTTGTCAGAGAAGTTGAAATCAAAATTAGATTCTTTAGAGAAGACAATATCTAAAACTGCTGGTATGGAAAAGACTCTGTATGCATCTTTAAATTGTAGTATAATTTTGCGACGTAATTTAGATGTGGAAAAAGGTTTAGTAAATGGAGCAATGGGTCATGTTGTGGATTTTGTGAATTACCGAAATAGAGATGGAATTGAAATTATAAAAATTAAATTTGATGGTATTGAAGAAGTACAACAAATCTGTTGTTGTTCTGCTCGTTTTTTGCTAGTGAAAGATTTATATGTACGCAGAACACAGCTTCCTGTTTGTTTGGCATATACGGTAACTATTCATAAATCTCAAGGTTTATGTGTTGATAGTGCTTTGGTGAATATTGGAAATTCTGTGTTCAAGGAGGGCATGGCATATGTTGCTTTATCTCGAGTCAGAACTTTATCTGGATTGTTCTTGATTGATTTTGATGAGACAAAGATTAATGCAGATCTAAATTGTGTAAAAGAATATAATAGGTTAAGAAGAGAGTATGCTCCAAATTTACCTCAATATCCTCTGTTTGAAAAGCGTGTCGTAGGCCAAAAAAGAAGAAATGAGAACAATTGTAGTGAAGTTGTAGCAAAAAGAAAAAAAGTAGATGAAACAGTAATTGTAAGCAGAAACGAAATAGATTCAGTTAAAGATGTTGTTGGATTTCAGTTTGAAAATAGTTCTGGTGTCAACTGCTATGCTAATGTAGTGGTTAATGTTTTTTTTTCTCCAAACTGTAAAAGAACAGATTGCTGAAAATCGTAATCAAACACTTTGCTGTTTATTAAATTCTGTATTAGAGAAATGTAGCCGTGATAGAACAAAAATACAAATTGTTTCTGAAATTCGAAAGGTTTTAGACATATGTCCTGGTCCAAATCAATTTACACAGAATATCCAGCAAGATTGTCAGGAATTTCTAATGTATATGCTTGATTTTTTGCAAGGTGAAGGTGTAGATGTAGAAAATCTTTTTGGTCTTTCTTATAAGTGGCAACATGACTGTGACAATTGCTCCTTTTCAAGTAGTACTATAGTAGACACTGAAAGATTTATATATTTGACTTTACCAGACTGCAAATCAGTGTCTTTTAATAATGTAGTTAGAGCAGCAAATCAAAACATGGTCTGTAGTCAATGTAAATCTGCAATGCTATCAACTTTATTTTTAAGAAGATATGGACAGTATGTTATTTTAATGTTCCAACGATGTAAACCTGATGGAACTAAATTGACAACATTAAATAAAAATGTTGTGGCTTCTCAATTATCAATTTCAGGAAGAACCTTTACAACTGCAGCAATTATTTACCATGATGGTCCTTCAACAACATCAGGACATTACACATGCTACTTAAAATGTCAAAAAGGGTGGAAGCTCTGTAATGATACTCAATTGAGTTTCAAACAACGTTTGCCTTCTGACTTACTGAATTCTTACCTAGTGTTCTTACAACCGAAGTTTTAGGGAAGGTAATTGGCCCATGAAGATTGCAGCAGTTAATATAACTTAGTTTGCTCTTCAAAATTACTTTCTGAATGAGAGTGATGAAGATAATAAAAAGCATGTCGTTTTCATAGAAATAGTATATTTTTATCATATAGTGTGTGCTGTGAGTATAATACAAATTATTTATAAAAAGTAAGGTGGGGTGGAAGTAAAATTCTTGTTTCATAATGTAAAAGGTGTTGGAGCTTTTCTTTCTGAAAGTCGGGTAAATGAGACATTAAGAAAACAGTGGACTAATTTACATAGAAAAGGATTTTCCATATACTATTTGGCCTCGTGGAAAAGTGGATGGATCAAAAGCGAGTTTAGATATGGTTTTACATTTTTTACATTATTTAAGAAATTATTCAATGGGTTTTTTAAACACAATCATTTTGATAGTGGTTTTTTTGCCCGCTGTTATATGATGAGTACTATTGAAGTTACTGTTTTAAGTAAAATTCAATATATTCTGAGAACAGCAAAAATAAACCATTTAACATGATGTTGAAATAATTTTGTAATATCAATTATTATTAAATATATATTATTTTCTCATTCTCTTATGCTCACTCACCTATTTCCACCCTCTATCATTCCTCTTAACTCACCCTCATTGGCCTTTTTTCACTCTCCCTCACCTCTCTTTCCATATTCCACTTTCTTCACTTAATCTCATTAACCACTCCTTCACTGCCTTCTCCCTCTCTCCCATTCACTACTTTCGAGCTGTCAGTCTACTTCACTCAACTTCCCCTTGTTTTCTTTCTTTGTTTCCTCAATAATTCCCTTTCTCTCACTCACCTTATTACACTTCCCTCACTCCTTCTCTCACTTCCTCTGTCCTCTCATATCCTCACTCCCTTTCTCTCACTCCCTGTATCTTAGTTTCAGTCTTTCGATCCTGTTATTCTCTCACTCCTCTTTCGTCATGCTTACTCCCTAAAACTCACCCACACTCCCTTACTTATTTTTCTTTGATCTCTTACTCAGTTTGTTTCTGCCAGTGTTTTCTTCACTACCTCTATGTTCTCGCTCTTTCACTTCCTTTGTCTCAAGCTCATTTGCTTGTATTGTAAAATATATATTATAAATATTCTAATTTTTTTGTCTTTCACAGATATAAAATTTAATGGAAATATAATATTAAATTTACATTACTTATAAGGTAAGTTTGATGTACAATATTTATTTTCTTTATACTGTTTTCCATAACCCCACTACACTTCTTTGATACTTCCACACCTCTGTTCCCTTATTGCGCTTGCCTCACTTATTCTGAATCCCCACATTTACTCTCTTTTTTCACTCTTCTCTTACAGTCACCTTCTTTCAGGCCTTCTCTTTTACTTTCTTTCCTCTCTCTTCTTGTACTTCTTTGTTTTATTTTTTTCCTTCCTTTACTCTTCTTACTCCACTTCATTAACTCCTTCTCTTACTCCCTCGGTCCTCATGGTGCAGGTATAATGTGACACAGGGGTTTACAAAGTGACGCATCTACCTACATGTGTCACTTTGTAAATATGACTCAACAAGGTGGAATTTTTACACCACTGGTGCGTCACAACAAGTGACGCACCAGCGGCGTAAAAGTGATGCAAGGCCTTATAAATGAGGCCCTCAAGCGCACCACAGGGCAAAACAGTGTAAAAAATTGTAGTAAAAAAATAATTGCCAGCAATGCATCCTTTCACATGGGGCAAGCCCATGACCTTACCTTATGTAATGTGAGAGATGTTAACATTGTGAGAGTCTACCTTATAAACACACAGCTATGTCAAAGATTGTGCACGCAGCTTGTAAATATGACTCTCTTTTTTGTATATTCTATCTCAATTTATGCCATTTAAAAAAAGCTTTCACCATCTCTCACAGCATTTTATATTCTTGTCTGGGTGCCAATTTTAATATTCTGCATCCTAAACATCACTGCTCTTTTCTTACCCTTCCACACCCCCGTTCCTTTACTACATTTTCTTCACTTATCCTCATTCCCTTTGTGGGGTCTTGTTGGACAGGCCTCGTGAAGGGGCCGCTTCCTCCCCGCATCACAAGACTCGGACACCGGCTCTCCCGGTGTCACCAGAAGAACCACCCCGGCAACCCACAGAAGCAACCCGCAACCTGTCCCCAACGGGACGCCTGCTCCTGAACACCCCGACATCGGCCGGCCCGGGCCACCACCGGCAGCCTTGCCCCGGCCCAGCCGCCATCTTGGACACTGCACCACGAGGCCGCGTGGCCTCAGCGCGACCCCAACCCTGGGCCTGGCCAGGCCCCGACATCGAGGCACCACCATCCACCCAGGAGGTGAAGAGACCACTTGGCAGGTCAATGGGAGAGAGGAGTGTCGATGGCTCTCCCCCGCCAGGTGCCGATCACCCCCAGCCTCCCCGGGCGCTGGCTCCACCCCCCTGCTGGGTGTCTGGACTCCCTCATCCCGGACCTCCCGACCTCCAAGAGCGAGGGTCCGGACATCAAAGGAGGCCAGACCTATAACTGGGGCAGCTCCAGAGCAGGAAGGTAGTTGTATCCTGGAGTCGAGAGACACCGAGAAGAACTCATCCTTGACGGACTGCTGGCGCTGCCGCAGCCCTGCCTTGTGAATCATCGTCCTGCCTGCTGGCGCTGCCGCGGCTTTCTGCAACCTACATCCTCGTCGGGACCTGCTGGCGCTGCCACGGCCCTCTGCAACCTACATCCTCGTCGGGACCTGCTGGCGCTGCCGCGGCCCTCTGCAACCTACATCCTCGTCGGGACCTGCTGGCGCTGCCGCGGCCCTCTGTAACCTACATCCTCGTCGGGACCTGCTGGCGCTGCCGCTGCCGCGGCCCATCCTTGTGTGAACCATCGCCTTTGCCGGCTGGCGCTGCCGCGGCCCTTCTCAAGTGAGACTTATCATCTGAGCCTGCTGGCGCTGCCGCGGCCCGACCCTCCAGAACTCCGAGCTCGAGGATTGTCAGCTATTCATCGTACCACCTTAGTACCAGACCGGTACCAGGACTGTCCCGCTACCCCCTTTCCCTTCCAGAGACTAGAATTGAGAGGACCCTCGTGTCCCGATCTCACTGTATCGTTGATATCCTTGCTGCAAGAACCGTACATAAAGAGTGTTGAAATTATCCTTGTGTGGTGTCCATCTGTGGGGGGGAAGTTACTTGTCTGTACAATCGCTGGAGACGGCCCTCACCGGAGGCCTCTCCTCTTGTCCTCGGCCGACCCTCCAGGTCCCCGTCTAACATTGGTGGCCAGCGGCGCGATCCGAACCAACGCGTAATCGTACAGAGAGTAACTCACCCCACGACTCAACCACAATGACAACAAAAGAGAGCGGATCCACAGAGAAATTCAAGATGGATAAACTAGAAGAGTACAACCATCGAGAGCTAAAGCAATTTTGCATGGAACTAGGCATTGCTACCACCGGGCTGAGCACGAAAGACGACTTCAAACACGCCCTAGAATCTTGGGCAGAAACGGGTACGGCCGTACCCCAGAACCAAAACCTTGAGGCACCAGAAACAAACACCACTCCGACGGAAGGAAGGAGAACGGGTCTCTCCCTGGAAGAGATCCAAGAACGAGAAAAAAGCAGACTCCATGAATTAGAGTTGGCACGGCTCCGGTTGGACGGAGAGCTGAAATTGGCGGAACAAAAGATAACATTAGAACACTTGCGGCTCCGAGAAGAGCGGGAAGAGAAACAAAGGCAGATAGAACTCGAAGAGAAAAAACTGGCATACGAACATGAGCGCAAGCTAGCAGAGATAGAGATGCAGAAACAGAATAAAGACCTCGGGGTGCCCGAGCGCCCTCACAACCCGGGCACTGCCGAACCGAAAGTCCACATCCCCAAGGATATCGTCAGAGAATATTATCGGAACAACGATATCCAGCAGTGGTTCAAGGCCTACGAGATAGCCATGACCTCCCACCGGATTGATCGAAGTGATTGGGGAGCCGGACTATGGGGGAGGTTCGTCAATGAAGGGCGCGACGCCCTGCTGCAGCTCCCGGACCATCAGATAACATCCTATGACCACATGAAGGCCGCCCTCCTCACTCGATACGGACTCACGCCCGAGATGTACCGCCAGAGGTTCCGCGACTGCAAGCGGATCCCGGGTACAACTTGGGTGGAGTATGTGAACTATTTCAGTCGAGCCTTCGAGGGGTGGATCAAGGGCAGCCACGTAACCACCTACGAGCAACTTTTTAACCTCATTGTGTGGGAGCACCTCTCCAACAATTGCTTCGCGAGCTCAGGCAGCACCTCCTCGACAGTAAACTGACTGAACATCGGCAGCTCGCCGCTGAAGCTGACCGATGGGAGAGCACTCGAGTTGCCCGAAGTGGGCCAAGTGAACCAAACAGAACCAACCAAGGTCCCCATCGCCCTCGAGGAGGAGGAGGCCAGGGCCAGGGCAGAGACGCCGTCCCGGCAGCTCCCGCCAGCAACACCCCGCCCCCGGCCGGTAGGGGAAACCCCCCGATGCGTCCGGGGTTCCGAGCCAACGTTACTTGCCACCGGTGCCAGCGGACCGGCCACTATGCCAACGACCCTAACTGCCCGAAGAACCAAAGTCCCATCCCCCGCCAGGTCGCTGCCGCCGCCCTGGGAGAGGAGCAAGCTCCCGAAGATTATGAAGAGTACGAACAAGAACAGCCCGAATGGGAGCCCGCCGCCATGATCCTGGCTTGCCTAGGGGAAAGAGACATGATTACGCGGGCTCCCCTACCCGCCAACACGAGAAAATACAGCCAGTGGGTGAACATCAATGGGCGCAAGGCCGAAGCCCTGCGTGACACCGGGGCCAGTGTGACGGCAGTCCGCTGTCATCTGGTGACCCCGGAACAAATCTTGCCAAACGTTCTTTGCCCCGTCCGATCAGCTGACAATTCAGAGAGCCTGTGTCGGATGGCCCGCGTCCCCTTTGAATGGGGAGGAGTGTCCGGTAAATGTAAATGTAAATGTATAGGCATTTATATAGCGCACTACTTACCCGTAGGGTCCCAAGGCGCTTCGACCGCTGCGAAACCCTTCCTGGCTTCCCTGAGAGATGGTCCCTTAATGGGTATCTCCAGGGTGAGGCCAGGCATCCCCGGCGGTCTGGTGGGGCCGTTAGTGAAGATGAGGCAAGCTAATGCCCAGAGTTGCCGAGTGTGATCGCTGATCAGAGTGGGAACCGAGGCGAGAGAATTATCGAGTCCGCTGACCCTGGTCCAGAAACCTGCCGCGCCGGGAATCGAACCCTGGTCCCGGGCCGTCCTCTGCTCTCGGGTCTGCCGCCTCTAACCGGTGAGCCACACTACTTCACGGTATACTGTAGGTGACTGTCCGCGATGATGCCCCGGTGGACTGCCTCCTGGGAAACGACCTCAAAAGTTCCCCCTGGGCAGCCGTTGAGAGAAGAGAGCACCTGGGGATGTTGGGCCTCCCGGACTGGGCCTGCGTAACGACCCGGTCCATGGCCGCCCGCACCATCCCCAGCCCCGAAGAACCCGAATGGCCAGCACCTCCTCCCCCGAACGTCCCAGAGGGAGACGCCCTCAGTACTGACCCCCCAGAGCAAAACCGAGAAGGGCCCGCTCAGCTCCAGGATCTTCCAGAACTGGCCCAGTGGCGTCAAGAGGGTGGACCCACCCAGGAACAATTCCGGCAAGAACAGAAGACCTGTCCCTCCCTCGAGGGACTCCGACAGCAAGCACTCGCCCAGAGCGCAGGAGACACCGCAGGGGCACACTGGATCTATTGGGACAATGACCTACTCTACAGCGAGCAAAGAATTGCTGAGTTGGGGGCCAGCCGGGTGCTGGTGGTGCCCCTCCGCTTCAGAGACTACCTTTTGAACTTAGCGCACGATGTCCCCCTTGCTGGGTACTTGGGTCAAGACAAAACTTACAACCGCCTGGTAACACACTTTTACTGGCCCAAAATGCGAAATGATGTCTCCAACCACTGCCGGGCCTGCCCCACCTGCCAGGCCAGCGGGAAGAGCGGCCGAAAAATCAAAGCACCCTTGCAACCATTCCCCGTCGTCACCACCCCGTTCGAACGGGTGGGAATAGACATTGTGGGGCCCCTAGACCCCCGAACAGCACAGGGGCACCGGTTCATCCTGGTCCTGGTGGACCACGCCACCCGCTATCCCGAGGCCATTCCTCTTCGAACTGTAACAGCACCCGTGGTAGGCCGAGCCTTAATGGGGATCTTCTCTCGAGTGGGCTTCCCCCGGGAAGTCGTCAGCGACAGGGGCACAAACTTTATCTCCAAGTATATGAAATCTCTCTGGCAGCAGTGCGGGGTTACCTACCGGTTCACGACCCCATATCACCCGCAAGGAAACGGACTGGTCGAGCGGTTTAACCGCACTCTCAAGGGGATGATCATGGGCCTGGAGGAGCCCCTACGACGCCAATGGGACGTGCTGCTCCTGTGTCTCCTCTTCGCCTACCGAGAGGTCCCCCAGAAGTCCCTCGGTTTTAGCCCCTTCAAACTCCTGTACGGACACCCTGTCCGGGGGCCCCTCAGCCTGGTCAAGGAAGAATGGGAGATGGCCCCCCAGAAGACCCCTCCAGACGTGTATAAGTACCTCCTGACCCTCCGCAACCAGACTCGGCGATTCAGGGAACTCGCCAAAGCCAACCTTGAGGCCAGTCAGGAGGACATGAAGAAATGGTACGATCAACATGCCTCCTCCATTGAGTTCGAGCCCGGTCAGCAAGTATGGGTGATGTCTCCAGTCGAACCTTGTGCCTTGCAGGACAAATGGACAGGACCCTTCAAGGTGATTGAGCGCAAGGGCCCTGTCACCTACCTAATAGACATGGAGTCCCTCCGGAACCCCCTCCGGGTCCTCCACGCCAACAGACTCAAACCCCACTTCGTACGCTCAGAGCTCAGCCTACTGATGGCGACAGATAGTGGGACGGAAGAAGACTCCGAGCCCCTCCCTGACTTACTGAGGACCAGTGAAAAAGATGGCTCAGTGGACGGGGTCCGACTCTCCGGTGCCTTGTCCCCGGAACAACGCCAAGACTGTCGGACTCTCCTGCTGCAATTTGCGAACCTGTTCTCCCTCACCCCAGGGGTCACCCCCTGGTGCCTTCACGACGTGGACACTGGGGATAGTCCACCTATTCGACACAGGGCCTACCGAGTACCGGATCGGGTGCGCACCTGCATCCAGGAAGAAGTCTCTAAAATGCTCGCCCTAGGAGTGATCGAGCCATCCGACAGCCCCTGGACCAGCCCAGACGTCCTGGTCCCCAAAGCTGCCGTCCCGGGCGCCACCCCCGAGCTCCGATTTTGTGTAGACTATCGGGGCCTGAACGCTGTCACCCGAACCGACGCTCACCCCATGCCCCGGGCAGATGAACTGGTTGACCGTATGGGGGCTGCCTGCTACCTGAGCATCTTCGATCTGACAGCAGGCTACTGGCAGATCGGCCTCACCCCCAGAGCCCAAGAACGATCCGCCTTCTCCACCCCGGATGGCCACTACCATTTCAAAGTGATGCCATTCGGCATGAAAAACGCTCCAGCTACTTTCCAACGACTCGTGAACCAGGTATTGGCGGGCTTTGAAGAATTCAGTGCTGCGTACCTGGACGATATCGCTGTGTATAGTCATCACTGGGCCGACCACCTTCACCACCTCCGAGAGGTCCTGCATGCCCTCCAGCAGGCCGGCCTCACCATCAAGGCCAGCAAATGCCAGATTGGCCAGGGGTCCGTGACCTACCTCGGACACCAAGTGGGGAGCGGTCTGGTGGCCCCCCTTCAGCTCAAGATCGCTGCCATCCAGTCCTGGCAACCACCTGTCACCCAAACCGAGGTCCGAGCCTTCCTGGGGCTCACCGGATACTACCGGCGGTTTGTGAAGGACTATGGCAGCATTGTGGGGCCCCTCACGGAACTCACCTCCAAGAAAAACCCCAAAACAGTCAACTGGACTCCGGACTGTCAAGCGGCCTTCGAGAGGTTGAAGGCCGCCATGTGCACCGCCCCCGTACTCCAGGCCCCTGACTACAGCCAGGAATTCATCGTCCAGACGGACGCCTCAGATCATGGCATTGGGGCAGTACTCTCTCAACTCAACCCCGAGGGAGTCGATCAACCAGTGGCCTTCATCAGCCGACGCCTGCTAGCCCGAGAGCAGCGCTGGAGCACCATCGAGAGGGAGGCCTTCGCAGTAGTATGGGCCCTCAAGAAACTCCGGCCCTACCTCTTCGGTACCCATTTCAGGGTACAAACCGATCATCGACCCCTGCAATGGCTGATGCAGATGCGGGGGGAGAATCCAAAACTGTTGCGTTGGTCCATCTCCCTGCAGGGGATGGACTTCACTGTGGAGCATCGCCCTGGCCAAGACCACGCCAACGCGGACGGCCTGTCACGCTTTTTCCGCCTCGGCGAGGAGAGTACCCAAGAAGATGGCTGACTCTCCCTGCCTTTAGCTGGGGGGGACGCATGTTGGACAGGCCTCGTGAAGGGGCCGCTTCTTCCCCGCATCACAAGACTCGGACACCGGCTCTCCCGGTGTCACCAGAAGAACCACCCCGGCAACCCACAGAAGCAACCCGCAACCTGTCCCCAACGGGACGCCTGCTCCCGAACACCCCGACATCGGCCGGCCCGGGCCACCACCGGCAGCCTTGCCCCGGCCCAGCCGCCATCTTGGACACTGCACCACGAGGCCGCGTGGCCTCAGCTCGACCCCAACCCTGGGCCTGGCCAGGCCCCGACATCGAGGCACCACGATCCACCCAGGAGGTGAAGAGACCACTTGGCAGGTCAATGGGAGAGAGGAGTGTCGATGGCTCTCCCCCGCCAGGTGCCGATCACCCCCAGCCTCCCCGGGCGCTGGCTCCACCCCCCTGCTGGGTGTCTGGACTCCCTCATCCCGACCTCCAAGAGCGAGGGTCCGGACATCAAAGGAGGCCAGACCTATAACTGGGGCAGCTCCAGAGCAGGAAGGCAGTTGTATCCTGGAGTCGAGAGACACCGAGAAGAACTCATCCTTGACGGACTGCTGGCGCTGCCGCAGCCCTGCCTTGTGAATCATCGTCCTGCCTGCTGGCGCTGCCGCGGCTTTCTGCAACCTACATCCTCGTCGGGACCTGCTGGCGCTGCTGCAGCCCTCTGCAACCTACATCCTCGTCGGGACCTGCTGGCGCTGCCGCGGCCCTCTGCAACCTACATCCTCGTCGGGACCTGCTGGCGCTGCCGCGGCCCTCTGTAACCTACATCCTCGTCGGGACCTGCTGTCGCTGCCGCGGCCCATCCTTGTGTGAACCATCGCCTTTGCCGGCTGGCGCTGCCGCTGCCCTTCTCAAGTGAGACTTATCATCCGAGCCTGCTGGCGCTGCCGCGGCCCGACCCTCCAGAACTCCGAGCTCGAGGATTGTGAGCTATTCATCGTACCACCTCAGTACCAGGCCGGTACCAGGACTGTCCCGCTACCCCCTTTCCCTTCCAGAGACTAGAATTGAGAGGACCCTCATGTCCCGATCTCACTGTATCGTTGATATCCTTGCTGCAAGAACCGTACATAAAGAGTGTTGACCTTATCCTTGTGTGGTGTCCATCTGTGGGGGGGGGAGTTACTTGTCTGTACGATCGCTGGAGACGGCCCTCACCGGAGGCCTCTCCTCTTGTCCTCGGCCGACCCTCCAGGTCCCCGTCTAACAGGTCTCCTCTGGAAAGTACAGTATGGCAGATCTTGCACTCCACCTTTGGAGCGTTACATTTCACTGTCTTCTGAAAGTACACAAAATGGCGGCAATAGTGTACATTAGAGAGAGACAGTGAGAGAAAGAAGGCATGAGATGAAGAAGAGATGTGAAATGCACATTTGAGAAAATATAGTGGGAGAAGGGAAGTAACTGTGAGTAAACTTACTATGTAACACAGAAATGTTGCACTCTATACTATAAGTCTCACTTTATAACACAATCATTTTGCTACTATCTCAAAAATTACAAATAGAATAATAAAAAATGTCTAAAACAATTTATAATTTCTTAATATAAATTTATTCTTCAGAATTTTCATAATTTAGGAGAACTTCTAACATTAACTGATCAGGAATCTCCTCATCAGAAGTCTCTATACATGAGTCCTGAAACTCAATATAGTCCAAACATTGGATTAATTCAGCATCCAAAGTCTCATCATTAAAATCCTCCATTCCATCTCCTGTCAAAAAAAGGTCTTCATCATGGATAGTGTTATCAACAGGATCATTCAAGACCTCAATAAAACTCGGCTCAACAAAAGTCGCAGAAATTTCCAAATTAATATCAACGGTATCCTCATTCAGATCCATATTCTCTTCAAATTTCTTGCTGTAAATTGCAGGGAAAAAAAATCACTTACATTTTTCGTTTTTAGTAATAGATAATATAAAACTAGCTTTATCAAGTATTAAATTCCCCTTACAAATTAACAACTCACCTTTTAGAAAGCAGTAGAAGAGTTAGTACTGTGTAAATTTCACACCAGAAATAGAACACCAAAAATTCTTCACAAATGTACCTCAAAGAGTACTATCACAAAATGGCTGTGTTTCCCTCTCATTTCTCATGTATGTTCATGTTGTAAACCAATGAAACTTCATCACACACAAATTCAAAAGCAAAGAAACATTTTAATCGGTTCTAAATTTCAAAACCTTATTGGCTCTTGAGTGTCTGTAAACATTCTAAATGGTCTGTATAGTCCGCCATCTTGTGACTCTGAAGAACAGAGACATAAGAGGTGAAAAATAAAGGAGGAAATAATTCAAAGGGGGCACAGTAGACACCTCCTGACCCCCTAGGTAAATGGAATGGTAGTTTGTATTTAACACTGGGTGTATCAAAGGTTAGATTAGAGTGTGAGGAGGTGCATCGTATTATCACATGGATGATGTCATCAGTGATGTCATCAGTGATGTCATTTGAGATGTCATCAGTGATGTCATCAGTGATGTCACTGACCATGTCATGAATGATGTAATATGTGACATCATCAGCAGTGGATTGCGGGCGCGCGAGTTATAGTGAGCCCAACTAACTATAACGTGGGAATTTCAATGGTTTTGTATGAGTATAATGTTCAGCTAACTATAACTGGTGTGAAACCTATGGTTTTTTCAGTGAAGTTCAAAGGTTTTTAAAATGCTAATTCCTAACTATAACGAGTGTGAAACCTATGGTTTTTTCAGTGAATATATATATATATATATATATATATATATATATATATATAGTCACTGAAAAAATCAGATAACATCATGATGGATGACATCACTGATGACATCTCAAATTACATTGATGGCATCACTGATGATATCATCCGATGATTGTGATAGAGTGCTATAGGCTTTGTGGACTGGGAGTAATTCAGCAAGCAACACCTGTGCCCAAACTCATATAAATAATCAACTAGTAACAAACATAATCTTTGGCACCTTTAACACACTTTGAATATCTCTGACTCGGTCATATTTACAGTAAAAGCAGGCATGGGTCTTCTTTCTGCTGCACCCCTCTCATCCCAGACATGGGGTAGAGGCAGCTGACAGTGTTGTTGGGAATGTGGGCCTCCACTGGTGCAATTTAGTGCGCAACGTAGTGCTTACTCTTCTTCCCGGAATGGTGGCGGACCGTGGGAAGATTAAAGTAAAAGGAGTTCTGTGGCACACTCTTCTCCCCAGAGAGATGGTGGTCCATAAGGAGATTAAAGAAAAGGAGCGCAGCCGCCTCTTCTCTCCTGGGAGGGGGTGATAAGAGGAAGATTAAAATAAAGGGGCTCTGTGGCTCACAGGAGTTCATATGTTTATCTTGCAATTTCAAGACTCAGGGACAATCCTGTAATGGCTGCCACATCATATTCTCTATGTTGTGGCCTGACAATCAAGATCCACCA
Organism: Lissotriton vulgaris; assembly: GCF_964263255.1. NCBI lineage: Eukaryota > Metazoa > Chordata > Amphibia > Caudata > Salamandridae > Lissotriton > Lissotriton vulgaris. The sequence goes on along the minus strand of NC_141693.1, from coordinate 971,364,614 downwards.
GTCCGCTTCAAATGTGCAAGTCAAAACATATCTGTGTCACGAGGGGCCTATTCTCAATTTGCAATTTGCCATCCTTTTAGTAGTACTAGTACAATTCACAAACACATGTGTGGAGGTTCCGCTTCCACCTCTCCTGTCTTTTTCTGTGCAGAGATCTCTACCTCGAGTGTGGTGTCTATGCTCACAAAAGTTTACGTTTTACTAGTAAATTTGGGGGGGACAGGGGAGAGTGGCTGAAAAAGTGGGTATACTTACTGCAGAATGGGAGAGGTGAGAGGAGGAAGAGTTTGGGAGGGTTTAGGGAAGGTGATGTTTCCACCTACAAAAAACGAACCCTTTCCTATTCACAAATTGCACTTCTAAAGTTACTGTAGCCAAACCTGATCAAAAACAGTCGTCCAGCACCACACTTGGCCAAAAACTAGGACTTCATCACCCTCTCACAGAAATTAATGGAGATAGAGACTTAGAATAAAACATCAAAGGAAATAATGTTAAATTAACTTCAATTAAATTAGCAAGTTAAAATAGAAACATATTTAAATTATTATTAAAAAAATCTAAAAGTACATTCTTTATTCAAATGTAACCTTGTTTGATACCTTGTTTTACGTTTAGAAATTACTGTACCTTTATTAAAATATAATTCAATTAGTTTAATAAATATCATATAACACTTTTATAACTTTTAATACAGAATATTGTTATTTCATTTGCGATTTGTTGTCATTTTTATTTAATTTAATCTTAATATTTTTAATTTCAACTAAGATATTAATACTGTATCCTTTTTATATTGTCTAAAATTATAATACGTTATCAAAGTATTTTTAAAAAAAATTGTTTATTGAAGGATTTTTTCAATAAACTTTTTCACTTTACCTATATTTGACCATGCAGCAATATCTGCCCTGTTGGCAGAGACCTCAGACCAGAAATTGAAAAGTTGCTAGTAGAAACTTTAAATTATTAATGTATTGTTTACATAATTATGAAATTAATTAAGTTATATAGAATTAAATGGAAAATGTTTTTAAATACTTGTTAAAAAACTCCTTCTAAAGAAAAGTTGTTGTTTTTACCTAATATGTCTCAAATAGTCCTCTAAAATGCATTTCATTGTTTTCTTAAAAATTGAGTTACATCTATTTCAAAATTTAAAAAGTTATTAAAATTCAAATTAATTTATATATATTTTTGAAAAGTTTAAATGAATTATTTTTATATAACATTATTTCATTTCAGCTCTATTTTAATTCCCTGCTGCTGTTATTATCAATGGGATGGTTTTGTAGTATCAGTGATGGCCATGTGTGGCATTTGGACTTATTACTGCTCTTGTTTGCCTGTATTGACTTTCTTTCTTTCTTTGGGCTTGCCGCGCCCAAAGAAAATAGATGCCACTAGAGCCATTTAAAATTTTTTTAGACTACAGTGCTTACCGGTAGCCACATATGGAGCTGAGGTCTGGGGGTTGGGAAGAAGCCCAGGTATCCAGCGGGAAGAAAGTCGATTTTGCAGGAAAATATTGGGCGCCCCAATCTCATCTTCCGAATTTATCTGCCATAATGAATTAAACCTCCCCTATGTATGTGACTTTATTAGATCCAGACCAGCTCTACTCATGGCTTTCTGGAGTGTTAAAAACATTGAGCGCCGTGGACAGAGGTAGCCTCTTCTCCGACCCTACTAGGATCGAGCTAAAGGATAAAACTGAGGTTAAACACGCACTGTACGCACTTTACAATTCCGAACGAATGGGAAGAGAATCATCAAAATTAACTGTTGTAAAATACATGTGGAATGAACTATGTAGGCAACCACTCCCGCACTATCTTACCCTACCTATGACCAACTGGGAGAGATCACTCTTGTTTCGCCTAAGAGCGAGTTCTGTGAAATATCTGTTGGCCTTCCCTCTGGGCTATCAACATAGCACAGAATATAACCCTTGTCCGTGTGACGGTGTTAGCACGCAAGATGATTTGCACTTCCTATTCTTCTGTAAATTTTATTTAAAATATATCAACTGGCTTTTAACCCCATATTTTAGGAAACATAGAACCCTCTCGTTGGGGGACTCTTATCTATTGATGGTTTCCCTGGACTCAGATAAATTAACCATTCACACTAGCGCTTTCTTGAGACTGATAGCACGAGTGCGTAAAATGATGGAAACCCCCTGAAATTAGCTTCATTAAAACTGTATTTTTAATCATGTATTCTTAATGTGTTATGCAAATGTATTGTTTTTATGTGGTACTTTTATAAATTTTATGAAATTCGAATAAAGGTCTTTTGAACTTGAACTTGAGTGAGTGGGTGTGTGAGGGGCTCTATAGATAAGTGAGTGGTTGTGTAAGTACTTATGTTGGTCTGTGAATGGTTGTATTAGTGGTTGTGTGAGTGAGTGTAGAGGCTATGTTGTATGGGTTGTGAGTGTTTGAGTGGTTCTGTAGATGATTTCATCAGTAATATAATCAGTGAAGTAATTTGAGATGTCATCAGTGATGTCATCAGCAATGACACCAACCATGTCATGAGTGATGTAATATGTGAGGTCATAAGCAGTAAATTGCGGGGTTGTAAGTTATAGTTAGCTATGGTAACTATATATGCTGATTTGCACTGGTTTTGTACAAGTGAAATGTGAGCCTAATTATGACGTCTCTATAATCTCTGTTTTTTTCAGTGAATTTCTAAGTTTTTAGTTATTGTATCTCCTAACTATAACGTGAATTTCTAACATAAAATTTTCTAACTATAACGCCCCTGTAACCTTTGTTTTCTTCAACACCTGGGTGTAAAATTGTTCTCCAATTATGGAGTTTGCGGAATTCGGCAACTCTGTGTTCCATTGATAAGGCAGAGTTACTGACATACTATACACTCTGTAGCAAAGCGTTTTTTTTCTTCTGTTGGTGTGCTTGTCATGTCATTTCACTCATGTGGGTAGCATGACAAGACTTCATGGGCACTCGCCAGCAGCCGGGCAACCCTCAGCAGCCACGGGTAGTTCATCCCCCAACCAGTAATGCAAAGGAGGCCCCTATGCAGAGTGGTTGAGAAAGGGGGCGGGACCTCTGATGATGTTTCAGCAATCGCACTGTAGAGGACTTATTTGTCGCAACAATAGGGGTTCTTGGCCCCCAACAACCCTCAGAAACTAAGGGGAGTTGATCCCCCAACCAGTAATGCCCCTGTAGGCCCCTATGCAGAGTGGTTGAGAAAGGATACAAGACCTCCGATGACATTGCAACAGTCTTGCTGTGGGGGACTTATTTATCACAAAAATTTGAGTTCTTGGCCTCCAACAGCCCTCAGCAGCCAAGGGGAATTTATCCCCCAACCAGTAGTACGCCTTGAGACTCCTTTGCAGAGTGTTTGGGAAAGGGGTAGGGGACTTTGATGACATCTCAGGAATTCAGAACCCGGGGCCCCGCCATTACCAAATGGGGAGGGGGCCACATGTCCCCCTTCCCCAGGCTGATTTCGGTCCTGGGGACCCCAATAACTTGGGGCCAGACATTTTTTGTAATAGTACTGGAGGGGGGCCATGCAGACCCCTCCATGGGCTGATTTTGGGCCTGAGGACCCCATCCCACCCGGGCCTGACCTTTTTTACATTTATTAATAGAGGAGGGGGGCCATGTGGCCACCCCTCTGCACAGCTGATTTCGGCCCCTGTAACCCAGTGCCTGTCCATTACCAGTTGGGGAGGGGGGCATCAATTTTGTCCCCAGGTGCCCCTTCACCAGCCATGGTTTTCTTGTTGCAGACTGCATGAGGACCCTAAAGGCCCCCATGGTCCTTGACTGCCCCTCGCCTCTTGCAGGAGCCAGCACTGCTTTCACGCACAGGGAGCTGCTAAACATGCAGCTCCCTGTTTCTGAAGGCAATTTGTCTGTTTCCCAGATTGCTTGACAACAGACAGGGAAACAGACAGATGTACTGCTTCCAGCAAGAGAGAGCATTTTCACTGTTCTCTCTTGCAGTAAGCGGAGTGATTTATGTGAATTGGTGGGAGAGGTTAAAGCTCCCACCAAGCCACGGCAAACAGCTATGTATCGGGGGTGGGCACCCTGGTATATAATAGGAGCCGGCCCAGGGAGTCCCCAGGGCCTTATATGACTCTAGGAGGGGGGCTGCAGGGCCCTCCACCTTTCACTCAGTAGGGCCTTCCTCGGGTAGGTGGCGGTCCCCTGGATTGAGACTGGCCCAGGATGGGGGCCACGCGGCCCCCTCACATTTTAAAAATACTATTTGGCCCTGGACAGGTGGCAGTTCATGGGGCCGGTGGGGTCCACAAGGCCCCCTCTTTACACATAAAATAGCCCTAGGGAGGTGGTGGTCCCCAGGGCATTGTGGGGTCCAGGAGGCCCCCTTTTGTTCTCTTCAGTTAGGGCCACATGCCCAGGACCTGGCCTACCCAAGAGGCTGAATAATAGAGAAGCGCAGGAGCCTGTGCCTCTTTTTTTTATTTTGTGATGGGAGCGAGAGCTCCAGCGCTTAAAAACTCTTTTTTGCCTTGGCAGTGTCCCTGTGAGATCCCCTTCTAAGAGGTCTAGGGGTCAGGGTATTCCTAACCTGCACTCTTCTCTTTTTTTAATGTTTTTTTTGTAGGGGACTCAGCAGCCATTATGTAGTTATAGTTAGGACCTAATTTCCCTTGGAAAAGCATTTTTTGTTTTACCAATAACTTTGGCACCATTTGATGAATCCTCACAAACCTTTCAAAACTAGTTTGATGCTCACTTGAGCTGCTGTCTTGAAACTTTCAGGATGGTCCATCAAGCAGGGGCTAAGAAAAAGGGGGACCCAAAATGCGTTTAAAATGGCCTGGTCCATGCATTTCAGGAGATGTTTTTTAAAACTCTAACAAGAAGTTGTTGCTGTAAGCAAATTGCGTAAGCAAGCTTATGTGTGCTCTTTGGAACCTGCGGTGGAGATATACATTCTGAAAGCTAAGAGCAATGCCATTTATACTGTAGAATTGTGGGGCCATACCAAGAATGATGGTCTTAGCAAAATTGAGAACAGGTTTGCGAGAAGCATCCTTAAGCTCCCTGCAAGGCCCCCTCTCCTTCCCAAAATTTTTGATTTGAAGATTGTCTCCATAAACCATCTCATTATGTCCCACCCCGTAATACACTAGTTCAGCCTATGGTCCACTGATGAATTAAAGTCCTATAGATCTGCAATGATGGTCCTTTGAAGATCTCCAGACTGTGAGAGGATTCCCTGGTTCACTCATAATAAGGCAATGTTGTATGATATAGGCCTCCCCTCACTTTGAGATACCCCATCTATTGCTAAAAGAGTCCCCCGTTCTCTTGTTAAAGAGCGATTATAAGAGCATCTGCCTGTGAGGGAAATTAAATCAGTTAAAGCAGGTGGTTTGACCGAATATTTTTTAGATATGAAGCTCATCCCTGCTTACGAAGCAATTTTTAATATTCTCCCAGGTCCCATCCCTTTACAACTTTCTTTTAAAATGTAGGTATGAGGTTTTACTGTTAAATAGATTTTGTATAAAATGGGGCCTTCAGTACTGTAGCTCAAACAGGTGTCCCTCAAGTAATTTGGTAGTGGAAACCCTACACTACTTTGCCTTTTTCTGCCCCACATATGAAAGACAGCGCAAAGTATGGACAAAACTAGTGTGTAAACGTCTGGGTTTTCATCATTGTGAACATGCCCTACGCACTTTAATTTTGGATACCAGAGAAGTAAAAGTCATTTGCAATGAAAAAATATCTTCATGCTATCTGGATTAACCGTATGGTCAGTGCCCAAGTGCACAAGCATTAATCTTTAATTAGTGCATTTTCTCTTTACTGTCTATGGTAACTGCTGCTATATTCGTGCTGGGGCTTTTTCCTCTCATATTCTATTAAACATGTTTACTGATAGTTTTATTGCTGTACTTAGGTAATTGCTGGCATTTATTGGTTTTTATTCAACTATTTGTTATTGTTTATATTTGATTTGTTGTACTTGTGATTTATAGATCTATGCATATGAAATAAACAGACCCCAATTAAAACACATACACCCACTTACAGACCCACAGGCCTGCTCACACATCTACTTACATATCTGCACAACTACTTGCACACCCACTCACACACCCATTCAGCTCAGACAACCACACACAGACCCACAAAACCACTTTCACATCTACACAACCATTCACATACCCACTCACAGACCCATACAGCAACTCAAACTCCCACTCACAGACCCACACACCCACTCACACAACCCAAACAACCACTCACACATCCCATACAGCCAATCATGCACCTACTCACAGACCTGCAAAACCACTCATACACCCACTCACAGACCTACATAGCTACTCGCACAGCCACTCATACACTTACCCACTTACATACCCAATACAGCCACTCACAGATCCATAGATCCACTCACACACCTACTCACAGACACACAAAACCACTCACACTTCTACTTAGACACCTAAACAATCACTCACACACCTACAAAACCATTCACACCCCTCACAGACCCACACATCTACTCACACACCAACTTACATACCCAACCACTCACCACCAACTCACACCCATACAGCCACTCACAGACCCACAAAACCACTTGCACACCATTCAGACACACACAGCCACTCACACATTCAAACACCCACTCACATACCAACACAACCACTCATACACCCACTCAGACACCTGAAAAGCCACTCAAACACCAAATCTCACATCCACTCACAGTCCCACGTAGTCCCTCACACACCCATTCAGACACCTATTCACTCATGCACTTACATTCCTACTCATACACCCATAGGGCCCCACACACCGACTCATAGACCAATATAATTCCTTAGACACCCACACAGCCATTCACACAACCACTCACACACCCATATAGCCACTCACACATCCATATAGCCACTTACACACAGTCACTCATTCAACCACTCACACACCCATACACAGGCAGTGATATAATAATGACATTTCAATAGCATATGTTTATATTAAATGTGTTGTTGTTTTAGTATTGAATGTGTGTTTTTTTTGGTTGGTAATGACTCTGTGGATCTATAAAATGAATGAAGAAAAAAGAAGGACTTAGTGCATTGCATTTATAGAAAGAACACATATGTTATCATGACTTAAGTTTTTTAATATTTAGTTTCAAAATATATAATAAGAATGGATGTGTGAATAAAATATATTTATAAACTTCTGAAAATATATATTAGCAAATTAAACTAATAGGTCAAATTGTAGTTCAATTTATATTAACCCCTTCCCTGCGGGTGTAATTCCCCCACGGTGCGGGGGGGGGGTGAGCGTGGCACCGCGGTTCTCTTGACGAGACCAGCTCATCATAAGTCACAGTGGAGCTGTGCTCATGATGAGCTGGTCTCATCACGACCCCGCCCATTGATTAATTTGCCCGCATAGGCGGGGAATCAATCGAGCGTGGGCAGAGCGGAGCCGTTGTGACGAGACCAGCTCATCATGAGCACAGCTCCATTGTGACTCATGACGACCTGGTCTTGTCATGAGCACCGAAGAGGTGAAATTCACTAAAAAAACAAAGGTCACATGGATGTTATAATTAGGAAATAGTATATAAAAGTGGTAAAAATTCATTTAAAAAAACAAAGGTTAAGGAGACATTATAGTTAGGAAATAGAATTTAAAAAATCTTAGAAATTCACTGAAAAAAACAAAGTTTACAGGGATTTTATAGTTAGGTTCAGGTTTTACACACACAAAACCATAGAAATTCAGCAGTTATAGTTACCTGAGCTAACAATAACTAATGCCCCCCTCTATACACTGCTTATGACCTCACATGTTACATCGTTCATGACCTGGTCAGTAACATCACTGATGGCATCTCAAATGACATCACTGATGACATCACATTGTTGTCAATGATGTCTGTTCAGTTGTTATCAGTAATCTTATCAATGATTTCACAGAACTTGCCATGAATGTTGTAAAATGTCAGGTCAAAAGCACTGCATGGGGGTGCGAGTTATAGTTATATGAAAGGCTCTGGAATGGACCACCTCCTTCCTCTCCGGCAGAATCCAGAGCATCCGCCTCCCCCATTTCTGTTCCGTAGCCTCCGAGATCATCTATGGCGTACCCCAAGGATCATCTCTCAGCCGACATTGTTCAATGTCTACATGGCACCGCTCGCCTACGTCGCCTGACTGCACGACCTCAACATCATCTCTTACGCGGACCACACCCAGATGATCCTCTCCCTCACCAAGGACCCCCTCACCTCCAAAACTAACCTCTGTGAAGGAATGAAGGCCGTGGCTGAGTGGATGAAGAACAGCTGCCTGAAGCTGAACTCGGACAAAAGGAAGGTCCTTATTGCCGGTCCACCCCTCAGCCTGGGACGACTCCTGGTGGCTGACCGCACTGGATATTGTAAATAGAGGGGTTAGACCCATGTAGTCAGTGGGACCTGGGTGATTGGTTGAGGTATACGAAAGGGGTCCCAGACCTAGAGCATAGATAATTAATTACATTCACATACTCGTATTAAATCAAAACTGATAATGGTACCAAGTGTATTTTTATTATCACTGTACCAGAACACATCCAATGTTTGAAACAAATCATGAAAAAGTACACAGAATTAAGTGCACCCACAGGGGGGGGGGGGGGAGTGGGAGGTGTGTGAGGGAGGGAATAGGTTTCAATTAGTTAAGCATCACTAATCAAACAAATCCCTAAAGCATTAGTTCAACATTTGTACAGCACAATAGTCGTGCGCACACAAATCTTCCTCAGTTAAGTCCACCTCCTTTTTAATACCTTAACTTTCCCCTTTTTCTATTTAATCTTTCAGACCCCCTCGGGTCTTGTTATATGATAATGTCGGGACTTGTGAGACCGTTCTTGAAGTAATTTAGCTTTTTTACTTATGTACCTAGGAACCAGCCCCACACTTCCCTCACCCCGCCCCCACGTCCTGATGAAGACCCGCGAGTAAGGATCTACAGTCCTACATCTTTGGGTCGAAACGTAGACCGCCACCCTTTATCAAGAACTCCTAACCCCAGCCTGATAATAATAATCAACACGGGAGTCTCTTTTTTCTTGTAAAAGGTCTTGTGACATGCGCCTCTCTTGACCTCTTTCATGTGGATCAATGATAATCATGCTCTTAATGTTGAACTAATGCTTTAGGGATTTGTTTGATTAGTGATGCTTAACTAATTGAAACCTATTCCCTCCCTCACACACCTCCCACTCCCCCCCCCCCCCCCCTGTGGGTGCACTTAATTCTGTGTACTTTTTCATGATTTGTTTCAAACATTGGATGTGTTCTGGTACAGTGATAATAAAAATACACTTGGTACCATTATCAGTTTTGATTTAATACGAGTATGTGAATGTAATTAATTATCTATGCTCTAGGTCTGGGACCCCTTTCGTATACCTTGACCGCACTGGAAGCAGCACCGACACCCACCGACCACTCACGCAACCTAGGGTTCACCCTCGACTCAACACACTCCGTGACTAAACAAGTCAACGCTGTCTTATCCTCCTGCTTCAACACCCTCCACATGCTCTGCAAGATCTACAGGTGGATCCCCACAGAAACAAGAAGAACGGTCACCCAGGCCCTCGTCAGCAGCAGGCTATACTACGGAAACGCCCTCTAAGCAGGAGCCTCGGCCAAACTCCTGAAATAACTTCAAAGCATACAGAACGCCTCTGCACGCCTGATCCTCGACATCCCTCGCCACAGCCACATCACACCCCACCTGAGAGACCTGTACTGGCTTCCCGTCAACAAGAGGATCACCTTCAAGCTCCTCACCTATGCACACAAGGCACTCCACAACACTGGCATACCTCAACAGACGACTCACCTTCTACACCCCGAACTGCCAGCTCCGCTCCGCTGACCTCGCCCTCGCCACCATCCCCCGCATCCGAAGAGCGTCCACCGGCGGCAGATCATTCTCCCACCTCACCGCAAAGACCTGGAACACCCTCCCCATCCTCCTACGGCAGACCCAGGACCTACTAACCTTCAGGAGGCTACTCAAGACCTGGCTATTCGAGCAGTAGCAGCACCCCCCCCAGCACCTTGAGACCCCCACGGGTGAGTAGTGTGCTTTACAAATGTTCTGATTGATTGATTGATTGAAATAACTATAACTTTAGAATTTTAGTGTTTTTTTATTTTAAAATGTTAGGTTTAAACTGATATATTCACCTAAATATAACTTCACTTGAACTTTTCTTTTTCAGTGAATTTCTGAGTATTTTTAATACATGTTCCTCAAGGACACCTGTCAAATTCTGCCTAACAGGATGCTTGTCCCATGAAGGAGCCACCGTATGGGAAGGAAGTCACAACTTGCCAGCCCCAGGCTTAGAAGCAAAGAATCACATCCTCTAAAATGTTTAAATTGATATTTTTAGATGGTCCGTGCTTTGTGCAGGTTTGATGTCAGGTGGGTTTAGATGCTGTAAAGTGACACTGAGGAAGGACTGCTATGTACTCCACAAAACAAAACGAAAAACAACACTATTCCTTTTCAATCCAAATAACAGACTAATATGCCAACCGCTCAAATTAATTTCAAATTTCCCTATACTAATTCACCACTAATCCTGTTTGGGTTCCAGAGTAGTGTGCTACCCATTGAAAAGTGGTTCAACACCTCATAAGGGGGTAGCAAGTGCTATATAAATGCAAAACGCTTCACTCGTCTATCCCTCCACTATCCTTTTTTAATACAATTAACAAACTGACATAACCACCACTCAAATTACTTTCATATTCCCCTATACTAATTCCCCAATAATCCTATTTGGGTTCTGGAGTAGCGTGCTACCCACCGAAAAGCGTTTCAACACCTCATCAGAAGTAGCAAGCGCTATATAAATCCAAACCCTTCCATCTTCTATCCCTTCACTATCCTTTTTCAATCTAAATAACAGACTAACATATCCACCACTCTAAATAATTTCATATTTCCCTATACTAATTCACTACTAATTCTTTTTGGGTTCAGGAGTAGCATGCTACTCACTGAAAAAGCGCTTTGACGCCTTGTGGGGGTAGTAAGCACTATATAAATGCAATTACTAGCATACCTAACTATAACCTCACTTTAGCCTTAGGATTTTTCAATGACTGTCTAGGATTTTTTCAACGTGAAGTGCCTACTTTGACTTTGTTTGGGTAACTTGATACCTGGTTAGCCTTACTCTTGATGTTTGCCACATTTTAAGGGGGAAACAGCCGTTACACCCCAAAAATTACAATGCATGCCATTACCCCGCATTCCGTTGCAATGCAAAATGTGTGTAGCAGGGGGTAGAAGGTGTTGGATTTAACTCCAACACCTTCCCTACTGTTGCACACACTGGAGTTGGAATAGTATATTAAACTATTCTAACTTCCAGCGCACCCCCAACAGCAAGTCGGGGTGAAGATTTACGTTGCAATGGCATGTGGGGTAACGGCATGTGTTGTAATGTCATACAACCATTTTAAGGGAAAGAGAGGGTTGCTTTTAACTTCAACTCTCTAGTTCACCGCAGCTTGAGCTTTTTGTGTGGAGAGATCTGGGCTTTTCACACTTTCTGGTTGCCACTGAACAGCCGCCATCTTGACAGGTCAGTGGTTCAGACATATGGTTGCTGAGGCAGATATAATCTGAAGCAGGATGCAGACACGCATCGGACGCACCACCAGTGCGCCAAGAGCAAGCCCGCCTGTACCTGTTCATGCCTCGGCATCGCCAGTCACCATAACCCCTGCTCTGCTGATTATCTATTTTCTTCATGGTAAGATCCACCCTACACCGGTATTCTTCTGCAGAACTACTATTGATAACCATTGATATTATTGCTTCCAGAAGATCTTCTCACTGTTGCTCCCTGTGCTTTGCCACACTAGGAGGCCCTGTGTCCTGGTTTTCCTTCACCATCACATCTTCCACATCTCTAATGAGGGAAAGGCTTGTCTCCTGTGTTATTTCTTTAATTCCATATGGTAGTAAGACATCTATATCTTCTACAGGTAGTAGGCACACTACACCTTTCCATGGTATTTATTGTAACATGAGATCATTGCCGAAATTTGAAATCTTATATCTTCTACAGCTCCAAATTTCAGTTTTTTTACTGACACATGGCTTAAAGACTCCTCCATCCCCTGTATCCATATTGCACTGCCTGATAATTATCAATTATTTAAGCTTTACTGAGAGTCTAGACCAGGCAGTGGAGTTGCAATTACATTCTGGAATCTGGTTAAATGTTATATTTTTTAATCATCCTTAGAAGAGTGGGTGGAAATCTTCATTTTCAAATTTGAGCTATAACCAAGCCTTCACTGGAAGGGCACCCTTAATTATCGACCACCAGGGTCAAAGAAAGACTCCAGTCATCTTCTGGTGGAATGTATTGCCCTTTTCATACTGTCCTCCATTCTCTTTCTTCTATTGGCTGATTTCAATTTTCATGGTGAAGATGTCACTAATCCCGAAGTTTCTCGTCTTTTTGAGGACCTAGAGACGCTGGGTCTTAGGCAGATTGTTACTGATGCAACACATGTAGCAGACCATAGTTTAGATATGATTTTTACTAATTCTGCGCTTATTCAGAGTGAAGTGCCTCTCCCCCGCACCTGGACTGACCACTATCTGATTAAGTTTCAAATGAACAGGGCTGATGGATGTGTTCAACCGTCCAAGAAACAGCCCAAGGCATACAGACCATGGAATTCTATTTTGTGAGGTGGGTTTTCTAGGGCATACAGTCCTGAAGCCCTGACACCAAACTCAGACATCAATGTTAATGATGTTAATAATAATAATAATAATTAATAATGTTAAATAATGCTTTCCAGTTATAATAGTGGTTTTATGGTGTCCTTCGCTAATCTAGCTCCTCTGAAACAAATAAGGCATTCCACTTCCAGGCCTCATGCTCCATGGTTTTCTATGGAACGGCTAATCTGAAAACAGGATGTAAAAAGCTGGAGAGATGCGGGCGCCAAATTAAAACCTCCATGAGCAGCGATGCTTACAAACAGGCATTATCTCAATATCATGCCCACATTCAGGAATGATAGGAGAGACTACATTTCAGGCAGAATTAAGAAGGTGAGCAACTCTAGCTGTATAAAGGTCTCACCAAGTTTACCAAGCGCTGTGCTTGCACCTCGGTCATTCGTGCCACTCAACAACTATGGGACTCATTATCTAATATTTTTGAGGAAAAGATAGAGACCATATATAGGAATTTTCCCTCTAGCAGTTCCCAGGTTAAAGTAATACCCTTACGCCCAGATCCCAAGGCTCTTACTCAGACTTTATACAGGTTCCAACCTTGTACCTTGGCTCAAACTCAGCAGTCATTGGTGGCCAAATCAGGTTCTCCCTTAGACCTTTGCCCCCCAAGAGTTTCTGCAAATCTTGACACAGTAATTGCCCCTTGTATTCTTTCACTTTTAATCTCCTGTTGGAATTAGCTAAAATTCCACTCCTCTGGAAAGCAGGTTTGGTCTCTCGTATATTTAAAAAGAAAATGCTGATCCAAACATTTTGAACAACTATTGCCCCATCTCTCTTTTACTTTTGTTGGCGAAATTGATGGAAAGCTGTGTTAATAAACCGCTTATGTGATTCCTGGAGGACCATACGATTCTGGATCCCTCTCAATCAGGGTGCAGAACCGCCTACAGCACCAAGACTGCCCTGGAGGCAGTTACGGACTCCATGCGCTGCACTATGGATGCTGGTCTTCCTGCCATGCTTGTGCTGTTAGAACTGTCCTAGGCCTTCTATACCTTTTCCCATGCAGTGACGATCAGCAGGCTGCAGGCAATTGGCTTCGAGAATAAGACTCTTCTGTGCCTCACAAACCTTTTTATAAAACCACACACAAACAGCCATGCTGTGCTCTTTTAAATCACACACTATTTCCATCAACAAGGAGGTTCCTCAGGGTTCATGTTTGAGCCTCACTTTGTTTAACATCTACCTGGCCTCCCTGGCCCAGATTGTAGCATCTTGTGACTTTGATATAATCTTTTATATCAATGATACCCAGCTGATCATCTCTCTCGGGCAGGACATTGTCAGCGCAAAACATTGTTTTCAAGCATGTTTAAGGAAAATTGCAGCCTGGATTACCACTAACTGTCTCTAGTTGAACCACAAAAAAAAGCAAATCATACTGTTCGGAAAAGCTCAGTCCTTCTGGACTGCTGACAATCGTCGGATTGGTAACGCGGTCACTTGGGCAATGCCATGTCTGAGTTCCAGCTGTGGGCTTCTTTTTTGAGCAGTCTGGGAGGCCGACTTGGGCGGTGACTCTGTTGTTCAGATACAGCCAGCAGCCCAGTTCTGGAGGCAGATGGGCGCTTATTACCTCATGTTTAGCAGCAGGCAGAGGTATCACTCCCTTTCTCTTGCTGCACATTGAGCTAGGGCAAGGGGTCTGAGCAGAAGTAGCATCACTTGTTTTGAGGTGTGTTTCACCTGTGTAAACTAATCCGTGTGCTTTTTTTACCCCCCTTTTTTTTAAATAAAAGTTTGCTGCAGCAGTGTTTTGAGGGGAAACAGCCACAACAACGAAGCCGTTTCCACGAATGCACTAACCACGCATGCATTACAACGCATGCGTGGTTACCACTATAACCTTTACCACGCATCCCTTTACTACGAAAAACGTAGTAAAGGAATGTGAGTTAAAGGTCGGGAAAAAAAGGGGGGTTGAGGGGGGGTCTCCCCCCCCAAAAAAAGCAAACAAACGAGAGGGTTTAATAAAAATAAAAAAAAATAAAACTTACCTTAAACACGCTCTTCTGTGGCTCTGTCCTTCATGGGAAGAGCCTCCCTAACAGACGTGATTACGTAGGTGCGTCTACTTACTCCATCAAAAATAGACAAAGGACCACTTAGAAGAAGGAGAATGCCGTCAAAAGAAAATGTAAGTACATTTTTAAATTATAATAATTTATTAGGTTGGCATAATTAAAAAAACATGTATAGATTTCAACTACATAATCAATCATGCAGTCGGTTTAACATGAAAATGCCAATATCATGCATAGTTAAACAAGGAAAAAAGTTGTTAAACTATGCGTGGTAAAGGCATTTTTGTGGTAAACCATATGCGTGGTAATGGCATTCCGTTGTAACGCATGCGTGGAAAAGGCATGCGTTGCAACGGAATGCGTTGTAACATCATATAACCTGTTTTGAGGAAGGCAATATGCAAATGTGGGCCACATATTTTTTGCGTGCTCGGGACGAATTTTAATCCCAATCCAACCCTGCTGCTGACTGGTGGCTTGCAGAGCTAGGGGCAGCTCCGGTGCCATGTTACGCTGTAAGAAATCTTGCCCTCAAACTGGGCCAGGCACTTTCTATAAAAGAACACACTGCTGCAACTTGTGGGTCTTGCTTTGTGACTGCTGAGAAAGGCTTTCTTTTGTTACCATCTTCTTACAGAAAAACTCTGATCACTGGTGTGTGTTGGCTCAGAGCCGAGATATACCTCTGGATATGATTTGTGCACTTTATCAAGTTTTATTAACGCCACAAAACTTATTTTATTACCATAACTAAGGCCATCCAAAGACCGTGTGCATTGTGGGGTTTGTCAATCCCCCGTGTCCAGCCAATGCCCTCGGCACCTGGACTTCAGAAGTGTGTGCCATGGGGTTGGCCCAAGGGCAGGCAGCTTACCCCAGACACAGCCTTTGCCTGTTTGGGGAAAACCCAGTGCAGATTCCCAAACCCTGTCCCCTTATAAAAGATTCAGATCCCTGGAAAGTCTTGCAGGAGTGTGCTGGCTTCCTTGGTACACATGCAGGATAGCAAAAACCCCATGACAATATTTGTTCTTAATTTGGCCCAAGGGCAGGCCCGGACTGGCCGTTGCGGGCACCGGGCAATCCCCCAGTGTGCCGCAAGGGTGGGGGCCTGTTTTGGACCCCTGGGTGCCGTTTTTGTTACAGGGCCATTTTTGCAGCATAGCTGCAAAATCGGACCTGTACCCAAATCGTCCAAAAACCGGCCCCGGCAAAGAGCTCGGCGGCACCCCAACCCCCGAGGGGGGGCGAGCACTTTGCCAGGGCCGGTTTTGGTTCCCAGTCCGGCCCTGCCCAAGGGGGGCCCTCTTGGACCCGCCCAAAAGGTCCAAGGAGTCAGGGTACCCCTACGCTGCCCCAATATACCTTACTTTGTTTAATTTTCAGGATGCGGCTACCCAGTCCTGTGTCCTGAAATGGATGCTGCAACATTTCTCTTCATGTTGTGGACAATCAATCAGAGTGCAAACTTCCATGGGAGTTTGTAGGAGTCTTTCGCTCCCTCAGTCACAAGGCAGTTGATGGGAAAATAAAACTCAGCCAATCGATTGCTCTATTATTTGAAGTTGCATGATTGTGGGTTTATCGTAAGCCTTCTGCTAACACCCCATCAGATATACAATGTTTTTTAACCTTAATTGCTGAAAAACTGAACGAATCTTCACCAAATCACAAAAATCATGCTTTCTGAACCAAGATCTAGCTTGTTGCCATATTTGGTGTCATTCCATTCAGTCGTTTTCACACCATTTCTGTTCAAATTTTCTAAGGAAAATTGCATGGTGAAATTGTGTTTTGTGACTCACCCTTTTTTCTTGGCTGCCTCTTAAGGGATCACCTCAAAACTTTCCAGCAGTGGTGTAATGAAACTTGAGGGGGGCCACCTGCAAAGTGCATGAAGGGGCGCCCTCCAACCACACTCATTAGCTCTGCTGACAGGGTCTGGGCTGAAGGGGCCCCCTGGAGCTTCTGGCCCCCCTGCGCCCCCCTGCACCTCGGGGGTTGCGGGGGCCTTTGTTACACATCTGCTTTCCAGAAAGGAGAGAAGGTCAATGAACTCAATCCCTTGGATGGACATAGCAACGACAATAGGCACTTTCAGGAGCAGCACCTTCAAACAACAAAGGAGCGTCGGACCGCTAAAAAAAAGACAACTAAAATGGTTATAAAGTTTTTTTATGACCATTTTATTTTTCAGCAATCCGTCCTGAAATAAGAGTCAAGGCGGTGGGGTCAATTGCTGCTGAGTGGTATCAGTGAGCTGTACACTTCAGTTTAAAGTGCGCATGTTTTGGCTGGCCGAATTGCGACGGTCAGCAAGATATACACATTTTAAAATTCTATAACCTGGTTTAGACACCTGGGTTAGAGAAAGCATAGACCTCCAGTGCTCTTAATAGTACTGAGAGAGGCTGCACCCACCCAATCCTGACGCTTCTCTCATGCTGTGAGAGCAGCACCAGGATTGGGTAGTGCAATTTCCTAGGTCCTGGAGCTTAGAGGAGAGAAGAGGACAGATTTTTTTATTTTAGCACCACTCACCTCACCACTCTAAATGCTTGCCAACCACCACTGAGGGCTTTGAGTATGAACTCAAGTCATATGGAGGTGTTTGCTTGTTCTTAAAACTAGGCGTGGATCTGCTGTTCATATCGTTATAGTCATAGTGTACACATGCTAGTAAATCCTTCCAATACACGCCCAAACATTATTTTCAGAATATTACACTTCACTCGCGGTTTCGAAGCTCTGCTTCATTGGACACTACACAAGGGTCACCCACTCATAAAGAGCGCTAACAAACTGTATTATTGATATTTGAAAAAAGAGTCCAGTCGTTTTGGCTCGATGGAGAAACAGTTACATGGGAAGCAAACGATCGTTTCAAAGATACTCGTTATCTCTGTGAATCCATCTGCAGCATCCTGTTTGTTTGGAGCCTTCCTTGATAGATTTCAGGTGCCTGGTGGTGACCGTTATCTATCAGTGCCCCCCCCCCCCCCCCCTACACCCCCTCAAAAGAGAAAAAAGCCCCTAATGACTCCAATTCCAACTGAAGAACAAAGCGTGTTCTACTTAGCTGCAGCTGAAGGGACAGAAAAGTGCTCGATGTCTGTCTGCAGGCTGACCCTCATTTCCTTTTCATTTTGTATTATCGTGGAAACCGGATTTATTAAGAAAATTGCTTCGCCTCCATGCTGTAGTGTTAAACTCATAGATTCCATATGTACAGTGATACTTCTAGTCCTGTGAGTACGAATACAGGATACTGAAACCAAGGACCACTAATTATGCTTGGACATTCTCGATGGCAGGGCTATGACGCAGTGGTCCCCAAGGGCACCCAACACTTTAGGGGGAGCCCCATTCAGCCTAAGGCGAATGATACGGGAGACTAAAGGGCACCTCATTATATTTCGAGGGGGGGGGGGGGGCATCATTTTGCGTTATGCCACGGCTCATTGGCATTCTCGAAAGTGGGATGGTGGGAACTGCGATGGTGGAAACCCCGAAGATTGGGCGGCTTGCCAGGTGAAGGCCTTAGGGTTCACCAGTTTGTTACAAGTCCAGGGTCAAACTAGAAGCGCTTGGCAATGTGACACATGCCTCGGATTGTTCAACACTCGCCCATTAGAGTCCATCATTAATTGACCATAAATGCCTAGCCAATAAAGGATGTGAAAAAAAGGGGGACTTAGTTAATTATTTAATTGTTTTGCATCACTAAGTTCTGACAACACGTGACAATGAAGTAATTTAAAACTCTTTTTTCCACTACCAATTAAAATCAGCGATTTTACAAAGCGTAATAAGCCAGGAGTACCCTTAATAAAAGCAATAACGTTTTCATACAATGCACAGTACATTTTGCAATTTTGAGATTATGTAAGGTATTATTAGTACCCAATTAAGTGAGCAGATGTGGTGTAATGAAAAAGAATATCGGAAGGATAAAATGCACTCTGTCGGCAGTCTGAATGTGCAATTACGAAAACACAAGTCAATTAGGCAATTTCAGCTCAAGTATATCTATTAACATCCGACTGGACTATGATAATAGCCAAGAATACAAGAGATGAATTAAATAAAAACGTTCAAATATACATCGATTTTCTTTTCAATTAACTTTTCCTTGGACTACATCATGTAAAAAAGCTTATTTTCAATGTGGTTTACTAGTTCTACAGCCTCCTGCTCTTTTTTGGTTTTCAAACATAGCCTCTTCAATATAAGCAGCTGCAGTTAATGCTGCTGGTATCACTCTGCTGAAAACACACGATTCAGCATTGGGGACTTGTGGGAGCATGATTGTATGAGGAAACATCCTTTACAATGCAGTTATAACCACGCAGTGCCCTTACCGCGCAGCTTTTACCATGCATGCTTTTTTTGGGTAATTATAATTCCTACCATAAAGTAACTATAACTTGCGCCCTCGCCATGCACTGCTTTTACCCTTGCATATTACATCTCTCATGACATATTCATTGACTACATTCATAACATACCTAATCACATCTGGTAAGCCATCATTGTTGATAATAATGTGCATGGCAGGGGTGCGACTTATAGTTTCTTTAGGGTTTGAGTTATAGTTACTTGAGATAACTATAACTGATGAACTTCAGTGGTTTCGTTAGTTTCAAAAGGTATGTATAACATCCCTGAACCTTTGTTTTTTCGGTGATTATAAATATAAAACAGGGCTGGCTCCTGAAATGTCCCGGGATGCCCACCGCTGGGAAATACCTGTTTGCTGTGGATTGGCCGGAGCAAGCATGGCCCCTATCCTCCTTTGGAAAAGGCTGGAATCAGGGGAATGGGGTCCCAGGGCTGAAATCGGCCCAGGGACTGGTGCCAAGCAGCCCCCTCCCCTATTGTTAATAGACCGGGTCCTGGGGGCTGGGGCCCCCATGTCTGAAATTGACCCGGGGAAAAGGGGTCCGTGACCCCCTCCCCTAATATAATATACTTAAAAGAGAGCCGGCACAGGAGAAGTCCCTGGAGGCCTGCCCCCTTTCTCAACCACTGGCAAAGGGGTCTGCTGGCTCACAACTTGTTGGGGAATGAAGTCCCCTTGGATGCAAGACCACTGACTCATTGTCAGTGAAATTGCTCTCCCACGCTCGCAGCTCCACCATTAAGTGAGGTGCCCCTGCCCCAGCACTCTTGAGTGTTAGTGATCGAGGCCCTCCTCCACCTGGAGGTTTCCCTGCGCCTCATCCCTGGTGGTCCAGTGGATCTGTCTCCTTTCTCTCACTCTGCTCCTTCACTCGTTTTTCTACCCTTTCTATCTTTCACCTTTCTGCACCTTTCTGCATCTCTGCTCTTTTGTGCCTTATTTCTGCCCATTTTCCCTTTCTCTCCCTCTGCTCCTTCACTCGTTTTCACTCGTTTTTCTACCCTTTCTATCTTTCACCTTTCTGCACCTCTGCTCTTTTTTGCCTTATTTCTGCCCATTTTCCCTTTCTCTCCCTCTGCTCCTTCACTCGTTTTCACTCGTTTTTCTGCCCTTTTCTGCATCTCTGCTCTTTTGTGCCTTATTTCTGCTTATTTTCCCTTTTTTCGTTATCCCTTCTTTCCTCCCTTTACCTTTCCCCGCCGCTGCTGCCCCCGCGGCCCCTCCCCCCCAGCGCGACCGGCCCAATCCAGCTCCTCATCCCGCTCCCGCCTCCCAGCTGTCCAGCCCTCCCCGACCCCTACTTAATGGCGGCCACTGCGTGGCCGCACAGCGGCCGCGGGCTGCAGGCGCGCCGCTGGTGCACCGAAGGCGCGTCAAAGGCAAGCACGTCTGCGCCCGTCCGCGACCAGCACCAGGAACCCTGGACCTCTGCCCGCCAACGCTACGACCCAGCAGCACTCCACGCACTCAACCCAGGCTGCAAAAACAACTGCAAGCTAGCATCACCAGCCGACACCCATGGACCCTTCAGCTGTCACCGCTGCCGGCACACCTGCAGCACCGCCAAGAACACGGATCCAGCACAACCCGCCCACAAGAACACAACCGAACCGAAGACCCTGCAATGCATCCTCCTCAACGTCCGATCCCTCCACAAACACCCACCCAGGAGGAGGAATCGCCATCGTCCACAAATCCAGCCTCCGCCTGAGCACACTCCCTGACGAGTCCACAAAACTGATGGAACACCTTCACTTCAAGATACTGGCCAGCCCCACTGCCGCCCTCCGAGGAACCCTCATCTACCGACCCCCTGGACCCCGCGGACCCTTCGCCAACTCCATCACGGACATTATCTCCCCGCAGGCCATCGCATCCACCAACTCCACCCTGCTGGGAGACCTCAACTTCCACCTCGACAATCAACTGGACCCCAACACCACATGCCTCCTGGACAACCTCCACAACATTGGACTCTGCCAGATCGTGACCGAGCCCATGCACTCAGCAGGACACACCCTCGACCCCCTCTTCACTACAGGAAACTCCATCACCTTCAGCCACACCACCGAACTCCCATGGACCGACCATCGTTGCGTCCACTTCACCTTCAGTACACCCACCATCCACAGACACCAGCACCTGCTTCCACAAAGAAACTGGACCAAAATCACAGACGACCAGCTCATATCCTCACTCAACAACTCCACCCCAACCATCGCAGAAAACGACGACCCCAACACCGCAGCCCGAACCCTGCATAGATGGATCTCGGACAGCACCAACACCATAGCCCCCCTCAAGAAAAACAACAATACCCGTGCCAAGAAAGCCAGATGGTTTACCACCGAACTTCGAGAGTCCAGGCGCACATGCCGCCGCCTCGAAAAGGCCTGGCGAAACACCAAATCCACAGAAGCCCACAACAACTTCAGAGCCGCCACCAACGCTCACCATCAACTCATCAGAGAAACGAGGGAAAAAGCGATTGAAGACAGAATCTCCACCCACGCACACAACAGCAAGGAACTCTTCAGCATCATCAAGGAGTTCGCCCAACCCACCAGCGAGTCTACCGACATCCCTCCCTCACAAGACCTCTGCGAAAAACTCAGCACCTTTTTCCACCACAAAATAAAGAGCATCTACGACAACTTCGACGAAGACAACCAAACCAGCGATTGATGACTGGACAGCCCTCACCACCAAAGACACACTGAAGACAATGAAGTCAATCCACTCAGGGGCCCCCACGGACCCCTGCCCCCACCACATCTCCAACAGAGCCGCTGACACCATCGCACCCATGCTCTGCCACACCATCAACCGCTCCCTGGCGACCGCCTCGTTCCCCGATGACTGGAAACACGCCAAGGTCAACCCCCTTCTGAAGAAACCCTCAGCGGACCCCACCGACCTCACAAACTACAGACCCATCTCCCTGCTCCCTTTCCCAGCGAAAGTCATCGAGAAAGCCATCAACAGCCAACTCGCCACATTCATTGAAGAACACAACATCCTCGACTCCTCCCAATCCGGCTTCAGAAAAAACCACAGTACGGAGACCGCCCTCCTCGCCGCAACAGACTACATCTGCACCCTACTGGACAAAGGAGAAACAGTAGCCCTCATCCTCCTAGACCTATCAGCGGCGTTCGACACAGTCTCCCACCGCACCCTAATACACAGACTCTATGATGCAGGAATCCAGGACAAGGCCCTCGACTGTATCTGCTCCTTCCTCTCCGGCAGGACGCAACAGGTCAGACTCCCCCTTTCCTTTCAGAACCCACACCTACCACCTGCGGAGTCCCCCAGGGCTCCTCCCTCAGCCCGAAGCTCTTCAACGTCTACATGGCTCCACTTGCCCCCATCGTCAGAACCTACGGACTCAACATCATGTCATATGCAGACGACACCCAGCTCATCCTCTCCCTATCCAACGAGCCCAAGACCGCCAGACGCAACTTTCGAGAAGGCATGGAAGCCGTCGCCAAGTGGATGAAAAACAGCTGCCTACAACTAAACACCAACAAAACAGAAGTACTCATCATGGGCCCAAACCCCGACGCCTGGAGCGACACCTGGTGGCCCACCGCCCTCGAAAACCCGCCAACCCCCACAGACCACGCACGCAACCTGGGAATCATCCTGGACTCCGAGCTCAAAATGGACCGCCAGATCAACTCTGTCTCATCTTCCTGCTTCCACACCCTCCGCCTCCTTCGTAAGACCTTCAAATAGATCCCCCTCGAACACCGAAAGACAGTCACTCACGCCCTGGTCACCAGCAGACTCAACTACGGCAACGCACTCTACGCCGGAATAAACAAAAACCTCATCCGCAAGCTACAGAACATCCA
Source organism: Lissotriton vulgaris (assembly GCF_964263255.1). NCBI lineage: Eukaryota > Metazoa > Chordata > Amphibia > Caudata > Salamandridae > Lissotriton > Lissotriton vulgaris. The sequence goes on along the minus strand of NC_141693.1, from coordinate 971,341,475 downwards.
GAACGCCGCCGCAAGACTGGTCCTCAACCTGACAAAACACTGCCACATCTCCCAGCACCTGCACACACTCCACTGGCTCCCCGTCGAGGCGAGAATCAACTTTAAGATGCTCACCCACGCACACAAGGCCCTACACGGCACCGGACCAGCATACCTGAACAGCCGGCTCAAATTCCACGCACCCCAAAGGAACCTACGATCAGCCCAGCTCTCCTACGCCGAGGTCCCCCGCACCAGAAAGACCAGATCAGGAGGCCGCTCCTTCTCCTTCCTCGCGGCCACAGCATGGAACGCCCTTCCGCTCCACCTCAGACAGACAACATCGCTCCCCATCTTCGCAAGAAACCTCAAAACCTGGCTCTTCAACAGACCCCCCCTTGATGGAATGGAACCTGCACCCCCCCCACCCCTAGCGCCTTGAGACCCTCACGGGTGAGTAGTTGCGCTTTAACAAACTCCTGATTGATTGAATGATGCTGAGGGTCCTTGGGGGGACCACAACGTCTCCTGTTACCTTCAGTAAGTCCCACAGAGCGGGATAACTGAGAGGTTTTCGGAGGCCCTGCCCCCTTTCTCCATCGCTCTGCAAACACGCCTCCTGGCATTCCACTGGTATGAAGTCCCCTTGGATGCTGAGGGTGCTTGTGGGACAAGAACCCCTCCTGTTACCTTCAGTAGGTCCCACACAGTGGGATTGCTGAGAGCTGATTGGAGACCCGTCCCCTTTCGCCACCACTCTGTTGGGGAATGAAATCCTCTTGGATGCTGATGGCCCTTGGGGTCCAATAATCCCTTCTGTTACCTACAGTAAGTCCAGTGGACATGCGCTAACACAGAAGCTGTATTTTTAGGTTTTGAAAACTGTAGTCTGTATTTTAGAGTGTGTGTATCAAAGGTTGTATTAGGGTGTGAGGAGGTGCATCAGATTATCATGTGGATGATGTCATCAGTGATGTCATTTGAGATGTCATCAGTGATGTCACTGACCATGTCATGAATGATGCAATATGTGACGTCATCACCAGTGCATTGTTGGGGGCGCAAGTTATAGTTAGCTCAACTAACTATAACGGCCGAATTTCTCTGGTTTTGTACAAGTGAAATGTCCAACTAACTACAACGTCCCTGAAACCTATGGTTTTTTTCAGTGAATTTCAAAGGTTTTTTAAATGATAATCTCTAACTATAATGTCCTTGTAACCTATGGTTTTTTCAGTGAATTTCTATGGTTTTTTAAATGATTATTTCTAACTATGTCTACAGAGGTAGGACATGTGAAGAAAGAGGAAGACACGCGCAGAAAGAAGCAGGACAAATGCAGAAACAGGCAACAGAAGTCTGGAAAGATGAAGAAAAGTGCAGAAAGAAGAGATATGCAGAAAGAACCAACAGAGGTGCAGAAAGAGGCCTTGTTTCAAAGTCATCCTGTGCCCGAAACTTTTAACTGACTGGTACTGGTAGTGGTAACCGACTCTGCCTAACCAGTCCTAGAGCCAGTGCTATGCTAGAAGACACTTAGAATACAGTGAAAACACCTTCATACACTAGGGAACACTATGCGTTGGGGTACCTCTGTGATCAGCATGACCTCCTCGGTAAGGCCCTAGTACATAATAGGGCAGGGGGATTAAAACTACTTCTAAGTCAGAAGTGCAGAAAGATACTTCTTTGAGTAGTAGTCACATTTGCAGAGTGGTAGAGAAAGGGTGCTGGGCCTCCGACCAGCGCTCAGGAATTCCGCTGCATAGGACTTACAGGAGGTGCCAGGAGGGCTTTTTTTTTTTTTACAGAGTTTTATATGGCGCAAATTTGACCCGAATCAGGTATCAGAGCACTTTACATAGCACCAGTTGCATTACATGAGGACACAGTCATTTCTTTTGCTCGGTACAGGGAGATTGTGTGATTTTCCCAGAATCATAGGATGTTCAGCGTCATTGCCGAGACTCAAACCCAGTTCCGCAGATTCGAGATCGACCGCCCTAACCGTTAGGCCAACTCCTCTCCCCCTCAGGAGTAAAGTGGACTTCATCCCTCATCCTGTAGTCTGCCAGGAGGCGCGTTTGCAGAGTGGTGGAAAAACGGGGGCATGGCCTCCAAAGACTTCTTAGCAATCTCACTGTGTGGGACTTACTGGACGTAACAAGCCCGGTACTAGGCCCCAAGGACATCCTTAAGGGGCCAACTACCCCTCCTATTACCTCCAGTAAGTACCCCACAGCAGGATTGCTAAGTTCTCATAACAGGCCACGCCCCCTTTGCCCACCACTCTGCAAACATGCTCCCTGTCGCGCTCTTGGATGGGGTTTGAAGTCCCCTTTGCTGCTGGGGGTAATTTAGGGGCCCACCAGCCTACCTCTTACCTCCAGTAAGCCCCACACAGTGGAATTACTGAGAGGTGGACACAGGCCACGCCCCCTTTCTCCACCACTCTGCAAAAACACCTCCTGGCACATTCTATGTTTGGGGATTAAGTCCCCTTGAATACTGAGGGTCCCTGGGGGCCAACTAGCCCAGCAGGCACCTCCAGTAAGCACCACACAGCTGGATTGCAGAGAGGTGGTCACAGGACATGTCCCCTTTTTACACCACTCTGCAAACGTCCCTCTTGGTGCACTGCTACTCGGGGGATGTAGTCCACTTGTGTCCTGAGGTCCTCAAGACACAAGAGGACCTCATTACCCCACCAGCAGTGCACCACGAGTCATGTTTGCAGAGTGGTGTAAAAAGGGACATGGCCTCGGACCACCTCTATGCAATCCAGCTGTGTGGCACTTACTGAAGGTACCTGAAGTTTCTCTATAGGATTCGCGCACCCCGCGCAAATTCTGCCGTTTTGGGACCCTTGAGCAGGCCTAGGGGGTCAGGATGTTTCTACCCTGGCCACTTTTCTTGTTTTATATCTTTTTTTCACTCTTTTTCTTGTGACTCAGTTACTGAGTCACAAGATGGCTGCCAACACTTCCTGGTTTGGAGTGTTGGCAGCCAATAAGAAGTCAGCTTGTGCTCGGGAGGAGTTGCAACTCCTCCTTGGTGCTCAGATATCAATATTTTTCTTTTTTTTTTCTCAGGAACTACGGAACGGATTTACACCATTTAAAAAAAGGTCGCTTTCTGAACCAAGAGGTACATTTTTGCCAAATTTGGTGTAATTCCGATCAACAGTTCGGGCTGTAGCCTGTTCCAATTTTTCCTATGGAAATTAACAAGGGGAAAATGTGTTTTGGGCCCCCTTTTCTCTGGACCTCATCGGCATCATCCTGGACGGACAACAAACTATCTATGAAGGAAAAAGCCAGCTCATAAACCTGCTTCTACACTCTTCGCATGCTCCACAAGATCTTCAGGTGGCTCCCAGTCAACACCAGAAGAACCATTACACTGGCCTTCGTTAACAGCAGTCTGGACTACGGAAACACACTCTGTGTAGGAACCACTGCATGCATCCTGAAGAGACTCCAGACAATGCAAAACTCAGCAGCAAAACTCATCCTCGGCCTCCCCAGAAGGTCCCACATCATACCCCATGTCAGGAAACGTCCCTGGCAAAAGATCCAGAAGGGACGCCAGTGCAATATGCTGACCCACGCTTACAAGGCACTGCACAATGAAGGACTAGCATAGATAAAAAAATGACTGACCTTCCACTATCCAACCAGACTCATTTGATTGCATCCCTCATCCTTGCTGACACCCCTTGGATTTACCAAACCAACAGCTGAGGATTCTCCTCCTCACATCTGGTGGCCAAGGCATGAAACAACCTTCCCCTGCACCTCAGGACTGCAACGTCACTCTAACAGTTCAGGAAATCACTCGAGACCTGGTTGTTCCAATGAGCAACCCAGCAGCAACGAACTTCTCCAGTGCTTCAAGACCCTCATGGTTGATTTGCCATGCTTAATAAATGTTGATAGATTGTTGACAATTAACCATGCTTAAACTATACACCTTTCTGGAGGATATGTACATTTTGTGCAATTTCCCTGTCTACCCCCAATGTTAGTGGATAGTGACTTGATCAAACCCATGGGAGGTTACATGGGAAAGCCCATGTACCAGGCATATGGCACTGCTTTGATGCAAAGTATTGCAAAGGAGTCCACACCAGTTTAGAAAAATAGCCACATTTTATCTCACTAAAAAAAGACAAAAACATCAAAGATCCAACATAGACAAAGTCCAAATATCACTTTTCAATAGGTTAAGCAGAATTACTCCATAGGAATCAAAGGATGCACTTCTTTAGGACAAATATCTTAAATTAATCAAAAATCAAAGACGATGCGATGCACAGGGAAGGTGAAGAATAGAAAAAGCAAGTGATGTGTTGGGTCCGTGCTGCTACAGGGGAGGTGAGATTCCTTACTGCTCGACAGGGAAGGTGATGCATCAGTTCTTTACTCTTGTTGGGGAGGTGATGCATCATTTGCGTGCAGGATGTATGGGTCTGTTACTGCTCTACAGTGTTGATGAAGAAATAGGTGCCCAGGGATGATGCATTGAAAATCCAGTTGCGCTGTGTCGGTTCTACACCCATGAAGCAGGCACGTAGTCAAATCGGTGAGTCACAGACTTCGGTGATGCGGTGCTCAAAATTCACACAGTGGCAGTTCTTCTAACACGCTGTGACGGAAAGCTATGGCCTGGGTTGTAAGCCGCAATTGTTGCGTGAAGTGGGGACCACACTCTGGTGCAGTGATGCATCAGTTCGGAATGATGCTGGGAGTCAATGCATGCATTTTCATCTTGAAATCGCCTGTATTCACTTCCAAGGGCCCAGGAACTGGATTTAGCACCACTTGGCAAGTCAGGACTCTCACCAGTAGAGTCAATCTACTGGCAGGTGAAGTCTTTGATGGTCCTGAGACTTCTTTAAGGAAAGCAAGCTCAACTCAAGCCCTTGGAGTTCCTTGGAAGCAGGATACAGAAAGCATAGTCCAGTCAATTATTCACAGGACAGAAGCTGTAATCAATAGCCCAACACAGAAAAGCAAACAGCAAAGTGGCAGTCCCTCCTGCCAGCGTATCCAGCTCTTCTTCCTGGCAGAATGTCCTCCACCTAGGAGTGTTCTGAGAATATGGTGTCACAGGTCCAGTACTTATACCCTTTTCAGCTTTTGAAGTAGGCAAACTTCAAAGAAAAGTCTTTGTAGTGCACAAGACTCTGCTCCAGATACACTACAGGGTGTGTAGACTTCTTTGTGTTAGGACACACACAGCCCTATTCAGGTGTCAGTGTAAACTCCTCCCACCACTCTAGTTTAGGAAGACACATCAGTGAGGTGATGGATAGAGTGAATACATAAACAGCCCAAACGACATCCTGACCCAGACGTGTATTCAGTGACAAGCAGAGTTACAGAATGGTTAAAGTAAGAAAATGCCAACTTTCTAAAAGTGAAAGGAAAATACTTGGAAGTGTATCCAGGTTAACCCAGTGCACTACTATTGATTCACATTCTAAAGAACAAACTCAACCACAAAGACATCACCAAAGTATTCCATATAGTACAATATCACAACAGTAATTAAAAACGATTTTCGTTGAGTCCAGAGGTTCCAAATAAGTTCTTCAAAACCTGGAGCGATTTGAAATCTGCTTTTATTCAAAGTTCTCACAGATCAAACCCAAAGGTAAATGAATGGTACAGCTTGTATTCAGCATGCAATAACAAACTTCATGAGTCCCAATGCATTTCGGACTTTTAACAGAAACCCTTCATCAGGGGAATCTGTAACATGTAAATGAATGATTGTAATGTAAATATATATAGTAACTGCCACATTACATAATTCAACTGACATTTTGGCTCAGAAAATCGAACTCATGTTAAAATAGAGTGGCTAAGAGCACTGCTTACAAAAAATCCATGTTTGAAAGTGTCAGTAATAAGCATGACTCTACTGCACCTGTGATCAAATCTGCTTGAATCAAACACCCAAACCAGCATCTTAAAGCCAAGCGCAGAAAGTGAACAGTGAGTTAAAAACTTTCTAAAAGTGGCATTTTCAGAGCTGGAATTTGAAAAACAACTTCACTAAAAGATGCAACAAACCCCAATGTCCAGTCAGCTCCCAATTGGCAGATACACTTGGAAGATGATACAAGGCAGCTCCAATGATAACCTATGGGAGAGATCAGCCTTGCTGTAGTGAAAAAAACGAAATTAGTAGTATTATACTACCAAGGCATGTAAAACACAACAGTACACGTCCTACCCTGTAATTAATTACACTGTACCCTGCCCCTGGGGCTACCTTGGGCCTAACGTAGCGTGTCTTGCATGTAGCAAAAGAGAAGGTTTGGGCCTGGAAGGTGGGTGCACTTGCTAGGTTGAAATGGCAGTTTAAAACTTCACACACAGACACTGCAGTGGCAGATCTGAGACATGTTTGCAAGGCTACTCATGTGGGAGGCACAATCAGTGCTGCAGGCCCACTATTAGTATTTGATATACAGGCCCTGGGCACACATGGTGCACTGTACTAGGAACTTACTAGTAAAATGAATAGGCCAATCATGGAGAAACCAATTACTATTACATTTTAGCGAGAGAGAAGATGCACTGTAGCACTGATTGGCAGTGGTAGAGTGCACACAGTTCTAAAGTCAACAACAAGAAGGTAAGAGGTTTGGGTATAACCCTGCACTAAGGGCCATGTCCAACAGATACAGTTCTGCAATGGCTGGAAAATATTGGCTTCATTCAATCCAATAAAGAATGCTATGATTTCGATGAGAACTGAAGGTGAGTAAAAAAAGATTTAGGAAGACTGTTGTAGAAGACTCAGCCTTTACCTGTGCAGTGGGGAAATGCAAAGCAACACATCAGCCCTCCATGCAATATTTCACCAAAGGGGACTTACAGGAGGTGGTAGTAGTTCAGCATTGTTAAAAAGCTCACGTTTTTCTTCCATATTAGGTAATACCAATGCTTCATCAAAGAGCACCCTGTATTCAAACCTATGATTCTAACTGTGTTTTATTACAGTACAGTGCTGGAAGGAAAGCAAATCACAACAGTAAGCCAGCCAAAGACATTGCAAAAAAAAGTAGCATGACTATTGCTAAAAATAGGGTTAGAGATCAAACCATGATGAGTTAATTACTGACTGATCAGGCTCTAATAACTTTTCCTTGGGTTTGTATTCAATGATTAAGACCAGGCTCTAGCCAATAAAATCTGGTAGGGAGATGTTGTGTACAGTATATACTTGCCTATGTATTCACAACATCAGTCAGTGTCATGTGCAGCGCCACTGAAGTGAATAGAGACTGTGATACCCTACGTTTTGTGATCACAATAGGAATAAATAGCTCCGTATGTATTTCATTGATTCTCGGTTCAACGTCAGTGACCAGTGACCAGTAACATACATGTTACTGATTCCAGTACACAGTACCACCTTAATCACTATGATAGCATTGCTCATGTTCAGGAGATATGTCTTTGAGAATGGGTCACGAAGAAACAGAGTAAACTTTGCTCTGTCAGTGACTGTATGAGTAGTATAGTATTTCCTTTGAGGGATTATATTAATGTAGTTTAGGGGATCTGGATGTAATAATCTTTACTTGTGAGGCCTTAAGACCCTAAGAAGCATCCAGACCTCGCCCAGGGGAGATTCACTATGACACCATGACTTGTGGGATGAGTTATATTTTCATTTCAATGCAGTCGATCAATTTTTGCATTACATCGGTGTATTGTTTCCACTAGTAGATGGAATGTCTTTACCTTTACTTGGGAGAGACGGAAGGCACTAAGGATTGACTTAATTCAGACAGAGGGTGAAGGCGGAATTTTAAGAAGTGGAAGACTTTGTTGAGTCTTTAGGAACACCAGCATCAAGATAGAAAGGTTTGGGAGCTTATGTAGGTAGGGAGATGGTGTGGTTTCTGTTTGCCAGGAAGAATGTTATCAAATGCAAGCCTTTATTTTGAAAATCTATATTCATGGGTCTGATCAAGAGTGTTTGATGATTGACAGCGTTCAATGGAGGAAGGAGGTCTAGTACAATTAGTGCATCTGCCATTGTAGAACCCTCCTGTGTGCTGAACTGATCCATAGCATAGATTGGAATATATGTAGTCTCTCTGCAGGAGTAGCAGCCTGCCAGTGCATCGAAGACAATGTTATTTTCTTCAGTATAGTCAAGCATCTTACAGTAGCCCATGTTCTATACATGTATCCAGGAAATTTACAGTTGTATTTGAGCTGTAATTAGCATGCGTTTTTGCATCAAGACTTGGCTTCTATTGAAGTGGTTTTATGAATGCCAATTTAAGGTCAAATGGCATTGTACAAGTAGTCAGTGAGGTATTGGTTATTTGTTTTATTTGCTCATTGTTGCTCATTGTTGCTGTACAGATATTTTCTGGGTGTTTATTAATGTTATCCGCCTAGCTCTGACTGAGAAATTGTCTGGGTTTGACATTTTCCCCACAGAATGAACTGTGCAAAATGATTTAAAAAATAAAAAAAGATAAAATAAATGTTAATAAGCCTGCCTAAATATATTTGTGGGTAAACTGTTGTACTTTGAAGGTAGGCTTTACAATTCTCACTCCAAAGTAAGCAGCAATAGGGAAAGTATTGGATTTTGGAGGATTCAGATCTCCTATTCTTGCTTCACCATCAAAAACGTTGGGCGATTGCTAAATTATGCGAGGTCAAATTTTTTCCATTTGAATGTAAGCAAAAGCAGGAAAATCTTGGACTTTAGAGGATAGATTTAATATGAACACTCCAATCTGCGCAAAAATAAGTCTGAAGTGTTATTTGTGTAAGTTCTACTCACTTACAAAGCACAAATTGATTTTACAAATGTATGAAAAAGCACACCAGATAGGGGGACTGCACAGATCAGAGAGTTGCTTATAGTGGTCCGGGGTGGGCAGAATTGGTGGAATTTGATTCTGCAGAATTCCACGAAGTTACATTAAAACTCTGTGAAAATTCGCTGAAGTCCGCAACGGTAGAGTGGGCATTTGGTGCTGTTTTCTTGGCGCCAAATGCACTCTCGCATCCAAACATGAATATGAGGATGCATTTTGAACTAAGAATATAGTGCAGCCACACAGCACTCCACACCCTTACATACTTGTGTGATTACTCTTGATGAGCACTGTAAACACAAATCCCAAATTGAAGAAACTGGCAGAGGGGACCAGACTTTGTTGGCATAAATACATGAAGCTAAGCAGGCATCCTCCTCCATTGGCTTCAGACATGCCAACCTTTCATAATAAGAGATGATGGGTATAGGCTGATTTAAGGACAATGCGAGATATATTTGAGCCCGGTATTCTATGCATGTTTCATTACATCAGGGACACATATGGCTTACAACCAGGTCAGTTCTTGGCGTATAGTGTACTGGCGAGCATAGTGAGGCATGTCTGGGGTCAGGATCAAAATGAACTACAAGAGTCAGAGGTACTGAAGCTCCTATGCCCACAGGTGCATGATTAAAAAAGCAGTAACAGTACCGTACAATGTGCTTCTGTTACAATGTTCATGTGCTTGCCTAGATCCCAGGGCTAGAATTTAACTTGGCAGGCTCTGGTGGATAAGCAAAAGGCACAAGCACTGGAATATGTCAAAAGGATGTCCAGGTATTATAGACTTAAATATACGCAGTAATATATGCAGTTTAACTATATTCACCCAATTTACCTTGCTCCAAGATTTGTAGGCTTAATGTTTGAAAGTGCTTCATCAGAAAGTTTTGGATGAAACAGAGGCGGAGTGTTGTAATCTTGAATGGTATTTTCCTCTCCCTTGCTGCCTTATTCCCCCTCCCCGTGTTCCTTGTCTATTGGTGTGCGCCACGCTCTACAATAGAATCTCCATATGAAGCTCAGAGTAGAATGTTGGTGAAGAGCAAGTAGAAGGCAGTTATCAGTTGATTAGAGGACTCTATTAAGTAAATAAAGGAATTTACTTAACTTATTCAGTGTGGACTTTAACACTGAGTGTTATCATATGGTATGGTATTGTTCAGTCAAAACACAGTTATGGGCTCAGGTGTTGGCTAAAGTATCAGATTTGACTGGTAAAGTAATGGACAATGAGCCTTTGAAATGGATTTTGGCCATAATGCTTGGAACAAAGAAAAAGGTGGTCAACCCAGTTCATAGACCTCGTGTTTATTCTGGCAAAGAGACATACTACAATAGTGTAGTAATCGTCCACAGCATTGGCTATACACACCTGGCTTGGACATTTGTGGAAATAGGCCACGGCAGAATTGGACACATTAGCAAAGTTACAGAATCAGAGGAGAAAAGCTTTGCCAAGCACGATATGGAACACATATCTTATGGAAGTAGAGACCAAATCTGATACAAGCCTGGCTTAAACAGGGCATGTGGTCTTTGTGGTTGGTTTTCTGGCCTAGCATGTCCCCAGGAGGAGGGTCATCCGTGTACCAATGTAACCCCGAGTCCTAATAGTTTGTGGTGGATGGATACATGTGATAAGTCTTGGAGGTGGTCATACCGGATGAAGAGGCAATTAATGATATTTAAAAACGGACTGTCTAGTCTGTATGCCAAGTGTATTGAGTAATCCCACTGAATATTCAGTAGCATAGTTCCACAGAGTAAACAAAATGATTATTATTGATATTCAGTGTGACACAACCCTATTGTCTAGGTGTTATTTGTTATGTTTGTTACTGCGCACCCTCTACCTAATGTGGTACTGTAGATGTAAAATATCTACCAAGAAGGAAGAAAGACTGTTAACAACACATCGATTTAGGGTTTTGCGAAAATAAAACCTGCTTGGATTAACTCCCCAGTAACATTTACTAACAGTTTGCTGTGACACTAATGTGACAAACATACAATACACAGGGAAAAATGCTTTGCGCATGTGTGCACTAATGTGTGAACCAATGCATGACTAGGACGCATTTTGCATTCAGTTTTGAAATAAAAGCTTTGCGCATGCGTGCACTAATGTGTGGACTAATGCATGACAAGACTAGGCTGCATATTGCACTTTGCTTTGATACTAAATAAAATATGCTGCTTTTGAAGTAATGCAATTTATATGGGATAGCGTAAGGTGGGTGGTAAACAGTAAATAATACATTTCATGAAATTAATAAATGTTTGTGTTTATTTTATCGTAGAGCATTAATTTGGGCCTATATTTTGCGTGACAGCTTGGATGGAAAATACAGAGAAAAGCCGAAAAATGAATGTTAAAATCGAGCTCAGAGAGTGCAGTGGAGAAGCCAAGGTTAAATATCCTTCGAAGGCCATCGATTGTCTGCCAAGTAACGGCAGAATGGCCGTGGGACCAAGAGAAGATGTATAAACTTCTTCCGCGGAAAGTCCAGCGTAAAGCATTTGAAAGTGTAGAGATATGTAACATATTACACTCGAAAATGAATACGTAATTGTAAAATGTGGTTGACATGGTGGAAAAGAACTAATACAAAGAATGCTGTGAAAATCATGAACATGACATGGTGGTGTGATAGAACACCCCCTAAATCAGCCAACGAGAGACTGAGTTATGCAAAAATGTTCAACTACTGTGGGTTGGACATGTAGATTTTAGGGTATAACTGGGGTGCCCTGGAAGGTGGGAGGAGGATGTTCATCGGCTGGAAGGTGTGCCTGTCCGAAGCTTATAGGGAGGTGTCGGTTTTGCTGAGAGAGGCCTAGTTGTTTTCGTGCTCCTGTCCAGATTCTGGTATACTGTAATCTTTGTTGCCTGACTCTTTCTCGGGGAATCCCCACTACCTCCGTGGCCAAGGGGGTGATATTTCCTCTGAATCTCTGGGGTTAGAATAGCTATAAGACTCGTACTTTGCATAGTTATTTGGAACTTTATTTTTGTCTCTGAGATTATTGTCTCTTCTCCTATCCACCTCTTCATATGCACGTTGTTCATTTGACATGAGTGTGACACTGTTTGCATTTGCTGATGTTCTCTCTTTGAGTAATTTTATGCTGTTTGTCCTGTAAAACTGTACGTTGATGAGCATTTATTCTTCACATTCTATTACGGTAAACATTAGAAACTTTACAGAGAGTCTGAGATTTATTTGGTGAGTTAGAAAGTACATATTATTCTCATCAACTTCTCAACTTTATTGGTCCATCGACCAAGAGGAAAGAGAGTTGATATGCAGATTCAGTTATATATTTAGAGTGTTGAATATGAGATTATGAACAGCTGATTTGGTCACAAAACTTGAACCCCAGCGCAACAGGGATTTCATGAGTTGGTTAAATCTGTATGGGCCTTTGTGTGTGTTGTTATTGAGTATCGATCCTTGATTGGGTGTCGTGCTGGATCTGTTTTCTGGTAGCAAAGGATAGTTAATTATTGATTAGTTTGGTAATCATTATTGATGATTGATTATGTGTTTCCTAACATGAAAAGTTAGTGATGTGTTCTATGTTGTCTGGAAATGCGGGTACGGAGGTACCGGGCATGTGGTCTTTGTGGTTGTGTTTTGGCCATGAATGTCCCCAGGAGGAGGTCCACCCACGTACCAATGTAACACCGAGTCCTGATAGTTTGTGTGGGATGGATGCATGTGATTAGTCTTGGAGTGGTCATGCTGAATGAAGATGCAATTAACAATATTTAAAAATGGACAATATAGTCTGTACGCCTGTGTATTGATTAATTCCACTGAATATTTATTAGCATAGTTCCACAGAGTAAACAAAATCATTGCTATTGATAATCAGTGTGACACGATCCTATTGTCTAGATGTTAATTTTTTATGTTTGTTACAACGCATCCTCTACCTGAGGTGGTACTGTAGATGTAAAATGCTAATAAAGAAAGAAGAAAGACTGCTAAAAACAAATCAATTTTTCTGGTATTTTTGCAAACGCAAGCACACAAACAGTACAAGACACATAATCAAGCCTTGGCAGCATAGTCATAAGTGGGAGGAGTTTCATTTTATGTGCTACAATCGAGTTCTATGGAAGTATTCTTAGTACACGAGATGGGAAGATGATCTAATTGGAGCCATTAACATTGAATATGAGGATTCAGCCATTAAAGCTGATTATCAGTACTAATGGAGCATTTATATACAAACATATAAATTGTATTCAGGAGGCTACACTGCCACTTTCTACATACAGATGTCCTTGCAGTGCTTAAGCATGAAAACAATAGATGTGGAAATGAGGCTTCGGCAATATCCTACATAATTTAATAGTGAAGGGATATGGGATGTCACTGTGATGACATTGATTCTGTTGTCTATGATGTCGTCTATTAAATCATAAATGGTAATGTGATTTGTGACATCAAAAATGGTGATATGGCATGTGATGTCACTGAGATTATTATTTATTAAGTCCTTTATGTTATCTGCCATGTCTAAAGCTGTGAGAATGCATTGGGTCATTACAGGTGCTTCAAGCATAATAGGTGCCATATTTCAGTGGATGTTAAGTTCTATGTCATAACTGTACAACTCTTCAAATAACATCCTGTCAGGTAAATCTTTCGTATTTTATTACTTTGATTAGTATTGATCCCAAAAGATAACCATACTTTATGTTTCAAGGGTCTACAGTGTTTTTTTGGGGTGTTTCTAATGACATTGCTTGACATTCATATTGAATTTGTCTCTCTCCTTACTACTGGAGCTAGTCAGGTAGGTGCTTAAGCTATGACAAACAGGCTCTGGGCGCAGGTGGAGACCAAATACCATGCCACGAACCCAGGTCTCCCACCACCAGATCTGCTGGGGAGGAACTATGTACATACCCAGTGAAGTATGGGTGCATGATCAGACATTGTCTCTGCCCAGTGGGCTACATGCAAAAGGCATGTCCTTATGTTACATTGTGCAATCAGTCCTTTTGCCCCCTTAGATGTGGGATCTGCTCAGAAGGGACTTGGCATAGGGTATGATTTCCGCTCATACCTTAGTCACGGCCCCACTGCAGAGGCATTGTATGGCATGAACAAAGTAGGCAATTGATTCGGGCCCCTACGTTTTTTTAGTTCTGGTGAACCCAAAACCTTTTGGTTTTCCAAAACAATACTTAATAAAGAAATTTATACATATGTACTTGTGTACATACATACACACATACACACGTTCTTACGATGTCTTTCAGTCAGCCCTCTTCATTCGTAGGTCAGCTGTAGTGTCATTCACATTATGCTACCTCCCATCACAGCATACAGCATGGGAAACATCCCTTACAATGCAGTCATTACATCGTACTGCTTGTACAACGAAGCTCTTACAACACAACTGTCTTCCCATCGCATGCCATTACAACGCATGCCATTACAACGCATGTTACTACTATGCATGTCATTACAATGCATATCATTACAACTCGTGCCATTGCAACACATTATAAGGTAAGTAATAGAGATTTTTTACTTTTAGGGTGGGTATGAGTTTTGGGGTAGATGGGAATAGTCATTTTTATCCCTACACTATCCAACACTTTCCCTACTGTGGCACTCACTGGAGTGGGAATTGTAATTTTTACCCCCACACTATCCAACACTTACCCTACTGTTGCCCTAAAGGAATTATGCATTGTAATGGTATGCATTGTAATTGTATGCGTTGTAATGGAATGCGTTGTAATGGTAGTTTTAAAAAATGCATTGTAATGGCATGCGTGGTAAAATCATGCAATGTAATGGTAGTTACGATGTAAAAACCACGTTGTAAAAGCATGTTCTGTAATTGTTTGCATTGTTATGTCACATTTTCTGGAAACTCAGCCATAGGCTTAATTCACTGTGATTGACAGTACCCTACTTGTGTGATGCTTCCCCAGCAAATATAAAAGCATCCCCATTCGCTTCCAGGAACTACTGCTCCATATTGTGTTTTTAGGTCTCGCCTGTCGATGCCCATGCGCATCGAGCTTGCGAGACTATGGGGGCTTAACCACTCTTTAACTAACTTGCAAGGAATCGTGGCGATTCCTTGCAGTGCCCATGACTTTTAAGCTCAATGCGCATGCGCATTGAGCTTAAAAGCACGTGCACATCAGTTCCCTCAGCCGCACTCCAGGCCCCTGCTGCTTTCACACCCTCTCCCCGCTCCGCCCACTCCCCTGCCCGCCGTGTCGCATTTCTCCTCCCCCTCCCCTTATCTGCCTTCCCTCCGTCTTGTTTGTGTCGCATTTCTCCTCCCCCCTCCCCTTATCTGCCTTCCCTCCGTCTTGTTTTTTTTTTTTACCCGCTCCGCCCCCTCCCCTGCCCGCCGTGTCGCATTTCTTTTCTCCTCTTTGCTCCTCCAGCAGTTCTCTGTCACCTTTCCTTCTCTCCTCCCTTGTCCACCTTTTCATTGTTTTTGCCCACCTCTCCTCCAGTTGAACTCTGTCACTAGCTCCTTTCAGCCCCTTCTCATTCCAGTGTTTTCGGGCCCCATCTCGTGCTTGGGGTTAAGCTCCCTTTGCCTGCAAATGCACGGGAAAACGGACAGACATGCACCAGGACACACCACACAGACGCAGTACAAGCATTGATTAATCACTCGCACACATCACGTTTTACTCCTTTGCTAGTGTTCTCGTTGTTTACATCTGAAAGAAACAGACCTTAAAACGATTGAATAATTGACAGAATCCTCAAATATTGTTAATTCCATTGAAGTCTAGTGAAAACGCTGCTCGAAGATGATATGTTGCTAAAATTACCGTAACAAAATCAATCCACTCACTGTAATATTCTTAATGTAATTGTATGTGCTAGCACCAGAAGGTATGGAGTGAAATTACTCAACTTGTGAGTAAACATATTTGTTCACACCCTCTCCCCGCTCCACCCCCTCCCCCTTTTTTTTTTACCCGCTCCGCCCCCTCCCCTGCCCGCCGTGTCGCATTTCTTTTCTCCTCTTTGCTCCTCTAGCAGTTCTCTGTCACCTTTCCTTCTCTCCTCCCTTGTCCACCTTTTTCATTGTTTTTGCCCACCTCTCCTCCAGTTGAACTCTGTCACTAGCTCCTTTCAGCCCCTTCTCATTCCAGTGTTTTCGGGTCCCATCTCATGCTTGGGGTTAAGCTCCCTTTGCCTGCAAATGCACGGGAAAACGGACAGACACGCACCAGGACACACCACACAGACGGGCTTCGCCCCCTCCCCTGCCCGCCGTGTCGCATTTCTTTTCTCCCCTTTGCTCCTCCAGCAGTTCTCTGTCACCTTTCCTTCTCTCCTCCCTTGTCCACCTTTTCATTGTTTTTGCCCACCTCTCCTCCAGTTGAACTCTGTCACTAGCTCCTTTCAGCCCCTTCTCATTCCAGTGTTTTCGGGTCCCATCTCATGCTTGGGGTTAAGCTCCCTTTGCCTGCAAATGCACGGGAAAACGGACAGACACGCACCAGGACACACCACACAGACGCAGTACAAGCATTGATTAATCACTCGCACACATCACGTTTTACTCCTTTGCTAGTGTTCTTGTTGTTTACATCTGAAAGAAACAGACCTTAAAACGATTGAATAATTGACAGAATACTCAAATATTGTTAATTCCATTGAAGTCTAGTGAAAACGCTGCTCGAAGATGATATGTTGCTAAAATTACCGTAACAAAATCAATCCACTCACTGTAATATTCTTAATGTAATTGTATGTGCTAGCACCAGAAGGTATGGAGTGAAATTACTTAACTTGTGAGTAAACATATTTAAGTATTGGATTTCCTTGCCAGATGTTCAAGTTAGGAAGTTACAGGGCTGGATTACAAATATTGTGGGCTCCACTAATAGCAGCAGATACTAAGGGATTCCCTGAACCTGTTCCAAATGCACGGGAAAACGGACATACACGCACCAGGACACACCACACAGACGCACACTGTAGGGGTGTAACAATGTCCTACCACTCACGCCTCCAGGGTCACCAGGTCACGTGCATGTTACCCACCTGTGTGCCACTGCTGTCATGTCAATAATGCCCAGCTCTGCTGATACAAGGCTTCTAGACAATATACACAACCACCCCATCCACCACCCCATCCACCACCACATCCACCACCACCACATCCACCATCACCTCCACATCCACCATGACATCCACCACCACCACATCCACCACCACCGCATCCACCACCACCGCATCCACCACCACCACACCCACCACCATATCCACTACCACCACCACCCCATCCACCGCTACCACCACCACCGCATCCACCACATCCACTGCATCCACCACCACATCCACCGCATACACCACCACATCCACCATCACCACCACATCCACCATCACATCCACCATCACATCCACATCCACCACCCCATCCACCACTACCACCACTACCGCATCCACCACCACCTTCGCATCCACCGCATCCACCACCACATCCACCATCACCACCACGTCCACCATCACATCCACCATCACATCCACCACCACCACATCCACCATCACCTCCACATCCACCATGACATCCACCACCACATCCACCACCACCACATCCTCCACGACCACATCCACCACCGCCACATCCACCACCACCACCGCCACATCCACCACCACCACCACCACCACATCCACCACCACCACCACATCCACCACCACTTCCACCACCACCGCATCCACCACCACCACATCCACCACCACTTCCACCACCATCGCATCCACCACCACCACATCCACCACATCCACCGCATCCACCACATCCACTGCATCCACCACCACATCCACCCACCACTTCCACCGCATCCACCACTTCCACCACATCCACCACTTCCACCGCATCCACCACCACCACTTCCACCACCACATCCACCACCTCATCCACCACCGCATCCACCACCACTACATCCACCATACCCACCACCACCACATCCACCGCATCCACCACCACATCCACCCACCACTTCCACCGCATCCACCACTTCCACCACATCCACCACTTCCACCGCATCCACCACCACCACTTCCACCACCACATCCACCACCTCATCCACCACCGCATCCACCACCACTACATCCACCATACCCACCACCATCACTTCCACCACCACATCCACCACCACTTTCACCACATCCACCACCACTTTCACCACATCCACCACCACATCCACCCCCACATCCACCCCCACATCCACCATCACCACCACCACATCCACCACCACATCCACCACCACCATATCCCCCAGATCCACCACCACCACATCTATATGTGTGTGGCTCTGTGTGTGTTTAGGTGCAAATGCAATGTTCTTGGATTTTCGTCACAATAAAATACACTGAACATAATCTTCACAAAAGTTATTTACAAACGTTTAAGCTATTGCCATTATAAATTACAAGAACTTTTATTTAAGTATTAATTATTTACAAAATTAAAAGCCATTGTTATTTGTAATATCAATACATCTAAGTCACGTAAATACAACACACATTGCATTACAAATGCTATAGGTGTCACATTTGCGAAAGTTAAAACTATTGACATTGTAACTGACAAAGCTATTAATTTTGCTACTTTCAAAACCAACACATAAATAAAAAAAGTGTCATTTACAATACCAATAGCTCAAACTTTCCTAATGCGAGACCTATTGCATTTCCAATGCTTGTTTTATTATCTTATGCAATGGCCTAACAGCTCTCAGGACACTTCTACCGGGTCCCCACTTGGATATCTTGGAAAATGAATATCTAAACAATGTAAAGATGGCCAGCATTGCATGCTCTTGTGTGCACATGCACACACATTGGCAGCTTTGGATTAAAACTGCCCCAAAATATTTTTGCAAAGATTGTGGCTCTTGAAAGACACTGTTCATCCCAACTTTACGAATCAGTCTATATTGAAAGCGTAGACTTTGAGAGCTACAGAAGTAGTGGTCCAGGTATTAAAGTGCATTGGTTTGCTATAAAACAGGGACGAGGCCATTATGTCTCCCAAACAGAGTCTAGTGTACACTGGGTCACAGTTCAGGACAGATCTGTGAGAAGGTCTTCTTTTCTTTACTCAGGAAAGGGAAGTTGATGAACCACCTAAATTTGTTGATGCCGAAGATAGAAGCCCCAGTAAGAGAGCTGCTTCATGCCCAAGGGATATGGTAATTATGGAGATTGCAATTGCTACTCCATAATTCGGAAAAAACAGAAGCGCATATTTGCAAGCCCCTATAGCCATCAAAACGTCACTTACTTTTAAAGACGTGGTGGCGATATGTGCTTCAACTTATTTACAAGGCTCAAAATGGCTTAACGTCCCCTTGTAAATAGGGCACACGTTCACGTTATACCTAGCATGAAAGGGGAGGGCAATGGGTGTTGCTGAGGGCGTTCCACCACAACACCTATTGATTTTGATGCTGCCCCATATTTATAAGGGTGGCGTAAATATGGGGCAGCTCCAAAATGAAGACCAGGGAAAACCTGGTCTTACCCTGGGGAAATGAGGAGAAATGTTTAATTTCTTCTCATTTTGCTGTTTTGCATTGTGCAGCACACATGGAAACAGCAAAACACCTTTGATGTTTATATGCAGGATGGTGTCCCTGCCTGCACATAAATATTAGTTTAAAAAATGACGTTTTGCAACTTCTATGTGTGCCGCATTAATCAGCACACATAGAAGTTTCAAATCTTCATTTCAGATTATTTATGTGCAGGACGTGACAACTTCTGCACATAAACACTCACTCCCCTCAATGCAGGCACCCTTTCATGGTGCCTGTGCTGGCGCTATGTAGCACCAGCGCAGGGGGAAAAGCAGGGTTGCACCATATTTTTGTGAATATGGTGCAGTCCTGTGTTTCTTAAGTGACAGAACTTAATGACATGCTTCGCCACTTTCCTTGTAAATATGCCCCAGAGAAAGGCTGAGATTTTAGGCTGTTTTTGTCTTTTCTGTTTTTCTCCTTTTATAGGCAGCAAGGTAACTGAGGTAGAGAGTTGGATCCTTCATCACTGGTCTCAAAAGTATGATAGCCCCTTTCCCACTAACTTCAGAAAAGGGATGTTGCCTGTACTCCAGGCGAACAGCATGGGTTGCGTGTGGTTCTGGAAGGTCAAGCAGCCCAGGGCTTTTCTTCCATGTGAAGAGCTGCCAGCCATCCAACTGTATGAAATCTGTGGCTGCCTGGAAGTCTTTGCAGGTGTTCTACGCTTTTTTCAGGGGTGCGGCCCTAGAGGCCTGCACAAATACAGTGACAAAAGAAAGACTACTTGAATCAACAATTTGGGACATTGTCACAGAAACTGTTAAGCCATAAGATTTGCTCATTGTTGAAGAAAAATATTTGTCAAAGCAATTCATATTCAGGGGCACTAATTCTTCAATAGATTATTTTAGAAGTATTTTCCCTTTCTCACAGAACCTAGTCCCCAATCTAATAATTTTCAGGTGCTTTGTCTCAGGATTGAGGTTTTCAAAAATAGATCTGTTTGCAAATAGTTTCAGTGTAGCACTTCATCTATTTTTTCAGGGTTTCAGGATCCTCGAGCAATCAAATTTGATGTGTTTCTGAGAAAATGGACAAAGGGCCTCCTGTATCCTTTCCTCCGATCCCTCTTATTGCCAAAAGACAGATGAAGATTCAGAGGGTGCAGATAGAAGTAATCCAAATGGTGTTTCTCTGACTTAGTAGAACTTGTTTCAGTCTCCTTCCATTCCTCTCAATGGATTCTACCTTGTTCCGCCTCTCTTGAGATGTCATTCTCCTCCTGTAGCCTCTCTATAGTGGCTAGCTGTCGGTCTTGGATTTGAGGAGTAAGGTCTAGTAAATAAGGGCCTTTCCCTTTCTGTCTCCCTGTCAAATCATATTTCTATAATGGATTTCTTTTGACAAGTGGTGTAAAGACAATCTTTTTTGCTCAAGTGAATGTCGTCCACAACATATATTGTAATTTCTGCAGGATGGTTTTGAAAAGGATCTTCTGTATCAATCTTAAAAATATAATGGTCTGCAAATAAAGCATTTAGATTCTCTCATGGGATTTCTTTATTGTAGAATCTAGGCTCTGCAAAGGGTTTGAGCTGCTGAACTCTAAGGCTATATTGTTGGATCCTTCCTGGCATCTCCTATTGTTAATATCCTTTTTACAAAAGCCCCCCCTTTGAAATTTTGGATTCCTGACCTTTACGTTATTCTATATAGCTATTAACAAGACAAGAAGAATTGGGGAGTTGGGTGACTTTCTTTGTTGTTTTCCGTACCAGAACATTTTGATGCTAAAATTCTCTTGCCATCAGTCTATAGTCGGCTATCTAGATGACATCTTGCTTTACTCTAAAGAACTTACTGAACAACCTCCGTCTTGCCAAAGTGGTTTTACAGCACCTAAGGAAAATTATTTATTAGACAAGACTGAAAAATGCCTCTTTGAAAAATCTCCTGTTGAATATCTAGGTTACATCCTATTGTACAGAGGAATTGCTAAGGACATCAGAAAGGTTCCAACTATCCTTTATTGGCTAGTTCCTTCTTCCATGAAACAAATTCAGAGTTTTCTTGGCTTGGTAAACTATTACCGTAAATTCATGAAGAATGTTTTTAACTTGTTCCACTCATTACAGACTTATTAAAGAAAAACAAGTTCTGTAACTGGAGTGAAAATGCTATATTAGCCTTTAAACATTTGCAGTCTGAGTTTCAACCTGAAAACATTTCATTATGGAAACAGATGCCTCAGACCTAGCGATGGAGGCAGTTTTCATTCAAACTGGAATGGATGGAGAAAAACATTCAATTGTCTTTTGCAAAAACAAAAATCTCCAGCAGATAAAAACTATTATATCGGGGGAAAAAGAACTTCTAGCTATCAAGTCTACCTTCATCGAATAGAGGCATTTTCTACTGGGAGCCAAACACTGAGTGACTGTCTGTATAGCTCATAGAAACCTCCAAGTTCTCCAACACGTTGAATGCCAGAATAGCAGAAAAGCCTGCTGGGCCTTTTTTCCAACAAAGTGACTTTTTTCCTTGTTTTCATACCTGCATCTGAAAACGTAGTTACAAACTCTACATCCAGATATTATCCTTAGTCCGAAGGATTCAAAAGTGTGGAGGAGATCATAATTCCACAGGCCTTCATTTCCTCTATGACTACTATGTCCTTGATCTTAGTCTGTGAAAAATGCAAACTAATCAATCTGCTCAAATTAAAACTAAATATTCTCAACTATATTATGCAAATGGCCTAATTTGGCATCAAACTAACAGCCACATGCATCATTGTAGGAATTTGCGATTCCTAAATTCCGAAAATTAAGGAATCGCAATTTAGGAATCGCAAATTCCTATGCATCAAAAAATTCCCTAATTTTCCTTATTTGCGATTCCTTAATTGTGAATCACAAATAAGGAAACGCTTTACATTGATTCCTATGGGCCTAGGACTCAATGAGAACGCATTCTCATTTTGCGAATTCGCAATTAAGGAATCGCAAAATGAGAATGCAATTTCAAGGGTGCAGGGGGGGTCCAAAGGACCCCCCCTGCACCCCTGGAATGTCATGTAAGTACATTTTACTCACACACATGTCCCAAGGGCATGTGTGTGTGTAAAAATGTAAGTTTCAAAAATGCATTTATTTGCATTTTTGAATCTTTTGGCAAATTACCATGAAGGTGTACTTCATGGTAATTTTTCCCATTAAAATTGCGAATTCGCAAAAAATCATGCATAGCATTTAAGAAATCGAAAAATTTGCGGTTTCTTAAATGCTATCGCAATTTGAAAAATCGCAAAAAATTGCGATTTCTCAAATTACGACAAATGGGAAACAAAATATGCATCCCAAAAAGTGATTTTGGAATCGCAAATGGCCGAATTTTGCGATTCGCACCGTTTGCGATTCCAAAATCGCTTGATGCATGTGCCTGAAAGACTCTTTGGTCCAAGACGTTAATAACAAGGGGAGACATTACACCTTTGCTATAATTAATTATTTTCTGGAAAACAGAGGTCAACGGATTACTGAAGAGCTCATCAGAAGGAAGTTTTGGTGTCATAATATTCATTAAATCCTGTGAACGCAAAGTAAAGCAGGATTACTTCTAACCCCTGGGATTCCTTCCAGGCCCTAGGAGAATATTTCCACTGATTTTAATGTGGAATTACCTCTGCCTGACAACTGTATCACAATCATGGTCACTGTCGATTCTGTCTCTAATATGGCTTTTTTATATGACCCTCCTAAGTTACCAACTGCCTCAGAAATGACTGAGGTCTTCTATTCAGACATATTCCGACTTCACGGTTTGCCTTTGAAAAGTGCTTCTGATCTTGTCTTTCAATATGTGGGTACCTTCTGAAATTCCCTATGCTCCCAATTAGATATCCAAAGGTCATTAACCTCCCATTTCCATCCTCAATCCAATGGCCAAACAGAGAGACTGAATAAAACTCTTGAAGAGTTTCTAAGATGTTATATAATGGCTACTCAAAACAACTGGAAAATTCTCTTACCTGTAGTAGAAATTCCTTATTTTTATTCCAGCCACACTTCTACTGCTTACTCTCCTTTTTTGCATTTACTGAGTTTCATCCACACACTTTTCCTAGTACCTTAGAAACTGAAGATCCTGTACCTGAAGTTCAAGAGTCATTAGAAAGGATAAATGATATCCTAAAAAAGCTGTTTCAAAATTTACAAACGTCCAAATCCAGACTTAGGGCCTACTTACTTGTTTGGGGGTCCATATGACTTCCAAGCTCGCGGTGTAGCTGCAGTAGTGGTCAGGGACTGCCACACCAGAGGTCCCACCAACGTATGTATTACAAGTAAGGAGGTCAAACCTAAATGAGACCACTGCCGCGATCAATGGCATTGGTGCAGCTGACTTGAGGCCGCAATATGCTTGGTGCTGCCGCTGTGGCACCCCAAGCATATTACAGGTTTCCTCATACTGGCGCTGAGGAAACCTAGGGGGTCTGCCTGTTCCCTCAGGGCCTAGGGATGCATGCAGGGGGCATATGGTGTCCCCCCCCCTCTGCATGCATGCACCCACAGTTCCAGCATAGCATGGACTTTACAGTCCTGCCATGCTGGAATGTGCTGTGGTGGGCCCATGGCACCACCTTTCTAAGACTCTCCTATTAGCCTTTGAAAGGCAGCACCATAGGATCATTGCCGCCGGACCGCCCACCCGGATTACAATATTTAATCCAGCAGATGGTTGGCTTTGGCGGTGTGGGAGCGGTGCAGTGGCATGGTGCCTCGCTCCCACACAGCTAAAGTAGTAATCAGGACCACATGGTTCAAGCCAATTGACACAGATGACCTGCATCTACCCATAAGGTTGGAGACAGTGTTTATCTGTGCTCTTTACATTTACTGTGTTCACTCTATTGGACTACATTTATGGAACTTTTCTAAGTTTCTAGGATTGCAAACCCTGTTACAGTTCATCTCAAACTTCCTCTGGTAGGAGACTTCACCCTTCCTTCCATGTTTCTCATCTAAAACCTTATCACCTTTGTAAAGGCAAGTCAAATTTGGAAAAAAGCTAGCCTGTATTCTTTGATAGACACCCTGAGTACAAAGTCCAAGATAAGTGATTACTGATATTTTAGAAGGAATGTACAATACGTTATTGATTGTTTAGGGTATAATCCATGTGACCACTCTTTGGAACCAGCAGACCATGTTATGTGGGCCCTTTTGATTAGACAATTTTACTCTACGCACCACATGTGGGGTTGCCGTGCAAGTTCTTTTTGTCTTCCTTGCTAAATGTGACTCCCCGCGTTGGCTAAAAATGTTTTCTCAAAGGAGCAACGATGCCATCACTGACAGTCTTATTTTAATCCTCATGTATTGGGTTCCCAAGTCCTTTTAATTGAATGTAGCATTAACTTCTTGTTTTCTACTTCTTATTTAGTTTCATTTAGGAGTAGTACAAAAATCATGAATTATTATTGTTACCGTTGAAGGACTAGGCTATTCTAAGGCCCAGCGGTGCCAGGGGACAACACCTGAAACCTTCGTGGGTTACCTGTTCCGGCGTACAAATCACAGAGACCCGGGACACTTCCTTCAGCGTCAAAGATCGAGGTTTATTTACTGCAGGGAACACAGAAGTCACAAGAAGTACAACATATGTAGGTTCTAGGAGACTGCTTCAAATTGCAATAGTGGATCGCTCCTTTTATACAGATTTCCGTCATAGCACAACATGGCGAACAAAAGGGTACAACTCAGTTCCCACAGTAAACTTCAAAAGGGCTGCTTTCATGTATTCAGGATCCCGGAACATAATTACAGTAGCATCGCCGGTTCCCAACTGTAAGAGTATATTATCCCAACATTTAGTACATTCCATTCCGGCTGTAAACGAGTTTGAAAGAAGACAGAAACAAGTGGAAGGAAGACAAAGATAGACAGCAGATTGGTGTAGGGGGCGATATCGGAAACATGATTGCAGGATCAAAGGAGTCGTGCCTAATGAATGCACGGCTGAAACAATAGACCGGCACAGCAAGATGAGCCTCGAGCGGGGCCATCTGCCTTTGCAGTGTCATCCCCCTCGTCATAAAGACACCCTCGAAGGAACACGTGTCTTCCGCAAGAGCTTGGGGATCCCAGGGTCACGAAGCGGACAGTGTCCGTTCGCTGGCTACTTGAGGGCAAGAGACAAAATGGATGCCGTATCTAAAATGGAACCAGTGGTTTCAGATGAAGAAACCCACGAATAAGACGAACGGTTCAAGTCAGTGTAGCGAAAACGCGTACACCCACTAAACACGTCATTTGCGGTTCATAGATACCAAAGTCGTCCATATTCGAATGAGTCAAAAACACCACTATAATTGTCACGGAACCTCAGACACTCCTTTTGCCCTCATGTAGGCAAGCACTAGTCGATATCGGAATCGATCTCGATATTCATCAGATCATTCAGATGTTGCTGCAACTTCATTCTATCCATCAATGCTTCCTTGGTAACAGATGGTCGTCTTATACACGTCGTAGCACAGAGGCCACATAAGGCAGGACCACACTGTACGCAAAGACAACACGTGAACAGAAATGCTACAACAACCCCAATGATCATCAGAATCTTCCAACCCCACGTCAACATCAGGCCCCAGAACCATCCTAGTACCGTCCAATCACCTACGTCCACGTGTATGGACTCGGAGATCGTGTGCAACTTCGAGATGGCTTGATAGACAGTTGGAGCGTTATCAGGGATGAAAGTACAACAACTCGAATGGATCACCTTACATACACCGCCTCTATCTGCAAGAACAACGTCTAAAACCATACGGTTTTGTAACGTCATAAGCCTGTCCGCCTGAAGCTCTGCTGTCAGATTACCAAGAGCACTTGCAGTTATATTAGCAGTCGATTCTACCACACGAGTCAACTGTCTCAGGTTCCTACTATTGATCATAGGTCCCCAAAACGGCAGGAAACCCTTAAAGAAGTCTCCTGCTTCTTGACCGGCAGTGTCTTCTTCGCTAATAACACCTCTCACAACTCTAGTCTTGTGATATTCCGAACCAACTGTGAAGGTCGGTGGCAACAGATTCGCAATATAACAGGTGCCCGAGAAGTCACGAGGCAACCATGTATATGCGCGGTCATAACATACAAAGCATGTACCCTTGGCAGTCAGAAGAACAGGGGAAGAGAGCGTTGGTAAAACATAAGTTTCAGTGCAAGCACTCCTCCCAAGCTGAGCTCGCGGGCTTCGGCCAAGACCTTTCAAACAGAAATTGCCGAGGTGGGGTACGATCCAGATCGGAGACGAGCTTTTAAGCTGTCTATCACCCACTGACATGCTATACTCAGCCTCACTCAGATCCCTGTATGCTCGCACCTCTTCCTCTGGGATAAGCGATGCATCAAAAATATCTCTATCTAAATCAGCAATCGCTATTGCCAAAGGCTTGTGGTACGGGCCAGGACCATGATCTGCAGTGCTTGGCTCTCGATGGAGGTAGGAATCTAGTGCGCTACGAAACATAGTTTGGAATGCTCGAGCTGACCCCTGGGAACTATAAGGAAGGACCAATTACGGAATTCCCCGATCCATGGTATGTGGCATTAAACCACACACCCAACAGTTAGTAGTGTTCATCACCAACTGATGTTGATGAAGAAGCTGGACAAAGGAGTTATTCATGAATTCCGCACGTCTAATCTGTTCATGTTGGGGTAGAGGATGAAAGGAATGTGGAGAAACAGTGGGAGTAGATTTTGGTGCAGAAGAAGAAGTAGGTAAAACAGAAGGCAGTAACGACTGTAGTCCAAAATACACTCCACCCACCAGTAGCATGGAAACAGTTAAGAACAACAGGAACAACTGAAACAGAAAGCATTTTGTTCGTACAACCCTATGTAATGTCGATCTTTGAGCTAGCGTCTTCTCCACTTCCGACAACTTTGAGAATTCCATCCTCTAAAAACCGTCCGCAACGTTCTTGACGCACTTCGTTCTGAGTAGCGATTATCAATTCCCAGGAGTTCCCAGGAATCGACAAAAGTACCGACCTAGTGTCAGGAACCTGCTAAACAGAAGGAAGTACCCGCACAGCCCTACGGTCAACCCGGATGTGAGGTTTCTATAATCAAACGTTCAATTTCAATGCGAATCTCCTAGCTGTGGAAAAAACAATCGTGGAAAAGAACTCAAGAATTAATAGAAAATGCAATTGTTCATAGTGTTCAAAACGACAGTAAGGGGGGGTAATATGAATTCAAAAAGGGGCAAAAACAAAAAAGTTTTATTAGTCTTTGTTGTGAGAACGAAGAAAATATCTGCTTCTTCCAGGACGAGTCTGCTCTTCAAATAATTGTTCAAATTGCGGAACAGAGTCCTGTCGATCAGATGATAGTTCAAGTCTCGAGTTCTCCAATGGCGAAGGTTCACCAAATGTATCTGACTGCAATGAAGTGTCTCCTACAAGTTGAGCATCACTGAATGGCACAAATTTTATTGGGGTCCCGGTTTCCGTTGCGCCGATTCCTGTCCTCACCCACGAATCTGCTTGTAAAGGAATAGGCACCTTCTTGGTGTGGGTGGCATGCACCCAGTTTTTCCGGCCTTCCAAACGAACTGCAGTTCTCGTGGCAAGGAGGACTTGGAATGGACCAACGAATCTCGGCTCCAAATTGCGCTTCCTGCCGAAGTTACGGGTGACCACCCAGTCACCCGGTTGGAGCCGATGTCCAGGACCCTCAGTCTGTGCCGGTAGAGCTTCAAAGACCTGTTGATGAATTAACCTCAGATTAGCAGTCAGATCAAGAAGATAATCAATTAACATTGGGTATTCAAGACTATCAAAGGCCCTAGGCCTCGGGACCCCCCAAATGTTCGCAGGACGGCCGAACACAATCTCATATGGGCTAAGCCCTACTTGAGAGTGTACAGTCACCCTGGTCGACAAGAGAGGCAGAGGCAAGGCATCAGGCCATGACAGACCAGTCGTAGCTTGAATCTTAGCAAGTTTCAGTTTCAGAGTACCATTGTACCCTTCAACTAAACCTGCTGACTGGGGATGATTGGCGCTATGGAATTTTTTGTCGAATTCCAAGGCCTTTACACACACTCTGCATCACACTCCCCACAAACTCACTTCCGTTATCTGACCACACAATCCGTGGCATTCCATACCGAGGAAAGTATTCCTTCAGTAGGACTTTCGCTGTGGACATGGCAGTATTATCTTTGAGAGGATAGGCCTCGATCCATCTAGAGAATGCGCAAACCACAACTAAAACGTACTTCAGGTTATTGCATCTCTCCATATGGATGAAGTCCAGTTGGATAACCTCAAAGGGACATGTAGGAGGAGCAAAATGGCCAGGTGGAGTAGGAGGGCCCTTGCCAGGATTGTACATCATGCATACCATACAATTCTTAACCACTCTCTCAGCACACTTAGCGATACCATCATTCTTCCATACAGGGAACAGCAACTTGCAGATACCTTTCACGCTAATATGTGACAAGCCGTGACCCATAGTCACAACGGCTAGCACATATGCATCCGGCAACATCCATTTCTGACTTTCCGACAAATCAATCCAACATCCATGTGCGTCTAACTTTCCCGTGCTTTCTTTCCACTTAGTCTTTTCAGTTTCGGTGGCCTCATTCTGAATCGCTTTCACACTCTCAACAGTGTCCTCACACATACCAGTCTCTGCCGGCCACCTTACTGAACTCGTAACGTACATTCGGGTTGCAAGGTTCTTAGCTGTCTCTTTAGCAATGTCATCCACAAACGCGTTACCACGACCAACATCATCCGTCACCTTTCGGTGCGCGCTACATTTAATAATCGCCACCTGCTTAGGCAATGTAAGTGCATCCAAAAGATCGTTCACGAGCTGTCCGTGTTGGATCTTCGTACCATGCGATGTCATAAATCCTCTTTCTCTCCACAATCGACCAAAGCTATGTGCAACGCCAAATGCATATTGACTATCAGCAAACACATTCACTCGCTTTCCCTTTGACAAAACACACGCTCTCGTCAACGCAATCAACTCTGCCGCCTGTGCGGAATTCTGACTCAATCTCGCAGTTTCCACAACCGTACTCAACGTCACCACAGCATACTCAGTCGTCACATCACCATTCGGCAACTTAAAGCACGAACCATCAACATACAAAGTACCATCGGGATCTGCCAATGGAGTGTTTTTTAGGTCAACACGACCCTTCGTTTCTTCCTCAGTTCGCAAATAACAATCATGTGGTGGTACATCATCTGATTCCATATGAGTTGGCAACAACGTCGCCGGGTTTAGTACATTACAGCGCTTTATTTGTATATGACTTGCCAAAAGCGTCAACTCATAACCGGACAACCTTGCGCTCGTCAAGGGTTGGGTTTTTGTACGGTTTAAAAGAGTGTCAACTGCATGCGGAACCATCACCGTAAGCATATTATCCATGACCAATCCTGCAGATTGTCGGATGGACACCGCAGCCGCCCCTGTCGCTCTTAGACAACTCGGCAACGCTCTAGCTACTGGGTCTAAGGTCGAGGAAAAATATGCACATGGACGCTGTTTACCACCAAATTGCTGCGTCAAGACACTCAACGCACAACCCTCTCTCTCGTGAACGTATAGTGTAAACGGCTTACTGTAGTCAGGAGTACCTAACACAGGAGCCGAACACAACGCATCACGCAATTCAGAAAAACTTTTCTGACACTCTTCAGTCCAGGGCAAAGGAGTTGGAACATCCTTGCACGTGAGGGCTACCAATGGCTTCGCTAGCAATGAAAAATTTGGAATCCATTGCCTGCAGTATGACGTGATACCTAGAAAGGCACGCACATCTCTCTGAGTTGTTGGCACAGTCATTCGAGCGATCGCTGCAATTCTCTCTGGGGTCAACCTTCTTCCCTCCTTTGACAATAAGTGACCTAAATAGGTTACTTCTTGACAACAATACTGCAGTTTAGAAGGTGACACCTTATGATGTAAGTTACAGAGATGCTGTAACAGCGATACTGTAGCAATTTTGCAAATCTCTTTGGTGTCAGCAGCCACTAACAAGTCATCAACATACTGGATCAAGGCCGCCCCAGCCAGTAACTCAAACGCATCAAGTTGACTCTTCAGGGCTTGGCTGTATATCGATGGACTCTCACAGTAGCCCTGAGGAGCACGTTTAAACCTGAAGCTGCGACCACCTAATGAGAAGCCGAATAGATCTCTGCTTTCCTCAGCAATCGGAATGCTAAAGAAAGCATTCTTCAGATCGATCACTGAGAACCAAGAAGCAGAGGCTGGAATCAGAGTCAGTAAGGCCGTAATGTCAGGCACCACAGGAAATTGTGGAATCACAATTTTGTTCACCTCCCGTAAGTCAATGACAAAACGATACACAGGAGGCTTAGATGGATCAGTGCGTTTCAAAATAGGTAACACAGGACTATTACACACATTTCCCCGAGTCTCCTCGATGACATCCTTCTCGATCAAGTCATAGATAATCACTAACAGCGCCCGTTCACCATCAAGAGAGATACGGTACTGGGGAATACGTGGCAATCGTACATTCGATTTCAATTGGACAACATAAGGTGATATGTCCAGTAGGCCCACATCATTGGGACCTGTTGCCCACAAAGACTCAGGAAGAGAACTCAATTCCGGTGGGAGCTTATCAGTTGACAAATACATAGGAGAGATCACTCTCTGTCCTAAAGTAAGCTCCACTCCCGCAGGAGAACAATACAGGGTCGCATATAACCGTTTCAGCAAATCCGGGCCCAAAAGATTCTCACCACAACCAGTAGTCAAAATCAAAGGAGCTTGTAGCTCGCGAGGCCCAATTGTAAGGGGCAAAGGGCAAGAAACCGGATTGCTAACGGGGGCGCCAGAGAATCCAACGGAAACATTCGTTAAGCCAGACAAAGGTGCGCCAGGGAGTTTTGAAAACATGATGGAACTTTTCGCTGCACCAGTGTCCAACAGAAAAGGCTCAACTACGCCCGATGTGGCAACTGCGACGTAAGGCCCTTTCTGATCAACCGGAACTGATACTACTCCCTCTCTTTGTCTATGGCTGTCCTAGTAGTTACCGTCATTAATATCATGCTCGATGTAACAGTCCTCCACATGATACTGTGCAGATCTACCTGACGAGGAACCACGCTGATCAAAACAATTATTGGAATCTGATGAAATATTAGAACGCTCATTCTGATTTTGAGTAACACCACAACCTCTACCACGCGAAGCCTGTTGAGGACCACTACGACCTCCTCGAGCCGAACCACCATTATTTCGGTCGCGCAGAACCGGACAATCAAACTTCAAATGACCCTCACCTCTACAGTATGCACATTGATTATATCCGAGCATAGGTCTCGGCGTGGAAGAGTCATTACGCGACTGCAACCTAGAAAATCGTGATTGTGATCTATTCTGCTGCTGAGAGTCATTCTGATTTGAGCGCGGAGGATACGCTTGCTGCAACAAAACTTTAGTTTTAAGATCCTTAGTTTTCTTATCCGCACGATCATTTTCCTCCTTTTCTCTATTTTCGTAATATTGAGCCGTGGCTAATATCTGAGGAGAGGTAGAAACAGCCCACGAACTCTCAGAATTTTTCAATTTGTTGCTGAGGTCAGGCAACAAATTCGATACAAATTTATCTATGAACAATCTGACCTCCCTCAGTACTCATATCCTGACCACTATGATCGATGAATGCCTCCTCAAATCTCGTAAAGAAATCGGAGACACTCTCGTCCTTCTTTTGCTTGCACGCAGACAGTTTATCCCAATTAACTCTCATTGCTGGCATAAGTGTCTTCATAAGCATAATTATCCTCTGGGGCAGATTTTCAATAATCTGTTCAGGCTTAGCCCCACCAACTTGTCGTCCGTCGGCCGCCGCAAGAGCAGCCCAATCACCGCCCAACTCGGCTACGTGATTCTCTTGACGGATTTTTGCCCAAATTGGTTGAGGTACTACGTTACCGAACAACATGTCGATATCGGCAAGGTTCATAATGGTAGCATCCACCAATTGGGATAACTCCTTATAATAACCAGCCGTATTTTTGCGGGGGTCAGGTAGAGTTTGTTTCACCTGCAAGACTTCCGATCGCTTCCATGGGAGGTGTATCCAAACTCTCTGGAAGTGTGGCGGAATGATAGGAACGGCAGTTGCATCACCTGGCATCCAAACTGGGGGGACTTCTCGCATGGGATACTGCCCAGGTGTTGCCATCCACTCCTCAGTTTCGTCCTTAAACAATGCTCGAGGTAGTACAGTAGGCCGAAAAGATAGAAGATGTTCTACAGCACGTCGAACATTACTACCCACAATCATACCACTCGAAAACTGATGCTGAAGTTCAGTCACTTCGGGCGGCACATTGTCTACTTCATCATTATCCATCACTTCTCGTAAACATTTACACATTTCCTCAAACACAAATCTCTGTGTGGGCTCATTGAATTGAGAGAAGGTCTCATAAACCAGGCGCGGAGTGTGTTTAATGGGATACCTAATCCAATTACGCGCCATTTTTATTAACGTATCACTCTCCCTACCACCAGGAATTTGACTTCGACGTTGAGGGACATCGGAAACATCGGACCCAAGGATCGGTCCAAATGGAGAGTAAAGATTAGCAACAGCATTAGGTATGCGACTACGAACAGACGGAGAAGAGGAGAGAAGTACGGGAGCAACAACATGGGGACTAAACACAGGAGCAGTAGGAGTAGTCAAAAGAGCAGAAGTAGCGGGAACAGTAGACTGAGAAGGTATAGGCAGTGGAGCAGTGGGAACAGGAGCAGGTAAGGGAATAGGAACGACTTGGGGAACAAGAGGATTCGGAAGAACAGGACCAGCGATAGACTGACCAGCAGCTGCCGGAACGACAGGTTGAGGAACAGGAGGAACCACAGGGGCTGTAGTATCCTGTGCGTATGGAGGTGGTGACTTCAATAGGTAGGATAACAAAGGGTCCTCTACTGCTTCCTCTCCCTTCTTGTCAGTACTCGACGGTAAAACGGGATAACACTTATCCACCGCCATACGTTGTAGTCTATCAAAAACTTCCTTTTCCTTCTCTTCTTTGTCTCGCTGAAACTGCTCGGCATTTCTCATCGTCGTAACAATACCTTTCCTCTTATTTCTCTTAAGCTGTTTGATTTCCTTCTGCTTGGCCTCTTTACGCCATAACCGAAAGGAATCAAACATGGCCGGCCTAGACTTCCTTTTGAACAGTTTTGCTTCAAGATTATCCAAAATTGCAGTTTCGAAACTACCATGAGGTGGCCAACTAAGGACACCGTCATCTTTAGTGTAGCGGATCCAATAATCATTATATGCGATAGGACCCACTCCATGTCGACTATATAACTCATAGACCGGAGTTCCAACTGGAGGTATCGGACATGAGTCCTCCAATCGGGAATCCGCATCACAACTTTTAAAGCAACTAAACAAAGTACTACGGCCAGGCATCGTGCACACTAACCGAGTTTCACAAACTTCAAGGGTTATTGGATTACGATGTCCTTGCAAAAATGCAAAACCCTCGGTTTTTGGCAATTGAAATCGTCAAATAAAACCCAACAACTAAGAACCAAATACTAAGAACCACAAATGCAATGGAACCATGCAAACAACCAAGCAACAACAAAAACCAAGGACTCTGGGAGCAACCCACAAATACTTAACTGAAAGAGCAATGGCGTCACCAGGATGGCCCGTCTATCGTCTCGCTGTTCAAAGGACTACGCCAGGTGCCAAAACAGGTCGACAGTCAGGGCATCAGTCCGCCGCAGCCGTCAGGAGGCGAGGATCTTCGCGGGAAAAGTCTTCGGGCCACTTGTTTCGACAACAGGATCGATGAAGCGGGGTGCACCTTCCCTCGGAGATTTCACACAAAGTTCCTCACGATCGTCGGGCTTTGGACCGGTACCACTGATGTCGCCCCATGTTGGGCGCCAACTGAAGGACTGGGCTATTCTAAGGCCCAGCGGTGCCAGGGGACAACACCTGAAACCTTCGTGGGTTACCTGTTCCGGCGTACAAATCACAGAGACACGGGACACTTCCTTCGGCGTCAAAGATCGAGGTTTATTTACCTCAGGGAACACAGAAGTCACAAGAAGTACAACATATGTAGGTTCTAGGAGACTGCTTTAAATTGCAAAATGCTCCTTTTATACAGATTTCCGTCATAGCACAACATGGCGAACAAAAGGTTACAACTCAGTTCCCACAGTAAACTTCAAAAGGGCTGCTTTCATGTATTCAGGATCCCAGAACATAATTACAGTAGCATTGCCGGTTCCCAACTGTAAGAGTATATTATCCCAACATTTAGTACATTCCATTCCGGCTGTAAACGAGTTTGAAAGAAGACAGAAACAGGTGGAAGGAAGACAAAGATAGACAGCAGATTGGTGTAGTGGGCGATTTCGGAAACATGATTGCAGGATCAAAGGAGTCATGCCTAATGAATGCACGGCTGAAACAATAGACCGGCACAGCAAGATGAGCCTCGAGCGGGGCCATCTGCCTTTGCAGTGTCATCCCCCTCGTCATAAAGACACCCTCGAAGGAACACGTGTCTTCCGCAAGAGCTTGGGGATCCCAGGGTCACGAAGCGGACAGTGTCCGTTCGCTGGCTACTTGAGGGCAAGAGACAAAATGGATGCCGTATCTAAAATGGAACCCGTGGGTTCAGATGAAGAAACCCACGAATAAGACGAACGGTTCAAGTCAGTGTAGCGAAAACGCGTACACCCACTAAACACGTCATTTGCGGTTCATAGATACCAAACTCGACCATATTCGAACGAGTCAAAAACACCACTATAATTGTCACGGAACCTCACCGTGGTGAACATGTTTTCTTTTTATTAAAAGGTATCTATTTATCATCCCAATATGAGATGGCCAACACCTTCTTGGGGTTATGTCATGTCCTGTTTCTGACTGTATAAATGAGCTCATTTGTAAGTCCAGATGTGTCGCAATTGTCCCTCAGTAATTGCATACTCACTGGACTTCGTGAAGTCTGCGAGCTCTCCAGTTCCTGTAGCTTATTTCTCCATCTCCTGAACCCCGCCTGGCTAGAAAGAAGGCTTTTTCTTTCTCCAATTTTTCTTCTTCTTGCCGAATTATTTTTGTGAGCATTGCTGAACTTACTGTTAAATTCTGCCATCTGGCACTGCCTGTGGAGATAACAGGCCATCTCCTTGAAACAAGAAGATCATCCAGGCATCACCTAAAAGACCAGCCCTTGACACACACAGCCACACAACACTATTACTACAATTTTAAACAATGCATTTGGAGAAATCTCCAACAATCTGCACTATTTGTAGAATATGCAACAAACAGCCTGTTTGCCTTTGAAATAAAATTAAGTGACAGTACTAGCCTATTTCCCTCTAACACAAACAAAGTGCCCTAATGGATTACTTTGAAGACACTTGGGTTGAAAGACGGCACTGCTCTGAACACACAAGCCAACCATAAATCCAAATACCATGGTGAAAAGTCTATGACAGCACCATAGCTCAAGAAGCCAATACCAACAACGCAGTAGTAGGATGGAGCAATGCCTTAAAAGTGACATTAGGGAGAACCCAACCTACACTATACAAATTCATAGAAACCCTAAGAAAAAAAATAACAAAGCTTGCAAAAACTAGAATGGAGTAATCAGTAAATCAAATTCAAACTAAAATTAACAAACAAACCAAGAAAATGTACAACATGCTACAATGTCAAGTAAAGCTCTTCATTAAGGAGTGCACTAATTAGAATCACTAGCAAAAAGCCTATCATAAAAAAATCTATTGACACACTAACCAATAAACCCTAACATAGGTGTGCACCAGCATATTTAAAATATTTTTAGTAAAATATTAAACAATGTATTTTTATACATCAGCCAAAACAACACACAAGTAAAATAGAAAAAAAGACTGACACATACAACATTTTATATATTTTAATTAGTTAAAAATGAACAAATCACCAAGCACAAAGCTCATTATTGCAAATAAAATCTAAAGGAAACAAATAAATACTACATATCCAATATAAAATAACTCCCAGCAATAACATAAAAAACACATACATAACGAAATATAACATTTCTCACCCAAGCATAATTGCACAAATAAAGCTTACTGTTCTGTAGCAGTAGATCCTCCTCAATATCCATGTTGTAAAAATATAAGCCACAAAAAATCAGGAAAAAATAAATCCAAAAAATCCCAAAAATCTAGGGAAATCAAAATAAAAAATAATGGTTTATTAGAATCAGTATGAATTAACTTGGGAAACAAAATGCAAAATCAAAACGTCCATATGAAAAC
Organism: Lissotriton vulgaris; assembly: GCF_964263255.1. Taxonomy (NCBI): domain Eukaryota; kingdom Metazoa; phylum Chordata; class Amphibia; order Caudata; family Salamandridae; genus Lissotriton; species Lissotriton vulgaris. The sequence continues at coordinate 971,304,691 of NC_141693.1, read as the reverse complement.
TTTGGATCTATTAACCGCTAGAAGAACATGCAAACCCCAACCACAGAAAGCATAACATAACATGCGTAATTGTAAAGTGCATGTTCACCCAGAAGGGTATCTTGGCACTAAATAGCAGATGTTTATTGTTACCAACTCAAAGGTACTGATTTTATTGACCTTAGAAGGATGAAAGGCTGAGTAGATTTGAACCTGTGACCATTGCGTCAAACACAGGACTCTACAATGGACTCATTAGTCCACTAAAGCCACCAGACCCAGCTATCCTCACACATAATATAAACATTACATTCAAACTAAGCAAAACACATTCATAACTGTTGTAATCTTGCCTTTTATTTTACTTGGTATGTTCCGCCTTGTTTCCCCCTCCCTTTTTGGTATGTGCTGCCAGAGCCTGCCTTGGAATGTTGGCATCTCTATGGCAGTCGTCTGAAAGATGGTGACAGAATAAAGTCTCTACTTACATACTTCTGCGTTTGGAGTTTTTTTTACAAGAAGTACATTATATAATATGAAGATGCAATACTACCAAACTCTAACTAGGCTTAACACAGTACCCTGTTAAACAAAATAACACAAAGTATGCATAAAACACCCAAAAAGATGAAACCAACATTATTTCTACCAATAACTAGTTCTACCTACATCCCGTACCCCAAACCCCTACAGAAAACCTTTAAAAAAGTCTTACATCATCAGAAGAGCAGTTGCAAATTACTGTGATTGACACCAACAAAAACCATTGAAAAATGTCACAAAAAGACCACAAATGGAAAGTTAGTGGTAAAACAGTGTGCCCTAGATACAAGCAAAAAAGACTATCTCCCTATATAAAACAATGGGACTTTAAATAAAAATGATAAAAAAATTATTACAAATGTTATCAAAATGTAAAATATCAATAAATGTGAAATAAAATATGACATTTCGATGTAAACTATAAACTAAAGAATACTATAAAATCCCCAAATTAATAATATAGTATTATTGATAAAATACTTAAAAACTACATAAAAGATTTCAAATAAAATTATGTTGGACAAATGTATTTAGTTAAAAATATAAATGTGCCAAACTTGAAAAAAATATGTAACAATGAAAACGCCAAACACTGTTTTTTTTGTATTTTAATTTTTAGTGCAAATAAACACTTACAATCCCATTCTGTCCTGGGCGCCCAGGGCTGAAGTTCTTGCTTTACCTGGAGCCGACCGGGCCTGCCCCTTTGTTTCAGGGCATGGTGTAATCATTGGACCCTTTGGGGCTTTAGACCAGCCTCATTTCTATTCCCCATTCTAATAGAGGTTCCCAAACAGTGCTATTTACATTATGTGCCATCCCAGATTCTAAACGTGCAATTCTCAGTGCAGCTCTGAGCCAATTTTCATACAGGGGTGGGCTAGCATCCTTCCATATCTTACAAATCTCTCTACGAACAATAAGAATAAGGTTAAAAAATAAAGCCACCTGTGTCCCCCTTAACCCACAAATAAGATCAGTGTCCAAGCCAAAAAAACCTCTAACTGTGTTCAAACTGAGTTTCACCTTATAGATACTCTCCAATGCCTTCTCCACATTGGCCAAAAGAGACCCAAGATAGGACAGTCGTAAAAAACATGGATATCATCCGCCTCTAACAGTCCACATCTAGGGCAACAAGGGGGCGGGCTCACAAACTTCACCATTTTCTTCGGCGTGTAGTATAGACTGTTAATAGCATAGAAATGTTTTTTCTTGAGAGAGGCAGACCTGACATATCTGTACAGATATTGGAGAGATATATCATAGAGGGTGACTGAGGCGGACTCCAGGGTGGACGAGCTCCAGACAAGATGTAATGGGGGTGCCTGTACTTCCTCCGCCTCAAGCATTTTTTTATACCAAAGTCCCACTTCCCTCTTCCTAGAACCCGGAGATTGGAGAGCAAACTCAATGTCCCAGGTACCGCCGATGTTCTCCTTCTCAGAAGAAAACCAGGAAGAATGTTGGATATATTTAAATCTAGAAAAGGAGTCCCCGATCTTTGATTTCAGAACCTACCAAGGAGGAACCCTTTCTGATGTTACCAGGTCTGACCAGATTGTTATTCCTGCTCTCCTAATAGGAATGGACAGACTGTCCCTAAGGCACAATGGCAAACCCAGAGACTACCAGATTTGGGCAAAATCAGAGTAGTATTTTATGCCCCATCTTCCCTTTACTCTACTCCAAACTGAGAGGGCAAGTTTTAATACCTTGAGGTGCACTTTTTATATAGAACCTTGGTGCACCAAATTTATATAAAAAGCCAGGTCAGCCCCCCTCTAGGTCAGCCATTATATTCAAGATCTGCCCCCATCGGGGTTAGAAAGAAGGCTTCGAATATTTTTCAGCTGAAAGGCAAAGGCGTACCAAAGGACGTCCGGTAGCGCGAGTCCCCACTTCAACAACTTTCTTTTCAGTATTTTCCATGATAACCTGGAATTTTTATTTGCCCAAATAAAGCTGCCAATTTTTCCCTGAATTTTCCCCAAGATTTTATCAGGAAAGGTCAGGGGTATCGCGTTAAATAGATATGTCAATTTAGGTAAAATTACCATCTTGACCAGGTTGACACTGCCATATATTGTCAGAGGGAGATTCTGCCATCTCAGAAAGAGTTGGTCAATATCCTTGGTCACCCTCTTTATATTAATCTGCACTATACTGTTAAGATCTGGAGTTATTATTATGCCCAAGTACGTAAACTGGCTGCTTTGGGCTCCTTCCCAATTGTCCACCCCCAAGCTCATTATTTCAGTTTTTGAATTGTTAATCAGGTAGCCGGAATACCAACCGAAATCTATCATTATCTCCTCGACTTTAGGAAATACCTCGGTCTGGTTGCTGGTGTAAACCAGCAGATCGTCAGCGTATAACGCCAGCTTACTTCTGTAATCTTTTACTCTGAAGGGTGTTATCCTATCATCGATCCTCAGCACCTGCGCCAAAGGCTCGATATAGAGATCGAACAGGAGGGGTGAAATGGGGCACCCCTGCCTGGTACCCCTCTTTATGGTGAAGCGTGGTGTCAGAGACCCATTTAATAAAATCATGGCTGAGGCAGGCACCCTCATAGCATCCTCTCACTGTTTGAATAAAAATTGTACCGAAACCCATAGTGCTCAGGACGTCCCACAAGAATCCCCAATTGACGTGGTCGAAGGCCTTCACAGCGTCACATGCAGCAACTGCCAAGGGCTCCGACCGTGCCACTGACAGTTCGAAACTGCCTATCAACAGTAGGGTCAGCTCATGGATATATCTACCAGGGATAAAACCCTTCTGGTCAGAATTAATAAGTGGTGGGGACAACTTAGCCAATTGCATTTAGCAGGGAGATGTGCCTAAAAGAATCTGCCTTAAGGGGGTCCTTCCCTGGTTTTAATATAAGGACAATTGTGGACTCCTTCCACGATGGCGGGGCCTACCCTCTGGGCTGTAAACATAATTAAACAGTTCACATAGCCTTGGCACTAAGACATCTTGAAGCACTTTATAGTCTTCCCCAGGAAGAGCGTCAGGCCCTGATGCTTTATTGTTTTTTTTATGTGGAGTCTAATTTCTTCCTCCATAAAGGGGCAATTGGGGATATCTCGGCCTTCATCTGTCAACCTAAGTAGAGCCTTACTCTCCAGCAAATGCAGGGTATTCACAGAACTTAGGGACGGCTCTTCGTCATATAGTTCAAAGAACAGGGAGAGAAGACATTTTTCCACATACTCCTGCTGGCAGGATATGGTACCCTGATCATCAATGAATAATCTATTTATGTTATTCCTCACCCGGTCTGCTCTAATATTACTGGCCAGTATTGCCCCAGCCCTTTCGCCATACTCGTAATTGTCCATAGAATATACGGCCCACTGTGCCTTAGCTTTCAGATCCAACAATCCTCGATATTCTGAGCGAAGGCGTTCTAAATCCACTAAAACCTGTGGTAGATTATCTGCATGGGTATTCAATCTTAAGGTCTCTAAAGATGAGATTTTGCCTTCCAAAGTTCTAAACTTCATCGCGTCCTACGCCAAACACTGTTCTGACAGAATATGTAACTTGTATTTTTTTTTAAATTGTATAAAAAGGCTGCTTTTTGATATTATGTATAAAATATATATGTAATAACGTATACATTGAATAAATGTTGAAATATAAAATGACTAACTGTACACTGTTCCTTTATTAATAAAAACTGTAAATATTAATAATGTATGTGACAAATGCATTACCCACTCCAATCTAAACCATTTAGCGGAAGGTGTTGGACGCTAACGGGGTAACATTTACTACTCCCACTTCAGTTTAAACCACTTAAGGGAATGTGCTGGACACTAAAGGAGTAATATTTACTATTCCCACTCCAGACTAAGTCATTTCTTTATTATAAACTAGCAGCCCACCCCAGCGTTGCCTGGGGGCAATGAGGCTTCAGGGCCATCCGCCCGCCCAGGCCCCTGCCCACCCCGACATTGTCCATGCATGCCCATGCACGGACACGGACCAGGCCCCCCTCCCGCCCCGACTCCCTCCCTCCCCGACTCACTCCGGCCCCCCTCCCACCCCGACTCACTCGCGCCCCCCTCCCGCCCCGACTCACTCGCGCCCCCCTCCTGCCCCGACTCACTCGCGCTCCGACATTTTCCTTTACTGCTGCCTCTTCCAGCTGATAGCACTGCGAAGGTCCTTCTTGCCTCCCCCTGCATCACACAGTCTCGCACTGAACTTTCCCTTTCCTTACCTGTGCCGCCTCTCCTCACTGCACAGTCGCTCGTCACTACGCCGCCGCTCCTCCTTCGTCGTCTTCACGCACGTCGCATCGCAGTCATCACGCACGTCGCGTCGCGGCCAGCGCTAGGTCCCGGCCGGCGCTACTTTCAGGGGACTACTTTGTTTTCAAACTTAATTTTTTTTATTTACTTTTTTAAAAAATTTATATAGCCTATGTCCATCTACACACCCTGACATTTTCATAGATGTATCGGGTGTGTAGATTGGCGCTGTGGTTCCCGAGTTTACCTGGCCAAAAGATGCAAGTTCTCTCTTTATAATAGTAGTATAGATAAATATACATATTTTATAGCAATTAATTAAATATCATAATTTTTGTGCAGATGTATATAAGAAATACAGCAAACATTAGATATAATAAATAAATAAACAATGTATAGAGTTAATTTTTGCTTTATTAGAAATAAAAAATAATATGTATATAAATATATATAATAAAAAAATTGAACATTCATTTACAAGCAAATTAGTATTCAGCATTGTAATAATGTCCTGCTCCTATAACATAGCACATATAGTACTTAAAACTTTATTATAAATAATAATTTTAAATGAATTTTTCAAAATATAAAAAATAACATCAAATAACACTTAAAACTAACATATAAAAACAATACCATACATAACGATATTTTTTTACTAAATTACATTTTTACAACAATATTAAAAACAATATCTGAAATTATATTCTTATCTCTAATATTCCTATCCACGATATGTTTGACATCAATGTTCTTTAGACAACATTTATATATCACAATATTTTCAATTCAATACTTTGTCCAAACACCACTCACTTAAGATGTTCATACATTTGTCAATGCTTTTTTTTTAAATATAGAAGATGCACCACACTTACGCTTCATTGTTGGATAGCACCTACAAACTCATGGAGCGCATTAGATGACATTTCTGCAAAAAGTACGAGGAGATTACACAACCGTGAAAATGTCGAATGTCACGCTGCACTTCTGTTATTTCACAGTCAGCACATGAAAGCCTCTGGAACTGAACACGTAAACTGATGAAAGTATAATTTGGACAAGAAACATTATCTCTATAAGTTTCCCATGAAGTGTTTTGTCGGTTTAGTGTTGTAAATGTTAAAAACAGATGATTTGTTGCTGTATTTGGGTAACCTCTGACTTTTAGTCAGCGCAGTTGTAAGGGAATACAAAGACAATGAGATGTGCTCCCAGCAGGATGTCCGTTTAACTGGGAATGCGGCACTGGAAAACATTATTTTTTAAGGGTAAATATTTGACATAATTATAAATTGCCATGTCATAAAATACAGAACAGGGACAACACTTCAATTTTAATTTCGAATCTAAAAAGAGGACCTGGAGTTGTATTTTAATAAAACTGATAATTGTGGGTTTCTGCTTGAAAAGAAAGCATGTGCTTGTACGATATGCACCTCATTTCAGTGTCAGGTTTTTGTAACTTATTTCATTTTGAGCATGGAGAGCACTGTGTCTCCGTTCTACCACTGTTTAAGTACACACTGGCAGCTCATTTGTTTGCGGGATTATATGCTCTGTTAAATATCGTATTGTATGCTATATGTAGAGACCCCAATTTACCAAGCCTTTATGTGGGTATGCATTCGTTTTCTAATGCAAAACCCGATGCAAAGTCCACTGGTGGGGGTCTACAATCCAATGACAATCAAGGTTTGAGTTGGATTGTAACCAAAAGTAGCATAAGGCAGCGCAATGTGCTATCTTGAATTACTTTTGGGCCCATTGCTGATGCATGGCATTCACATGGAATCACTTATGGGTTTTGATACAAAGGACTTTGTGCAAAATTCTGCGCCTCCCTGAGGGAGGTCTATCCAGGGGCGGCTCTAGGCTCCAGGTGGCCCTGGGCAGGGAGCGTAGGAGGGGGCCCCGGAAGAGGGGGTCCGGGCAGGGCGGCGGGGGTCTGGGTGTTTGGAAGTGGAACAGAGCCGGAGGCCGCCAAATCCCTGCCAAGGGCCGCCACGCAAATATGTATCCATCCTCAGAGGATTATTATAATAAGGATATATATTGCTGTGGTGGCCCCTGGGGTTTGGTGGCCCTGTGCAGGTGCACAGCTTGCGCATGCCTAAGGCCGCCCCTGGTCTATCAAGGAGAAATGCTTTTATTTTGCCTCACATTTCCACATTTGCATGTGTGCTGTAGTCCACAGCACCCATACAAAGATGAACATGCCTTAAAGTATAGTTTTTGTACTGAAAGGGACCCCTTTCTGTACCAAAGCTATACTTGCCACAACGCAGTAGTGAAGTATGACTATGTTGATTCATGACCGCCAAAAGTGTGACAGAGCAGGGAGAGAGCAGAAAGGGTCACATCTTAGTAGATATGATGCGTTTCTGCTCTCTCCTGATGATGCAATGCAGAGCAGCACAGCAACTTGGCTTGCTGCTCTGCGTTGCATGATTTCTCTGTTAACTTTGCCATAAGTACATGTGCCCAGTTAATTTTGACTCTAAATGTTAACTTCCCTATTTGTCCCAGTTCTGATATTATTGACTGTGCTGTATCAAATGTGCCAAAGGTCCCGCTGCAAGCAAGAAAAATAGGCCTGTCTACCTACTGTTTGAATAGTGAGAAACACAATGACTGATCTTCAGGAGACACTAACACCACTGGGCCCTGGTGCCACTGCACATACTGCACTAATGATAGTTTTGCCCCTCTGCTGGTGTTGTGAGCTTTCCAGTGGTGTAAATCAACACAAGGCCTGTCCCAACAGGAATACACCTAAATCTGCAACTCCAACACTGGAGGGGTCTCATGAATTTATATAACTTCCTCATAGACTTTTTAGTCAAGGTGTTGTGGTGTATTGTAATTAAAAACATATACCAAATAACGTACCATCATAGACCCACCCAAGCACAAGAAAAAAAGGTGTGGAACAAAGAGAAAGCACCTCACGGTTGCAACACCAGCGGGACCGCTGGCTGGTACTTGCCAGCAGGTCCACTTATCATCATTGGTAACTTTCTCTCTGATGAAAAGAAATGTGTGTGCTATTTTAACCCAATGAAATCAAAACAAGATAGAAAACCTAAATGTGAGTGTAATATCTATACATGCTACTATAATGCATGCCCCTTGGACCCCGTGAAAATTTCCATACCATTTGGTTGAGTCTACACTGCATACCTGCATGCATCATTAGTGAGAGACGCGTCAGCTGATCGCGTGCCCACTCGGTGACCTCCAGCAAGTCCTGTCACCTGCAATGATTAATGAGACCGCAATTTCATGGGACATCCCATCTGCCTGACATGCAGTAATCCGCATTCTCTCTCCGCATTACGCATTTTAATAAGTCGGTGCACCTCTTATCATCACAGTGCATTCTACTGTACTACACAAGCATCCGTTTTACCGCACTATCAAAAACCTAGGGGCTTCTTTTTGTTTGCACACACGTTAAACAATCTAGCTGTATGTTCTCATCATACCTGTTACCAATGACGATAAGTGGACTTGCTGGCGAGTACCAACCAGCGGTCCCCTGGTGTTGCAACCGTGAGGTGCTTTCTCTTTGTTCCACATCTTTTTATCTTGTGCTTAGGTGGGTCTATGATGGTATGTTATTTGGTATATGTTTTTAATTAAAATACACCACAACAGCTTGACTAAAAAGTCTATGAGGGAGTTATATAAATTCATGAGACCCCTCCAGTGTTGGATTTTCAGATTTAGGTGTATTCCTGTTGGGACAGGCCTTGTGTTTATTTACAGTGCGTAGAGTGGGGGGCGGCCTGTCCTTACATCTCCCTGTAGCTCCTATTGTGTTGAAGCTTTCCAGGGGTACCAGGGGAACAATAACAATAACTGTCTTTACATCATTGCTAATTTTACTGCATTGGTGATACATGCAGTGTTACTAAGAAGCGCACAATGAATATGGCTAAATGTTTCTGTATTTTCAGATAATTGTAATGTCTCAACTTTGATCACTACTAAAGTGTCAAAATATATGCTCCATTGGAGGGTCTGCACATATTTCAATGGATATTCCCTTTATATAATAGTAAATCACCCTTATATAAGCCTTATAAAACTATCAAAGTAAAGGGCATGGTATTTAAAAGTGGGACATGTAGACAATTAATATTATCATGCCCCTACAGTGACAAGCCCAAAAGTTATTTTCACCTGGATGTCCTGTGAATAAGCCAGAGTGTTTATTAAAACACTAACACTGCTTTGAGAGGAGGTTTTAAGATGAACTTAGAAACATTCCTGCCCTCCGCCCGCCCTGATGACAATGCCACTATTGAACTATGAGACAAATCAGTTATCATCCGTGGCATATATTCTTGTTTTAGATGGAGCAACATGATAGTCCATTAAATCAAACATAAGAATGGCTTTTATACAGAGCAAACCCTGAACTCATTTACTGAAGAAAGTGCTCTCATATGTGCTAATGAAGAGAAGGGAGGCTTGGGAAAATACAATAATTGCCAAGGATTACACAATTTGGTTAGGAGGGGAAGCCAGATTAATCCCAGGTTTTCTTGTTGAACATAAAGCTCGACTTGTTCTAGACTCGAGGGTACAAGAGAACCTTAGGATGTGCCAGAACAAGGCATCTTGCAAGAACCTGGCTCGATCTTTCAGTGATTTACCTATTGCTATTATTCTGTGGCTGTAACCCAAAGCCCGTCAATCTTAAACTTCCACCTTATGATAAAACAGATGTTAGGGAAGTCATCTTTCTGCTTTGGTTTTTACATCAATCAATCAGGATTCTTATATAGCGTGACTCACCTGAAAGGGACTAAACGTGCTGGGTGGAGAGAGGTGGATCTACGTTTCAGTCGAAGAGCAATGTCTTTAGGTCCTTTCGGAATTATGTCAGTGGTAATGATTGCCTGAGTTGCAGAGGCAAGGAGTTCCAGGTCTTTACAGCAAGGTAGGTGAAGGATCTTCCTCCAGTCAATATCTTGCGAGTCCGTGGGATGGTGGCCACGGCCAGCTGGGTGGAGCAGAGATGTCTGGTGGGAGTGTAGAAAGAGAGGCAGTGGTTAAGGTATGCAGGTCCAGGGTTGTGGAGGGTTTTGTGGGTGTGTGTGTAAGGAGCTTGAAGGTAATTCTTTTGTTGATAGGTAACCAGTGAAGGTCTCACAGGTGATCGGTGATCGGTGATGGGTCTGTGACGTGGAATGTTCAGGATGAGTCTGGCAGAGGTATTCTGAATGTTCTGCAGGTTTTCTTGGAGTTTCTGGGTGGTGCTGGAGTAGAGTACGTTGCCATAGTCGAGTCTGCTGCTGACAAGGGCATGGTTGACCGTTTTCCTAGTAATCCACATGAAGATTTTACGAAGCAGGCTAAGCGTATGGAAAGAGGAGAATGAAATGGCATTGATTTGGCAGTTCCTTGAGAGTGAGGAATCCAGGATGATGCTGAGGTTTTGTTCATGGTCCGTATGTGGGGGGGTTCCAAGTGCTGCAGGCAGGCAGAATTTTTCCCAGGCAGAGGCGGTGGAGCCCAGGGTGAAGAATTTGGTCTTGTGTGAGTTAAGCTTGAGGCAGGTGGCGAATTACTTCATCCTGTTGTGGACGTTGCTCTTGGCAGTTGTGGGTTTGTATGTGAGGGAGAGAATCAGTTGGTTGCAGTCGGCATAAGAGATGACGTTGAGTCTCTGGCTTCTGATGATGGTTCCAAGCTGGGCCATGTAGATGTGGAAGAGGGTGGGGCTCAGGGAGGATCCCTGAGGCACCCCGAAGCTAACCTCTGGGGGTTCTGAGTTGAATGATGGAAGTCTGACTCTCTGTGTTCGGCCAGTGAGGAAGGAGTGGAACCATTCTAGGGCTTTGATGCAAATGCCATCCTCGTGGAGTCTTTAGAAGAGGGTGTGGTGAGAGACGGTGTCTAAGGCAGCTGAGAGGTCTAGGAGGATGAGGGCAGCAGTTGTGCCCTGACGTGGAGGGTGCAGATGTCATCTGTGGTGGTGAGGAGAGAGGTCTCTGTGCTGTGGTTGCTTCTGAAGCTATTGGGAAAGGTCAAGGATGTGGTTAATTTTGATGAACTCAGAGAGTTGGGGTTGATGGTTTTCTAAATGACTTTAGCTTGGAAGGGAAGCAGAGGGATGGATCTGTAGTTCTTGAGGTCCATTGGGTGAGCTTTTTCTTTAGTTGTAGCACAGGTCTAAAACATATTTCAACTTCGTAGTAGTACTAAGTTGTTTTGTAGGGTTTGTCTTCCTTTGAGTGAGTCACTCAAGGTGAATGTTTAGCTTTGGGATGCACTTGAAGAGTTTTTTACCCAGAGGTCAGTATCCACGATATAGAGAGCTTACCATTTTATAAAAAATTGTTATATGAAAATGAGATAGAAGTATAGATTAACAATAACACAGTGGAAATGGAAACTGAGCGATGTAATGTTAGAGCTGGATTTTCATCTTGTTTGCTGATCCTGCTTTTGTTATGTTTGTGACATGCTTCTTTCACTCTGCCTCCTGATTAGGAACAGCCATTCTAAGATACTGCTTGGATACTAACCAATGCCTAAAAAATGGTCCCCTTTTTGTGACTCCTGAATACATTTTGACATTTCACCTACCAACATCCAGTTGTATTTCCTCTATATGGACTGGAAACAAAATGAGAGGTGATGTTACATTGTCAGCCTCAGCAGCAACTCTAAAGAGTGATTCTTGAAGAAGCAAGGGGGTTAATTAACATGGGAGCAGTTGGAACTTCCACTTGGTGTTGGATGTAAAACACCCATTATACCATCAGCATTGTTGCACCTGATACACTGACCCACCATACCATTAAGTAATGCAATTACAAAGGAGTTGAGTTATATAGTTTTAATAGAAAAAAGGACTCACATTCTCACCAAGCTTACCATCCTCATGAACTGAAATGGTACACATTTGCTTGGATATAATGTGAGGATGGATGGTTACACACTAGAATGCTGAAACTCCAGCTTTTTCCATAGCACAGGATAGAGGTAAACAATGTGGAGCATGATGAATGTATGAATAAGAGGTGGAAAGGAGGTGTGAATGGAGCTAGTGAGTATGTATGTGATATTTCTACAACACAAACCTAATCAAAAGGAAGAGGAGCACTGTCTGAGTACAAGTAATGAAACAATCAAGGTTGATTGGGTTTGGGTAGCTGTTTTTTTAGAGTTAAAGTGGATTGATTTTGTATCATGAGGTATTACTCTTTAAAACAGTGTGTATTCAGATATGTCCTAATTTGGAGCAGATTTGAGGCACTCCTACAGATACACGATTGTGAACCTTTTGCCTTGTTTTTTTCTTTTTTGCACTTTGTGGGGGGTTGTGTTATAGTTATTCTTAAGTTCCCTTGTATTTCCCTTGTTTATCTAAAAAGCTGTATTGCATTCTGATAATGTGATGTAATTGAAATGCACTAGGTCACTGTTCTCAGAGATCTAGATTCCTGAATGTGAATGTCATTCTTTGCCTCTCTGCCTGCGGGAGCTGTCGTGGGTCTCTGCAACTGGAAAAAAGTTTCCCAACTTGAAACCAATCAGGAGTCTCTCTCATTTATTTAATGAGACCTTCTCTACATTTATTGGCAACAATTTGTTTTACTCAGAGGACCCACCAACCAGCTGTTTTGTTCTACCACTCCTGCTTCATTACCTTGGATTATTCAACTGCACTTCTGGATAATTCTATCTTCGTATGTGTCAAGCATATTATGGTTGAGGATCACCAACTACTTTCTACAGATTTGATGCTTTACATGGATACGTCTCAGATCCTTTCTACGAGAGATCTATTCCAGATTCTGGCTTGATGCTAAATCTCAAAGGTAGTTTTGGTCAATATGGGTTTCGATCTTTGTTTTGAACATTTGCGGCTTGCGCCTGAAGCTAAACTCATCGTACTCTAAGTGCAAATATCTTGTTTTTTTACCTTCAATGGTTTCATTGTACTGTTGCTGCCTTGTTTTGCTTCGAACCTGTTCGGCATTCCACTGCGCCCGACATACTCCACCAACTTGTCTATTGTTTCGATGTTCCCATGTCAACTTGGTGTTGACGTCACCTCTATTTTCACATCAGTTGTGTGTGCGTTTGAAGACGTCCCACATGCTGCTTGGTCGTCACGTAAAAAGACGCACTGTAAGCTGCCATGTCATCACGTTAGTCATGCTCGCGGTGGCCATCTTAACTCTTTGGGATTCCTTGGCTTCTTCCGTGACAGGCACACGTTTACAACGAGGATTTTGACTGCTGCTTGTCTTCCGTGATAAGCACGCAAACATTACCCATTTAAATGAATTCTTCACGTCGCTGCTTCTCATCATTCAAGACCCATAATTTACTTTGGTGACATTTATTAATTTTTCAGGTTATTTATTTCATCTTACAGTTTACTGACTTAATTCTAACTTTCTATCTGATCTCTTCATTTTGCCTTACTTACTTGCTACCTATTTTTTCAAAGATTTTCTACACTCTTTCAACACTATCATTTTATTGCAAGATGTCTTCTTCTTCCAATGATGTTATACAACCACCTCCCTATTTGCTAAATCCTGGTAAACCTCTCACTCCTTGGCACAAGTGGTATAGAATTTTCGATATTTACATGGAGGCTATTGATGCTACTAAATATTCTGCTTCTAGGAAGAGAGCACCTTTGTTCAATCATTTTGGTAGTGCAGGTCAAGATGTATTTGAGAATTTGTCTATTGTTCCAGCCCCATCTGGTGATGAAACCTGGAATGTATTTTCAGAAGCGTTGGCACGATTGGGCAATCATTATGTCGATGAACCAACTGTAATGGTTGAACAACATATGTTCTTTAGACGCAAACAAACACAAGATGAATCTATCGAAGATTATTTAGCAGTCTTGCATGTATTAGCGTATAAATGTCAATTTGGTACCAATCTAGATATTTCTTTGCATGACCAACATGTTTTTAATTGCTTTACCAAAATGATTCAGGAGCGTATTTTAACCTGTAAAAATGCTTCTCTTGAGGAAGTGATGGATATTGCATGCAGCATTGAACTTTCTGTGGTATCTTCAAAAATTTTACCTCGAGATAGTGTTTGTAAATTTCCTGAGAATTCAAAGGCTATGCAAATCACTTCTACTTAAAATGCAGATGATGTCAATTTAAACGTTGTCTCTATCAAACTTAAAGCACACATAAGTATCGAAAAAAAGGTTTTCTGTTACAGATGTGGATCCAAATATCACATGGGCAACAATGTGAATTGTCCTGCACAAGGTAAGAAATGTAACACTTGTAAAAAAATTGGACATTTTTACACGGTGTGCAGATCAGCTAAACAAAAGGGCAAAGTTAATTTTATTAATTTTGAAGAAGATGTTCTTTGTGAGGCAATAAGTAATACTTTGTCTACTATTAAAATTAATACTTTGCGTAATGATAACAAAAGGTGTAAAGGGCCCGTGTGTAATGTATCATTGGGATCAATTGATATTAATGTTAAGGCCAACTCTGGCTCTCCGATCACTATATTAGATGAAAAGACCTTTAAGAAATGTTGGTCCCAAGTACTGCTCAAACCTACGGACGTCAACCCCAAAGCGGTTGGGGAATATGACATTATCATGTCTGGTTATTTTTACGATTACATCAAATTTAAAGGTGGAGAGATCTATACCAAAATTTATGAGGCTCTTAATAGTCGTGATATTCTGGGTTGGCAAGACCAGACGAATTTAGGCATCATTTCGAGACCTGGTCATCTTGAGCCTGTCGTGTTGGGAGACCTACCTATTCTATCTGTTGAACAAGAACATGTGAGTATTCTCCAACCCTGTACCGATTCTACTTTGGGTAACTTATTCTCCAAATATTCATGTGTATTCAGCAACAAGGTAGGCTTGGTTAAAGGGTTACAACACATCATTAAACTCAAAAAGAATGTTTTTCCAGTGATTCAGAAATGCAGACCTGTTCCTTTGTCTGCTAGGGATGATTAAAAAATTGTTAGATGGTATGTGCTTACAAGACATTATTGCACCTGTAGAATCTTCTGAATGGGTTTCTGCTGCTGTGGTCGCATGTAAGAGCTCAGGTGATATTCGTCTATGTGCGAATTTGAGAGTGCTTAATCGTAATATAATGGTAGACTGTCATCCCCTACCTAGATTTCAAGAAATGCTTGCCTATTTTGGGGTAGCAAACATTTTACCATTATTGATCTATGCTCAGCGTGTCATCAAATTCCCCTTTCTAAAGAATCTCAGTCGCTTACCACATTTGTCAGGCCCTAGGAGTCTAGATGTATAAGCGAATGACCACCGGTTTAGTATCCACTGTAAGTGTTTTCCAACGGTTGATGGACCAATTGTTTACACATGTTAAAGGGATCCAAGCATTCCAGGACGACATTTTGATTCACATGGATACATTAGAGTCACATTATATCCTCCTTGAAAAAGTTTTACAAAACTGGAAGCTGTTGGCATGACAGTGAATAGGAACAAGTGCAAGTTCATTACTCAAGATGTTGACTATTTAGGCAACAACATTTCAGAAAACGGTATAAAACCTAAGTTGTTGTTACTAAATGCTATCAAGGATGCACCCAAACCGTTAGATAAAGATTCGTTGAGGGCATTCTTAGGCCTTAGTGAATATTATTGTAGAGAAGTCAAACGGAGGCAGGGAAGCATTTCTTCTTCAATCCTCAGTCAATTTAACCTCATGCGTGCGAGCGGAATTCCGCTCGTACGCTGAGATTTTTTAACCTCATGCACGCTAGCGTTATTTTGCTCGCATGCTGAACTATTGGGAATCGTACTTTACATGACGAGCTGGGCTCGTCATCAGCGTGCGAGGAGGCTACGCCATGACGAGCCCAGCTCGTCATGAGCGTGGAAGGGGTTAAAACGCACTTTACGTGACGAGCTGAGCTCGTCATCAGCGTGCGAGGAGGCTACGCCATGACGAGCCCAGCTCGTCATCAGTGTTGAAGGGGTTAAGAATAAAGTTTTCCCTTACAACCTCCCAACCTTCTATTTCTAAAAAATGCACACTCTCAAACCCAAACTACTTTGTATGACACGAGGCAAACATGAGACTTCAACTATGTCGTCTCCTGTCCATCTCGCGTCCATAATCCAACACACCTTCCACCCTTATAATTTTACCAAAAAAAACAACAAAAAAGTAAATAATGCATACATTAATATGACCTACCATTAAATAATACAAACATAAGAAATACTTATCATCAATACATTGAATTTACAAATTAATAAATTATAACATGTTCCATTCCTACTGTCATTTAATTCATGACAAAGTCTTTGTACCTTATGGGTAAACGATGAACTCTACCACTCCTTTTTGATGTATCACAAAAAACTTTGGATGCAGGACAATCATCATTGTCAGATTGAATATCTAAAAAAACATTGCTGTCACCATCACCACCAAAAACTTCCTTTCCTTTAAATATAGAGACCCTATTCAAATTCCACACACTTCCTCCTTCAATCCTAACAGCATGTTTGAAAACTTCCACAACTTTTTTTGGTTGTGACCAAACTGGAGCACCTTTCAAAACTCCCTCTTTTTTTTGTAAAGAACAAGGTCACCAATGGAAATTACTTGTTTACTTACAGACCCTTGTTTCTTCTCCATTTTTTTCCTCATTTCTTCCTTGTATGCACTCACTCTATTCCAAACTAAATCATAATCAACTTTAAAAAACTCACAACCATCATTAAGATTTTTTTTAGCCACCATGGAGTACGTCTAGTACTTGGTTTGCGCCCGCTCAAAAGCTCAAACGGACTAACTAAGGTGACAGAATTTGGTGAAGTCCTATAAGATAACAACATGGATTGGAATGCATTACGCCAGTTTAAACCCCCCTTCAAAGAAAGTTGAATAGCTTCCTTTATTACTTTGTTAAATCGCTCAACTTGACCATTGGCCTCAGCAATTTTTCTATGTATGATACCACACTTTGTAAAAAAACCACTCGATTTCTTTACTCCCGCATCTAAAACAAGCCCATTGGGTGTTCTTCTTTTCACTTTTTGTATTTTTATACTTCCAATCGTTCTTATTCGAATTTTCATTCTTTTGTAAAGAGGATTTCTTTCATTTATCCCCATCTTTAGAAACCCTAAATACGTCTCCCTTGTCATTTCCTCTTATTTCCTTCACAAATTTCTCAGAATGTTCAATGGATCTTGCAATTTCAATGGCCGCATTCAAAGACATATCAGATGTTGTCCATAGACTTTCCTGTACTTTTTCATTATTTGTTCTCATTAAGATTTGGTCCCTCAATACTTGTTCATATGTGATATGTTCAAAATCACAAGTGACCACAAGAGATCTGAGAGCGGATACAAAATCCTCAATTGACTCATCTGCATGTTGTTTACGAGAGTAAAAAACAAACCTTTCTATTACAATATTCTTTTTTTACCAAATCTTATTTTCATTTGTTCAGAGGCATAGTCATAAACGTTTTTCTCACCGGGATTAATTAAGGCTGGTAAGGTAAAAAATTCTTTTAAACCAATTCCACCAAGACAGTGTTTCAAAAGTGAGAGTTTTCTTTCAGGTTCACACTCTACTCCTTTAAAGACTTCCACATAAGCCAAAAAAACAGGCTCCGAAACTTCCCAATCCATAGGTGGCTCACCTTTGCTTGATAAAAATGAAGGTGGAGGAAGAATTCCGCTCATTTCTTATTTTTTTTTAATTATTTTAACACGTGTATCCTCCTGTTATTTTAGTATTAGTGTTCTTACATCAACATCTCATTTTATTAAACTGTGTTGAAAACAAATTTGTGCACACAGACTTGCTTTAAACTGGGCTGAGAAAAATATATTTTGCTTCCACCATGTACAGTCATTACAAATTGAAGTGAATGATAAAATAACAAATATTTATTTATATGATAATAATAACTATTGAAAATAAAACAATACCTTGAAAATCCTCTTTTTTTTGTTTTTCTTTTAAGAAGCACTTTGAAAAGAAATTGAGAAAGAAACGATTGTAACTTCTTGAAATATTTTCACAAAGGATTTCCAAAATGGCCACCACGTCCCTTTGACGTTTTTTCCTTATGCAGTTGGCCTTGTTTCGCTGACGTCTTGAGCGTGGTATGAGCAATGTTTCTAAGGTGATCGAGCATATACTTCCATTAGCTCGAGATCACCCTTGCGCATCACCAGCAAGCAGCAGTGGAGCTCGCGCATACAGGGGCAACGCAAATCTCTGTTTTAAGAATAAAAACAAAAGTAGTTAATACCTTCAGAAATCTGGTGCCATCCACACGAACTCCAGTGATAATGAATTTAGAAATCCAATCAAGAAACGACAACGAAAGCTTCTTCTTAGTAAAGTAAGCAAATGAAATATTATTCCCCCCCAAAAAATCCACTTGCTTAAAATGACGGGTAATTATGCGTGTCATCCGTATCCAAATCGTCGCTAGTGTAGAAAAGTCA
This sequence comes from Lissotriton vulgaris, assembly GCF_964263255.1. Classification (NCBI taxonomy): domain Eukaryota; kingdom Metazoa; phylum Chordata; class Amphibia; order Caudata; family Salamandridae; genus Lissotriton; species Lissotriton vulgaris. Next base: position 971,286,400 of record NC_141693.1, on the reverse strand, counting down.
AACTGAGGCAGGGAAGCGTTTCCTTCAAGTTTATTATAATACACGTCTACTTCAATCCTCAGTCAATTTTATAATAACGTTTTTCCTAACAAACTCCCAGCCTTCCATTTCTAAAAAATGCACACTCTCGAACCCAAACTACTTTGCATGATACGAGACAAACCCAAGACTTCAACTATGTCGTCTCGTGTCCATCTCGCGTTCATAATCCAAAAATTATGCTCACTTTGTACAGAGTTATGCTATTATAGTGCAACCACTCAGGGATTTATTTAAAAAATGCAATGTACAGTTGGACAGAAGAAACGCAACTTTCATTTGATTCTGTAAAAAAATTAATTCTGGAGGCACCAGCTATCAGGGTTTTTACGCACGTTCAAATGAGCATTGCAACTGTGGACGCTAGTTCCAAGGGCCTAGGTGCGGTTTTGAGTCAAATGATTGATGGTCCGGAGTATACCGAAACCTTCGCTTCCAGAACCCTGATTGGTGCTGAAGTTAACTATAGCACTATCGAAAGGGAGGCTTTAGCATGTTCGTGGGCAGTTGAGAAATTTAAGATGTGCATTTTGGGCTCTAAGTTCCAACTTTTTACTGACCATAAAACGCTGATGTACATGCTTGGTGACAGTTGTTCAAACAAAGCTTTGTCCAGACTTATCAGACTTCTAATGAGGTTACAGGAGTTTAACTTTAATATCAAATATATCCCTGGGGGTAAGAACGTCAGCGCAGACTGTTTGTCACGTATGCCCCTGGAATGTAGTGACTTGGATGATCCTATTAAGGATAATGATGGTGATTTTATGTTCACTGTGAGTGACTTGATGCCAGACATAAAATTGTCTGAAAATGAATAGCTTGAAAGCTTTGAAAAACATTTTTGCCTTAAAAGAGTGAAGAGCTTTTTAGTCCATGGCTGGCCATGTGACAGAAGTATGTCTATTCAAGATGTTTTTCCCAAGTCGCTCCAGAATTATCCATTGTCAATTATATTTCGGTTAGAGAAGACAAATATGGTCCTCCTGAGGGTTTGAAAACCAAAATTATATCTCTTGCTCATGAGGGACATCTAGGTATCTCAAGCACTGTTCGCAAGATTAAAGAAACTTTTTGGTGGCCTGGCATTGATGGACAAGTCAAATCCTTTGTGGATAAGTGTCCTGAATGTTTATACTCGGATAAACATTGGCACACATCCACTGCTCCGTAATGCCCGGTTGAATGACATAAAGGCCCGTGGCAGAAGTTAGGGTTGGATTTTTCAGGTCCATTAAACCTGCTAACCATTAAAGAAATGGGGTAACCCAAAAGGTACTGGACCTGGGTATTACATCGATTTTAAACAACAATGGTCCGAGACCTCTATATTTACAAGCAAATTGAATTGATCAATCAAGATTCTCAAATTGGGAGCATGTACCTATTGATCAGCTCCACTCCATTAATGAAAAACACATGAATAAGGCAACAGCATCCATTTCCAAAAGCAGGTACCATATTTTAATCTATTGTATCAATTTCAACCAAGAATATAAAATTCAAAGCTTCAATTTGCAAATCAATACAAAAATATATACATTGCCCCGTATAGAACGTGCAGCATAGCAAAGGGTGTCAAGAAATGTGAAAGTGATTAAAGAAGAAACGAAAGTAGAAATCAAAAAAGGTGAAATACAATTCCAATAATTTTAAATTTTGACGAACAGTATCAGGCCTGTAAATGTCGGACCTGCACAACCTAGCCACTTAAATTAATTAATCCACACTCTCTCTATTATTGACTTCAGACAGAATTATATGTCATTAATATCTGCACATAATCGTGGGGAGAGATAATAATAGCGGTCCAGGTTTCAATATATTGTCGACGTTTCGACTCGTCTTGCGGCCATGCGGTTAATTATGCCTGGGCCATGTGAGTCTTCTTCAGGACATACTGTAACAGGGCAAAACAGGGATCTTTATGATGACCCTGTAAAGAAGATAGATGACCGTAAATTGGAGCTATTGCCGAGTATATAAATCAAAGATATATGCCCAAGAATTAACTTGCTTACCCTTCTCGGGAACAAAGTGGTTATAATTCCCACACCAATTGGATCGATCAATTCAATCCTAAAAGATTCCTGTTGTACGTACTGGTGTGATGGTTAAACCAGAGTTCTGTAAAAACAATAAACAGCCTATATAAGACTCTACACCCCTAGACCATTAGCTCATGCCAACCAAGATTGAATTTAATTTAATTTAATTTAATTGTGGGTTTATATAGCGCTAGGAATCGACTCCCGGAGGAGTATCTCTGCGCTTCGACCGCTGGGGAACTCGTCCTGGTTCACCCTGAGAGATGGACCCTAATGGGTATCCCTAAGGTGCGACCAAGCATCCCCGGCGGTCTGGGGGGGCCGTTGTGAAGATGAGGCAAGCTAATGCCCAGAGTTGCAGAGTGTGTTCCCTGACTAGAGTAGGCACAGAGGGGAGAACAAAGGTTACCTCTTCAATGGTCTAGAATTCTCGTATCATTGGTAGGTATACACCTTAGTATTTCATGTCGTGTCACCAGGAAGCTGTAATAATATAAACAGCAGATGTAATACCTAACCGGCTGTGTCAAAGGTAATGTAAAAATGCCTGTATGTATTAAGGACTCACCGTGTAATAATTCAACGCCACAGTCCTGGGTTAATGTGAGACCTCTGTGGAGTACATTTTACGGGAAAGTCATCACGCTGTAAAGAATAAAACAGCCTATGTGAGAATCCCCAACACTAAACTGTTCCAATTCGGAAACAAAATATTATTTAAACCCCATTACCTAATTTGTTATGCAATTCTTCTTCCTTTAATGATCTTCTTTTTCAATTTAATATCCACAAAGAGCGCTGGTGCCCAACATGACAGTTTTCCAATTACCAGGAGGCTGCAATGACATAACAGCAAATATAATCCCCATATAGCCATGCATAAAATTCTAACTGGGAAACAGGGCGCCTACATCAAGAGGACGCTTACCTTATGCAAAGTCAAAAGCCCGAATCTAAGTAAAACAGCGTCTGACAAGCCATCCAACTCATGTTAGTCCGGTCGCTTATCTACGCCGTCACTCACGCTAGTGAACAGCGATGTAGGACTATGCATCCAATCTTAACGGCGTCTTATCGAGTAACACAGCGCATGTTTACAATCTTAATCACCGTCACTAAGAACAGTATAAACATCTTGCTGTGTTACTGTCCGAATTATCAGCTATAGCCGATGATTAAATATAGATAAAGTCGCCGGTCAACATAGACAGAGACCATCTTGTTTTCATGTCCCAGGAAATTGAAAAAGAAGATCATTAAAGGAAGAAGAATTGCATAACAAATTAGGTAATGGGGTTTAAATGATATTTCGTTTCCGGAATTGGAACAGTTTAGGGTTGGGGATTCTCACATAGGCTGTTTTATTCTTTACAGCGTGATGACTTTCCCGTAAAATGTACTCCACAGAGGTCTCACATTAACCCAGGACTGTGGCGTTGATTTATTACACGGTGAGCCCTTAATACATACAGACATTTTTACATTACCTTTGACACGGCCGGTTAGGTATTACATCTGCTGTTTATATTATGACAGCTTCCTGGTGACACGACATGAAATACTAAGGTGTACACCTACCAATGATACGAGAATTCTAGACCATTGAAGAGGTAACCTTTGTTCATTCAATCTTGGTTGGCATGAGCTAATGGTCTAGGGGTGTAGAGTCTTATATAGGCTGTTTATTGTTTTTACAGAACTCTGGTTTAACCATCACACCAGTACGTACAACAGGAATCTTTTAGGATTGAATTGATCGATCATATTGGTATGGGAATTATATCCACTTTGTTCCCGAGAAGGGTAAGCAAGTTAATTCTTGGGCATATATCTTTGATTTATATACTCGCAATAGCTCCAATTTACGGTCATCTATCTTCTTTACAGGGTCATCATAAAGATCCCTGTTTTGCCCCGTTACAGTATGTCCTGAAGAAGAATCGCATGGCCCAGGCATAATTAACCGCATGGCCGCAAGACGAGTCGAAACGTCGACAATATATTGAAACCTGGACCGCTATTATTATCTCTCCCCATGATTATGTGCAGATATTAATGACATATAATTCTGTCTGAAGTCAATAATAGAGAGAGTGTGGATTAATTAATTTAAGTGGCTAGGTTTTGCAGGTCCGGCATTTACAGGCCTGATACTGTTCGTCAAAATTTAAAAATTTTGGAATTGTATTTCACCTTTTTTGATTTCTACTTTCTTTTTTTCATTAATCACTTTCACATTTCTTGACACCCTTTGCTATGCTGCACGTTCTATACGGGGCAATGTATATATTTTTGTATTGATTTGCAAATTGAAGCTTTGAATTTTATATTCTTGGTTGAAATTGATACAATAGATTAAAATATTGTACCTGCTTTTGGAAATGGATGCTGTTGCCTTATTCATGTGTTTTTCATTAATGGAGTGGAGCTGATCAATAGGTACCTGCTCCCAATTTGAGAATCTTGATTGATCAATTCAATTTGCTTGTAAATATAGAGGTCTCGGACCATTGTTGTTTAATATCCATTAAACCTGCTAGGCAGTGATAGTGGGTTTCTTGTTGTAATAACTGATTACTTCCCTAAGTGGCTGTACTTTTCTTTTGTGAGAAGTTCAGACTCAGCTTCAGTCATTTCTTTCTAACAACATGTATTTTTAATTGAAGGTCTACCTAAGGGGATTGTAAGTGACAACAACACTCATTTTATTTCAAATGAATTTGAAAATGTTGTGGCCGAGATTTTTGTTAAACATATATTGGTACCTTTATATTGTCCAGTCTCTAATGTTCTTGTTGAGAGAGAAAACAAGTTGTTGAAAGAAGGAGTACAAACAGCTATGTCTAATAAGTTGAACGTTTTCAATTATGTGTGTCAAAAGGTCTGGAGTTACAACACTACACCTCATTCTACCACTGATGTTTCCCCTTATGTATTGTTAAGAGGTAGGAAGCCCATTTCCCTTCTTAATCCCTCGTGGTTGACGGAATAGGTTGATCATGCACATAGTCTGGATTTGCACAAAGTAAGCGAACATGTGAAACAAAAAGAAGCAATGTACTGTATATAGAGAACTATAACAAAAGAAAACATGTAAAAGGAAAGTCTTTGAATCCAGGTGACTAGGTTCTTATTAGGAAACCAATTAAGGTTGGCAAGGGGCAATCTAAGTTTACTGAACCAGTCAAAATATTTAAGGTTTCTAAAATGGCTGGTTTATTACAAGATCTTGGTAGGTGGAACCGTAATGCTTTAACAAAATTAAGTGATGAACAAGCCAAGATCATCTATAACCGAGTCAAAACTCAATCCGATACTGATTGGTTTGATCTTGGTGATCTTACTCGTGTGCGCAACTTAGATGAGAACATGGCTTGTCGTTCTCGTCCTTTAAGGGACAGAGGGGATGGCAGTGTTACTTCCCATTCTAGCACTGTTGACGAAAATGTTAATCAAAATGTCACTAGTGGATCTGGTGATAGCCGACAATTGAGGAGTAGTCCCCGTATCAGATTTGCTCCCTTTCATTCTGATGATTTTGTGTATTACTAATTGTTTTGCCTTTATTTTGTTTTCATCATTATAGGAAGGGTGGTGTGGAGAGTTGTGTTCCCTTGTATTTCCCTTGTTTAATTATAAAGCTGTATTGCATTCTAATGTGATGTAATAGGAATGCACTAGGTCACTGTCCTCAGAGATCTAGATTCTTGAATGTGAATGTCATTCTCTGCCTCTCTGCCTGCGGGAGCTGTCGTGGGTCTTTGCAACTGGAATGAAGTTTCCTAACTTGAAACCAACCTGGAGTCTCTCTCATTTATTTAATGAGACCTTCTCTACACACTTCTACATCTCTATTCTGATGGTTTCCTGGCAGTGGGTGTGCCAAGAGGTACTGGGGATGGTGTACTTGTTGGCCAGAAAACCATGGGTGCCAGTCATTTTGACTTTGTAGGGGAAGCTTTGAAGATGGTGCAGGCTGACATGGGCAGACAGCGGAGTTCCATAAGGAATGAGGTCTTGGGATCACATTTCTTCAGGCTCTGTGGCATGCAGGATGCCCTTTAGGGAAGCCACTGTTAATTCTGTGAGGCCACGGACCAGAGCACTGCAACCACACTTATGCAAGCGTATTAGTTCCAAAGCCACCTTTAGAGAATAATTATTTCACTTTCTGTATTAGAGAGAGCTGGTGCCAGATAATTGAATTTTTCTTAGCAATGCTTTCCTTGTGGGTTGAGGGTAGCAGAGAAATTGGTAAATGGATGAAGAATGGTAGAAAGGGAAGGAAAGGAAAATAAGGGGTAGGGTGTAGGTTGGCAAGGGAAGAAAGGCATGGAGGAGAGGCAAGTTATATGAATTCTACTCTTTTCTCTGTACTTGTTAATTCGTTTAAGTACCTCTGACCTTAGTCACAACAATGTCCACGCAGTGGAGTTAAAGCATGAATAAAATATATGAGTACAAAGAGAAGCCAAATAAAAGTAAAGCAAAGTAAAGTTTTATTGCGCAATTAATTAAAATCGTTGCAATGTACATACGCTGGGATGGACGTTACATATTAAGAGTAAAAGGATACACAGAACAGTTAAAAGAGAAAAGTTGTAAATTAAAAAAAGAACGTGCGATAATGTCACCAGAAAAGGAGCTTATGCTTGGTCAAAAAGCAAATTAGGAGAATTAATTTCTAAAATAAACTTAACAAAACGAGCCGCCAACTGCGGAGAGTCTCCTCTCATGCAGGCGTCTAGTGCTTCCTGGCAGGTCCTGATGTTGAGAAGAAGCCAAAGGGGATGCAACCAGAAGTTTCTTTGGGCTCGAAGTTTTTGGCAAATGCACAGTATATGGATGAGGTTTTCCTCTTCCTGCTTGCAAAAGCGGCATTGAGATGAAGCCCCTTTCCTGTACCCCTTGCCAAACTTGTATGCCATCAGCGGGATTAAACCAAAACGAAATCGCATCAATTGAAGTTTTATATGCACTTTCATAGAAGCTGCCAGATACGATGGAAGAATTTTCGGAGTGTATAATTTAGAGACCCAGGGGCCATGAAAGAGCTGGGCGACCCGTTGCTCGTCGAGGTCGCTTGAAAGACTTTTTGCCTGTTTGGTTAGAAGTTTTGTTTACGCTGCAATGGGCAACGGAGATGACCATATGTCCTTTGCTTTAAGGGATTCTAGACATGATTTCTAATATTTATTCCACGGTGTTTTGTGGTTGCTGAAAACTAACCGTAGGCAGCTCTTTAGAGAGTGAGGGCTAGCGTGCTTTGTTTTTAAACAATAGTTAATGTAGCGTACACTCATTATCCACCTCTGGGAAAATAATGAAAATTCTTTCCGGATTTGGGCGTGGGCAGTAGAATTTGGCAACCAAAAAACCCTATGGTAGCAAGAAGATTGTGCTCTGTCCAACCAATTATTCATTTTGTCCTTGAATATTATTGCACCAAACGAGATAGTGGGGAGTAGTTTTGCGGTAATCAGTTTTATTAATGGTACTAGATTTTGGGAGTGCAGAGCACTTTTTGTTCTGATAAAGGCCCATTCCAGACTATGGGCAACGGCCTGAATTTCGGTTGTATGCACTGTGGGTCTCCCTTTGTGGTCAATCCACACCCCCAGGTACTTATAGGCGGTGACAGTTTCCCGTCTTTTCCCTTCAATGAACCACGTAGACTTTTTGGGTTTTCCAGATGATATTATCATTGCTTTGGTTTTCATCGAGTTTATCTCTAGCGTGTTCATATTGCAGTACTGAGCAAGGGAGTCGAACAGTCTCTGGAGTTTGATCTAACAGGATGGTATCATCTGCATATTGAAGAGTTTGGATCTTTCTTGACTCTATTTGTGGATGGAAAGTCCGGGTACATGACAACCATTCAGGGAGGTCCGCGAGGTACAGGTTGAAAAGCATTGGTGCAAGAGTACACCCTTGCCTCTGGTGGTACATATTTTATTGGAGGTCGACCAACTCGATGTAACTCGCACTTTGACCCAGGTGTCGATGTGTAAAGCGATTAATGCTTTCAGTAGCGACTGTGGGATACCCCATCTTGCTAGTTTTGCCCATAGTTTTGGCCGACCTACGCTGTCAAAGGCTTTTCGAAAGTAGATAAACCCAAGATGTAAGGTTTTTCCTTTTGCGGCTAGGGTGGATTCCATCAGATGAGCAAGACATATCAGGTTGTCTTCAATGTGGCAGCCTCTTTGGAAACCAGTTTGAGTAAAAGGAACTAGATTGTTAGTTTCCACCCACGTAGTGAGTGCAGATAAGAGAATGCTGGCATATGCCTTCCCGTCCACGTCTAGGAGAGCTATCATCCGATAGTTATCGGGGTTAGAGCGTGGTCCTTTCTTATGAAAGGGGACAAGAAGCGATCCTTGCCAAGACGCCGGGATGAAGCCACCCAGTATTCCAGCCTCCAAGAGGGGTGTCAGTATCCGGGCCCATTTTCCAGCAGAGGCTTTAAATACTTGGGTCGGAATTCCGTTGGGACCGGGGGCGCCAACCGAGCGCATTTTCTTTATTGTTTCAGGTATATCGTCCGTTAGCGTATTGGCAGGGATGATGGTTTCATCATGATTGACTGGATGGTCGAGAAAGGGCAAGCTGTTAATGGTTTGGCCGTGTGGTGCTGTGTAGAGCTTTTTAACATAGATTTCCCAGTCCGCGGGGGAGATGTTAGTTGCGGTAGGTGGTTTGGTGGTTTTGCTAGCCTTGTTGACCCAGTTCCAGAATTTCCTTTGATCTTTAGATTTTAAATTTTCAAAGGCTGTTACCCAGTGCCGATCTTCCTCTAATTTCTTTAGGGTGAAATGTTCCTTCCTATAGGCTTTCCGCGTAGTCGTGATGTCCTCCTTCAAAAGTTTGTGGTCATTTTCGTTATGGACAGTTGTTCTTTGTAGCTTGTTTAATTTACTCTTGATAGTTTTGATGCGTTGTTGTTGGGCTGACAAGGCTGTCAGAGTCATAATGTCCCTGGAGAGATTGTTTGGTGGTTTAATGGCGAAGAGGTCTCTAAAGTTAGTCAGTATTGTTTCCCAAGTGAGAGCTGTCACCTGGGTGCAAGAAGCTGGGGGGCCTCTGGTCATAAGCTTATCCACCTCCATTTCAATTACTTCCTGGTTGCTTTCAGACCATCGGAGTTTCCTCACACTCTGCAGTATTGCGGCGGTCCCTATTGGATTTATGTTCGGACGGTGTAGTGGCCCGAGGGCGATGCTGCATGTTAAGATGGCGTGATCGCTGTCTGGAGATGGTGTTACCAGAAATTGGGACACTAGATGGAAGGCCATTAGTGAGATCCATATATAATCTAGAGTGGCCATTCGAGAGGAGGATGTGTGTGAGTAGGCAGCCGGTTGGTCTGTAGCCATCCTTCCATTGAGGATGCGCAGGCCAAGGTTGTTCAGTTTTGTTGCCAGGTTTATTCCATTCATATCCTTTCGCTGGTACTGGGATCTTATCTCCGGAACTGCCCACATTGCGTTGAAATATGTTATTTGGGAAGATTGAGTAGGATCGATTTCCATTAAATTTGCATTAAAATCGCCCATTATCAACCAAAGGTCAGCGGGATAGAGAGCTTTGAGATTGTTCATTATTGGTAGTAGCGTGCTCAAGGTGGACTCACGCCTCGGTTTTTGTTGGATGTAAATAGACGCAGCCAAGGATCATTTTTTGTTTTGGTTTACCCTTTGCCTGGCTCTCAAACTCCATGCTAATAAAAACATGATTGCCGTCTCCACCGTAAAGCATTTCTATCTTCGTACTCAGGGAGTTCTTCACGGCAATCAGCACTCCCCCGGATGCGTGGCCACCAACTTTGGAAGGAATAGCAGTGGATTCTATTACAGTGAAATCTTCCCAGATGGTGTTTTCCAGGGCCCAGGTTTCTTGTAGGGCAAAGATTTCATGGGTCTTTAGCAAACCTGAGGTTAATCTCTCTGTTTGTCCTTTGTAAGCCCCCGAATGTTCCAGGAGCATATATTTAAATGATGGGCCATCTCGTGGTTAGGTTTTTGGCCATGCACAGGTATCGGAGCACAACCCTAGCGCCTGGGAGAGCCAAGACCAGTCTTCCGATTTGTGAGGTTTTAATATGCATGTACGTGGGCCACCTGCTGTGGAAGTGATTACTTGCAGAGGGTTCTCAGTCCATGAAACTGTTTTCGGCTCTTGCTGGAAACCACGCAGCACCGAGGATGACTGGAATAAATGCTTTATTTGTTTTTGATCTGGTCTGGTATTGGTAGACGTAGCTGTGTCAGAAAGATTTTTTTTAAAGGATGGGTAGTTGGTGTTAATATAAGGGCTAGCCTGGATGCCCCATTCGTTCAGTGGTTTTTTGTTCTTCATTAGCGTGGCCCCGCGTTCTGGATTAAAGAAGGTTACCAGTGTGGACTCATTTCTTTGTCCTAAGACGGGGTCTAAGAAGGACACTGTCTCAATGTCCGTTGTGTTCACGGTTTCTAAACCCGGCAAGTGTAGGCATAGCCTAAGGATATTGCCTCTATTTAAGATATCCCATTGTCCCTGGGATTCGTACTCCGGATAGAGCAATATTTTTCTATGTTGTTGTTGTCCAAGGCAAGGGTCTAGAGGCAGTGAAGCCGGATTGATGCTAGGACCGTCGGACTGAATGCCCAGAGGCTCTGCATTAGCTTGTGCGCTTAATTTGATCATTTGAGAACTGGTCATTCTTAGTGACTCGCCACGCATTGGAGATTCATGAGGGCAGGGTATTTTACTGTGAAAGCTTTCTGCATTTGCATCAACTTTGGGCTGTTTTTTTTCCTTTCCCAGACAAACCGAAGATGGGGTGCCCGCCACTATTCCTTCTTTTGGACTTAAGTCCTTGGTAGCGGATTTGTGTACTGCAACAGTTTTTAGCAAGGAGCTATTATCGGATAGTTTTGTAAGTCCATCGATTTGCTTTGGGCAATTACAGAGAGACTTGTGATCTACTAGTGGCTGTGCACAATTTGTTGGGGTTTCCGAGTTTTCTTTTTTTTCTTGTTGAAAGACTACCGATTTTTCTGCCTGGTTGGTCAGGTCGATTGGGGACTTGCCCCCTTTTGTTCCAAGCCATTGTGTTAGTGCGTTTCCCTTTTTTTTTGCTTTATTTAGTTTCTTCAGTTTCTTCTTGTTTTTCCTGGATAGATGGGTGCTTGCTTTTTGGGCGTTGTCAGCCTTGGTAGTAGGCATATGGTGGCTTGGTAAGGTAAGGGGAACTGCTTCAGTGTTAGACTGCGTGGTTGTTTTTGTGGCATTGGTTAGTTGTGAGCATAGGTTGCCAACAGAAACCGGAGGCACGTAGGAGAGCTGTTCAATGGGAGTGTTTAGTATCAGTTTAAGCGGAGATAAAGAAATACGGGACAAACCTAGGTTGTGTTTTACACAGCAGCAAAAAACAATTAAGAAAAAAATATAGGTACATCTTATGTCTGTGTATAGACAGCTTTGGAGCTATTCCAAAGCTCATGTCAACATAACACACAATATATCTCATGTTGGGTGGGTGTGCCCCCTTGAAATTCTGGTTCACTGGGTGACACTTACATTTTGGAATCAGCCCATGACATATCACAATTACAAACATCTTTCATTTGTGAGAGATAAAAAGGTAGTACTTTCATTGTTTTATTTTGACAAATGTTAGCCCTAGCAGAATAATATGTATTTTGGAAGTGGAAATATTTGTTTTAAGGCTGCTTTGTGCTTTTTCGTCGTTCTGGCAGCATGATGCTTATTTTTTGCTGTGTTTGCCTCCCTTGTGATTTTAGCCAAGCACTCTCCTGACGAAGCATGTGGCCTGCTTTAGCTGCTGCACTGAAACTGATTGTCCAATGACATGGATGTCGGAGTGTGTGTATTTCGTCCCAGGCTGGAAGACCGACAGATGCTACCCTTCAGCTTCTAGAAGCAGGATTCAGTAAGTCACGTGTGGGGTGCGACTTGGATCTGTCCTTCCTGAAAATGTTCCCATGGGCAACATTCCAGCCTGCCCGGTCGGACTATCATTAATCCACAAGAAGCAGTCAAAAGCAAATTACAGGATGCCTCTGCCCCATCACCCAAGAGGATTCACCAGACCCTCATGAGGACTGGAAATATTCTCACGGAGTTACTTCGATACACTCTAATAATGCCAGCCAATAAGACCAAGGGTACCGGATCTTTTGAGGCCCATTTCCTTGAAGCACTGGTGGGAGCGATCCACTACTCAGACCAATCATTAGTTTGCCCAGGACTTATTCCATAAACACTCTCATTGTTTCTACGCCTACATGTGTGCCCCTTTCTCTCCAGACACAATTCCACCATGCACCTGCGCTCGATCCTGTCGGTACACAGGCAAAATATCGATTTTTAAATATCGATATACAAAAATATCGAAGTTTAAATATCGATGGGACAAAATATCGAAGGTAAGTAATATCGACAGTCTAAATATCGATATTAGTATGATATCAGTAATATCGAAGTTTTAAATATCGATGTCAATAATATCGAAATAAATAACTTCTAATATCAATTTTTAAATAAATTTAGTGTATATTATATTGTATTTATTATGTTTTATTATTTATTTTTAATGTAATTTAATTAAATATTGTCTTTTACTACTGTAGCGGGTTGTGGGTTTATAGGGGAATAGGGTGGGAAGTAATTTAATTATGTTAAATTAATTATTAATTAGTAGGAATTATTAATTAATTAATTGAGAATTAATGTTTAATTAATTTTAATTAATTGATTAATTGATAAATATGTTCTGTAGTGGGTTATGGGTTTATAGGGGAATAGGGTGGGAAGTAATTTAATAATAATTAATTAATTAATATATGTTTGTACATATTTTAATTAATAATTAAATGGTAATTAATTTATATTCATTAGTTAATTAATTAATATAATTTTGTACATATTTTTAATTATTAATTAGTTGGTAATTAATTAATATTAATTAGTTAATTACATTAATTATAGTTATTTTTTTATATATATATTTTTTTTATTCTTAATTAATTAATTGGGAAAAATAATATTAATTATTAAATTAAATTAATTACAGCTAATGTGCTAATATATTTACTTTATTGTTATTGGTAATTAATAATTAATTGGTAATTAAATAATATTAATTAATTTTGGGTAAAGGAGTATTTTTAGGGTTCAGGGTCAGTTTTCAGTTTTTGGGTAAAGGGGTATTTTTAGGGTTCAGGGTCAGTTTTCAGTTATTGGGTAAAGGGGTATTTTTAGGGTTCAGGGTCAGTTTTCAGTTTTTGGGTAAAGGGGTATGTTTAGGGTTCAGGGTCAGTTTTCAGTTCTTGGGTAAAGGGGTATTTTTAGGGTTCAGGGTCAGTTTTCAGTTTTTGGGTAAAGGGGTATTTTTGGGGTTCAGGATCAGTTTTCATTTTTTGGGTAAAGGGGTATTTTTAGGGATAAGGGTCAGTTTTCAGTTCTTGGGTAAAGGGGTATTTTTAGGGTTCAGGGTCAGTTTTCAGTTTTTGGGTAAAGGGGTATTTTTAGGGTTCAGGGTCAGTTTTCAGTTTTTGGGTAAAGGGGTATTTTTAGGGTTCAGGGTCAGTTTTCAGTTTTTGGGTAAAGGGGTATTTTTAGGGTTCAGGGTCAGTTTGGGGTTTTTGGGGTACAGGGATATTTTTAGGGTTCGGGGTCAGTTTTGGGTTTTTGGGGTACAGGCGTACAGGGTAAAAACAAAAAAAATTACATTAAATCAATTTAATAACATTAAAAAAAAAATTACATTAAATTATTAAGTGTTTTATTTATTTTAAATGTATATGTATTAGTTTTAATTTTCTTTTAATATTTTTATTTAATATTTGTAAAATTATATGTATTTTAACATTATTTTTACATTATTATTAATACATTTAAAAAAACGATATTTTTAATTTCGATATTTTTTTACTACGATATTATTTTTTCGATATTTTTGTACTTAGCTTTATGAAGATAGGATTCCGATATTTTTGATGTCGATATTTTTGTTCCGATATTTTTGTATTTCGATATTCTGTCTGTCGATAGTATGTCAGACATTCATCCTGTCATCAGTCGCTTGTGTCTGATGTGTGGCTGCGGCTCCTTTTGCCAGCCTTCCTGCCTCAATTTTCTGCTCTTAGAACTCAGCTTTCATCAGCCAGTGTTTCCATGCCATCTTGATGGCATAGCGCATGGGCTAGCCCATCTTTGACAAAGGTAAGTTGCTAGCCGTCAGTGTGCGCTGCAATGTCTGGGAGTCTGATTGAGATTACTGCATCTGCAAGTCAAAGCCTCTGTTAGCGTTGATTGTGTGCTTCAATATCTGACAGGCTGCTAGTCTTCATTGAGTACTATAAAGGCCAGGGTGTTGTAGTCCCCACACTACATTCTGGAAAGCCTTAGTGGCTGCCAGATTTCACTGCGTTATGCAATGTCTTTTTATTGTGCACTGCAGTGCTTCAGATGTTGCTAGTCTTGACTAAATACCATGACTGGAAACAGAATTATCTGGGAACTATCTACCCTTATCTAAAATGTTCAACATCTTCTACTATCCTAGCTCTCACAGAACGATGCATACCCCAGGCGGCTTTTAACATTGTTTTTTTCTACGATTGACTGCAAGCCACCACTATATGCTGCAAATTCATGTAGTCTGTCAGTCTAACAGAGGCTCTCCCTACCTAGAGAGCCAGGGGCCAACGAGGTGGAGGGGGGGGGGGGGCTCACCCCATCCTTCTGGGTGGTGTTGGTGCTGACTGGCTGGCGCGCCTTTATTTAAGCGGCTACGCTGCCGCAGGCAGGTTTCTGGATCCTGCTTGCGGCAGGACGTGGTAGCCGCAACCTTCTGCCGGATGCTGGATTCCTCACCCACTTGCTCTCCAGAGGTTGTGCCCCTGCCCCTTTTCAATTGCATCGCCTCTCCGGGGCCCGCACAGGCTCTAGTTTTTAACTTGCCTGGCCTAGGAGCTTCAGGACTCTCTGTGGCAGCTCTGGAGAGTGCAGGGGGCCCGCACAGTTAATAACAAGCATTTGCAATGCAATAGGTCTCGCATCAGGAAAGTTTGACCTATTGGTATTGTAAATGACACATTTTTTTACTTATGTGTTGGTTTTGAACATAGCGAAATTAATAGCTTTGTCATTTACAATGCCAACAGTTTTAACGTTTGCAAATGTGACACCTATAGCATTTGTAATGCATTATGTGTTGTATTTAAGTGACTTAGATGATATTACAAATAACAATGGCTTTTAAAATTTTTAAATAATTAATACTTAAATAAAAGAGATTGTAATTTATAATGGCAATAGCTTAATAGCTTAAACTTTTGTAAATAACTTTTGTGAAGATTATGTTCAGTGTATTTTATTTGTGACAAAATCCAAGAACAGAAGTGAAATATCAACATCTTTTTGTGACATTTGTAATAAAGCTTGAAACATTGAGAGAACATATTTGAATCAGTTGTTGTTGAATGGTCGCACAGATTGATGATTTGGTGGCTCTGAATGATGTTGTGGCTGCGACGAGTGATGCGGTGGTGGTGCCGAGTGATGCTGTGATGATGCGATAGCTAGTGAGGGCGATAGATAGATAGAGGGAGGGCCATAGATAGATAGAGGGAGGGCGAAAGATAGATAGAGGGAGGGAGAAAGATAGATAGAGGGAGGGCGATAGATAGAGGGAGGGAGAGAGATAGAGGAGGGCGATAGAGAGATAGAGGGAGTGCGACAGATAGAGGGAGGACGAGGGATAGAGGGTGGGCGAGGGATGGAGTGTGGGCAAGGGATGGAGTGTGGGCGAGGGATGGAGTGTGGGGCGAGGGATGGAGTGTGGGGAGAGGGATGGAGTGTGGGGTGAGGGATGGAGTGTGGGGCGAGGGATGGATTGTGGGGCGAGGGATGGATGGAGTGTGGGGCGGGGGAGGGATGGAGTGTGGTGCGAGGGAGGGATGGAGTGTGGGAACGGGGAGGGATGGAGTGTGGGGCCGGGGAGGGATGGAGTGTTGGGCGGGGGAGGGATGTAGTGTGGGGCAGGGGAGGGATGTAATGTGGGGCGGGGGAGGGATGTAGTGTGAGGCGGGGAGGGATGGAGTGTGGGGCGGGGGAGGGATGGATGGATGGATGGATGGAGTCGAGGGAATGGGTGGATGGATGGAGTGGGGGGTGGATGGATGGATAAATGGATGGAGTGGGGGGATGGATGAATGGATGGATGGATGGAGTGGGGGGTGGATGGATGGAGTGTGATGGATGGATGGATGGATGGATGGATGGAGTGGGATGGATGGATGGATGGATGGATGGATGGATGGATGGATGGATGGATGGATGGATGGATGGATGGAGTGGGGGGATGGATGGATGGCTGGATGGATGGATGGATGGATGGAGTGGGATGGATGGAGTGGGATGGATTGAGTGGGATGGATGTAGTGGGGGGTGGAATGGGGTGGATGGAGTGGGGGGATTGATGGATGGAGTGGGGGGATGGGTGGATGGATGGATGGATGGAGTGGGGGGATGGAAGGATGGAGTGGGGGGAATGGATGGATGGATGGATGGAGTGGGGGGGTGGATGGATGGATGGATGGAGTGGGATGGATGGATGGAGTGGGATGGATGGATGGAGTGGGGGGATGGATGGATGGATGGATGGATGGATGGATGGATGGATGGATGGATGGATGGATGGATGGATGGATGGATGGATGAAGTGGGATGGATGGATGGATGGATGGATGGATGGATGGATAGATAGATGGATGGATGGATGGATGGATGGATGGATGGATGGATGGATGGATGGATGGATGGATGGATGGATGGAGTAGGATGGATGGAGTGGGGGTGTGGAGTGAGGGCATGGATGGCTGGATGGAGTGGATGTACTGCATGTACCCTTGAAGGCGTTTACTGTTCACAGATAGTGTTGGGTGCTGTGCAGGGGTGTAACGCAAATCCCTGCAGCCCCTACGTCGCAGGAGAGACCCCAAGCTTTCAGGGGGGCCCAACCGTCAGAGGGCCCCTATTCACCCCGAGGCCAATGAACATATATCTTTGAGATTCGGTAGACTAGGGGGTTCCCGCTCACCTTCTGCACGGGCTCAGGCGTGCGTCACGCCGCTGCTTGGTGTTTTCATCTTTACTAGTGCTACTATATCGACCGTTTACAGGTGTGTATCCTAATATGAATATAATTGCATCCACTGAGATACCCCAAATATACCTGCGAATGGAATGTGGTGAGTACCTCGACATTGCACATAATAAGAGCTGCGTGGATCATTGTAGACGGAGTAGCGTGGCTGTTCCTGGTAAAGAGTGCTCGGTGCAAGATTTAATAGCGCCATTTTTATGGAGTGATATACCCTAGGTACCACTCACAGATCAGTGTAGAGGTTATGTAAACTGCAGAGATGGTGCCACGTGCAATTATCTTCCGGGGCTACCATGTACCCTGAGCTAACGGAGCTGGCACATAAAGGATATACCCCCGCCACGGGTGCAAGCACTATCCAGAAAGTCTGCAGGCCCAGCCTCTGCTCTTCCCGGTGCCCTGATGTCAATTGACATCACCGAGGGGCGGTGCCGGGTGCAGGCCCCGCCCCCCTGTCCAGGCTGAGCTCTGCAGCCGGAGCAGGAGCTGCTTGCGCCGCTTCCTCGGGCTCCCGCACCCCGGTGCCGCCTCCTCCGCTCCCCTGCCCCAGCATGGTCATGGCCGAGCCCCCGGGGCACCCCTTGCACGGCCCAGTGCGGGTGGGCTTCTACGACATCAAGCGCACAATCACAATGATCCAGGAGCTGGGACCTGGGACTTTGTTGGCAAAAGCTGACATAGAATCAACTTTTAAGTTGATACCGGTTCACCTGGACGATTTTCATCTTTTGGTTTTTCCGTTTGATGGTGCACTCTATTTTAACAAATGTATGCCCATGGGTTGCTGAGTCTCCTCTGCTTACTTTATGAGGTTTTGTACCTTTTTAGAATGAGCATTTAGAAACGAGAACAGGACACCTTTGGGCACTTCATTACTTGGACTACTTCCTTTTCTTGGGAGCACCTGGCACAGATGACTGTGGGAGGGCTTTGCAGTGCTTCCAGGAATTGATGGGGAGTTTTGGGGTGCCACAGGCACAAACAAAGACCTGTGAACCAATAATCTCAACAGAATTCCTAGGCATAGAATTGGATTCCAAGGCAGGGGTATCCAGGCTCCCCAGGAGAAGATAAGAGTTTTTTTCAAATTCACTGGAAGAATGCCTGAGGGTTCAAAAGGTGTCGCTGCATCAGCTACAAGTGGTGGTGGGCCAGCTGAATTTTGCACTCTGCATTATACCCATGAGCCGCCCAAGTCATTCGCACAAGCCATGTCGGGTCTTAAGTCAAACCATCTTCATACGAGGCTGACAAATGAGATCCAGCAAGAAATTAGAATATGGGAGGCATTTTTGAGGGATTTTGATGGGACAGTGGTATGGCTAAGCCCTGCCAAGACCAATGAAGAATTGGGTCTATTGACAGATGCCGCGGGCAGTACAGTTTTAGGGGCCATTCTGGGCCAGATTGGTGCGAGAAAAAGTCTCCAGGTTCATGGTTTGAGTCTGGCCTGGTAGTGAACATTGGTTTTTTTTAGCTTTTTCCCATCTTGGTAGCACTCATGATATGGCCAGAACAGTATCGCAATTAGTCAGTGATATGTGGTCAGATAACATGACGGTGGTGGAGTGCATTAATCAACAGGCTGCCAGGTGTAAAATGATCCTGAAATTACTAAAAGCGATTGTATGGATATGCCTGAGATTGGATGTTACTTTAACATCAAAACATGTGCCTGGTGTACTGAACAATGCAGCAGATACTTTATCTTATTTCAAGATGCAGGCATTCATGTATCACCACCCGGAAGAAGCTGAGCTCCCCTCACCATTCCCGGAACATCTATGGCAGCTTGGTGCCCCAGTTTACCAGATCTCGTTTCGGCCAGCTCAGCGCCCAGGACAAGGCGCACCAATGAGGGGGCATACTTTTCCTTGGTTACACAGGAACAGACTAGTTATGGTTGGTGATCCCAATGTACTGGAGACTCTGTTAAGGCTAGGTCACAAAATGTAAGATGAAATGTAAATAATGTGGTTTGTGTGTAAAAAGTTATGAAGTGTTTTTTTTTTAAAGAAATGTTATTGTTTTCATTGATAGCACAGTACAGAACTTCAATAGGAGCTAGAATCACATTGTACCTCTGCAGTATACAGTCAAACACAGTCAGCACTTTTTATCCATCAATCTGTATTGCATCACATCCGTTGTTGAAACCCCACTTAGTATCCACGTGGCCTTTTTAGGTCTCGACCTGCCAATGCGGTTGCGCATTGCAGCTCGAGACATATAGAAGTGCATCAGGAAAGCTTACCAAGAGGGCTTTGGCAGGCGGATCACGCACAGAGCATGTGCTACGTGCATGCGTTTGCCATTTGCTCCCCTAGCCTCGGCATGTGCCTCGCATCATCGCATCAGACCCGCCACAGCAATGCCGAGAGCTTCAGATTACAAAGGAATGCTCTCCCCCGCCCCCCTCTGCGCAATGCTAGAGCTTGCCACTTCACGCGCTCTGCATGAAAGGAAGCCGCTCACACACCACCATTTGGCTGCCACTCCCCCCCACCCCCCCACCACAGCAATGCCAAGAGCTTGTTTTTTTATTCCGTACTATATACTTCTTCTTCAGCCCAACCCACACCGACCACCTATCCTATCTCCAAAGTCTTCTACGCACACCCCTCCCACTCTCGTTTCACTATCTCTTCACTATCCTGAGGCGTGCATTTCTTCTATTAGTCCCCGTCTCCAGCTTTAATCCTTTCTCTTTCCCTGTTCCTGCGCTGTGCCTTTCAGTCGTGTACAACACGCACAGGCCGCGATCTTAGCAGGTAGGAGGAATCTATTAGCTCTTATTGTTTCTGCCCGGCATTATTGGACCTTAGGAGAAAATATTTAAGAAGGGCGTTTGTCACAGCTAGCATCAGGTTCACCATCACGCTATTAGTATTGTCTCTCGTCAAGTGATTTTAGTTTTATTTGACAATTTGTCAAATGTTTTGATCTTTCCTCTTTTCATCTTTAAAACGCTTAAGCCAAATGTATTTAGTCCATCTTAGTGGCAGTTTGGATGTTTTCTCGTTCTTAATGTTTATTTATCTTGCAATATATTATCAAATAATTATTTTTTTCTATACGGTAAAGAAGCTGCTGATACTACACTTCCCTCCCTCGACCATAGTATTCCATAGCAGTCCGTTTATGAGCATGTTGTCTGCTGACAACAGAGGCCCATAAACAACCAATTCACCTTTTCGTGTGGTCCACTTCACCAGCCCATCGGCCCAATGACAGGCCCACTTAAGGTGCTAACAGCCTCATTCATGTACAATCCGTTTTGCGTGTCCCTAATAGCGAATCATAGCGACTCGCTATTGAGGACACGCAAAACGGCATTCATGTAGGAATTGCTAATAAAATAGCGATTCCTACATGTTCTTTATTTGCGAGTAGCAATTTGCTACTCGCAAATACTCCCCATTCATTCCTATGGGCCAAGAGGCCCATAGGAATGAATGGGGAGTATCCCTTATTTGCGAGTAGCAATTTGCTACTCGCAAATGAGATAGCGACTGAAAGGGTGCCAGGGGTGTCCAAAGGACGCCCTGTAGCACCCCTAAAATGCACATTTGGACAGGTGTTGCGCACACACATGTCCAAAGGACATGTGTGTGTGCAACATGCAACTTAGAAAAATGCTTTTAAAAGCATTTTTCTGAGTTTCTGCTATTTACCGACAGGTCTGACCTCTCGGTAAATAGCGGCCCCAAAAGTGCTAAATCGCAATTTCAGGATGTGTCATGAATAGCATTTGAGGAATCTCTAATAGAGATTCCTTAAATGCTATTCCTCGCATATTTGCGACTTCTTAAATAGCGATTTTTGCATTTGGTATCATGAATACCAAATGCAAAAATCGCACTCGCAAAGGGCCAGATTCTCAGAATCTGGCCCTTTTGCGAGCGCTATTGCCTACATGAATCAGGCTGTAAATCCCTGCCACAGCTCTAGGGGGTGTTGGCTGGACAACGAAGAAGGGGTCTCCAAATACACCAACAGGGACAGCCTTTCATGTCTGGCTTCACAGGGAAAGGGAAACGTGTGCACACATTTTTTTTACATTGACAGTCGCACTGCTAATTACTTCATTCTTGAACAAACTTTCAGAATCTGTTTGATTGCTGGCAGCCCCTGTGGCGCGGAATTGCCTGGGAGCTCGCCCTGGGTCTTGCCAAGCTGGTTACTTCCCGTTTGGAGGTACTTCAGTACAATGCCTTTTCCCCAAAAAATGTTTTTGGGGTGGAAATGTCGACATTTCAACCCTTATGGCCGTGACCGAAAACTTCTCCACATTCAGATAAACACAGCATTCATAAAGTGTATCTAATGACTTGTGGCTGGATTAGAAAGAATATTGTCAGACGGACTTAATCTGAAATCATTTTATACACTATATATGATTTCACTCTTAATTCTTATTCTTCTCTGATCTATCCAGGAGTGCCCCTATCTACACCTACTTTCCACTCACTGTAGATCTTCTGTGTAACATGAATAATGTGTCTAAGAAAGTGATTTATCTTGTATAAACAACCTTGATATTCATGTCCGAGTGTTCTTTTAAATTTGTGATATCGGGCACTAAGTTATACCAAACTTGAAGAATTCCTTGGGACCTACTGTTTTGTTGTATCTTTGTTTTATGGCCCTTCGATACTTCTTTTAAAAATCTCTTTATTGGAAAGAAAAAGCTCGTCCTTACAAAAGTGAGCACAACAGATCTCAAATTCATTAGGTCCTGGGTTGCAAATGATCTTGCTTGTGCACTTTCTCTCTCACACACTCTCTCTCTTACACACTCTCTCTCTTACACACTCTCTCTTTTACACACTCTCACTCTTACACACTCTCTTACACACTCTCACTCTTACACACTCTCACTCTTACACACTCTCTCTTACACATTCTCTCTCTTACTCTCTCTTACACTCTCTCTCTCTCTTACACACTCTCTCTCTTACACACTCTCTTACACACTCTCTCTCTTACACACTCTCTCTCTTACACACTGTCTCTTACACACTCTCTCTTACACACTCTCTCTCTCACACACTCTCACTACCTCTCTCTCTCTCTCCCTACCTCACTACCTTACTCTCTCTCTCTACCTCACTCACACACTCTCTCTCCTACACACTCTTTCTCTTACACACTCTCTCTTACACACTCTCTCTTACACACTCTCTCTCTTACACTCTCTCTCTTACACTCTGTCTCTCACACTCTCTCTCTCTCACACTCTCTCTCTCACACTCTCTCTCTCACACACTCTCTCTCTCACACACTCTCTCTCACGCACTCTCTCTCACACACTCTCTCTCTTACACACTCTCTCTCCCATCCAACTCCACCCTCTAACTCCAACATCCAAATACACCCTACAAGTCCACCCTCCAACTACAACTCCAGCCTCCAAATCCACCCTCCAAATCCAAATCCACCCTCCAAATCCACCCGCAAACTGCAACTACAAACTCCAACTCCACCCTCAAAATCCAACTCCACCCTACAACTCCACCATCCAACTCCAACCTCCAAATCCACCCTCCAACTCTACCCTCCAACACAACCCTCCAAGTACACACTCCAACTCCACCCTCCAAATACAACCTCCCACTCCACCCTCCAACTCCACCCTCCAACTCCACCATCAAACTACACCATCAAACTCCACCATTCAAATCAAAATCCACCCTCCAAATCCACCCTCAAAGTCCACCCTCCAAATCCAACTAAACCCTCCAACTCCACCCTCCAACTCCACCCTCCAACTCCACCCTCCATCTTCCAACTCCACCCTCCAACTCCAACCTCCAACTCCAACCTCCAACCTCCAACTCCACCCTCCAAATCCACACTCCAAATCAAAAGCCAACTCCACCCTCCAACTCCACCCTCCAAATCCACCCTCCAACTCCACCCTCCAACTCCACCCTCCAACTCCAAACCATTGTTGTTTGTAATATCAATACATGTAAGTCACATAAATGCAACCTATATTGCATTACAAATGCTATGGGTGTCACATTTGCAAAAGTTATAACTATTAGCGTTGTAAATGACAAAGCATTTAATTTCACTATTTTTCACAACAAAACATTAAAATAAAATTGGTCATTTACAATAGCAATAGCTCAAATGTTCCGAATGAGAAACATATTGCATTGCATTTTAACTCCCTGTTAACGTCTGCTGATCTGATGCTCACTTTCACCACACCTCCTTCTCTAACTCCCTATTTTATTCTCTTCTCCTGTGCTGATCTGCTCTCTTCCACCTCACCTTCTTCTTTAACTCCCTGTTCTCTTCTGCTGTGCTGATCTGCTCCTCTCTTCCAACAAACTCCTTCTCTAACTCCCTGTTCTCTTCTCTTCTCCCGTGCAGAACTGCTGATCTCTTCCACCCTGCCTCCTTCTATAACTCCATGTTCTCTTCTCTTCTCATGTGCTGATCTGCTGCTCTCTTCCAACCCGCCTCCTTCTTTAACTCCCTGTTTTCTTCTTCTACGCAAATCTGCTGTTCTCTTTCACTCGCCTCTTTCTCATACTCCCTGTTCTATTCTCCTGTGCTGATCATCTGCTCTCTTCCACCCACCTACTTATCTAACTCCCTATTCACTTCTCTTCTCCAGAGCTGATCTGCAGCTCTCTTCAACCCGCCTCCTTCTCTACCCCCCTGTTCTCTTCTCCCGTCCTGTTCTTTTGCTCTCTTCAACAACACCTCCTTCTTTAACTCCATGTTCTCTTCACATGTGCTAATCTGCTGCTCTCTTCCACTCACCTCCTTCTGTAACTCCCTGTTCTCTTCTGCTGTGCTGATCTGCTGCTCTCTTACACCCTCCTCCTTCTCTAACTCCCAGTTCTCTTCTTTTAGTCCTCTGCTGACCGGCTGCTCTCTTCCACCCCACCTCCTTCTTTAACTCCCTGTTCTCTTATGCTGATCTTCTGCTCTCTTCCACATCGCATCCTTCTCTAACTCACTGTTCTCTTCTCCTGTGCTAATCTGCTGCTCTCTTCCACCCCACCTCCTTCTTTAAATCCCTGTTCTATTCTGCTGTGCTGATGTGCCCCTCTTTTCCACCCACCTCCTTCTCTAACTCCCTGTTCTCTTCTCTTCTCCTGTGCTGATCTGCTGCTCTCTTCGACTCTGCCGCCTTCTTTAACTCACTGTTTTCTTCTCCTGTGCTAAACTGCGGTTCTCTTCCACCCGCCTCTTTCTCTAACTCCCTGTTCTCTTCTCCTGTGCCGATCTGCTGTTCTCTTCCACCCTGCATCCATTTTAACTCCATGTTCTTATCCTGTGCTGATCTGCTGCTCGCTTCCACCCCAACTTCCTCTATAACTCCCTGTTCTCTTCACCTGTGCTGATCTGCTGCTCTCTAAAAGCCACTCCTTTAACTCCTTGTTCATTTCTCCTGTGCTGATCTGCTGCTCTCTTCCACCCGCCTCCTTCTTTAACTCCCTGTTCTCTTCTCCTGTGCTAATCTGCTGTTCTCTTCCACCCGCCACCTTCTTTAACTCCCTGTTCTCTTCTCCTGTGCTAATCTGCTACTCTCTTCCACCCGCATCTTTCTCTAACTCCCTGTTGTCTTCTCCTGTGCCGATCTGCTGTTCTCTTCCACCCGTATCCTTCTTTAACTCCATGTTCTCTTCTCCTGTGATAATCTTTAAGCTATCTTCCATCCGCCTACTTCTCTAACTCCCTGTTCTCTTCTCATGTGCTGATCCACCCTCCAAATCCACCCTCAAAGTCCACCCTCCAAATCCAATTAGACCCTCCAACTCCACCCTCAACTCCACCCTCCAACTCCACCCTCCAACTCACCTTCCAACTCCATCCTCCAACTCCAACCTCCAACTTCAACCTCCAACCTCCAACTCCACCCTCCAAATCCACCCTCCAAATCAAAAGCCAACTCCACCCTCCAAATCCACCCACCAACTCCACCCTCCAACTCCAAACCATTGTTGTTTGTAATATCAATGCATGTAAGTCACATAAATACAACCCATATTGCATCACAAATGTTATGGGTGTCACATCTGCAAAAGTTATAAATATTAGCGTTGTAAATGACAAAGCAATTAATTTCACTACTTTTCACAATAAAACATTAAAATAAAATTGATCATTTACAATAGCAATAGCTTAAACGTTCCGAATGAGAAACATATTGCATTGCATTTTAACTCCCTGTTAACGTCTGCTGATCTGATGCTCACTTTCACCACACCTCCTTCTCTAACTCCCTATTCTATTCTCTTCTCCTGTGCTGATCTGCTCTCTTCCACCCCACCTTCTTCTTTAACTCCCTGTTCTCTTCTGCTGTGCTGATCTGCTCCTCTCATCCAACAAACTCCTTCTCTAACTCCCTGTTCTCTTCTCTTCTCCCGTGCAGAACTGCTGATCTCTTCCAACCTGCCTCCTTCTATAACTCCATGTTCTCTTCTCTTCTCATGTGCTGATCTGCTGCTCTCTTCCAACCCGCCTCCTTCTTTAACTCCCTGTTTTCTTCTCCTACGCAAATCTGCTGTTCTCTTTCACTCGCCTCTTTCTCAAACTCCCTGTTCTATTCTCCTGTGCTGATCTGCTGCTCTCTCCACCCACCTACTTCTCTAACTCCCTATTCACTTCTCTTCTCCAGAGATGATCTGCAGCTCTCTTCAACCCGCCTCCTTCTCTACCTCCCTGTTCTCTTCTCCCGTCTTTTTCTGTTTCTCTCTTCAACAACACCTCCTTCTTTAACTCCATGTTCTCTTCACCTGTGCTAATCTGCTGCTCTCTTCCACCCACCTCCTTCTGTAACTCCCTGTTCTCTTCTGCTGTGCTGATCTGCTGCTCTCTACCACCCACCTCCTTCTCTAACTCCCTGTTCTCGTCTGCTATGCTGATCTGCTGCTCTCTTACACCCACCTCCTTCACTAACTCCCAGTTCTCTTCTTTTAGCCCTCTGCAGACAGGCTGCTCTCTTCCACCCCGCCTCCTTCTTTAACTCCCTGTTCTCTTATGCTGATCTGCTGCTCTCTTCCACATCGAATCCTTCTCTAACTCACTGTTCTCTACTCCTGTGATAATCTGCTGCTCTCTTCCACCCACCTCCTTCTTTAACTCCCTGTTCTCTTCTGCTGTGCTGATGTGCCCCTCTTTTCCACCCACTTCCTTCTCTAACTCCCTGTTCTCTTCTCTTCTCCTGTGCTGATCTGCTGCTCTCTTCGACTCTGCCTCCATCTCTAACTAACTGTTCTCTTCTCCTGTGCTAATCTGCTGCTCTCTTCCACCCTGCCTCCTTCTTTAACTCACTGTTTTCTTCTCCTGTGCTAAACTGCAGTTCTGTTCCACCCGCCTCTTTCTCTACCTCCCAGTTCTCTTCTCCTATGCCGATCTGCTGTTCTCTTCCACCCTGCATCCTTTTTAACTCCATGTTCTTATCCTGTGCTGATCTGCTGCTCGCTTCCACCCCAACTCCTTCTTTAACTCCCTGTTCCCTTCACCTGTGCTGATCTGCTGCTCTCTAAAACCCGCTCCTTTAACTCCTTGTTCATTTCTCCTGTGCTGATATGCTGCTCTCTCCCACCCGCCTCCTTCTTTAACTCCTTGTTCTCTTCTCCTGTGCTAATCTGCTGTTCTCTTCCACCCGCCACCTTCTTTAACTCCCTGTTCTCTTCTCCTGTGCTAATCTGCTGCTCTCTTCCACCCGAATCTTTCTCTAATTCCCTGTTGTCTTCTCCTGTGCCGATCTGCTGTTCTCTTCCACCCGCATCCTTCTTTAACTCCAAGATCTCTTCTCCTGCGATACTCTTTCAGCTATCTTCCATCCGCCTACTTCTCTAACTCCCTTTTCTTCTCCTGTGCTGATCTGCTCTTCTCTTTCACCCACCTCCTTCTCTAACTCCCTTTTCTCTACTCCTGTGCTAAACTGCTGTTCTCTTTCACCCCGGCCCCTTCTCTAACTCACTGTTCTCTTCTCCTGTGCTAATATGTTGTTCTCTTCCACCCGCTTCCATCTTTAACTCCCTGTTCCCTTCTCCTGTGCTGATCTGCTGCTCTTTAAAACCTGCCTCCTTCTTTAACTCCCTGTTCATTTCTCCTGTGCTGATCTGCTGTTCTCTTCCACCCACCTCCTTCTTTAACACCATGTTCTCTTCTCCTGTGCTGATCTGCTGCTCTCTTCCACCTGCTTCCTTATTTAACTCCATGTTCTCTTCACCTGAGCTGATCTGCTGCTCTCTTCCACCCCGCCCCCTTCTCCAAAACCCTGTTCTCTTCTCCCGTGCTGATCTGCTGTTCCCTTCCACCGCCTACTTCTCTAACTCCCTGTTCTCTTCTCCTGTGCTGATCTGCTGATCTCTTCAACACGCATCCTTCTTTAACTCCCTATTCTCTTATAATATGCTGATCTGCTGCTCTCTTCCACATACATTTATTTATTTATTTATTTATTTACGAAGCTTATAGAGCGCGCCGCTACCTCCATCGGGGGTGTCCCGGCGCTAAGACTACAGGTTTATCACAGAGAGCGTTGCCTAGTTCATGTCCATCTGAAAGAAAAAAAAAACAAGGGCTGCAAGGGAGTTTGTTGATTAATGTTTGGAGAACAGCCAGGTTTTCAGTTTGCGTCGGAAGGCTTGCTCAGATTCGATAAACCTAAGGTCTAAAGGTAGGCTATTCCAGAGCTTGGCGGCCGTGACGGTGAAAGATCTGCCGCCACTTCGAGTGAGCCTGAATCTGGGGACGATCAGCAAGCGTAGGCTGTTAGATCTCAGATGTCTTACTGAGGATGATATCTTGAGCCTTTTGCTCAGGTAGCCCGGGCCAGTGCCATTAATTGCCCGGAAGGCAAGGATCAGAACTTTGAAGTCAATGCGGCGGGCTATGGGAAGCCAGTGTAGCTCATCTCGGTACGCTCTGACCGAGTTGCGGGCGGGGATATTTCCAAATAGCCTTGCTGCCGCGTTCTGGATGATTTGAAGTCGGTCAATGAGATATTGGGGGGGGGCGCCGGTGTATAGACTATTGGCATAATCAAGATGTGCCGTAATGAGTGCCTGGACCACCGTTTTGCGGGTGGTCAGG
Source organism: Lissotriton vulgaris (assembly GCF_964263255.1). Taxonomy (NCBI): domain Eukaryota; kingdom Metazoa; phylum Chordata; class Amphibia; order Caudata; family Salamandridae; genus Lissotriton; species Lissotriton vulgaris. The sequence goes on along the minus strand of NC_141693.1, from coordinate 971,258,065 downwards.
GGAAGGTAGAGAAAGATCTTCCTGATCATACGTAGTTTGTTGAAACAGGCCGCTGTAACTTTATTGACCTGGGTTTTCCCGGACAAGGTGTTGTCAAATACAAAGCCAAGGTTGCGGGCCGATTGCACAGGTAAGGGTGGAGGATTGAGGATGGTGGGCCACCATAAAGTTGCAGGGGGAGTCGATTTCTTGCTAAAAAAGAGAACCTCAGTTTTATCAGTGTTGAGGGCAAGATGATTGGCAGCCATCCATGTGCAGATGTTGCCAAGGCAGTTTCGGAAGTTGGAGAAGAGGGAGTCTGAGTGGTCTCTGAATGAAAAAACAAGCTGGGTATCATCAGCATAAGAGACCACTCTGACTCCCCATGACTCAACTACCTTGGCAAGAGGGGCCAGATAAACAATAAACAATAGAGGGCTTAAAGCTGAGCCCTGAGGCACACCGCACAAGAGGGGTTTGTCCTCGGATTGAAAAGGGTGCAGCAGTACCCTTTGGGTCCGGCTGGACAGAAAGGATTTGATCCATGCGAGGACTGTGCCATCAATCCCCAACTGTTGTAATCGGGCTGTAAGAATGCCATGGGATACCGTGTCAAATGCAGCGGATAGGTCGAGGAGGACCAACATCGCCTCCTCGCCCCATCCACGGATTCCCTAATTATCTCGGAGACTTCCAGCAGCGCAGTCTCGGTACTGTAACCGGTACGAAAACCCGATTGAGAGTCGTGCAGCAGTTTGTTTGTTTCTAGATACTGAGCCAGTTGTTTCTGGACCACTTTCTCCAGTACCTTGGCAGGTTTAGGTAGGAGCGAAATGGGTCGATAGTTGCAAAATTGCGAAGGGTCAGCATCGGGTTTCTTCAAGATGGGAAGTAGCCTAGCATGTTTCCAAACTGAGGGAAATTGTCCACGGGTCAAGGAGGAATTCCAGATGGAAAGGAGAGGATTGATTAGGACAGGGGCAAGATTGCCCATCACTTTAGCAGGGACTGGGTCTAAAGGCGAACCAGACTTGACTTTATAAAGCAGTGCCACGGCTGAGTCATAAGTAAGTTCGCTGAAGGAATTAAAAGAGCAATGAGAGGGGAGAGGAACATCAGATGGTGTGTTAGGAGAGACAGAGACAAAAGAGGAAGCAAGTTTGATGATTTTGTCCTGAAAAAAGTCAGAGAGTCCGTTGCATAGGTCTTGGGTAGGAACGCATTGTGTTTTCAGGGCACATCCTTCTGTAACCGCACACACACATACATACAACCACGCACACACACACATACAACACACATACAACCACACACATCTTTCGCCCTCACTCTATCTATCTATATATCCATCCATCCACTCACTCTATCTATCTATCTATCGCCCTCACTCTATCTATCGCCCTCACTCTATTGCCCTTACTCTATCTATTTCCCTCACTCTATCTATCACCCTCACTCTATCTATCGCCCTCGCTCTATCTATCGCCCTCACTCTATAGATCTATCGCCCTCACTCTATCTATCGCCCTCACTCTATAGATCTATCGCCCTCACTCTATCTATCTTTCCCCCTCCCTCTAGCTACCTATCGCCCTCACTCTATCTATCTGTCGCACAACAACAGCATCACTCAGGGGCACCACAGCATCACTCAGGGGCACCACAACATCACTATGCGCTACCACAGCATCACTGAACGCCACAGCATCACTTGTCGCCACCACAACATCACTCAGTGCCACCACAGTATCAATCTGTGCAAACATTCAACAACAACTGGTTCAAATATGTTCTCTCAATGTTTCAAGCTTCATTACAAATGTCACAAAAAAATTATATTTCCCTTCTGTTCTTATATTTTAGTCACAATAAAATACACTGAACATAATCTTCACAAAAGTTAATTACAAAAGTTTAAGCTATTGCCATTATAAATTACAATAACTTTTATTTAAGTATTAATTATTTTTTTTTAAAACATTGTTATTTGTAAAATCAATACTTCTAAGTCACACAAATACAAAACATGTTGCATTAAAAATGCTATAGGTGTCACATTGTCAAAAAAGAAAAGTATTAGCATTGTAAATGACAAAGCTATTAATTTCACAATTTTCAAAAATAACACATAAATAACAAATTTGTCATGTACAAGACAAATAACTCAAACTTTCCTAATGCAAGACCTATTGCATTGCAAATGCTTGTTTATTATGCCACTTCAGAACCCTCGTCGTCCTGGTCTTGATGTGCATCACATATGTCTCCCCTAAATTTGTTCCACGACCCCCAGATTTTTCTCCACTTTTGGGGACACCCACGATTGATGAACACTGTTCTCTCAGCTATCATGGCCGCATCGATGTCCCTGCACCATGAGGGAAGAGAGGGTATCTCAGCTGATCCCCACTTTTGTGCAATGTTCTGCTTAGCAACCGTGATACCTAGCGTGGCCCAGTTCTGAGCCTGATGAGTAAGGTCATTGGGCTCCCACACATTTATTAAACACCTCCTGGGCTCTGGTACCAGTAATACTCCCTCTGATTGTGATATTGTCCTCATCATTTGTGTCCAGTATTCCATAATTATGGGACATTGCCATATAGTGTGGAAAAGGGTACCTTCATCCCCGCAGCTGCGCAGTCAATATGGGTGCAATGTTTTACCTATCCTGTGTAGGGTGTGCCTGGTGTAATATGATTGGTGTAGAATTTTTAGCTGTACTAGCCTAAGTCGTGAGGGTATGCCCACCTCCCGTGAAGAGGCTAATGCCTCCTGCCAATCGGAATCGTCAAAGTCACCTACGTCATGGGACCATTTGTCCCTTAGGGGCCCTGTGGGATCTGGCAGGTTGTTTACCAATTTGCGGTAGGTGAGTGATGTCGCCTTCCTATGCATGCAGTCTGTCAATAGTCTGTCTTCCAGAGGTGATGCCTCCGGGACTTCAGTACCAGGTGGCAATGCTGTTGTTAGTGTGTGCTTTATTTGTGTGTACCTAAAAAAGTTCCGGGGGTGCCAGTTCATATTGTTGCTGAAGATGCTCAAATGTGGCTTTTACTCCTTTGTGCCATTTCTCACCCACCGTGGATATGCCTATAGCGTCCCACTGACCAAAGCCCATACTGTTCCTAAGCCTACCCAGCCGTTTTGTGTCCCAGAGTGGAATTAGTTGGTTTATGACACCTTGCCATCCCAGTTTATCCTGAGTTGCATGCCATATGGTAACAGTGTGCCTCACGGGTCCTATTACTGCTGGAGTTAGTTTCGGGTTGTGGAGAGAAGATACCATACCTTTCGTACCCAGTATTGATCTATCTGCTTTAAATACTGGGTCTGACCTGGGATATGCAACCATTGGTTAATGACCTTCAATTGCACCACCCAATGATATAACTGTATCTTTGGGAGTGCTATTTCACTATCATACCATCCGGGACCAACTTGAACTGCGCAATGCGCGCAGGTTTGTTGCCCCACAATAGGCTGGAGACCTGGGCTGCTATCGCCGTAAAGTAACTCGGCTACACTGGGTACGGCGTATTTTCCAGCACATACAAGAAGCAAGGAAGGGCCATCATTTTATAAAGTGCAGCTTTTCCCAACAGTGTTAACGGCAAGGTCATCCAGTGTTGTGCGTCTCTTTTAAGACGATCCAGCGGGGTTCTAGATTTCTTTTAAAGAAATCCATATAGTCGACAGTTATATATACACCTAAATATTTAAATGCGCCTTCCGAAATCTGGAGCGGGCAGTCCGTGGGGGGTTGCTGTGGGGGCCCTGCAGCACATATAGAACGGATTTGGACCAGTTTATGGTATAACCAGACACCCTCCCAAAAATTATGCAGATATTTAGAAGAGTCAATATGGAACGCCTGGGGAGGCCATGTATAACAGAACATCGTCTGCATATAGGGAGATGCGATCTTCCCAATCTTCTGTCCATTTGATTCCCCGTATCAAGGGCTCCCACCTTATCCATGCCGCCAGTGGCTCCAGCACCAAGGCAAAAAGCAGCGGTGACAGGGGACAAACCTGGCGCGTGCCCTGAGCCGGGGGAAGTCATCCGAGATGTGTTCTTTAGCTGCAACGTGAGCCATCGGTTTAGTATAAAGCAGACGAACCCATGCACAAAAGTTAGGTCCGAAGCCCAGGTGATGGAGTACAGCAAACAGGAAGGGCCATTTGACCATATCAAATGTCATTCGCGCATCTAGTGATAGTATAACAGCCGGTTCCTCAAGATATGCAGTACGGGCCATCACCCCATGTAAGCGTCTCAGGTTGAGGGGCGTATTTCTGCCTGGCATGAAACCAGACTTGTCTGGATGTATCAATGCCGCAAGGTGTGGTGTTAGCCTAATCGCCAATACTTTAGCAAGGATTTTTGCCTCTGCGTTAATCAGCGATATAGGGCAATATGAGGTGCACTCATCAGCAGGCTTTCCTGGTTTTGGAATAGCTACTTTAGTGGCCATGCGCTGATCCAGTGGGAGTTCGCCTGTCTTTAAGCTGTCAGAGAACATGCGCAGCAAGTGTTGGGCAATGGCCCCTGTAGTCTTTTTGTAGAGTTCAATAGGTATCCCTTTCGGTCCTACCGCTTTGCCAGACTACAGCGACCCGATTGCCACCTACAACTCCTCCACTGAGAGATCTCCCTGAAACTCAAGTGCCGCCTCAGGGGTGAGCCTGGGCATATCAATGTCTTTCATAGCAGTCAGTGCCTCTTCCAGTGTCATCTCCGAGGCTGACGTATACACCCTCTGAAAATGTCGCGCAAGTGTGTGTACTATTGCCCCGTGGGTCAGTCGTTGCTCGTCCCTCCTCTGTGCAAAGTTGCGCTATCCATCTAGTACCCCAGTCCCTCTTGTCTAGCCGCACCCCCGGTTTCATATATCTTGTGTTGTGTGGCCGTTAGCTGCTGTTTGGTCAGTTCCCTAAGGTACTCTCTGTGCTGCCGCTCTTTAAGACGCAGCTTCTGGGACTTATCCGGCGTTGGGTCGTTGGTGTGTTGGGTCTCCGCGTCATGTAACTCCAGCTCTAGGTTCTGCAGCTCTAGCTGCTTCTCCCGCTTGTGCGCCATAATTGAGGCAATGGCCTGCCCTCTAAGGAGGGTTTTATACGTCTCCCATAGGGTGGTCGGGGAGCGAACCGAGGTGGCGTTCTCTTGGAAACAGTGGTCTGTCGCCTTACTGACGGCCTTCTTAATCTTGGGGACTTGTAAGTAGCCCATATGGATCGGGTAGACACATCACCGTGTCTTGTGGTAGTCTGTGTATTTTAGTAACAATGGGGAATGATCGGAGGTACCCCTGGGTCTAATCTCTATGCTTTCAATATTTTGAAGGCTACCTGCCGACGCCAGGAAGTAATCTATTCTTGTCAGACTATTGTGTACCTCAGAGTGAAATGTGAATTGTCGTGCCGTTGGGTGGTGCCGCCTCCATACAGCAGTGAGCCCAAGGTCATACAGAAAGCCCCTAAGGCATGACACACCGGGTCACCCGCTCTCACAGGGTATCGGTCAATGGTCCAGTCCATAATGGTGTTGAAATCCCCGCCAATGAGTAGTTCCCCTTCCGGAGGTCAAACAAAAACTGACTAAGATCCGGGAGTGTCGCCGCATGCAGTGCAGGGGGATATAAACTGACACTATATTAATAGCCTGCCCCTCCCATTGACCAATTAAGGCTGCAAAACACCCATGACAATCAGTTTTTGTTTTGTGTACTATCAGTGGGGACTGTTTTTTAACCAGTACGCCCACCCCCCGGGACCCTAAGGAGAATTCCGAGTGCACTATCATCTTGTACCCCCATCTGTCCATCGCTTTGCTTGTGGTGCCAGTGAGGTGTGTTTCTTGAAGCAGGACTACCGCTGGAGAACCCTGTTTGATACATTGCAGAACCAGGCCCCTCTTTATTTTATCTCCCAGGCCTCGTACGTTCCATGTGAGCAGGGACAGAGTGTCACCTGAGTTGAGGGGTATGTTCCCGGTGCAGGGTGCGGTGGGTCATTCAACTCCATATCTGGTGAGGCGTGTAAGGCATACTACGGATTCGTAAGTGCAATGAATGTGCTGTGTACTGTGCATAAGTGCTGCATATCCAAGTGCTGCACCTAAAACTAAAACATAAGACTCAATAGGAACATTTGAACAATCCTATCCTCCACAACCCCCTCCCTGCCTCCCTGCCAGATAGACTCAAAACTGCCCGCCACCCCAACTCAGCAGAGTGCTTAGTCCTTAACCCCAAGAACGTTACTTGCGTGTAGGGAGCGAGAAGTCCAAAGAAGACAGTAGTTGTCCTTTTCCCCAAAGGCAATATTTACTTAAAGGCCCAGTGCCATCTCTCCGCAGTGGCGAGTCCGTCTGGGTGCCTCTCCATATCGTTGTAATGTGGTTTGAAACTGCCACAAAGTGTCTCACTACCTGGCCCCCTCTTGCAACTGGTTGTCTCCCTCTACCTCCTGCTCTCGATCTCTGAGGTCCTCATCGCCCTTGGATGTCGCTGTCGTCTGTCAGACTGCCTAGAACCCTCCACTCATCGCCATCCCTCGAGCCAGTCGTGGGCCTCCTCCGGTGTCTCGAAAAACTACGTTTTTCCATCCGCCACATCATGTTGCTTTGCCAGAAACAATATCGAATAGGGCAATTCACGGGCTCTCCGTTCTTTTTAACCTCCAGGCAGCTCCTACAACGTGCCGAGACGGCAGCTGTTCAGTTCGGGAAGAAAGACAATTCAGAGTTCTGTATACGCAATGGTGGCACCACCTGTGCCACCTGTAGTATAACATCCCTGTCTTGGAAATTGAAAATGAGAGAACGAACCGGTCAGGGTGGCCCCAGGTTTGGGCTTTCCTCCTGGCACCCTGTGCGCACATTCTACAGAGAGAAAAGTGGAAAGTCCTCTGGGTTGTAATCTAGTTTTTATATGAACCTCCACATACAGGTCCATGGCCAGGCCCCCTTTGCTTTCCGGAATGCCCGTGATTCTGACGTTGTTACGACCGGAACGCCCTTCCTGGTCGTCCAGTTTTGCGCCATATGTTTGTTTTCCACCTCTAGTTGCGTCAGGCTTTTTAGTTAAAGTGGTAGTGTCCTTCGTCAGGGATTTAGTCACTTGTTAGACTTCAGTGACTCTGGCGGTCATCTTCTGAAAGTCTGCCCTGAGGAAAGTGACATCTGCAGAAATAGACCCCACCTTCGACTGCACATTAGTGAGGGCTAACATAATATCTTCCAGCGTTACTTTGGGTGCTCCTACTTCCTCAGAGGCTTTGTCAGCGAGACCTTTGCATTCTGGTAGCAGGGGGAAGTCCTTGCCATATGCAAATTTGTCTAGTTTAGCCTGAGAGGTTGTGCATTGGCCCCTACCTCCCATCTTCGACTGGTCAGTGCTGTGTCCGTCAGGAATCTCTGCGGCCTGCCGGGAGGCTGCCAATCCCATGCGGTCCGTCGGCCCTCCCTCCGCACCTCTATCTGTCTCGGTGGGCCTTGTGATTTGCAAGGCAGTAACAGGAGGGATTTCTCTGGTATGCACCTCAGCTGTGCGCCCCACAATCCCTGCTAATCCATTCACTGGGGCATTAGCCCGTGGGTTCGTTGGAGCTTTCTTGTTGCGGTCTGTATCAGCAGTAGCCGGGGCATGGGTGTCTTAGTGCCCGCAGTACAATGTGTGGGCTTTCAAAATTCACAAGCCCGCAACCCCAACCCCATGCCAAAGCCTGTGTTCTTTAGCAGACGTCGCTTGTCCCTCCTGTCCTCAACGAAATCCTTAGGTCACTCTCCATTGTGTGGCACCTGTGTTGTGTTCAATGCCCTTCGTTGCCGGTGATCAATGCTTGGGCGGGCTCTCCCACCATAGGAACCTCAGCCGTAATCGGGCTCCTTGGACCAGCTCCCAGCGGGGGTCCAGCAGGCACCGGAGACAGCACGTGTGGCCCGGGGTACAGCCTCCGATATCTCCAGGTGAGTCACGGCCACGGCGCTAGACTGGTCCCACGCCCGCAGCCACTGGTGCGCATCCGGCCTTGAATCCGGCCCGCAGACCACAATCCGCAATCTCCAGGGGGGCTGCACCACCTCGATGATCCCTAGGCAGGAGCGGGTCACAGACATCGCAGGGCAATACAAGTACCTTCACGCCTCTGCCAGCACGATCACCGATCCGCCCCCATCAGCACCTCCAATGCGCCGATCGCTATTTCCGCCAGACTGGCTTGCGCCACAATTCAGTCCCCGGCGCGAGCCGCCGTAGTAGGCAACCCCCGACTCTGCGCTTACCACAGCGTCCCAGACGTCTGAGAGATGTCAGAGTCGGATCAGTCCGTCCCGCTTACTTTCCGCTGCAAGGGAGTGCCGTTAGGGTACAATTTGATTACGGATTATTATGAGATCTTCAGGGGAGTCAGTCTAACCCTCTGAGCTCCTTTAGGCTGGAGCCATCTTGCTCGGCAGCAAGCCACGCCCCCTCGTAAAGTGTGTTTTATTGATGTGAAATGATAATAAATACGACCAGGGATCTTATGATCCCTATCCCAAAGAAATAAAAAATGGACTTGTTACGTTGTTTCATGGAGTTTGGGTAATGGTAAGTATTCACATTCCTGGGACATCGGCGACTCCATGGCCATATTCAGTAGTGTGCTTCAAGGAGTTGATGAGTCCTATTCTTTTCTGCATTCTATAAGGACTTAATAACTGCTCGCCTTCACCTTTTGCTTGTGATGTCTGGCGCACATTAGTAGAATGTGTGGAACTTTGGCTGTATCCGTGGGTATTGATTGTAAAGTCGGCAGCAGCACCCTGCCTCCACAGAATGAAGTAAATGAGTTGGTGCTCAGTGCTTCGAAGACCCTCAAAATTCTTGTATACAGGTCTCCCTATCCTTGCTCCCCACTGCAGCAAGGTAGAATGGCACCTATATCTTTTACCTCCCTTGCCTTCCACTGGCCAGTTAGCGGATCCATGTGCCCTTTCATCCCCTGCATTGTGAGGGCTGAGAGGTAAAGGCTGCTGCAATGGGCTCACATTTCAGAATCATAATGGATGTATTAGAACCTTTGTATTAACACGTTTGGTTGAGCTCCTGCCTCGGTCCATAGAGAAAGGAACATATCCTGCAGAATAAAGCCCTCTAGTGTGAAAGCCCTTTTGAATAGAAAGGCCAACGTATTGCATTCTGTGTTAATGTAAAGAGAAACCCACTCAGCCTCCAATGTAACTCTTTTAGTTAATTACTCAGATTTGGAAAATTTGAACTTATTGCCAGATGAAACCCTGTTACGCTGCCCAACCTCCTGCCTATCCCCAAAAGGATTCAATACATTGAATTCATTTTATAAATATATTTTTTTTAATTTAGTGTCTCTTCTGGAAACCCACACCCAACAATATGCCAAAGTGAATTGGCTGACTGGGAACACACTACTCCGAGGGAGAGCTTATGTGGAAGAAGTGTGTAGTTTACGTGACCTATGTCAGTATCGTTTCTCTTTAGTATGTGAGGATAAGAATTGTGGACTTATGTTATTTCCTTGGCGCGAAATTAAGCCAAAGGAGAGAGAGACATGAAACTTAGACTTTAAAAAGTTAATATTGATTAAAGTAAATGGGAAAAACTATCTTTTTGCTTGACTTTCAAAAGCTTACACTGTTAAGCATGCCCTTTCATCAAAGGGGCCCTCATGATATAGCACCCAGAAGAAACAAGCATTGGAAATGCAATAGGTCTCGCAGCATTAGAGTTAGTGCTTTTAGAATTGTTTATGGGTTTTTTTGGTAAATGTTTAGCATTTTTGTTTCCTGTAGCCAATGCTAAAGAATTACAAATAAAAAAAGCCATAAACATTTCTAAAAGCTCTAACTAAAATGGTCTGAGACCTATTGCACTGTGTGAGGGTGAGGTGTTGAGGGTGAGTGAGGGTGAGCGTGAGGGTGAGTGAGGGTGAGGTGTTGAGGGTGAGGTGTTGAGGGTGAGTGAGAGGGTGAGTGAGAGTGAGAGTGAGAGTGAGGGTGAGAGTGAGAGTGAGGGTGAGGGTGAGTGAGGGTGAGTGAGGGTGAGGGTGAGTGAGGATGAGGGTGAGTGAGGGTGAGTGAGGGTGAGGGTGAGGGTGAGTGAGGGTGAGGCGTTGAGGGTGAGGTGTTGAGGGTGAGGTGTTGAGGGTGAGTGAGAGTGAGGGTGAGTGAGAGTGAGGGTGAGGGTGAGGGTGAGAGTGAGGGTGAGTGAGGGTGAGTGAGAGTGAGAGTGAGGGTGAGGGTGAGGGTGAGGGTGAGAGTGAGGGTGAGGGTGAGTGAGGGTGAGTGAGGGTGAGGGTGAGTGAGGGTGAGGCGTTGAGGGTGAGGTGTTGAGGGTGAGGTGTTGAGGGTGAGTGAGAGTGAGGGTGAGGGTGAGAGTGAGGGTGAGTGAGAGTGAGGGTGAGGGTGAGTGAGGGTGAGGGTGAGAGTGAGGGTGAGTGAGGGGGAGTGAGGGTGAGGGTGAGGGTGAGGGTGAGTGAGGGTGAGTGAGGGTGAGGGTGAGTGAGGGTGAGGCGTTGAGGGCGGGCAGAGAGAGTGAGGGGGCGGAGCGGGGGTGTGCTATATGGTTGTGGTGCCTTCATTCTCGCTAAAACACTCCTGTGGTAGCTGATGGGCTTCAGCATTTTTTGACAACCAACTTTTTTTTTGAAGATTCTAAGACTAGAGCTTGCAGTGAAATAACATGCTTGACTGGCCAATATTGTGAGCATCTGTTTTTGTAGTTAGATCTTTATTAATGCACATGCTGACATATTTGCAGCAACACGCCATTGACTGTTACTGGAATACACCGCTAACATGCCACCAATACCTCAGACAGATAGACACATTAAAGTATAGTTGCATATTCACACAATAACGAACAAAGGCTAAGACCAGGGCCACTGGAATTATGCGGCAGGGCTAAGTAAAAAATGTGGCAAGAGAAGGCGAAATCCCATCAACTCACCACAACTCAAACAGACTAAGTATGAAGATAGATTGATAAGCACAAGACCTCAAACATCCATACAGTCACATATCACAGCCTAATTAAAAACACGAAACACCACACACACATCTACGGAGGATAACCGACTAAAACACAGATACCTGAAAACAAACACTCTCGAAGATACACAATTATACATAAACGCACACACAAAAAGTTAGGCAGGGAATCATACTTATGGGCACATAGTTGGACACAGGCGTATGTATACACATGGAGATGCACCCACATGGGTGCCACAACAAAGACAGTTGGGTACACAGCTATCCTATTAAAATTGCTTTAATTCCGACGTTAAAAAAACGTGCCACCACAGATTTTAGCAGGCTAGTCACGTTGCCAACAGCTGTACAGAGATGTAAACACACTGTTACACAGCACACATGCACGCCGACTAACAACGCTCTCTGTAACCTGTCGTGTAGCAGGCGACCCCCACCACTCACTCACACACGCACCCTGCCCGTGAACCACCAGATTGATACGACAATTTGCTTTTCCAAACTGCTTAGGGTTGGGCCCGGGAGGGGCCAGCTGATGCAACACGGTGCATTACAGCACCTCTCTCTGAGGGCAGATTATATCAAAGGTGATTACTGACTCAGGATAGTTTAACCCTGGGATTACCAGCCAGAGACAGGTGGGGGGCAGGAGGGGTAGGGAGGGGCAGCCAGATAAGGAGAGGTGTTTGTGTGCGTCGGAGGAAGAAAGAGGCAATACAGCAAGGTGGGGCTGACAGGGCCGATAAAAGAAATAAATAATCAAGAGCGGGGCAGCGGTGACAAGCACAGTATCTCAGGCCAGGCGAAGGGGGCTAGGGGACAGCAGTCAGGGTTCACGTGCATCGGAGGGGCGCCGAGCTTTTCCCAATCCATAACGTGTTCACCTCAAAGGAGCGATATTTACTGTAACCTTTGGAGAGCGGCTTCGCCCCCTCCTACCTCATACACGCAAACACCTTTTTGTGGGGGGGAGGGGGGGGGGTGTTCTCATAGACCAGTGGAAGGCAAGAGAGCAGAAGAGAAATATGATAGGAGCAAGGGCGAGGAGAGAGGGAAGGACATATTGGAAAGAAGAGGAGAAAGACAGGGGACGAAGTAAAGGTGGTGAGACGTAGGAGGGAGAATGAGAGAATGGTTGAAGTATGTCTGGGGATAGAGAAAAGAGGGGAATACGAAAGAATGGATGGAATAGGGGGGGAGATGGGGCAGTGCGAAGGAGAGAATGTAGAAAGGGACAAGGGATTGGGGGGGGGAGAAAAATGCGGCAATACGAACATTAACTTTATCCATCTAGCGCCTCAAACCGCAGTGTTGTTCCCTTTAAGTGAATAAAAAAAACGGGGGTAAGGAGAGAACACGTGAAAGTACCAGACATAAGGAGGCAGAAGCTAGAGAGGGGGAGAGGCTATGGCTGGAAAACGAGAGCGGAAAGGCGGGCGGGGAGCGCGAATTGTCGAAGGAAAGTCAAAGAGAGTGGGTGAAAAGGACGGGGGTGCGAAGGGAGGCTGCGCGGAGGAAGGAGGGAAGCAGAGACGGGGAGAAAGAGAGAAGAAAGCTGAACAGGGAGGGTTTAGAAAACTAGACTTTAAACGGCGAGCGGGCGGGCAGAGAGAGTGAGGGGGCGGAGCGGGGGTGTGGGAGGAGTGCGGCTGGCTGCCTGAAAGAGTGGAGAGCGGGCGGGCAGAGAGAGTGAGGGGGCGGAGCGGGGGTGTGGGAGGAGTGCGGGAACAGACGGGAGGGGAGGAGAGTAGGAGGAGGAGTAGGGGAGGCACGGCCTAGCGGCCGTGCAATCAAGAAGTGAGGGGGTGGGAGAGTAGGCAAGGCAGGCGGCTGGGGCCATGTGCACGCGCTTTTAAGCTCAATGCGCATGCGCATTGAGCTTAAAAGTCACGGGCACTGCAAGGAATCGCCACGATTCCTTGCAAGTTAGATAAAGAGTCGATGAGCCCCCATAGTCTCGCTTGCTCGATGCGCATGCGCATCGACAGGCGAGACCTAAAAACATGGAGAAAGAAAAAAGGGCACAGAAAAAGGTAGGTTGCACATAAGCATGATACAAATAGTCTATAAGTGTTTGCGCAAGTCCGTGTTTGCATCATTAACCCTTAACGCAAGGTGTACTGGCTATGCTGATGCTTTTGCATAGGGTTTTTAACCTCTGCTTTTGAGCTGGACAGACCTTAGAGGCATTTTTATGCAGGTAGTGTCTTTAGGCTATTCAACTTCTCCCTCACAGGACGTAAAGCAGACAGTCATCGAATGCTTGGGGAACCTAAACACAGTGGTGGAGCAATTTGATTAGCTATCTTGTTCAAAAGTACAACCACTCATACACAATAAAGTAAAAAATAATATTACTGAATAATAATAATAACCACTTGTTATCTATTTGAAAATGTAATCGAACTTGCTATCATTATTCGTGTAAAATATATGTTGAATACAAGCAAGGACTAAATTGAGAAAAGTTGCAGGAGCTTTGGTGTTCAAAGGAGAGGCACTGACTGATCATTGGGTAAGTAGCGTACACCAGTAGCGGCCCCCGGAGGGAGTTCCGTGGGGTGGAAAGGCACGGCGAGGGAGGGGCAGGAAGCGACATCTGACCCTGTTTGCAGGCAGGTCGCTCCCCACACTGCTGCACAGCTCTGCCTGCATTGTTTTTGAAAATCTTGTATTTTTTCCCTGTGCCTAACTTGCTTTCTTGCCCAGACTTGTTTTTATTCCTCTGTGCCTGTACTTGTTTTCTTGCCCAGGCTTGTTTTTATTCCTCTGTGCCTGTACTTGTTTTCTTGCCCAGACTTGTTTTTATTCCTCTGTGCCTGTACTTGCTTTCTTGCCCAGACTTGTTTTTATTCCTCGGTGCCTGTACTTGCTTTCTTGCCCAGACTTGTTTTTATTCCTCGGTGCCTGTACTTGTTTTCTTGCCTAAACATGTTTTTCCTTCCTGTGCCCAGTCCTCCCGCGGCCCCCGCCCGTTTTTCCCGCCGCTGCATCCCTGCGGCCCCAGCCCCCCTGTAATCCCATCTGCCGCCCTGCTCCCGCCTCTGAGCTGCTCCTCTCTCCCACATCCCCTCATATGGAGGCCGCGTAGCGGTGACAGGAGCGACCTCTGACCCTACTCGCAGGCAGGTCGTTCTCCACACTGCTGCACGGCTCTGTCTGCATTGTTTTTGCCTAATCTTGTATTTTTCCCTGTGCTTAATTTGCTTTCGTGCCTAGACTTGTTTTTATTCCTCTGTGCCTGTACTTGCTTTCTTGCCCAGACCTGTTTTTATTCCTCTGTGCCTGTACTTTCTTTCTTGCCCAGACTTGTTTTTATTCCTCTGTGCCTGTACTTGTTTTCTTACCTAAACTTGTTTTTCCTTCCTGTGCCCAGTTCTCCCACGGCCGCCGCCCGTTTTTTCCACCGCTGCGGCCCTGCCCCCCTGCAATCCCATTCGCTGACCCGCTCTTGCCTCCCAGCTGCTCCTCCCTCCCACATCCCCTCATATGGAGGCCACGCAGCGGTGAAAGGAGCGACCTTTGATCCTCTCGCAGGCAGGTCGCTCCCCACTCTGCTGCACGGTTCTGCCTGCATTGTTTTTGCCTAATCTTATATTTTTCCCCTGTGCCTAACTTGCTTTCTTTCCCAGACTTGTTTTTATTCCACTGTGCCTGTACTTGCTTTTTTGCCCAGACTTGTTTTTATTCCTCTGTGCCTGTACTTGCTTTCATGCCCAGACTTGTTTTTATTCCTCTGTGCCTGTACTTGTTTTCTTGCCTAAACTTGTTTTTCAATCCTGTGCCCAGTTCTCCGGCGGCCACGCCCGTTTTTCCCGCCACTGCGTGCCTGCGGCCCCGTGCTCCTGCAATCCCATTCGCTGCCCCGCTACCGCCTCCCAGCTGCTCCTCCCTCCCACATCTCCTCATATTGAGGCAGCAGCCGCGCTTCTGGCACACCAAAGGCGCACCTAAAGGAAGCCCATCTGAGCTTGTCAGCGCCTGGACCACGCCCAGCACCAGGACCCCTGGACCTCGCGAACGACACGACGCCCGACACCACTACGAAGCCAGAAACCTCCAAGCACTCAACACTGGACGATCACACACCTGCCATCCGCCCACCATGCTGCCGATCAAGAAAGAACCCCTCCAATGCATCCTTCTCAACATCCGCTCCGTCCGCAAACAAGCAGTTGAACTCTAGGACCTACTGAACTCAACCTCTCCAGACGTCGCCTTCCTGACGGAGACCTGGCTGAACCCTGCCTCAGCACCCAACATAGCCATAGCCATATTTGTCCCGAAAGGCTACAAGATCACCCGCAGGGACCACACCAACGGAGCAGGAGGAGGAATCGCCATCGTCCACAGGAACACTCTCAGAGTCTCGACCAACACCGACGACACCCTCAGCATCACCGAAAACTGCACTTCCAGATCCACACCGACCCCAACACCACCCTCAGAGGAACCCTCATCTACAGACCCCCGGACCCCGACCACAGTTCAGCGACTCCATCGCAGACTTCGTCAGCACACACGCCCTCACCTCCACGGACTACATCCTTCTCGGGGACCGGAACCTCCACCTCGAGAACAACAACGACACCAACTCCACCACCCGTAGCCGCCGTAGTAGGCAACCCCCGACTCTGCGCTTACCACAGCGTCCCAGACGTCTGAGAGATGTCAGAGTCGGATCAGTCCGTCCCGCTTACTTTCCGCTGCAAGGGAGTGCCGTTAGGGTACAATTTGATTACGGATTATTATGAGATCTTCAGGGGAGTCAGTCTAACCCTCTGAGCTCCTTTAGGCTGGAGCCATCTTGCTCGGCAGCAAGCCACGCCCCCTCGTAAAGTGTGTTTTATTGATGTGAAATGATAATAAATACGACCAGGGATCTTATGATCCCTATCCCAAAGAAATAAAAAATGGACTTGTTACGTTGTTTCATGGAGTTTGGGTAATGGTAAGTATTCACATTCCTGGGACATCGGCGACTCCATGGCCATATTCAGTAGTGTGCTTCAAGGAGTTGATGAGTCCTATTCTTTTCTGCATTCTATAAGGACTTAATAACTGCTCGCCTTCACCTTTTGCTTGTGATGTCTGGCGCACATTAGTAGAATGTGTGGAACTTTGGCTGTATCCGTGGGTATTGATTGTAAAGTCGGCAGCAGCACCCTGCCTCCACAGAATGAAGTAAATGAGTTGGTGCTCAGTGCTTCGAAGACCCTCAAAATTCTTGTATACAGGTCTCCCTATCCTTGCTCCCCACTGCAGCAAGGTAGAATGGCACCTATATCTTTTACCTCCCTTGCCTTCCACTGGCCAGTTAGCGGATCCATGTGCCCTTTCATCCCCTGCATTGTGAGGGCTGAGAGGTAAAGGCTGCTGCAATGGGCTCACATTTCAGAATCATAATGGATGTATTAGAACCTTTGTATTAACACGTTTGGTTGAGCTCCTGCCTCGGTCCATAGAGAAAGGAACATATCCTGCAGAATAAAGCCCTCTAGTGTGAAAGCCCTTTTGAATAGAAAGGCCAACGTATTGCATTCTGTGTTAATGTAAAGAGAAACCCACTCAGCCTCCAATGTAACTCTTTTAGTTAATTACTCAGATTTGGAAAATTTGAACTTATTGCCAGATGAAACCCTGTTACGCTGCCCAACCTCCTGCCTATCCCCAATAGGATTCAATACATTGAATTCATTTTATAAATATATTTTTTTTAATTTAGTGTCTCTTCTGGAAACCCACACCCAACAATATGCCAAAGTGAATTGGCTGACTGGGAACACACTACTCCGAGGGAGAGCTTATGTGGAAGAAGTGTGTAGTTTACGTGACCTATGTCAGTATCGTTTCTCTTTAGTATGTGAGGATAAGAATTGTGGACTTATGTTATTTCCTTGGCGCGAAATTAAGCCAAAGGAGAGAGAGACATGAAACTTAGACTTTAAAAAGTTAATATTGATTAAAGTAAATGGGATTAACTATCTTTTTGCTTGACTTTCAAAAGCTTACACTGTTAAGCATGCCCTTTCATCAAAGGGGCCCTCATGATATAGCACCCAGAAGAAACAAGCATTGGAAATGCAATAGGTCTCGCAGCATTAGAGTTAGTGCTTTTAGAATTGTTTATGGGTTTTTTTGGTAAATGTTTAGCATTTTTGTTTCCTGTAGCCAATGCTAAAGAATTACAAATAAAAAAAGCCATAAACATTTCTAAAAGCTCTAACTGAAATGGTCTGAGACCTATTGCACTGTGTGAGGGTGAGGTGTTGAGGGTGAGTGAGGGTGAGCGTGAGGGTGAGTGAGGGTGAGGTGTTGAGGGTGAGGTGTTGAGGGTGAGTGAGAGGGTGAGTGAGAGTGAGAGTGAGAGTGAGGGTGAGAGTGAGAGTGAGGGTGAGGGTGAGTGAGGGTGAGTGAGGGTGAGGGTGAGTGAGGATGAGTGAGGGTGAGGGTGAGGGTGAGTGAGGGTGAGGCGTTGAGGGTGAGGTGTTGAGGGTGAGGTGTTGAGGGTGAGTGAGAGTGAGGGTGAGTGAGAGTGAGGGTGAGGGTGAGAGTGAGGGTGAGTGAGGGTGAGTGAGAGTGAGAGTGAGGGTGAGGGTGAGGGTGAGAGTGAGGGTGAGGGTGAGTGAGGGTGAGTGAGGGTGAGGGTGAGTGAGGGTGAGGCGTTGAGGGTGAGGTGTTGAGGGTGAGGTGTTGAGGGTGAGTGAGAGTGAGGGTGAGGGTGAGAGTGAGGGTGAGTGAGAGTGAGGGTGAGGGTGAGTGAGAGTGAGGGTGAGGGTGAGAGTGAGGGTGAGTGAGGGTGAGTGAGGGTGAGGGTGAGGGTGAGGGTGAGTGAGGGTGAGTGAGGGTGAGGGTGAGTGAGGGTGAGGCGTTGAGGGCGGGCAGAGAGAGTGAGGGGGCGGAGCGGGGGTGTGCTATATGGTTGTGGTGCCTTCATTCTCGCTAAAACACTCCTGTGGTAGCTGATGGGCTTCAGCATTTTTTGACAACCAACTTTTTTTTTGAAGATTCTAAGACTAGAGCTTGCAGTGAAATAACATGCTTGACTGGCCAATATTGTGAGCATCTGTTTTTGTAGTTAGATCTTTATTAATGCACATGCTGACATATTTGCAGCAACACGCCATTGACTGTTACTGGAATACACCGCTAACATGCCACCAATACCTCAGACAGATAGACACATTAAAGTATAGTTGCATATTCACACAATAACGAACAAAGGCTAAGACCAGGGCCACTGGAATTATGCGGCAGGGCTAAGTAAATGATGTGGCAAGAGAAGGCGAAATCCCATCACTCACCACAACTCAAACAGACTAAGTATGAAGATAGATTGATAAGCACAAGACCTCAAACATCCATACAGTCACATATCACAGCCTAATTAAAAACACGAAACACCACACACACATCTACGGAGGATAACCGACTAAAACACAGATACCTGAAAACAAACACTCTCGAAGATACACAATTATACATAAACGCACACACAAAAAGTTAGGCAGGGAATCATACTTATGGGCACATAGTTGGACACAGGCGTATGTATACACATGGAGATGCACCCACATGGGTGCCACAACAAAGACAGTTGGGTACACAGCTATCCTATTAAAATTGCTTTAATTCCGACGTTAAAAAAACGTGCCACCACAGATTTTAGCAGGCTAGTCACGTTGCCAACAGCTGTACAGAGATGTAAACACACTGTTACACAGCACACATGCACGCCGACTAACAACGCTCTCTGTAACCTGTCGTGTAGCAGGCGACCCCCACCACTCACTCACACACGCACCCTGCCCGTGAACCACCAGATTGATACGACAATTTGCTTTTCCAAACTGCTTAGGGTTGGGCCCGGGAGGGGCCAGCTGATGCAACACGGTGCATTACAGCACCTCTCTCTGAGGGCAGATTATATCAAAGGTGATTACTGACTCAGGATAGTTTAACCCTGGGATTACCAGCCAGAGACAGGTGGGGGGCAGGAGGGGTAGGGAGGGGCAGCCAGATAAGGAGAGGTGTTTGTGTGCGTCGGAGGAAGAAAGAGGCAATACAGCAAGGTGGGGCTGACAGGGCCGATAAAAGAAATAAATAATCAAGAGCGGGGCAGCGGTGACAAGCACAGTATCTCAGGCCAGGCGAAGGGGGCTAGGGGACAGCAGTCAGGGTTCACGTGCATCGGAGGGGCGCCGAGCTTTTCCCAATCCATAACGTGTTCACCTCAAAGGAGCGATATTTACTGTAACCTTTGGAGAGCGGCTTCGCCCCCTCCTACCTCATACACGCAAACACCTTTTTGTGGGGGGGAGGGGGGGGGGTGTTCTCATAGACCAGTGGAAGGCAAGAGAGCAGAAGAGAAATATGATAGGAGCAAGGGCGAGGAGAGAGGGAAGGACATATTGGAAAGAAGAGGAGAAAGACAGGGGACGAAGTAAAGGTGGTGAGACGTAGGAGGGAGAATGAGAGAATGGTTGAAGTATGTCTGGGGATAGAGAAAAGAGGGGAATACGAAAGAATGGATGGAATAGGGGGGGAGATGGGGCAGTGCGAAGGAGAGAATGTAGAAAGGGACAAGGGATTGGGGGGGGAGAAAAATGCGGCAATACGAACATTAACTTTATCCATCTAGCGCCTCAAACCGCAGTGTTGTTCCCTTTAAGTGAATAAAAAAAACGGGGGTAAGGAGAGAACACGTGAAAGTACCAGACATAAGGAGGCAGAAGCTAGAGAGGGGGAGAGGCTATGGCTGGAAAACGAGAGCGGAAAGGCGGGCGGGGAGCGCGAATTGTCGAAGGAAAGTCAAAGAGAGTGGGTGAAAAGGACGGGGGTGCGAAGGGAGGCTGCGCGGAGGAAGGAGGGAAGCAGAGACGGGGAGAAAGAGAGAAGAAAGCTGAACAGGGAGGGTTTAGAAAACTAGACTTTAAACGGCGAGCGGGCGGGCAGAGAGAGTGAGGGGGCGGAGCGGGGGTGTGGGAGGAGTGCGGCTGGCTGCCTGAAAGAGTGGAGAGCGGGCGGGCAGAGAGAGTGAGGGGGCGGAGCGGGGGTGTGGGAGGAGTGCGGGAACAGACGGGAGGGGAGGAGAGTAGGAGGAGGAGTAGGGGAGGCACGGCCTAGCGGCCGTGCAATCAAGAAGTGAGGGGGTGGGAGAGTAGGCAAGGCAGGCGGCTGGGGCCATGTGCACGCGCTTTTAAGCTCAATGCGCATGCGCATTGAGCTTAAAAGTCACGGGCACTGCAAGGAATCGCCACGATTCCTTGCAAGTTAGATAAAGAGTCGATGAGCCCCCATAGTCTCGCTTGCTCGATGCGCATGCGCATCGACAGGCGAGACCTAAAAACATGGAGAAAGAAAAAAGGGCACAGAAAAAGGCAGGTTGCACATAAGCATGATACAAATAGTCTATAAGTGTTTGCGCAAGTCCGTGTTTGCATCATTAACCCTTAACGCAAGGTGTACTGGCTATGCTGATGCTTTTGCATAGGGTTTTTAACCTCTGCTTTTGAGCTGGACAGACCTTAGAGGCATTTTTATGCAGGTAGTGTCTTTAGGCTATTCAACTTCTCCCTCACAGGACGTAAAGCAGACAGTCATCGAATGCTTGGGGAACCTAAACACAGTGGTGGAGCAATTTGATTAGCTATCTTGTTCAAAAGTACAACCACTCATACACAATAAAGTAAAAAATAATATTACTGAATAATAATAATAACCACTTGTTATCTATTTGAAAATGTAATCGAACTTGCTATCATTATTCGTGTAAAATATATGTTGAATACAAGCAAGGACTAAATTGAGAAAAGTTGCAGGAGCTTTGGTGTTCAAAGGAGAGGCACTGACTGATCATTGGGTAAGTAGCGTACACCAGTAGCGGCCCCCGGAGGGAGTTCCGTGGGGTGGAAAGGCACGGCGAGGGAGGGGCAGGAAGCGACATCTGACCCTGTTTGCAGGCAGGTCGCTCCCCACACTGCTGCACAGCTCTGCCTGCATTGTTTTTGAAAATCTTGTATTTTTTCCCTGTGCCTAACTTGCTTTCTTGCCCAGACTTGTTTTTATTCCTCTGTGCCTGTACTTGTTTTCTTGCCCAGACTTGTTTTTATTCCTCTGTGCCTGTACTTGTTTTCTTGCCCAGACTTGTTTTTATTCCTCTGTGCCTGTACTTGCTTTCTTGCCCAGACTTGTTTTTATTCCTCGGTGCCTGTACTTGCTTTCTTGCCCAGACTTGTTTTTATTCCTCGGTGCCTGTACTTGTTTTCTTGCCTAAACATATTTTTCCTTCCTGTGCCCAGTCCTCCCGCGGCCCCCGCCCGTTTTTCCCGCCGCTGCATCCCTGCGGCCCCAGCCCCCCTGTAATCCCATCTGCCGCCCTGCTCCCGCCTCTGAGCTGCTCCTCTCTCCCACATCCCCTCATATGGAGGCCGCGTAGCGGTGACAGGAGCGACCTCTGACCCTACTCGCAGGCAGGTCGTTCTCCACACTGCTGCACGGCTCTGTCTGCATTGTTTTTGCCTAATCTTGTATTTTTCCCTGTGCTTAATTTGCTTTCGTGCCTAGACTTGTTTTTATTCCTCTGTGCCTGTACTTGCTTTCTTGCCCAGACCTGTTTTTATTCCTCTGTGCCTGTACTTTCTTTCTTGCCCAGACTTGTTTTTATTCCTCTGTGCCTGTACTTGTTTTCTTACCTAAACTTGTTTTTCCTTCCTGTGCCCAGTTCTCCCACGGCCGCCGCCCGTTTTTTCCACCGCTGCGGCCCTGCCCCCCTGCAATCCCATTCGCTGACCCGCTCTTGCCTCCCAGCTGCTCCTCCCTCCCACATCCCCTCATATGGAGGCCACGCAGCGGTGAAAGGAGCGACCTTTGATCCTCTCGCAGGCAGGTCGCTCCCCACTCTGCTGCACGGTTCTGCCTGCATTGTTTTTGCCTAATCTTATATTTTTCCCCTGTGCCTAACTTGCTTTCTTTCCCAGACTTGTTTTTATTCCACTGTGCCTGTACTTGCTTTTTTGCCCAGACTTGTTTTTATTCCTCTGTGCCTGTACTTGCTTTCATGCCCAGACTTGTTTTTATTCCTCTGTGCCTGTACTTGTTTTCTTGCCTAAACTTGTTTTTCAATCCTGTGCCCAGTTCTCCGGCGGCCACGCCCGTTTTTCCCGCCACTGCGTGCCTGCGGCCCCGTGCTCCTGCAATCCCATTCGCTGCCCCGCTACCGCCTCCCAGCTGCTCCTCCCTCCCACATCTCCTCATATTGAGGCAGCAGCCGCGCTTCTGGCACACCAAAGGCGCACCTAAAGGAAGCCCATCTGAGCTTGTCAGCGCCTGGACCACGCCCAGCACCAGGACCCCTGGACCTCGCGAACGACACGACGCCTGACACCACTACGAAGCCAGAAACCTCCAAGCACTCAACACTGGACGATCACACACCTGCTTCCTGGCCACCCGAAGCGCACCTGCCGGAACTGCATCTTAACAAGCATCCGCCCACCATGCTGCCGATCAAGAAAGAACCCCTCCAATGCATCCTTCTCAACATCCGCTCCGTCCGCAAACAAGCAGTTGAACTCTAGGACCTACTGAACTCAACCTCTCCAGACGTCGCCTTCCTGACGGAGACCTGGCTGAACCCTGCCTCAGCACCCAACATAGCCATAGCCATATTTGTCCCGAAAGGCTACAAGATCACCCGCAGGGACCACACCAACGGAGCAGGAGGAGGAATCGCCATCGTCCACAGGAACACTCTCAGAGTCTCGACCAACACCGACGACACCCTCAGCATCACCGAAAACCTGCACTTCCAGATCCACACCGACCCCAACACCACCCTCAGAGGAACCCTCATCTACAGACCCCCGGACCCCGACCACAGTTCAGCGACTCCATCGCAGACTTCGTCAGCACACACGCCCTCACCTCCACGGACTACATCCTTCTCGGGGACCGGAACCTCCACCTCGAGAACAACAACGACACCAACTCCACCACCCTGATCGACAACCTAACCAACCTCAGACTCAGACAACTTGTCACAACACCCACCCACGCTGTCGGTCACACGCTTGACCCCATCTTCTCCGCAAGACCCCACGTCTTCTTCAACCACACCACTGAACTCCACTGGACCAACCATCGCTGCATCCACTTCACCTTCAAGAAACCCACCACACACCACTGCACCCAACAGATGCCTCGCCGCTGCTGGAGCAAAGTCACCAAAGACCAGCTAACCACCACCCTCGCCCAGAGCCCTTCCCAGTCCGGGTTCCGCAGTAACCACAGCACCGAGACTGACCTCATCGCCACCACAGATGACATCAAGTCCCTGCTGGACAACAGAGAAACAGTGGCCCTCATCCTCCTGGACCTGTGAGCCGCCTTCGACACGGTCTCCCACCACACACTACGAACACGCCTCCACAACGCCGGGATCCAAGAGAAGGCCCTGGACTGGACCACCTCCTTCCTCTCCGGCAGAACACAGAGCACCCGCCTTCCCCTCTACTGCTCCAAAGCCACCAACATCATCTGCGGCGTACCCCAGGACTCATCCCTCAGCCCAAGTCTGTTTAACATCTACATGGCACCGATCGCCCACGTCGCCCGATGGCGCGACCTCAACATCATCTCCTATGCCGATGACACCCAGCTGATCCTCTCCCTCACCAAGGACCCCCACACCGCCAAAACCAACCTTCACAAAGGAATGAAGGCCGTCGCTGAATGGATGAGGAACAGCCGACTGAAGCTGAACTCATACAAGACAGAGATCCTCATTCTCGGATCCACCCCTTCGGCCAGGGACAGCTCCGGGTTGCCGACCGCACTGAGAACCACCAAACATCCACCAACCACGCACGCAACCTAAGGGTCATCCTCGACTCCACTCTCTGCATGACTAAACAGGTCAACGTCGTCTCCTCCTCCTGCTTCAACACCCTCTGCATGCTCCGCAGGATCTACAAGTGGATCCCCACTGAAACGAGACGAACGGTCACCCAGCTTCCGAAAAGCGACCTCCAGTGGAAGATCGTTCTCCCTCCTCGCCGCCAAGACCTGGAACACCCTCCCCATCCACCTACAGCAGACCCAAGACCTGCTGACCTTCAGAAAACTCCTCAAGACCTGGCTTTTCGAGCAGTAGCAACATTCCCCACCCCAGCGCCTTGAGACCCTCACAGGTGAATAGTGCGCTTTACAAATGATATGATTGATTGATTGATTGATTTATAGGTAGTAAACACCGGAATATGGATGATCGGAGCTATGTAAACAATTAAATAAATAAAACAAATTTCGTTGCGCGCCTATACTATTTCTGTCTGAACCATTTCCCTTTTGTCATAATGCAGATGCAGGTTTAATGTATTTGTGATTTTGCAGTACATTTACATGTTTTCTCGTTTAGATACACAAAATCGAACAGACGGCGAATGCTAGTATAAATTTTTCTGACCTAGACTCTGTCCCTGTTGCTCTCTGGCTGGCAGTGGTTGGGAACGGCCCTGAGCAAGTTAAGAACTCGCAGGTGGCAACTGGTGTGACCTGTGAACCACAAATTTTAATTTCAGAATCTTTAACTCAGCCTTTCATCCTTGTGGAATCTGTAAATCTGGTACCATTATGTTCGATAATCTAAACACCATTTATTTACAGCCCTTAGAAATTACAAATCTGTTGTGTTAAGCACGGTCTGGAAGCAAGGTATTTTAAATAAAGATGCTCACTGACGTTCTCCCGCACTCCCCCATCAGACCCCACCGTGCGTGGGGCTGTCTGGAATGCTGTGCCGGTGTGGGGGTACCAGCTTGAGGGATATGCACTGTTTGCAGGAACTTTAATGTTGCTTTCCCCCCTCCCCCGCCTCTTCCGAGTATAAATGCATCACCTCCCATCCGCAAGGTCAGTCCTGACACCCCGCTGCCCACCCGGTGGCTGCATGCCGGCGAGCGCCCACTCCCTGACTAACATGGACAAGCGGTCCCAGGGCCCCACCAGGGAGTCCCAGCGGAGGGCCAGAGACCCCTGTCCAAAGAGGGTTGGCCTGACAGGCACCCGAGCCTCAGCCGTGCCTCCAGTAAAGAGAGGCACGGTTCCTGTAGGGGCACGCCCAATGCTGCGAGGGCGCGGGACACGCAGGTGACTATGGATGGAGATGGCAAGGCCACGTCCTCCACTGTGGTGGAAGTGGATGAAGTGCTGGCTCTGACGACGAGGCCGAGATGACAGCCCTGCTGGAGAGTGAGAGACCCGAGGAAGGTGAGTGTCGCGGAGGGAGACATTGAAGAGGGGTTGTGTAGGCGAAGTTAGGGGAGAAATGGGTTTGTAAGTGAAGAGTAGTGTTTGTAAAATATAGACGAGGACCTGGGTACTGTCAAGTGAAACAAGAGCGGGCCACTCTGCTAAAAGTAAAAAGTAAAAAAGACAAGTTGAGGAGGAGACAGCAGGGGGAGGGGAGAGAGGAGGGGGCTGTGCTTCCCTTCCGAGGCGCAGGCACCATCTGGCTACCAGATGGTGCCGCTCGCTCCCCGCAAGGGAATCGCCAAACGTGCTTGCGTTGCCATTCTAAGCAATGCAACGCGTGCATGTTTTTAGGGCAAAAACCGAATCAATTACATGAGGTCCCCTCCTATTCAACGCATGCACGCTGCGTAGGCGAGACCTTAAAATAAGGAGAATCAAACACATTTCTCCTTGTTATACCTCCCTGGGAAAGAGTAGCACTTTGATGCATTTCCAGGTTTACTAGTGTAGTAAATCTGGGAATGTGCAAAAAAAACATTGGTGGATATGTGGTAACACCCAAGCCCCACCCATGGAACGCCTTCCTAGGCCAGAGTAATGCAAGGCAGCAACTTACACTCCTTTGTGTTACTCCGGATTTACTGTGCAGTGCAGAGTGGCTCCGAATGGCATAGTAAATATCAATAAATCTCTCTTAAGGACTTGCATTGCTTTTGTGTCACCTTGCACGGCACAAGGGCAACTCAAGTCCTTGATAGATCTGGGCACCAATGTACCTTCAAAGAACTTGACCCGTTCACACATGAGCGTGGAAATATTACCACTGAATAAGCCAAAACATATATCAGCTGAGCCGCACAATCAATTCGATCATTCGCACTAATTTATTATTCACTGCAGTGCACTTGACATCTTTAGAGAATGGAGCGACTCAACATAAGCGACTCTCCCGTGTACATAAACTCCTTTTAAAATGATTGAATTCAAGACTACAGCACCCTATGAACTAAACAGAAAAGCTATAAACTTTGCTTCTCCCAGTTCAGATTCTTTGGCTCATCCGGTCGAAAGAGGGCAAGCTGATGACGCCCTGTGCCACAGATCAGATCAAAGTCCTCTGTGGTCACAAATAATAGCCGAGTCCGAACTTCGCTAAAAATCTGAATAACGTATGGAACCTTCTTTAAAACACTCTCGGCCACATGCATCTTTGTTGTCGTTTGCGATTCCTAAATTGCGAAAATTAAGGAATCGCAATTTAGAAATCGCAAACGGCAATGCATGAACATTTTTTGCATTTTTTATTTGCATTTTTTTATTATATTTTTTTATTGCGATTTACAATTTGCGATTCGCAATTAAGGAAACCCTTCCCATTGATTCCTATGGGCCAAAAGGCCCATAGGAATAAATGGGAAGGCATTCACATTTTGCGAATTTCATTTTGCGAATCGCAAAATGTGAATGCAATTTCAAGGGTGCAGGGGGGGGTCCAAAGAACCCCTCCCTGTACCCCTGAAATGTAACTTTAAGTGCAATTTACACACACACATGACCCAAGGACATGTGTGTGTGTAAATTAAAACTTTCAAATATGCAACTAGTGCATGTTTGAAAGTTTTTGGTAAATTAGCATGAAGTTCAACTTCATGCTAATTTACCCCTTCCAAATTGCGAATTCGCAATTTAAAAATAATCATGCATTGCATTTAAGAAATCTCAAATTGCGATTTCTTAAATGCAATCGCATTTTTAGAAATCGCAAAATGGTTGCGATTCCTAAAATTGCGAAAAGCATGATGCATCCAAAATGTGAGAATTGCATTCGCAAACGGCCAAAAATCGCGATTCGCACCGTTTGCGAATGCAATTCTCAATGATGCCTGTGCATTAGACCCTGTGTAAATAGGCCACTTTATTTTAAGTCATTCCAACGCCTTTGTCAATATGAGGGCGGAAGTTGCGACGAATCCCTGAACCTGAGCTCTAAAATTCCTGTTCCAGTTTAGGGCTTGTACTACTTAAGTCTTGAAACTACTAGGACATCCTAAATGTCTCAAGAGATAATTGGATGCCATAAAACTTCCCCACAAATTCCCTTAATTGCCTCTAAATGAAGGTGTCAGTGTCTTATCAGAGGTTTATGCTAATGGCCTTCTGCCCGGTAATTTAGATAACAAAGGCCTTTAATGGGGAGGCGCATCCTCGTCCTCGAGTCGGCTTAGAGCCGCCTTCCCCGAGGCCTCGGTGTCTGCCGAGCAGTGGAGCATGGCGGCATTCTCTCTGAAACACGCGCTTAATTTGGGAGGGACGACATTGGAGACGGTTGCTATTTACCTCGGTATCTGATTGTTTACAGCGAGATTCAAATACAGCCTTTCACTTATTAAAGCAGCGCAATTTGAGAGTGTTGAAGTGTAGAGGTAAACTAGCATTTAAAGAAACAGCAAGTAAAAGATTTGGGCTGGACCAATCCTTGTATAATATAAACCCTGGACAAGACAAGCAATATTTGCATGCAAAAAATAGTGCTCCGTTAAAAAAACAGCATCGTGCCTCAGACGGAGGATATTTTAGATAAGCTAATGTGTTCGGCGTCGCTAACTTTCTAAACTACATAGTTTATTGCCAAAGGAAGTAATTCTAGGTGGGATTAAGTTCGAACACATACAATGTATATTATGTCAGGGCCTGAATTCGATATTCACTCAGGGGTTTACGTCCTCTCCTCGTGGGAGATTTATTTCCTCTGCCACAATAGTGATGGTACCATATAGTGTTCACTGCTGTAAGTGGAATATTTTTCCACCTAGGGCCTGTGACCTGTGACATATTTATGCAGCATCTAGACAAAAGCGCGGTTACACTACAAACAAGCATTTGCAATATCATTCCCAGAGAGTGGCAGCTTAGTTCTACAGGCATTAGCAAAAGGAATCGTGCAAGCACGACAGGTTGGTATTACCAATGCTTGTTGAAAGTAGTTTTGACCCATTAAAAGGAGTGACTTTTAGAATGAATGAAGACTCTTCTCCAGACGTAAGTCATGTTCCCATTTATTCAAGCATAGTCAAAGACAGATTTTACTGACAATCTGGCACCATAAAGAAATTTACCAATTTGACAATGTTATCGATGCAGATTTAACCACAACTTTTTGGGAGAGAGTGCAATTTCCAAAACTCTCTCTTGATCAAAAAAGGAAACTTATTAAACCTTTTTTAGGGTGCTAAAATGAAATTAGTTCTAGATGGCCTCAATAACAGTAAATCTGCAGGCAGTAGTGAGATTACGGCAAAGGTATTTAAAATATTTGTTCCTGAATTACAGGAAGTTATTGCAAAATTATTTCATCTATTGAAGCAAGGGGGGAAAGCGCGAACTTTCTTTTTAGTTGCCGTAGTATTCAGTATTCTAAAGAGTATGAAACCTGCTATGGACCCCAATTCTTACCTTCCAATTAGTTTGCTCAACACTGATTATGAAATTGAAATTTCTTTATTACGTGATTGATAAAAATCTTTGCAACTAAGCTGAAAATACAAAAGAAAGCGCCTTTACATAAACACAAAAAACAACTAATTTCATTACAATGAAGTTAGTTTAAGACCGTTTAATATTTAACAATATGTTTATACTTTTATGTAAATACTATTTACTACAAGTAAGAATTAAAAAATCTCTTTAAACAAACCTAGATTAAATATTGAAAGCCAAGGGTTTCCAATTAACAAACATTAACTTATGCTTTTTCTACTTGCTGTACCATAAAAATTCGCAACAAATCTAACAAGAAGACTGCTTAACAGGTAAAGATTACGGATCTGAAATTGAATTTTGAATTTTGGCGTTTTTAGTCAATTCATGTGCTAGCAGGAGGATTTAACATGGTTTTTGCTATTTTCATGAAACGTACCAATCTACAAGCTAATTGAATGTCTCCTCCTGCAAAACAGGCTTTTAATGTTTGTCTGTGTGCTCGAAGCCGTCTTTGGTTCCAGAGTTGTTTTAGTAATAGTCTTCGCTCTTTCTCTAGACCTTTGCAGCTGCACAGTAAATGCAAAACATCTTCTTTTTGGTCACCGCAGAGTCTACAGTTCGTTGTTATTTCCAAGCGTTTCCATGGGGGAGATGTTCTTTTGTTGGTAGAACTCCCATCCTCATAGGGCCCGGATCCCCCAGCATGCTCCCCGTCAGCCCCAACACCCTACAACCCACATGTAAATCAGCAACAGAGATTGAGTGGGTGTAAAACGGCCATGTTCAATAACCATATCTCATAAAATGAAAAGCGGATCCCCCCTGGACCCGGCCCCCGTCAGATTCTTAAAAACTGTGTCTCCCAGCATAGCCCCCACCATCAGGGATCTCATTAACACCTCTCTTTCCCATGGCACAGTGCCTCCCACATGGAAGAGCGCTGTCGTCAAGGCCCTGCTGAAAAAGCCCCAATTGAACCCGGACGACATGGCCAACTACAGACCCATATCGCTCCTCCCCTGTATCAGCAAGATGGCTGAGAAATTAGTCAACGTGCAACTTTCCCAATTCCTTGAGGCTAACAAAATCTTGCGTCAGTCTCAAACAGGATTCCGGCGGGCCAGGGCACAGACACTGCCCTCCTCTCCGTCATCGAGGAGGCAAGATGCATCCTGGATTCAGGAGGATCAGTGGCAGTGATCCTCCTGGACCTCAGTGCCGCCTTTGATACGGTGGATCACCGTGTCCTCCTCCATCGCCTGGCCAGGGCAGGAATTGTGGGAACCGCATATGCATGGATCGAATCCTTCCTTTCCGGTCGTTCATTTCAGGTGTGGGACGGCAACTCTCGCTCAGACCCCCTCGCCCTCACATGTGGAGTGCCCCAGGGGTCTTCGCTTAGTCCCAACCTGTTTAATGTTTACATGGCCCCCTTGGAAGATGTTGTGACCCCTTACGGGATAAAAATAGTAAACTATGCTGACGACACCCAACTTGTCGTTTCTCTTTCTCACCTGGACAACCACCCAGAAAACCTATTGAACTGTCTGCAAGATATTCACACCTGGATGTGCGAATCTTCCCTGAAGCTGAACGGTGCAAAAACCGAAATCATGCTTCTGGGTAATAAATGGTCCTCCATCCCTCCATCAGTTTGGCCGGACGCCTTCGGTGATATCCCCACGCCTAAGACAGAAATCAAAACACTAGGTTTCTGGCTGGAGCAGGACCTCTCCATGAAGACCCAGGCAGCCAAGACCGCTGGTACATGCTTTGGCCTTCTGCGATCAATTCGCAAGATTCTCCCTCTCCTTCCCCCCCTATCCAGGAAACTTCTGGTTCAAGGGCTTATACTAGCTCGGCTTGACTATGGTAACGCCGCGTACCTCGGCGCTCCTGAATTCACCTTGGCCAAGCTCCAACGTGCACAAAACGCTGCGGCGAGGCTCATTTTGAACCTCCCTCCCAGAGCCTCGACCAAACCGGCCCTCAAATCTCTGCACTGGCTTCCTGTGCGCCAGCGAGTAGAGTTCAAGGCCCTGTGCACCACGCACAAACTCATCAACGGGGCTGGCCCTGCCGCCCTTAAAGACATGGTCATCCCCTACAAAGCCCCCAGAAACCTTCGCTCTGACAGCGAACATCTGGCCATAGTCCCAAAATTTAAGAAGTCGCGCACCGGTGGCCGCCGCTTCTCGGTCAATGCCTCTTCAAAATGGAACGCACTTCCTCGCATTCTGCGTCTTGAACCCTGTCACGCCCTCTTCCGTAAAAAACTTAAAACCTTCCTCTTCCCCAAATAGTTCCCTGGTCTCCCTCTCCTGGATCTCACAACCTTACAGCGCGGGGATGCCTTCGGGTCACCAGGCGCTCTATAAATCATAAAATAAATAAATAAATAAATAAACATGACAAGCATTACATATTCATTATTAGAAAATTCAATGACACACTTTTAATAACGACATTCCAAAATTCTTCTGTAAGATCCTTATCCTCCCAGCACTAAGGGGCCCTCTGGCATTCCACGCAAGGAGCTACCCACCTGCGCCCCTGAGTGGTAGGCCCCAACCCTCTGGTCCTTGTCCGCCATCTCCGGGGCCCACCCCTCGACCACCCGGCTGCCCAGGAACCCAGGAGGCTCGTAACCTGTCGCCCTAGCCTCCCCAGCCGCTGGCCACATTCTCCTCTCCCTGCGGAAAGCTTACAGACGGCCCCTCAGTGCTGGCCTAGGGAGTGCGCAAGGCAGACTCCCGTCCATTCTGCAAGTCCATGTCTCTGTTCTAAGGTCTCTTTACCGCCACAAGGGTGACCCGGGCCCACAGGTCCGTCACCCTCCCCAACCAGATTCAGCACAAACGACCATATTCCCTTGATCCAAGTGTCCGTGCCAATGTCCGATAGATGAACTCCATCCTGATGAAACATCCTTTCTCCTGAGATCATTCGGTGGGGAATGTGACACAAGCGGCCCTTTGCTGAGCACAACTTGGCCAACTCCCCGTTCAGCCGCCTGACCGGCACGTTCAATGCTCCAGCTCGCACTCAGGACCCCCACGACCTGCATGTTACCATGCATGACCAAGCAATCCGGGCCAAGGGAAAGATCCTTCCCAACCATGCAAACTCGGTGAGCAGTGCTTCCTTGACCACCAGGCGTCCCCGGTCTACCATGTCGTTGCCACCCAGGTGAATGATGATCAAATCCGGGGATTTCCGTCCCTCCTGCTCTCTCATGTTCTCCACCAGCTGCCGTAGGTGCTGAATTCGCATACCCCGACTCCCCTCCACAGGAATTCCGTCCCGCTCAAGCCCGGTGGCTTCTCTAATCGCTGCTGCCGCAACCGCACCGTGGCGCGACGTACAAACGAATGACCCAATACCCTCACCACCTTTGTAGGCATACTAGTGAACAGGAGAGAAATGGAAAAGTCAGGCACCATCATGAGTAAGTTAACATCATCCTGTCACAGCAAATCTGGTCGTATGTATCGTTTAAAGCAGTCAGACGACCAGCGCCCAACCTTCTTCACCGCGTGAACTGGTAACCCTGCCCCCGCCGCCAAGGTCGCCACCCCAATCCTAAAGGAGTGTGAAGAATACCCCGATGCCCCCAACCCTAACCTGGCAAGAGCTAGACTAAATACAGCCTTGAATTGGTACTGTGACAGGCAGTCGCCCTGCTCATGAATGAACAGGGCCCGACCTATTCCACCCGGGCGGGGGCCAGGTAAGCTTGCAGCCGGGCCACCGGGCAAGCTGCTACGTGGGGTGCCGGACAGAGCTATATTGTAGCCCCTTTTTCCCCTTAGTCAGTCTTAGATTTTCTTAATGTCACCTCCAAGCCCCCGGGGTTATTTGGTGTCACTGAACTGGATGCTCCCTGTTTGATCGGACCTGGATGTCCCTACAATTTCCCCCAGACTGAAGGCCCCATAGGAAGCCAGCGAGTACACAGCCCCAAATAATGAGCTCTCAAATGAGGAACTGCAGATGGAGGGGAGGGTCTCCAGAAAATTGGTCAGATTTCTAACATCTAAAGGCCTCCGGCAATCCAGCTTAGGGCCTTCCAGCTTAGCCCATCCCGCCAAAGCCCTCCTGACTACAAAGGATGTCCCTGGGTCACGCTCGCCTGTGAGTTTAGTGAAGAATCCCACAGCTGTTACCAGGGCCCTTGCATAGGACACTGCCCTACCCTGATCCCTGAGCCTCTGTAAGAACCTGTAGATCACCTGAGTTGAAAACAATCCTGCTATACCAGCCTCCTGTACAAACATCCTGTAAGCCGTGCACTGTTGTTGGTATGATCTCCTAGTGCGATCACTCAGAGAGTCACCTACCAGCCCCGCTAATGGGGGCTCCAATCTTCCACAGTGATGTAGGAAACCCTGTCATCCGCTCCTCCGCCTGTGGGTGGTATCTCCGGAAATCCTGTAACTTGGAATGAGACAAAGCATCAGCAGCTTGATTGTCCACCCCTGGTATATGAGCAGCCTTGAAATTTAGATTCAACCTCAAGCAGACCAGCACCAAGTGTTTCAATAACCTAAGGACATGCCCGCATGTAGCCCTCTGCCTATTTATAGCCTCCACCACCGCCATGTTGTCGGATCAAAATACCACCGACTTGTTCTTGAAGCGATCCGCCCAAACAGTTACTGCCACCACAATTGGAAAAAGTTCTAAAAATGCTATGTTTTTAGTCAAACCATTCTCATGCCATTCAGCTGGCCACTCTTCTCTGCACCAAGAAGGACCCAAGATTGCGCCAAAGCCGATGCTGCCGGCCGAGTCAGTAAGCAAGCCCAGCTCCGCACTAGATAGCGGTGGAGCTGGCCATACCACTTTCTCGTTGAAGTTGCTCAGAAAGTTGCACCACACTCTAAGGCCTTCTCTCACGGAGGCGGACACGATGATGCTTCTATGTTAGCCTGACCATTGCCCTAGCTATGGACCTAGAGAAGGGGCGCCCCATGGGAATAATCCTTAATACGAAATTCAACTGGCCCACCAGTACTTGTAATTGGTGTAGAGTCACCTTAGGTCCAGCCAGAGCTGCCTCGATCGCTTGAGAAAAAGCCTGAACCTTGTCCATTGGAAGCCTGCATTCCCCTGCCACAGTGTCAATCTCTATTCCCAAAAAGGATATGCATGTATCGGGGCCTACTGTTTTTCCCGGCGCCAGGGGGACCTTAAATTCCTGAAACATAGCCACCAATTTCTCTAATGCCTGGGCACACACATCAGATGCCGCCGGGCCCATTACCATAAAGTCATCCAAATAGTGCACCACCTCTTTGTAGCCTGTTTTGCGTGTGAACACCCACTGTAACATGGAGCTAACCCCCACATGCATCAATCTAGGATTTTGCATTTCTTAAATAGCGAAAATTAAGGAATCGCTATTTAGGAAATGCAAAATGCTATGCATCAAGAAATCCTAAAAGTTTTTAGGATTTCTTAATTTTCGGAAATTGCGATTCCTTAATTGCGAAGTGCAATTAAGGAATGGCATTACATTGATTCCTATGGGCCTAGAGGCCCATAGGAATCAATGTAGTCAATTGGAAGGCAGTAGCAAATTGCGAGTGGCACTTAGAAAATTTCATGGGTGCAGGGGGGGTCCAAAGGACCCCCCCATGCACCCCTGAAATGTATTTTTCGCATCATGTTTCACACACACATGTCCTAAGGACATGTGTGTCTGTAACATGAATGTTGAAAAAAATGCATTTTCAGCATTTTAAACACTTTTTGCAAATTTACCGAGTGGTTCAACCACTCGGTAAATTTGACCCCCTAATAGCGATTTCGCATTTTGAAAAGTAATCATGCATTGCTTTTAAGAAATCGCAAATTTGCAATTTCTTAAAAGCAATCGCAATTTTAGAAAAGGCAAAAATGTTGCGATTTCTAAAATTGCTTCATGCATCCCAAAAAGCACTTTTGGAATCGCAAACGGCCGATTTTAAGGAATCGCACCGTTTGCGACTCAAAAAATGCTTGATGCATGTGGGGGTAAATGTTTCAAAATACTTGCAAGAAACCACGCACCCCATGGACATATACATGTCATAGTAGTACCGGTGATTCAGCTGGAAGCCTAACAGATGATAATCATTAGGGTGCACTGGCAAAAGGCGAAACACTGATTCTATATCTGTTTTAGCCATAATAGCATGGGGCCCTAGGTCTCTCAATTTCTGCAACGCTGCGTCAAAGGAAGTGTACGTTACTGAACACAAGGATGGATCAATGGCCTCGTTCACTGACACCCCCTTAGTTGCTGACAAGTTGTGGATCATTCTGAACTGACCCGGTTCTTTCTTAGGCACCACCCCCAGGGGAGAACACACTTACTCAGCCAATGGGGGGGCTGTGAATGGGCCAGCCACCCGCCCCAGAGCCCGCTCCTTCTCCACCTTCTGCGCCACTACTATGGGGTGCATGCGTGCTGATAGTAAATTATTACAATGATCCACAGGGGGAACACCTTGTGCTGGTATGTGGAAACCATTAGAGAACCCTTGATACAATGTCTTGGCTGCTGACCTGTCCGGATACTGATTCAGCCAGAAAATCAGGTTCCCAATGTCCACCGGCGTGGGCAGCTTATGGCTGCGGTGGCCTGTTCTCTCTGCGCCCCCCCTCCCCTCTCTTTGGACTTCTTATTGCACTTAAACTCTGGGTGGGAGGAGTGACCGCAGAATGAACAGGCATGTCTAAACTTGCATTGCACCGTGGGCCATGTACATACGTTCTTGTTGAATGCCCAGCATGTTCCCTTCTTCTCCCCTGGTCCTCCCTGGGAAGTCCGAAAGGGCCGCTCCGTGTGCTGTGATTTGGAATTAACATTTTCCAGCCACACGTTGACTTCTAATTGGTCCCACCCAATGCCCGGGTCCACCACTTTCTCCCATTGCGTTGTGTGTGCCTTCAAGATTTTGTTCATGTAGTACACTAGTGACACCGCTAACTCAGGCTTCTTCTCTAACATCACAATTGTGAAGACCTGAAAACCAAAGAGCCAATTCGTGATGGACTCTTCCACTCTTGGCCTTCTGTCCCGGAAGGACCCCTCTTTCCCTTTCTTGACCCTGAATTCCACCTCCCTCCTCTTAGGTCTGATTAGTGCAAAAATTTCCACATATTCCCCTTTCCATATTTTTTCTTTCATTTTAATGGTGACATGTGTTGCCAACTTTCCAGCCTTTGATAACAATGTATCATGACCCCCACAGCCTTAGACTCTCCCTCCGCAACTGTGCTCGTGACCTCTCCCTTCTTACCTCCTGTGGGCACTGCTGCTTCTGGTGGGGCAGGAGATGCCCGCCCTGCTGCCTGACTGTGGGCGCCTTGAGCTGCCACGAGAAGTGCGACCTGCTTGCTGATCTCGCCTAGCGTGCATCCTGTTGCTGTTTTAGAAACCCACGGTGCTGCCGCCAAACTACTGGGCTTGGCACCCCCTGCAGGTGCCACTAGTTGCGCCAAAAGAGTGGCCACCGAAGCTGGGATGTTAGTACTAGGGTCCAGAGGATCTCCCGCTGAAACCCCTGATGCAGGTGTCCCGCTCCCTATCCCCCCAGTAGGCGGTAACACGATTGGGGGTACTACTGCTATACCCTGCTCCACAACGTTAGGCCCTGGCGCCAATGCTTTCAGTGCCCCCCTTATTTCTGACAGGATTGTGCTTATGTCGTTTCCCGGGCCCTGTTGTGCTGCCATAGCCACCCCGGTTGGACACACTGCCTGAATGACCTGTATCTCTAAGGGGAGGGCCCCTATCTCAGAGGGCACTGACTGTGGTGATGGCAAGGGGGGGCAACAAACTCCGAAGTCGGCTGCGGGCCGGGACCTACTGATCTCTCAGCTACACTTCCTGACCCCTGCCTTTCCTGCCCCTTGCCTTTCTTCCTCTTGCCAGCACCCTCTCTGCTCTCGCCCTTGGCTTGTGCTGCACCCTGGCTTTCTTTACTAAGGGAGGGAAGGCCACCTTGGGTGGCACTCCATTGCGGCGAGGACGGTCACCTACTCCTGTCTGGGCTGGGAGCTTGTCCTCAGATACTGGGGACTCACCCTGGTTAATGCTGCTCTCCTCCCCCTCATTACTTAGCTTAGCCAGCACTAATTTCAGCAGCTGCTCTATTTCTGGGTCCTTCCCCTACCTCTTGTGGTTAACCCCCTTAGGTGGCATGACCACCCCTGGACTTTCCTGTGAAACCGCTAAAAATCCCCCTTTTCAAAAGGCCCCCCAACAGCGTTACCACGAGGCTCAGAGTAGTTTTGCTTTCGAGCGCTCCCTCCTTACAGTCCCCCCTGTAGGCCCAGCCAGCCACACCGACAAGTAGTGAAAGCCTGATGAGATAATACCGCCACGCGCCCCCACTGCTATCACCGGGACAAACCGCCAGTAGCACTTACTGATTAGCCAGTAGAAAGCCCGTAGGAAGTACCGCGCGCTTCAGCCAAACAAACGGGCTAGCTCGCACTGCCCTTCGTAACCCACCAAGCCGCCTGGTAAACTCAACAAGCGCAGGAAGCTTTGGTCGCACCGCGCGCTCTCTCACGCAGCCCCCACCGTGTTACTGACGGCCGCCTCGGAGATCTGCTAACTAGGTTGCGCGCTCAAATAACCCAAGCTCCCCCCAGCCCACCGGCCGGTCACATCGGCAGAAAGATGCCCGGGAAGCCAGATAAGGGCCCACAAACGCAGCCGCAGGACACCACCCAAGCACAGGCACCACAGCCTGCCTAACTCTGCTCATGCCCGCCTCCCATGGCTGCCCCACAGGCCCCCAAGCCCACCCGACACCTTACCTGCGAGATGACCGCCGATGCACCGTCGACGTCGCGTGACGCGCTGCCGTCTCCTTCCCACGTGCACTGGATCTGTCCAGCACCAGGAACCGCAGCTAGGTGAAGGTTACTTAAGTTACTTTAAGGCTAACAAAATAAGAGGGGGGGACACGGAGCTCCTAGCTGACGTCAGGCTGATCCGGTGTAGGTGAGGAAGAAGAGGCAGGGACGAGGGCTCCCAGCCCCTAAATAGGTCCCTGGCTCCGCCTCCTCCTCTCCCCCATCTAATACAGCCCCGTCGTGCCCCGGAAGTAAAAGGCGGCTGGTCGCCTATTGAGCGAACCGGCCGCCTACCTGGTATGGGGGTGTGGCGGGGGCCGGGGGGCCAGGCCGTAGAGGCACGCTCGTCGAGCCTCGTGCTCGGCAATTGCAAGAAAGATTCATTCACAGTCCGTGAAAACCCTGTTCCCAAATAAGCTTGTGGTAGAGACCTGGTATAAATCTGGATGACAAACCACCCATGGGCCCACTTGGTGAGTGTGGCTTTATCTTTTTCCAGAGATAGTGTCTTCACTGTTTTATTTACGAGCTGCTTAAAACATTTGTGAGTCCCATTCACTTCCCAGAGGTCTTGTAGTGCCAGAGAGCTTATTGCTGTCTGGAGATAGACCATTGCTGGGAAGTCTTTATTCCTTTCCAACTCTTTCCATAAATATGAATTCAAAGTACCTGGCTCTCTTTATTTTGTGGCAACATTTGGCATAGGCACCCTTGCATGCTATTTGTTGTTTGTGGAGGCCGAACTCAAGCCTTAGTTGCGCTGGCGAAGCACTGATTATGAGGTTTTCTGGAACTTTTTGGCCAATCGCATTATGACTGTAGCATCCAGTTTTTATACATCAGGATCACAATGGCTTTTTGTTCAATAGAACTATGTAAAATAATGCAAATTATTAGATTCAAGTAATGGTTTATTTTTCTCAAAAATGATTTCAGAACTGCAGTATTAATGATAGACTGGAAGAAAAATTTCGATCCTCTAAACTGAAAGTTTTTTTTTTCACATCCACAAAATTTTTTCATTTCCTGAACAATTTCTATTAACTTTAAAAAACCTTTGTTTAAGAGTTTTAGCCACAATTATAGTAAATTCACTTGAGGCAGGTAAGGTAATTATTTCTCGCGGGACATGACAAGGATGTCCAATGTCCACTATGATATTTGCTCTATTCAATGAACTCTTAGAAATTAGTATTCGTAGTTATGACAAAATCTGCTTTCCAGCTCCTGATATGTCTAAACTGAAACTATATATAGATGATTTGATTTGGTTTGATATTTGAGAGCTGGAAATCTGATTATATAAAATATGTTAGACAAAATCCAACAGTTCACAAAAATTGGGGTGTAAAAGTGCAGCAACCTAACTTAGACATTCATGTGGTTAACACTTTCACTAATGATCTTCCGTACAGGTTAAAATGCATATAGAACCCATCTCTTCTTAGGTACCTTGGAATATATGTTGCTTCTAACTATTCAGATTTATTTAAACTAAATTACATGGTCACTTTGGTAAAGGAAATACACAAAAGGTGATGGGAGGCTGCTTGAAGTAAGTCTAATCTCTGGCAATAGCTCGGGGTAGCACTCCAAGCCATTGTTCTTTTGCTCACCATGCCTCCTCAGTTTGGACTTAGTCTTCTGCAAATCAGTCTTGATCCTGCTCCTCATGGGAGCAGTCCAGCCCAAACTGCTAAGCCAGGTACTTCCTGAACTGGAAAAAAGCAACCAAAGAAGACCTGTTTCACTCTAAGTATGGGCTCATCATCTGGGTACAGCTTAGTTCTAGTGACACAGTAAGCACCAGTGGCGTAGTTTTGGGGGCAGCGGCCTCCCTCCCCCTGCTCTTACCTGCGGCATTGCTAGCACCCCCCACTCTTACACAGGGCCACAGGGCCCACCATGTGCAGCAACTGGTGTCTAGCTATGCAACTTGTAAGCACAGGACCACATCTTGGCATATCATGCTTGCAATAAGTCTAATACCTGGCAATAGCTCTGGTAGCACTTCAGCCCATCATTCTTTTTCTCACTATGCAACCTCAAATTGGACCCAGCCTTCTGCAAATCACTCTTGACCCTGCTCCTTTTGGGAACATTCCAGCATGAACTGCTAAGCCAGGTCATCAAAGGACTTACTAGTACATGTTAAAGGACCTGCACATCCCTATTGAATGAAGACCCTTTTACACATATAAGTTAGGTCCCCATTTGTTCAGGATTGCTCAAGGACCAATTGTATTCACTTTTTGGCAACTCAGCTCATTGTTTGAGGAAGCCTAAAGCAAAGGCCTATTAAGACCAACAAACTGCACAAATGTTTAGGTAGTTTGGTAAATTCTACAAATTTTGGGTTGACTAAAGCACAATGTGACCTCTCCTGCATGGCTGACCATAATATGACCAATATACAATCTTCTTTTAAGAAATCGTGAACAGGGAAAGGAGAGGCTGTGGTGCACTCATCTCAGCTGATTCCTGAGGAATCCACCTGCACACATTTAAAGGGTGCAGGTAAGTGGGACATACTCACAGGGGAATTGAAAAAGGACTGGCAAGGTGGGATTAAAATGAGAGCTTAATGGGAATTAAAATACCATACACTCCATCCAAAACGACCCCACATGATACTCCTTGTCCTCTGCACCATCACATATCACTTTTCCAAGAAATCTCTTGCATCATTCTCATTGCACAATACTGTCTTTCCTTGTACTTTAGTATCTTCTTTGTGGTTGGTTTCCTAATCTCAAAGGATGATCCCACAGATCATTATGTGCAGGGTATCAAAGCTGCTATAAATAACATTGGTTTTGCCCCCACCTTGGTAATAGACCTAATCCAGAGTGTTTCCATAGCCTGGATATTATCTAGTCATCAGTTCCCAATCTATATATCGCTGGTTTCTTGTACCCTTGTTCAGGTGAATTGGGCAACCCACAAAACCCATTATTATTTTAATATCGAACCGGTTTTTACCACAGAAATTGGACAGAGACTACCTCTTATCATTATCAAAGATGAACAACTGGCATCTTTGTGCCTAGGCTCTTGCTGTGCAATAATTCTACTGGACTTCTCACCAGCATTTGATCAAATCATGCACTCGTTCATCAGCCACTCGTCTAGTCACACCTGATTTACTGGGAATGTGCTGAAATAGTTAACACCCTTTTTGGAAAACTGCACTCTCTAAGGCAGTCTTGAGCTCGTCCTTTCTAGAAATATTTCTATGAATTGTGGGTTTTTCACTTTCACACTTAGCTAATTTAAAATCTCTATGTCACCATTAGCCAAGATTACAATGTTAGATTCCATATATTCAGTGATGACACTAAGCTACATATAGTGCTACTGGCAAATCCCAACAGCAAATTAGTTTCTTCTTAGCCATAACACAGTACCGGATGAACCAAAAAGTGCTCTTTTCTGGCGCTTTAAAATCAGTGGGCCCAATTCACAAATGCAATCCGAGACAAAAGTCTAACTTTACGACTTTTGGTATTCACAGAGGTCATTTAGGCATCGTATCTTTATGCTGCAGAGGAGCTGGAATCTCCGGCTTGGGCTGTACTCTGCGCACCTGGGCAATACTGACCGTCTCGGGCCGTACAGTCCGACTCGAGCCGTAGTCTCCAGCTCGGGTCAGATGAAGTGTAATCAATGGACCAGAATGCATATTTTACAAAAAGGAACATTAGGAGCATACGATAAATGGGAGAGGAGGAGTTTGGGCAGGGAAAAGGGTGTGGCCGAACACTAAATCATGCCCCAGAAAAGTTTGCAGCTTTGCATCATGGTACATACAGTCCACAATTTGTACTCAACTCAGTGTGTTAACACTATGGTCAACATTAAGGGAACTCCCCTTTGTGGACTGTAGTATTGACACTAAAGTTAACACATAGGGGGGCGCAAAATATGGACTGCATGTACCATGATGCAAAGGAGCAAGCTTATCTGGATTATGATGTAGTGTCTTGCCACACCCTTTTTCCTGTCCAAACTGATTTTCATGACCTCCGCTATGATTTATCACACGTTTCTAATGTTTCTTTTTGTAAAAATTGCGTTCTGGCCCATTGATTACACTTCATCCAGCCCGAGCTGGAGATTACAGCCCGAGCTGAAGAGTATGGCCTGGGTCAAAGAGTATGACCCAAGCCAGAGATTTCATCCCGACTGCGGAGGTAAAGATATGACTCATAAATGACCTCTATAAATCCCAAAAGTCATAAAGTTAGACCTTTGTCTCAGATTGCCTTTGTGAATCAGGTCCTGAGAATTTACTCTTGTGCCCTCCTCCATTTAAACACTTTACTGGCCAACTACTATGTGTACCCACATCTACACATGCGCACCGGTCACTTTAGTCATATTCGATTCAATTATGTAATTCAGTTCTCAAGTCAATAATGTGGTCAAATGGTTTTTCCATTACTTATACTAGCTAAGCATGTGTTCCTATTCTGTTTGATCTTTCCATGTCACTTTGCACTGATTCTAGTGGTAGCTCAAGACTGTATCCTTTTCATCATTGAAAAGGCCATTTATGGCAGATTTCAAGAAGACCTCGCCAACACCTTTTCAAAGTATTAGTGAACCAGATGCCTAA
Source organism: Lissotriton vulgaris (assembly GCF_964263255.1). Lineage (NCBI taxonomy): Eukaryota > Metazoa > Chordata > Amphibia > Caudata > Salamandridae > Lissotriton > Lissotriton vulgaris. The sequence goes on along the minus strand of NC_141693.1, from coordinate 971,215,866 downwards.
GCATGGCCTTCCACAACCTACTTACAACCTACTTGACCAACTGTAGGCAGATTAATAGGAGATCTCTTCACTGTTAAGACTTCATTCTCCATAACAACCTTCCGTTTCAACTCAGAAGGGAAAACCTTATTCCAGAAAGCTTTTAGCCTCAGCACACCTTCATGGAATTGATTATGTGCCAGTCACATTACCAACTTGGCTTAACTTTACAATTTGCTGTTTGCTCTTTTCTGCTTTAATATTCCTTATCTTTTCAGAAGCTTGAAACTTCAAAGTGGTAGCCAGTGGGCTAATGAAGAACAAAAATCTAGTAATGTTATGACTACTATTATTATTTGTAGTAGTATTGTTATTATTCATCTTGCTCATGTACTTATGTGTGCCCTAATGTACCTCTGTTGAAGCAGTGTGGTTGGACATCTGTACGGTGAGAGGAGACAGAGCATACCTGGCATCACCTGCAACAAAGACATGTCAATTTTTTCAAAAACGTACCTATATTCTAAATGTAATATATCATGCCTCCACACATACTGTGAATGTGAAAATAATGTGTATGTACTGTGTTGCAAGTAATACTGAGTATGTATTCAATGCCAATCTAAGATGCATATGTAGGTTCACTGTGAGGTGTTGTTGTTTGGTAATCAGTTACATGTCTCCAAAATCTTCAGCATCCAAATGGCATGTAAGATATGCTGATAGAATGTGCAATTGTTAGGTTTGCTTTCAGGAAAGGCAACATTTACATCAGTGAATCAGCCTCTAGCATCGTAGACAGCTTGCATATTGATGGAGTGCCAGCATTGTCTGTTGTGCAAAAGGTGCACTGTGTAGCAAGGTGTCTGAAGTGCCGTGTGGGTGCAGTTATTGCCACCTAGCACACAAGGAAAGGGGGTAAAGCCGTAACATTCCGTGGCCACCCTTTGTCTGTGGAATGGCAAAAAACTTGTGTACTTTTCCATTGATGCATCTCAGTACTTGATGAAAGCATCAAGAATGGCTTTCGTGTGAGATACTGAAATTGTCAGAGGTGATACTCTGAAAAGATCCAGTGGCCATGAAATGGCAAACAGCCAGTACTTTGTCCAACACAGTGATAACTTGGCAACAGGCAGTATGTGGATCAAGCTGCTGTTCCATGTCAATGATCATGTCAGGTGAGAAACTGTATCTGACAATGGCTGCTGCCCTGGACATGTCAAATATGCTGATCCTTTGCCTAGTACAAACCCTCTCTATCTTTCCTCCTCTAATAATTATTCCTCTAAATCAACACAAACATTTACCAAAACAGTGAAGGACTAAAAGTTGTTTGATGGGTGAGTTCATTTCTCAAGTCCTCGGTCTAGCTGTGATTGGTTGGTGTTGAAATGTATTTTACCTACAGATGGTTGGTGGAGTTCACAACAATCACTCATTGCATTATCAATGTGTTGCAAGTCATGTAAGCCTTGCTATAAAGTGTAAAAGGATTTGCTTTAAAGAAAAATATTCAACTTACCCAATAAAATACCCTTATTGTAAAGTTCAGCAGGGTTTGCTCTTAATAACAGAAATGAATCTTAATAAAAACAAGTCTGTTATACAACAAGAATTACTTAAAAAAGATAGATTGAATGACATAAAAAGAACATTACACAGGATTTCCTTCAAAGTTTCCAAAATTAATATAATCAAAAAGCTCAAAAAAGGATTAATTATTTTCAGTACATTTCTATAGCAATCTGGAGGTCCCATTATATTCTATGGGAGGATGTTGCAGAATCAGTGATTGCCCATGTGTGGTACTGGACTTAATCCAAGGCTGTGCTGGAGTACATTTAGAAGTGGGTTGGTCCTTTCTGGCTGTAATAAATGCAGAAGTGGAGTTTGTGAATAGCAATGATCACATTCTTTTGTGGATGGGTGTTTCCCTTCCTTAACCACTCATTACCTTCCCTGAGCCCCTCCATGCCCCTCCTCAAACCCCTCCCATTTTTTAGTTAGTAGTCCCCATTTCCAGCCACTCCTTTAGGTCTCATCTAGCTTTACTACAAAAACATATATGTACGTGTGCGGAAATCTCTGCACTCGGGGGGGAATGGGATGAGCCAGAGACAGAGACCTCCCTATCTAGATTTGTGAAAAGCATTTTGTACTAAGTAGCTAGTGCTGCTGTAGTACTACTAAACATACTACAAAATGCAGTTTGTGAGCAGGCTCTTGTGTTTTTAACTCTAAATGCGTTTTAGGCCTGTAGAAAATGTATGATATTGAAAAATCTATTTCTACAAATAGTCTAAAAAAAGGCGCATTAGGTCTACCCTTTCCTTTCTTTTATAAATGAAAGAATAGCAAAGATTGGTAAAGGTCCATCACTGTTTCTTTCAAAGAATGTAGGGTGGCTCGAATATTTCACTGTAGTGTGGAAGTTTATCTTTCATACTAACTTCCTGGTGCGTTGGCCGCCAATTACCACCCACATTGTCCCAGCATCAGGGCTTGGCGGTTAATGGCTTGATCCCACATCAAAGGGGTTTAAAAGACAAATAAATATGTTCTTTTTACAGTACAAGCCTAACACATTGCTTGAGTTCTGGCACATATTCATAGGGAGTCTGCAAACGAAATCACGTTTCAGTGATTACAATTTAACTGCTTGAATGCAATGCAATTATTGTTAGCTTATTTAGGACAATTTCCTAAACAATTTGGATGTAATTAACACTACCTATACTTACTGAGACCATTTGTAGAGCTCCTTTTTTCTCCTTTCAAAACGTTTGTATGAAAGGGAATGCATGCAGGAATACAGTAATAATGAACGCAAAAATAAAACAGGTGCTAATCAGTAATTCATGCATGTTCTAATGTAATACGCTAGTGATTTTTCTCAGTTGGACATTTGGAGGCTATTTGATTATAATGGTGATCAGCCCTCATAGCAGTGATTGAAATGCTTATTTCAGCTATTCCAATTAGTGCATGGTTTAGCAAACAATATGTGATCCTGTGTGACCTGCTGGATAGGAATTATATGCAATATTCTCTCTATGTGGGTAGAGGGTGAAATAACTTAATCTCTCCAGGAAGTGGCTCAAAAAGTAGATTAAGAATCAGATCCCTTGTTTCATTAACAGAACTAGTCACGGGTTGGTTTATTTATGCTGTGAACAAACAGAAACTAACTCTGGAGTAAGTGTGCATTGTTACATTCATCTTGCTTAAAGTAATTAATCATAGATAGTGCTTAATGAAATTTTAAAAAATAGATAGCTACTTTGATCCTTGAAACCCCACATAATAAAATATTGAGGAAACAGATCATATAATAACTGAAATATACAATAATTAAACTATACACAAACAATAATTTAATGTAGCATAGTTTGCATCATAGTGGTTCTTTATTACATCACACTGAAATGCGGAAGGAGGAGTCCCTAAATACAAAGAATAACTCATAAATATTTATTATTGACAAGATCTTTCATTTTCAGTCAGATCTGTTTCTTTTTTTTTTCTTTTTTTTATTAAACAACTCCAGACAGTACAAGAAAATCCATAAGTAGGAATATAATTAGAACATATAGAAAAATATACTTCGGACACAGGTATTTAGAACAAAATAAGAATAATTTCATCAATTTATATGAAGTAGCTAGAATAAGTTATATAGTTCATTTAAAATGAGCGTATAGAACAGTCCGGTAATACACAATAATATTATAGATTAAGAGGAGTCTTATATCTTCTTTTCTTCCTCTTCTTTTTATCCTCATTTGCTTTCATTTGCTCCAAACTGTCAAGACAGAAGACTACCGCAAAGCAGAAAATCAGGTCGTGCCTCTGTACTAACTCAGCTTCAGCTGGCGGGGATAACATTGGAGGGATGAAGGACACACACCCCATTCAGTATCAGCTGGCTGGCCCTGAGATTCTAACATGCGCGCTCTGTTAGACCATAGTGCCCGAAACATCAAAGCCCTTTTAAGCAACGACACAGCTGTGGCGGAGCCGGAAGGTGAGCCATGTCAGCATTAATCATCGGACTTGGGGAAAAAAAACCCAGGTATCAACGTGGCCTCTCCAACAACTTCCAGAAGGCTCTTTTCGCCTGATTTCCTCCCCTTGCCAAATCGAGTTTCGAGATCTGGAAAATTGAAGAACGCCATTCATACAAGGTAGGTGGCAAAGCGTCCTTCCAGTGTCTACAAATTTCCCTACGGGCCGCCAGAATGGAATAGAACACTATGTTGGAAGCAGCGTTTCGAGTGTTTCCACTTAAGCCAAAAATGACTAAGCCCAAGTCAATGGTGAGCTGATAACCCAAAATCAAAGATAATTCATTGCTTATAGAGTCCCAGAACGGAATGATTTGTGGGCATTCAAAAAACATGTGGGTGTCTGATGCCGCCTCCAGTCCACATCTTGGGCAGGAAACAGGCCCTATTTGTGAAAATTTTGACAGTCTCTGCGGGGAGTAATAAGCTCTATGAATCGAAAATATTTGGTTCCTTCGGAGCCAAGCAGGCTTCACCAAATCCCACAGTACTCTGCATGAAGTTAGCCAGAGTTCTTCCACATCTACTCCTGGCATAGACTCCGCCCACAGTTGCGTTGGAAGGCAGAATTTGCTGTCTGATTCCTCTATGATCATATTATACCAGAGAGAGATCTCTTTTTTCATAGGTGGTCTGTCAAGTAGGCATACTTCTAGTTCGCTCACTCCCCCTAAGGAGAATTTGCTACTGCGTGGGGGCAGTGTATTCTGCGCCTGGGCCCAACTTGAAATCTGTAGATATTTGAATCTGGAAAATCTCGTGCCGACTTTGTTGGTAAAGTAGTTCCATGGAAGCAATGATCCATCAGAAAATAAGTCTCCCCAAGATGTGATACCTGCCTCTTTGAGTGGTAGTGCTAAAACATCTTCTGCCCCAGGGGGGGGTGCAGGTAAGTCCCATATAGGAGCTCTGCTTGGAAAGTATCCTAGATTTATCGAGTATCTCACTCTGTACCAAGTGTTGGCCATCCCCCGTAGTATCTTCAGCTTTATCTTTTTAAAGAATTTGGGATCTCCAAACTTAAAAAGGAAACTGGCTTGCCCGACTCCCTCACATCTCAGTAAAGTAGAAAACATAAGGCCCAAGCCTGAATCAGCTGGTGTTTTAAAGAGCATGCGTGCATGCGTCAGCTGGAATGCCCATGCGTAGGCCTGAAGGTCTGGGCCTGCCAGCCCGCCCTTCTCCCTCCGACGCTTTATCTTTTTCTACGCTATTCTTGGATTCTTATTGTTCCATATAAAGGAGGATATCTCACTCTGTAGTTTTGAAATTAATTTAGGGTCAAAATACAATGGTATTGAGTTAAATAAAAATGTAATCTTTGGCAGTATGGACATCTTAACCAAATTTACCTTCCCCAAGATAGTAAGAGGGAGATGAGCCCATGCTCTCATCAATTTTCGGCACTGTGCTGCTACTTTTGCAAAATTTAGGGCTGCTATTGTGTCTATATTGTTATCTATGACTACCCCCAGATATCTCAAGTTAGCTCTTGATGTCGCGCTATGTGTGTTTGGGTCAATATTCCAAGACATTGACTCAGTTTTCGAGGCATTCACCTAATAACCTGACACCTTTCCAAACTCCAAGGCGAGATCTATAATCACCGGGAACGCTGTATTTATATCTGGAGTGAAAATCATAATATCATCTGCATAAAGTGCCACCTTTTTGGTCCAATCACAGAAGACAAATGGTATAATTTGCTGGCTCTCTCTCAGTTTTTGTGCGAACGGCTCTATGTATAAGTCAAATATTAAAGGCGATAGGGGGCAACCTTGTCTCGTTCCCCTTGTTACCCTGAATGGTTCAGACAAACCTCCATTAATCAAAATAGAAGCCGAGGGGGTTCCATACAACAGTTTTACTGCTCTATGAAATTTGACTCCCACGTTGAACCCCAACAAGGCCTCCGACAGGTATTGCCAATTTACCCTGTGGAAGGCCTTGGTGGCGTCCAAGGTGAGAACCGAAAGGGGTAGAGTCTCCCTAGTCGCCAGATCTATTGCTCCCACCAGGTCATATGTAAGTTCGAACAACTGCCTCCCCTTTACAAAACCTTTTTGATTGGGATTTAGTATATCTGGAGCTACCTGACCGAGCCTTTTAGCCAATATTGCAGCCAAGATTTTATAGTCGGCATTTAGAATTGAAATAGGCCGATACGAACCGCTGTCAGATAAGGGTTTACCTGGCTTCGGGATTAGTGTTATCGAGGCACTATACCAATATGCTGGGGGTACCTCACCCTCCCTAAAATTTTATTAAACAGTTCCACCATAACCGGGAACACATCCGATAACAGGTTTTTATAGATTTCTGATGGTAGACCGTCAGTTCCTGCAGCCTTTCCTCCGTTAGCTCCCTGAATGGCTAGTTCTACCTCTTCCTTCGTTGTATCCCTATCTAAAAAGTTACTCTGTTCATCAGACAAAGATGGTAAAGATAGATCTTTTAACCAATTGGCCGCTTCTTCTGAGGTGACATTCAGGTCTTCCAGACATATTGTTTGGAAGAAATCTTTAAAAACTTCTCTGATGTCCTCATCGTTCGTGAATGTACCGCGATCAGTTGTCACTGAATCGATATGATTTCGTGTTCGATCTGATTTTACTTTCCAGGCCAGGAGCCTTCCAGCCCCCTCCCCATATTGGAAGTGAGCTAGTTTGCTCGCCTCCCATCTCTGCATGATTCTTTTGTCTAAAACTGATGTTAAAGCATTATTCAATTCTGTCATTTTAGCGTGTTTCAGCGATAGAACATGATTGATGTCATTACTGCTGTTTTCGATATCCGCCTGAATAAATTGATTATTCTCCTCAATGGTAGCCACCTCTTTCAAATACATCTTTCTTCGGTATACGATCTTATTCTTTATGATCCCTCTTAACGTGCACTTGAAGGCATCCCAAATAACACCCAGAGCTGCTGAACCAGCATTTATTTTAAAAAAAAGCTTTTGCTTCTGATTGTATTTGCTCTAAATCTTCAGGTGAGGTAAGGAGGGACCGATCAAAAGACCACGTCCTCCTAGGGGGTTTGTCTCCCCACTCGAGTTCCATCTTCATCGCTGAATGATCAGAAAGATGCGACGGGAGGTATTCTACATTTTTGACTGAGTTGGCCAGCTTACGGCTAGTTAAGATAAAATCTATTCTTGACCTATGCCGGTATTTAAAGTTCCTGAAGGAAAATCCCTTTCTCTGCCCCTCTCTTAGTCTCCAGATATCAATATAACCATATTGGTTCATACAGCCCAGTAAACCGTTTCTAGACTTAGAAAGGGGCTGTTGTCTACTTGTAGGAGACTTATCCAACATCGGATTAAGTACAATATTAAAGTCACTGGTAATAATGACAGGCTCGGGAAATTGCAGCAGATGAAAAAATAAGGATTCTAGCGCGGAAGGGTCGTCCTTGTTCGGCCCGTAGTATCCGGCTAGCGTTAGTGCTACACCTCCTATCACGACCGCCACAATAACTCACCTGCCGCCAGAGTCGACCATTTGCTGAGTAATTCTTAAAGAGATAGATTTTTTAAAGAGGATAGTAAAGCCCCTTATGTTCAGCGATTGAGAGGTAGAAACAGAAGTATCCAACCATCTATTTTTCTTGACCAGCTCGAGCATTTCTCTCTAGACAAGATGTGTCTCCTTCAAAATGATAATGTCCGCCTCAACATCCCGCAAGTACTGGAGAATTTTATTTGCACGGGGTTTGGTTCGAAGACCATTTACATTCCAGGAAAAAATGTTAAGCTACGTCATAACCCTGGGAATTGGCAATTATATGAAATACTGCCCAATTATATATATAAACTGCTAATTGTCTGCTTCTTGGAGTTAGAATCCCTAAGAAATGATATTGATGTTTGGAGCGCTCTTGAGGATAAATATTTTGTTATTTTTTCACCCCTCCCCTCCACCCCCCTGTGCCCTTTCAAACCTCCCTCCCTCCCATGGGAAACCCTTGCACTCCCTATCCGGAGATATCGGAAGTAAGTGCCCCGACTCCTCCCGAGCCCCACCTGTGAGTGCCTCAGAAAAATAAATTTTGTGTTCCTTTTTATTGACCCTTTTTTTTTTTTTCCTGTGTTATTTTATTATCTTATTTGTCTATAAGAAATGTTTTTTTTTTTTACCTTGTGTTATTTTCTATGTTATTTTTATACTTATTTTGTTTTTTGTTTTTAGTGAAATTACAAGTGAACTAATACAGCCTATAGGTCCTTACTGGCCCTATAGACTCCTCCCTTTTTCTTCCCTTCTTTTTTTTTCCCTTTTTTTTCCCTTACTTTCTGCCTCCCAAAGTCAATAGCAACTCATCTGCTGCCTGTACTGATCGGATGTTATACATTCTGTTGTTATGCATTATTTTGAGGGGAAGCGGGGAAGCCCATCTGCACTGTAGCACACAAACCACGGAAAGCATAAGAGGAGTCTTATATCGATCCTAATGCCGTACTCCAAGCTGTTATAGGGGACCAGATCTTACTGCCCCGCAATCTAGATTGTCTACCCCTGGCGGCATAGATTGCATTTTCATGATTAAGTACCCCCAGAAAGCGAGTTAGCCACATTTGAAAGCTCGGCGGGTCAATGTCTTTTCAAGTATTATTCTGTATACTGACGTAGCAATAAAGAGAATCTACTCTTCCGCCAAGCTTAATATTAGCGTACTATCATAGCCCAACATATATGAAAATGTGGGAGTCCTCTACTTTACGCCCAAAGACCTCCTCCCAAAATTCAAATATCATTTTCTTAAATAATAATAGTTTCTCACAATCATAAAACATGTGTATTAGCGTAGCTGGGCCTGTGCCACATCTTGGGCATTCATCATTTATCCTTTTTCCCCATGTGTATAACTTTGCCGGAGTGTAAAACAAATTGTAGATAGTCTTATACAGCTGTGCTTTTAGGCTAGATGATAGAAGCAAGCGTGATGCCAATAATAGACTCATGCCAATATCTACATTTGGGTTAGCCAATTTACCGGCACAAAGTACTTCCGTACACTCTAGGTCATCCTATAATTTTTCAAGAAGCGTCCCATATATCATACCAATTCTGGTAGTACTTTTACATATATCTTCTATAAGTGGGACCCTTTCCCATTTGATAATAGATAATGTTAAGCTTAATATTGTAATAACTTGAAAGAATTTAAAATAATCAACATTAGATATATTGAACTTTCTCTGGAGATTCGATAAAGTGGCATGCATGTCATCGACCAGAAAGTCCCAGGCTGTAGCAATCCCCAAGCCTTTCCATTTTTTGTGATGTTATCGTTGGCCTGCATTGGAAGCAGTGAAGTGCGCCACAGAGGAGTGTATCGATTAAACTTAGGAATTAACATATATTTAGAAACTTTCGACCAAACTTTCCAAGCGCTAACGATAACTTTGAATTTGACTTTTTTAAAATAGCTTGGTTCTAATTGCCTCAGCAGGAGACCGTTGGCATTTTTACCAATTGATAGCTCGAAGATAGAGGGTATTTCTAACCCCCCTGCATTCCCGGTGGATGGAGTAGTGTTAATGAGTGATGCCAGTTGTTGGAGAAAGGCAGCCCAAAAGTAGAGCAACATATTGGGAATCGCTAGGCCACCTCTATGCTGTGGGAGGGATAGGTATTTCAAGGATCTCCTAACTTTGCCATACTGCCAAACAAATTTGGACATCTGAGATTTGAGAGCCTTAATAAGATTGTCCTCACTTATCAAGGGGATGGCCCGAAATAGATACAATACCCTGGGAAGTGTGTTCATTTTTAGGAAATTCCCCCTGCCGACAATTGACAAATGTAAGCTATTAACTCGAGTTAGGTCTTTTCTAATGGTGTCCATTAGAGGTTTGTGATTAAGCCTGGAGATAGTTTAACATCTGGACTTATACATACCCCTAGATATGTTGCTTTTTCTGCTTTCCTAGAATCGCTAAAGTCAATGTTATCGGTACACAGTATGATCGTTTTATCTTTATTAAGGGAGTATCCAGAGTGATAGCCGGATGCTTGTGTAATAGCATCTATTTCTATAATTGCTTCAGCCGGGTTGGGTGTTAAAACTGCAACGTCGTCGGCGTAGGCTAGTATTTTTGTTTCATATACTCCGACCACCACTGGTTTAATTATTTGGTTTTCTAAAAATTTCCAAATCAGAGGGTTAATATAGAGAGCGAACAAGATCAGGGAGCAGGGGCACCCTTGTCTTGTACCTCTTGAAATTTTAATTATGCCAGATTATTTGGAGTTTAGCTTTTGGTTCTTGGTACATTGCTCTTATAGATTTTACGAAATTGGGCCCAAAATTGTAATATTCAAAGACTGCCCACAAGAATTCCCACGACACACGGTCGAAGGCCTTCTCTGCGTCCAGGAGCATCATCGACATCCGTCCCCCCGTCCCGGACATGATGTTAAAGAGTGAGATAGCTCTGCGAGTGTGATCCGTGGTGCCCTTCCCGGGGATAAACCCTGCTGCCACAGGGAGACAAGATGTTCAACAACCCTCCCGAGCCGATTAGCCATGATCTTAGCGTATAGTTTTGAGTCAGAATTGATTAGTAAGATTGGACGGTATGATGATGGTAGATCGGTGGGTTTGTCTTTTTTAGGGAAAATAATTATGTTTGTTTCCTTCCATGAATCGGGCGAAATGCTGTTCCAATGTATACCAAGAAATAGGTCAAGTAGAAGAGGCAATATAAACTCCCCCAAGATGTTATATAGTTCTAGAAGAATTTTGTCTGGCCCTGCGGCTTTCCCTGAGGCTAGATCAGAAAGGGCAATTTGTAGCTCTGTAAAAGTAATTTTTTTCTCTAGATCTTCTTTAGTAATTGCATCTAAACCCCTGCCCATATTCATATCAGTTACAAATTCATTTATAATTCTTTTTGTTTCCTCCCTATTGGCTAAGCTATCATTCTGGTAAATTTTTTGATAATAATGTTGAAATACTTCAACTATGTCCTCTGTTTGTGTATATAGGTGGCTATCTGTTTTAATGGATGAGATCGCGTTGTAAGAGATTTTCTGTCGAGTAAGCAGGGCAAGTTGTTTACGAACCCTTTCCCCATTCTCATAAACATTTCTTTGGTGAGCTCTATATGTCTCTGCTGATTTCTGGGTCAGCCCATTATTCAAGTCCATTTTTAATAGTAGCATTCGGTGCATTGAATGTTTCCCATCCTCCCCTTGAGCTATTAATGCAGTATGTTCCTCTTCTATTCTAGCGAGCTCATGCCTCCTTTACCTGCTCTCGATGTCTCGTTGCTTTTTGATTCTGGCTGCATAACTAACCGTTTCCCCCTAAGGGCAGCTTTAAAACAGTCCCATACCACACATCTAGGGGCACTAAAACGGTTTATGTCAAAGAATCCTTGAGCCCAGTTTGTGATATACCTAATATAGCCCTATTAACCAGGAGTTTCCTGTCAAATTTCCAATTAGAACGTTGTCTAGTAAAGTTAGCTAGGTCAATTGTGAGAGCTAGTGCATTATGATTAGAGACTAATTTGGGATGTTTAAGAACTGTAGCTTGGTTAGATAAATCCCTTGTGACAAGTATATAATCAATTCTGACATACTTATTATGGGGATGCAAAAAATGTGTATATCCTGGGTCTGGTTGATTTTTAACAGTCCAAATATCAACAAGGTTGTAGCTATCTCTAAGTAGGCTAATAGCATTAAATACTTTGGGTTTCCGACCTAGGCCTGGAAACAATTTTCAATTCTGAAGCTGGAATTGGTGGACTTTTAGTAATTACGCGTTGCTTTTGTAATGATGATACATTCTGTCGCCCGCCGGTGGAATAACAAAATATACAGTGGTTTCTAGAGTTTAGAGACCACTAAATACCCGGTGCCCTTGCATGCTCTGCAGTGATTAAAAGTTTAAATGACTGCAATATGCAAGGGTGCCAATTGGCATTTAGTCGTGCTATTTTCTTAGGCAAAATGCACCCTCACATCCACATCTGGAGGTGAAGGTGCATTTTGCGCTAAGACCGTAGCGCCAAATGCTGACTCCGCCTCGTCATGGAATTTCACGAAATCTGATGGCATTTTATCGTAAGACCGCGTGATTCCACGGAATCAAACTCAGTAAAATCCACCCACCCCATGGCATTTATAGTGTCTCCTGTTTAGAAATGCCTAGCTTGCCAAGGTGGTCTAGGGCAGAAAAGTTATACCTGGGAAACAGCACCCTAAACAGGGCAGAAGGTCTGATGTACAATGGCCACGTTTGGAACTCCCACATGCCTTCCTTCTTCTAATTCATAGCTTCAACACAGTTACTGAATACATGGTGATGTACGTTCTGTATTCCATATGAGAGATTTTCTTTCTTTAAAAAAAGATTTACATTTTTAACATTAAATAGGACGTCATGTTACACATCAAGGTAACAATAATACAGTAATTTCTTGAACGTAGTGCATCATCGACCAGTGAAATATCAAAAGCAAAGTACCAGTCAGTACAGCAGATAGCAAAATAACATAAGCGGTGAACAAGTCTCACATGTCAATACTGACATTTTTTAAACGGGGTGCCATTATGCATTTAAGCTGCTTAAATATGTTTGCAGAGTTTGTGGAAAAGCAGGAACCCCTACGCCTCAGACTGTTCGCAGCATGTAGTGAGATCCCTGCGCCAGTCAGAGCACTTCTCCTTCTCCAGTTAATTACGACTCTATGCTTGGTCAGCAATGTAAATGTAAATGTAAATGTAAATGTATTTGAGCTTATATAGCGCACAGCTAGCAATAATGCAACGTCATCCAGTTTCCGAGAGTGCTTACACATGTCTTTAACATACCGCAGTATGGCCAACACAGAAGATGCGGGCAACTCAATAGCAATCATGAGCTTCATTTCGGCCATACTTTTATGCCACAATAACTGTATCTGTGGACAATTCCAAGGAAAAATATAGAAAGTCTGCATTCAGTGTCTTACATCTCCAGCTGGGGGAATCGGAGATCAACCCATAACTCATCCTGTTAACCGGGCTGTAACATTCTCTATGGATAAATTTCTATTGCATTAATCTAAATTTCCCACTAGGAGATACATCTATAATTTGTTGGCAGTAGTACACCCACTGGTCATCCTCAGTATCATGTCCCAGCTCCAGTTTCCACTTTGTCTTCATATTCTGGTCACCAACGTTAAACGTATTCATAGTGCAATTATGCATCTGTGCAGTTTTATAGGATTAGGATTAACAATGATTAAATTGAGCAAATCCCAATCCAAAGTGTCATCTGGCAGTTTTGGAAATCGATCTTTCATAGAGTTATGGAGGTGGTGATATATCAAAATATCCATGGCAGTATTATTTGCACCCTGAGAAAAATCAGATACTGTTATGAATTTCTTAATATTAAAGGTGTCGCCCAATATTACTATGTTTTACTACATAAATGTCTATTCATTCCTTGTTCTTTAATCAGTTCAAGTCCAGGGTTGTTGAGTAACAGAAAATGTGGCAAATACAGCCTGGCTACAAGCCTGTTCCATGCCCAGCCTGTGCACCTCACTGTTTGGATCTCGCTGAACGGCGGCCGGCCCTCTGCCATAGTAGTTTCTGTTTGAATTTTTTTATTGGTATATGAAAAAAGCTGTATAATGTCGGGCTTCTGAAAGCCAAGGAAAGATGTAATGGGTCATGCCATTTACATTGAAAGACCAAATGGTCAGCTGCAAAGTATGATGGCGATGCATAGTGTTCTCATTCATCAAGGGTATGTGGGGGGGCCAGAAAACAATTATGGGGGATAATCAAAGGCAGTGTCTCATACAGATAGGGAGTAGGATACCAAGTTCAGCGTTTGTTCTGTTGGTGGCAAACCACATAGACAACTGCCGCTCAATATTGTGAGGAGTAATTGGGTCAACTCGACCCGGAGTGGCGATCATGGAGAATGGCAATCCACGGGTAAGGCCGGGTAACAGTACTCATGGTTTATGGTGGGATCTCGATTTATCTCGATCTGGATGGAATTCTTGTCTGAGGTCCCTGTCTGAGTCCCTGAGTCTGGCAGTGGCCTTCACATGTGGCACCTGGGTGATGAGGTACAAGGGGGAGTATAATATTCTGATGCATATTCTGAGACATATTCCGATGGTTGTGCATCGTGGCATTTCCCAACTGGAGTTCCAGTTCCTCTCGGTCACTCAATTCCTTGATGTTACCATTGACAGTCACAAGCCTGATTTCTGGGTCCAGGAGATCAAAGCGGAGGTCCAGTATCCAAAGTGTTGGTCATAACACAAGAAACATATTCCACAGGATATGTGTTTCATAGGAGAAGTCAGCTGAAAAAATGAGCTTACATCCATCATGGTAGTGGGGACCTTCCTGCCGGGCCTCCGACAAGATCGCTCTCTCACTTCTTCACTGTGAAGAAGGTAGGCAATATTTGGGTGAGTTCCCTGATATGCTGATGAGGACTGGCCAGCAGTGCAGTGTGCTCTTTTAAATTCTGAAGGGGACGAGAAAGCTATGTCCAGAAGTCATGACCGGAAAGTCTGAAGGATCAGCGAAGACATCACATGTGTCTTCTTACTCTGGGATACCGAAGATAGGAAGGTTGTTACTACAACTAGAGTTGTCCAACTTTGTCAATTTCTTCTAGGTGTTCCAAAGTTCTGTACTCCAGGTCACTGTTTCTGTCACCGCATCTCAAGGTCATCAACTCCATGCTCTGTGGAGTCCACTCGATGTCTTAGTTGAGTCATGTCCCCTTTCAGTAGTTTAAATTTCATATTCATTTCAATCAATCAATCAATCAGTGACACTTATAAAGCGCGCTACATACCCGTAGGGTCTCAAGGCGCTCGGGGGGGTGCCGCTACTGCTCGAACAGCCAGGTCTTCAGCTTCTTCCTGAAGGAGAGGTGGTCTTGGGTCAGGCGCAGGTCGGTCGGGAGGGAGTTCCAGGTCTTGGCGGCCAGGTAGGAGAAGGACCTTCCTCCTGTAGTCGCTCTTCGGATGCGGGGGACGGCGGCGAGGGCGTGGTTGGCTGATCGGAGGTGGCGTTTGGGAGCGTAGAAGTTGACTCGGCTGTTGAGGTAGCTCGGGCCTTGGTCGTGTAGGGCTTTGTGTGCGTGGGTGAGGAGGCGGAAGGTGATTCTTTTGTTGACGGGGAGCCAGTGAAGGTCTCTCAGATGTCCGGAGATGTGGCTGGTTCGTGGGATGTCGAGGATGAGTCTGGCTGAGGCGTTCTGGATCCGCTGGAGTCTCTTCTGGAGCTTGGCGGTGGTACCGGCGTAGAGGGCGTTGCCGTAGTCCAGTCGGCTGGTGACGAGGGCCTGGGTGACGGTCTTCCTGGTCTCGGTGGGGATCCACCAGAAGATCTTCCGTAGCATGCGTAGGATGTTGAAGCACGCCGAGGAGAGGTTGTTGACTTGCCTGGTCATGGAGAGGGAGGAGTCCAGGATGAAGCCCAGGTTGCGTGCATGGTCTGTCGGTTTGGGTGCGGTGCCCAGGGCGGGAGGCCACCAGGAGTCGTCCCAGGCGGAGGGTGAGGAGCCCAGGATGAGGACCTCCGTCTTGTCCGAGTTCAGTTTCAGGCGGCTGGTCGTCATCCACTCGGCTACCTCTTTCATCCCTTCGTGCAGGTTGGCTCTGGCGGCGGCGGGGTCGTTGGTCAGGGAGAGGATCAGCTGGGTGTCGTCGGCGTAGGAGATTATGCTGAGGTTGTGTTTGCGTACGATGGCCGCGAGGGGGCTCATGTAGACGTTGAAGAGGGTGGGGCTCAGAGATGATCCTTGAGGGACGCCGCAGATGACTTCGGAGGCCTCTGACTTGTACGGTGGTAGGCGGACTCTCTGTGTTCTTCCGTCGAGGAAGGAGATGATCCATTCCAGCGCCTTGTCCTGGATTCCGATGTTGCTGAGGCGCCGTACTAGGGTGCGGTGGCAGACCGTGTCGAATGCCGCGGAGAGGTCTAGGAGGATGAGGGCCGCTGTTTCTCCATTGTCCATCAGGGCTCGGATGTCATCGGTGGCGGCGATGAGGGCGGTCTCGGTGCTGTGATTGGCTCGGAAGCCGGACTGTGAGGGGTCGAGGGATCCGTTCGTCTCGAGGAAGGCGGCCATCTGCTTGTTGACGGTCTTCTCGACGACTTTGGCTGGAAACGGGAGGAGCGAGATGGGGCGGTAATTCTTGAGGTCGGTGGGGTCCGCTGTTGGTTTCTTGAGTAGAGCGCTGAGTTCGGCGTGTTTCCAGCTCTCAGGGAAGATGGTGGTGTCGAAGGATGTGTTGATGATGTCTCGCAGGTGGGGTGCGATGACAGCGTCGGCCTTGTTGAAGACGTGGTGAGGGCAGGGGTCGGTCGGTGATCCGGAGTGGATGGAGTTCATCGTGCGGATGGTGTCTTCGGTGCTGATCGGGGTCCAGGCGTGGAGGGTGGTGGTGGGGGGTGGTTGTTCGGTCATGGTGTGCGTTGGTTGGATGTTGAAGCTGTTGTGTATGTCCGCGATCTTGTTGTGGAAGTATGAAGCGAGGGAGTTGCAGAGGTCTTGCGATGGGGTGATGTCGTTGTTTCCTGCGCTGGGGTTGGAAAGCTCTTTCACGATGTTGAAGAGTTCCTTGCAGTTGTGTGCGTTGTTGTCCAACCGGTCCTTGAATGCTGTTTTCTTGGCGGCGCGGATCAGCTGGTGGTGTTTCCGGGTGGCAAGTTTGAAGGAGGTCCTGTTGTCCGGTGTCGGTTCCCTTCTCCAGACTTTCTCGAGGGCTCGGCAGTTCTTTTTGGAGCTCTTGAGTTCGTCGGTGAACCATGGGGCCTTCTTGCTGCCGGGTCTGCTAGGCGGGGTCCTCAGTGGGGCGAGTTCGTCCGCGCAGTTGCTGATCCACTTCGTGAGGTTGTCGGCGGCCTGGCTGGGGTTCGCTGAGCTGGCAGGAGGGTGCTGGCTCAGGGAGGTGGCGAGCTGGTCTGCTGTGATCTTGTTCCAGCTTCTGCGGGCGGCTTGTTGCTGGTGTTGGTGGGTCGTCGTTCTCTTGAAGGTGAAGTGGACGCAGCTTTGGTCCGTCCATTGAAGCTCTGTGGCGTGGCTGAAGTCGATGTCTGTGCTGGAAGAGAAGACTGCGTCGAGTGTGTGTCCGGCGAGGTGGGTGGGGGTGGACACCAGTTGCTTGAGTCCAAGGTTGGCGAGGTTGTCGAGCAGGGTGCTGGTGTTGCGGTCGTTGTTGTTCTCCAGATGGAAGTTGAGGTCTCCCAGGAGGATGTAGTCAGCGGAGGGGAGGGCATGCGGGCTGACGAAGTCGGCGATGTCCTCGCTGAATTGTGTGCGTGGTCCAGGGGGTCGGTAGATCAGGGTGCCTCTGAGGGTGGTGTTCGGGTTGGTGTGGATCTGGAAATGCAGGTGTTCGGCGCTGGTCAGGGTGTTGTCGGTGCTGGTCGTGAGACGGATGGTGTTCCTGTGGATGATGGCGATGCCTCCTCCCATCTGGTTGGCGTTTCGGTCCCTCCGGACGATCTTGTAGCCCTCTGGGATAGCGATGGCGATGTCGGGAGCTGAAGAGGCGTTCATCCAGGTCTCCGTGAGGAAGGCAACGTCAGGGGCTGTGGCGTCTAGAAGGTTCCAGAGTTCGATGGCGTGTCTGGGGACGGAGCGGGTGTTGAGCAGGATGCACTTGAGGTGGGTGCTGCTGGTGTTCGACTTGGCGGGTGCTGGTGCGAGGCTGGTCCGGATGCAGGTGAACTTGCAGGCGTGGCAGCTGAAAGGTCCGTGGGTACGTCGTGGAGTGGCTTGATGGCAATCTGGGAGTCGGCCGGTGTTGAGAGCGGTGAGGGTGGCGGCGGAGTACGTCAGGCGGGTCGGTCGGGGTCCTCGTGGGCCAGGGGTCCTGGCACTGGGCGCGGTCCAGGCGCGGACGGGCGTAGACGGGCTTACCTTTGGCGCGCCTTCGGCACACAAACGGCGCACCCGCTGCGCGTGACCGCTGCGCGTTCGCACGGTCTCCATTTAAGGCGAAGTGCGCGGGTGGGCGGAGCAGCTGGGAGGCGGGAGCGGGGAGGGTACAGAATAGAAAAAGGGGCGGGGAAAAGCGGCAGTGGCGGGAAGGGAGAGCGGAGGGCGGCGAGGTAGGCGGACAACAAGGAAGGAAAACCAAAAACACAGGCACAATGGAATAAATAAAAAACAGGCACAAATTACAGAAAAAAACACGGCAAAAACAACAGCAGCGGAGGCAGCCGGCAGCCGGCAAACGAGGCAGGCAGCGAGGCAGAGGGCAGGCAAGGGGCACACGCAGCAGCTGGTGGCCGTGCGGCGCGGGGGTGTCCCACAGGTGGGTCACACTCACCTGCGTCGCACGGTCGCCATTTAAGGCCAAGTGCGCGGGTGGGCGGAGTAGCTGGGAGGCGGGAGCGGGGAGGGTACAGAATAGAAAAAGGGGCGGGGAAAAGCGGCGGTGGCGGGAAGGGAGAGCGGAGGGCGGCAAGGTAGGCGGACAACAAGGAAGGAAAACCAAAAACACAGGCACAATGGAATAAATAAAAAACAGGCACAAATTACAGAAAAAAACACGGCAAAAACAACAGCAGCGGAGGCAGCCGGCAGCCGGCAAACGAGGCAGGCAGCGAGGCAGAGGGCAGGCAAGGGGCACACGCAGCAGCTGGTGGCCGTGCGGCGCGGGGGTGTCCCACAGGTGGGTCATAGTCAAGAGTCCCACTGTAGTGAGTGAGGCCTGTCTGTCTTTGAGGGCTGCCATAAGAGAGTCAAGTGTGACTTCTGGGGAGGTCATGGTGGTGGTTGCAGGAGGCATTTCATGTGGCCTTCATGAAGGTAAGCTGTCTCAATAGATTTCCCTTGGATATGGGCAGCGTAAACAAGCTAGGCAGAGGAGAAGGAGTCGGTGAGGGTGTAATGTAATGTATGTATACTTGTAAAGCACACTGTTACCTCGTTAGGTGGCGTCCTGGCGCTGTATTCCGCTGGGGAACCCATCCTGGCTTTCCCTGTGAGAAGGCACCCCCAAGGTGAAGCCAGGCATTCCGGCGCTGCTAGGGCCGTTGTGGAGATTAAGCAAGCTATTGCCCAGAGTTGCAGAGTGGGACCCATGGTTAGCGTAGGCACCTAGGCGAGAATTATCGAGTCCACGGACATTGACCCAAGACCCTGCCGCGTCGGGAATTGAACCCTGGTCCCGGGCCGACTTCTGCTTCAGGGTCTGCCGCTTCTAACCAGTGAGCCACACTTCTCCACGTGGGGTCAACGACGAGGTACAATGACGTGCTCCTCCATATTCCACTGTAGAGGTGTGGGAAGACAGTAAAGAGGCTCAAAGGTAGCGGCTGGTTGCTAATAAAAAAGGCCCCAGGTCCTATCATCAAAGCTTATCGTACTCCACTGCTCAGCAGCACCTCCTCACTGTAAGGTGTGTCTGTGGATGGGGGCCCAAGAATGGCCCTCGCCTTCTACTGTGTGAACATAACAGAGAGCTTACTGTTTGTATCAGCCCAGTAGCATCAGCCCATCTCTGTGTCCACAAAAATAGCAGGGGGGAGGATTAGTTCAGGACTTTATCATTGCCATGCGGAAGGTAGTAGGGTGCACTAAAGGAGTCTGTATGGTATGTGTGGAACAGCAGCCAAATCCAAGATGGCGGTCTTTCATCTTGGTCTTCACCCTGTAAGCCTCCGTTGGTCGGGGTCGAGATGGGTGCCGCTTCGCTCTCCAGAACAATGTCCTAGCTGCCCCAGCCATCACAAATGTAGGATGAACTCGTAGCACAAGCACCTCTTCGACTTCCACCATCAGTGGAGGTTGGGGTGCTGTGATGCCTCGCTGGTGCACCGGAGAGTACGTTTTGGTAGTTAGTGGGGTGGAGTTCTGAGAATCTAGGAGTGGCAAATGGAAGATCTGGCAGGCCTCTCACTGTGGCATCCATGGGCGAGCCCAGCCAGTCAGAACCTCAGTCCAAGGTGAGAGCTGTATAAGGGGGTCCCCGCAAGGAAAGTGTATTGTAAACTACATACACCAGGAATATTTAGAATGAATCAATTGTACAAGGAATTTACAGGCATTGTAATTTATTAAACAACACCACGTAGTTGCCAGTGGCAATATACAATCACATAAAATTTGAGCCCCAAAAAGGGGGAGGGAAAAGAGAGGGAGGGAAGGGTAGTGCTCAGGGGAGTGTCAGGTCGCACTTTCCTTGCGGGGACCCCCTTATATATGTATCATATAGCGCCCAGGTCCCGTGACTGCATGGGTTCAACCCCCCTCTTTGTAAGGTGAGAGCTGGACACACAGGACCCAGGAGAGTGCAGAGCAGGGATAGAACCCACCCCAGTTTGGGGATAGAAAGCTGTATAGAGCAGCTGTGCTGGGAGCTACTCTAGAGAGCCACCATTGTCATTCACACCATAGTCCCACCCCCAAGTCATAATACTTTAGGAACATGAACGGGGGCTGCTAGCCCCACCTCAAGGTCACGTTGTGGGGGGAATGGCTAGCATTGAAGAACCAATGCTGCACAACTTGTGCCTGGGCCATGAGATAATACATTTTAAAGTTGGGGACTGCAACCCCCCTGCCCTCCCAAAGTTTATATGGTAGCTGCATCTTGCTCCATGCTATTTGAGGCGGTCAGCCTCCCCAGGCTAACCTGATAACACGGATTTAGGCTGTGCAAAGAATGTCTTGTTCAGCGAGATTGGCATATTTTGGAGCAGATATGGTAATTTGGGAAGGAACATCATTTTCAAAGGCCAATCCTCTTAGCTACCGATAGTGGCAGTTTGACCCACTCATCCATTTTGCTTGGTAACATTTAGCATGCATTTCCCATGCTTCTCAGCAAGTATCATGGGAAATTCCTAGGGATACCAGATGTACAAATTTTGCACAGGTTCAGTTGCACTTTTTGTGGTATTTGCAGCTAAGGGCCAGACGTCCACCAAATGAAGGGCCTCACCATCTATTCTTACCAACTAATTTTTAATTCGGACCATTCCCCAAAAGCTGTATGTTGGAGGTTGTGCACAGGGTCCTTAATCAAGAGCAAAATATCATCCACATAAATCGATAGGACTACTCTATGCCGGCCAAATTGTAATCTTCAGTGGTGGTGATATTATCTGAGCAGAGGAGCAAGGGTGCCACAGCTAAGGAAATAGGATGTGTGACAGTGGGCAGCCCTGCCTCGTACCTCTATGTATTGATATTGAAGGGATATCAAATTCAATAATTGCCTTCAAGTCTGTTCACTGTAGTTTGACCCATTGTAGCACAGTTTTAGCCACCCATATTCTATCCAACACTGTTAGCAGCAATGGCCATTCAATCTAATCAAAGACTTTAGCTGCATCTAAAAACACAGCCAGTGGTTAGATACCAGGGTCATGTTGATGCATAACTGCGAAGAGGGTGCAGAAATTAACAGCAGTTGATCGCCCAGAGATAAAGCCAGACTGTTTCGGATGGACCAGTCCAGGCAACTGAGGAAGAAGCCAGTTAGCCACAATTTTTGTTACTATTTTATTGTCAATGATTAACAATGACACTGTGTTACAGAGTCACATTTATAGGGTGGCTTGTTAGCTTTCAATAATGTTATAACTAATGCTTCTTGCATAGTAGGAGGCAGTTCACCTTTCTCTAATGTCTCATTATATTCTACCAGGTGAAACTGAGTGAGTTCTGTAGCTCTTTGTAAAGCTCTGCAGGAAGTCTATCACTACCTGGTGCAGAGTAATTTCTCATTGATTTAATAAATTCCTTAATCTCTTAGTGATGGCAGTGCATAGGAGTTGCCGTTGGTGCATTTTGAGACATGCCAAAGGGACTCTGTGTAGATACTTATGTAAGCTCTGTAGAAAGGGACCATTTGCAACAGTTGGCAATGCAATGCCCTCGATCCTTACAGCAGTAGTTATGCATCACCATAGATGGGATGCAATGTCTTTAATCCTCCCAGCAGCAGCAGCTGTGATGCGCTGGCATCGATAGAGATGCGCCAGTTCCGAGCAGTGCAATGACGGCAATGCTTGGATTTTGGCAGTAGTAGCACTTTATACCCACTTCCAAGGGCCCAGGACTTGATTGGCACCGATTGGCAAAGCAAGACTCTAAGATGGCAGAGTCCAGGTGCTGTAGCAGGTGAGGTGGGATTATTTTATGTCCCTGAGACTTCAATAATGAGGCAAGCTAGCGAGACCTTGGAGTCACTTTGGTTCTGGGTTGGGGAGATGCAGGTCCCGTCCTTCTCACTCTCAGACAAGAGGGCAGCAGGTCAACAGAGCAAAGCAGGAGTCCAGTAGAGTTTCAGTCCAGAACAGTGGCAGTCCATGTAGCAGCACAACAGTCCTTCCTCCTGGTAGAGTATCAGCAGGTCCAAAAGTGTACTGAGTTGGTGATGTCAGGGGTCCAGTAATTAGACCCAGTTGTGCCTTTGAAGTGGGGGAGAATTCAAAGCGAGGCCTTTGAAATGCTCAAAGTCTCTGCCCTTCCTACACTGGCTCCAGACTCACTACGGGGGGTATTCAGCCCTTTGAGTGGGCACCGGACACAGCCTTTTCAGGTGTAAGTGTCAGCTTGGCCCACCAAGATGGCCCATCAAGCTATGGATGGCCCAACAGTCACACCTAAGCTCCCTTTGTGGGTGGCTGTCTAGAAAGCATGCACAACTCCCAGCTGTCACCCACTCAGAAGTGTATTCAGAGATGTCAGAAGGCACAAAATGGCTAAAGTAAGGAAATATCAACTTTCTAAAAGCGGCATTTTCAGAATTACAATTTAATATCCAAATTCACCATCAATTGGGATTTAAAGTTGTGATTCCAGAGACACCAAACGTAGGGGGTCACATCTCTTCCCAATTGGAAATTATAAGATGTTATAAGGTACTCCCAATGTTAAACTATGGGAGAGTCAGGCCTTGCAGTAGTACAGAAAGAATGTAAGAGTATTTCACTACTAGGGCAGGCAAAGTTAAAAGTACAAGTCCTACTTTCGAATACACTGCACCCTGTCCTTGAGCTGTCCAGGGCCCACGTTAGGGGTGACATATGTATTTAAAAGGAACATTTGGGCCTGACAAGAGGGTAACTTGCCAGGTTGACATGGCAGTTTAATATTGCACACATTGGCTCTTTTATGGCAGACCTGAGACCTATTTAAAGGGCTACTGAAGTGGGGGGCACAATCAGTGCTGCATGTCCACTAGTAGCATTTAATTTACAGGCCCTGGGCAGATGTAATGCACTTTACTAGGGACTTATAAGTATATTATATATGCCAATTGTGGATAAGCAAATATTGCCATGCACAAAGCAGAGAGCACACGCACTTTAGCACTGGTAAGCAGTGGTAAAAGACCCGGAGTCCTAAAGGCAGCAAAATGAAAGTCAGCAAAAACAGAAGTCTGAAAGCAAAAATGTGGCAGGTCTAACAGGGACCCACTTCACAACCACGCTCTTAACCTGCTTTTCCTCACAGAAACATGGCTAAACTCACCATTTGTATCTGGCATCGCTGCAGCCATCCTCAGGCTACAAGATTGCCATGCAAGACCGGAGGTGGAGTCGCCATCCTTTTCAAAGACACCATCATCTGCACCAGCTACACATACACCTCCACCACCTACATGGAGCTTCTCACGTTCAAGATGCAGATCACAATAAACTTCTTCATGGGCGGAACCCTCGTGTATAGATCAGCAGGACCCCACACCAATTTCACTACTAACTTTATGGACTTTGTCACACCCCTCATCATCAATGTCAATACCGCCATACCCTTGGGGACCTTAACTTTCACCTAGAAGACAGCATTACCAAAACACTATGGCCCTTCTAGAAAACCTTGGATACCTTGAACTCACCCAGCACAATAACAAACCCATCCACGATGCTAAACACCAATTTTCCCCCAATTTTCTTCTCAATCAGCAACATCACTCATACCTATCCCACACCACCACAGACCTACCATCCCTGAAACCACCTGTGGCAGCTGGAAAAGCATCACAGAAGAGGAGTGGGTTGGCCCGGGCATACCAGCAACTTCCCAAAAACCATCAAGAACATCAACTGCTGGATCATCGCATGCGCTGACACCCTGGCAAGAGCCTGACTGCAGGCCAGTTGGTACACAGAGGAATTCAGGCTGACAAAATGCCATTGTAAGCAACTGGAGAGCTAATGGAGAGCAGGTCAAGACAACACACATCTTCAAATCAGGTCTAAGACGCTACCACGGGCAGATATGGAACACCAAGCGCACATCTCTTTCAGACTGCATCAACACTAGCACTAATAAGGAAATCTTTGCCATCATCAAAGATTTCATCACGCCACCTGCTGCATCCAGTAACATCACCTCCTTGCAAGATTTCTGCAGTAACCATCCAGTATTCGTAACTTCAGTCCTCAATCAGACCCCACCACTATGGCAATTTAAGTTCCAGTAATGGCCAAAGAATTAACCCAGACCTTGTGGCCCACCATCACCACCGTCAAATACATTGCTACAATGAAGACCATCCACTCGGTGGCATTCGTAGGTGTTGGCAGCTTCTACGGGACCCGCTGAGCACTGGGGACAGACTGCAAGGCACTGGGGATGTGTTTACTGCTTACTCTTCTGTTCCCTGTCTGATC
Organism: Lissotriton vulgaris; assembly: GCF_964263255.1. Lineage (NCBI taxonomy): Eukaryota > Metazoa > Chordata > Amphibia > Caudata > Salamandridae > Lissotriton > Lissotriton vulgaris. The sequence goes on along the minus strand of NC_141693.1, from coordinate 971,191,190 downwards.
GTCACTTGCTTTTATTATTTAATACCAATTTAATTTTTTTATCTTTTAACCTTTTTACTGTGGCTCCTAGGTAACCTTGTGATCTTTTCACTTATCTGCGTTGGGAGGTGTGCTTCCCCTGCCCGGGTCCACCGTGGCTGCTGTGCCGTTTGAGTGGAGGGCAGGGCGCCATCTTGGGTGAGTCCCGGATCCCGGCGGGACCGTAGGCAGTGGTCTAGCTGGGCTTAGCTATATATTGAACATGGCTCTCCGGTCGCCCAGCAGACGCGCGAAGTGAGCGTGCCACCAGTGAGCCAAAGGCAAGCCCGTCCGCATCCGTCCGCGCCCCGGAAGCGACCAGCGCCAGCCACTCTGGTCGAATTATGCCCGGTCTGGCCAACTTAAAGAACATCTACTTGCACGATGACTTGCTAAAGCTGAAGGGCTCATGCTGTGATGGGGGTAGGCAGTGGGATGTCCTTGATAATCTCTTTAGGACATGCTCAGTCTGTAAATTCCGTTTTCACACCCACCTACCCAATCCCTCTCCCTCGGTATCAGGCAAACCTAGGATTCTGGCAGCACTCATCAACGCACGCTCAATGGTTAAGCATGCGTCTGACATCTTTGAGCTTTTATAGGACACCAAGTTGGACATCCTTTTTATCACGGAAACTTGGCTTAATGATTCTTGTGCTCCTCTAGTGGAGTTCTCTATTCCTAGGGGTTACAAAATTGCCAGGGGTGATCGGGAATCTGGGAGAGGGGGGGGGGGGGGGGGTGGCGGTTGTGTTTAGAGATTCATGGTCCTTTACTAGTGAAGCAATAGGTGATTGGGTGGAGGGAGAGGCCCTGGATTTTACTTTTACCATCTCCCCTCATTTTACACTGGGTGGGACTTTGGTTTATCGTCCGCCGGGTCCTCCCCGAGATTTCCTCAGGGCATTTGATGATTTTATTATCCCACGTGCCCTCCGCTACCCCAAATTTCTCCTCTTAGGGGATATTAATATGCATCTGGACATCCCGTCCGCTTCTGAAGTCAGGGTTCTCCTTGATTCCCTGCCTAGCTCAGCTGAAACAACATGTGACGTTGCCATCCCATGTGGGCGGCCACCTCATTGACTTGGTCTTTTCCAACTTCCCTATCCAAGTCAGTGATCCTGAGCCGGTAACGTGGTCTGACCATCTCCTGATCAGGTTCTCCTGGTCGCCTGGCAGGACTTTTAGAAGTACTCTCTTACCTCCAGATCCACTCTCCAGGAAGATTAATCTCTCAGCCCTCACTATGGCCTTATGCCGGTTTTGTCCGACTCCTGCCACGGATTTAGAAGGGGCGGTGGTCAACTTTGATTACTGGATCAGCCAGGGGTCTGCACCAGCTCCAAAGCTAACAATCGTAGCAATCGGCGCTCTCTCCCCTTGCAGCTCTGGTATTCCACGATGCTCAGGGACATGAAACTGGAGTGCAAGAAGCTGGAGCAATGTTGGTGCCAGAATTATTGCATGTCAGCTAAGACGACCCTGCACTTAGCACAGAGGGAGTACTATGTGGCCATTAGGAAAGCAAAAAGCGACTACTTTGCCAGGAGAATTGCGTTGGCTCGGAACAATAGTAAGGAGATCTTTGCTATTGTCCAGAGCTTTTTATCTCCTTGTGCAGAACAATGATCGCTACCGGTGTCCCAACAATGGTGTGAGGACCTATCCTCCTTTTTTTTGGGCAACATATTAAAGATTCAGGAGAGTGTTGGTTCACATCTCAGAACTGTGGAGACCCCTGATATCCTGTGTGTGGTCTCCGCCCAGCTTACCTCATTTCTGCCCGCTACCGAGTCAGACATTCTGGCCATTCTTAGTTCTCTTAAGTCCGGTTCTCCCTCTGACCCCTGTCCGGTTAGTGTACTAGCTGGCGTAGCCAAGGAGCTTTGTCCAGTGGAAGTGGACATTGTTAATCTTTCCCTTCAGACTGCTGTGGTGCCGGCCCAATGGAAACGGGCTAAATTACTACCCCTTCTAAAGAAACCCTCACTGGACCCTTTGGTCCCTGCTAACTACCGGCCTATCTCGCTGTTACCAGCCTTGGCCAAAGTCTGCCAGAAAGTGGTCTTTAGGCAGCTGGAGTCATTTGTGGAAGCATCTGGTGCTCTGCATCCAGCTCAGTCGGGGTGTAGGTCTGCCTACAGCACGGAGACTGCTCTGGTGAAAATGTCGGAGGCTATCAGAGAGTGTCTGGATGGGGGCAGCAGGGCGGCCCTGATTTTACTCAACCTCTCTGCCGCCTTCGACGCGGTCCCCCACCAGCTACTCCTGGCCAGGCTTTCTACGATCAGGATTTCGGGCTTGGTCTCGAAATGGGTGAAATCCTTTTGGATTGCCGCTCACAGCAGGTCTGCATGGCTCCATGTGCTACCTCAGGGACCTTGCAACGGGGGTTCTGCAGCGCTCCATTTTGGGTCCCCTGCTTTTTAATATATATCTAACCCCTCTGGTCTATCTGGCTGAGGAGCTGGGAGCAAAAGTTATAGCGTATGCTAACAATACTCAGCTGCTATTTACTTGGAGGGGCTCGGACCTGGCCACTGACATCGCAGAGACGTGTCTAGAATCAGTATTCTGCTGGCTGGCCCTGGCCTCTCTCAAGTGTAATGAGGATAAATCGGAGGTCCTCCTGTACGGTCAGCTTCCTTTGGATTTCAGACACTGCCTACGGCAACCTAACTTCCCTAGCCCGCGGTCCCAAGGTGGACCTGCAAGAAATCTGGGGGTACGGTTCAGTGAGGACCTGCGGTTTACCGACCATGTAAAAAAACTGACGGGAGTCTGCTTTGCTACCCTCAAGGCACTCAGAAAAATCTTCCCATTGCTTCCGAGAGTGGTCAAAGAGACGATCGCCCGTGCCTTGATTCTGTTGAGGCTGGACTGTGCTAATGATTTGTTCATAGCAATACAAAAGGGGGTGGTGATGGACGGAGCATCCGAACCAATCAAACACACACCCAGTCAACAGATCTGGGTTTAATCCATCACCATTCTTTAGCCCACGGTGATGGATTAAACCCAGATCTGTTGACTGGGTGTGAGTGTTTGATTGGTTCAGATGCTCCGTCCATCGCCACCCCCTTTTGTACCGCTTTGTTCGCCATAAGTTGGCAGGGTATGCTCAGACGTGAGTCCCTTGCTCACTTTGGCACTGGATTCAAGCAAGCCAGGCTGAAGATGGCTGAAATGCCAGAAACCGGTCCTCAGAAGCTTGTTTCCGGTCCTGGGAAGGCATGGCTTGGCAGTTCGGGCTGGACTGTTCCCCTGAGGCACAGGGTCAGACTGATTTGCATATGGCCATGCCTGAACTCGGGTGGCAGAGTGGGCTAAAGAACGGTAATTGATTAAACCCAGATCTGTTGACTGGGTGTGAGTGTTTGAATTGTTCAGATGCTCCGTCCATCACCACCCCCGTTTGTACCGCTCTGTTCGCCATAAGTTGGCAGGGTTTGCTCAGACGTGAGTCCCTTGCTCACTTTGCCACTGAATTCAAGCAAGCTGGGCTGAAGGTGGCTGAAATGCCAGAAACCGGTCCTCAAAAGCTTGTTTCCGGTCCAGGGAAGGCATGGCTTGGCAGTTCGGGCTGGACTGTTCCCATGAGGCACAGGGTCAGACTGATTTGCATATGGCCATGTCTGAACTGGGGTGGCAGAGTGGGCTAAAGAACGGTGATGGATTAAACCCAGATCGGTTGACTGGGTGTGAGTGTTTGATTGGTTCAGATGCTCCGTCCATCACCACCCTCTTTTGTACCGCAATGCTTTGTTCATAGGCATGCCCGGCTATCTCTGCGCAAACTCCAAATTATACAGAATGCCACGGCAAGACTCCTCTTTAACGCCTCGAGGAGATCCAGCGCTCTGCAATATCTACAAGAACTGCATTGGCTGCCGGTGGCCCAGCGAGTGCAGTTCAAAGCAATTACCCTGACTCATCGGGCCCTCCAGGTTCTGGTCCCACCTACCTTAGGAAGCGTTTCGCTTTCTATGTGCCGAATCGACCCTTGCGCTCCGCCTCTCTCCGCCGGATGATCATCCCCCGTTTCCGCATGGCTCGCTTGGGAGGCCAGTCACTCTCTGTCAACACTGCTGAGGCCTGGCATGCGCTCCCTCCAGATCTTCAACTCATACAAGAGTTCCAACTCTTTAAAAAGCACCTAAAAACACATCTGTTCAGTCAGGCCATCTAATCTGTCTCCCGCCTCTACCCTAGCCAACTCCCGCGCCAGGACACTCAAGAGTATTAGTGCGCGTTACAAATTCACTGTAACATAACATAACATAACTCGGGCTTCATCTGACCCTTGGCCCCACTACGCCTTCACCAAAAGACTCCTACCAATCAGTGAAGTGCTAACACTCATCCTCAATGCCTCCATAAAACCAGTGACATTTCTGAACACCTGGAAACATACCACCATCATGCTCCTGCCCAAGAAACAATAAGCTGACCCAGCCATGCTTTACAACTACAGACTCATCTCTATCCTGCCATATCCAACAAAGGTCTTAATGAAGCTAATCAACCAATGCCTCACCAACCAACTCAGCAACCACCCAGCTCCTCAATGCCACACAGTCCGTATTCAGGCCCAACCACAGGGCAGAGACAGCACTGATCTGCAGCACTGACAACATTTGCATGATCCTTGAGAGAGGAGACAGAGCAGCCCTTAATACCCAGGACCCCTCTGCAGCATTTGACACTGTCTCACACCTATCCTCCTCAGGAACCTGCTTGGGATTGGCCAGTCTCTACTGGAGTTGTGGCTTTCTAATAGGTAGAACGCAAGAAGTCAACCTGGCACCTTACTCCTTTGAAACCTGCAAACTATCTCAATCTAAAAATAACTCTAAGGAAATGTTCGCAATTGTCCAGGGTTTCCTGAAGCCGAATTGTTGGCCATTCCTGCCTCTAACACCTGGTGCGAGCAGTTATCTGACTTTTTTATAGAAAAAATCCAAACAATCCAGGATAGTTTCGGGTCTGCTCCTCAGATGCAGACGGAACACTCGCGCCGGCCGGCTGTAATGCCCGACCCTGTCCACACCGTTCTGTCAGCATTTACTCCTATTCTGTTGTCAGATACATTGGCCATTCTTAAATCCCTTAAGTCAGGCTCCCTAGCCGATCCCTGCCTAGCAAGGCAGTTGGCAGCAGTGGCGGAGGTAGATAACCCTGAAGTGAATAAAATCATCAACCTTTCGCTTCTAACCACCACGGTTCCATCGAGTGGAAACATGCCAAACTTCTCACCCTGCTAAAAACACCCTCATTAAACCCTGCCACTCCGGCTAGCTATCGGCCAATCTCACTTCTCCCGGCTGTGGCGAAGGCGTGTGAGAAAGCAGCCCACAAACAGCTATCTGAGTTTGTTGAAACCTCTTGCATGTTACACCCAGCCCAGTCGTATTTCAGGGCCTCCTATAGTACAAAGAATGCCCTGGTTGAGATGGGGGAGGCAATCGGAGAGTGCCTAGATTCCGGTTGCAGAGCGGCACTGATTTTATTGAACCTCTCTGCCGCGTTTGACACGGTACCACATCGCCAACTTTTGGCCCTTTTGTCTAATATTGGACATTTGTAATTTAGATAATCATAATAGTTTTCCTACATTGAAGAAGGGTTGTATATTGTGTAGAAAGTTGAGACATATTTCCTGAGTTTGTGAAAGAAAGTGGAAGCCTGCAGTTGTGACTTTGGAATGTAAGAAACTGAAAGTGCGGGACTGACAGTTGATGCTGTGAGATGAGGACACTGTGATTGGATCAGAATAAGAATAACTGGATCCTATGCTGAGGTCATGTTTGCTTGTGTGCATATTTTGAGTTGCTGGTTTATTTGAGATCTAGGTTGACCGTAATCTCAGATTCTGAGAGAGGACAAAGCAACATTTTTGAGCCTGACACGTCATGAACACTCATTACTGATCGGTGCACTGTAGGACAGGAAATTGTATGTCCTTGAATTAAAGAGGAATCTGTTGATCTCCGAGCTCCACGGCCGGAGGAAGTCCTTTTTGGGAATATTTCTGTGAACAGAGGTCATGGTCCTGTTCCCCTAATCTGATTCTATACATTGGAGAAGTGTGGCTCAAGTGGTTGGAGCGGCAGACCCTGATGCAGAGGTCTGGCCTGGAACAGGGTTCAATTCCCCGCCTCGGCGGGTCTTGGGCTCAAATTTCCCTGGACCTGACAATTCTTGCCTCGGTGCCTATTCCAATCATGGAGTCCCACTCTGTAACTCTGGGCAATAGCTTGCTTAATCTCCACAACGGCCCCTCGCAGCGGGATGCCTGGCTTTCACCTTGGGGATGCCCAGTAATGGGTTATCTCACAGGGGAATACCAGGACGGGTTCCCTAAGCAAGCGCTGGGATGCTTTTAGGCAGCCATGCGCTCTACAAATCAAATTTCATTTCATGTGGCCACTGTGATTTCACATTTTAGATACAAGAAATTGGAGGAAGCATAATGTATTCTTTAAGAAGACTACTTTAAAGTGAGGCTGCTGTATTTGAGGAACGCGGCATCACACACTCTTTCCCTAGTCCTGATGAAGACCCCATAACGATGGTCATAAACTTCACACTTCAAATAGGGGATCGAAACGTCGACCTGTATGAAAATCAGACATTGTAGTCCATGTTGAATTTTTAATTTTTAATTAACTCTGTATGTTTAGTAGAGGACTGTCTCTTATGAATTTGACGTTGATATAACTGTCAATATCAAGCTTTTGTTGATTTGATTGTTTTGTGATTTGTGTATGTAACACTTTGTATTCTGCACTGTAATTTCACTGTAGTATTGTTTTGCAATTGTTTTTTGAATACTACTGTGTGTGTTTATATGTCATGCCTCTTTAAATAAATACATATATTAATTATTCACTTTTCAATATTCTATTAGTGTCTTTCTCATGCTTCAGAATACTTGGAGAAATGATTTGGTCTTCTTCTTTTATTAATTGAACACTCCCTCCATTGGGTGGACGTTACATAAAGAATGAATTATCTTTTAGAAAATTGATGTAGCAGAACCATTGTTCATTTACCGTAATCTCAGATAAACAAAGAAAAAATTATGTAGTTAAAGAGTTCTGAAATGATATGGCTCTGAAAAGCATCAGCCTCCATCTTACACTATATGGAATCTCCAAAATGTTTTCGGGATATTTCAATATTGAGCTTAAGACTGTGATATTTCATTTAAAAGGTTGGCACCCAATCAGTCAGGTGTGTATAACAGTTTGATTCCTTTATTATACCTGATTGTATTTTCTAATCGATGAGCATGCATTCAAGATTGAAATCTGTATTTTCTGTCTTCCATGGCATCTTGCTGTCTTTGTTCTGAAGTGCTATATGAAAATCAACTTTCAGGACTACTTTTTGGTGCTTGGGTGGGATGTAAGGGGGCATACTTTCATTCTGCATTATGGTCTAAAATGACTGATCAAGAGAAATTATGATTTTTTTTAAATGCAGGATTTTTGGGGCAACAGTGGTATTGTTCATCAAATGATGTATTAGTGCTCTTCTCAAAAGAATGGTCGTATGACATAAGTAACCACAGAGGCATTTATTTGAACTGTTGTGTGGAAAAGTTCTTTGCATGATATAGTTTGTTTGGTACAAGAAGGGAGGTGTTGGTCATTGCTATGGCACTATGGATAATTTGATCAGAGGAATAGTGATGGAGGTGATAGCGCGGATTGGGCCCTAACATTTTTAGGATTGATGCTAATTTCCCATATGTCAGAGTTAAATCCTGTGTTCTAAATCTTTTTTCTCCTCAGTGATGGACCTTGGAGTATCATATTAGGAGTCAAGGAGTAAGAACGGACATCTCACATCAAATATCATGTACAATTTAAATTCAATGAGTAGAGTTGAACTGTAGTTTAAAAGCTTTATTCCTCATTTGAAGATTAGTAAGGGGATGTGGCTTGACACTCAAGGAAGATGGCAGCATCCATGTAGTTCTCGGCAGAGCTACTCAGGTCGACGGTGCCTACTGCGAACCCCTGGACCTACTGGCAAGCCTCTGCACTTGCCCGATGTCATGGAAATTATGTGCTTCTCCTGCGGTACTCGTGACTTCTTTCGTCAAGGAATTGTTGTTTTCTTCGGTACCGACATTTCTCCTCGGAAGCGGCCGCCGTTTTAAGATTCAGCCGCCTCCCATTAACAAAGCAAAGGGCTGAAGTGACACGCTTGAGACATACCTTTTCAATGGTCCCAGTCAACAATATTGTGCTCAAAGTTATGCCCCATATATCACCTTTAAAGGAGTTTTCTTTATTTTTTGGCAAGTTTGGATACCTAAAAGATGTACATCTTCTTTACTCCATGTAAATTCTTCTTCTTTTTCAAATATATGGCATCTTGAGCACTATTCGCCATACATTTACAACAGCCAATTTTGTTTTTCTTCTGTTTATTCATATGTGTAAATATATCCTGCTGCATCTACAAAGGCACTAGTAGTAATTCTGGAGGCTTTTTTGAACTGCTTTGCATATGGGAAGAGTGAGGAGACTTGACTTCTCTGTCCTGTCCTCAATGCACAGATTTGTTAAAAACTCTACATTTTTTTACGACGCTCGCTGTAATGTCAACTTCTCCAGTTTCTCCATCAAAGAATGGTGCCTCTACCAATATGGCTTCTGCGCCAACAAATTCTGGGGAAGCTTCCACGAAATGTTTAAAAAAAGACCCACCCTCTCATACAAAGTCACCTCCTCCTGCTTTTATGGACCTACTACTTGAAGACATCCACACTTTGTGCCCTTTTATGGAGGAAACAAATGCCAAACTACAACTCCTTACTGAGAGATGGTCTCAAATGGTTGAACGTCTGCTCGCAGTAGAAGTTGAAGATTTTGAAAACAGAAACAGAAGAAATAATTTGTGTATATATGGTTTACCGGAGAACACGAAGGGGTCGGATCCTCTCACCTTCTTCAAACAAAAATCTCCTAAGTTGCTAAATTTACCTGAAGGCACCTCTCTAAACATTCAAGTTGGGGCATCAACCAATGCCTCTTCTTCAAGACATCCAAGAGGTGTAATCCTGTATTTCTTGGAATATACGGATCTCCTTAAAGTTCTTTTTGTGTCTAAATCAACAAATCGTGTTTCCTGGTTAGGTCACGCTCTACTTTTTCTCAAGATTACGCCAAGAGTACGGCCAACAGACACAGAGAATTTCTATGTATGAGGCCGGATCGTCGCTCTCTTGGTGCTTTCTATGGTCTCTTTCACCCCTACCTCTTCAAAATTACCTACAGGAATAAAATGACCACCTATGAAGATTCTGCTAAATTGAAAAGCTTCATTATCTCTTGCAAGATAGAAAACATGGACACCTCTGGACCTTCAACATCTCGTTCTTGTTAAAATGTTAGGTTCCTGTTGATATCCAGAAGTGTTTATTCATGTTTCATCTATTGTTATGTTATTGCTCATTCACGTAGTGTTTATGATGCTCCAAATTTTATGTTGTTGTTAACTTTTAGTAACTGATCCTTTCCTTTTGTTTCTCCTTTCAGGCATTGTATCGTATGGGCTTGTTGTTGTAACATCCTGTAGACTGCCGCCATCTATGTGCCCCTTCCGTGAGGTCTGGATCTGCCATCTCTCCATCCCCCCTGTCTTTTGGGAATTTTGTAGTTATGTGTTACCCCTTTTATGTTCTTACCCTTATTCTCTTCCTTCTTTGTCCTCTTGAACTTTTCCCTTCCTCCTTACTCCTGTTACACTCCCCTCCTAAACACTTTTTCTTGTTTTCGTATCTCTATCTAGTTCTTCCTCTAGTCTTATTGTACTTGGTTACATTCATGTACATACGAGTGGCTATATGATTTCCATTGCGTTACTTTTATAACATGTCCGGCTCAATTTATTTCTTCTACATAATGAAAATACTATGTTGTTGAAAATTATTTCATGGAATGTATGAAGCTTGAATTCTATTAACAGACAGCGTGTTCTAACACGTCTGCCAGAGTAAGGAGCTGATATGGCGTAATACAGGAACTGGGTCTGGTGGCTCTGTGGACTAAAGAAGCCACTGCAGGGGCCTCTGTTTGACCTCATGATCACAGGTTCAAATCCCAGCCGGTCCACTCAGCCTTTCATCTATCTGAAGTCAGTAAAATGAGAATGATTGAGTTGAATAACAATAAACATCTGTTATTCAGCACCAGGACACCTATGGGTAATTGTGCGCTTTAGAAATACACATGTTATGTTAGGAGTCGCATCTAACGAAAAACAAATCATTAAAAAGGGATTGGGTAGGAGCATATTTTTTCTCCTGGGGATGGTAAGAGATATGGTGTTGCCACTTTATGTCATAAATCTCTATGTGTTAAGCTGGTTTCTCATGAATCTGATGTTTTGGGTCGCTGGCTGTTTGCTGAGCTGTTGATTGGGAAGGTTCAACTCTCTTTATTCAACATTTAGGCCCGACTACTGGTGATTCTTTTTTTTGGTCTAACCTTACAAACAAACATCTACAGTGTCCTCATGACAACTTCATTTTAACAGGTGACTGCTTTCAGATTATTGATCCCTTTATTGATCGTAACTCCTTGACTTCCTTCACACCAGATAGAGCTTAAAAATGATTTGTATAAACCATTAAGCAGAGAAAATTAATGGATGCCTGGTGACTCTGTAATCCCACCGTATGGGAATTTACCTATTTTTCCCCAGGACACCAGACCCAATCACGTATTGACTATTTTTTGTATCCCATAAAATTCCTCAGTCTCAACAATCTGCTGAAATTGGTTGTAAACTAATACCTGATCATGCCCCTATCTTCATTTTGTGAGGTATACTTAATAAACCAAATGTATCTAAGCGCTGGCATTTCTGTAACTCCTTACTCCTGAACCCTATATTTACCTCTTCTTTTACCTCTTTTTTAATTAATATTTTCATTTTAATCAAACAGATAACTTATTTTTTCGTATTATATGGGACGCTATTAAAATGGCTGCCCACAATTGTATCATTAACTATGTCTCTTAAAAACAACATACTGCATATAAAACCTGTTACAGAATTTTTTGCAAAAATAAAGAAACTGGAATATTCCTACTACACTACCAAATTGAAAGAGTGTTTGTCTGAGCGTAAAGCAACTTAGTTTAATAAGGAATCTACTGACAATGCTTCATTATATTTATTAAAATCCAGGGCGAAATTCTATGGGGGTCAGGCAAACTGCTGGCAAATTATCTCATGGTCAAGGAAAATAAGCTTAACATCGAATCAAATATAGAGGCTCAACAGACATCCACATATACAGATTCAGAAATCTTAGAGGAATTTCATCAATTTTACAAAGCTTTCTATGCACAGAAAACCTTACTTTACGATACTAAGATTATAGACTATCTATCTGCTATTAACCCCTTCACTGCGGCGGCTATTCCGCCGCAGTGCTAAGGGGGTGGGGGGGCCGCGCGGCGGTCCCGTGCTCGTGACAGAACCGCTCTGTCACTGCGCCCGCGCTATAGAACGTTAGCGCAGGTGCGAAATTTGCGCCGCTCAGGCGTGGCGAGAGGGCCGTGACGGAACCGTTCCGTCACCAGCACAGCCCACCGAGGCTCGTGACGGAACGGTTCCGTCACAAGCATGGGAGGGGTTAAAAATCCTTTGATACACAGCTAAATCTTGACCCATTATAGTTTGAAATTTCTCTTGACAAATTAAGTACTGCATTACATACAGTCAAAAAAGATATGGCTCTGGGCTCAGATGGATTTACTGTAGAATCTTTCATACACTTTTCTCAGCAGCTTCTTCCATATTTGAATGCCTTCATAACTTCCTTTTCACATACTGGTGCATCTTCTGGCTCCTTTTTGGATGCATTAATATGCCTCATTCTAAAACACTGTAGCGACCTTTATTACAGTAGAAACTATAGGCCCATATCTTTCATAAATATTGACTATAAAATGTTTTCCAAAGCTTTGGCCTTGAGGCTAGAATCCTATCTTCCTGACCTACTTGGCAAAGAACAATCTGGTTTTGTTAAAGGACGTTTCATTATAGATAACACTTGTTAGGTCGAGACTATTATATCCTGCAAAGGATAAATAGATGAGAGTATAGTGGGCAAACCAAGGTCTTAAACCATTGCGGATTCCGGACAGTTCGTGTGGTGCACTCATGCGGAAAGCGCGTCCACATCAAAGCCATCTGCAATGCGCGCTCGGCCTCACTTCTCCTCCCCCCTAATTACATCCCGCTTTCACTTTCATGGCCGCGAGGCCGTGAGCTTCACTTCAAAGGGGCCGCCAATGCTTTCAGCACTCCGCTTCCCCCCAACCAGCATTCAACCCCCACCTTTTAGTAAAAAAAAACAATTGCAGCTTTGCCCAGCTCTCTACTATTTCCAATGTTCCAGGCTTTACAAGTTTTGCCTGTTTTCACTTGTCGCTTTTCTCTGGATCACACATTGGTTTACTGGTTTCCCTGGCCTCCTTAGTGCCGGTCCGCCAGCTCTCACGTCTGCCTCTACCTCATCCTGCACCGCCCTGGAAGATTCTGCTTCACCTTCCACATCCCGAGTCTGCTCCGCCACTGTGTTCCGCTCCAACTCTCTGCTCTGCCCTGCCGTTTCACCGTACTGCACTGCCGTGTCACCGCTTCACCATCCCCCGGTAGGTTTGCTTCATTATACTTCAGTTTTATTCTTCTACTGCTTTGTGCAGCTTTTAGGAAAAAAAGCCTCTCTTTTGCTTTTGGAACTTCCTGCTGTCTGAGACTTAAATGTGCACTGTGCTCATTTTCCGACAGTGTGCGATGCTTTGCACAATAGTGTTTCATTTTATTTAGAGGCTATTTGCGGGGCAGGGCGGTACAAGTTTTGAAAAAGAGGAAGAAAAGGATTTACTATTTAAACATTTATGCTAAAATCTGTGCTTAGTATAGTGTGCTGCAGACTGGTATTTTGCTGCTTATGTCTTTACATCCAGATATACAATACAACAACTAACATTACACCTATTTATTTTATTTTATTTAATGCGATTTTATATAGCGCGAACATTACCCGAGGACGAACAAGGACTATTGGCTTTGTCAATGGTTGTTAGTTGCGACGCGCACCACTCTCGGGCTCACCTCCTGCTCCTCCTTTCACAATGCGCGTTCAACCCCCCCACTCCTCCCTTTTGTTCTCTATTCGCCTCCCGCACCCATGCGGTCTCTTGGGCTCTGCGGGCACAGCTATGTTTTTTAGTAATTGAAAAGAACACTTTTTGTAGCCACCGTAGGTATAGCCGTGGCACAGAGCAGCATACCAAGTCCCGGGATGAAGACATTGCAGGCATGAGAGCCACTGTTTTATGTTTTTTTTAAAACATCACACATCTCCAACAGAAGTGCTTAAACAGCTGGGCACTTACCGCACCATCCAATGCTCATGACACCAATGGAGCATTGGTTAAACCCTGCAAGGCAAAACACCAATGACCAGAAGTTAGATCGTTGTTTTAAACATTTACGCTAAAATCTGTGCTTAGCATAGTGTGCTGCGGACTGGTATTTTGCTGCTTATGTCTTTACATCCATATATACAATACTACAACTAACATTACACCTACAACGAACAAGGACTATTGGCTTTGTCAATGGTTGCTAGTACCACCGCGCACCACTCTCGGGCTCACCTCCTGCCCCCACTTTCACAATGCGTGTGCACTCCCCCACCCGTCCCTTTTGTTCTCTATTCGCCTCCCGCACCCATGCGGTCTCTTGGGCTCTGCGGGCACAGCTATGTTTTTTAGTAATTGAAAAGAACACTTTTTGTAGCCACCGTAGGTATAGCCGTGGCACAGAGCAGCATACTGTGTCCCGGGATTAAGACATTGCAGGCATAACTAAACGTTTGCTTTTGTAATTTCTTCACTTGTAATTTTCTCCTCATGTATCAGTTATGTTCCTATTGTGAAGCGCTCTGACACCTTCGGGTGAAGTCCGCGCTATATAAAACGCATAAAATAAATAATTAAATAAAATAAGTAAAGAGCCACTGTTTTATTTTTTTTTAAAACATCACACATCTCCACTAGAAGTGCTTCAACAGTTGGGCACTTACTGCACCATCACTCAGCACCACCACATTATCAATCAGCACCACCACAGCATCACTCAGCACCACCTAAGCACCACATAGCACCACCACAGCACCACTCAGCACCGCCACAGCACCACTCAGCACCACCACAGCACCACTCAGCACCACCATAGCATCACTCAGCACCGCCACAGCACCACTCAGCACCACTACAGCATCACTCAGCACCACCACAGCATCACTGAGCACCACCACAGCACCACTCAGCACCACCACCGCACCACTCAGCACCACCACAGCATCACTCAGCACCACTCAGCACCACCACAGCATCACTCAGCACCACCACAGCACCACTCACCACCACCACAGCACCACTCAGCACCACATTATCACTCAACACCACCACAGCACCACTCAGCACCACCACAGCATCACTCAGCACCACCACAGCATCACTCAGCACCACCACAGCATCACTCAGCACCACCACAGCATCACTCAGCACCACCACAGCATCACTCAGCACCACCCCAGCACCACTCAGCATCATCACATCATCACTCAGCGCTACTCCAGCATCACTCAGCACCACCACATTATCACTCAGCACCACCACATTATCATTCAGCACCACCACAGCACCACTCAGAACCACCACAGCATCACTCAGCACCACCACAGCACCACTCAGCACCACAGCACCACAGCACCACTCAGCACCACCACAGCACCACTCAGCACCACCACAGCACCACTCAGCACCACAACAGCACCACTCAGCACCACCACAGCACCACTCAGCACCACAACAGCACCACTCAGCACCACCACAGCATCACTCAGCACCACCACAGCACCACAGCACCACTCAGCACCGCCACAGCACCACTCAGCACCACTACAGCATCACTCAGCACCACCACAGCATCACTGAGCACCACCACAGCACCACTCAGCACCACCACCGCACCACTCAGCACCACCACAGCATCACTCAGCACCACTCAGCACCACCACAGCATCAATCAGCACCACCACAGCACCACTCACCACCACCACAGCACCACTCAGCACCACATTATCACTCAACACCACCACAGCACCACTCAGCACCACCACAGCATCACTCAGCACCACCACAGCACCACTCAGTACCACCACAGCATCACTCAGCACCACCACAGCATCACTCAGCACCACCACAGCATCACTCAGCACCACCACAGCACCACAGCACCACCACAGCATCACTTAGCGCCACCACAACATCACTCCACACCATCACAGCATCAATCTGTGCAACCATTCAACAACAACTGGTTCAAATATATTCTCTCAATGTTTCAAGCTTTATTACAAATGTCACAAAAAGATGTTAATATTTCACTTTTGTTCTTGGATTTTCATCACAATAAAACACACTGAACATAATCTTCACAAAGGTTATTTACAAAAGTTTAAGCTATTGCCATTATAAATTACAATCACCTTTATTTAAGTAATAATTGTTTAAACAAATTAAAAGCCATTGTTTTTTGTAATATCAACACATCTAAGTCACGTAAATACAAAACATGTTGCATTACAAATGCTATAGGTGTCACATTTGCGAAAGTTATAACTATTGGCATTGTAAATGACAAAGCTAATAATTTAGCTATTTTCAAAACCAACACATAAATAAAAAAATGTCATTTACAAGACCAATAGCTCAAACTTTCATAATGCGAGACCTAGTTTTAATAATTGTATCTGCTTGTTTAATTAGAATAATATTGCTGTCAATAGATGTGTGACTGTCGATTAGACATTTTGCAAAGAATATGTTTTCTTTACGCAACATCCATAAACAATGTTATTTTAGATGTAAAATAGTAACTTACATGTGAGAAATGGGGGAGGAGGGGTGCTACAGAGATTACATACAGTGATATTATTTTAAGTGAACCCGCCCCACCTTTCCCCATCCAGCTGTGACTGTGTAATGCTTAGGGACACTTTAACCTAGTTTTTTTCACTCTAATGTGACCGTGAGCCCAGGTCTAGGAAGGATGCACTACCTGACCCGTGCTGTTCTTTTGTGTACGTTAAATATGCATATAGCTCAGTAGGTTATAGTGCTTGCTGCAAATGCGTGTGTCTGTGATTTTCTGTGTAGCTAACCCATGTGTCCTCTGTTAAACGGGACACACATCGTCTTTTAATTAATATTTATAAAGCAGCCCTCCACTTCCTGTAGAAACAAGGGCCACACTGCCAAAAGAGCACAAAGTGCTGCTGCACTCTTTATAGCTACTTTTATAGCTACATCGGCCCCCCCGCAAACTTTGTAGAGCCTCTGACTCCCGGTGCCTATATGACCACATAAAAACCCTTTCCCACATATTTGGGAAGGCTTCCTTCCGCGTACTCTGGATGGCACACACTACAGTTTATAAAGACCCTGTGCGCTGTATTTAGATGCCCTCTGCCTCCAGGCAAGGGCATAAACAAGGCATTTCAAACACTGCTGAAGGGAACACAACCACACACACAACCACACACACACAACCACACACACACAAAACCAAACACACCCACAATCACACAAACAACCACACATGCACACACACAACAACACCCACACAACCCCACACAACCACACACACACACACACAACCACACACACAACCACAACTACACATACAACCAATCATACAACCACACATACAACCACAGACACAACCACACCCACACAACCACACCCACACAACCACACCCACACAACCACACACACAACCACACATCCACACACACACACACACAAACCACACACAACCACACATACAACCACACACAGCCACACATACAATCACACATACAACCACACACACAACCACAACCACACACACACAACTACACACACACACAACCACACCCAACCACACACACAACCACAGACACAACCACAAACACAACACCCACAACCACAGCACACACACACAACCCCCCACACACACAACCACACACACACACACACACACACAAGCAACCACACACACAACCACACACACAACTACACCCAACCACACACAAAACCACACACACACAACTACACCCACAACCACACATGCACACACACACAACCTTACACACACAACCACACACAACCACACACACACACAAAACCACACACACAACCACAACCACACATACAACCACAGACACACAACCACACACACAACCAATCACACAATCACACACACACACAACCACATGCAACCACACACACAACCACACACAACACCACACATGCACACACACAACCACACCCACACAACCACACAAAACCACACACACAACCACAACCACACATACGACCACAGACACACAACCACAGACACACAACCACACACACAACCAAACACACAACCACACCCACACAACCACACACACTCCCACATACACAAAACCACACACAACCACAACCACACATACAACCACACATACAACCACACACACAACTACACACATACACCACCACACACACAACACACAGCCTCACATACACACAACCACACAGCCAACCACACAACCACACACACAAAGACACACACAACCCCACATACAATCACACATACAACCACAGACACACAACCACACCCACACAACCACACACACTCCCACACAAAACCACAACCACACATACAACCACACACACAACCACACACAACCACACACACACAACCACGCACAACCACACACACAACTACACATACAACCACATACACAACCACACACAACACCTAACCATACATACACACAACCACACAGCCAACCACACAACAAAACACACAACCACACACACAAAGACACACACAACCACACACACACATAACCACATACACAACCACACACACAACCATGCACACACAACCACACACACAACCACACACAACCACACACACAACCACAAACACTCCTACACACACAACCACACATGCACACACACAACCACACCCACACAACCATACACAACCACACACACACACAAAACCACACACAGCCACACATACAACCACAGACACACAATCACAGACACACAACCACACCCACAACCACACACACAACCACACCCACACAACCACACACACTCCCTCAAAACCACACACAACTACAACCACACATACAACCACACACACAACCACACACACACACAACTACACACACACAACCATACCCAACTACACACACACAACCACACACACAACACCTAACCGCACATACACACAACCACACACACAACCACACACCCAACCACACACACAAAGACACACAACAACACACACAACCACACACACAGCCACATACACAACCACACACACAACCACACACACAACCACGCACACAACCACGCACTCACACACACAACCACACACACAACCACACACACACAACCACACACACAACCACACACACTCCCACACACACAACCACACACACACATAAAACCACACACAACTACAACCACACATACAACCACACATACAACCACACACACAACCACACACAACCACACAAACAACCACATACACACAACCATACCCAACCACACACACACAACCACACAGACAACCACTGACATAACCACACACACAACACCTAACCACACATACACACAACCACACACTCAACCACACAACCAAACACACAACAACACACACAACAACACACACACAACCACACACACACACAACCACACACACACAACCACAAGCACACACAATCACACATACTCACACACAACCACACACACAACCACAAACACAACACACACAACCACAATGACACACAACCACACACACAACACATACACAACCACAAACACAGCCACACACACACAAGCAACCACACACACAACCACAAACATACAACCACACACACAACCCCATACAACCACACCCACAACAACACACATAATCACATGCACAACCACAAACACATACTACCCCACACACACACACACATCCACACACACGCAACCACACACTCACACACACAACAACACACACAACCACACACACAACCACAAACACACACACAACCACACACACCCACACACAACCACACACACAACCACACACACACAACCACACACACACAACCACACACACACAAGCAACCACACACACACAACCACACACATACAACCACACACACAACCCCACACAACCATGCCCACAACTACACACAACCAAACACACAACCACACACACAATCACACACAACCCCACACCCACACTACCCCACACACACTCAACCAAACACACACCACACACACACACACAACCACACACACAACCACAAGCACACACACACAACCACACACATACCCAACCACACACACAACCACACACACAACCACACATACAACCACACACATAACCACAAATACAACCACACAAACAACCACACACACACAACTACACACACACACAACCATACCCAACCACATACGCACAACCACACACACAACCACACACAACCACATACACAACCACACACAACACCTAACCACACATACACGCAACCACACACCCAACCACACAACCAAACACTCAACCACACACACAAAGACACACACACAACCACACCGTCAGGCCACACTTTCACCAACATAGACACCATCAGTCGTCAGTGCACGGTTTCAACGGGCACAAATACCACCAGCTGTCAGTGCACGCTTTCACCGGGCACAAACACCACCAGCCTTCAGTGCACGCTTTCACCAGGCACACACACACCACCAGCCATCACCAACAGCCATCAGTGTAAGCTTTTTTACCAGGCACACACCACCAGGCATCAGTGCACGCTTTCACTAGGGACACACACCACCAGCCATCACTGCACGCTTCCACCAGGCACACACACCACCAGCCTGCAGTGCACAATTTCTACAGGCACACACACCACCAGCCATCAGTGCACAATTTCTACAGGCACACACACCACCAGCCGTCAGTGCACTGATCAATTGTTAACACATCCACAATTAACTATTGTAGCAATCGCAGTATGGCGCACTTTACTTTTAAACATACTCATCTAAAGCGCAGCATGCTACCATTGCTACAAAAATAAATACACATTTTTTTGGCCTACAAATTATAGACTTTTGTTGCAATTGATGTTGCAATATTTAGCAATGCCAATAGCTCAAACTTAATTAATGTGAGACCTATTGCATTGCAAATGCTTGTTTTTTTTTTACATACCATCCAAAACCTCTCATAAATCTGGCTCTATTAATGCAATTGCACTGGACTCAGAAAATGCATTTGATTGGGTCTATTGGCCTTGTATTTGGCAAAAACTTAAATGGTTTGTTTTTAGTTTGAAAATTATAACTTTGATTTCTCTTCTTTATTGAAATAATAGAGAGGCAGTTTTTGCTAATGGCCTAACGTCCTCATAATTTACCTTAGGCAGAGGTGTCTAAGGAGGCCCCTTATCTCCTTTTCTTTTCAATTTAGTATTAAAATATGTAAAAATCCTGAAGTTCATGGTTTTAATTCCAATAATTTCCAAATTAAATTAGCAGCATATGCTGATGATATGCTAATATATTTATTACAACCCCTATCCTCCCTCTCTGTCTTTCTGCAAGGAGTAACTCCATACTCCTTTGTTCCAGGTACAAATAAAATAATGATAAATGCAAGATATTGCCCTTAGCCAAATATACATTCAGATATTATTTCACTATATCCAATTTTGGAGGGAACCCTCAGCATATAAAATACTTGGGTTTATACTTTACCCCATCAATTTAGAACGTCAATTTTTAACATTGAAATTTTTTTACTGAAGCTTACTACTTTAACTGATAAATGGCACCCCCTCTATCTCTCCTGGTGGGGTTGTCTAGATACTATTATTATTATTACATTCTTATATAGCGCCAGAATCGACCCCCGAAGGGGTATCTCCGCGCTTGCCCTGGGAACCCGTCCTGGTTTTTCCCTGTGAGATAGCCCCTACAGGGCATCCCCAAGGTGAAAGCCAGGCATCCCGCCGCGGGGGGGCCGTTGTGGAGATTAAGCAAGCTTAATGCCCAGAGTTGCAGAGTGTGAACCCATGATTAGGTCAGGCACCGAAGTGAGAATTATCGAGTCCGTGGACATTTGAGCTCAAGACCCTGCCGCGTCGGGAATTGAACCCTGGTCCCGGGTCTGACCTCTGCTTCAGGGTCTGCCTGCTCTAACCAGTGAGCCACACTTCTCCATCAAGATGATGTTATATCCCATTACACTGTGTACTATTTCTAACATATCAACTGCTATATCTTTTAGGTTTTTTAAAGAAAATCAATTCTACACTATCTTCCTTTCTCTGGAGTATTAAAAGAGCCCGCATGTCATTATCAAAATGATCTGCTCAAAACTGGAAGGGGGGTAAACTTGCCCAATTTTTCTAATTATTGCAAAGCATTTCTGTTGCGCCAATCCTTTTAGTGGATTTCAGACTCTTCATTGGCTTCTCCACTTTGGGTCACACTTGAACAATCTTACCTTTTTCCTTTCTCTTTTCAAGAATCTTTGTCATTCACTTGTAAAACTCAACATTTATCCACTCCCATTTTTAAGTACTCGAGTAAATGATTAGATTCAGTTTTGCCATGTCAGCTTACAGATTCTGAAACATTTCTTAAATCTACTATATGGCCTAACAAATTCATATTCATTAAGGGTAAACCTTTGCATTGGAAAGCTTGGAGACAAAAAGGCCTACTTGGGGTGAATCAATTATTCGATAATAATACTGTCATGTCATTTTCCCATGTTGTTTCTATATTTGGATTCCCCTCCTCCTTTCGGAAAAATACCAATTATTACAAAGTGCTTTATGTCTTGTTTTTGCCCAATTCAGTTCATTTCCTCTCCCTACTCCTACAACTGTTAGTCAAGTCTGTAATTTCCACAAAACGTGTCCTAAATCTTCCACCATATACTTTTATTTGCGAACATCCAGTATCACTAGAGACAAAACCACTGTAGAATTAACCTGGGAACAAGATATGGATAGAGAATGGTCCATTCACACATGGAATAAAATCTGGCCTAAAATTGGAAGACTTTTATAGCGACAAACACAACACAGACACTCTTTTCTCATATATAACAGGCTCCTTCTCCCTCCGACAACTATATATAGGATGAATGCTGATGTATCTGATGCATGCTGAGCTTGCTCCTTAATACATGCTGATTTAAGACATTTTCTTCTACTTGTCCTTTTGTATATGGTTTTTGGAAACATGTTTGGGATTAGATTAACATAATATTTGATTTTACACCTCCTTTTTCCATTACTAATATTTTTCTAGGTGCTTTATCAGATGGCTTGGACAATTGCCCTTCAAATGTACGAATTTTGGATTTAGTCATAGCAGTAGTATTTCAACAAATTGCTAATCATTGGAAAAACTCATCTAAACTGTCCTTTCAAGCTTGGTGGTATGCAGTTTGCCATATTCATAGACTAGAAAAAGGTTATGTGCATCCAATTTCTCTTGCTACAAAACGCTTACTGTGTTGGTCCCGTGGCACAACATTTATTGACATTAGGGCAAAACGTTCCTTTATATGTACTCCAATGGAGCAATAAGTTTTAAAACCTCCTTGACATTCCGTACCTTATAATTATGAATCCTTAAGTATGTTTGACCAATATATAATGTTACAATTTTGTAAATGCTACCAGATTTCCCATATCGTTATATATTTTATTTTTTCTCTTTCATGATATTATAACCACATTTCTATGTATGATATTGTGTTGCATTGTTCAATAATATTTTTTTTAATGTCTTTTGAATAAACTTACTTTTTGAAACTTAAAAGTAGATTAGTAAGTTTCTTCCTTTTTCCATTTTTCTTTATTTCAGTTAGTTCATCTATCAAATCAGTTTATAAAAATCTCATCAAAGAAAATGGTTAGATTAGCCACTTCGCTGCGGCGAACATTCCGCCATGGTGCGGGAAAAAAGGACGCGTGCGCAGTTTGGCCGTCCAGCAGCCGTCCTCCGCACACGCCCACCGTAGTGTCGGCTGGCTGCCGGCCGTCTGACGCATGGAAAAGGCTGAAAGCATCAAATGGTAAATTGCTTTAAGCGCATTCCATAAAAAAATAAGTTCCATTGTCTATAGATCAGGATTAGAGTTTAGATTTCAAGAAACCATAAAGAGTTTGAATTCAGGGAAAAAAGTGAAATTTAAGGAGCATGAAGCTTCAAAGCAAATTTAAAGTAGCAGAACTTCACATAGTTCATAAGACTCATCCGAGTCTCAATAAATCCAAGTAGATCAGCACAGTTACAGCAGCAACCTTTTAAATCAAATAGCAGAATGAGTAAAAGGGGGACAACAGCACCAGTAGCCGCAACCATTAAGGGTCTGAGTCCGGAAAAAAGATTCAAAGACTCTGATGTGGAGCTACTTAGGAACATGCACTAATACAAAAGTCACAAATACATGTCAAACTATTGTAACAGGCTCCCTTCTCCATGGACTAATCGAGGGGCAGGATTCTTGCATAAGCAGGTTCAGCTCCTCCGTCCCCACGGAAATACATGGCACTTATAATTTTTAAATATAGTTAGCTACAGACTGAATAGCTAGATTCTGGAAACATTAGGCATAGCTCCCAAAGGCCTCAAACACAGAACGAACTTTTAAATCCCAACTTATTTCATGTTATGTGGTTATGTTATAGAAAATTTCTAAAATGTAAATTTCTAAAGCGCACATACACCATCAGGTCTCTTGGCGCTGCGTTAAGAAGTCCCCGTTTGTGGACGCCTGTGTCTAACTGTAAGCATTGGTAAAAAGCCATGTTTTCAGCTTTTTCCTAAAGTGCATGTACTCTGTTTCTTCTCTCATAGTGGTGAATTCTAATTAATAGACTCTATAATTGGTGTAAGTTAAAAGCAAAGGTCATTATAATATAAAGTATGGCAGCAAACGTAAAAGGTTGACAATAAGTCATCTTATCAGAACTAATCACCAGCGCAGGAAAGGAAAGGCTTGCATTAGGTTTCACTTCAGCTGCACTCTGTTGATGAGCATAGATGCAACTCCTGTGCCTAATGTGAATGCGACACCTGTGCCTTCTATTAGTGCTGCCTTAGCTCAAGTTAGGAGTATGGCTCTGGCATTCCTTGTGTTCCATAGGAGCCTATTCCCTTGCTGCAGCAGTCTCTCTCTTCTACCACTCTGGGCTCTGTTTGCTACCATGTTTTGTGTGTGATGGAGTTGACAACAGAGTCACTGCAACTGATGCAACTGCACCTGACGCTCATCTTAAGGGGGGGCTATGTTTAGAAATAACATATGGGTTTAAAAGCACCTGTTGCAAGTTTCTTGGATATCCAGCAGTTTTCAGACAACAATAGAAATGTCAAGATAGCTCTGTTGATTAATGTTTCTGCGGGAGAGAGGTCAGGTTTTGTCTAGTGGCTCTTTTGGCTCATCATAAAATAGTGCAAATGGATAATTTGCCTGTTGC
Source organism: Lissotriton vulgaris (assembly GCF_964263255.1). Taxonomy (NCBI): domain Eukaryota; kingdom Metazoa; phylum Chordata; class Amphibia; order Caudata; family Salamandridae; genus Lissotriton; species Lissotriton vulgaris. The sequence continues at coordinate 971,166,514 of NC_141693.1, read as the reverse complement.
AAAGAACTTGTGCCTTACAGATCACAGAGCTGTATTGTATGTGGACAGCTCAGTGGGTTACTGTTTTTGTAATAGCGATTCTTTTGTTACTTGCAGTTTATAAATTACAATCCTAATACAGCATATTGACATAGGAACTGTCATCAAAAAGCTCCATGCAAACTGCAAAGTATAGGTTAGTTTGTTATGTGTTTTCCCCAGTCTTTCGTTATCCTAATGTTGCTAAAAAGTGTTTAGTTAGAAATACATTTTATTAGTAAAGCCAACTCCAACCACTGTGGTAAGTTTTTAAGTAATGAGTTTATCCTTCTCCAGAGCAAACACTCTTAAAATATACTGCCCAACAGAATAGATGAAATGTGATTCATACACCTTGTAATGCTAATTATTTTTTAACATTTCCAGTAGACTGAAAAACACACATATGACTCATTGTCTCTTTATAATGCGTTTGTGATGTAAAGTGCTCTGACACTGTCCATTGGTATGAGTAGTGTTATAAAATAAATGAAATGGATATGAGAGATAAGCTATGGAGAAACGAGAGTGTCTGTTGGAGGGTGGTAGTGAGAGAAGCCATGGAGAAGTCATTTAAATCTGTTACCAACGCATGTGTTTCTATAGCGTTGGAGCACTGAAACACCTTATCCTGGCAAATTTTTATATCGATAAAAATCTTTGCAACAAGAATAACAGATTTTTGACTTACCTCAACAGCTTGTTCTAGTGCTAACTACCATTACGATGTGGCCATACCTTATACTGCATATACTAAGATGGTTCCTTTGTCCTGAAGTTCTATCCTTTTCCAAAGTCATGATGGCTGACCCATTTTCAAGTTAAGTAATATTCTTACCTATCACAGAAAAGTCAACCAGTGGAAGAGAAGGATGTGCTGCATCACATTTTTAGTATTTTTCATCATTATTGTGAGAAGTTGGCCTGGCATATGCTGTCCACTATTCTAGTGGGCACCTTACACTGACCAGTCCACATGACCCTTATTGATGGTAGGTTTAAAGACTACCTATATAGAAAGCTATCCTAATGGTAGCTGTGGAGAGCAGCCTTCAGGCTATCTTGAAGGAATGTAAAGAAGCTTGTTTTACCAGTCTATAATCTCATGAATGACCAAATGAAAGGCGAACCACACCAGGTATATATATAAAATATATGTATTTATTCTAAACACATCCCTCAAGCCTCTTTATGAGGCTAGAGGCAAAATTACATTCAGTAAACTTATTTAGCACACTGTGATTTAGCACAATATACGTTGATCCCTAGGAGCGTACCAAACCATATATTAAGAAAGCGGTATAAGAACCACGACTGACATACATACAATACCTAGAGCCTTTAGAACCAATGGGGCCACCAGGAACCACCCAAGGTAGTGACACAGGGGACCCACGGGGGACACGTGCAGTGTCTAAACACAGCCGCAAATCACCATTAACTTCCGTGGGGAAAGTCGCAGTTGGAATTTTTAAGATAAAAGACACTTGGAAGAGGACTTGGAGCAAACCCCAAGGCAGTTCTAGAGTCAATACCCACGGGAGCACGGAGTACATGAGTTACCTCACTCACAGAAGCTGGGTGCATAGATGTCTTTTGATGTCGGGTTTTGTCGTCTTTTTCAATGGCGATCTGCTGCAAAGTATTGCTGGCGACCAAGTAGAAAGTGTCCGGGTGGATACAAGGGTGGATTGGAGACCTGAAGAACCTGAAAGCAGAGGAGATAAAGTGTGGGTCACTAGCCAGTGACCAGGAAGGTGATGAGCAGATGCCCACCAATGTCGGGTGATTTCAGGTGAAGAAGGTGAAGCTTGACTCTCAGCCATGAGGACCAGCAGGTATTGACGACAACCAGGAGCTGGATTCGAGCTGTCCCTTAAAAGATGTCCAGTGCTGCGGTGTCGGTTTCCGGATTGGGCCCAATTCCTTGGCAACAGCAACCCACACAGAAAGCAAAGATTGGCTTCGGTTCAGACCAGCAAGGCCCGAGGGACTCACCACTTGGTGGAGAGTCAGGGCACATCTGTAGCAACCAGGAAAGCCCAAAAAATAGAAGAGTTACTTTCGTTGAGACCCACCAGTTGACGGACCAGGGATCGCGAAGGATCTTCAAGCGGAAATGCTAGAAGCGGGTCCATGGAACACTTGTGAAGTGTAGGCCCACAATCTTTGGTGCAAATGATGCTCGGGCTTGGACTATAAGTAACCCAACGCAGAACTTTGGGAAAGCTCGGGATGTTGATGCACTTGCAAATGTGCACGGTGTCCAGGACTTCCAGTTCCACGTCACTCGTGAGGGCTGCGGGTCTCAGCTTTGCTGGGATCTCATTTCGGCCTCTGAGAAGTCTGGAAGTCCATGTCCTGAGTCACAAATCTGTCAGGAGCCTTGGAAATGCAGACCACCAAAAAGCTTCTTTGGTGCCTGTTTAAACAGGGGAGTCACCTCTTGACCCCAAGGGAGATTCTTCCATCTTCTAATCATGTAGAATTTCGAAGTTCCAGGATATATGTTGCAGACTTTCGTCCAAATGTAATCTGAAGTCCTAAGGACTGGGGTCCCACACTTCTACTAAGTTAGGGGGTTGGAAATACTCTGGGGACCACCCTATGGGAGAGTCTTTGGAGAGGGGTGGTTACACCCCTTTCCCTTTGTCCAGTTTTGCGCCAGAGCAGGGGCTGAGTGACCCTGCAACCGATTTGAGCAGGGGAATGCACAGGGACACCAAGTGTGCCCCCAGCACTGTCCGAAAAGCATTCCCTGAATACACCCACCCAGCCCCAATGTACTAAAGCCTGTCTGGGAGGTGGTTACAACTCCCTTGTGACAGGAATCCTATTGTCCAGGCCTCCCCTGCCGGAGTTTCATAATCTTTTAAATAGGACAAGGGAACCCAGGGCGCAGTAAGCTAAGGACCATGGGTAGAGACTTATTTTCAAAAGACAGCGGTCCTTAGAAAGGAAGGGAATTGAAACAATAAATATAGACTCGATAGACCTATATTGTTAAGAATGCCCAGCCGGACAGTTTAATTTCTTAATGAAAATAGTGTGAAACAAGGGAATGAAGCACACAGTGCGATGGAAGTGGGACACCAGCCGATGTCCAACCAACACACTTGGGGAACAGACAGACAGGAGGGAATATTCAGGCAACAACAGGTTATCAAACAATGAAAATTATAACAATGATAATCTACATTGTACACATATGCATGTTCAAATAATGTTTTAACTCTGCACTTAGTGTACTAATTGTCGACGACGTTTCGAACCACACATATTATCGGTTCATCCTCAGGACAAGAAATAATTGCCTAAAGGGTTAATGATTCAGCTTGAGACCCTGAACATACATAAATTTGTTGTACAATAAAACAGAACGGACATATTACAGATTGAAATTGACGAAGGGGGAGACAAAAAGGTTGGAACATGTCAGTAAGTTGTTCACTTGTCAACAAGGCATAATTATTACCACACTCACTACATGCCAGAGTGTTCAAGGTGAAGCGGTGCGGTACATGCCATTGACGCACAGTGAATTTTCAGAGCGATCGAGTTGCATATATTATGACTAACGGCAATACCCGTGTTGACTTTGATAAAAAGGGACAGGTGTCCTTACGCCGGGTGTCCGCAAATTAAGTGGATTGCATCGGTTCAGAATATGAACGTCTCATTAGTGACACATTTGTGACATGGTGAATAATTGACAAAGGGTCATAATAGTGAACACACCATGCAAACTAGTGAAGGAGGTGAAACAGCTGTAGGTAACCAGCTTACCAATCCGGTTATGCTGAGGGTCGCTTTAAAGAAAGTCTAATGCTCCTCGTGACTTTCTAAAGGTAAAAAAGGGGGAATAAAGTTGGCTCAGGTTCAGGGAAGGGCATGACCATGCTGTCGCCCATGGCGTGTTAAACTTACCTAGGGATATATTTTGCCCAATTACTGTGGGGTCAAGGGGGAACGATGCCCTGGTCCAAGAATCTGCAGGGGAAAAGGATAATCGGATGCCATTTAGTTGGGCGCTCAAGGCTGCCGACCTAGTATTGAACCAGAAGCCAGCTTCCCTAGCAAAAATTCGTTTGTCCGGCCGAGTGTTGTCAGCCTGCTGTACACGATCTAATAACGTGCTAGTAACATGGAGCGCCACCGTTGCAGAGCGCTTACCTGGGAACCGGAGGGTGCAGGTCCGCAATGGGGGTCCTTGCAAAGCGTGAGGATATCTTCACAGCCGGGAAGACGTTCAGAGACCCGGTAATGTTGTTCTCGAGTGCGGTCACATGAGGCAGTTGGCCAATCATAGCGCGACTCGGCGGGGCGGCCATTTTGGGTAGGGCAGCAACTTAGGTGAATGAACAAAAAGAAAGGACTTGTTACAGGTCCTTCAGTTGCCGGAGTTACAAGCCTCAACAATGGGAAGCTAAAAAGTAACAAGGGACATGTTACTGATTAAACTGACGGCTCTTTGGGAGTGACTTTACAAGGAAGGGGTTCGAGGGAGCAGTGAGGGGTGACTGAAGAATTAGTGAAAATAATTGAAAGGTGAATAAAATTGAAAATTCGCAAAGTGAATTTAAATGTACAACCATTGCAATCACACCATGCAGTGCTTTATCTTGAATCACAGATCCAATGGCAAATTCGCATCCAAGTCACAATCCTGTCTTAGAGAGGTCAGAAGTTATGTCCAAACACAACATACATCGAATAGCAGAGACCATGTATATACACTAGGTTAAGGAAGTCCAATCTTCCATGCGGTTCAGCCCAGTGTGTAGGCTTCGGGTCTTCAGAATCCAACGGAGTTCTTGCTTGTTGAGTAGCTGCTGTAAGTTACCTCCACGGTTAGGGAGTTTGATCACATCAATGACAGTCCATTTAAAATCCATTTCAGAATGTGACAGTTCTGTAAAATGATCAACCAGAGGTGCATTCATTGTTTTGCAACGTATTCTGCTCCTGTGTTGACACAGTCTTGTACGCACCTTCTGTGTTGTTTGTCCTATATAAATCATGGGACATGGGCACACAATAGCATAAATGACATTAGTGCTGTTGCAATTCGAGAAATCTCTACGAGTGTACTTAATGTCGTTGTGCGTAAACTCTTTACCTTCCACGGTACTATCACACATGGAACAGTTTCCACATTTAACATGCCCTGTTAGCCGTGGGAGGCCCCAAAGATTGTCAATGGTTGTTGCTTGTGGAGGAGAGGGTAATTCTGCACGCACCAAATGGTCTTTTAGGTTTTTAGATTTTTTAAAAGCAAACATCGGTTATTCGGTTTGTCCAATTGAAGCAGACCTGCATTAACCACTGGCCAGTGTTTTTTAATGCTTTTAGTGAGTGCATTAGATGCTGGAGAGAAAGTTGTAACACAGACCAGCCGGTCCTGTGTTTTTTTAACTTTAGGCTCTAACAGTACCTCTCTGGGACAGTACCAGGCTCTTTTTAACAAGGATTTTATGAGTCTGCGTGGGTAGCCCCTGGCGCTAAGTTTAGTGCTAAGTACAGTAGCCTCTTTGAAATAATCATCTTTAAGGAAACAATTTCTTCTTAGCCTCAAAAATTGTGAGTAGGGCCGGGAATCACGGAGCGCTCTAGGATGGTTGCTCGTGTAGCTCAACAAAGTATTGCGCTCAGTTGGCTTCCTGTATAAGCTAGTGATCAGAAGTCCCTCTCTGTCCTGTATCGTGAGGTCTAGGAAGGGAATGCTGCAGTGGCTGGTGGTTAAGGTGTAAGTGAGCCCGCTGCAATTACAGTTTAGCCAGTGTAAGAATTGGGGTAATAATTCTTCAGAGTCACTCCAGATCATGAAGATATCATCAATATATCGCTTCCATAGGGCTATGCCACTATGGAAGGGATTTGACGTGGTCAGAATGCGTCCAGACTCGAGGCTATCCATATATAATACTGCTAAGTTGGGGGCAAAAACAGCCCCCATAGAAGTACCTTTGATCTGGCCATAGTACTGGCCATCAAACAGGAAATAATTCTTGGATAGACAGATCTCTAGAAGTTGTAAAATGAATGTCGTTGGCATGCGGTGTGGTCTAGGGCGTGTGTTCAGGATGTCTTGAATGACCAACATAGAATCGTTCTGTGGTATGTTGGTGTACAATGACTCGACGTCCAGAGTACAAAGCACACTGGACGTGGAATCAAAGGGACGTTCCTCTATCAGATTAATCATATGCATACTATCCCGTATATAACATTGGGTAGTGGGCACAAATTCTTTGATAAAATAATCAACAAACCGACCTAGAGGTTCCAAGACTGAACCACAACCCGACACAATGGGTCGGCCCGGGGGATGTTCCGAATTCTTGTGCACCTTAGGAAGCGTGTATATCACCGGGGTGCGTGGTGATTGTGCATTCAAAAAAAGATATTCTTTTTTGCTGATGAAACCAGAGTCAAGCCCTTCCTTGGTGACTAATTGTATCAAGTTTTTTATCTCGCTGGTAGGGTTTCTGGGGAGTTTCACATAGTGAGCAGGGTTGTTGAGTTGTCGGAGGATTTCCATTTTATATGTATCAAGATTTTGTAAGACAATACCTCCGCCTTTGTCTGCTGCCTTAATGACAAGTGCAGAATTGGATTTCAGGTTTGTGATTGCTCTTTTTTCATCTAATGAGATGTTGTAGGGGATAAACGAATGGCGCTTCTCAATGATCGAGAGATCATTCAGGACCAGTTTCTCAAAAGTAGAAATTTCTGGTGGTACCATGCTACTGGTAGGTGAAAAAATGGAGGGTGGTCTGAAGGGAGTATTAGATATTGGTGCAGGTTTTGGATGGAGTAGGAAAAAAGCATGTAGTCTCAGTTTCCTAAAAAACCGCAATAATTCTGTTTGGGTGTCCAAATAATTAGGACGTACAGTTGGCACAAAAGAAAGACCCTTACTAAGCAATGACAATTCACTGCTGGAAAGGGAGTGTTGTGTAAGATTGAAGATAGGCAAGGAGTGAGAAACTGTTGGGTCACTAGGAATAGACATTTCGTTCTCTGCCAAGGGAAACTGAAAATCTACCATTGGGAACTATAAATCTACCATTGGTAGTGCTGGCGCCTGGTGTTGCGTTCGCCCGGTGGGTACGGCCAACGCTGTGCTGGTTTGGTTTTCCCTCTCTTTGGGGGGTCGGCCTGGCCTCGCGGTAAAAAAGGCGGTCTATTAGATGGGCCAGGTGCTTCTCCTTGGTCAGAGTTGTCAGATGACTCGGCCGAAGTGTCAGAGAAATTGACCAATGTCTGTTGATTATTATAACGACCCCACGGTCTTTGGTTGTAGTTTTGGGGGCCACTATAAGCTCTGTTAGTATAAAAATCTTTTACCAGGTAGGGATATGCTCTCTCCTGCGAAAAGTTTTTGATATCCTTTTTTACTTTGTTTGTTTTTTTATTCAACTCTATTCTGTGAAACTCGCCTACAGTTTTTGTTACCTCATCCAATAGTTTCTGGCAATCTGATACAGTGCACTTGTCTTTGATTTGTTTTTCAATATCCAAAATTTCCAGTTCCAATTTCTTAAGTTCTTCAGTGGCAATGTCAATGCCTAATGCCATCCACTGTCTAGAGCAGTTAGTGCTGATGTAACTAAACCCTGTAGTGTATTTTGGGTTATCCGTAAATACCCCCGGTATGTTGCGGACTTGTAACCCTAGGGGAATAATTTTAGCCTTAAGATATTGGGTGAGAAGAAGAATCATAAGTTCTAATCTTACTGCTTTTTTCTTAATTTTTTCTAGTTGGTCACCAAGGGGGACATTGAGTGTACTGGGACTGTCGGGAGTATCTGTGAGCAGGGACGGACCTTCTAGGAGTTTCTTGAAATGCTCCTCGTCATATAGAGGCGTGTGGTCTGACATGCCAACAAGATTACAAAGAAGAAGGGAAAAATAGGGGGGTTCAGGAGGGTGTAAGTGAGAGGATAAGCAAAGGAGGGTAACCCACTTCAAGAGAGGGTAAGGGTGCGAACCCTTGCAACCAGAAGGTTGCGCTACATAATCTTTTAAATAGGACAAGGGAACCCAGGGCGCAGTAAGCTAAGGACCATGGGTAGAGACTTATTTTCAAAAGACAGCGGTCCTTAGAAAGGAAGGGAATTGAAACAATAAATATAGACTCGATAGACCTATATTGTTAAGAATGCCCAGCCGGACAGTTTAATTTCTTAATGAAAATAGTGTGAAACAAGGGAATGAAGCACACAGTGCGATGGAAGTGGGACACCAGCCGATGTCCAACCAACACACTTGGGGAACAGACAGACAGGAGGGAATATTCAGGCAACAACAGGTTATCAAACAATGAAAATTATAACAATGATAATCCACATTGTACACATATGCATGTTCAAATAATGTTTTAACTCTGCACTTAGTGTACTAATTGTCGACGACGTTTCGAACCACACATATTATCGGTTCATCCTCAGGACAAGAAATAATTGCCTAAAGGGTTAATAATTCAGCTTGAGACCCTGAACATACATAAATTTGTTGTACAATAAAACAGAACGGACATATTACAGATTGAAATTGACGAAGGGGGAGACAAAAAGGTTGGAACATGTCAGTAAGTTGTTCACTTGTCAACAAGGCATAATTATTACCACACTCACTACATGCCAGAGTGTTCAAGGTGAAGTGGTGCGGTACATGCCATTGACGCACAGTGAATTTTCAGAGCGATCGAGTTGCATATATTATGACTAACGGCAATACCCGTGTTGACTGTGATAAAAAGGGACAGGTGTCCTTACGCCGGGTGTCCGCAAATTAAGTGGATTGCATCGGTTCAGAATATGAACGTCTCATTAGTGACACATTTGTGACATGGTGAATAATTGACAAAGGGTCATAATAGTGAACACACCATGCAAACTAGTGAAGGAGGTGAAACAGCTGTAGGTAATCAGCTTACCAATCCGGTTATGCTGAGGGTCGCTTTAAAGAAAGTCTAATGCTCCTCGTGACTTTCTAAAGGTAAAAAAGGGGGAATAAAGTTGGCTCAGGTTCAGGGAAGGGCGTGACCATGCTGTCGCCCATGGCGTGTTAAACTTACCTAGGGATATATTTTGCCCAATTACTGTGGGGTCAAGGGGGAACGATGCCCTGGTCCAAGAATCTGCAGGGGAAAAGGATAATCGGATGCCATTTAGTTGGGCGCTCAAGGCTGCCGACCTAGTATAGTATAAGGCCGCAGACAAAGGCGGAGGTATTGTCTTACAAAATCTTGATACATATAAAATGGAAATCCTCCGACAACTCAACAACCCTGCTCACTATGTGAAACTCCCCAGAAACCCTACCAGCGAGATAAAAAACTTGATACAATTAGTCACCAAGGAAGGGCTTGACTCTGGTTTCATCAGCAAAAAAGAATATCTTTTTTTGAATGCACAATCACCACGCACCCCGGTGATATACACGCTTCCTAAGGTGCACAAGAATTCGGAACATCCCCCGGGCCGACCCATTGTGTTGGGTTGTGGTTCAGTCTTGGAACCTCTAGGTCGGTTTGTTGATTATTTTATCAAAGAATTTGTGCCCACTACCCAATGTTATATACGGGATAGTATGCATATGATTAATCTGATAGAGGAACGTCCCTTTGATTCCACGTCCAGTGTGCTTTGTACTCTGGACGTCGAGTCATTGTACACCAACATACCACAGAACGATTCTATGTTGGTCATTCAAGACATCCTGAACACACGCCCTAGACCACACCGCATGCCAACGACATTCATTTTACAACTTCTAGAGATCTGTCTATCCAAGAATTATTTCCTGTTTGATGGCCAGTACTATGGCCAGATCAAAGGTACTTCTATGGGGGCTGTTTTTGCCCCCAACTTAGCAGTATTATATATGGATAGCCTCGAGTCTGGACGCATTCTGACCACGTCAAATCCCTTCCATAGTGGCATAGCCCTATGGAAGCGATATATTGATGATATCTTCATGATCTGGAGTGACTCTGAAGAATTATTACCCCAATTCTTACACTGGCTAAACTGTAATTGCAGCGGGCTCACTTACACCTTAACCACCAGCCACTGCAGCATTCCCTTCCTAGACCTCACGATACAGGACAGAGAGGGACTTCTGATCACTAGCTTATACAGGAAGCCAACTGAGCGCAATACTTTGTTGAGCTACACGAGCAACCATCCTAGAGCGCTCCGTGATTCCCTGCCCTACTCACAATTTTTGAGGCTAAGAAGAAATTGTTTCCTTAAAGATGATTATTTCAAAGAGGCTACTGTACTTAGCACTAAACTTAGCGCCAGGGGCTACCCACGCAGACTCATAAAATCCTCGTTAAAAAGAGCCTGGTACTGTCCCAGAGAGGTACTGTTAGAGCCTAAAGTTAAAAAAACACAGGACCGGCTGGTCTGTGTTACAACTTCCTCTCCAGCATCTAATGCACTCACTAAAAGCATTAAAAAACACTGGCCAGTGGTTAATGTAGGTCTGCTTCAATTGGACAAACCGAATAACCGATGTTTGCTTTTAAAAAATCTAAAAACCTAAAAGACCATTTGGTGCGTGCAGAATTACCCTCTCCTCCACAAGCAACAACCATTGACAATCTTTGGGGCCTCCCACGGCTAACAGGGCATGTTAAATGTGGAAACTGTTCCATGTGTGATAGTACCGTGGAAGGTAAAGAGTTTACGCACAACGACATTAAGTACACTCGTAGAGATTTCTCGAATTGCAACAGCACTAATGTCATTTATGCTATTGTGTGCCCATGTCCCATGATTTATATAGGACAAACAACACAGAAGGTGCGTACAAGACTGTGTCAACACAGGAGCAGAATACGTTGCAAAACAATGAATGCACCTCTGGTTGATCATTTTACAGAACTGTCACATTCTGAAATGGATTTTAAATGGACTGTCATTGATGTGATCAAACTCCCTAACCGTGGAGGTAACTTACAGCAGCTACTCAACAAGCAAGAACTCCGTTGGATTCTGAAGACCCGAAGCCTACACACTGGGCTGAACCGCATGGAAGATTGGACTTCCTTAACCTAGTGTATATACATGGTCTCTGCTATTCGATGTATGTTGTGTTTGGACATAACTTCTGACCTCTCTAAGACAGGATTGTGACTTGGATGCGAATTTGCCATTGGATCTGTGATTCAAGATAAAGCACTGCATGGTGTGATTGCAATGGTTGTACATTTAAATTCACTTTGCGAATTTTCAATTTTATTCACCTTTCAATTATTTTCACTAATTCTTCAGTCACCCCTCACTGCTCCCTCGAACCCCTTCCTTGTAAAGTCACTCCCAAAGAGCCGTCAGTTTAATCAGTAACATGTCCCTTGTTACTTTTTAGCTTCCCATTGTTGAGGCTTGTAACTCCGGCAACTGAAGGACCTGTAACAAGTCCTTTCTTTTTGTTCATTCACCTAAGTTGCTGCCCTACCCAAAATGGCCGCCCCGCCGAGTCGCGCTATGATTGGCCAACTGCCTCATGTGACCGCACTCGAGAACAACATTACTGGGTCTCTGAACGTCTTCCCGGCTGTGAAGATATCCTCACGCTTTGCAAGGACCCCCATTGCGGACCTGCACCCTCCGGTTCCCAGGTAAGCGCTCTGCAACGGTGGCGCTCCATGTTACTAGCACGTTATTAGATCGTGTACAGCAGGCTGACAACACTCGGCCGGACAAACAAATTTTTGCTAGGGAAGCTGGCTTCTGGTTCAATACTAGGTCGGCAGCCTTGAGCGCCCAACTAAATGGCATCCGATTATCCTTTTCCCCTGCAGATTCTTGGACCAGGGCATCGTTCCCCCTTGACCCCACAGTAATTGGGCAAAATATATCCCTAGGTAAGTTTAACACGCCATGGGCGACAGCATGGTCACGCCCTTCCCTGAACCTGAGCCAACTTTATTCCCCCTTTTTTACCTTTAGAAAGTCACGAGGAGCATTAGACTTTCTTTAAAGCGACCCTCAGCATAACCGGATTGGTAAGCTGGTTACCTACAGCTGTTTCACCTCCTTCACTAGTTTGCATGGTGTGTTCACTATTATGACCCTTTGTCAATTATTCACCATGTCACAAATGTGTCACTAATGAGACGTTCATATTCTGAACCGATGCAATCCACTTAATTTGCGGACACCCGGCGTAAGGACACCTGTCCCTTTTTATCACAGTCAACACGGGTATTGCCGTTAGTCATAATATATGCAACTCGATCGCTCTGAAAATTCACTGTGCGTCAATGGCATGTACCGCACCGCTTCACCTTGAACACTCTGGCATGTAGTGAGTGTGGTAATAATTATGCCTTGTTGACAAGTGAACAACTTACTGACATGTTCCAACCTTTTTGTCTCCCCCTTCGTCAATTTCAATCTGTAATATGTCCGTTCTGTTTTATTGTACAACAAATCTATGTATGTTCAGGGTCTCAAGATGAATTATTAACCCTTTAGGCAATTATTTCTTGTCCTGAGGATGAACCGATAATATGTGTGGTTCGAAACGTCGTCGACAATTAGTACACTAAGTGCAGAGTTAAAACATTATTTGAACATGCATATGTGTACAATGTGGATTATCATTGTTATAATTTTCATTGTTTGATAACCTGTTGTTGCCTGAATATTCCCTCCTGTCTGTCTGTTCCCCAAGTGTGTTGGTTGGACATCGGCTGGTGTCCCACTTCCATCGCACTGTGTGCTTCATTCCCTTGTTTCACACTATTTTCATTAAGAAATTAAACTGTCCGGCTGGGCATTCTTAACAATATAGGTCTATCGAGTCTATATTTATTGTTTCAATTCCCTTCCTTTCTAAGGACCGCTGTCTTTTGAAAAGGAGTTTCATCCAGCAGCAGGAGGTCAGACCCGTGTCTGTGGCTTGGGCATCCATTTTCAGATAGACCAGTGTGTACATTCTCTCCCTCTAGAAGGGTGAAATTCTACCCCCGTTCCAGGACTGGCGGGGGAAGGGGTAGGATTCCAAAGTGTTTGACAGCAAACACAACATGTTTCCATGCAGCCATTCCAAAGTTAGCATTTACCATGAGGTTATAGTGCACTTAAGAGTATATGGTCTGGCTGCATCACAGAACAGCCTCAGAGAATAGATTCCTAAAGCTGCAGAGGAGTCCTGCTCATGCATGGGCACCCTCTCACACAAAATCAAGCACTTTGCCTTCAGGATTGATAAGGCCTGCCATAGGAGGGACTTATAGGTTCATATGTGTCTGTGATTAAAGATAGATATAGGTAACCTTTATCTTGTTAAGGGGTGCATGCACCACCTTACCCAGGCTGCAGTAGCGGACCTGTGGTGCCATTTTGAAAGGCTTCCCAGGGGTGTCATAATACTTGCTTCAGCCCCTGGTAGGCCTCTGGAGTACCTATGCCCTTAGTACCAAAGGTACCATATACTAGGGCCTCACAAGGGTAGCCCAGTAACCAATCTCGAGTTAACCTAAAGTACATGCAATGAATTTAGAGAGGAAGCAGCTAGACTGAGGTCCTGGATAGCAGAACTCCAGCCAGACTAAAGTCGAAAAACAGTTAAACACCAGCAAAAAGTGGGGGTAACCACAGTAAGCAGATCCTACTCTCCTACACTCATCGCCGTTTCAGCCATTTATTTTTCTTCCTAATTTTTTATTCCAGTTTCCACTTCTTAGTATCGGACCAATCTCATTGACTCCAGTTGGCAGGTTCTTTTCTATTCTTTTTTTTTGGGCTGTCTTCGCACATTTTTTCCTCCTTGGGATCCCTTCTAAGAGACACTTGCCACCTCTTGCAGGTTGTGATCTGTGCAGCACCATGGCTACTGAAAAAAGTCATCCTATCCTCAGGCAATCAAGGCACACAAGACAGGAGCAATATTTTGCATCCTGCCCTCTCCACTTTGTTGCGGTTTAGATCCTTAGACCTTCTCCGGGATGTCAAGGAATTTAGGATATAAGTAATGGAAGAACAATGGTTAAGGGGAAGGATGCAAAGTGAATGGGATTCTGGTAGAAGGACTAAGATTCCAGGATGGTCATTTTGTGAAAGGAGAGAAACCCATGTCATTGGAGGACGGCACAAGTGCAAGCTCAGTGAAAGGCTGCATTGTAGTTAAAGCACACTGGAGACAACCAGGGTCTGACTCAGACAGAAATGTGGTCCGGGCACCAAAGGAAAAGTGGTTCTCATTAGCAAATTAGATAGTTAAAAGAGTGGACCACATTTGCAAACTGCGGTAGTTTTGAACTTGTAAAGACATGCTCATAAGGTGTTTTACCAGGTACAGAAGACTGCGCTACAAGCAATATTTGCAGTAATATCAGAGAAATCTATAGTAAAAACTGGTTCACCAGACCATAAAATAGGCCCACAAAGATGCTGTCATATCAGACCTCAAACAAGGTAGTTAAGGACCTTAAGAACCAAATGGTTTTAGAAACAAAGATCCTTAAAGAACATAATAAAGTTGTGATAAATATAGACTAGAATCCGTGCTATATTCAAGCTGTCCAGTCGGACAATAATTTATTGCAACAAATATTCAGAAAAATTCAAAGGCACAGTAATGGAGTGGGACACAGTCCTGCGTCCTAGAAAAACAAAACAATTACAAGTGGACAAAAACATTTCAGGCAAAACAAAACGTAGCTTATGGCCAATATGACTGATGAGGGCAAGCTTTCAATTTGACAGGTTCTGCCCTGGTTTTAACACATTGGTTTAACATGCAGACTGTCTAAAATAAGTCGACGATGTTTCAATCCTTTTTTATTTAAAAAAATGCTGGGATCATCATCAGGACGGGTGCAATACAAGCCTGAAATAATGTACTGACTCAGAGAGTTGTTTGTTGAGAAAAAGAGAGCCCGAGGTGTTTTGGCTCGGTCGAAATTGCTTAAGAATGCGGAGCTGGGGTTATTAGCCCATGTGTGAAGGCTCGGTAGGAGCCAGGAAACTGCTACAATGAGCGGTCCATTATGGCGTTTTGGGTAGTCAAGGTAAGAATCAGTAAAAATAGGAATGCTTTAGCTACGATAAGCTAGGAAATCGAGCACTGTTTGAATCACCGCAAGACCCCCGTTACTGCTGGAAAGGTGATCCGATCACGTCCTCTAAAACCAGACCAGCCCATCAGGCACTACTTGATTGTCCTATGAGCCAGGCCAACGCTGCACCCTTGCCCAAATAATTGCCCTTTCTCTCAAGGCTTCCTTATGAAGCAGTTACTATGTGCTCTCTTTTATGTTGCTCAGTATATAGTTTTACTAGTTTATTTTGGTTGATACATTTGATGTGTTTTGTTGTGTGAGCTCTGCATCAGTGTATCCTTTCTGCTTTGTTTATCTTATGATTTCTACTTAAAGGATTCATGAGAGCTAATGTAGCGAAGTCATCACACATTCCACAAAGCAATTACTTCTGGAAAGTTCTCCCTAATGCTATTATTCACTCAACTTATGTCCTGCTGAACAGGAGTACCCATCCCAAGCAAAGACTGAGCGCCTAATTTTGCATAAAAGATGAAAAGGATGTTTGGCAAGTTTGCCCTGTTCTAGAAAATAATATAGCCTTAGAGCCTGATCTAGTGGGCTCTACCGGCCGTTAAAGAATCGCTCCATCGTTTCGGCAGGGGCCTTTAACAAGGGAGCAGGCCTTTAATGGCAGGTAGAGCCTGCTAGTAAAGCTCTCAGGCTATTAGAACATTCCGCCCCAGAGGGCAGCATGTTCTAATTGGTAGAAACAAAGGCCTCTCGGAACCCAAGGGGATTTAAATCCAGTCAGGCCCCGAGAGGCCTTTGTTCACAACAGCAACTGTGAATAAAAAACTTTAGAATGTTGTTCTGTGGGATTCTACTGGCCCGTAGAAGCAATGTCTGCAATGGAGTGCTCAACATTCAAATGTTCTAATAAAATGTACCACTCAGAACTAACTGTTCCAAGGAAGACTGAAAGAAATGAACTTCGTTCACTGAACCATTGTTGAAACAAAGCTAAAAGAATAGTGCATTTCATTCAATGACTGTAATTAAGAAATCAAACCACTAATTTAAACAAAGTGACAAAATGCTCTTTCTTAGTCTGCCATAACCTTGGCCGGCAATTACTGTCAGAAAATTCGAATGGTGTGCATGCACAGCTGATCACAGGGACCGCACTATTTCCGCATATGGCTGTTCTCCGAAATGGCTGTGAATTTTTCATTATATCTGATAACTACCATCATTTCTCAATATGGAGTGGATCCCCAACCAGATCGGTGTGGTTTCAAAATGATTACCCCATGTGATCAAACGTGTATTCCCTAATCCTATTGACACAGTGTACCAAGGCGTGTTTTGTTTATAAACATAAAGGAAAGACAAATATGTTCCATACAAACACTGGAAGCCTTTATCAGATTATACCAAGCTAGTCGAGATGTGAAAGTTATTATCGGATATGTTCATGGGTTCAAGGGTATTCACTAATGACTTCAAATTGGCCCTTATTTACTGAACGTTGCTACTAAGGTGACTAGGCGACCAACGCAGGCCTTTAAAATGGTTATTAAAATGCCACTGTTTTTCCATTGCATTGTTTTGTGCGAGTCCCTGCACAAAACTTTAAGAAAGGAGAGCCCTGGAGTGGCCCTAACAACATATTTTCTTCAGACAAATAATTCGACAATTTTGCTATCCCAAAAAACATTTCAAAATTTGGAATTGTGTTCCACAGACTAAAGCATTCACAAATACGACAGTCCTAAGGTGAAATACTTTCTCTGATTAGACACAGATAGAGACAAGGGTCAACATTTGGAGAGATGTCAGAAAGATAGACCAAGTCTGTCAGTACAAGAAACTACATCATGACAGAGGTGAGCAATTTGTCACTAAATAATGGAGGATGTCACAAAAAAGCCCCGAAGACCAAGATGGCAACAGATAGATGAAGCCGAGACAATGAGCCGGGTTATTTCTGTTTCCTCCCTGTGCAGACAGCAGGAATGTCAGGTTAGAATCGGCGGTAGTAGCGAGGGGACCGAAAGCCGGGGCTGCACCGTTTGAGAATATTTTTAAGTCAGGGAAAGAAAACGAATAAAAGTAACACTCGTGCTTTACTCGGCAAAGGGTACTGCATGTTGTCTACAGGGGCGGGCTGGGACAGAAAATAGGCCGAGCACCAAAATATGAGTAGCCTCCATTAGTGAATTAGCTCATTAAAAAGTGACCATGTTTACACATTTGGGGCAGTTTGGAACTTGTAAAGACACGCACTTGCAAAGTATGGAAAACTGCATGACTTTGAGCTTACAACAGGCCATGTTTGTTTTAACATCTTGGAAATCAACAGTATAAACCACTCCACCAGACCATAAAACGGGCCACAAATAGTCAAAAATACGACCCCACACTGACCTGTCAACCCAGCCCGTCAGTCAGGCACTGGTTGACTGCCCTATAAGTCGATCTGACCCTGGTTGTCGTTATTTCTTTGTGGAAGGGCAACCTTTTGCTGTTTCTGTGAGAAGAAATACAGTTTTTGATGAAAAAAACACCACAATGCAGAATTTACATATTTGTCAAATCGCCTCAATACTTGCACAACGTTTATTCCATAAACACTACATAATTTTATGACATTCTTTGTGACTTTATGCAGCCAAATCACTTAAACTGCACTGATGCCAGACAATTTTACATGGATGACAGGCAACTAAACATTTGTATTTGCAATGATGGCCAGTGAATAAACCAGAGTCCAGATTTGCTAACTTTTAGCACTGGGTTTGGTTCACAAAGCCAGCACAAAGTGTAGATTTGAGTTTACTTTCTAGCATAAAACATGTTTTGCGCTGGAAAGTAGCTGTAAGGCATCCAAAGTAGGGCAATGCACTACTTTGTACTAGCTTGCATCAAGGGGGAGTGACATGGGTGTTGCAATGCAACCAACCATGGGTTTTGACTCAAATCCCTATCTATTAACATTGCTAAGAATTTATGTAGAAAAAGTCACATTAAGTGCGGAGTAATATTGGAGATACGTTTTTCTTCTCTTCAAACTTTTCAAAATGTCTATGTGTACTGTACTAAGTCTCAGCATAGAATTTTGCACTGGAAGGATGTGCTTCCAGTACAAAACCTATTGCAGATAACACTATGTTACAAGGGTATATAAGTAGCACTAGGCAGTCAAAAGTGTGTCAGCACAGGTGGAGAGAAAAACAGCACCATATCTTAGTAGATTCGGGGCTGTCCTGTTCTTTCCCTTTGATACCACTCATCTCAGCAGCTTTAAGTGCTGTGTTACATTGCGTCAAATCTTAGTATACCTGCCCCTGACTTTGTTTGTTTGATTCAGAGCAAAAGTTTTTCTTTAATTGTAAATGCAAAATACTAGCAAATAATTGCCCGAGACCTGTGTAATGTTGTGCAGCAGTTATGTACAATGGAAGCAGTGCAATTTAAGTGATCAACCCTCTGCTGTTAGTGAGTTTCTCAGCCTAAGAGGACGCATTTTAAAAATATCTTGACATATAATGTTGCACATAATATGACAATGAGACAATTAACCAACCAGATTTCTTTTTGAAAGTCTATGACCCTTGTAAGAAAGTGGAGTGTTAACTGGAGGAGACGTGAGTTTTCACCAAGTAATAATGTCACAGTTCTCTACCAGGTCAAGTTAAGTCTCAATAATGTATCCTGGGCTCAACCCTTAGTGGCCGTAGCACAGACCATACAGGCTTAATTTAGGAGAAATGTGTAACTCATTTACCTGTATTAAATAGTTAATAAGTGCAAACACTAATCTAATGAACAAATAGGCAACAAACACCAGATGTAGGAACTCGAGTTATGATTTGTAGTCGTTCTATGGCAAAATAGCTCCTAAAAGTGCAACGCACCAATTGCGGTTATATGGTCATGCTAGACCGGGTCCAAGTCAAATGTTAAGGCTGTCAGCGATCTACTGCTGATCTTGTACATGGACCAGGTTTGCTTCGGTAGAAAGTTTTTCTTCTGACTTAGAAAGTTTTCCGGAGAAAGGTCTTCATCAACGGGTTGTTTGTGAGTTGTGCTGCATGTAGGATACAAAGGAGGGCTTGAAAACGGTGGCCTGGTGGAGCTCAGGTCCTCGATGTGAGCCTTGACTCTAACGGGAAACTTGGTGAGGCTGTTGTGGATTTAAGGAAGCTCTGAGCAAGCAAAGTCTGTAATTTGTACCCGGAAGGTCTGGTCAGTGGTCAGATGCAGTAGAATGTCGGTATAATCCCTCTATATTGGAGAAGTGTGGCTCACTGGTTAGCGGAGGCAGACCCAGAAGCAGAGGTCAGACCCGGGACCAGGGTTCAATCCCTGACGCGGCAGGGTCTTGAGCCCAAATGTCCACGGACTCGATAATTATCGCTTCGGTGCCCACTCGAATCATGGGTTCACACTCTGCAACTCTGGGCATTAGCTTGCTTAATCTCCACAACGGCCCCCCGCGGCGGGATGCCTGGCTTTCACCTTGGGGATGCCCAGTACGGGTTATCTCACAGGGAAAAGCCAGGACGGGTTCCCAAGGCAAGCGCCAAGATGCTCCAGGGTAAGTTGAGCGCTATATAAGACTGTACAATAATAATAATAATAATAATAATAATAAAAATATATTCGGACGTAGAAACTTCTCTGGAAATCAAAATCCTTTCAGCAGGGAGAACTGACAGTAAAATTCGACCAGCGATTTGACGTCTGCGGCTGTGGCTTCAGCATTTGTCCTGGTCTCCCTTGGTTCTCTGGAGGAAAAGTCCTGATTACGTTTCTAAGTCTACTGTTTCGCAGGTTTCAGAGTTGGAGGAGTACACTCTTACACCATCTAAGGGTCAGGACCTAGTGGGCATCATTTGGGAATCAGGACTCATTCTCCCAGAAGCCCCCACCAGGGTCCAGGGAAAATCAATTTGGAACTGATCAACTATCCTCTTGGAAAAAGTAGGATTCTTGCATCTTTTGTGGCTCTGTAGCTTAACAGCAGGTCAGCCACCTTGCCCTTGGAGTTCACTTCTCTGTCCTGGTAACAAGTGGACGCAGGTCCAACTCTTGGTGCCTCTCTCCGCAGGTTCAACAGCTGGTGCAGTCTTTCTTCTGTCTTCCACAGGTCCTGGTGTGTTCTGAAGTAGGTACTTAGGGGTGCCACCTTTATGCTTGGTACTAGATTTTGGTTGGTGGAGTATCCCAGACCAAAAGGGAAAAAGTTCCCAGGGCAACCCTACACACTTGGACATCATTTCCTGGGGGTTTACCTAATCAATCCCACAGTGCACTGCTCTGCCAAAATTCAACATTGTAGATCCTTTCTTCCCCTGGCCAGAGCTCTGGTCCCACTCCTGTAGTGTGTCTAGTGAAATAAGAACCTTCCCTTGCAAACCAGTTCTGAAACAGGGTTCTCCCACACTGGGATTGGTACCTATCTTACTATCTGAATAATGGAAATAGCAGGACTAGATGTGAGTTACATCTACCTGTGACAGGAGATGTCCATTTGAAGCTCGCACAACTGGTGGGCACATCCCCCAGGCAATACTGTCAGGAGGAATTCACACCTCCTTCCAATGAGGCCACTTTGTTCGATTTCCAGTAGCCATTCACACCTCTTAGCAGGGGGCAAGCAAGCTGCCAAGAAACTATTGGGGATTAATTTAGAACAAAAATAGTGAAATGTTTCAGTAGAAAAATAGAGACTTCTTGTGTCAATATTACTGAAAAATTCAACTTTAGCATTAACTTGGATTTTGTTTAGCTTAGTATTTAACAGATATGATAATGTTTACTCCCTCAATTAAATTCCAGTAGGTCCAACTTGCTGGAATTAAATAGGTGTAAAATACCCAGTAAATATGGATTTTGTGCTGTAAGATCCATTTTCAAAATGCCCCATTTTCACAGGCTAAACTCAAGCTAGGTAATAATTATCACAACCAAACAATTTTGAGCACCTCAGTGTTAGATTTTTTTTAATGCGATAATTATTATCTGACATAGTGACACTCATAATCAGGCCCCATGAGTGGTAAATGCACAACTTAGAATCAGTATCTATATTGTTTTAAGTCTTGTGGATGATGTTAACTGAAATGAATATAAATGTTACTTAAGTGACATGGGAAGCAAAAAACAGCCTGGCCCCACTTACGAAGTAAATGACAGCCATACTCTGGCTGTAAAAGGTCCCTCGCACTCCGGTGCCATTCCATCCACTTCTCTAGTGATAGCTACGCCCAGAACACTACAAGCAGTCATGGTGTCAGGGCTAGGGTGGCTTGTGGTCTAGGGCCCGCCCCACTCTGCATTCGGAGTTGCCCTTGTGGCAAAATGCATCAGTCCTCCTTGGGAGGGCGTTGGTGGCTGATGTGCTTTAAACCTGCTTGTGCATTTAAGTTGCATCCATGTTTGTAGATCTGCGCAGGTTTCCCTGTCCTTTAGCTGCTGTCTGCTGCGTTTCCGCCTAATGCGTGAGGTTTCACATGCTCACGCCTAATGCGTGAGGTTTGGCATGCTCACGCCTAATGCGTGAGCTTTGGTTGTCGGGTCGCGTGCGTAAGCACCGAAGGCACGCTAACTTACGTGACCGCGCCCTGCCTCCTGCGCTCACTATTCTGGATTATTCCTAGGGAGTGGCTGTGGTTTCTTCCTGCTCCCTTTCCTGTTTCCCACAGCTCCAGCGTTTTGGATTGGGATTTCACCGGAGGCTTTCGGTGTTCATTGCAGGGGGCGTGGCAGTTTCCAGCTTGCTCCGTTTTCAGCTTTCCAGCATTGAAGAACCGAGTTGGAGCATTTCAAGGGGATGTTTCGTCCATCTGAGTAGTAGAGTAGGTCGTACTCTACAGGTAGGGAATAGGAATTCCTAGTTCCTAGTTCTTGGCTAAATAAGTTGGAAATCGCTTTCCTGTCTTAAAGGTGATAATTAAAGCTGCCAAATGCATTATAAATGATTTCTAAAACACAGAAAGTTCGAATCCTTTAATGTTTTATTCCTCAAGTAGAGAGTTGCAATCCATTGCTGGCAAGGGTTGTTGATAGTGTTTCTGGGGAACGCAAAGCTTATCTGAATGCGCGTAAAATCTGTTTCTATTGCGAAATTGTCTAGGCGCATTCCCTTCTTGTGAATTCTGGCTAATAGGTCAAATGGGTTATTTCTTGCTGATGATGTTTATGTGGTATTCATTTAGTTTGTCCTCCAAAACTTTGGTAAAGGAGTTTATTTGCTGAAGTGTGTTGTTATTTCTTTGATGAAGAATCTGTCGCCATTCACAAGAGATTGAAAGTCGCAATTCACAAGAGATTGAAATTCGCTATTCACAAGTGATTGAAAATTAAACAGCATAATTATTAAAGAGTTATATTCTTGAATACAACTGTGTAGGAAGCTTATCGGATTTTTAGAGAGCTTGTTTATAGGCTTGTGTTTTAGAATATCCTCAGTTTTGGAACAAAGGTTATAGCTAACTTAGAATTTGCAGAATATTTTGTTACTAACTTTTCCTTTTCAGATCTCCTTCCCCGCAGTTCCCTTCCCAATTCCCTTTTCCCCTCGCTTGATCACTCCAAGATTCTGTGTAGTAACTACATTCGGAATTGGAGGTATCGAGAGGTGGGCCCTTATAACTTCACGACAGACCCTGAGGAAGACGTCGCCTGACAGAATAGTGAGCCCACGAATTATTTTCCCCCTGGTCTGTACGTGAAGTCATAATGGCCACCATCAATGATTTAATGTCTGCAATCATGCGTATACAAGCAGACTTAAAGGAAACCATGGATGTAACTGCTTTGTTAGCAGCTAAGGTGGAAAATATTCAATTACAGAGTACTCCTCTTCCGGAAGAGTTTCAGGAAACTGGTGCTAGCAGAGGAAATACAAACATAGCTGTTACAGTGCCCCCCCAGATTCCTTTGGCAGCTCCTGAACGTTTTTCTGGGGACCCCTCTAAGGTGCAAATCTTTTTGACCCAGATAGAGTTGCATTTTGCTTGTAGACCAACTGCGTTTCCAACCCCACAGTCTAAAATTGCGTTTTTAATTTCCTATTTGACTGGAGATGCCGCAAACTGGGCAGTTCCTTTGGTCAGACAAGATGACACTCTGCTTTACAACTGGAAACGATTTGTGGAAGAATTTGAAAAAGTTTTTGATCGCAGAACTGTTACTTTATCCGCAGATCGAGAACTACTACAGTTGAAACAAGGCAATAGGGACCTTGTTTCTTACTTGTCTCACTTCAACAGGTTAATCGCTGAAACTTCTTGGCCAGAGGAAAAAAGAGCTGCCCTCTTTTATCAAGGTTTAAAAGACGATCTAAAAGATGTTTTGGCACAAATTGATCCTCAACCAGTAATTTGCTCTGAATTGATTAATCTAACGCTGCGTTTAGACCACAGACTCTCTGAACGGAGATCAGATAAAAAAAGAACAGACAAACCAAACTGGAGATCAGAAGCTAAATCTAGGCCTCAATCTACAAATTCTGAAACTGGTTCGGAGCCTATGGAAATAGGAACTTTAAGACAACCATTGTCAAAAGATGAGAAAGACAATCGTCGAAAGAATGGACAATGCCTTTATTGTGGTCGAAAGGGTCACTTCGTGAAGGACTGTTTAACTAAGCCAAAGGGCAAATTTCCTAACTCTAGTAAGTCAGCAGCTCTGGAAAAAACGGATCTAAAATCGGAAAACTAATTGGCCCAAGATGTTTGAAGGGAGATCTCTTGGGTACCATTGCCATCCCTTCTGTGAACTCATGTGTCTCTAACTACAAAGCTCATTTCAGATTGGCCGTACAAATCAGGGTAATTCATGAAACATGCCAAATGGAAGTTTTAGTTGATTCTGGAGCTACAGGAAATTTTGTAGATTTAGAAACTGCCCAACGCTTAGGAATCATCTGTGAACAAAAAGAGACTCCAGAAATAGTGCAAGCGGTGGATGGAAAAATTCTAGCTGGAGGGCCAGTAACCATGCAAACATCTAAGGTTGTTATGTTCTGTGAAGATGCTAAGCAACAAATACATAAGGAGGAGCTTCAATTTGATGTTATCCAAGCACCTCAGTATGGTTTTATTCTAGGAATGCCTTGGCTTTGCTTACACAATCCAACCATAGATTGGCGAAAGAGAGAACTGGTTTTTCTGTCTGATTTTTGTCATTCTTCTTGTCTTAATGCCCCGAAACCAACTCTAAGTCAATTGGCCACAGCTGAGGAAAAAGAAACATTGTTACCTAAAGTTTACAAGGACTTCGCAGAAGTCTTCAGTGAAGCTAAGGCAGCTCTCCTTCCTCCTCATCGAAGCTATGACTGTCAAATCGATCTTGTACCTGGATCTAGTGTCCCAAATTGTCGCATTTATGCTTTGTCTGAAAAAGAGAACCAGCATTTAAGAGAATATCTCGACCAATATCTAGAGAATGGATTCATCCGCCCCTCCAAGTCTCCGGCAGCGTCTCCTTTATTCTTCATTCCGAAAGCTAATGGGGAATTGAGGACTTGCATCGATTATAGGGCGTTGAACAAAATCACAGTCAAAAATAAGTACCCATTGCCTCTCATCCCTGTTCTCTTGGACCAAGTTAAAAGGGCAGAAATCTACACTAAATTGGACCTCAGAGGAGCCTACCATTTGGTTCGTATCAGGCAAGGTGATGAATGGAAGACTGCTTTCAAAACCCGATATGGATTGTTTGAGTACTTGGTGATGCCATTCGGGCTGTGCAATGCACCAGCAGCTTTTCAGTTTTTTTTGAATGATGCCTTGAAAGAATTTTTGGATCTTTTTGTTATTGTCTATATAGACGATATTTTGATCTATTCTGGTTTCCGAAGCTGAACATGAAGGTCACGTCAGAAAGGTTTTGAACACTCTGCAATCTCATAATTTGTACTGCAAATTATCTAAATGTGATTTCCATGTTCGGGAAGTTGAATTTTTGGGAGTTCTCCTCACTCCAACTGGGATGAAAATGACTGACAGAAAGATCAAAGCTGTTGCTGATTGGCCCACTCCGACATCTGTTCGAGACACACAGTGCTTTTTGGGATTTGCAAATTTTTATCGCCGCTTCATTGATCACTTTTCTGCTGTGGTAGCTCCCATCACACGGTTGTTAAGGAAGAAGGTGAACTTTGAATGGTCCACAGAAGCTGAACATGCATTCCAGAAGTTAAAAAGAGCCTTTACTGAAGCTCCTGTTCTCATGCATCCCAATGTAGAGGAACCCTTTATCATTGAAGCTGACGCCTCTGATGTAGCTATAGCAGCCATTCTCTCTCAAAGACATCACACTACTGGTCAAATGCATCCGGTTGCCTACATGTCTCGAAAACTAAATCCCGCAGAACAAAACTATGTAATAGCTGAAAAGGAACTACTAGCGATTCTAGAAGCCTTCAAAGAATGGAGACATTACATAATGGGAGCGAAATTTACTGTAACCGTGTACACTGATCATAGAAATTTACAGTTTATGAGCTCAGCCAGAATGTTGACCCCGAGACAACTCAGGTGGATGATGTTCTTTGCCGAATATGACTTCATAATTACCTTCCGTCCAGGCCAAGACAACAAGAAAGCTGATGCCCTGTCCAGAAAAGACTCTTCTTTGCATCGCTTTGAAGGAACTCCTCAACCAATAATCGATCCAGGCAAAGTAATTAATGTACTCTCGGCAGACCAATTTTTGGAGAATATTCATGAAAATTTTCCTTCTTCTCAGTGGAAATCATGGTTGAACTCCAATGTTAACCAAACCATCAAAGAAGGGATACCTTTCCATGGATAGCAAGTTTATCTGCCCTCTTTGCAATTGCAAGAAACTGTGTTTAACTGGTTACATTCACATCCTATGGCCGGGCACCCAGGCCCTCGAAAGACTGTGGAGAAAATACAAAAGATGTTCTGGTGGCCAACGCTGCAAAAGGATGTGCTGAAAATGGCTAATGATTGTGAGGTCTGTGCAAGATTTAAATCCGATCACACTAAGCCTAAAGGTTTTCTACAGGTTCTACCTACACCAACTGAACCATGGAAACATATTTCTTTGGATTTCATTACTGATTTACCACCAATTCAACACCATACTGTGATTCTAGTAGTTGTGGACAGTTTAACCAAATATGCACATTTCATCCCTTGTAAGCAGCTACCTACTGCGGGACAGTTAGCACAAATATTTCTGCGACATGTGGTGCGCTTACATGGACTGCCTTCAGTATTGCTTTCAGATCGAGGGTCTCAATTCTCTTCCAAGTTCTGGCAACAATGGTGTAAAGATCTACACATCACTTCCAATATGTCCACTAGTTATCACCCCCAAACTGATGGGCAGACTGAAAGACTGAACCAAACTTTGAAACAATACTTGAGGTGTTATGTTACGGACTCTAAGAAATCTTGGTTAGATTTACTTTGGATTGCTGAATTTGCGTATAACACTTCGCCGCATTCATCGACCGGTTCCTCTCCGTTCCAGGCACTCTATGGCTATGAACCTAACACCATACCGTTGACTATGGCTAATGATGATAGTGGTGTACCAGCAGTTAGAGACTCTGTACAACTTATGCAAACTATTCACCGTCAAATTCAGGATCGCTTGTTACAAAGCAAGAAGAAATACAAAGAGCAATATGACAAAAAGCATCGTTCAGGTCCTACGTATGCCCCTGGAGACAAAGTTTGGTTGTCCACAAAGAACTTACACTTCAAACACAAAAGTATGTTTCAACCTAAGTACATTGGTCCTTACCCAGTTCTTCGACAAGTGAACCCTGTGACATTCAAGTTGTTGTTGCCTAAGTCTCTACGAATTCATCCAGTGTTTCATACTTCCCTTCTTAAACCTGCTAATCAGAATCTGGCTCCCCGTCCAGCTCCAATTTTAGTTCATGGTAGTTGGGAATATGAAGTGCGGGACATTTTGGATTCTAGACGTCGGGGTTCCAAGTTGTGGTATCTTGTCTCCTGGAAGGGATACGGTGCTGAAAATGATTCCTGGGAACCGGCTGACAATGTTCATGCCCCACGCTTGGTACGCCGTTTCCACCTCCTCCACCCTCTAAAGCCGGGCCCTAGACCACTCTTGGGAGGGGGGAGTACTGTCAGGGCTAGGGTGGCTTGTGGTCTAGGGCCCGCCCCACTCTGCATTCGGAGTTGCCCTTGTGGCAAAATGCATCAGTCCTCCTTGGGAGGGCGTTGGTGGCTGATGTGCTTTAAACCTGCTTGTGCATTTAAGTTGCATCCATGTTTGTAGATCTGCGCAGGTTTCCCTGTCCTTTAGCTGCTGTCTGCTGCGTTTCCGCCTAATGCGTGAGGTTTCACATGCTCACGCCTAATGCGTGAGGTTTGGCATGCTCACGCCTAATGCGTGAGCTTTGGTTGTCGGGTCGCGTGCGTAAGCACCGAAGGCACGCTAACTTACGTGACCGCGCCCTGCCTCCTGCGCTCACTATTCTGGATTATTCCTAGGGAGTGGCTGTGGTTTCTTCCTGCTCCCTTTCCTGTTTCCCACAGCTCCAGCGTTTTGGATTGGGATTTCACCGGAGGCTTTCGGTGTTCATTGCAGGGGGCGTGGCAGTTTCCAGCTTGCTCCGTTTTCAGCTTTCCAGCATTGAAGAACCGAGTTGGAGCATTTCAAGGGGATGTTTCGTCCATCTGAGTAGTAGAGTAGGTCGTACTCTACAGGTAGGGAATAGGAATTCCTAGTTCCTAGTTCTTGGCTAAATAAGTTGGAAATCGCTTTCCTGTCTTAAAGGTGATAATTAAAGCTGCCAAATGCATTATAAATGATTTCTAAAACACAGAAAGTTCGAATCCTTTAATGTTTTATTCCTCAAGTAGAGGGTTGCAATCCATTGCTGGCAAGGGTTGTTGATAGTGTTTCTGGGGAACGCAAAGCTTATCTGAATGCACGTAAAATCTGTTTCTATTGCGAAATTGTCTAGGCGCATTCCCTTCTTGTGAATTCTGGCTAATAGGTCAAATGGGTTATTTCTTGCTGATGATGTTTATGTGGTATTCATTTAGTTTGTCCTCCAAAACTTTGGTAAAGGAGTTTATTTGCTGAAGTGTGTTGTTATTTCTTTGATGAAGAATCTGTCGCCATTCACAAGAGATTGAAAGTCGCAATTCACAAGAGATTGAAATTCGCTATTCACAAGTGATTGAAAATTAAACAGCATAATTATTAAAGAGTTATATTCTTGAATACAACTGTGTAGGAAGATTATCGGATTTTTAGAGAGCTTGTTTATAGGCTTGTGTTTTAGAATATCCTCAGTTTTGGAACAAAGGTTATAGCTAACTTAGAATTTGCAGAATATTTTGTTACTAACTTTTCCTTTTCAGATCTCCTTCCCCGCAGTTCCCTTCCCAATTCCCTTTTCCCCTCGCTTGATCACTCCAAGATTCTGTGTAGTAACTACATTCGGAATTGGAGGTATCGAGAGGTGGGCCCTTATAACTTCACGACAGACCCTGAGGAAGACGTCGCCTGACACATGGTCAGTGTCACAACAAGGGAATAGTAGGTATGCACAGAGGGTGACACAAAAAGAGGTCACCATATTGCCCATCAATACAATAAAATTGACCCCACTGCCAATTGAGAAATTGGCAAGGTGTCACTTCATCCACGGAGCCACAACTTTCAAACAGCCATGATCCAGGAAACAAAAAGGAAAAATGCATGACAAAAAGTCAGTATTTTTACTTTCAGGGATTCAGGTCTCTTCAAAAGCATCTTGATATTTTTAGTTGTAATATGGCCACTGAGAAGGTCTCACATCTGCCATCAAAATGTTCCTCTGTTTCTGTAGGTGTGTCATACCACTGGTAAAAACACTGCACGCCTAAGTCAGTTTCCCGTACCCACTTCATGTCATTTCCTGGGTCCTCACGCTTGTACTATGTAATTTTGTGAAAGATGAGTTATAAATGAGATACTATCTGTATGTTAACTTTTGAAAGACAAATTACAAACGACATACCCTCTTTATGTAAATTTGTGAAAGACAAATTATAAACGAAATACCCTCTTCATGTAAATTTGTGAAAGACAAACTATAAATGACATACCCTCTTTTTAGGTTTCGCCTGGGGCACGGAGCTCCTAGCTCCGCCCCCAGGAGAAATCTTTAGTTTTGCAGTATGGGGGACTTGAATCCGCCCTCTGTTCCATTGGCTAGCTCCATAAATGGAGGCTAGCCATTGGAACAGAGATCTGTCCGTCATTCACGGACCAGATTCGTGGGCGTTCCTGCATTTTTTTCCCACTCCACCCTTTTTGCATCGTCATTGGGCGGTGGGCGGAGTTTCGTTTTTTTTTTTTTGGTGTTTGTTTTCCTCATTTCATGCCGACCACGGCCACTTGAAGAAGTCCAGGTGAGTGCGTTCCTTCCCCCCCTCCCGCTGTCCGTGTCTTTCCCGCCCCCCCGCTGTCCGTGTCTTTCCCGCCCCCCCCCTCCTGCTTCCGTGTCTTTCCCGCTCCCCTCCCGCTGTCCGTTCCTTTCCCGCCAACCTCCCGCTCCCTCGGATGAGGACTGCAGTGAAGCAGAGGCAGGCTGCTCCACCAGAACCTCGAGACAGCAGGGCATTGCCAATAGGTACCACGCCGCAGAGGAGGCGTGTGCCCTCGGGCACGGCGCGAAGCAGCCTGAAGGTGCTATAAACAGAGGAACCCAAGAAACCGCATTCAGCCAAACCTCTTACCGCGTGTCCCCGCGCACCTTGTTAAACCCACAAAGATTTCCTTTCAGTAAAGGATGCTCCGGACCACTAGAAAGTCTTCGATAGATAGCTCTGGCGTCATCTAGCGACCATATTGGGGATTATAATCCTGACAAATACAGCTCGTTAGCTCTCCGGCTCCGTCTGGGGGACATGGCTTTATCCTCACTCCCCCGCAGGTTTGGTACGTCCATCCCCATGTGATACATGAGCCTGCCCTAAATCGTTACGTTTAATGGAAAGTAGCTGCTGTCTTTTACAAGCTTTGGGGACAGTGGCTGACGTTGCAGACACCTGGCTGGGCTTGGTAAGTGGCCCCTGCTTGGGGTGTGTTGAGACGTATGTCTTTGAAGGTATGCTACTGTCCTTCAGGGTGAGTAGGGGAGGAGTATTTGTGCTGCCCGAGGTCACATGAAGATTACAGCTCACATTAACGATAAGAAATTATGACAGTAGAGAACACGCACAGCACGGGCATCTGAATATCTGTGCAAAACACCCAGCCCTCCTACTCATGAGTATAGTAATGCTTTGCATATATTTTACACACATACATGGTTATTCGTATTGCAAGATGAGCTGTATGTTTTCGTTCAGAAATTAAAAAAACTGGCAATTTTTCATCTAGCCGTTCCTACATTTTCACACTTCCGATCTAGACGGGTGACTATTGAAGCCAAAATATCTTATTTTTATCCCCCTTTTTCTAATCAAAACCTTCCCCACTTCAATGCAAGTAAATGGTGAAATTGCATTCGCCCTTTTCCCCCGATGTCCAGCCCAAATGTTGGCATGCATTTGTTCTGTTAATTAACAAAAGTTGCCGAAACATTGTAATAATCCAAAACCGACGCATTTCACTTAAATTACACAACCACAGCATCTCCAAAGAAAGTGCTCAGGACCTTGCACATTATGTTAGACAACATGCCACATTATATAATCATATCACTGTTGATATGATATTGTCGAGTTGTAACTACTTTAATGGTTGTTGGAAGGGCGGAGTATGACTTTCAGCATCTACAAGTTTTTGTAACGAACGTATAGAGAAAATATTATATATGTTCGTTTTCTACCCATTTGCTTTGCCTTATGACCGGTTGGATCAGACTTTAACAGCTATTTTATGGTATGCTTATATTGGCAAAGCACTGCAATATTGGGGTGGGTGTGCGTGGGGTGGGGAGGCTCTAATTGTCTTTATGGACATCCGTGAATTGGAAAACTCCCTGTGCCACCTCCGGTGAAAGATGTTGAACATCGTGCATGTCCCTTTCAGTTGTCAGGTCAACTTGGTCTGTCTCCAAACAGTGTAGTTCCACTTAAGGGAATTGAGCCAGCACATCGATCCATTGTTTGCTGTGCTGATTGTTGAGGTTGCTTTTGTTTCCTTAAGTCGCATGCGGCAAACTGGATAGCCCAGAGAGGGGTGTTGTTCTTAAAGCCCACTTCACTTGTCAGAATATTCCAAGTCAACAGAACACGATGTTTTCAATTTTGGGTTTATATTTAACAAAATGGTGTATTAATCTCAACAAAGTAAATGAAGACAACAGTCACTCGAATGCACTGACTAAGATATTAAATGAGAACACAAAACGATTACAATGGCAGTGGATCGATCTAACTTCCTTGTTCATCTCCGACAGGGTAAACATTTTGTTGCAGATTGAGTCCAGCAAGTTTCAAATGTGTCTACAAGGTACTCTGATATGACACAAACAGTCTAATTTTGTGGATGCAAATCTAGGGCATTGAGATTAGAATTGAATATTTTTCACCCCGAAGATACTTGTATCACACTATGTAGTACTAGTAGGTAAAAGACTTACAAGAATATTGTTATTTCTGCTTTCAATGTGCGGTGTAATTAAAGTTATGAGTTGACTCGTTGCAATCATGGACACTTTTTCAAAATTATGGCCATTCAAGCAATACCACATTCTAAAAGTGGTAGTCCTGGTTGCACTGAATTCAAGCAATTTCACAAAAGTGCTTATTCACAGTACTTTGTCAAAAAACGTTTTCCATGGTGTTGAGCACTATTCCGGTAAAATAAAATGTATGTATATATTTTCGTTTTGTAAATAAAAGGGTTTCAGCCCTTTCATGGTCACTCCCAGTTGCAATTTGGAAAGAGTAGCAAGTGCTATTTTAAGAGTCAGTAATCATTTTCCTCACAGGGCTTTTGTACATTACAAAAAAGCACCTTTACAGTTGTAAACCTTTTGCAGATCACAGTATTTGCGAGCTCACGGGGGCTTTATACATCTAGGGACTGTTGCACCCTAGGGGTTTTCCCATTCTGTGTCTACGGGAAAATGTGTTGGTATATATGTGTCCTTGTTTCTTGCCTGACAGTGGCCAGAGTTCATTAGGAAACCAGGGCTGCTTTTAAGGCTGTACATGTTGGTACAAAGAACAGTGTAGTAAGACTCATTTAGGCCTGTTTTGTAGTTGGGACACTGAAGATAAAATATTGCATCAACTTCAAGGGTCGAGTGCATTACTCTTGGGTCCAGAGAATAAGTTAGGAGACCTATTCGTCTGGCAATATTTTTTAGAGATTTTTGTATATCTGAAATGCTGCGAGATTACCGTTGACACTCCTGATTGTTAATTATCCCCTGGTTAGTCCTTCAGTTTCCCTTCATATAAGTGAAAGTGACCTTTGATAATGTGTGTAAACATTTAAAGTAGTTTTCACTTCGTAAAATGTTTTGTAATGCTGGAATAATTAGAGTTATTTTAGTTTAAAACAATTGTCTCATTGTTATTTTCAATATTCGCCATCATGGCTTTTTTTAATAATAAGTACAACAGTAAAATATTTTCTGGCTTTTTTTACTATCATTCTTTATCCAAATCTAGAAGTAGTGCTGCACCCCCCCACCCAATCAGTGATAGTCCGTTGATAAGATACCAGAGTGATATGCTTGCGTTCTTGCATCTGTACATGTACTGTGCACCAGGCCTTTAAGTGGGATTAAAAAACTGGGGGGTCTCTCAAAGGGGCGTGGCAGTGTAATTAGTGTAATGTAGTGTAATGCCGCTACAGGAGAGAGAAAACTGGACACTATTACCAAATCTACTTGAAATGCCTGTTGACTCAACCCCAGACGGATCTTTTCTTTGGGAGTCCGACCTCTCGCCCGTTTGTCCTCCGCCGGCCTCTGCCACAAATATTTGGCTGTTTTTCACTTGTCTCTGGCGCCCGTGAAGCCTGCGCCTATTGGTAGATTAATGAGTCTTTTCGAAGAAATTCGCCTCTGGGCGCATTTCTTAAATGTTTCCCAACCTCGGGTCGCACAGAGGCAGCCGGCTCACGAGAGTGCATGTGCGCAGGCCGCTCTCACAACAGGGTGTGCCAGTACTTGCCTGGATCGGGGGTACGAGATTGCGTGAAGATACAACCTGAGGTGAGCAGTAACCCCCCCCATCCCCCCCAGGTCCCCTCCCCCACCCGTCGGAGCTGGGATCGAGAGCCTGCGGGCGTGCGGTCTAAGTGTGGAGTGGGCTAAGTAACTGTTTCTGGAGGCCACACAAGCGCCTCGTTGTGCAGTGAATAAATAGCATATAAAGAGCCCAGGCCTACGTGAGGTGCACTGGTCCTGCCAGCAGGGGGAGTCTGGAGCTGGTGACTGCGGCGGCTGCAGTGAAGGCGGGCCCCTGTGTACCCAGCGCCGGAGGTGGTGAGTGCGGCGCGGCCTAGCACCAGTTAATGGCGGATGCAGGCCGGGTGCGGGCTGCAGCCTGTGAGCTGCAGAAAGGTGCTAGGGGGCGTGGGTGGTGCCGGAATTCACTGCGGCTCTTGGAATTATGCTCTGGGGCTCTGTGTGTGTGGGTGTCTGGCTCTGTGTGGGTGTCTGGCTCTGTGTAGGTGTCTGGCTCTGTGTGGGCGTCTGGCTCTGTGTGGGCGTCTGGCTCTGTGTGGGCGTCTGGCTCTGTGTGGGCGTCTGGCTTTGTGTGAGCGTCTGGCTCTGTGGGCGTCTGGCTCTGTGTGGGCGTCTGGCTCTGTGTGGGCGTCTGGCTCTGTGTGGGCGTCTGGCTCTGTGTGTGTCTGTCTGGCTCTGTGTGTGTGTGTCTGGCTCTGTGTGTGTGTGTCTGGCTCTGTGTGTGTGTGTCTGGCTCTGTGTGTGTGTCTGACTCTGTGTGTGTATGTCTGACTCTGTGTGTGTGTGTCTGTCTGTGTGTGTGTGTGTCTGGCTCTGTGTGTGTGTGTCTGGCTCTGTGTGTGTATCTGGCTCTGTGTGCGTGTATGGCTCTGTGTATGTGTCTGGCTCTGTGTGTGTGTGTCCGGCTCTGTGTGTGTGTGTGTGTGTGTGTGTGTGTGTATTTGTGTGTGGGGCTCTGTGTGTGAGCAATGCCAATAGCTCTAACTTTTCCAAAGGCGAAACCATTGCATTGTAAATGCTTGTTTTAAGAGGCAGTCCTATTACCCATTATTTGACTGTTTTTAATCTGGACTGAAAACCTGCATGCACGTTGTACTGTCTTCTGAAATAGTCCTGTTTTTTTGTACCATGCCTTACTTGCAAGCCGCTCTCTGATGCAAAGCTTGCTGTATGATATTATTTATTTACTCACAAATTTATGTTGTGTATAATACAAATGTATAGCTCTATATGAAAAATCTTGTTTTCATTTTTGATGTTAGGATAAGTTCCCACAGTTTTCTTAGTGAACGGATCATCTTTATTGTCCAGCTGACTTTTGACATGTGATGCATTGAGCGGATAATGAGGCTTATAGGATCTGTACATTAGAAGAGTATGAACGCCAAGCTAAACAAAGTCTCTGATTCTGAGTTTGAAGATAATTTCCGATCACTGCAAGAATTACAAGTTGTACAATCATTATAAACTCACCCGCTGTTATCCCTTGATAGATTTTTCGCAGGACAAACCTGCCAGAATTTAATTGGGGAAATGTGTGGTTAAAAAGCACTGCATGTGGCTTCGGGTGCAAATCCGCAAGCTGTTTCTCTTTCACCCTTTAAAACTCAGAATAGGTGTTATTTGCTGCAAATTTCTCTTTTTGCTAACACCCTTAACATACACATCACATACAATGTGACTTCAAAATGTGGCTAGGTAAGATTTTGCGCAATGCCAAAACCAAGATACCAATAATGTCTAAGGGGTGTTCAAGGGAAGAGCTGGAAAACGGCCACCCATATATTCAAATGTCCTCTTTGGACAGAGGTTCACAAAGGACAAATTGCTAAATTATATCCTGTTCCCGAGCAAGAAACAATGTTAGAATGTCAGATGATCAGTCCAAGAAAGTATCAATCCAAATCTTGTATTTTAGTATTCTTCTTTATTTTGTCATCCCGCTCAAAGGCCATAGATCTTTTACAGATGTTTCATGTCAACAAATAGCTGGTGTAGCCAAGATGTAGCCAACACATGTTTCGTCTTGGGTATATCACCCATTGACTTCCTCAGGGCAGTCGTTAGTTTTGAAACAGGTCCGGTAGAGTCCAGCTAAGCCTGTAAATAATCCCATTCAGCATGGGTCTTAGTACAACTTGTATCCCAGGCGGTACAAAAAGGTGGTATAAGCATATTTCTCAGTGTTACTTTTTTTCCAAGTAGTATAGTCAAGTATATAAATATGTATCGCGTTCGGAGAGTACTCCGGTCAGGATGAAAAAACGGCTCGAGACGGATTTTCATCCTGACGGGAGTACTCTATGACTGGGGGTGAGTGTTTGATTTGTTTCAAGAACTCCGTCCATCATCCCCTTTGGTATCGCTTTGTTCGTCCTGAGTTGGCAGGGTATGCCCAGACGTGGGTCTCTTGCTCACTCTATCACTGGATTCAAGATAGTCTGGCTGTTGAGGATTATGAATCCGAAACCGGTCCCAGGATGCTTGTTTCCGGTCCAGGGAAGACATGACTTGGCAGTTAGGGCTGGACTGGTCCCATGAGGCACAGGGTCAGACTGATTTGCATATGGCCATGTCTGAACTGGGGTGGTGGAGTGAGCTAAAGAATGATGATGGATTAAACCCAGATCAGTTGACTGGGGGTGAGTGTTTGATTTGTTCAAGCACTCCGTCCATCATCCCCTTTGGTATCGCTTTGTTTGTCCTGAGCTGACAGGGTATGCCCAGACGTGGGTCCCTTGCTCACTCTACCACTGGATTGAAGATAGCCTGGCTGATGAGGATTATGAATCCGAAACCGGTCCCAGGATGCTTGTTTCCAGTCCAGGGAAGACATGGCTTGGCAGTTAGGGCTGGACTGTTCCCATGAGGCACAGGGTCAGACTGATTTGCATAAGGCCATGTCTGAACTGGGGTGGTGGAGTGAGCTAAAGAATGATGATGGATTAAACCCAGATCAGTTGACTGGGGGTGAGTATTTGATTTGTTCAAGCACTCCGTCCATCATCCCCTTTGGTATCACTTTGTTCGCCCTGAGTTGGCAGGGTATGCAAAGACGTGGGTCTCTTGCTCACTCTACCACTGGATTCAAGATAGCCTGGCTGATGAGGATTATGAATCCAAAACCAGGCCCAGGATGCCTGTTTCCGGTCCAGGGAAGACATGGCCTGGCAGTTCGGGCTGGACTGTTCCCATGAAGCACAGGGTCAGACTGATTTGCATATGGCCATGTCTGAACTGGGGTGGTGGAGTGAGCTAAAGAATGATGGTGGATTAAATCCAGATCAGTTGACAGGGGGTGAGTGTTTGATTTGTTCAAGCACTCCGCCCATCATCCCCTTTCGTATCGCAATGTATGGGTGTGAAATTAATATTTCAAATGCAGACTCATCAGTGGAGGTACAAGCTCACATTCCAGAGTATAGAAATTGTGTTTCAGGTAAATCTTCATATGCTGGCCTGAAATCAACGTATGCAGTCAGTACATACTAAAACGATAATATATAGTCCCAGGAGCAACTTTATACGCTCAGATCGAACCTGACATGGCTACGGACAGCCCCACAGGCCTAGATACTGCCAGGGTGTGACAGGTACAGCCACATATGCTGAACTACTGTCTTTGTGTACAGGTAACACTATTATACATCCGCCTTAGCCTGTTATACTGAGGAGCCTCCATGACATGTCAGATACAGTCAACACATGTCCAACTAAGGCAGCAATGCGCTAGACAAAGCCTCATATGCCCAGGGACTTCCAGCATATGCAGGTGCAGCTACATGTGCCTAGTCACAGTCATTTCATGGGAGGAACAATTCAGCTGCCCAAGAACAGCCACATATGTTTAGTAACAAAAGTATTCCTGCCAGACATACCACTGTATGGCAAAGCATTTAATGAAATGATGTAGCCCCATATGCAAAGAGACACATTTCGTATATTAACCATTGCCTCAGGTACCCATAATCTGTCCTAGTGGCCATCCTTTGCCATTTGCAACTAATTATGCCTAGGTACAACTATCATCAGCCCAATAATATGCATTTTACATTATTTTATAAACTCAGAGCCCAAGCTTTCTCCACGATCAACCTCGTATGATATGCACAGCCACATCAACCAGGCGACACCCCTTGTATGTCAAGATGCAGGCTATTTGGTGAAAGTAACAGTCGTCGACTGTGGCTTTCAGCCTACATTTGGAGCTGCTGGATAACCATTTATGATGAGGAAGTAGAGTGTTTATGGGAATTCATTGGACAGAGGAACATCCCCAATGGGGATCTCTCCTTAGGGATCACTGCTCTGTTGTTTTGCAGTAACATGATCCCTACTAGGTTAGCACCAAATAAATAAGAACATTCTCAATATCAGTAATTCTTCCTTTGTCCTGGGGAGTACCCTGGGAGGTCCACTTTTTCCACAAATGTGCTGTCTCCATTCGGCTGACTCTAGTGTCCATTTTGTATTGAAAATGATTCTGTTACCATGTTGTACAAAATACCAGTGCCATCAATTATCTCTGCACCCTTGATGGCATGGTAGAGGAAGTGATTCCAGCATCCACTAACAGAGATGGGTGCTGCCAGTGGATTCTTTAATTCCTGAATCAGTGGTACCACTGAGGGTGGATCAAGGTATGTACAGCACAT
Source organism: Lissotriton vulgaris (assembly GCF_964263255.1). Classification (NCBI taxonomy): domain Eukaryota; kingdom Metazoa; phylum Chordata; class Amphibia; order Caudata; family Salamandridae; genus Lissotriton; species Lissotriton vulgaris. The sequence goes on along the minus strand of NC_141693.1, from coordinate 971,128,665 downwards.
GCGAGTCATACATTTTGCATACAAAATATTAAAGCAGGATTACACTCATCCCCAGGCATTCATGCCTGAAAATAAGAAATGATTTAGATGATGCTGGATACATTCTCAACTCACTTAAAAAGAGGAGATATTGGCAAAAACAGGAGATCACTGGAAAACTTCAAAAAGTTTGCATTTGTGCCTGATAAAAACATATCCAAAGCACCACTGCATGCAAAATAAGATGACATTGATGTTGGCAAAGTCCTGAAAAGTGTCCGAATCGTCTGCTATGAAGGTGAGGCGAAGGCAGGAAATTAGGATAGTGAGAAAGTAGTTCAACAGCGCAATGAGCAGCAATATGACTCCGAGTACAGACTCTTTACTAATGAGCTGAGAGATTAACTACAGCACTTAAAGGAACAATTCAGACAAAGGTGACAAGGTCTACAGAAGAGTGTTTATCACTGACAGAAGGTCAGACAGCAATAAAACATTAAAGAAGCAGACAGTATGTATCTGTCCTAGATGACCTGCCTTTGGACTTTCACCACTAAATCTTAGATCTTTTTGAGCCAACAGTTAACTGCTAAGCAAACCCAAGTCCTCCTTCTAGTTACTTTCTAGTTTGCTATCTAAGTCAGTCAAATCCACTTCTTCTTAATCTCCTGTCATTTAATATCTTCCAACCCTCATTATGAATGACTAAGTGACTTGCAGCTCTGCCTTCATAAAACAATCCACATTTGTTTAAACATCTTAGCTTAGCAGCTGCTAAAGACATGATGCTTTGGGTGCAGAGGTAGTCATCAACAGATGGATGGGCTTCCCACAAGTGCAAACTGATATGGATGGTATTGTACACTTCTTTAATCAACAGTTGGTTTGTTATGCAGGGACACCAACATTGTATATGTACCTATGGGGTTTAACATGCAACACCTAAATCTTTGGCTCCATGGAAGGATCAACATTGAACCATTATTGATGTAGTTTATTTTAGAACAGTTGTGTGCATAGTCATGAAACTGTGTTTTGAGATATAAAAAAATAATCATGGGTCTGCTTGAAATATGGATATAATTCATGGTTTGCAATGAAACATGGATTTCAAAATCCTGATAGCCCCAAACTTTTCTGTAGAACTATCCACTGCTGTTTATTTAACCGCATGCGCTAACGGGTTTTCCCGCTGTGCGCTGAAATTTGAAAATCGCGCGGTTTGTGACAAAGCCAGCTCGTCATCCGCGTAGCGCAGGTAACGCCCATGACGAGCTGGCTTTGTCATCCGCAGCGAAGGGGTTAAGAAACATTATGTTCTTGAAATGTAAACAAACTAGCCCATTCAAATTAAAATGTATGTCCATTTTAAGCTTCACCTTACAGAGAACAGTTTCAGCACTCCCCATCTTTTTACAGGCAATATGAATTTTTACAAAAAGTTGCCAATGAGATGCTTTGGTGACATCATAAACCACAAGGCTGTGGTTCAAACTCAAATTTCCTTGTCATTTGGAAATGACACTCAGCACAGGACTGAGGCATAATGGTTACAATCTCACTTTAAATGTCATTTTTCTCCCACCAAAATTAAAAATAGTAAGGAGTGGTGACTGTGTTTTTAGCCTTTTGTGTCTGTCCTGAAACCAACAATGCAAATCTGGTGGATTAGTGGACTACTGCATCCACTATAGGGTCCATGTGTTTGATCTCATGGTTACAGGTTCAAGTCCTGCTTGCTTCAATCAGCCTTTCATCCTTCTGAGTTTGATAAAATGAATACCGTTGAGTTGGGTAACAATAAACATCTGTTATTCAGTGCCAAGGTACTCTTTTGGGTGAATGTGCACTTTACAAATACACATGTTATGTTTATGTTATTTCAACCATCAATCCCTCCAAAAGGATAGATATAGAGGAAACAGATCGTTGTTCATGTAGGACAGAAAATAGTCATTTCTGTTGTAACTTCGACAATAAAGAAATGCATTTGGATCATTTGAATGGTTGTAAACTGCATGTCTTCATACTCAGCATAAGACATTTTTTGATATTTGTAACTTTATGACCATCCAACTCTGATGTTATACATAACTTCTCAAATTTGTAGCCCAAATGGATGAATTCATGGGAAATTCGGTATGATGTCAATGCCATAGCCAACATTCCAACACATCTGTAATGCAATTTCAACATACTGCAATGTGCAAAATTTCGGGGAAAGTTAAAAAATTTGAATCGTTGTATTTTTACATTGTTAGTGAACTATGCACATGAATATATAAGCACCAATTGGGGAGACCAATAACATATTTTTCATTCAATGCATTAATTTATAATATCTAAAAACAGAAGTTACCCCTTATAATTTGATGAGTTACACTGTTTACGTATCCCAGGCCATGGTCATATGAGTAGCAGTAGATATCCGTCCTGTCCCCATCAGATAACTAAATAATTTTGTTAACACAATTATCAAAGTGCTTCTCACGTCACCCTAGCAAAGTTTTTGTCCAGGGGGACATTAAGGAGAGCCACATCTCATCTTTACACACACCACAATACTCTTCACACATCTCTTTTCAACATTTAGAGTCCTCCTACCATAGGGAAAACTACATGCAGAGATCTACATGCAGGGAGACTCTTCACCTGAATGGTATTCACCCATCTTGGCCAGAAACATATTCCCCCAGTAGTAGGATTATGGACCTCGTTCCCCTTACATAAGAGAGTTGACACTTTTACAACTGAAATTATGACCGTAAAGTTACCACTAGGAAGTCTAAGACTGTATTTCAGGCATTCACCTGAAACCAATGTCACTGACACATTCTAGAAAATTGTGTATCTATGTCGTATCTCAACCCTCGATTTATTGTATCTATGGTGCAGAATCTCGTTCTTACGTAGAAGTCTGGTGGTGTGAGGCGTCCACAGTCTAGCTGGTCTTCACGCCGATCCTGGAAAAGAGAGAGAAGAAAGTGAAGCAAAACAACGTAGCAAGAGGGTAGCAAAATGGGAAGAAGGACAGACAGGAAAGGGGAAAGAAATGGGAAATAAAAAGAGAAGACAGGCTTTGTTCTGCACCTGACAGAACAGCGAGGAAGTTGTTGTAGAAGTTGAACCTCTCAAGAGGTTTGCAGCCTCCTTCACTATATTTAAAGGTATTTTGTAAAATAGGACAGGTTTGTAAAATCCCCAGGCCTGCATGCCATAGCGGATGAAACTCATGTTGGCTGTTCTCATGGATACATGGTGTATTTAAAAAAAACTGAAATAAAAGACAAAAATGTATATTTTTTGCACATTCTTTATTACTATTTCTTATAGACTACTGAAAACTGTATGATGCGAAATGTAGTGACTTTCCTGTATGTTTCTTTAACTAATCCTGGAAACCAAGAGCCTAATGATGATATTGAAGAGGAAGAGGAGATTGTTGATGCCACACAGGAGAACATCTCTATAAACACCTCATAGCCGGACAGCAGTCTCCCACCAATGATTGTCCTACAGATTGCAAGTCCCCAGACAACAGCTAAAAATCCACAGCTTCTCATCCCTGCTATGAAGGACTCGCCTCCAACCATCTCTCAGCCTGCAGGCCGACCACCCTACTCCATCTTCTAACCCAGGTGCATCTTCCATCTTCTGAGGGACGGAAAACCCCTGTTGAGAATGACTTCTTCCCGGTTCATCATTCTCCCTCTCACCACATCTCAGATGTCAATGATGTACGTGAAGGGAAATCTACTTGCATTGTCAGACTTCCATGTATGTGGGTTTGTGGAGGGGTAATGGGAAATCCTGTACTTCAGGAGTATCAGTTTTTTTTTCCAAAAACATTCCTCTGTGCAGGGGGTCAGTTTTTTTTCCAAAAACATTCCTCTGTGCAGGGGGTTAATATGAAATGGAGGACACTTTAAACAATGAGTACACACACACAGCTCCCAAGGTTGATGAATAGACAGACCTGTGTCTTGGAGAACATGGAAAATGATATTTCCAGCACATTGTTAAGTTGCACCAGTAACATCTCTGGGTGTTGACGGAGGACGACGGAGGACAATGCTAGGTGCAGTGAATTTGCCATACAGATGGTTCACTCCCTCTCCCAAAGGAGCCTGCCACAAGTTGCAGGGTCAAGTCATGCACCTCAGTCAACAGGGGATGAACACCAACCTACAGAGACCACCCCAAGCACATACCATACAGAGAACTCAGTTGCATCCTCTTACAAACACACCTGCTCCCCCTCCACAGCTAGATCCTAAAATCAAGGTGCATTCGGTATTGCCTGTGCAGCCACACTGATGACCACCCATAGGGATTGACAGCACCCATGATACATGCCCCAGCACTCACTGACCCATCCACACAAATAGACTACATCTACTAAGTATGTAATAGAAAAATATACTTTGAAAAATGTATTGAGTAAATATCAATTGCACCTACTTGTGTGTCATCTAACGTGCGCCTAGCCAAAAGAATGGGCGTAGGTGATTAATGTAATGTAATATATTATTGTGTTTAAGGCTCTAAATAATTTAATAACAATATTTAGTGACACACTCTCAGACAAAATGTGCTCAACAGACAGGGAATAGTATAAACATATTCAAGAAAGCATTTTATGTATCTTTTTAAATAAATAAAAAATATTTAATGAGGCATGCTCCCATGCTTGTCGAGGTTAAGAAGCTCTGACGGGGGATGGATCAGAGCTACAGTTGACCCTGGGGTAGAAGCCCCTGGCACTGGGCTCCATTCTCTGATCTGCCATGTAACTGGGACGGGCCCCACAGGTACCAGGAGGTTTCCTCTGCTTGGCCGAAATAAGAAGCTCTGATGGGGCCCCAGGCCAGAACTTTATGAGGCCCCCACACAACCCCTTGCTTGAGTCCCAGCTTGGGCTCTGAACACGCAGACCATAGAGTCCCTTCCCCCTGCATTGGCTAGCGGAATCTCTGTCATAAAAGTCTATGTGACCAGAAGGCTGTCCTTCAAGCCTGGCTACCTAGCTGCTCCAAGACTGAACTTGTGATTGTGCTATAGGAATGAATGACTCACCCAGATGGCTAGGCTGCTTTGGACGGTCCACCTGAGGGTTAATTGGAATTTCTGAGCCCAGCCGATGCTCCAGGAGCTTGATGCGCTTGCTCCAACAAACCCCTCTGTTACTAGGTGTGCACAGAGTACAAAAAAGGCAGGTGACCTTCCTCTGCATTATTATGGACAACGTTCTAGGAACAGCCTTGTTGTCTGGTCTTTCTCTTGGGTCACTGCAAAGACTTCAGGCAACCTGCTCAGGGCCCCAAAAGCCTGGGCTTGCGGCTGCGGCTGCTTTCCAGCCTTGTACAGTGGGCCTTTCTTCCGAGCCTGCCATCCCATAGAGCAGGCAAGGTCAAGAAGCTGACATCCCCATGTAGGATGGCTTGCTTGGGAACAATCTAGCCTGCACCATACTCTTATCGTTTGGGCACACTTATTCTTCTTCGACAGCCTCATTTGTTGTTTCAAGCAAAGAGGTTCCACACTGCCGCAACTGCCTGAATTGAGGGCCTACCTTTCATGTAGGCCATTCCGCACTGCAAAGATCACCTATCCTGGCATCTGGTGCCCCCCCAATTGGTGCCCCCAATAGTCTGATGAGAGTTGACGGGGTCAGCTGGTGCTAGCCAAGATGCACTTTTCCACTGAGGGCATTCCAGCAGAAGCTCAAAAGGACCATTATGTGGGGTGTTCCGGCTGCCCAGGATAGCACCCCTGTACCTCGCAAAGGCTGCATCTCAGTGCCCCTCTCCCTTCAGTTGTTGTGGGGCAGGCTGGGCCAACTAGTACCCATGTGATTGCCCTGTCCCCCTAGTAGGCAAGCAGGGTCCTTCAACAGCTGGCTCCTGAGGGATGCAAAGTTGGTCTGGGATGAGCACACCTCCTCCTGTCCAGCAAGTGTGCCGACCTGATTGATGCTGCCAGTAACAGATGCTTTCCTCAAAGATCCCCAGTGGTTTGCATTCCACTTCTTAAAGGGACAAATGGTGCTCTGTCACAAGAGATTGAGCAATAACTTGTCTGTGATGCCCCTGGATTTCTGGGGCTGCACACACTCTACACTGAATGGATCAGTATGTGTCTACCCTTCGCCGACAGGTGTGGGTAACCCGCTGAATCCCATTCATCACAGCAGGGATTGCATTTATTTCCCATGAACAAGGAATTCCCAGTAAGTGTGGGTCATAAGCTTGCGTTGATTACCTCCATGCCATTTGTACACACCTCCCATCGCTACTACCAATTAGATGGATTAGTGAGGTCACCAGATCCGCCCCGCCGGGATTGGAAATAGCCCTCTTGGAGCATTTAGAAGACAATCAAACTTGACTTATTCCAGGAAGTAAAAGTTGTAACAAAGTTTCCGTAGATGAATCTGTGAAATGATGATTAATGGCAGAGCAGCTTGAGTGACTGACGTTGCCAGTATGAACCATCAGCCACCTACCCGACAGTACTCAGTCACAGGGCCCGGCCCACCCATTGGGCACCAACTGACAGAGTCGCCCATGGCCACTGAGCACTTGATTGAGGTCTGAGCGTTGGGTGGGCTCCTCCACCCCAGAGGACCAAACCAACACATGGGGATCAGGATGAGTGACCCTGGCCCACCCTGGCCCAGCCAAAAGAGCACATTGCAAGAAACAGCCATCCCAAGGTGGTATTCATGCTCATCCATCACAAACCCAAGTGAATGGAATTGCATCTCCTCCCCGCACTGAGACCTCTAAATACGCTGCCGCCAGGGCTCTCCTATGTCCAATCCTGGCCCGCTGAGGTTTCGAGTAACTAAGAAATGGCCCATCTCCTGCGGCAAAGCGGGCAGGATAAAAAGAGCAAGGGCCAGTAGGGAATCCCAGCTGCTCTCGGAAGAGATGCTGTGCCCATTGAAGCCACTGTGAGCTGTTCAAGTAGCAAGAGGAGAAGCCGTCCCCAGCTGCTCAGGCTTCAATGCTTGTACTCCCAGTAGGAAGCAGGTGAGTAGCTTTGATGATATGGGGGAAACTTGGCCTTTCTCCCCTATGTGTCTCCCACTAGAGCAGTCCCAGCCCACTGGCATGACTTGGGGCTGCCCCCTATGTTAGGGACATGAAGGTGCCAAGCCCTGGCTGCTGCTGTCCCCAGAGGATGATGGATGGATGAAGTGCAGGTGGAGAAACCCGCCTTCATTGCAAAGTGTCCAGTGGCCTGTTCCGAATGGCCGGGCTGGGGGTTCGAGAGGTGGAGATGTCTCGCTCTTCTGCTGTTGCAGGCACTTGCTCATCTGCCTGTTGCAGTGGCAGAGTGGGGCTAGCAAGTGCCTGAAAACACTCTTAAATTCACTGAGACTGGCTCCCATTAGTTACAACCGGATTAATTGAGATGTGAGCTCGGCACTCAATAATTTCCCTGCCCATTCCCTTCCTAGAACCTTAAGGGACTGGGTTATTGAAATATCTATTGGTAGTATTGTTAACCGCTGGACTCCATTGGTCAGGCCTCACGAGAGTGGTGAAGTGAGATTTTTTTTCTATGCATTCCATATATGCCACGAGTAGTCCGGATATCTGTGACTCAGTAGATCTATTCATCTACACCAGAAATCGATATTTGACCTCATGGGCACAGGTTCTGTTTCCAACAGGTCCACTCACCTGTTTAACCTTCTGAGGTCGTTAAAATAGGTTGGGGAACAGCAAGTGCTATTCAATGGCATGGTGCCCAATGGGTGAATATGCGATTGAGAAAAACATGTGATGTTGTGTCAAGTAATAATGTGGCTCATGGGAACCATTTAAATAGAAGCATGGGCGTGTGCATTTACAAGATTAATTTTGGCTGGTACAAATGTGCAGACTTGTATTTGTTAATCCATTCTTTTTCATGGAATCTTCAGAACTGAATATTTATTAGCTTGTCTCGACTGGTACCACAATATTCCAGGCTGTGGAGTTTATTTTAAACGTGTTCCAAGTCTTCATTTTTGCAGAGCAAACATGCCTGATTTTGAAGTTCTGTGTATATCAGGTCTGAATCAACAGTCGGTCCTTCCTGATTTACAGTAAACACATTGACAGCAGGACATCTGTTTTCCTGTTCCTTTTACAATGGGATCAGACTAAGACACCTGCCTTTCATGTCAATTTAAGCTTTGCATCGGCTCCAGATTGAGTTTACTGTAAACACATCTCAAAGTCATTAAAGTGATGTAACCCAAAGTCACCTCTACAATATTTGATCAAGGTGTCAGGACTCTGGGTATAAAATATTCTCATGTTAACAGAACCCTTGTATCTATTTTCATTGAAAATGCGTGTGTGGATTCTGTGGTCTGTTAACAAATAACGGAAGCTCCCGTGTTGCTTGATTTACACCTGTCGTGTCATTCTTTCCGTTTTAAAGTCTCTCACTGCCATTGGTAGCCTGGTCTTTCGTGCATTCCTTCATTTCTCAGGCTCTAGGAATCGGGTTATGCTTGGTTTAAGAAGGTGTAGTATTATGCGGGATGATGGTTAGGTTCACTATGTCATACTCTCCCAATGCCCCAAAATGTGCCCTTTGGACTCACATATGTATTTTAATTGCATTAGTATAGCGCTTTCTACCCCTGACAAGGCATTGAAGCGCTTTTTCGGCAAGTAGCACGCTACTCCGGAACCCATAAAGGATTAGTGGTGAATTAGTATGGTGAAATAGGAAAGTAATTTAAGTGGTGGGTATGTTAGTTATTTGGACTGAGAAGGGTAGTGGAAGGCTGGAAGAGGGAAAAAAGGTTTGCATTTATATAGCACTTGCTACACCTGATAAGGTATTAAAGCGATTTTTTAGCAAATAGCACACAACTCTGGAACCCATAAAGGAATAGTGGTGAATTAGTATAGTGAAATATGTAAGTAATTTGAGTGGTGGATATGTTAGTCAGTTATTTGGACTGAGAAGGATAGTGAAGGGATAAAGGAGGGAAATTGGTTTTCTTTTGTATAGTGCTTGTTACCCCTGATGAGGTGTCGAAGAGCTTTTTCAGTCAGTAGCCACCTCTCTGGAACCCATAAAGGATTAGTGGTGAATTAGTATAGTGAAATATGAAAGCAATTTCAGTGGTGGATATGTTAGTCTGTTTTTTTAGTTTATAGCTGTAGTAAAGGGATTTGGGGTGTGTAAAGGGGAGGTGATGGGGAGTTAGTTTATGGAAATATGAAATTAATTTGAGTGGTGGACTTGTTATTCTGTTTTTTGGATTGTAAAGGAATCGTACAGGGATGGATTGAAGAGGATAGAAGAGGGAAGGAGGGATAGAAGAGGGAAGGGTCAAGAATCTTTTTTTGTTTTTTGAGTTCATAGCCGTAGGAGGGGGTTTGGTATGAGTAAAAGGGAGGTGGAGAGGAAAGAGTCAGAGGTAAGGGTTCAGAAAGGCTTATCTGGGAGATCTGAGTAGTAAAAGAGGTATGAGATGATGCAAGGAGGGGTAGAGGAGTGAAGAATCTAGAAAGGGTTATCTTGAGGATCATAGTAGTGGTATGGGGTTTGGGATGAATGAGAGAGTGGAGGCAGAGGATATGTTGATAGAGATATGGGTGAGAAATAGGGTAGTGCATTGTAAAGAGAAGTAGAAAGAGAGTTGAGATGAGTCAGAGGGTTTAGGCAGAAGATATATTGAGAGCGGTATAGTGTGAGAAAAAGGGTAGTGCATTGGAAGTGCTGAATTAAAAGAAAAGTAATAAATATATAGATACATAACTACATGGAAGGTATGTATATATATATATATATATATATATATATATATATATATATATATATATATATATATATATATATATATATATATATATATATAGATAGATATATTTTGCAGCTCCAACAACACCAGCCTGCCACACTCGCAAGCGGGTGCCCGCTTGACGGGGGTGTGCCCGTCACACACACTCAGCTCCAATCGTTCACCAGGATCACGCCTGTACAGATGAGCGGCACTCACGGGGGTGGTTTTTCCAAAGTTTTATTTAAAAACCTCTAGCACATCAAAGACGCGTTTCGGTGTTTAGCCTTTGTCAATTTGAGCAAATTGACAAAGGCTAAACGCCGAAACGCGTCTTTGATGTGCTAGAGGTTTTTAAATAAAACTTTGGAAAAACCACCCCCGTGAGTGCCGCTCATCTGTACAGGCGTAATCCTGGTGGACGATTGGAGCTGTATATATATATATATATATATATATATATATATATATATATATATATATATATATATATATATATATATATATATATATATATATATATATATATATATATATATATATATATATTTATGTGTGTGTGTGTACATATATAAATATATATTATATATATGTATATATATATATATATATGTGTATATATATATATATATATATATATATATATATATATATATATATATATATATATATATATATATATATATATATATCTGGAAACACTCGAACCACTTCCTGAATTCACCAGCGGCAAACAGGCGAGGAAAGAGACGCAGACCTCCAGAGCTTCAAGTGGGCAATATTTTATTTCAGTGACCCAACACAACGCGTTTCAAGCCCGTAAGCCCTTGATCACGTGTCACAAGATTGCATACACCATGGTATTCAATTTAAAGTGCAAAAAGCGCCCCTCCTACTGTTTACATCACAGACCACATGTGTAAGAACATGGAAAAAATACTGTGCATTGTAGCTTTCTTTTTTTGTGTGTAACAATGTAACTGCTTGTAAAATGAAACGGAATATCACATTTGGCATATTAAACACATTTATACAAGTAATCTAAAACTTGAATTTCATTAGTTAAAATATGCCACAGAACTTATAAAAAATAAATATAGTTATAGTTCTTTATATTTTAAAATTTTCTTTTTACAAAAAGGTAAAGCAACCTTTATCTATTGCCGTATTTACAAGCAGTAATTCAGGGAAAAATAAATAACCGGTTAAATCCGTTTTATCAAAATACCCTGTACAAAAGCTAAGCTGTTATCCGTTGAAATCAACCTCTAAAACAGTTTTTATAAAGTTAGTACACATATATAGTCTATAGTTATGGAGAGGGTTCAAAAAAGTGCTTATAAGTGCATCCCTTACAAAATAGTAAAGTGCAAGTGCAAAGAAAATGGTGCAAATTTCTCTAAATAATCAAATTTGGATCGAAGGGTCTGTTTTGCCATTGACCACAAGAATACATGTAAATAAATTCAAGGCAAATATAGGTATTCGTAAAAACATCCCAAAACCATTTGATTATAAAAACAGTGATGTACACTTCATTGTTTTTTTAAAAGAGAGAAATTCTACATGAGGGAGGAATATGTGCATGCTATATACATGTATTATATTTACAAGGACAAATCTATATATGTACACATATACACACACAAGACTGGGGTACAAGAACCAACGGGATTAAGACCATGCTGTAACTAGTTTGTTATTACAGAAAACTCCGCATGTCTTCCGTCGTGTTCAACCCATTGGGCCATTTGCAATCTAAGTCCAAGATATACTTGGTCTCTAATTGCCGGAGTTGGCGTTCTCTATTGCCCCCTCTTCTCTTTTTATTTACAGCGTCAATTACATAATAAGAAAGACAGTTTATGTTGTTTGCGTGCACTTTCTTAAAATGTCTTGCAACAGGATATGTTGCATCGCTGTGTAAAATGGCCCTAATATGCTGCAAAATCCTGACGTGCACCTGTAGCTTCGTGCTACCCACATAGCGTAGCCCACAGGTGCACGTCAGGACATATACGGCATATTCAGTCTTGCACGTGTAATTGCCAGTTATAGGGTTGGAAGTAGTCTTGAAGGGCGTGTAATATGAGGTCATGTTGCATCCAAATTTGCACGCTCTACATGTGGAACATTTAGTGAACCCTTTCTTTGTAGGCATCCAAGTAGTGACTTTTTTAATCTCAGGGGATACTTTGTCCAGTCTACTGCCCATAGTGCTGCTCCTTCTAAAGGTGATTGTAGGTTTGGCAGCTATCCTAGTTTGCAGGATGTTGTCTGTCAGAACTACAGGCCAATGCCTATTTATGATGGACCTGATCTGACGTTCCTCTCTGTTAAAAGTAGTAATTAACCTAGGAGTGTCTAGCGTCTGATCTGGGCTGGTAACACCGGCTGAGTTGGGGCATTGTTCCTCTGTGAAAAGACTGCTTCTAGGTCTAGTTTTGGCCTTTTCTTCTGCCTCCCTAATTATTTTGGAAGAGTATCCTCTGTCTTTTAATCTGATTATTAAATCAGATTTACACTTTTCTAATTGTTCCTCATTGCTACAGATCCTTTTTATCCTTAGGATTTCTCCATAAGGAATACTAGCAATGAGGTGCTTTGGATGCGAACTGGTCGCATGCAAAGTGATGTTACCTGAAGTCGCCTTCCTGTGTAATGTACTTTCAAGGGTATTATTGTGTACAAAAATCTTTACATCAAGAAACTCGATTTCCTTTCTTTCAATGTGGGAAGTAAATCTTAAATTTAAGTCATTTTTGTTTATCTCATTTACAAACAAAGTAGCTTCCTCTTCTGTACCCTCCCACAGAATGAACACATCATCTATATACCGCAGGTAAGATCTAATGTGGGTGTTATATTCCCTTAGAAAGGCGGTTTTGATATATATATATGCATAAGGAAGGTAGCATTTGTAGGTTAAAGATGCATTCAATAAACTCCAGCTTTCAAATGTTGTTGTACTTTAATTTTTTTTTTTTTTTTTAATTTATTTTGTTATTCAATAGTGAAGCATTTGTAGATAAATAGTTATGATAAAAGATGTACTTATTTATGCAGTCACTGAAATTTTTTCAGAGTAGGGGGATACTTAAAAAAAAATAACACGATCGCGCTGCGGGTATTATACTGGCAGGCGATACCAGCAGCACAATCTTTCATTTTTTTTAAAGAAGAGTGAAAAACCTGGGTGGGGGCAAACGTGGTGCAGGTCCAAGGACCAGTCTCAGACACTCAGTCGAATTCTACCTGGCTTGTAGGGCCCAGGTACAGTGTTGCTCTGGCTGTCCCTGGTGCTGAAGCGGGAGCCGCAGGGGAGCTGGTTTTACAGCTTAGATGATGAGCAGCTGAGATGTTCGTTTGAAGGTGCTGCAGAGTTCACTTGGGTTGCAGTGTCGAGTGAAGGGAGTGGTAGTTGGACTGGCCACCAACAAGCCCTGGCAGAGGTAAGTTCAGCATGAAGCAATTTCGCCTTTACAGGTCCAGGGGGAAATGGTAGCCACCTGAAATTTGGTGGAGGTCACAACTATAGTTCCCATAATGCCCTGGGCCATCAGCTTTAGCCAGTCCCTCAGAGTGCCTGATGGTCAGCAATTCTTTGGTTCCTGGAGCATGCTTTTATCTGCGGGCTGCAAGGGACTAGCGCCATTAGTCCAAGGGTATCTGGAGTTGCCTTTAACTCTCAAATGGGTCCCTCTGTCTGGGGCAGCCAGTCTTTAGTCCAGGATGAGTCTCAGTTGTACAGTTGGAGGGGGGTTGCCACAGGTGCAGAGTATCACACCTTTGTTTTGCGCAGGTCTTTAGGTTGCAGATTCAGGTCTCTTCTTTGTCCTTTGTTGCAAGTAGAACCAGATCTGAGGTTCTAGTGCCAGGGGCGCCCCTTAGATCCTAGAGTTAGGGGTGTGGGTTCTAGTAGCCATTGTGCTACTAGCCACAGTGGCTAATCTGCCCCTGAGGTGACCACATCCTGGGGCGTTTGCCACCTTTGCTACTCAGAACCCTCTATTCTGCCACTTTTAAAAATGTCAGAGACCTTCCTTAGCTATACAGCCCAGGCAGCACATGCTAGTGGTGTGGGGATATACACCTCCTGACTATATAATTGTCCCACCTGCCTGAGTGAAAATGTGCTTGGGGAGAAGGGAATGTCTGCTTCCTCCTTTGGGAGGCAGCCTGGATGCACATCAGAGGTGGTGTAAGCTTTAAAGCTCTCTGCCTTGATGTGCCACTTCACTTGCCATCTTGCCAGTGTCACCTCATTCCCCGCCAGCCCTTTGCTTCTGACTCCTGGGAGTGGTCACACCTCTTGCAGGGGGCCAGATTCCTGTCTTGGTGGCAGCAGCTGCAGGCTTTCAGCAAGGGCACAGGAAAAGCTGGGCCAACCAGGTAGGAAACTTCTGAGATATCCACCTGGGTGCATGTTACATCAAATCCTACATGGGAATAATATCAGGGTTGATGAAACAAGTTGTTTGATACCAAACATGACATATTTCAGTGCGACTGCAATGGAGCTGGCAATCTGGGGGTGCCTGGATGCCAGCCCATTTTATCCTATGGCTCCAGATCACTTATAGTAGCCTTTAATGCAAATAGGCTACTATTGGGATATATAAGCTTGCACTTAGCTGTCTACATTATTTAATATAATGCACCCTGCCTCCTGGGAACTGGAGGGCTACTGGCAAATATTAAAAATAGTGCTTTGACCTTGCCAAACATACTGAGGGCAAAGTTGAGTTTGAGCAGTTTGCACTGCTCATGCAGTCAGTCAGTGGCAGGACTGCTGACATCTGTTTACCTAAGTCATGCAGGGTGGCACAAACAGTGCTTCAGGCCCTGGTGACCCTTTAAACTCCCATGCCCTGGGAACCACCGGAGTCCTGGTTAGCAGACTCCAGTGCACTTTCAGAGTCATACCCATCAGCATTGAGGAAGAAAGTTGTGGGGGCGACCATCCAAAAAGGGCAATTTCCTAAACTTGGCATTGTTTAAAAGTATTTTCTTAAATATCACATAATTGGTCAAATTTAGAATATATTTGCGCTCGGCCAAATAAACTCAATGATTAATAATAGGGTGTTAATAAGCTAAGTAAAGTTTCATTTTTTTTTTAAATGTACAGAGTTTTATATAGCGCAAGCTTGACCCTAATCAGGTATCAGAGCATTTTACATAGCACCAGTTGCATTACATGAGGACATATTCATTCTTGTTAGCCACGGGGAGATTAAGTGATTTGCCCAGATTCACTGGATATTCAGCGTCATTGCCGAGTCTCGAACCCAGTTCCCCAGATTTGAGGTCGGACGCCCTAACCGTTAGGCCAACTCCTCTCCCCTACAAGTCTCTACTGAATTAACTCGGAAGTCAGACATGGCGGACGACAGACTTTGCACATTAAAATTTTTCTGATACTATTCATGATTGCATGGTTAGTAGTGTACTGTTGACAACCTACTCAGTAGAGACTTGTCGGATCCGGTCCTCTGTCAAATTACTTGTTCCTTTGAGAATCATATCACCGAGTTCAAGCATTTTTCGGCGGCTTAGAATCTTCTCTCCTTTTAGGACACCTTCTACTCACCTCGTTGGAGACACTGTCCTGACGCAAATACCATGTCTTTCTCTCTCGAAGACTACATCGCAGTAGTTTAGATACGTAGAGAACCTGATCGAGATACGCTTACGTAGATTGCCAGCAACTTACTGGTCACCCCAATTAGCTATTTCCCCCTTGTGCTTCGTGATTCGAATGGGTATCTGAAAAGGTCCTGAAGAAGGTGGTTGTTCCATCCCTTGTTTTCCACTGAAACGTGCGTCGACCCAGTGTTCAGACTCGTGAACATATGATACACTGTTGGTCATGGAGACGTTGTAACCTTGAGTCTCCTTTCTTTTCAGATGTATTTTAATGTGAATGAAGTATGAGTCTGTATGAAACTGTGTGAGTTGTGGTGTGTATGGTTTGATATATGTAAAGATTTGATTCCCTGGGGGGTATCTGTCTAATAATCATTGGTGTGTACAATTTTTATACTTAAGGTGATAAATGTGTCATCTTTGTGAAATGTTTCAAACAAACAAATGTTTAAAAAAAAGAAAACAGAGTAAAGCAATGAACTAATTTGATATAGAAAAAATGTTTACATGAGAAAATAAACAGCAATAATTAAGTCAATGTTTAAGCTCTGTTCACTTGATTGCACTTCTGTCAAGCCCACCCTTGTAGATAAAAGTGCGTAAACAGAAAAGAAATATAGGTCCTGAGGGAGGTTTTCTCGTAACATGTTTGGCCTTTTCCTCTCTTCTCCCTGACCTTTTCCTCTCTTCTCCCTGACCTTGAATTATCCCTAGAGGGGGTACCCCTTTCATGCATTCCCACACTGGATTTAATCATGCAGGTACTCTGAGTGAAAGACTTTGGTTAAGGTCAGGATTCTATCAACAAGGACTGTAGGGTTATCAAAAACAGGTCTTCTAAATTTCCAGGCATTACCCATTCACTGCAAGTTTACTAAGTTCTTCCTTTGCTGCCAGTAGTAGTCCTCTGTAGGGTGCCGACATCAGCACTTGTTGTACTTTTAAAGGATGGCTTTGAATCCCTTGAACTCAAGTTGAATAGGAAGCCTTTTATGAGATTATGAGTACAAAGAAAGTGCATCTGCCACATGATTTATCACCCATCTGGCCAGACACCAATCATATTTGCAACTGGGAAGGAAAGACTTGTCCTGGAGCACACCCAGTGAATCTTTTGCAATTAGGGCAACAGGGGAGTTAACCAAAGGTGATACTATGACTCACAAATTTAAAACACAGATTAGGACAAATGTGGTGTCCATGGCTATGGCCTGCAAGCTTACTTTTGTAAAGCATTACACTAAAAAGGGGCTCCATTGCCTTTTGGCTACATTTGTGCTATATAAATACCACACCCACATACATCAATACACACAAAGCATCACATGATGGAGCACAGTGGGAGTACTAATTCTACCGTTATCCTTCTTCTAATCTGTAAAAGTGCCTTCAAACAGCTGAAGGGTGATTGAGGAAGGAAATTTGGAGAATTGTACTAGAGCACCTTTATAATGTCAAGGAAAATAATACAGTTTATAGTAATGCAGTTTATAATAATGTGCAGAGTTAATGTGTGGTCATTGATGAAATATAAAGATGTTTTTAAATGCAATGAATGCTTAAAACCGTATAAAATATTTATTTCCTGACCTATCCATGGACATATTTTGTATAATGAATAATAGTTGCATAAATGTTTTCACCAAGTTCTGCATATGTTTCTACCTACACAATGCTTGCTATTAATAAATGAATACGTCTGTTATCTAGAAAATAGATATAAACATTTCCTCATGGGATATTATTTTTGAAAAAGAAAATGAATCACAGGTAGACCAGATGAAACCACTAGATGATAAGAAATATAATGTATGCTATGTAGAGTCATTGTATTCTTGTGAGAAGATGAGGAGTGTACTTCTTCCCATAAGAGCATGGAAAGTTGATTGGATGGCTGAAGAAAGAAGTAACCACAAACTGCAACTTTGATAAAATGTGTTGTTTATTATAGTGAGTGTTCCTAGAACAGGCTCACACAGGGCCTTATGCCATTTTCCCTTTAGTTGTTCCACGCTACTCTTAGACTTTACTGTGTTTCTACTGGGCCTCTCTTTATGAGAATTCTGCTTTGATAGATTATTCAGCCGATTTTGATGCAAAAAGCTTTACACTTGTACTCTCACTCTCTTGAACTGGAACTCTTTATGGGTTCTGACTGACACCTTTTCTCCCCTTCCTAGAATAGGGATTGTTTCCTTTCTGTAAAACGCCTAATGCATATAATGTGATTATTTGATTGACTAATACTGATGATCAATTTTTGTTCATATTTGATGGTGGAGATTAATAAGAATTAACTTGTGACTTTAAAAAAGATGTATTACTAAAAGTTTGATAATAAAACCCTTTAACTCATAACAAACTCCCATTAATGTCTGAAAATAGATTAGTGATTGTGATTATAATGTTAGGTGATATACAGCTCTTGGTCTTCTCTAAAACAATGACTAAGATCCAAGGACCGGAGACGAAGCGGGGATTAGCCCTGATGGGAGGAGGGACCTGATAGTATCCACGAAACACATGAATCGTTAAAAAACAAAACCGTGACCTGGCTTAACAGAGAATGTGGTTTTTCAGTCGCCCTGGCAGACCAGATTTTGGTAACCACCAGAACCGACTGGATAGGTACTTCACACAAGAATATTTTGGGTGATTGTGTTATTATCAACTTTAACAGCCCTGATGATCATAAACTGAGATTTAAAATGAAACTAATCCCAATCCAGCAAATTGGTAGCAGGAGGACAGTTTACGTTATGAGAAGAGGAGCTGTAAATAGTGACCCCAAGTTAGATTAATGCCCGAGTCCATTAGCCCAACCCCAAAATTTGAGGTCTGACAATTGAGGTAGGGATTATAACAAATTGTTGTGAATGTATTAATATTGATTGGTGTTGGCAGAACTGCTTGCGCAAAGGTGAAGTTATATTGATTAGGGGGATTTCCCGTTGGTCGATATTTCATTTGAGAGTGGGAAGAATCATTTGACTATGAAATTTCAGATTTATAATGGATAGGCGAGAGAGTCTTAGATTATTTTCTGAGCACCAGAAATTGATGCTACTTTTTCTGTATAGCAAGCACAGAACATTATTTGTTTGTTTAATACCAGTCTGCCTCAATTTCTTCAGCAGGCTGGGACTTCCAGTTGTTATTGTGTTTATTTATTTTCTAGTTTTTCATAGAGCAAACGTGACCCTTGCTGGGATCAGAGTGCTTTACAAATTGACACAGAGCTGCATAGTGACAACAATCATACACAAAGAAGAACAAGACAGGATATAGGTAACATCCAGAGAAAGGAGGGTACACTTTACAGTGCTCAATGGTAGAGGAGATAACTCAATAAATGCCAACATATCATAGATACTAAAACTGCTGGATCAGGAGTGACAAGAAACTGGGGGGTAGAGTCAGGAGCTCTAAGTTTAAAACACTCCAGTTGCCAGCGAGAGTAGTCATGAATGTGACTGACGAAAGAAGGGCATCAGAATATCTAGGAAAGAAATGTGTTCATAATGCTTTGATTTTTTCTCGAAGGAAATAATTGAGGGATTCATTCTAACTTTAGTGGGTAAGGTGTTCCAAATTCTTGGGGCCATCCCAGAGCGGTTGTACATTTACTTCTTGTAGAATCTCTGTGGTTTCAGAAGAAGGGTGTTGGAGTTTCTTGAAGATCTGAAGCCACCAGAAGTTTTGTATTTCTGAGCAAGGTACCTAGGGGTTTTGAAGTGGAAGGCTTTATGTGTCATACAGGTAATGTTTTGCAGGATTCTCACTTCATATGGGAGCCAGTTGAGGGATTTCAGATCATGGGTGATGTGGTTGTTTTTTTGAGCCAGTGATGAGCCTTGCTGCAGCCCTTAGAGGAGCCAATTTGGATCTGGGCAATCTAGAGAGGGTTGCAGTTCCATAATCCATCTTGAGTATCACTAGGGCTTGCACTGCATGCTTGAAATAGTTGGGGAGGAGGAGGGTTTTCGTTTTCTTAGAATGTTCATTTAGTGATTCGTCCCTTTTGTGGTGGCACTGATGTGCTTCTGCATGTTGAAGTTCTTGTTTAGAATTATTCCCAGTGATCTCGCTAAATCAATTACCTGTGTTTTAACCAATCTTCCATGACAGGTGATTGGTTGGGTGGGGCAATATGAAGGAAATCAGTTTTTTGTGTATTTAGTTTAAGGTGATTGGATGCTAACCAATTTTGAGTTTTCTGTAAAGTTGTATTTAGGGAGCTGATGTCTTCTGGGGAGGCAACGTTTAGGTAAAGTTGGGTATTATCAGCATACATGTGATAGTGGATGTTGGCTGAGCTCAGAAGTACCAATAAAGTCTCCATAAACAGGCTGAAAACAGTGGGGAGCCTGGGGGACATCTAATTTGACCGTAGTAGTCTGTGAAAGTGATTGATTAACCTTGAATCTTTGGGTCCTGTTTTGAAGATAGGATTGAACCAGTTAAGAAATGTTCCTGTTAGCCCCCTGTGCTGTTAAATGAGGTCTAGTATGTTTTCATGCATAACTGTGTTGAATGCCAAAGATAGTTCTAGGAGGACTAAGAGACATGATTGGTTCTGATCCAGCATTTTTAGTGCATCATCCACTATGTGTGTCATAGCCGATACAGTGCTATGCCCTGGACGAAAGCCAGATTGAAAATGGTCTAATAGTTGAAATTGTTCGATGTGGTTACAGAGTTGGATGTGAACACATTTTTCAAGAACTTTCGCCAGGGTAGAAATATTGACGATAGGTCAGACGTTGTTTAAGTCAGTTTGATCAGCTGTTGTATTTTTCGGATGAGGGAAACCTGACCAGCTTTTAGGCAGTCTAGGATTGTGTCTTGAAGGAGTGAGGTATTAGTAATCTTGGTCCAAAGTAGGAGTGTCAAGGGTGAGATCTCCTTGAAGAAATTGCGTGGTAGAGGGTCATAAAAGTGGTTTAAGGGCTTCAGCGATGGTCAAATCTTGAGGATGGCACATTCCTCAAAGGTTTTAAAAGAGTTCCATGATGCGTTGTTTTTGTTGAGTAGACCTGAAAGCAGAGAGGATGGGTTAAAATGGGAGAGTACCCTCTTCTAAGGCTGTCTGCAGGTCCTTTCTTGTTTTCACCTCGTTTGTTATGTCTTAAGTATTTAATCTTTGCACTTGACCGTGGTCCTCCTACAGTATATTCTCATCATAGTCCAAGCACATACAATTCATCATTTTATCTGTTCTTGCCCATTCTGTGGTGGTATCGTCAGCACTTATTGCACATTATAGAATACCTTGAGTGTATCCGCCCTCCCAACGTCTCCACTGGCCATTGTACATGCAGACCTTGGACCACCCTTTTCATCCATTCTTGCATCCTGAGATGTAACCTCTTACCTCTGTTCTTCACCTCCTACTTTACCCTTTTAAATATTCAAATCTTCTTGGAAAGACATTACTAATACTAATCCTTATCATCGAAAAAGTAACAAGTTTCTGAAATCATTTTATAAGTGAGTTGTGTATGTTATCCTAATACCCAACATTTCAATGACATGCTTTGTACCATTATGTAATGTGCTTTAGTTGCAGTGTTTTATCTTGTTTTGGTTTGTATGTCAGTACAAATAAAGGTAACATATTCCTGTATATCCTAAATAAAGCACTTGACACAATGCATAGTGACACTGTATTGATTATATTTATTTTTCGAATGTTTTCAAATTAATATACACTCAAGTACAAAATATCGTTGCTACATTTCCAAGATAAATATTTATTTTATTTTATGAGAATCCCCACATATGCTGATATTACAGAAAGGATAAAATGAAGTGTTTATGTTTTTGTACAAGGACCTACAACATAAGAAATTCAGTACAAAACAATTTGGAAGATTGTTTCAAAATTAGTAACAGTGTCATAGAAGAGCTGAACATACTTTTTACAAATAGCAGGAATGAAGAGGAAGATATGAATGCTGCAGATATCAGTTGTGATTTCCTAGACGAAATCTTGGATGCTGATTTTGTGGAAGCATTAGATGACATCGAGTGTGATCATATGACTTTTGAAATTGATAATCAGGAAAATCAAGTACATGATTAAATTATTTTAGAAGCTCTATTAAATTATGAGATGTTACAAGAATACATTTATTATTATATAATAATAATGGTTTGAGACACTCTTCTTGCAGAATTGTAATCATTCAGCTAGTACTGAAGTACTTATGATGCAAAGTGGGCCTTAGGGCATGGACTGCTTCAAACCCCTATAGACTATGTATGCACTCTTCTATGCACCGTCAAACTTGTGTTTTATACCTTCAATACCCCAGTCTGTATCATTATACGTCCAGCAAACACTATCACACTTCTGTTTTAATATTGTAGTGAGCCACAAAGCACAATGTATCACATTTATTTTCTGTTACCACCTCAAATACTGATATTACAGTAAAGAATTTTTTAGAATAGTTGCAAAGCATTCAAAAATGTTTTATAAAATCAGTTAAAACACTGATATTATAGTAAACAAGTTTTAAAAATAGTTTCAAGGTATCACAAAATATTTATGTGAGCACCACAAACCTCGATATTACAGTGATACAGTTGTGAAAATAGTTGCAGTGTGGCTTAAAATATTGAACATGAGGAGCAAAAAAAACACTGTAACAACAAACAACAGTAAAGAAGTTGTGAAAATAGTTTCAATATATCACAAAAACTCATTTCACTTCACTGAGAACATGTTTCTTTTCTATTGACAGATCTTATATCTTACAGAGGGAAAATGTCACTTACACAGTAAGCATTTCTTTTTGGCATGTAGTGCTGTAGATTTAGATGTTTTTCATAGTCCTGCTATTTCGTGTTGTGTTTGGCTGTAGTAGCTATAACAAAAAGGCTCGATAAAGGGCCTTGACTTTGAATCAGAATATGAAATTCAAGAACAATTGATAACACCAGCCAAGAAAGGCTGCAATTGTGCAAATTACCCACTGCCTTTAGCCGGGGAAGTAGTTACAACAAAAAGGCTCGATAAAGGGCCATGAGTTTGAATCAGAATATGAAATTGAAGAATAATTGATAACCCCAGCCAAGAAAGGCAGCAAGTGCGCTAATTTCCCACTGCCTTTGGCCGGGGTAGTAGCTACAACAAATAGGCTCGATAATGGGCCATGACTTTGAATCAGAATATGAAATTGAACAATAATTGATAACCCCTGCGTAGAAAGGCAGCACGTGCGCAAATTTTCCACTGCCTTCTGCCAGGGTAGTATCTACATGAAAAAAGCTTGATAAAGGGCCTTGACTTTGAATCAGAATATGAAATTGAAGAGTAATTGATAACCCCAGCCAAGAAAAGCAGCAAGTAAGTGTGTGCATGTGTGGATGATATGTTCATTGAATGGAAGATGAATAAGGTAAAAAGTAAGAAAGGCTGCAGACGCGCAAAGTAACCGCTGCCTTATCAAGGAAGTAGATCTTTGGATACCCAGCTCATTACACAGACTGTGCGTCGCAAGAAAGGATGCAAGTGTGGAAATTACCCACTGCTATTCAAGGGAATTCGTTACCAAGAAGGCTGAATAAAGGGCCTGCACTTTGAATGTGTATTAATAGAAGAATAGTTGATAACCCCAGCCAAGAAAGGCAGCAAGTGTGCAAATTTCTCACTGTCTTTGGCCGGGGTAGTTGTTACAACAAAAAGGCTCGCTAAAGGGCCTGCACTTTGAATACTGATATGAAATAGAAGAATAGTTGATATCCATAGCCAAGAAAGGCAGCAAGTATGTGTGTGTATGTGTAGATGATGTGTTGGGTGAGTGGAAGATGAATAATGTAAAAAATAAGAAAGGCTGCAGTTGTGCAAATTACCCACTGCCTTTGGCCGGGGTAGTAGCTACAACAAAAAGGCTTGATAAAGGGCCATGACTTTGACTCAGAATATGAAATTGAACAATAATTGAGAACCCCTGCGAAGAAAGGCAGCAATTGCGCACATTTTCCACTGCCTTCTGCTGGGGTAGAATCTACATGGAAAAGGCTCGACAAAGGGCCTTGACTTTGAATCAGAATATGAAAATGAAGAGTAATTGATAACCCCAGCCAAGAAAGGCAGCAAGCATGTGTGTGTGCGTGTGGATAATGTGTTCATTGAATGGAAGAGGAATAAGGTAAAAAGTAAGAAAGGCTGCAGATGAGCAGAGTAACGACTGCCTTATCTGGGAAGTAGATCTTTGGATACCCAGCTCATTACAGAGACTGTACGTCACAAGAAAGGATGCAAGTGTGGAAATAACCCCCTGCTATTTACGGGAAGTAGTTACCAAGAAGACTGAATAAATGGCCTGCACTTTGAGTTTGTATTACAAGAAGAATAATTGATAACCCCAGCCAAGAAAAGCAGCAAGTTTGCAAATTTCCTACTGCCTTCGGCCGGGTTAGTAGCTACAACAAAAAGGCTCGATAAAGGGCCTTGACTTTGAATCAGAATATGAAATTCAAGAATAATTGATAACCCCAGCGAAGAAAGGCAGCAAGTGTGCATATTTCTTACTGTCTTTGGCCGGGGTAGTTCTTACAACAAAAATGCTCGATAAAGGGCCTGTACTTTGAATATGGATATGAAATAAAAGAATAGTTGATAACCATAGCCAAGAAAGGCAGCAAGTAAGTGTGTGTATGTGTAGATGATGTGTTGATTTAGTGGAAGATGAATAATGTCAAAAATAAGAAAGGCTGCAAGTGTGCAAATTACCCACTGCCTTCTGCCAGGGTAGTATCTACATGAAAAAGGCTTGATAATGGGTCTTGGCTTTGAATCAGAATATGAAATTGAAGAGTAATTGATAACCCCAGCCAAGAAAGGCAGCAAGTGTGCAAATTTCCCACTGCCTTCAGCCGGGGTAGTAGCTACAACAAAAAGGCTCGATAAAGGGCCTGCACTTTGAATAGGAATATGAAATTGAACGATAATTGATAAACCCTGTCAAAAAAGGCAGAAAGTAGATGTGTGTATGTGTGGATGATGTGTTGATTGAGTGGGAGATGAATAATGTAAAAATAAAGGCTGCAAGTGTGCAAATTACCCACTGCCTTTAGCTGGGGAAGTAGTTAAAACAAACAGGCTCGATAAAGGGCCTTGACTTTGAATCAGAATATGAAATTGAACAATAATTGATAACCCCAGCCAAGAAAGGCAGCAAATGTGCAAATTTCCCACTCCTTTCGGCTGGGGTAATTGATACCAATTACAAGATAATGTCAAAAAAATTAATGTTGAGGATAGCGATGCTCTTGCTTCCTGCGTTTTATCAGGTCAATAGACTGTTCCCCGTAACACAAAATTTCATCGCAATAAATGCATAGTATGTTAACTTCACCAAAATCAGGATTAGTCTGTGGGTGTGGACTGCTTGCTGAATAAGCTGCTGCGGCATTCAGTGTGCTTGGTGCACCAGCAGGTGGGTTCTCCTGTAACCTCTGTGTTGGAGCTTGAGCAAAGTTATTGGGGTGCAAGTTCTTGACATGTCGCATCATACTTGGTGTGCCAAAGGAGTTTTTTTTGGATGGATCACCCCTTGAAAGAGTTGTTTGGAATATTTTACAGGTTACTAACGGAGCATTAACCTTTTTTTGCCCTTCAGGGAAAGTAAATAACTTCCAATTTAGAGCTTCTTTCTTCTTCTTTGGAGGAATGAAATCTTCTTCTGAAGAATAGCTGGAAGATGAGTCTATTGCTGTTATTATGGTGATCTTCCTTCTATTTTCCAGGATTCTCAGAAGAGATGGTTCTCCTTAGAAAGTCAAAGTAGAATGAATAAAATGGTAGGGATCTTTCAACAAGCTGACTAGGATTTGTTATGAACCAATATCAATCAATCAATCAGTGACACTTATAGAGCGCGCTACATACCCGTAGGGTCTCAAGGCGCTGGGGGAGGGGGGGTGCCGCTACTGCTCGAACAGCCAGGTCTTCAGCTTCTTCCTGAAGGAGAGGTGGTCTTGGGTCAGGCGCAGGTCGGCCGGGAGGGAGTTCCAGGTCTTGGCGGCCAGGTAGGAGAAGGACCTTCCTCCTGTAGTCGCTCTTCGGATGCGGGGGACGGCGGCGAGGGCGTGGTTGGCTGATCGGAGGTGGCGTTTGGGAGCGTAGAAGTTGATCCGGCTGTTGAGGTAGCTCGGGCCTTGGTCGTGTAGGGCTTTGTGTGCGTGGGTGAGGAGGCGGAAGGTGATTCTTTTGTTGACGGGGAGCCAGTGAAGGTCTCTCAGATGTCCGGAGATGTGGCTGGTTCGTGGGATGTCGAGGATGAGTCTGGCTGAGGCGTTCTGGATCCGCTGGAGTCTCTTCTGGAGCTTGGCGGTGGTACCGGCGTAGAGGGCGTTGCCGTAGTCCAGTCGGCTAGTGACGAGGGCCTGGGTGACGGTCTTCCTGGTCTCGGTGGGGATCCACCAGAAGATCTTCCGTAGCATGCGTAGGATGTTGAAGCACGCCGAGGAGACGTTGTTGACTTGCCTGGTCATGGAGAGGGAGGAGTCCAGGATGAAGCCCAGGTTGCGTGCATGGTCTGTCGGTTTGGGTGCGGTGCCCAGGGCGGGAGGCCACCAGGAGTCGTCCCAGGCGGAGGGTGAAGAGCCCAGGATGAGGACCTCCGTCTTGTCAGAGTTCAGTTTCAGGCGGCTGGTCGTCATCCACTCGGCTACCTCTTTCATCCCTTCGTGCAGGTTGGCTCTGGCGGTGGCGGGGTTGTTGGTCAGGGAGAGGATCAGCTGGGTGTCGTCGGCGTAGGAGATTATGCTGAGGTTGTGTTGGCGTGCGATGGCCGCGAGGGGGCTCATGTAGACGTTGAAGAGGGTGGGGCTCAGAGAGGATCCTTGAGGGACGCCGCAGATGACTTTGGAGGCCTCTGACTTGTACGGTGGTAGGCGGACTCTCTGAGTTCTTCCGTCGAGGAAGGAGATGATCCATTCCAGCGCCTTGTCCTGGATTCCGACGTTGCTGAGGCGCTGTACTAGGGTGCGGTGGCAGACCGTGTTGAATGCCGCGGAGAGGTCTAGGAGGATGAGGGCCGCTGTTTCTCCGTTGTCCATCAGGGCTCGATGTCATCGGTGGCGGCGATGAGGGCGGTCTCGGTGCTGTGATTGGCTCGGAAGCCGGACTGTGAGGGGTCGAGGGATCCATTCGTCTCGAGGAAGGCGGCCATCTGCTTGTTGACGGTCTTCTCGATGACTTTGGCTGGAAACGGGAGGAGCGAGATGGGGCGGTAGTTCTTGAGTTCGGTGGGGTCCGCTGTTGGTTTTTTGAGTAGAGCGCTGAGTTCGGCGTGCTTCCAGCTCTCAGGGAAGGTGGCGGTGTCGAAGGATGTGTTGATGATGTCTCGCAGGTGGGGTGCGATGACAGCGTCGGCCTTGTTGAAGACGTGGTGAGGGCAGGGGTCGGTTGGTGATCCGGAGTGGATGGAGTTCATCGTGCGGATGGTGTCTTCGGTTATGATCGGGGTCCAGGCATGGAGGGTGGTGGTGGGGGGTGGTTGTTCGGTCATGGTGTGCGTTGGTTGGTTGTTGAAGCTGTTGTGTATGTCCGCGATCTTGTTGTGGAAGTATGAAGCGAGGGAGTTGCAGAGGTCTTGCGATGGGGTGATGTCGTTGTTTCCTGCGCTGGGGTTGGATAGCTCTTTCTCGATGTTGAAGAGTTCCTTGCTGTTGTGTGCGTTGTTGTCCAGCCGGTCCTTGAATGCAGTTTTCCTGGCGGCGCGGATCAGCTGGTGGTGCTTCCGAGTGGCCAGCTTGAAGGTGGTCCTGTTGTCCGGTGTAGGTTCCCTTCTCCAGACTTTCTCGAGGGCTCGGCAGTTCTTCTTGGAGCTCTTGAGTTCATCGGTGAACCACGGGGCTTTCTTGCTGCCGGGTCTGCTGGGCGGGGTCCTCAGCGGGGCGAGCTTGTCCGCGCAGTTGCTGATCCACTTCGTGAGGTTGACGGCGGCCTGGCTGGGGTTCGCTGAGCTGGCAGGAGGGTGCTGGCTCAGGGAGTTGGCGAGCTGGTCTGCTGTGATCTTGTTCCAGCTTCTGCGGGCGGCCTGTTGCTGGTGGTGGTGGGTCGTCGTTCTCTTGAAGGTGAAGTGGACGCAGCTGTGGTCTGTCCATTGAAGCTCTGTGGTGTGGCTGAAGTCGATGTCTGTGCTAGAGGAGAAGACTGCGTCGAGTGTGTGTCCGGCGAGGTGGGTGGGAGTGGACACCAGCTGCTTGAGTCCAAGATTGGCGAGGTTGTCGAGCAGGGTGCTGGTGTTGCGGTCGTTGTTGTTCTCCAGATGGAAGTTGAGGTCTCCCAGGAGGATGTAGTCAGCAGGGGGGAGGGCATGCGGGCTGACGAAGTCGGCGATGTCCTCGCTGAATGGGGTGCGTGGTCCCGGGGGTCAGTAGATCAGGGTGCCTCTGAGGGTGGTGTTCGGGTTGGTGTGGATCTGGAAATGCAGGTGTTCGGCGCTGGTCAGGGTGTTGTCGGTGCTGGTCGTGAGACGGATGGTGTTCCTGTGGATGATGGCGATGCCTCCTCCCATCTGGTTGGTGTTGCGGTCCCTCCGGACGATCTTGTAGCCCTCTGGGATGGCGATGGCGATGTCGGGAGCTGAAGAGGCGTTCATCCAGGTCTCCGTGAGGAAGGCAACGTCAGGGGCTGTGGCGTCTAGGAGGTTCCAGAGTTCGATGGCGTGTCTGTGGACGGAGCGGGTGTTGAGCAGGATGCACTTGAGGTGGGTGCTGCTGGTGTTTGACTTGGCGGGTGCTGGTGTGAGGCAGGTCCGGATGCAGGTGAATTTGCTTGCGTGGCAGCTGAAAGGTCCGTGGGTGCGTCGTGGTGTGGCTTGGTGGCATTCTGGGAGTCGGCCGGTGTTGAGTGCGATGAGGGTGGCGGCGGAGTACGTCAGGCGGGTAGGTCGGGGTCTTCGTGGGCCAGGGGTTCTGGCGCTGGGCGCGATCCGGTCGCGGACGGGCGCAGACG
This sequence comes from Lissotriton vulgaris, assembly GCF_964263255.1. NCBI lineage: Eukaryota > Metazoa > Chordata > Amphibia > Caudata > Salamandridae > Lissotriton > Lissotriton vulgaris. Next base: position 971,100,265 of record NC_141693.1, on the reverse strand, counting down.
GGCTTACCTTTGGCGCTACACTACAATACATATACTTTCTGGCTCTTTTTCAGCTAAATATTCAATTTCCTAGACTCACTCATGTTATTCTTCTAGATTTGGAGTAAAGACTTGCAGATGATAAGCAATCTGAACATTCATACGCTCCAATTTCTCGATGAGATAACATCTCCAAACTGTAACTATATAATTTCTTACTTAGACTCTTCTCGTGGAAAATCTCTTCCCCCAACTCCTTCAATTCTGTCTTTTATGATTTTGTTATGTAGGATGTTACATATCGAGCAACAGCAATGGAAATGTCTGCAACACAGTGAATGTCTATGTTAGCATTCCACATGGATAAAATGACTCGGTTGTAGTCATTTATGTATTTTGACTCTTCATTTCTTTTTAAGTTGTAGGTATTTTTTGGAGACTTTCTTGTGATAGTATGTTGCAAAGATGACATAAAACTGTTCACTCTTCCTTTCGATATTACAGGAAGTGGAAATCCAAAACGACATTTGGTATAGAACTTGTCCTTAGATTTGTATTTTCAACTATAGTATTTCCCACAACGATGGCTTTGGAATCGTAAGACTTGCTGTCTTAAGTCCTTATCTTATGTACTTTTGGGTATATCACATGTAGCATATTCTTCAATAAAAGACAGTACAGTATCATCTGACTCAGTTCCAAATTTGGGAGCATATTTGATCCATATTAGCATATGTGAAGAGCACCTCTCACTTGATACTCCTTTCTCCAAAAGAAATTCAAAACCTCTCCAAGAGGAGGATTTCTTTTTATTAGTGATAAAATACATCATAACTTCAAATCTATGATTGAAATACCTACATACATTAACTGGATCCAAATAGCACAATTCTCCAGGTGTCTTGTATTCAATATTTATTATATTTGGATGTGCTTCTTGAAGAAATTGAAGTAAATCATCCGAAGCATATTCAGCACAGCTTAGAGTAAGGAACCATGTAGGAGTTCCTAAGTTCCTTAGCACACATTTAAGTTCTCTATGACCACGGTACCAGTTCTCATTAGTAGCACGCTGACATGCCATGAGATTAATTATCTGAGATTCCAAAACATCTTTCTGCTGTACTTTATCCATGAATTCCTTTGCCGAAACATTTTGCAGATGTACACTGTTTTCAATATATGATTCACTGCATAACAAAGTCCAGACAAGTCACTCTCAAACAAAAGATGAAACAAATATGGAATACATTGTCGAAATCTTGGATCTTCTGCATACAACCTTGATGTCCGGTATTCAGATATAGGAATCTGCACAGGTCGGTCATCATATCGTCCTCCTTTCCCTGTTGGAAACAACTGAGGGAAACAACGAGCTTCCAAGCTTTTTTCCCATGCACTAATGGGACTTCCCTTTGCTTCTTTCATTTGGAATAACTCTATAGTATTCCCCATCACTTCTTTGGAATGAAGTGGATGAATACTATAATGTTCGTAGATCTCTTCAGTTCTGGACTCATCTACTTTTTCAATTTGTCCAGATGTGGTATCACTATCTTCTTCTACAGTTATTTCTTCTTCTCCCATATACACATTTTTATTGTATTGATTATTTTTTACCAGATACAACGTTGCCTTTTTCACTTTCCTAACATCCACTAATTCTTGCCAAATTTTCTTACTCTTAGTAGGAACGCCATTAACTGAAACAACTAGAGGTTCATCTTCAACATTTTGTACACCAATTGTTTCAATATTTTTCCCTGTTGCATCAATACAGATATTGTGATACATATTATCCAAATAGAAGAATAATTGATAACCCCAGCCAAGAAAGGCTGCAAGTGTGGAAATTACCCAGTGCCTTCAGCCGGGGAAGTAGTTACAACAAAAAAGGCTCCATAAAGGGCCATGACTTTGAATCAGAATATGAAATTGAACAATAATTGATAACCTCTGCGAAGAAAGGCAGCAAGTGCGCAAATTTCCCACTGCCTTCTGCCGGGGTAGTAGCTACATAAAAAAGGCTCGATAAAGGGCCTTGACTTTGAATCAGAATATGAAATTGAAGAATAATTGATAACCCCAGCCAAGAAAGGCAGCAAGTGTGCAAATTTACCACTGCCTTTGGCCAGGGTAGTAGTAGCTACAACAAAAAGGCTCCATAAAGGGCCTTGACTTTGAATCAGATTATGAAATTGAACAATAATTGATAAACCCAGCCAAGAAAGGCAGCAAGTGCGCAAATTTCACACTGCCTTTGGCCGGGGTAGTTGTTACATCAAAAAGGTTTGATAAAGAGCCTTGAGTTTGAATCAGAATAGGGAATAGGTATTATACTTAGTTTGGTTTCTACTGAGTTAGTGGTACCTGAAATAACAAGGTTCTGTGGAGCTTGCGAAGAAGTGTGGTCTGGGCAGGACGTACTGATAGTAATGTTTTTTGTGTTGTGAATTCTGTCTTAGTAAGGGCAATTGGCGATTTTGTGTAGGTTTGAGGGTGGTTACTTTATTTGGTACTGCACTTTATACGTAATGAATGAAGAATCAGTTAAATTCTGCCTGAATATGGCCATGTGGTGATGGCAGTAGGCAGCGGTTAGCAAGAGCTTATGACTACGTGTTATTGATTACAGCTGTATATTATTGGTCATTTAGTGTGCGTGAACGCAGCGATGATAAGTGGTGAAACGAGTTAGTGGCACCTGAAGCAACAAAGTTCTGTGGAGTCTCCGATGATGCATGGTCGAAGCAGGACGCATTGGTAGCAAAGTCTTTCAAATTAAGTTTTCTAATAAATATTGCTTGTCCATTCACAGAAGTAAGTTGAAGTATATCTCCAAAAAGTATGATATATTTTTTTCTAAATAAGTCATCTCATTAATACGGTCACGTGGTGATGATTTCTGGTGCACTGAGTTAGTAATACCTTTGGTGCTGAGCTTGAACGTACTCTGTGATGATGTGTGGTTGGGGGGAGGTACAGTAATTGAAGTAATGTCTTTTGTCGATTGAATTCTGCATCAATTCCATTTAAAAGGGACAGTATGTCTCACTGTAACATAAAATTGTTCACTCTTCTTTGTGATGATTTATGGTGTACTGAGTAAGTAGTATCTTTGGCGCTAAGCTTGTACTTTCCCTGCACAGTGTAGATCGAAAGCAGTTGTTAACAGACATAGATGAATACTTTTTGTCACTTATTTAAACAAAATGTGAAGACATATAGTAGAATTGTTTCTGCATTAAATAAATGAAGGATGAATTTCCTACTGTTCAAACTTTAAGAAAATCTGAGGACATTTTGCAATCAATCAAGATTGTATTGAATGTTTTCTGTAGTGCTGGCGCTCTTGGTATCTAGTTGTCAACTCTACTGAGCGCAGAATTGATTGAAGGCCGTTCTCAGCACAGATACTGAAGAGAAATTTACATCCAAGGCTGAATTGAAGTTGTGAACCCTACTGTCCGCAATGTAGATCGAAGGTACTACTCTACCCAATCATTAATGAATGCTATTTTGTACAGTTAACCGAATCTGAGTACATAGTACACTTGTCTCTGCCTTAAATAAATCGAGACTAAATTCTATGTTGTCTGTAGTACTGATGTGCTCCTGATATCAAGCGGTAAAATCTGTTGATCGCAGTGTACATTTGAAGACAGTATTTGGTACAGCCATTGAGGAACGTTTTTGGTGGCGTCCATTAACAAAATTGTCTCTGCCTTACATAAATCAAGTTGTGTCCTGTTGGACCTGGCATTTTTGGCAAGTTCACCCCGAAGCTTTTTGCTTTTGTCTAGCCTGTTTCTGTAACCTGGTGCTGGTGATTTTAGGTCTCTGCGCACTTTTTCACTGTGGTCCAGTGTAAAGTGCGTGCGCTCTCTGTGTGTGTGGTGAGAGTGACCTGCCTCCCATAGGAATGCATGGGGAATATGTGTGACCATGGTAGTTCCTGATTTGTGGGGAGTGCAGGGTCGAGTTTGGCATGTGCGAACTCGTGAGATTGAATGCTGCGCAATGATGTATGTGGCATGATTGTGTCTAGTGTGGATGTGCCACTTCTAGAAGTTGGCATGTTTGTGTAATTTATGTCTGGTGTGTGATTGGCTGGAGCTGGCTGGTAAGCCTGGCTCCAGGAGTCAGGATGGGTCTGCCCCGGTGATGAATGGAGAGATTAGCATGGTGACGTGAGGGAGGGGTACACCTGGGACCTGAATAGGGCTGGGTTTTCTCTCCACAACGCTGGCTCCACCCCTTGTGGTGCGTCTGATGTCCATAGCCTGGCCAGTGAAAGGAGTTCCCCATAACCAGTTGTAACTGGTTCTCATATTGCCTACACCCTGCTAGACAAAGGGATTTTTGTGTATAAAAAGGGTGCTGTGACACCCTGAAAATGTTCTTGTTTCTGATAGGATCAACCAGAACGTGCTGCTGCTGGGGCCCAGGGGAAGGCTTGCCTCCCTGGGTCCTGCCCAGCCCCTGGACTGCTGATGTACCGGGATGCCTGGAGGATCTTTTCTTTCTTGGGGTCTCCTTTGCTTCACTTTGCCCCCAGGAACTTTGTCTTTGAATCCTGTGTTTTTGGGGCCCTTCTGGTGATAGGGATCGTTCCTGGGGCCTGTGGGCTTGCCTATGCCCCTAGCGACTTGAGAGCGCTTCATTTTATCTTCCTGGGCAGAGCGCTGACGTTTTCCCTCTGAGGGAAGCGCTCCTGCCCTTCATATGCCCCAGGGTGCGCAGGTGCCCACCCTGCGTCTTTTGCGTGTCTCAAAATTCCTTACCGGTGCTAGCCCGTTCAAAACGCCCTTAGCGGGTGCCCACCCCGCGTGCTGAGTTTATTTTTAAAATCGAGTGTGCCCACCCCTCATTGAGCACCAGGAGAATCACCTCCGCGGCCTGAGCTGTTTAAGAAATGGCCGCCGTGTCCGCGGCCTGCCTGGTTGTGGGCGGGGCTGTGGATGGAAGAGGAAGTGCGGCAGGAAGAGGTGGGGCGAACAAAGAAGGCACCGGAGAGAGACGGCTGCTGGTGCCTGCCGGTGCGGGCTCCCATTGCTGAGGGAGAGCCCCGCAGGCACCAGCCATTAGCAGCGGACGGCGGAGGGGGCACGGGGCACATTGCCGGTGCCCGCCCCCGCCGCAAGTGAAGGACCGGGCAAAGCAGAGACCGGCTGCATCCGGAGGAGAGGAGTCCGCTTGTCCCAGGGGTGAGGAGAGCGGAATGAAGTGCCCGGCCCATAGAAACCGGTGAGTGGGGCTCCGGGTGCTGGTGAAGGCACAGTGACGGTGCCAGAGATTGCGCGGCCCTGCCAGGAGAGCGCTCCGCTCCCCTGCTGCTGGTATGACTGTCTCCTCCCCTTAGAGTCCAGAGGGACCCATGCTTTCATTGTGTAGGGGGCAGCTTATCTCTCGGGTCCCGTGTGCTCCACCGAGGGGGGGTAAGTTCCTCAATATTTGGGGGCCTTATTATTGGCAAAGTGCTAGGGCGCTCCCTGAGGGCAGTAGTTGTGAAAGAGCCTGTTTGGTTCCCCTATGTTCTGGCCCCCATGTTGTGCCACATTATGTCACAGGGGACCTGCGCTGCCAGTGAAGGGGGTAGAAGTCGATCGAGCTTCCCCCGCCCCGCCGCCGCTTCAATCAAGAAGCAAGCTACCTCGTGGACGAAATTGATTTTCATCCCAAACAAAGGAAACCAACTCTTCCCTCCCCATTCGGATACATCAAGGTAAGCCAGCAACCACTTGGACCCATTAGGAAGGACACTACCCTCGCCTCCAAAACGGAATAATTGGTGGCTGAAAAACGAAGGATAACAGACTCCCCTCCTAAACGGCTACACTGTACGTAGCCAGTATCTTGTGTTGCGAACCTGTAGGAAATACCTCTCCTCCGGTCAGAAGAATTATCCCAACCCCAGGCGACTGTATTCAGTAGCGCCAGCATCAAGCTTCCTGCACCGGGATCAATATCTTGAGCCACCATACCCACAATTCTGGGTCCTGAAAGGCTTTCGCAATTTAATGCAGGCATTAATTGTGAAACTGTCCTGATGATGATCCCAGTGTATTATGAGCCCTTAGGGATCGAAACGTCGACGCAATATGCAGTGTAGCATATGATTTAATGTGTATACTTGAAATTGTTGACACTGCAGGGTGAATTTGTTGAAACCATTTACTGTAATTGCAAGTCACCTTCTGGCTCAAAAACTTTTCGCTTGCCTGAAAAACTTCTTCCTTCTTCCATCTCCTTGTTCTTGATTTGTTTTTTCTAACCTTTTGGGATAGGTACAGGATTGTACCCTATCTTGCCACTAACCTTGGCCCCTCTCTGGGCCAACACGATTCTACACTATTCCTTAAATAAACTCACGTCCGGCTGGGCGTTAAAAATATAGCACTGATTGTAGTCTATATTGTTATTCTCCTGACATATTTTAAATCCTTAGGACCCCTGTTCTTTAAAATACATTATGTTTAGAGCCTGAGGGGCTCCCACGTTCTGGCGCAGATGATTGTTGAGGAGTCAGAGTTCTCCAGAGAGCACATGTGGGTTCAGAGCCTGGAAGCCTCCACCGGTTGCGCAAAAAGGTATTTACAGAGCCCTGTGTGGCTCCAGCCTGTGCATATCTTCTTCAGAGACTGTGTGGCTCCAACCCCTGCAGCGCAGTATGTCTAGGGTCAGTGAGGGCCCTGTCACAGTTTTGTTGTTTCCCGGCTGCCCAGCAATTAGTGGGCAACTGCACCGTTTAGGTGGAATTTTTAGAGTCCCTGAGAGGTACAGAGAGGGTACAGAGGTGCCAGGCCTTCCACAGCTGCACAGCACTTAGTGCCAGCTGCAACGTTTAGGCCCTGTTACTGTTCCCAGCTGCCAAGCAGTTAGTGGGCGGCTGCAACGTTTAGGTTTGCGCCGGTGGCGCATCCCTGACTGGCGCTGCGTTGGCAGCGCGCCCTGACATTCTGGACACAGGGCATTTGAGCCCCTTCTTGGGATGGCCAGTTGGCCAGGGGGCTGGTATGTGGGTAGGGCGCAAGGCCCTAATGTGATTTGTGCACACTGTGATTTTACTATGTTTATAATGGTAATTGCCTAATGCGATTTTTGCGCAATGTGATGTTACTATGATTATGAGGTTATCTTACCTATGTACGTTTATGTTAGTGAGAGTTTACCTCACTGTGAGTTACGCCCCTAAATGTGATTTATTCTTAGGAGGCAGAGTCTAATGTGTTTAGACTAATGAGAGATTGCCTACTGTAGTTATACTGTTTAGGCCTAAATGTGATTGCTGCGTAATGTTTTTAACCTTTATGCTTGTGTAATACTTCTAAAGGTGTCCATCCTTAGAAGTTTGGTTTGTCTAGTATGTTATACTAGAGAGGTTATGTGTCCATGCGTGATCTAGGCCTAGCGTTATTAGTATTGCGTAGTGTGTACCTACCTGTTACCAGTGGTTACTGGTTGTGATCTATAATTGTTATTTGGTGTGACAGTTATTCTAAGTGCTAGGTCTACTAAGTGCTGATTCTGACAGTGGCCCACGTGGCCCTGTCCTGGTGTAAATAATCCCTTGTGAATATTGCCCGTGCCAGTTTGCACAATGTATATTGTGTGATACTATCTGATGTGTTTTGACAATACAAAAGTTATTTTTATATAACCTTGTGTGGAGTTCCTTTTGTGGTGTGCCTAGGATGTTGTTGCTGTTGTGTGCGTGTGCAAATGCTTTACACATTGCCTCCGGGATAAGCCTGTCTGCTCGTGCCAAGCTGCCAAGGGGGTGAGCAGGGGTTATCTTGGCTTGTGACTCCCTTGCCCTGACTAGAATGGTGGTTTCTGCCTGGCTTTGGCGTAAGCCTTAGCCAACCAGAAATCCCAGTTCTTACATGTCCAATTGACTCTGTCTTAAATACATTGAGACTGAATTCAATGTTCTCTGTAGTGCTGATGTGCTCCTGGTATCAAGCTGTGAACTCTGTTGATTGCAGTGTACATTTGAAAGCAGTACCTAGTACAGCCATTGAGGAACGTATTTTGTGGCATCCATTAACAAAATTGTCTCTGCCTTACATAAATCAAGGCTAACTTGAATGCTGTTCATGGTGTAAATGGAAAACAGAATTCAAGTTGGGAACCCTGCTGTCTGCATTGTAGATTGAAGGCAGTTGTTGACACAGACATAGACGAATGCTTTTTGTCACTTATTTAAACAAAATGTGAAGACATATAGTAGAATTGTCTGCATTAAATAAATGAAGGTTGAATTTCCTACTGTTCAAACTTTAAGAAAATCTGAGGACATTGTGCAATTGTCTCTGTTTTAAATAAATGAAGATTGTATTGAATGTTTTCTATAGTGCTGGTGCTCTTGGTATCTAGTTTTCAACACTACTGGGCACAGAATTGATTGAAGGCACAGATACTGAAGACAAATTTACATTCAAAGTTGAATTGAAGTTGTGAACCCTGCTGTCCGTAATGTAGATCGAAGGTACTACTCGACACAAACCTCGATGAATGCTATTTGTTACAGTTAATAGAATCTGAGGGCATAGTACAATTATCTCTGCCTTAAATAAATCGAGACTAAATTCCATGTTGTCTGTAGTAATGATGCACTCCTGGTATCAAGCAGTAAACTCTGTTGAAGGCAGTGTACATTTGAAGGCAGTACTTAGTAAAGCCATTGAGGAACATTTTTGTGGCATCCATTAACAAAATTGTCTCTGCTTCACATAAATCAATTTGCAACTTGAATGCTGTCCGTAGTGTAGATATAAAGCTGAATTCAAGTTGTGAACCCTGCTGTCTGCAGTGCGGATCGAAGGCACTATTCGATGCAGACATAAGTCTGCAGTGGTGTGGAATAACATAATGTCTCTTTAGTTGTAGTAGATCTCCAAAATCTATGACATGTTTTCCTCTAAATAATACATCACATCTCTGTTTTAAAAATTTGCTGCATTCTTAAATGCACAAAGGCAAGCATTAAGTTTGATACCATGCTTACCTCATCAATAATGAGAAGTTTCATTTTCTTCAAGACTCTTGAAACTTCACAACAAGCTTCTCCAGATAGCTTGTGGTATTCCAATTTGTTTTCATGCTCTATTGGTAGCATTGATAGACAGTGTAAAGTAATTCCTTTAATATTGTGTGTTGCCAACCCAGTTGGAGCAGTGACTACACAAGATAAATGCAACACAGTTGTTTTTTGTAGATAGGTTGTAATTACTTTAATTAAAAAACGTATTCCTGTTCTAGCTTGTCCACTCATGTACATTCGGATGGGTTGAAATGATGAGCAAGAGCACATTTTCTTTTCATGAAGTAATCCATGGTCAATCTGTTCTTTCACTTGCTCATATATTTGTTTGTGCTCAACATTTAGTTGTTCTTCCAAGTTTCCTAAGTTTGTTACATCTTCTTGAGCTTGATACATTGCTGTTTCCACCTCTTCCATAGCAGTTGCTGCTTCATTTTGAACAATTGGTTCTGACTCAACAGAGCAGAAGTTTGACTGTCTTGCGAACTGTCTCTAGCAATCTCAGCTGCAATTGTAGCTTCTTGCTCAATTTCGTCGCTCAACATTTTCACATAATTAGCAAAAACAGGACATTCTATAATATCTTTAGTTGTATTGAACACATCTTCGTGGCTCTGAAAATCTCCAAGTAATTCCTATTCTGAACGCCGCAGCTTGAAGAGTTGTAAAAGAGATAAATAGTAAAATTCTCTTTTGTCAGGAGTATCGCAACTCAGTTTTCGGTGATAATTCAAATGTCATTTTCTTTGTTTCACCACACATCATTCAGAACCAATCACAGCATATATACCATTATTGATGCGTTCTATGATATTCCGTTGAAAAATATAGTTTTGAAGCACTTCATAGAGACACATGTTTTCAAGATGATGACTTCTTTTTGGATAATATGTATACAACATATTTCTTTTCACAATATCTGTACTTTCTGCCTCTTTTTCAGCTAAATATTCTATTTCTTGTACAGATTTAAGTACTCGATTTCGTGTTGCAGCAAGACCTAGACTCACCCAAATGATTGTTCTAGATTTGGAGATCTAGTACAACTTACTCCTGTAAAAGGACAACCAGTTTTTAAAACACTTGTGCATGAAGATACCAGAAAGTCTTTGGGTAGCATTGGATATGTTTACATTTGGTCATATTTTGAATAAAAGGAACTTATTACAAATATGCGACAAGCAAATGATGCTGATTAAGGAACTATTCTACAAGATATGAGAATTGGTAAAATGACTGAACATGGCAAAGAAGTTTTACAAAGATTACTTTCCAATTTGTTTCCAAATGAAAACATTGTTTCTGAGCTTGTAGCTACTTTTAGAATAATTTATATCCTCAGCCAGGAAAGGCAGCAAGTGTGCAAATTTCCTACTGCCTTCGGCCGGGGTAGTAGCTACAACAAAAAGGCTTGATAAAGGGCCTTGACTTTGAATCAGAATATGAAATTGAACAATAATTGATAACCCCAGCCAAGAAAGGCAGCAAGTTGGTGTGTGTATGTGTAGATGATGTGTTGATTGAGTGGAAGATAAAAAAAGGTGAAAAATTAGAAAGGCTGCAGACGCACAAAGTACCCACTGCCTTGTAAGGGAAGTGGATATTTGGATACCTAGCTCATTACACAGACTGTGCATCGGATTTCGCAGTGGGAGCCTGAGAAATGGCTAACTCATGGAAGCAAGCAATGTAAGTGCACTAAGTTCCCACTGTGGGCAGTAGGGCTGAAAAATTACAACACCGGGCCTATTTCAGGACCTCTACTTTGAATTAGAATAATACATGGCAAAGGCAGCAAGAAAGTCAGCAGGTAGATGTGTTTCAGGTAGTGGATGCAGAATAAGGTGAAAATTAAGAAAGGTAGCAGACGCGCAAACAACCGACTGCCTTGTAAAGGAGATGGGTGTTTGGTTTTCCAGTCCATTAAAGACTGCGAGTCGGATTCCGCAGTGGGAGCCTGAGAAACGGGTATCTCATCTAAGGAGTTAAGCAAGTGCACAAAGTACACACACTGTGCGGTAGGGGTAGTTGTTACAATAAAAAGGCTTGATAAAGAGCCTGCACTTTGAACAGTTGATAACCATAGTCAAGAAAGGCAGCAGTAGGTGTGTGTACGTGTAGATGATGTGTTGATTGAGTGGAACATGAATAAGTTAAAAAACAAGAAAGGCTGCAAGTGTGCAAATTACCCACTGCCTTTAGCTGGGGAAGTAGTTATAACAAAAATGCTTGATAAAGGGCCTTGACTTTTAATCAGAATATGAAATTGAACAATAATTGATAACCCCAGCCAAAAAAAGCAACAAGTGTGTAAATTTACCACTGCGTTTGGCCGGGGTAGTGGCTACAACAAAAAGGCTCGATAAAAGGCCATTAGTTTGAATCAGAATATGAAATTCAAGAATAATTGATAAACCCAACCAGTAAAGGCAGCAAGTGTACAAATTTCCCACCGCCTTCGGCCGGGGTAGTTGATACATCAAAAAGGCTCGATAAAGGGCCTGCACTTTGAATAGGAATATGAAATTGAGCAATAGTTCATAAACCCTGCGAAGAAACGCAGCAAGTGAGCACATTTCCCACTGCCTTCTGCCGGGGTAGTATCTACATGAAAAAGGCTCAATAAAGGGCCATGACTTTGAATCAGAATATGAAAATCAAGAGTAATTGATAACCCCATGCAAGAAAGGCAGCAAGTGTGCAAATTTCCCACTGCATTCGGCCGGGGTAGTAGTACAACAAAAATGTTCAATAAAGGGCCTGAACTTTGAATATGGATATGAAATAGAAGAACAGTTGATAACCATAGCCAACAAACGTAGCAAGTAGGTGTGTGTACGTGTAGATGATGTGTTGATTGAATGGAAGATGAATAATGTAAAAAATAAGAAAGGCTGCAAGTGTGCAAATTACCCCCTGCCATTCACGAGTTGTAGTTACCAAGAAGACTCAATAAAGGGCCTGTACTTTGAATTAGAATAACTAAGAGAAGAATTGAGAACCATAGCCCATACTGATTTTTTTTAGGTCGAGCTATAAGATTCCGCAGGAATCTAATTGCGAGTCTAATGCCGCTGACCCACTGCTTTCACAAGCGGCGGATTCGGCGGATTTTGGCCAGTGCACGAGAGTCATGTGACTCCTCGTGGATGAGCATGCCCGAGCCTTCCCACTGCCAGCAGCATTTCTCCACGGCCGCCAGGCCACATCAAAGGTTTCCCCAGCACTGCCCCGCCCATCAATCACCCTCCCAAGACAGCAGCTCTTCCAGCTCCGCCCCCTGCTCTCTGCCCCCTGCTGCATCAAAGGCTCATACAAGAGCTGTGTCCCAGGGAACAACGGGCAAAGGCTTCTGGAGAAGCTTTGGCTTGTTTTTGCGTGCAACTGGCATAGCGCTCAATTGGCCATAAGATCGGCATCTCCGCGCTTTTGTTTGTCCGCCCCCACCCTTATCTGACTTGTTTCATTTCGCTAATGCTTGTTTTAAAAAAAATGCTCAATTGACATAAATGCAGCTACGTGCTTCCGTCAGTGCGGTGTCCTCCCACACCATTACCTCATGTCTACATAATCAAAATATCTAGGGCCAATTAAACTGAAAAGTCGCTGGAGTGTTTACTATTCGCACTTCTCCAGTGCTAGTGTTATGGTCTCGCATCACACCAACTTTTCTTTAGTTCAAACGATGAAGCGACAGCCGCCGGTCCAGACAAGTATAAATAACGATCTCACAGATTTTAGAGCCAGTTCTTTTTTTTTGTGCAACTGGCATAGCGCTCAATTGGCCATAAGACAGGCATCTCTGCGCTTTTGTTTGTTCACCCCCCACCCCTATCCGACTTGTTTCATTTCGCTAATGCTTGTTTTAAAATAAATGCTCAATTGACATAGATGCAGGTACGTGCTTCCGTCAGTGCGGTGTCCTCCCCCACCATTACCTCATGTGTGATTGCGTTTGCCATGCACTACTTATATCTTGTTGATCTGGAGTAAAATCACTCTTCTCTCGGTCCATCAGGCGGTTCAATAGGGAAATTTACTGACAAAACAAGCAACCACCAAGAGACATCACTGACGGGGCGGGGTGAGCTCGTTAGCCTGCAGACTGCGGAGATGTGTGCTGCCTTTCTTATGCAGCGTTTCTGTAATCTGTGATCTGTTTAGGATGGACTAGGATGAATACAGTATTCTATGCGAGTTCTCTCGGGCAAATGCCCCTCGCCCTCCCCCTCCCCCAGCACAGAGCGTGCATCGCTTGTCTGTTTTTATGGCGTGTTCCTTCTTTCATTTTTCCCCTTCCTTATTTTCCTCTCGTCCCTTTGCATTTTCCTTTTGTTTGTTTCCCATTCTCCTTTTGCTCTAATTTCTTCTCCATTCCTTCTTTCATCTTTACCGATTTTGCTTTTATCTCTGGTGCCAATCGTGTGTATCAGATGCGTGGAAAATTGCTATTTTTTGTTTTTACCTCTCCCTCCCCCCCATCAATTCGCAGCCCGATCAGTTCTCCCTTCACACCTCGCCATAGCCTTGTGCCCCAAAACGCTTGTATTGATCATCACAGGTTAAAATTGTGTGATCCTGGACACATCGCCCACCCCTCCTTAGTCCCCATTCTCTGGCAAAGGTGGGAGCGCTTAGAAGCAAGCCGTATACCCGTGTTAAGTAGCATATATGGAACTGGGCCGTTACATTGGCAGCTGCGGCTAGCACCCCCCTCCAACACCCTAACAGCGCCCCCCCATGCCAGATGTAAGTCTCACGTGCCCAGTATTGGCTACTTTACATGTCTCTGGCTGTGAGTTCACTCCGTAGGGACCTGGGCTTACTTAGCCGACATCTCAGGGCAAGGAAGGATGTGCGCTACCACAGTGCCACCCACTCCCCCCCGCTCTCATATAACACATGTGAATACGTGCCTGCGGATGGCCCTATCTTTGCATTCCTATTTGCATATGGTGCTCTTGCAAGGACATTTCATACTCCCACAATTTAAATCATCCCTCAAGGTAGAGCTTTGTAAGTTTATCAGGAGGCGGGGAAAGGGTACCAGAATGCTACAATAGAAGTCGGACAACTCAGTGGGTTGAGTGCCTGCTACAGAGATCTGAGTAACCTGCAGGGGTAAGATTCGAATATAGACAGGGCCAACTTAGACTTTCATCCTTTGGAAGTTGATGATATAAGAGTCGTTAGATTTTACAATGGAAAAAACCTTTGTTAGCAGGAGTGCAACAATGGCAAGTTGTGCGGCAGCAGGGGCTCTATGAACGCACACTTTGTTGCTGTTACAACCACAGAAAGACTGCGGGGGTTCTCGCAGAGTGAACGCCGACTTGGCCATGTTTAACTGTGTATTTCGCAGCACATTTCACTGTTGTAACCCATGTGTGCAGCACCAGTACTATGAGCCTCTGGTGCTCAGTGCCACAAAGGCTGCAGCACAGTAACTTGCTACAGTACAGAAATACAAGCTTGTGAGCACGATGCTGCGGTTCAGTCCTAGATATTCTTACCAGCCTGCCAGTCCTCTTCAGACTGCAGCTCCTTTCCTCCCCCACTGGAGATCTAATGTAAGTATCGCGCCTGCCGCCGTCCATGGACTTCCCGACGCGCTTGCCTTCACCCCTGCCCTCTAGCCCCACTGGCAAACCTGTTAATTACCCTTTACACATACAAGTCTGACCCCCCTGGCCAACCAATTGCCTGAGTAATTCATCGCACCCGCCCCCTGCTTGAATTCGTGCCCCTCCCCGCGCAGGCACATTTAAATATTTAAATGCTTATTGTTTGTGGAGCTCATGCCCATGAGTGAACTCCTTACTAAAGTAAAACCCTCCCTCAAACTTCAGAGGTCTCCAGGGTCGGTGCACCATCTCCCTGATGAAAAATTGTAGTCCAAAATCACATCCTAAAATTGACAAGAGTACACAATGAAAGTGAGTTTTAACACTGACAAAACTCAAAACTGCCCATTGTTATAGCGCTCACCGCCCTCTTGGCGCTTGACTAATGTACGTCATTCACGCCCACTGGTATGTGCCTTGCAGTGATCTCAGAAGGATGCTTGCACCCATTTAAATAGTTGTTCGTGTTCCATTGACCCCCCACTTCATTTCCCCCTCCCCATTAGCCACCCTTTCCATCTCCTTCCCTCTCACCACCACCATGTCCACCACCACCATGTCCACCACCACACCCACCTCCACCACCACCACGTCCACCACCACCACCACGTCCACCACCACCATTTACACCATCACCATGTCCACCACCACCACCACCACCATGTCCACCAACACGGGCACCACCATGTCCACCAGGAGGCCACTACCATGTCCACCACCACCAACACGTCTACCACCACCGCGTCCACCACCAAGTCCACCACCAAGTCCACCACGTCCACCACCAAGTTCACCACGTCCACCACCACCATGTCCACCACCACCACGTCCACCACCACCACGTCCACCACCACCACATCCACCACCACCACATCTACCACCACCGCGTCCACCACCATGCGTCCAACAACATCCACTACCACCACCACCAACACCACCACATCCACCACCTCCACCACCACCTCCACAACCACCACCTCTACCACCACATCCACCACCACCACATCCACCACCATGTTCACCTCCACCACCATGTCCACCACCACCACGTCCACCACCACGTCCACCACGTCCACCTTCACGTCCACCACCACCATGTCCACCACCACCACTACCACGTCCACCACCGCCACGTCCACCACCACCACCGCGTCCACCACCACCACATCCACCACTACCACATCCACCACCACCACATCCACCACTACCACCAACACCACCACATCCACCACCACCACGTCCACCACCACCGCGCCCACCACCACCACGTACACCACCACCACCACTCTATCTATCTATCGCCCTCACTCTATCTATCTATCTATCCATCTATCTATCTATCTATCTATCTATCTATCTATCTATCTATCTATCTATCTATCTATCTATCTATCTATCTATCTATCTATCTATCTATCGATCTATCTATCTATCACCCCCAGTCTATCTATTGCCCTCAGTCTATCTATCAACCCTCACTCTATCTATCTATCGCCCCTCACTCTATCTATCTATCGCCCTCACTCTATCTATCTATCTATCTATCTATCTATCTATCTATCTATCTATCTATCTATCTATCTATCTATCGTCCGCACTCTATCGCCATCACTCTATCCATCGATCGCCCTCACTATATCTGTCTATCTATATATCGCCATCACTCTATCTATCTATTGCCCTCACTCTACTTATCTATCACCCTCACTCTATCTATTTATCGCACTCACTCTACCTATCGCAATACCACAGCATCACTCAGCACTCCCACAGCATCACTCAGGGGCACCACAACATCAATATGCGCTACCACAGCATCACTGAACGCCACTGCATCACTCGTCGCCACCACAACATCACTCAGCGCCACCACAGTATCAATCTGTGCAACCATTCAACAACAACTGGTTCAAATATGTTCTCTCAATGTTTCAAGCTTTATTACAAATGTCACAAAAAGATGTTAATATTTCACTTCGGTTCTTGTATTTTCGTCACAATAAAATACCCGGAACATAATCTTCACAAAATGTATTTACAAAAGTTTAAGCTATTGCCATTATAAATTACAATAGCTTTTATTTAAGTATTAATTATTTTTTAAAAAAGCCATTGTTATTTGTAATCTCAATACATCTAAGTCACGTACATACAACACATATTGCATTACAAATGCTATAGGTGTCCCATTTGTGAAAGTTACATATATTGGCATTGCAAAAGACAAAGCTATTAATTTAGCTATTTTCAAAGCCAACACATGAATAAAAAAATGTGTCATTTACAATACCGATAGCTCAAACTTTCCTAATGCGAGACCTATTGCATTGCAAATGCTTGTTTATTATTGGTAGACTTTTGTTAAGCTTTTCATTGTACATGAACAGCTGTAAGTGTGCAAATTACCCACTGCCATTCACAAGTAATAGTTACCAAGAAGGCTCAATAAAGGGCCTGCACTTTGAATTTGTACTACAAGAAGAATAATTGATAACCCTAGCCAAGAAAGGCAGCAAGTGTGCATATTTCCCACTGTCTTCGGCCGGGGTAGTAGCTACAACAAAACGGCTGGATAACGGGCCTCGACTTTGAATCAGAATATGAAATTCAAGAATAATTGATAACCCCAGCCAAGAAAGACAGCAAGTGAAAAAATTTCCCACTGCCTTCGGCCGGGGTAGTAGCTACAACAAAAAGTTCGATAATGGGCCTTGACTTTGAATTAGAATATGAAATTCAAGAATAATTGATAACCCCAGCCAAGAAAGGCAGCAAGGGTGCAAATTTCTTACTGCCTTCGGCTGGGGTGGTTGTTACAACAAAAAGGCTCGATAAAGGGCCTGCACTTTGAATACGAATATGAAATAGAATAGTTGACAACCATAGCCAAGAAAGGCAGCAAGTAGGTGTGTGTACGTGTAGATGATGTGTTGATTGAGTGGAAGATGAATAATGTAAAAAATAAGAAAGGTTGCAAGTGTGCAAATTACCCACTGCCTTTAGCTGGGGAAGTAGTTACAACAAAAAGGCTCAATAAACGGCCTTGAATTGAATCAGAATATGAACTTGAACAATAATTGATAACCCCAGCCAAGAAAGGCAGCAAGTGTGCATATTTCCCACTGCCTTCGGCCGGGGTAGTTGTTACAACAAAAAAGCTCGATAAATGTCTAATGACTAATGTGGAGGATAGCGATACTCCCGTTGCCTGTTTTTTTATCAGGTTGATAGACTGTTACACGTAACACAAAAGTTCATCACAATAAATGCATAGAAATTTAAGTTTACCAAAATCAAGATCAATATGTGAGTATGGACTGTTTGCCGAAGATGCTGTTGCAGCAGTTGATGTGCTCGGTGCAGCAGCAAGTGGGTTGTCCTGCAATCTCAGTGTTGCAGCTCAAGCAAAGTTGTTGGGGTGCAAGTTGTTTACGTGTTGCACCATATTCGCTTTGCCAAAGGAGTATTTTTTTTTAATTGATAACCCCTTGAAAGAGTTGTTTGGCAAATGTTACAGGTTACCAATTGTTGGTGTGTTTCAGTGACTATGTGTCTGGACTTCGCTGGAATCTTTAAGGGACACATTTGGGCTTGCATAATACAGAAATACTTTGTACTTAGTGACATCCAATTCTATTTTATGTAGAACGGTTAAATTCCTCATCCGCCTCTAGGACTAGTGGGAGGGTAGCATTTCAAAGTGTTTGACAGGTTACACTACATGTTTCCATGCAGCCAAAGAAAACTTAGCATGCTTATGCATGGGCACCCTCTCACACAAAACCCAGCACTGAGCATTCAGGATTGTAAAAGCTTGCCATAGCAGTGACTGATGAGTTTATATATGTCAGTGACAAAAGAAAAGAAAAACAAGTACGCTTGTTTTACATTATAGATATACAGACCTGAAAGACAGTGGGGCCGATTCACATAACTAACTTAAGACAAAATCCTAAACTTACTACTTTTGGTATTCACAGAAGTTAGGATTTTGTCTTAAGTTCGTCTTAAGACAGACTTAAGACAGAATCCTAACTTAATTCTGTCTTAAGTCTGTCTTAAGACAAACTTAAGACAAAATCCTAACTTCTGTGAATACCAAAATTAGTAAGTTTAGGATTTTGACTTAAGTTAGTTCTGTGAATCGGGCCCTATGCATTTAAATCCATGAAATCTTTTTTGAAGGTATGGAAGAAAGCAGTGAAAGGGTGTTGAGAAGCAATGATGTCCAGCACAAAATGTGCATAATTGTTCTTTTTGTTGACTCTAAACACACCTTTTAGATTAGGACCATGGAATAATGGTGTAACTATATCATAGATTCTATTGTCAGACGTCTACCTTAGTGATAGTGGAATTACCACTACTTTTTAGACTACCATTGAACAATAATGTGTGGAGGAGCGGTATTGCTTGCTGACCTTCAAAGAGGGGAAAGATTTAAATTTATATTTCACCACCTTAACAAAATAGTTTCTCGATTTGAAAAAGAAAATTAAGTAGGAATGTTAGAGGAAGTCTGGCCCAACTCTAAAAGGATTTTGCAAATCGTGACAGCTGAAGGAAGTGTGTCTCAACCTTACTTCTTATGATAATCCGGACACAAGACTAGATCGCAGGAGTATGCAAAACATATAATTAGACATCTTGCATGCAATCACATCTTTACTTCAAAACATACATTTTGTACATTTGTAACCAGTAAAAGGTAACCAGGATGTTACATTTGGTTTGAAAGATTCAAGGTGGACCCATCTGCTGCATTCAAAACATTGGGCCTGTTGGGAAGATAGTGAAAAGTAACTAGCCATAGTAAACATAGTGACCTCTCAACACTCAGTGAAAAAGTGGTAATGAGTCCATAACTAGGAAGGGTGGATAGCCAGCTAAGCAACATGGTGGACGTAACTCTGAAAAGACCCTTGCAAATGTCTCAGTTATCTGAGTCATATTAAGATACATGCTGCATCAGACGAATGTGATTTGGAGACTTAATGCCTCCAAAACACCCCAAGGACTTATATCACTTAATTTTGATCTTCAGCAGCTACAGTCATCGAGGGTACTTACCATTAAGTTTTGCATATAAATTGGTGAAGTGTCTTGGTTGCAGACACCACACTACTTTTCAACAGACTCTAAATGTAAAAAAAGATGTACATTAGCACATCATAACAGTAATGCTAACAATCCAAAACTTATTTTGCAATATAACATGCATGATTCTAGGTGTTTTCAGATCCAGGAAAGGAGACAGTCAAAACTGTTGCAAACATATTCAAATAGCTTCACTACGAACATTATTGAAAATTCACAACTATAATTACAATATCTTACTATACTATGTTAAAATGTAATGATATGCCTTTATCTATAAAAGACCTTCTATGAAAAAAGAAAATACAGAATAATCCAATGTTCAGGACAACAGCACAGTGTGACACCTTATTTATCATTGAAATGTTAAAGTCAAACCTGATGACTCCATTAGGTCCATTGCAATTTTCAGTAGATAATTCCCTAGTAATATTACATTAGTAAAAATCTCGGCAACTTGCTGCTGAGTTAGGTAGCATTCTTCAAACTGAAAACATAATAACCAATGTATATGTTGAGCAAATGTCGAGCCTGAATGTTAATGTCCATAAAAACAATTAATCACAAAAGGTTTGAGGTTGAATAGAAATCATAGGTTTCAGTGCTCTAGATACATTACAAAATTATTTAGAAAAAGTAGCATTTAAAATATTTGAAAAATATTTCTTTGACAATTTGAACTATTGCAACCAGTCATTTTCCAACAAGAACTTTCCAAATAGATTGATAAATGCACTTACCAAAAGTAACCAATGACAATCAGTATTTGCACCAGTAACACTGAAAAGTCACATAAGAGATATGAATTTTTTACCTGAAAAGTAGAAGAGCGATATTTGCAGAGGAAGATACAAGTTGACACTGTTGCTGCTTTTGCTAAATACTGAGGTTAAAATTAAAGGATTTCAGTACACACATTGATTTGAAATTATTACTTAAAGATAGGTAACTGTATTAGGAATGGAAATATACATATATTTGGTCTTGACAAACCTATTTGAAAGGGAAGATATTGATTACCTGTAAAGATATATGAAAGCACATGAGCTTCTAAAGAGGAACCAAAATGTACATTATACGTTATTAGCCATAGTATACACAATTTACATGTAGCAGAAAGTAACCTCATCAACTATCCAAAAAAAGTAACATTTCTTAACCCCTTCGATGCTGATGACAGAACGGTTCCGTCATCAGCATCGGCTGAGCTGTGCTGATGACGGAACCGTTCCGTCATGACTCCGCCCGCGCAAGGCGGAGTCAGCATGGGCGGGGAATTCGTGCCGCACGGATGCGGTTAAAGAAGAAATTAGTTTACCAACCTACCACAAACCTTTCTCAAACACAATAAGTTCATCAGAAATACCTTTCTTGCATTAATGTAGTTTGTAAAATATTTTGTGTGCAGAAAGACATAATCACGTACTGTTCTTCAACCTATTAACTTTTCACCTAAATAGGAGAGAATTACACCAGCCAATAGAACATCATTAATCTAGACATTCAAATTATGTGCCAATACTGAAAAACTAATACTACTGTCAACAGAGAATGTTTTAGATAGTCTACGCAATCCATGCTTCTGGATTTTACTGAAACCATCAGGATACACATTACAGCTTATATAATCCAGAAGCTCTTGGTACTTAAAGTATTATTGATGTAAAGAACAAATTTTATATGCTCACATTCAAGTATAAAGACATAAAAGACTATAAAGATGTGTGAATATATAATTAGTAAAACAACTGTCACCCCGTCTTCACAGCTTAATACGCCCACAAAGATTAAGTGAAGGATACAGAGTACAGTCTATACAAAGGGACGGGTAAGGCCTGCAAATGGATGCAGTTTGAAAACATGGCAGTTTTAGAAAGGGCGCTCAGGCACTGAAGTGCCAAGCCTGACTTTTTTTATTTAGGGTTACTTGTGTGGGTGGCACAATTACTGTTGCAGGCCCACTAGTAGCATTTACATGAGCAGCCCTGGTATATATAGTATAATTTACTATCAAGAGTAACATAAATATGACACAGAAATTCCTGCACACACAATTTATTTAAAAAAGGCCTTGGAGGGCCCCGTGATGCAGAAGGAAATATTACGATCAACTATATACGATCAATAAGAATAGAGGCCTGGGAAGGGCATGTGAGGCAGCAATAAATATTAAAAGTCACAGGAGGATTAGGAAGGAACAAATACGAAGAAGCACAAAGCATGTGGTGCACAAAAATAAACCAAAACAGAGCTGGGAGGGCCACGTGACACAGTAAAAAAGAAATACTATGATGCAGGTATAATCTGCAGCGGAGGCTGATGTTGTGATGGCTTCTCATACCTTTGCTTCTGTTGTCTCTTGTCTTGTCTTCAAAGGCTGAGGCTTTAGGTGGGCCTGGGGTGGGCTGGGCGCGGGCGCTGCCGCCACTGCTCCTATGGTGGCCTGACTGGGCGGCAGCAGCAGAGGCACCACGTCGAGTGTCACGAGTCCTCCTCCGCTCGAGCAAACAGTTCGTAGTACAATCGATGACGACAAGAGTCTGTCTGCTGGCACAGCACAGGCAGGCAAAAGAGAGTGTGCTCACGTCAGTGGCCGCATTATATAAGAACCGCGGGGGCTGACCAAAGCAGCCCAGGGCCGTCATTGGTAGCGTTTTCGCACTCTACAAGAATGACGGCCCTGGGGGACCTCCCAATGGCTAATGTATTGGCTTCCAGGCTTAGTAATAGCTAGAAAGCTAGGTGGTAATATCTGGGGAGTGTGGGCGGGCGTGCACCGCGCATGTGTAAGTGTGAGTGTGTGCACCAACAATTAACAACAGAGAGAGATGGGGGCGGGGTTATCATGTGCGCAGAGGCAGGCCCAGAATCGGATCTCCAATGAGTGACCACTTGTAACCATTCTCGTAGCGTGCCCTGTGCTCTGATTTAACACTGAGAGGGTGATCGCACCATACTTTGTACTGCTAATCATACTCAGAGTGTACCTGCGCATACGCTACGAATACGCTTTGACGTTATGCGTCACATCAAAGCTTCCGTGTTACGTCATGTACGGGGCCCCGTACGCGAAGGGTGCAAATGTTTTTAATTGTTTAAAAACATATATTTATATATTTAATGTACATACTAACAGAACACATTATCTAGGGTAATTATGAAAATAGTTTTTTAAAACTTTTAACATTCGTATATTATTTTTAAAAGCAATTACACAAATCGCGGTGGAACGTCATGTGTACTCGCATCGTAAGAGTACCGTAAGCACACCGTAAGCGTACGCAAAGATATGTGACTTTAAAAGAAGAGATTTGATTGGTTCATAACACTTCCTATTCCAACTGTTGAAAGTTCTGTCCAATTTAATCATTCTACTTTGTCTTTCTAAGAAGAAGCATCTCTTTTGAGAATCCTGTCAAATGTAGTGTATTTTGTAAAGCGCACAGCTGCCCCAACGGGGCGTCCCAGCACTGTATAATGCTGTGGAACCCTTCCTGGCTCTCCCTGTGAGATGCCCCTCCTAGGCACCCCCAAGGTGAAGCCAGGCATCCCAGTGTTGTAGAGGCCGTTGTGGAGGTTAAGCAAGCTATTGCCCAGAGTTGCAGTGTGGGACCCATGATTAGAGTAGGCGCCAAGGCGAGAATTATCGAGTCCGCGGACATTGAGCCAAAGACAGGACTTGAACCCTGGTCCCGGGCCTGATCTCTGCTTCAGAGTCTGCCGCTCTAGCCAGTGAGCCATACTTCTCCACTTCCAAATAGAAGGAAGATCACCATAATAACAGCAATGGACTCATCTTCCAGCCATTCTTCAGAGGGAGATTTAATTCCTGAAGAACCTCCAAAGAAGAGGAAAGAAGCTCTAATTTTGAAGTTTTTTACTTTTCCTGAAGGGCAAAAAAGGTTAATGCTCCAAAAGTAACCTGTAAAATTTGCCAAACAACTCTTTCAAGGGGTGATCCATCTAAAAAATACTCCTTTGGCACAGCAAATATGGTGCGACATGTGAAGTTCTTGCACCCCAACAACTTTGCTTGAGCTGCAAGATGGAGGTTGCAGGACAACCCACCTGCTACTGCACCAAGCACATCAACTGCTGCAGCAGCATTTTCAGCAAGCAGTCCACACCCACAAATTGATCCTGATTTTGGTGAAGTTAAAATTCTATGCATTTATTGCGATAAACTTTTGTATTATGGGGAACAGTCTATTGACCAGATAAAACGCAAGAAGCAGGAGCATCGCTGTCCTCGACATTCGTTTTTTTTTTCATTCTTTTGTTCCTGTTGGACACTTTTTGGGTTCCAGTTTCATTTTTTGGGGTTTAAAAAACAACTTGTTGACAAAACACAAAAAATAGAAAACTAAAAAAAAAACAGTTCTTTTTAGAACTACCTTCACTGGTCAAAGAAAGAACTATATTTCTATGTTAGTGTATAAAAATCTTCTCAGAGTGAATGTGTAGTTCATAAATGAATGAATGAATACATTACTAATGTATGGTGAATGTGAAAGTGCAGAACTATAAGGAACTGCTACAGCATAAATCTATAAGCAGTTTACCTATAGTATACTGTAGTACCTCCGAAGCACTTGAATGTAACATATGCACATAAATATGTTACAAGTCTGTGCTTCAATTTGCACTGGTGGTCAAACTGCCTGGATGAATTTCTATATGTTAGGGGTGGATTTACAACCCCCTTGTGCCTCTTTTAACACAGCCGTTGCGTCACTTTTGTGATGCACTGGTGGTGCAAAAGATGTGCCATGGTGTGTAGTATTTACAATGTGACACATCTGGAAGGTGCATCACATTATAAAGCCCTGTGCCAAAAGGAGGTGATTTCACAGTACACAATAACTGGAATATCTCTGGGGATGCACCACTTATTGTACATCTGCTGATAAGTGTTTTAATGTAGTGAATGGATTCTTTTGAACAGTGTATAGATAAGCACATAGTGCTGTATGGTCACTACAATACTGAAACAGAAGTGTGATAGTGTTTACAGGAAGTGTAAGGATACAGATTGGGGAATTGAAGCTATAAAAGACAAGTTTTCTGGTGCATAGAACACTACATGCATAGTCCATAAGGGTTTTCTCAGGAACTACTGCACGGATTTACACCATTTAACAAAAAGCACAATTTGCGAACTGAACTCTACCTCTCTGTCAAATTTAGTGTAATTCCGTTACCGTACGCGTACGGTATGATTACAAAAAAAACGAACTATAACGGGGGAATTTCAAAGGTTTTGTATGAGTAAAATGGATTTGTATGAGTAAAATGACCAGCTAACTATAACTGGTGTGAAACCTATGTTTTTTTCAGTGAATTTGCAAGGTTTTTTAAATGCTAATTCCTAACTATAACGTGGCTGAATTCTATGTTTTTTTCAGTGAATTTCAAAGGTTTTTTAAATGGTAATTCCTAACTATAATGTGGCTGAAACCTATGTTTTTTTCAGTGAATTTCAATGGTTTTGTAAATGATAATTTTTAAATGTAATAATTGTTATATTTTTTATACTGATTTACTACATTATTATAAATTATTTATTTTTAGATATATTATTTGTTAAATTACATTACATATTTTTGATATAAATTGAAAAAAATTTTTTTATACCTCTCTGCAATGCAGCCCCCTGGCGTGTTTGCAGAGGGGAAACTAATTGCCCTTGCATATTGGGGTCCCTGGGGGCCAACTAGCCCACCTGGAACCTCCAGTATGCGCCAGGAGGCTGCATTGCAGAGAGGTGTAATGAAGCCACACCCTTTTTACACCTCTCTGCAACGCAGCCCCCGGGCGCGTTTGCAAAGGAGGAACTAATTCCCCTTGCATACTAGAGGTCCCTGGGGGCCAACTAGCCCACCTGGAACCCCCAGTATGAGCCAGGGGGCAGCATTGCAGAGAGGTGTAATGAGGCCACACTCTATTTTACACCTCTCTGCAACGCAGCCCCCGGGCGCGTTTGCAGAGGGGGAACTAATTCCCCTTGCATACTAGGGGTCCCTGGGGGCCAACTAGCCCACATGGAACCTCCAGTATGCGCCAGGGGGCTGCATTGCAGAGAGGTGTAATGAAGCTATGCCCCTTTTTACACCTCTCTGCAACGCAGCCCCCTGGCGCGTTTGCAGAGGAGGAACTAATTCCCCTTGCATACTAGAGGTCCCTGGGGGCCAACTAGCCCACCTTGAAGCTCCAGTATGCACCAGGGGGCTGCATTGCAGAGAGGTGTAATGAGGCCACACCCTTTTTTACACCTCTCTGCAACGCAGCCCCTGGGTGTGTTTGCAGAGGGGGAACTAATTCCCCTTGCATACTGGGGGTCCCTGTGGGCCAACTAGCCCACCTGGAACATCCAGTATGCGCCAGTGGGCTGCATTGCAGAGAGGTGTAATGAGGCCACACCCTTTTTTACACCTCTCTGAAACGCGGCCCCCGGGCGCGTTTGCAGAGGTGGAACTAATTCCCCTTGCATACTGGGGGTCCCTGGGGGCCAACTAGCCCACCTGGAACCACCAGTATGCGCCAGTGGGCTGCATTGCAGAGAGGTGTAATGAGGCCACACCCTTTTTCACACCTCTCTGAAACGCAGCCCCTGGGCGTGTTTGCAGAGGGGGATCTAATTCCCCTTGAATACTGGGGGTCCCTGGGGGGCAACTAGCCCACCTGGAACCTCTAGTATGCGCCATGGGGCTGCATTGCAGAGAGGTGTAATGAGGCTATGCCCCTTTTTACGCATCTCTGCAACGCAGCCCCCGGGCGCGTTTGCAGAGGGGTAACTAATTCCCCTTGCATACTGGGGGTCCCTGGGGGCCAACTAGCCCACCTGGAACATCCAGTATGCGCCGGGGGCTGCGTTGCAGAGAGGTGTAATGAGGCCACATCCTTTTTTACACCTCTCTGCAACGCAGCCCCCGGGCGTGTTTGCAGAGGGGGAACTAATTCCCGTTGCATACTGGGGATCCCTGTGGGCCAACTAGCCCACCTGTAACCTCCAGTATGCGCCAGTGGGCTGCATTGCAGAGAGGTGTAATGAGGCTATGCCCCTTTTTACGCCTCTCTGCAACGCAGACCCCTGGTGCGTTTGCAGAGGGGGAACTAATTCCCCTTGCATACTGGGTCCCTGGGGGCCAACTAGCCCACCAGGAGCCTTCAGTATGCGCCAGGGGGCTGCGTTGCTTTGACCCGGAAGGCAGCGGTCCCCGGAGCAGTGGGGGGTGGATTGGGCACCCACCACACTTCTTTATCACTATGCCCTCGCGATTTGGTCCCCCTGGGGGTAATTTAAAAAAAACATACCGGGTTTAAAAAAAAAAAAAAATTTGGGCCTTGGGGGTCCTTGTGGGACCACCTTGGCAGGCCTAGGGGGTCAGGGTGTTTCTACCTTGCCCCCTTTTTGTGTTCTACACATTTGTTTTTCTGTTTTCTTGTGCCTCGGTCTACTAAGCACAAGATGGCTGCCAACACTGGTTTGGAGTGTTGACAACCAATGAGCATGCAGCTTTCTCGGAAAGGTACGTGCACTGTACGCGTACCGTGCGCGTACGTACGCGGACCGGTGCGCACACGGTACGTGCATCCCACGATTTTTCAAAAAAAATTAATAATTTCCTTGGGGGTCCTTGTGGGACCCCCTGAGCAGGCCTAGGAGGTCAGGGTGCTTCTACCCTGCCTCCTTTTTGAGTTCTACATGTTTTATTTTCTGCTTTCTTGTGCCTCAGTCTACTGAGGCACAAGATGGCTGCCAACAATTTCTGTTTTGGAGTGTTGACAGACATTGGCAGCCAAGCAGCATGCAGCTCGCGCACACGGAGGTCCGTGCACCGTACGCGTACCGTGCACGCACGGTACGCATACGGTACGCGCTTATAGATATATATGTGTTTTCAAATTCGATTTTCTCAACAATTACTGGAGGGATTTACACCATTTAAACAAAAGGGCAATCTGCGAATCAGACTCTAACATTTTGGCAAATTTCTTGTAATTCCGGTCAGCTGTTCGGGCTGTAGCCGTGTCTAATCGTCCTATGGAAAATAACTTGGGGAAAACAAGTTTTGGGACCCCCCTTTTTTCTCAGCCCCCGCTTTACGAATCCCCACAAAACTTTCAGGGAAGGAGCGGAGCGGAGCGGGCCATCTACTTTGAGAAATTCACGAAGATTAATCCACTGGCGCCAAAGTTATTCCCAATAGAATGGTGCAGATTTCCTATGGAAACTAGGTCCTAACTATAACTACCTACTGGCGACAGCCAGTAGGTAATATACATATATATATATATATATATATATATATATATATATATATATATATATATATATATATATATAAAGGTGATTTTGCCATCTAGGAACTTCAATACAGTAGATCCAAAAAGACAACACGAATCCTGAACTTAGGCACAGATGAATTTATTTTTCGAAGCTGCTAGATCTGACGCGTTTCGGGCGGTTGTATAGATATATATATGTACGGTCCTGTGTAATATTCACAGAAGCGGTGCCACACCTTCTGGTGACTGCAAAAACAACAAGTGATGGACCGAATGTGGATCAATGTCACACACTCCCCCAGTCAAAAGATCTGGGCCCAAATCCATCGTTTTTTTGCACTCCACACCACCCTGGGTTAGACAATGGCGATATGCAAATCAGCTCTGACCCTGTTGCCCCATGGGAACAGTCCAGTCCGAACTACAAAAGCCATGTCCTTCCCAGAACGGAATCAAGCATCCGAGGACCGGACCGGTTTCGAGGTAACACCTCTCATCAGCCCGGCTAGCTTGACTCCAAGTGGTGTGGAGTGCCTGGGACCCACGTCTGGGCATCCCCAGCGCACTTAGGGCAGCAACTGCAAAAACAACAAGTGATGGACCGAATGTGGATCAATGTCACACACTCCCCCAGTCAAAAGATCTGGGCCCAAATCCATCGTTTTTTTGCACTCCACACCACCCTGGGTTAGACAATGGCGATATGCAAATCAGCTCTGACCCTGTTGCCCCATGGGAACAGTCCAGTCCGAACTACAAAAGCCATGTCCTTCCCAGAACGGAATCAAGCATCCGAGGACCGGACCGGTTTCGAGGTAACACCTCTCATCAGCCCGGCTAGCTTGACTCCAAGTGGTGTGGAGTGCCTGGGACCCACGTCTGGGCATCCCCAGCGCACTTAGGGCGGCAACTGCAAAAACAACAAGTGATGGACCGAATGTGGATCAATGTCACACACTCCCCCAGTCTAAAGATCTGGGCCGAAATCCATCGTTTTTTTTGCACTCCACACCACCCTGGGTTAGACAATGGCGATATGCAAATCAGCTCTGACCCTGTTGCCCCATGGGAACAGTCCAGTCCGAACTACAAAAGCCATGTCCTTCCCAGAACGGAATCAAGCATCCGAGGACCGGACCGGTTTCGAGGTAACACCTCTCATCAGCCCGGCTAGCTTGACTCCAAGTGGTGTGGAGTGCCTGGGACCCACGTCTGGGCATGATGGATTTGGGCCCAGATCTTTTGACTGGGGGAATGTGTGACATTGATCCACATTCAGTCCATCACTTGTTGTTTTTGCAATTGCCGCCCTAAGTGCGCTGGGGATGCCCAGACGTGGGTCCCAGGCACTCCACACCACTTGGAGTCAAGCTAGCCGGGCTGATGAGAGGTGTTACCTCGAAACCGGTCCGGTCCTCGGATGCTTGATTCCGTTCTGGGAAGGACATGGCTTTTGTAGTTCGGACTGGACTCTTCCCATGGGGCAACAGGGTCAGAGCTGATTTGCATATCGCCATTGTCTAACCCAGGGTGGTGTGGAGTGCAAAAAAATGATGGATTTGGGCCCAGATCTTTTGACTGGGGGAATGTGTGACATTGATCCACATTCGGTCCATCACTTGTTGTTTTTGCAATTGACACCTTCTGGTGAGGCACAGAAAGGACTGCCCTCAGCATTCAGCTTTCAATTACATTTATTTAAGGCAACGCTTTTCAACCTGAAAAGGTCTTTGTCAAGGCCTCATGAGGCCATGACACTTACCATTTATTCGCAACATCGCTCTCACATCTTTCATTTCTGTTTGTCGTGGCATGTTTGCATCATGCCTCTTCTTGTGTTTGGACCTCCCCCAGAGCATGGACCAGGTACTTGTGTCCATTCAACGCTTACCTTTTTGGAGTTACTTTTTAAATTGTGTTTAAGCACTCAATATCAGTTCTTGTGTTTTCACTCAATCCTTTCCTCTCCCGCCCGCTCCCCATTTGTGTTCCTTCTTTTCCTCTCCCACGTACCCCCATTCCTGTTGCTTCTTTTCTTTCTCACCCACATGCCCCTCTCTATTTTTTCTTTGCTTCCCCACCCACCCCATTTTTACACATGTTCAGCTTTTTTTATGGGCATGGGTAGAATAAGGGCCTGATTTACATTTTGGCAGATGGGTTACTCCGTCACAAATGTGATGAAAAGCCCATCTGTGGTACTGCAAGTGCCATATGATATAATGGACTCGTAATACAGCAATGGGATATCCGTCACGTTTGTGACAAAGTAACCCAGCTGACAAACTCTAAATCAGGCCCTAAGTGATTTGCCCAGAATCAAAGGATGTTGAGCCGAGATTGGAACCGGGTTCCCCAGCTCCAAAATCACAAGCTCTGGCCACACTCTCTCCCCTCATTTATTACATGTATTTCGAGAAAAATCAAAAGGGTTGGATTCCGATGTATTTTATTAAGACTAAAGATGATCAGATATTCACAAACGATGGCTGCTCACAAACATAGAAATAAGACTACAAGCTCATGTTTATTATAGATTTGTTTGGTATTGCGCAGGTTAGTTTTTGCCTTCCTTTTCAGTGAAAGTGTGGCGTTGGATTTCAGAATATTATTGACTATGCTTGCTTCTTCGTTTTAACAAGTGGCCCTTTTCATTAACGCAACTGGTTAACTGCTTTTGGTCCAGTTTCAAGATAGCCAAAAGATATTCACATTGACAATGCCTATAGCTCACCCATTGCAGAGACCTGTTGGCTTTGCCAATGCTTGTTTAAACTGGACAGTACTAAAAGGAGAGTAACCTCTGCCATATTTGGAGAAGCTGTCTTTCGGTTCCACATTGTGCTCTGAAGCACAAAGATTGATCACTTAAGCTAGTTCATTAACTTTATCTTGCAAGCATACTTACTAGAAGTGAATGTGTTTTTAATAGCATCACAGTCTAAACTCACCACAATGATGTGGTGACGACCAGCCACAGCGGCTGCAGGTAAGAGCAGTGGCATCGGCTGAGGGGATTTCGAGAGACGACCACCAGAGAAAATTAAATATATCATTTTATTTTCCCTCGTGGTCGTCTCTCGAAATCCCCCCCCAGCCAGCCCCACTGTTCTTACCTTCAGCGGCCGTGTCTGGTGACAACCTATGCAAAGATGCGTTCTCTGTGAGGGATAAATATTTGCAGACGCTGCCTTTTTTATTGACCAATAAATAGATTAAAACTACATCTGCAATTGCAAGTGGACAGACAGTGACCCTACTTACAAACGTTTTATACTTTAGAAACGGTGCTTTAAATTGGCAGGTATTGTCCGGTACTGACCTGCCAGCTCCGGCAGTGTGGAGTAGGTCTACCTCCACCTTTGCGACCCTTGCGTGACACGGGACACTTTCATTTGTCATTTACCTGCCGGAAGTTGATGGGGCCAATCAACTATAGTTCTTAGGTTGGCCACTCGATCAACAGGTAAATCACCTTTAGGTGTGACTTGTGGTATATCGAAGTTAGTACACCATAATACCGTAGATGTAGTGTAGATAGATATTCTCACATAAGGTCCTGAAGAATTGCCGTCAGATACTTTCAACTAATAGGTTAGAAACATGTTGACCACGTGAGACTGAGATCAACACCTTGAAACATCACATCAGGTAGTCACCTCTCCTATTTTTGACCGGGTTGGAAGCCAGGGTTATTAAAATTGTTTTGCCTGACCTTCCTACTCCTTTTTTAATTTGCACAGTCTATTGACCTACACGATCAACACATCTACACTTTTAGGCCTCTCACACTCATGGCACCAAATGCAAAGAATAAAAGATCTCCGCCAAAGAGTCCCTCATAGGGTGCCCGTCAGGTATTGCAGAACTGACCTGACAGAGCATCACACCTAGCTGGCTGGGTGTATGAGGGCCCTAATTCTGAAAGGAGGGATCCCCCACTGTCAGGAACTACATACCCGTTTTTGCTGCACCCCCCACCCCTAGCGCCTTGAGACCCTTACGGGTGAGTAGTCGCGCTTTAACAAACTCCTGATTGATTGATTGATTGATTGTGGTTGACCTCCCCGCTATGATCGCTCAGATTGGCAGCAGTAGGAATGTTATGTGAAGAAAGGCTTTTCTAGAGAATGCATTTACAACACAGCATGAAATCTCATTGGATTACTAAAAGGGAGCAGTCCACATCCTTTCCCAATTTACATTAGTGTGCTATATCGGAAGCATTAGTTTAAATCCATTTCTAGTGTGAATTCAATAAAATGCTGCACAGAAATAGACAGAAGCTGCTGACTTGGACGATTAAAACACTGGAATGAATCAGGAAAATTTTAGGGTGAGCAAGTGTAATTTACTTTTACTGGGCCCTACTTACAAACGTTTTATACTTTATAAACTGTGCTTTAAATTGGCAGGTATTGTCTGGTACTGACCTGCCAGCTCCGGCAGTGTGGAGTAGGTCTACCTCCACCTTTGCGGCCCTTGCGTGACACGGGACACTTTCATTTGTCCTTTACCTGCCGGAAGTTGATGGGGCCAATCAACAATAGTTCTTAGGTTGGCCACTCGATCAACAGGTAAATCACCTTTAGGTGTGACTTGTGGTATATCGAAGTTAGTACACATAATACCGTAGATGTAGTGTAGATAGATATTCTCACATAAGGTCCTGAAGAATTGCCGTCAGATACTTTCAACTAATAGGTTAGGAACATGTCGACCACGTGAGACTGAGATCAACACCTTGAAACATCACATCAGGTAGTCACCTCTCCTATTTTTGACCAGGTTGGAAGCCAGGGTTATTAAAATTGTTTTGCCTGACCTTCCTACTCATGTTCTAATTTGCACAGTCTATTGACCTACACGATCAACACATCTACACTTTTAGGCCTCTCACACTCGTGGCACCAAATGCAAAGAATAAAAGATATCCGCCAAAGAGTCCCTCATAGGGTGCCCGTCAGGTATTGCAGAACTGACCTGACAGAGCATCACACCTAGCTGGCTGGGTGTATGAGGGCCCTAATTCTGAAAGGAGGGATCCCCCACTGTCAGGAACTACATACCCGTTTTTGCTGCACCCCCCCCCAACCCTAGCGCCTTGAGACCCTTATGGGTGAGTAGTCGCACTTTAACAAACTCCTGATTGATTGATTGATTGTGGTTGACCTCCCCGCTATGATCTCTCAGATTGGCAGCAGTAGGAATGTTATGTGAAGAAAGGCTTTTCTAGAGAATTTATTTACAACACAGCATGAAATCTCATTGGATTACTAAAGGGGAGCAGTCCACATCCTTTCCCAATTTACATTAGTGTGCTATATCGGAAGCATTAGTTTAAATTCTGATCTCAAATGTCCTACACAAAACAACTGGAAAATCCATTTCTAGTGTGAATTCAATAAAATGCTGCACAGAAATAGACAGAAGCTGCTGACTTGGACGATTAAAACACTGGAATGATTCAGGAAGATTTTAGGGTGAGCAAGTGTAATTTACTTTTACTGGGCCCTACTTACAAACGTTTTATACTTTATAAACGGTGTTTAAATTGGCAGGTATTGTCCGGTACTGACCTGCTAGCTCCGGCAGTGTGGAGTAGGTCTACCTCCACCTTTGCGGCCCTTGCGTGACACGGGACACTTTCATTTGTCATTTACCTTCCGGAAGTTGATGGGGCCAATCAACTATAGTTCTTAGGTTGGCCACTCGATCAACAGGTAAATCACCTTTAGGTGTGACTTGTGGTATATCGAATTTAGTACACCATAATACCGTAGATGTAGTGTAGATAGATATTCTCACATAAGGTCCTGAAGAATTGCCGTCAGATACTTTCAACTAATAGGTTAGAAACATGTCGACCACGTGAGACGGAGATCAACACCTTGAAACATCACATCAGGGAATCACCTCTCCTATTTTTGACCAGGTTGGAAGCCAGGGTTATTAAAATTGTTTTGCCTGACC
The DNA here is from genome assembly GCF_964263255.1 of Lissotriton vulgaris. Classification (NCBI taxonomy): domain Eukaryota; kingdom Metazoa; phylum Chordata; class Amphibia; order Caudata; family Salamandridae; genus Lissotriton; species Lissotriton vulgaris. The sequence goes on along the minus strand of NC_141693.1, from coordinate 971,066,257 downwards.
TTCCTACTCCTGTTTTAATTTGCACAGTCTATTGACCTACACGATCAACACATCTACACTTTTAGGCCTCTCACACTCATGGCACCAAATGCAAAGAATAAAAGATCTCCGCCAAAGAGTCCCTCATAGGGTGCCTGTCAGGTATTGCAGAACTGACCTGACAGAGCATCACACCTAGCTGGCTGGGTGTATGAGGGCCCTAATTCTGAAAGGAGGGATCCCCCACTGTCAGGAACTACATACCCGTTTTTGCTTTGCTCATGTTTTGGCATGTATGCTGGACCTCATAAAAGCCCTTAGAACCTCCTTCTTGTTTACATTACAAAGTACTGAATACCGGCACTTTTTTATTTTGGGAGTGAGAGTACCTGCATTCCAAAAGTAATTCTCAGAAACAAGCAGGTACTCTGGCACAGAATACCTGCACTTCTATTTTCCATTTCAAGCACTGCTCATAAATACAAGTTTACAGAACATAGAGGTTCCTGTGAGGTGTAAACCTGTTAACTAACTGGATTTCTCAGCCACAAGTGAAGAGAATCTCTAGTATTAAATACCACTCACACGGTGGTAAGTGGGCATTTCAAGGCATGGTTGCATGGGAGGTTTTAGAACACCCACAAAGGGCTGGCTTTAGCGCTGGTGGCACCTGGTGCAACAATCTTTTTTGGTGCCCCCCAGCCAATGACCTCCTCTTCAGATTCCCTCACTACCACCCAGCAAAAGTGCCCCTTATCTCTCCATTGTCCCTCTGTCACATACATTTCATTTGTGTAAAAGCACTAACAATCTACATAAAATACAGAGTTGTTCTTTTCAGCAGGCATATTAACCCTCAAAGCTGCCACTAGACAAACCTCTTATCTCCCTCTCTCTAGCAGGAACATTAATCACAAGAGGTATATTGACATTTTAGTTGCTGCCTCAAGGCTGGACTCAGGAGGAACTCTGCAGCAGGTGTTTTTAAACAGTAAGTTAAATCATAAGGTATTGAAAAACACATCACCCCCCTCCATAACTCTGTGCCCAGGTCAGCGCCCAGTACGGCCTCACCAGTCGTACCCCCCTAAAGCCAGACTTGACCCACAAACATGAATTCGTGTGGGCATTTCCAATCTTCTCCCTGGCACCTTTCCACCCTCTAAATAGTTAGAAGTTAGTTTTATCCAAATAATAGATGTTAACTAAACTTCATGTTAACGTGAAAAAAGGAGGGACTCCTTTACCTCACTAACCAGTGACTAGAGATGATTAAACGGTGTCTGAGTGAAAACTTTCTCAAGGTAAGAGGAGCTAAAATGTGTTATTCCTATTAAGCAAAAAGTACAATTGATGGACAGAATGCAGAACAATATCATACATTCACCCCAGTACAGAGTTCTGGGCCTATATCCATCGTTTTTTTGCTCACCATGCCATTCCAGTTTAGACCCAGTCATATACAAATCACTCTTGACACTGCGCCTAATAGGAACAGTCCAGCCCGAACTGCCAGGCCAGGTCCTCCCTGGTCTGGATATAAGCATCCTAGGACCGGTTTTAGGCTTTCAGCCCTCATCAGCCAGGATAGCTTGACTCCTGTGGCATGGAGAGCACAGGACCCACGTCTGGGCATACCCGTCCTACTCAGGGTGACAAATGCAAAAAGAACAATTGATGGACAAAATGCAGACTAATGTCATACATTCACCCAAGTACAGAGATCTGGGCCTAAATCCATTGTTTTTTTGCTCACCATGCTATTCTAGTTTGGATCCAGCCATATGCAAATCAGTCTTGACCCTGCACCCAAAGGGAACTGTCCAGCCCGAACTGCCAAGCTAGGTTCTCCCTGGACTGGAAACAAGCATCCTAGGAATGGTTTTGGTCTTTCAGCCCTCATCAGCCAGGATAGCTTGACTCCAGTGGCATGGAGAGCACAGGACCCACGTCTGGGCATACCCGTCCTACTCAGGGTGACAAATGTAAAAAGAACAATTGCTGGACAAAATGCAGACAAATGTCATACATTCACCCCAGTACAGAGATCTGGGGCTAAATCCATCGTTTTTTATGCTCACCATACCATTCTAGTTTGGACCCAGCCATTTGAAAATCAGTCTTGACCATGCCCCCATTGGGAACAGTCCAGCCCGAACTGCCTGGCCAGGTCCTCCTTGGACTGAAAACAAGCATCCTAAGACCTGTTTCGGGCTTTTAGCCCTCATCGGCCAGGATAGCTTGACTTCAGTGGCATGGAGAGCACGGGACCCACGTCTGGGTATATCAATCTCACTCGGGTGACAAATACAAAAAGAACAGTTGATGGACAAAATGCAGAATAATGTAATACATTCACCCCAGTACAGAGATCTGGGTCTAAATCCATCGTTTTTTTGCTCACCATGCGATTCCAGTTTGGATCCAGCCATATGCAAATCAGTCTTGACCCTGCGCCCAATAGGAACTGTCCAGCCCGAACTGCCAAGCCAGGTTCTCCCTGGACTGGAAACAAGCATCCTAGGAACGGTTTTCGTCTTTCAGCCCTAATCAGCTAGGATAGCTTGACTCCAGTAGCATGGTGAGCACAGGACCCATGTCTGGGGATACTCGTCCCACTGGGGTAACACATGTAAAAAGAACAATTGATGGACAGAATGCAGAACCTTATCATACATTCACCCCAGTACAGAGATCTGGGCCTAAAGCCATAATTTTTTTGCTTACCATGCCATTACAGTTTGGACCCAGCCATATGCAAATCAGTCTTGACCCTGCACCCATTGGGAACAGTCCAGCCCAAACTGCCAGGCCAGGGTCAAGGCTGATTTGCATATGGCTGGGTCTAAACTGGGGTGGCATGGTGAGCAAACGAACAATGGATTTAACCCAGATCTCTTGACAGGTGGTGAATGTATGATTTATTCAGCATTCCGTCCATCATTTGTTTGTGTAGCACTTTTCACCCTAAGTGGGATGGGTGTGCCCAGATGTGGGTCCCTATCTCACTTTGCCACTAGATTTATAGCCTGGCTGATAAGGGTAATATTCAGAAACTGGTCCCAGGATGCTTGCTTCCGGACCAGGGAGGATCTGGCTTTGCAGTTTGGGCTGGACTGTTCCCATGAGGCACAGGGTGAAGACTGATTTGCAAATGACCAGGTCTGAACTGGGCTGGCAGAGTGAGCAAAAGAATGATGGATTTAACCCAGATCTCTTGACTGGGGGTGAATGTTTTGATTTGTTCTGCATTTCGTCCATCAATTGTGTGCCTTTTGCTTCCTTGTTCTAAGTACGTCGGGTGTGCCCAGATGTGGGTCCCAGGCTTACTGTGCCACTGGATTCAAGTTAACCTGGCTGATGAGGGGTGAAACCCCAAACCGGTCCTAGGATGCTTGTTTACGGTCCAGGAGGACCTGGCTAGGCAGTTCGGGCTGGACTGTTCCCTTGAGGCACAGGGTCAAGACTGATTTGCATTTGGCCAGGTCTGAACTGGGCTGGAACGGTGAGCAAAAGAATGATGGATTTAACCCAGATCTCTTGACTGGGGGTGAATGTTTTGATGTGTTCTGCATTCCGTCCATCAATTGTCTGTCTTTCGCTTCCTCACCCTAAGTGCAACGGGTATGCCGAGACATAGGTCCCATGCTTACTGTGCCACTGGATTCAAGCTACCCTGGCTGATGAGGGGTGAAGCCCTGAAACCGGTCCTAGGATGCTTGTTTCCGGTCCAGGGAGGACCTGGCTTGGCAGTTCGGGCTGGATAGTTACCATGAGGCACAGGGTCAAGACTTATTTGCATATTACCAGGTCTGAACTGGGCTGGCACGGTGAGCAAAAGAATGATGGATTTAACCCAGATCTCCTGACTGGGGGTGAATGTTGTAATTTGTTCTTCATTATATCCATCAATTGTGTGTCTTTTGCTTCCTCGCCCTCCATCAATTGTGTGTCTTTTGCTTCCTCGTTCTAAGTGCGTCGGGTATGCCCAGGCATGAGTCCCTTGCTCACTGTGCCACTGGATTCAAGCTAGCCTGGCTAAAGAAGGGTGACATACCCTGAAACCGGTCCCAGGATGCTTGTTTCCGGTCCAGGGAGGACCTGGCATGGCAGTTCGAGCTGGGCTGTTCCCATGAGGCACAGGGCCAGGACTGATTTGCATATGGCCAGGTCTGAACTGGGGTGGCATGGTGAGCCAATCCACTACAGGTGGTGACGCACAAGGGAGACAGCACATCATCCTGGGAAGTCCATCACTCAGAACACATCACATTTCAATCACCTACCTCATCACTCTCCAGCTCCTGACGCTACCTTCGAAGTGACTAGACAAGTGCAAGCTCCTCGCAGACAATGCGAAGATGTGATTTAAGTGATGTCAGCCACTTTTTATATAACACATGGAGAGATGTAGCATATTAATGCTATGCGCACATGGAACCTCGTGGTTCTGGACAGACTCTTAACAGGAACTACATGATATGTGGGGGAGGTGCTGAGGTGTGGTTATGAGAAGTATGACGTAATGTGCGTAGTATGAATGAATGTTGAAGAATAAAGACATGCTCAACTTCAACTCCTATGTGTGGCGTAATCTATTTGTTTGCTCCAGGGCTGGGGAAGACCCTACACTCATAACGGGGCTGACAGATTTATGCCACGGTTCAGTTTCCCATACCACTCCAATTTTACAGCGTCACGATATTATCTTCCACATGATAAGTTATAAAACACAGAGCAGGAGCGTTTCGGCTCCTCTCCTCCTAGTTCTTGAATTCCCAATAAAAAAGCACAATGCGGCTCTGACACCTGCTGGCTTGTGGTAAAGTTGCAAAGAAAACATTTAAACTGTGCTCCTTCACAGCAATTCTTTGCCGAACGTATTTGAATCACTGCCACTTCTCTATAATTCATTTGACGCGTTTTAGTTTACTTTAGTGCAGCTGCTTTTTTAAGCATGTACTCAAGAAGCGTTTCACGGACAGTAAAGTGGGTTCGTGGTGAAAATACCCTCGTCAGTGACTTTGAACCGCTGCCGCCACCTCTGATTTTTAATATAATAAACGTCCGTCTGTCTCGACCCCCCCCCCCCCCTGTGGCTGGAGGCCGGAGGTACAGAAGAGCGCGAGCCCTAGATTGAGCGTTGTTCATGAATCATGGGGTAATTGCTTCGTGATGCTCATTAGTAAGATGTTGATTATCCTTTCGATTGCCTTAAGCTGCCGGTGGACAAAACAACAATTGCTTAAGTTTTATTTGAGTTTATGTTTTTTTCTCATCTGTATTCCACCCACCCAGGCAGTAACTCCGGCCCGGCGGTCAGACATGCAACAAAAGTCAGCACTCTAGGTTGACAGAAATATTAACATATGGGACATAGGAGAGAAAATCTTTTGTGGTTGGTCCAGACATTGGTAAAGCTTAACTGTGACAATTCAAGCTCAAGTTAACCCGTCTCCGCTGCAGAACGACTGCATTCAGTTCCGTTACACCCATGAATTCGATCACATAATATTATAGATAATACGTGTTAGAACATTGATTATCGCACAGCGGTATTCTAGTTACTTCCGTGTAAATTGTTACACTTCTGAGCTTCGTTTAATAACTTCCGGAGTGTAAGGTTTCAGGTCAGGCAGGCAGCAGTTATTTCATTGCGAGTCAACCGGAAGGGAATGTTGGGGTTATGTGCGATGATGCGGGTCAAGGGCTTGTACTGGGAATGTAGTGTGGAGAAAAATGTTGGAAATGTAATCTAAAAGGCCTTGAAGATGAAGTGGGATTCAATGCAATCCTAGCAGCAGCTGGCATTCATTGGACTACTTTCAGGGCGTGTTTGGTGCGGTCACATTTACGTAAATTCTGGCACATTATAGCTGTTTAATGTGGGAGCCTCTGCCGAAAGTTAATGCGGCCCCCGGGGAAAGCAGGTCGGCAGACCAGTCTTTTCCCCGGGGTGTTCGCGCGATGTTTGGGACAGGCAGGAAGTTAGGTAGGGGATTAGGTCTGGGGTGGGAGGGGTTAGGAGCAGGGGCGGCTCTAGGGTCATGGTGGCCCTGGGCAGGGAGCGTAGGTAGGGGGCCCCGGAAGAGGGGGTCCGGGTGGGGCAGAGCGCGGAGGCCAGTAAAGAGGGGGGGGGGGGGGGTGTCAGGGTGTTTAGAAATGGAACTGAGCCGGAGGCCGCCAAATCCCTTCCAGGGGCCGCCACACAAATATGTAGTCAACCTCAGAGGATAAATATATTAAGGATATATATTGGCGTGGTGGCCCCTGGGGTTTGGTGGCCCTGTGCAGGTGCACAGCTTGCACATGCCTAAGGCCGGCCCTGTTAGGAGGCTATTTAGGGGCACAGGAGGGGAAGGACTTCCTTTTCCTGTCCCCGGTGCCTCAGGGAAGAAGTTAGTTTTACCACCCACCCACCCTACACAGCTGAAAAAGGGGGACGTGGGGGCGTTTTGTGTTGAGTTGCCAAGTTGGGCAACATGCCAGTTTAGGACAGGATGGCACGATAGGGGCGTTTGCGGGAACTGGGAGGGGTGGGGAGTCCATGACGGGCAGAATCACTTTTTCAGGGAGGGGGTTACAGGTGCAGGATGGGGGGAGTGGTAGACGGGAGTGCAATGGATGGAGATGACGGAGGAGTTGGAAAGGGAAAGGGGGAACTGAATGAGATGCAAAGAGGTTGTGGTGTGAATTGGGAGTGGCTGGTGGAGCACGAGAGTGGATGATGGGGTGAAAGGCAGGATGTTGGGGGGATTGTTTAAGTTAATGATGTTATGTTTATTTCTGAATGTCATGCCTGTCCTAATAAATGGCCTTTTCGAATATTTTGGTAGGCCTGTGTAAAAGACATTGTAATAGCCTGTCTGTCTCAAAATAAGACGCATGAGACAGTACAAGTTGATGAGTACATTGCATGAGAAGGATGATTTTGCATGAAGTAAGCATAGTTGCTATTAATCAAATATGGCTCATGTGTTTTCATGTCTTTCTGCAACCAACACACAGGTGAATACTTCAAAACTATTATATTATACCAAGTTGTTTATCCAGGAAAGGCATGCTATCAGCAATATGCCACATAAATATACAGAATTTATCTTTATTCGTGGAAATTAGGCAGCAACTGGAGCATTCTAACACTATATAGCACAGGCTCGTCTCACTGTGAATATGCACACTGCATGTGAACAATGGGCATATAGGGAAATTACTGCACTTTAGATTTAAGCTATGTTTTGACTACACTGGGCTTTCTACACATCGCAGGAGACCATATAATTATACCCGAAATCCAGGATAAAGGATTTCAGAAAGATATACATGCCGCTCAGTCTCCATATAACAGAAAACAACAAGGCAGAAGGTTTACAACTTCCATTCATAACTTTTAAAATGCCTGCTCTGAGAGAAAAGTTGGAAGCAGTTGTCATGTTATTTAACACGTAGATAAGAAGGCTGCCCTTTCAAAAGCACCAAGTGGTCAGGATTATCAAATGTTATCAAAACGAGAATGTGGCCTAACGGCTAGGGCGGTCAACCTTGAAGCTGGGGAACCATGTTCGAGTCTTGGCGTAGGCTCAACATCCTGTGATTCTGGGCAAATTACTTAATCTCCCTTTGCCTAACAAAAAAAAATGTGTCCCTCTGTAATGCAACTGGCACTCATGTACATCGCTCTGATAATTTGGGTCTAGTTCGCGCTATATAAAACTCCCCAAAAAATAGTGAATATCAAACATTTAAGAGGAGCATTTCCCAAGTGGAGGTCGATGGGAAGGCATCAAATTTAGGCTTGGGGCTAATCTCTGTGTTTCGTGGGGAGGTGGGGGAATATTACCCAAACAGATCCTCTCTGTTTTTGGTTCCACATGACCTTAACCAGTGGTCAATTCTGCCTTTGGCATGGTGGGGTCCAGGCAGGAAGGAGAGGCTGTGAGCAGTGATGTCATATCTGGGTCTGATAAAATGATTAGGTATAATGTGTAAGGTCAGGAAGCCTTAACCTCGACCTTTCTGTCTCTGATATGGCCCCAATCTGAGGCTGCTGCAGAGCTGGATGTCACCTTCAGGAATGCCATGTCTAACCCTTTTTAGGTCTCGCCTGTGCCAGCGTGGGCGCTGGCTCAGGCGAGACATTTAGTATGTGGGTTTTAAAAGTGCTACCACAAGCTTTTGCTGGCCTCAAGATTGCGGTTACTCACGCATGAACGCATGCACAGACGCCATCTGGCTTTCTGTGATGGCTCATTAAGCCTTACAGCACATGAATCATGCTCCTCCACCCCCTTGCTCTCTGCTCTCACTATCCCCTCCCTTCTCCCCCTCCCTCCTTGTCAGCTTCATGGCAGACTCTACTGTTTACTACAAGGCTTATTTCAAATCGGACATTGATCACACGCACAAAGTAAACATTACTGAAAACCTTAGAAAATATACACTTCACACACATCGCTCACAAAAAACTACACATGGGACATATTTAGGCAATAACTCTAAACCTCCTGCCATTTACTTTTATGGAAAACAACATGCTCTGCCACCAAAGATGAGACATGTAAAGGGTCTATTTGACCTAGATGCAAGCAATAAACATTAACATGTCTTATCTCCCCAATACCAAACTATTTGTAATTTTTCTGTTACTTAGATCAGCCTATTTTAAAAAAAAAAAAACAGCGCATGCCAGTCTTTGCAGTAGAAACTCCAGATAAATGCTGTAACCTTTTTGCCCCTGGGCTTTGCCGTCCCTCCCGGCCCTCCTCCTCGGTTCGCCTTGGGGTCATCACAAATCTCAACACCCCGACGGTATCCCAAAAGAGGGGGGGTGGGTACATTTGCTTCTGTTCTTGTTGTGAAACGAGAGACTCCAACTTTCACTTCCCCAAGTGTTTGATGGATGCGCCGGACGGACAGGACGCGTCTCAATTAACAATGAGTGCATGGTGCACGCTGGGTTCAAAGGTCAAGTTTTTTTTCCCTTCTCTTTTTTTTTGCAGTTTTATGTAGCGCGAAGTTATTGGAGCACTTTCTACGAGCACCAGTTACATTTATTTTTGTAGACACAGGAAGCTTAAACGATATGCCCAGAATCATGAGATGTTGAGCCGACGCCAAGACTCGAGCCTAGTTCCTCAGTTCCAGTGTGACAGCTCTGGCCCTTATGCCACATTCTCTCCTCCTTTCCTGACGAGCTCTGCTATTCTGGAGCCAGACGTCTTTCCCCCCGAGTGTCAATGCACAATCTTTTTAAAGCACTAACAATAGAGAGTGGTGATGCATTCTCCTAAACTCCCTCAGATGTGCTGGTAAATCCATGCACAGGATCACACCATTCTTTCAAGTGGGGAGTGGTGCGCTGGCACTGAGAACAGGGTTTCCTATGCCAATAAACTCCTCCGATTTGCGCTGTGACTGCTTGTGCCCAAGGATTGTATTGGCTACAGCCTGGCAGACACCTACCACCCTCCAACAGGAGGTTCTGTCTCACATACCTCACGTCTTTTCTTTCTCCACCTTGCTGTCTCTGTCCAACAGACCAAAGACCTTGCTCTCCATCACCTGTTTCTTTTTACCCCGCAAACCTCATATCTTGCCTCCAGCCACCTCTTTCCGCAGACCTCATGCCATGCCTTTCCTCACATGTGAGGTTCTGCCCCGCAGACTCTGAACTTCCTGTTCCTCACCTGTTTGTCTCTGTTTAAGAGACCTTCTCTCTTCCCTTTCCTCGCCCTCTTTTCTGCATCTAGCCAATACCGTGCCTTCCCTTCCTCACCTCTCTATGACTCTCGAAGCGCATACTCTTGTCTTGGGTCCCACCCTGCTTTGCGTTTGGAGGTTACTTCCACCCCCATCACTCTCATCTCTCCCATTACATCAACAACTGCCATCGTGACGGGCACCCCTGCACATCTGACCAACCCGCTCACCATCTCCGGTGGCTTTTGGCTTTTGACACACTCTCAACCAAGACACCCTCTAACTGGACTTACAAATTGTTTCAGCTGCGCCCCTTGTGATATATGGGTTTTTGGGCACTAGGCCATGGACGTGCAACACAAGAAACTAGGGAAATTTTACTAGTTAAATAAAAATATTAGCTGAAACCAACTCACCCAACTTGGCAACAATAATCCGATCTGAGGTGCAACTGGGACCAACATGAATAGCTTCTAAAGAACACATGTGCTAGTAACTGGATCCTGTAGAAACCTGTAGAAGGTCTGCCAGGGTCAACAGAGTCACAGGTGGGCTTCATCTAATTGTGTATACCTGCCTTCATTACCCATATACCTATTTATTGCTGATAACTCACTTTCCCATAAAGCACTTCAATGCTGAGCTGCACACGTTTTCAGCCTTCTCTTGTAACCTGTGAGACCAGCATGCCTGTGGGTGCCGTGACGTCATCGGGGGGCCACTGGGCGGGTTCCACCGGTGCTTCCCCAGTCAGTGGGATAGTGAACTGCTTGTCCATGGACCTGACGAACATAGTTCACCAAAGACTGCAGAGAGCTGGGCTTGTCCTAGGCAGGGAGGCGCGAGGCTTGTCTCAGAGATGTAATACAAAATATAATGTGCCAACTTGGGCTTCCGCAGTCTCAAAGCGCTTTGAGACTCTAATAAACAAGCATTGGCATTGCCAATAGGTCTCACCTTTGGGACCTTATAAGTATTTAGTTATGCAGCACAATATCCTTGGTGCAACAACATCAACTGTTACATGGATAAACACTTATAAAGTCCATGGTTTAGCCATGTAACAGCTGATGTTGTTGCACCAAGGATATTGTGCTGCAAAACTAAATACTTATAAGGTCCCAAAAGCGAGACCTATTGGCTATGCCAATGCTTGTTTAAATGAGTATGGTGGAGTCATATTATTGGTGGGAGCACTGAGCCTTTATGTGTGGTAAATATTCTTATGTCACAGCAGTGCTTAATTTATAAAAGAATGAGTGCTGATGCCCAAATTTGCTCAGAAGCCCATGGTTGGCACTGTTAAATGTTGATGCACTCCTAACAAAATGCATTTCTTTCATTCTGTGTGTTGGCCATTTAGTTTGGGTAATTGCGGATTTAGCCAGTAGACAAGAATTCATTAGAATGTTTTGATTTCTTTTCTCAGCCAGTGCTGTGATGCCCCTATTCTACCTAATCCTTCATATGTTTCTCTTCCCAGCACTTTTTAAGCAACGGCTACCCCTGACATTCACCATCCACAGATGTAGACACTCAACCTACATGCGCACACTCTTTATAGCAAACACAACAGGCTGGTGTGCAAATCAAACAGCAATAATAGGAAAAATTTGAATATTCATATGCAAAACCCTCTGTCCTCTTTATTTGCTTGCCCCCTTCCTCACCAAATCTTAGCCTTGAGTGGTGTTTTCACAGCACCTCTGCCTCACATTCATACTGCCACAAACAGTTATTGCAACAAAGAGCACACACACATATAATAACACAGGTCTCTTGGCTTAGCCAAAGTTTGTTATTACACGAGGCGGGCAAACCAGCTAGCACAGTCACTATGCTGGGACCTAAAAACTGGGGTCCTTGTTCCTTGTTGAAAGAAATGAAAAATAAATTCAAAATTTCATAACATATATTTATTAGTTCTGTTATTGTACTGTTCCAAGTATATCCAAAAAGCACCTCAGAGCACGTAATTAACATGCCCTAAAGAACTTCTAACCAGTGTTGGCACAGGCCAAGAATACAACAAATCTCTATGGTGTATTTATATGAATGTATACATCCCCAAAGTGAACCATGCAATGGCAAAGTCAATCATTCTCTCCCATTAAAAACCTTTTTAAAAAACAAGTGGTGTTGTGTTGTCTTCGTCAATGCTCATTTCCTATGGTAGAAACTATTGCTATTTAGTACTGGCCAAAAAATAAATACACAAAAACAGTGTGGTGTATACGTGGTCATGCATCATAACACATGTGCACCATTGCGTCATGAGCTATGTATGGTGAGTCTCGTGTTGAGATGCCATGTAGTTTTTTTTTAATAATTACCATTCCACGAGGCAAGATGCCATACTTGGAGCAGTGAATCAAAACTATTAAATAAAAAGTTAATGAAGCGACATTACAGAGAGAAGAAACCAGGCAGAAAATTGCAGGTTCCAGGACCTTCTAAAAAGTGGAAAAAAAACTCTGAAACACAGGATTGAGGGAACACTGGAGTAGCGGGGCTGGGGTGGAGGAACTAAATGCGATGTGCATCAGTGAGAAGGGAGTGTAGAAGTAACTAGTAAGGGGGCAACATGCTTAAAATAAAAAAAACATTTAAAAAGCCAGTAAGAGAGGTGAGGACAGCAAGGGACCACAGTGCTGCCCAACACAGTATGTGGGCACGGGTAGCTGAGGCTGAGGTAAGCTGATAGAAGAAGCTAAACCAACAACTGATTGTTCCGGCCTCCAGTAAGAAATATCTAATGTGTATTCCAGGCTCAGATTCGGTCGGCACAGGATGGCTACAAGAAACTGCTGTATTGGCATGGTGCAGGGAGAAAGAAACAAGCATTTACAATTAAAGTTAGAGCTATTGGCATTGCAAATGGCATTTTTTTCATTTTTTTTTTAAACATAAATAAATGGTATTGTCATTTACAATGGCAATAGGTGAGCATTAGAGAGTAGTAGAGAGTATTAGTGGACACAGAGCCACACACACAGAAAGCCACACACACACACACAGAGCAACACACACACACACAGAGCCACACACAGAGAGCCACACACACACAGAGAGCCACACACACACCAAGAGCCACACACACACAGAGCCACACACACAGAGCCACACACACACAGAGCCACACACACACACACAGAGCCACACATACACCCACACAGAGAGCCACACACACACAGAGCGACACACCTAAACAGCGAGCCACACACACACACACACACACAGAGCCACACACACACAGAGCCACACATACACACAGCCACATACACAGAGAGCCAAACACACAGAGAGCCACACACACAGAGAGCCACACACAGAGAGCCACACACACAGAGAGCCACACACACACAGAGCCACACACACACAGAGCCACACACATATAGAGCCACACATACAAAGCCACACACACAGAGCCACACACTCAGAGCCACACACACAGAGCCACACACACACATACACACACACACACAGAGCCACACACACACACAGAGCCACACACACACAGAGCCACACACACAAACAGAGAGCCACACACAAACACACACAGAGCCATACACACACACACACATAGAGCCACACACACAATCGAGCACAGCCTGGGAACAGAGGCAAGAAAACACGAGCACAGCTAGGGAACAGAGGCAACAAACACGAGCACAACCAGGGAACAGAGGCAAAAAGAAAACATGAGCACAGCCAGGGAACAGAGGCAAGAAGAAAACACAAGCTCAGCCAGGGACCAGAGGCAAGAAGAAAACACGAGCACAGCCAGCGAACAGAGGCAAGAAGAAAACACGAGCACAGTCGGGGAACAGAGGCAATAAACGCAAGCACAGCCAGGGAACAGAGGCAAGAAGAAAACCTGCGCACAGCCAGGGAACAGAGGCAAGAAGAAAACCTGCGCACAGCCAGGGAACAGAGGCAAGAAAAGACGAGCACAGCCAGGAAACAGAGGCAACAAACACGAGCACAGCCAGGGAACAGAGGCAACAAACACGAGCACAGCCAGGGAACAGAGGCAAGAAGTAAACACGAGCACAGCCAGGGAACAGAGGCAACAAACAGGAGCACAGCCAGGGAACAGAGGCAAGAAGAAAACACAATCACAGCCAGGGAACAGAGGCAAGAAGAAAACACGCGCACCGCCATGGAACAGAGGCAACAAACACAAGCACAGCCAGGAAACAGAGGCAACAAACACGAGCACAGCCAGGGAACAGAGGCAAGAAGAAAACACAAGCACAGCTAGGGAACAGAGGCAACAAACACAAGCACAGCCAGGGAACAGAGGCAAGAAGAAAACATGAGCACAGTTAGGGAACCGAGGCAACAAACACGAACACAGCCAGGTGACAGAGGCAAGAAGAAAACACGAGCACAGCCAGGGAACAGAGGCAAGAAGTAAACACGCGCACAGTCAGGGAACAGAGGCAACAAACACGAGCACAGTCAGAGAACAGAGGCAAGAAGAAAACACAAGCACAGCTAGGGAACAGAGGCAACAAACACGAGCACAGCCAGGGAACAAAGGCAAGAAGAAAACACGAGCACAGCCAGGGAACAGAGGCAAGAAGAAAACACGAGCACAGCCAGGGAACAGAGGCAAGAAGAAAACAGGAGCACAGCCAGGGAACAGAGGCAACAAACACGAGCACAGTCAGAGAACTGAGGCAAGAAGAAAACACAAGCACAGCTAGGGAACAGAGGCAACAAACACGAGCACAGCCAGGGAACAAAGGCAAGAAGAAAACACGAGCACAGCCAGGGAACAGAGGCAACAAACACGAGCACAGCCAGGGAACAGAGGCAAGAAGAAAACACGCGCACAGCCATGGAACAGAGGCAACAAACACGAGCACAGCCAGGGAACAGAGGCAAGAAGAAAACATGAGCACAGCTAGGGAACAGAGGCAACAAACACGGGCACAGCCAGGGAACAGAGGCAAGAAGAAAACACGAGCACAGCTAGGGAACAGAGGCAACAAACACGAGCATTGCCAGGGAACAGAGGCAAGAAGAAAACACGAGCACAGCTAGGGAACAGAGGCAACAAACATGAGCACAGCCAGGGAACAGAGGCAAGAAGAAAACATGCGCACAGCTACAGAATAGAGGCAACAAACACGAGCACAGCCAGGGAACAGAGGCAAGAAGAAAACACGAGCACAATTAGGGAACAGAGGCAACAAACACGAGCACAGCCAGGGAACAGAGGCAAGAAGAAAACATGAGCACAGTCAGGGAACAGAGGCACCAAACACGAGCACAGCCAGGGAACAGAGGCAACAAACACGAGCACAGCTAGGGAACAGAGGCAAGAAGAAAACACGAGCACAGCCAAAGCACGTGTCAATACATGTCTTCCTCTTTTTTTTGCTGATGGAAGGATGTCTGTCCCCATACACAGGCGCTATGAGTTGCGCTGCAAAAAGTTTCCAAAGTCGGGGCTTACCTGCAGTCCTCCAGCCAGGTCGCGATCTTCTCATTGGGTGCGTGCCCTTTGGAGAGAAAGAGCTGGGCATTAGTGACAGGAAGCGCTTGAGGGGGCCGAGAGGGTGGATGGAATCTGCTTTGGCGGCCAGGTTTGCCAGATCCCGCGTGTGCAGTGAGGCGGCGGGCGGGTCTTCGGAGGCCTTCCAGGAGTCCGTGCTCTACGCCCAGGCTTGCCTCTTGTCCGTGACTGGAATCTGCTTTGGCGGCCAGGCCCGCCAGCTCCCGCAGGTGCAGGGAGGCGGCGGGTGGGTCTTCGGAGGCCTGCCAGGAGTCCTTGCTCTGCGCCCAGGCTTGCCTCTTGTCCGTGGCCCTAATCCGACAGCCGGTTCCTGGCGCCGCCACCACCTCCGCCGCCTCCTCCTGCATGGGGACCTCTCAGCTGCCTGCCCCCACCAGGAGTTAGAACAGGGCCTCTCCGCCGCCGGGGCCCTCCAGGAGCTAGAACACGGCCTAACTAAATCCTGTTTATCATACAACACAATGGCCGCAAGCAAAAACAAGCGAGGGGCAGAGGGTGGCGGGGTAGAGAGTGGGAGGGAGGAAGTAGGGTGTTAGTGCGTGGGGTGATTGATGGTGGCCCTGCCAGCTCAACCCATGCAGGCAGCTCCTCCTCCTGCCCTCCATGGGCTGGGGCAGCCAGGGTAGGGAAGAGGGAGGGCACCAAGGGGTGAGGAGGTGGGGAGGAGCACAGAAGGGGCAGGGAGAGAGACAGAGGGAAAGAGAAGAGGTGGGAAGAGACGGGCAGGAGGAGGACACCAGGGGAGGGATCGTGAAGACAAGCGCTCGCCATTTGCATTAAAGCCCCGTCCTTTTCAGACTGGGAGCGTGTTTTTTTGTTGAGTGACTGAAGACGTCACGTAGAGAAAGAAATGAAAAAACACACCCCCAATCCGAAAAAGACAGGGCTTAAATGGAAAGACGCCGGTCTTCTCCAATGGTTGGGCAGCATTTAGGAGGCCAGCCAATGGAGAAGAGGGGCGGGTTCAAGCCCCCATACTAAGAAACATAAAATCTCGCCAGCGAGACTGCGCAAGCGCAGCCTTCGCTAGCCTAGACCTAAAAAAGGACTGAGCTATTCTTACCGCCATGGGGCTGCTGCGGTTCTCTTTAATTTCTGACTTAAACAGGGCAGCAATGCAGGATTGCTTGTTGTCGACCCCTCCACTACCTCCCTTCATTCGCCGACTTTAATGTATTCCATACCCCTTGCGTGCGCAATGGGAATGTGGTGGGATGGCCCTTCATATGAACTCAGCTCAAGATATGCCTGAGGCCCTCCCCATACCATTTTTAGAGGAATTTACAAGCCTTCGCTGTATTAAAAAGTATGACAGGAAGTATTCTTTGGCAAAATAGTGTCTGCTGGCGAAGCTGCAACACTTCGGTGACTGGCTCGCGGGCTTGCAACAGCAACCAGTGGAAATCACCGCCCCACTCCGGCTCGGACAGGAAGCCAGGCAACCTGTGTTGGGACGGGGCCGCAAGAAGACAGGAAGCAGACAGGAGCCTACCCACGCTCCTGTGCTCGTGAAGCCAGCCGAAAAAAGAAAGTGTGTGAGCCAGCGGGGCTCCCGTGCTCGTGGAGAGCCCTGCTGCTGAGCCTGCCCCGCCGACGAGAGAAAGAGCCCGGTGAGCAGAGACTCCTCAAGCGCAGCGGGGGAGTCCTGAGTCAGCCTGGTGAGTGTGTGCCACTGGGCATTAAGGGAGACAAGAGATGGGCACAGCGCGTGACTGGACGTGGTTAACGCGCGGGTTCACATTTCCAGTCCTGCCTGCGCGTGCCCATCACTTGTCTCGCATGAGAGGCAAAATGGGAGGACTCCGTGGAAGATATGAGAAAGATGCTGTGCCCTTAATTTGTGTATTTTCTTTATTAGCAGCAGCTTGTCCATGACTTCGTTTCAATATTAGCAGAGACCTTGCCGTAAACACATTTTGCATAAATAAGGAGAGATATGTATAAAAGTTACAGGTGCTCTTAATTTGTGTGCGGTAAACATTAGTTCGGCACGGTTTACTGGAGGTTGGTTGTGCGATAGGACGTGTACGAGGAAAATAGATATTGTACAAGTTAACAGAGCCCTTAATTTGATTCCACAACATAGTGGTTAGCACAGTAGTACTGACAGTTAGGTGTGGACAAAGGATGTATACTAGCAAAATAAATAGTAATGAGGTACATTGGTATTGGAGGTGTTTGTGGGCAAAAGACAATGAGGTACGGTGGTATGGGAGGTTGTTTGTGGCCAAAAGACACATAGGAGCAAAATAGATATGTATAAGATGTACAAAAGTTACTGGTGCCCTTAATTTTTTGGTGCAACACATTTGTTAAACACTGCTGCAATGACGGTTGAATGGTGTAACGACATATAGTAGTGTAGAGATTGCACAAGCAGCCGCATAGGCAGCAGAGAGTTTGCTAAAAGTCTTAGTAGCACTTTACAAATGCTGATACAATCAATTAAAAGTGTGTGCACTATGAAGTAGCACGATTTGTAATATCACGTAAGAATGATAAATGCAGATAAAATCTAGTAAAAGCATGTGCACTATGAATTAGCACGATTTGTAATATCACGTAAGAATGAATTTCAAATGAATCCTCTACACTATGGCGCCAGTGAGACGGCAGCTCAAGCCCTCACCACAAAGCCGGTAAAACAAACGGTAATTATCTCAGCATGCCGCCAGGCGCCCTATATGCTGCTAAATGCTAGTGCGTCTTCCGGAGCACGTTCACACTCTTGCCTCAACCCTAATTATTGCACACCAGCTGTACATACTTTGTAGCAAGCGCGTCTCAGAAGCGAGTCCACAGACCACAAAGGCCAAAGCCATGCGCGTGCCTCGGTCTGTACCACTTCGCAGGCAAGTCACTAACAACAGATCTCGCTGGTGATAGCGCTTTCGCGCTGCATCACCAGGCGAGACCTAACAAGGGGGAAGGGAGCACACTGGTGTAGCATCACACAATTCACCTAGATGTATTGTGGCAAATGCAGGCAAAGATAACACTCCCTTTATTTAAAAGTCTTGAGTATTCAGCATTTGTGGTGCAGCCAGTGCTGTGCATCTCTAGACACTTGTTTCAGGATATTTGTCCTTCTTCAGTAGATAGTGGCAACTTATAGTTGGGGTGCTGGTGATACTGCTCACAGCCTCTCAGGTTTCTGTACCACTCCCTAAGCTCAGGTGTATCCCAGAACTTGTCAGCTCAGCAACCCAGCAATGAGCTAGTCACAAAAGGTGCGAGGGAGCACACTGCCAGGCACACCAGCACACAATTCACCAAGGTGCATTGTGGTAAATGCAGTGCATGATAACACTCATTTAAGGTGAGCAGGCCCCCATATTATGTGGTGGATGGGAGAGTAGTTCCAGGACTTGCATCCAGGAGGGCAGTCCTAGATTGCCCCCAAGAGCAAACATGAGGATAGTTTGTTAATTGTGAATTAATAAATGGAAATGCAGTGTTAAAACCTTATTTTGCATCAGATGCTCCCTCTGATCTGCTGATGTAAATAATGTTGAATGTAGGTTTAAAAATAACTTTTTAAAACTTTAATGTCTGCATTTGAATGTCTGTACCTTGAAAATTCTAATACAATAGGACCCATGTTAACGCAACCATTTGAAGCTTAATGAACTCGCTGTTTCTTTTGGGTGGGTGGGTGGCGATCCTCACTGGTCGCGTCCCAGCCTATTCTCATTAAATGATGAAGTGATTCACCCAAAGCAGAATTTGAAAATTTCTATCCAGTGAAAGAATGACTTCACTATGACAGCAATAAATGTGACTGAAGATGAAATACTGTGGCAGCTTTCAGATAAAAAAGTGCTAATTTATTATGGATATGCAAAGTAATTCCACAAGAAAAAAGATGTATTTAATTGTTATTTTTAGAAAGAATAATTGACTGCAATTGCAGACATGTAGAAAGACTTATTTAATAAATTCTGGTTAAAAATGCGTCAGATATCTTTTTTAAGATTGCATGTTAGGGGGGGGCACAATTATTACAGATGCTTTAAAGTTTATGCTTCTTACACAGCCTGGACTAAATTGTCTTCGTGTGCTCACTGAACAAACTCAAAAGCATAACAGTGCAACAGCCCAAACACCTGAATGTATGTAAACCAATAAATCCCGAACAATAGTATGTTACTAAAAAAAAAATCTAAGATTACGCCCATCATTTCCGATGGCTGGTAATTGGTGTAGTATTTATCACACCTGATAAAATCCAACTCTGGTGAGTCGGAATTTATAGGTTGAGATAAATACTGCTCAGTTCAGATTATTGGGGGAATGATATGCAGATTGTGGTGTTTACTGCATCAAAATTTAAATATTCCGGTAAATTCCAGACATTTCCCCCCCCAACAGATTTTATGATGTTTGACCTGCCATACATATATCACAAAATTCATAATTGCTGTATTTGCGGTAATACAGGTGACTGGAAATATCGCAATTAACCGAGCCGTTCCTGGAGAGGCCTTTGGATAGATCCCCCCAGTTCTGACCGAATGGGTTGCACCGCTGTGTCTGACATCACATGTGAGTGGCAGGGCCAGTTTGGCCACCTTCCTAGTTCTTAGGCTGACCTTCATTGTGAAAACCTGTGAAAAGAAACAGAAAACCTTGGGAACAGTTACTGGTTGAGAGTTCCCGATGGCACTTAAAGTGTCCGTTTGTGTCTGAACGATATGTCATAATGGATATGAAGAGCAGTCCCCCCAGGCTAAAATTCCTCTGGGTCTTAAAATGTTTTCTTTTCCTTCGGGAAATACATGTGTGCAGAGACTTCCCACATTACTTGAAATATTGGCTCTCTTTCAGCTATCAAAATGGCAGAAGGGGCTATTGTAATGACTTGTGAGTCTTAAAGTGTTTGGAAACCTGAGAAGTGCTGGTTAAAAGCCTAGCTAAATGAATTAAGCTCTAAAAAAATCTGTGGTTTGTGAATAAAAAAAAATTGAAAGCATGTTCATTCTGCTTGCATAATATATGCAATAGGTGACAAGAGAAACAGCTTCATAAAATGCGTGGGGTTTAGTGGAGGATTTCCGGGGTGATTGTGCATTTTATTGCCTGGATTACACCAAACTCAAAATGCAAACAAAACAAATTTCAAACAGTGTGATAGCTGGTAACACAAAACATATGCAAGGTGACTTTAAAATAATTTTATATTTTTTCGCCAACTTACTGATTTTGGGTGCCAGCAACAAAACTCGTGGAAATGCGGGAACTTTGAACAGAAGCCAGGCGAATTCTGTAAAACCATATTACAAAGAAGGTACAAACTCTACTGTTACTCGTAGGATTTGCTTTGAAACATTACATAGCTATGGTTTCATATTCTTGAAAAGAAAGTACACAGTTTGAGCATTATCTATAGACACACCAACAGTTGTTTGAACTGAGTGGCAGGATGAGGAGTCTTATGTGGTACCAACCACCTATTCATGAATAAATGTAATCCTTATAAATACAATGGGCCTATTCACAAAGCCACATTTGAGTATGTAAAGTAGTACTCATATAGTACTCTTTTACATATTTTTACATGTGTTCGTGAAATGGTCCCCAAACATCTAAATAGGGAATAACATTGGAATATTACTCTGCAGTTAGTACAAACAAAAATTACGTTGAGCTCTTTGAACTTTTATTAATAGGGAGTCAGGCATTTAGGGGCCTCTTCACAAAGTCATCCACGTTCTTACATACAAAACTTTATATGCTTTTTGTGAATCACCTAATGGTTTTTACTGACAGTGAACAAATGCCTGCATACCCATTTCAAAGATGTTTCTTTATTTTTACTTTATTTTGCATATTTACAGATCAAAACCCTAGCCTTTTTCATCACATATACATCAGCTAGCATGTAAATATATTCAAAGGTGTCGACAATGGGCTAGTCTATTGGGAGAGGTAGCTAGGGCAGTTAGAGTCTGAGGGCCCGAATACGAGTTTGGTGGTGCGGGAGCAGACTGCAATGCTGCTGGTCCACTCCTGCACCGCCAAACCCATGGTCCGGCCACCCATCAGAGTACGAGTTTTCTCGTGTCTGGAGGGATGTTTTTGGCATTACCTCTGCAGCGCTTCTGAAAATGGGCACCGCAATGGGAACGCAAAAAGCAGGAACTGGGGTGTATGCACACAGGGGGGACACGTTGTGCCCCCCCGCCCCCCTATGCAAGCATTCCTTTGCAAATAGAGAACAGGGGGCCCTGTAGGTGCCCCTTTGTTTCAGGACCACCAGCCTTTACATGGACCATGCCTGTGCTCCTCTTGTGCTGCCTCGTGATTTTATGGATGCAGGTGAGCGCACAACTTGACGAGGCATGCGGCGAATAGTAGGTTCTAAATAGGGTTATTTTTTGGGAAACTGTTATAAAGGAAGTAAATACGCTCTGTTACAGCTGCACAACTGGGGCTCATTGGATCCCAAATATCACTATCACACAAGACATCTAGTGCAGAGATCCTAGAAGCTGGGGATCCCCTTTGTTCAGAGTAGACTTTCACAGCATTGATGGCACATAGTGGGCCAATTTTCTGTAGTGCCTCTTCTACGTTTATGAAGAAGTTACATTGCAGGTTTTGATATGGCAGCCAGAGGTGTTCTTGGCACCCAACGGACTTCACATCTGTAGGCAACTCAATTCCCAACTTATATCATGCCAGGAGCTGTATCTTCACAGTGGTCCCTGAAGAGAACAGGGCCTCACAGTGTGCTACAAGCGCTCCCTGCATTCTCGCTGCGCAGGCTTTTTCCACAGCAGCCAGAGGAGTTCTTGGCCCCCAACAGACTTCATTACCGTAGGGCACTCAATTCCCCACCGTGCATCACGCCAGGAGGTGCTCCTGCACAGTGGTTTTAGAAAGGGGTACCTCGCAATGCACTATAAGTGCTCCCTGCATTCCCGTGGCACGGGACGTGCATGGGCTACACCTGGGTCCCATCTGCGGCTGGCTAATACCGAGCTCCCGCCCTAACTTCTGGTCTGGATATATCATTAAGTGCATATTAACATGAGAAAAAGGAAAGCAAGTTCCATCAAAGAGGCCCCCATGGAAGGAATGGTGCTCAGAACAACACGGGGTAAGTCATCTATCTTAACATACCTGTCCTCAGCTATGGGTGCGCTGTCAGAAGAAATTATCAATGTACAGGAGGACCTCAGCCTCCTATGCACAGGTTAATGGTTATACCTGTTTACTGAACCCCCAAGAACATTGTTATCGCTGACCCTGGCCCTGCTTTTATCACAAGTCATATAGAGCAACGCACAAACACTGAACCACATAAAAACAGAACCCCCGACCCCACCCCCACACTCAAGCAGTTAAACAACGTCCTCCGATTTCACCCGAACTGACTTTGCAGGCCCCCAGGAAAAAGAGAAAGTAGAATCATGGTCCTAGACAGTGGGCTCTATCTCCTCGCAAGGTGGCAACTGGCAAGACATCGTCCTGGTGGTGCAGATCAAGCTGGAGATGGTCTGTTCACAAGCTTTCCTTGAGACTTTTCTTGTGAAGATCTAGAGGCTGAGAGCAGACCTCCTGGAGACTGTCTCTTTACGTTTGGACAAGATTGAGCAATTGATAACAGCCCAAACATGGGAGGCCCCATCCAAAGTAGTCTCTCCACTGTTAATTACTTCACGGGGGTCTACCGACAGGTCGGACATACAGGATAAGCATGAGCGAATTTTGCGGATCTCGCGTTCGCGAATTTTGCGGATTTGCGGATTCGCAATCCGCAAAATCCGCGAATTCCCGGATTTTTTTTTTTTGTGTGTTCGCCCGTGTTTCTGCCAGTTCGCGAGGGTTTTGTACACTTTCGCAAATTGCGAACTTACCTGTCGGGTCGCAAGTTTCGCGAACTTGTTGTTTCTACGTGTCCAGCCTGTTTGGGACACTCTTCTTCATCACTGCCACTCTCTGTCACCACTGCCACTCTCTGACTACTCATGCCACCCTCTGGCCCACCCATGCCACCCTCTGTTTCATCACCACACCCTCTGGTTGTCCAGTGTACATTATTTTCGGCAAAGCAAAGCACACCTTCCCTGCCTCAAGTGACCTGAATTAATTTGGGGCTGATTAATGTGTCACAGAATATTTTTTTAGCTGGCACCTGCTTCCTTAGTGCGCCCTGATTAGTGATCTTTTGCACTTGCTAAGTGCTTTCATTGTTGCAAAATTAGTTACAACACCTGCCCTGCCCCAACTGACAATAATGAATTAGGGGCTGATTAATGGATTTTAACTTCCAGCCTGGCTCCTGCTTGTCTCCCTTAGCTGTAATTCAGGACCTTTGTGGCATATGTGTAACTATTCTGAGGTTCAGAGCAGGGTCACATAATAGTTTCAACTGGCAACTGAACTCTGGAGGGGCCCCTCAGGAAGCACTACAGGAAATGGCTACTAATGATGAGCCTGAACTTTTGAACCTGGTAAGTAGTTACTTTCAGTTTTGCTAAGATCGTATTTCTGCAATTTTGCACTTATTCGCGGGGCGCGAACTCACGCGAACTCACGCGAACAGTGCGAGCAGTGCGAGCAAAATCCGCTGCTCGCGGATTTGCGGATTTTGCGGGAGATTCGCAAATCTCGCGGATTGCGGATTTCCCGAAAATCCGCAAAATCCGCGAGCGGAACGGATTTTCCGCCCATGCCTAATACAGGACCTATCCAGGGATGCAGTATTCTCCCAAGGTTTTTCTAGGCCCGGGCCTGCTTTGGGTACGAATTCAGGACATGGAAAGAGTTGACTGATGTCTAACGAGGCAGGTGTGCCATCGGTCTTGGGGAGAATTAACCACGAGACATATGTGGAATGCCCTCAACCTAGGCCTCAAGAGAACTTACACACTGCCCATTTCCTGTGAATCAGAATGAGCTTCCGATACATACAAGATCCCTAAAGTTACCCTCAACCTACCACCGGAGGCAACCCCTTATGGGGGTACGGGGAATGTTCCTCCTCCTCATTTCATCTCCCCGGAGAACTACATAGAAATCAAGAATAAGGTGATGCGCTGGCTGGGTGCCCATACAACTATTGGAATGTATCTTGGTGCCCGGATCAATAATAATTTGCATTGGATTGGAAGTACCCCGAAATTTTTCTCGGGGGATTGTGTGACCATTATCTTTAATAGATCTGATATAGCAGGGTCAGTCGTTGCATCTATCAGACCAGAAAGGAGAACAGTAATCACAGCTTTGTCCTTGGGATTTTTCTATAGGCCGGATCAAGTATCCCATAGTCCAAGACTTATTCCTTCCCCACCTCTTTTGAGTCAAAATATGGGGCTAAAGGGGCCATTTAAGCTGGAAACTTCAAACTAATTATCACAGCTTAGTCCCTTGGACACATGTGATTGACTTATCCAGTTGGATACCATTATGAGCTTTACACCAGGGGTATGTACTCCACCAGTGGTTGCCGCAGCTAATTGGACCCCCAAAGTTATCCGACTCATCTGCTGGAACATAGCGGGTCTCGGAGTTAAATTCAACAATCCTGCTTGGACTAATTATGTGAAACAGTTTGGAGTGATATGTTTGCACGAGACCTGTGCTATAGTTAGATGTTATTTGGAGGGGGTACAAGTCTTATTCTTTTTCTGCATGTGAATCTCTTAAGGGTTGGACGAAGGGTGGACTGATTTTATCTATATTGATTACGATTCAAGGAGTTGTTGAGATTTGTGGCACAGGGTCCCCGAATTTACGAGCACTTTCTTTTGAGAGGGCGCCCAAAACCCTGATGTTACATTTGTATAATGCTAAAAACTCCCTGTAGGTTATTGATAAGATTTTTGTTTCCAATTCTTCACTTGACCAGTTGG
This sequence comes from Lissotriton vulgaris, assembly GCF_964263255.1. Lineage (NCBI taxonomy): Eukaryota > Metazoa > Chordata > Amphibia > Caudata > Salamandridae > Lissotriton > Lissotriton vulgaris. The sequence continues at coordinate 971,041,192 of NC_141693.1, read as the reverse complement.
AGGGTACTAAGTGGGAGCTTTCGAACATCATACTAGCGGGAGACTTTAACTGTCATTTGTGCGAGGACCCATTACACTGCCTTATAAGCCCTTTAGCAGCCTTTCACCAGAGGGTATGCATATAGATCATTCCTCACAAGGGAACTTACTGAATTCCATTCTTGATAAGCACAATTTAGTCTTCACACTTGATAAACTTCTTTACTCCACAGTGGGCAAGCTGATTCCGACTTTTACTGGCACAGGGTGCGCCTCATTTATAGATTTAATTTTTGTTTCGCATTTTTCATTCTCACACATTGCAGAGGTTACATTCGAGGGTAGCCCACATAGTGATCATAATCCTAACTGTATCTTTCTTAGTTGGGGCAAGGCAGTTAAGCAGATCACTAGGGGGCTTAGGGGACTGTTGCAGCCCACTAGTCAAGGAAGAAGGCTATGGTGGACACAAGTATCCCTAGAGTACCCTAGACATACTCTCACCACAAAATGTATGAATGAGCTTGCAATCTGCTCAAATAACTCTTCTTGTTCGTGCAAGCTCTTAGATGCTTTTTCCCATATGGCTTTTGTAGTCTCTGAGTCTCTCAGTTGCCCTCCAGGCCCCAGAGTCTCTGTTGCTCCGAAATGGTTCGAATAGAGGGTGATCTCATGACTCAAGAGAATTAAAACAGGCCTTCAATGCGACCCCTGGGGATGCTTCTCTGGTGGTACAATGTCGACATAATTATACAATTGAAGGGAGCAGGCAGTAACATTGAGATTAGGGATGCAGCATGGGTTAAAATGTTTGACCCTGGTTGTTTAAAGAACAGTGCCAAGTTTTGTGGCACCATCAACCAGCCATTTTTTGCACAGGCTGATGCTCCCTCAATAGCACATCACAATGAAGTAGACAGCTGGGTCTCCCACTTTGAAGGGGTGTACAATGGGGGGCAAGATTTGGTTAACAGGGAGGAAGTAAAGCCTCTGGAAAAGAGGTATCCAATCTGGTATTTACTTTGGCTAAGGTAAAGAAGGGAATTTTGGGCTTATATAAATAGAAGGATCCATGATCCGATGGAAACCCCTTCGTATCTATACCTGAGCGATATAGACACCTGGTCCTCCATTCTAACCAACGTTTTGAAAGCCTCTGTGAAGGAAGGCCCCACCCTCCTCCTGGGCTTCGGCAGTTATAGTGTCGGTATTTAAAAAAAGGTGATAGGGATAGTCCGCTGTGTAAATAGACCCATCTCCTTGTTCGATTCTGTTGTTAAAGTCCTAGGGTGTGTTGTTGGATAGACTAACAGCCTGCACGCCTTAGAGTGCTGCAGTCAATGCCATGCAGGTACTTGGGTGCATGCAGACAGGGGGGCAGAACATGTTCACTCCTGCATGCACCCCATGGTGCAGAGGCACCAGAGGGCCTCTTAGGGCCCCCATGGTGTCCTCACCACCACACTTTTCATGGGGGTTGCACCATGAAAAGTGTGGCGGTGAGGAAACTTGTAATATACTTGGCGTGCCCATAGCAGTCCCACACGCATATTGCGGTCTCAAGACCGCTGCGCCACTGCCAGGGTGTCCCTGGTGGTCGCAGTGGTGCAAGGATGGCGCGACCACCCTGATCATAATAGGGTGGGTGGAAAACCGATAGTGCCACGCCCTGCGAGTCTGGTGGTCCGTAGACTGCCAGACTCATAATGAGTCCCATAATGAGGAAGCTTTCCTTTTACATGACAACCTAAATAACCAATAACAAATCCTTATATTTTCTACAGAAGCTAAATTACTGAGACTGAGACAATGTGAAACGTGGGTGAATGATGGGACCATCAAAATTTGTCTCAGATATACACCATGCATGGGAAATATCCAGATACAAATATCCCTTTTATATAAGCTCTACTACCAAATCAACAAAGAAGCACTTACTACGAGCTCCTACACTATATAAAACACTAAACTAATATTTACTACCCCAAAAAATAATTATAGACTTTCCACAAGCCATGATTCAAACTATTTTAATAATTTACCCTCACACAACCGTATACGACTGTTACTATTGTGTTAATCAAAGTATATGGAGGCACCTCCAAAGCTCTGCACTAAAGGCTTGATTACAATGTGGTCAGAAACAGCTCTGACCGTCAGTCCGAGCTTTTCCGACCGCGTCATAATATGCTGGTCTGATTCACTTCCGACCGCCTCATCACGAAGGAGGCAGTCGGAAAGGAATCTGAATGGTCATTCAGACAGACTTCCAACGGACTCAGAATGTGTCCAGTAATCCGAAGGGCCAAAGGTGGCTCCTCCACTTTTGCGGGGGAGCGTCGCCCCTCTGCTTTCTCACAGTGCGAAAAGCAGAATCATAAAATGGTATTTTAAATGCCATTTTATCATTCTGCTTTTCTCGAACTGCGAGAAAGCAGAAGGGTATGCCTGGTTAGGGGCGAGTGGGTGGTCTTGCAGGAGTCCAGGGGAGGAGTGGCTTGCCCACTCTGAGTGCACTGACTGTTTGATCGGCTCCAGACCGACCAAACCAGTCATGCGCACTCTCCATTTTCTCTCTGTATGCAGCCTACATAGAGAAAATGGCCTCCCCATAAATGCCTGTGGGGTCAACGTCCTAGCTAATCACAACACTGCCATTGCAGCATTGTGATTAGCTTTGGGGAGAGGGGGGAGGCTGCCTTTTACCTGCATAGTGAAGAGATGCGACATGGGACCAGAGGGGACGGTAAGTTTATTTATTTATCTTTTTTATTAAATTAACCACCGCTCCCTTACCGGCCGCGACTGTGGCTCTATCCACTCGTCGGATTACGATGTTGGATTTTCAGCAGCCTTTCAGACATAGAAAGGCTGTCAGAACCTGGCTTTGGGGCCCCAGTAGGGCCCCTTGGGTGTAAAGTCTCCGGTTGGAGGCCAAGAGGGCACCTATTGATCCCTGTTGATCCCTGCACCCAGTGGCAGGCACCCGGAGGGATGAACTGCACCTCTTATATTAAAATAGGAGCATGCATTCCGGCCAGAATACGTGCTCCCATTGTAAAGTATAGGAATGCAACCGAATGTTCGGTCGAATCCTAATTAGTCGGTCATGACCAACCACCGGGTTTCGTTCGGTCCCTTGACCTAGAACCATAGTAGGAATGACCAAAGGGCACCAGTGGCAACTGACCTCAAATGCCACAGTTCAGGCGTTGTTTGTAAGGAAACTGATTCATTCACCATTGAACATATTTTCTTTGTGTGGGAAAACCTGTTTAAAATGCTACTCATTAGTTTATTATACTAATGCATGTTTCAGATACATTTGTTTGTTCAAATAGACCACTTATGTTGACTGCTGGATTATTTAATGAAATCTGTGACAAATTTGCATATGCACTTTTTACTTTGCATAGTGAAAACACAGGGGCATATTTATAAGCACCTCATGGCACTTTTACCCCTCAGTTGAGTCGCTTTTTGTGATGTAGTGGCAGCGTAAACAATGCACCACGTTGCGGCCCATTTACAATGTGCCACATCTAGGGAGATGTGTCACCTTGTAAAGCACTGGGTTACATTCGGGTATAATGTATGCAGGGTGGGCGTTTTCACACGGGAAAGCCTTGTAGAAATAACACAGTGAAATCTACAAGATTTCACTGTCCCACTCCTAGGACGCCACTTTGTCAAATCCTTACACCTGCTTGGAGCAGACGTGAGGAATAACACAGTGCATTGCTGGAGTTGCATCATGTTTGCAATACGACTCCAGCAATGCATTTGCGCCGACAGATGCATTTGAATTTCTGACGCATCTGTCAATCCTTGCACCAAGGTACGCCGCATCCATGGTTGCAAAAGGGTTTTGCATGCAGGTGCAGTTAAACTGCCGCATCTATACAGATACGTCAGTTTCTTGGAAATAAACCTCATATTATTTTACTCATGACTGCGTTTCTTATGCTAAAAATGACAACTCACTGATCTCTCAACTGCATTTCTCTATAAAGATACTCCTGGGCAATTAGAAAATAATGTAAGCCTGTTTATCCCTTTGAGATCTAGGGAAGTTATACTCCTAGGTACCAAAAACATTTAAAAAGAGCTATTAAAATTGTAGCAATTGGGCCAGAATTAACACGTTTTCCAAATAACGCTGAAAATACCCATATCAGATCATCAGACAAGTGCAGAGAGAAAATAATGTAAGCCTGTTTATCCCTTTGAGATCTAGGGAAGTTATACTCCTAGGTACCAAAAAAATTTAAAAAGAGCTATTAAAATTGTAGCAATTGGGCCAGATTTAACACGTTTTCCAAATAACGCTGAAAATACCCATATCAGATCATCAGACAAGTGCAGAGAGCAGACTCTCGGTGTGTAAATCATGAATACCTAATTGAAAGAAAGTCTTGAGCTAGTTTAGCTTTACAAGAAAAACCGGTTTGTGAATAACTGGAAACTTATCTTTAAAAAATGATCAGTGTTACATTTCCTTGGGAAACACTTGAAGATTATCTGCCCTGACAGTTGCTGAGTGTTTGTTTGTCTTACATCTTCCCTCTTATTTGCTGGGTGATTGGTCGAGTGGTGCTTGTGAAGAAACTGCATGTACTTGAATTTACAGCAACAAATGGAGAGATACTGCATGAACCCGAGCATGGGAAAACACTTGTGCATTGTGAATGAGGGTTATGTTTGCAAGGAACCTACAGGTGCTTAACCTTGCTTGCAGAAATACTTGAAAAGTAACTCCAGCAAGCCCAGCAAGGTACAAGAGTCCACTCTGGGGCGGACAGATGAGCGGCACTGCACGATAATCAAGTTTGTGGAGTGGTGGCAGGAAAAGGACTGCATTTGTTTTACTAGGTAAATGGGAGGGAGGGGTGCTGTGTCTCAGCTTAGAATATGTTCTTTTCTTCTATTGATGCTAATGAGGAATGTAAACACCTTCAGTGAACCAGCCTCACATCAGCATTGGAGGGACTCAGAACCGAAAGTGCAGTTCGACCCATTTAGTATTCAGCCTACTGAGTTAATTTTCAGGGCACACTGGCCTATTCAAATGTTTCATTTATTCCACCCTGAAACGTAGTTCTTTCCTAATTTATTTAATAACGAGTTGTATATAACAATAATCGTATTCCTTTCCATCCACTTCAGAGTACACAGTGGTGTTTTTGGTCTAAGTTTCAGTTCAATCCAAGGACTCCAGGTCAGTAGGATAGTATGGCCAGGCTTTATAAAAGCAATACTAATGATATATAATTTCTGAACTGTGATGAATAAGAGCCAGTCCCTGGAAAAGCGAGGTATCCATTTAAGTCACTATTTGCTAATACGATTTTAGAGTGACAAATCTCCTCAATCATTCCTGAACTTAAAGTTCTTTAGCTGAACTCTTAGGACTAGGCAGGGTCAAAAAGCTTTCACGCCTCTTCCTCCTTGGTTAATTAGTCTGCAGTTCGCTTCGGAAGAAGTGAGCAGCAGCCTTGGACCTTAGATTATTCATAAATCACTAGAGTGAGGCAATGGCGGCCATCTCAGGTAAGAGTGGTGGACAGTGGGGGGGGGGGGCGAGGTGGGGTGGGGTGGAGGAGAATTCGACAGACGAAGGGATAGGTAAAATTAAATTACCAATTAATAAAACCACTTACCTTGCCGCATCACCAACTTGGCTGTGCTGCGAGCGCAAGGTAAGTGGTTTTGTTTATTTTTTTCTTTAATTTGACCTACCCTTTCGACTTCCCCCACTCTGCCCTGACTCACCACCTCACGGTTCTTACCTGTGCCGACTGCCACTGGAGTGAGGCCAGAGTTTATCGTTAAGAGGATTCTTTCCATAGAATACCTTGTGCGTGATGCAGAGTACAATGAAATGGATCACTTGCTGCTCTGGAAGCCAGAGGCATCGAACCAGAATTGGGGTGATAGGCTCATTTTTTAGATGTACACTCTAGTTAGATTGGTTGCAAGGTTTGTATTTGTGATTTTGGTAGGATTGCATAGATGATATTGCAGTAGAGCAGCCACGTAGACAGTCGTTGGCTGTAAAAGTGGGCCATTTTTGGAGTTGATGGTTTCCATTTTTAGCCACAGATTTATCTGGGGAACAAAGGACATCTTAGCATCGAACATGATTCCTACAATTTTGGGGGTTAGAGTTTGAATAGGGGTCGTCGCAAGACAGAGGTCTATGTAATTTCCAGAAGTGCGCTTTTGTTAGAGTCGCTGTCATGCACGCCAACCAGCAGGTCGAACGTTTGTGACCCACGTTCAGCCATGCTAGCCATCATGCCTTATGTATCCCCAAAGGCGTCTGCGAACCACCCTCATGCACTACTACTGTACTGTATATATAAAATCTCTTAATAAAATACTTTGAAATAAAAAAAAGTAAAAAAACACTCTTTTTGCCATTCAGATAAAGGAATCTCCCCTTCAAAAAATAAAAATATGCTTTCCAGGCATTTAGTCATACTACAATGATCTCCATGGCTTCTCTCCAGTTGAGGAAAGGCTTGGGTGCCATCAGTGTATTTCTGGAAGAGGGGGTAGCAGAGGGTAACGATCAAGTACATGGATTTTCTCTGCCAAAGAAAGTTGTTTAAACTTTCGATTTCCGTTTCATCATAGTCTATTAAGAAATGTTCTACTTTTTTCAACCTTCACAAATTGAAACAAAATTCTCATTAACCATTTAAAAACTGCCTTTAAAATTATTTTCTTTGAATATCAGTAGAAAAAAGAGCCTTTTCTCCATCACGCACATGGTGCGTTTATTCGGTGTCTTGGAACTACATTACTATTTACGTGTGCAGGAAGTGTTGCCAAAAAACTACATACAACTGTCAGACATCGGCTATTTGTATCTGTCTTGCAAGTCAAAGCATTGTCGCGTGTCCTTATCTTTCTTTGCAAGGAAGTATCAATTTAAGCATGCCGTGTGCAACAGTAGAACCCCTGACAGACATTCTTGGTTAACCCCTTCACAGCTGGCAGCAAAATAAAATACATATATCAGCGTCACCATTCATCCTTTATTCGGGAGACTTCCAACTTCAAACATTTTCATGTTATTAAAACCATTCACACGCCCAGTTTCTGAACCCGAGCAACGTTAAGATTGAACTCCATGTTAAAGGCCCAGTGGGAATGTGGTTTAATAATAGAGGGAAGGCTAGGTGAGCAGGGGCGAACCCAAGGCACCTACAGCTGGGATGGCCTAGCGGGTCCCAGCCCATCACTGGGTCACCCAACCTTGCATCTCTGGTAGACATGGCAGACTCGGATGCCCTTCTTCCTATTCTGCTGGGATGTGTATCATTGTACCTTATACCACTGGACATGGGATTCGGTGTTCTAGCTACAGAGCATGGGGATCAGGTGAGCTATGCGCCAACTACTTTGGTAAAACACTCATATATGACACAGTGGGCTAAAAACTACAGCCACAAAGCATGCTCAAGTACAAAGATTAGAGAAGGCAAAAGGATGAGAGCAAGCGAGCCATTGGTCTGCGACAGGTGCAGTGGATTTCCTCTTTTTTGCCTACTTCAGAACAGTCTCGGGAACCCCAATCCATGAGCAGCTGTGACATACATGCTTGTGATTGTTAGATGGAATGTCTGCTTGGGCAGCCTGACACTGAAGCATTTTCACCTATCAAGCTGTGCAATAAAACGTCTGAGGATATGGTGTATCCCGCACCCAATAGCTCGGTGCAGACGCAGAACGAAACCGCACCGTCTGCTCTGCAAATGGCGGATTGACCGGGACAGTGTCCTGGGCAGAAATACATTTTGGTGCTTATGTGGGGGCAGGGTTGTTGCAGTGTGTCGGCACAAGGTGTGAGGAATACGGGAGGAGGGTAGGGAAATTATGGGGTGCTACCAATTAAGCGGAGGTACATTAGGGGATTATTTTAACGTCTTTAATGGATTGATTGAGAGCAAATGGAATGGACCAGCTATTGTTTGCATAATATTAAGTCAGGCACAGTCGCGGCTCGTGCAGGTAAGTGTGGTGAGACCGTGAGGTGGAGTGAGGGCGGAGCGGGATGAGGGGTAGTGGAATTTGACATATAACGGGATTGGCAAAAGTAAATAAAAAAAAAACTTACCTTGCCATTGCCACATGGCTGATGCATCTCACAGACGTACAGGGCAAGAGAATCTTTCCCCATGCTTTGCATTCTGGGAGTAGCCTCTTCAGCCTGCCTTACACCACAGCAAGCAGGAAAAGTAATGTTTTGCTCGAGTCCTCTTTTACCATCTATCATAGATGTATTCATGGCATTTTGACATGAGTGGTGTTACATACATTTTATTTGTTCCGAATTGGCAAATTCTTTAAGGAATATGTTTGAATCACAACCCTATCCATTCAGATTTGCCGGTTGATGAACAGCTTCTCTGGTCTTTTAACACTACCAAGCCCATAAGGGTGTGTGGCTTTTGGACCCGGGACCACCGCGGCCTGGGCCCCTTCTGGCTCTCCCGATGCTGGCCTAAGATGTGGCTTCCGGTTGCGATTGGGGCGACTGGACATGAGAGTCCCAAGTCGTGTCCTATGTGCGTCACTTCCGCCTGGTGCCACTGCAATGGGCAGGGGTGTATATTGCCCCTCGCCCCTGTCCTCTGCCTTTTCGAGCAGAGCATCACAGTGGTGGAGGCACAGAAGTTGCACAGGACAACAAATGTTACATACCCACCTGACCCATACTGCCAGGTTAGGAATTACACAAGTATTCTGAAGGGAACTCTATGCCTAAATTTTCCCCAGTTAGCAGAGGGTTCCTCCGATACAGATTTCCCAAAACAGACCCAAGGGTAGGGTCCAATAATCTTGAGCCAACCAGAGGATGTGCACACCAACTTGGGGGCTAGGGTGCACAGTTCACCTCGGTTGGGCATGGGGCTGTAGCTCCTGGTCAACTCATAGCAGCCCTTCAGAGAGCTTGGGGTTTGGGGGGCAGTGCACTAGGATCTGGACAAGGCACAGGGAGACTGGGACCACACTTCAGGTGCTGGTCTAGTGCAGGTGGGTACGAATGGGTGGTCCAATATTGTATGGGACTGAGGAAAACCCTGGGGTGTGAATGTTCATTGGGTTAGGTGCTAGGCACTTTATATGTTATGATTTTGAACTGTGATGATGTTATGCTTTTTTTCTCATAGTTGCATGATTCTTCACAATATGTTGCTGCTGTGCTAACTGTTATCTTGAACTTGATTTGCTTGTAATAAATATCACTCTCCACCAATCTCTGTTTGTCTGTCGGTACCTCATTTGGGTTGTGAAGGGGCACGGGCCAGACTGAAAAGGGATACAAGCACACTGGTGTTGCAATTTATAACTTACAACTTTACAGAAAATTATATTTTGTCACATTGATACTTTGAGAGGTTAACTAAATTTGAATAGCCTGAGATATTTAACACAGAAACATCTAAAAATGAGCAGTGGACCTAGAAATGCTACCAGAGCACCCTCACCGTTAGTCACCCTTATTCTATTTTGTTACTGGATAATGTTTTGTTTATCCTTGCGTGCACTTCTCTGTATGCACCCCCTGTCCGAGGATGCCTTCCTCAACAGGAAGATATGATACACAAAAGCAAAACCAGAGCTGCACCACATATGAAATGCAGAGAAAATATGTTGCAATAAGGTATAAGACAATTTGAAAATGACAACTTTTGGCAGAATCCAGTTGTGTTTCTTCACTTTATTGTAGAATTACTTGAAATTTATAAAAACATTAGCCAAGGCATTTCATCCAGTTAAAACCTTGCATTTCTTCAGGGCAGAAATGATTTGATGCATTAGTGTTAAGTAACATCTAAAGGTCAGGAAACCTTCGTTGAAAAAATGTCTCAAGGATTGGTATCTGCATGAGTAAAAAGTTTTGTCACAATATCCGAGAATGCCCTATCTTGCGCAATTGACTAGGAATTGTTCATATCAGCCCTAAAGAAGTCATTTGTGCACTATACTGCACGACGAAACACGTGTTGGCGATTTTTATTTTGCAAACTGAAGATCTAGCTGTGTCTAGAAAAGTTTACCTGATTTCGCTTTGAAAATTGGAAGGACTGAATAAGCACATGGATGTTGGATCGAAACTATTGGGCTCTTCCAATAAAATATGGACTGTTGAATTTACTTACTGTGTGCTCGGGGTCGACTTTAAATGCATTGTTACTCTCCGGTGGAGGGTAAATACAAGATTGAATTGGTAACCAATCTTTCTTCCCTTTTGAGCACCACTTAGATTGTACTAAATTTGTGTATTTTACCCGTGACAAGAGTAGAGCGCCCACTAGCATTACCTGGTTACCAAGTGTAAATTTGTATGGTTTTGTACGTAGACCAGACATCAATAAACCAACCATTGCAAATACATGCAAAAAATAGAGATAAAAATTCGCAAAGCACTCCAATTGAGGAGCAATCAGTTTGCTCTATAGGGTAATGTTGTCTAACAATGAAAAACACACTGTGTGAAGAAATTCTAATGCTTGGAGACGTCAGGCTGCGGCCTACATTAGTATAGAATTTTTTTTTTTTTTGTCGATTTGCAGATTTGAACTTGCCTCCTAAATGGTGAAAAATGTGAAAGAGTTGATGTTTTTTCGTTTCAAAGAGAACGTGGAGGAAGTCAGGCTCATTCAGGCAAGTAAGTATGCCCTCATTGATCAGAAACGCAGCTGACAATGCTGAGAGAGCCTGGGGCACTGGAAGAAACTTGCCTGTTGGGTCGAAGTGGGTCGCCCATGCATTCAACAGGAGTCACAGCAACAGCTTGTCAAGTCCATCACTCCAACCCCAGTCATTAGCTTATAGATTGCTGTGATGATGAAATACTCAACGTTTCAATGGGAATCCTATTTCATTGAAACCTAATGCGCGTTATTATTCGCAAAATGCATTCGCCTTATTGCACATTTGAGGCTTGGAGAAATTGGTTGAGCACTGTATATTAAATCCAAAAACGGTGTTCGCACAAACACTTTGTTGTCTAAATAGGATGGACATTTTTATGTTATCTAAATTGGAAAAGACTACTTGTATTTATTTTTGGTCAATTTGTTTTGATTATTAAAAGGAGATTTTAGGTTCAAAAGGGAACGAGAAATATTGTTATATTTTCTGACATAAATAAGCAGGAAACCCTATTATAAATGTGTGCGATAAACTGCATACATTTTCCAGAGGAAAAAGAAAGCGAGCTCTGCATAAGCAAGAACACCAGATTTTCGTAGAGCTCGTTCAGTCTTTCATCTTCCTGAAAATAGTACATGTGAAATGGGTATTTGTAACAAATCATTTTTTACAATTCTACAGAAGAGCAATATTAGCATATTCAAAGCCTATTTAAAAAACTCATGTTATAAATCATGTCAATAACATATCATAGCAAGAAAGCATCCAATAACGCAATTCTCTACATAAAATGTTTTCAACCAAAAACGCCCACTTTATCAATGTTTTGATTGAAGTTCTATTGTAGTGAAGGGTACTGCCTCAAAACGTTCTTTTTATTTATGTGTTAGTAATTAAAAAATACAGCATGCTAATCGTACATTACATTAGAGGGCAGAGATGTAAAAGAGTTAGATCTAGAATTGGAGAGCCAAAACTGTAAAACAAATAAGATGATGGACGGAATGTTGCACAATGGTAAAACATTCACCCCTAGTCACAGATCTGGGGTTAATCCATGTTATTTTGCTCACCAAGCCACCCCAGATCAGACATGGCCATATGCAAATCAGTCTTGACCCTGTGCCTCATCAATTGTTGTGTTGGAGCCAAAACTGTAGACAAAATATAGCAGGACAAATTCACATAGCTATCCTAAAATAAATCAGAGCCCTACTGTTAATAGATCTCCTATTTATACCGAGGAATTGCATGTGTAGAGAAGATGAACTCATGTAAACGAAGCAGAAGTGTGCATTAGCACCGCAAATTGTATGAGTGTGTGTGTCTATATATATATTTTTTTCTCCTCATTGGAAAAAAACAATGGTTAAAGGAATGTTATAGTTAGGTGAAAATGTGAGTTAAAACATACTGTTTTAAATGGATAAAAACACTGACATTTACCACTGATAGCTATCTCAAACAACTATAATATGTGCTCCTGCCTTGCACAGCCTTGTCATCAATGATTTCATGCCAGATGTTGCAGTGATATTAATTATGATGCATAAAATATTTTATAAGTGAGGAAATTCTCAGTGCATGGGGAGAGCTTTCTGCTCCCGCCAAGTGGAAGCACAAGAAGACTTCCCTGCGAACGCTTTTGCAGTTAGGGGAAAGACAGTGTCCCATATGATGTGGTCTCCGGGACTTTGTGAATGAGCCGTAATTCCTATAACCCTTTATACCATGCACCTGGCCCTCCTTCAGTAATCAGTTTCTATCAAACTTAGTATACTTTTAATGTAGTCGAGAAATATGGGCAAAATGTAACATGAAGAAGAAAGATCAAGGGATGTATGACGTTAGCACGCATACATTTACCACACATACCATTACCACGCATTTTTTACAACACAGGACCCTTTACAATGAATGCCTTTACAACGCATTACACTACAACGCAGATACTATTACAACGCATACCATTACAACGTAAGTATAGGTAAGTATATAATATTTTCAAATAATGTAACTAATAATTATTTGAATATTTTAATTAAATGGTCAACTCTGGGTTACGGTAGGATTGATGGTAGCCAAACGGGATATAGCGCAACGTTGGGGAGTGGCAGAAGTGCCAACCAAGACACAATGGTGCTTGAATATGGACAGGGTGATGGTAACAGAAAGGGCGGTCTATTCCAACCGGGCCTGCCCGGGGAAGTGGAACAAAATCTGGACCAAGTGGAATGTCTACAGAGGGGAGATCTGTGATCCCTTGCCGGAGGAAGAGCAGGATGTGTCGGATGAGTAAGAGGAGGAGGGCTAGTGTTACTAGCGGACTGTAAAGAGGGGAAGGGCATGGGACACGAGAGTGGCTAATAAGTTACGATATTGCGCAGAAGCGTGGGAGGGAGGGTACAAGGGAACACAGTTAGACAGCATATACTCACCCACACGAACACTCACCTTGGGTACGTTAGTGGGACCGGGGGGGAAACTGAAGGGGAACATTCAGCGAAAGGGCCATACTCGACCGATACCAATCAGTACATGACCGCATTGTAATTCCTGAAGTTTAGTTTGATCTGTTGTTGTTTTTTGAAAAAATAGAAAACCAAAAACCAGTACAGTTTGGGACTATGATGCATGTACTGTACCTTTTCACTGCAGCAGTTTCGATTCCATTTAATGTGCCGGCTATTTCTGCAAGGATGTTGAATTACCGCAATATGTTTAGTAAATTGATATAGCGGCAAGCCCGCAGGGTTGTAGGCGTTCCGCTGTGTAACTTTGAAGGTACAATAAAGGTTTTTGCAAAGAAAAAAAAAATAATAATAATAATATTTTAATTAATTATATTAATTTTTATTTAGGAATTTGTAAATATATATGTTAAAAATACCCCTATACCACTGAACCCCATAACCCAAACCCAGCCCTGAACCCTAAAAATACCCTTGTACCCCATAACGCAAACCCAGCCCCGAACCCTAAAAATACCCCTGTACCCCATAACCCAAACCCAGCCCTGAACCCTAAAAATACCCCTGTACCCCAAAACCCAAACCCAGCCCTGAACCCTAAAAATACCCCTGTACCCCATAAACCAAACCCAGCCCTGAACCCTAAAAATACCCCTGTACCCCAAAACCCAAACCCAGCCCTGAACCCTAAAAATACCCCTGTACCCCATAACCCAAACCCAGCCCTGAACCCTAAAAATACCCCTGTACCCCATAACCCAAACCCAGCCCTGAACCCTAAAAATACCCCTGTACCCCAACACCCAAACCCAGCCCTGAACCCTAAAAATACCCCTGTACCCCATAACCCAAACCCAGCCCCGAACCCTAAAAATACCCCTGTACCCCATAACCCAAACCCAGCCCTGAACCCTAAAAATACCCCTGTACCCCAAAACCCAAACCCAGCCCTGAACCCTAAAAATACCCCTGTACCCCATAACCCAAACCTAGCCCTGAACCCTAAAATACCCCTGTACCCCATAACCCAATACCCCTAATAAATGTTTTAAAAAAAAGATAAACTTACCTATACTTACGTTGTAATGGTATGTGTTGTAATAGTATCTGCGTTGTAGTGTAATGCGTTGTAAATACATGTGTTGTAAATACCCTTGCGTTGTAATGGTTTCGTTGTAACAGTACTTCGTTGTAAAAGATGCGTGGTAACGGTTGTATACCAAGATCAAGTCATGCTTCATATAGTGCCCAGGTTTGATTTTTCCGAAGAATATTTGATTAACGTCTTAGGCCAGGTAAATAGTTTTGAATCGAGGTGTGATGACTTTAGGAAGATGTTGGTCCAAAAAAGAAGGTGATAAAACGAATTGCTGGTTGAAGGAGGGTGAGGTTCTCAAATCAGGGCCAAACATGTTCCGTTGATCACTAGTTTACAAAAGGGTAGGTTGTATTTTGATGAGTAGAGAAGGCTAAACAATTTTCACTGGTTAGAGTGGAACTTGAAAATTGAAGCGTGGAAAAAAGACCAACATTAAAATGGTTCCATTTAGTCTCATGTCTGCAAGAGAATCAGAGTTACCAGAGGAATGTAATTTGGCAGTGGCGAAGGTGAGTTACCATCAATAGGAGAGTTTCCCCTTGGCAAGGGATTGTGAAAGAAGAGTCTCCTGCAGACTCCTCCAGACTAGGTAAAGAGAGTTCAGGAGTAACAGAAGGGGCAGCATGTGATAGCAAAAGTAGAAAAAAGATTAAATCAGAGAACAGTTGTGCTAAGAATACCTGTACGTAAACCCCTTGCATGCTGATAACGGCCCCCAGCCGTCATGCACTACGGTGCTCGTGTGCTGATGACGGCTGGGGGCCGTCATAAACCCGCCCACTCGCGATTCTGCCGCACAAGCGCAGAATCGCGGCCGCATGGAAGGGGTTAAAGAACTTACCGCATATAAAAAAGCTACTGGCTGCACTGAAGGTCTTCCTGTAAAAAATTAAAAGGAGAGGAAGCAGGATGGAGTAACCTCATGTTTAAAACTACATTTAGCAAGGATTCATCTTTTCCAGATACTGAAGAAAGAGTTAATTAAGGAACAAGGAAATCGGTGGTAAACTCGCAAATTGAATAGTTTTGCTTGCTTCTGAAAAAAATAATGAACCTTCTGAGATTTATTGCAAATGTTTAGATTACTTTACCCATGTTTGTTATGGGTAGGAGGAAAGAAATGTTTTTTAATCACAGTTATCAGGCATTGGCATCTTGCAAAGATTCCCGTGTTGAAATGATGCCCCGTCACTAAGCTGAGAGTCTCATTCTACTGTACAAAGAGCAGTAAATATATTTCACAAGAATGGAAGGACCACAAACAGTGTATAATGTATAGAGTACTAGTCTCACTGGAAATGACCCAACCTCCAGCTATATAGTTGCTAATACACTGAACTCCACTCCCGCTAGAGACCACCATACTTCAGATTTCTAGTGCATGCCTTTTGTGAAAGGAGTCTCCCAAGACAACTACACTATTCTCTTAGACAACTTTTTTTGCACCTCTTTGTACTTTTTTACTCAGGAAATTTGGTGGAATGTTGGTCGGTTAAGTCGTCTCTTAGAAAACAGAGACATTATAAAAGTCCTTCTTGGATATAAATGTGTGTTTTTGAGGGAGACATGGATGATTGAGGACATTGAGTTAAAATGTTTCTAGTTGTTTTCTAACCTTGTATTTAAATTAGACAGGTGTAGAAAAAAGGGTTATCAGTTATTTTTTATGGCAATTGAGGCTGCTATAAAAGAATTGTGGCCTATGAAATCTACTGGTCTGTTGAAAGAGATTAGTGCTTCCAGAGCATACATTCTATTAAGTGTATACTGCATACTAGGTATGGAGTGCTCTTGACCTGTGAATTATAAACTTTGATTGGCAATCAGGGGCCTACTTTTCAGAAAATGTTTTAATGGCGAAAGGTGGTGAATTATTGAGGATAAGTAGCATGGCACACACAATTGCTGTCTCTCTAATGTCTTTATTATCATTTAGGACAAGCCTTTCAAAATAGTACATGTTAGTGATCCTGTTCGTTACAAGGCCTAATAAGCATTGCAAGGCCAGTAAGTTTGGGCGTTGGCTGCAGGCCTTTAAAATGTGTAGAATATTGCTTTGTTAACATTTTTCCAACACTTTTTTGTTGGGGGCACTGCTGCACTCTCATTGATATGACATAATACAAACATTGGCTAAGGCAAACATTTAGTTGGTCTCCAAAATTGCTCATTGCCATAGTAGCCCCCAGCAATGAAGGAACCTATTTTCCATGCAGAAGGACAGACTGCAGTCACTAACAGTAAAGTTAGTCAAAGACTAAAATGGGCTGAACCCAGGCTTTATGCAGTAGTGGACGAAGGGAAAAGTGAATAACACAACAACAGACCAATGGATAAGGAGGCCCAGCTGAAAGTACCTTTAAGTAAGTATATTATAAGTTTAATATAGTAAAATCAAAAAGTATTGGCTAAGGCCAGAACTGAACATAGATTTTCTCCATCTACAGGAAAATTGAAATTGTTGGCTCCATCATTTTAAATGCTCACAAGTTTGTCTTGATACTCTGCAAATTACTTGACACAATTCAGTAGTGGCCTAGGGGTTAGTTTGCCAGCTAGTTTCCACTCATTAAATCAGCTCCCAGTTATCTTGTCCAGTGGAGCTTGGTCATTAAATTCTGAGATTCTGTATCAGGTGATTCCAAAGAGTGCATGCGTGTGATATGAGGTTGAATCAAATATAAACAGAGAATATCTGATTCTTAAAAATAGAACAATAAGGCGTAATTCGCTGCAGAGAAGTAGTCATTTCCAAATCTCTGCCGTCATAATTCATATGAATAAGTAGAAGGAAAATATAGTTTTTTATTTTTTTAAAGCATTTCAAGCTTTCATCTACACATTTTCTGTATTCATCGCGCCAGACAAATTAACTGGTCCCAGCATACCAAGTTTAATTGATACCTGAGGTCTTAACACTAGGTATCGCTTGTAAGGAAAGTAATAGATCTGTGACGTTATATCGGGAAACATCCTTTACAACGCAACTTTTAGCACGCTGTGCTTTTACATCGCAACTTTTACAATGCAAACCATTACAACGCATTGCGCTGGGGGGCGCTCTAGGATAGGGAATAGATTTAATTTACTATCCAACACCTTCCCAACGCATTGCGCTGGTGGGCGCTCTAGGATAGGGAATAGATTTAATTTACTATCCAACACCTTCCCTACTATCCACAGGGACTGGAGTTGGAATAGTAAATTAAACTATTCACTATCCAGCACCCCTTAACACTATGCGTTGTAAAGGCATGCGTTGTAAAAGTTGCGATGTAAAAGCATGCGATGTAAAAGCATGCGTTGTAATGTCATACATCCATTATCTCATACCCAGTGCCTAGTATGAATAAAATGATCTGGTTTGAAACAAATGGTTAAAAGATACAATGAGTGTCATTGTGAAAAGAGAGAAAGGAACAAAAATATACTAGATAGCAAAAAGAAGTGAAAAGGGTAGAAGAGGAAGAGCGAGTAATGAGGAAATGTACAGAAAAAAGAAGAAATGAGGGCAGGAAATTAAAGGATGAGTGAAACTGCCAAAAAGAAGATCAATTACGACGATTGGAGACAGAGATAAGAAGATGGTGTAATGGGATATGTCCCTCAATTTTAGAGATGAAAAATAAAACAAAATGCAGATTTGAATCAAACTATTCAAAGACCATTTTAGTGTTTAGTGCAAATGGGAAGTTTGAAAAATGTGTTTTCAATTCAAAAGTAATTCAAAATTATTGATTTTAACTAATTACAGAGAACTATATATAATTGTACTGATTGTTAAATACATGCATTTATAATACAGTCCTACTGCCTTCAGCTTAATCAGCAAACTACATAAGATGTAATGTTACAAATATAGTGGTCCTTTAATTTACTCCTCCTCCCAACTTACCCGTGCAAATTGAGTATTGAAAATACTTTGTTGCCAGATGTGGACAATAATCAGCAATCTATTGGTTAACGATGAGGTATGATTGCACCACTCTTTGGGTGCAACTATGATGCAAAATATTAGTTGAGATTTACAAATCAAGGCAAACCAAATTTACATGGCTTTGTGTGAGATATTTCCCAAAAAGCAGTGCATGGCAGTGCATAACACTGCCTTGCATTACTTTGCATTAGGGAGGCATTCCATGAGTCAGGCATGGGCGTTCCCATGCATCCACCCATGGATTTTGACTCAAATATCTTTATTTCTCCTTGTGCCTTCCTCTTTCTATGTGTGCTGCATTCTGAGGCACACATAGAACGAACAACATGGCTCTAAGGATTGTTTTTTGCAGGAAAGAACCTCTTCTTGCAAAAAATCAATCCAAAAGAAATCCTGCCTGTAACACATGCACCCTTGCACTGTGGTGTAATGTTGCCTGCATTGGTGATAGGCAGCACACAGTG
Organism: Lissotriton vulgaris; assembly: GCF_964263255.1. NCBI lineage: Eukaryota > Metazoa > Chordata > Amphibia > Caudata > Salamandridae > Lissotriton > Lissotriton vulgaris. Next base: position 971,022,571 of record NC_141693.1, on the reverse strand, counting down.
TGCCACCACAAGGAGAGAGCAGAAATCTCCATATCTTTTAAAATAGTTCTGCTCTCTCCATTTCAGGCAACGCAGAGCAGCAACTCAGCTTGCTGTCCTGCATTGCATGAAAGTTTAGGAATTGTGCTCAAGTGCCACTAAAACATTTTGGGCCAGATGTACTAAAGTTCCCGTTTGCACTTTTTAAATAGCGACTCCATAGGAATCTCTAGTTAAGAAATGCAAAAGGATATGTACAAAATTTATGATTCCCTAGTAGTTATTTCTACAGATTAGGAATCACTAATAAGGAATCACAAAAAGGAAATGCCATTGCATTCCCGCCTATGGATAAAATAGGAAATGGTTTGCATTTCCTAAATTGTGATTTCCTAATAGGAAATCGCAATTTATGAAATGGGAAGTAAAAGGTGCTTCGGGGCTTGAGGCCACCCTGGAAGCCACTGGTAATTTTCTAGTGCACATGTAAGTCCACAAGTGCGCTTCATGTCACATTAAAACAAGCATTTACAATGCAACGGTTTCGCCTTTGGAAAAGTTTGAGCTATTGGCATTGTAAATGACAAAATTTGTATTTATGTGTTGGTTTTGAAAACAGATAAATAAATGGCATTGTCATTTACATTGCCAATAGCTCTAACTTTTCCAAAGGCGAAACCGTTGCATTGTAAATGCTTGTTTTAATGACTATTCAGACTGTTTCTGTGAATTTACTACAACAAGCAGGGGACTTTAAACCGGACTGTTCGACTGGCAGTTTTCACTTCAAACAACAATGCACTCACTTATGTAGTCCCGGTTCACCTTGATTGAATGTAAACTGAAGATCGTTTAACTCTGTATATACATGCCTTCCTTTGGATAGCCCGTGTGAGGCTCTAGCTCCAAGAATTTGCTAAATGTAAACTGTAATCTACATCGGGAATGCGGAGTGTGTAAATGTAACTGATGGCCATCTACGGAACCCAATTACACTGACAACCCATGCATAAGTAATGTACGTTTGACGTAATCTCTATGCTTGTAGCTGGTTTTGAATTTAGAACCAGTGAGTATGGAATCCCAGATCATATTTATAGCATTCAACAAGCTCACACACCGATTCGTTGTCAGTAAGAGAGAGAGACTGGTAGGTTAATGTTCGTTCTCCACTAATGTGGACGTGCACTTAGGTTCATGCACCTTTTGCACAAACGTTTATTTGCTCGAAACGTCACGGTTACTTTTACAGTAAGTTGTTTCTTTGACAGTGTGAAATGTAAGCCGCTTAGCACCTCGAACTTGAGGTGATGTACAATGATTAGTGAACTAAATGAATTACTCAAGCCCTAAAATCAGGTTATTTTTGGGAACTTGGCTTCAAACTTCGGAGGTTTGGGTGAAAGAGGGGCTAGTAAGTCTGTGTTGTGAGTCGAGTGTAGCTGATGCCAGGTCAAACGCAGCTAAACAGGTTGCGGAGTTCGGAGGGCCAGCTCCTTAACCAGCGTTATTAAAATATGATGTGCGCATTTTATAATACCGATTTGAAAACGCCTGGTCGCCTGCTTCCACCTATTAACCATCTATGCCTACATTTGTATGGAGTACCCTCCTCCAAATATGGAGCACAGAAGCGCACATTGGGTGAAAGTTTCAAATACTGGAGCGCAGTTTCACTCAGGTATCTGAAACCGCGGTCATTTGATGAATGCCTGACACTGCACTCACTGTCAAACACAGACATTCGGGCATCTTAGAATAAGCTTCAAGTGTCGCATTTTAGGACACCTAGTTTCATGAGAAAATGGTGAAATAAATAGACAACAAGGAAAATGTTGCAAATATTAGGAAATACAATGGGGGAGCTGTCAAATAGCGTGGAAATTATGAGAAGAAACGGGAGGGGGAGGGGGAGAATGAAAAGAAAACCCTTTCGACCACAATTAGAATATCAATAACGACGGCCTTATCTATTTTTCAAACACGCTCAATCTAATTATTTACAACGTTTAAATAGATTCCTCGCTGACATGTTTAAGCAGTCTGGCTCAGTTTCACACACCCTAGATCTTACTACTATACTCATTCCGTAGTCTCAACCTGAAGTCTCACCTACGGACGCAGCAGACTTGATGTCAAACCCACTAGGTCGCATTGCTAGGGTGAGATCCTCAAACCTTTGAGCACAGTCACGATCTCAAGTAAGTCCTGCTCAGAGTTTGCGTATCTAATACCTTGAAGCAGTTTCAGTCTTAGCCAACTTTTGGCTTAAAAGACTCAAATTATACTTAAAAACTATATGGGATCTCTGCATTGGACAAAGTCCTACTGTGTATTCTGGTACTCACCCAGTCTCTGGCTCGATCCCAGCTTTCTCACTTTCGGCGTAGTGACTACTCACGATGTGCCTCCTACAAGCGTGTCAACTCGAGTAGGGCAGTCCAGGATTGCGTCAGAGGTATAGGGGAGGGAGCGGGGTTTCCATTGTGTTGTACAGCAATAACCACTCAATCTGGCATTAGGGGAGGGGTCACATTCAGAGGTGCGCATTTACGATATCCTAGCAATGCGCTCCCACCTCCTGGTGTTAGAAAACCAAGGTCACAAGCGACAAAATACATTACTTTTTGTATAGAATGTCAAAAGTACTGGAAAGCAAAAGAATAGTGTACATACATGTTTACAAGAAGAAAGAAATACTGAATCACGTGCTAAAATATTATGCATGAATTCAAAATAAATACAGAGATGCGTTCCGACTAGCACACATTATATCCGACTCGTTTATCTCCAATATATCAAATAAACGAAAAACCATCTGAAATGCCAGCTTAAACAAGGGTCTACAGCCAGTGTTACCAACTGCACGTGAGTGTATTTCCCATCAGCGAAAGGGATGTAGTTGGACATCTGCTCCTACGGTCTCACTGACATACCGCATTCTCTGACTGACGGAGAAATGGTCCAGTTGTTGGAAGGAAAAAAAGCACTGAAAATGAAATAAAGAACTCCGCTGTCGGAAAAATAATGCTTAAAGAGTAGAGAACAGGAGGTCAAATTAAACGGGCGCTAATATCTCTGCCTTTTGCTCACTTTCTCCCATCACGTCAAGTCCATTAAATTACAACTAATTAACCTAAATAGCTCTACTTCCTATTAAACATTTGCCTTAGCTGTCTACCAGCACTAATCTCCTTATTCAGTCTCAGCTGTTACTGTTATGCAGATGATACACAAATCATATTTAATTTTGAAAAACAATCTGACTTTGATTCGTACTCATTTGGAGAATGCTTAAAGTGGTCAAATAATGGATGATATCTAACCATAGAAAAAGAAATATGCCCTCAATCGAAATATTTATATTTAGCAAACTGATCAAACACCCCCATCAACAATATCGCTTCAGCAATTAGGACCCCCTCCGAAAACTTAAAGTGAATGCGAAGTCCCGGAATAATAATCAACTCCAAAATCTCAATCAGATAAAATGTGTACAATATGTTCAAACTGTACAGTTTGTCACTTCTTTATCCTAATGAGCTATTAAGATAGCTCCGCCCCCATTGCTTGAAATGCTTGTCCCACACCACTTGATGGAAGCATTGCCCAATCACCACCTCCCCCGAAGGTCTGGTCTAGCTGCGCCCCCAAAGCATTTAATCAAATCAATGCATTACAAAAAGAAACTAGCGCGACCAGAAAAAAGAACACATTTTAATCAGCTGAATATTTAGCCGGGTGGCATAAGGAGCTGGTTGTAAACACGAGAGGCGGTTCAGGGTGCGTGGAGCCTAGGTTCGTAAGGAGAGAAGGAAGTCAAGACCAGACCTGCTGGTAAGCTAGATGTTGATTAAATCATAAAGACAACCCAACAAAGAACCGTTAAAAAAAGTATCGAAATGGCTCTTTTATTTTCCAACGACAGACCGAAGCTCATCGGGGACCGAACTTCCCCCTTTGTTCCCCACACTTTGCCCATCTCCTTGTATATTACGATACTGCAAGACGCTTAACGCAATGTGCATATAGCCTTACTAAAGATAAACAGAACTGTCTCAAGTACACAGGCAGAACTTTAGAAATTGTGTCCTAAACCGGTTAACAGCCTGCTGTTGATCAGCAAAATACAATTCTACATGATTAAGTGATTATTGCATACACTGCAAGGCTGCTCCTCCGTGGGACACCACTCACCTCATCTGACAGCTGCCCTGGCATTTTTCTGCCAAATGCGATAATATGATACACTAATGGTTGAATTTTAAGTCAGACTTGGGAGGCGTAGGAAGCAAAACGACCTCCCCGACCGAGTGTGAAGTGTAAATCGGCTCTACTGCGCATGCCTCGTACGCGTGACACTGTCATCGGGACATGCCCAGAACCAATACCTAGAAGAAACTCTCGCAACTGACCTTCCTGTCCATTTCTGAAAGAGCGAAGAAAGAATATTTGTTTCTATTGAATTAGGAAATAGGTGACAATAGCATTATATAATAATCTTTTTTAAGACACTTCACCCTAAAGATATATAAAATGTATTTACACGGTATAATGTAAACATCTTTTTAAAGTGGCATCAGGTAGTCTTAGTTTATGAAAAAGTGGTCAGTGAAACAGGTGGAAAATGTTTCGGTGTTTCACAGCACACCTGTGAACATACCATGAGTTTAGGGTCGTTCGGTGCTGGCAATAGCCAAAGAGGGATTCGGGGGCGTGCTCTCCCCTTCCCATTGGCTGGAAGGTAAAATTCCAGCCAATGGGAAGAGGAGAGGGCGTGACTTAAAAAAAGACACGGAAACGCCCCCGAATCGCGTCAAGGCGGGCCCTGAACTCAGTGACGCTCCTCTCCTCCAATGGCTGGCCAGCATTTACGAGGCCAGCCAATGGAGAAGAGGGGTGTGTTCAGGCCCTCATACCACTAACAAAAGATTTCGGCTCCGCCCACCCACTGCTTACGCAGTGGGACGGTAGCCGAAACCTAAAAAAGCTTTTATAATGCATTTTTCTATTTTGCACATGGTTACCATCGACTTGAAGTTGATGGTAATTGCATTTCCTAAATGCCCAATTTGCATTTAGGAAATGCCCTGTGCATGTGCTTTAGGAATCATAAAGAGGTAATCCCTATTGCAATTCCTAAATCATGGTCACAATTTGTGATTTCTACATTTGGCCTTTATACATCTGAAAAGGCCATTTAGCATTTCTTAATGGGCTGAAATAGCGATTTGGCTGTTAGGAAATGCTAAATGGCTTCGTACATCTGGGACTTTCAATCAATCAATCAATCAGGGTACTTGTAAAGTGCGCTACTTACCCGTGAGGGTCTCAAGGCGCTGAGGGGAGGGGGGGGGGTGCTGCTACTGCTTGAAGAGCTTGAGGAGTCTCCTGAAGGTGAGTAGGTCCTTGGTCTGCAGAAGGTGGGACGGGAGGTTGTTCCAGGTTTTGGTGGCGAGGTAGGAGAAATATCTGCCGCCGCCGGTTATTCGTTGGATGCGGGGGACAGCGGCGAGAGCGAGGTTGGCAGATCGAAGCAGGCGGGTGGGGGTGTAGAAGTTGAGTTTGCTGTTCAGGTAGGCTGGTCCGGCGTTGTGGAGTGCTTTGTGCGCGTGGGTGAGGAGCTTAAAGGTGATCCTCTGATCGACATGGAGCCAGTGTAGGTGTCTCAGGTGGGGTGTGATGTGGGTGCGGTGGGGGATGTTGAGGATTAGTCGGGCGGAGGCGTTTTGGATGCATTGTAGTCGATGCAGGTGTTTGGCTGGGATTCCTGCGTAGAGTGCGTTGCCATAGTCCAGTCTGCTGCTGACAAGGGCCTGAGTCACTGTTCTTCTTGTTTCGGTCGGGATCCACTTGTAGACCATGTGGAGCATGCAGAGGGTGTTGTAGCAGGAGGAGGAGACGGCGCTAACCTGCTTCGACATGGAGTGGGGGGAGTTGAGGACGAATCCTAGGTTGTGTGCATGGTCGGTGGGTGTAGGTGCTGATCCCAGCATAGTCGGCCACCAGGAGTCGTCCTGGCTAAGGGGGTGGGTCCGAGGATGAGGACCTCCGTCTTTTCAGAGTTTAGTTTAAGGCGGCTGCTCCTCATCCAGTCGATGACGGCCTTCATTCCCTCGTGGAGGTTGGTTTTTACGGTGTGCTGGTCCTTGGTGAGGGAGAGGATGAGCTGGGTATCGTCAGCATAGGATATGATGTTGAGATCGTGCTGGCGGGTGGCTTGTGTGAGGGGGGCCATGTAGATGTTAAATCTGGGATGAGCCCTGGGGGACGCCGCAGATGATGTTGGTGGCTTCGGAGCAGAAGGGGGGGAGGCGGACGCTCTGGGTTCTGCCAGAGAGGAAGGACGTGGTCCAGTCGAGGCCTTTCTCTTGGATTCCGGCTTCTTGGAAGCATGTCTTTAGAGTGCGGTGGCAGACCGTGTCAAAGGCGGCGGACACGTCAAGGAGGATGAGGGCTGAATTTTTGCCTTTGTCTACTTGGCACCTGATGTAGTCTGTGGCGGCGATGAGGGCTGTCTCAGTGCTGTGGTTTTGTCTGAATCCGGACTGTGAAGGGTCTAAGATGCTGGTGTCTTTGAGGTGGCTGGCCAGTTGAGTGTTGATGATTTTCTCGATGCCCTTTGCCGGGAACAGGAGCAGGGAGATAGGCCGGAAGTTCTTGAGGTCCTTGGGGTCCGCTTTGGGTTTTTTGAGGAGGGCATTGATGTCAGCGTGTTTCCAGCTTTCCGTGAATGTCACTGTTTCGAAGGAGATGTTGATGACCCTTCGTAGTTGGGGTGCGATGGCTGTGCCTGCTTTGTTGAACACGTGGTGTGGGCACAGGTCTGAAGGGGATCCTGAGTGGATGGAGTTCATGGTCTTGCACGTCTCATCGTCGTTGACGTTGGGCCAGGAGGTCAGGCAGTTGGGGTGAGTGTTGTTCGTAGGGGGGTGGCGTCTAGTAAAAACGGGGCGGTCATGGTGCTGAAGCTCTCGTGGATGTCAGTGATCTTGCGGTGGAAGAAGGTGGCCAGTGAGTCGCACAGATCTTGTGAGGGCGGGATGTCATTTGCGTTGGCGCTGGGTTTGGAAAGTTCCTTCGCGATGCTGAAGAGCTCTTTGCTGTCGTGTGCGTTGTTATCGAGGCGGTCTCTGAAGGAGGATCCCTTGGCTAACCTGATGAGGTGGTGATGTCTGCGGGTGGCGTCCTTGTGGGCTGCGTGGTTGTCCGGTGTGCGTTCGTGGAGCCATTTCTTCTCCAGTTTCCGGCATGCGCGTTTGGAGGTTTGGAGCTCTTCTTTGAACCTGGTGGCTTTCTTGCTGGTGTGGCTGTTGGAGGGCTTCTTGAGCGGTGTAAGGGCGTTCGTGCAGTTGTCCATCCAATGTCTGAGGTTGTGGGCGGCAGCGTTTGGGTTGGTGGTGTCAGTGGGTGGGTTCAGGGTGAGGGTGGAGGTTAGCTGGACTTCGGTGACTTTGCTCCAGCAGCGGCGGGGCAGCTGTTGGGTGCGGTGGTGCATGGTGGGTTTCTTGAAGGTGAAATGGATGCAGCGGTGGTTGTTCCAGTGGAGCTCGGTGGTGTGGTGGTAGGTGACCTGGGTGCTGGTGGAGAAGATGTAGCCCAGTGTGTGTCCGGCGGCGTGGGTGGGTCCAGTGACGAGTTGTCTGAGGCAGAGATTGGCGATGTTGTCGATTAGGATGACGAAGTTGGCGTCCTTGTTGTTCTCGAGGTGGAAGTTCAGGTCTCCGAGGATGTAGTCCCTTGAGGCGAGTGCATGGGTGCTGGCGAGGTCATCGATGGAGTCGCTGAACTGTGCTCTGGGTCCAGGGGGCTGTAGATGAGTGTTCCTCTGAGGGTGGTGTTGGGGTCGGTGTGGATCTGGAAGTGCAAGTGTTCGGCGGTGTTGAGGGTGTCGTCTGCGTGGGTGGCGACGTTGAGGGTGGACTTGTGTAAAATGGCTATTCCTCCTCCGATTCCGTTGGCGCGATCTCTGCGGGTGATCTTGTAGCTGTCCGGGATGGCTATGGCGATGTCGGGTGCCGCGGAGTCGTTCCACCAGGTCTCGGTCAGGAAGGCGACGTCTGGGGCGGAGGTGTCGAGCAGGTCCCAGAGCTCGACGGCGTGTTTGCGTGCGGAGCAGGTGTTGATGAGTATGCAGCGAAGGTGGTTAGGTCTGGTCCTAGGAGGTTTGGTGGCACTGTTGCAGGTGAAGCTGCAGGTGTGGCAGGTGAAGGGTCAGTGGGTGCGTTTCGGGGCAGCCTGGAAGCAGCTGTGGTTTCGGCTGGCGTTGAGTGCATGGAGGGTGCTGGCGTTGTAGCGGAGTCTGGCGTCGTGGCATTCGCTGGTGCCAGGGGGCCTGGCTCTGGGTGTGGTCCAACACGGACGGGCACAGACTTTCTTGCCTCTGGCGCACCTCCGGCGTGCCAGCGGCCCACCCGCTGCGCGCGGCCTCCATTTAAGGCAGGGAGGGAGGGAGGAGCAGCTGGGAGGCGGGAGCGGGGCGGCGAGGAGGCATGGCCGCAGGGAGCAGCGGCGGGAAAAACAGGCCGAGGGGTACACAAGAGAAGAGGGGGGAGGGGGGAACAGGCTGATAGCGAGGGCAAAACAATAATCAAGGGCACGCTAGGCAGCGAAAGTACAGAAGCACACAAAATAACTGCAAGCAAGAGGCAAAATACGAGATACAAAATAACTGCTGACACGAGACAAAATACAAAGTACTAAACCAGAGGAGAGGGACACGGCACACAGCCGGGTCGAACTCACGGCGGGGTGGCAGCGGGAACGAGGTAGGTGCTGACACACAGGTGGAGCTGTGTGGCAGCAGGGGAGCGACCTGGCCTGCAGGCAGGGTCAGGGGCCTTTGAGACTGGTACCTCAGAAACCTTGGGCCAGATGTACATACAGACAGCCACTGCTTCTCCATTAGGGCGGAGGACCATCGCCCCCACTAAATAAAATGCTGCAGAGACAAAAAATAAAATGTAATAATGTTAATTTATTACCATTTTATTTTTCACTACTTCCTCCCGAGCCAAGTGTCAGGGCGGGGCTATTGCTACTGATTGGCAGCTGCAGGGAGGAGTGGTGGGCACTTAACAGCCAGCCAGACTTGTGTACCTTAAACCTCTCTAACCTTAACAGCCAGCCAGACTTGTGTACCTTAAACCTCTCCAACCCGAGCTGTCTTAGACAGCTGGGTGGAGCGCAAGCACAGGCCTCCAGTGCCTTTGGAATCCTGCCTCCCCCCCCCCGCCCTCCAAGCTCAACTGACCAGTGATATATCCATTCCTCATGTTTGACCGATTTATGTGATAGAATGGGATGATCACTGGATGGAAACCCAGGACCCTGATTTCATATAAACATGCTACCTGTATATTTTTTACCACAGTAATTCTTCATCACCTGGCCTTTCCATGTTGTACAGCTGTTTTTTCACACACTGATAAAGACACACACAAACAATCTATTTATATACATATATGTATATACTTTTTTAAATTAATTTATTTGATGTGCTACATTGTATTTTAATGTGATCATTGTCTATTATGATTATTTTTTAATTATCGAATAAAGATAAAGAAAGAAAGAAAGACTCACAGTCAAGCACGCAAACTCACAGGCTTCTACAGAACGTGCATGCTCCATTCAATAATGTGCTTGCACAGTGTGTAAACCTTTCAATGCTCTCTTTATTTACAGTGAATGCCTGACTTGAAAATGGCGTGTTTGTTCTAGCCTTGTTACAAGCAGCCCTTCCCACAGTCAGACACGTTATAACAAGAGGTACTTACGAGCTGCCATTAGTTCCCACATCAGGCCCTCTACCATTCCTGCTGGTGGGTAATTGAAATCCGTCTACAATGGTTAACAGGAAAGTGACCGAGCTCACTAGAAGAGTAAAATAATAATTAAAATGAAGTCTCTCGGTTTCCTGCCCTGGTTGCACCTCCTTCATCAGAGCAGCCAAGAGCATCACTTTGACTCAGAAGATGGTGTCAGGCGATAAGGTAAGTCAAAGACGGTCTCGGGATGCGGTTAGTCTGACCTAACACGTTTGTCAAATGAATTAAGAGGTGCTGCTTCGATACCTTATCTTGTGTCCGCGGGTGACTGCTGGCAGCATTAAGGGTGCGCCCGTCAATCTGGAATATCTGCCCTATCAGTATCACCCGAGGGTGTGGGGGACGCTGGGCGACGCCCACAAGCAACTAGACCCAATCTGACATGCTTCCCTCGATCAGTCATGGCACAGCCGCAGTGCAGAGACTAACCTGACGTTTGTGGCTGGTAGGGTTCTCACATTAAAGCGCCGAATTGTACACATCCGTCCACAGCTAATGCTGTCCGATTCGAGTCATAGTCATCAAGGATAGGGGATGCGCATCAGTACTAGGCTCCCAGCCTTCTGCAAACAAAAGGATTATGAAGCTGTTTATATATCAACTCAGAATAAATTTTTTAATAATATTTGATTATATAAATTAAGCAAATATAAACAAATAATACTTGCACAGCACTAGAACTATTAATAAGAAAAGAACTGGAGAACGTGGTACTATGACATGAATTTAGTTTGTGTTAATTTACTGGGCAATACTATTATTATTGTTTATATTATTATTATTATTATTATTATTATTATTATTATTATTATTATTATTATTATTAATATTATTATTATACATAGTAGTAGTAGTAGTAATAGTAATACTAACAACAATAGCACCACTATTACTGATAATATTAATAATAATAATAATAATAATAATAAAATAATAATAAAATAATAATAATAATAATACATTATTAACCCTTTAATTGCTGCCGACTGCCAACAGTCGTCACGAGCGCTAACTCCCCAGTGCTGCGCACAACCATTGGCCGCCGGGTCAGCATTCGTTCTCCGAACGTTCAGCACTGGGCGCTGAACGTTCGACACTGGGAACGGGTTAAAGCAGATGGGGTCCATCAGCATTGAATTTTGGGTACCCGCACTTATTTTTCCTCTTTAGACTTTGACTGTTAGGAAGAGGGAGAAAAATCGAAAGGTGGAAAGAAGGAGCAAGAGAGAGACAGAAAAAAACAGTGGCAACAGGTGAAAGCAAAGATGAAAAAGAACCTGCCAGAGTGAGATAAAAAGGCAGGAAGTGTCTGACAGTGGACGAAAGGGGCATGAAGTAGAATCAATACTACTCAGCCTTGGTATCCGGACTCTAGTGTCAGCCGCAGGCTTCTGAATAAAACTTTGGGACTCAGGCACTTATTATTTCAGAGATTAAGCTCTGGATATAGGGGAATTGCATGAAACCAGTGACGGCTGGTAGAAAACGGGGATGGAGAGGGCTGGTGATTGAAAATCTTTAAAAAAAGGAACACTTACCTTTTCCAATGGCCGCGTCTCTCCTCTGCTTCTCTGCTCTTCCTGACTCCAGTACGGAAGAAGCTGCAGGAAGCAACCAGCACACAGGTTTCCCTGAGCCAATCACAACGCTATAATGCAGCGATATGATTGGTCTAAGCGTAGTGGGACGGCACTCAAATCGGGACAGGGAGCCTGTGCACATTCCCCACCAGGCTGTCCATTACAGCCTGGTGTGGAATATGCAAACAGCGTATGACTGCTTGGCCGGCCGAAACAGCTGGCCAAGCAGTCATGCGCACTTAGGGTCTTATTAGGATGGCGGACGGACCTGCATCTGTCCGCCACCCCCGAGGTGGAGGGACCGTCCGCAGTGGCAGCGCCGGCCAGCCAGCCAAGCAGCATCCTCTGCAATGTTAAATATGCATGTTTTCCCTTTGCATGCACAAAGCGGAAGGCACCGCACGGTGTACCATAGGTACCCCCCATGTGCACCCCCACCCCCCAACACCCCTGGGGGCCCGCAACGGGCCCCCAAACACAAAAGACCACATGCTTTTCCACGGCGGAAAAGCCGCTGCGGAAAAGCATGTTTTCTGCCCCATCCTAATATGGCTGGCGGTGTCTGATAGACACCGCCACCATATTAGAGCTTTTCTGCCACGAACGGAAGGCGACCGCGCCAGAAAAGCGGCGGACGGTCTTCCCGTACGCCGATAACCCCCAGCCATCCTAATCTGGCGGCGGGTCTTTGAAGTCACCGCATCGGTGAATCCGCATCCTCAGGGCCGGCGGTGGCGTCCGCCGGCCCGGAGGATGCGGATTCACCGCAATCCTAATCGGCCCCTTAGTGTGCACAGTCCACTCCTCCTCCCACCCTGAGCTACCAGACCCGACCGCCCTTACCCAGCCCTCAGCAACCAAAATTAAAACGATAATAACCTTGTTATTATCGCTTTATTTATCCCCTTTTCACTGCTCTGTGAGCAGTGGGGTGACGCCTTGGCGGGAAAGCCTCCACTGCATGACACATTAATATCTGGCAATGCAGGCACATTTTTTCCTAACCAGACTTTGAGACTGCAGTTTTTTCCTGAATCTGAGTACTGATATCCCAAAGCTGCTGTGTTCATCTGCAGAGTCAGATGGTTGGTAGACCATTTTGTGTCAGGAGGTATTGGCAGCCTGACATGGATTCCATGTATGGCCTGGAAAGTTTCAATAAAGTTGGGATGTGTATTTCATTTCCAAAATCCTGCATTCCTTCTTTCTTATGAAGTTTGTGATAAATCATAGATCATTACAAATAATATAAGCATAAATCAGTCAAGAAAATGTTACATTTGTGACACGTTTGAATACAGAATCAATCAATCAGGGAATTGTTACATGCGCTACTCACATGTGAGTGTCTCAAGGCCAGTCGAAGAGCCACGTCTTGAGGGTCTTCCTGAAGATGTGCAGAGTGGGAGGCTCGTCTGATGTCGATTGGGAGCTCGTTCCAGGTCTTAGCCGGGATGTAGGAGAAGGCTCTTCCACCCGCTCTTGCTCTGCTGATGCGCTTGGTTTCAGCGAGGTCGGCAGATCAGAGGTTTCTCTTGGGTACGTGGAAGGAGATTCTTTCATTGAGATATTGGGATCCGGTGTTGTGGAGACATTTGTATGTGTGGATGAGTATCTTGAAAGTTACTATCTTCTCGACGGGGAGCCAGTGGAGGTCTAGCAGGTGTTGGGTATGTGTTTGTGTCGAGGGATGCTGAGGAAAAGTCTGGCAGCGGTGTTCTGTATGGTCTGGAGTTTGCAGAGTAGAGATTTGTTGATCCCGGCATAGATGGCATTTCTGCAGTCCATTCTGCTGGTTATGAGTGCTTGGGTGATGGTCGTTCTTGATTTGGGGGGATCCGTCTGAGGTCTTGCGAAGGATGCGGAGGGTGTTGAAACAGGTGGAGGTGATGGCGTTGATCTGTTGGGTCATGGAGAAGGAGGAGACGATTATGATGCAGAGGTTACGGGCGTGGTCCGTGGGGTTGGGGGGCTGCTAAGGGCGGTGGGCTACCTGGTGTAGTCCCATGCATAGGGGGAGGGTCTGAAAATGAGGACTTCTGTCTTCTCCGAGTTGAGCTTCAGACAGCTGCTGCTCATCCAGGATTTGACATCTTTCATCCCTTCCTGGAAGCTGAGTCTGGTGGTGATGGGGTTTTTGGTGAGGGAGAGGATGAGCTGGGTGTCATCGGAGTAGGAAACTATACTGAGTCCATGCTGTCTGACGATGACAGCAAGGGGGCCATGTAGATGTTGAAGAACGAAGGGGTGAACGATGATCCTTGGGGTACTCCGCAGTTGATCTCTGTCGGTTCGGAGAGGAAGGGTGGAAGTCTGATTCTTTGGGTTCTGCCGGTGAGGAAGGAGCAGAGCCAGTCGAGGGCGGTTCCCTGTATGCCGGCCTCATGGAGTCTGGCGGTGAGTATGCGGTGGGAGACGGTGTCGAAGGCTGCAGAGAGGCCCAGTAGGAGCAGGTTGAGGAGAGTGCAGATGACGTCTGTAGCGGTGAGTAGAGCGGTCTCAGTGCTGTGGTTGCTACAGAATCCAGATTGGGAGGGATCAAGGATGGAGTTCTCTTCGATGAATTTCGTTAGTTGGACGTTGACGGTCTTCTCAGTGCCTTTGGCTGCGAAAAGGAAGGCGATAGATGGGTCGGTAGTTCTTGAGGTCTGTTGGATCTGCTGAGGGCCTCTTGAGTAGGGGCTTGACTTCTGCACGTTTCCAGTCATCGGGGAATGTACCGGTTTTGAAGGTGGCGTTGATGGTGGGTCGTAGTTCTGGTGCGATGGCAGCTTAGGCTCTTTGGAAGATGTGCGGAGGACATGGGTTCGTGGGGGCTCTTGAGTTAATGCCTTTCATGGTCGATGCAGTGTCTTTGGTGGTGACTGGGGTCCAAGAAGTGATGGTGGGCTGATTGGTGTTGCTGGGGGATGGAATGGTTTCGGGGACGGGTGTCTGTTCTTTGAAGTTGTCCTAGCACACAATAGCACGTGTAGTACAAGCAATTGTGGCAGTGTTGTTTTTCATGTTGGTTACAGGAAGGGCAGACAATTTCACATGCAATGAATGTGAGAAATAAATGCCTGGGGAGTCACCATTGTGCTGGGATTGTGCCCCCTTCCAGTCCATTTCTTTCTCCTACTTGACTTGTTTTATATTTGTTTCTATATTATTCTTCCATCCCATTCAATACTCCCCCCACTGCTCTCTGTTGCTTTCTTCCCACTTGCGCCTTCACTGCTTCCCCATTCCTCGTGTAAGTAAAAAAAAAAAGATTTTTTTTTAAAAGCAGTTTGGGGCAGGTAAATTTATTTTTTTTATTTGCCAATCTAAGTGGCATCCACCATCTTGGATCAGCTAATAAAGAACATGGCACCCACACCAATCAGTAGGCAATGTCTACCTCGTCATACATGCAGGTGCCTATTGAATGACACAGCCCCAATAGTATCATGCCCTGTATGCATTAAGCGTATGTCATATCATAGCACATTTTTTTATTTTTCACCGTATTATCAGAATGCATTTAGATTTTCACTATGCGCCGCATGCCAACGCTTCTTCGGCTATTGTATCATTACCTGTGCTTAATCACATTGCCAATGGCAATGAAGGAGGGATTTGGCTCTCTTGCTAATACCAATTCACAGAGAAGGGAAGCAAGCTCTTCCTTGAAATTTTCAGTGAGTAGTTTTGTTTGATGTAGAAAGTAAGCTGTGTGTGAAGACTCTCCTACTCCTTAACCGATTGGACGTATACTAACTATCTCATACGTGCCAATCATACGGACTTTTGAAAAGTTCATCACCATTGGATAATGTAACAGCACTAAATATATAAGCCAAAATCACTCTTGTTAAAGAGGCTAGAAGGGTCTATTTCATTTGTGGGCTTCAATGCAACCTTTGCCTAAGTAAATAAAGATGTTCTATGGGATAAACCAACCCCGTGTCTCAATTCAGCATTACTCCATTCTATTAGATATCTGTATCATGACACATGGGTGAAGGCCGAAAAGTTCTTTTTTAAATCTCTTTACTGGCATTTATACAAGAGTCATCTTTTATTAGACAGAATGCAACAATAAGTATTGTCATAGAGCGAACAATCAAACATGGTCCACGTTGCAATCCAAGACCTACAAGCGGATCATACAATGAGAAACAGGAAAGTGTGGCATGTGAAACAATTAGGATAATGACCCAGGTCAACTTAGTGCATCTGATGTCATAGAGGAGTATATAAACAAAAGGATTCTATCAATGTGTAATGGTGACTAATTTTTATTTTTTGGTGAATATCTAATATATAAGTCTGGAACTAGGCTCTCTCTTAGAATGACCACGTAGCTAGCTAATAGCTCTACAACAAAACCCCCTTTTTTAACGTTCCCAGCCAGAGAAGTTAATAAAATATATTTTTTCTACTAGCCAGGGAATTTTTAATTTTATTTTGCACTCACATACTTAGGTCCCTACACCTCACTGATATCACCTACACTGCACCAACACATAGCCTTATTGTCACAACAAAATCAGTGCTCCCACGTAGTTTGTAGGTCGTAGCACGCCCCGCCCCGTAGAGGGACGGGAAGACCCCCATGATGAAGCATGACACTAAGGGATTCTTAGTGTGTGAGGGGTATTTTAAAAGCACATAGTGCCCTCGTCTTGTCATTCTAAGAGAGAGCCTAGTTCCAGACTTATATATTAGATTTTCACCAAAAAATAAAAATTAGTCACCATTACACATTGATAGAATCCTTTTGTTTATATAGATCAGTTAGGAGGGTGATTCTGTCATTACCTCTACACTTCCTATATTGTTGTTTTGGAGTCGTAGAGGAGTAGCCAATATGCATGTGGTAAAAAAAAAAACAATCTGACAACTAACAAAACTCTTCGGCTGATGCCACTCTAGGCAACCTTATCGGCGAGAGTGGGCAAGCATGACAGGAGCTCATCGCCAACACAGAGTGCCAGCAGTTAAAGTTGGGGGTGATGGATGGGGGTGAGAAGAGGGAGACGCACGCCCATGAGGACCCCTCCCATGAGTCACAAGGGCTCAGTGTTGCTCAGTGTGCATGCACACCTGATAGAGAGTGTGGCCACCAGATCTACTTGAGCATAGCCAAGGTGCAATACAAGAGAGTCAGTCTCCTAGGAGGGGGCTCATGTAATCTGTTGAACAGTTTGAGAACACAAGTTTCCCAGGGCGTGGTTGCACACCCATCCCCCCCTACAGCTGGCGATCATGTGCCATGGCATCTGCTCCACCAGAGCCCAAATGTGAGTAATTTGGAGCCAACATCTGAACGTAGGTGGGTGATGGGCTTTTCAAGCCATCGCAATTGAGCTCTTAAAGAGGACTAACACCAGGTTGACAATCTTTAGGTGGTGTTATTGCATTTAGTGTATTTCATGACAACCAAGGGACAGTGGAGTAGGTGATGTGATAATTGCACCTCATAGACCACTGATACCTGTTCCATCACCTGGGCCCACACATGCAACAATGGAGGGCACTCCCAACCCATATGCATAAATGTTGCATCTATGTGGCCACAGTGCAGGCAGGTCAGAGATACCTCCGAAAACATTTTGTGGAGGTGGTACTATGTTAGGTATATTTAGTGTAAGCAGTTAAATTGTGCACATTTCAGGCGGACGTTGTGGGAGATTTGTTTCACCCGCTCCAGTGCCATGGTCCACTGCTTGGTCATCAATTACATGCCCATGCACTTATCCCACTTGGACTTATCCCGAGGCAGGAGATCAGTGCGTCCAGTCTGCAGTGCTGAGTATTGCACTGACACCAACTGACAACCAAGTCCATATGTTAAGACGCTTTATAATCCTGAGTGCAGTGTCAGTTCAGCTTGTCCCGGGGGACAATACCTCCCCGATCGTAGTCATATTTGAATTATGCGTACGAAAGGGGCTGGCTTCCAGCCCATAAAGTTCCCTCAGACCCTGGAAGAAGAGTGGTACGCCCCAATAGTATAAGTTGCCCAAGTGAGTAATCCTCGTTTCACTCCAGGGGGAAGCATCATGGACCAGAGTAAGGCTTTAATATCAGGCACGCTCCAGAAGGGCAACTGTGTTGTATAAGGGGACAGTGCGTGGCAAGGCTGCATGTATTGGGCCCAAACAAGTTTAGCCACATATGGAAGCCTAACCATTCCCCTAGCTGGACCTCCTGAGGAGAGCAGCAATCCCAATATGTTCAAGTCCCCTAAGTCGGCCCAAACAAGTGTACCCTCTGCTGCCTCAGCTCCAGCAAGCCATCACATGGGCTAGTGCAATTGATTTGCTGCAAAATACAGCTCTAGGTCAGGGACCCCAAGCCCTCCTCAAGCCTAGGGTGCTAAATCATTGAAAGTGAAACTTGCTTCCGGTCAGGTCCCCAAATGAGCTTGGACTCTAAACTTCTTACGTCATCAAAAAATGATCTTGGAGGAAGCACCGGCAAAGCAGCAAAAAAATAAACAGCCTGGGAAGGACCAGCATCCTTGCTGTTGATGTCCCACCCATGGGTGAAAGGAGCAAGTGTGTCTAAAGGCCATGGATTGATGAAGCGAGGTCTGGTTCCTACCATAATTTCCATCAAGCAAGTCCAATTCATATGATAGACATTCACATCCCGGTAACGGAAGGTGTCAAAACGCCCTGGGGAGATGCCCTGCTCCCACTGTCATGGAATGTCTAAGCATGACCCAGCACAGTGGGAAAATACAGGATTTACCCCTGCTTACCCTAGGCATGTCATGTCTCCAAAGAGATCAAGTAGGTCATAGAGTCCCTGGAAGCTCATCTGCGTGATCCCTTAAATGAGGCAAAACATAATTTGCTTAGAAGGGCACAATGAGCCAGTCCAGACCCACCTTGAAGCCCCATGCAGGGCTCTGGTGTGCAGCTGAACAGCCAATGGCTCCATGGCCAACGCAAAAGATCACTGGGGACAGGGATAATCCCTGTCTGGTCATTTTTCCTATGAGAAAACAAAGTGAGATCTAACAACTAGTTTGAGCCCTTGCTTGTGGGACAGCATATACTATTCTGATCCATTGGAGAAAGCTAGGATCCATCAAAATTGCCTCTAACACCTGTAGCAAATAGGACCAACCCAGCATATCAAACGCTCTCTCAAATTCCAGGAAGATCACCACCGGAAGGTCAGCCCCTCTAGATACAGCATCCATGATATGACACAGGCACTGAGTATTGGAGCGTGTCACCGACCGCAATGCAAACCCACATTGGTTCAAGCGGAAGAGGGAATCAAGCACCAGGATCAGTCTGTTTGTGAGAATCTTACTTAATATTTTATAGTCAACGAACGGTAAGAACTCAACTCAAGAGGGTCTCTGCCCACCATCTGGAGCACCACTCTGAGGACCTCGTGAAGAGTCCCTGGAAGAATGCCCTGGTCATGCGCTTCGAGATAAACCTCTAACAGGCGAAATGTTAGAGTCTCCCTGTAGGTAGCGTAATATTCCACAGGGAACCCGTCTGTGCCCAGAGTCTTGCCACAGGCCATCTGATCAATTGCTGGGTGGATTTTCTCTATCTGTTGTGGTTGTTCCAACGCCAACAGCTGGATCGGGGTTAAACTAAGAAGTGCTACTGCCTCTACGTAGTCCTGGTTCTGTGTCAAAGTTGAGTCCGGCGGGGGGGGGGGAGGGGGGAATACAGCTGCTCACATTATTCAGTGAATACTTCATTGATGTCAGCTTGTGTTTTCACCACGCGGCCTGCACTGTCTTGTATAGTGCCAATCGGGATACCGAGGACCTCAGAGGGCAGCAGCCATGCCAATGTGTGCCCAGGCTTATCGCAGTCAGCATGGTGATGGGCAAGGAGGTCTTGTAACAAAGATCACATAGTCGCCGTACCTCTTCTTGTTATTGATGGTGAAGGGCTGTAAGTCAGGGGCAGATGTCAGGTACCAACATCACCTCCATCTCAGTAACCAGATGTACTTCTAGGGCCAGCACACTGCGAGTGAGTGTTGTCCTAGCTCCCCATGTCATGCTAATGCAGTGTCCCCTCATGGCTACCTTTAAGGCGTTCCATTTGAGCCCTTGGAAGTCCACTGATCCCACATTATCTGCAAAGTAATGGGTGAGGTGTGTGACAAGTGTCCCTATACACTATGTCTTGTAGCGCATCGGTGCTGAGCTATCAAGTTGGGATAGTGGCAATTGCCCTCCCCCATTGGAACGTGAACCTTAGACCTGCCTAAATTTTCAAAACTGTGCATAAGGAGCCAGCAGTCTGCATTGCAAAATAAGTAGTCTAGCCTGACATCGGATTAATATCTCATGTCCCTGCACTCGGAGGACAAGAGTGTATTCGTTTTTTCACCTAAGTAACCTGTACATGCCTTATTCTATACTAAGGACTGGGCATTTGGAAATGATATATTTATGAGCTGGGATAACAACTGAAAGGACTTATAAGCTTGGAGAACTCTTGAAATGATATATGAGTTGTTGCTGATTATGGATTAAAGTACTCCCTTTATTACCTAGACGGAACTCTTCCTATTTGACATATTTGCCCTGACGAAGTCTTTGGTCTTTACAACCCAGACGAAACACGTGTTGGCAGCGGTTGTTTACCTCTTTATTGGTGAAGATTGGATTCTATTAGAAATGACAATAAATGAAGAATGATGAAGATAATTTGAAATTTTGGACTCAACATCTTTCTATTGATATTGATGAACTTTTCCCTCTCTAAGGCAGCCTGTTCTACCGAGGGGTGAGATTTTGGTCCACTAGGGTGGCGCCAAAGACGATGTTTGGACATGCACTCGAACCAGGACTCCGGCTGCATAGGCACCCCTTTAGTCCGATGCCACTGCCAGGCCTCTTCTGTTGGTGTGAAGAAATGTGTGACTCCAGTGTCCACCACATGCTGGTGGGCAGGAAACAGTTAGGCATAGGGGAGAGTCAGTGTTTTATGCTGGGCCTAAACTGCTGTGAAAGTACTGAGTTGCTGTTGAACTTCAGCAGTGTAATCCAGGCAGGCCGTATTGTTGTTGGTCCCATCAAAGTTCCTGAGGCATTTAGCTCTGAATAACTGCAGTAGCAGGTCTTTGTTCTAGAAACTGAGTAACAGTGCTATAATCGTGTGCAGGGATCCCCTGGTAATGGGGGGGGGGGGGGGCGGCAGCCCAGGACCCTGTGCGCTCTCTTGTCAGAAATTCATTACAGGATATTGTTAGCTAGGACTGTGGTTATCACCCAGTCTTCAAGGAACAGCTCTGTTTTTGGGCGCTCATATCTTTCCAGGAAACCTACAAAGTGGATGTTATTGCAACAGGAGCATCCATCAGCATCTTCAGCCCTCGCCTGGAGTGCCTGCTCCTCTACCTGGAGAGCATTCAGCTAGGAACGTTCTTCATAGGAGACGTGAGTGAGCCCAGCAAGGATTCTGCCTCATCTACCCGCTCTACCAGCTTGCCAGGGTCCCATCACATCAGGCCCGTTTCAACTTGTATGGCATCCAGCAGGGATTCCATAGCCATTTTAGAGTCCTGTATTCTCTGTAAAATGTTGTCCACCATGCTGGTATATTTCTCAAGAGTACTCTGCAAGTGCTTGATCAGAGTCGTATCGGATGGTGTGGCCCCTAGCATGGCGGTGATGGACTTTTGCAGTGGAGGTTTGGCTAACCATCAACGAACCATGCCTGGACAGCTACTACACACAGTCAGAAGGATGCGCACTTCAGCACCTCGGGGAGACGCCAGCTACGGAAATACACAGTACTGTCCTCAAACTGTAGACGCAGGACCTATGATTTGTCACACTACCTAGACTCAACACAGCGTGGCTTGGGCAGACGTTACCCTGTGCTCTTCACCCCCACATTGGAGGTTGGGATGCACGTTGGTCACATCCTCACTAGTAGAGCACAGGGTAACGTCTGCCCAAGCCACGCCGTGTTGAGTCTAGGTAGTGTGAAAAATCATAGGTCCTGCGTCTACAGTAGCAAAAGTTCATGGCTTAAATCAGCCACACGCCCAGGGAGGTAATGGGCCCTCTGGGAGAGGTCCCCCTCAGCAGTTCACCATGCCTTCCGTGACTACAGGTGACACCCCCAGGTAGTGCAGCAAGTTCCAAGTCAGCGGGCACTCAATGTTTAACACACAGCTACCATGACTCACTACTGTGCACCTCTCATGGCACCAAGTACCCAATTTCTCAAATGTCACTTTTGGAGTTCTCCTTCCTGGGCACACTCACCAACTTAAGGGGTGGGGGGATGGTCGGTCTCCACATGACACACCAGCCACCCACTCAGGTACCCTCTTCAGCTGCTACAGGGGACCCCTGCCATCCCTAAACAGCAGTAGTAATACAGTCCACAGATGCACCCGCAGCAGGTCCGTCGCCACTATATCAGAAATGGAGTCCCATACGAGAATTGCTTGTTCCCTTCAGGCCGCTGCCACCTCACCAGTACAGTAAGGGCCTACAGTCAACATGAGTACACCAATGGTCTGCGCAGGGGCAAATGTCCGCAGGGCCACCGCTCACTGGACCATGGGCTCAGGAGTTGCAGGGAAAAATGAGGAGCCCCTTAGGAAGCTGTTACTGCCCCTACTGTCCAGACACCAGCGGGGTTTTAGAATCATCAGTCCACAGCCGCTGGATCGTATCGGGACTTACAGCCGCGTGCTCTCCCTCCACGCAGCCTCCACCAACAACCACTGGCAGTCCCAGACAGCCACCACAGTCACTGCAGGACACCCAGGAGGGGCCCGCCAGCCCACAGAGCAAGTCGGGGCAGCGACAGGAGGCACTCAAGGCAGGACGGGTGCAGGATTATAGATGCCGGGCCCAATTAGGAGCAAACCTCCTGCATGAAGAATCGAATCATGACACTATCTTGGCCACGCCACTCAAAAAGCTCTTTTTACACATTGAATCAAAAATAGGGACACCAAGAACCTTAAGCAAGGTTGGGTTTTAGGACTGTCCCCATTTAATTCATTTGTGGCGGGTATGACATTGGCATGTACAGAAAATTACATGTTTCCCTCCAAAGCGTGGCGGCTCCTCAGTGTTGATTCTAGCATATGCTGATGATTTAATAATCATAGGGGACCACCAGAGAACCTCCATTGTTCATTAGTCTTGCTGCGTATAGTGAGCATAACAAATTTAAAAAAGCAAGAGTCTGTTTTTTAGCAGGGGGCAGTCAATAGACTCCATGGTGTGTGCATACTTCCAAAACGAAAGCACTACAGATGCAGGCGTTTTGGGGTAACATTTATGTCTACCTTAAACTGGGATCTGCTCATTTCCGATTTGGAGCATAAAACATTGTGGTGCATGCCTTAGCTGAATAATATTGGAGGAAGGTATTTGGTATCACTGTGGAGGGTTTACACTAACTAGTAAGACTATATATTCGGTACTGTGTTGCTCACTTGCATTCTATACCGATTGCTGTGTCTTGCTGGACAAGCTGGAGTGCAAATATCTGAAAGAAATCCTTTATTTGCATCAATCCCCACCACAGTGTCCTCTACATTTGGAACGAGGCAGACCCGTGGAATCTAAACTAGCCTCTCTCTCAAATTTGCTTGTGTACTGGAAATAGTTTTACTCAATAAAGGTTTGGGTGACACCCTAGTTCTTGGAAAAGGGATGGGTATAGATACTGAAACAAAAGCAAAGTTCTCTTCTCCTTCTACTCTGAGAACAAGAGGATTGGATCTTCTAATTAGATTGGTTCAATTGATTAAACAAGGTCATACACTAAAATGTAATCAGACACATTTTACCAGGTTGCTAAATTTACAAACAAATATATAAAATCATAATAAAATAATAAATGTATTATTTTATGTATGATTTTATATATTTCTTTATAAATTTAGCAACCTGGTAAAATGTGTCTGATTACATTTTAGTGTATGGCCTTGCTTAATGAAATTAACCAATCTAATTAGAGGATCTAATCCTCTTGTTCTCAGAGTAAAAGGAGAAGGGAACTTTGTTTTTGTTTCTGGAAATAATTTTGCCTTTTCTAATACGGAAAGAAATAGCCAAAGGCATATACAAACAAGAAAATCATATTGCATCTTTATTGACAAAATGTTTCTTATTGGTGCATTGTTACACGAACGAGCACCATTTACAGCTTGCCCACGAGCCTGTATATAACTGGGGTTTCAAGAAAGAGAGATTAGCTTTGAGCAAGCTAATAATTGGTTGTCTTCTGACAAATTATGATGAAGAATTATCCTTACTGATATGTGCAATCTCTATTACTACAGAAAGACATATTTAAACGGTATGTTGCTATTATCATAACTCCCTCATAGCAGTTCTGTTACAATATTAGCTCTGTATCAGTAAAGTATAACATGTAAAAAAGTAAACTTTACACATAAAATACATTACATCATTTGATTCTAAAGTGCACCTATATCTCACAAAAGAACACTTCAAGCGCTGACCTTCTTAAACCTTGCTCAGGTTCACACACTAACCACACCCAAAGCCACAAGGTAAATCCTGAAATAATACTTGTTGAAATAGGGTATTTTTTTTTTTTTTGTCCTCATTAGCCATAAAGTCGATCCAACTATGCTCTTATCCTCTCAGGCACGAGGACCGACCCCCCCATAGCACCTAGGAGCCCAATACTGAGCTCCAGGTGCCCAGAGAGCCGGCCCCTATGCTTCCAGCAGAGCATGAATAGACATACTCCCTTCAGACCAGTTCGGCCAGTTGTCCAGTTACTGTACGATACCACCCTTTTGGACAGAGAGATTTTAGGCCTAATCATCGGACCCGGGGAAAAAAAAAAAAAAACCCGGGTAGGCTAACTATCCCTCCTCCAATCGATCAAAAGGTGCCAAAATTTAAGAGATCGAGGGCTGCATGTTCTCAATAAGTCCAGCTTTGAAGTTGCGTATAATGAAGACAGCCACTCTGCATGTGTTGGGGGATTTATGTTAATCCAATTTTTACAGATTTCACTTCTAGCCAGTAAAATGGCATAAAACAGAAAATCTCTCTCTGATCTCTTGATGTTGTAATTTAATCCGAAGATGATCAAAGACCATGACCACGGGATAGTGACACTAAGAATAGATTCGAGTGTTGTTCTAACTTCATGCCAAAAGGTGGCAAAACTCGGACACTCACAAAACATATGCAGGTCTGACGCTGCTGGTAAGGAGCATTTACTACAGCACTTCCCTGTTTGGAATTTCGACAGCCTTTTAGGAGAGTAATACGCTCTATGAAGTGTGAAGAAATTATTGCGCCTCAGCCATGCTGGCTTGATGATTTTATAGAGGAGGGTAAAAGATTCCTCCCAAATATCTCCCCTATCTGGTTCTCCCTCCACACCCCAAAGTTTTTCCGGGAGGTTAAAGTCTCGCTCTCCATCCTCTATAATATGCCAATAGAAGAGTGCAACTTCCTTTTTTCCCGCCGGTCTTTCAACTAGGATATTTTCTAAAGGACTCTCCTGTCCCATCATTCCTTTCTTCTTGATTTGAGTCCGAATCCAACTTCCTATTTGTAGATATACTATCCAGGAGAGTGGTGATGCTACTTTAAGCTTGAAGATATCCCAGCCCAAGATTGATCCTTCCGTCAGCAGATCCCCCCACTTTGTGATCCCTGCGTCCAGCAGGATTCTTTTGGCTGTGTTGGCTTCTTGTGGTGCTAGTCCAGGTAGGTCCCAAATTGGGGCATGTTCGGATAAGTGTCCTATCCCGGTCTTAGATTTTATTTGAGACCATTCTTTTGAGCTACTCAATAGTGTCTTTAATCTAATTTTTTTGAAAAACTTCTGGTGGCCGAACTTGAAGAGAAAACCATTCACTGGAAGGTCCGAACCCAGTAACATTGCCTTGTACATAAGCCCATTTGCATTTTCCCAGGGGAGCTTAAGTAACATCCTAGAGTGGGTCAGATGAAATGCCCAGGCATAATATTCCAGGTCTGGCAAAGCAAGCCCCCCTTTTTCTCTTCTCCTTCTCAGTTTTTTCCAAGCTAATCTGCTGGATTTATATCCCCAAATGAATGAATTAATATTTTGCTGGCATTTTGCAAGTTGCTTGGTGTCAAAGATTAGCGGAATGGAATTAAAGATAAAAGTGAATTTCGGGAGAATACTCATTGTTATCAAGCTAGTTCTCCCATAGATGTTAAGCTGGAGAAAAGACCAGGCTTTCATCAGAATTTGGGATTCTCGGGAAATACGGGCGAAGTTGTTTTGAGACAAGTGATCTAGATCTTTAGTTATTGTGATTCCGAGGTACCTCATTGAGGATTTTGTCGGAAGTTGAAGATTGTGAATATTCAAACCATAATTTCGGTTTTTTCTGCGTTAATTTCGTATCCAGAGAATTTCCCAAAATTTTCCGCTTTCTTTATAATGATGGGGAATGCCAATGTAGGATCAGTTGTATATATGAGAATATCATCGGCATAGAGGCCAATTTTCTTTTCCCAGCCCGAAAAAGTAAAATGTGGAATGTTGGTATCCTCCCTGATGGATTGTGCAAACGGTTCTACATATAAATTAAAGAGAAGGGGGGACAAGGGGCAGCCCTGTCTTGTTCCTCGGCTGATTTTAAAAGGAGTTGTTCGTGTACCGTTTATTAGTAGAGATGCTCTAGGGTTGGTATATAGTAAGCCTATGGTCTTACAAAATTTGGGTCCCAGGTGGAATTTAATCATTATTGAATTTAAGTATGCCCAATTTACCCTATCGAACGCTTTGGTGGCGTCGAGGGTCATGATGGCCAGGGGTAGGCCGAAAGTTGAGGCGATGTCCGAGGCTCCCACCAAATCATAGGTTAGATCAGCCAGTTGCCGACCTCTGATAAACCCCTTTTGATCAGAGTGAATGATCGAACCAATCTCGCTTCCCAATCTCGCAGCCAAAATTGAAGTAAAAATATTGTAGTCATTATTGAGAAGCGAGATTGGGCGATATGATCCACATTCGGCTGGGTCCTTGCCGGTTTTTAATATTAAAGCTATATTGGCTTCCACCCAGGAGCTTGGTGGTGCCTGCCCTCTGATCATTATGTCGTTAAAAAGGTTCGTAAGGACAGGGGTAAGCGTGGAATTAAGTACCCTATATAATTCCCCGGGGAGGCCATCTGGTCCCGCGGCTTTGCCCTGTGATAATTGCTTGATGGTGTTAGAGACTTCTAATTCAGTGATATCTTTGTCTATATTTTCAGTTTGGGAACTTTCCAGTTCCGGGAGAATTATATTATTCAGCCATTCGTTCCTTTCATCTACATTAACATTCAATTCCTCTGTGTATATGTTCTGGAAGAACTCCCTGAAAGCTTCTCCTATGGCCATGGTTGTTGACCTACTATTAGCTTCTCCGGCGACCCTCACTTCTTTGATGACATTTCTTGATTGGTCCGCTTTAATTTTCCAGGTCAACAGTTTTCCTGCAGATTCGCCATATTCGAAGTGGGCAAGTTTACTTGCCTGCCATCTTTTATTAATTCTCTCCTGCAATAGTGTGTCTAACTTGGCTTTTAATTCTGTTTTCTCCTCTTGATTATCTGAGGGGAGCTGATCTAGTGATTCTAAAAGAATTAATTCTTGCTCAATATGTCTGATTCCCTCTTCATATTTCTTTCTCCTGTATGAGGCCCTCCCTGTAATGCATCCCCTGATGAAGGCCTTCCAAGCCTCCCATACTATGACCAAGGAGGTAGAACCTAAATTTTGCTCTAAGAAGGAGACTGTTTCCTGCGTCAGATAATCTTTCTCCTCCTCCTCCAGTAGAATTGTACGGTCGAAAGACCAAGAAGGGTGGGTAAATTTCTGATCTAATTTTACAGAGAAAGAGATAGCAGAGTTGAAATAGGGTATTTGTCACTATCAGGACATGCCACACAATAAAGTCACCTCCTACCTTTTACCTACACAGCACCATGCCCATAAGGCTACCTAGGCCCTACCTTAGGGGTGACGTGTATGTAGTAAAAGGGGCGTTTCAGGCTAGGCAAGTAACTTTAATGGCAAGTCAATGTGGCAGTAAACTGTGCATGCAGGCACTTCAGTGGCAGGCCTGCGACAGATTTGAAAGTCTACTTCTATGGGTTGTGGAAGCAGCGCTGCAAGACTACTAGTAGCATTTAATTTACAAGCACTGGGCATATGGGATACCACTGTACAAGGGACGTACAAGTAGAATAAATATGCCAAACAAGTGTAGGCCAATCATCCCATTTTAAAGGAGAGAGCACATGCATGTTAGCACTGATTTGAAGTGGTAAAGTACCCAGAGTCCTAAAGCCAATAAAAACAGGTCATAAAAAATACAGGAGGAAGGCAAACAGTTTAGGGATAACCCTGCAAAAATGACCCTGTCCAACAGTCACCCATGGGGTAGGAATTAAAGAATGTGGACATGTACTATTAGCTTTTACATGTCCTGGTACTGAAAAATGTTTACATTTGTTTTTCACTACTGGGAGGGGTCCCTCTCCCATAGAATAACACTGGGTTCCCTTATTACATTTGGTAAGTTGTAACTTTCAATTGGGAGCTGATAGGAATGTCGAGATTGATGTCTAAAGAATTCTATTTTAAAACACTCTTCAATGGTAAAATCGGATTTCATGTCACATTTTGAAAAATGCCACTTTTAGAAAGTTGGCATTTTCTTGTCCTTACCATTTGGTGCTTGCAGCTTGAATCCTGGTTCACATTACTATGTGTAGTCGGCAGTTGGTCTTTGTATATTGCTCCAAGACAGGGAGACAAAGGGGAAATAGGTGTTAGTAGGATGGGCCATCTCTGATTTCATAGGGGGTAGAGCTGTCACCTGCCACACTTGTACATGACAAAACCCTTGCCGGAGCACATTCACAAAGGGTTTGACACTAGTCTTTTGTAACCCCAGACCAGCTGGGGCCAGAGTAGGTTAGACAGGAAACTCTAAGCACCTCTGTGGTGGGGGGGAGGAGTCTCTAGGAACTTCTCCTATTTCAAAGTGGCACCACATATAAATATTTGAACCTCAGACCCAACTCTTTTGTACACTCCTGGACCTGTGGATACTACAGAAGAAGGGCTGCTGTCCTGCTCTGCTGCCAGAAGGACTGCTAGCCTGCTGCCCTGTTACTCTGCTGCCTGGCTGCCTGTTTTCCTCCTTGTTGAGAAGGAAGTCTGGATCTGCACCCTTGTTCCCAGGCAGAAGTGGACATACCAGGGACATAACAATCTCCAGGGGCCTCTTTTCATTTGCTTTGCTGACCTGCTGCCTGGAACCGCCTGAGTCCTGCTGGCCACTGCTGGAGTGAGTTTCTGATCCCCAAGAGATTCCCCTCAGAATCTGGGCCCCTGGTGTAGCATCAGGTGAGCTACAGCAGACAAGGAAGTGTACCACCTGACAATTAATTCTAGGTCTGGGAAAAGGGTGGAAAGCAAATTGCCACTGAAACAACAATTCCCACATGACCTCTGATTCACTAATGGTGCAAAGTGCCCAATGTCCCAACCACCAGCTGCTACAAGATTAAAAACATATGATTGATTTTTAAGTTTTTTATTCTTTTTTATTCATTTGTACCAAGGTGATACTCCTGCCAAATTGCACATCTAACATGTTTTCACAATTGTATTGACCATATGTATGTTTTCAAAATTACATAAATACAAGACCAAAATACATAACACCATACATTTATATTCAGACTTTCAGCATTATTTATCTCATTTGATCTGCACCAATGAATTTTTGTGCACCGCCCCATATAATGATCCACTCACTCCTTCAATCATCAAACAAACACATTCTTACTACCACCACTCATTCCTGGTCCCAGCCTCATATAACATACACCGTAAATTGCAACTGGGAGAAATCTCCAATTTCTTTTGTTGTTGTGTTGGGGGCTAGGGTCTCCCAAACATACAACCAACATATGTTTTGGTGGAAAAAGGATGTCATCAAACCACCTTCATCAGAACTACGTGATCAATACCATATTCAATTGGGAAATAAACATTTGCGGTCTATCTCTTTCATTTTCTGGCTGCATCTAATTCCTCATATACTATAACAAGGTTTTCATGGAAGAGGTATGCCTGTCCAACAGCGGGTTTTGACTCCTGATGTTATTTGTCCTTTATGATATCGCTGATGCTTTAGAGAATTTTTATTGTGTAAAATCCATAGTAATGCAACTGCTTCCTCAAATTTTGGAATATGGACCTCAAATAATACAACTTATTGATATCCTGTCGAGGGGATGTTGAACACCAACTGGTTACAGCTCCCGCCACGGGAACCTACATATGATCTATCAGTTAAGATCCCCCTTCAAAGAAAGAAGAAATCCTGAAGTTTTGGGCTCTTCACGATCACAAATGGGTCTGTTCACCTCGAGATCTTGCCACCCATGCTGACCACGAATGTGAAGCTCCGGTGAACCCGATTACTCACGCTTTTGCAACCGTCAGTGGCAACCGGCAACGTGAGATCTGCACTTCATGCTACAGCATCGACAGCCCACTGTGACCACCATGCACAGCTCCAGCAACAATGGTTTGCGATGACCGAGGATTATTGCGCTGCAGCGATGACCAACCTTGATGGCTGGCCTGCTCTTTGTGCTACATCGACGACCATCCATGATGATCTCCCTGCTCCTCGTGGCCTCCACCATCGTGAACTGGACTTTTTATGCCAGACTCTAGAAAATAACCCTTACATCGACACTAACCTAGTCTCTGTATCCGACCTGGGTCTATCATTCTCAGACTAAACTTGTGACTTTCCCCTGGTCTCACAAGACCAGATAGTGGCGAGTGGCGCTTTGTGCTTTTATGGGCTATTCTTAACTGAAATCTTTGAAATTGCATATCTCTGGTTCTACTGATTGCATTTTAGTTACTTTGGTGACAAATAATTTATTAAAGTTAATTCTATTATTCTATTTGGTGTGGGATTTTTCTGGTGTTGGGTTATGACTTATATACTGTTTGAAGTGCTGCATAAATATTTTACACATTGCCTTTAAGTTACCCATTGCCTTTAAATTAAGCCTGGCTGATTTTGTGCCAAGCTACCACAGGGTTAAGCACAGGCTAATTTGGGGTTTGCTTATGTTTCACTCTGATAACAATTTTGGTTGCTGCTTGAGTACGGTTTCACCCCCTCCCCCAACCAGTAACCCAATTTCTCACAGGGATCCTTCTGATCTCACTTTAAATCTCCTATAACTTCACCATATAGATTTTTACAGATGCCCAATTTAAGGATGAGTTTGGGCTTGGGGGAAGTTACATATGGAAATAACAGGAACATAGTTATGAGGCATTTAGTAGACAGAAAAAATACTCCCTTGCCTTTCCCAGATAGAATCGAGAAACATATGATAATGGTAAATAACTTTAGTAGTACGTATAAAATTAAAATAATGGGCCCGATTCTCAAAAGTAAACTTAGACGTTTGGTCAAAACTTTGGAAATTCACAAAGGGCTTTTACGGGCACTGCCTTTTTGTCCACACTGGGGCGGTGATCTGGCCCAAGGACGGACATAAAGATAGTACTCATAAGTACCCGTTGCAAATTCCAAAAATCATAAACTTAGACGCTTGGTTTAAGTTTAGACCAAACGTTTCAAGCTTACATATGTTAATCGGGCCCAACATGTCTATTTGTAAAGCGCATTTTCACCACGGAGGAGGTTTCTTGTCCCAGACAATAGATGTTTATTGCACTGTCACCAAAAACACGCATGAACTTGCTGTGTCGGATGAATTTAACAAATGCAAGTGTTCACTTATTCGACTGGAGAATTCCAGGTGCGAAGGGCACTCAGTCTTACTGCACACCTGTGCTGTGTGTAAAAATACGCTGCCGAATGGTGCTTTGAATATATCATGACTTGGATTTCTAAGCTTTCTAACTATTTCTAAATGTGGAGCTGCTAGCAACAGATTTCTTTTCTGCAATAATTTTGCTACATGAATTTCCAGTAAACCTAATCTTGAATAACTAAAATACAAAAATAACCCTGTTCTTCTAAATTTTATAGAGGTGTTTCTCCATATACGAATAGACCCAAAATAGGGCCTGCTCATGTTTACATCAATTAGTCTTATTGTCTAATCAAAACATTTAAACATCTCAGCTATCTGCAAGGAGGAAACCATGACAGATTAGGTAAGGACAGAAAAGGCTGTAGGTGACTAAAGAGATGGTATCACTTATTAATGGCCTGCACACTGAAAAGGGAGCCTTAATTACTCTTCCCGCCTCCTACATTTGTGAAAGACAAATTGAGATGGATGAGGCTGCATTGACAGGTTCCTGCAAGTAGGCCTGATTTTGGTTGTTAAGGAGTTTGCAGGGTGTCTTCTGAATGCAGGCTGTTAGAGGTCTATAGAGTATGTCATTTTAGAAAGAAAAGAAGAAGAACATTTCTTACACCAGCTTGATTTTGCTAGCGTCAGAAAAGTGCCAGCCTCTAAAACAAACAAGCAAGTCTTTTAATGTTAAAAGACTGTAGTTCTTTGAAACGTCTGTGCGCCTGTGCTTAGTAATGAAAAAAGTGAATTTCAAGACGCTTGGCATAAAAGGCAAGCAGAGAGTAATATACAAATGAGGGTATGGGTTTCTGGAAACGGCATTTAAAAAAAATTCTATACAAGACTCATTGTACACGGCGGGATGGAACTTACAATTCCTATGAGTCTAGTAAGATTTCAAAATTAGCAGAATCGAAAAATAGGCTATACGCACAGTGGGAGAGGGAATAAAATGTTTGCACAGGAACGTAGAGTTTGCACGGCAACCATTGCATGACTCTAATAAACAGTCCTGGTGCCGCATTTTGGTGAGCACAGTATTAGAACTCTCGCTAAAAAACAATAGAAATCCTGTCCATCCTTCTTGGTGTTTTCCCACTAAATTAAGAAGGCAGCATAAGGCAGCCTTTGCGGCTTTGTCATTTGGAGCCTCATAACATCAATCTGGATGCTGCACACTTGGTGTAAGAACTTCAATATTTCTTGGAAGCATCTACTGCATCAAAGAAGGCTGTGTAACCCATAGCAGTCTAGAAAACAAGCATTGGCATAGCCAATAGGTCTCACCTGTGGGACCTTATAAGTGTTTAGCCATGCAACAGTTGATGTTGTTGCATCAAGGATATTGTGCTGGATAACTAAACACTTATAAGGTTCCAAAGCCGAGACTTATTGCCTATGCCAATGCTTGTTTCATGTTTCACAGTCTTGTATTTGGCTATGTTCAGAAATCAAAATTGTATTTTATTAAATTAAAGCATTTTCTATAAACTATATTTTTTAAAGAAATTGGCACACATAAATATTTTAGAATAATACTTGAAGAGTCAGATTAATTTAAAAAAAAATAGCTTTAATAACAAGGCTGGGCCCAGTCATGAGAGGTTTGCATTCTTAAAGTGCTTGTGAAAGCTTGTTTGAGGATATTTTTTTTTTTTACTCTTTTCCTATAAAATGGAAATATATATTTAAGAAATGCGTTCTTTCAGTGTGTATTGATTTTTAATGCCTATTTTGAAAGAATTGTGTTCATAAAATTGTACATTGTGTCGATGTTGGAAGCATGACCTGCAGAGTCAGCCATTCTTCGATGTAAAGTACATATCCGGATGGGGCGCGCAGTCCACTGAGCTATCTTGGCAGCCAGTTTAAGATTAGGCACTTTAAAAGCAGAGAGATGTGAGTGGATCAGCCGTCTAACTGCCCCTGTGAGTATTGTCTGGACACCTACAATAACGCCGAGGCTGAGCGGGGAGACGCGATGGAAAGGCCGGCAGGGAAGAGCCAGTTTTTCTCAGTCTGATGTGACATTGTTTATCAAGGCTCTGTGAGAGTATTTTACTGCAGATTCCCCTTTATTTGGCGCTTCTTTAAAGTGTAAATATTATTGTAGATAAGTTCAGGGTTTGTTGCAATATAGTATTAATGTGAAGTTCTTCCCAGAGAATCCCAGCTATTGCCAGAAGTGTGAAGCAAGCCTTTGATGTGTTCTTTTGTGAGGAGGAGGTCTGCTCTTGTGAACTGCACTGAATCAAAGTGCCCATGCCGTGCTTTTGGGCCCTCACCTCACACCAAGCTGTCCGTGCAGGCGCATGAGGGCTTACAAGTCTTGGACTTCTTATCTTGTGAGGGAGCGGGGCCAGCTCTTGTGAACTGCACTGATTCGAAGTGCCCCTGCCGTGCTTTGGGGCCCTCACCCCACAACAAGCTGTCCGTGCAGGAGCGTGAAGGGTTCCAAGCCTTCAATGTGTTCTCTTGTGAGGAGGAGAGCCGGCAAGAAAGTGAAAGTACTTGTGCGCGTACGGCATCTACAGTGCAGCGCCATCTGTTTCCAATTAACAAGAGCGGCGTGATAATTGGAAACAGATGGCGTAGCTGCTCGCTCCCGCAAGGTGGATGCCTTACATGCATGAGTACTCATTGGAAACAGTTAAGCATGGGCGAATTTTGTGAATCTGGCATTCGCGAATTTGCGTATTTGAGAACTCGCAATCCGCAAAATCCCCGAAGTCTCGCGAATTCGCGGATTTTTTTTGTGTGTTCGCAAGGGTTTCTGCCTGTTCGCAAGGGTTTGGTACCAGTTCGCAATTGCGAACTTACTTGTCGGCTCGCAATGGTCGCGACTATGCTGTTTCTACGTCTGGTTCATCATCACAGGTTCCCAGCACACTCTGTTTCACCACTGCCACCCTCTGTTTCACCCATGCCACCCTCTGGTACATCAATGCCACCCTCTGGTTCATCATCACTGTAGATTATGGGGGGGGGGAAAGCAAGCACACCTGCCCTGCTTCAACTGACATGAATTAATTTGGGGTTGGTTTATTAATGTGTCACTGTTTTAAAATTCCAGTCTGGCACCTGATTCCTTATCAGTAATTT
Organism: Lissotriton vulgaris; assembly: GCF_964263255.1. Classification (NCBI taxonomy): domain Eukaryota; kingdom Metazoa; phylum Chordata; class Amphibia; order Caudata; family Salamandridae; genus Lissotriton; species Lissotriton vulgaris. The sequence goes on along the minus strand of NC_141693.1, from coordinate 970,988,262 downwards.
GCTTTCTGTTGCAGTGCAATTTTTTTTTCCAGGACCTTTGTGGCCTACTTGTAGCTATTCTATGAGCCTGCTGTGAGGGTCAGAGCAGGGTCATACAATTGTTGCAACTAGCAACTGAACTCTGGAGGGGCCCCAGTCAGGAAGCACTACAGGGAATGGTTACTAATGATGAGTTTGAACTTTTGCACCTGCTAAGTGCTTTCAGTTTTGCAAAACTCGTTTTTCTGCAATTTCGCGGGATTCGTGGGGCGTGAACGTGCGCGAGATCGAATTCGGAAGCTGCGAATTTGTGCGAATATGCGAATTGTTTTTTTGCGGCGTGTTAGTTCGCAAGGTTTTGTGCGTTTTAGCGAGCCGCTTGTAGCGCAACGGCGTGAAGTTACCCTCGCGGTCGTTCACGGGCGCGGCCATCTTGTTTGCATGACGTATTTCCGTTTCCGGGCGCGATGTGTAATCTCGCAAAGTGTGCGGCTCGCTAGTACAATTTTGTGTGTGATCGCGAGGAAAATCTCGCGCGAACTTACCCACGCGGTCGTGAACGGGCGCGGCCATCTTGTTTCTCATTCATTGCTATGGTTCTAGGCATGCTTTTTGTATCCTCTCTGAATCTCTGCCATTCTTTGCTTGTTTGAAGTTTTTTTTAATCTATTTTACTTATTATCTATCCCTCTATTTTTCTAGCTCTATATTTTTGTGTTTTCTGCTACTTTTGGTTAATTTTAAACTACTTTTTTAAACTCTTTTCTTTTCTTCTCTTCCCTATTCTATTTTCTTTATTATTTAGCTTCCTTTCTGCCCAGACCATGGTAAAGGGAGCCGGGAAGCATCCCGAGAAGGGGAAGGGTCCCGCACCCCGTGCCTGGCTCCCGTGCGGGCGTTTGAGGGGGGAGCAGGTCGCACCCCGGGAGATCTTCAGCCCGGAGGAGGTGGCCGCACTAATTTTTTATGTTCAGCGCCGCCTCCCCAGGACCATCATGGCAGGCGGCAAGATCGCTAGCGGGTACGGGATCCAGGAGCGCCGGAAGCGGTGGGAGAAGGTGTGCCGGGCCATGTACCACCACTCTCGGGTCCGGCGCACCTACAACCAGGCCACCCACCGCTGGACGGATGTCCTGGACCGGGAACGCGATCTGCTCGACCTTCTCGGCCTTGAGATCCCCGGGCTTGGTGAGTAGTAGTAGCTATTTCTTTACTATGTTTTCTCCTGCTCTGTGTGTTATTATCTTGAAAATTTTTGTTTTTTACCAAGAGCAATAATGCTGCTGATTACATTTCAGGTAAATTATATTTCAAAATCTTCTGTGCATTTCAGGTGCACTGCTCTCCTTCTCAGTAGCGCTGCTGCTATGCTTATTTGTTTTCGATTTTGTGCTCATTTCATTGGCCTGTGAAATTATGCATGAGTGTAGTTTAAAGAACTGCCTAATGCTAGACACTAAGGGTCAGATTTTTAATTACCGGCGCATCCCTGCAAAGTAGCAGGGATGCGCCAGTAATTGTGCGCCACGCCACCACCACCCATGGTGCGCCGTATTTACAATGCGGCGCACCATGGGTCCAAAACGTCACCAAAGCGTTACGCATCTGTGCCGTAAAGGCGGCGCATTGCGGGAGTTGCGTCGCAACGATGGCGCAGCTCCAGCAATGCTCTGGGGTGCCCTATCTCCCCAATGCTGCATCAAGCCGTATGTCTGCTTCAAGCAGGCGCAGGGTATAAGTCACGCATCATTGTCCTCAAAGTGACTGATTGAAATCTTGTAGATTTCCCTCAGCCACTTTTAGGATGCGTTCCTGCGCAGGAACGCCCTCCCTTGCGCCGGAACGCCCCCTGATGGCGCAGGGCTTTACAACGTGATGCATCTCCCATATGCGTGACGTTGTTAATATACGTCGCACCATGGCGCCTCTTTTGTTCTGCCGCTGCGTCACAAAAGTCACTCAACAATGGAGCAAAAGAGCCGCAAGGGGCTTCTAAATCAGCCCCTACAGACTCAAGTCCAGTCCTTCCTTTGTACACATGGCGATAAGAAGAAATAGTGGTGGTGGATTGATAGTTTGAGTATTTTAATGACTGGTTAATGTAGTAGGAAACTTTAGTGTTGTCGCTGATCTGCAATCACGATGGACTTTGTCTGTCACTTCGCGTGCTGCGGACTGCTGCCTGCCAGTCCTAGGCAAACCTTTTTAGTACTTTGTTTAGTGAGTTACATAAGAACTTTCCAAGTCGACGGTCCTCAAATCAAGCAATACTAATAACGTAGTAGACCACATGAGATCGGTCAATATATCCCGTGGAATAGTTGTCTATTTGCTATTTCGCCAAAATATTTTGTTATTGTTCTTTTGAAATGTTTGATTTGGTTGACAAATATCATCCATGCTTTCTGGTCTTTCTTTCTTTCATGTTGTACATCAGCTCCCCCCAGGGGCAAGAGGACACAGGAGGAGGAGGCTGCTGTTCGCCAGGATGCAGGCCAGGATCGGGCAGGCGAGGGCTCCTTTGCTGGCCCCGGTAAGTTTTAATTTTAATATAGAGTACCTATTTTTTCCTAGCGTTCCTCATTCGATTTTTTCTAAATCGTCTTTGATCTTCTTGTAGACTGGATCTAAATTCTTATCCTGCTTCGACTATGACTCCCTGTGGTATTACTAGATTATTCTTATTAGTCTGTCTGTCTGTGTAGCCAACTAAGATTGCACATTTGGCAATTCCATTGGACTCCCATTCTAGTCAGCAATAGCTCTATGCACTGAGTGCAGTTCTCTGGGATTGTCCATACTGTCTTTTCAAGTCTTCTAAATGTTTATGCTTTGACAATTGCCAACAATGAAAAGGTGAATGACCATCAAGAAAGAATAATATACTACTTTACTTTTGGTTTGGATAGGAGGACAATCCATTCTACTACTGTTGCAGGGACAAATCTGCACAAACAGAACTATGGACACTAAATAATGCATTGCTTAGCTTATCAATTATAATAGGCGCTGTTAGACTTTCCACATACCTCAGTGATAACAGACTTTGTAGTTGAACCCCCAATCTCCTTACTGACTAGATAGTGTGGCAGAGTCATTTAGCTCCCAAAGTCACCGATGATTGATCCCCAATGATGATTAGATTATCCAACGCAGGACAAGAGTAAGGAGTCAGAGTCAAGAAGTGTCAGAGGCACAGACTCATGCTTGCAAAAATTCCAAAACCTTTAGCTCAGCCACTCTTCTGGAGGACCAAAAACCACAGAGTCTATTTAAGTTTAAAAGCTTTGTTAAAAGTAAACACATTTATTAAAATCAAGTTTGTCATAAAAGTAAACGTTTAACTGAAAATGGAAAAGTGCTTAGTGCTGACGATTAATTGGACACATTTCTTGTGGTCGAGCAGAGCTCTCACCTGGTTTGAACTTGATCTTGCTCGTGTTCTTAGAAGTCAAGCTTCTGTCTGTTAGGAGAAAAAGTGGTGCGTGTCAAAAATAAAAAGCAAATTACAAAAAACAATTTGATGGACAGAATGTAGATCAATGTCTTACATTCACCCCAGTACAAGGATCTGGGCCTAAATCCATCGTTTTTTGCACTCCACACCACCCTGGGTCAGATAATGGCTTTATGCAAATCAGCTCTGACCCTGTGCCCCATGGGAACAGTCCAGTCCGAACTACAACAGCCATATCTTTCCCAGACCGGAATCAAGCATCCGAGGACCGGACCGGTTTCGAGGTAACACCTCTCATCAGCCCGGCTAGCTTGACTCCAGTGGTGTGGAGGCTCTGGGACCCACGTCTGAGCTACCCCAGTACACTCAGGGAGAAAATTACAAAAAACAATTTGATGGACAGAATGTAGATCAATGTCTTACATTCACCCCAGTACAAGGATCTGGGCCTAAATCCATCGTTTTTTGCACTCCACACCACCCTGGGTCAGATAATGGCTTAATGCAAATCAGCTCTGACCCTGTGCCCCATGGGAACAGTCCAGTCCGAACTACAACAGCCATATCTTTCCCAGACCGGAATCAAGCATCCGAGGACCGGACCGGTTTCGAGGTAACACCTCTCATCAGCCCGGCTAGCTTGAATCCAGTGGTGTGGAGGCTCTGGGACCCACGTCTGAGCTACCCCAGTACACTCAGGGAGAAAATTACAAAAAACAATTTGATGGACAGAATGTAGATCAATGTCTTACATTCACCCCAGTACAAGGATCTGGGCCTAAATCCATCGTTTTTTGCACTCCACACCACCCTGGGTCAGATAATGGCTTTATGCAAATCAGCTCTGACCCTGTGCCCCATGGGAACAGTCCAGTCCGAACTACAACAGCCATATCTTTCCCAGACCGGAATCAAGCATCCGAGGACCGGACCGGTTTCGAGGTAACACCTCTCATCAGCCCGGCTAGCTTGACTCCAGTGGTGTGGAGGCTCTGGGACCCACGTCTGAGCTACCCCAGTACACTCAGGGAGAAAATTACAAAAAACAATTTGATGGACAGAATGTAGATCAATGTCTTACATTCACCCCAGTACAAGGATCTGGGCCTAAATCCATCGTTTTTTGCACTCCACACCACCCTGGGTCAGATAATGGCTTTATGCAAATCAGCTCTGACCCTGTGCCCCATGGGAACAGTCCAGTCCGAACTACAACAGCCATATCTTTCCCAGACCGGAATCAAGCATCCGAGGACCGGACCGGTTTCGAGGTAACACCTCTCATCAGCCCGGCTAGCTTGACTCCAGTGGTGTGGAGGCTCTGGGACCCACGTCTGAGCTACCCCAGTACACTCAGGGAGAAAATTACAAAAAACAATTTGATGGACAGAATGTAGATCAATGTCTTACATTCACCCCAGTACAAGGATCTGGGCCTAAATCCATCGTTTTTTGCACTCCACACCACCCTGGGTCAGATAATGGCTTTATGCAAATCAGCTCTGACCCTGTGCCCCATGGGAACAGTCCAGTCCGAACTACAACAGCCATATCTTTCCCAGACCGGAATCAAGCATCCGAGGACCAGACCGGTTTCGAGGTAACACCTCTCATCAGCCCGGCTAGCTTGACTCCAGTGGTGTGGAGGCTCTGGGACCCACGTCTGAGCTACCCCAGTACACTCAGGGAGAAAATTACAAAAAACAATTTGATGGACAGAATGTAGATCAATGTCTTACATTCACCCCAGTACAAGGATCTGGGCCTAAATCCATCGTTTTTTGCACGGGGCACAGGGTCAGAGCTGATTTGCATATCGCCATTGTCTAACCCAGGGTGGTGTGGAGTGCAAAAAAACGATGGATTTGGGCCCAGATCTTCGGACTGGGGTGAATGCGTGACATTGATCCACATTCGGTCCATCACCTGTTTTGTTTGCAAATTCCGCCCTAAGTGCGCTGGGGATGCCCAGACGTGGGTCCCAGGCACTCCACACCACTGGAGTCAAGCTAGCCGGGCTGATGAGAGGTGTTACCTCGAAACCGGTCCGGTCCTCGGATGCTTGATTCCGTTCTGGGAAGGACATGGCTTTTGTAATTCGGACTGGACTGTTCCCACGGGGCACAGGGTCAGAGCTGATTTGCATATCGCCATTGTCTAACCCAGGGTGGTGTGGAGTGCAAAAAAACGATGGATTTGGGCCCAGATCTTCGGACTGGGGTGAATGTGTGACATTGATCCACATTCGGTCCATCACCTGTTTTGTTTGCAAATTCCGCCCTAAGTGCGCTGGGGATGCCCAGACGTGGGTCCCAGGCACTCCACACCACTGGAGTCAAGCTAGCCGGGCTGATGAGAGGTGTTACCTCGAAACCGGTCCGGTCCTCAGATGCTTGATTCCGTTCTGGGAAGGACATGGCTTTTGTAGTTCGGACTGGACTGTTCCCACGGGGCACAGGGTCAGAGCTGATTTGCATATCGCCATTGTCTAACCCAGGGTGGTTGGAGTGCAAAAAAACGATGGATTTGGGCCCAGATCTTCGGACTGGGGTGAATGTGTGACATTGATCCACATTCGGTCCATCACCTGTTTTGTTTGCAAATTCCGCCCTAAGTGCGCTGGGGATGCCCAGACGTGGGTCCCAGGCACTCCACACCACTGGAGTCAAGCTAGCCGGGCTGATGAGAGGTGTTACCTCGAAACCGGTCCGGTCCTCGGATGCTTGATTCCGTTCTGGGAAGGACATGGCTTTTGTAGTTCGGACTGGACTGTTCCCACGGGGCACAGGGTCAGAGCTGATTTGCATATCGCCATTGTCTAACCCAGGGTGGTGTGGAGTGCAAAAAAACGATGGATATGGGCCCAGATCTTCGGACTGGGGTGAATGTGTGACATTGATCCACATTCGGTCCATCACCTGTTTTGTTTGCAAATTCCGCCCTAAGTGCGCTGGGGATGCCCAGACGTGGGTCCCAGGCACTCCACACCACTGGAGTCAAGCTAGCCGGGCTGATGAGAGGTGTTACCTCGAAACCGGTCCAGTCCTCGGATGCTTGATTCCGTTCTGGGAAGGACATGGCTTTTGTAGTTCGGACTGGACTGTTCCCACGGGGCACAGGGTCAGAGCTGATTTGCATATCGCCATTGTCTAACCCAGGGTGGTGTGGAGTGCAAAAAAACGATGGATTTGGGCCCAGATCTTCGGACTGGGGTGAATGTGTGACATTGATCCACATTCGGTCCATCACCTGTTTTGTTTGCAAATTCCGCCCTAAGTGCGCTGGGGATGCCCAGACGTGGGTCCCAGGCACTCCACACCACTGGAGTCAAGCTAGCCGGGCTGATGAGAGGTGTTACCTCGAAACCGGTCCAGTCCTCGGATGCTTGATTCCGTTCTGGGAAGGACATGGCTTTTGTAGTTCGGACTGGACTGTTCCCACGGGGCACAGGGTCAGAGCTGATTTGCATATCGCCATTGTCTAACCCAGGGTGGTGTGGAGTGCAAAAAAACGATGGATTTGGGCCCAGATCTTCGGACTGGGGTGAATGTGTGACATTGATCCACATTCGGTCCATCACCTGTTTTGTTTGCAAAAATAAAAAGCAAGCATTCATCAGTTGTGCCAAAAAGTGCAGCAAGACAACAGCTTTCCCTGGAAAAAGGGACATTTTTACTTTAAAGTAGACAGCCACAAATTATTACATTGTTTGCTGATTTTTTAACATTTCTTTATTCCTAGACCAAATATTATATAGTAGTGAGTGGTGTATTCTAACATTCTTAAATGTACTTTGTAGGTGGAACATCTGGTGGCGGGGCCAGCGCAGAGGTGGTGGTGGTGGATGAGGGGAACACTTCTGGGGAGGATGCGGTGCAAGTGCCGGACGACACCAGTGTGCCTGTGAGGGTTCACACGGTGGTGGCGGGCAGAGGTAAGCTATATTTTCCTTACTTATTGAGATTGAAGACTGCAGAGTGTGCTATCTGGGGCTCTGGGAGGGGGAGGGGAGGGGGCGCACCAGCAAGTGCAAGGAGCCTGCGCCCGCTATCTGCACGGGTGTATTATAAATCAACCAGGTAGTAGCCTCCTCTAAATGTACTTCGACTTAGCTGTGTAGTTTTTGGCGAGAAGAATCCCAATCAGATCTGAGATGAACTTGATGGATGGGTTGAACGAAAAGCGAAAGAAGGGTGTAAGTAAGTGTGGAAGGACGAGAAATGTAATGATGACTGGCAAAGAAGAATGATATGTGTTTGCTTGGTCCCTGAGGTGGCTGGGAAGGAAAGAATATGGTATGGTGCATGGCTGGGTGAATGATGAAGCAAGGATGGGTGGAAGGAGAACAGCCTGGGTGGGTGAAACAGAAACTGTATGTGTGCATATACTTTGAATGGATGGATGCCTGGATCATGGTACTATCTGACTCTTAGATAGCATATACTCTTAGATAGCATATGTGTATCTAGAGAGAGTAGACGGTCACTGGATGAACTAAGTGTTACTTTGAAGAGCATGTAACACTGCACCCGCACGTCCGTTCCAGTGTATGAAAGGCAAGGAAAAGAAGTTGTCATTTTGTCCAAATACTACCATGAATAGTAGCAGTAGTTTGTATTGCAACTGCAAGCACAGCATATATCCGGTTCTTACGGTGGACACTCCCTGCCTCTCTTAATAACTTTAGTTTAGTAGTAGTAAGTCATTCATGTGTGGGTGTATCACTGTTCACTCAATAATAAGCAAAGCACCTAAAGTCATCCCATATGTAATCAAATACATCCCATGTGAAGTGATAGATAATCAGATTATTTAGCTACTTCATTTTCCATTTCTAGTACTCATTTGCACTGTAGGGTGAAAGTTAAATTAATTAAGCAGTAGCCCTTTTAACAGAGTATTCTCAGTGCCACCCGTAATAGAAAAGTAAGAGCTTCACCACCTGCATGTACTGGACCGGTACAGTAACGCAAGTCTGTCTCGCTCATCATGGTGTGCGTCTGTTTTTCTCAGGTGCAAGTTCACTGCGCTGGCATTATGCCGGCTTGCATAAGATAACGTACCAATTTTCCTAAACAAGAGAGAAGAAGAAGAATAAGACTGGTGTACTGTCATAGTCGACTGTAATGGAAGTCCACGGTGCTCGTAGAATTTGTTCCTTAAACTCCCACTAATGTTAGAGCAAGGATGAAGAAGTGGGAGGTTAGATAGATACTGTCCTCAATAGTTATGTACTGTGCTTTCAATTTGCTACTTGTACTGTGACACAACTTTCTGCTCAATCATTTTGAGCAGCCCGGGGGAAGAGGGTTAGGGTTTGGAAAATAGATGGGAATGGGGGTTTCTTTTTGGGTAGGTTTTGTTGAGAGAAGAAAAAAAAAGCACAGCATGGACAAACAATAATTGAAGATAAAGAAATCTTTGGGTACAAAGCTAACCATAAATCTTTTACGTGACATAAAGGAAGTGCATGCACTACTGCATGCATTGTTAGTGAAAAGTAAGTAGTACTTTCGACAACCGTGATGCGACAGTACAGGGCTGCAGTGTTTTCACTTGCCTATCTCTGCACTCAGAGAAACACTTCTTACATTAAATTAGGTTTAAAAAATAGCCGAAGTAAAACCTATAGAATGGCTGTAGGGATCAATTTAGAAGCAGAGAGAGATCCAAGAAATGCAGTCACAGTCATAGAATAAAACAATGGATACTGTATCTGTATGTTGTTGTAGTTGTCCTGTTGAATTTGGTAAGTAAGTTGCATGCAGAAAAAAATTCCTCTTATTAGCGGCACTCCTCCATTCCAGCTGACGCTTCGTCCATCAATGTTGGTGACCAGAAGACACCCTGTCCACTGCCTGCCTGGCGGATGCTGAATTGCAGCTCGCTAAAGTGAAGCCTGACTCCATCCTTTTTTTCCCATTGCACAGACTGAAACCCGGCCTATAATTATTGACGGAAAAACAGGAAGTGATATTAGAACACCACTGATAAATAAATATAAGGTATGTACGCTGTGTAGTGCAAAAAGTCACACTTTGAGTTTCCTAATAGACAGTACAATATTTTTGAAAGTGCGTACTCTATCTGAGTCTCCTTTTGAAAGATAAATAAGTATGGGCAAATTAATTTAGCGGATCTTTCCCCTCAAGCTAGGTGTACTGTAAACTGTGTTTTAGAACAAAATTAGACCTTCCCAGCAGTGCTCCCACCCAGACCCTTACTAAAGCCAGTCGCAAAAATGTAGAAGACCCCCAATCAGATCTCAAAAAACAAGGCCTATTAGAAAACTGGTGACAAAACGTACTTTGAAAGTAAAAGTAGGCCCAAATACCCCCTTATCCACCATGGATTGTATTCAAACCACTTGCAAGCAAGCAAAAGTATCCATACCCAGCATCGCTCCAAGACTCGCAAACCCCCCCACCCAAACACATGCAATACAAATACTGCTAACCCTGACGAGCCCTAAGTTAAGAATAGTGGCAAAGGCTTTCTTTAACTATGCCAAATCCCCCCTTTCCCACCATGGATTTTCTTCAAATCACTTGCAACCAAAATTACACATTCCCACGAGTACTCTAAGACCCCAGAACTCAGTTGCAAAAATCTAGAACACCCCGAAAAACATGCAATCCTGCTGCTAGGGCTAACCCTAACGAACCCTAAGTTACAAAAAGTGCCAAAAGGCTTTTCCTTATGGATTTTGTCCAAACCAATTCTATCCGGTATTAGACCTTCCCAGGAATGCCCCAAGACCCGCCAACCCACCCGCAAAAAAGCACAACACCCCCAAACAGCCAAAAAGGAGAATCTCATACTTACAATATTTATCGGCCTTCGGTCCAAACACGCTGTGCAGCTAGGTCATAACTCCTGTTTTCCACCACGGATTTCCTGAAAAGCAAATGCAATCAAGATTAGACTGTCCCAGCAGTGCTCGCAGACCCCAAAACTCACCCACAAACACCCGGAACCCCCCCAAAGAGCACCTCAAAGGCAAGCAAGTCAGCAAAAACGCAAAAACAATTTCGCCACCGATTTGGTCCAAAGCACTTTTATCCGGTATTAGAGCTTCCCAGCAATGGCCCCAGAGCCATCAACCCAGGCAAAAACTAGTAGAAGACCCCCAAACAGCCAAAAAGCAAAAGTACAAAAATGGGGACTTAGTCATTTTCTTGGCAATTTACAAAATCACTCCGCGCGCGCTCCGCAGCTAGGCCCCAACTCCCCTCTGCCACCATCGATTTGCTTCAAACCTCTTGCAATCTAAAGTATCCATAGCCAGCAGTGCTCCCAGACCCCGAAACCCACCCACAAACACCAGGAAGCCCCCCAAACAGGCCCCCGAAAACGCTACATTGAGCAAAATGTCAGAAATAGCAAAATAAAATTCTGCATGGATTTTGTCCAAACCACTTCTATCCGGTATTAGACCTTCCCAGCAATGCCCCAAGACCCGCCAACCCACCCGCAAAAAAGCACAACACCCCCAAACAGCCAAAAAGGGAAATATCATACTTACAATATTTATCGGCCTTCGGTCCAAACGCGCAGTGCAGCTAGGTCATAACTCCCGTTTTCCACCACGGATTTCCTAAAAAGCAAATGCAATCAAGATTAGACTGGCCCAGCAGTGCTCGCAGACCCCAAAACTCACCCACAAACACCCGGAACCCCCCCAAAGAGCACCTCAAAGGCAAGCAAGTCAGCAAAAACGCAAAAAAAAATTCGCCTCCGATTTGGTCCAAAGCACTTTTATCCTGTATTAGAGCTTCCCAGCAATGGCCCCAGAGCCGTCAACCCAGGCGAAAACTAGTAGAAGACCCCCAAACAGCCAAAAAGCAAAAGTACATAAATGGGGACTTAGTCATTTTCTTGGCAATTTCCAAAATCACTCCGCGCGCGCTCTGCAGCTAGGCCCCAACTCCCCTCTGCCACCATGGATCTGCTTCAAACCTCTTGCAATCGAAAGTATCCATAGCCAGCAGTGCTCCCAGACCCCGAAACCCACCCACAAACACCAGGAAGCCCCCCAAACAGGCCCCCGAAAACGCTACATTGAGCAAAATGTCAGAAATAGCAAAAAAAAATTCTGCATGGATTTTGTCCAAACCACTTCTATCCGGTATTAGACCTTCCCAGCAATGCCCCAAGACCCGCCAACCCACCCGCAAAAAAGCACAACACCCCCAAACAGCCAAAAAGGGAAATATCATACTTACAATATTTATAGGCCTTCGGTCCAAACGCGCTAAGCAGCTAGGTCATAACTCCCGTTTTCCACCACGGATTTCCTGAAAAGCAAATGCAATCAAGATTAGACTGTCCCAGCAGTGCTCGCAGACCACAAAACTCACCCACAAACACCCGGAACCCCCCCAAAGAGCACCTCAAAGGCAAGCAAGTCAGCAAAAACGCAAAAAAATTTCGCCTCCGATTTGGTCCAAAGCACTTTTATCCGGTATTAGAGCTTCCCAGCAATGGCCCCAGAGCCGTCAACCCAGGCGAAAACTAGTAGAAGACCCCCAAACAGCCAAAAAGGGAAATATCATACTTACAATATTTATCGGCCTTCGGTCCAAACGCGCTGTGCAGCTAGGTCATAACTCCCGTTTTCCAACGGGGATTTCCTGAAAAGCAAATGCAATCAAGATTAGACTGTCCCAGCAGTGCTCGCAGACCACAAAACTCACCCACAAACACCCGGAACCCCCCCAAAGAGCACCTCAAAGGCAAGCAAGTCAGCAAAAACGCAAAAACAATTTCGCCACTGATTTGGTCCAAAGCACTTTTATCCGGTATTAGAGCTTCCCAGCAATGGCCCCAGAGCCGTCAACCCAGGCGAAAACTAGTAGAAGACCCCCAAACAGCCAAAAAGCAAAAGTACAAAAATGGGGACTTAGTCATTTTCTTGCCAATTTCCAAAATCACTCTGCGCGCGCTCTGCAACTAGGCCCCAACTCCCCTCTGCCACCATGGATCTGCTTCAAACCTCTTGCAATCGAAAGTATCCATAGCCAGCAGTGCTCCCAGACCCCGAAACCCACCCACAAACACCAGGAAGCCCCCCAAACAGGCCCCCGAAAACGCTACATTGAGCAAAATGTCAGAAATAGCAAAAAAAAATTCTGCATGGATTTTGTCCAAACCACTTCTATCCGGTATTAGACCTTCCCAGCAATGCCCCAAGACCCGCCAACCCACCCGCAAAAAAGCACAACACCCCCAAACAGCCAAAAAGGGAAATATCATACTTACAACATTTATCGGCCTTCGGTCCAAACGCGCTGTGCAGCTAGGTCATAACTCCCGTTTTCCACCACGGATTTCCTGAAAAGCAAATGCAATCAAGATTATACTGTCCCAGCAGTGCTCGCAGACCCCAAAACTCACCCACAAACACCCGGAACCCCCCAAAGAGCACCTCAAAGGCAAGCAAGTCAGCAAAAACGGAAAAAAAATGTCACCTCCGATTTGGTCCAAAGCACTTTTATCCGGTATTAGAGCTTCCCAGCAATGGCCCCAGAGCCGTCAACCCAGGCGAATACTAGTAGAAGACCTCCAAACAGCCAAAAAGCAAAAGTACAAAAATGGGGACTTAGTCATTTTCTTGGCAATTTCAAAAATCATTCCGCGCGCGCTCTGCAGCGAGGCCCCAACTCCCCTCTGCCACCATGGATTTGCTTCAAACCTCTTGCAATCTGAAGTATCCATAGCCAGCAGTGCTCCCAGACCCCGAAACCCACCCACAAACACCAGGACGCCCCCAAACAGGCCCCCAAAAATGCTACATTGAGCAAAATGTCAGAAATAGCAAAAAAAAAATTCTGCATGGATTTTGTCCAAACCACTTCTATCCGGTATTAGACCTTCCCAGCAATGCCCCAAGACCCGCCAACCCACCCGCAAAAAAGCACAACACCCCCAAACAGCCAAAAAGGGAAATATCATACTTACAATATTTATCGGCCTTCGGTCCAAACGCGCTGTGCAGCTAGGTCATAACTCCTGTTTTCCACCACGAATTTCCTGAAAAGCAAATGCAATCAAGATTAGATTGTCCCAGCAGTGCTCCCAGACCCCAAAACTCACCCACGAACACCCGGAACCCCCCCAAAGAGCACCTCAAAGGCAAGCAAGTCAGCAAAAACGCAAAAAATGTTCCCTCTGATTTGGTCCAAAGCACTCTTATCCGGTATTAGAGCTTCCCAACAATGGCCCCAGAGCCGTCAACTCACCCGCAAAGAAGTAGAACACCCCCACAAGTGCAGAGTCTTTCTTCATTGGGCGTAATCCAGCCCTCTGCTTTGAGGGAAATAGGAGTCTGGAGGAGGAGGATAGAGGAGCATGTTCTTGTGAACTTGTGAACCTGAGGAATGCAGACTGCGGCACCTTCAAATTAATAAGCAAACAAGTGAAGACAGTTCTGCTGATGGGCTTGTTTTTGTGATTAGGTGATTAAAGTTTGAATTATATTAACTGTGCAAAACAAAGACAGACACACAGGAATAAAAGTGAATAAGGACGAAAAAGAAAGTTATTGATTCATTGTCTCATTTTCAGGGCTCGGTGTCAGGGAATAAGAATAAGGGTTCGTAATCATACTCTGCGAATTCAGGCAGGATGAGGTCAGTGTCACCAAACAGAGAAGAAATTCCCTCATCTACGTTGCTGTCCTCCTCATCTTCATCCGGCGTGCTTTCTCGTACTTTGTAATCTGGTGGTATGAGGTGCTGATTCATCTTGATCATTGTTAACCTCTCCACATTTTTGGGCGAGAGGCGGCTCCGTTTGGAAGTTACAATGCCACCAGCAGCACTGAAAACACGTTCAGAAGACACGCTTGCGAATGGGCAAGACAAGTAGTTTATAGCCAGGTTGGAGAGCTGTGCCCACAATTCTTTTTTCCCATGCCAATACGCCAATGGGTCAGCATTAACATAGACCTCTGTTGAGTCATTCAGATAGTCCTGCACCATCGACTCAAGGTCCTCCAAGGTTCCTCCACTTTGCTTACTTTTTGCTGTGACCTTTTGAGAACCAAACCCAAGCCGAGTTAGCCAATCCTCTTCTGCATCCAATGTTACTGTTGTGTCTGGTGCAGATGATCCGGTTGCCGGTGACTTTAACGGCTGAGAGGTCACTTGTGCCACAGCCACAGGTGCAGAAGTGGATTCTTTTGACTGGGGATGGCCTGCTGATGCTGATGTACTGCCTTTTCCTTCAATTTGCTGCCGTTCTCTTTCAAACCTCTTGGCTGACACGGCTAGCCAACGTTTGTACTTTGTAACATCTTCATCATCAAAAGGAAAGAATGCTCGGCCTGCCAGCGCCTTTTTGTAGCGTGGATCCAGAATAGTAGCACAAATGTAATGCTGTTCTGAGTGGATCATTTTAAGACGTTCATCACCACGTAGGCGCTCTAATAATTTCTCAGCCAAAACAAAAGCATCTTGCTTTTTTTCATCTTTTTGAAACATGGAAGACACCGCCTTCAGTTGTTGCTCCAGCATGCGCAACAATGGGATAGCTTTTCCCAAATTACAGTCCTCCTTGCTGACTGCACGCGTGAAGACCTCAAAAGGACGAAGCATGTCTGTCAGGCTTTTAACTAGGTTCCATTGCGCCGCATCTAGCCTCAGGTCCTTCTTAGCTGTACACAGTGTTAAGAAATACTGATCGAGTACCGTATACTGCTCATACAGACGCTCAAGCATGTAGAAGGTTGAGTTCCAACATGTTGGCACCTCCTGGATGAGTGCTTTCACTGGCATTCGACGTTCATGTAGCAGGCTCCTCAGATGCTTCCGGGCCTTAAAAGAATGGCTGAAATGGTTGCACATTTTTCCGCAGGTGTCCACTAACTCGCACGCTGGACTGTCTTCATCACTCAAGAATTTTTTAACAACCAGGTTTATACAGTGCGCCAAACATGGCACTCTGAAATAGTGACCCAGCTCCATGGCCTTAACTACATTGGCGCCATTATCCGTGGAAACATAACCAATCTGGTGTTTTTTTGGGGACAGCCAGTGAAAGACCTTTGCGTTAAACTCATTCAAAATGTTTTCTGCTGTGTGACGTTTCTCCAAGCCAAACATGGTTAGTGTTGCATGTTTCCGAGCAGCTTTAAAAACTTGGTCCGGGTCAACACCTGCGTTTAGCTTTGCTTTAACCCCTGAAAAAGAGACCCAGTGTGCAGTGATGCACATGTAATCAACGCCTGCGCCACTGGTCCATATGTCTGTTGTGAGATGTATAGTGTAAACAGTACTCTTCTGCAAAGCTGCCCCAATCACCTCCAGCACATCTTCATGTAGTGCTGGAACCGCAACTCTGGCAAAATAGAACCGGCTAGGAACCTTCCATTTAGGGCAGAGCGCTGCCACTAATTCTAGAAAACCAACCCCTTCTACAAAAGAAAAAGGGAGAAGGTCCAGAGCTAGCATTTTAGCCAGCTTAGTGTTATACAGACGCGTCATTGGGTGGTTGCGTTCATATGGCGCATCTGAAAAAAACATGTTTCTAATGTTGCCCTGGACCAAGCATTTACGGGATGATGATGATGATGACTTCTTTGACCCAGTTAGGCTCGCTGATGAACTTTTTCGCATTGGTGTCTCACTCTCTCCCACACTCTTAGTGTGGCTCACATGGGGTGTGCTGCTGACAGGGGTACTGGGTGTAAGTGAAGTGTTTGACAAGTCTTCTTCCTCCTCGTCATCATCAGATGAAACATCAACGTTTTCTTGACTTGCAATTCGGGCTTCCTTGATCTTCTTTAGGTGCGCAAACCATTTGACAGCGTGCTGTCTCCTAAGATGACCTCTCTGGCCTCCGGTACCATAGTTGGTACCAAACTTACCACGACTAACTGCAATCTTACAAATGCTACAAATGGCTAAGTTTTCCTTTTTTGGGCAAACACTAAAGAATTCCAAACTGGGGTATTGAAATGTCTGTGGGGGCCGGAGGAGGCGGCGATACTGGTGGTGGTGGTCATGCTGCTAATGCCAGATGAAGTGGAGGATGTGGATTGCCGAACTTTAGTACGTTGTGCACTTTCACCACCACTAATTGAGGTCGAGGTGGATGGAGGTCCCTTCTGGCGAGGAGGAAATATGGAAGCGGTACGTGTTGGTGTACTAGTTAACTCCAATGATTGTGGTGTTTCCATTGCCTCCTCGTCGACAACATCATCATCACGCTCAGCAGCTTCTCGGGCTAGGGTCAAAATGTATGTTTGCTGCATGCCCGCTGGGGCTGCAGTGACCTTTATGATGACTGGGTCGTCGTCGTGATAGTCTTCATCAGCAGCAGTATCCGCCACTTCTTGTTGAGCCTCATCACACTCCATAACTTTGAGACTTTGGACGAGCTTCCTTTTACGCTTAACTACCTTTGTCAGATCATGGTGTGCCTCACTCTCAGACGGCAGTGGTGCTGGTTCCCAATTTTGATCCGTATCATCAGAAGGAGGTGTGCTTGAAGAAGATGTAGACACCACCCTTGATCTCTTCCTTGCTAGGGGTGTGGAAGACAATGAATGATCATCAGGAGGAGTGGCTTCCTCAAATGATACCTCGCCTTGATTGTCGATTTCCTGATGTGCCCCTACTTTGGGAGGAACAACTATTGTGGGCACTTGTGACCCTCCATGCACCTCTGCTTGCGCATCTCCTTGCGCTGCCTCTCCTTCCACTTGTACTTGCGCTTGTACTTGCACATGTGGTTGTTGTTGCGGCTGTGGTTGTTCAACACTCGTCAGATGAGTTACAACAACCTGTGTTGATTGAGTGACATTGCTGCTACTTTCTTGCGATGAGCCAACATCACTGGTCGATGGTGATTGAACAACTAGACTAAGTGCCTCTGCAGCACTCAAGGGCTTGGACTTAAGTTGGCGTGGTAGAGGTGGTGGCACTGAGCCCAATGGAGCGGGGGTGCTGCTCCCAGCTTGGTCCCCTGCAGATCCCGCTGCTGCTGCAGGCGTACTTTTTTTTTACTCCCAAAAAATGTGGCGGGCGGCACACCAGTCTCCTTGGTAACTTGCTTCTTCTGCTCCTTACTGGCAACTTTCTTGCTAGAGGAGCTACGGGGAACTTTTTTTGGGGCCATCTTCTTCAGAGGTCAGAACAGCAGGCCGCAGTTACACGAGTTGCAGAGTTGTCTGTGGCCAGACGTGACGTCGCGTGACGTTATGCTGCACACACACACCGCTGCAGGACTTCTTCCTGGCACTGGTGGTTCTCTTGAGTCTTGTGCACCTAAAAGCAATGGAAGACAGAGGAACATCAGTTCAGTTATACACCCCAAAAAATCGAAAAACACAGAAAAATCAGCACAATCCCATGCCATCCATGATGTTTAAATTCAAGACACCCCACAGAAAGACTAGGCCCATTCACCGCTCACTACCCCTGGTGAAAAAGCCACAACAACAGCCCAAAACACGAAAATCACAGAAAAATCAGCAAAATCCCAAGCCCTCCATGATGTTTAAATTCAAGACACCCCACAGAAAGACTAGGCCCATGCACCACTCACTACCCCTGGTGAAAAGGCCACAACAACAGCCCAAAAAACGAAAATCACAGAAAAATCTGCACAATTCCAAGCCCTCCATGATGTTTAAATTCAAGACACCCCACAGAAAGACTAGGCCCATGCAACACTCACTACCCCTGGGCATAATGGTTGAAAACTAGGCAAAATGGTTGCAGGCCTAAGAACACTGCCTGCATTCAAAATGGCCACTTGCCTCCCAGCACATGGCCTGCCTGTACCAGCACTCAAAATGGCCCACACCCACATGGCCTGTCCCCATGAACACCCCAAAAAATTGAAAAACACAGAAAAATCAGCACAATCCCATGCCATCCATGCCCTCCATGATGTTTAAATTCAAGACACCCCACAGAAAGACTAGGCCCATGCAACACTCACTACCCCGGTCAAAAGGCCACAACAACAGCCCAAAAAAATCGAAAAACACAGAAAAATCAGCACAATCCCATGCCATCCATGCCCTCCATGATGTTTAAATTCAATACACCCCACAGAAAGACTAGGCCCATGCAACACTCACTACCCCTGGGCATAATGGTTGAAAACTAGGCAAAATGGTTGCAGGCCTAAGAACACTGCCTGCATTCAAAATGGCCACTTGCCTCCCAGCACATGGCCTGCCTGTACCAGCACTCAAAATGGCCCACACCCACATGGCCTGTCCCCATGAACACCCCAAAAAATTGAAAAACACAGAAAAATCAGCACAATCCCATGCCATCCATGCCCTCCATGATGTTTAAATTCAAGACACCCCACAGAAAGACTAGGCCCATGCAACACTCACTACCCCGGTCAAAAGGCCACAACAACAGCCCAAAAAAATCGAAAAACACAGAAAAATCAGCACAATCCCATGCCATCCATGCCCTCCATGATGTTTAAATTCAATACACCCCACAGAAAGACTAGGCCCATGCAACACTCACTACCCCTGGGCATAATGGTTGAAAACTAGGCAAAATGGTTGCAGGCATAAGAACACTGCCTGCATTCAAAATGGCCACTTGCCTCCCAGCACATGGCCTGCCTGTACCAGCACTCAAAATGGCCCACACCCACATGGCCTGTCCCCATGAACACCCCAAAAAATCGAAAAACACAGAAAAATCAGCACAATCCCATGCCATCCATGCCCTCCATGATGTTTAAATTCAAGACACCCCACAGAAAGACTAGGCCCATGCAACATTCACTACCCCTGGTCAAAAGGCCACAACAACAGCCCAAAAAATCGAAAAACACAGAAAAATCAGCACAATCCCATGCCATCCATGCCCTCCATGATGTTTAAATTCAAGACACCCCACAGAAAGACTAGGCCCATGCAACACTCACTACCCCTGGGCATAGTGGTTGAAAACTAGGCAAAATGGTTGCAGGCCTAAGAACACTGCCTGCATTCAAAATGGCCACTTGCCTCCCAGCACATGGCCTGCCTGTACCAGCACTCAAAATGGCCCCCACCCACATGGCCTGTCCCCATGAACACCCCAAAAAATCAAAAAACACAGAAGAATCAGCACAATCCCATGCCATCCATGCCATCCATGCCCTCCATGATGTTTAAATTCAAGACACCCCACAGAAAGACTAGGCCCATGCAACACTCACTACCCCTAGTCAAAAGGCCACAACAACAGCCCAAAAAATCGAAAAACACAGAAAAATCAGCACAATCCCATGCCATCCATGCCCTCCATGATGTTTAAATTCAATACACCCCACAGAAAGACTAGGCCCATGCAACACTCACTACCCCTGGGCATAATGGTTGAAAACTAGGCAAAATGGTTGCAGGCCTAAGAACACTGCCTGCATTCAAAATGGCCACTTGCCTCCCAGCACATGGCCTGCCTGTACCAGCACTCAAAATGGCCCACACCCACATGGCCTGTCCCCATGAACACCCCAAAAAATTGAAAAACACAGAAAAATCAGCACAATCCCATGCCATCCATGCCCTCCATGATGTTTAAATTCAAGACACCCCACAGAAAGACTAGGCCCATGCAACACTCACTACCCCGGTCAAAAGGCCACAACAACAGCCCAAAAAAATCGAAAAACACAGAAAAATCAGCACAATCCCATGCCATCCATGCCCTCCATGATGTTTAAATTCAATACACCCCACAGAAAGACTAGGCCCATGCAACACTCACTACCCCTGGGCATAATGGTTGAAAACTAGGCAAAATGGTTGCAGGCATAAGAACACTGCCTGCATTCAAAATGGCCACTTGCCTCCCAGCACATGGCCTGCCTGTACCAGCACTCAAAATGGCCCACACCCACATGGCCTGTCCCCATGAACACCCCAAAAAATCGAAAAACACAGAAAAATCAGCACAATCCCATGCCATCCATGCCCTCCATGATGTTTAAATTCAAGACACCCCACAGAAAGACTAGGCCCATGCAACATTCACTACCCCTGGTCAAAAGGCCACAACAACAGCCCAAAAAATCGAAAAACACAGAAAAATCAGCACAATCCCATGCCATCCATGCCCTCCATGATGTTTAAATTCAAGACACCCCACAGAAAGACTAGGCCCATGCAACACTCACTACCCCTGGGCATAGTGGTTGAAAACTAGGCAAAATGGTTGCAGGCCTAAGAACACTGCCTGCATTCAAAATGGCCACTTGCCTCCCAGCACATGGCCTGCCTGTACCAGCACTCAAAATGGCCCCCACCCACATGGCCTGTCCCCATGAACACCCCAAAAAATCAAAAAACACAGAAGAATCAGCACAATCCCATGCCATCCATGCCATCCATGCCCTCCATGATGTTTAAATTCAAGACACCCCACAGAAAGACTAGGCCCATGCAACACTCACTACCCCTAGTCAAAAGGCCACAACAACAGCCCAAAAAATCGAAAAACACAGAAAAATCAGCACAATCCCATGCCATCCATGCCCTCCATGATGTTTAAATTCAATACACCCCACAGAAAGACTAGGCCCATGCAACACTCACTACCCCTGGGCATAATGGTTGAAAACTAGGCAAAATAATTGCAGGCCTAAGAACACTGCCTGCATTCAAAATGGCCACTTGCCTCCCAGCACATGGCCTGCCTGTACCAGCACTCAAAATGGCCCCCACCCACATGGCCTGTCCCCATGAACACCCCAAAAAAACGAAAAACACAGAAAAATCAGCACAATATCATGCCATCCATGCCCTCCATGATGTTTAAATTCAAGACACCCCACAGAAAGACTAGGCCCATGCAACACTCACTACCCCTGGTCAAAAGGCCACAACAACAGCCCAAAAAATCGAAAAACACAGAATAATCAGCACAATCCCATGCCATCCATGCCCTCCATGATGTTTAAATTCCATACACCCCACAGAAAGACTAGGCCCATGCAACACTCACTACCCCTGGGCATAATGGTTGAAAACTAGGCAAAATAATTGCAGGCCTAAGAACACTGCCTGCATTCAAAATGGCCACTTGCCTCCCAGCACATGGCCTGCCTGTACCAGCACTCAAAATGGCCCCCACCCACATGGCCTGTCCCCATGAACACCCCAAAAAATTGAAAAACACAGAAAAATCAGCACAATCCCATGCCATCCATGCCCTCCATGATGTTTAAATTCAAGACACCCCACAGAAAGACTAGGCCCATGCAACACTCACTACCCCTGGTCAAAAGGCCACAACAACAGCCCAAAAAATCGAAAAACCCAGAAAAATCAGCACAATCCCATGCCATCCATGCCCTCCATGATGTTTAAATTCAAGACACCCCACAGAAAGACTAGGCCCATGCAACACTCACTACCCCTGGTCAAAAGGCCACAACAACAGCCCAAAATCAAAAAACACAGAAAAATCAGCACAATCCCACGCCATCCATGCCCTCCATGATATTTAATTTCAAGACACCCCACAGAAAGACTAGGCCCATGCACCACTCACTACCCCTGCTCAAAAGGCCCCAACAACAGCCCAAAAATCAAAAATGCCAAAATTGTAGTTGCAGCAACTGTAATGCCCCAAACAAACTTACTTGTGAAATTTCTAATCCAAAAGTGATCCAAAGAAAGTCAAAAAGGCCTCAAATCCAAATATCCAGCAGCATCCACAAAAAGTGATCCTTCCAGGTCAAGATCCGAATGAAAGTGACCAGCACATGAAGAAAGCACTGGGAGGAGCCTGCTGGACAGGAACAGGAAGTTGGAGACTGTGGGGCACTTCCTTCCTCCCACCCCCCCCAAAATGGACTCCTTGCAAAAAAAAGTGCAGACAAATGTCAACCTGAGGAGTTATTCTGATAAAAATCATCATTTTCAGAAGGTTTATGCTGCTTGCTGGTGGATTTCTTGTGCAGAATTGCTAATTTTGTAATTTCGCGAGTGCGAGATTGTTGCTGTCCGCCGCATCTACGTGTTCGCAATTGCCAACTCCCGCGATACGTGATCACGGCGTACTCGCGTTGACAAACTCTCGCTGTGTAAGGTGGCAAGCCGCGATGACGTAATCGCGGTCGCCAAACTCCCGCGGGATCCCGCAGCAAGATCCAAAATGGCGCAGCACTCGCAAAATATCAAGAAAAACAACTCGGCAAACGCTGAATGACGGTAAGTGAACGCCGCACGCCGCAAAATTGTATCACCAAGAAAAAAAAATCCGCTGTGTGCGAATTTGCGGATTTTGCGGGAAATTCGCGAATCTCGCGGATTGCGAATTTACCGAAAATCCGCAAAATCCGCGAGCGGAACGGATTTTCCGCCCATGCTTAGAAACAGTGCAGTACATGCACAAGTTTTCCAAAAAGTACAGACCGATTCCAAAAGGTCAGATCCTAAGCAGCGCTTGCACTCTGATTAGGCTCCACCTAAAAACACATGTGGATATGCCTGACATACTGGGTGACCATCCCCAGCTTGTCAGGAGCAATCGGCATGTGGCTACTGGCAATCCATTACATTATCAGTACAGGAATCCTATCAGCAAGAGCGATGGAATTATGATGTTCCCATCGAAAAACGGGCGTTTGTCGCTTGAGCAGAAGTTTATCCAGCATATCTGAATGAATGAATGAATGAATTTATTTATAAAGCGCTACGTTCACTCCAAGGAGCATCTTGGTGCGGTAAAACAGAGGATCAAAACAAAAACAGGAGTGAAATTGAGCATAAAAAGAAATCGACCGAGAGCTCCTATCTAGTGTCATATGAGGGAAAACAGTGTAGTGTCTGGGGCAACGAACATCCTAGTTTTTAGGAGCTACCCGAAGAGGCGTTCTGATTTTGCTAGTCTCAGCTCTAATGGTAGACTGTTCCAGGCTCTTGTTCCTAGAACCGCTAAGGTTTTGCCTCCTTCTGTTTTCGGTTTGTAGCTGGGAACAGCCAAATAGTTGCCCGATGAGGATCGCAGACGACGTTGTGTTATGTATGGCCAGATTCTGGACCTGAGATAAGTCGGACCTAATGATTTTGCTGCTTTGTAAATGATCGTTAGTACTTTAAACAGAATTCTTTTGTGAATCGGTAGCCAGTGTAGTCTTTGGAGTGCTTCTCTAGCGGAAGATCCTCTTGGTAACCTAAGTACCAGACTGGCTGCTGTGCTCTGTACTACCTGTAGCCTTTTTAACGTCAGTTTGTTTGCTCCTGCATGCAGGCTGTTGCAGTAGTCTAGTATTGAAAGAATTAAGGCCACTGCGACTGTTTTTCCAGAATTTAAGGGTAATAGGCCCAGAAACTTCCTCAGGATTTTAATAGTATGGAAGCACATGCCAGCCACTGTTAGTGCTTGGCTGTGAAATGATAGGGAATGGTCAAACTTGATCCCTAAGTTACGTGCAGTGTCTGCAGTATTTGGCGGTGGAACCATGTTTTCAGGCCACAATAGGCTAGGCGCAAAAAGGTTTGTTTTCTCAAAAAGCATAATTTCGTTTTGTTGGATGTTACTTTTTAGATGGTTAAGATTCATCCAATTCATGACAGCTGTCAGGCAGTGATAAAAATTTTCTTCAGATAATGAAGAGTTTTTATCAAGGGTAAGGATGATCTGCGTGTCGTCGGCATAAGTAATATCTTCTACATCAAATGAATCTATCAGGCCGAGTAGTGGGGTCATATAAAGGTTAAAAAGCGTTGGGCTCAGGGAAGAGCCTTGGGGGACCCCCGATAGAAGCTGTTTTTCTATGTACTTGTGTTGACCAAGGGTAACTATGTTGCGTCTATTTTCCAAACAAAGAGGAAAACCAGGCTAGTGCCTTATTAGTGACGCCACTAGTAAGAAGTCTGTTGAGTAAGATGGCGTGAGAGATCGTGTCAAAGGCGGCCGACAAATCCAACCGAACCAGTACTGCATCTTTGCCCTGATCTAAGGCAAGCTTTAATGTTTCTGTAGTGTGAAGCAGTACTGATTCTGTTGAATGGCCGGGTCTGAAACCTGATGGTTTTGGGTGCAGGATGCTTTCTTTTGACAGGAAGTCGTTGAGTTGTGAGTTAGCCAATTTTTCCACTAATTCACTCAACCAGGGTAACAATGAAATTGGTCTGAGATTGGTGAGTGTGGCCGAATCCATGGTTTTCTTTTTTTGGAGGGGTTTTACTGCCGCAATCTTCTAAGTGTCTGGTACATTGGCGGATTCAAATGATGAATTAATTATTTGGTTAATGGGTGGATTAATAATATCTACAAGTAACTGAAGTACTCTGGGAGGACAGGGATCGAAAAGGGAGCCTGATTTGCAGGCCAGAATAGCTTGTCTTGATTGATCAATGCTGACCTCTTGGAAGCAGGGGAATGTCCCTGTGGTCCTTAAGGGGGCAGGCTGATTCGTGTGGAGGCTGATCTCAGGGAAGTCCTTCCTTAAATCAATGATTTTATTTTCAAAATAGTCATCAATTTTTTCAAACAAGTCCTGTGAGGATATGATTTCTTGGTCAAGTATTTTGGGCTTAGTGTAAACTTGAACAATATTAAAAATGGTCTTTTGATTCTCTCCTGCTTGATTGATCTGATTGTAGTGGAATGTCTTTTTTTCCAATTTAATATTGAGATGGTACTGTCTAAGGGCTGTTTTAAAGGGGATCAGATCAACTGAGTCATAATTTCTCCTCCAAATTTTTCCCAGTTTCCTGCATTTACCCTGTAATTCCTTTAGTCGAGGGGAGAACCAGGGGGCTTGTTTTTTCTTATTAGACTGGGCTTTCTTGGTGCGAACAACTGGTGCTAAATTATCAGCCAGAGATGTCAGCCCCACATTAAATTTATAATTGTCAAGAGCTTGGGATGTTCCAGCATCCTATTCCGCTTTCGGGTCACCGTGGAATCTGGTAGACCTCGTAGATTCCCTGCATGAATCTTTTCCGGATTTATTTTAAATGGGCTAAATTTATGGTCTGACCAGGTAATGGTTGTGGGAGAGTCCACATATAGACTAGTCATATTGGTGCAGATGCTGTCAAGAGTATGTCCGGCGTGGGACCCTCAATCTTCTGTTTCAGAACCATGGTACTAATGATATCACATAAATGTCTGGAGTTGAAGGTGTCTTTGGCTTCTAGATGTATAATGAAATCTCCCAAAATGGTGAAGCTAGAATATCTCATCACTAGGGGGATAATACTGTCTCCTAGTGTATCGAGAAATTTGAGGGTAGAGCCTGGGGTCCGATAGAGGAGAACTCCCGTAAACGTAGAACTACTGTTTAATTGGAAGCAGAAAGAGTTCAATGGGGTTGATAGTAGTGAATTTCAGGTCCTGCTTATAGATTATAGCAAGGCCTCCTCCTCTTTGTCCCCTTCTATCCTGTCTAGTCAATGTGTAGCCTTGTGGGAGAGCTTGTACAATATCTGGATTTGAGCTCTCATTCATCCATGTTTCTGTGATAAACAGACAATCTAGCCCTCCTGTGTTCAAAAGGTCATAAATATAAAGTGCGTTTTTGCTTACAGATCTTTCATTTATTAGGCCACAATGTAAAGGTTTATTGTATGATTTCAGGGACATTCCTGATGCTTCTACTGGAGATTTCAAGGGTGTATCTACAACTACAGCAGGTTAGTGGGCCTTTCATAGCCTCGATGTGGAGCTGAACATTACATTTGGCCTCCTGACAGTTTAACTTAATTAACGCGCTGCTGGTGTATTGTATTCTTGGACAGAAACCGGCAGCCTCTCCGGCCTTGGCTGCAGTCCGGACGCGGACGGGAGCAGACGGGCTTGCCTTTGGCGCGCCAGCGGAGCGCCCACTGCGCGCGCCCGCTGCGCGTCCGGCGAGGCATGTGGTATTTATGCTAATCCGGAAGCCAACCACTAGAATTGCAACCTGCAGTGGCACCAGAAGTAGGTGGAAATGCCTTGTTTATGTGTGACAGCGTTTCTCCACTCAAACGGCCCAAGAAGGTCGCGGCAGACCGGAAACGCTGTCCACAAGTGCTGCGTGCAGTAGTGCAATCACGATAACCAGGAATCCAGGTATCTGTTTCCATAGTTGTAGGCTTTCCATAACACCCCCCATTATCTATACTACTATACTTACTGCAAGGTAAACTCGGGAACCACAGCGCCAATCCACACACCCAATACATTGTTGTAATCCTCAGGGTGTGCAGATGGAAATAGGCTATAGAAAATAAAAAAAAACGTACATTTAAAAATATAACTTTAAAAAAAAAGTAGTGCCCTGAAAGTAGCGCCGGTCGCAGCGCTGACGGTCACGACGTAGCGCTGGCCGCAACGTACATGATGATGAGGAGGAGCGGCGGTGAAGTGAGGAGCTCGGGGAGGAGCGGCGGCTCAGGTAAGGCTCTGGGACACGGGACGGGAGGGATCCGGTGCGGGAGGTTGGCCCTGAACAACTGCGGTAAGGCTCAGGGTCTGGGGGCAGCATTTCAGGCTTGCGTGCACTCCCGCCCCGGCCCCCGCCCGCCACGACATTGTCCGGGACACAGACAATGTAGTGGCGGGCGGGGGCGGGGGCTGGGGCGGGGGCCGGGGCGGGGGTGCATGCAAGCCTGAAATGTTGCCCCCAGGCCCCTTCTGCCCCGGGCAACGCTGGGACGGGCTGCTAGTTAAATACATTTTTGATAGTGCAGGAATCATATCAGCAAGAGTAATGGAATTGTGTGGTTCTTACCGCAATCTCACCTAAAACCAATTCTGGATTCCCCTGTGTGGCTGCCTGGGAGAGCTTGTGTGATATGATATATCTTTTGTTATGCATGAAACCTCCCAAAGGTGATATAGCTCTTATTGCTACCTCTTCCAAGAGCATCATGCCTTTTGTAATGGATGACCAAGAAAGGTCTCCAGAGTGTTGAGGTACAAGCCAAGAATATGTCTGAATAAAAACTGTGATTTCTAGTTTCTAAAAATATCTGTGGATGACTGAATGGAATCCAAATTTCCAGAACATTATTAGAGCACCAAAAATATCAAACTTATAGTTTGAGCTTTCATTGTTTTGTATATGTCTCAATACATTTTCATGTCACTTTATCTTTGGTTGTGTGTGACCTGTTATTGCGTGGGTGTGTATATTTGTCTTTATATTTATAGAAGTTTTGTTATGAGTGTCCTGTGAAAATGTGTGTGGACTAACGGATATATATGTGGGGATGTATAACACTCTGTACGGTTTTGGCAGTCTGTGTGTGTGAATGCCCTACATACATTTACATTTGTGTAGGCAGACAGTCCACATGTAGATTTCTTGGTGTGCATATACATTATCAAAGCTTATCGGTCATTGCGTGGACTTGTATTGTTATGATTTTATATTATTGAATGAGTGTGGGGATCAGGGTGTTAAATTTTATATAACCATGCAGCATACACAGACATAAACGGATCATCATAACACAAGCACAGCTGGATTGGGATACGTTTGTATCGGTGGGTGGTATCAAAATCTTAGCTGTCAAGTGTTCCCAATCACCTGCTATGACAATTGTGTTTAACTTGTATGTCATGATCTAAGGCCTCATAATCTCTTTCCCGTTCCATTGGCTGAAATGATTACTCAATTGGGCATCATTTACAATATAATTGTCCTTGGGACTTCACAAATTGGAACATGAGTTTCCCCCCTCAGGCCTCCCCAATCTCTTAGCTAAAATAAACTTTCTGGATCTAATTCAGTGAGTGAGTAGCTAACAGATCACAATTTAGATTTAATTGTTCTTTCCCCCAAATTGGTTTGGGCCAGAAGGATTTGTCCTTTAATTCGTTCTCACTATGTTAAACATGTTTTCATCATGAACACTGGCTTGAGGGAGCATAGCTATTATACAGAGTCTAAAATTATGGCCTGAACTTGGTCAGTGACTCCGCATTTGGTTCTGCCTTGCCTGAATCTGTCCGTTAATGACTCCTGTAAGAAATTGGGTTTTGGGTTGAGGGGGGTGAAAACCCTTCTCAAGCAACAACCACAATTCTTGTCAGGGTGAGCCACAACAGGCACTAAATAACCTGTGTTTAACCCTCTAGTAGCTTGGCACAAAAGCAGTCAGGCTTAACTTAGAGGCACTATGTTAAGCAGTAGCAGCTCCTCGATGGAGTGCTGTGGGGCGGCAGGTAGGGGAGGGGCAGGGTGGGGAAGGGTAGTAAACTCCGGCATACGGTCGAACGGAGGTAAGTAAAGAAAGAAAGAAATAAAACAAATTACTTTGCTCGCTGCATCGTCAATTGGCAATGCAGCGTGCGCAATGTAATTTGTTTTATTTATTTATTTATTTACTTACCTCCGTTCGGCTGTATGCCGGAGTTTACTTACCCCCACCCTGCCCTCCCCCGCCCGGCCCTCCGCCCCGCAGCACTCCCTTGAGGAGCCGCTAATGGTGTTAAGTATTTATAAAGCACACAAACAGAAATAAAGTAAAAGCACAATACAAGAAACTCCCACATCAATTTAGAAGAATAGAGAATATTTTGTTAAATATAATGATTGCAGAACGACATAAATCCAATCAATAGAACTAAAGATATTCAATGTTAATGTTTCAGGTAAATATAGCGTCTACAAGACAAAGTGCCACTTGCAGACACCTAGTCGTACTAGCCCAGGGGAAAGTCACAAGTTCAGGCCGATCCCGATGGAGTGCAGGTCGGGTACAGGGATACAGGGAACAGGTTAGTACAACTAAAAATGTTACCTTCTCAAATTCTGGTGCAACGAGTTTAGATCACAGTAGAGGAGGCTTCGAGGTGCAGGGAGAGTGTCTCAGGTGATCGTTGCTGTAGTGCAAAGAGCCTACCTGGTGTAACGGATGATTATCACTGTAACTTGAAGATCTGGTTCGCTGTTGCAGACAGTCATTGCTGGAGCTTTGTACTGGTGGTCACTGTGGGCTGCAGTGGCTGTAATGTGAAGTGCAGCTCCCACATTGCCAGTCATTGCTGGCGGCCACTGTAGCTTAAAGAGTCAGGTTCACCAGAGCTTCATGTCAATGCGGGTTGGAGAGTCTCGGCCAACCGGATCCATTTGCAATAGCAAACAGCCCAAAATTTCAGCATTTCATCTTTCCTCACAGAGGAGTGCATTCTGCCGCCAGCCAAGGGTCCGGGGCCAAGGGAGGCACCTCATGGAAATCAAGGACTCACTGTTGCAGATGCCAGCAGGTCCAGTTGCAGGTCCAGGTGGGTCCAGTTGAAGGAGGCCAGCTGGGCAATTGTAAGGAGGCCTCTGGAGCTGAAAATAGGAGGGCCGCCAACTGAGCCTTGGAATCACTCTGGGGACCTGGGGACAAAGAGATGGTCCGTTCTCCTTCAGCAAAATAGCTCTCAAGTAGCAAAGCAGTCCTCTGGGGGTCAAGTCAGGCCTCTAGCAGGAGGGCTTTCCTCTGGGGTCCAGAAACCCTCTAGCAGCTCGGCAGTCCTCTGGGGAATGGGTGGTCCAATATTTTTGGCTGGTGCCAGCCTTTGAAGTGGTTGTGACATCCCGGCTACCTCCACATCTGGTTCTGGAAGGTTGGTTCCTTTCCCTGCCAAGGCTCCAAGGAGTCTGGGGTGACAAAAGACTAGTGTCAGGTCCCTTTGTGTGTGTGCTGGAGACAGCCCCTTGAAATGTAAGTGGGGCAGGGAACAGCTCTGCCCACCCATCCTGGCAGGATGGCCCATCCTACCAACATCTAGTCCCCCTTTGTCTCACTGCCTGGGAGGAATACACAAAGACCATATGCCAATCTATTCATAGTCATGTGACCCAGAACACAGGCTGCAGTCACCAAAAAAAGTATAATTTTCAGAACTGTGACACTAAGTTCAACTTTACCATTAAAGAGGATTTTACATGTCAATTCATCTGAGTCCAAACTTTACCTTCCTATCTGTTCCCTAACAAAAGTTAACACTTATTAAATGTAATAACAGAAATCAATGTTATCCGACGGGAGATATGGTCCTTAAAGTAGTGAAAAACAAATATAGGCATTTTTTACCACAAAGACATTAAAACCACAAGTCCCACTTTTAAATACAATTTAGCTTGCCCTATGGGATGTTGAGGGCCTACATTAGGGGTTACTAATATGCATCAAATAGGAAAGTTTAGGTCCAGCAAAAGGTTTATTTTGACATGTCAAAATGGCAGTTTAAAACTGCTACCAGGCTGCTATGGCAGGCCTGAGGCATGTTTTAAAATGCTACTTTAGTGGGTGGCACAATAAGTGCTGCAGATTCATTATTAGCATTCTATGTACATTCCATGGGGTATGTAGTACCACTTTACTAGGGACTTATATGTTAATTAAATATGCCAGTTGGGTGCAAGACAATTTTAACATGTTTAAAGGAGAGAGCAGAGGAACTTTAGCACTGAATAGCAGTCGTAAAGTGCACAGAGTCCTAATGCCAAAAACCCTAATAAAACCACCATGAACATTGAAAGCTGTAGTATTTTTATTTTGACTCAGTCTGAGTTCTTAAAATATAATTTTACTTTTAATGCTCAATCACAGTGTGCTTTGATTTCTCACAGATCTTATCGTAGTGAAGAACAAGGGCTACATTGCTAGGACAGTGCCATGTCAGTGCAATCTTACACTGAGATGACATAAATTAGGCTGGTGCTGGTGTAATATTGTGCTGCTGTTTGTTCTGGTTGGGTGATGCAAAATGTTGCTTTTGCTCTGGGTGGCCTAAATGATAATGCCATCTGGAATCTGGAAATGTCACTGAAAATTATCACTGGGGTCTATGTAATTGATGCAATTCTGTCTAAGATAAATGGAATGTAAATGGCCTTGTTTCTGCATCACAAAGCCAAAGGATTTATATATTAGGTAGTATGTCAGAATATTGTCTACAGACATATTGTCTGATCTAAATATCATTTAAAAATATTGTTCTTTTGAGTTTTCTATTGTTAACTTTAATGGAGCGATATTTTTGTATTTGCATTTAGATCACACTTGTTTGTTAAAGTATATGCTATATCTTGTAAATGTTTTATTGGTTTTAACTGAGTAATCTGTTTAATTACAGCATCTCCGCCAAGCTGCTATTACATTTTTATAAAGCAGACTACTTTTGTTTGATAGCCTATGTGTGGCTTCCTAAGCATCATTGTTAGACCTGGCATCATTGGCATTGGTTTACCCTATATTTTTAGGTCGAGGACCGTCGCACTGCGTAGCAGTGGGCGGAGCCCGAGATTTAATGTTTCTTAGAGGGGGCTTGGAACCCGCCCCTCTTCTCCATTGGCTTGCCTAGTAAATTCTGGCCAGCCATTGGAGGAGAGGAGCGTCACTCCCTTTAAGCCCAGTCTTTTTCGGATTCGGGGGCGTGTTTTTTGCGTTCTTTCTATCTGTGACGTCATCCGTCATTCAGCAAAAAACATGCCCCCGATTCTGAACATTTCGGAGCTTTGCGGCAGCCATTTTTTTTTCTTGGTTCCTGGTTTGTGTGTCCTCTTTCCTTTCCTGCTATCTTTGAATGGCTGAGGAGGAGGGCTCCGGCTGGGATACACTCCGGAGCTGCAGGTAATGCCGCGATGAGAGAGGAGCCCGGCGCCTGCCCTCAGCCGCTGCGCCCAGAGTCCGCCGGGAAGTAGGAGGCACTGGAGAGGCACCTCGATAGCAAGCAGTGAATGTGTAGCCTGGGTGTCCCTGAAATTCAATATATGGCCACACAAGTATGCATTAAGGTCCTGCCGCCCCGCACGTCACCCACACACATGTCCCCGGTTTTACTGTCTTTAAACTCGGGCCCGAGTCCTGATTCGAACCCTGTGTCGACCGACGACTTCCTGCCTCCACGGTGAGTATGGGGGGGGGGGTACCACTTCTCCACACAGGGCCCCTTGTAGTACAGTTTGGGCGCAAATGCAAGATGCCAACAAACGGAGGACCCCTGTGTAAAATCCACACCCGGGGGTAGGTAGGAAATGGCGCCCCCTATAGGCGAGCCCCGGTACTGCAGCCTGCCAGGCCTGTCCGAGCTGACCTCCCACCAGCAGGATGCCCCGTCCGGTCCTCTCACCTTTGCCCCTTTCCCTGCTCACCTAGCCTCCACCCCTCTCTCCCGTCTCTTCTGCTGCGCTCTCCCGCTCCCTCTGGCGCTTCTCTGCCCTCTATGTTTCCTCCCTGGTCTCACTCCACCCCGGTGTCTCTCTCCACTCCTCCCCGGTGCTGAGGACAGCCCGGCCCCGCTGCTGGGCGCGGACTCCGTCCCGGAACCGTGGATCCGGGTACCTGCCTCTCACGCACATTCACACCTGGAGTAGAGGCATCTCCCAGCCCTCCCTGCGGCCGAGGCACCCCGTACTTCTGAACTCCCCCTCTCCCTGCTGCTGTAGACTCCTGTCGCAGGATGTGAGATGTAAACTGCTCTGAGAGGGCCCTCACCACTTGCACTCACTTTCCTTTCTCATTCACTCCCTCGACTGTTCTCCATCATACATACTCCCTGCTTATCATCTGTGACGTACCTGCCTGCCTCCTGACATCCCCTGTGTAAAATCCACACCCGGGGGTGGGTAGGAAATGGCGCCCCCTATAGGCGAGCCCCGGTACTGCAGCCTGCCGACCCCCCCTCAGTTACCCCCTCTCAGTTGCCTGTCCAATACACCCTCAGTTACCCCCTCCCAGTCACACTGTCCTTTACCCTCTCAGCTACCTCCTCTCCATCACGCTGTGGTTTAATACCCTTACACTTTGTAACTTTCACTGCCTCAACTTCCTCTCTGCCTCTGTGGTATCACTCTTCACATGATTACTTTCTCCAGGGCTCATTAATCATCACTTGTGTCTTGGCCACCTTCCGAGCGGGGCACCTCCAGCCGCCCGACACATTGGAAGACGGGCTGCTGAAGTAAAGGCCTAGCGGAACCAGAGCAGAGCCGGCGCTCTTGAGCAGTGAGCTGCACTTTGAATGGTGGAAGAGGAGGGCTCCGTCTGGGATACACTCCGTAGCTGCAGGTAATGTCGCGATGAGAGAGGAGCTCGCCGCCTGCCCTCAGCCCCTGTGCCCAGAGTCCGCCGGGAGGTAGAAGGCACTGGAGAGGGGAGCGGGTTACCTCCAGCTGCCCGCGGGCACCATGGCAGAGGAGAGGAACAAGAGAGCCCTGCAGGAGCTCATCTAGAGGCCGGGGAACAACGTGTGTGCCGACTGCCAAGCCCCCGGTAAGTCACCCACTCCCAGCGTGCCCGGCCGGGGCGTCCTGACTGTGTGATCTGCTGCGCTTGCCTGGGCATGTCCTGCGGATGGATGAGCTGCCACGGTCTGGGGGGGTCCCGCTGCACCTGCCTGGGTGTGTGCCCTGCTCTGCCCGGCCTTGTGTCCCGCTGATGCCCCTGCTGGTGTGTGTGTCCTGGCACGACCCCTGTGGGTGCTTCTGGGGAGCGGGCACCCTGCCTCCTCTTCTTCCGTCTTTCCTGGTGTTTGCTGCTTGTCTGTCCTGTGGCTCACTGTCTGTCCTGTCACCTCCTCCCTGTTGTCTACCTGTAAGTGTAAACCCTCCTCTGACTTGCTTCCTTTTAACTCTCTCCTCTTTGGCAGAGTGTTTTGTGTACGGCTCCTGCCTGCTCGTTCCTGACTCAAGACTTTGGGTTCTCATGCATGCCTCCTCATGCGTGATGTCTGTGCCCTCATGCCCCGCTGTCTGTGCCCTCATGCCCGCTGGCTGTGCCCTCATGCCTGCTGTCTGTGCCCTCTGCCTGTGCCCTCATGCCTCCAGTCTGTGCCCTCATGCCTCCAGTCTGTGCCGCCATGCCTCCAGTCTGTGCCGCCATGCCTCCAGTCTGTGCCGCCATGCCTCTAGTCGGTGCCGCCATGCCTCCAGTCTGTGCCGCCATGCCTCCAGTCTGTGCCACCATGCCTCCAGTCTGTGCCGCCATGCCTCCAGTCTGTGCCGCCATGCCTCCAGTCTGTGCCGCCCTGGCTCCAGTCTGTGCCGCCATGCCTCCAGTCTGTACCGCCATGCCTCCAGTCTGTGCCGTCATGCCTCCATTCTGTGCCGCCATGCCTCCAGTCTGTGCCGCCATGCCTCCAGTCTGTGTCGCCATGCCTCCAGTCAGTGCCGCCATGCCTCCAGTCTGTGCCGCCATGCCTCCAGTCTGTGCTGCAATGCCTCCAGTCTGTGCCACCATGCCTCCAGTCTGTGCCGCCATGCCTCCAGTCTGTGCCGCCATGCATCCTGTCTGTGCCGCCATGCATCCAGTCGGTGCCGCCATGCCTCCAGTCTGTGCCACCATGCCTCCAGTCTGTGCCGCCATGCCTCAAGTCTGTGCCGCCATGCCTCCAGTCTGTGCCACCATGCCTCCTGTCTCTGTCCCCATCCCTCCTGTCTGTGCTCTCATGCTTCTTGTTTGTGCCCTCATGCCTCCTGTCTGTGCTCCCATGCTTCTTGTGTGTGCCCTCATGCCTCCTGTCTGTGCCCCATGCCTCTTGTTGACTTCATTCCTCCTGTCTGTGCCCTCATGCCTCCTGTCTCTTCCCTCAGCCTTGAAGCCTCATGTGTGGACACTCATGCCTGATGTCACTGCTGTCACTCATTGTCTATGCCGTCTATGAATCTTCTGTCTGCTCTCTCCTGCACCCCCTCCCCCCCCCACGTGGTTTAGTCCACGAGCTCCCTGACTGTTCCTCCTCCCTCGTTCTGTCTTTGTGTTAACCAGCCCCCCCATGTGTG
The DNA here is from genome assembly GCF_964263255.1 of Lissotriton vulgaris. NCBI lineage: Eukaryota > Metazoa > Chordata > Amphibia > Caudata > Salamandridae > Lissotriton > Lissotriton vulgaris. Next base: position 970,953,137 of record NC_141693.1, on the reverse strand, counting down.
TCACCTGCCCCCCCACCCACCATGTGTGCATCTAGTGTCTCCTGTCTGCATGTCTCGGTGCCCGGGTGCATCGGGACACATGGCACTGCTACAGCAGGGAGCGGCGCCACTGCACGTCTTGGGCGGACCTTGCCCCCCAAGCGGAGGGTGTGTGTGGGTAGAGCCTGGTACCAGCCAGGACAGCAACGGTCTCCCTTTAATGGTGCCGCTCCCAGTTGCCAATAATGCCCTCTCCGCATCTTCCTGGGGTCTGAGGTGGCGGCAGCGGCTGCCCGCGCAGCTTCGAGATGACAATGACATCAGCACTGTGCCAGCCACTCCTGGGCTCCCAGACACGCCCCTCCCATGTCTCTCCCACCACACTCGCTGCCTTTACCAATGTTTCAGCAGTCACCTTTGTTTGGGAACATTTTTGGATTTTGATTCTTTCGGTTTGGGCCTCCCACGTTCTATTTTATCTATTGTATAAGTTTATGTTCATTTGTCCTGACCTTTGACCTATGTTTTTACCCTTTAGGCTCCGACATTTGAATTTGACTTTGAACTTGTGCTTCTAACCAACCAATGCCATTTGCTTTCTGTTATCTGGTTCTGATTTGTGACAGGCGCCTGCGTTGTCCTAGTCGCGACCACTCTGTGTGTGTGTGTGAGGGGCTGTGTGTGTGGGGCTCTCTGTGTGTGTGGGGGGGGCTCTCTGTGTGTGCTTTGTGTCCGCAAATACTCTCTACTACTCTCTAATGCTCACCTATTGCCATTGTAAATGACAATACCATTTATTCATGTTTTTAAAAAAAATGAAAAAAAATGTCATGAGCAATGCCAATAGCTCTACCTTTAATAATGCCGAGATCATTGCATTGAAATGCTTGTTCCCATTTCCTCCTGTTATTTTGCTGTGTGTTGGACTTCGTTTTTGCTGGTCTAGATGCTTTGGGCACTTTGCCACTGCTGTTCAGTGCCAAAGTGCAGGTGCTCCCTGCAAAGTATTGATATGGATTGGTGATTCCATGATTGGCATATTTGATTTACCAGTCAGGCCCTAGTACCGTGCACTGTGTGTGCCCAGGGCCTGTAAATCAAATGCTGCAAGTGGGCCTGCATCACTGATTGTGCCACCCACATAAGCAGCCTGTAAATGTAACTCAGACTTGCCACTGCAGTGTCTGTGCACAGTTTCATACTGCCATGTCGACCTGGCAAGTGCACCCACATAGCAGGCACTAACCTTTCCTTTTCTTACATGTGAGTCACCCCTAAGGTAGGTCCTGAGGGCAGGGTGCAGTGTATGGGAAAGGTAGGACATGCCCTGATGTGTGTGGCATGTCCTGATAGTGTAATACTGCCAATGTTGTATTTCACTATTGAATGGCTATCTGTCCTATAGGATAGAATGGGAGTTTATTTATAACATCTTATAAATATAACTTCCCATTGGACAAGATAGGAAGATAAAGTTTAGTATGCCTGAACTCAGACCATAAAGATGCATCTTTGAGTGAGGATTATTTTTACATTCTGTGTTTGCAAACACCACTTTCAGAAAGTAGGTATTTTCTTGCTTAGCCATCCTGTGTGCCTTTCTAGGTTGTGCATTGACAATCTGGCTTCAGAGTGTCAGGGGCTGGGGCTGTGCATTCTCTTGAGACAGCCACTTGGGGGGTGAGGTGTGTCCTGCCTTTTCAGGGTGAGTCAGAGCTGGGCTGAATAGACCGGGCTGCATTCAGAGTAAGGGGAGGAGTTTTCTGTCACACTTGAATGGGCCTGGTCTGCCTTGGACAACACAGTATCTACCACCTGTCAGGAAGCTGCACCAGAGAGGACATAACTGTTTATGGCTGGGCAAAGAGCTTCTCTGCCACCAGTGAACAAAGGATTATGTGCTATGAAAAGTGGGGCTCAGACCCCAGACTTTTAGATTACTACTAGAATTCAAGAGGAACCTTTGCCAAGGAGAAGAGCTGGAAAAACTGAGGAGAAGTACTACCCCTTTGCTGTGTGCTGGCTGGGGTTGGCTTTCAGTGGCTGTTTCTGGCAAGGAAAGGACAAGGGCGTTGCTGTGTGCTGTGTCCCCTGTTTGAGGAAGATCTCCAAGGGCTTGAAGTAGAGCTTGTGTCCTGTTTTGTAGTCTCAGGGATGCAAAGACTTCACCCCCACCTCCCCTTATCCTTATCTGGGCCTCTGGAGGGTGTTCCTGGTGTTGCGAGCTGGTAAAATAACGCAACAAGGAGAAGTGCAACACATCCGTACTGGTTTCGTGCATCGCCGAAGAAACCAACACAGCGCCTGCCTGCTGCTCAAGAAATCGCTGCATGCTGTATCGAGTGCACCGATTTACGAAGGCCGAGATTACCGCACCAATTCCGACGCAGGCCTTCCTGTGCGGCTGCAAGAAACAACGCATCGTGGGACCACAGCTGAAAAAAACAATGCATCACTGTTGCCGCCGCCGCATCGAGAACCGATGCATCCCCGATCCTAAGGCATCGCACCGGGGCGCCAATTCTACAAGGACACCAGCGCTGCAGTAAAGAACCGAGGCATCACCTCCCAGCACAGTACGAAGCCGTCGCATCACCGCCCCTTCTTTAAGGAACCGGCACATCACCTCCTTTGCGTGGCAGTAAGGAACCAACACATCACCTCCCCTGGAGTAAGGATCCGACGCATCGCTTTCCCTGCGCATAAGAGACTGAAGCATCACCTTCCCTGCGGCTGTTCTTGCTTTTGATTTTGACGCATCCAAAGGACATTGTGTTGAAAGTGTTGCATCTTCAATTTGCTTTGAACAGAACTGTTTCTACCTATCGAAAGTCATATTTTGATTACTGTTTTGTGGATTTTTGTCATTTTGGTCTTGTTTGGTTTAGATAAAGATTACTTCTTTTTCTAACCTGGTGTGGTGTCCATTTGTTGTGTTTTCACTGTAATATTGACTGTGCACAAATGTTTTACACACTGCCTCTAATATAAACCTGTCTGCTTGTGCCAAGCTACCAAGGGGGTGAGCAGGGGTTATTTTAGAAGTGTAACTCTCTTACTGTGATTAAGAAGAGTCCCTACTTTGACAATGGTGCAAACCATTGCCAACTAGAGACCCCCATTTCTAGCATTGGTGGTCACTACTAGCATAGTGCAGACCATCACGCAACCACATACAATTGGTGGAACATTTTGTTTTTTGAATTTTTTGCAACTTGAGAACTGCCAATTTTCATCTTGACAAAACCAGCATCACTTGCATCTGTGGATATTGAATTTGCAGAAGATAGGGTTTAAACCTACACTGTGCCATAATTGAAAGTTATCTGCAAGAAATTAAAAATCTCAGGAAGAGGCCTCACCAGAAAGGAAGAATACCAAAAGGCGTTGAGGGCCTGGTTGGAATTAAGGAATGCCAGTGAGCATACCGAGGAGCCTATGGTGGAGACTGAGAATTTAGATGGGCAGCAGGATGGGCCATTGGATCTGCCTGGAGGTAAGTTTCCGTCCAAGGGGGCAGCAGTGTGTCTTCAAAGGGGCTGGAGGACAGGGAGAGAAGCAGACTGCATGAGTTGGAGCTTACAAAGATCAGGCTGCAGAAGGAATGTGACATGGAGAGTAAGAAATTGGAGTTAGAAAAACAGAAACTGGCCATAGAGGAAAAGAGGATGCTTTTAGAGCATGAGAGAGGTTTGAAGGAACTGAACATTAAAGCGAACAGTGTGTCACCCTGTTCCAATTGAGGCAGCTTGTTGTCAGTGCCTGAAGACGGGAGGGTATACATCCCCAAGGAAGTGATTAAGGATTTTGTAAAGAGTGAGGACATTAGTCAGTGGTTTAAGGCATATCAGTTAGCAATGAGATCCAACAGAATCCCTGAGAGAGATTGGGGAGCGGAGTTGTGGAGCCACTTTGTGACAGAAGGGAGGGTAACATTGCTAGAATACCTGGTGAGGGTCAGATGTCTTATGCCCCTATGAAGGAAGCCTTAATCAGGAGGTATGGTTTGACCCCGGAACTGTACAGGCAGCAGTTGAGGGCCAGCATTTGATTGGCAGTAGGCTGACTGACCGCAGGAAGCTTGCTGTGGAGGAGGATTACTGGGTTAGTACCAGGGTCCACAAATGTAATGTGGGTGACTCTGCCAAAGGTGGGCAGTGTCTCCAGCAGGAGAGTGGGGGGACAAGAGCAAACCGAAGGAGTTCCCAAAAGGGCCCCAACGTAATTTCCAAGGGAACCAAGGGAAGGGTTCCCAGCCCCCCAGTGAGAAGAAGCCATGGGTCCCTGCAGGTAAGCCTGTCCAGAAGAGCCCCCACACATGTTTTGCTTGTGGTCAGGTGGGTCACTTCATAGGTGATCCTAGGTGTACCAAGAAGGCCACCACTGCACCCACAGGTGCACCGCCCCGTGAGTTGACTAGTGTAGCCTTGGGGGAGAAGCTGTGCTCCCAGGAAGGGTGGGAGCCAGCAGAGTTGACCCTGGTCTCACTAGGAGACAGTTAGATGGTCCCAAGAACCCACTTTCTCACTAACACAAAGAAATACGGGCAGTTGGTGACCATAAATGGCCATAGGGTGCAGGCTCTGAGAGACACACGAGCCAGTGTGACAGCTGTCAGTTGTCGGCTAGTGTCTGAGGAGCAGGTGGTCCCCAACGTACTTTACCCAGTAGTTGCAGCTGACAGGTGGCACAGGTTTCCTTTGAGTGGGGGGTGGGGCTCAGGAACCTTGACATTTGTTGTGAGGCCAGTCATGCCTGTTGACTGTCTGCTATGCAACGATCTGGAGAGTTCACCTTGGGACAAGGTGGAGCGGAAATCTCATTTGGAGAGGTTGTGTCTGCCTGAGTGGGCGTGTGTGACCACTCGGTCTATGGCAGTCAGTAAAGGCAATCAAGAGGACCTGGATGTGAAACAGTGGCCCAGATGCCTACCAGAACGAGAAGAGGCAGGGGGCGTTAGAAACCGGCCCCCGAATTTCCCGTGGTCCAGGAGGAGGCAAACCTTGAGGGGATGCCCTGGAGCCTACAGGGGAGCAAGTGTCCGAACTGGGAGACCTGCCTGAACTGACCCACTGGCAGAAGGAAGGGGCCTCTCCATGGAGGAATTCTGCAAGGAGCAGCAGGAATGCCCTTCGCTTGTTGGTTTGTGGCAGCAGGCTGAAAACTAGGCAGCAGGTGATCAGTCTGGATCACATTGGAGTTACTGGTAGAATGGTCTCCTGTATAGTGAGCCTAAGGTTATTGAGCCTGGGTCAGCCCATGTGTTGGTGGTACCCTAGTGCTTCAGAGCCTGCCTACTGTGTCTGGCTCATGATGTGCCTTTGGCAGGACATTTGGGGCAAGACAAGACATTTGAAAGGCTTGTCACCCACTTTTACTGGCCCTACGTGTGCAAGAACTCTGACACACATTGTAGGTCTTGCCAGACTTGCCAGGCAAGTGGTAAGAGTGGGACGAAATACAAGGCTCCTCTCCAACCTTTACCTGCAGACAGCACCCCCTTGAGAGGGTGGGTATTGATATTGTGGGGCCTCTGGGTCCCAAGACAGCCATGGGCAACAGGTTCATCCTGATCTAGGTGGACCATGCCACCCGATACCCGAGGCTATCCCTCTCCGGACTGTGATGGCCCCTGTGGTGGATCAAGCGTTGATGGGGATCTCCCGTGTGGGATTCCCCAGAGAGGTGGTGTCTGACCAGGGTGCCAACTTCATATCCAAGTATATGAAGTACCTGTGGCAGGATTGCTGTGTTACCTATAAGTTCACAACCCCTTACCACCCCAAGGAAATGGGCTGGTTGAAAGATTCAACGAGACCCTGAAGGGCATAATTATGGGTCTTGGTGAGCCCATGATGCGTAAGTGGGATGTCTTCTCATCATGCTTGTTGTTTGCTAACAGGGAAGTACCGCAGAAGTCCTTAGAGTTGAGCCTTTTGAACTCCTGTATGGGCATCCTGTAAAAGGGCCTCTGAATCTGGTCAAAGAAGGCTGGGAGAAAGCTCCCAGTAAACCTCTCCAAGATGTATACAGCTACATGCTGGCCTTCAGGAACCAGACTAAGCGCTTCAGACAACTCGCTCAGGTAAATCTGGAAGCCAGCCAGGAAGAGATGAAATGGTGGTATGATCAGAATGCCACTCTGATCGAAGTACAAGCTGGTCAAACAGTGTGGGCCATGGCCCCAGTGGAGCCTTGTGCATTCTAAGATAAGTGGACTGGGACATTTGAGGTGATGGACCGCAAGCGTAAAGTCACTAATCTGGTGGACTTGCAGTCTCCAAGGAACCCTTTGCAGGTCCTACGTGTGAACCACCTTCAGTCCCACTTTGAGAGGTCCAAAGTGGGCATGCTCCTAGCGACAGATGCTGGAATGGAAGAGAAGACTGAGCCTCTTCCAGACCGCCTGTCTGCTAAGGAACATGATGGGTCAGTGAACGGTGTAACCATCTCCCCGCCCTGACTCCTGAACAACAGAGTGACTGACGCCAACTGTTGAGATAGTTTGCTGCTCTGTTCTCCCTGACCCCTGGTGTCACTCAGTGGTGTGTCCATGATATGAACACTAGGGACAGTCCTCCTGTGAAGCATAACATTTACAGGGTGACTGACAGGGTCAAAGCTTGCATCAAGGAGGAGGTCTCCAAGATGTTAGCAATAGCGGTGATTGATCCCTCCAACAGCCCTTGCGCCAGCCTAGTGGTCTTGGTCCCAAAGGCTGCCGCATCCTGTGCCATGCCAGAACTTCGGTTCTATGTGGACTTCCAAGGGATCAGTTCAGTTACCAGGGCTGATGCACACCCCATCCACAGAGCGGATGAGATTATAGATCGGTTGAGAGCTGCCCAGTACCTTAGTACATTTGACTTAATATCTGGGTACTGGCAGATTGCCTTAACTGGTGGGGCCATAGAGAGGTCTGCATTTTTAACCCCAGGGGGGCACTACCGATTCCCAATGATGTCCTTTGGGTTGAAGAAAGCCCCTGCCACCTTTCAGAGGTTGGTCAACCAGGCGTTGGCTGTACTGGAGGATTTCATTGCAGTCTACCTGGATGACATCCCAGTGTTCAGTGCCACATGGGAGGAACATCTGCACCACCCCTGGCAAGTGTTGAAGGCTTTGCAGAGGGCAGGCCTCATGATCAAGGCAAGCAAGTGCCAGATCGGGCAGGGCTTAGTGGTGTACTTAGGACACTAGGTAGAAAGCAGCCAGGAGGTGCCCCTACAGCCTGAGATTGACACGATCCTTGCTTGGGAAACCCCCCAAGACCCAGACAGAGGTGAGAGCCTTTTTAGGCCTTATCTGATAATACAGGAGATTTGTCAAGGAGTATGACACCATTGTTGTCCCCTTGACTGTGTTAACTTCCAGGAAGCAGCCCAGGAAAGTGAACTGGACTGACACCTATCAGAAACCTTTAGGTGCCCTGAAATCTACCATGTGCACGGCACCCATAATGCAGGCACCCAACATCTCACCGGAATTCGTAGTGCAGACATATGCTTCAAAGCATGGTGTGGGGGCTGTGCTCTCACAACTAAATGAGGAGGGTCTAGACCAACCTGTAGCCTTCATTAGTAGGAGGTTACTTCCACGAGAACAGAGGTAGAGTATGATTGAGAGCGGGGCTTTTGCTGTGGTCTGGGAACTGAAGAAGCTGAAGCCCTACTTGTTTGGGACTCACTTACGGGTTCAGACTGACCACAGGCCCCTCAGATAGTTGATGCAGATGAGAGATGAGAACCCAAAGTTGTTGAGGTGGTCTATTTCCATGCAGGGGATGTACTTCACAGTGGAACACCTCCCTGGTACAGAACACACCAATGCTGATGGTCTGTCCAGATTTTTCCTCTTTAGTGAAGATAACTCCCAATAGGGTGGGTCGTTCTCCCCACATTTCACCTGGAGGGGAGACGTGTTAGACCTGGCATCATTGGAGTGGGTTTCCCCTGTATTTTTGCCTATCCCTCCTTTTATTGTGCTGTGTATTGGACTCTGTTTTTGCTGGTCTAAATGCTTTGGGCACTTGGCCACTGCTGTTCAGTGCCAAATTGCAAGTGCTCCCTATATATTGTTGTTAACCTTTACTTTTCTTACACGTGAGTACCCCTAAGGTAGGCCCAAGGTACCCCTCTGGGCAGGGTGCAGTGTATGGGAAAGGTAGGACATGCCCTGATGTATGTGTCATGTCCGGATAGTGTAATACTGCCAATTTAATTTTTCACTATCTGTTATCTGTCCCTTAGGATAGAACTGGAGTTCATTTATAACATCTTATAAATATAACTTCCCTTTGGGACAAGATGGTAAGGATAACGTTTGGTATACCTGAACTCCGACTATAAAGATGCATCTTTTAGTGAGGATGATTTTTACATTCTGTGTTTGCAAATACTACTTTTAGAAAGTAGGTATTATCTTGCTTAACCATCCTGTGTGCCTCTGCTAGGTTGTGTATTGACTGTCTGGCTTTGGAGTGACATGGCCTGGCGATGCCTATTCTCTTCAGACAGCCTGATGTCTGATTTCTCCGTTTTCAGGCTTCTCTCTGATCCAAGCGCCAGGATACCCGTAGGGTGACAGTTTTGCGCTATATAAGTCTCTTATACAATACAATACAATACAATACAATACAATACAATACAATACAGCCACGTGTGGGGTTTAGGTGTGTCCTGCCTTTCCAGGGTGAGTCAGAGCTGGGCAGAATAGACCTGGGCTGCATTTAGAGTAGGGGGAGGAGATTTCTTTCACACCTGAATGGGCCTGGTCTGCCTTGGACAATGCTGTCCCCACCTCCTGCCAGGAAGCTGCACCAGAGAGGACAGAACTGGTTTTGGCTGGGCAAAGAGCTTCCCTGCCACCAGAGAACAAAGGATTATGTGCTATAAAATGTGGGGCCCTGACTTTTAGATTAGTTCTGGAATTCTAGAGGAACCTTTACCAAGGAGAAGAGATGGATAAACGGAAGAGAAGTACTACCCCTTTGCTGTGCGCTGTCTGGGCTTGGCCTGCAGTGGCTGTTTCTGCCAAGGAAAGGACAAGGACTTTGCTGTGTGCTGTGTCCCGTGCTTGAGGAAGATCTCCAAGGGCTTGAAGTAGAGCTTCCTTCCTGTTTTGTAGTCTCAGGGATGCAAAGACGTCACCCCCAGCTCCCCTGATCTTACTTGCTGAGAGTTCTGAACTGCCAAGAGGTGCCTGTTGCTGTTCTGGGCCTCTGGAGGTTGTTCCTGGTGTTGCGAGCTGGAAATGTAACGTAACATGGAGAAGTGCAATGCATCCGTACCTGCTTCAGACGCATCTCTGAAGAAACCAATGCAGCGCCTGCCCATGCCTCGAGAAATCACCACACGCCGCATAGAGAGCACGATATACGAAGGCCGTGATCATCGCACCGATTATGACGCAGGCCCTGCTGTGAGGCTGCAAGAAACAATGCATCGTGGGACTACGGCTGAAAAAAACAATGCATCACCATTGTCGCCGCTGCATCGAGAACTGACTCATCCCCGATCCTCACGCATTGCACCAGTGGGCCAAGTCTACAAGGACACCGGGACCGCAGTGAGAAACTGATGCATCAACTCCCCGTACAGTAAGAAACTGACACATAACCTCCCCTGCGTGGCAGTAAGGAACCGACACATCACCTCCCATAGTGTAAGGAACCGATGCATCACCTTCCTGTTCCATAAAGAACCAATGCATCACCTTCCCTGCGGCTGTTCTTGCTTCTGATTTTTGATGTATCCTAGGTACTTTGTGTTGAAATTGTCGCATCTGCAATTTGCAGAACTGTCTCTACCTTTGGAAGTCATATGTTGATTACTGTATTGTGGATTTCTTTTGTTTTGGTCAGGTTTGGTTTAGATAAAGATTACTTATTTTTCTAAACTGGTGTGGTGTCCATTTGTAGTGCTTTCACTGTATTACTGTATGTGTGCACTAATGCTTCACACACTGCCTCTGAGATAAGCTTGTTTGCTTGTGCCAAGCTAGCAAGGGGATGATCAGGGGTTATTTTAGAAGTGTATCCCTCTTACCCTGACTAGGAAGAAGAGTCCCTACTTGGACAATGGTGCAAACCATTGCCAACTAGAGACCCCCATTTCAAACAATCATTCTTTAGGCTACTTTATCAAATGCCACTTGTTACATTAAACTCGATCAAACAAACAATTGTGAAAAAGTTAACCATAGCTGCAGTGTTCTAATCCAAAAATAATTTCGGCTTGATTATGGCGTGCCTCTGAAATTCGGGGATCCTTTGAGGGTAGAGTCAAGCGTCATCATTCAATAAGTGGAGCATTCCAGGGACTGGGCTAGACAGGCCCATACTGCCTCAAAAGGCACTTTCATTCCTCCCTGTACTGCCAGGCATTCTACCCATGGCATCAACCTTCAACCATTAATTAGCTGATGTAGATCTCCTTTCCACTGTTCTCAGTTCTTCTCAGTGCTATTACAGTTGGCCGCATCCCAGAATGACAGCAGGATCACCGTGCAACTTTGGGTATAGTCTTATCTGCCCATAGTCTTGCGTTTTCCATAAGCATTGTTTCTCATCTCAGTCCAAAATGATAATAACCTGTGACATTTCTCCTCAATAGAACCCTTAGGGGACCTCCACACAAAGGCATTGCCTCTGTTAGCTAACACTAGGGAGAGGTCGATAAATTTTTAGCTGCCAATGTTCTTATTTTTGGATGAGTGAACAGCCACAAAAGGCAACTCTGTGGGCTCAGCAGGTCAGACCGCCCTAATTTTCTCTTGACTATGGACATAAATGTGCCCTAAAGATCTAGCACCACAGAACAGGATTGCATCAGTTGGTAAAATTCAGCCTCTTGCGTGTTGAGGCTAGAGCAGTGAGTATTAGCTGTCAGATAAATCGATTCCAATATCCTAGGAGAGAGACACGCCCTGTGCAGAGAGTGAACTGACCACACCCAAGGAAAGGGAATTTAAGCAATCTAGACACCTCAATATGGTGGCCTTGAGCACTATACAAGGGACAATCAAGACCTTCCTAAGGACTTTTAAGAGGATGAAGCATGTGGAGACAATATGCTTGATTTGCCTTTCTTACGAGCTCTGGCTCAAGATAAACACCTAGGATTTTACCGACGTGGCAGGACCAGGCAAGATGGACCATGATGGTGGCCAAAAGTACTGCAGAAATGGGCTAAGACTGCAAGAGTGTGTTTTCTGGAGCGCCTCTGTTTTGTCAGCGTTGAACTTCAAAGAGTTCTGTTGTAAGCACTCTGACACTGTGATCATGCACTCATGGTAAAATTCAATTCAAAGGAATATACCAAACATTGTAAACACCTGTGCAGGAACTTCCACCAGCTACAGCAAACACAAGCATGGGCAGCAATTTTGTCCATGTATTTCTGGGAACAGGATATTTGGGATCTCAACCTTTCCCATACTGTGCCACACTCATCCTGTTTCCATAAGAGATATGTCACCTAGCCACTTTGCTGCCCACTGAACTATACTGCCATTTGATAGTATTCACAATTAGGGACTCCTAGACCCTTGTTTGTCATCAGTAATTTAAGGGCAGACATGCAATAAGAAACCCCCTGGCAACCAATCAGATATAGCACTTACAATATAGTGATATAGGCCAATAGAACATGTAAATAGAACCAACTTTTTTATTATATTCACAATTAGTATATTAATTCAAATGTTATCCCTTATATTGCATGTATATAGGGTTTGAAGACACAAAATATTGTTTTATGAAGCTATCTCACAATCCATTGATAATATATCCAGATAGGTAATCATATCTCCATATAGACGTAAATGCCAAAGTAACAGATATACCATATATAAGTATTAGACAATGAAAAAAACATGAGAAACTGTATCTAATACAATACACATAAAAAACATTCAAAATACACAAGTTAAAACAAAGGCTGTGTCTTAATTCATCATTCATTGATGATCATAATCATCTCTACGTGTGTTTCAGCGAACAAACACACCTTCTTCAGGAAGAGCCACAGGATGAATGTTTGAGTACCTGAAATATATTACATGTTCATTTTAGCCATACAACAAATTAATTCTTGTTTTATATATCAACTAAGTCTAAGTTCAGTTAAGAAGTAGGTTAGTAGAAAAGGCATGGTCAGAACTTTAACCTTAATAGACGCAAGGCAGATTTTAAGTACATTCAATGTAACTCTGTATCCTCACCTGTTCCATATCAAAGTCACAAGTAAAGTTTAGGTCCCAGAAGTAATTCAGGGGCATTATGTATGGCAAATTCGCACAATAGTAGAGCATCTGGAGTAACAGCACCATTTTGGTGATGGCTACCCTCCCCATTGTGCTCAGTAGTAATTTCATCCATAATTCAGCTCTGTTTTGCAGAGATGTAATCACTCTACCTACATTGGCCTCTATGGTTCCAAAACTTTCAGCAAAGACAGCCAAAGTTGATCCACCAGTCACTGGAGCAAATAGATTCTTGGTATTCCAATGCCCATTGAGTCTGACGTGTCAAACAACCTACACCAAGTCTTGTGGAGGAACTTTGGCTGTCTTGGCTGACAGTTTTGGAGTCGTCGTACTGATTGGAGTGCTTCCCGAAACTGCTTTTCCTTTTAGGTATTTTTCCCTCCTCCCGGATCCCCTTGTGAAATTGCTAGTATAGTGGCCTCCCGTTCACTATTCAGAGGGTTCTACTTCATCTGCGAATATCCACATATGCTTGAGGAGCATGCATTGTTTTGGAATCGTCATTTGTGGGACAATAATTCTGGTCCCCTGAACCTATTGATATTCATATAAACATTCTCCATAAATATATGTTAAAATGCTGCATTCTTTTTCTCCGCGGGGAATCACAATGCGGTCTTTAGCACGACTGCGTTGTGATTTCGCATACCATTACTGCGCAAGTCGGAACAACGACTTGCGGAGGAGGAGGAGCTGGAAGTTGTAATAGTATAATTTACTATTCCAACTCCAGTCTGTGAGAACACTAGGGAAGGTGTTGGATTTTAACGAACACCTCCCCTCCTCTGCAAGTCGTTGTTCCGACTTGCGGAGAAATGGTATGCGGAATCACAATGCGGTCGTGATAACGACCGCGTTGTGATTCCCCGTGGAGAAAAATCATCGTTGTAAACGCTGTTTACCATTCTCCATACATGTGGACAGACCCCTAATCATCCTTTGGCCTTCATGGTATTTGCCTTAGCTGTGCCCTACCGTGAGCGCCCGGAAGAAGGTGGTCCATATTTCAGTGTCCCACTGAAACGCGTGTCGGTGCAACAGCAACGTGGCTTGAAACCAGAATGAATGGTTACAGATGATGCAGAGAAATATGAGTGTGTTAAAAGGATTTACCAAAAAAAAATGAAATGTGTTAAGTACATTAAATGCAATGGATTTGTTTGTAATTGGGCACCAGCTTGTTTGGAGTAAACCATTAGGCAATTCATTTTGCATATTAAGTCACTATTGAGTTGGCAACAATGTCAGATTTTTTATGTGGTTTGGTATGCATGAGGCTGAGTGGATGAAGTTTGATAGAACACACAAAGGATGAGATATTTTAGTACATGTGGAGTGATGGGTGTCCTGTATTATAATTATCTTGCATATATAATATTCACTAAATGTTTTGCTGATGAATCGAGTTCAAAAACCTATATCTTTGTGATACGAATTATGATTTTGTACTGTTGCGTAAAATACTTAAAAGGAAATACTATTCAAAAAGAAATGATTGTTCCCACAATAAATGAATGTTGAGAACGTCTGCTTTATGAATCTATACTATTGAAAGTAACAACTAAAGTTATACCTATGTTAATCGTGTGGAGTTGGCACATTCTATTGCTAGGAGCAGTGCTTTCCACATCATTCCTGGCAGTTTCCTTGACATGTATACCTTTTCATATAACATCAGTAATTTGAGGGCCTATCTGTCTATATAGGAGTTATGAGATTTTTTCGGCAGTCCATTTGATCCAAGGTTCATGCCAGGTGCTAAATTAGTTATTGTAAGCCTCACTTCCTGTTGCTTGATAGGTAAATTTATATTGTCAGGCAGTTCGGGGGGGGGGGGACAGCCTTTACTACGAGGCTTTTTCCTCGTTGTGCCTTTACCACACATTTTTTAGCACGCATATTTTTACAGCCAATATGTATTTACAAAACATGCCAATAGCACACATTTAAGGTAAGTTGGGGGGTCTTCCCCCACAAATACATTGCTTTTAAATCTAAAAACAATGAGTGGTATTGGCATACATTGTAAATGCACACTCTCTGTAAAAACATGCGTGCAAAAAAAAATGCTTTGCAAGGTCACACAATGTATTTCCATGCGTTGTGCCGCGGTATAACCGTTCAGGGGCAAGGCAACTAAGCTGCATGTTATCCAGATACTCAGTTATTGCCTCTAGTATATGAGCCTCTACTTTGGTTGAAAATGTAGTGTAGTATTCATAGAAAACTCTATTAATCTCAAACTATGGGAATCTGAGTCGCCCAGTGGCATCCATAATCTGAGTTAAAGGTATGCCCTTCTATTTCTGCCTGATAAGCCAAGCTAGAATATTGCTTGTCCACACCAAAGTGCCTGGCCATCATTTGGATTTTATAGTTTCAGGATTTTATTACATGTTAAGAATGTGTGGAGTTCCCTCTCTTGCTTAAGGTCTCTTTTGCCAGATTGTGATGTCTGGATTGACTGGTCAGCATATCCACTAACACCCAGTGCATACAGAATGCTGTTAAAGCCTCAGGCATCCTCATGGCTGTGGCTAGTGGCTAGTGGCAGGTGCAACCTTTCCTTAATTATATCTTCATCTCCACTATAGTCTTCTTCCAAAATCATGTGTGAACCTACAAAGTTGGCCACCTCTATCATGAGTACATCGAAAAAATTCTCCCTGTTCAGCAATGTGGCCTGCTGGGCTGTGGATCGCCCCTTTTTGTTAAGGACTATCTTTTTTGATGCTGAGGCTTTTCCGTTGTCTGTCTCAGAGGAGGGCATCTTGTGAATCCTTTGTCTATTTTTTCAGCCAGTCACTTTCTTACTGTCTTCAAAACACAGAGTCTCATTGTCAATTATTACATTGAGTCTTGTTAGAAAATAAGACCATAAGACCATACTTAATTAATCCTGTCTTCCCTTGGCTGCATTTCAAACCCTGGCCTATTGCTGTTGGTATTTTGTTATGTTTAACCTGAATCTCTGAGTCAACCAAAGAGCATCTCCTTTTATTCAGGGAAGGAGGGCGGGTCACCCCCTACCAGATCCGCTGAAAGGCCAAGCCGGTTATTTCCAGAATGATATGCTTCCGAGGGTGTCTTGTAATGAGAGATCTTTTTTGTATAATTTTTAGTATATACTTCTTTGTGGGCTCTCTGCTTTTTATTTCTTTGATTCAGTGTCCTTAAAAAAAACTTTGCTTGTTAGTGGTCAATCTTTCCTCTTTGTTTCTCCTTTTCGTCAGTTGTGCACTCCCACAGGGCAGTGCCACAGAACATGTACCCTTCCACTTGTCCCATTGTAGCATCTGTTTAGGGACTACTTTTCCCTTTCTCTAAAAGCATTTAACCAGAGCACCAGATGGTTTCAGTTGCTCCAGGTCTGTTTCTATAAATAGGGCTGTAAATCATGTTTTTCTCTCTTTACATTTGCTGCGCATTCAAAGACTGAGGTGAAATCTTAGAGGCTGTTTTCCGAGGGCACCTGTTTCCACCCCCTGCAAGCACCGCACAAAGAGAATTGTGACCACAACTATTTACATCCAGTGATGCGCCGGTGATGCACAGAGAAAATGGCTACATTTTACGTTTATTGCCCCAATTTAAGATCGCTGCCGCACATCATGCGCGATAACGTAATTAACATCATGACTAGGCAGTCGGCGGCATTTCTTGTTTTCTGCAGGTGTTCCTTGTTCTCCTTGCACTCCAGGCAGCCGTACTGACGTCAGTGGAACTCCTGACTCAGTCATGTGACTGCTGGTGGCCCAACACGAAGGCTGACTGGCAAGGTGTGCTTGTTCTCCCACAGTATAGCTTCAGTGGATCTGTTTTATGGAGGTTGTTTTGTGATGCTACTTAATACATCTGGACCTTTGCCACTCCACACCTTGCCTTGTTCCCATTCACATTTGGTTCAGAGGCCACGGCCGCATTTCTAAATCTTATTCTGTCCTAGCTTCACATAGGCTCTAATACTGTCCAGCATCCAGATTACTGAATGGGTTGCACCAGGGAGTAGTGCGCCGATGATTCTGGCAATGTCTGTAGTCTTATATATTGGAGTTTGAACTATGATCGTGGGGGATAAAAGCTATGTGCCATTGACTACCCAAGCAAATGGGTAATAGGCCATGGTTCTGTAGATTGTCAAGTGAGCCTGAAGTTCAGCCCAGGATAGCAATTGGGCTCCATCCATTTCTTTAAGAAGATATTGACTAATAGACCTCCTCAGTGAAGACGGCTGACACCCATTACGAATTACTGCCGTTATAAGTAGAAGATGCTAGCTGTGTGTGTATAGCAAATACACAGGACACTGGCTGTCTAATATGTGGTATGGGCGTGGCCCTTTAACATGAACAAAACAATTGTGGGGAGGGTCCTAGGGGATGTTTACCGACCTTGCACAGCTATAGCCCCCAAACAAAGTACCTGACTACCAACTCCAAATGAAAAATCATACCCAAAAATGTGCAGAGGACATGTGTAATAAAGTCGAACTCCTTTATGAGGAGGTATCTTCAGATGGTGAAAGAATTCCCATCAGTTGTCGACCTATACCGCCCTTGTCATCATTTGGGATCCTTCACACCGGAAGGGAGATGTTACGCCCGTATTTGAAGAGATTTTATTAGAGATTTTAACTACGGGTTGTACAGTGTTTATCAACCGGTGTATCCTAGAAGGATGCGGACTGTGATGACAACTATATACAGTGCGTGAAAATAGTGAAGTGATAGTGAGGTGAGACATAAGATAAAATTAGAGGGCACAGAGGAAAATAGGTTTAATTGTTACCTCTCTACTTCTAAGTCAAAAAAACCAGTGCGAATAGTAGTTTAACCAAGTAGCTACTATGAGTCTAAGTAGGTGGTCCTTTAACAACTCAAATAAACTTGGAAATGTAGTTGATGCTAGACTATTGGTGTGAGGAATGGTATCACATTTGGGCCCCATTTATTGTACACCCATTGAATGACATTTCGAGATTTGAACATCCAGTAGTGTTTGGAGGCGCCTATGGCTGTAATGCTGTTGACCAACATAGTGGTTTGTTGTGATATTGTCTACGTTTTATGTTTAAGTAGCATTCTTTCACCGATTTATGTGTGCGACTACAGGGCAGTGGTTGCAGTATGTGTCTCTAAGTTATTTGATCTTAAGGCGAAAAGCTGCACTGGTCAATAGTGTGCGGTGTAATTAACCTTTTCTTGCACCCAATTGCCTGTTACGTGATCGTGGTTCCCAGTCACTATGACCTCCGCTTCACCTCAATCCTGAAGAACCTCACACATATCCGAATAGGTACTTGATCCAGTTACTAGTGAATGGCTTGGAAGTTTTGGGTTGTAGGTGTTGGTTGGCTGCATTTCAACGCACCACCTCGGATGAAGGCATACTGGTCTTGAGAGCACCGAGTGCTGAGTGCCACTGCACTCACCTATTGTCAATACACATTTGCGAGTGTTCTTGCTCTTTGTGGGAACAATCTTCTTTGGCAGGATTTGCAACTGCCACTGAAGAAACACTCAGAGCAGGATGCTTACCAACACTCTAGGTGACATCATGGAATACTCATGAGGCTCTGCCAACAACACATCACCACAGGTGGTTATCTGTACAAGCCGGATCTCACACTTTGCTCCAGTACCCTCTTCAGTACGGAGCATGAAGGTTGATACAGTAGCTTTAGACTTCTCTGATTTTGAGAATCTTGTTCTAAGGATTGCTGTAATTGCGCAGGAATCAGTATCGTGAAGCATTCCCCATATTTGTGCCAAAAGTGGGCATCTTCCAAATGTAAGCATGGTTTCGAACAATTACTTTCTGCCTGTCTGGGTTATTTAATGTTCCGATTGTGGGATTACCTCTTGCGACTGGCATTGCAGGGCTCCTCTGAGTCTTAGCTTTTTCATGGAGGCTTACGGTGTGACTGTTTTGAATTTGAAAAATAGTGTGCCGGTGCCCATAAATAGCTCAGAAGCCCGAGGTTGGTGCGATTAAACGTCAGCGCGCCAATAACTAAGGCTGCGCAGTTGTGATTCACATCGGGCCTCTTCCGCCAGGTTACCGCTTACTCCTTTTTGCATGTGTTACATTTTTCTTTTCCTCCTCCTTTCCCACTTACGAGTTTTCCCCGTTCTTGCTCTCGAGAAATGTTTGATCACGACAAGTACGCGCCAGTCCTCAAAATGAGTGCCGTTAGTCCCAATCGGCTCAAATTGAGTACTTCTTTTTGACATTTAGACGTCCTTCTTTTTATTTTCATACATCATTGCCTGTTATGTTGGAGCATTCCATGTTTGGAATGCTAGGGGCATCATTACTAGAATAGGAATGTACGGGATATTCTTGGGTGGGACAGTTGATGAGGAATCCATGTGAAGTGCATGTTGTTATGTGATCTCTGGTAGCAGAGTTGCCAATAAAGAGGATTTGGTTTAAATTGAAAAGGAGTCGACTTTACAAATTGGCGACAGAGGATAGGCAACTCTGTGTGGACCCACTGAGGAGGAATTCAGGAAGGAATCCATGAACATGAAGCGGTACATGTAAAAGACTGAATTGAGAAAAGTACTGAGGTGAGGAGGACGGGGAGATATAAAAGAAACAATGCGCATTTAATGAGGACGGGGAGATATAAAAGAAATTATGCGAATTTAATGAGTGGCATAAGGAAGGAAAAGTACAGCTACGATACCTTGCGCGAGGAGAATAGCGAGCGAGGCGTGATTTGAAAGTTGAGCACGAGAGAGGAGTGTCTTGTGCAGCGCCAGCGTTGTCATCTCACGGGAGAGAGTATCGCGCGCAGACACCAGATCTAACAGAAAGGATATCGCGTGCAGCTACAAGATAACGCGAGAAGTAAAAGCGTGTGATGTCATCACGCTTGGCGGCCATTTTGAGGAGTTGGGAAGATTTGTATTGAATAAAAAGGAAACTACGATAAAAACAGCATCTAGAGGATCGTGGAAACGTCGTTAAGGAGAAGGAACACAGCAAGTATTGTAAAACGGAAGGAAAAGGTCATATGAATTGTTAAAACAGACAAATTGAAATACAGTGTGGAATATAAATAATTTTAATTAATTTAAAAAAATATATTAATATTTTTATTTTATTTTTAAAAATAAAATTAAAAAAAAGAGGAAAATGTGTGCGCCGCAAACCTTCACTTTGACACCATCAATACCTTTCCTGGCAGAACCCGGAGAACTGAAAAAAAGATGGCAAGAGTGGAAAGTGTATTTTAAAAACTACGGGGCATATTATCAAGGGGGTTTATCTCCGCTTTTTTGGCTTTAAAAGCCAAGAAAGTGGAGATAAAATTATCTCCCTATTACCTAGCTGTCGCTAACACCAGTTAGCGACAGCTAGTAGGAGATAGCGACCATCTTGGGCCCCACTTTGCGTGTCAGAGAAATTTATCACTAATGACATGCAAAGTGGGCGTGCCAAGATGTTAGCGACTGGAAACAGTCGCTAACATCGCTATCTCTTATTACCAACTTTTAGAGATATTCGCGCTAAGCGCGAATATCTCCAAAAGCTAACACCTGCCCTGAGCAGTTCTTAGCCATGTTAACCGATGGGAGGTGGATAACATGGCTAAGAACATTAGCTCGGTAATGCATGAATATCGCGGACTTTTCAGCGATATTCATCCATTGCGGCCGCAGGTCGGCGTTAAATTTTTGTCTCTAACCAAGCAATAGCGGTAATTATCGCTATTGCTTGGTAATATGCCCCTACATGTTTACTATAAAAAATGATGATATGACACCGGAAATAAAAAAAAGAATTCTACTACATTCATTAGGACCAGAAGGAATTAGACAATATGAACAAATGCAAAAAAAAGAAAGAGGTGAAGATGAAACAAATGAATATGAAAATGTATTGGATGACCTAGAAAGATATTATGCACCAACAGTATGTGTAGCTATTGACAGATACAAGTTTTTCAGGAGGAAACAAGAGCAGAATGAGAAGATAGATGATTACTTAAGTGTTTTAAAAAAAATGGCGGAGAAGTGTAGATTTGGACAAATAGAAGAGGAACTGATAAGAGATCAAATCATCATGCTCACTTATAACAAAAGAGTAGAGTACAAGAAAGGTTATGGACTATGGGAGATGGAACACTGAATAAGGTACTGGCTGTAGTAAGGAAAGCTGAAGTATCTGTCAGATGTGCGAAAGAAGCTTTGGATGACGAGAAAGGAAAAGAAAAAGAAGAAGTATGTGTTGTAAGGAAGACTATAAGAGCAAGCAGTGTTGGTGCAGAGAAAAAAGAAAAGAGTAATGAAAGGAGGACAGAGAAGAAAAATGTTCAACCATTTAAAAGTGAATGCAGGAGAGGAAATCAAACCAATTTAGCATGTTTCAGATGTGGAAGCTATACACATTTAGCTGATAGTAAAGCCTGTAGAGCAAGAGATCAGAAGTGCACAGTGTGTGGTTTAATTGGACACTATGCAAGAGTTTGTTACAGGAGAGATAAAACTACAACAATAAAATATGTGACAAGAGAAAGGAGAGAAAGAGATAAAGAAGAAGATTCAGAGGAAGATGATGACATTTTTGTAATAAGAGACTTTATATTAGATGTTAAGAGTAAGGGAAGAAGTAAGCCAAAATGTGAAATTGATATTTCGGAAGTAAAAGTAATTTTGGTAGCCAATTCGGGATCACCATATACTATTGTGAATTTGGATATGTGGAAAGAAAAATTTGAGAAGCAAATTGGTGTTGAGTTAATGGAAAATGACATCAATCCAAGAAGTTACACTGGGGAAAGCATTCCTATGGTGGGGTGTAGAGATGTGAGATTTGAATTCAAAGGAAGAGTGGCAAAGGGTAGAATGTATGTTGCAGAATATGGACCGAGTGTTTTAGGATGGAGAGATCAGGCAAGTTTGGATATAATACTGAATCCGAACGCTAGAGAAAAAGTTGTGTTATTAGGTGAGAGTGATGATTTGAGGAACGAAATTAAAGAAGAGTATAGTGATGTTTTTTCAGGAAAAATTGGTGTGCTTAAAGGATTTAAACATAAGATAAAGTTGAAAGAAAAGGCTGTTCCAGTGAATTATAAAGTGAGGAATGTTCCGTTCGCGGTAAGGAGTGAATTAGAGAAAGAATTGAACAGATTGGAAACATCAGGAATAATTGAGAGGATTGTAGTAGCAAGGAAATCGAATGGAAAGATCAGGTTGTGTGTAGATTTAAGAGGTGTGAACAAGGAAATTCAAGTGGATAAGTATCCCCTATCAAGGATCAATGAGCTACTGGCAAGAACGAAAGGTATGAGATGGTTTTCAACGGTTGATTTATCATCAGCATACCATCAGGTTGAATTACACAAGGAAAGCACGAAAATAACATCATTTATTACACCTTTTGGATGTTTCCAGTATGTTAGGATGCCGTTTGGGTTAGCCTCTGTGGCAGCAGTATTCCAAAGGATTATGAGTGAGATTTTGAGAGGAATTCAAGGAGTATTATATTTTCAAGATGATATATTAGTTACGGGGGAGAACAGGAAAGCACATGATCAAAGATTAAGGGAAGTGTTCAATGTTTTGAGGAATAAAGGACTGACAGCAGAGTATGAGAAATGCAAGTTTGCAAAACAAAAAGTGGCCTATTTAGGACATATTATTGGTATGGATGGTATAACTCCAAAGGAAGAATTGTTATTTGCAGTGAGGGAAGCACCGGAGCCAAGGAATAAGGATGAACTCCGTTCATTTCTAGGTTTGACGGAGTATTACTCAAAATTTGTGAGAAATTTTTCAGAAAAATCTTATGATTTGAGACAACTATTGAAACAAAGGAGTAAGTTTGTTTGGAGTGAAAAGTGTAAGGAAAGTTTTGAGATATTGAAGAAAGAAGTATGCAATGCTACACCAATAAAGGGGTTTGATCCAGATTTGAGGAGTGTATTAACAGTGGATGCCAGCGGGAAAGGTTTGGGTGCAGTTTTGACACAGAGTGAAAGTGGTGGAAAGGAAGTAATCATTGGATTTGCATCAAGGAGTTTAACACCAGCTGAAGAACTTTATTCTGTAATAGAAAGAGAGACTTTAGGTTGTGTGTGGGGAATGGAACATTTTAGAGCGTATCTGTGGGGCAATGAGTTTGATTTGAGAACAGATCATAAACCTTTGGTGAATTTATTGACTACTAGTGGTATGATAAGAGCTTTCGCAAGAATAGCAAGACTCTCAATGAGATTACAGGATTACAATTACAGGATAAAATATGTTCCTGGTGTGCAAAATAAAATTGCAGACTGTTTGAGTAGGATGCCTTTACCGATTAAGGAAGTACCTAAGAGTGAGTGGGATGATTATCAAATTGCTGTGGTGGAGGAAGAGACTGTCAAATCTATTGATAAGAAAGAATGGCTTTTGCATTATGGAAAAGATGAGTTGATAGAGAAAATCAAAGATAAGGTTTTGAAAGGTTGGGAGGAAAAGAAACCCGATGTAGCAGAAGAGAGAAGTTTTTGAGAGGTAAGAAGTGAGTTGAGTGTAGAATCAGGATTTGTGTTTAGGGGAGGAAAAATGTTACCACCAAGAAGTTTGAGGAAGAAAATAGTTGATTTATGTCATGAAGGACATTTTGGCATTGTTAGGACAAAGAAAAGGGTTAAAGGTTTGTATTGGTGGCCAGGCGTAGACATAGAAGTGGAAAGGGTCGTGAGGGAATGCAAAGAATGTGCTGATTCTGACAAAAGTTTAACAACAATGAGACCACAATTGTTGCCTGTGCAGTGTCCGTATATGGTTTGGGATTTGATTGCTATTGATTTTGTTGGTCCAAATTCAGAACAAGAATGGAGAAAGTAGGTTTATTATAGTTTTAATAGACTACTTTAGTAAGTGGGTTGACTTAGAAGTTATGGAAAAACCTGTTGCAGAAACAGTAGTAACATTTCTCAATGGTGTATTTTTGAGAGAAGGATTGCCTAAAAGAATGATTAGTGATAATGGAATGCATTTTACAGCAGTGAAAGTTGAGGAGTTTTTAAAAAGGAATGGAATAACACATGGTTTGACGTCTGTATATCATCCTGCAGGAAATGGCGCAGTAGAGAGGTTTAATCGTGTTATAAAGGGGACAATCCAAATTGCTTGTGAGAGTAAGAAGAATTGGGAAGTTGAACCTAAAAAGATGTTGTGGGGTTATCGTCTTACACCCTCTCTCACGGGTTTGAGTCGTTTGTGATGATGAGAGGTAGAGACTGAGCCATTTACGAAAGATAATATAGGGTGGATGGAAAGTACGGAGACACATTCAATGGTCACCAAAGATAGTCAAAGAGAACATTATAAAGGCACAACAAGTATACAAAAGGAATTTTGATAAAAAAACATGTCACAAGGATGGATGAACTTGAAGTGGGTGATTGGGTAAAAACTAAGAAGTGGGGAAAGGTAGCTAAAGGAGAAAGTGTATTTTCAAAACCATGTAAGGTGGTGGAATGTCTAAGGAATTCAGCCAGACTTAGGGATGGTCGGGTTTGGCATTTGAGTCGTATAGCAAAATGTAGAAATGTTAAAAAAGCACAAGAGGAGAATGTTGGGGAAACTACAGCTATGTTTGATGAATGGCTGTGGGAGGATGAGGTAGAAGATGAAGTAGGAATAGAAGAGGAGAATGATCTAGGAAATGAAGATTTGGGTGAACAACAAATTTGTGCAGATTTAAGAAGATTGGGAAGATTTGGAAGAGTTATTCATACTCCTCAGAGATTATATGTGAGAATAAGATTATTTTCTGTATCCTTATACTGTATATAGTTCTTTTATTTTTTGTAAGGGGGAAGATGTGTTATGTTGGAGCATTCCATGTTTGGAATCCTAGGGGCATCATTACTAGAATAGGAATGTACGGGAAATTCTTGGGTGGGACAGCCCTTGGTATTTTTGAATGTGGCAAGTCACTTTTAGCAAAAAGATTTACAAATGTGTCTGGAAATTGTCATCCAGTTCAAACCGTTCCAAAAAAACTTTAATTTCTGAAGAAGTAAAACGTTCACATCGTTATTCTTTTGTGCAATCTTGGTGTGAAATGTATCGTATAGTATTATAATTGGCATATATATAGCTTTCATTGTAAGGTGTCTTTTAATTTTACCCCTAATTAAAGGGGTTGTTTAAACTTCAAAGAAATACTTTATTTTAGTGTGCTGGTATATTTTCTGAAGAACATTGCGAGCATTATTCCTCGAGGCAGATGTCCTGCACATAATTTCATCTGAGTTTACTCGAAACCGGGCAGAAATGGTAGCGCTGGCCTAAAGTATTCGATTTTAGTATTGGGCTACAGTGTAGTTTAGAGTGTCTTAAACTCATTTCACTTTGGTTTCTGTTGTGTAACATATAGCAGGCAATGTTTTTGTGGTTTACTTAATGTACAGAATTGGCAGTTCTTGGGAATGAATTACTACTGAAAGGGTGACATCTAGGTCATCTGTTTTGTTTGATTTGCAATGTGCTGTTTTTTTTGTTTAACTATAGCT
This sequence comes from Lissotriton vulgaris, assembly GCF_964263255.1. Lineage (NCBI taxonomy): Eukaryota > Metazoa > Chordata > Amphibia > Caudata > Salamandridae > Lissotriton > Lissotriton vulgaris. The sequence goes on along the minus strand of NC_141693.1, from coordinate 970,928,368 downwards.
GTGGGGCATCAATGAAAGATGCTGCCGTGTTACATTCCCTTCCCATTTACCATTGCGATACTGTCTCCCTAAAGCAAATCTAACTTTGAGCAATCTGAGGGTGGCATTTGACGGAGATTCAGCTGATCTACAGGCTTGATTGGGCTTCAGAAGCCTAATCTGGACTTCTCAACCTTCCTGTAGTACTTCCTAGAAAACCATTGGAATCCTGGAGATCTGCCGCCTACTACAATATTGGAATAGTGTCATGCTTACCTTAAAGTTACCCTCCTCCGCTAAAGTGCACAATCCAGGTCACAGTAACAAATGTAGGGCCTTATTTATGAGGCCCTTATGCCGACTGCTAAACCTGGCATCATTGGCGTGGGTTTCTTCCTTTATTTCTGCCATTGCACCTGTTATTTTGCTATGTGTTAGACTTCATTTTTGCTGATCTAGATGCTCTGGGCACTTTGCCACTGCTGTTCAGTGCCAAAGTGCAAGTGCTCCCTTCGTAATTTGTTGTTATGGATTGGTGATTCCATGATTGGCATATTTGATTTACTGGGGGGGGGGGGGGGGTCCTTGGGACCCACCCGGCACCCATGAAATAGCATTCTCATTTTGCGATTCCTTAATTGCAAATTGCAAAATGAGAATGGCTTCCCATTCATTCCTATCGGCCTCTAGGCCCATAGGAATCAATGGGAAGGGATTCCTTAATTGCGATTCGCAAATTGTGAATTGCAATTAAGGAAAATGAAGGAATCGCAAAAAATATCGCGAATTCTTAATGCATAGCATGTTGCGATTTCTTATTTGCGATTCCATAATTTTCGCAATTAAGAAATCGCAAAATGTAACAATGATGCATGTGGCCGATTGTCCTTTAGAGCACGATTATTATTATTTTTAGACTGTTTTCAAAATGGACAATGAAATGTCTTGAGATGTTGTTGTGAAATATTGATGGTTTTCATTCTCTGCACACTAATCTATAAAATTTAAAACAAAATACACAAAGTAAAAAGGGTATAATAAATATACAGAGATAAACAGAAGCAAGGTGTTTGTCTTTTAGCACATATAATTAAGTGTTTTTTGTAAATAATATGGAGGTGTAGGCTATTTTTCCGGAGATTATGGTTCAAAACGGCCCTGCCTAACCCTCGTTCCCTTTTGGGCCTACCTCCCCTTGCTATTTACACATCATATTGAGGCGGCAGTTCTGTCACATCGCTGGGGGATGCAGTAAGAAACCAGAGCATCACCTCCCCACGCAGTAAGAAACAGACACATCACCTCCTCTCCGGTAAGGAACCAACGCATCACCTCCCCCGGAGCAAGGAACTGACACATAACCTTTCCTTTGTGTAAGGAACCAACCGATCATCTTCCCTGCGACCCTTTTTGTCTGTGTGCGTGATGCATCCCAGGTACTTTATGTGAAAAGTGTTGCATCTGCAATTTGAACAGAACTCTTCTTACTTTTTGAAAGTCATATTTTTATTACTGCATTCTTTATTTTTAGTAGTTTTGGCTGTGTTTGGTTCAGATAAAGATTACTTATTTTTCTAAACTGGTGTGGTGTCCTTTTTTAGTGTTTTCAGTGTATTACTCTATGTTTGCACAAATGCTTTACACACTGCCTCTGAGATAAGCCTGCCATCTTGTGCCAAGCTACCAAGGGGGTGAGCAGGGGTTTTTTAGAAGTGTATCCTCCGTACCCTGGCTAGGAAGAAGTGTCCCTACTTGGACAAAGGTACCTACCGCTGCCAACTAGAGACCCTTATTTCTAACACCGACACACTGCACCATATTTACATAGAGACTCATCTAGGCAGATGTGTAACTTTGTAAACCCCTGCGAAACATTATACCTGCAACAGGTATAATATATGCAGGGTGGGCACAGAAAAGGCTTGTAGAAGTGTTACAGTGAAATCTATGAGATTTCACTGGGACACTTCTATGGCCTCACTGCGTCAAATCATTACGCCTGCTTGAAGCAGGCGGAAGGGGTTTCAGGCAAGCCTTTTCACATGAGGCTTATCCCATGTGAAATTACACATTGCTGGAGTTGCATCTCCTTCCGTACACACTCCAGCAATATGCCATTTTTGCACCAACAGATTCCTGACGTATCTGTCAATCCTTGCGACATGGAGCATCGTACAGTAAATATGGTACATCCATGGTGTCGCAAGGAGGGTGTACTGAAAATTGTTGCATCTCTGTTTGACCACAGCGATACAACACTTTTAGTAAATGAGGCCCATAGTGCTCACGGAAAGCAACTCTATTTCAGCCCAATCTCTAAAAGGAATTAAGCTGTGCATAACAAGGAGTAGCAGGTTTAACTCCGCTTGGGATCAACACAACAGCTGTATCTTAGTATCTCCGCCCCCCGTCCCCCCTCGCAAAATAGTGCATTTTCCATGTTTGGGTATAGATCTTAAACAGCAGGATCAAATTGTGGGTGCAAGTTTGCTGCAGTTGGGAAATACAGGCTAAACCTTATGTATACTCTAGCTCCTTGCATGGCTGTGGTGAGAGGGGTCCATTCTCAAACTCCACCCCAAGGCTCAGGCATTAAAACAGGGAACTATAGCACCCCTTCTATACAGGATCCGGCTTTCAGATGACATACCTGTCACCTGAAAGGTATCGGTGCTTAGTGGTGCATAAACTGTGCAGTAAAAGGCTCCTGTAACTGGCTAGGTGTAGCAGAATCATCAGAACAATGCAACTAAACCCCCTGCCTTCCTGTTTGCCTGGTATCCATCTTATTCATGCTTAAACATATATCATGATCTACCTCTAGGCTTGTGAGAAGAGAACATGCCTTACTGAAATTTGTATAATGCATAAATACCTGGCAAATTTGATAGCAGCCTTTATTTCATGGTGCCATCACTATGCACCTGCTTGGAAATTAGCTCATTTTAGTATATATGTATGTAAGTTTCTATTAGATTAAGTGTTTTTGTATATGCGTGTGAATAGTGTGTTTCTTAATAAGGGGTTATGTGTATCTGGGTGTCGGATGGGTGTGTGGGTACGTTTGTGCTTCTGTGTGCTATGTTTCAGATTTTGGGTAATTTTATATACATTTTGTATTTGTTTGCTCTTGTATCTGTTATTTTGTGTGCCTGTCTGTATTTCTATGATGTGAGTCATTTACGGGTGGGTGTCTGGTTGAGGTATGAGTATTTGTCCTGGTATGGTCGGAGTGGCTGTTTTGCAAAGCACAGTATATAGTGCTGGCCGCCAAGCACGTACAAACCATTTTCTTTGCTGTAAACCTGCAGTTGTGGTGTTAGCGGTCTCCTAGGCGAGCTCTTTATCACTACTCCTCCCTCTCAGCTAGCAGGTACCCATTCAGTGTGCTGTTACTGAAGCGTTTCTGTTTGTCTGGCATGTAAATGGCCTACTTAAAGGAAAGTATCACTTAGCACAGAGCACTTATGTAAAATCCCTGTATTTTCATTCTGCTCAGGTAGCATTGTGATGTTGGCTTTAAAATTGTGAATTCCACATACAGAGGTCTAAATTGCTTCATCTAAGGACAACAGTGAGTGAGCAACATCAGGGAAGGCTGTCAGTGCCATATGACATTTTACCCTAATTACCATTCCCCTTTATGAGCAGGGCATGCTGTAGCACTGCAATGCATGCTGGGTACGTGTTCGTACATTTGACTACTGTCTCATTACTGGTAAACCACTCTTTGATCTTTACACATCTCCAGCCTGTGCTGTAATAGAAGTCACTGTTGCTCAATGAAAATCACCTGGAGCTTCGATTTCAATAGTGACCGCATTATACAAGATTACTTTAGTGGGCACCCGATGCAAGATTACCAGCAGAGATCACCTCTGTGCATCAGGTAGGGTTGCCAAAAGAGATATAAATAATGACTTTATCAATTCGGAATGCCTCTACATGTGTAATATATAACAGCCATAGATGCAATGCCTTTGCCACCAAGATAATTGTAATAAGTATCCCGAATAACTCATCCATTTTTCAATCAAATATCAGCTTTAAGGGTATTTTGAAAATGCAATCATTTTTCTCCAAACATTAGCTTGTTCTTTTTTGTTAATCCATCTTTCTGATGGCGTACTACATAAAACTGTCTCACATAACACAATTCTGTGTCTTCCGTATGTGTTACAGTGTCATATGTTGAGACACACCGTTGACACCTATGGAAAATAGAGAGCATAGTTTTGCATAACAAGCTTTCTTTCTATTTGTAATACACAAGTCGAACAACAAAGTGCATACATAGAACTAAAGAAATGCATGGTCAACTGTGGTAACGCATTAGTTTTAAAGTGTAATAACATTGTCATGTTATATGTTTTGCTCTAGGAGATATAGCTTGATCCAACCACAAGTAATCTTTCATAAAAGGATTTAACAATAAGGGATTTACGTTTTCCTCTGTGTGTTGCTTTCCACATTTCATTTCTGCTCTGTATGATGACAACTATACATGGCCTCTGCATATATTGTTCACCCTTTCTTTAAAAAGCTACTCCAAGTGCATGTTTTATGTTTCGGATCCATGGCAACCCATATGCATATTAAAAGCAGCTCCAGAGGGGGTGTTTTGGGTGTGGCACCCCCTAATAAATGTGTGTAGTTGGTTCCAGGGTACTCCAGTCGGCCTAGCAGTGGCTGTGGTCAGGTTTCCACTCAGATTAGCAGCCCTCATAACACACACACACCCACCCACACACACACATACACACACACACACGCACAATAAAACGTTGCAGAGTTTGTATACACCCACCCCTCATCTTTCCTCTCACACAAAAGAGGTCAAAAATTAACAAAGGACTGTGATGGCTCTTATGTGGAGCAGTAAAGACTTTTAAATTGTATTACAGACAACACCACACAATTCCACACCACACAATTCAACACCACCCAACATAATTACACTTCATAATACCTCTGAATGCAACATGACTTAACTTCACATAATTCCACTCTACTGAATACCATATTAATACGACCCACCAAAAAACACTCTATGCCACATAGCAACAATCCACATAAATACACTCCACACCATGCCACATAATTTAAATCACCATAATGTCACTCAGCCTCACAGAGTTCCAAGCCACACGATTCAACTCCACACATTTCCATTTCACACCACAATATTCAAAACCAAACCACATTTTCCAACTTAACAACACAATTACACAACACACCACTTACTGCGACAAATTTAAGCAACACACAGCATAATTAAACTCCATTAAATACCACTCCACGAAACAAAATACCATTCAACATAATTGCACACCATGACACACATTTCCCCTCCACATCATTCCAGAACACTCAATGCCACATACTTACTAACCACAAAATTCAACTGCACACCATACCACATAATTCAGCTACATAAATCAACTCCACACCACACAATTTCAGAACTAACAATTCCAATCCAACCCACATAAGTCCATTCCACACCACATACATTCACTCCACTCTATAACACATGGCTAAAAGCATTGTCATTTACAGCGCCAATAGCTCTAACTCTCACAAAAGCAAGCCCTATTGGCTTTGCCAATGCTTGTTTTTTACAGTGGCAAGACAGCAGCGCTCAGCATCTGCCTTCAGTTTCAGCCCACCAGACACCAGTTGGCACTCTACCATGGGACGATAGCTCAGATCCTGCACAAGGCAGATGCATGACTGCATAGCCCTCCCACCCCTCCTGTTATGTGCTGGCCTTCGTATGGTCTTATCAACGGCTTCAAAGGCCTCCCTCAGTGTGAAATAAAAGTTCATTGTGTGCCCAAACTAGCAGGGTCCACCTTCCTTGTTCAGTCACCATTCTGTGGACATACTGTTCGATATGGGCAGGCCCAGCCAACAGCAGTTAACTGCAGCCAGTGGTCATCTGAGCACACTCAGCATGTTGATCTTTGAGTTACAGGGTCAGATGTTCAGCCATTCTCCCTGATTCTGTGTATAATTTACTGAGGGCTACTCAGAACTCAATTAGTCATGTCTTCCATCTTTGGCTGTCATGCCACACTTTGTCAGAGGTAATACTAACTTCTTTCTCACTAAAAGCACCTCTTTACGTAGACTAGGAACATCATCTGTTCTGATCATCTTGCCTCGTGCCAGTGTACAGCATTGCCTTAATGTAACAGCTGCAGCCTTGTTCTCAGTGGTGTCTGCCACATACAAAAAGTGACGGGCGGTTGGAGGGGGCACGGGAGGGGTAGCACAGGAGGGGGAGAGCCGGGAAGAGTTTAATAATAAAAAAAGGAATACTTTCCTGAACCATCCGGCTGCGTCGCACCTCAGTGTTCTTCTTCTGTTCTTCTTCCTGCTTCCAGCAGTCCCTGGGACAGCATCACAGACTCCCTGTACAATCCCTGCGCTGCTCTCATGCTCTGAGAACAGCGCAGAGATTGGCCTGAGCGTGAGCGGGCTGAAACAACGCTTGCCCAGGCACAGGGAGTCTGTGCTGTTTCTCTAACCCAGCTGTTCGGAGAAACCTCAGTGTGCATGTGTGTTTACAACACATGCACACTTGGAAGTGCACATACCACTCTTCCTCCCCCTCCCACGCCACAGCCCGCTCCTCCCTACACTTGCTAGTTGAGCCTGCAGGTGAAAAATAAAATAATCTTAGAATGTAGTTTTATTTTTCAGCTGCTGGCTCTGAGCCAGTGGGGCAACTCTCCTCTGCCAATGCGGAGGACCCGCCCTTACATGTTCTCATTGTCCTGATAACTGCACTTTTAGATGCTGCCTTTCTTGCACATCTGGGTTCTTGAGACAAGAAAGTCTTCATTAGCTTGTTCAGCTAAAATGTTTACATTCTTGTTAAATGGAAGGACATCTTTTCTCATAATCTCAGTCTCCGACAACTATGTAGTTGCTTTGTTTCATTTATTAAATGTAATAGTGTAAACCAGTGTTATCCTATGTGAGGGGTGACCTTGCAACAGTAAAAAACGACTTTGGAGGTTTCTCAGTGCCAGGACATGTAAAACACTAAGGGGCTGATTACGAAGTAGGGCAGACGCCACCGTGTCGGTCTGAAACCGACCATAGGTAGGCGGTTCGGACCTCGCAATTCAAAACATCTATTTCAGTATTGCAACTTGTGCAGTGGGCGGAAAAGGCCCACAGCACAAGCTCCTATAGTGAAATTGATGTTTGCAAACATTCCTGCACCATGTGGCAGGCACCCCATGGTGCCTGCCCCAGGATGCAGGGATGTTTAGGGGGCACCATAGATGCCCCCCAGGCCACATAACCGGGGGCCGGGAGGGAAGGGGTCCTACTACAGGCCTCCAAAGTCATTTTCCAACAGCCTTTCCCTGTCAGAAAGGTCGACATGGAAATGACATCATAATCCCGACGGCCGAGCCGCATTCATTGGGTGATTATGAGCATTTCCGATGCTCCGACGGGCTCAAGGAGCCCGCTGGATCAGCAGTGGACGGTCCCCCCTCCTGATGTGTCTGCCTGACGCATCTTAATGCGGCGAATAGCCAGCATTGGCAGATTTGGTGTGATCAACACCGACGTGCCGTCATTGTCGGCCCCACTAACATCTCAATTAGACACTCTGTATAGGTGCCCTATTTTCAAATACCATGCATCCTGCCTACTTTACGAGCGGCTTGTAAGTATTCAAAAGAAAGGTTTCGGCCTATCAAACGATTTGTTTTGCCAAGTCGAAATTGGAGTTTAAAACCGCAAACCTAGGCTAGAGGGCCAGCCATAGGAAATTATTTACAGTGCTACTTTTAGTGGGTGGCAAAACCTGTGCTTCAGCACACTAGTAGCATTTAATAAGCAGGCTCTGAGTATAGGTGGTAACACATACTATAGATTTACAAGTAAATTAAATGTACTAATCAGGAATATACAGATTTGAAAAGGACTGCGCAAGCACTTTACCCCTGGTTAGAAGGGGAAATGTGCAGAGTCCTAAGGCCATTAAAACAGGTTCAGTGTCAGAAGTAAAAAATCTGGGGGCATACCATGCAAAGGATGGTAATTTCCAACACATTCCAATAGATATTTCACATAAAATACCTTTTGTATTGTGCACGGTTTTCTTAGCCAGCTCTGGTGATTGGTCTTACTTTTTATCAACCTCTTTTTTTTATAATTTCCTGATCCTATTCTTATCCTCTCACAGCCCTAGGAAGAGCAGACATTTTCTTGAAACACGATTCAGTGAAGCCCCGGGACATGAAAATTGTAAAAGAGTCGTTTTGTAAAAATGTCATGGCCTTCTGTGAGTGGAACAAGCTTAGTGAACCCATGGCAAGAGGGCATGTTTTAGTTAAATCAATTCAGGGCATGGAGAAATATCTCTCTATTTTAACTAGTCCCTCCGATAGTTTTTTGTATTTTCTTTTAATGAAGAAAGGCATGGCATATAGGCTACACAGTAGTATTTGAGATGGCAGTGAATGTTGTACATGAAATGGAGTTCAAAACATGAAGCATAAAGTGACATTGACAGTCTCATATGTGCAAAACTAGGTTCAACCGATAACATCTTCTCTGGGTCTTGTGGGCTCAAAAGTCTCTCCCCTATGGACATTCCAGTGCCACCAAATTTGCATCCATTTGTTCAGGCACCCCCTGGCTTCATAGATGTACTTCTCCATCACCATACATTAGTACATGTCCTTGCCCCAGTCAGCCACACTCGGCAGGTTCTGTGCCTTCCACAATCGGGCAATATTTCTTTTCGCAACCATCCTCCCAAAGTGACCCATGTTCCTTCCCTGGAGTTTAAGTCAGTAGGGTCCCATATATTCAACAGTGCCAATTTAATATTACAGTGGATCTGTTCACCACCGCTTACTCCATCTGATGTACCACCCCCTCCCAGAAGCTCTGTATCACTGCCCATTCCCAGAGTGAATTAATAAAAGTCCCCTCCTGACCACAATTTCGCATGCAGCTAACATCCATCGAGTAGCTCATGCTAACCATCAGGAACCCCAACAAGTAGGGTGCAGCCGAGAGGAGATGACCACCTCCGGGGAGAGGCCACTCCTGCCTGCCATTCTTCATCTTCTAGACCGGACACACCGTGGTCCCATTTGGCTCTCAAGCGGGTCAAGGGATCCGCCATATTGTAATGAGTTTTTTGTAGATGAGTGAAATAGCCTTTTCCGGTAGGTCACCGTCTAAGATCCTATCCTCGAGGGGAGAGGATCCAGGGAGCTTACTACCCCTGGGAAGCACAGCTAGTAGGGCTTGTCTAATTTGGAGATATTTGAATTATTCAGACTGGGCCAGGTCATATTCTTTCTGTGACCGGGTCAAGGGGACCATGTCAGCCGACGTCCATAAATCACCCACTTTGGAGAGGCCTTTGCGATCCCACCTGTCGAAGCCCTTTGAGTGGATCAGTTGCCCCAATTGTTCACTGTACCAGAGTGGCGTGGCCTGTGAGATTTTTCCTTCCCAGCCCAGACTCCTAGTCACTACCCTACACATGCACCGCGTGTCCAGTAGGTCCGGCAAGAGCCGGTTTCAAAGATCGTACATATAGAGCACACTCAAAGCCGCCACCCGGAAGGAGCCACCTGTCGATCTGAAAAGTGGGGTCCCCCTGTCGTCTGTACATGCATTGGTTGATTGCTGCATGTTGCGATGCCCAATAGTACCTCCTAATGTCCGGAAGCCCAAAGCCCCATCATATCATCCTAACGTGAGCTTGTGTGTTGCGATACGAGGTGGTTTACCCTCTCACAGCAAGTCCCGAATGATAGCGTCGATGTCTTTGAAGTACGAGGTGGTGACCGGAAGTGGGGTATTCTGCAATGCATATATGAGTCTGGGAAGAGACATTATTTTGAATAGAGCTGCTTGTCCCAGAAGGGTCAGCGGGAGCGATATCCAGTGGTGGACGTCCGATTTAAGATACTCTAGGACTGATAGTTTTGTAATAACTCCTTATAGACTAAACTGGCTCCACCATCTCATGGCATTGGTTTGTTTTACAAGCAGAGGTAAGAGGTCCTTGTGGCTGCGATGATAGAGCACTTCAACAAAAAAAGAGAGGTCTGGTCAGTCACAGGACTGCCACAACTTTGGAGCGAATGATGGAAGGGTAACACACTCACTCAATTTGAGTAGGAAAGCCCTCACACACCGACCTGGTCAGTGTCATGCTTCATCATCGGGCCCCACCAAAGAGGCCGAGTGCCTCTTTGGTGTGCTGCGACGCCAGAAAGACTGCGGAGCTGGTCGTGTGGGGAGGGCGTGATGTGAGTTAAATATAATTAAAAGTGCCTAGGAGGGTATCTAAAAAAGTTTTTTAATGAGTGATCCCTAAGACACAGGTAAGTGGTATATGTGTCTGAATTTACGTGCCAAGGTTGTTAGGATTTGGTTAAATTCAGCTAAATACCACACAGTTAATTAATCAGTCAACATGTTTCTGCCATACTAGTGGTATACATTCACCAAGGCATTCTTCAGGACTATACCCCGGCGGTATGGACACTCTAATAGTCCACCCTAACCTGGGGACGTGAAAGTGAAAAAAGAAGAAAGTGAAAAAAGTGCTTAAAATTAGAAGAGCGTGATGCTCATTCTAAAGAAAAAGCCCCAAATTCAGGGGTATTTCAGCACCTGTGGAGAGAAGATATACAAACAAACACACATGGACATACATACAATTAGTATACGCCATTGCGAATTATCATAGTGCTCCATAGATGGTGGCAAACATTAGTGTGCCCATAGTAAACGCTATTTTAAGCACCATCCAAGTAGCCCTTTGGGGATGTTTAGCGTTAAACTCTGGGAGGTGAAGTGCTAGAGGTGTTTAAAACTACAGTTGTAGAAGGGGGAATAAAAACACGATATGAATTCTCCTTATAGGAGGGATCAATTGACCAAGAGGTCGGTGACCCCCCTAAGATGGTAAATATGGTTGATATCTCACTTTTAAAGAGGGCGCTACTAGCACCATGGGTCTCGGGTCAGCGCATTTAAACTCACTCTGCGGCCCCGCTCCCCATCGTCGGGGTCCGGTTCCGAGGATTTCTGAAGGTTCAAAAGCGGGTTGTGAGCGCTGAGGGCGTGAGTTTTCATTACCGGCAGGACGGTTATCCCGATCTCCACGAGCTAAGTACCTGAACGCTTTGGAAGCAATGCCATCTAACTCTTTTCCTTTTCAGGATGTGCCAGGCGCGCTCCAATCCCCCTCCCGAGACCCATGGTGCTAGTAGCGCCCTCTTTAAAAGTGAGATATCAACCATATTTACCATCTTTCTCTTTTTTTGTTGAAGTGCTCTATCATCGCAGCCACAAGGACCTCTTACCTCTGCTTGTAAAACAAACCAATGCCATGAGATGGTGGAGCCAGTTTAGTCTATAAGGAGTTATTACAAAACTATCAGTCCTAGAGTATCTTAAATCGGACGTCCACCACTGGATATCGCTCCCGCTGACCCTTCTGGGACAAGCAGCTCTATTCAAAATAATGTCTCTTCCCAGACTCATATATGCATTGCAGAATACCCCACTTCCGGTCACCACCTCGTACTTCAAAGACATCGACGCTATCATTCGGGACTTGCTGTGAGAGGGTAAACCACCTCGTATCGCAACACACAAGCTCACGTTAGGATGATATGATGGGGCTTTGGGCTTCCGGACATTAGGAGGTACTATTGGGCATCGCAACATGCAGCAATCAACCAATGCATGTACAGACGACAGGGGGACCCCACTTTTCAGATCGACAGGTGGCTCCTTCCGGGTGGCGGCTTTGAGTGTGCTCTATATGTACGATCTTTGAAACCGGCTCTTGCCGGACCTACTGGACACGCGGTGCATGTGTAGGGTAGTGACTAGGAGTCTGGGCTGGGAAGGAAAAATCTCACAGGCCACGCCACTCTGGTACAGTGAACAATTGGGGCAACTGATCCACTCAAAGGGCTTCGACAGGTGGGATCGCAAAGGCCTCTCCAAAGTGGGTGATTTATGGACGTCGGCTGACATGGTCCCCTTGACCCGGTCACAGAAAGAATATGACCTGGCCCAGTCTGAATAATTCAAATATCTCCAAATTAGACAAGCCCTACTAGCTGTGCTTCCCAGGGGTAGTAAGCTCCCTGGATCCTCTCCCCTCGAGGATAGGATCTTAGACGGTGACCTACCGGAAAAGGCTATTTCACTCATCTACAAAAAACTCATTACAATATGGCGGATCCCTTGACCCGCTTGAGAGCCAAATGGGACCACGGTGTGTCCGGTCTAGAAGATGAAGAATGGCAGGCAGGAGTGGCCTCTCCCCGGAGGTGGTCATCTCCTCTCGGCTGCACCCTACTTGTTGGGGTTCCTGATGGTTAGCATGAGCTACTCGATGGATGTTAGCTGCATGCGAAATTGTGGTCAGGAGGGGACTTTTATTAATTCACTCTGGGAATGGGCAGTGATACAGAGCTTCTGGGAGGGGGTGGTACATCAGATGGAGTAAGCGGTGGTGCAACAGATCCACTGTAATATTAAATTGGCACTGTTGAATATATGGGACCCTACTGACTTAAACTCCAGGGAAGGAACATGGGTCACTTTGGGAGGATGGTTGCGAAAAGAAATATTGCCCGATTGTGGAAGGCACAGAACCTGCCGAGTGTGGCTGACTGGGGCAAGGACATGTACTAATGTATGGTGATGGAGAAGTACATCTATGAAGCCAGGGGGTGCCTGAACAAATGGATGCAAATTTGGTGGCACTGGAATGTCCATAGGGGAGAGACTTTTGAGCCCACAAGACCCAGAGAAGATGTTATCGGTTGAACCTAGTTTTGCACATATGAGACTGTCAATGTCACTTTATGCTTCATGTTTTGAACTCCATTTCATGTACAACATTCACTGCCATCTCAAATACTACTGTGTAGCCTATATGCCATGCCTTTCTTCATTAAAAGAAAATACAAAAACTACTAGCACCATGGGTCTCGGGTCAGCGCATTTAAACTCACTCTGCGGCCCCGCTCCCCATCGTCGGGGTCCGGTTCCGAGGATTTCTGAAGGTTCAAAAGCGGGTTGTGAGCGCTGAGGGCGTGAGTTTTCATTACCGGCAGGACGGTTATCCCGATCTCCACGAGCTAAGTACCTGAACGCTTTGGAAGCAATGCCATCTAACTCTTTTCCTTTTCAGGATGTGCCAGGCGCGCTCCAATCCCCCTCCCGAGACCCATGGTGCTAGTAGCGCCCTCTTTAAAAGTGAGATATCAACCATATTTACCATCTTAGGGGGGTCACCGACCTCTTGGTCAATTGATCCCTCCTATAAGGAGAATTCATATCGTGTTTTTATTCCCCCTTCTACAACTGTAGTTTTAAACACCTCTAGCACTTCACCTCCCAGAGTTTAACGCTAAACATCCGCAAAGGGCTACTTGGATGGTGCTTAAAATAGCGTTTACTATGGGCACACTAATGTTTGCCACCATCTATGGAGCACTATGATAATTCGCAATGGCGTATACTAATTGTATGTATGTCCATGTGTGTTTGTTTGTATATCTTCTCTCCACAGGTGCTGAAATACCCCTGAATTTGGGGCTTTTTCTTTAGAATGAGCATCACGCTCTTCTAATTTTAAGCACTTTTTTCACTTTCTTCTTTTTTCACTTTCACGTCCCCAGGTTAGGGTGGACTATTAGAGTGTCCATACCGCCGGGGTATAGTCCTGAAGAATGCCTTGGTGAATTTATACCACTAGTATGGCAGAAACATGTTGACTGATTAATTAACTGTGTGGTATTTAGCTGAATTTAACCAAATCCTAACAACCTTGGCACGTAAATTCAGACACATATACCACTTACCTGTGTCTTAGGGATCACTCATTAAAAAACTTTTTTAGATACCCTCCTAGGCACTTTTAATTATATTTAACTCACATCACGCCCTCCCCACACGACCAGCTCCGCAGTCTTTCTGGCGTCGCAGCACACCAAAGAGGCACTCGGCCTCTTTGGTGGGGCCCGATGATGAAGCATGACACTGACCAGGTCGGTGTGTGAGGGCTTTCCTACTCAAATTGAGTGAGTGTGTTACCCTTCCATCATTCGCTCCAAAGTTGTGGCAGTCCTGTGACTGACCAGACCTCTCTTTTTTTGTTGAAGTACATTTAACCGGGGATTGAGAGAGTGTCCCTGATTCTCCCTACCTCTCCCTTTGTTGATACATGCAATGATAGAGCTCCACAGGATACCCCACATTTTATTCTTTTATGTAAATATTTTTCTCATCCTAGGAGACTGTTTCTTAAACCTTTTTTAAAAGACTTGAGATTTAGGCATACTCTTTTTGCTTTATTGTATTTGCAGCTTCTGCCCAATGTTTGCACGCTTTTTGTAGTAATGAACTCTAGATGTGACTGATGGCTGTTACGACTTTTGTGATTTTGCACATAGTTGGACATGTTGTTTTAAATGAATTGTTGTTTTTATATTTCTGTCTTTTTATCTTTGTTGGCTGTGACTACTGCTGAATAAAGATTATTCATTCTTTCATCGTACATGTTAATTATCACACCCATAAATACTGAGCACCTTGTTAAAAGGTTGCATGAGATAACAGGCAACTTTTAATGTGGCTCAGAGTGTCTGAGTACCTGGTTACATTTTGCTTATTTTTATAATGCAAAATAGATGGCTTGCGACCTCAACTGTGTAATATTGTTGGAAACAATATACAAATGTGGCCCAATACTTCTGAGAACACCATTTCAAAAAGTTGGTATTGTTCGTTCCCAAGCACCAAAAAGTTATCTAGGTGTCCCCTCGGTCACAAACTAATCCAGGGCTGGACTTAGAACACAAAAATGCCCTGACAATTCTATCAGATTGGCCCCTGGTAGAGGGGGAGGGGTCAAGGAATGGGCAAGGGTTCTAGCATGAAGCACTGCTGCTAAACTAAACCGGCACCCAGCACTGCTGCTTTTGTTACTGGGGGCCAATATTGCAGCACTGATGCAAAATAGACCCCCAGTAACAAAATAACGTCCCCCAGTGCTTCAAATCCAGCCCCCACTCTTCCAGCCCACCGCCGAAACGCCTAATGCCTGCTACAGCTAGCTGGAACTAAATGTCAGAGGAAATCTCATTTCAACTTTTGACCTCCAACTGGTGGGATGAGGGGTTGGAACGTCATGAGCAAAAGTGTTGGCAATAATTGAGTAATGTAAATTATATTCACGTTTAACACCTTAGCTGCGTGTAAACATTTCTCCCCAGTGCTGCGCTGTCCATTAGAACTAGTGCTGAATGGACGTTCAATGGTCGTGCGCAGCACTGGGGAGGTAGCGCTGCTGACGACCATTGACCGTCAGCAGCACTTAAGGGGTTAAACTAGCAGAAACATTTGTAACTTGTGTTGGGTACAAGTTGATTAAAAAGTAAGGTGTGAGTCAAAGGTTTGATTTCACACTGTTAGCCGCAGCTCCCTGGAAGAGTGGCCCAAAGAGAAACCAATGGTTTGCGCAAGACGGTTATATGACACGTAGTGGAAGCGGGCTCTGAGTGAACTTAATTGAAGAGCTGAGTGTTTACAGCTGAACTACAGTCACGTACATGTGTTTGTTTTCCGAATACATCTTACAGACTGGAATATATGTGCAATATGTAACACAAACATGGACATAATGCAGGCCCCTGCAGTACATGGGATGGCTCAGATCTTCATGGGGTCCTCAACCTTTAGAGGGCCCCCAATTCAGCCCTAGGTCAATGTGCACCTGTGAGCTATGGGAGCCTAAGGGGCCCTCATCACATTCTGCGGGGTGGTATCATGTTGCATTTGCCACTGAGCACAGTTTAATAGGTACTGTTGGGCCTATTTAGGAGCGGAGTTGTGTCACTCTTGCACCACGCAAGGTGGTGCAAGAGAGACGCAAGTCCTAAATGAGATGTATAAAGCCATGCAAGGCCACTTCGCTTGGACTATGGGCTCCATAAATCTGGATTAAAGCAACACAGCGCAAATCGCTGTGTTGCCTTCCTCTGCCCGGGGAAGGTGTTCCATGGGCATTGTGTGGGAGTTTCCAAACAACTCCCGTGGTTTTTTTAACCCCTTCTATGCTCATGACGAGCTCAGCTCGTCATGAGTTACGCCTCTCGTACACTCATGACGAGCTGAGCTCGTCATGTAACGCGGGTTTTTCAAAAACCCAGCGCACAGCCGGAAAACCGCTAGCGCGCAAGGTGTTAAGCAATGCCAGATTTACCAGAACTGATAAACCTGGGAATGCACCAAAAAAAATAAGCCTTCCCAGGTGAGGCATAACGAGGAGAAATATCTGTATTTCTCCTTTTTACTTCATCTTTCTACGTGCGCAGCATTCTGCCATACTAACTTAAGTACGAGGCATTCCTGCCCTTTCCCTGTCACGCAGCGTGGTCGCTTGTGCACCGCGTGATAAGCTCGTAATAGGCCCCTGAGTGTGAATCTTTGTTGTCAATGGTATAAGGATCTCCAGAGAGAGACTGAGGAAAACGAAACATGCCAGTCAAGTCCCGAGCTGAATTGCCCATACCCTTGGTGAACAAAACACAATCTGGGGTGCATAGATAGAAGCAGCGGTCAAAATGGGCGGGAGTCTGAGGGGCATGACATGGCACACTTTTTACATTTTATAAAAAACAGCTCCCTGATTTTTGTGAAGAGACAACTGTCCCAGGGCGGTTAATGCCGAGAGCTGAAATGCTTCCGCTAAAATGTAAGGCAAGGCTTCTCCTTTGCTGTGAAATCGAGGGAGGGGCAGACACCTAAACAAGCTTTCTTGCCTTCTTGACATGGTGCCTGTTTGCTTGAAAAAAATGTAAATATGCACAACTGTTTAATATGCAAATGTAAAGGTTGCTTGGAAGCCCTTATTGGCTTTAATTGATAGAATCACTTGAAGCTTCCTGATGATGCAGATTTATTCTTTTCGAGTGGTATTGCTAGGAAGTTACCAGCTGAGCTTTGAAGTATGAGCATTTATTTATTTATTTTATTTATTTATTTGCGGGTTTGCATCGCGCTAGATTCGACTCCCGGAGGAGTATCTCTGCGCCTTTGGCAGCCACAACAACAAAGGGGGAGGAAAACCAGGTAGAATGTATGCTAAAATTGGAACAAAAAAGTTATAAAACAATCTTCACTATGTACAGTTGGGTGTTACTAAAATCTGTATTTTGCATCACTTTTATAATCTTAAACCTTTTTGCGTATTTTATAGCAGCCTATCTTATACTGTGTGTAATGCAAGATTAAAATAAGGACTTCATGTTCACAGTGCTTTATGTCACAGGCTGGGACTTAGTGAAACAAGTCACTATTCTCCACTGCGCCAACCAGGATTCAGTTCTGTGGCTCTCTGGTTACAGACACAGATCTCTGCAATGCATTCACTAATAGAGGTTTCATGATGGAAGATAGTGAATTTCCCACTGATTAATTTAAGTTGCATTTATTTTTCATTATATAATATGTAGTCACCTGAAGGTGAAAGACTGAAAAATAAGTTACAGAATAGTTTGTTTTTAGCCACGCCTTGAACCCTGCCCCTATGCTCACCCACCCCACCACTTTGCACACAACATCACAGTTCCCATATTTTATTTAATGCATTTCAATAAAAGCAATCTAGCCTACCACACCGTCTTCTCTGTACGAGTGTTTGTCACAAATGGGGAATGAAATGTACTTTGTCTTAGAATGTGCATCAAACTGATCTTTGTAGATCCAGCATGCTGGGCAATGTAATAATGTTTATTATTATCTTGGTTATTCTTGAGCTTTAAAGTCACTAGATTGGCAATCTGTTTCACTATTTAAAAATTGTTTATATAGTAATAAAAATGCTGTCGCTGTAGAATCTTGTGTCTGTTCCTGTATTTACGTTAAATCTGACAATAAAGACACACAACACATGCATTGCTGTATGTTGTAATATAGAAGCGTTGGGGTTGCGTCACTATGTTGGCACAACTCCAACGCAAAATCGAATTAGTTAAATATTGTACTGCATTCAAATGTACTCATGATACACCTGCTAAACCTATGTGTGAGGTCTAAAAATCGGATATCACTTCTTGTGACGTCACTTCCTGTGTGATCATGGGTTGGGGTACCACTTCCTGTGATGTCATGCGCTGTGACGTCATGTACCATCATGTCACTTGCACACTGCCTGACTTGGCTAGTCCCACTCCTTGTGTTTTTTAGGACATTGGCCCTGGGTGTACATGTTTGTGCTGTGCTATTATACGTCGAGAACTCTTCTTTGCTCGCAGACGGAGTGAGGCAGAGATGTCTCCACATTTCCCTGAGGGTTTTGTCTGAAGTTTTCCTGTCACGAAGGTGCGCGGGTATTCTGCGAACGAGACGGAAATCATTGCGGTGGCTTTGCTCTCTTTATCTGGAGCCGGGAGGAGGGAGGAAGGGATTAGTGGGATACGGCGATCCCCTTCAGTCCTTGCTTACAGCAAACACGAAAAGATCCGTGCATTGTCATGTTAATTCACTCATTCCTTTCACCCTTCCCCAGCTCGTGAGATATTGCACCAATGACCAATCTGGGAAGAATACGCAATTGTCTCCTCACCTGGCTGGTGACCATCGCTCCTTGCACACTGCAGGACTCAAGACAAGAAGCTGAGAATTGGAAGAGCGTTCATAAATAGTGGATTTAAAAAAAATCTTTTTGTTTCCTGACAAACGGGGCTCAGCGTGTGCAAACTAATCCAATGCACTTGCATTTGTTTTCACTTATTCGACTTTTCCTGTATGACTTCTGCTGCACGATAGTTAGCATTGTTAGCTGCCTTACGAAATTACTTGCTAATTATTTCACTTTTGAATGACGGAGAACTTGTGCACAATGGACAGAAACTGTAATGCCAGGAATTTGACTACTTTTAAATGTTAATAAAAGTTATCATTGGAAAAAGAAGAATCTTCAGAAGTGTGCGGCAAAGCAATATGCAAAGGCAAATGTTTCGTCTTCCTGGTCCACATCTTCTCTCGTCTATTTGGTTCTTCTTGTTGATACCGTTGCTCTTCTCCTCCTTCTTCTTAATCATCTTCTTCTTCATCACTATTATTATTATAATTATTATAATTATTATTATTATTATTATTATTATTATTATTATTATTATTATTATTATTATTATTAATAATAATATTATTATTAATATTATTATTATTACCCATACTCCAAAACAAGCAAGTCTGAAAGCAAGAATATAAAATAAGAAAGTGTGTGTATATATAATAATGGGCCTGGAGACGGAGGGGTCACTTTCTAGGAGAATATTCTTCACTTAGGAATTACCTGACCCCGATGCAAATTAAGATGATGCATAGCAGACACGTCTCACACTTAAAATGATTCAGACTTCATTTGTGGGAACTCAGTCCCTTTTTGGGCACAGAGCGAGAGGTGACACTTACTTTCCTCCTTGACAGTCAGACAGATCAGTGCGCATGCGGAATCCAACATGCTTCCACAATGTCACTTACAGTGCTCATTGTGAACTGACAACGTTCAACTTCCTATGGGCAGACACGAGAACTGATAACAAATGTTGGCACGGATTATGTTAACTTTGACTGACAGAGAAATATGGCTCCTGGAATGGACTGAACTCTTAGATGTTTGCCACTTTTCAGACTGTCAGAGGGACTCAGACCTACCCTAACCTCTGCTCATCTGTGAGTTTTGAAGAAATACTCTTTCATTCTACTACATCACCGCAGTGGCCATAAATATCAGATTCTGCTTAATGTTTTGTTTGGAGGATTCCCCTATATCTTCAGCCACCTCGCCACATTGAACTGGCCAGGGCTTTATTGTTATTGAGGCTGGACCACTGTAACACTTTTTCATTATAGTACCTTCAAGAAAGAGACATTGAAGCTCCAAAAAGTGCAAAACCAAGGGGATAGATTTTGCCTCAACCTAAATAATTAATCTCATGTTAGGCCAGCCTTCCAGGATTTTTATGTGCAACATTGTAAGGCAGAGATAGATATGGCTGAACCATTTACAGACCTATTTTCAAACTATAAAGCAAGTGCAACTCTTGATCTATCAAGGCAAACCTAATTGCTCAGGCCAGATTTAAGGGCAAGTGCCACATACCTAGAGAGTTTGATCTGACATCTGGACATTCAACTCTGGAACTTCTTGAAATTTCCAAAAATCAATAGCTTTCAAGAAACAAACTGAAACCAAGCATCTCCACTGAGGCTTCGTATCCAGATGTAAAAATCATTGGGACTACACAACCCTGAAATGGGACATCATCGGGCTCCTAGAATTCCTTTCCATGCTCAAAGAAGCGTGTCACCCCCTGACTCCTTGAACCCTAGGAATTTACCCCTCCTGGTCCTATTGAAAATAGGGAAATCATGGTGCACAAGTAAGGGTTTGGTGGATCCATTCATCATAACCAACACGCACCCCACAGACACCCAGGCCATAGAGGGAGGAGTGGAAGTCCTGAGTCCCCGTGTACATATCACCCACGTATCAACAGATACCCAAGCAATGCAAAGAGAAGTGCTCAGGTCAGCGAACTAAGTGCCTTCCTTTGAGTATGAGCTCTCTTCTTAGCTAGCACGAAGCAAAATACTGTGGTAGCCGCACAGATGGAATCTGAAGCCTCCTTCGCCTGCTTATCAGAAAAATAACGGTTGCAGGCTTTTCAACGTCCCTGTCTGAAAATCAGGCAATACTGCATCACTTCCTGTTTGTGGGAAGGTCACAAGAAGGGGAGGGTTAAGCCTCTAAAGTCTGTCAGAAGCACAGACCCAGAGCATTTGCAACACTGTATCCACCAGGAGTGAATGCCCCAGGAGACCTCTGCCATTTGGCATTTCTGGACCTTGCAACTACATATTGATTGACTTTTCTTTGGACATATTTTAGTAAAGCAGGGTACCGAGGAATGCACATCTGCATTTAGGATTGTATCCGTTGAGACCTTGGTATTTGTCTCTGCTTTTGTTATTATATGGAGATTTGCCTGCTTCCAAATCTCAGTGTGGAGGAGATGACATTGTTTATTCAGCTTTCTAATTTCCTGACGACTGGTGGTACTTCAGAACCTAACACTCACTGCCAATCAGGGTATTTTTGGCCATCTCTCTCTCATCCTATTTAAGAAACTCAGAATATTGGCAATACCGCTAAGCAAGAAATAAAATTAACATACCTATTTCCGATCTCTCCATTGTCGTTAAAAAAACTTCCATTGCTGAGCCCTACCTCAGGAGGCGGCTCTCTGGTCATAGTCTCTCTCTCTCTGTGTTCTTGGGTATCTGGGTAATTTATTTATTTATGCATTTTTATACAGCGCCAACTTTACCTGAAGGTGTCAGAGCACTTTACAAAAGAACCAGTTACATTACATAAGGACTTCAGACTACATGAATAACATAAAATATACAATCAGATAAACTCTTAATTCACATAAGATTGGCAGTAGGTTCATACGTGTACTACAGATACTAGTGGTTAGAGTTGCATATATACAAGTTGCAAATTCACTGAAGGAAATATACAAACAGATAAACTCTGAACCCACATAAGAATGGTAGTAAGTACAGAAGTCTACCAAAGATACTAGAGATTAGAGTTAAGGGCAATTAACTGAGTGATCTGAAATGACCCAATGGTGCCTTCAGATATCACCTGTATGGAGTCTGACTGGGCACCAAAGAAAGTATCTAAGCACATTTTCTACTAGAGCTAAGGATGCACAGCTATTGAAGCTGGCCGCCCTTCCTTGAGAGCTCATCCCAAATCCGCACCTGAGATTCATGTTTTCAATGCAAACCTTTTCCATTTCGCTGCAAAAAATGTGTGTCTTTTAAGTTAAAGAGTTGTGTACAGTGCTCAAATGTCAATTTCCGAGTATTTCAAAGCACTGGATTGCATGCTGGCTCACTTCAGAAAAATATTGAGAAAATCATGTTTGATGTGTGTTGGTTTCATGTGTATAAATCACGTGACAGCATTATTCCCAGTCCAGGTTGCAAAGCCACTTCCATACTTTTCCACCGGCTTTCTGCTCGTGTTTATTTCTTTCTAAACAGGTGATGAGTTCTGTCAAACCCTGCAAAGGAGATACAAAAAAATAAACGCAGGGATGGCCTCGAGCAGTCCCACTTTCTTCTGCGCCACCCAGGGAGCAGGACTACTTGCCTCACAGGCAGATGCACCTGAAACCTGGCCACGATGCTGACAGAAAAATTGGGGGCAAACAGTTCTATTTTTCACACAACATCCTGCTACAACTGCTGGTCACGATAGATGTCTCCTTCTCTCAGAGATGAAGCTGAGAAAAATACAAAATGCAGAAAAAGAATAAAATATGTAGTACACATTTATAAATATAGTTATATCCAATTGTGGAGAGACCTAACTGTCTGATAGGATAAACATATCATTTTAAAATATGTCGGATGGTAGTACTTTTTCATAAACAGTTTTCATATTAAACCATATCTGCTGGACAGTCAAATTGAGGACAGGAAAGTGTTTTTCTTATATTGAAAATGAAAATAAAGGCGTGAATTTTAAATGCTGTAAAGCACACTGTAAAAAAAAGAACACTTTTTTCACGCTTACGTTTTTTACGGCTTCTTTACCAAAGTGAATTTCTCGTTCCCTTTCTTTGCCTATAGTCACAGACCCAGCGATGCCCATGCACCAGAAACTGGAAGTTATTTGTGTTTTTTCAGAATAGGCTACATTTGAAACTCAAAGTAAAGCTGCAAGACTGGACGAACCCTAAAAAAGTAAAACCACTGTCGAATATATAAAAAAAAAAATTATGATATACCCTAGATATAAGCGTAAGCGTTCTTGAGAGAGACAAAAAAACTATTGACTGGATTACAGAGAGTGTGACTTGATTTGAATGACAAATATTGTAGTTAATCTCATAATTGAAGAAAGCAACGCCAGTATAATGTTTAACCTTGTTTTCTGGAGCATGACTATACAACAAGGAGACGCAGGCCTATGTACAGACGCAAAAGAATCATGGTAGTATATATCCTACCTTCAAACTCTGCATGGGAGAATTGAGATTTTTGACCAATTGTCCTCTCTTAGAAGGTAACAGCAATAGGTATCAAAATACTGGATAGGGGGTTGAAAAAATCACAGCAAAAAATCACCTCAAACAGAACACTGTTTCACCGAGGTTCGAGAGATGATTGATATTTTCTGTGCACAACAAGCTGTAATAATGGGAGAAACAATCTTAGAATATTTTGTAACACTGATTCCTGACAGTCTTTTCCCTCTCATTTCTGACAAATTAGAGGAAGTCAAATCAAGCTTTTTTTTGACCTTCATAAGCTTTCATTACAAACATTTATTATCAAAAGGATTAGCTGATGTCACAAGTATGACTCACGTGATGTCATATTATTAAAAATATAGTTAAAATTGAACAACTTAACTTTTTAAAAAAAGTTCAGCTAAGATGTTACCTTGTTTTGGGGATGACTTTCATTAGATAAGATAAAACCTCATTAAATTAGTTTTCAGATGTAACATTTGATAACTTATTACAGTAATAAAATCCACGTTTAAACTACGGTAACTAATTAGCATAACATAACGTCTTTCAAAGCTGATTACAGACAGAAGTTCAGAAAAACATTCAGGCTCTCATTACAAGCGACCGGGTAATTGAGATATGTGTGGAAATCACGTTTCTCAGTTTGGGCAGTTATGTTCTCTTAAATATTTTTACATGTCTACCACATGCTTACACTTGAGGCAGCACCAGGTGGCTGGATGTAACTCAAGAACAAAGAAAAAATACAGTGTAACCTGCAGGCAAATAGAATATTTTCTTTGCACCTGCATTCCTCATTAGCTCTGCATCCCTTCCTTTTGTGGGTTGTTAGATGTACTTTTTTCTATTTTAACGAAGCGGTGATGTACTCACTCAGTGACAATGAGAGCCAAATAGATGCCTCCCCATCAAAAAATGTTGCCGCCCTTAAAGAGAAATGGAATGCTGGTAGGAACCAAGTTTTGTTTGAGCGTTTAGTGGACAAGACTGATTAGGTCCTCTAACCTCATTTTAAAAGTACAGCTGATATTATCATTGGTGAGGAAACAGTCACCACATTTGAGTCAGCCGTCCTATCACAGGTGATGTGGGGAGAGGATGTGGTGCAGCGGCCAGAGCTGCCAGCTCGGGAGCTGGGGATCTGGGTTGGCACAACATCCTGTGATTCTGATTAAATTACTTAGAGGATTATTGCGATGGCAGTCGGAGTTGCCTCTGACCGACATTGTCTCAGACTTGGGACCCACCGACCTCAGGTCGGTGGTTCCGATCACCTGATTACGAGTCGACTGATACTCACTTTTCTCTATGGGAGCTTGTGTCATGGCTGTAAATGAGACGTAATACAGGATCTTATAGTGAACTGGGTGTGTGTGTAAAACCCTGCACCCTGTGTGCACCTCATGGTGCCTGCCACACAGTGCAGGATTTTACAGGGGGGTACCCTAGTTACCCCCTTGACATCCAACCTTAGGCTGTAGGGTGAAGGGGGCCCTGCTAGTGGCCCCAAAAGTGGCTCTCTGCCAGCATTTCAGTTTCAGAAAGGCTGGCATGGAAAGGTTGTGGGAAACTGACATTGTAATCCCGATGGTGAAAACGGAGTCCCTAACGGATTACGGTGCAGTTCCAACAGTCTGGAAGACTCCGAGAGCGGTCAGAACGGAGTCAGAATGTCCGGCCTGTTTACGTTCCGATTGCTGAAACTGTAACCGGGCGATCTGATCCCAAACCAACTGTGTCTGTCGGAATGCCTCCGACCGTGGTCTGAAAGCTTTCGACTAGCGGTCGGAGGCTTTCTTAACAACATCATAATCGGCCCCTTAATCTCCTTATGCACATGGACAGCACCTGGATACCCTCATGGGTGATAAGCTGTACTATATAAATCTACAGAGAACAATTGTTGAGGGAACGGTCTCTACATTTGAGTCATCCCAAGTTGTTTCTTCAGGTGCTTTTCAGAGGTCACATATAGACAGTCTGAAACTGAAATCCCTGTAGAGCATATTGCCAGCAAACCACGGATGGACAATCCTTATTAAAGCTATAATGCATCTCAAGATCAGAAATATAGAACCAGAAATAATCTTTATATTGTTGTTTTTTCAGCATGACCAAATAGCCATGAGCAAGCATCACAATGACTGATCAAATATATTGTAAAATTCTCTATCTATAAAATGCACGTCATGAACCACTCTACGAGACCAACATATGACAATGAATTAAATATTTTCCAATCACCATACCACTCAGTTCAGGTCTTCAAAATTAAATCAGTCTGGTCAGTGGAAACATTTCACCTTGAATGTTCACAATATTGAAATTATACTTGAAAATGTTTTAACTATCTGAAAACTGAGATCAATAATAGTCAGCATGGTCACACCAGCACCCTACAATAAAAAAGAATCTGTGGTGAACCAGAATCCCAGAAATGCCAAGTTAAGGGATCTATGCACTGTATTAATTTCAGACCAGATCAAGTCTAGAAGGAACACCCCTTTCTATTCTGCCATATCTTTGCATTGCTATTGCAAAGGAGACTCCCACCTAGACTGACTATGAACCAATACACGGCGGAATGCACACAGCTAATCGACACGTGCATAGCATTTATTTCTTTGGTAGTTTTATAGAGCATTGAGTTTTTGTCTTCTGATCATTTCTGCTCTTGTGTTTTTATTGACAATGTCTGTGTGAAGACACCTTGACCAATGATCTTTATTCACTCTCCCCATCCTGCAGGGTGTTAAATTAAAGATTAGATTGATCAGAGTTGTTTACAGACATTTCCTCTAGTGTATATCATTTGAGTTCAGTTCTAGGAGTGAGTGAGTCAGTCAGTCAGTCAGTCAATAAGAAAACTTTATTTGGTTAATTACAACCATAAAAGTATACCCTATACATAAAATTGCTATTAAAACATAAACAAGATCATATTACACCACATAGAATAACACTTTCCTTCATACTAGATACAAACGTACCCCTAGGGAGGATTAGGTCAGGTCATTTTTCATCTGCATCAAATCCTTTCCAAGAGATTCCATGCCATACCATTAACCTTTACATTCATAGACTCATCCTACCCCAAATGAGCAGCACACAATATTTACTCTGTACACTTCAGGAACACCTTGACTTCACTCATAAATTTCCCCATAGCACAAGCAATATCTAGGTTCGTCATTTCAACTAAAAGGCTAGCAGCTTGCATCCTATTTCTGATCCTGTATTTTTTAAAGATCGGGCATAAAATCTCTTTTCGTAAATCTAAAAACATCATACAATCTGATAAAATGTGTACAATATCGCAATGAGTACCTAACGTGCAAGTACAGGTACCATTACTATTCAACATAACATTTTTGACCTCATTATTCCCATATCAGGGCTTTATCACCATTCGCACTTTTAGTACCTCACGTCTAAGATGGTAGCTGGGCAATCTGTCTAAATAGGGATACTGTTGGTTAGATTCCCAAGCCAGGGTCATATGCGACACCGAAACTTTCCGCGAGAGATACTCTCTATCATATGTGCGGGAAGTCTCAGCTCCCAGTGTCGAGTATATGGATAGTGGGCCAGGCGCACAACTATAAGGTTTCTTGATTAGGGTTGATCTATGAAGTTCAACAAAAATATTATAAAGTAGGGTGCTCCTTCAGGTAGCGGATCCGTCCAATCCACGAGTAACTTAATTCTTGAAAAGTGCACACATAAATAGTGTATGCATCCCTGTGTAGGGCACACCGTTGGTTCTTGATATAAGACTCCTTTCAGTTTTGTGCAAGTTGTATCATTTTATTCATTCATTCTGATATTTTCCTCATATCATGTAAACTGTTAAAGCATATTTATGCATTGTTAGGTTTCCATAACATCCTTATCATGCTCCGATGCATTTCGGGCTCGACAGCCCTTTGTCCAGTAGATCTACGTAACAAACAAGATAAAGCCAATCACTGCATTGTACATAATCCAACAAGTCACATCTTCAATAAAAAAAAATACATGCTGACCATTAGAGCGTGCATGCTTACACGGCGAGTGGTAACATGCTGTGTGGTACGTGGTGAAAAAACAATAAACGTGCAAATCGAAAGAACGGTAAGGTGAATTGGTAAACGGTTGGGGAAAACACGCTTACATACCAGAGTGCCGGAATTGATGACAGCTTTAGCTGTGAAAGTAAGAACGGAAATAGTTGAGGTAAACTTCTCGCAGCTATTAAAGTAAAAGGATCTAATAGCGGTATCGCAACCGACTTACTTAGTTTGTCTCCCGAAGCTTCTCAGTAGGGTTCGATTCAAAGTTTCAAAGAGACCGGGATAGTCGCTGGTATGAGTGACGTGTTAAGGTGAAAGGTGAATAAACATGATTGGCTCAATGGAGGTCACGTGGTAAATTGATCGTCAACAACGAACTCAACTAAACGAGTGGCGGCCATCTTGGGAGTGAAAAAAATGTGTTCGTGATAGGTGCTGTAATAAAGTATGAACATAAAAAAAGCATGGTTCAACATAAATAAACAGTGACATGTTTATATACAGGCAGCTCAAAAGAGTCAATATCGCATCAAAAGTCCACAGTTATAGTGGTTAAATAAAACAGCTAAACTCAGTCCTATCATTTAATCCAAATGGCTTCATTGATTGAAGACGGTAAATCCACGTGATTTCACGTTGTAGTAATGCTTTGTTATTGTCCTTGCCCTCGCATTTCTCTATAATTTCAAGTACCAGATATTTCAGTTGGGCAATGTTATGTTTTTGCTCCAAAAAATGTACTGCAACACTTGATTTTTCATTTTTATTTCGAATGTTCGATTTTTGTTCATAAAGTAGTACTTTGATTTTCCGTTCAGTTTCTAAGTTGTATATTTTGCCACCTGGGCACTTTAGCAGGTAAATTAAATTGGATGAATCGCAGGTAGCGTTAACAGTGAGTTTTAGGTTGTAACCCTTCATGTGGTGGGCAATAGTGTTACTTTTAATCACGTTGTTACAACTATTACAGTTCATACAGGGGCGAGTGCCTCTTGATTCTCTTTGCTCTGGTAATTCCTTAGATAATATCTCCTTTATATTATTGTTGTGTGTGTACGCAAAGATCGGCGGAGATTTAAACAGGTTTTTAAAATCAGGTTCTGACTGAAGTATCGGCCAGTGTTTCAAAATAATTTTTTTATATGTGGTACTTAGTGTTGAAAATTTAGATACCAGTACCATCCTGGTGTCCTCAGGTTTTTTGGTTCTTTTCAATGCCTGTTCTCGAGAGATCATAGATACTCGATTTTCAGCTTCTTTGATGATTTCCTCGGGGTATCCTCTTTCACGAAATCTGTTGCCCATTTCTTTGATACGTATTTGACTCTTGTTGGTATTGGAAGTTATACGTTTAGCACGTAACATCTGTGAGTAAGTGTCGTTTCAGCGAGCCCTGATGAAAACTAGTGAAGTGTAGGGTATTATTGTGATCCGTCTCTTTTCGGAATAGATTGGTTTCAAAACCTGTGGTTGATCTTGTGATAAGTACATCGAGAAAGGTGATTGATTCCTCACTCATTTGCCATATAAGTTGGATTGTATCATCGTTGGTGTTTAACATTGTCAATGCTTGTTGTAAATGTTCATTAGTATCCTTCCAAATGAAAAATAAATCGTCAATGTATCTGACGAATAATTTCAAGTTGTCAGCCCATTCAGGATTCCCATAAATGTGGGTTTCTTCGAATTCTTTCATATAGATATTTGCGTATGTTGGCGCAGCGCAATTGCCCATGGACATTCCGGATAGTTGCTGGTACCAGACTCTTTCATGTTCAAAATAGCTGTGATATAAAGTAAACAGCATCAGCTCCATTAGGAATTGTTGCATTGGGGTGTCGATATCACTGTTGAGAATGGCTTTTTCCATTGCTTCAATCCCCCCTCCATGAGGGATTGACGTATATAGAGATTTGACGTTAGCAGTGCATAGGACAAGGAGTTCCCCATCCTGTACTTTGATTTCAGCTAGTTTGACAAGGAATTCAGTAGTGTCTTTAACGTAACTTTTCATTTGTTTTACCAGCGGTTGAAGGTATCTGTCAAAGAATTTCCCCACAGGTTCGTGTAGGGAGCCCCTGGTTGATACGATCGGCCTGAATGGAGGGTCTTCAATGCTTTTGTGGATTTTTGGTGTCATCTGTATTGATGGACTTCTGGGATGTTCTACCAGTAAATATTTTTTTGTCCTCTCATCAATGATTCCCGCTTCGTTGGTTTTCTCTAGTAGTTCACTCAATGTTGCTTTAAATTGAACGGTGGGGTTAGCATCCAGCTTCATGTATGTCTCTGTCTCAGAGATGTGTTCATGTATCTTTCTTTCATACATCTGTGTGTTCAGAATCACCAGCGGCACTCTGGTATGTAAGCGTGTTTTCCCCAACCGTCCACCAATTCACCTTACCGTTCTTTTGATTTGCACGTTTATTGTAGCATTGATCTCTAACCCCCTTTCTGTGCAGAAAGCCACAAAAGAATCAAGGATCCTCTGTATCCCCATGGAGGTTTTGGACAGCAGCAGGGTATCATCTGCAAACATGATTGCAGGCACCCTGCTGCCGTTCAACTTTGGAGCGTCAGTGTATTCAATGCCGGTGAGATGGGCGATTACCCCATTGACAAAGAGGCAGAACAGGGTCGGTACCAATACACAACCCTGCCTAACCCCCCTGTCAACGGGGAATCTGTCCGTTAATTCCCCAAGCTTCCCGCACCTCACCCGGGCATAGTTGTTATGATGCAGTCTATGTAAAATTATCAGAATGTCCGGGGGGACCCCCATCTCGGCCAGAACACTCCAAAGTTTCCCTCTGGGCACTAGGTCGAAGGCGGCCCTCAGGTCCACAAATATAGTGTATAAGCTGCCACCTTCGAATATCGCTGTCCTCCAATATATAATATTCAAACGAAAAACCTGGTCCACTGTAGAGACTCCCTTCCTGAATCCCGCCTGGTATGGACTGAGGGCGCCCGTCTCCTCCACCCAGTCCTGAAGGCGATTCAACAGTATCCTACCAAACAGCTTCTGGGGCACGTCAATGAAACTGATTGGTCTGTAATTGGCTGGGAGCAGGGGCGAGCCCTTCTTAAATATAGGAACCACCTCTGCCCCCAGCCAAGTACTCGGGATTTCCATACCGTGCAGGACTGCATTAAACACAGTAGCGAGGTAGGGGGCCCAAACATCGGGCTCCTGCTTGAACAGGTCCCCGGGGAGACCGTCCAATCCTGGCGCCTTTCCAGATGTCAATCCTGCAATTGCTGCCTTAACCTCCCCCACTGTTATCAAATCCCCGTCATACTCAGCCAATCCATTACCGATGTCATTTGCAGTTTCTCCCAGCTCAGAACTATAAAGAGACTGGAAGTGTGCCTGCCACACCCCTGCTGCAATATTTGGCTATATTGCCGAATGGACGTTGCACGTTTATTGCTTTTCCACCATGTACCACACAGCATGTTACCACTCGTCGTGTAAGCATGCACGCACTAATGGTCAGGATGTATTTTTTTCATTGAAGATGTGACTTGTTGGATTATGTACAATGCAGTGATTGGCTATATCTTGTTTGTTACGTAGAGCTCCTGGACAAAGGGCTGTCGAGCCCGAAATGCATCGGAGCATGATAAGGATGTTATGGAAACCTAACAATGCATAAATATGCTTAAACAGCTTACATGATATGAGGAAAATATCAGAATGAATGAATAAAATGATACAACTTGCACAAAACTGAAAGGAGTCTTATATCAAGAACCAACGGTGTGCCCTACTCAGGGATACATACACTATTTATGTGTGCACTTTTCAAGAATTCAGCTCCCAGTGTCCTCAGTTCTTTCTTAGCTATACTTGGATGACCCAGTTACGGGCATAGTTTTATACCCAACACTCCATATGCTTCACTTAATGCGCTCTTGTTTCTTTCGCCCAGGACAGTTCACTAGAGACAATTTCACTTTTACAATACTGGGAAATTTTTAGGCGTCTCCAGACCCTTGGTGCTGCCAAAAGCGAATTAGTGCTATACAGGCAGTTACTTACTGCCCAGGAGGTACTTCCCAGCTCAAGTCTTGCAGCCTGTACCATGGAGGATTTCAGCAATGAAACAAGCTTTTTAAGATATTTCCCTCCTCTTTATCCCACCCTTTTTCCCACTTAAATAAAGCACTTTTGCCCCGTACAGGAATTGTACGGGGCAGAGTCTATTGTCATTCCAATGCAATGCAATAGACCTTGCACCGCTAGGAATACGCTTAAGTTTATCAGATGTTTACAGAGCTTTGTGTTACTCAAGTGCATATTAACAGAGTGCCAGCTTCTAGGTGGCATATGTAGATGCATGTATGTACGTTTTCATATGGAATTTCTTTAGCTTGATTCTAGCCTGAAAGGTAGCAGAGTGCAGTGCAGGTTAGGAGACAAGCATAACGTCAATGTGTGATAGGAGATGTAGTTAGGTTGAGGATATAATGAAAAATGATGCAGCATTCTTTAAAGAGGTCAGACGTCAACTGGTAGCATGATCCTGATGGATATGGGAATGCTGTAGCAGATCCTGGGTGCGTACAAAGAAAAGGCCTGGTGCCTTGTTTTTTGTTTTTTACATTTGTTTGACTATATTCTGATGGTTAATCCACAAAAAATACTCCAATGAACCAGCATGTGGTTAGTAGAACAGAAGTCTAACTGTTAAAAAAAAGTGGTAATATCAAGTGTAAGGATACACCTAACTCAACCTGAACGGGAGGAAGGAAAACACAATTTGTTTAATTACCCTCACACAACCTAGTGGTGTCATGCTTCATCATTGGATCACCCCGACGCCTACTGGTCGGGATGGGCTCAACCACAGTGCTGGGAGCTCTTATGATAAGTGAAGACCAGGGGGATTAAAGATTAAAAAACCTCATGCAGACCCCTGGTTTTCCTTTATTCTTGGGTCTGTCAGGGTTGTTAAGAAAATCTTAAAAGTTGGGCCAATAGGAGTGTTATGGTCCTAAGACCCTAGTGCCAACATGTTTCAGTCCTGGGTTGGCCGTATAGGTCCTGGACTTTCTTCAGGGCAACGGTTACCCCCCTGAGAATACAGAGATGGGAGTCCCTATCCTGTCAGTAGCTGCTCCTCATGTGTATGTAACAGATAATGTATCCGTTATGTATGATCCTCCATCTTTGTGCACAAGCCGAGGACCGGGACCGAATAGGTTTGAGAGGCTGGGCGGACCTTAATCCAAGATCACCCAAATTAGCCTACCGGTCCTATGCAAAGCATTTTGCCTCCCCAACGAGGAGTGTAGACAGTGTAGACATGCTGTGCAGGCCTTTATGAAGTGTAGGGCTTGTATATTGCTATATTGTATTCTCAAGTTGCAACAATCTAGTCACAGCTAGTAGAAGAACTCCTCGGACCTCATTCCTTGGAAATTAACAGAGAGTTAACCATCCTAAGCTGAATTTAAAATGGGTATATATGCTGTTTAGGCTGGAGGTTTGACCCTGTTTGCACCCTAAGAATGTCTGATTATCCATCAGTATTTACTGTAAACCCCAGTGCCATTTCCACTCCTCCAGCTCATGCCACTGTCTCTTCCACATTTCCTACTATCAGCACCAACAGCACCATTATCACCTGCGCCAACACTCACAACGTCCCAATAAACTAAGTGTGTCAAAGTCACAGCCCTTTAACCTAACAAAACTAATCCCATGTAGTTCACCTGTTAATACCATCTACCATCTAGAAACGGAAATAAATGCATAACATATTTTCTTTAAGAGCACAAGACAATTACCAGTGCCCAACAATAACTAAAAGAACAAGCATTTACAATGCAATAGGTCTCGCATTATTAAAGTTTGAACTATTGGCATTGTAAATGACAATGCCTTTTATTCATTTGCATCGGTGCGTAAACAAGCACTTTGTACTTATAGTCCATGCTTATGAGAAGCAAGGCTGGCAGTCTCTTTTACTGCCAGCCTTGCTCATCGTAAGCAAGGACTATACGTTCAAAGTGCGTGTTTTTTCACTGATTGCAGTTTTTAAAAACAAATGAATAAAATGCATTGTCATTTAAAATGCCAATAGCTCAAACTTTAATAATGCAAGACCTATCGCATGGTAAATCCAAGAGCCATCCTTCCCTTATAAACCAGACACAAATTCATTCACTCACAGATAAAGATCAATCGATCCATATTTACATTTGTCTATCAACTATTTCGCCATCCAACCAATCATCCATTTATCTCTTAATCTTTGATTCATCCATCCACTCATTCCTCAATCCATCCTTTCCTGTATCACAGTCACAATCAATGTGCAAGACTGATATTTCTAGAAAAAGTTCAATTCTTCTTGCTGCTCACAATTGCTTTTCTTGTGTCTATCTGGCTACCTCTCTTGTCTCCACTGAAATATCCGCTAATTTATGTACATTTCCATCCCATCAACCCAGTGATCCACTCTTCAGTCTTTCATCTGTAGGTCCGCCCTACCATCAGCTGGCCATCCATGCATACATCCGTCCATCTGTCCGTCCATCCATCTGTCCATCCATTATTTCACTTAAACCATACCCCTTTTGTGTCCATCCATTCATTTGCCTACACACACTCACCCAAAGTAGTGCAGTATTACTTTCAAAAGTCCAGTCCTAACTGAGA
Organism: Lissotriton vulgaris; assembly: GCF_964263255.1. Taxonomy (NCBI): domain Eukaryota; kingdom Metazoa; phylum Chordata; class Amphibia; order Caudata; family Salamandridae; genus Lissotriton; species Lissotriton vulgaris. Next base: position 970,894,514 of record NC_141693.1, on the reverse strand, counting down.
TCGGGTACTTCGCTCCTTTGGCATTCAAATCCAGGCCCGCTGCTGTGCAAGCTTGTGTTAAATAAACACCAAGGACATGATATGTGAGCTGGAGTGCTTCACAATACTACGGAAAGTTTTGAATCAGACACACAAAAAGTAGTTTGTAATGACAGTAGGACCAAAGGTACAATACGTGTTTAAAAAAGTGGTTAAAAAAGTGGATGTCTTGGAGGAGGTAATGCCCCATCCCTGCAGACAGCTTGTGCTGTGGTTTCTGTGTGCATCACTCTTCTGAGGCAAACAATTCTTAACCAGTAGCATCTTAAGGACTTTGGGAACCCCCCAAAAAAATATTTTGTGGGCCCCTGTTTGGAACCACTTTGGATTTTATCACCCATATCTACTAATTTGAGCCATTTATAATAAAACAATATTGATACACTAAAGGTTGAGATACGGAAATACACTTAAGATAAAGTTCACCCAGGTGGTAGAAACTGGGGTGCCTTGGCAATTAATTACCTACCATGCCCATAAAACGTATTTGGAATGGGCCTCAAGCAACTTTATCCAAAATGGCCACCTTTTAGGCAAAAAAGAATCTCTGTGGACTTTAGACTAGATTTATCCTCAGTCTGTGCGTTTCCTTGAACCGGTACATTGAAAAGGAACATATGTACTCATGCTTTTGGGGCAGGGGGTTGACTCTTAAAGGCTGTGTTGCTACAACTCACCAAGAAACTTGAAATAACATAGTTACAGAGCGTGGGTCTTACCCAGGTGTCATGGGATTCGGTTTGCACTTTTTGCACTGAAGTTGAATTTTGAATGTGCTTAAAAATGCTTGGGACGTGTTATAGCACCAAATATCTATTGAGACTATCTAATTGAAATGTGTGCAAAGAGCACATGTGGTGATGAAAATATACTGTGAGCAGCCATGTTGTGGAAGGACAGTTCAAGCGGTTTGCATAGGTGTTACTTGTCTGTAGAGCTCTGTTGGTGTGCTAGACAAGACAAGACATGACAGAACGTGAATCACAGTTTGGAGAGGTGGGGGTGTGAGTCACCACCACTTTGGAGCTACCTTCCAAGGTCATGCTGCTGTCTCTAGATTAGAAAAACTAAACGGTTCACATGACATACTTTTATATCGCAGGCCTGAAAAAAACAATTGTATCCAAATAAATGTGCCTTTATCTGATAGTTTGCGGTTAGAGATTATTAACATTAGCAATGTGTGAAACAGTTAAATCAGTATCTCATATATTTCGATGGGGGTGGGGGTTAATATTTAGATAGCAGTGCTTACCTGTTTGCTGTACTTGTTATTAGTTTGACAACTACACTCAGAACAGTGGTCTAATCCGATTGAAATATTGTCTCCTGCGCCCACAAAAGTGTTGGCCGGCGGCAGTTGCTACACGACCTGGTGTTTCTTGCCTGCCGTGGGTGACTGGGGGTGCAGCTGGACCGTGGGCAGCGGGGAGCTGGGCTTGTAGTGCATGGCGAGGTCCCTGCTCCCAGGGCTGCTGTTCACGAACCGGTACCTGCCCATGCTCGGACTGTCCGATAGCTACTCGTTCACGCTGTCGTACCGTTGTCCACTTGGTTTAGAAGCTTCCACAGTCACAATGCTGCTGTAGAGAGGCTGTTGGACTTTTTGTTTTTCTTATCCTTTTTGGGCTTTTTCGACTTGTTGTGCTGCTGCGGGGTAGAGAAGTCCTCGTGGTCCTTCTTCCCTGCCTCGTAGCCGTTCTTGTTCTTGGACCGGCAGTACCTGGACATGAGCACGATGAGGATGATGAAAATGGCAGTCATGATGCCGGCCACTACCCCGATGACAATGCTGAGCCTCTGCTTGATAATCTCGTAACTGGGGTCCCCGGCTATGTCCTGGGACTGCGGGATGTGCAAGCTCCGGGAGATTTGTACCTCTGATGCAGCGCTTCTCCGGAAATAATTTCTAAATCCATGTCACCTTTCCCTGAAGTACAAACTACTAACATATTCTCAACAGTGGGGCACATAACACTGCAAATTACTCATAAAACTCTATTTCATGGATCGGTGAAATTCAAAGGAAAATCTGCTGTATCATAGTGGAGTATCTAAAAACTAAAATTGAATATTTATACTATTTACACCTGCAGTTTAGATGCGTTTACCAGGGTTTTCAATAACTACTACATTTTATTTAGACACACCACCATTGAGATCAATGGATCTGCTAGTAAAAAAGTAGGCGTAGGAAAACTCAAGACCAGCTTAATTCTCCATTAATCTAATTTTTTATTAAGCGCAAATTCAGCATGTCTAAGATTATTCACTTTTTTTATTTCGTTATTTCAAAATACGACATGTAAGAATAAAGATTAAATTCAGGAAAGCTAGATTCATTTATTTAAGAAAACTCAAAGATAGACATTCTTCATTTTGTTTTATATATCCAGTATTAGCAAAAGACAGATAGTTCCCACATAACCATTTATTCTCCTAGCATCCCTAACTAGACTCTCAGCTAAAGTACAGCTCCCTAAGAAATGAAATAGGAAAAAATATTCAGAGTCTTACATCTCAGGAAAAATCAGCATTCCAGCAGCATCTCTGGTAGAAATCGAAGAAAAGTTTTTTCTTCAATAAAATCAGCACATATGGTTTATTTCATAACTTGAGGTATTGATTACAACATTTTGGTATACCCTGCACTTGCTGTTGTCTACCAAGAGCCCTTTTGCAATTTTTCTTTAAGGATGAGTTCACAGCATTCTTTGTAACCTTCCTTGAATTAGTTGGGACATACTTTTGCAGAAATTTCATCTTCAGCATGACTACTGCTTGCATGAGCATCATGCACAAAATTCACCCACTGTACATATCTCATGCCCATCAATATGTTCCACAAGAACATTGGACTAACTTTAACACATTTCTTATTTTTACATGCAAGTGCTTTCAGAATATAAAGAGACAAGAGAAGAAAAACCTAAAAGGTACTAAAGCTCACTCCTGTATAATCACAAATGAGTGTACTACTCTAAAATATAGTAAGATTATGTAGTCCGTTTGCGTTGAATACACTCCATAGGCATACCAAAGAAAGCCCTGCCCTCTACTGTTTGATTCAGTTGCAGACAGGAGTCTGTTCGACACAGACGTTCATAACAGACTCCTAGGACTTGATGCTACACAGTGTCACCATAGGTAGGAAAACTGTTGACAAGATACAGAATATCTTCACTATAACAGGGTGTCCCACCTTCTCTTTCAGAGCCCAAAATTTAAATATGAAGTACACCACTTTTTGGGGGCCTGATTTCACTGGCAAGGTTTAACAAATTGGCCAGGTTTCAGTTTGTCTGCCCATGAATATCATGGGGTTTTGGGGTCCGTAATATCGTGCACACATTTGTAGGTCAGAAAACTACCAAACTGTAATAAACAATTAATGAAGTGGAAGCCAAATCCCACAATCTAGGAGTACCAGTATCAGGCTTTCAAACTGATGACCATCCATCCATCCACGCAAAGCACTCTGAGGCAGTGACCAGCAGCATGGAGCACTTTACAAGATTGCCAAAGTATATATGTAACAGAAATGAAGGCACACCATGTCCTCATAATGATTTTCTATTTACTATTCTTGTTTTTAGCTCTTCAAGCCAAGACGCTTCTCAATTAAGTTTAGGGCATGTGTGTTAGCATAAATTATTTCAATATATCCTGCAAGTAAATGAAGTGGCTAAGATTAATTTGAGTATTCCATCATTACACTTTGTTTTTCTTGCTGTGTCCCCAGTTTGGAATGGCGAAGATGAAGCTTGGGTCCCTACGCTTGCTGGGCTACTAGAACTTTATTGATGAGGCCTAACAATAAACTTACATGTACGCAGGGGCCGGCATTACAATTCAAAGGAATGTGCTGTTTGAATGGTGTCTTGTTAGGATAGGCCACACCTTGTGCCTTATTTAGAGTTTGGTGGATAGTATACTCTGTCACAAACCTGGCGAACAGCCCGTCCACTATATTATAAGTACCATAGGCTATAATACACTTGCAATATGGCAGATGGGATGTCCTCCAGATTTGGGATGGAGTATTACATCTGCCAAATTCTACATATGGCCTTTAATTTCATATGACTAATTTCTCTCTGTAATGGCATACTGAGCAAAACAAAAAAAAGAAAAAAACAACGAGTAGTCAGCAGTTTAAGTTTAAGCATGCACTGCCTGTTGCAAATCATATTGTTAGCTTACAGTGGGCTTAGAGCCAGTCCACTGCTTACCATTGTCACGCTCCTTTGCCTGCTTCCTATTTGTCAGTTTCCATTTGGCTCCTTCCTCTTCTGATATTTGCGCCTCCCCTGGAGCATAGACTCATTACTTGTGTCCTTCCACTGCTCCCTTTTCAGGTGCTCCTTTTGTCTTTTTGGTCAAGCACTCTATGTGGGGGCATGTGTTTTCCAGCTGTTTACCTCATGTATTTTGTGCTTACCCTAGTGTTTCTCCCTCACCCTCTTTCTCAGTTGGCGTTCATGCTCCCTTCACCACTGCCCACCGCACTTTGCTGTTCTTACTTCCTGTTAGACCCGGAATCCCTGGTTGGCTGAGATAGATAGCTTAGGCCAAATAGGGACCCTCGTTTCCAAGTCAGGGAAAGGAAGGACACCTTCTGAGATAGCCGCAGCTGAACCCCTTGGTAGCTTGGCCCGAGCAGCCAGGCTTATCTTCAAGGCAAATGTGTAAAGTATTTGCAACCACGCTCACAGCAACCCAATGATGACACTACAAATGGACTCCACAGGAGTTTTACAAAAATATATTATATAAAAAGATATACGAAAGGACAACACAATATAAATCTAACAAATGAGTATGTGCAATATTCCTCCTGGCTGGTTGTTAGGTCAGCCAGCCCTTGTAAGTTCTATTGATATTAAATAGCACTTCTAAATATTCCGCTTGCAGTCCTAATACAATGTTATGCAGTTCGTAATGCTAGAATAAGGCACTTAGCAATGTTAAAGTAATGCAATGCGTAACACAACAACCAAGTACTGTGCAATGTAAAAATAATGCAATGTGTAACGCAACAAGACACTTTGCAATGTAGAAATAATGCAATGCGTAATGCAACAACCAGGTACTTCGTTATGCAGAAATAATGCAATGCGTAATATGCTAATGGGGTAGTTCATTATGCATGAATAATGCAATGTGTAATACACTAATAAGGTAGTTCATTATGCAGAAGCAATGCAATGTGTCATATGACAATCAAGTAGTTCTTTATGCAGAAATAATGCCATGCGTAATACACTAATCAGGTAGTTTGTTTTGCAGGAATAATGCAATACGTAATACACTAATCAGAAAGTTTGCTGACTCTCAGTTAGCCTCTTTCAACAGTTGCCCCCAACACGGGTATGGTATAACCAAAAGTGCAGCTCCACACTCCGGCCCCGGTACTGCCAGTCCCTTGGCCAGTAAGGGCTGTGATACGAGCTGAAGCAGAGGATTGCGCTGCCGGAATAAGAGAGAGGCCTAGAGCATCTTCCTCCGAGCCTGCACCCCACTCCAGGCGTCGACACATGTTACCTGGGGGGTGCGACCTCACTCTCCTCTCCATTTCCAGTGACTTGGGCCTCTGATGCAATCTTTGTGAATTGGCAACTGCGGGCTTGGGCTGGCGGCTCAGCTCCTCTGGGGCTGCCAGCCTGGGACGCTACTGCTACGAAGATCTCAGGCTGCCACAGGCACACGCAAACAGCGTCGTGAGACTCACTTGAGTTTCGGGTGACCAATCACTGGGCACTCTTCACAAAGGTCTCAGGCTACACGAAGAACACGCACACAGCATCGCTGAGACTCGCTTTTACTCCGGGTGCACATCAACAAGGCAATCCTCACGATAGTCTTGAGAGAGCGCAAACTAACCAAAAGGTAGAAATGCATCACACTTATACGTAGTAAGCACAAACCATGAAGAGAAATGCCATGAGTGCTGATAGTAACTACATCTATATTCTGAAATTATGTGGTTAACTTAGAGAATGCATATAGAAGTGGAACTAATGAAGACATGAGTGCAATGTATAACTTTATTAGATGTGATTAATCATGGTCCATGTTAAATGTAGCTGCTAATAGGAAGATGGCGTGCTGTGAGCACGGAAAGAGACAGGCCTCATGCATGGCCATGACAGAAGGAATCAGACTGGTATACCTTTCATTTCTTGGACCGCACTCATGTTATGATTACATTATATTATTCAGAAGGACTATATTATATAGATGTGAGTTCTTTTATTAATTCGCAAAATGTGATACTATGTGATTTTATTCAACGTGAATATTCTTGAATCTATGTTGTGCAGTTGTCAAATGCAAGATGACATACGGAAACGTAGAACGTGGTAGGCCTCAGGGCCTGAGCAAGGCGGGAGGGGGAAGGCGACTGAAATATACAATGTGGATTGCACTAATGTTTAGAATTAATGAGTGGGTTTTTGATTTACAGATGTGTTTACTGAATCAGTAGAATAAGAGTATTAACATGCTAACAATTAAAGAAGAAATCGAATATTATAAAACTGTTGTAGGGCTGGAAAGCTTTAAATGTTGATTTACACGTATTAGTCTGGAAAGGGGAATGTTGTGACGCAGGTGGAAAACCATAAGATTTGGGACTTGGCTCCAAATGTCTGTCTGGAAGAGAAAAGGGGGTATTCAATTATTAAATATGAATAGAAGCCTGTTCTTGAAATGGACCAGACATGTAGGAGGGTTCCGGAATGTTTAAGGGGTATCAGCGGGCCGGAGAAGCGTCTGGAAAGCAAGGTCGACTCTAACCGCAAGGTCTCATCATGGAAACAGCCAGAAGCTACACCACGTGAGGGGCGTCTCACGAGGGGCGTCCTAAATGTTGTTGTGATTTTGTATTAGGGACAGCACCCCTGGGTGGAGTTAGAGCAGATGCCTGAGGACCCTTAAGAGAGCGGATGGGTAGGCAGAGAGGGGTCATGACTGGAGAACTATAGGTTTTCATCAAGAGTTCGAGAGTGGGTGGCTTCCTATGGGAGTCATTCACTGCTGACACCTTTGATAGGTAGAGACCTGGTTAAGTAGGGATACCATCTAGTGCAGGGTAGGGAAAGCCTAACCTGTAATTTCTTTCCGCCTGTAATGAGCGATAGATTTCAATACGTGTCTATGCTAACGGCACTATTGTTTTTAGAACTGGTATTGATAGTTTCCGTTGTTCGTCTGAGGGCTTTCAGAGAACACGTGTATGTAGTTGGGCCCGTGTATTTGGTGAATCTCATCTTGAGATGCTTGTACTTACAACTTATAATAAACCTTTGAAAGCTAGAAGTTGTTTGTGATCCTTTGAAGCAGAGTCCTTTAATGGGGGAACTAATTTGGTAAAGATGCACTTTATTTCTCAATGACAGGCAATAAAGATTCAGTCGACCAGAGCGGGGTTTTAGATCGATAGTGATAAGGTATTGATCGAAATCTCAGCCCTATCAGTTGGTAGCTATAGAGAATGGTTGCCTTCTTGAGGAAGGTGATCTAGGCCAGGTTAGATTACCCCCAGGCCCCTAGAGATTGATGATCGGAAGAACCGCCCGCGGAAGAAGGACCGGATGACGTGAGACAGAAAAGCAGCAGTATCGGTCGAGAGTGAGTATAAAGGGTCATGCGTGTTAAGATTGCGGTGTCTTGTATTGTATCTATGTTGTAATGTCTGGCGGAGTTGAATGACTGTAGAGAGACTGTGGAACAGGTTGTGAGCGCGCGCAACCGGTGGAAATCTTAGGCTCAAGGAGAGCTTAAGTGGTTCGGGTGTATCGGACACCCAGAAGTAATTATTAACCAGGGTGAAGGGGGTCATGAGGTACCAGTGACCACTCGAAGGACCAGATAGGGGGAGTGAGTGCGCGAGTAACAGACGCTGGTCGGAAGTTACTGTGTGCGTAAAGAACCTATCAGAGAGACGACAGACATCTCGTCAGTTGTGTTAATAATTACAGATAGACTGTGGACGTACAGTCGAGAGAAGTGACCGCTTGGTCGGAAGTAGTCATTTTTCGGTGTGTGAATGGGACGCATGCATGACCGCGAGGAGAGTTGAGAAAGGAGGGGTGCTGCTGCGAAGCGGAGACTAGTGACGTCAGAAGGTGCCGCGCTGGGATTGGTCGGCCGGTGAAAGACCGCGCTGCGATAGGCCAGCTAGCGAAGTCGCGCTAGGATTGGTGGATTGTCATCAGGAAGTAAACAAAGTATTCAAGCTGGAAATCTTGCGCATAATTATGAAGTGTTTTAAATGGTTAAGAGCGCTGTTTAAAAGAGAGCGCAGGGGATCGTACGAGGGGGAAGAAGCCCCGCCGGAGGGTACGCCAGCTCATTACATGGGGGTAAATGTTGGGCTGCACACGATTCTGTGGATTTCAGAGTGGAGTAAGATGACAGATGGAAATGAGGAACTCACGTTCCCGAAGTACGGGACGTATAGATTAGAGGTGCTACACAGACTAAAAGCAGTTATGACCGCTACGAGACCCTTGCCTAGACCAACACAGTTTGAAGCCCTTAATGCATGGATTAGGGCAGCGCATGAAAAGAACATGAACAGACGACAGGAAAGAGTGAAACGCTCGGTAAGAGCAGTACAGGATGCTAAGTGGGATGAGGATGCTAAAAGATGGAGGGCGCATAACATGGAAGTAAACAAATTGTATCCAGTGTTAGAGATGCCCGGAAATAAAAGCCCCCTAGAGGAGGATGACGAGAGCGAGACGGAGGACAGCCTGATAAACAGATTATTGACAGACAGGCCGCCTCCGTATAACAGAGCAGAAGGAGATGCCGAGAAAGGGGGGGGCAATGCAGGAGAGCATGGGCCGCTTCCCAGTTCCGATTGGGATCCCGCTGCAAAGAAAGAACTGTCCCAGCCTAGCCAAGTGCAACAGGTGGTCGGGAGGTTTGTGGTGCAAAGAGCGCCAGAAACGGCGTGTGCCACATCCTACGCATTACCTGATGCACTACAGGTACCTGTTACCATAGGTCCTATAGTGTCGGTATATGACCCAGACAGGGCTAGAGGGGAAGAGCGGGTACGAAGGGACAGAGAAAGAGCAGAGATGGCAAGAAGGAAGGATACGATCAATTCCCCAAGTCAGTTGCCGATACCAAGAGATTGGAGCACCCCAGCACACACAACAGGCGATCTGGGGGATATTAGATGGCCAGAGGATATGAGGGGACCAGGACGGAAATCTTTTCAGGAGTTCAACGAGTACATGAAGAAATGGGATGAGGCAGTTGAGGCTCAAAAGAACATTATAGCGGCAGAAGCTGAAAGGGAAAGTCAGGACAGCAGAGCCCGGACTCACTGCGGGGCTGAAGAGAGCAGTCCGGAGTGGGACGGAAGGGAGAAAGACAGTAGGGGATTCACCCATTGGGCCCGGAGTGGAGGTAGATCAAAGCTGGAAAATGGGGGCCCAGAGAACGGGGGGGTGTCTCCCCCGATACATAATGAAGAAGACAGGAGGGCTCGGGAGTACAGGGATAGCTTTAAGTGTATCCACTGTGAGCCCAGCAGGAGGGAACAGAGTGGGAGTTGCGAGAGGCCGTACCATAGTCCTTGCGACGACGGACATGAGCGCAGCCCAGGGAATATGGGAAACCAGGAGGGATCGTATCAGATACTGAGTGATACGAGGCCAAGGGAGAATGGAGACCGAAAGGAGAGTAGTAGAGAAACTTACTGTGAGAAGAGAGGAGAGAATGGGCAAGGTGAGAAGGGGGGTAACAGGCCCGTGTTCCATCACCTTCCAAGGTCGGATGGCCGAGCCTGGGATCTGGAGAGATGGGAACAAGAGAGAGCACTCCCCAACTCTCCAGAACCCAAACGTAGGGCCCGGAGTTGGGATGGGAGAGACACCTGTCAACCTCCCTCGAAGGAATTATTGCGAGCAGAAATAAAAGCCAAAAGACTCGATGTCTCCAGCTTAAAGTCAGATCTGGATGACATGGTAGATGGTACCCTGCCCCTAGAAAGAATAGACATGTATGAGCAGGATGAAATTCGGTTCATAGCAAAGGACGTAACTCGAAAGGCGAGAGCAACCCATGAGAAATTAGTGGAACTAGCAGGCAAGTATATGGTAGACCTGTCAAGAACCAAAGCCTTACAAGGCAACCACAGGCTACATTACACAGACCGAGACCTAGATGAGAGGCGAACCATCGGATTGAAAACACACATAAAGGAACTGATCACTGGAATAAGGACATGGAGGGCCCTAGATAAGTGGGAAGAGAGGTGGTCCAAGAGAGGGACCGTTAGGAGAAGTACACTTATGATGACCCCAGGAGGACAGCAGGGAGTAGAGACATACCCTTTGAGGGAAGTCGCAAATGGGACCTACGTCCACGTCCCTTGGAGTAGGGGGGATTTAGCTGCTTTTACCACCTCTTTCCCCAAACTGCGGGAAAACCCTGTGGAGTGGTATAAGCAAGTTGAGAGGTTCGTAAAAATCTCAAAGGTCCTATGGATAGATTTGAACACACTGTTTGACATAGTGGTGCCAGGAGATTTGTGGACCGCATGCAAGGTTAGCGCTGAGTGGCCCATCATAGAGCCAGAGAGAGACGCTAGGACTAATGGGCCGGCTGAGAGTGTGATGGCAAAATTCGAAAGAGTAATGACGTGGCTGAAAGAGAAAGTGCCAATGCAAGACATAGATTGGGTAAAAATTGACCGAACGAGACAGGAACCCAAAGAGACAGTACACGAATACTATGAGAGATTGCTGAAGGCGTTTAAACAGTATAGCGGTCTGGATGTCATGGATCCGAGGGACATAGGGCAGTTTGTGTCCAAGTTTGTCCTAGGCCTGAGACCGGATATTAGTTTAATGATCCAGCAGCACTTGATTTGTTGGCAAAACAAACCCCTAGATGAAATACTGAGGTATGCCAGGTACTGCTGTGATGAGATAGATTCTAAGGCTAAGAAACTAAAGGAGAAACTGATGGTGGTACAGATGCAGGCAGCAGGAAAGGGAGGACAGCAACAACAGCAACCAGGAACCGGTACTGGAGGAAGGAAACAATACAGCCAGAACAAGGGCAATGAGGAGAACTCCACCTTTAGACCTAGGATAGATGTAGCTACCTTAAAGAAAACGACTAGGTGCCACCAGTGTAACGAGCTGGGGCATTGGAAACGCGAGTGTCCCTATAATATTGAGATAGGAGACCAAGAGGTGGAAGAGGAAGAGACTCAGGGTGCGCCTACAAGAGGGATAACGCAATTCCAGGGAAAGGTGCTCAAGGGGGGGCCTCCTCCCCGAGCCCAGTTCCCGCAGGCACCCAGAGTAGGGACTATGGGTAAGACATATAGACAGATGCCCCTGTTTGTAGGAGGAGAGGAATGCTATTATGTGGACCCACTAACGGGACAGAGAGTGGAAAGAGATGACTGCATCCTCGGGGCAGCCCTGGAAGTAGACCAAAGGGGACCCTATGTTGAGGCCGAAGTGGCAGGGTTCCCCACGACATTTCTAGTGGACACAGGAGCCACTCGATCCACGATCAGATCAGCCGCAGTCCCAGGCCTGCCCATGTCGGGGGAGACCATACAAGTGGTGGGGGTCGCTAACAAGAGAATGACCAGTCCCTTGACTGAGCCCGTGCAGGTGAAAATAGGGAAGTACAGTGAGGAGCACCAGTTTGTGGTTTGCGATTCTAGTCCTGTATGTCTGCTAGGAAGAGACCTTTTGTGCAAATTGAACTGCACTATATACTGTACTCCGCAAGGAGTGGAGGTACTGACAAATGATGATGATGCAGACTTTAAAGTCGCGAATTCCAGAATATGTGTGGAGCTGTATCCCACTCTGACAGTAGACGAGCTCCCCTGGGACTTGAGGGAGACAGTCGCTCCAGAAGTGTGGGATTTCACTGGGGAAGAGATTGGGTTGGTGAAAGGAGTAGACCCAGTGAAAATTGTAGTGAAACCTCATGCTGAGTTCCCAAGAACACCTCAGTATAAATTGACACCAGAAACGATCGCAGGTATACAACCCGTGATTGAGTCCATGATTAAGCAGGGAATACTGAAGGAAATCGTGGGTAGTCCATGTAACTCCCCGATTATGGGTCTGCAGAAACCTAATGGGAAATTTCGGATAGTGCAGGACCTTAGAAAGATTAATAACATAGTCGTTTCATGTTGTCCAGTGGTACCGAATCCATCAGTGATACTGTTTCAGATACCGTTCCAAGCAGAATGGTTCACTGTGATTGATCTTTGCCAGGCTTTCTTTTCGATCCCTTTGGACGAAGAAAGCCATTTTCTTTTCGCATTTAAGCTGGAAGGTCGCGTCCTAACATGGTGTCGTATTCCTCAGGGGTATACAGAGAGCCCATCGATCTTCAACCAGCTCCTGAAGAAAAATCTTGAAAGTCTAGTACTGCCCCAGAGGTCAGTTCTGGTCCAGTACATAGACGACCTCCTTGTGGCGTCAGAGACAGAGGAAGCTTGCAGGGTGGACTCTATTGCTTTGTTAAACCATCTAGCCGAAAATGGGCATAAGGTGTCCCCGGGGAAATTGCAGTACTGCCTGACAGAGGTGCAGTACTTGGGACACAGAATTGAGAAAGGGAAACGGAAGGTGTCACCAGACCGGATAGAGGCCATCATGAAGATGAATGCGCCTAAAACACAGAGAGAAGTCAGAATGTTCCTAGGAATGGTGGGATATTGCCGACAGTGGATTGCAAACTTTTCACTGAAAGCAAAGCCCTTGCAAAAACTGACGCACAAGGAAGTGAGTGATCCGGTACCATGGGACAAAGACTGTTTGATGGCGTTCCTGCAGCTGAGAGAGGACTTGTGTCGTGCTCCGGCTCTGGGAATGCCAGATTACGATAAACCATTCTTGCTCTACTGCTGCGAGAGAGAGGGATGCGCGCTGTCTGTGTTAGTCCAAATCCATGGGAATGCCCGTAGACCAGTCGCTTACTTCTCGGCTACTTTAGACCCAGTAGCCGCAGCGTTGCCCGGATGTCTCAAATCCGTTGCTGCAACAGGTGTCAGCATTGAGAGATGTGAAAATATAGTGATGGGGCACCCGTTAGAGGTACATGTGCCCCATTCAGTGGAATTGTTGATGACCAGGACTAAAACTCAGCATCTGACGAATAGCAGGCTCACGCGCTATGAACAAGTCATTCTGGCTGCAGAGAATGTGACCCTCAGGAGATGCTCTGTTTTAAATCCTGCTACCTTAATGCCACTTCCAAATGATATCGAAGATGATGAAGAATGTATAGACCATGACTGCCTCGATGTGACTGAACTATGCACCAAACCAAGACCCGACATCGTAGATGAGCCACTGACCGACCCAGATGAAATTTTCTTTGTCGATGGCTCATGTGTAGGAGACGAAGTTGGGCAGTTGAGAGCGGCTTATGCTGTTTGCACAATTGCTGGAGTAGTGGAGGCTGGATGCCTGGAGGGAGTGCACTCCGCTCGGGTGGCCGAGATTATTGCCCTGACGCGTGCTTGCCTGGCAAGCAATCAGATCCGAGTCACCATATACACTGACGGTCAATATGGTTGCGGGGTGGTTCATGATTACGGGCAGTTGTGGTCTCAAAGAGGTTTCATGACTTCTTCAGGCTCTCCCATTCGCAATGGAGAGTTTGTGCGCCTGTTGTTAGAAGCATTGCAATGTCCAGCAGGTATTGCTGTTGTAAAGTGTACCGCGCATACCAGAAACATGGACTTCGTGTCACAAGGCAATAGATATGCCGACGAAGTCGCACGGTATTGCGCGGAGACAGGATACTCTTTCACAGAGGTGGAAGTGGGTGGAATAAGTGTAAGGACTGAATTAGCGATGATATTGGAAACTGTTGATACTTGGGACGAACTGAAGGAAATGCAAGAAAATGCTCCTGACTGTGAAAAAGAAACATGGCAAAAAGCAGGATGTGTGGTGGGGGAGGCCCATTTCTGGGTTTCAGCAGATGGCAGAGCAGTGTTGCCCAATGAGATGGTGAGCCCAATGGCCCGACAAATACATGGTCCTGTCCACTTAGGAAGAGATGCTATGCTGAGAGTGTTTAGACAGACCTGGTTTAACCCCAAGTTCAGAGTAGCAGCTGAAGCAGTGTGCCAGCGTTGTGTGACGTGCCAGCAGTTGAATGTAGGGAAGAAGACACCAGTTGCACTAAGCCACATAGGGAGGTCAGGAGGTCCATTCAACCGAATACAGATAGATTTCATCGAAATGCCAAGGTGCAGCCGCCTCCGTTATATCCTGGTGGTTGTTTGCGTTTTCTCTAGATGGGTTGAGGCATATCCTACATGCAGGTGCGACACCCTCACAGTAGCTAAGATATTGCTCAGGGAGCTTATCCCGCGCTTCGGGGTGCCGGCCTCTTTGGAATCGGATAGGGGAACGCATTTCAACAGCTCGCTTGTGAAAATGATTTGCGCAGCTTTAAATATTGATCAAAAACTACATTGCAGCTACCGACCGGAAGCTTCAGGAATTGTGGAACAGATTAATGGCACCATCAAGGCCAGAATTGCAAAGGTGTGTTCATCAACATCCTTGAGTTGGCCTGATGCGTTGCCATTGGTCCTTATGAGCCTCCGTAGTACCCCGGATAGGAGAACTGGTTTGTCTCCTCATGAGGTACTGATGGGAAGAGCAATGAGGTTACCTTCTGTCCCAACTGCTGCATTGATTAGCATCACAGATGATATGATCCTGGACTATTGTAAGGGACTGTCTGACACCATTCATTCTGTGTCCCTTCAGGTGCAGGCTGCCGAGGTACCATCGTGCCAGGACCCTTGTCATGACTTGCTTCCTGGGGATTGGGTCCTGGTGAAGAAGCACGTAAGAAGCAGCTGCTTGGATGTTCGTTGGCGTGGGCCCTTCCAGATCATCCTGACCACAAACACAGCCGTGAAAGTGGGAGGCCTGCCCAATTGGATCCACGCGTCGCATACGCGGAGAGTTCCAGCACCTCTGATAGAAACAGCTCCTCTCTCGGATAGACGTCCAGAGGCGGACCGAGAAGCCATAGAGGGGGCTAGCCAAGCTGTAGAGGTGCCAGAGGAAGCAGGGAACGAATCTGACCAAGCTGAGGACGGTCAGTACAACAGCGAAACAGACAACGCTACTGAAGGAGAAAGTAGCTGGGAGTACGAGTCAGACACTGACAGGTCTGACAGGGAGCGTGAACCAACGAGGAGAAGAAGGAGTAGAAGGGTACGCGGAGAAGCTGATTGGCCGCAGAGAAGGAGCTCTAGCCTAAGGTCAACTCTGGAGAGAACCCTTCCTCCGATATCAGAAGACTCAGACCCAGAAGACGGTGCTCAGGGCGCTGAAGCACCAGAGTTGAGGAGGTCAAGAAGAGTGCGTGTGCCTAACAGAAAATACTCCACCCCCGAGTGGACATATCTGGTGACAGATGGCTTCGAAACCGGTGACGGGGAGGATCAGAGCGGTGGTGGTGTCCAGTTCTGAGCCCATCGTGACAGTGGAGATAAGATTGTTAGTGCCCGGTGTCGAACAAGAAGGGTCTCTGACATTCATGCTCCCCCGTCCTCCCCGCCTCAGCAAGATAAAGGACATGTTTCTCACAGAATTGCAATTCCCTGATTTTGGTTCAAAGATATCAGCCGCAGAAGAGCACAACCTTCGTCTGGAAATATTGAACTTTGCTGTCGAAGCTGCAGGCGAGCGCCTGATAGTGGATGCTTAAAAGACTTTGTAAATAAGCGTGAAGAAAAGAAGATTACCTAGCGCCTAGGAAGCAGAGATTCTTAGGGACTCTCCCTGAGATGATGGAGAAGGGCTAGGGTTGTCTGTATTTGAACTAAAAAGGACTTTGGCGGAAAGGGTTGTCAGCTTCCAGTTGCGTGGTTCTCAGGACAAAAGGAGTAAAAGAGACAGTAAAGGAACGAAGAAAAGGAGGGAACTTTGTGCTGAGTTAAGAGAGAACCACACTATCTGACGAAATGGAGGCCGGTACTCAGAACCGCAGAGCGAAATGTATAATAGGTACACTAATAGTAGGAGTGATAATACTAATAGCTTTAGTGGTAACGGTCTCTTATGTAAAGGGACGTGAGGAGGAGGCAAAGGTAACTGATGTGGCATCTGCAGAAGCGCTTACACCCACCATTGCCGGTGAGAAAGGGGAAAACACACACAAGAAAGCGTTATTGGCTGCAGAAGCCCGCAGGTTACATGTAGATGAGTCCCAAGGTGACTTTAGGTCAAATGCTTATGCAAAATTACTGTATGAATATGTAGATGCCATGGAGGTCAAGGACTGCTATGTCTGCATGCAGTTGCCGGCATCTGTGGATGAAGGCATTCGTTATCATCACCTCCCGCTGACTTATGGCATTACATGTAGCTTATTGCTTAGTATATTTTATGGGAGAGATAGTTTTGAATACTATTTCTCCAATTATGACTCAGTGTTACCAGAAGTCCCAAATTATAAGCAAATGAACAAATGGGACTACTGGAAGAGTGAAGACAGATTGGCCAAGTTCTTCATTCCTTGGATTACATTAGACACTTCACATGCCCGCAGAAATAACCTGACATGTAAGGTGTCAGAGGTCGAGAAGAAGTTCATAGGGCAGGTGGATGATCGGAATAGGAGACAAAATATTTTGAAGAAATCAGGACAATGGAAAACGGATTGGACCGAAGAAGAAAAGGCACACAAGAGAAAGGGTAGTAGTGGTCCAATAGCTTTAGATAGAACAAAGAGAGGAAAGTTATGTCTCCATAGAGCCAAAACGTATTATGAAAATGTATACGTGGGAGAGGTTAGCTGTGAACATGCTTTCAATTTGGAGTATTACACCAAAGACTTCCTGAAAGGAATGCAAGTGATTCCTAACGTATATTTTGTATGTGGGAGAAATGCCTACGTGAAGCTACCTGATAATTGGTATGGCTCATGTTACTTGGCAATTATCTTCCCTAAAATATATCATGCCCAAGACTTAGAGATAATTGAGGGCAAGACATCATCGAGAGGAAGGAGAGATGTGAGTGCAGAAATGGTTGGAGATGTCTTTGGAGCTGTGTTCCCACTTCTGGGATTAGCTCTTAATGATGTTAAAATTAGACGGCTAGCAACAGTCGTAGACAGGTTGTCTGCCAGTACTGCTCAGTCCTTAATGCTGGTAGAAGGAGAGATGCAATCGATAAGGGCTATGGTTCTTCAGAACCGTCTTGCCTTAGATGTCCTATTAGCAAAAGAGGGCGGAGTCTGTAAGGCTTTGAAGGTCCAAGAATGTTGCACCTACATTCCAGACAATTCGAAGCCCCTTGATAAAGTTATTAGGAACATAACTGATATTCACAAGGAGATCGAAGACTTGAGCAGAGAAAATGTCTGGGAAAAGGTGGGCCAGGGGATAAGTGACGCAGGAGGTTGGCTCACCACCTTAGGCAAAAGCTTTGTGTGGAAAATACTGAAACCTATCATCATAATATTGATCTGTGGGATTGTGTTGTGGGGATTGGTGAGGGTATTCAAATGGTACAGATCAAGAAGGTCAGAGAGAGCTCGAAGTAAACAGCTGCAGAGATTGGCTGCCATACAAGATAGTCAGTACCGAAGTCTGAGGGCTTTGCAAACACAGAAACGGGATATGCTAGCAATCACTGCAGTTTAAATGTTAATGATGACCCCGAGAGGTCATCAAAGGGGGGAACTGAGAGAGCGCAAACTAACCAAAAGGTAGAAATGCATCACACTTATACGTAGTAAGCACAAACCATGAAGAGAAATGCCATGAGTGCTGATAGTAACTACATCTATATTCTGAAATTATGTGGTTAACTTAGAGAATGCATATAGAAGTGGAACTAATGAAGACATGAGTGCAATGTATAACTTTATTAGATGTGATTAATCATGGTCCATGTTAAATGTAGCTGCTAATAGGAAGATGGCGTGCTGTGAGCACGGAAAGAGACAGGCCTCATGCATGGCCATGACAGAAGGAATCAGACTGGTATACCTTTCATTTCTTGGACCGCACTCATGTTATGATTACATTATATTATTCAGAAGGACTATATTATATAGATGTGAGTTCTTTTATTAATTCGCAAAATGTGATACTATGTGATTTTATTCAACGTGAATATTCTTGAATCTATGTTGTGCAGTTGTCAAATGCAAGATGACATACGGAAACGTAGAACGTGGTAGGCCTCAGGGCCTGAGCAAGGCGGGAGGGGGAAGGCGACTGAAATATACAATGTGGATTGCACTAATGTTTAGAATTAATGAGTGGGTTTTTGATTTACAGATGTGTTTACTGAATCAGTAGAATAAGAGTATTAACATGCTAACAATTAAAGAAGAAATCGAATATTATAAAACTGTTGTAGGGCTGGAAAGCTTTAAATGTTGATTTACACGTATTAGTCTGGAAAGGGGAATGTTGTGACGCAGGTGGAAAACCATAAGATTTGGGACTTGGCTCCAAATGTCTGTCTGGAAGAGAAAAGGGGGTATTCAATTATTAAATATGAATAGAAGCCTGTTCTTGAAATGGACCAGACATGTAGGAGGGTTCCGGAATGTTTAAGGGGTATCAGCGGGCCGGAGAAGCGTCTGGAAAGCAAGGTCGACTCTAACCGCAAGGTCTCATCATGGAAACAGCCAGAAGCTACACCACGTGAGGGGCGTCTCACGAGGGGCGTCCTAAATGTTGTTGTGATTTTGTATTAGGGACAGCACCCCTGGGTGGAGTTAGAGCAGATGCCTGAGGACCCTTAAGAGAGCGGATGGGTAGGCAGAGAGGGGTCATGACTGGAGAACTATAGGTTTTCATCAAGAGTTCGAGAGTGGGTGGCTTCCTATGGGAGTCATTCACTGCTGACACCTTTGATAGGTAGAGACCTGGTTAAGTAGGGATACCATCTAGTGCAGGGTAGGGAAAGCCTAACCTGTAATTTCTTTCCGCCTGTAATGAGCGATAGATTTCAATACGTGTCTATGCTAACGGCACTATTGTTTTTAGAACTGGTATTGATAGTTTCCGTTGTTCGTCTGAGGGCTTTCAGAGAACACGTGTATGTAGTTGGGCCCGTGTATTTGGTGAATCTCATCTTGAGATGCTTGTACTTACAACTTATAATAAACCTTTGAAAGCTAGAAGTTGTTTGTGATCCTTTGAAGCAGAGTCCTTTAATGGGGGAACTAATTTGGTAAAGATGCACTTTATTTCTCAATGACAGGCAATAAAGATTCAGTCGACCAGAGCGGGGTTTTAGATCGATAGTGATAAGGTATTGATCGAAATCTCAGCCCTATCAGTCTCAGGCTGCACCAAGCACACTCTCACAGCGTCGCTGAGACTCACTTGGATTCCTGGTGCACGATGACAGGCCAATCCTCACGAAGTCTCAGGTGGCACAAAGCACACGCACACAGCGTCACTGAGACTCACTTGGATAACGGTGCACATGATAACAGGACGATCCTCAGGAAGAGTTCAGGCTGCAAAAAGCACACGCACACAGCGTCGCTGAGCCTCGCATGGACTCCAGGGGCACACGATCACAGGGCACTCCTTAAGGGGGTCTCAGGCTGCAAAAAGCACACGCACGCAGCAGCAGTAAGACTCTCCTGGAAACTTTTGTGGTCCTGTGTTTCCGCAACAGGGAGCCAGCTCACCTCGGGCCCTTGGGGATAAGTTACTTCAGGACACAGCACAACAATGTTCTTTGAAGCAGGTGGACACAGCAAAGTCCCTTTAGCCTTTCCTTGGTTAAAACAGCAATCTGCAGGGCAGACCCAGAACACACAGCAAGAGTCAGTCCTTTTCTTCAGCCTCTTCAGTTGTTTCTTCCTTGGCAAAGGTTCCTCTACACCACGAAGTAGCTCCAGTGTTGTTCAATCTTGATAAAGCCATTCTCCAAAGTTCAGGGGCTTCAGCTCTCATAGTTATACCCCTCAATGACTTTGAAGTCTTTGTGTTCAGGGGGGCACTGACCCCTGTTCAAACCAGTTCTGGGTGCCTTCCTGCCAGTGACACTTTCTTCCTTTGATTAGTGGAGGTCTGGATTCTAAATCTCAACATGAGATGGGACAATTGTTTTATGGCAGTAACCCTTGCCCCTTCACCTCTAGGGGCTACTCCTCCCCCTACACTCCAGATGCAGGTCAGCCTGTTGCTTTCTCACCTCCTCCCCTGGGTCAAGACATTCACCAGATCCTATCGCTTTCAAATCCAGACAATTAATCCACAACCAGGCAGAGGCACACAAATCTTGGAGCACAAAAACCCAGCCACTTCTAAAAGAGTGGCTTATAAACACATAATGCAAAACCCACCTTCATAGAAAGATGTGTTGTTACATTGTGAGTTCAGGCACACTAAACTTCACCTCTCCATCTTAAGCCTTTGGGAGGATAGGCTGGAACACATACTACACAGCCTCCCCATTCAGTCCTATGGGCAAGATGGCCATTCAACAGTGAAAAATGAAATGGAGATTATTTCACTGTCAGGACATGGTACACCTCTTAGTACATGTCCTACCTTTCACTGCACTGCACCCTGCCCAGGGGGTGCCTTGGGCCAACCATAGGGGTGTCTGATGTGCATAGAAAGGGAAGGGTAAGGTCTGGCACGTGGGTGCACTTGTCAGGACAACATGGCAGTTTAACAAACAGCGCACATGCACTGAAATGGCAGGTCTGAGTTCCCTCTTTAAGGCTACTGGTGCGGGTGGCACAAGTAGTGCTGCAGGCCTACTAGTAGCATTTGCATTACCAGCCCTGGCACACATAGTGCACTTTATTAGAGACTTCACTAGTGAGGCAAACATACCAATCATGGACAACCAATTACCATTATACTTTATACAGGGAGCACTTGCACTTTGACACTGATCAGCAGTGGCAAAGTACCTAAAGCATCTAAGTTGGCAACACCATGTCAGATAAAAGGTCGATGGGGAAAACGAAACGTTTAGGGAACTTTAGCCAAAAAGGGCCAAGTCCTACACTTCCCCATCCCAATGCAATATCCATGTGCTTCCTCAAGGAGCATAACATATACCTCTGCTGCCCCCGCGGTGTGAGGAGACCCCCAACCTCCTTGTGGGGGCTTCTCACCCACATGACTTAATTGTTGTGTTCTCTTGAAGTGGCCTCCTTTGCGCTGTATACATAGCCAGTGAAACAGGCTGGCGCTGTGCAACAAAATCGAAAGTCTCAAGTTATTCTTACAGCTTGACTGGGTGGGGGCCATTGGACATGCATTAGGTAGGTGTTAGTTTAATTGTGTGAGCCGACTCCCATCCAGCTTGCCCCATCAGTCCAGTCTCGGAGGCTGTCCGTCAGGCTCGAGGAAGGCAATCACAGGAGTGGCAAATTCCCTAGGCAACTATCGATCTATTAAAGATATAAGATCTTCAGTTCAGCACACATGATATTTATGGACTCAGTGTACAATGGCATTCAACAAAGGTTCATTTTATTTATACAAAGTTTTATAAATAAAAACATCCATTCCAAAATGTTGTGATAATTCATATTGGAGATCAGGGTGCATAATTATTTGGCTCCAGATATAATCAATGCGACACTAAACGCCGGTCACAACAATATTCCGGATTGCAGCATAAAGTAACAAAATTATCAGAAATCGGCAGCAACTTTGTTAAAGGTTGATTGATTACGATGAAAAGAGGCAAAAAAACTTCTCCAGAATAGATATGTCAGTCCTCTAATTGAATTTGCATGAGGCATGAGGTGTCAAGGTATGTCAAATGAGAAAACTCAGCTAAAGCATACAGCGGTGTCTGTTCAAAGCAAAAGTCGTTTTGCCATATAATGATATACCCTGATCTCCAATATATATGCATCGTTCATATATTCTTTGACTTTGGTTCACTGGTCTCGATATAGGATTTATTGTGGATTTTCCTGATGAGGGCGCTTTGTTCGCTAAACACGTGAAGACTTATTAAGAAGATTCATCAACACATCAAAAGCCACTGGATTGAATTGTTGATTTATGATGTTTTTTATTTTTTCATTTTCTTGCTGTTACTTCTATCACATATATAATTACTTTGTCCTATGATTGACTATATAAGTATGTATGTTGTATATATTAAATATTGTTTATTCGGTGGGTCATATTGTGATGTTATTGTTTCATATTTATCTTTTACATAAATTATCACAACATTTAGAAATGGATGTTTTTATTTAAAAATCTTTGTATAAATAAAAATAACATTTGTTAAATAATATTGTACACTGAGTCCATAAATATCACGTGCGCTGAATTTATGGACCTTTATCTTTAATAGACCGATATTTGCCTGGGAAATTTTTCTTCAATAGTTGCATTTTTCCCTGCCCTAGGAACTTTCATTAGTAGCAGTGGGTCCATGTATTGACTCTAAGTCACAGGAGTGGCATTCATTGCATTCTCTGAGTGCGCTGTGCGCTTTTGAGCTCCTGTTTGGGTCAGTCGGTCCTCTGCCACTATGGCAATGCTGCCCAAAGACTGGGACCTCCGGGTATTTAAGAAAGATGCTCCTCAACTGGAGCAGTGAGGCCCAAAGAAGTGAGCCCGAGGATGTGCTGCACATTTCTTTCTGACAACTTTGTGGACTCCATACAGAAAAACAAGAGGAGAGGACGCCTGGAATTGCTGCCACATTTGTGTTGTTTTTGCCCTCAGTCACTCTGCTCCAAAACCTAAGAGCATAACACAAATGCTGCCACCTCCCAGCCTCAAAGTTTGTGGGGGATTTGTTCACCACAGAGCTGTCCAGTTTCCTTGGTACACGCGAGCGTGAGTTGCTGACCCAGTCTGAGTTTTTGTCTTTGCCTTCTGGGACTTTTAGTTTTCTTTATACCACGACTACAAGTCCCAGAATGCAAAGAAAAAACTCAGAGTAGCTAAATTACTCACAAATGGACTTGGAAAACGTAAGATTGAGGATAATGAGGCTGCTGGCTGTCAGAGTTAAACACATAAAGGAAACTGAAAACTGTAGGACTTCAGCTATCCAGCTGATATGGCTTTTAAAATAAAGTGGGATTGGCCCCTTCATCTCTGAATCTGGCGTTTTGGAGTATGTCAGTTTTTGAGCCCTTCAGACAGACCACGAAATATAGTGAGATTATGAATCACTAAACTTTGTGAAATAGGCATTTTTGTAAATGTGAAGATGTGCAGCACGCAGAAATGGTGTTTACTTTCTCCCCTGTCTGCCATGTGTAACACCAAGAAGAAAACTGAAGGTACGGTCTGATCTCTTTTATAGCAATGATTGGAGCAGAGGTTCCACCTCACCTCCCCTCCCCTTCAGCACAAGACATTCTCTCAGTGCTCCATGGGTGCTAGAGACTGATTAAAAGCTGAGAAGCCTCTTGTCCTGGGGGCTCAGGGTGCAGTTCTTATACCACCTCAGCCATCCTCCTTTTCTTGCCCTTACATTCCCGTCTGTAACTGGACTCCCCTGAGCAGCAGTGGCGACTCCTCCGTTAGGGTGTGGGGGGAAGCATCGCCCACTGCTTTTAAGCAGTGCAAAGCAGAAACATAAAATGGTAATAATTTTGCGTTATTATCATTTTATGCTGTTCCTGCTGCTTTGTGGACAGGTGAGTGGCCAGGGCTGCTCTGTTCGTGGAGCAGGGCTGGGAAGGAGTGCTTTGCCCACTTCTAAGTGCACAATGACTGTTTGGTCGACCCTCTCGGTCCACCCAAACCAGTCATGTGCACTTTCCCTGTTCTCAAGAACAAGCCCAGACTCCCATTCCCTAGTTGAGCATCCAAACCAGGACGCTCAAAACCAATCAAAACGATGCATTGCAGCTTTGTGATTGATCAGGTGAGCCTGGGTGCCTATCAATTGTGATTGTCAGAGGGGCCTGGCTGTGAAGAGCAGGGAAGAGCAGGAGAGGAGACGCAGGACCCGGCGCAATGGTAAATTCATGTAATCTCTTATTTATTTTTAAAATATGCGTGATCCCTGTGCAACCCCCCACATGACCCCGTCCGTGCCACCCGGAACCCACCTGCCCAGCCCCCCAAAAGCCATGTCGGCCTCTGCTGCTTAGCACAATCCTATAGTCGAAGATGTATCTCTTGCCTTTAGGTCTGTGAACTCTATGGCAGGGCTGGGGCTGATAAGGAAGTGTAGCAGGAGATCATAGGCGTACTCTGAGGGGGCTGAAGGGATACTATGAGGGCAACAAAAGGTATGTCATAGCTACCAGTGTCCCATGTCATGTAAGACCTGAATCCCGTGCTGCCTCTTTGACCAGCATACATTTGGAGACTGAGATATGAGAAACTCAAAACTACAAGTCCCACAATGCAAAGTGCGGTTTGAAAGAAAGCTGATGCCCAGTGGCTGGGTTGCCTGGCAGTGAAAATAGAAGGCAATGAGGAGTACAAGAGGAGAAGGCACTGAGGAAAAAAAGAAGAGAGGGAACTAAGAAGGGGGAATGTATGAGCCAGGAATGCGCAATCACGAAGGTGACTGGATGAGAGGCCACAAGAGGGATGGTAAGCACAGGGTATGCTGATGAGAGAGGGTGCTCTGATGGCACAGAATGTAGAAAGTACAGCAGAGTGACACTGAGAGGGTTGATGTCAGGTTAAACCTCTGGCTCACGAAATCGCCCTACTTCCTTGCAGTAAGGTGTCCTTGATCAACAAGTTTCCCTGCAATATTGATTAAGATCGTCACGATTTCTTCAGGAGTGTGCAGCCCTGGGACCCCTTGGTAAGATACTCCCTTTGAGTGGCTACTTCGTGTTCGTCCACCACACAGCGACTCAGCACTTAACATGTGTCTTGCTCTACAGGTCCCCCTGCAGCTGCCTTTATACTTCTGCCTCCCAGGACACGTTTACTTTCAGGATTAAGGTACTTTTATTGGTCACTTGTGGTTATTAGACCCTGTGTCCCCCCCAGATTACATTATTCTCCTACACAATCTTTTGCATTCTTTCTTCTTTTTATTTTTGATTTCATGTCTACAGGATATTTCCACCATGAACTCGTTTTCCTGGATATGCTCCCACTGGTAAGCTGAGTGCTTTAGGTGTTGTAGTGCTCAGTAGTGTTCCTTCGTCTGAAATTTGCATACATAGGTTCTCTTTTTCTTTTTCAGAACAGCCTGGCCCTGAGGAGAATCCCCACGACTATTAGGGATTCGAAACGCATAGGCCCCCTCCCCTTTGGTCTGCTTTTGGTTGTCATAGTGTTATACTGTGTTACACTAGTTCTGACAATTTTACACCCATTTCTGTAAATAATTTGAAAAGCTGATCTAATTTGACCCTAAGGAGTGTATTGCTTTGATTTGATTTCTTTTCAAGTGTATAGCAGACCTATTACTTCCCCCACTGGTGTATCAATTCCCCAGACTGTGTGAAGTATTCTAGCATGAATGTATGAATGTTTATGGTATGACTGTGACATGTTTGATTTATGACTGTATGGTTGATATTTTACCTTGTTCTGTGTCCCTTGTTCATTATTGTCACAATTATTTTTTATTGATAGTATACACTAAGGCAGAGGTCTTCAAACTTTTTTGCTCTGAGCCCCCCTTAAGCAAAATGTTTTGAGGTTGGGCCCCCCTCCAAAACTTTATGTGTTGATTGGGGGAGCGGGGGGGACATGGCTATGTTCATGGGCAGGCACCCTCCCCCCGCAAACAATCAATCACAGAGCTAAATAAACCATATTTACAATACTTGTGCCTCAGTAGGTACTGGTACTCTAGCAAACCAATGGCACTCCTAGGTACCATTCAGAAAAAAATTCAAATACTTAAAGACCTAATTAGCCACCACATGCAATTAATGCTGTCGACAATGAGTCACTAATATGTCCACCATATGTATTTTTGAGAACATTTATCAATTTCCTTAGTGCACAATAACAGACACATGAAACACTTGATTCACTGAACATAATAAAAAATTAGCAAAGTGTCCCCACTGAAACAGAACCACAAGGAAAAGTAAACAACATATTTTGACACCTGCAACTTTAACAAGCAAACTAACAACATAGGGACATTGAAACTAACATTAAGGCCAGTAGACTGCTAAAGATAACTTCTTGTAGTTATTCCATTTGAGAAACACACATGCGCAGGAGTATGCTGCATGGAAATCTATCTGCATTTCCCCCACATTCGCTCATTTATTTCCCTGTTGCTCTCCGAGTGTATATCTGACATACCTACCGACCATCCACCATTTTTGATTTCCAGAAAATCTTGCAATTTTCTATTTGCATTTTCCATCCATAGCATGTTCGGTTCATCTTACTATTCTATCTCACGCCTCATCTTTTTACACGTAAACCTCGGTCCACTATCCTCCTCTTCCTGTCTTCATAGCTCTCCACCCCACAACTCCTTAACGTCCCAACTAATTCTAGTAACATAGAATCACGTGCACTTTGTTCCTTAAACAATCACTCCACTACAGACCTATAAAGTAAATATTAAACATGACAATTTATGACACAATAGCTTTAACTTTTTCAAATGCCAGACCTTTACTGTGAAAACACAAACCACTTACTTACATCGGTTCTCGTGTGAATGAAATGCGAACACCTGACAGAAACTCCCAGGCCGCAGCGCCCGCTTGCATGTGGCTCCTCTCTGTATACAAATGACACCTGTGATAATCCCCATTTGAGCTGTTATGCTGTTTGAGTGGTACCTGAACCCAGTATCAAGGGGGTTTCTGTCCATCACATTTCTGTATTCCTAGCTTGACTGACATAGCTCAACATTCTGTCCCAGCAGCTTGCAAGACGGTCACTACTATATGGTCCTCAACTGAAAATACAATGCATACATTGGTTTGCATTACGGTGTTAACAGGGCAGAGGCCTTTTACTGAACCACTGCACAACAGGGGCAGAGCTAGGCATGGGCAGTGTGAGCAGCTGCCCAGGGCCCCGTAGTCAGCCCTCCAACGTAGGGCCTTGCACCAATAAGACATAGCCAGGTTATGGCATTAAAGATGCAACCTTGCAAGTGCGCCACCGCCACCTTAGGGAGCCCCCTCCCCTGGCCTCATTGCTTTGGTGTAGGGAAGCGAACCTGAGGGGGGGAAGGGTGGGGGGCAGTACCAGTTGCAGGAAAACACATTACTAATTTTTGTCCAGCAATTAGGTCTCCACCCCCACCCATGCAGAGGCACAGTGTGATGGCAATTGTCCCTCTGTTTAGCTCCCTGGCAGTCTGCACAGATAAGCATCCCTCACACCTCCAGCCCTTTATGAGCTGTTAAGAGGCACTTAAGGAGAGGGATGGGCTGCATCTTCATAAGCAGGGGCATCTATTGAGATGCAGGCAGCCCTGAATGTGTCACATCTATGAAAATTAGAGGGGCCTAACAAATTCCCTTTCTGCCCAGGGCCCCAAGAATCCTAGAACCGGGCCTGCTGCACACGCCCGTGATAAAATCTCTGCACCTCAGAGCCATCAGGGATGACTTAATAAATGACACGCGCTGCGTGCACTGTGCCTCTCGCTCACCAGATTTCTTTAGGCAACCTCCTTGACCCTGCCAGCCCATTTACTCACACCTGCGCTCACTGTACTCCAGAGTAAATTAAGACAGTCTGGAAATACGGCAATTAAAGATCGCCGCACATCCAGGCCATCTTCATTTACAAGCATCTGCAGAGCTATTCGCGCCCCCCTGGGAACCACTCCACGCTCCCCCAGGGGGGCACGCCCCACAGTTTGAAGACCTCTGCACTAAGGTCTAAATCATTGTACCTTCCAATTTGTTTTGCAAAATAAAGCAGCTATTAAATAGCATCTCCCAGTCTTGAATGGTAATCTTTATCTGGTTGATAATTGTTATATGAATTATAGCATCAGTATTGGCATTTTCTCTCTGTTGTTTTGCCTTGTAAATAAGGCACTCTTTCACACTATAAAGGGTAGGGTAATGGGTTTTGGTTTGGACTTTCCCCTGCTCACCCCCTTGGTAGCTTGGCAAGAGCAGCCAGGCTTATCTCCAAGGAAAATGTGTAAAGTATTTGCAACCAAGCTCTCAGTAACCCAGTGACAATGAGTCACTAATATGTCCACCATATGTATTTTTGAGAACATTTATCCAGTGATAACACCACAAATGGACTCCACACAAGTTACATAAAAAAACAATGATATGTTTATAAAAAAAAGATATACGATGAGACCACACGATAAAAATCCAACATGTGCATATTTGCAATATTTCACCTGGCCGGTTATTAGGCCAGCAAGCCCTTGTAGGTTCTTGCAGTATTAATGACCAATTCTCGATGATCCAATGCAGTCCTAATGCAATGCTATGCAGTTCGTAATGCAAGAATCAGGCACTCCGTAATGGAAAAATAATGCAGTTCGTAATGCAACAATCAGGCTGTTCGTAATGCCAAAATTATGCAATTCGTAATCCAACAATCAGGCAGTTGGTAAGGCAAAAATAATCAATTCGTAATGCAACAATCAGGCAGTTCATAATGCAATTCATAATGCAACAATCGGGCAGTTCGTAATGCAACAGTCAGGAAGTTCTTAATGCAAAAATAAAGCAATTCGTAATGCAACAATCAGGCAGTTTGTAATGCAAAAAAAATGTACTCCGGCACCGATCACGATGCTCTGGATGGTCTCTATGCCACTCCTACTGACTCGCGGGCAGCTACTGTCAAAATATGCCCCCAACACTATTATGATGGAAAACAAAGTGCAGCTCCACACTCTGACCCCCGTACTGCCATTCCTCGGTAAGTACGGGCTGCGATACGGACATGAGCGGAGGCTCATGCTGCAAAGATGGGAAAGGCCGAGAGCGTTTCTCTTGCAGCCTGCACCTGCCCCAGGCGGCTACACACGCACACTTGCTGAGCGTTACCTGGTGGGGGTAAGATATTCTCTAATCGCGGCTTGGGTCTCCAATGCGACTTCGTTGATTTTGGCAGTGGATTTTGAATCCCCAACGGAGATGGTTCGAGGTCTCTCCTTGGCAATGGTAGGCTCGGGCCAGCCGTGGTGAATTCTCACAGCACCTCTGAGGATGCCGGTCTGGGCCCATGGCAATGACGAGCGCAGCACTTCTGGTCATGCTGTCGATCAAAGCAGAGAACAAGACTGCTCTGGAAAACACAGTCATGAAGCAATTTCTCACGAAGGTCTCAGGCTGCAGCAGGGCACACGCACACAGCGTTGCTGAGACTCACTTGACCTTCAGGTGCACATGATGACAGGGAAATCGTCACAAAGGTCTCAGGCTGCACGAAGCACCCGCACACAGTGTCGCAGAGACTGACTTGGACTCCGGAAGTACATGATCACAGGACAATCCTCACGAGTGTCTCAGGCTGCACGAAGCCCACACACACAGCGTCACTGAGACTCACTTGGACTCCGGGTGTACACGATCACGGGGCAGTTCTTACGAAGGCTTCAGGCTGGAAAAATCACTTGCACACAGCGTCCCTGAGACACACTTGGAATCATTTATGTTCCTGAATTTCCACAACAGGGAGCGAGCTCTCCTTACTCTTACTCTGTTACTCCGGGACACAGCACACAGCAAAGTCCTTTCAAGCAGGGGGACAGAGCACACAGCAAAGTCCCTTAGCCTCTCCTTAGTTAAATAAGAAAACTGCAGACCAGCTCCAGAACACACAGCATGGGTCAGTCCTTCTCTTCAGTCTCTTCAGCTGCTCTTCCTTTGACAGAGGTTCCTCTTGACCGCGATGTAGTTTAAATTCTTTTCAGTCTTGATCAGTCCAAAGTCCAGGGGCTTCAGCTCTCATAGTTATACCCGTAAATGTCTTTGAAGTATTTGTGTTCAGGGGCACTGACCCCTGTCTAAACCTGTTCTGGGTGTCTCCCTGCCAGTGACACCTTCTTCCTTTGATAGTGGGGGTCTGGATCCTCAATCACTCAGCAGGAGATGGAGCCATTGTTTTATGGCAGCAGCCCAGGCCTCTTCACCTCCTGGGGCTACTTCTCCCCCCTACACTCCAGATGCAGGTCAGCCTGTTGCTGTCTCACCTCCTCTTCTGGGTCAAGACATGTCACAGATCCTATCACATTCAGACCCAGACAGTCTATCCACAACCAGGCAGTGACACAGAGAATTGTTAGAACAAAGAAACCAGCCATTTCTAAAAGCGTGGTTTCTAAACACACAATTCAATAACCACCTTCACAAAAAGATGTTATTAAATTGTGAGATCAGGCACACTAAACTTTACCTCTCCATCTTAAACCTATGGGAAGATAGGCTGGAAGCATATTACACAGCCTCCCCAATTCTGTCCTATGGGCAAGATGGCCTTGCAACAGTGAAAAACGAATTTGGCAGTTTTTCACTGTCAGGACATGGTGCACACCTTAGTACATGTCCTACCTTTCACATAAACTGCACCCTGCCGCGGGGGTACCTTGGGCCTACCATAGGGTTGTCTGATGTGCATAAAAATGGAAGGGTAAGGCCTGGCAAGTGGGTGCACTTATCAGGACAACAAACTGTGCGCAGGCACTGCAGTGGTAGGCCAACGTTCTCTCTTTAGGGCTACTTGTGTGGGTGGCACAATTAGTGCTGCAGGCCCACTAGAAGCATTTGCATTACCAGCCTTGGCACACATAGTGCACTTTACTAGGGACTTTACTAGTAAGGAAAACATACCAATTATGGACAACCAATTACATAACACTTTATACAGGGAGCAGTTGCACTTTGACACCGATCAGCAGTGACAAAGTGCCCAAAGCATCTAAGTTGGCAACACCATGTCAGAAAAAAGGTCTGGGGAAGGCAAAAGGTTTAGGGAACATTAGCCAAAAAGGGCCAAGTCCAACAGGATTTAGGTGGAAATACATTCTTATTCGTAAAGTCAACCCCAATCACTGTGGTGTGTTTGAAATATACTGCCTACTTATGAGGATACAAAAGGGGGTGGTGATGGACATAGCATCTGAACCAATCAAACACTCACACCCAGTCAACAGATCTGGGTTTAATCCATCACCGTTCTTTAGCCCACTCTGCCACCCCAGTTCAGACATGGTCATATGCAAATCAGTCTGACCCCGTGCCTCATGGGAACAGTCCAGCCCGAACTACCAAGCCATGCCTTCCCTGGACAGTAAACAAGCTTCCTAGGACCGGTTTCTGGCATTACAGCCTTCTTCAGCCAGGCTTGCCTGAATCCAGTAGCAAAGTGAGCAAGGGACTCACGTCTGAGCATACTTTGCCAACTTATGGCGAACAAAGCGGTACAAAAGTGGGTGGTGATGGACAGAGCTAGTGAACCAATCAAACACTCACACCCAGTCAACAGATCTGGGTTTAATCCATCACCGTTCTTTAGCCCACTCTGCCACCCCAGTTCAGACATGGTCATGTGCAAATCAGTCTGACCCCGTGCCTCATGGGAACAGTCCAGCCTGAACTGCCAAGCCATGCCTTCCCTGGACCGGAAACAAGCTGCCTAGGACCGGTTTCTGGCATTACAGCCATCTTCAGCCAGGCTTGCTTGAATCCAGTGGCAAAGTGAGCAAGGGACTCACGTGTGCGCATACCCTGCCAACTTATGGCAAACAAAGCGGTACAAAAGGTGGTGGTGATGGACGGGGCATCTGAACCATTCAAACACTCACACCCAGTCAACACACCTGGGTTTAATCCATCACCGTTCTTTAGCCCACTCTGCCACCCCCAGTTCAGACAGGGACATATGCAAAACAGTCTGACCCTGTGCCTCATGGGAACAGTCCAGCCCGAACTGCCAAGCAATGCCTTCCCTGGACCGGAAACAAGCTTCCTAGGTCTGGTTTCCGGCATTACAGCCGTCTTCAGCCAGGCTTGCTTGAATCCAGTGACAAAGTGAGCAAGGGACTCACGTCTGAGCATACCCTGCCAACTTATGGCGAACAATGCGCGACAAAATGGGGTGGTGATGGACGGACCATCTGAACCTATCAAACACTCACACCCAGTCAACAGATCTAGGTTTAATCCATCACCGTTCTTTAGCCCACTCTGCAACCCCAGTTCCGACATGGCCATATGAAATCAGTCTGACCCTGTGCCTCATGGGAACAGTCCAGCCCGAACTGCCAAGCCATGCCTTCCCTGGACCGAAACAAGCTTTGTAGGACCTGTTTCTGGCATTACAGCCGTTTTCAGCCAGGCTTGCTTGAATCCAGTGGCAAAGTGAGCAATGGACTCACGTCTGAGCATACCCTGCCAACTTATGGCTAACAAAGCGTGACAAAAGGGGGTGGTGATGGATGGAGCATCTGAACCAATCAAACACTCCCACCCAGTCAACAGATCTGGGTTTAATCCATCACCGTTCTTTAGCCCACTGCCAACCCAGTTCAGACATGTCCATATGCAAATCAGTCTGACCCTGTGCCTCATGGGAACAGTCCAGCCTGAACTGCCAAGCCATGCCTTCCCTGGACCGGAAACAAGCTTCCTAGGACCGGTTTCTGGCATTACTGCAGTCTTCAGCCAGGCTTGCTTGAATCCAGTGGCAAAGTGAGCAAAGGACTCACGTCTGAGCATACCCTGCCAACTTATGGTGAACAAAGAGGTACAAAAGGGGGTGGTGATGGACGGAGCATCTGAACCAAGCAAACACTCACACCCAATCAACAGATCTGGGCTTAATCCATCACCGTTCCTTAGCCCATTCTGCCACCCCAGTTCAGACATGGCCATATGCAAATCAGTCTGACCCTGTGCCTCATAAGAACAGTCCTGCCCGAACTGCCAAACCATGCCTTCCCTGGACCGGAAACAAGCACCTAGGACCGGTTTCTGGCATTACAACCGTCTTCAGCCAGGCTTGCTTGAATCCAGTGGCAAAGTGAGCAAGGGACTCACGTCTGAGCATATCCTGCCAACTTATGGCGAACAAAGCGGTACAAAAGGGGGTGGTGATGGACGGAGAATCTGAACCATTCAAACACTCACACCCAGTCAACAGATCTGGGTTTAATCCATCACCGTTCTTTAGCCCAGTCTGCCACCCCAGTTCAGACATTCCTAGGACCGGTTTCCGGCATTACAGTCAGAAACCGGTCCTAGGAAGCTTGTTTCCGGTCCAGGGAAGGCATGGCTTGGCAGTTCGAGCTGGACTGTTCCCGTGAGGTACAGGGTCAGACTGATTTGCATATGGTCATGTCTGAACTGTGGTGGCAGAGTGGGCTAAAGAACAGTGATGGATTAAACCCAGATCTGTTGACTGGGTGTAAGTGTTTGATTGGTTCAGATGCTCCGTCCATCACCACCCCCTTTTGTACCTCTTTGTTCGCCATAAGTTGGCAGGGTATGCTCAGACGTGAGTCCCTTGCTCACTTTGTCAGTGGATTGAAACAAGCCTGGCTGAAGGCCACTGTAATGCCAGAAACCGGTCCTAGGAAGCTTGTTTCTGGTCCAGGGAAGGCATGGATTGGCAGTTCGGGCTGGACTGTTCCCATGAGGCACAGGTTCAGACTGATTTGCATATGGCCATGTCTGAACTGGGGTGGCAGAGTGGGCTAAAGAACGGTGATGGATTAAACCCAGATCTGTTGACTGGGTGTGAGTGTTTGATTGGTTCAGATGCTCCGTTCATCACCACCCCCTTTTGTACCGCTGTGTTCGCCATAAGTTGGCAGGGTATGCTCAGACGTGAGTCCCTTGCTCCCTTTGCCACTGGATTCAAGCAAGCCTGGCTGAAGACGGCTGTAATGCCGGAAACTTAATACAAATAATGCATCCATTTTAGTAGCAAATGTGAGAAATATTTGCGTAGGTAGTAGAAACTGAATTTTCTTTCACTAGCAAAATACAGATTCTGCTTCTGGGAAGCAGGATTGGGTTCTGCTTTCAGAGTTGTTCACCTTTTCCATGTGCATTTCTATTGAACATTTGTTGCTGCCAATCAAGCCTCATTGAGGAGTTGAATTGCTGGTATACAGTTGCAAGTGATCACAGGCAAAGCATTGCTCAGATTTGGAACGGAACACAAAGCAAAGGAAATCAACACTGAAAAGATTTAAAACATATATTTAAAGAGCCATGTAGAGAATGTCCATGACAAGAAAAACAGCATAAATCAGTGTTGTGACCTAATGTTCGGAAGCTGAAACTAACACATACGAAAGATATGTGTTCAATAATTACAAGGAAGTTATATCTATTGGGGAAAAAAACAAGGCAGTGCTCCTCATGAAACACATAAGACGTCTGCGTGGACTTCTTTCCTTTCATGAAAAAAGACAGTCTCCACCGATGATTGGAGAAAGGATGGATTTGCAATCTTCCTAGTTCTTGTCTTTATAGAGGGGTGTGTATGTGTACTGTTCTTGTTAGTTATGCAAAGCAGATAAGCACTCACTTATCCGTCCGGATCACAGAGCGCCCCTCGCCTTTCAAATGGTCACTGTAATCCCATCAGAAGGGTTTAAGGCTCTCGGAGAGGAAGCAGGTTTTGCTCTGGGTGCAGATTTCCACTTTAGGAAAGAAACACGGGATTAAACAGCAAAGACATTAGCATAATCCGTCAAAACACACCTCGCTGCAACTGCAACGCCAGGATCTCAGAGTCAATTAGCCGCTGCATGTATTCTACATTGCAGAGAGAGGAACTACATTTTGAACTATGTACGGTCGGCGCAGGTTTTATGGTTTGACTTTCTCCTTTTTTTGTTTTGATGAGTGTTGCTTCTATATGGGAATGGACAACGTAAACTGCATCAGAGCCAACATTTTTTTGTGCTAAGGAAGGGTGTAGTTCGTATAAAATCAGTTTTCCTCATATTGCTTGGCAGTGCAAAAAATCACTTTAAAATTGTCATTCGGCGATGCTAAATTACCTTGAGCCAATGAAAAAATGCAGCGTACAACTGCAATTTATTTATTGTCATCACGCCTGTTGTGTTTTGTCACCGCATCTCTTTATCTCTAGCAATAGATGTACTGTTACCTTCCCTTACCTAAATAAATTCGATTTTCCCCTTCTCACTGCTGAACTTTCAAAAGGACTTTAGCATAAATGTAGGGCCTACTCATTTTCGATGCTCTCACACAGACGGTGCCTTCCATTTTGATAGTGCCACATATGTTGTCGTGTTGCACAGAGCTCAATGAATTTCTTGGCCCGAGACCACATATTTGGGTAGGAGTACTATTGCTGTAGATGCATGCGTTATGCAAGCTAGTAATCCCTCTTTTAGTTCGCCCCTGTCGTTGTGTGAACTCAAGAAACGAGGTGATGGTTGTGGATAAGGCATCACAAGCAGCTCGCCTCTTTAAGTGTAGAAGGGAATGTCGTATGTGCCAATGGGATTTAGATCACAATGTGACAGCCTTCCTAGTCCCTGATAAAGATAGGGATCGCCATGGTGACAGTGCACAACCTGTACGCTGATGGTATTGGCCAGAGCTCCACCTGCACCAGATCGACCAATGAATAAACAGGCGCCAGTTGCCTCGTGCACCAAGTAGAAATGGTTGTCACAGATATGCACCAGTTGAAGTATGTTTTTTTGTCTGCTCCAAGCACAAATAATCAATGCATGGGTATCACTTTTGTGATATTGAGCTTTGGTATTTATGGCTGAAACTCAAGAGCAGTGCCAGCTTTCCTCATATGCGTTGATGTCACATTTGTGGCGTTGTTCTTTTTTATTCACATTGTCATCTCGGTGATTTTTCCTTGGGATGCCCAGACTTGGCATTGCCTTCAGTGCAGGGCCACTTCCCCTCATTGCCACTGTGCATCAGAACCCCAGTTTCCTTGCAAGGTCTTTTGTTTTGGCTGGAGTTACAGAGCACCTATGGAACAACAGTCCAGCCCATATATAAATAAATTCATAAAATAATGAAGAAGATAACAATTTTCCTCAAGGATCCCACTGGTGACACAGTGGAATGGCAAAGGAGTCTTGTCATTGGGTTACAGGACTTTTTACCACTCTGTTCTGTGTCAGCTCACGGAAATTACTACAATTACTCATGGTTCGTATAGGCGAGGTTTACAAAGATCACAGGGGCATATTATCAAGAAAGGGCCTTACATTATTGCCGCTTTTATCGGCAGGAAACTGCCGATAAAGCGGCGTTAATGGGCTTGATAATATGCTCTATGAATTCCAATCGAAGCCCATGTTAGATGTAAAGAAATGTAACATGGGCTTCGATTGGAATTCCATAGAGCATATTATCAAGCCCATTATCGCCGCTTTATCGGCAGTTTCCTGCCGATAAAAGCGGCGATAATGTAAGGCCCTTTCTTGATAATATGCCCCACAGTTTATTCCCCTTGTATTTGGGACACGTCTCACAAAATGTAGGAACAGCTTGGTAAAAAGGGCCAGCAAATACATTCAGGGGATAGTCACAGATGCATTATTCTTCCACATAGGGATAAGCTTGGTGTTGAAAGGCAATTTTTGTGTGCACGCCTGCACTACATTTAAGAAGAGAGAAAGTGATTTTATTTACCCTAAATCAGCATGTGCAGAAATTAATAACTGACAGCAGAAGGTACTTTACTTTACTTAGGGTAATGTCTTTGCTTGATTGTGTGCAATATTAGTGTTTTTTCAGAAATTAGCATTACAAAAATATTTGGAGGGTCTTGAAAAGGTTAAACGTTAGAGCTATCTGGGGGACTAGTCTACAGACAGTTTTTGAACCAAGGTTTGCAGACTGTCGGAAGATCTGAATTAAAAATAAAAGGCCCTCAATGGATAAGGTAGATTAATGCCTGCATGTTTCATTTCAGGTCCGTGGTGCCTAAATTAGTCCAGCAAATCCAAAAACAAGGGTTACAAACCTCAAAAAATATAACAAAATACCACGCTATGAAAGAGACAACTATCAATGTTCAGTTATTTGTTGACTTGAGAATGTGTTGATAATTTGTTACATTATGCTTTTAGGTCTTGCTATGTATTGATATAAATATTGTGCAGTCATCAGCGTTACATCTGGTGCGTGAGTTATGGTTTGTGTGGAGGATCATGTGAGAGTTATGAATCGTCATCGTAAGAGTGCCCACAGACAGCCTTCTTGAAATGGCTTTTGCTTTACTTGATCATCAACCTTTGGCCACCCATGCCTGCACAATCATTCACATGCATGCAGATGCATTTGTGGCTCTCTCTGAATAGTTTTTGTAAAACATTTTACAAAAAGCATATCTGGATGGCCTTCTGGGCTTGCAAGTGCGTTCGGATGCACCATCAACTATTTTAGAATGGTTCCTGCAAACTTTAAGTAGATGCATGTGCCTGCACGGGCAGCAAACTTCAAATATATATGTAATATTTTTTCCAAAAAGATTTTGAACGTGTTCAAGCTTTGGCAAAGCCAACACTTGACTGGCTTGGCCAATGCTTGCTTAGATTCAGCTCCACCTACAAAACGCTTACTGATCCCCAACTGAACGTTTCGATCTTTAAGAAAAGTCATTTGTATAGAACAAATATCTGAAGAAGAAACCTCGTCTTCGACTATTTTGAGGCCTACTTGTTTTCACTGTAGCTTTAATGTATATTTGTAACGTTTAATGGGGACCAATATCCTCACTTATTAGACTTAGGTCGAATCATAGATTGACTTGAAATTCATTCTGTACGTCAGTGGTGTCCGGATTACTGAATACCTCCTCCTGGATACTCTCGATCCCCTTTGACGATTGTTCGGAAATTAGAACAGACCTTTTACCTTTGTTTCAAGCCAGTGAGGAATGTGCAAGTGTTCAAGTGTTGTAAGTGACCCTCTGCCTCTCCAGCGCGCATTACATTCTGTACCTTCAGGGCTCTCCACTTCCTACACTGCTCAGAAAATAAAGGACTGTAATCCTCCCAAAAATGCAAACTGTTGAAGTGAGAAGCAATGCTCTTCTGTTCAGCTTTGTTTCAAAAGTGTAAAACAGTGTCCTTCCATTTTGTGTTCCCTAAATTCAAGTGGCCCTTTTTAAAGAGATAATTCGCCACCCAAAAATGTCCCTTATTTTGACAAAACATGACATACGATTTTGTTTTCCTTTGAGTAGCAAACAAAAAGAAAAAGAAATTCTGCACAACTATAATAGTCTATGGAAGAAATGTGTGTCGTAATAGATAAACGAAACAAGCATTTGCAATGCAATAGGTCTCACATTAGGAAAGTTTGAACTATTGGTATTGTAAATGACACATTTTTTTATTTATGTGTTGGTTTTGAAAATAGCGAAATTATACCTTTGTCATTTACAATGCCAATACTTTTAACTTTCGCAAATGTGACACCTATAGCATTTGTAATGCAATATGTTTTGTATTTACGTAACTTAGATGTATTGATATTACAAATAACAATTGCTTTTAATTTTTTTTAATAATTGATACTTAAATGAAAATTATTGTAATTTATAATGGCAATAGCTTAAACTTTTGTAAATAACTTTTGTGAAGATTATGTTCAGTGTATTTTATTGTGACGAAAATCCAAGAACAGAAGGGAAATATTAACATCTTTTTGTGACATTTGTAATAAAGCTTGAAACATTGAGAGAACATATTTGAACCAGTTGTTGAATGGTGCACCGATTGATGCTCTGGTGGCGCTGAGTGATGTTGTGGTAGTGACGAGTGATGCTGTGGCATTCAGTGATGCTGTGGTAGTGCATAGTGATGTTGTGCTGCCCCTGAGTGATGCTTTGGTGGTGCTGAGTGATGCTGTGGTGATGCAATAGATAGAGTGTATGTAATTATGTTGTGTGTAATTATGTGGCACTTAGTGGTACTGAGTGTAAATATGTAGCATATACTTATGTTTTACTGAGTGGTATTTGGAGTGTATGTTGCATTGAGCGCAGTGTAATTATGTGGCGTTTAATAATGTGGCACTGAGTGGTATTTGGAGTGTATGTTGTATTCAGTAGAGTGTAATTGTGTGGCGTGTAATTATATGGCACTGAGTGGTATTGTTTGGAGTGCATGTTGCATTGAGTGCATTGTAATGATGTAGCATACAAGTATGTGGCACTGAGTGGTGTTGTGTGGAGTGTGTGTTGCATTTAGTAGAGTGTAATTATGTGGCTTGTAATTATGTGGCACTGAGTGGTTTTTGGAGTGTATGTTGCATTGAGTGCAGTGTAATTATGTGGTGTGTAACTATGTGGCACTGAGTGGTATTTGGAGTGTATGTTGCATTGAGGGCACTGTAATTATGTGGCATGTAACTATGTAGCACTGAGTGGTATTTGGAGTGTATGTTGCATGGAGTGCAGTGTAATGATGTGGCGTGTAATTATGTGGCACTGAATGGAAGTTGGAGTGTATGTTGCATTGAGTGCAGTGTAATTATGTGGCGTGCAATTATGTGGCACTGAGTGGTATTTGGAGTGTATGTTGCGATGAGTGCAGTGTAAATATGTAGCATATAATTATGTGGCACTGAGTGGTATTTGGAGTGTATGTTGCATTGAGGGCAGTGTAATTATGTGGCATGTAACTATGTGGCACTGAGTGGTATTTGGAGTCTATGTTGCATTGAGTGCAGTGTAATTATGTGGTGTGTAATTATGTGGCACTGAGTGGTATTTGGAGTGTATGTTGCATTGAGTGCAGTGTAAATATGTGGCGTGTAACTATGTGGCACTGAGTGGTATTTGGAGTGTATGTTGCATGGAGTGCAGTGTAATGATGTGGCGTGTAATTATGTGGCACTGAATGGAAGTTGGAGTGTATGTTGCATTGAGTGCAGTGTAATTATGTGGCGTGCAATTATGTGGCACTGAGTGGTATTAGGAGGGTATGTTGCATTGAGCTCGGTGTAATTATGTGGCTTGTAATTATGTGGCACTGAGTGGTATTTGGAGTGTATGTTGGATTGAGTGCAGTGTAATTATGTGGCGTGCAATTTTGTGGCACTGAGTGGAATTTTGAGGGTATGTTGCGTTGAGCGCAGTGTAATTATGTGGCGTGCAATTATGTGGCACTGAGTGGTATTTGGAGTGTATGTTGCGTTGAGCGCAGTGTAATTATGTGGCATGTAATTATGTGGCCCTGAGTGGTATTTGGAGTGTATGTTGCATTGAGCGCAGTGTAATTATGTGGCATGTAATTATGTGGCACTGAGTGGTATTTGGAGTGTATGTTGCGTTGAGTGCAGTGTAAATATGTAGCATATAATTATGTGGCACTGAGTGGTATTTGGAGTGTATGTTGCATTGAGTGCAGTTTAATTATGTGGCGTGTAATTATGTGGCACTGAGTGGTATTGTGTGGAGTGTGTGTTGCATTCAGTGGAGTGTAATTATGTGGTGTGTAATTATGTGGCACTGAGTGGTAATTGGAGTGTATGTTGCGTTGAGCACAATGTAAATATGTAGCATATAATTATGTGGCACTGAGTGGTATTGTGTGGAGCGTATGTTGTATTCAGTAGAGTGTAATTGTGTGGCATGTAGTTATGTGGCACTGAGTGGTATTGTTTGGAGTGTATGTTGCATTGAGTGCAGTGTAATTATGTAGCATATAATTATGTGGCACTGAGTGGTATTGTTTGGAGTGTGTGTTGCATTCAGTAGAGTGTAATTATGTGGTGTGTAAATATGTGGCACTAAGTGGTATTTGGAGTATATGTTGCGTTGAGCGCAGTGTAATTATGTAGCATATAATTATGTGGCACTGAGTGGTATTGTGTGGAGTGTATGCTTTATTCAGTAGAGTGTAATT
Organism: Lissotriton vulgaris; assembly: GCF_964263255.1. NCBI lineage: Eukaryota > Metazoa > Chordata > Amphibia > Caudata > Salamandridae > Lissotriton > Lissotriton vulgaris. The sequence goes on along the minus strand of NC_141693.1, from coordinate 970,853,700 downwards.
GTGTGTGAGGGTGCAGAGTGTGTGAGGGTGCAGAGTGTGTGAGAGTGCAGAGTGTGTGAGGAGTGTGTGAGGAGTGTGTGAGGGTGCAGAGTGTGTGAGAATGCAGAGTGTGTGAGGGTGCAGAGTGTGTGTGACCCCAGCATTGCCAGTAGAATGTGAGAGAGAGATAAATCAAGTGTGAGTGAGCAGAAAGGAGTGGGGCTAGGCTGCAGCCTCAACAAGCTCTCAGCATTGCGTGGTGAGGGGCGGGGGAGCGGATTCCTTTGAAGTCAGATGGAGGGGCTCAGACAAATGGTGGGTGCTGTTGGTGCGGGAGTAAAGAGTTTTGATGTTGTGAAGGAAGCAGGAATACATGAGAGTCTAAAGGAGGCGTAGGTGGGGCAGAGGGGATGCTGCAGTGCAGGAGAGCAGGAGCCAGGAAAGGCCGTGGAAAGAATCACAGATTCGCACAAGGCAGGCGAGAAAGTTGAGAAAAGGGCACAAAAAGAGCAGAATAACAATGCTCAACAATGGGGAAAGAGGAACAAAAAGAGCACAGAATATTAAATAGTCACCCAAGGACAACGAGAGAGGGACATAAAGACAGCAGAAAAGAAACAATGAAAAGTATGAAAAAGAGACACTGAGAAACTGCGAGGGGCCTAATGGCACAGAAAGGAATAGAGGAATCACAAAAGAGCGAACATGCTGATCGTAAACGGGGTTGACTTCACGGAGAACGACAGAACAGGCGAAAGCCACCCTGCGGAAACAGAAACCTTAAACTGATCGGACAACGTACACTGATTAGTAGATAACGGAGGACCCCCGTAGAACCCCCATGCGGGTTAGAATTATCACCGCATATTAATGATGAGATAACAGATCTGGAAATAGCCTTGAGAAAGTCGTGGGTTACATTCCCATATACGACGAAACACGTGTCGGCTGTATGAAAAGTTTCCAGTGAACGGAAATAAACGCGAATCTGATGTACCAGACATAACTACTCTTCGTGATTGTATCAGAAGAATTGGTGGAAACACTTGTATACATGACACCATTGTGACTTACGTGTGCTAAGGAGTGTTGTAGCTTTTGAAAGGCCTTTGCCGTATTCGGAAGGATAAAAGTGGTTCCTTCTAGCTTTTAGCACCGTTGAATACATTTTCTTAAACTAAATAAACTGTGAGATTTTCTAAGTGGCGCCAGCTAACCTATACCAAACCACTGCTCGTATTTAACTGAGTAATGAGAAAAGACAGAAAAGAGTGCAAGAAAATAATGAAAGAGGCACAAAGAGTAATGTAAGGAGGCAGAAAAGAGTACAACGAGGCACGAGAGAGAGAGAGAGAGAGAGAGATCGAGAGGACAGACAGAAGCAGAGGAAGGCAGGAGTCTCAGGTGTGGGGGCAGGTATGAACGAGCCTTGATTGGTTGAAGGAGCAGTTGCAGGTAAGTCCAGGAGACTGCTAATGCCAGCCACCTGCTTAATGGCTGTTCAGCGCTGGAACCGCTGTTAAGTAGGTCCAGAGAGGGGCGAGCGGTGCAATGGAGCAGTGTTCAGGGCATAGGGGGTGTGGGAGGCAGGAATGCAGGAGAACGGGAAGCAGGAACGGGCATAACAAAAGGTACAGAGAATCACACATTGCCTACTAAATTATTTTTATGGAAAGGCAGAAAAAATAATGGTCAACAATGGTCAAAGACCCACAAAAAGAATAAAATGGGTACAGAAAGTGCAAGAGTCACACAGTCAAATTGAGAGAGATGAAAGAGGGGTAAAAAGACGGGAGAAGAGAAGCAATGAAATACGAGGCAGCACAGAATTAAAAAGAGACACAGAGAGTAAAGAGGGGTTCAAAGGGCACAGAGAGCAATAGAGGCAGCAGATAAGAGGTATGAATAAAGTCACAAAGAGTTTAAGAGTTATGAAAGGAGGCAAAAGGAGTACAACCAGGCACAAAAATGTGAGAGAGAGATAAATCAAGTGTGAGAGAGCAGAAAGGAGTGGGGCTAGGCTGCAGCCGCAATAAGCTCTCGGCATTGCGTGGCGGGGGGAGCAGATTCGTTTGAAGTCTGATGGTGAGGTGGGGGAGCGGATTCCTTTGAAGTCTGATGCCAAGGCTCAGACAAATGGTGTGCGATGTGGCTGGTGATGTGCACGCGCCTGGCTCACATGAACTGTACCTAATCCGCAGTTTGGGTACACTTTTGAAAGCCTTACTATAATCTTGCCAAACAAGCATTGCTAAAGCAATGCCTGAGGCTCGACCTAAAAAGAGAGTTTTATGCTTTTATTTTTTTACTTGACACAGGCAAAGCACTTTGCAAGTGTGCAGACAACCCTGACCGCACTATTGGACTTTATGTGTTCTTTCTGTTCGTTGGATGCTAGCGCAGAATGGCTTGATTACAGGCCACGCCGTGTGGTATTCCCAAGTGAGGATACTGGTCCCAGGCCCGTATTTACTGTGTGATAATAATTAGCAATTGCGTGAGTGCAATTACAGGCTGAAAACTGTGGGGTTTATTTACAAGCCCCATGCGCCACAGGTGCACCACTTTTCCCCATGTTAAAAGTGACGCACTGGAGGCGCAAAGGGCTTGTAAATAAACCCCTGTAAGTCCTGATCCGGCGATTTCAGCATCACTGCAATGTTGAAAGGTTTGCACTTGTAAATCAACAAACCTTTCACCATATTGCAGTTTATGTAACAAACAATAGGGTGTGTAGAATTAATACATTAACTAATGTGCACTTATGAAGTACACAATAACCTCACTGAGGTATCCTGGTGCACGAGAGGATATGGCTGACAAAACGCATCTACAGCTGAACAGAAGCACTGAACAGCCAACTTTTCAATGATTTACTAAAGACAGGATGATAATCTAGAGACCTATTTTGATGAGGCAGAGAATTCCATTTTTGAGCAATGATCGTCGAGAAGGCGCACCTTTAGAACCAGTGGAGCAGCAAGAAGGCCAGGGGCCCTAACACAAGCAAGCAAAATGGACACCTAGTCCTTGGGCTCTAATTGGAGTGGAGAAGGCCCCTCTGAACTCTGTGAGCTAGTGAAACTGCACTTGCATGCACTATTGATTGCTAGGCCTTTATTTGGAACCACGCTACGACCAGATCCATTCAGCACCATATCTCAGCAAGTAAGTGTTGTGAGGCCTTCTTGGGCCCACTTTGGTTCTCTAATTTTTGTTTGACATTTTACACATTTTTAGGCTGACATCCTTTTAGCAATGTTTTTTTACAAGTTGATGATTGTACGATATTATTCTGAGAAGATGATTATCCATGCTGCTTGTTTTTAGATAGTCTTTCTCACTACATTATCTGTGTACTTCGTGCAATGCTAGGAACACAGAACAAGATATCCCAGTGCTTGCATTGCCCGTTCGGAGACAGCCTCTAACATGGTTGGACTGTTTATCCTTTACACCATGGTCATAATGCTAGTTACTTTGCTTTGTTTGATCTGCCTAATAATCGCAGCTCATTCTTTCTATGCAAAACTAGGATTGTTTGAATGAATGTAGTGAAAACTTTATTTGTATCTTTCTTGTGTTTACCAAGGGCATGCATAAGTAAACAACGAAAGGGCTAAAATCTATTTCTCCAATTCACTTGGGGATCAGAGTGTTATGTTCGAGCTTGCCGAAATACCTGCCACCCAAAGAAGGTTAGGGGTGCGGGTGGGGCCCAGTGTGTTAGCTAGGAATTGAGCCGACAGTCTCTGATGGTTTAATTGGACTGAGTCCCCATATTCTGAAGTTCTGTTGTCCTAATACACAGTCCTACCTTTTTAGTGGGAACTGTATAAGACAAGAACAAGTGTAACCCTTAAAGGGTAATGACAAGAATCTCGGATCAGTCTTGTGAATCCACTTGTGGCGAATACATAGCACGTTGAGCATGGACAGCTAGTGCAGGCAGCTAATATGATTGGATATTTGTTCCCTGCAAGGGCATTTGAAAAAACAGCCAGGCAGCCATATTTTGTAATACTTGCAGATGTTAAATACTTTCTTTGGGAAGATAAAATCAGACGGTAATCCGGTATGCATGCGATACGAGTCCTCTTAATAGTTATCCTGCAGGACATAGCTACTAGCAGGGGTATTTTCTTATGGGGTTCTCAAAGGTAATGTGCAGAAGCCAGCTTCCTCAACAGCAGAATAAAGGATAAGTATTGGTAAGAGATGATCACACACATGATGAACTGGAACTGTAGACTGCCAAGAGGAAGGAGTCCACCTGAGAAAAGGTCAGACAGATGTGGAGGAGTCAAAAATCACAATCTGCTTTATCAGTATCTAATTTTAAATGACAGGCGCAAGATTTGCACATGCTATAGGTTGTATGGTTAAATAGTTGTACTTAACTATTCAAAGATGAAAGCTGGTCCTACATTTGATGCAAACTCTATTTGCTCCTTACTCAGTGCCTGATTTAAAGTTGTGTGGGAAGATAAAATCCTCCAATTTCTGGATGAATTGGCACATCTAGAGGAGAATATTCCGGTGAAATCTCCTCCAACAGAAGTATTATTTAGTAGAGGTACTTCCTCTGGTGGATTCCCTTTCCGATTTAGCATTTCTTCTACAACAAGGAGCAATGTACATTGCCAACCAACTATAAATCAAGGGTATAAGTTGTAAAGTAAGGAGAACCGAAGCCTTCAGTTCCCCATGTCTCTTCTTGTTAGTGAAACGTTACTGGTACTGATCCTTTTGGCTCATGTTTTCTCAGAAACACAGATTTCTGCAAGGAATTACAGAACTTTAGAGAGTACCCTTTTACTGTAGCAGCACTAAATCAAACATTAGTTATTACACACAAGGTGTTGGAACCTAGCAAGATCATCCACTTGGGATAGTGCATTTTTGCATTGCCCATATTCACACTTTTTAAACATTACATTGCACAGTTATAGGAATGTTTACTCACATACCTTCATCTTAAAACAGATGTAGATTTCCGCAGAACTGCACAGAGATGCTACAGGAGGTTGGACCTGGGACAGGCACATTTCCAGAGCACGTATAGGAAACGGAGAACTTTAAAATAGAGGGTGCAATGTGCTAAATGTTTGCATTATATATCGCAGCTGGAAGAAAAACATATTAATCCGTTATGGCAGAGTCAAGAAGTGGGTCGCTCATCGATCATTCAATAGGTGAATCATTAGAGTTTGGCAGCCCAGATACTCAGTCACAGACATGGCGGACGTTGTCACTTGTAATATGGCGGGTGGGATATCCGATACATTTTGAAAAAGTATCCTTTCACTGAACTCGAAATAAGGCCCTATGGGGCACATGCATCAATATTGCATTTTGCGATTCCTAATTGCAAAAAATAAGAAATCGCAATTAAGGAATTGCAAACTGCAATGCATCAAGAAATCGCTAAAAAAATAGCGATTTCTTAAAATTCCTTAATTGTGATTCTCTAATTGAGAATCGCAATTAAGGAATACCTCCCCATCCATTCCTATGGGCCTAGTAGGAATGAATGGGAAGACATTCTTAATTTGCGATTCACCATTAGAAATTCGCAAATTGAGAATGCAATTTCAAGGGTGCAGGGGTGTCCAAAGGACACCCTGTTGCACCCCTGAAATCTGCCTATAAGTACATTTTGCACACACACATGCCCCAAGGGCATGTGTGTGTGTAAAATGGAACTTTGAAAAATGCACTTTAGTGCATTTTTCAAAGTTTTCGCAAATTACCATAAGGGTCAACTTCATGGTAATTTGCTCCCCTTATTTGCGAATTCGCAAATTTCTAAAGTTTGATGCATTGCATTTATGGAATCTCAATTTGAGATTCCTTAAATGCAATCGCAATTTAAGAAATCGCAATTTTGCGATTTCTTAAATTGCGAAAATTACAAAAATGATAATGCATCCCAAAAATTGGAATTGCATTCGCAAACGGACGAATTTTGCGATTCGCACCATTTGCGAATGCAATTTCCATTGATGCATGTGCCCCTATGTCCCATAATAAATAGCGACAAAGAATAGTTAATGCTAATACCACCAGTTCCTTTAATATATCATCTTTAATAATCCTACTAGTCAAAATGTGAAATTTTGCATCACTTTTGCCTTTTACTATGAACTTTCAATGTTGGTGAAGGTTGCCCTTTAGTACAAAAGGTATAGAACGGCCTCTTGGCATTTATCTCAAAAAAGATCTATCATTGACGCCTTACATACATACCTTTAGGCACGCACTGTCACTATGAATGCCACGAGGCAGCAAAATGCAACATTTTTATTTAATTGTATGTATTTTTATAGCGCACCACCTGTTTCAGAAAAATACGGAGTGCTTCACAGTAAGCATATATGAGGTTGTCATAAGCATGTGTCATAGAAGGAGAAAGAGAAAGAGAAAAAGAAGAAGAAAGAGAAAGCATAAGAGAAAGTGGCATGATGGCAAGAGGCAGGCAAAGAGAGAATACACACAGCATTCCCCTTAATGGATTTGAATCACATTTTATATTCTAAGCGCATTACAGCATAAAAATATCATACTAATTTTGTGAAAAGCACTTTGTGCATTCCCTACTACCTAATGGTTCCAAAGAAAGGGCCTGATGTATGAAGTCATTTTACGCAGGTGCATCCTGCAACTCTCAAAATCATAGGGTTTGGGACTGCACAATTGTGTTTTTCAGGTACTAAACCCATTTTGTGAGTCAGAAAGGCTTTCTGGACTCTGAAAAAGGCGTTTGGGCTCATTCTAATTTGCAATTTGGATGGGGTTGAGAAACAGAATGGTGCCATTGGTTTATGACCTTAATTGCTTTAGTAAACCATGGACAAGTTACTGACACATCAAAGCTGATTTGTCAAAGGAAAACTGAACTTGAGCGACAGCTTCCCCTTTGGAAATCTTGTCAGGCAGACACAGTGGAGAGTAGGCCGTGGTGGCGGACCACTGCCAGTCTGTCCCACCCCTGATGTGTTCTCAACAAGCATGTTTTTTTAAAACATCTTCCTTTGAGGAACACACGCTGCCGTAAAAAGTATTTTCTGTTTGGGAATGCCAATGCAGGGATGGAAGTCTGCAGTCGGTTGAAGACCACTGTCTGTCTTGGTGACTAGATTATTGTTCATTATACAGATGTTTACGACCCACTGTGAATGAGCATATTGTGACGGACCTGTTACTTCATAGGTCACATTGTAAATGACAGGCAGGTCGCAAAATGTCGGCAAGCAGTTTGCATCCACTATGTCCAGCCTGTCTGTTCGTACATCTGGCTCAGGGACTACTTTCAGCATTGCGTGGGCTCATGGAGTAGCACACACGTTTTCATGGGGATATGCATGTTGTGCTGCTGCATCGAATTAATGCTGCTGAAAACTACTTCAGGCCATGAAATATTGCATTATTTCAGTCATTTCTCTCCATAGCGTCTACAATGCCTACGGATCTTTGACCAATGTTTTGGCAAGTGTGTGTTATAAAATGGATAATTTGACCCAATTAATAAAAAATAAACTTGGAAATTCAACACAAACTTCTCTGGAAATTGTAGTGTGCCAGTTCATTCTGTGAATTATGGGCTAGCATAAAAACATGCTCCCTTCTGCTTCTAGCCCTCAGATCAAGAGTATATGGAGGTGCGTCTTGGTGTAATAAATGGAGAGTTTTATGGAGTTTTTGTGGAGAATACAGTACACTTGTTTTTTTTTTATATTGAGAAAACTTTACTAATTTCCAGACAATGTATCAATCTGTAACAATATCAGGGCCATACAATCCTGCAATGAGATTGTCCACTTGCCATAATTAATGTGTCAGTAAATATTCTTGATGCTGGACAAATTAATCCCCCATCAATCACTTGCTTACATGCATCTGGCATAATTTTAACCTTAGGTTAAAAAAATGAACAAGGGATGCTCAAAGTACCAAAGAGCAAACTGGGTGAGTGCATATGTAAAGAACCGACTGTGGTTACCTTGGAAATTAAATTCGTTTGCATGTAATATCCATAGAAAGTGTATGTGATACATAATGGAAAGATAAGTTAACAAATCAATAGAAATGCAAGCATTTAGGGTAGATTGCGCCTCATCCAATTAAATAAAGTGCAAATGTAAAAAAAAGTGTTGAGTGCTCAGAAGTGGGTCACTTGTGACAGGGCAGAAGTGTAGGAAATTGAAGAGCTCCTTAATAAAAGCATATAGACCACCATTTTAAAATGATGCGGAAACTGGGTGTAAGGCGTGCTGCTGGGGAAGGTGAGGCTGAGCAGGGGCTGAGACTCTGGGGAGAAGGGCTGGCTGACTAGGAAGTGATCCTGCATAAATCAGAATCAGTCAGTCTGATCAACAGTTTGAAGAAAGGGTTACCTCCTGCTGAGATAGGAGGTAACCTGATGTGCTCTCTAATGGGGAGAGCTGCTGGGGAAGGTGAGGCTGAGAAGGGAGAGAGCTGAATACTGGAAAGGGTGAAGTTAGCCAAGGGCAGAGACACTGGGAGATGGTCTGCTGCAAAAGGTGAGACTGCTCAATTGAGGCGGTGTGGTCAAGAATCTGGGGAGAAGGGTTGGTGACAACAGTAACTTTACTGAGCAGTGAACATAGGCAGCTGAGTTAACAAGTCCGTGCAAGGGAGCCTTTTCCATTGCTGCCCGTCTGCTGCCTGTAGTGTAATGTAAATGTAATGTAATGGTACTTGTATAGCGCAAGAATCACCATGAGGCATCTCGGCACTTGTACGAATACCTACCGCTGAGGAACCCTTCCTGGCCTTTCCCTGTGAAGTGCCAACTCCTGGGCACCCCAAGGTGAAGCCAGGCATCCTAGTGTTGTTGGGGCCGTTGTGGAGATTAAGCAAGCTATTGCCCAGAGTTGCAGAGTGGGACTTCATGATTGGAATAGGCACAGAGGCGAGAATTATCAGCTCCGGGGAAATTGAGCCCAAGAGCCGATGAGGCGGGAATTGAACCCTGGTCTCGGGCCAGACCTCTGCATCAGAGTCTGCCGCTCTAACCATTGAGCCACACTTCTCCACCTTGATGCAGTAACGTTGGTGCATGGACTACGATCCCCAGCAAGGGAACTGAACATGTTATTTACAAACAAGTTTGAGTAATATACTCACAGGAAGGCGAGCCAGGCTTGCGAATGCAGCAGTCACTTTAGGGAAAGGAGTATGGGCTGATAAAGTTTTCCCTTCAGTGGAGGCAGAAAGCGAGGGCAAGGCACCGCTCCTAGCTGTGATTAAGGGAAGGAGAGGCCCTTATTAATCTTGACTAGGGTTGACTGAGCAATACTCTGTCCACTCATGGAGCTATGCGGAATTTGGCTGAGTTTTTCAGCAACTCCGCAGAATTCCATAGAGTGAAACTCCACGAGCTTCGCAAAGGCCTATTCTAGGGTAAACGCTAATTATGTTTTAGTTATAATGTTTAATATGTAGTTCGAAACTTTGAATATTATTTTAGATAGATAGATAGATAGATAGATAGATAGATAGATAGATAGATAGATAGATAGATAGATAGATAGATAGATAGATAGATAGATATGCTGATTTTCCACACTCGCGCTGGCCAACTTGATGCTGCCGATCGCGAATGAGGAAAATCACACCGGGAGGTTTATTTTCCTAGCTCGTGGTCGCCAACATAACGCGAAGCGTAGTTTTTCGGAATTCTGCGATCTCTGATTAACTCGGAGTGCAAAAAACTCTGCAACCTCCACGAGCAGAGCAGAGTTTACCGCCCAGGGTTACTAATGTCATACCAGATCTTCAAGTGAGTTGCTATACTGTCTTGTTGAAGCCGCTTATTTTGCATTGATAATTTCTTGAATTAATACAGAGAAATATGTCCCTTGGAGTGGGTCTGACCACTTGTAAATCAAAACGTGTGTACTCCACCTTTAGCAATACCTGGACCGCAACTTTAATTTCACCAACAGGAAATGTCTTCTTTGTGTGCATTGCACGGTTCCCAGAGGGATCCAGAGATGTGTGGCACGTTTTACAGGCTTGCAGGGAACTTAAACAGTATCTGGCAGGTACAGCAGCTCTTGAGCATGCATTTTTTTCACTACCTTCACTATTATTTCCGGTTGTGGGGTTTTTGGTGATGCTATGTAGACAGATGATATGTAAATGTATTTCACACTGTTCTGGCACAGACATATGCCCTTCGGATTTCCCAGTGCCTGGCACTCGGCATTAATAAGGAAAGATCAATCAGATAATTTTGTAGATTTTTCTCCGTTCTTTGACTAAGGGTGTAAGTGTTCCCTTGGTATGTATATTAGCTTCGAGCGGCCTGCATTTCGGGTACAAGATGCACAATAAGGTACAGTGACTGCGAATGAAGCGTGGACTTCATTGGGTGTTCCTGCTTGAAAGATCTACGTGTAGTGCAGGATGGTCAGATGTGAGTAAAATACAACGAAATGTACATTATGTATTTTTTTTGTAAAGAACTCCATCGAAATCAATACCTTAGAAAATGCATTGAAATGTTAATGGAAGACAACCCTGAACACCAAAGAGCTGAAAGAAAGATCAGCGTGTTGGTCTGGTGAGCAGTGCTGGGGGCTCACGAAAGGATTGTACTGCCCTCTCGTGGCTCAACTCGCGAAAAAGCATTAAATAATTTACAAGGAATTCATGCAGAGATGATGTTGAACTTGGAAATAAAAGCAAATCGGAGGGATGGGGGGTGGGGGGTGGCTGGAAGTTAGAAGCAACATCTATGCATGGGTATAGGTCCATCAAAAGAATCCAACTTTACACTGGAGTTTTAGGCCCGGTTCTTGAGGAGCGCCAGTCCCTTATCCTCTCTCACTCCCCTCCAAGGGATGCACCTCGCCCACCCAGGCTGTTCCACAATTGGAAAAACATCCTTTATTTTAAATTTCTTCATGTGGGACCGTGAACCCATCTCCCAGACTTATTTCTTCAACTATACAATAATCTTCAGCGACAAGGATGTTTACACCTGCACCAAGAAAAGTAGATAAAACGAGCATCAATAAGATACTATGCTTAGTAATTAATGTATGTGTAACCTCCACGAGACTGGTTTGAAAGCCAGCCGGCAAATCTCAGCAAATCATCACATAGGGTGTCACTGGATAGAATAATAGGGACACTAGTTTACAGTGCTAGTTTACAGAGCTACAAACAGCTTTTGAATTCCAGGCTTCATTCATGGCTCAAAGTCTTAGGTAACAGCAGGGAACACAGTTCCGTGCAGTTGATGCCTGTGGGATTTTCTACAGAAAGGAATTGGATGAGGACGATCTGTACCTATGCAGTAGACACTTATAATCCAGAGCTCCTGTTCTCTAATGCCAATGTGGGGTTTTCATGACATGATACTCACCCAGCAAGTCCCACAATTCAAACAAAAATCCTGAGCTGACACAGCACATTACTCATGAACCCAGACTCATAGATCTCAGGTTGGTGAGCCCTTACCCTTCCTGTATGTGTCTGAGCGCCTATTGCGAAAGAGTGTAGTAATGCAAGAAAGTACCATCAGAAGATAGAGGCCAAGCGCTGCGAGAGAGCAGGTGAATGCCTTTGGGCAACAACCAGCCCATCTGAACCCTAGTCTGGAAGGTGAGACTCCCGTCCTGGCGCGCATGCTCCTCTATCGAGACAGAGAGATGAATTAGTGGGGAACGCTAACTCTTGCTTAGGTTAAAATAGTGAAAATCACAGTCCTAAGCTTACCAAACGACATTGTGGTTGCCCAACTAAAAGGACCATCCTTTACAGCCGTTAAGAAGTGCCTGTGCAATGTGAATCCGCTAAATGATGCTGTTCCCTGCAAACCAGAAGGTGATATTCAAAGACTGGGCCCGGGCGGACGCTTATGATGCAGGATGAGAGGACCAATCAATGGCATCTTCACAACTGCCGAAGAGGCAGAGGAGGCAGAGATCTAGGGGCCATAATATCAAGCAAGGGTGATACATTATCGCTAGGAAACTGCCGCTAAAACGGCGTAGATAATGGGCTTGATAATATGACCTTGTGAATTCCCATAGCAGCCCAAGTTCTCCTATGGGCTTCTATGGGAATTCACAAGGGCATATTATCAAGCCCATTATCGCCGCTTTAGCTGCTGTTTCCTGCCGATAAAAGCAGCGATAATGTATCGCCCTTGCTTGATAATATGGCCCTAGATCTTGTGGGGCTATGCGGTGCTTGAGACACACCTTCAGGGTCACGAGGGCAGAAGCGGTGGAGGCTATTGGGTTGCTTTGGTATAATTCATCACCGAGCCGCCCCAAATGGCACTGACTCCTAGATGAGCAGATGTCCTATGAGCATGCAGATTTAGCATGCGAAAAGGGCAGCTGGGGCGGACATGCATGGTGAAGCTGTCCTTCCAAATGAGAGAGCCATAAGAAGCTGTCTTGGAAGAGTTAGATGAGAATGAGGTACCGCTGGGTGGGTGATTAGGGTAGGACACTGAGCATGGAAAGCCTCCCCTTACTCTCCCTCGATAAGCAAGAGAGAGGATACACATTTCTAGCATGTTGACTGCATTAAAGGCTGTTGCCTTTTGTCCTGAGTGTGAATTGGGGATAGTTCCATCTGGGTTGCTGCTGGTCAATTCTTGGTCAGAAGGATAAGGTGTTTGAGACAGGCTGCCCTTACAAGGGTGTGTGGACCGGGGAACAGCCTTTACGACGCGGCTGTTACACTGCGTGCCGTTACAACGAGTTTTTTTCAACGCAAGTCGTTACCACGACTTGCGCTGGAGGGCGCTGCAGGACAAGGAATTTTTTTAATTTACTATCCAACACCTTCCCTACTGTACGTAGGCTGGTGTTGGAATAGTAAATTAAAAAATTCCTTAGTCCGCACCCCCTCCAACGCAAGTCGTGGTAATGACTTGCGTTGAAAAAACCGCTTTGTAAAAGCACGCGTCGTAAAGCCGTACAACAGTGTGGACCACAGCCTAATGCTGCCCACTAGGGACTTGAGGGTTGAAAGCCTCTAGGAATCCCGGATGAGGCGACCTGACATGAACTTGCTGCTAACATGGAATGTCCAGGGGATGGGCACCATGGCTCGGCGATTTAAAGTACATTCTGATTTTCAATGTAGAGAGGCCAAGGCAGTGTTCCAGCAATTCACCCAATGAGACAGGAAACTAAAAGGCCGTGACGTAGGTGGAGGTGTCCACTCTTTGCCATGAGTTCCTACTCATATGCGAGGGGAGTCCTCATAGGAGTAAAGCATTACGTTTCATCTACTGTCAGTGAAACCAGGATCGACAAAGATGGCAGATATGTTTTATGAAAGGAAGACTAGACAGGAATGAAGTTGCGCTGCATTGCGTATTCGCTCCAAACTCAGACCAAGTGTCACCCCTTCCTTTCCTCTCGGACCACTGGTCCTTGTGGCTCGGGGTGCAGATGATTCTGGGTTGGGAATACAGCTGCATATTTATTTTGGACTTAGAAACCTCCTGCCCCCATTAACTGACACAGTGGTGATAAATTCTGCCAGAGACCTGACAGCATTGATGGTGCACTGGGACTGATAGACTCGTCAAGACAAATGGGAGGAAATATTCCTTCTACTCCCCAGTGCTCAAACTACATGTCTGGCTAGACCATACACTAAACTCACACACTCTTTAGCCCTCAATAAGCGCACAGAATATCACGAGAAAACGCCATCCAACCATAATCCATTGATATTGAGTGAAAACTGGGGCATGCCTGGGGCAGGCTGTATTTGGCCCTGCTTACCTGGAGACCGCAGATCATGGCACTTGGGGATCACCCATTCAGGGACAGTTTAGTGCATACGAAGTAACAAGTACTCTACATAAGAAATCAAAAGAAGTCCATTAAGATGTACAAAAAGTGATCCTTTCTTAGGGCAAAAGCCCTCACCCACCAAGAGATGGCATACTTCAGCATATGGCTCCTCCTCACATTGGTAAGATGTGAATAACAATGTGAGCTGTATTCTATGAATAGGGGAGCTCTTAGATGTGTATCTAGAGGTGCAGTGAAGGTGTCCTTGATTGTGATGACAGTGGGAGAAGATAAATAAAAGCACTCACATTACTATAAACTTTATCATTGTCCCCAGTTCGTAGATTAGAAATGCATGGGAAATCTTTGGACCTGTAAATCATCAACATGCTTCTGCCCAGCAAGATTGCCCGCAAAACGGTCAGAGGGCATTTGTCAGGACCATGGCCTTCTCTGTGATGAGATCTATCCCGACGTTTGATTAATTTTTATATTGTGATTTCTAGAACAGTATATGTACTTGAGCAGAAATAACCTGGGATGGGTAGGGTGTCCATCATTCCCAAGTAACCCTTAAGATGGGTGTGTGTGCCTCTCAAAATGGTGGTCTGACCATAGCTGAATCAGAGTATTCCCACTATTGCTTCCATGTCTGCATCCATAGTCATCATGGAGAGCATTTGTGGGATTATCATCTGACATTATTTAAAGAAAACATGGGTTATCCCTCTGTGATAGGGAGACATCTAAAGTGCTAACTAGATGACATTGCATTGTCAACAGTGGGTGTTAAAAAGACGTTTGAATGGGAACTAACTGTCCTAGAGAGAATGTTCCTTGACCTAGAAAAAGAAGTGACATGTAACCCCTACAAAAGAGATTCGTTTGTGGCAGTCAGAGTGAAATAGGCATCCCTAATTGAGAAGTTGAGATGTCTTAACCACAAGGAGATTTCACACTGAAGGAATACAACTGGGCACTTGCTTACATGGCTAACAAAACCTAAACAGAGGGGAAGCCAATGACAGAAATCAGAACAAGGGCAAGACACATGGTTCACATGCAGACAGACATCCACAATGTGTTGTTAACTTTTTAGCCTGAGCTGTACCATGAACATACTAATACCTAGGCAAAGCGGTCCTTGTGAGTATCCCTCAGGAATCGCATGGCACTCTGAATTGGAACTCGGGGTGAAGGAAGCCCTAGTGGACCTGGCCTCTGGGAAAATCCACATTCTGATGGCTTACCTTTGGAGTTTCACCTCCACTATGCAGAGGTATTGGCAGGGAGGCTGGCAGCAATGTACTCTGACTCTTAGGCTCTATGCTGTCTCCCAGACTTTACCTAAGAGGTTCTGATAGTTTCTCTATCCAAACCACCTCAAATATTAGGCACCTCTTTTTTATACTTGAGGAGACAGCGCAATCCCTCACAGGCACGATGGTTATTTCATATATTTGTACTATTTGCTTGCAGTCCTATGTCAAGTGGATTAGGTTAAGATATGCTTTGTTGAATCGAACTTCTTTAATCTGAACCAACAGCCTAAGAACGGCTCAGCAAGCTTATTTCTCCTCATGTGACATACGGTGAGGCACAAAGCAGGTATACTCTCTGTCTCGGGGCTGTTAGCGCCAGCAATTGAATGAGAGTGGGGGGTCATACAACTAGTTGATGGCGTATGTACTGTATTGCTAAACGCAGACAACGTGTTACTGTTTCTGGGAGTTAAGGAGTATGACGGTGAACCCTCAATTGATTGATTTAATGAATTTGGGTCATGTTGGGTATACAGGCATACTTCTTCCCAGTTGTCCCGTTGGTGTGTAGCGAGCCCTCACCACTGTATAACAGTGACGTGACAGAGAAAATGCACTTTAGGTATCTGGGGGTGTATTTACCATTTGAATAATTACATTTGAGCTGAAAGTCTGGGTGCAACTATGCGCTTATTGAAAGGATAAGTCATTTTGTGGAAGACGTTTCCTCTCTCAGTTATGGGGGCATTGTGCTGGGCAAACAGATAATGCCCCCACAGCTGCTCTATTACTTTATCAACTGCAATGGCTCCCTGACAGCCTGGGACGCTTTAGTGACTGACCTGATCTGGGGTACTGTAAGACACAGGGTAGTGGTCAACAAACCCATGCTCCCTGTTCTAGGTAGGACAATGGAGCACTAGCCAAGCAGTTCATGGATGGCATAATCAAATCCATCAGTGTACGTAAAAGTATGATATTTTAGTGTATTGGTCAGTATTGTATAGAAACCCATTTTAAAAATTAATGATTCATGTATTATGTATTTTTTTATATGTGCTTTTATGGTCATTTCGTTTGTACCGAATAAAGCTTTATGAATTGAATTGAATTGGATGGCATCCAGATTATTCCACATGCCCTTAAGTGCTGGAGCAGATGTGCAAATAAAACTAAGCCAGCACACCTCCTGCCCTACCATAGACTGGTTTGTTAGACTCCCATGGATGGTATTTGGAGGCATGGGCAAGGGCTGGATTGACAAAGGTAGGGTACTGCTGCTGCTCCAGGGAGTTGAATACCTGGTAACACTCATGGAGGAGTATGGATTCCAGGCAGGCCAATACCTCATATAACTATGGGGCCACTGACACAGAACCTGAAACACATGATGTGCTACAAATGCTTTTCAAAAGAGGTGACAAGAGAAAAATGGTGCCTCGGTTCTATGAAGCCCAAGTCAACATGACGAAGATTAGTCTGATTGGTCTTAAGACCGACTAGAAGACAGAACGTGGACATAAATTGGAGGGAAGAGAAAATGATAGATTCTTTGAATGCCTGCACATACCTCCAGGAGTGCTTGTTTTAGATATATCCAATTTATTTACTTAGATGCAAACATTCATTTTGTTAGTGGCAGGGAGATTACGTGATTTGCCCAGAATCCCAGGATGTTTGAGCGTCCCTCCCCAGACTCTAACCAGGATCCCCAGCTTCAAGGTCGGCAGCTGTAAGGCCACATCTAATAATGTTGGCTATTTCACTGTATTGAATCTGTAACCATGAAAATATGTCCTATCAAGATGTTGCACCTCAATTGTGGAATACTTGAAATATGTCTTTCTTCTGTAGGGACGGAAGTCCTCACATTGCAAGGAAAGCTGTGCACTCGTATGATTTTAAGGTTTTTCTGACACGCACTTGTGTTTTTTCTTCCAGTGAATTTGACAGTCTTTATGTAGTCTAATGAGTGTCTTGTTTTACTGATGATCCATTTGCTGAGCATGAAGTGTACCCCTTTCCTGGTCAGTGATGTCTTCTTTCCACTTAATTCAGGCTATGGATTGGAACACTGAAGTAAAAGTCCTCTCCTGAAAAATCCACCTTGGGCCCGATTTACAAAGAGCCTCAGCAGTCGTTGCGGAGACTCTGCAGTTGTGATGGAGTCCCAGCACTCCTGGCCAAATCTCCACACTGCAGTACTCATTGCAGAGATTCCGCATGGAGACTCCACCATAACCGCAGAGGCTATTGTGAATTGGGCCCTTAGTCTTCCATAACGGTAGTTCCTACTCCCGCACAGAACATCAAATGAAAGGTGAGTGAATGCACGTGGGTGGGTGTATTGTTGTGAGTGTGCATTCATGTGTGCGTGCTTTGGTCTATGTGTGTATCTGTAAGGGCAGGTGTGGTTGCATATGTGCTTTTAGGTTAGGAGAGTGTGTGCATGTGCATGGAGTACACAATTATGCTATGGAAAGTGGTAGTTAGACATACTCACACTGAAGGATCTATTACCTTGTAGTCTGCAGATAAGATTTCCAGGTAGTGAAAGTAGTGATGTAGTGAGATAAAACTGACATGGAGTGGAGTGGTGTGGCTCACTGGTTAGAGGCGGCAGACCCGGGAGAACAGAACGGCCCGGGACCAGGGTTCAATTCCCGACGCGGCAGGGTCGTAGACCAGGGTCAGCGGACTGGATAATTCTCACCTCAGTGCCTACTCTAACCAGGGATCACACTCGGCAACTCTGGGCATTAGCTTGCCTCATCTCCACAACGGCCCCCCACATACGCCGGGGATGCCTGGTTTCACCTTGGAGATACCCAGATCTTACAGGGAAAGCCAGGACGGGTTCCCCAGCTGTCTACTGCGCAGAGATACTCCTTCGGGAGTCGATTCTAGCGCATTACAAACCCTCAATTAATTAATTTAAAATTCAATAAGGAACACTGACATTCAATAGTCCTAGTTTTCTGAGCTAAATATAACTTGTGTGCCTGCCAGGCATTGCTTATGTTCTCACATATTAGATCACTTATGACATGCTAAATGACATCATTGACACCATTACTAATGGGGGCTTCTGAATATACGGAAATGTTGGTGATTTTAATGAGTAGACTATTATTTTAAATTGTAATGCTTTCCTGTGCATTATGGGTCTACCTTTCAGAATTTCTGTGCTAATATATGTTTATTTGTCCTTAAAGCTTGTCATCAAACTGTCATGCAGGCTCGCCTGTCACTGTGACAGCATTATAATCTCACGCATTCCCAACATTTTAAATATCCTTCTTAGCCCCTTCCACGCGGTGCGCGGAGGGGGGAGGGGCCGCGCGCCGCGCCGCGGAACTCGTGACGAGTCCAGCTCGTCATGCTGCACGGGTTGAGCTGTGCTCATGGCGAGCTGGGCTCATCACAACTCCGCCCACTTCCATAGAACGCCCACACAGGCTGGGAATTAGCCCCACATGGGCCATCCGCGACAGTTATGACGAGCTCAGATCGTCATGAGCACAGCTCCACTGTGCCTCATGACGAGCTGAGCTCGTCATAAGCATGCAAGGGGTTAAGGAGTGCTGACTCTACTAGAATAATAAATAAATCTGTGCTTCTTCAATTTGGGAATGCCTCCTCATAGCATCCAAATGAGATTTGCCCACATATTGGGACAGCAATTGTTATAACAGTTCCTCTCTCATCCTTTGGTGCTTTCTTATAGAAATTCTGCATCTTAGACATATGGTTATGCTCTTGAGCAGACCTAGGTTCAGTAGCTGAGCCAATGAATCAGCCCCTCAAAATCATCGTTGAGAAGCAGCAGCAAATTAGAGGCTGAAGAAAGGTCCCTCATCTTCAACCAAGTCTCTTCCACCACTCGTGTTAGATTAAGTTTTAGAAGAATTCAAAACTTTTAAGAAGTTTGTTGTAGAAATCAATAGTTGTCTTCAGGGAAGTGAAAAATGGTATTTGATTTGGAGCAGAGACTAAGCAATCCACTGGATATGATAGGTAAGGGCAATACTTTGAATAAAGAAATAGAGATTGTTAATAGACATAGGATTTGGAAAATAAAAATAGATTAAATAACCTTCAAATGTATGGCATTGCTGAAGGAGTGTTGGTCTCTGATGTAATGCCTTCCTAAAAACTAACATTCCTAAAATGATCATCTAATAAATCCCTCAGAATTTAATATTTTGATATTCTACCAGGTTGGGCACACATTGGTCAAGAAAGGTGCCAAGCTGAGAGCAATCACTATTCTGTTTCTACAGTTTATAGATTTGATTAAAGTTCTGTCAGCTGCTTAACTGATAAAGCAGATGTTGTGGTCTGGTCTTAAAGTCTCTTTTCTCCCAGGATGTATCTAGAGCAACTGTTCATAGAAGGATGACATTTCTGGATTTTAGTCCAGCTCTTCAATCGATAAATTTGCAATTGTGCTTACTGCAGCTATATTTTTAGTGGCGTACATCGAAAGAACGATGTGTTTTGAACTTTCTGATACTTTACAAGTATCTAGACATTTTCACAAGGGAGAGAAGATGGATGTTGTATTCTTAACATTCTTAGGATTATATTTATATTGTTTTATACTTTTCTGGTACTTAATTCATTTTTTCATCATACTTGAGTTAGTTCACTGCAAAGATATCATTGTAAGTACTTTCCTCTGTTTTATCCATGTGAGAGGTGTTTCCCTAACAATATCAGTCTTGTTTTTATCCTGTTTTTGAGTGGGTAAGTCTGCAATGCAACATTTTTTAACTCATTAATCTTCCTGTTATACTATTTTGTAACCTTTCTGTTCCGCCTTCTGATGCAAATGTTTTATTTCAAAGGTCACACCATGACATTTGGGTGGCTTTCGTTGGATTCTGATGTCCCACCAGTTGCATTTTTTTTCATTGCTTGCTACCATATTTTTTGTCCTACTGATGTGGCATCTCTCAGAATTCCTATTCTTTTGTATTCTTTTTCTCTCTTTGTTTCTTCTCGTCTTTCTGGTTTGGGTTCCATAAATAAATATTCACAGTTACTACTGCATTCTCGAATACTGTATATCATGCAGGTTTTAAGATCAACTGCTGTTTTATATGATGCTTGACTTACATATAATAACAAGGTGAAAAGAAAGACAGTACTATCTCATCTATCCAGATTAATATCACTACTACAAGAAACTTCATTGATGGATGCTTTAATCAGTAAATTGAGGGGATCTAGGGTTGTGAGGCATATCATTCCCTGTAAAAGTGAAGTATATAATAAAGTGAAGGATGTAATACTTGAATTAATCTCATCCAGTGGTAATTACTCTGGCCACATCCCAATCCATCATTATTTTGCACTCCATGACACCTCAGTTTGCTCTCAGCTGTATATAAATCTGTAATGATGCTAATACAATAGAAACCATCAATCAATCAATGATGTCTTTATTTCGATTATCAAAATCATAAAAGACAGCATACATCAACAGAGCTTAAAACTAATATATTGTCTAGATACACAGCGGTTGATATTCATACTGCCAGTTAAACAGGGTAAGAGAAACTAATGATAAAGCAATGTATAAAAATTTTGTATAAAAGCTATTCATATTTTGTAAAAAAAAGCTAAAGAACCAATACAAACAGGCATCCTAGATTACAATAAGCTGGTATAGACATGGTACATTACATATTCTAAAACTCGCATAGATTATAACTGTTAGCTACAACTAAAGAGACCAGTACTATGCATAATATTTGGTCGTGTTATCAGACCCTTAACTTCTTTGCTCGGATGACCCATATCCAACTCAGGAATTTGGCCACTGCTATGACAAGAGAAGTGGAGAAGTGTGGCTCACTGGTTAGAGGAGGCAGACCCTGATGCAGAGGTCAGACCCGGGACCAGGGTTCAATTCCCGATGCGGCAGGGTCTTGCGCTCAAAATGTCCACAGACTCGATAATTCTCGCCTCGGTGCCTACTCGAATCATGGGTTCACACTCTGCAACTCTGGGCAATAGCTTGCTTAATCTCCACTATGGCCCCCCGCGATGGGATGCCTGGTCTTCACCTTGGGGATGCCCAGTAGGGGTTATCTCGCAGGGAAAAGCCAGGACGGGTTCCCAAAGCAAGCGCTAAGAGACCTGTCGGTGATTTGGCGCTATATAAATCGAAATTAACATAACATAACATAACATAACATAACATAACAATAGGATCCTCAGTGCTGGTTTTCAGAATCCTAAGAATCTCCATACTACTCTGATGCCCATGTTCTTGCATATAGGTTTCAACCATTTATACCTGGGAGGCCTGTAAGCAGGCCATACGAAGAAAATATGAGCCAGTGACTCGATCTCAGCAGGGTAAAAGGGACATTGTCTTCTGTGCACTGGTGCCAACTACTGGTGAATGCTTTGAGGGGAGGCAAACCCACCCTGAACTGATGATACAGCTTCCTGTCGGTTGGTCTGGTAATAATAGCCCAGTATGTTTCAGACTTTGACTCATGTTTATGCTCATGGAAAACACTGGTCAAAGAGCAGCTTTGGTGGCAAATAAGTTGCTGCAAACTGACCATGTTCCTGTACGCTGCTTTCAAATCCTTTTTCACAGGAACAGCTGCTGGATCCTCCCATAACTTACTCATCCCCATGTCGATCAATGTGTATTTTAGATTCCTTATCCAGGGGATTTTATTTGTGCCTCCCAGTGACCTGACTTCAGAGAACACTTGAGCATACCGAGTAAGCTCCGGAGTGGTCCAGGGCCTTCTCCAAAATGCTACCGATTCAAACCGAGCCTGTTCCGCAGTTCTGTTACAGCCGAGATCCAAATATAAAGGCTGCAAAGGAGTAGGCTGCGGTAGGCCAATCAGAGCTCTCACAAATTTATTTTGTGCAGCTGCCAAAGAAGTCAAATCAATAAAACCCCATAATTCGGTCCCGTACAATAGGGATGAACCTATTTCGAGTTTGTAGATTTTTAGCGCTGGGCCTATTGGCTTAGTCTTAGAAAGCCTATGCTCTACTAGCAGTGCACCTGCAAGTTGGGAATGCTTGAGCGTCAGCAGGTCGATCTGGTTTTTCTAGCTGAGTTTCTTACCCAATGTTAGCCCTAGATAAGTGAAGGTGTCGGTCTGCTACAAAGGGACATTATTCATGTGCACCCTCCCCCTCAGGGCCTTAGACCTGTGGAAGACCATAAACGTTGTTTTGTCCACATTTACCACTAGCTCATAATCCCGACAAAAAACCCTGAAGCGCTCAAGGGCTATCTACAACCCTTTCTGAGTCCTGGAGAGCAACAAGGTATCGTCCGCGAACATGAGCACTGGCATCTTAATTCCTGCCAACGTAGGAGCATCAGTGGGCTGGGTTGTGAAAAATTGAACCAACCTGTTAATAAAGAGTGAAAACAGGGTTGGGGCCAGTACACATCCTTGACGGACCCCATTTGTTACCGCAAACCTTTCGGTAACATTCCCATGCTTTCCCCAGCGAAACTGGGCATATTTGTTTCATGCAATTTTACCAGGATACTCAATAATTCTAGGGGCATCCCCAGGGCCAATAGGACACTCCACATGTTTAGTTTATGGAACTAGATCAAATGCGGTCCTGAGGTCTACAAATCCCGAGTAGATTGTGCCGCCTCCAATAGCTACTACCTTCCAGTAAACAAGAACTAACCTAAACACCTGGTCAATGGTTCTTATATGGGGACGGAACCCTGTCTGGAGAAGGGTCAAAATGTCCCTCTCATCTATCCAAACCTGAATTCTGACTAAGACAAGCCTCAAAACAACTTTTTGGATAGAATCAATGAGGCTTATTGGTCTGTAATTGCCTGGTTGGGAACGGTCGTCCTTCTTATGTATGGGTTAAATTTCAGCGCCTGACCAAGTTTATGGGATGGAAGCGCCACTTGTTTCGGCGTTTGCAAGATATTTTATGTAGGGAACCCAGTTATCTTTGTCTGAAACAAACAGGTCAGCCGGAATACAGTCTGGACCTGGAGCCTGGCCATGTGGTATTAATTTTAACACGTTTTCCACCTCATGGAAGGTAAACGATGCACTAGTAACTGGAGTGGGTCAGTGGATAATAGGGTCTCTAAAATTAGTTGCAGAAAACTGAGCCTCAAAATGGGACACCCACACGTCCGGGGCAACGTAGTTTGTGGGTACTTGGGGTGAGACTCCACTGCCCATCTGAAGAGCTGCCAGAAATGTGTCATATTTTGCTCTTTGCTTGCTACATACAGGTCGTGCCAGCGGGACTCGTCCCAATCCTTTTTCGCTTGCAATTGGGATGCCTTGTACCTGGTTCTTGCATTTTTTATATCCCCCGTAACATGTAATCTAATGGCCCTAGGAATCTCTGACAGATATTGATGGACAGAATATCGACTTACAGCAACATCGACGCTGGAATATCGAAGGCAAGTATATCGACACCCGATCTACAACATGGTAAGTACAAAAATATCTAAACTAAAATATCGATGTTAAAAATATCGTAATTAAAAATATCGTTTTTTTCTGTAAAAAAAAAAGTTAAATAAAGTAAATAATACTTATAAATAAATTAAACATATTTAAACATATTTAATAATGTTTAAAATTAATAAATAATAAGTATTTCATAATAAAACTTTAATTAAAAATAAACATACAATATATAATATATACTTACTTAATAACAAAATGTATTAATTATTTTAATTAATTATAAATTAATAACAAATACCATCAATTACAAATACATCTACACACATAAAACAATAACATAAATAATAATAATTAATTATATTTAATAAATTAAAAAATAAAATATACTTTCAATATTTTAAAAGTTAATTAAATACAACATTATCTAAAATAATACAAAAAATAATAAATACATAAATAAATAAAAATACTACTTAAAGTCCCAAAAAAACTACATTAATGAAAACATTGGATAGCGTAGAATGTAAAATTACTGTTCCCACTCCGGAAAATTAAACAGTAGGGAAAGCATTAAATAGCATAGGGGTAAAAATTACTAATCCCACTCCAGAGAGTGCAAAAGTAGGGAAAGCGTTGGATAGCGTAGAGGTAAAAATTACTATTCCAACTCCAGAGGGTGCAACAGTAGGGAAAGCGTTGGATAGCGGGTGGGTAAAAATTTGTATTCCCACTCCAGAGGGTGCAACAGTAGGGAAAGCGTTAGATAGCGTAAGGGTAAAAATTACTATTCCAACTCCGGAGGGCGCAACAGTAGGGAAATCGTTGGATAGGGTAGGGGGAAAAATTACTATTCCCACTCCTGAGAGTGCAACAGTAGGGAAAACGTTGCATAGCGGGTGGGTAAAAATTACTATTGCCACTCTAGTAAGTGCAACAGTAGGGAAAGCGTTGGATAGCGGGTGGGTAAAAATTACTATTCCCACTCCAGTGAGTGCAACAGTAGGGAAATCGTTGGATAGCGTAAGGGTAAAAATTACTATTCCAACTCCAGAGGGTGCAACAGTAGGGAAATCATTGGATAGCGTAGGGAGAAAATTTACTATTCCCACTCCTGAGAGTGCAACAGTAGAGAAAACGTTGCATAGCGGGTGGGTAAAAATTACTATTGCCACTCCAGTAAGTGCAACAGTAGGGAAAGCGTTGGATAGCGTAAGGATAAAAATTACTATTCCAACTCCAGAGGGTGCACGAGTAAAAATGAATTGCCAATTAATAATACATTTTTAATTAATTAATAATTAAAATAATTAATTGCCTATTAATAATTAATAAAAAAATACTTATCCATAAAAATAAAACAATAATTAATTAAATTACTTCCCACCCAATTCCCCTATAAACCCACAACCCGCTACAGAAATAAAAACATACATTAATCAAAATTAATTTATAATTCCTAAAAATTAATAATTGATTTTGTATATTTAAATTACTTCCCACCCTATTCCCCTATAAACCCACAACCCGCTCCGGTACTAAAACATAAAAATTACTTAAAAATAACATTATTAATATATAAAAATAATACACATTTAATTTAAAAAAAATTCAAATACTTAACAAAAAAATATTACACATACATAATTAAAAACATAAAAATAATACAAATATCGATATTAGTAACATCGAAATTAGTTACATCGATATATATGCTATCGATATTACTAACTTCGATATTACTTACATCGCTATAAATAAATTCGATATTACTTACCTTAGGGTCGATAATCTGTCCAACGATATTCTTGACATCGAAATTCTATACCTTCGATATTTGCAACACGATATTTGTGTAGGTCGACAATTAGGACTCGATATATATTGACTGTGTACCGGCCCTAGCCTGTGACTTATAAGCCTCTCTGCAGAATTTGTTGTACCAGGGAGCTATCGTTGTGGATGGTGCCCTAGTTTGTTTGTTGGGTTTGATAAAAAAGTTTTTGAGCTTCCCGAACAGCTCAATGTGAACCTCAGGTATAATGCGGTTGGCCGCCTCTTGGGAATTCGATTTATGCAGGATGGAAAGGGAGCGCCGACCAGGGATTTCATTTTGGCCACATCCCCTCATTATCAACAATCCATGCTCATCAAACCCGCCTCATATTATTAGTGAGTAAGGCCTCTGCTAGCGTATCGTCAGTGACCCCAGGGACAATTCTAGATAGGCCAGGAACCTTTAAGGTTAGAGTTAGCAGATTGCGGTCACTTTCGTTCTGCTCCTGTACCACCATGTTAAAATGAGATGCCAATTTTCTACATTAAAAAATATGTAGTCAATACGACTGCTTCTCAAGCCATTGTTAAAAGTGTGGGTGCCCTTGCTATTGGAGTGCATCCTCACATTGACTGCTCTGAGTCGTCTTTCCAAACACAGCCCTTTCAGTTCTAATGCAACCTCGGTCCACTTTTTAATTGGGCTTAAGTTTAGTTGCAGAATGTTTCATTGAGCATCCACTTCCAAACTAAGATTACTGTCTTTATGGTGCTCGAATGTGCAGTTAAAATCACCCGCTAATAATATATTACAGCCACCTCCCAGGCTTCCCAAGCACTTGTCTAGGTGGGCAACTACAGGTGATGCTCTGCCCCCTGGCAACCCTCTAGCATAGACATTGATTACCAGAACGTCTAGTGCATCAGCCATCCTTAGGTGCAGTACCATTATGTTGGGCTGTCAATGAACACTTCCTACACCACACATCCAGCTGACTGCCTAATCCAGCATGTGAGTCCGCCAGACATCCTGCCTTTCTGACACCCCCACGCCGGGTTAGAAAAGTTAAGATGACCTGGGAAAAAGATGGGGGTCAATGCCCAGGTTTCCTGAAAGAGCCAGATGTCTTAATTTTCTGTAAAAGCTGCCCAATCAGCTAGGATGGTTTTGGTGGACAGCCCTTTAATGTTCCAAGAAGACAAAGAAATCGAAGGCTGTACAAACCGCTCAACGGTCAGGTTAAGTGGGTCATTTACACCCCTACTACTATTGCCCTTGGACACTAGCATGTGGAGAGCATGTGGAATGGACTACAAGGATGTCGAGCAGCACTTTGGTGGGAGCAGGTTTTGGCCATAAAAGTGGAACTTAGATCCCTCGACCCCACCTTCAGAGTTTTAACCATCCCGATACCACAAACAGACCCTGAGTCAACAGGGCTGCTGTCAACAGTGACAGAAACAGAGACATCCCATGCACTGGTAGGCCCATCAAGAACTAAGGGGCCAATTAGGATGGCGGTGAATCCGCATACTCCGGGCCGGTGGAAGCCACCGCCCGCCTGGAGGATGCAGATTCACTGCCGCAGACATTGGAAACACCCACCGCCACATTAGGATGGCGGTGGGATCAGCGGCGCATGGCAAGTCCGTCCGCCGCTGATCCGCGGTGTATGCAAGCAAATATGGTGGCGGTGTCTGCAAGACATCGCCAGCCATATTAGGATGCAGGTGGAAACATGCTTTTCCATGGTGGCTTTTCCGCCGTGGAAAAGCATGTGGTCTTTTGTGTTTGGGGCCCGTTGCGGGCCTCCAGGGTGTTGGGGGTGGGGGGTGCACATGGGGGGTACCTATGGTACCCTCCTGCTTTGGCATGCACAAGGTGGTAGGCACCACGCAGTGCCTGCCAAGTTGTGCATGCCAAATTTAAACATGCATTACATGCATGTTTAACTTTGGCATGCATATTTTTGGGCATTGCATATTTTACATTGCGGCCGGTGCTGCTCAAAGCAGCACCCGCCGCAATGTAAAATATACGGGATGTGACCGCCAGGGTGGCGGTCACATCCTAATTGCTGTGGAGGGACTGCCGCTGCCCCTGCAGTTGGTCCCTCCATCTCGGTCCGCCATCCTTAGTTGGAAGGGCTCAAAGCTGCCCTGATTGGACCCTTCAATCCTTGATCCCCTACTAAAGATGGGCCACCTGAAGCTTCACGTCAGTCTATTTCTTCCATAGATGAATATGGAAAATGTGTTGGTCATGTGTGTTTGATTCGCCCCTTCTCCCACTGGGCCTAGTGGAGCATGCTGTTTTATTCAAAAATCCCAACGGGACGATATTGATGTCATCCTCCGAGATGAAATGATTACCAGCCCCCTCCAGTATATGCTGGACCATCCTTGGTGATCTGAAACTAAGTACCACACAATCACCTGGGAGAGACTTGTGTGATTTTCCCACCGATTGGAATCTGCGAACCATCTTAAACTCACAGAAGAGAGGGTCCTTTATACCTGTCCTAACACTCCGCAGATGTAATGCCTTATTTCTTAACGAAGACCAGTGCTCCCGCGCTTCTTGGGGGAGCACTGGGGCGTTAGTCAAAACAACTGTGTATGGTGTTGCTTCCAGGGGTAAATGCAGAGAGGTCTGGTTACTCAAAACACTAGGGATGTGAGTCTGATGTGTTAGCTGGAAAGATGGAAAGATATACCTCATTGCTCAGGTTTGGATTAACACATGCATCCACTGGGCGGGGCAAGGTCATTGGGATTCCACTAGCCATCTTACTACTAGAACTCACAGAGGGCTCACCTTTTCGTTTTCCAGATCTTAGTGGCATGCAGGTATTTTTTGGTGGACCTAGGGCTTCCCTCTTTTAAGACGGTGGTTCTACGGTGGTGAAATGACTGGGCTTCTGACCACTAATAGTGACCAAGGTGGTGTTGGGGGGGCTTACCATGTTTCCTGGGCTTTGGGAGATGCTAGTCATTTGATCACTGTGGGGAGGGGGAGGCAGGCCACTAGGCTGATCTGTTGCTTCAATGGAGTTTGGATCGCTGCGCAGGAGAGGTGGAGATAATCCGAGGGTACTAGAGGGTACTGCAAGTTCGAGTGATAACCTCTGCTCGGTAAGCTGCATTTGGTGGATTAACACTGATTCTGCCCTGGAAAGGAACGCATCCAGTGTCCCCACTACCCCCGGACCCACTGCAGTCTTGCATTTGCTCATTATGTCCAGGCACCACTACAATGTTCCCCCTGTTTGCTACTCCTGGCCACACTATCAAACAAGCTTAAGCGACAGAGGTCTAGCCTAGCCCGGCCTCCTCCGGCCCCTGACGGGCACAGACGGGCCTGCCCTTGGTCCAGGTTTCGCCCGGGCGACGTCCCGCGTGCGTCCTGCACAGCGGGGGAGAGGCAGAGCTATAAGCGCGATGGCAAGTGCCTCCCCCTCCCTCGCGGGGGTGGCTGGCGCAGAGAGTGTTGGCTCTCGGATTCCTGCCTCACCAGGGCATACAAGGCATGTGGCAAGAGGGACAAAGCAGCCAAACGTAAGTATCAGTTCCTGCCTAGTAAGTATTAGCTCCCGCAAGAGAGACAAAGCAGCCAAAGTAAGCATCAGCTCTTGGGCCACGGGGGGAGAAGCAGCGCTATAAGCATGATGGCAAGCGCCTCCCCCTCACGGAAGCACCTGTGACAACAGCAAAGCGTTCTGGGACCTGTAGTCCCCTTCCGCGGTGTTGGACCCTCGCGGGTGTGGCTGTTGCAGCGAGTGTTGGCCCTCGAACTCCTGTCCCACCAAGGCGTACAAGGCATGTGGCAAGAGGTACAAAGCAGCCAAAAGTAAATTTCAGTTCCCGCCTAGTAAGTATCAGCTCCCACAAGAGGGACAAAGCGGCCAAAAGTAAGTATCAGCTCCCTACAATAGAAACAGTTCAGTGGAGCTGCTAGGGCGGGTCAGCCCTGAATTGGAGCACAAACAACCCAAGAATGGTGGACTGGATTGCAGCCCTGAGCAATTGTCAGGAGCTCAGATTAATTCAAACAATCAATCCATCAACTTGTTGTTGTAGCAGTTGGCTGCCCAAGTGCAATGGATATGCCCAGATGTGAGTCCACCCATGCTCATTGTGCCATAGTACTTAATGCAAAAAGAACAATTGATGGACAGAATGCAGAACAATGTCATACATTCACCCCAGTACAGAGATTTGGGCCTAAATCCATTGTTTTATTTGCTCACCATGCCATTCCAGTTTGGATCCAGCCATATGCAAATCAGTCTTAACCCCGTGCCCAATGGGAACAGTCTAGCCTGAACTGCCAGGCCAGGTCCTCCCTGGACTGGAAACAAGCATCCTAGGACCGGTTTCAGGCTTTCACCCCTCATCGATCAGGATAGCTTGACTCTGGTGGCATGGAGAGCACAGAACCCAAGTCTGGGCATACCCATCCCACTCGGGCTGACACATGCAAAAAGAAAAACTGATGGACAGAGATCTGGGCCTATATCCATAGTTCTTTTTGCTCACCATGCCATTCCAGCTTCAAGCTATAGCTCAAGCTATAGCTTGCTGACAACCCCCAAGCTGGATGAAACCAGTCTGGATTGCTTATAGTTCCTGCAGCATTGGGTCTCACCTGGCAGTTGGTTACAGGCTTTTCCCATGAGGAACAGGGTAGGGACTGATTTGCATAAGGGACCTTTATCCAGAGTGGCATAGTGGGTGAAGAACAATGAACCGGAATATAGCCCTGAGCCATTGCCTGAAATTAATTCAAGCATTCCATCATCACCTTACTGTTGTTGCAGTTGACACCCTAAGTGTGACGGGTATGCCCAGATGCAGGTCCCCTCCCCACAATGCCATAGGACTCAAGTTACACCCTAATGATGAGCCTCCAATTACGGAAAATCAAGGCTGTGGGTTGCTTGTAGTTCCTTCTGGAGGGGGCCTCACCTGGCACCTTGGGATGGACTGTACCCACAAGGAGCAAGGTCGGAATTGGTTTGCATAAGATGAGCTTTTGTGTTTAGTGGCATTGTTGGCAAAAAACGATGGACAAGAATGTGGCCTGAAAAATTACCAAAATAAGGATATTACACCTCATTATGCCTCTGTTGTGATGGTGTCCCATTTTGAGGCATTTCCAGGTTTACTATCTTAATAAATTTGGGAA
The DNA here is from genome assembly GCF_964263255.1 of Lissotriton vulgaris. Lineage (NCBI taxonomy): Eukaryota > Metazoa > Chordata > Amphibia > Caudata > Salamandridae > Lissotriton > Lissotriton vulgaris. Next base: position 970,823,243 of record NC_141693.1, on the reverse strand, counting down.
TACACCAAAACAATGGCTGGACGGGTGGGAGCACCCACGCTCCACCCATGGAAAGGCATTCCCAAAGCACACTAATGCAAAGCAGTGATTTGCACTGCCTTGAGTTACTCCAGATTTACTAAGCCAATCAGAACTACGAAGGTGACTTTGCGTGTCTTATTAAACCTGACTTGAGTGCATGTGCTACCTGTGTCCCTTTGCATGATAGAACGGCGACAAAAGCTCTTAGTAAATGTAAGCCACAGCCCGATGATTTTATAGTTTTATTCTATTTCAAATGTTCTAAACTTCTGAAACCAAAATTGATCTTATTATATAATTCTTTTAGTTCTATTCACAAAGCAGAAGCATCTTTTTAGGTCTCGTCCTATTAATTGCGCAAGCGATAAATAGGACGAGAGTATAGAGGCTCACCCAAGCTCTGAAACCATCGCGGATTTCGTAGAGTGCATGTGCTCGTGCACGCGCCTACCATTTGCTCCCCGAGCCGCCTGCCTGCTTCACACTTCAAAGGAATGCGTCCCCAGCCCACATAATGCCGAGAGCCAGCGCTTCACTCCCACTCGCTCACTCCCCTTCTCCCCCGCCCCCCACCCCATCCGACTTGTCTTCCCTCAAGCTCCTCTTGCTTCCTCCAGCGTGTCCTTATTTTCCCTTCCTCCCCACCAGCTACTCCCACACCCATGTCTGATGCCCTCTCCCTCTCCCACTCTCCCAGCTGTGTTACTCTTGCTTCCGTCGTCCACCTAATTCTTGATGACTTTCTAGTTTTTCCTGTTGTAGTGCGTGTTTGTTTAGTATGAACTCGACCGCAGGTAAACAAACTTGACTGACGGTACCAATGCGCTTTACTTTACATTACCAGTTGTATTTCAGATGGCCAGGGAGTCCCTACTGTACACTACACACGGACATTCTCTACATTAATCATACACGCTCCCTGTATCTCCGCCATTTAAACTTCTCCCCGTAAGCTGCTTATTGTTGTTGATTTTCACAGAGTAAATGTTCAGCTGTCCAGTCGTTGTGTAATATTTGGTATCCCCTTGTCACCGTCTCTCTAGCAGTGTCATTGCCCAGTACTGACCTAAAAACACAGCAGGTTTTCTCCAACCGTGTGATCTGCGGCGTTGGTTACCAGGGTATTACAAACTATGTGGCTGGAAGACCTGTCTATAAAGAGGCAGGCCACAAATAGCACAGTGGAAGCTGATACTATGTTATTTCAATCGGGAGCGTAGCCACGGTCAAATAAGTAAGGTAACTGGGAGCTCTGTTGGTTACAATGCGGGCCACAGACAGCACAGCGGGTGCTGGCTCTGCGTCATATGTGACATATAGTGTTCGGATTCCTTCCAATATCGTATATCTGAAACTATCTTCACATATTGAGACGTACTTCGTCCTAACCACCTGGTCACGGAATGTTCAGTTTTAGAACGTTTCTCAGTGAATCGGGAGCATATGCAGGGCTTTACGGAGGATGAAAAAACTGGGGGGTCACTCCGAGTGGCGAGGCAAATGTAATTAAGGGCTTGTGTTCATTACCTATTGTTAAAACAAATAAGGTGGAGAGTCAAAATATCGAGTTTTTAATATCGATTAGACATAATATCGAGTAAAAAATATAGAATGGACATAATATCGACTAGACATAATATAGACTACCAAAATATCGACAAGAAAATTTTAATATCAAATAGAATGAACATAATATTGAATCAAAAATATAGAATGGACATAATATCGACTAGACATAATATAGACAACAAAATTATTATTGGTAGGCAATTTTTATTATGAAATAATTTTTATTTGTATTTTAAATTGATTATTTAATATATTTTACACAATTGTAAAATATTTTAATTAATTTGAAATTGGTGTAAATATTTATATTATTTATATTGAAATAATATGTATTTACTTGCCCTACTATTGCACTCATTGTAGGTGGAATAGTAATTTTACCCCTACGCTATCCAACGCTTTACCTACTGTTGCACTCACTGGAGTTGGAATAGTAATTTTTATCCCTACGCTATCCAACGCTTTCCCTACTGTTGCGCTCACTAGAGTGGGAATAGTATTTTTCACCCCTACGCTATCCAACGCTTTCCTTACTGTTGCACGAACTGGATTTGGAATAGTAAATTTTACCCCTACGCTATCCAACGCTCTCCCTACTGTCGCACTCACTGGAGTGGGAATAGTAATTTTTACCCCTACGCTATCCAACGCTTTCCCTACTGTTGCACTCACTGGAGTGGGAATAGTAATTTTTAACCCTACGCTATCCAACGTTTTTCCCTACTGTTGCACTTTCTGGAGTGGTAATAGTAATCTTTACCCCTACGCTATCCAACGTTTTTCCCTACTGTTGCACTTTCTGGAGTGGTAATAGCAATCTTTACCCCTACGCTATCCAATGCTTTCCCTACTGTTGCACTCACTGGAGTGGGAATAGTAATTTTTACCCCTAGGCTATCCAACGCTTTCCCTACTGTTGCACTCACTGGAGTGGGAATAGTAAATTTTACCCCTACGCTATCCAACGCGTTCCCTACTGTTGCACTCACTGGAGTGGGAATAGTAATTTTTACCTCTACGCTATCCAACGCTTTCCCTACTATTGCACTCACTGGAGTGGGAATAGTAATTTTTACCCCTACGCTATCCAATGCTTTCCCTACTGTTGCACTCCCTGGAGTTGGAATAGTAATTTTTACCCCTACGCTATCCAACGCTTTCCCTACTGTTGCACTCTCTGGGTGGTAATAGTAATTTTTACCCCTACGCTATCCAATCTTTTCTCTACTGTTGCACTCGCTGGAGTGGGAATAGTAATTTTTACCCCTACGCTATCCAACGCTTTCCCTACTTTTGCACTCACTGGAGTGGGAATAGTAATTTTTACCCCTACGCTATCCAATGCTTTCCCTACTGTTGCACTCACTGGAGTTGGGATAGTAATTTTAACCCTTACGCTATCCAACGCTTACCCTACTGTTACACTCACTGGAGCTGGAATAGTAATTTTTACCCCTACGCTATCCAACTCTTTCCCTACTGTTGCACTCACTGGAGTGGGAATAGTAATTTTTACCCCTACTCTATCCAACGCTTTCCCTACTGTTGCACTCACTGGAGTGGGAATATTAAATTTTACCCCTACGCTATCCAACGCTTTCCCTACTGTTGCACTCACTGGAGTGGGAATAGTAATTTTCACCTCTACGCTATTCAACACTTTCCCTACTGTTGCACTCTCTGGAGTGGTAATAGTAATTTTTAACCCTACACTATCTAATGTTTTCCCTACTGTTGCACTCTCTGGAGTTGGAATAGTAATTTTTACTCCTACTCTATCCAACGCTTACCCTACTGTTGCACTCACTGGAGTTGGAATAGTAATTTAAACCCCTACGCTATCCAACGCTTTCCCTACTGTTGCACTCACTGGAGTGGGAATAGTAATTTTTACCTCTACGCTATCCAACGCTTTCCCTACTGCTGCACTCTCTGGAGTGGTAATAATAATTTTTACCCCTATGCTCTCCAATATTTTCTCTACTGTTGCACTCGCTGGAGTGGGAATAGTAATTTTTACCCCTACGCTATCCAACTCTTTCCCTACTGTTGTACTCACTGGAGTTGGAATAGTAATTTTAACCCCTACGCTATCCAACGCTTTCCCTACTGTTGCACTCTCTGGAGCTGGAATAGTAGTTTTTACTCCTACGTTATCCAACGCTTACCCTACTGTTGCACTCACTGGAGTGGTAATAGTAATTTTTACCCCTACGCTATCCAATGTTTTCTCTAATGTTGCACTCCCTGGAGTGGGAATAGTAATTTTTACCCCTACGTTATCCAATGCTTTCCCTACTGCTGCACTCACTGGAGTGGGAATAGTAATTTTTACCCCTACGCTATCCAACGCTTTCCCTAATGTTGCACTCACTGGAGTTGGAATTGTAATTTTAACCCCTTCCCTATCCAACGCTTACCCTACTGTTGCACTCACTGGAGTTGGAATAGTAATTTTTACACCTACGCTATCCAATGCTTTCCCTACTGTTGCACTCACTGGAGTGGGAATAGTAATTTGTACCCCTACGCTATCCAACCCTTTCCCTACTGTTGCACTCACTGGAGTGGGAATAGTAAATTTTACCCCTACGCTATCCAACGCTTTCCCTACTGTTGGACTCACTGGATTGGGAATAGTAATTTTTCCCTCTACGCTACCCAAAGGTTTCTCTACTGTTGCACTCTCTGGAGTGGTAATAGTAATTTTTACCCCTACGCTATCCAATGTTTTCCCTACTGTTGCACTCTCTGGAGTTGGAATAGTAATGTTTACTCCTACGCTATCCAACGCTTACCCTACTGTTGCACTCACTGGAGTTGGAATAGTAATTTAAACCCCTATGCTATCTAATGCTTTCCCTACTGTTGCACTCCCTGGAGTGGGAATAGTAATTTTTACCTCTACGCTATCCAACGCTTTCCCTACTGTTGCACTCTCTGGAGTGTTGATAGTAATTTTTACCCCTAAGCTATCCAATGTTTTCTTTACTGTTGCACTCGCTGGAGTGGGAATAGTAATTTTTACCCCTACGCTATCCAACGCTTTCCCTACTGTTGCACTCACTGGAGTAGGAATAGTAATTTTAACCCCTACTCTATCCAACACTTTCCCTACTGTTGCACTCTCTGGAGTGGGAATAGTACGTTTTTACACCTACGCTATCCAACACTTTACCTACTGTTGCACTCACTGGAGTCATTACAGTAAATGTAACCCTTTCGCTGTCCTACGGTAAAAATATTGTATATGTTTTGTAAATAATATGTATAAATATATATGTTTTAAAAATATATATTTTTTTAAAGTTACATTAATTATTTCTCAATTTTACGTTTATTTAAGTATTTTAAATATGTTTAAATTAATTTAATTTACTTTTAAGACATTTAAAAAATTATATATTTTGACAGTCTATATTTTTTACACTCGATATTTTGGAGTCAATATTTTTGTACTTACCTGTTTGAAGATAGGAAGTCGATATTTTTGCAGTCGATATTTTGACCTTGATAATTTGTCCTCTCAATATTTTGTCTGTCGATGGTCTGTCAGTGATCCAACAAATACACACAAGAAGATGAATCTAGAAACACGTGTCTGGGGATACACTTGAAAAGAATACTGGCACTGGCCAACAAACTGTGAGAACTGTGTGTGAAGCGAGCAACATTGAACCACATCGGCCATGATGCATGAGGTAATTCAGCTGTGACGTGTCAGCAGGGTGCTCCAAATCCCTTTGACACAAGAAGATGCATTGCAAAATCCAGAATCGATTTCCGGGACAAGGCCAGGATCTGTTAGCATGTGGAGCGCATGGGCTGTTCTCCTGCTGCAGACTCGGGAGCCGTGAATGGTCCACGTGCACACCACAAAGGGTTCATTGGGACCCCGAGCCGAACGTTCTTTTTTCCTCTCTTGCTGAATGTAGGCGCTCGACATCCTCAGACCGAAACCAGGGATGGTCGTCTTAGACTGTCACCCTTCAGAGTCCCTACCACTTTGAGCTTTATAGCGCTACCTCACAACAAGTGCTATATGAACAGCCAGATATGAAAATCATCGCCCCCACCCCGCGTTTTTTTAATAATTAATTATACGTAATATAAAGGCTTACGTTGCTAATATTCAAAGGTGAACAACAGACTGAACGTTTACTTATTTCATTGCTTTTATACAGCGTGAGTCACCAAAAGACTGTTCCACGGTTTTCGATCCCACTTGTTTTGTTTAAATATCATGGACTTGTTACACATCAAAGTACAAGCACCGCGATCGAATTAAAGTGAAATTGTGGACCCCCATCTTTCAATGGGTGTTCATAAACTGTAAAAGACGGGAGCCTACTCTCATGTGAGAATTTCAAATCCCGTTTAGGGGCGAAGACACCCGGCAGACCCCGAAGCCCCACCTACCCCTCTATCGCCACTGTCCGACATACCGGCCCTTCACATCTGCAGCGGAGGCAGGCCGCACTTTCCAGAGTCCTCAATATCTGTAAAGTAGTCATTGTATTGTATTTGTATTTATATAGCGCTTACTAACCCGGACAGGGCGTGGAAGCACCTCTTTGGCGAGTCACACTGACCGAAGCTGCAATCTTTGCTGTTTATTGACAGTTACTGAAGCAATGTTTTCATGGGCTTCAACGGATGACGTCGGAAATGCTGAAGAGCCCAGCCCGGCCTCTGAATAGGTTTCGAAAGAGGAGGCAGGCCGCCTGTTTTTGGGCAACACTTGCATTTTCCTGGACCAAACAAACTTTCCATTAGATGTCCCTAAGTAAAAAAGAAACAAATAATGGGAAATTGCTCCTGACTTGAATATATAAAGCAAGCTTGTGGTCCCATCCACCTGGCGCTGACACCAAGCGGCTTGGGGTTTTATAGTAGTGTAAAGTTTAAGTTTGGTTGAGTGGGTTACGGGGCATCAGGGAACCATATGAGCACGGCACTGTGCGTCTATGCCACACAAGAGTTCAGGCGATCCCGTGCTTAACCTCCTTGGTAATCACGTGGCAACTCTTTCCTTTATTCCACATCTTGCTTCGGTGCTAACACGCAGGGAAAATCTATTGATACCACTCTTAATGTGTGTGTGCAAATGGGAAAGGGGCATCTTGAACATATAAGAATAGTGCCAGAAGCTGATTTTATTGCATTTCAGTTTTATTATTTTTGTTTACATAATGAGGTCATGAGAAGGTGCAAGTTAAATCATTTTCACATGTGAATGTTGGATGTGGCTAAGGCACTAATCAGTCTCTTCACTCCTTATTATGTAAAAGCCAGACAACGCAAAATCAGTTATCTCTACTGGTACAGGGTTTCTCGTGGACTAGGGTTTCTTTGGTCATATCTCTATTACACATCTTAAGTAGTTTGTAATATAAAAAGTGTTGTGTATTTCGTCAATTCTTCCGAAATGTATGTCCCGCTGCAATAAGGACGGACTGGGGCAAGTGTATTTGCTACGTTCTGTATTGCACACACACAGCAAGATGTTCCCCTTGTTGATTGCAAGGCGGCTTCGTGCAATAAGCTAGTTCAGCATGTCAGGGGTCCGTGAGTGGAGCAGGATACGGAGGTTATTGCCCGTGGTAAGACTGCAGCCCTGCCAAGGGTCAACTAGGGGTTAAACAAATGGACATTTGCTATTGTTATTCAATTCCCTCAAAATATTTTCGCATACAATTCACAGCGCCAGCACTTGCTTGCATTAGTGTGCTGGTAATGCGCTTTGCACAGACACTAACAGTGTGTGTTCTTCTGCGGTTCTGTAAGCATACCCAGGACTGACGAGAGGGCATGGGTTATGATCAACCGTTTAGAAGTCAGACTCCTGTGGTTCGCAGCATTTGACCCTGTTTTACTTTAATACTCATGGCAGTCCTGGCTGCTTTTTTTCTTTTTTGTGTGTGTGGTTAGAGGTGGTGCGCTTGGTGCAGGGCAGATTGTCTCTTAGGGAGATCTCGCCAGGAAGCTATGCCCCCCCTCCCTCTTCACACAGTGACATTTTATATACAGGTTGGCAGGTCTAAGATCTGTATGAAATGTGCCATTAGTAGGAGACGAGGAAAACAGTTCGCTTGTCTTTCCTAGAACTCGCAGGTATTCAGAGGGTAGGAGGCTTTTGAGTTTCTAAAAGTACTTTGCACTTCAGGAGGTATAGCCCACACAAGAACAGTCATCCCCCTTGAAAATCATGTGCTGAATCGCGACTCTCCAGTTCAGGCGTGTGTGCTCTCTAGGGCCCAAGCATGATTAATTGTTGGCAAACTGGCCTGACACCTACCTAGGTTAGTGACCTCTCTGTGACAAAGAGCCATGCCTTGTGGACTACCAGATCCTGTACACCTGTGCTTGCATACATTCAGTTCATAGTGGGCACTTCACACACACACACTGTAAACACTGCACCCTCACACACACTGTACACACTACACCCTCGCATACACTGCACACACTGCACCCTCACACACACTGCACCCTCACACACACTGCACCCTCACACACACTGCACCCTCACACGCCACATAATTACACTGCACTCCATTCAACATCCACTCCAAATACCACTCAGTGCCACATAATTACATGCCACATAATTACACTGCACTCAATGCAACATACACTCCAAGTACCACTCAGTGCCACATAATTACACTGCACATAATTGCACTGCACTCAATGCAACATACACTCCAAATACCACTCAGTGCCACATAATTACACGACACATAATTACACTGCACTTAATGCAAAATACACTCCAAATCACACTCAAGGCCACATAATTACACGCCACATAATTACACCTCAATGCAACATACACTCAGTGCCACAAAATGATATGCTACATAAATACACTGCACTCAATGCAACATACACTCCAGATACCACTCAGTGCCACATAATTACACTCCACATAATTACACTGCACACAATGCATCATACACTCCATATGGCTGAGATACCCGCCACCCCCTCTCAACACAATCCCCAAGAATTGGGAAACCGGAAACAGTTCTGAACTTTTGGAAGGCGGGAGGGAGTTACCCTCCCGGCCGTATTTATTAAAATATGAAACAAAATTAAAAACATCAAAATAACAGTTTCATATCATGTACAATTTCATATCCACATTACGATGTTTTGGCTAACCTTAACACATTTCTAATACAAAGGTTCTCCTAGCCGATACTAACATCCTTACAAATGCATTTCAAATTGAAATTGTACATCCTAACGTTAAGGGCCAACGGCAAGGTCGTAACCGGTGTCAGATCCCTAAACCAGAACTCCCCCCTCACTTGTGAGGGGCGGCCGCACAGAGGACTGCACCTCATGTGCCATACCAATTTCCCTTGTCTTGAAGGGGGCCCCTGTTAACTTGACGCCATGTATGTGGTCGTCCGAGGACTCGTGTGAGGTGTCTAGAAGGTAGCGTAGACCCCCCTCCCTACCCCACACAACTTACCACATCTGCCTTCGCAGATGTCCTGGCCCCGGGAAATTCCCAGGAGGGGACCGTAGCCCCTCCTATCCAGGGAGGGGCCTTGACCGCCTTCCCTTTCCTTTAGGCGTCCCGTCCTTTAGAAGGGACCGCCTCCCCTTTGAGGGGCCAATGGCCACCTCCCCCCGGGCGCTCCCATCCGTAATGGGTGACGCCCCCCCCTAGGGATCTTCCAATGACTGCTCACCGATCATGACCTTACCGCCCAAACAAACAATAAATACGACAAGATTAATTACTAAAGAAAGAAAAGACATTTATACCTTAAGCAGATCAAGTATAAACTCTCTAAAAACAATACTGAACACTCTGATGCAAGTCTTTAATAAAGCATACTGCGAAGAATTATCCACTTTATTGCAACCGAATCACAAACTTTATTCCGAACAACCTGTAAGAAAACAACTACTACGTCAAATGACTTTATTCCAAAACAACTTGCTGTCTTCGGGGCTGGTGGGTGGGTCAAAATTGGCTCTTCGTTCCGTCTCGAGCTCACGTGCAGCGAGGAGGTGCAGCTTCAGAGCACAGGAACAAGAGGATGCTTCCTTGTACTATCGCTCCTTTTATTCTTCTTTGGGCGGGCGTAAACCCGCCTCCTCCCGCCTCCGGGGGCGTGGCTGACGGCTTCAGTGTCTAGGACAACCCACTCCTGGGCGGGAAAAAGCGCGCCCTGGCTACGCCGCTTTGGGCATACCAGCCGAGACGCGCCTCCCACCCAAAATGGCTTCCCGGGGGGATCGGGGTACTCCACCATACGTTTGGGGGGACCGAGTGGTCGCCCCTTTCCATATGGCTGAGATACCCGCCACCCCCTCTCAACACAATCCCCAAGAATTGGGAAACCGGAAACAGTTCTGAACTTTTGGAAGGCGGGAGGGAGTTACCCTCCCGGCCGTATTTATTAAAATATGAAACAAAATTAAAAACATTAAAATAACAGTTTCATATCATGTACAATTTCATATCCACATTACGATGTTTTGGCTAACCTTAACACATTTCTAATACAAAGGTTCTCCTAGCCGATACTAACATCCTTACAAATGCATTTCAAATTGAAATTGTACATCCTAACGTTAAGGGCCAACGGCAAGGTCGTAACCGGTGTCAGATCCCTAAACCAGAACTCCCCCCTCACTTGTGAGGGGCGGCCGCACAGAGGACTGCACCTCATGTGCCATACCAATTTCCCTTGTCTTGACGGGGGCCCCTGTTAACTCAACGCCATGTACGTGGTCGTCCGAGGACTCGTGTGAGATGTCTAGAAGGTAGCGTAGACCCCCCTCCCCACCCCACACAACTTACCACATCTGCCGTCGCAGATGTCCTGGCCCCGGGAAATTCCCAGGAGGGGCCCGTAGCCCCTCCTATCCAGGGAGGGGCCTTGACCGCCTTCCCTTTCCTTTAGGCGTCCCGTCCTTTAGAAGGGACCGCCTCCCCGTTGAGGGGCCAATGGCCACCTCCCCCCGGGCGCTCCCATCCGTAATGGGTGAGGCCCCCCCCTAGGGATCTTCCAATGACTGCTCACCGATCATGACCTTACCGCCACAGGCCGGATAGTTGACCGGCTATCCGGACCCCCCACAAAACTCCTACCTAAAGGTCATGCTGTAAACTCCTTAACCAGGCTACGAGGTCTCCTATGAGTAAAGAATTCCCCACCCGGGACAAATGAACCCCATCCTCTAGATACATATTGTCCCCCCTGATACAACCATGACGAATCGAATGCAATGTACTGGTACAGAACAGTCTACCAAGCTTGTTATTCACCTTTTTCACAGAATGATTTATAGCAGACACTGAATTAGCCCCCCGCCACACCTTTCGTGGAATCATATGGAACCATGCAATCGTGCACCCTGGAACTCTTCTCGCCAACCAACTTACTGTGGATAGTATCGCCTCGAGAAGTAGTCGTCTACCAGTGGTCACCAAATCATTGCCCCCAAGATGTACTATGATTATAGATGGCGGTGACCTTGTCCGCCCTAACAAACCCTCAAGAAAAGGTTGAAACTGGTCAATACAGAGCCCGCCCCTTCCGTAGAAGGTCACCCTGTACCCGTATTCCCCAGCCGTGTGAATCATGTCACCTGCCTTGAATACGTCCGCGGCACGCCTCACGTATGAGTGGCCCACGACCCACACCACTCTTTCATCAGCCGGTGATCTCTGACCGCTGGTTCCCAGGTGTCGGGTCGACTGCACAGTCCGCCCCGCCTCGTAGGTTTGCGAAACTGTAACCAAACAAAGACAAGAAGCGTGAGTACATGATATCAGCTTCACAACATGTGCAACCGCACATACCTTTTGTAACAATTCGAGGACCAACGCCCCAACTGTTTTACTTTTTCCACACTCAGACCCCTGGCTGTAGCCTCGGTAGCAGCCCCTATCCGGAAGGAATGGGTCCCAAACTCGCCCGGGTTCAAGCCCGCGGCCGAAATTGCCATTGCAAGCACCCGCTGGAACTGAAACCTCGTCAGTGGGGTGGCATCTGCGTGCCTCAGCAAGGTCCCCCCCCATGATGCCGCCCTCTGCGCCAAATACACCTCAACGCATGCAACCGGGCACCTGGGAGATCCGGGAATCCGCTGGACTACTACACTGTCCCCGATCGCCCCCTGATCGGTCTTGGACCTGACAAACGAGACAATCATCGTCTCCCCCTTTATTTGAATGTGCTCTCGGCACAGTCCACCCCCCGTATCCTGCTTATTTTTTGCCACCAGTTCGCTTACCCGCATAGCCCCATGAAATGCTAATGCAAAAGCGGCCCGGAATAACACTGTTTCCGACTGGGATGAACATGTCGCAGGGAGTACGGACAGTAACAGGGCCAACCTATCCAGACCTATCGGGTGCCTTTCATCTACTCTGCGACCCTCAAGGCGTTGCCACCCACGCAGCGCTTTCTGCACTACGAAAGACGCTGTAGGGTCCTGGATACCATGAGCCCGCGCCATGAAGGAAATGGCGGCCCGATGCCTCTGGGCCGTGGCCACCGATTTGCCTGCCCTGCGTAATGACAGTAAAAACTGTATGACGAATTCTTCCTGGCCCCAAAGCTCCCCCCTAGCAGCACCCAAAAAGGACCAATAGGAACGGAACGCCCCTTCATATGCCTTCCTTGTCCTGGGTGCTAAACTCTCTCCCACGAGGTTTTGTAGTTCGGGGCACCGAGAGACCAGAGAGCTTCGGGAAATGGTGCCGCCACCGGGTCCGCTGTGGGCAGAAAACCCCAGAAGGCCTGCATACGGAAACGAGAAAGGGCATCAGCAGCCTGATTCAGCACCCCTGGCACATGCCTCGCCCTAAAGAGCACGTTCAATTGCATACATAGTAAAACAATTTCTTTGAGCAACCTCAGAATCCATTTGCATCGTGCTGCCTGACTATTGATACACTCAACCACGGTCATGTTATCAGACCAGAACACCACAGAGTGATCCCTAAACCCCTCAGGCCATGTTTTCAAAGCCACCAGAATAGGGAACAGTTCGAGAAAAGCAATGTTACTTGTAAGTCCACACTCGTGCCACCATGACGGCCACGTTTGAGCCGACCAGCGATTCCCAAATATGGCGCCAAAGCCTATACTCCCCGCCGAATCTGTCCACAGCCCCAACTCCTCGGAGGACACCGCCGGCTTGGTCCAGACAACCCGACCATTGAAATCCGCCAGGAATGCCAACCAAATGCGCATGTCCTGGCGAATCTCTGCCGAGAGCCTCGTGCGGTGGTGCCCCTCTTTAAGACCGACCATGGCTTGTGCAATCGAGCGGGAAAAAGGGCGGGCCATTGGCATTATTCTAAGGGCAAAATTCAACTGACCCACAGTCTGCTGCAATTGATGCAAGTTCACCTTAGTCTCCCTAATGCATGCCTCAAGCGAGGCCCTGAATTTCCGCACCTTTTCTTCGGGCAACCGGAAGCAACCTCCTTCGGAATCGAGCTCTATTCCAAGAAACTCGAGCGAAGTTGATGGCCCCACAGTCTTACCTGGCGCCAATGGCACACCAAACTGACTCATCAGACCACAAAATTCTTTTAAAGCCTGTGCACATTCTGTATCCCCGGCTGCCCCCAGGAACATAAAATCGTCAAGATAATGCATAACATGCTGAAACCCCGTCATTCTTGTGAATGCCCATTGCAGGAAACAACTGAATTTCTCAAAATAAGCACAAGATATGGAACAGCCCATCGGCATACATTTATCCATGTAATAGCGCCCTTGAAACATAAAGCCCAGGAGACGCTGATCGTCTGGGTGTACCGGGAGCAACCGGAACGCTGACTCGATGTCTGACTTGGCCATCAGCGCTCCGGGCCCCAGGCGATTCAACATGGCGACGGCATCATCGAAGGATGCGTACCGCACCGAACACACCTCCGGGTCTATCGCATCATTAACTGACAGACCTCTCGGAGCTGACAAGTTATGTATCAGTCTAAACTCACCCGGGTCCTTCTTGGGGACCACTCCCAAGGGTGAACAAACAAAATTAGGAACTGGTGGCATGTCGAATGGTCCCGCAACCCGACCCCGGGTCGCCTCTTTCCCAATCTTCGCTTGCACCACCGCCGTATTCTGCAGGACCGATAGTTGGTTCCTACAATGCGCTTTACCCTGAAAATTCCCCACCGGGATGCGGAAACCATACGAAAAACCGTCTCGCAACACCCCAGCGGAGACATGATCCGGGTATTCACTGAGCCAAGGAATCATTGCCATGGTATCAACTGGTGTAGGTAAAGGCGCCCCTCAGACTATGTCAGACCTGTTTGGCGCTTCGCCTACTTCCGTTATCACCCGTTTTGGCTCTGCACATGGTCTCGGGATGAGAGGACTGTCCACACCCCCCACAGTCGTGCCTAAACTTGCATGACCCCTGGGGCCTCGTACACTTTACCCTGTTAAAATTCCAGCATACCCCTTTCTTACCTGTATTGCCATTCGACCTTGTGTGATGCTCATTGCTTGCCCCCGCCCGAAAGGGCGCCCCAGATGAATGGCGGGAAAACTCACCCCCGTTCCCCCCCAACAATGGCGCCTTTAACATGCCTGAGTTCTCCATTTTTTGCCAAGAAATGGAGTCGTAACAATCCCACGTCAGGCACGTGTCGAACTCCTTGGCCTTGCGAAAAATATTATCATAGCAAAACCACTCATTGCCCGCATATATCTGAGAAAACTCCATAATACGTGTCTGGTACACGGGTAACTCGGCCAACAGTTCAGGCCTCCGTTCCCCCATAATTGAAGTGAATATGCCAAATGCTCTGCCCCAATTACCTATCGTCTCATCGACTCTAAAAGCGGCCATTTTGGCGCGCCAAACACTCGGGTGCATAAGCTCTTTCTGAACTTTCACATGCTCAATCTCGTAATGATCAGTTAGCAAGGAAAACATGTTTACATATTTCTCAGCCCATATCCGTTCTTTGATTTCCATCGGAATATGCTGAGCCAATTTCTCCCTTCTCGAGGGTACAGACCCCTTCCCCGCAATCGGCATTAGCTGCTTACCTGAGCTAGAAGCTGTAACCACAGTTGCTGCCGAACTCGTGCCCGCTGCGGGTTGACCTACTGGAGCCTGCGGGGAAACAAAAGGACAAGGTGGTTTTGCGGCCTCCCGTGCCTGCCGCAACTGCCTCATTAATTGCTTGGCCACCTCGGCCGTGTCCCCTGGAGCCACGGAACCCCCGCTGCTATTACCCAACCATGCCGCCAGCTGGGCGGCCAACTCCGGGGGCATGTCCCCCTCGTTCACTGGGGTAACCACCACGGGGATCGGCTGGCCCTCGACGGGAGCCGGCGCGGGAGTCACCGCTGGTCTGGGAGGGCTCGCCGGGGGAGCCTTCGGAACTGGGACCTCGTCCTCATTTGCCCCATTCCTGGCCCTCTTCCTTCTCCCGGCCGGGATCTCCACCGGGCTGGATCTTTTTGGCCTTCCCGCACCGTCCCTGGCCGCCATTTTCCTCTTCATCTCTGCCATGTCTTTCACCAACATCCGGAGCATTTGGTCGGTGCTGACCTTCTTTGCGACTCTTTTGCCCGGCATTTTCCCCACGTAGGTGGAAGGTCCTAGACTAGATTTGTAGTGCTAGAAGAGAAAAGAGAGAAAATACAAATTTCAAAATTGGCTCTTCGTTCCGTCTCGAGCTCACGTGCAGCGAGGAGGTGCAGCTTCAGAGCACAGGAACAAGAGGATGCTTCCTTGTACTATCGCTCCTTTTATTCTTCTTTGGGCGGGCGTAAACCCGCCTCCTCCCGCCTCCGGGGGCGTGGCTGACGGCTTCAGTGTCTAGGACAACCCACTCCTGGGCGGGAAAAAGCACGCCCCGGCTACGCCGCTTTGGGCATACCAGCCGAGACGCGCCTCCCGCCCAAAATGGCTTCCCGGGGGGATCGGGGTACTCCACCATACGTTCGGGGGGACCGAGTGGTCGCCCCTTTCCAAATACCACTCAGTGCCACATGATTACACTCCACATAATTACACTGCACTCAATGGAACATACACTTCAAATACCACTCAGTGCCACATAATTACATGCTACATTATTACACTGCACTCGATGCAACATATACTACAAATACCACTCAGTGCCACATAATTACACGCTACATAATTACACTGCCCTCAATGAAACATACACTCGAAATCCCACTCAGTGCCACATAATTACACACCACATAATTACACAGCACTCAATGCAACATACACTCCAAACAATACCACTCAGTGCCATATAATTATATGCTACATAATTACACTGCACTCAATGCAACATACACTCCAAACAATACCACTCAGTGCCATATAATTATATGCTACATAATTACACTGCACTCAATGCAACATACACTCCAAATAACACTCAGTGCCACACAATTACATGCCACAAAATTACACTCTACTGAATACAACATACACTCCCCATATTGCCACTCAGTGCCACATAATTACATGCAACATAATTACACTCTTCTCAATGCAACGTAAATACACTCCACATAACACTCTTAGTGCCATATAATTACACACCTCATACTTACACTCTACTCAATGCAACATAGATACACTTTATCTATCTGTCTATCTATCGCACTCACTCTACCTGTCTATCTATCGCACTCACTCTATCTATCACCCTCACTCTATGTATCTATCAATCGCCCTCACTCTATCTATCTATCGCGCTCACTCTGTCTATCTATCGCATCACTATAGCATCACTCAGCACCACCACAGCATCACTCAGGGGCACCACAACATCACTATGCGCTACCTCAGCATCACTGAATGCCACAGCATCACTCGTCGCCACCACAACATCACTTGGTGCTACCACAGCATCTATCTGCACAACCATTCAACAACAACTAGTTCAAATATGTTCTCTCAATGTTTCAAGCTTTAATACAAATGTCACAAAAAGATGTTAATATTTCGCTTCTGTTCTTGTATTTTCGTCACAATAAAATACAATGAACATACTCTTCGCAAAAGTTATTTACAAAAGCTATTGCCATTATAAATTACAATACCTTTTATTTAAGCATGAATTATTCAAAAAAATAAAGCCATTTTTATTTGTAATATCAATACATCTAAGTCACGTAAATACAACACATATTGCATTACAAATGCTATAGGTGTCCTATTTGCGAAAGTTAAAACTATTGGCATTGCAAATGACAAAGCTATTAATTTCGCTATTTTCAAAACCAACACATAAATAAAAAAATTGTCATTTACAATACCAATAGCTCAAACTTTCCTAATGCGAGACCTATTGCATTGCAAATGCTTGTTTGCAAGGTATTCTTCTCCCTCCGAATTTAGGGTTCATCACCGTCCCTGCACACTGCACTGAACTAAATTGGTTTGTATGAACCGACATCACCTTGTAACAAGGAAACCTTCAAAACACGTGCAAATGGCCTGATCGTTACTGCAGAAGTTCACCAGATCAGGGAAATTGATGGTCCAAATAGCCCTACCAACCCTGCAAACACAACTTATAAGGAACGTCGATCTACATCAATTAGGAAGTCAGCTGATTATAATGTAAGGACAGACATTAGCTGGGACAGTGTGGTGAAAAACCTCGGGCAAAGCCCAATAGGAACGCCGTTGATTACTACAGGTAGCCTTACTCTGCAATCTACAGAAGAGGGAGACCCTTCCCCATTAATTGTCGGGAGAGCAAAAAAAGATCTTCCTCGTCTAGGTAAACGTGAAAGTAAGCAGCTAATCAAAGGCAAAAACAAAGAACTTTCTAAGGCAAATATTCAACACAATTAGAAAATCTACTCAATCTTTGCTAACCAAAAAGAAGTGGCAAATAAATTGCAAAGGGATTCATCTATGGAAGAGCGAACCTCTGCAACAGATGAGGCACGAAGGCCAAGCAAAAAACACCAGCTAGCATAGGCAATTCAAAGAAAATTAATAAGCAGACCACAGATCAAGCTGCAATTGACACAAGGCAGGAGTTTACAATAGGATAGATGACCAAAAATGGTGTGAACCTCATGGAATGATTACCGGATCAGTCAACAGCAGTAGTGATCACAGGTGTTTCATTTGAAAATATCTCCTAGCCGGCAACCTGCAGGTAGCACAGGGAGGCCCAAGGGATCAGGTGCAGCTATCATGAGTGAGGAGGAGCAACCAGGGCCGAAGCTGCTACTGTAGCAACACAAACAGAGTGGGAGAGCCCACAATTACAAGAAGACTTAAAGGAGGCAGGTCAACACATCAGCACCCACATACATTGACCACTGATAGGCACGAAGCAACATGGACCACCACAAAATAAGTCAAGGGGAGTCATGGGATGCAGCAACCGGAACTAATATATTCTCAAACCGAGAATCAGATAGCGCTTAAAGAAGCAACCATCAAACAGAAGCAAGGAATGAACACACACATAGATACAATGTTGCGGGCTCCAGATGCTGCAAAACTAGTTGCAGGTATTTTAAAGCAAGTGATTAAATAGGTAAACGTCGACCCCTGGGCAAGTGGTAGAGAACCACAGGAGGGAAGAACAGCTAATAGTTCCATCAAAGCCCAGACAAGCACTGGTCCTGGTCCAGTCTCAAACAAGCTCCTGTGGTGCTGTGGTAAATAAATATTTACCGTCTGAATTTCTATGCAGTAAAGTTCAATAAAATAACTCAGTCGAAAATAAGAGGCAAAATCCGTGATATCTGAGTTTCAAAATGGGTTTTATTCCATAAAATGGAATGGTTCGAACCAGGGTATCATGTTCCTTTCACCATAAAGGATCAGGAAGGGATAGAGCATACTTTATTGACAGAATACAACTTTTATAGTTAATGCATATAATGGTGATGGATACAGAAGGCGTAACAGCTGAGAGAAACGAGATAAGAACACATGTGCGTAACAGAAAGGCGTGCTCGAGGGCGTACACAGGGGTGTGTGCTAGAAACGTCACATGAAAGTGTCACAAGTGGGTGGATACATAGTGGAATCTTGCAGTGTCAGCAGAAATCTGTAGCAAGGATGCGCGCGCAGCAGCATGACGTGTGACTGACGTGAGACTGGAGGGTGCAGGGGACTTGACATTTAGCACTAGAGGAAAGAGACAGAAGTCTGTCATGTCAGATCGACTCGTTCCTAAATCATATCTGATATCTTGTGTTTGGGGAACTATATTATCTAGAAGGAAAAGGTCTCTCGGGCAGAGGCTACTCTATACTGACTATTAATGCGTGCATATGTGACTACGTGTCTGCGTGTAATGCGAGGGGCCATGGGCCTACCATGGTAACAGGAGCAATGAATTACTTGCATGGAGACAGAGAGGCCGGGCCCTTTGCTCTGCAGCCGGGGAAATGTTTATCCATTCTGCTAGACTGGAATGTGTTTTCGAGGAGCTGAGCTCGGCTATACTGATAACTTGAAGGCAAAATACTGTCTTTGGCAGGCAAGCAGGCCGAGCCGGGCACCGCTCGCCGCGCAGGGAGTAGGACAGAGGTCAAGGAGGCATCCCACGTTGCAGCTTTTCAGGAGGCAGAGAACAGAAAGGGCTCGATGGCAGAAATCAGGGCCTAGCTCTGCAGGGCTAGGAAAAACGTGAAAGTGCACCATGAAAAGACGTTGGCAAGGCATACTTAGGAACTGAATTATCGATCCATTCATGGTGGATCTGAAAGAGGACATTTTAACGTTGGACGCAAATGTATTTGCGTCTTCATAGCAGGTCGAGGAGGGAAGTTACATGCACTTTAAGCTCGTACATGGAGACGGTGGGGTTCACGTTAGGGGACACAATTGACTATAACATTTATATTACCTAATTCCCTCCTTGTCCCCTACGGACCCTTCATGATATATCAATCCTCATTAGTCCATCTATTTGTTCATATAACATCATTTGCTCTTCCTTTTTCAGACGGGATTTAGAACGTGGACTGGGATGAGGAAAACATGATGTGGCGCACAGGCCGCAAATCGCCGGCCCACATTGTATACATAGGCAACAACTGAATACTATGAGAAGGGCTATTCCGAGGAAGGATAGGACTTTCCATCCCCAGGCTGATAACACGCTCCAGAACCAACCGGACCAAGTCCAGGTACCTGGATTCTGATGTATCTGACTTGCAATCTTATGGAGACGCGTGATGGCTTTATATACTGACGGTGCGTTTTCTGGAATGAAAACACAGCAGCTCGATCCGATGACTCTACAGGCTCCGCCCCTATCGGCCAGGATGACGTCAAGAACAAGACGATTTTGAAGGACAACAATTCTCATAGCAGACTGTTCCTCTGTTAAGTTGCTTAGGGCGGAAGTAGTTTCATTTACCACTGCTTCAAGGGTTCTGGTCAAGTGACGTATTGCTTTGCTATTGAAGATAGCTCCTAAATAGGGAAAGAAACCTTTATTGAAATCTGTATATTGTTCTAATGCCGGTTCAGTATAGTCGACAATCGGGAGATCTCTCTTGTGTCTATTAGGTACTAGCCGGGAGTTCTTATGATAATCAGGTGGAGCTAGAAAAACGGGTGGCAGAAGGAATGCAATGTAACATGTCCCATCCCAATCTAGTGGCAAACGTATATAGGCTGTATGACCACAAATGAAATAGGAATGGCGGGTAGCTTTAAATGTAGACTTGCCTATATCACTGAATTCGATCACAGTAGTACATTTACTATGACCTAGAGGTACTGAACCATTCTTTCTTACACATAATTCGCCTTTGACGGGTAATACTGACATAGAGGGTAAGTCTGGTCCTGTATCAGACTGAACATTCAGAATCATGAGGTTAAGTGTATAATTACCTAATCCATATACTTCGTTTTCTAGATCGGTCCCTGTCCTTTGTGGAAGACCCGCCTTGTTGGGGTAACATGCTTTATGCAAAACTGTGTTCAGATTTCCCCATACCCAACTGCCTTTGTAGACTATGGACTCAGAGTCTAAGGAATTTATTAAACTAAACCATGCACCACAGGAACCATTATGTGTGAACGGATACGGGAAGAAGGGCAAGACTCCCTTGTATTTCTGATAGGGAGGAAGCCGGCCACATATCCAACAATTGGTAGCATTGCTGGTCTGATGAGAATGATGTAACATACTGATGAAAGTATTGTTGCGCAGCGCAAGCCGGTAAGAAAACTCATGCGGGGGTAGTTCGCTAAAAGTATGCTCGACAGTGCTGTTTGGAAAGAAATGTGCATGTATGGAAATAGGGAAATACATGTGTAGCAGCAAACTTACAGCAATAATCGTAAGACTCAGAAAAAACATAATCAATAATGTCACAATACAATGACTACGAAGAGATTTACAATATTCTCGTTTCTTGAGCTGTTTCTGTCTATCTCTCTCTCTATTGGGATCTAGCTTGTACATGTCAGGAACCTGTCTAACCGCTTCACCTAGGGGAGGACTTAAACAATTAAACTGTCTGACTTGCTAGACCTCAACTTTGAACGATACTCCTGTTGAGGAGTTTTCTCTGCCAGTGGGAGTGTTGAATCAGTCTTTAGGATGGGGCCGGGCTGGGAGTCTAACTCTGGCTGCAGTCCATTATATTTTTTTATATGACTCGAGTGGAGCCAGCCTTTGCGGCCCTCCACCTTCACGGCTGTCCTTGTAGTTAGTAAAACAAGCTTCGGTTCTTGCCAGCGGGGCTCCAGCGGACTCTTCCTGTCGAAATTTCTTACAAAAACGAGGTCCCCCGGTGTAATCTCGTGCGGCTTCACCTCGGTATTGTCGGGAAAGGCTGCAGCTACCTGTGAACGACAAGATTGTAGTGCAGACATCAAGGAGGCAAGGTAATCTGTCAACATGTTACTATCAACATCTGTTATTTTTCGAGGCAGAGGTGTCCCCCACATATTCGGTGGCCTACCAAAGACCACCTCATACGGGGATAGCCCTGTTCTAGAGTGTGCAACCATTCTCATGTAAAACAATGCAACTGGCAAGGCGACTATCCAGTCTACCCCTTTCTCGGCACAGATCTTGGCAAGGCGTGTTTTCAGTGTCTGATTGTGGCGTTCTACGAGACCTGCTGCCTCGGGATGTCGGACGCAGTGGAATTTCCACTGATATCCTAGCAAGAGTGAAACCTGCTTCATTAATTCGGACGAGAATGGTTGGCCGTTATCTGAATACACGACACGAGGCAAACCGTATCGTGGGAAGAATTCACGAACCAACTGTTTGGCAGTGGTCGGAGCAGTGTAATCTGGGACTGGATATGCTTCTGTCCAACGAGAAAGTGCGCATACAATTACGAGGACATATTTGAATCCTCGACATCGCTCCATCTGGATATAATCCATCTGGAGGACTTCAAAAGGGTAATCGGGAGGATTGAATCCACCTTGCTCTACAGGGATGCTTTTACCTGGGTTGAACTGACAACAGATCATGCAGGTACGCACTTTCTGTTTTGCTGCTGCTCGTAAATGTTTATTGTACCAGAGATTCTGTAAACTGTCTAACATGGCTTTTTCTCCCAGGTGTGCTGGACTGTGTGTAGTGTTGATCATAACTTGAACCATAGAGTCGGGGAGAAACCATGTGGCTTTTCCCTTCGTCATCCATCCCTGATCTGTCTGGATCCCTCCTAGTTCAGTCCATTTCTTTATTTCGTCTGGAGTAGCATGTGTCTGTATGTCAATTACATCTAGTGCGGGATCCTTAACTGTCATGCAATGTGTCGGTGTCGGAACTATTGTCTTTGTCATGTCAGCTGCATGTGTATGAGTCAGAGCTGTGTGTTTCGCTGTTCGATCGGCCAGATCGTTACCCTGGGAAATGGTATCTGTAACTTTAGTGTGTGCCTTGCACTTCATGATAGCTATGGCTGATGGCAAATGTATTGCTTCCAATAATTCCTGAATGAGGGGACCATGTTGGATTTTGGCTCCGTGAGAGGTCAGAAAACCTCTTTCCTGCCAGAGTACACCGAAGTCGTGTACGACTCCAAATGCATAACGTGAATCTGTGTATATGTTAACATTCCTGTTTTTGGCTATTATACAGGCTCGGGTCAGAGCAATGAGTTCAGCAGCTTGAGCAGACAGTGTATCAATGCGGTGTGTTTCTTTGACTTCAGTTTCAGTGGTCACTGCATATGCGGCCACTAATTCTCCTGTGCTTGTTCTCATACATGAACCATCCACATAAAGTGTCAGGTCTGGGTTAGTCAGTGCAACATCTGTCAAGTCTCGTCGGGGCTTTGTTACTGCATTAATGATCTCTATACAGTCATGTGGAGCTGGATCTGTAATGTTCGAGGGTAACAATGTGGCAGGATTGAGTATGTTACAGCGTCTGATTTCTATGTGTGGCTGGAACAATGTCAATTCATAACCTGTCAGTCGTGCTATGGTCAAGTGTTGAGTCTGTGTTCTGTTTAAAAGAACCTCCACAGAGTGTGGAACTTGTACTGTCAGGGGATGTCCTAACACTATGGAATCACTTTGTCGGATTGCTAAGGCTGTTGCTGCAACTGATTTTAAGCACGCAGGCAGAGCCTGGGCTACTGGGTCTAATGTACTCGAAAAATAAGCACACGGCTTATGTGAACCTGCTTGGTCTTGTGTGAGGACAGATAGAGCTGTGCCATCACGTTCGGTAACAAAAAGTGTAAAAGGTTTACTGTAACATGGTGTTGCTAAAACTGGTGCTTGACATAATGCTTTCTTTAATTCATCAAAAGCCTGTGTGTGTTCCTGAGTCCAAGGGAGGACAGTCGAAGTCGCTGCCTCCTGTGTTGTCAACTGTATAAGTGGCTTGGCTAAAAATGCGTACTGGGGAATCCATTGCCTGCAGTAAGAGGTGAGGCCAATGAAGGCCCGCACTTCCTTTTGTGTCGTGGGTTGCGGTAAGTGTGCAATTAACTCGATGCGGTCAGGTGTTAGCTGTCTCCCCCTCTTGGACAGCAAGTGCCCAAGGTACACCACTTGCTGAACACAGAATTGTAACTTTGAAGGGGACACCTTGTGTCCCTTGTCAGCTAAGAAATGCAAAACCGTCAGTGATGCATGTTCACATTCAGGTTCGCTACGAGCGGTGATCAGCAGATCATCGACGTAGAGCAGTGTTAACTGGCATGAGAATACTGTCAAGTTGTCTTTTCAATGCTTGGCTGTAGATGCTGGGGCTTTCTGTGAATCCTTGAGGTGCGCGTGCAAATTTGAAACTTCGGCCATTTAAACAGAATCCGAAAAGGTATTGGCTCTCCGGATCAATGGGAACACTGAAGAAGGCGTTCTTGAGGTCAATTACAGTAAAGAACGTCGCCTCTGAATCAATAGCAGTCAATAAGGATGAGATGTCGGGGACCACAGGGTACTGTGGCACAATGCATTTATTTAATTCTCGCAGATCTATCACCAACCGATAAACTGATGGTGCATTTGGGTCAGTACGTTTAAGAATCGGAATGATAGGGGAATTACATAGATTGGAATCGGTTTCTACAACCACTCCCTGTGCAATGAGCTCTTCAATGATTTCCAGTAAAGCCACTACAGCATCGGGTGGTAACTTGTATTGTCGGATTCGGGGCAGTACAACTCCTGGCTTGAGTGTAACACGGTATGGTGTAATGTGCATACAACCTACATCAGTTGGGCCTTTCGCCCACAAATGTTCTGGTACATTTTTCAATCTGTCATCAAAATCTCGTAATACATAGTGACCTTTGAAGTCACGTAAAAACAGTCTAACTCCTTCCGGAGAACAACATATTACAGCTCCTAGAGCTTTCAAGGTCTTGATACCTAACAGGTTTTCTGGACATGACTTCATGAGTAGTAAGTCTGTAGTGCGTGACAATGGACCAACTGCTAGGGGAACAGGTTTCGATACTTCATTAACAAAAGGCTGTCCTGAAAATCCAAGGGAAACATTCTGTGAGCCTGAGAGGGGTGCCCCTGGAACCTCATCGTGACTTATTGTTGTTCGACTTGCCCCTGTGTCAATCAAAAACTTTCTAACCTTTCCTAATACTTGACTATGTACATAAGGACCCTCTTGATCTACAGGAACCTCAATGAGAGGCAAGCCAACCTCCCTCTCTAGGCTGTTTCATGAGTATCGCTGATAATCGGGGTAATCAGATTGTGCATACTGGTACATCTGCTGTGAAACTTGCTGTGTCGCGGCAATGGGCTGTGGACGTGGTACCGCTACTGTCTGTCCTGTCTGTTGTGGAGCAGGCATTGGCTGGGCGTTCTGTGTCTGCTGAACTTGGTGTTGGACCTGGTCCTGTCTAGGCTGACGTGGTCTCTCTTTAGTTTTTCCTGTTGCTATGTTGTGTTTCAGGACTGTACATTCATTTACATAGTGACCTGGCTGTTTACAGTAGTTGCATGTCCCTTTAACGGGAGCCGCCGAATTATTAGACTGTGTCATACCCCTTTTCTGACCGTCAGCTGGGACTGACTGAGCGACTAGCATTTTCATTTTCGTATCCTTCATACGTCTCTGTTCATGGTCCTGTTCTTCTCTAATTCTGTTCTGGTGGTACTGTAACATTTGTAACATTTGGGATGGCGTATTTGCTTGCCATGTGCTTTCGACTTTATATACACGGTTCTTAACCTGTGGCAAGGAATTCTCGACTAATTTGGTTACAAAAAGGTGCGGGTATGACTCGCTACTTGGTTTCAGGCCACTATTAATAATAAAACATTTCTCGAATCTAGAATAGAAATCACTAGTGTCTTCATCGTGTTTCTGTTTACAGGCTGAGATTGCGTCCCAGTCTTCCTTTTTCGTTGTCAATAATCTTGGCAAAACCTGTACAATTAATCCTGGTAATGCTTTAGCTTTTGGCCCAAGGCCTAACCCTGGAGTACGTCCATTTTCCTCGTCTTCTATTTCGGTCCAGTTAATCTTTTTATCTCCCACCTCCCATTCTTTCTCTTTGAGTTTCTCGTAAATGCCAGCAGGCAACAGTACTTTTAACATTTTCATAATATCTGAGTACGTGTAGTCACCCATGAGTAGCATATCTTTAATTTCTCGGTGAAAACCTGCAGGGTCTTTATCGTGACAGGGTACTAGTTTCTTCATTTCTAGCAATTCTATTTTAGTGAGGGGTGTATATACAAATACACGTTCTAATGTGTTATCGTCTTTTCTGACCGGATGTACTTCCCGTAAGGGATTCTGTCTATCAAAGTAAAACATTTTTCTTTCTGAGGGTGGTGGAGCTGACATAAACTGCGGTTTCAGAAAAGCACTTTACTTGTGTCTATGTTCTAGAATTTCTTTAATTAAATCAGTACCTAGGCCTCTCCATCTATTAGAGAGCAGTTCTACCAATATGTCCGGCAAGGGACCTGGATCAGAATGTTGGCCTTTAAACAACGTAATGAGATGCTGAATCATGTATACACTAGCTAATTTTTGTTCATCAGGGGAAAGGCTCAAAAACGTCTGAGCTACTGCATCATCATTATATGTACTGGAATTGTCAGCCCATTGTACGGCGGACCGGGCTAGTTCTTGTTCATCCATGGAATTGAGTACATGGTACCCCATTCGATCTTGAAGTATTTTATCGGTAGCCTGAAACATATGTTCAGGAGAACTCGGATTTGATATGGCAGAGAGAAAAAGTCTCTTGCTTTCTGGACGTATCGGACGTATTGTATTATTAAAGGGTCTTCCCTTACCTACATATGCTATCATTTCTCTAGCTGGTAATTGTGATGTCTCTGCTGTGGTCTCTGGTTGTTCGTCCTCCTCCGAGGATTCATTCTTGTCTGTATCTATTTCTCTTTCAGGCTTCCTTCTTTCATGTATTTGTATTACTGCTTTTCGGATCCTTCTATATATGTTGTCTATACAACTCTGTTTATCATGCTTTCCGTCTGCTATATTCTGACCCCACTTGGTTAGTGCATCCATCTCTTCCTTGTCTACACCTGGCCTATCTTGTTCTCTTATTAAGCAGTTTATGAAGAAGCGTAATATGCAACCTTGAGTGTCAACTTTCTGGTATGCCATGGCCTCGCCAATGCTTTCAGGACCTTCCCCCGTTTGGACAAAATGATATATTCTGTCTAGATGTTCAATCATTCCTGGTAATAACATTAAATAGTTTGCAACTCGTCGTAAACGTACTGATGCTAGCATCATCCTATCGTTTTTACCGGGTACTGGATCATATCTGCAGTCTGTGAGGGGCTCTTTAAGTAATTCAGAACTCGCTGTTTGAGGCGTACGTTGCTTTGCTAAATCCCTGAAAGTCAGTCTATGTGTTGGCGGCGGGGTCCTAAAAATACCTCCTGTCGCACCTCCTGAGGTGCCAGGTCCAAAAGGATTTAGTGGATGAATGCCAGGAAGAACGAGAGGGGAAGTAACAATAGGTGCGGGAAGTGTTGGGGGAACAGGCGTAGGACGTTGAATGGGTGGAGTTTGTTGTTGTGGACCTGGGGGTAGATTATCTTGGGGTGGGAGACCGTCAGCAGGTGCAGGTGGTGCGGGTACATGGGCAGGTGCAGTAGTATAGGTAGGAGCTACATCGTCTAAATACGAAGAAATAAAAATGTCTGCTGCAGTCTTGTGACGTAATTTAGTCGGAACCAATGGAGGGGGCAGATCTTTTGGTATTTCCGGAGTGGCCTTAGGTAAACCCTCGGCCAAAAGAGGATACATACCATTCACAAGGGTGTTTCGTTGTCTGTCTACTTGTTCTGCTTTAACTCGTATTCCTTCTTCAACTAGCGCGTTTTCTCGGGCTTTATCTGAATCTTCTCTATGTTTCTCTGCTTTTCTGAGTTCTTTCTCTGTACGTCTATGAGATTCTTTACGCCACAATTCTATAGCGTCTTTCTGAGATTGTCTGGCCTTCTTTTTCCATAACGCTTCTTCTACTCTAATGATGCAATCTGCATCCCATGTCCCTGTAACGGGCCATCTGTATCTCTCGTCTAGGTTCTTAGTATAATCGGCCCATAAATCTAGATATAAGATGGCATCTAAGCCATGCTTATGGTACATAAAATTTCCGGGAGTGTCCCTAGGTGGGACAGGAATCGCTTCCTCTAATATCCCTTTCCTAGTTCCTATCTGTCTTAATTTGGAAAACAGTGGCATCTTGATATTCGGTACATGATACTTACTTGAACCTGAACACACTTTTAACACAGAAACACAGTAATGTATATCAAACAGTCACTCATACCACGACATTAATCACATAGAAACATTTTGAACACAGATTAACTAAGCTTGAATTCTATAACGAAAACAAAAATTGAACTGTTGAAAACACTAGTTACTTGATATACTGCTAAACAGTACAGATACACCGCTATAACAGTGCAGACCGGGTCTGTGTACCCAAACCCGTCTTGACCAGATGCATAGTAATGCACCCGTCTAGATGCGTCCCCAGCAACGGTACTCACCGGGAAGCACGGAACGGAAGGCCTGGACTCGACTCGACTCGTGACGTCACAGGCACGTCGGAACTGGTGGGCCTCTAAACACCTCGGATCTTGCTCTCTTGGCTAGGCTCTGGTCGGGATCCTCCGCACTCCTTACCGCCTCGTCTGGGTGTCGATCGCAGTCTCAGTCACCTCCGTTGGCCAGAGGGAGATACAGGAAATCCTGCGGGTACGCGTAATTGTCCGTCTTGGCTGTGGCAGGGGGCTAGGTTTGCAACGCACCGCCGGCGCGTAAGGTGGGGGAGGGGTCCCTATTCGGGCGCCAAATTAATGTGGTAAATAAATATTTACCGTCTGAATTTCTATGCAGTAAAGTTCAATAAAATAACTCAGTCGAAAATAAGAGGCAAAATCCGTGATATCTGAGTTTCAAAATGGGTTTTATTCCATAAAATGGAATGGTTCGGACCAGGGTATCATGTTCCTTTCACCATAAAGGATCAGGAAGGGATAGAGCATACTTTATTGACAGAATACAACTTTTATAGTTAATGCATATAATGGTGATGGATACAGAAGGCGTAACAGCTGAGAGAAACGAGATAAGAACACATGTGCGTAACAGAAAGGCGTGCTCGAGGGCGTACACAGGGGTGTGTGCTAGAAACGTCACATGAAAGTGTCACAAGTGGGTGGATACATAGTGGAATCTTGCAGTGTCAGCAGAAATCTGTAGCAAGGATGCGCGCGCAGCAGCATGACGTGTGACTGACGTGAGACTAGAGGGTGCAGGGGACTTGACATTTAGCACTAGAGGAAAGAGACAGAAGTCTGTCATGTCAGATCGACTCGTTCCTAAATCATATCTGATATCTTGTGTTTGGGGAACTATATTATCTAGAAGGAAAAGGTCTTTCGGGCAGAGGCTACTCTATACTGACTATTAATGCGTGCATATGTGACTACGTGTCTGCGTATAATGCGAGGGGCCATGGGCCTACCATGGTAACAGGAGCAATGAATTACTTGCATGGAGACAGAGAGGCCGGGCCCTTTGCTCTGCAGCCGGGGAAATGTTTATCCATTCTGCTAGACTGGAATGTGTTTTCGAGGAGCTGAGCTCGGCTATACTGATAACTTGAAGGCAAAATACTGTCTTTGGCAGGCAAGCAGGCCGAGCC
Source organism: Lissotriton vulgaris (assembly GCF_964263255.1). Taxonomy (NCBI): domain Eukaryota; kingdom Metazoa; phylum Chordata; class Amphibia; order Caudata; family Salamandridae; genus Lissotriton; species Lissotriton vulgaris. The sequence goes on along the minus strand of NC_141693.1, from coordinate 970,794,021 downwards.
GGGCACCGCTCGCCGCGCAGGGAGTAGGATAGAGGTCAAGGAGGCATCCCACGTTGCAGCTTTTCAGGAGGCAGAGAACAGAAAGGGCTCGATGGCAGAAATCAGGGCCTAGCTCTGCAGGGCTAGGAAAAACGTGAAAGTGCACCATGAAAAGACGTTGGCAAGGCATACTTAGGAACTGAATTATCGATCCATTCATGGTGGATCTGAAAGAGGACATGTTAACGTTGGACGCAAATGTATTTGCGTCTTCATAGCAGGTCGAGGAGGGAAGTTACATGCACTTTAAGCTCGTACATGGAGACGGTGGGGTTCACGTTAGGGGACACAATTGACTATAAAATTTATATTACCTCAGTGCCAAGGATATCAATCAAGGTGGAAGCAAGACATCTTAAACCTCTGTAATATCCTCAGGCTTATTTCAGAACTCCCGGACCTAACCACGATAAAATAAGAAGACATATTATCTATCACGTTTATTTCCCTGCATGGAGCTCAACTAATTGAACCCATAGTGGTAACCTGTACAACACAACAACTTGCTATCCTTGTTTACTTAAGAAAAGTAATGTTAACCTCTTCTATGCTCATGACGAGCTGAGCTCGTCATGAGGCACAGTGCAGCTGCACTCATGTCGAGCTAAGCTCGTCACGGCCGTTGGAACGTTTGCACGCGCAGATAATTTCCCCGCTGTGCTGAACGTTCCAAAACGGGTGTGGCCGTGACGAGCTCAGCTCGTCATGAGTGCAGCTCTGCTGTGCCTCATGACGAGCTCAGCTCGTCATGATTCCGCGTTTTAAACTGATGAGAATGGGCGGACGCTCCTTCTCTTGTGTGGCTCCTAGGCTGTGGAATTCTCTCCCGGTCACACTGAAACTTGAGGCATCCTTGATGAAATTTCGCAGACACCTTAAAATCTGGCTCTTCCCTCAATGATAACTGCTAGTTTTACCTTAGCGCTATTTCAAGCGGCGCCGGGAGAACCCCATGTGGGTAGCTGTGCACCTTATAAATGTAATTACAAATACAAATACAAATGACGAGCTGAGCTCGTCACCAGCACGGCGGTGCCGCGCATAGCCCCCCTCCCCCCGCACAGCGGGGGAAAAACACCCCGCAGCGAAGGGGTTAAGAAGCTGGGGTGCAAAAATCTTTCATTATCTTGCGGATGCTTACCCTCCACCATTATCTCTTGCAAGCTGGCTTTCACTAATGGCGCCCAAACCAACTCACTATTATGGGATGCCACAGGGCATTCACAGCGATTACCGCCAGAACCCCATTGCCCAGCTATCATGCTGCCTCATCAAATTCCTATGATGCAATCCCGGAACGGCCACGATCGAACGCTTTAATAACCAGCACTATTTTCCTCCTCTCAACCACGGAGCAGTTAGGCATTGTGATTGAAACAGGCTCTGTAGCCAAAAATGACAATTTATTTTCCTGTCCTGATGATGATGCATATATTGTTCAATTGCATCGAAACGTCGTCGACTTAATGCTCCGTATGTTGGTTTGACCTTTTGAATTTTTTCAACAATGGGTTGCTATGAATGAAATTCAGTCTGTAAAATCAGATAACAAGTACAGACCGCTTTTGTGCGTTTTCGCATATCTGTTTTTGTCACTTGTTTTGTCTTGTTGTTTGTGGGTCACAGGCTGTGCCCACTTTTGTATAAATGTTTTATATATAAAAAAATCAGTACAATAATTGAAAAATAAACACCTGTCCGGCTGGACAGAGGTCATGTATACTATTTAGTATATGTCTATCATTGTGTGATCCTCAATTACTAGGGTCCCCTGTTCTGTATAATACAGGGCACCCAGCAGCGCCATATAGGACAGGGAAATCAAGTCTAAAATTAATGTTCAAATGAGGCATCCAGGAAAATCAATTTAAACTTTGGCAAGTTCATTTGCATCCAACGGATTGGAGCTGGCTCGCAGCAAACCTCTCGTCCAATGACAATGGCACTTGAATCATTGAGAACATAATACCACCAGCTCCAACAGAGAATTGTTTAAAAATGTGTTCCTGAACCTGGAGGGGGCCTGAATCAAAAAATAAATGGCTACAACCTGACAAGATATATCATATAACTATGCTGCAGGAGACATAGGTGCAGACCTCAGTGCCAATAATAGGATATGTCATGTGGAATTGATGAGCCTTGTGATAACATTAAAAAGTCAGGATGTTCAAGCTTTTGATAACCAAGTCAGAGATCCTGGCAGTAAGCATCAAATGATGGGCTGTGGTCCCCGAACTCCAGCTAATACTCATCAATATATACTTCAACCCTAAATTGAAGGAAGAAAAGTTAAAGATAGAAAAGCTAAGTCAGGTCATACTGTACACAAAAATAGTACACAAGGACTCAGAAATCATATTGGCAGGGGACTTTAAAATCAATCTATTCCATAGTCAAGATGGTGAACTTGTTGATTATGATGAATATGGACATGGCGAAAACCCTAAAGCAGACTCTTCCGGACATGCTACGCCAAGAGAAACTGGTAAGAGGCTTCCTTCCCTTCTGCGCAATAGCAAGATTGAGAATGCAGAATGGTAGGCTTGTGAATGAAATTCTACCCACATTGACTTGGGCAATTGAGAATTGTATGTTCTCTCTGGTTTACACGTTAGCAACCACATCTCTATTTGGCCATATCTAGCAATTTAGAACTGATCTCTGCACTGAAAGCAACCATCAAACACAGTCTATTGTGTTATCTGCAAGAATGTAATTTCTTCCAGTAACTAAATTACCATAATATGAGACATATATAGCAAACGTCAAGAGGTTACAGTGGAACGACGAGAAGCTTCCAGCAATTGTAGATCAATTCACTGTCTTCTATAAAAAGAATGGAAGAGGAGGAGATTTGATAAGTAACTGAAGGAAGTTTGCAGAATACTTATTTACAAAATTTCCACAGAAATGCAGTGCCGCTGGTCACTTTCAGGAAGACCAGCCACTTAAAAGACTCCTCCAACCTGGGAAAATGCTGCCATGAAGGCCGAGCCCGTTGACGCCCTATGAAGTCAACCTACCCTGAGGTGGACGATTGCAGCTGAACGCAGTCCAGCAACCAGTGAAGTAATTGTGGCATGGAGGTACATCTGCCAGAGAAATGCCCTGCTCAAGGGAAGAGCTGTTCCAGTTGTACTAAGGGGAAGATGAATCACTTTCCCGCGGTTGCCACAGTGGGAACAGAGGATAAAAAGCAAAAGCGAGAACTGCACCATTGACGGCGATCCACACTATAATCTAAATAAGTTGACGATAGACACCGCTCGAGGAGTTACACCTTGTGGACGCATAACAACCAGGATATTGAGACGTCCAATGAAGAATATGTGCCATATCAGCAAGCTCCTTTGCAAATACAGATTTTGTCCTGCAGGTGGATTGCATCCTGGATCAGGTTCCTCAGCTGTTCCAATGAAGGGGAATATCTGAAGGGAGCCAGGGTCAATCTGTATATAGACAGATCCGTCAAACCAATGGCACTACCCCACAGAAGGATACCATTCCACCTCTGTCCACTGGTCGAGCAGGAGCTTAAAAAACACCTTCATGTTATTGAAAAGGTGTCTGACCCAACTCCATGGGTCTCCTCGGTGGATATAGCAGAGCCCTCACAGCGACAGAGACTCATTACGCCCAAATTGAAAGGGAAGCCCTGACCATAAAATGGAGGTTCAAACATTTCCACTTATATCTGTGTGGCAGAGAGCTCGATCACAAACTACTAGTCACTCTATATGGTGGTACTGCCCCACACCCACCTTCTCACATCAAAAGGTGGGCTGTGCAATTGCAGCAGTACTGGTTCACTGTCGCCTACTCCCATGAGGCGGAAAATCCAGCTGATTTTCTATCACAACAAAGATGGGGACTATGTGAGGCTGGTGAGCACTAACTCTGAAAGAGATTAGTCAAGCCATGCAGAAACATGATGGTCTCTAGAGGACTATCCCCATTCTCCAAAAGCATTCCTATGGGATGCCATCCAGAGGGTACCAGCAGACAAGTATTGATTGTCCCAGCTGTGGCGGGTATAGATGAGTAGAGCGTGACTCTGGACGGGCTACTCCTCCATGGCCACCCTATCATCATGCCAGCAGCTCCATGCAAGGGGGAAGTTGAATTGGCTCATGATGGAAATCAAGGGGCTACAAAAACCAAGTCACACCTGTGGGGAAAAAAGGGTGGTTTCCAGTGCTTGATACTGCAGTTAATGGCCTGGTGAAATGTTGCACAACATCTCAACTGACCAGCAGAGCCAGCACACCTGCCCCAGTAGTCACGGAAGAATGCTGCAGAGCGTCTTGGATGAAAATAGCCTAGACATTGGAAGCTTTGTGGATGGGTGAAGGGTACTCCAAGTACCCAGTGGTGGAGCTGACAGTCAAGGGAGTTTTGCAAGGTCTCCCCCCCCCAGAGAAGGTTTTTGTAACGTTCCATTTACTGGAGGAGATAAGCCCTGAGAATGGGCTCCCCTTTAATGGGGCCAATGTCAGTGACCTTGTATATCACCTGGGAATCCTGGTCCATTGTGACAGGCGCCAGTGTTTAAGCAACAGCACACAATATTGGCGACAGAAGACCAACGGCAAAGCAAGTTGTCATTGGAGGGCCACGATTTATGATCTGTAATCAGGTAAGGTTCGTTGCCAACAAGGGAGTCATTTAGAGTAAAATTACAGTACTTAAATTACTTGGGGATGCCTAGAATTACATCTTAACTCAATTGGTTACATCAATAGTGAGATCATAAGAAGTTGAATGAATCACAGAGACAGGTGTATATGCTTATTACTAATTATATTAGAATCAAACAAAGAAAGAATGAGGGTGATCAAAATAATCAATAACATATAGTACGTCGACAATGTGTTGTCCACAATACAACCTTCGTATTGTTGCTTTTTAACATTTGGCAAAGAACTAATAACCCACTCAATCAATCAATCAATCAAATATCTTTATTCGGTTTTTCAGACAGAAAGAACCATAAAAGCACATTAATCAATAATAATAAAAATTACACAGTAAAAACATGATATACAAGCATAAAATACCCAGTTAATAAAAAATGTATTAGTAATAACAGTCATAGATAGGCAGGTATAAAAATTACAGCGGTACTTAAACAAATTAACATTCCCTGCTGTTTCTAAGTCTTAGGGCGGATTTTAAAAATCCAGTCACAAATAAAGTACTATCAGGGTTTAGCACTTGCAAGTAGTATAGGGCAGGTCTAACCTGGGTAAAATTCCGTTTTTTTAAGAGCGGCTTTAAATAGAACCTCCGGGGTGTACCATAAAAAGGACAAATGAATAAAGTGTACAACAGATCCTGTGGAGACTCATTGTCGCAGCCGCAGGGTGGTAGCACTTGGCCTCTATGAGAGCCCCTTGGGTCGGCTAACATGAGATGGTAATAATTCAGTCGAAACCTGATCAACAAGTGCCGCTCAAAACCCCACATCGACCAGGACAGGTAAGGCTCCAGTGAGGTGGTAGTTTTCAGCATAGCATGTTTTCGGACACTGGGTTTGTTTAATTCCACCTCTTCCCCTTTCATTTGGAGTGAAAGAGAAAAGGTTTTCCTTACAGCCTCTACATCGACAAATCGAATCAAATCAGGATTTGAAAAAAGTTCTGGGCGCCCCACGGCTGAAAAGCAGTCTTTTAAATATTTCAGCCATGGGATTTTAAGTATGTTATCTAAAGAAAGTGCTTCCCTCAGGAGTAGATGATCTAAAGGCAGATCTTTGTTTAGCCAGCCTTCTAGCCAAAAAATTAGTGGCCGTAATGCTAAAGTATCACTGATAAAGGGTGTTCCAGTTTCGTCATACACTATTAAGTTGGAGGTCCCCTTTGGGACCCCCAGTAAGTGCTTCAGAAAAATGTTCTCTGCCACCACAATGTCATTAGCTGTCGCATACCCCCAGAGTTCACTTCCGTAGCTTCCTATTGCCACGCTCTTTGCCTGATAAATCTTTAAGAGTGCAGCAATAGGATGTTTGCCCATTTTCCTGGCAAAATTAAATATAGCAGCAATGGCCCTGATTATCTCGCCCTTTTTCTTTTGGATTAACGGTCCCCATTTTAACTGGTCATCAAACAGAACTCCCAGATAAGAGAATGTTCTAGTTGTAGGGACCCTCTCCTGGTTGACCCTGAATGAATAAGGTTTAGTATTACGCTGCCCCACCTGCATTATATAAGATTTAGTGTTGTTAATAGATAAGTCACGGGTATCCATAAAATTATAAAAAGTATTTAATAGGGTTTGAAGGCCTCTTGGGGTCCTGGCCATCGTCCGCATATAGTAAAACGAGCAGCCCCTTACATCCAACCTAGGGGTAATCAGCACCGGTGTTGATTAAAAACTCTTCCAGGTTGTTGATATATAAATTGAAGAGAAAGGGGGCTAAGATACAGCCCTGTCTAATCCCCCTTTGGACGCTAAAATTCCTGGACACTCTTAAATTCTGTGAAAACCTCACGTTGGCCTTAGTATCCTGATGCATGTCCCTAAGGAGGTTGACCAGGCTGGGCTCCACCCCCATGGCGCCCATGGCCTCCCAAAGTTTCCCCCGGTTGACACAGTCAAACGCGGAGGAGATGTCCATGAATGCCATGTGAATGGAACCCCGCCCAGCCAGAACCATGTACAGATTGAGGCATTGTGCAGTTGTAGAGTGACCAGGCCGGAACCCGTAATGAATTTGAGAGATGACCCAGTGATCATTGGCCCAGGCTGTCAGTCTATTTAACACCTTGGCTGCTAGGGGGTTTTCCCGTTCTGTGCTGAGCATACATGATCCCCATTGTTCATGACAAGGTCAACTCGTCATAAGCACAGGGCAGGTAAAACCCATGACGAGTTGACCTTGTCATCAGCACTGAAGGGGTTAAAATTACACCACCCACTACTTTGACCACAGAGTCAATGAGGGAAATTGGCCTGTAACAGGTGGTGCTGTTACGGTCACCTTTCTTAAATACTGGCACTATCGTGGAAGTGCCCCCGGACTGTGGACAGCCATGTTCAGCAGCTGCGTTAAGCACAGCAGTGAGAACCAGTGTCAAAAGAGATTCATTTGATTTGAATAAATCCGGTGGCACACCATCTGGGCCTGGTACTTTATTACCAGATAACCCCAGGATGCCTTTCTTGACCTCGCTAGTTGTAAAAATTGGAGGAGTTACACTTTGTTCCCCTCTACCCACCTCTGTCTGAAAAGTGTTACTATTAAAAATGGAACTAAAATGGGATACCCACTCGTCTTCAGTGATGTTAGTGCCAATTGAGTTGGACCCCCCCCCGCATCGAGCAAAGGTTTATTGATGATTCCCCAGTATTGTTTGCTATTTCCGAGGTTATTTGGGTCTAACAGATCTTGCCAAATTTTGTCCTTTATTTCTGCCTTACGCTTAGCCAGGGCCTTTTTGTAAGACAGCCTTAGGGATCTGATTAAAGTGGGATCTCTAGGAGTGGACTTCAGGGCCACTTTTGGCTCTCGGCCTACTTTTGAGCATGAGTGGTCAAACCATTTAGGGTCTCTACACCGAGGGCCCGAAGAGGGTACAGACAGCATTTCACCTACTTTTAAAACAATCCAGTCAAAAGCTAATAGAATATCTGGTGGAAGAGACGCAGGGGATACATATAGAGATAACTTGGAGGCACAAGTTTTAGAAATGTTATCATAGATTACCTCCGAGTTCACCTTGGACCATTTTAAACGACGCCTGCCATCTGAGCATTTCAGGACCCCGCAGTTTTGGACTTTATCGTGAGAAATTAAGAGGTTGCCAGCCAATGAGATACAAACAGGGTTGTGATCACTATAAAAAGATTCCTGGATTTTGAAGCCAGATATAATTGATTCTAGACCATTAGATAGGAGAATGTGATCAATGTAAAATCCCCCCGAGTACCCCTTAAATGTAGGAACGGGCTGATAGCTGCAAACATCAACCAAGGACATTGCAGAAGTGAGATCGAATTCATTTAGTAGCTGATTCAGCATATCACCCGAGCAGAATGTTCAAAGTGAAGACCTCCCATTCTGTGACAACCTAGTTCACCCATTACGGTGCTCATAGGGTCCCCGCATGGATGCACATTGAAGTCCCCCATGATAAGGATCTGGTGAGAGAAGTTTTCACATTGGTACCTAATGAAATTGCCCAATTCAGCGATCCTACATTCCCCTCTTGAATTTACAGAATTATAAAAATTAATCAAGAGCACCCTTTCATTCCCTCTTCTTATAATCACAGCTTGGATGTCCATGTTGTGTGAAGGTAATACTTTGACTACACAAAGCAAGGCTAGGTCAATATACAGAACCAAGCCTCCCCTGGCTCTGCCACTTCGTGAAGGTTCAGCGGGTATGAAATAACTTTTGTATCCTTCTTGGAAAATATCACACTCCACCAACCAAGTTTCTTGTAGACAGATCACAGAGAAAGACCTTATAAACTCTATCCATTTTGGATCTTTAGCCTTTCCCGCCAGCCCAGCAATATTCCAGGAGATAATATTGCAATCCAATTTCTTACATTCAGATAGTTGCGACAATGGGGTTGCAGTTGTACCCCCTCCAGAGACAACGTTATTGACCATATTGTCGCCCATACGGGTTAATGGGGGGGCACAAATTATTTGACTTATGACTTGTATGGGAACTCCCTCAGGTTGTGCAAAACTACCATAGTCAGATTGCCCATGCGTTTCATCCCTGGAAAGGTGAAGTCAGTCAACCAATTCTAAACCACTAAACATATTTTGTGTATGAGTTTGACTGGCTATATGGGGTTGTGCGTGCCGTCCCCCAACCGACCTTTCCGCCCCCGATGTTTTACCAGTGTCCATTCGTTTTCCAGGTTTGGGAAGTGGGATGGGGGGTAAAAGTATGATAATGGGAAAGGTTGGATTGAGGTCTTGTGGCTGTAGTGACTCCAGTTGCAGATATGCCCCACAGTGCGCGGGTCCCTAAAGTTTACTACCACGCAATCTCATTGTATAGTTTTTGGCCTTTGCCCCACCCAGGACAACCTGCGAACCATCAGGATTTTGCTAGAGACGTTTGGGGGGAGTGGCCTATGTCTATTCAGCCAGTTGGCGTTTTTATTCTTTAGGGAGATGAAAGATTCCTTAGTTGAATTGATTAATTTGGGGACCCCAGTTAGAACTACCAGATATGGGCTTGATTCTGGTGGCAAATCAATTTGTATATCCCCAACATGTCCTGCAACAAGTAACTCCCGGGAGATTTCTTTGGGCTTAACCGTGTTAACCCCTGAGTTATGTTACCAGGTAGTAATACAGGAGAAGGTGTTTTAGTGGGGGGTACATTCAAAATAGATGGTGGTGCAGGTGTATTAGTGTTGTTTATCACAACCCCCCTTGTATGTTATTCTGTTCAACATTACCCAAAGACAAATTTTTAATCTTGGTATTGTCCGCTATCTCCAATGTTGCTTTCTCAATCTTTGTTTACCGCTGCTCAATCTTTACAAGTCTATTTTCAAAAGATTTGAAAGTCGATTTTAGCAGGGCTCCAAGATTGCCAAGGTCTGTGACCTACTGTGCCGAGGTTGTATCGGCAGGGATAGACGTCCTTGTATTAATTTCGGGCGGTGTTCGTGTCCCATCTCTCTCTACATGAGTCGAAGCCTCCATACCCAGGCCATTTGATGCTGAGTTGGTATCGCTGACACATTTAGCAATTTTGGGCTTCCTGCCTCCGACGGCAGCATTAGTCCACCGCTTCCTCTTGGGAACTGCCCCCTCGCGCCTCCCGCGGAGTTGCCTGGTGTTAGGTCTCTTGGGTCTCTCAGGTGAACTGCTTGTAGACACCATAGTGTTCTCTATAGCCATAGATGTTTGAAGCTGATCAATTAGTGAGATAGCGCCCTGATCCAGAAGAGAGGGTGGGCTATGAACAGTCACGGGAATGTTGATGATATTTCCACGTGGCAATGGATCTGGAGTACGGGCATTAGCAAGGTGCCCCATGGAAGACCTTTTAGCTAAGGCAAGATCTAAAGACACCCTATGTTCCATAATGCTAATCCCCTGATCAATAACAGAGTTTGCCCTGGTGATGAAATTATCCAGGGTCCCTGTTATTTTACTTCTGTTATTATGTGCTGACATTTTATTTATTTATTTATTGACATTTGTAGAGCGCAGCGAATACCCGTGGGCGTCTCGGCGCTAATTAAGGGATGGATCAGCAACTGGGGTAAAGAAGATATACAAGGCTATTGGTCAAATAACCACGTCTTTAGCTGTTTGCGGAATGTGAACAGGGAGGGACTTGCTCGGATATGTGCAGGAAGGGTGTTCCAGAGTCTAGGGGCGGCAACCAGGAAACGCCTGTCGCCCCAGGTGACTGTTCTAGTGCGAGGCACAGCCAAGAGGTTCTGAATAGAGGAACGAAGAGATCGGGTTGGGACATGATGGAGAAGATTCTGTTTGAGAAAGTGGGGACCTTGATTATTGAGTGACTTGTAAACAATACACAGCGATTTGAATTTGATACGGCTGCGTATCGGGAGCCAATGGAGATCCCTAATGATGTTTGTAACTGGTGCAAACTTGGGGATCCCAGCCAGCATTCGTGCGGCTGCATTTTGGATTGACTGCATCTTATTTGTCACTCGGACTTGGGCATTTAAGAATAGAGCGTTACAATAGTCCAAGGAGGACAGGACTAGTGAGCTGACCAGTGTTTTCCCGGCCGTGTTCGGTAGGAAAGGTAGTATTTTCCTAATCATTCTCAATTTCATATGAGCTGAAGCCGCAGTTTTATTCGCATGTGCCATAAAATTGAGGCCAGCATCGAAGATGACGCCTAGATTTCTCACTTTGCTAGCTGGACTCGGCGGGGGACCGAAAGATGGTGGCCAATTACAGTACAATTTGACCGGTCAAGCAGGTACTTACAATTCAGCTTTCAGGACTAGTAGCAGGAGCTTCACAAATAAATGGGGTGGCCCAGTCCGGTCTCTCTCGGGCTCGAACGGGCTAAAACGGGCCCGCCCTTGGACCGGGCTTAGCCCGGCGCGACCCGCGCGCAATCCCGCGACGCGGGGTTATCCGGAATTTAAAGCACCTAGTGGCGTGGGTGAAGGTGGCTTCCAGCCGCGAAGCAAGCTGGGACTGGTAGTCCCTGTGTCCCCAGGCAGGCAGGTCTCCCCCCCTCTGCGGCCGCGCTAAGGATGTTGTGGAGATGCGGCGGCGGGAGGAGACCTCAGGCAGCAATGCGGGTAGCGGTGGTGATGCAGGCACAAGCTATGGGCTCCAGAGAATGCCCCAACAACAAACAAGGCGCGTGTGCGCAAAAGTACTCTCTCAGAACAACAAAGAAATGTCAGTCTTAGCATTAAGACAAAACTTCCGGGGGTGACGTGATTGGTCCAAGGGAGAGATGGGGCTGTCCTTCGACGTTTCCGTCTCATACGGTGTAAATTCACGGGGCCATTCAGGACTGTACCATCTTTTGAAGATACCAAAAGAGACCCCACTAACAACAATAAAAGAGGATCAAAAGATGACAACTCAAACAATAATGCCTGTCTGAAGAATTATACACCTGTTGTGGATGGAGAAGCGAGGGGAAAGAATTTGCCTTGAGAAGGCGTGTCGAGGAATGGTCAAACCTTGAAGTGAAAGTTAAAAGTCTCTTCCTATTATTATCAATAGACTAATGGAGGTCCATTGATTTATAGTGACGTGGTGGCGTGATGGTTTCTTTCCCTCATGGCTTTTAACTCCACTAACGTAGAAGTGGGTGGGGCATATTATCAAGCCTGTGCGCTAAAATTATCGCCGCTTTATCGGCCGAAAACGGCCGATAAAGCGGCGATTATGGGCTTGATAATATGCTCTGTAGAATTCCAATCGAAGCCCATGTTAGATGTCTTCACATCTAACATGTGCTTCGATTGGAATTCCATAGAGCATATTATCAAGCCCATTATCGCCGCTTTATCGGCCGTTTTCGGCCGATAAAGCGGCAATAATTTTAGCGCACAGGCTTGATAATATGCCCCGGTATTCGTTGCTTCTCCGTCCACAACAGGTGCATAATGCTTCAGACAGGCACTATTGTTTGATTCGTTTGATTTGCATGTGGTTGAACTTACTATTTGCGGAGTAAATCCTGACAGTCCTAGGGCCTCATTTATGAAAGCCTTGCGCTACTGGTGCGTCACTTTTTCCCATGTTGAAAGTGACGCACCGGCGGCGCAAGATCTACTTAAATAAGGCCCCTGGGGCCTTATTTATGAAGGCCTTGCGCCGCCGGTGCGTCACTTTTAACATGGGAAAAAGTGACGCACCAGTGGCGCAAGGCTTTCATAAATAAGGCCCCTGGAGCGGAAATAGGTAATCAATATTAGGAAACAGGTGGCGGCATTATAAAGGGCCATTGGTTATGCAGTCGGATGGCAACAGTGCGGTATATCTGTGAAGTAGCTGCAACCTGAACCGCCTTCATGACTGGAATGAAATCATGAGTGACGTCGAGGTCTTGATGGTCCTACGTAGAATTGAAAATTCATTTAGGAAGCAAAGGGAATACACTTTATGGGTGATTTTTATTTTTGTTATGCAAGCATTCACTCTTTTATGACTGGAACTGAGGAAAAGATGTGCTTTAACCATAGTGTGCACATTGCGCTTTTTTATTGAAAGTGTTTGATGAGAAACGTATACTAGTTGGAATCCCTGAAAAAAGTGTATTTTTGGGGCATGTAGGTTTTTTTTAAATTGAGAATAAAGAGCACATCTACAACAGAACACTGCTCCTCTACTGCCATCTGCAGGATAACTTAATGAATTGTAAGTAAATGAAAAAAGACTGCTTATGAAGCGCCGAAGTACAATAGTACACAACAAGCTAGGTTTAAATTTAGAACTAGTGCATCCAGATAGAGCAACACGGTTTTAATTAATGAATGGAGTATAGACAACTTTTGATAGAGTTTATGTTCATAGAATTATTTTGATCCAATATGAACACTGTTCATTACTTCATAACGAACTGTTATGTAAAGGTATTATTCGATTGTTGAGCAATGCCTTCACAAAAATATTCTGGGACCGGATATAGCCTTCTTCCTAATCCAGTTTTAGACTATATGGGAGAGTGTGTTTCCCACAAGGCATACACATAGACGTTTACTTTAATACATAATTAAATAATATGTAATGGTTCTTAAATTGTGTTTTAGTGTTGCTAGTCTAACGATGGTCCTATAAAGGGATATGTGCTTACAATATGATACAATAACATATTATGTTTACGTATTAGCACTCTGATGGTATGAGTATGGATTCGCTAAAAGGTGTTCTCAGTAAACAAAACAAATCAACAATTTTCCCCAAAAAATCGCTCAGTTTGTTTTTCTATCAATAGACTTGAACTGAAAGAGTTAATGCTGCTTTGCAGCGCCAGCGAGCGACTTTGAAATCTAGTAAAATGTTGAAGTAATGTGTGATTTTCTCAAGTTATCCCTGCGTTCCCCTGTACTACAAAATGGCATTTCTGGCCAAGGACACACATCCCTCGCAACGACACCCCCACATGAAACTAAAGGTCTGAGCAAGCTGTGTGCAGGTAGTATACGCTCATCGATTGGTAAATTATATATTGTGCTAGTGTATAGTCTGAAGGCAGCATAGCACCGTGAATCGTGGAGGTAAGGATACCGCATTGAGTAAAAGATGGAGGGGGGTTACACTAATTCGCAAGCAACCCGCTTGTGGAGCACACAAACCCAAGATGACCACAATTACCAATACCAACAATCAGTTATGATTTGCAAACTGGGGTATTTGAACAGTACGTGTCCATCAGAGTCACAGCAGTTCATAACTATAATTCATCCTTTTAAATGGATTGCAAAAAATAATATTTTGTGAAAGCCTAGAGGGTAATCGCAAGGATTGTTGGCATCACAGAATGTCAAAACACACTGTTCCTTTTTCCCCAAACACGCACAAATTTAATAAAAACAACATTTCTACGGTACATACTTATATTTTCAGGAGCTACCACGGGCCCAGGGCCAGTCCCCTTGCTCAGTCCACCACTGACACCCGCATTAGTTGGACTAGAGATCAGCTGTTACAGCTAGGAACGGGCTCTTGTTCTAAATCCGATCGTTGCCCCCCTAACAGCTTAGATGGTCACTCTTACAAATGTCCTCTATGCAACTTGTTGCTTCCTCCGTGGTGCGAACGCACCCCACCCCTTCCTCCTGCCCCGCCCGGCCGCTGCTTAAAATCAGCACTGATTAACTGTAGATCCCTCCCCCGTCATGCCAACGAGATTTGGTCTATCCTGACCACTTATAGTTGGGACATCTTATTCCTTACCGAATCTTGGATTAAAGACACCTCTAACCCGGACATTCATATAGCCACCCCCCCGGACTATCGATTCCTGGGTGTGAATCGCGAGGGTAAAACCGGAGGTGGACTAGCCATTCTGTTCAAATCCCATCTAAATATTACTATTAAAAAAATTACCAATATCGGACTGATCGAAGCTCTGTATTTTACTATCGCTGACTCAGCGGCAGTCTTTCTAACAGGTATCTTAGTATATAATCCCCCTAAAGCATCTCCCTCCTCCTTATCTCAATTGGTGCACATTATCACTGACTTGTCTCTTAAGCACCCACACTTTATGGTATTAGGAGATTTTAACCTTCATGTGGATGACCCCACCTGCACCCAAGCCACGCGCCTTCTCGACTCTCTTCAGAGCCTGAGCCTGACACAACTAATTCATGGCCCCACGCACGTGGCGGGCCATACATTGGACCTGATATTCTCGAACCTGCCAGTGACCATCATCCACCCTTCCCTTCCCCTCACCTGGTCCGATCACTACCTACTTGCGTTTGATATCTCACTTCCTCAGGCAGCTACCTCGGTAGCACTTGGATCAGACCTCAGAAGAAAATGGCACAAGATCACCTGTACTGCTCTAGAATCGATATTTAGCTGCCCTTTAGAGTCCGAACTGGAAAATGTTGATGACTGTGTCACCAAGTTTAATATGACCTTATCGGCTGCAATTGATGAAACTGCCCCGCTTCTACCTGTGTCATCGGCAAGATCCCGCCCCTCTGCTCCCTGGTTCACAGCCTCGCTACGTAAAGAAAAAAGTCTCTGCAAACAATTAGAACGTAGATGGAGACGATCTTATGATATTGAGGCCAAAACTATCTATAAAACTGCTCTTAAGAAATTTACTATACTAAAAAAACTGGCCATGAAAGAGTTTTTTGCCTCACAAATTAAAGATGCAGACAATTCTGCTAAGATGCTGTTTAAAATCGTAAAAGATTTTGTAAACCCCCCAGCTATGACATCTAACAACCCAGCCAACCAGTCTCTTTGCAATGGACTATCGGATTTCTTTGAAGAAAAAATTGAAAAAATTGCATCCTCCTTCCCCTCAGATGTAGCTCCTGACCCTCATCTTCCTTCGGTTTCTAACATCTATGACTCCGCTCCCTCACTATTAGCATTCAAGGATCTCACCCCTGACTTTGCACTTAAATTATTTTTACAGTGCAAATCGGGCTCCCCCTTGGACCCGGCCCCCCCTAAGATCATGAGTAAACTCGCAACCTTACTGTTAGAGCCCCTCACTTCCATCTGGAACGCCTCTTTACAACGAGGCCAATTCCCCTCTGCATGGAAGGAAGCACTGTTGGTGCCTATCCTAAAGAAATCTGACGCTGACCCCACACAATTCAGTAATTATAGGCCCATTTCCCTCCTTCCGAAACCCGCAAAGGTCTTGGAGAAGGCCGTCCAATTACAACTGGCAGAATACTTAGAAACTAACTCTCTTCTTCATGACTCCCAGTCCGGTTTCCGTGCTGGTTTCAGTACGGAGACCGCCTTGCTAGAGGTATCGGAGACTGTGCGAGAGTGTGTGGATAAGGGCGAGGAGGCCATGTTGGTCCTCCTCGACCTATCCGCCGCTTTCGATACGGTGTCCCACAAAATTCTCCTAGACCGACTGGAGCATATTGGACTGGGCGGCTCCGCTCTGGCGTGGATCAGGTCCTTTCTCCAAGGACGAATGCAGAGGGTTCTGCTCAGACCGTTTAAATCTGGAGGCAAACCTCTTGTACGTGGAGTACCACAGGGCTCTGCGTTGAGTCCTCTGTTTTTTAATGTCTATCTGGCCCCGTTAGCGAAGGTGGTGGAGGCATGTGGAGTCAGAGTGGTCTCTTATGCTGATGATACACAGCTGATATTTTCTTTTAGAGACCACTCTGACTCCAGCCTTTCCAGTTTCCGCCATTGTCTTGGCGAAATCTGCTCTTGGATGTCCTCAAACCACCTTCGACTTAACACAGACAAGACTGAGGTCTTGTTTTTTAATCAAAAAATGATCATCCCACCTTCATTATGGTGGCCTACGGTACTCAACCCTCCCCCTACCCCGGTTCACTCTGCCCGCAATCTGGGGTTTATATTTGATGACACCCTCTCTTGTGGCCCTCAAATTAATAAAGTTACTGCGGCCTGCCATGGTAAGCTAAAAATGATGAGAAAGATCTTTCCATTTTTGCCCAAGGAGGCACGCAGAACAGTAACTCAGGCATTAATCACTTCCCATCTGGATTATGCCAACAGCTTAAATGCTGGGGCTCCTCTATATCAAGTTGAACGCCTACAGGTAATTCAAAATGCTGCTGCAAGACTGATTGGCAATATTCCATACAGACACCCCATATCAGCGTTTCGCAAAGAACTCCATTGGCTTCCCATAGCCAACCGCATTAAATTCAAAACGCTCACTCTTGCTTTTCGAGCCCTGAACGGTACTGGCCCGGATTATTTAAAAAAGAGATTGAGATTGTCCCACTCAATCAGAGACCTCCGCTCTAACAACCTTCGTCTTATGCAGGTGCCAAGATTCCGCCGCACAAGAACTGGTGGTCGAGCCTTTGCTGTTCTGGCAGCCAAACATTGGAACAGCCTACCGATCGATCTCAGATTTGCCCCATCTGAAGCTCTGTTTCGCAGTCGCCTGAAAACCTGGTTATTCGCATCTATCTAGATTGCTCTTTCCTTTCCTGCTGACAGACCTAGCGCCGGGACACCCCCATTGGGGGTAGCCGCGCGCTCTACAAAATTCATAAATAAAAATAAAATAAAATTCATAGCATTGTACCTTCTAGAACAAGGAATAAGGCACTGCTTGGATTCAGTAGCTAAACAATATAAATAATAAGGAATCTTAGGAATACCTCTAGTCAATATAAGCAAGATACATTTTACAAAACATAGTAAGGAAATACTTTGAACAAATAGCACAGTAAAAGCACTGTGAATATCATAAAGCGTAGTGTGATTATGGAAGAGGCAAAGCACATCCTACTGTACTTTATATCAATATCAGCAGCCGCAAAGGTGTTTCATAACCATATAGAGGAAAGAAGGAGCAGGCAGAGTTGTTTTACTTTTCAAGGCACTCTGAGGTGACTTCCATAATAATATATAGTAAGTGGTTATATTTTCCCATATGCTATTGCTGCCATGTAGGTCCTTGCTTGGGTGATACCATCAGTCAGTCCTGTCATTTATCAAACAATACATTTAATGTTGTTATTTATAAATCTACAATTTCTGGTGGGCAAAAGTATGCACCCTGTCCAAGCAGAAGCCACAATCCTAGTCAGGCTAAGCCAGATACACACTAAAAGATAACCTGAACTCACCCTCTGGTAGCTTGGCACAGAACAGTCAGGCTTATCTAAAGAGGCAATGTGTAAAGTATTTGTGAATCACACACACAGTAACACAAAGAATACACCACACAAAGGCTCCACACAGGTTTATGAAAATAAATTATCATATTATAAACAAGATCACAATGACAAAAATCCAGTGTATAGAAGTTGATATATTGAATTTTAAAAGAGTAAATGCAATAATGTGCTTAGAAGCATGTAGAGCTAAAAAGGTTACTTTAGGTCATGATGGACCAGGGCAAAGTTAAAGTACGGGCCAACCACGATAGAGCGCCATCAGGCAACAAAACCCACACAGGCCCGATGAACAAAGTAACTTTTTTGGCCGCACACAACAAGATGTGTCGATCTTCTCGATGCAGTGAGGCGATGCGTCAGTTCTGAAGATGGGTGCCAGAATCAAGAGGCGTCAAGGGATGTGCTGTTTGCTGCCATGTAGTCGAGGGGATGCATCAAACTCACTAACCTGCAGTGGCTGTGATACGCTGTCTGCTGCCTCAATCTCTGGAGGGAAAGCGCTGGTTCCAAGGCAATGACCCTATGTTACTCTCGCAACCGGGTCGATGTGCCGGGTTTGCTACCCACAGACAGGAGCTGCATCAAAATCCATATTGCAAGTATCTGGGCATCTTCCAGTGAGCCAGGCACAGGAGCAGGGGTAGAGATTTTGATATCCCTGAGGTCTCAAGCAACATGAGACAAGCCTACAAGCCCTTGGAGAACAATTGGAGGGAAGAAAAAGTCCATCCCTCCTTCAGCAGAGTTAGACAGCAGCAGGCAGCAGGGCAACAAACAGAAAAGCAGGCCTTCAAATCAGCAGTCCATTTGAACACTTTAAGCAGCACAGCAGTCCTTCGGACAAAGGTTCAGTTCAAGATCCAGAAGTGTCTAATTTTAGGGGGTCAGAGATCCAGTATTTATACTCAAAAGGGCCTATGATGCGGGGATGACTTCAAAGCAGCTCTCTGAAGTGCACATCTTCTCCTTTCAGCCCAGCCCTGTCTGCTAGTCTGTCTATTAGGGGTAAATCAACCCTTTGTTTGGAGACAGGGCTCTACATAATCTAGTGGTGTTAGCCCCTCCCTTCCATCCTGCCCAGGCAAGGTAATCAGAATACAGATGTATGTAGATGGGTACTCAGACACATCTATCCTTCCTGTGTTGTTGCTGTCTACAGGGAATGCTGAAAGTGTAGCTGTCACGCGCCCCAGGCATGTATTGGAGACAGACTGTCGGGCACGCATAGCAGTAAATGTCCACTTTCTAATAGATCAAGAATTACAGTTTAAAAGTGTATTAAGAAATTCCCAATGCTAACCTATGAGAGAAGTAGGCCTCACAGTAGTGAAAAACTAAATAGGTTGTTTGTCACTACCAGGAAATGAAAACATAAAAGTATGTGTCCTACCTTTTGCGTACAAAGCACCCTACCATTGGGGATACCAAAGGCCTACCTTAAGGGTGACTTATATGTAATAAAAAGGGGAGTTTAAGGTTTGGCAAATAGTTTTAAATGCCAAGTTGAAGTGGCAATAAACTGCACACCCAGGCACTGCAGTGGCAAGCCTGAGGCAGATTTGAAAGGGTATTTCTGTGGGTGGCACAATCCGTGCTGCAACTCACTAGCAGCATTTAGCTTACAGGCCCTGGGTATATGGCATACCACATGACAAGGGACTTACAAGTAAATTAAATAGGTAAATCAGGTATACACCAAGTACACACATGTTTAGGGAAGAAGCACACACACTTTAATACTGATTAGCAGTGCTAAAGTGCACAGAGTCCTAAGGCCAACAAAAAGATTCAGCAAATTGGTGAGGCATAAAGCAAAAAGGTTGGGGGAAGACCACCCTAAGGCTGACAGGTACAACACCATGTAAGTACTGAAAATCCAGATTGCAATGTCACCAATTGTCTGAATGTAATGTGTCTTACAATTTTAATTGGTGACCAATATAGTCCAAACATACTTTTACGTTGTGTGTATTTTAACCCCAGATCAGATGTGCATGTAGCTATACATTTTTTATTTTTCCTAATTCTTTCTACCTATCTTCTCTCCCCAAATGTTTATGCTGTCCTACCTGGTGTTGGTAAATGGAATATGACAGTTTTTTCTTCATATGTATGAAGAAAAAGATTAGTTTATTTGTAAGGACTTGGGGACCTGTGGGTGTCTCACAGGTCCAGTCAATCAAACTGTGTTTTTGTCGTTTTAGGGTGCTTCAATAGAAATTGCTTTTTTTTACTTTCGTTTCTCTAAAACATCTAACAGGCTTACACCAAATCACCAAAGAGCACTATCTGTGTGGATAAATATCTAGCTTCTAGACAGATTTGCTGTCAATGTGTTCAGTTGTTGTTTCTGATCATTGTCTAAATTTTCGTCTGATAATTGCAGAGGGTAAAATGTATTTTTGGACCCTTCCCTTCTTTTGTCTCGGCTCACACTTGACAGATCACTTAGAAACTTTCCCGGAAGCAGCTGAGGGGACTGAGCATGTTTTGTGAAGTTTTGTCAAACAGCGCCAAAATTATTAGCAAAACAAAAAACACTCTTAATGTGGAAACTCAGGCTGACTTATAACTACAAAGTGGCTACTGCTGCTGTGTAAGATAGATAGATAGATAGATAGATAGATAGATAGATAGATAGATAGATAGATAGATAGATAGATAGATAGATAGATAGATAGATAGATAGATATACAGATAGATAGATAAGAAAACGGTTGCTCTCCCTCTAACAACACTAGACAGGACAGTGTAGTTAATTACTTCTCTACTCTTCTCCACTGAATAGAATGTCCATGACATGACATGACATCATAGAATGCCTGGGTGACTCTCTGGCTCACAGTGCAAGTTAGTCAACTCAGGCTGAGCTGCTTGGAGCCTGATCCTGGTGGGGTTTTACCTATACTTCCTGTCTTCTCCTACTCATCTATCCTAGAAGGAATCTACAATAAAGGATTATCTAACTATACAGCTGGACTGTGTATCTTCCTTTACTACAACTTGGCGATGAGGATGGCGACGATTGTCAACAGGATGAACCTACACGTGAACTAAGGAGAAAGGCCAACTAAGGAACCAAGGAACTACAAGAAAAGGAACTAAAGACATTAAGGACTTCCAAAACGTCAATTTATACCCAAAGGTAACGCCCTGGCTAGCCCCACCAGTGTCCTGCACTATCTGGACAGCCTGCACCCAGGGCGTTTGTCAGTAATGAGCCTGCTGTCACCCTGCTACTGTCTGGAAGATTCCTACAGTGAACATGTCCCATTAGCAACACTGATCAAGTCTCTCCTACAACACTCTTTCCCCAAGCGCCTTAAGTTTCCTGTCCTGCTGTGTTAGAAGGGACTCAACAGTGTCCACAAAAGAGACGCTTACTGGCACACTCTCTAAGACTGATGCTGCATTGTGGTCTGCTTTCGGAGCTTGGCGCCTGCATGAGTAACTGGCATCCTTGGAGATGACTTAGGAGCTAAAATCAGCATCTGGCAGAGTTTGCCTGTGTTTTCACAGCTTTGGAAGGGACTCAAGAGTGTTCACAAAAGCGGCACTGTCGGTAAGCTCATACGTTTTTGGGGCAAGTGATTTTCAGTGTACTACAAGTGGTATCCTGACACCCTGGTAAATTGCGGCATCGTGGGTATTTAGCTGGCGGTCCCAGCGTGCGTGTTGCGAGAGGTATCTTTAATCAGCCAATGCGCATATTTGGATATGCAAAGACTGGGGCCATGTTATTCCGATGTATGGGGCATTTTACGTTACTTATTTAGATATTTCAGATGTTGCCTGTGATCCATGGCAGTTCAACTGTTGACTTTCAAATGGCCCACAAGCCCCCACCGCGCGCCTGAAATCGACATGCCTACAACCACTCTTCTGTGACGTTTGTTCCTCTCTCAGTGACTTGCTGCAATGGACGCTTTGGTGCACGCTCCTGCCGCAAGCCATCCTGCACAGCGCCATCTATGCGTGCCGCCATTTTGTGGTTGCATGTTTGGGAATCTTGGCAAACTTTACTGCGGTGTACTTTTTTTGCCAATAAACCGCCAACCGCATTGCCAATAAAGTTTTGCAGACAACAAATAACCCGGTCTGCTCCAGTAAGTGAGTATTGCGAGTACAGTTCTCTCCAACGGCTCAAAGGCTGGTATGATAAGTAAGCGGAGGACATTGCGCTAATTTGGAGGAGGTCACTATGCTCCTGACGAAGTCCACGAGGAGTTCCCTGCTGTTGCCTATTTGAGCTGGGACAAGAACAATGTTTCTGGAGCACTCGTGAATGCGTGGACAGGAGAACGGACAATACATGGACCCGCAGCTCTTTACAATGGAACACAGAGCAAGTTGATATAATGCATGTCCTATTTGGTATATGATTTCGTGCAGTGTGTACTCTTTTCTTTGGGGAAGTTGTATGTGCGTTCTCTCCTCCAATTCAGTTTTGAATTCAAGTGTATTGTGTGACAGTAAGCGTTCTGTACTGCTCATAAGTGTAGTGTACCATTCAATGGTGTGTGTCTTGATTTAGTCTTCTTATGTAGAGTGTACCTGTTTCTTTGGGGAGGTTGTGGGGGTAGTCAATGCCTCTAATCTTAGTTTTTGGTTTTTCAGGGTGAGTACCCTGTAGTCTACCCTTATCAGGGGAGTTTATGTGATTTTTAACCCTACGGTGTACCCTTCTTTGGGGAGGTTGTGTGCTTTGTGGGTAGTCCATGCCCATTTTTGTTTTCTAGGGTGTTGTTGAACCTTATGGTGTACCCTATTTAGGGGATGTTGTAGTTTTGGTTTTCCGGGGTGAGTATCCTGTGGGGTACCCTACTTTGAGGGGGTGGTAGTGTTTGTGGGTAGTCAATGCCCCATTTCAGTTCCCAGTGTAAATTTCCAGCGGTGTACCCCACGTAGGGGAGGTTGCGTATTTGTGGGTAGTCAATGCCCCATTTCAGTTTCCAGGGTGACTATCCTGTGGGTGTACCCTACTTAGGGGAGGTTGCGTGTTTGTGGGTAGTCTATGCCCCATTTCAGTTCCCAGGGTGACTATCAAGCAAGTCAAACAAGTCTTTATTCGATTATACATCATAAAAGACATGCATCGCAAATTACAATAGCAAAAATACATGTGTTTTCTTTAAAAGAATAAAACATTATTAAAACAGTTTAAGATCGTATTAAATCAATTATACAAGACTTCATTTGAACGGACTTTTAAAAGATTACAATAAATCCTTAGTTGAGTAACCATAGTAGCTTGGACACTATAAATGGTTACACATTAACGCATAAACAGTAAAAGCCTAACATTTTAGGTTAGAAATCTAAATCAAGTTGATGAACCTTGTTCTTATGATCCAGGCCCAACCTAGATATTTTGCTACACCAGTAACAATCACAGGTGACAGATCTGTCCATAGTATCCTACTAGCATTTGCAGCTGAGCGTGTGCCCAAATTCCTACAAACTGGTCTTAACCACTTGGATCTGGGGGCAACGTACAGTGGGCAGACGAAAAGAAAATGATTAATACTTTGGCCCTGACCTGGACACCTAGGGCAGTGCCCAGACCTTCCCTTACCCCACGTTTTGGTGAACTCCCTTAAGGGCAGGGAACCGCATTTATATTGATGGAATAATTTGCGGTCCATAGGCTTGGTTATTGCATCCCAATATTTCTCAAGGCAGGGGACATCCTTTATAACGATGAATAAGCCAGTGAGGTTGCTAACAGTCAGCCCCGAGTGTCTTTTTTGTACAACCCAATCCCAGTATTGTGTCTTCAAGTCCTTTTTGGAGGGGAAGGTTGCAGTAGCGGGGTTAAGCCATAGTTCTCCATGCCCCATGGCACACAGCATAGTTCTTAAATCCTTGAACCAACCTATGTTGTGTGCACCCGGAAGATCTCTAACCTCAATGCAAGCTCTCGCATAGAGTTGGAGTTCGGGCGTTGTCCAAAGGCGACGCCAGAATACAAATGGTCGCAATCTGGCTTGGTCCTCCACAGGCTGGCATCCAAGATTGTACAAAAGTGGGATCCGCGGTGTAGACAGTGGAAGGCCAGTGCCCACCCTGAGGAAATTATTTTGAGCAGCTTTCAGGGGATCCAGATTACTGTAACCCCAGAGCTCAGCCCCGTACAGGACAGATGGTAAAACTTTCGTTCCATAGATCTTCATTAAAGGGGACATGGGCCGGGTAAAGGAGCTTTTATGTTCTTTAATCAGGGCTCCTCCTATCTGCGCATGCTTTAATGCCAATAAATCAACCTGTTGGGACCAGCTAAGGGTCTCACTAAGCGTTACTCCGAGGTAAGTAAACTGTTTAGTCTGTTCCAGGGGAGTGCCCCCCATGGTAACCCTAGCTGTAATCGGAGTGTGTCCTCTAAGTATCCTAAATTTTGTTTTTGACTCATTCACCTCAAGCTCATGCTCGCTGCAAAACAATTCAAACCTTATCAGGGCCTGTTGGAGACCCTGTCTGGTCTTGGAGATTAGAAGAGTGTCGTCAGCGAACATGAGCAAAGGGAGTTTCATTCCAGCCAGGGACGGGGCATCGGTGGGGTGATTGATAAAATAATTTATGACCCCATTTATATATAATGAGAAAAGGGTAGGGGCTAATACACACCCTTGCCCTACACCTTTAACAACTGGAAATGTATCCGTTACCTCCCCTGGTTTACCCCAGCGTACTTGGGCAAAAGTTTGAGCGTGTAAATTCACCAAAAGGTGAGCAAGGGGGGCTGGCATACCCAACTTTGCTAGACAGTTCCACAACCTTGCCCTTGGGACAAGGTCAAATGCAGACCTTAAGTCCACAAAGGCTGCGTAGAGAATACCTTTGCCTACGATGACAGTCTTCCAATAAAGAAGAATGAACCGTAAGACCTGGTCTAGGGTACTCACATGGGACCGAAACCCTGCCTGGAGTGGAGTAAGAATATTAAACTCACAAATACAGTCCTGAATCCTGCCAAGTACAAGGCGGGCTGTTATTTTTTGAACCGCGTCTATGAGGCTGATCGGCCGGTAGTTGGAAGGAAACGACCGATCGCCTTTCTTGTAAATTGGCAGGATTTCTGCCCCATACCAGGACTCGGGGACCTTAGCACCAGAGGCTAGAGCATTTGCCAATAGGACTATATAAGAGACCCAAAGATCCTGGTCATTCTGGAATAAATCAGCTGGTATGCAGTCCGGGCCTGGTGCCTTGCCCCTCGGTATAGATTGCAAGACATGTTTAACTTCACTGCTCGTAAACATGAAAGGAGCAGCCAGCGGGGGGCAAGGAATATCTACCTGGGCACTACTATGATTCTTAAATTGTTCCTCAAAGTAGCATACCCACTGATGTTGGCCTACCGAAGCAGGACTTGGGCGGTTTTCCTGGGATATACCTCATTTTAGAAGATGCCTGAACTGTTGCATATTCCGCGAGCTACATGCTTCGGATAATGATAGCCACCGTTCCTCATCCCAGTTGGTCTTGGCTTTGTATTTGGCATCTTTGTAAGCCTTTCTACAGGACATAATTTGGCTAAGGTTTTTTTGCTTAATGGCTGTAAACAAGTCCTTGTGGGTCCGGCGACACTCCTCATTAAACCAGGTTATGGTTTTCAGTTTCCCCCTCCTACCCTGCTTAGAGATAGACTTCACAAACAGCTTTTTCAATTCCAAAAATAAGCTGGTGTGGGTGTTAGATATAGTTGCATTAATGACGTCCTGCGACTCACATTTAAGGATTCCTTCCAAGGAGTTAGCTACCAGAGTTCTAATCTCCTTACGTGCCTCAACATTAACAGAAATTTTTGGCCAACGTACCCTTCTCATGTCGTTACTAAGTACGACTTCGTCCTGAACGGCATTTGGGATTCGACTTTCTGACCCAAGAAAGCTGTGATCCCTTAGTTCCACTACCAACGGGTCATGGCCACTTTCCGGGCGGGGCGTAAACACCATATCCTCAACTCCAGCCCATAGCGTAACATCGACTAAAATGTAGTCAATGCGACTACTGTGTCTGCCGTTGCTACAGGTATGTCTACCCATCCTATCTGATCGCACTCTACCATTTAATGCTCTCAAGCCCTGGTCCAGGCACACCCCTTTAATGAATGTAGCAGATTGTGTCCATTTACCAATCGGGGGTAACTCAAGCTGGGGAATCCCCCAGGTCATGTCTTCAGCCTCAGTAAGTGAGGCATCATCTGGGCTCAGGTGTTCGAAACAGGAATTAAAGTCCCCCATCACAACCGTGGGCCCATCTGCACGTGCACCTGATAGGAAATCATCCAGGAGGCGGAGGCGGAGGGTTGGAGAGACCCTTCCGCCCTGGATGCCCCTAGCATAAATATTAATCAGGAGAATGTTAAGGCCTTTGGTAGATTTTACACTAACTATTAAAATATCAGGGCTATCAATCGAAACCTCCTCCACTCTTACACCTTCGTACTGGCGTACCCAGTTAGTCAAACCTCCCATGGCACGTCCTCTGTGGCCTTTAATTGCTGGCTTACTAAAGTTTAAGTAGCCAACAAAGAACACCAGTGAGTGTGCCCAGGTTTCTTGGAATGACCATACATCACCTTGCTGTAAAATTCACCCAATCTGGGATACACATACGGGACTCAAGCCCAGCTATGTTCCAACTACCAAACTTAGTGCCACTTAAGGGCACCTGGTCAGTAGTTTTGGCCTTGGGGTAGGGGGATATAACATCATGAGTTGGAGGAGCTCCATTATCCTCAAACGACCCCCTATAACTTGGTGCATCCTGTAGGGGTACATCATCACTTCTTATATCCATTCTATCCAGACCAACCTCACCGTAAGCTACCAACACTGGTTCCCGGCAACCAATAAGGGACTCTCCATTAAGGACAGTCTCCTTGTCTTCAACCTCTGGAGTCACTACAACCTGAACCTCCACATTTGTTACCAATTTCATACCCCACGCCCCAACCAGAGGGTCAAACTTCCCATTTCCACAGTACAAAGGCTTGGCCTTTATTGCTTCTACATGGGGAATAGCAGTATCTGGGGTAGAGAGAATACCTGTACAATCTAAGTTAGCCTCTGGATCTATGTGTGGGGTAACAAGTCAATCATTATAGTCCAACCCTGATAGGGGTTCATACAAATTGTGCAACGGGATATTCCAATACTCATTGTAGTTGGTATAGTTAGTACGGTTGTTTGGTATGGAAAAGTGGCTTGGGGATGACAATGGGGAGGAGGGGGAAAGGGAGTAATGGGATTATTAACAGGGTAGGCAAAAAGGGATGTATGGTTGACCAGATTCGGAGGGTGGACATACCTACTAGATCTGGGGTAAACAGGAGGTCTAATCAAAGCCTCTGGGTAGAAATAGCTTAAATTTCGTGTAGTAATGCCTCCTTCCTTATTCCCTGAGTACCAGTCACTAATGTGTGAAACAACTCTGTGGTCTTTAAAGTTGATGATCACAATGTCTCCATCTATATCTTTTGGACGAAGACCCACCCAATTACATCTTCTTACCAAAATGATTTCTCCATTTAGGTGGGTAGGGAGGGGTCTATTTGCTCTCAGCCAGAAGATAAGTTTATTTTTTAAGTTTACATTGTGTTCCAGGTTACCATTTGAGATCGGGGGGCCACCGGTTAAAATGATCGCAAATTTAGCCGAGTCAGGGGGTAGGTCCATTGTGTTTCTACGATCAAAAGGTGCTCTTTGATTTGTGGCTTTTGTTTTATCTACCCCGGGGAACATAGTTACCTTGTTTGTAGGTGGGATTGGTTTATTTGCAGCCATCACGGGCTTCTCTTTAACTGACTTGGGTACTAACATTGGTTTAGTAGATTTTTGGGGGACATTGGAGTTGTTAGGAATTATGTTCCCATTCTTTTTTTGAAGTTTACTTGGGATCGTAGTAGTGCTAGGCTGACCTTTCAGATGGGACTGGACCTTGGAATTCATTGAATGGGGAAGTGGGGTTGGATCAGCTGAATCTAATAGGCTATCCATTTTTTCCCCCAAGATCCTAACTCTCTCCATTAATGGAAGCATATATGCTTTTAAGAGCTTATCGAAAAGTTTGATATGCTCTTGTTTGAACAGGAGTGGTATTTCTTCAGGGAGAGATGGTGAGAGATGGGTAACTGGTGGTGCCTCCCTCACGGGAAAATCGGTTAAATAGGTATTTGGGTTAGCTAAAGGGGGTGGAGAACCCTGATGATTGGGGCCTTTTCTTTTAACACCACCCTTTTTCCTTTTTTTCCTTGGCGGGGAACAAACAACCCTTCATAAATTCATGGGTTTAATTCCGGTGTCAATCTTGCTGTGTGGCGGAATCTCCTCCGTGGGAGCTACACTAACTACTGAATGATTAGTAAGAGTTGAATGAAGTTGAGGGGCTATAGTCAGGGCGGCAGGGGTATTTAGATCAATAAGGCTATTGGAAACAATAGGAGGGCTATTTAAAATGCCTTCACTATTTGAGGCGGAGTGAGCGAACGGTGTGTTATGCACGCGAAAAATACTAGGGATTTGATCAGTACTGAGTAGATCAATATATCTATCCAGCCTACCTATACTGCCCATATCCTGTGAATTATTTGGATCTCGTGGGGTGGACATTGTTTTTTTTTGTTTAAGTTGTTCTATAGAGCGGCGACGCTCAGCACGTTTCTCCGCTAGTAGGAGTTCTTTGTCTATTTCCTTGTGAGCCTTCTCAAAGTATTTGTCGAGAGGCCCAAGGATCGAGACTCCAACACAGGAAGGCAGTGAACTAGACATAACTGGGGTACACCCAAACATATAAGGTGACCCGTGAGCTGACTAACCTGAGCACTGCAGTGGGCAAAGTGCGAAAGTTAGGGACCGGGCCCAGCCCAGCCTCCTTTGGCCTCTGACGGCCACAGACGGTCCCGCCCTTGTCCCGGGCTTCTCCCGGGACGCTCCTGCGCGCTCCCGCGCAACGGTAACCTGTGTGTTCTATGAAGGGGCGGGGGGCGTGGCCAGCAGGGAGAGCAGACCAGGTGTGGACAATGGTCTGAGCAGGGGCTCCTGGGAAACGGAGTCCCTCCTGCTCTGCTCGCAGCCCTGCTGCCGATGCTTCAATGCCCCTCACGCTCTGCTCCAGATGCAAGTAAGCTCCCCCCTAAAACTGCGAAGCGGGACCCGCGAAGCGGGTCCGGCGAGCAGTTGGTAGTCCTGGGGGGTTGCAGGAAAGGAGAACAAGTGGCAGCCTGCTCCTACGCAGAACAGCAAAACAGCAGCAGCAGTCAGTAGTATCCCACGAAGATTCTAGGAAGCGAAGGTTTTCTCCTCACAGGGGCGGGGGGCGTGGCCAGCAGGGAGAGCGGACCAGGTGTGGACAATAGTCTGAGCACGGGATCCTGGGAAACGGAGTCCCTCCTGCTCTGCTCGCAGCCCTGCCGCCGATGCTTCAATGGCCCTCACGCTCTGCTCCAGATGCAAGTAAGCTCCCCCCTAAAACTGCGAAGCCGGACCCGCAAAGCGGGTCCGGCGAGCAGTTGGTAGTCCTGGGGGGTTGCAGTAAAGGAGAACAAGTGGCAGCCTGCTCCTACGCAGAACAGCAAAACAGCAGCAGCAGTCAGTAGTATCCTGCGGTGTACCCTTCTTAGGTGAGGTTGTGTTATTTTACAGGGTTAATACTCTGTGCTGTTTCTTATATTTGGTGGTTCAGTTTTTCAGGGTCAGTATCCTGGGTGTACCCTATTTAGGGGAGGTTGTATTATTTCACAGGGTTAGTACCCTGCGTTGTTCCTTATTTTTGGTGGAGATTGTTTAGACATTTTTTCATTTTGACACTATCATCCTGTCAAGGTTTACCTGCTTGGAACTTGTGGCCAAGGGTTTCATGTTGGTAGATCTTTGAGTGAGGAGTTTTATCATATTTTCAGTGTCAGTATGTCTTTACCAAGGGAACTTTTGGTTTCTCTTCAGAGCTTTTTTCTCTGGGGAATTTTTTTTATGGGGCTTACACCCTTCTGGTTGTCTAGAGTGAATGTTACCCCTGTTGTATCTTTCCCAAAGGTCTGTGTTTACGCTCATCTTTGTTTACCAGGGTGCTTAACCTGTGGTGTACCCATGTATGGGGAGGTTATGAGCGTGACCACCTTTCTTTACTGCATTGGTCTTTATTCATTTAAACCATGCTGTTTCTCTAAGGGAGGGGAATGAGGCATGTAGTAGTAAAATTTAGCATGTTATTGTATTTCTGCTCATGCTAATGATACCTCATGTCGTACGTTATTAGATTTCTGTATCTCATTCTGTACTTTCATGCAAATGTTATATTTGAGGTATCTTGCCTATCTTTCTCTCTACTCTGTTGTCTTTCCCTAAGGAAAGAGGATGTGTAGTAAATTACTTCTCTACTCTTCTCCACTGAATAGAATGTCCATCACTTGAAATGACATCATAGAATGTCTGGGTGACTCTCTGGCTCACAGTGTCAGTCAACTCAGGCTGAGCTGCTTGGAGCCTGCTCCTGGTGGGGTTTTACCTATACTTCCTATCTTCTCCTACTCATCTATCCTAGAAGGAATCTAAAATAAAGGATTATCTAACTATACAGCTTGACTGTGCATCTTCCTTTACTACATACAACATAAACAATAGGCAAAGAAGATGGATAGAAAGAATGAGGGAAAAAAAAGTGGATTGCTACATCCAAATCTGACCTGGGATTAAAATACACACAACAAAAATATGTTGACTCTATTGGTCACTAATAAAGGCAGGGTGTGTCAGTGGGTAGGCCTCATACATTTCATAACAAGATATTACTTTGTGTTAAAAAAAGGACAGACATTCTAAAAAAAACAAAGTTGAAAGTGGAGTTATACATAGGTCTTCCAATAATAAAAACTACAATTTAAAATAAAATAAATCAGAAATTCTTTTTATCGTTATAGCTAACTTACATAAGTATAACTTGCCCTTCTGTGATGTGCTGCTTATGACCACACATATCAAATCACTGATAACGTTAAATCTACGGGGGCTCATGTTATACTTATGTCATTTATGTATAACTGGTGAAGTTCAGTGTTTTTTGGTTTTACATACCTTTTAATTTGATACCTCTTCTATAATCCTTTTGTGTAGGACCGTTAAAAAAAAATAGAATTTCATAAGCATTCTCAAATTTTTGCCTCACATTAAAGAATGTTTTTTTGGTCTGTTGTGATTCACCAAGTATCTAATCACAACTATTATTTGATTTGTAGATTTCTTTTGTCTAGATTGTAATAAGTTCCATCTACTGATGTTCTGCATTTTGTTTACTGTTTCTGTCAATATATCTCTTGGGTAACCTCTATTTGAAAATGTCTCCATCTGTTAGCCTCTAACAAAAATGTCATCACTTCCCATTCTATCTGCACCCATAGGCTTTAAGATTTTGGTAGGTGTTTCTTTACTGAATGGGGATGAAATATGGGGTTTAGTAGCAGTTCATTAACGCTTTCTTTGAATACAGTAATGTTTCAATCGTTTAATTTACTTTTTCTGCTCGACTTCCAAATCTCGATTTTACAATAAATGCTTCTCAGTGTTTAGTCTAGCCTTGGGCTCAGTACATTTTCCTCAGTGGGATGTCTACATACCTCACCGCTTGTGATTCCGGGGTCAAACCCCTCAATAAACAGCTGCAGGGATGGTACAGCATACAGTCTGTCTTGTGAAATTCAAACTCTAATGTTGAATGTTAATGTGGGCATTTAAATTATCCTGCTTGGAGTTTTCCCACTAAAAGTCAACAACTTCACCAAGACCTCAACCAGCAGCTGTCGGACTACATGGACATACCCTGCTGCCTTGCCCTGTCGAGGAGTTTTGATTTCCAACCCAGAAACTAAGTCCAAAGGTAAAACTTTTTCCCAGCATGAATCTGATCCCTGTATCTGTGCAGTGCTCCATTGCAGTCAGCTTAACATTTGACTTTGTCCCAGTCAAGTGCATCCACCTGACCATGGTTAAAGCTTAATGTTTTTTGGCACTATTTTGAACTATAAACCAAAAAAAAATCATAACTCCGGTTTAACTTATCGGATTTTTGTCACTTTGGTATGATTTTGTATATCAAAATGTGCTCGATTTGTCTGGATTGGTTTGGGAATTTGTTCTCACTTTATTACTATTTAAGATGGGCACCAGGACAACCACATAAGTTTACAAATTAAAAAAAACGAAAATAAAAGAAATTATAAATTAGCAGCAGAAGTGGCACATTAATTAATCAATGCTTCTTGCAAGGAGCATCCCATCTTGCCCTGCAAGGGCTTAATAATTATATATTTTAGAGCTTGGTGGTGCCCCTAGAAGGTGCAGGGGCACCACTGAGCATGTTTCTAATGTTGTGGGGAGTGCATTGAATGCAGCAGCCCCCAGCAACATTAAAGAAGCACAGTATGTTTCTTGGTTCATTAAATTTATGATCTCAGGATAGCTTGCCTTGTGTTTTTTCAAGCACTACAAGCTGGAGCTGTATTCTCATCAGCTGGTGCGCAGGGACCACTTGTGGTTGGATATATGGTTCAAATTTGTGGTCTGAAAAATGTCAAAACGTAAAGACTCAAAGACTGGTTGGTGTTTATTTTTTTAATAAGACTTTATTTATTTTTAAAAACACAACAATCACTTTTATTAAACATTGCAATGTAGGACTTTATATAATGTACATTTGATTATAATTAATGAAGACTTTTCTTTACATAGATAATAGGTCTTCTTTATTTGTTAATATACTGACCCTCGATGTAGCCAATCAGGCCACTTTTTAAATGTTGATGTTCTGGCTCTTTGACAAAATCAGTAGGTCTAACTTACTTAAACTGATACCCTTTATATTGTGTAGAAACACACGTTATTTCCCTTAGGAGTAACGTCTCCAGTTCGGGACTCCTTTTTGTAATTTCATGTGTTTTCAAAAACAATTCTCTAAAAAATTTCAATTTGTGGTGGTTTTTTATACTATTTAAAACTACCCTTTATAGTGTAACATCACATGTCAGTCCTGTGTGCCCGTAGGGATCCAGGTGACCTCACGGGCAAGGGCGGACCCAGGCCTTGAAGCCACCCACATGCCACACACGGCTGTGCATGGCTTACGGTTGCTGCAAAGCCCTGCAGATGTTGGGTTGGTTGCCTGTTGGGGATTGGCTGCCCCTAGCGTGTTGGGAGCAGGGCCTGGCTTGCATGAACTTGTCATTCTGTATGGTTAAGAAATATAGCTTACATTAAAAAAAACTAGAAACTCACTGGAAAACATAGGGTTAAACTGACGTTATAGTTAGATGTGGTAAGAATATTTAGCTTTGCAATGAAAAAGAACCTTGAAATTCTGTGAAAAAGACAAAGGTTAAAGGGACGTTATAGTGAGATGAAAATGTCAGCTAAAACATAACCATCCACTTAGCCTGATGCTTTATAGTGTCCCGGGGACTCTCTCCTCCAGCACACTGTAGGTTTCTCCCGCCTGGTGAGAGCAGAAAATAAAGCACCTCCTTGATGTGTGGGAGCAAAGCACTAGGGGGCATATTATCAAGCCTGTGCGCTAAAATTATCGCCGCTTTATCGGCCGAAAACGGCCGATAAAGCGGCGATAATGGGCTTGATAATATGCTCTGTGGAATTCCAATCGAAGCCCATGTTAGATGTCTTCACATCTAACATGTGCTTCGATTGGAATTCCACAGAGCATATTATCAAGCCCATTATCGCCGCTTTATCGGCCGTTTTCGGCCGATAAAGCGGCGATAATTTTAGCGCACAGGCTTGATAATATGCCCCCAGATTGCTTCTGCCTGACAGAAGCTAAAGAAAAGCTGCTCTCAGCTGGGCGGGAGTAAACTAGTGAAGGCGACTCCCACCGTCACACAGGGTGGGTTCTGGATGGGGAGCAAGTGGGGCCGCGGAGGCCATGGCCTTCCCTTACAGCTCCCGGGGCAAGCAATATTGTGAATGTGCAGGGTGAGAATTGACCGCTCACGTCTCTACTAAAGGATTGGTGCTGGCAGGGAGCTGGCGGTGTCGCGGGGGTCATGGGCCTCTCCATGCAGCCCCAAACATTTCAAGTTGTTTGATGCCCTGGTTCTGATAGATCACCCAAATATAAATATTTCTTGTTCAAATAAAAAAGCAAGAGGATGAGCCCAGACGCCACTCATTTCACATTCACTGTTGCCACCAACAAGTGCACCAATATGCCCAGCGAGGGCTATATATTTGAATACTTTTATCCTCCTGGAGCCCTTAGAAGGGGCAGGGGCACTAGAAAAAAAATGCAAATGTTGTGCAAGGCTGTAGGTAGTACAGC
This sequence comes from Lissotriton vulgaris, assembly GCF_964263255.1. NCBI lineage: Eukaryota > Metazoa > Chordata > Amphibia > Caudata > Salamandridae > Lissotriton > Lissotriton vulgaris. The sequence continues at coordinate 970,759,846 of NC_141693.1, read as the reverse complement.
AGCAACGCTAGGAACATTTAAATAAAAGGTGCAGTTGGTCTCCTGGGTCACTGAATACATGACCACAGGAGAGCTTACAATATGTTTTAAAGCACTGGAATGTGGAGACCCTTTGTGGCCGCCAATTTTTTTGAAATCCACAAGTAATGGTATCTTTCTGTTAATGTGTGCATACTTTTGGTCGTTGCGCCCACTGCAGATAGCCGCTGAAGGAACAGGCAGCACCCCCCTGCTCGGACCACTATTGTCCATATATTGGAGGGCTTCTGAAAGCACTAATAATGCGACTGAGGTGTGATACTGGCTACCAGAAAAAGTCAGGTTTAAATACAGGGTCCATCACGTGCACTGAGAATTATCCTTAGCTTCTCGTGCAATGACCATTCTTTACAACAGTATATTCCATGACACTTAATCCATGCACAATCAGTAATTGTAAATGGGCGGGACAAACATCATGTTCTGCTGTTGTTGATTTATATTGCTGAGAGCGCCATAAACACAAGACGCTGGGATTAACAGTCGAAAGAGGACTGAGGGTTATGGTTGTAAAGGTGATATACAATAGGGCATAGAAATTCCACTTCCTGAACCAGCTGCAACAGCATTTGTACAGATGACAAATTAAGACAGAACTCTGGACACCCTTTCAGATGCAGCCATGAGGCACCTGAAATTCACTGCGTTAACTCGGAAATCATTCAACTATCGATAGAAGTGTGCAGTGCTTCATATTAAGTTTGTCAACGTGTTTCATTAGTGGACAATTCCATAATTTGAAATTGTTTCAAAAGTCTGCCTTACATAAATTAGTGTGATGTTGATTGCTTCCTTCTTCTGTACACATTATATCTTATTTCCATCTTGAATTTGTTCCACGTGTCTCTCCTTATTGGGCACTCCTTCAATTGCACGACAACTGTATTTTTTCTTTTCTGTAGGATTTCAGCTCTGTTTATTTAATGTTTATCGGATTAGCACTGATATCTCTATTTTAAGCACAGCAGTGCCGTGTTGTAAGTCTCGAATCCTCTAGAAAGAGTCAGACCAAGAATGTCAGTCAATATGAGACTATGTGTCTCTATGTGTGATGTTCTATAAACCAACACAGGTTTTTGAGCATACAATAAAAATGACAATTTTTGTTACTGCACATGCTGGTATTATTATATAGCACCCCAGGTTTTTAAACCTTCGTAAAATATATTTAATTCGCGAATTATAAACTGCTTTGTAGAACAGGATGCTGTTAGGCTATTCGTTTTAAGCTCTTTCCAAAGAATAATCCGCATCCACCAGCAACCGAAAGAGGCTTTTCTACTGTTGCAATGATGGGGCAACCCCCGGTACAGAGGAAATCCTCCCTTAACACGACGAACCTGTGCTCTGCTCTTTCCTTTGTTCCCTTGGTAAAGCAGCTTAGTTCAGCACTTCTATCATTGAATTCCGTTAATAAGTGACAGCCTGGGCTGACGTCTTCTTATATGACTGCTTTAAATATCTATTACTCGCGACTTACATCAGCAGCAAAGGTCAGAAGCAAATGATGTCCGTGAAATAGTGCATGTCGGTGCAAAGGGCGGCTGTTCCGGCCACTTACGTCAATCACTGCAAGTTAAGGAAGCTGCAGCTTGAAGCCATTTCGCAAGTTATGGAACAATGCAGGTGCAACTTTCTATTCACATAGGTTTAATTTTTTGTCTAATTTTAATACATACTTTCAATATTTAGGATTTAACCTTTCAGGAGAGGAATGGCGTGCCAGGAAGTGTTTCGCCAGTTTTAAAAGTCAGATTTGCATTTCTTCCCCATTTCTTTCCAATGGCCGCTGTGGGTAGCGTGGGTGTGGGCTACTGATGCACAGCAGCTGGCACGCATCACCCGTTCGATAAATGTTTGCTTTTTCATCATTCTAATAAAGCACACTGTCCTGAGTGAGCCATCACGCTGCTAAACGGAAGAAAGGAGGTTTGGTGATAACGTACAGCGATGGATTCCAAATCTTGCTGGGGCCTGGTTCTTTCTTTTGAAGGCAGTGGGCAGGGTGCCCTACTAATGTAATGCCAGTCCAGCTCCGGAAAAAAGGTAACAGCAAAACGAATTTAAGGCATTTTCAGTCTGCTCCCTCGCCTGGCTAGCTTAAAATGAGACGTTGGTGCTGGTGAAAAACTGAGCTGTGCGAATTTGCAGACATCAAACTGGTGTAAGGATAATATATTATGTGCGTATATTTAATTACAACATACTCCACTAAGCACTTTCTGACCTTTTTTTACAACTATTTTGCTAACTTGTCTGCTACCTTAATTGACTCCAACCCTTCTTTCTCAGGATGGCCCATTTGCTCCCCATTGTGCTGTAATTATTCAACAATTACTGACTCTTTTTACTGACTGCCACATCACTGTTTTTTGCAGTCGCTCTACAAACAGCTTAAGCTGTCTTTCTCAGAGGGCATTATGAACCATCCCTTAAGATACACTTAGAGTGGGCTTTGGTCTGCTGCTCCTTGCTTATTATTGGAATTCCGTGCTCCAAAAGCAATGACTTTCATCCTTATACTTGTGTTTCTCCCACCCCTGGAGTGTGTACATTTCACCATGGCTTTTGATTGATTTAGAGTATCTTTCCACTGCTGATGTCAGGGAACGATTTTTCTTTCCACTTTTTTATATGCCATTTGTGATTCAGCTGTCGGTGGCAGTGCCTGCCTTGCTTCTTCCTATCCACTCTCTGTCCTGTTATGTTATTTGGATTTGTATGACCACCTACTCATCCCAAAGAGGGGTATCCTAGCTCTATAAAGCATATTACTGGATTATGCCGGGAACTCGAACCGTTGAAGCAGGGGCGGCTTTAGGCTCATGGCGGCCCTGGGCAGGGAGCGTAGGTAGGGGGCCCCTGAAGAGGCGGTCCGGGTGAGGCGGAGCCCCCTGGAGCTCAGGAAGATACCAGCGGGCCAACAGTGGGTAGGGAAAAAAAGAAACCAATCATGAACCAGGAGGAACGCAGGCGCAGAGGCCAGTGAAGAGGGGGGGTCAGGGTGTTTGTAAGTGGAACAGAGCCGGAGGCTGCCAAATCCCTGCCAGGGGCCGCCACGCAAATATGTATCCATCCTCAGAGGATTATTATATTAAGGATATATATTGGCGTGGTGGCCCCTGGGGTTTGGTGGCCCTGTGTAGGTGCACAGCTTGCACATGCCTAAGGCCACCCCTGGTTGAAGAAACATCAACATGGGAGAAAGTGAGGTAATGTTACAATGCCCATGTTTTCAACTGTTTCTTAAAGCCGATGAAGTTTTCAGTCAGACAAAGAGAGGCCAGTAGGGTTTTCCAATTGTGAGGCCCCTGGAAGGAAAAGGCACAACACCAGGATCTTGTGTTTGGGGAACCAAAATAGATTGTAAAAAGGTGGAGCAGAGTATGGTAGGTTTAATGATGCAAATTCTTCTGCTCAGTTAGCAGGGCCAGTGCCATGCAGAGCCTTAAGTGTGTGACACAGTAGTTTGGTCTCAGGAGATCATTGAGCGACTATTAAAACAAAGCATGCAACAACTATAATTCAAGGTTATCCGAAAGCAATATAGTTCCTCTTAAATCTCTAAAACTCAGTGTAAGGCCGCACCCATGAAGCTAAACTCCACCACAACTGACTTCCTGCCTCTGTAGTCAAATTAAAATCAGATGTTCCATTTTGCTTGGATGACTGGATGATTGCAAAGCACTGGGCATCTCACAATCTAGAGTGACATCAGCCATATCAACAGGGCTCACAATGAATGTCAATTTCAGTATGCAGATTCATATAGCCAGAATCATAAAGATAGCTTCCTGTCAAATCCAATTGCTCCAAAAAATCAAGCCAATAATTCCCAGCTCTAACTTCATCAGGTTGGTCAATCTATTATCCTGGGTTAAACAGACAGAGGGGAGAGCCTCCTAGAAGGCCTCCCAAAAGTGTGCCTGGATACTGTTGAAGGAGACCAGAGTACAGCTACAAAGCAAATTTTAGGGTCAAAATTATTTGTTCCTCTTGGAAATATGATTACAGGTTGAGGGGGGTGAAACCCTCCTCAAGCAGCAACCACACTTCTTGTCAGGGTGAAACACAAGCAAACACAAACTAGCCTTTGCCTAACCCTCTGGTAGATTGGCACAAACCAGTCAGGTTTAACTTAGAGGCAATATGTAAAGCATTTATACAGCACTTAAACAGTATTAAAGTGAAAACACAACACAGGAAAAAACGCACACCAATTTAGAAAAGTAAAGTAATATTAAAAAAATTATTTGAGACCAAAATGACAAAAACCCAACAGGCAGAACGGAGATGTTCAATTTTAAAGATTTAGGTGAAAATAGTGCTTAGAAGCAAAGAGTGAGAACTATGGTTATCTTGTCATGCTGAACCAGAACAAAATCACAAGTTCAGGCTGATCGCGCTGGAGCACTGGCCGGATACTCGGACCAGATTAGACCCACTAACAAAGTACCCTAAATTGGGGTTGCGGAGTGTTTTAAGGTACCGCATCCAGGATGTGGCATGCAGTGGCGGCCACAGGGTTCCGCATCAAGGAGGCATCATGCAGCAGTGGTTCATAGGAACTGCAAGGCTGCGATGCGTGGTCCTGCAACAAGGATTTGTTGTTAAGCGGCAGTTCCGAGGAACTGCGGAGTCCTCCATCAGGGATGGTTCTCGCTGCAGAGGTTGCAATTCGGGACTGCAAGCTGATGCATCACACTGCGTCAGTTCTGGCCAAGAGAACACAGCTAGGCTAGCAAAATACCTTCAGGCTCAGTTTCAAGCAGCCAGGACTGGGGAGGCATCACTTGGGGGAAGACTAAATGCAGTCAAAGTCCAGATGCTGGGTTCAAGAAGGTTTGAGTCTTTTCTGTCACTGAGGCTCTGATCAAGAGGCAAGCCAACTAGCCCTTGGAATCACTCTGGTGATCCTGGGTTCAAGATGCAGGTCCAGTCCTCACTCAAGCAGCAGTGCAGCATTCCTTCTTGTAGAGCAGCATAGGTGTCCTTCTGAGCTTCCACAGGTCCAGGGGTGTACTCAAGAGTTGGTTCTGAGGCTCCATTATTTATACCTGGTGGCCACTTTGAAGTAGAAGAAGATTCTGGATGTTTCCACACCAGGTGTGTCTGGAATGTCCTGCCTCTCTGCCTTGGCCCGTAAGTTAATTGGGGGCACAAACGTCAAACCCTTTGTGAGTGTGCCCAAGGCAGAGGCTTTGTGATGTGCAAGTGTAGGAGGTGACATCTCCTCCTCATTATCAACTCAGAGATGGCCCATTCTGCCAACACCTATTCCACCTTTGTCTCACTGTCTAGGAGCAAAGCACAAAGATCAACTGCAAGCTGCATATGGGCATGTTACTGAGGATACAGGCTGCAGTCACCAAATGGTTAGGGCAAGAAAATGCCAACTTTATAAAACTGGCATTTTCAGAATTGTAACTTAAACTCTAACTTTATCATTACAGAGAGTTTTAAACTACAATTCTTTAGATACCAAATTCAATATTACTACCTGCTCCCAATTAAAAGTTCTCACTTATTAAATGTATTAGATTAACCCAATGTTATCCAATTTGAAAGGCATGCCTTTCAAGAGAGAAAAATGTATTTAAGAATGTTTCACTGTCTGGGCTTGTTAACCTTAAAAGTACATGTTTCAATTTTAAATGCACTGCACCCTCCCTTATGGGATGTTTAGTACCTTCCCCTAGGGGTGACCTATATGTATTAAAAAGGAAGGTTTAGGCCTGGCAAAAGGTTTATTTTGCCAGGTCAAATAGCAGAGCATACTGCACACAGAGGGTACAATGGCATGCCTGAGACATATTAAAAAGGCTACTTAAGTGCATGGCTCAATGAGTGCCGCAGGCCCTCTAATAGCTTAGGCCCTGGATACATGTAGTACCACTTTACTGGGGACCTACATGCAAATAAATGTGCCAAATGGGTTTAAGTCAATGTTACCATTGTTAAAGGAGAGAGAACAAACACTTTAGCACTGGGTAGCAGTGGTAAAGAGCACAGAGCCTTGAAAGCCAAGAAAAACAGGTTCAGAAAACAGGAGACCTAAAACAAAATGTTTGGGGGATGACAATGCATAGAAGGCAAGGTCGAACAGATCCTAATTCTAAACCCTCTACATTGGCTACAGGTGTCAACCAAAATCTAATGTTCGTTTGCATTGCTTACTTTCAGTACACTAGCCTATCTTCCTCCATAAGAAGCTCACAATCTCAACGGATTCATAATCTGCACGAAGCAAATACCTTTTGTTCCACAAAATACTAAATGTAAACTAATAAAAAATTATAATGCAAGCATTCACTAAATTTGTATAAAAACTCATAAATGCTGTACCAAAAAATTTAGACTTTCTCTACCCTGGCTGTCATTCTGCAGGGTTCTTACCAATATTTTTGAGGTACACTTCCCATATGGCTGTCCTACTCAATCCTTGGTATACTTTTCCCTAATTATTTCTGTATCTGTTGTGTGCATTAGCTCCTCTCCAGGCATGATCTCAGAGTATGTTACATTTGTGTATACTGTCTTATTTAAAATGTCATGTGCACACCGCTCTGACACCCTTGGGTTAAATTCCATTCAGAACATTGTGGCTATGAATAAATCAATAGTTTGCGATTCACCAGGCAACAGACATTGTTTTGCTTGGTATGCAGTCATAATATCAAGTTTTAAATATCGATATATCAAAATATTGATGTTTAAATCTCTTTTTTTATAATCATTTTTATTGAGCAGAGCATTAGGTACATGATATACATTTTGCGATCGAAATCAAGGACATGATTATTGAAACCTTTTAAAACATTAAATAGCTTCTTTCTTCCATACCAAGATTAAAAAAGATATAAAAACAGTGGCAGCCAATGTCATCATCAATAATTTAAACAGTGACAATGTGCAAAAACTTGTGATAAAGTGCAACTTCAAAAAGTGCAAACATCACAAAGTGCAATGGCCACAAAAAGTGCTAGTGCTTCTAAAGTGCAATCATCAAGAAAAAGTGCAAGTGGTCTTAATTGCAAAGTATGCTACATTTTCATCATCAATATCAATATCAAGTGTTAATCACCCCCCTCAGCTCTGCTAAATTTCCAAAATACTTTAAATTTTTTTCAAATTTTCTGATGGCTCCCACCCGACTTGCATATGCTTTTTCAAAATTACGAGTCCCTTTCATTTTATTAAACCACTTCAATTGGGAGGGAACATCACTAGATTTCCAATTCTGAAGGATTAAGGAGCGGGCTACCGTACAAGAGATGAACAAAAAAAAATCTTCGGCCTTGGTTAACTTCGTTCTATCTTTGCATATAGAAAATAGGCGTCTCAGCCTCAGGCTGAATTCTCTTCCCGATTGCCAGCTCTATGTCCGTGAAAATTGCCTCCCAAAAGGGCTCTAGCTGTGGACAAGTAAAAAAAGTGTGGTGCCACCCACCCTGGCAATTGGATTGGCATCTAAAACACTTGTTTTCAACCTCTAGATATCTTTTCCCCAGGGCCTCCGGAGTCAGATAGGCAAGCCAGGGTGATAAAAATGCAATTGTTTTAAAATTGGCCGCATGCAGGGATTTGTTACCTAGATGGCAAATGGTCTCCTAGTCCAGACATGAAAAAACGCATTGTGTTACATGTCCTATTTTACCCAGATGACTTTCTACTAATGATGTTTGTCCCTGGTGATGTAGCAGCCTATATCAGTTTCCTATGCCATTAATTTTGACCCCGTAAAGGGCTGCCACCAATTCGTTTGGAGACTAAAAAAGGCCATTGACATTTTTTAAGAAGTGAACAATTTGCAAATATTCAAAAAAGATGGGTCTCCTCAGGTTATTAGCCCTAACCATTACTTCTTGCCAAGCAATCACCCTATTTTGAATAACAAGATGCCTGAGCTCCTGTAGCCCACAATTTTCCCAATTTATAAAATGGCTTGTCTTTAATTGAAGCCCAAGGCTGGTACACTCCCTCAAACTTAAATATTGTACGCCTGAGGAGCCAACCTTTTTAATAAAGGACTGAAGTCTAAAAGAATATTCCCTTAAGGTCTTATATCTAGTTTTTTTGGAAGTTTGGAGATTTTTAAAAACACTTGGGTTTGAGAGCCAATTTCTTGTAACATTTCATCAAAAAAGAAGCTATCACGAATACATTTGGATCCTATCAAACCGCCACTATATCTAAAAAGGCAGCCTCATAATACATTTTTAAATGAGGTAAAGCGAGACCTCCCTGGGCAGTGGGTAACTGCACTACCGACAGCTTGTCCCTTGATACTTTTTTCCCACAGACAAATCCTCTAAGCATCGTTTCCATTTCTTTAAAAAAGGACAAATTACTTTTTATTGTAACATTGCTGAATAAAAGTATAAGCAGCGGTAATCTCGACATTTTAATTAATGAAACCCTGCCCACTAATGAAAGAGGGAGTAAAAATCCACTGATCTAAAAGTTTATTGATTTTATTTTTCATTCTTATATAATTTAAATGATATAACTGATGCTATTGGCTAGTTACAAAAATCCCAAGATATCTAACTGGGTCTTGATTTGCGGCTTGAACCCTCAAACAAGATGGAAAAAGATTTAAATCAGTGTTGAGGGCAAGGACCTCCGTTTTATTTAAATTTATTTTATAGCCCCCAATCTGTTCAAAGTCTCTAAATTCCCTCAATACACTTTCAATATTTTCTTTATTGGGCATCAAATATAAAATAATGTCATACGCAAAAAGTTTCAACTTTGCCATTCGGGGAATAGGGGATTGGATAGCAGAATTATTTCTAATTTTAATTACTAACGTTTCCATAAAAAAAGTAAAAAGCAGCGGCAAAAGTGGACAACCCTGTCTAGTCCCCCGGTTTACTTTTATCGATCCTGCTCGTTTTGAGTTGATTAATACCGGGGCCAAAGCCCCCTGATAAATATTACGTAACATATCAGTAACCTGAGCTGGGAAACCAAATCGAACAAGGGAATAAAACAGGGTTGTCCAATTAACCAGGTCAAATGCTTTTTCAGCATCGACCATTACTATACATGCCGGGGTTTAAATTAGTGTTAAAATAATCCAGGGCCTGTATTAAAAACTCAGTATTAGCTTCCATTAATCTTCCCGCAACAAAACCTGTCTGGTCCCCATGAATTACCTCCTGGGCTGCGAATAAAAATTGTTCGGCCCATACTTTCAATAAAATCTTACAGTCTGAATTTAAAAGACTGATGGACCTGTAAGAGTTTACATCCTCAGGGTTTTTTTCTTTTTTGACAAATGACACAATTATCGCTTCTTTGAAAGTTGCGGGAACCAAACCTCCTTGCTTAATATATTTAAATAGTTTTTTTCAAAGGTGTCAGCAATTCATTTAAAAAGGTTTTATAAAATTCGATAGGGAAACCATCCTGGCCACATGCTTTTGCCCCAGCTGTTTTTTTAATAGAAGTCGATATTTCCACTGAATTTATTTCAGATCCCAATTGAATGATCCGGGTATCTGAAAGTTGATCGATATCTAAATTAGAAAAATAATCCTGAATCAGTTCTTCGCCCACTGTATACTCTGTGGAAAAAATACGGTGAAACTGTTCTAAAAAAATCTGTAAAATCTTATCACCATTGACCTCTTCCTGGCCGGTCTGGGTGTCCTGTATCTTCACTATAGTTGCAGACTCCTGTCTTTTTCTTGTTGTATTAGCCAATAGTTTCCCCACTAGCTGGCTATCTTCATACACCTTCTGTTAGTACATTTTTGAACTACAAATTTCCTCCAATACAAAGAAATCTCTCAGAGCTGCTCTCGCCTGTTCTAGTTGGTTAGGACACTGCTGGAGCTGAAGGGCATATTCTTTTTTAATTGCGGTTTGTAGCTTGACTATTTTCAGCCTTCTACCATTTGCCTGGGCGGCTGTCTAGGCAATAATGTGGCCGCGAGCTGCCGCTTTAAACCCACCCCACACAGAGAAAGGCTACGCAGTATTTTCATTTATCTTGAAATATTCAGAGATCAACTCTCTAAAAACCACCACCAAATCCTGATCTTGGAGCAGAGTGCGGTCCAGCTGCCACCTGGACCGCTCTCTGTTTTACCCACCAAGTACAATTTCAAGCTCCACTTTTGTTTGGTCTGAGAAGGGATTACACCCACTATCTATCTTAGAAACCTGGAGAGATCTTGATATAAGAAAAAATAAATTTGAGATGCAGTTCGAAAACGATGCGAATAGCAAGTAAAATTTGTTTTCTCTGAGTTGCTATTTCGTCAGGGATCTACTAATTGATATTCTAGTTTGAAGGCTTCCATAATTCTTTTAGTGTTTGGTTTCAGTTGTTTCTTATTTTTGTTTGAAGTGTCTTTTTTCAAATCCTGTATAAAATTAAAATCCCCTCCAGTATGTTTCTAACATTTTATATTTAAATAAAATAATTGTAAAAATGTTAAAGTATTTTTAATTTCCATGTTACATTTAATACTTATCATTTTTAATATTGTTAAAACAGTCTAACTATGTTTTTATTGTTTATAGTTAGTATTTAGTTAATTTTATATAATTTTTAAGACATTTAAAAAAACGAAATTTTATACGATATTTTAAAAACCAATAGTTTGGTTTCGATAATTTTGTACTTACCTTTTTAAAGATAGGATGTCAATATTCTGTCCATCGATATTCTAGACTCGATAATCTTGTAGGTTGATATTTGGTCCGTCGATATTCTGTCAGTGATCCGTTTTGCTTGTATCTGTGAAAGTGATTTACATAGTTTCCCTGTGTCCAGAATACCTGAATATTGATTTCCCAGTCACAGCAGCACAGGAACATGAACCATATTAGCTGAGTTGTTACACATAAAGAAATACATATTTTTGATGTATCTTTTGAGGCCCCTTGTAAGGCTTCAAGACGTCATGATTCTAATAGAAAAGTATCAGAAACAGAAAGACGTGCAGAATATTGCGACTCATCATCATGCTGTGTTAGTCATTTAGGGCTATATCAAGCCTATCTGCATTCCCAAATGGCCTGATTCACAGCATCAGGCCTTTTTGCAAATGCAGAAGGGCGTTTTGGTATGTTTTAATCTGACATTATGATTCAGTAACATGTTACCAAATCGCTATTTGGGATTGCAAATGTATGCCAAATCAGTATTTGGAAGGGATGTGTTTACGGTGTACCTTCCCAATACCAAACTAAAAGGTATGTATTGTTGTTTTGCGACCAAATTCCATCACAAAATAGTCACCTTCCACTTTTTGAGAATGAAAAAATTATATTTCTTAAGAGCAGGCAGTGGTCCAATGGGCCAATGAACACTACCTGTTCTTAAAATAATGAAACTTAAACGATTAATGTTCTTTTTTGAAACGCATCCTGTTTCCTTTCCTTTAAGGGCTGCATTTTTTAAAAAAAGGTTTATTTGAAAGCAATCACAGACACCGCGGTCTTCTGAACCCAGTAAACCACCATCAGTGAGATGGTTACAATTCTGAACAGGTCGCAAATAAATAATATTCATCAGGTAGGTCAATTTGCGACCTACTAGACATTTTTTGGGGAAATAAAAAGGTTCAAACATTAGGAATACCAATTTTCCTATTGTGATTTGGAGATAATTGCAACTAGGAAATCGGTATTTCTAATTTTGGCACATCTGGCCCTTGGAAACTGTGTCTATTCTAGTGACACCAAAGTGGGAACAACTCCTGTGCAAAGCCTTGCTCAGTTCGCCATTGCAGCCAAAATCAGGCTATAACATGAGAACACACATAAGGTTGCTAAAATAGATTTTAATTTACCAACCCATATTGCCAATATTCTGCAATAAGAATTTCATTTTGTTCAAGAAAAAGCAAGGCAAGACTCCAGTATCATTTGCTTGGTGTATGTCCAGTGTTTAATTTGAGGCATTGGTTGCAGGTGGGGAACCATCAGCACTCATTTTGGAGGACCAGCTCTTATTTTCCTTCATCAAACTTTGACCCAGAGAAAGAAAGAGAAAAACATGCAAGGGGGAAAGGAGGAATAAATAGAAAATAAAAAGCGACAAACGGAGATAGCAGGAACCTGCAAGAGGGATCAAATTAGGCAGGGAGTGTATGGTGGTAGATTCAAGAGATATCACGTGGAATCGAGTCTACGCAGCTACGCAGCTTTGGTTTCCAACACCCTGACCTTTGATAACACCAGCTGCTGGCTTCTGTGCAAAACGTGGGGCCCCACCACTTATTCTTTCACAAAATAAGCACTGGGTATGTCTATACAAATGTATGTGCTCTATAAGACTTAGATGAGCCATGCAATGAATTTAAAGCCTGTACAACCAATAAGAACCTCCCATGTAGATATTTATTAAGCAACTCCACAATTAAAACAAAAATAATTACCACTTTGTACATATGAAGACAGATAATTACCCTGTTTTTTCCCCCTCAATGATGCAATCGTGCTGGTCTTGTAATGTATACATTTCCTCGATATTGTTATCATTTTCTCCCATAAATCGAACTTTGACCCCACTATGCACGTACGTATACAAACAGCTGACAGCGCTCACCCTAAAACATACAGGCCCTGTTTTACGATAGTTTTGTGTCACCCTAGCACCATGGAAGGAGACGTAAAATGTAGATTCAGATATACCAAGCCATGCAAGGCCACCCTGGCGGCTTGGTAAATCTGGTGTAACGCAAGGCTGCGCAAGTCGCTGCCGTGCATTATACTGCATGGTTGGGGCGTTACATGGTTGGAGCATGGGTATTCCCATGGATCCATTCATGTATTATGATGCATTCCCTGATTTTCTAAAACTGGTAATCCAGAAAACACCTCAGAACTGTACGCCTTCACAACAGAGCTGCAACGAGGAGAAATATCTTTGTTTCTCCTCGTTCTTTCTTCTTTCCAAGTGCGGTGCATTCTGCACAAAAATAATCCTAGCTACAACGCAGGCGCAAGGGTGCCTGGGTTGGCACAAGGCAGCACATTGTGCGCCAACGCAAGGAATGCGCTATGCATTGATAAATATGGCGCAGCAAGTTGTCTTGATGTGTTGCGTATAAGTATGATATATCTGCCCCCTAATGATGTACGCAGCACAAAGATGACGTTCTAAACCACAGAGTCATGCACGTGAAGTCATACTGCGGAACTGCATTCCATTATCTCTCGACACACGTGGCTTCAATGTACACCAATAAAAGGAAAATAATTTATTAGGCAACCTAAGTTCCTTCAAACTTCAGTTCTTACAGCGCGTGATTTTCCATTTAGAATAGGATGATGTCTTTGGGCGCGTTTTCCATGGGCCTCTGCTGCTCCCGCCTCTCGCTGTATCTCGCGTGGTGATAGAGATATATGATCACAATGGTGGCACCGTTCAACAGAATAATGACCAGCAGTAGCCAAAACGAGTATCCATAGCTGTTCTGTTGGCTGAACGTTGTTTCGCCTTTAAAGTTCTTCTTTATCAAACGCTCTGGGAATTTGTTTACCTCTGTGTTGACCGCGCCCAGGATCAGGGCGAGTAGGATGAAGCTACCTAGAAAATGGGGCACACATTAGTGCTCATTCAAAAAGCTCATCACTGTAATATATTGTGCATACATTTTACAGGTATTCAGTGCAATTATTCCACAACTTGGATACAGTACAAACACATGGGGCCCAGGTTAACCCTATACTCTCCATTACCATCCATGGTGTGCAAATGAACATAAAACACATTTATTTACGAAAGGCCTCTGAGGTGGGAGTGGCTTCAAACCGTGCATCACTAGACAGTGAAAGACACGATATTATTTTTGAGTGACGTAGCTCAGTGTTTCAAGTCAATTGAACCGCTTTTTTCCAGTTCGTTGTCATTCTCTATGCAGTTGTTATGTTGGTTATATGTTGTTCTGCCCCTATAAGGGCTCTTCACAGAGCACGGGCCAGGGACGATTGAAAAGTGGGTCAGGGTGGAGGGAAGGAGGTGACATGTTAGAGGGAATCAGAATGAGCTCTGTGGGTTGACGGATGTCTCCCAACACTTTAGCACCACACTGATTGGAGCACTAGTGCATTGTGGGTAGTCGGCCCTCCACCTTGATGTATTGATACAAAGGAAGAGAAGAGGAGGGGAAATGGTGACAGTTGGCGGAGCAAAGTACAGGAGGGAATCGGAGCGTGAATTTGTTAGAAGGTGAGGTGAGTTGTGACAGTGAGAGGAATTAGGGGAAGGCAACACAGAGAGTTACAGCGCGCTGTTAGGAAGCTGGCAGAGTGGACCAGAAAGAGTGCTTTGCAAGGCAGAAGACTGCCCTCTCCCTCTTCACCAGAATGCGAGCCACCTATTTCCTAATGGATACATGTCCTTAAGAAAACATAGTTGAAAAGGGAGATGAAGGGAAGAAGAGCTATAGTAACTCAAAAGTCTTCTTAAAGGGGAGCATCAGGATTAATTGAGCAACGCACCACAAGGTGCTGAACATTTAGCTTTTGCACTTGCCTAGTGTAGGGTGTCCTGGAGGCTAACTTTTCGGATCTCAAAGGTCTTCACCTAGGTTGCCTAAGTGGGTTCCATATTGACGTGTCAAAGCCTTTATCCTGGTGGCCAAATTTGCATGTGCCCACAAATGCTTGTTCACACCCTTTTTGTCTTTATTGTGTACATACTTTCACACCTCTCCATCACAAATGTCCAAACACACACAATGATACTGTCTCAAGCTCATAGTTATAAACTCGGGCACACACATAAAAAGTGAAGGCATCATATTCGTGGCAAAGAGGTCTTAGATTGCACGTAACAATCTGTGTACATGAGTGTGCATCTATATCTACATTGATTCATGCATATTTGTATACGTGTGTGAGTGTGTGCGCGGATTTATGTACAGTTGTTTGTGTCATGTGTGTGATCATTGACAAAAGTTCTCCTCTACTGTAACCCTGATCTTGAAATGAGGCTCATGTCAGTGGCATGTAAAGTCAAATCACTTTAAAATCTGTAGTTCTGTTTTCTTGGGAATTTCTTTTCACAGTTTGTCATAAATATATATGCCAAGAACCACATTCCAAACATGTATACATTCAAACCCAATCCAATTGAGTGAGTATATATTTCAGCATTTTCCTCCTTCTTGTATTCTAAGAACTGATGCGCTTGAATGGCTCACTTTATAGTTTATTTAAATTGTTGAATGCCATGAAACTAATTGTTTTGTGTGCAAGTGCTTTGCCATGTTTTAAAATTGACAAAAAATGAATATACAACATAGGACACATGCTTGCCGACTCAATATAATGTAATCATAGAGCCTGATTCACATCGGGAAGTTACACTTTCAAGTAAGTTATACACTTTTGGATAAGTTTAATAATTTAGAGTAGTTACAAATTCTGACGGTAAGTTGCTACTAAAAAACAGTAGTAAGGCTAGCACTACACATGGCCAACCACTGGTATTGCAATACCCTCCCATAGAAGAGTATTTAAATATTGACTTAAAATAAAACCCTATAGAAAATAATGTTAAATTAATTAAATGATTTACTTTTAAAATAAAGTTTTCTACCTGTACGTCCAGGGCATGCCACATTTTCCCTGCATATGCCCACCATGTGTTGGACATGAGCAAGCAAAACCAGTAATCATTCACTAACCCTTGATTGTGTGGGCCATTGTGTCTGTGGCCAGGTGCCCCTTTGCAGGATGAGCCTCGAGGTCAGAGATTTACACAGGTGAAGCCAACAGAGGCTCAATTGGTGTAAACACAGTGCTTTCCATGACTCTAAATAGAGAGAAGAAACAGTGGGAGCATATTTAGCCCCTATCACCTCCACAACTTCACTTTCAGTGACTTGTGATAGGTGCTTCGATTTATTCACAAGGCAGCGTTAAGCCATTTAACGTGGCTTAGAGCTGCCTTGTAAATAATGCACCCTTTCACGCTGTACTTAGGGTGAAAGGGGAGGGCAATGGGTGTTGCAATGGGCGTTCCACCCCAACGCCCATTGATTTTCACGCTACCTCCTATTTACAAGGGCAATGTAAATAGGATGCATCGTCAAAATTAAGACCAGTGAAAACCTGATCTTAAATAGGTGAAATGAGGAGAAATGCTTTATTACTCATCGTTTTTATTGTTTCCATGTGTCCTGCCTTGTGCAGCACGCATATAAACACCAAATTGCCTATGATTGTTTATATGCAGGAAGGTCCCCCTTCCTCCACATAAACAATCATGTTTAAAAAAATGTGTTTTGCAACTTCTATGTGGGCTGCATTAAGCAGCACATATAGAATTTACAAAACAGCATTTAAAGATTGTTTATGTGCAGGAAGGGAAACCTTTCTGCACATAAACAATCTTCCTCTCAACACAGGCACCCTTGCACTATGGTGCAAGGGTGCCTGCGTTGGTTCTAGGCAGCTAAAGTTGGCACCAGCGCAGAGGGAAACGCAGGGCTGCACCATATTCTAGTAAATATGTTGCAGCCCTGCGTTTCTAAAGTGACCAAGCGTGTCATTAGTCATCTTGGCTTAAAGACACGCTTCGCCACTTTATTGTAAATATGCCCCTAGGTTTGGCAGGACAGGAGCACTGTTGATTTATGGTCGTTCTCCCACTCCACCAACATCTAAATTAAGAAAACAAAGAAGTGATGGGTGAATTACCTGAATTAATCTCAGCCATTTGTAATTCATCTGGACCATGCTTCAATACATAAATTGTTTGCCCAATTTGTCAAATCAGAGTGGAATGAGCAATGTGCAAATCAGTTTTGGTCAGCTTCAATAGTAACAGTCCAGCCAGGACTGTCAAGACAAGTCCCTTCTGAATGGGAGCTCAAGAGCACCTAGACCAGCTTCAACTTATTTGGGTCTTATCAACAGCGTGTAGTTTGAGCCATATGGCACAGCATCCACAGGACCAACATCTAGGCACAGCCCTAGAGGGATGTATTTCAGTACAACGCGATCTTTTAGATCGCGGTACTTGACATCGCAGGTTTTACAATGCAAGTCGTTACAACGACTTGCGTTGGAGGGCGCGGATTTCGGAATTTTTTAATTTTATATTCCAACCCCAGTCCCCGTAACAGTAGGGAAGGTGTTGGACTATAAAATTAAAACATTCCTTATCCCACAGCGCCATCCAGTGCAAGTCGTAGTAACGACTTGCGTTGTAACAGCTGCGGGGAAAAGGTCGTGCGGTGTAAACACCGCGTTGTAAACGACGTTCCCCCCCCTAGAGGGTAACAAAAGCCTTATGGGTGGATTGTTTGACTTAATCTCAGGCTTCCCACAAAGAATGTTTTGTCACTCAAACACTTCTATCTTCAAATTTGAATGCACAGTCCTGAAGCACTTCTCTGCAACTTGTTGTCCAAGTACCAGGAGAACAGTAGACAAGTGTTTTTTATGGAGTGACAAATAGAAACGTAGTACTTCTATTGCTGTCTCACTGAATCTTGTGTACAGTGTGCAGCCTAAAAAAGATGAAAGTACACTCCCGAATCTCGATTTGAAGAAAAATTGTAAATCATGGGGGCAAGTGGACATATCCACCTCAATTTGAGATTTTCTGTTTTTAGTAGACTAACAGAGAACACTTTCTCTACAGAAAATGCCAGATTTCTTATAATAATATATCAAGCTTGATGCACAAACGCTTTAGTGAATCGAACCAGGCATTGCATAGTTAGGCATCTTTAATCTCATGTCTATCATGTTGAAGGCAAACACACTTACCATTTAGGACACTCCATGCGTACACTCCGATTGGTCCAAAAAATGTTTGGTAGGGATTGCTCACACTGTTGTAGCATGTAATCCCAGAGCTCAAAAGAGAACAGAAAAGGCCAGCCACCAGCAACACGATAATCAAAATATGAACAATTTCAGCACTGTCTGTTCCTCTGGCTTCCTTTAAAACTAAAAAAAAAATTGGATTAATATACAATAGGATGATTTTAATTACAAAACAGTGCACCATGGGTTGTCAGGTTATATGCATATCTAGTAAACATTCACCAATCTATCTTTCTTTTTTATTCCAGCACTAGGACCAGAATTGAACTAATGAAAGTAGACCAACTTTAAAAAAAATGTTTAGCTCTTTTCCCACATCTTAAAATTGTAACTCTTAGGTAGCCTCAAAATTGTACTTTACCCCAGTAATTTGCTAGTATTTTCAGTAGAACACTGTTGAGCAAACAAACATTCCTGAGTGGCCATAGTATGGCTAATAATCTCACCAAATACAGTGTCATGATTTCTGACGTACTTCCCAGATTATCAGTTTACTACAATACCTGGGATAGAAGAAGTGACATCAAGCACCCTTTGACCCCACCTGCCCCACCCACAGCCTCGCACCTTTTCTCATATGTTGAGGGGGCTAGGGAATTCCATGGAGGGGAAACTATGGAAGGCAATCACAGTTCTTGCATCCCTGTTTCATTTATTTAACCCTTTGACCTTTAATTCCTTTGTCTGTGTAAATAACCCATTAAACGAACACTAGACGGTTCAATGCTAAGATTTCCAAATTACAAGGCACTGACAGCAGTAGGTACCCCTTTTCATTCCCAACTGATGCTTATAGCAATATGTGTGAATTTCTGCATTCATTCGTCTTAAATACTGTAGCATACCTGCAGTAGCTCCTGGCGAGCTGTTCGGTCATAAACGCAATAACTCTTATAGCCATCAGAGCATGTGACACCTTATCAATCCATTCTCAAAACTGGTGAATTAATAGTATTTCACACCTTGCAGATCTGCATATATTCTCTATATAAATATTGTAAATTACTACATTAAGGCCAGTTGTTAACACAATTTTAAAATTAAGCTACATTACTTAGCTAACATATTTATCTATATTTATGTCAAAATTAACTTCCGTAGTAAACCATACATCTCACAGTATTGTATTGAGACCGAAATCACATTTATATAGAATTGACCACCCTTGACCAAGTACTGAAGCACTTTACATTGGGTAGATCGCTAGCCAGGAGTCGAAGTTAATGTTAAATCTATTGTTTAATGGGATTAGTATGGTGCTCTGAAAAGCCACAATTTGATGGATTGGCTCATGTTTCTTTGTGGCACATTAATGACTTAAGTGTGAGGATAAGAGAGGGCCATGTGGGAAGCAAATGGTTGAGGGAATTCATTGATTTTGTTAGGTTGCAGGGATATGGTTTCAAACAAAGAAAGATTAAGATAGGCATTTAATTTAGGATTCTGTTGATACCCGTAGCCCCAATTTTCTTTTCCTAGGTCCTTTAACAGCATATAGACTATATTCCATATTAAAAATACTAAACAGCTTGGCGCGCCACATTTCGAAAGAAGGAACCTCTTATTGTAGCCAAAAGGACGCTATTGATATCCGTGCCACCGCCGTAGCCATACAAATGAAGTAATGGCCTTTATACATTGGTTTCCCCTGACGCACATTCTTCCCCAATCCCTAACAGCATCATAGGTGGAGAAATTTTAACAGGGGGCCCCCGTGATCTCTGACAAAAATCTCTCTATGCATCCTATCAAAGAGTTTTAGCAGTACAAGCATAAAAACATGAAGAATAAATGCACTATCTGCTCCGCGCCTAAAGCATTTTCCATCATGCTGGCCCCTCCACTTCATCATCTTGGCAGGAGTATCTAC
Source organism: Lissotriton vulgaris (assembly GCF_964263255.1). Classification (NCBI taxonomy): domain Eukaryota; kingdom Metazoa; phylum Chordata; class Amphibia; order Caudata; family Salamandridae; genus Lissotriton; species Lissotriton vulgaris. Next base: position 970,740,129 of record NC_141693.1, on the reverse strand, counting down.
AGATTAAGGAGCATTTTATAATGTTGACTTTTTAAATTAGCTGGCATTAGAATCCTCTCAGACAAATCAATCGATTTCACCAATGAGATAGCGGGGTTTCCCAGCCAGATTTGGGGGTCCTTGAGAGAGTGTATGGCAGGATAGTGTTATGGCCAAATGAAATTTGTTATGTTTTAAGCTATTTTGATGTAATGTTATATCATGTAGGACCATGTCTTCTGTTATTGTTTGTAATAATCAGTGATGGATGACTTTTGTATCTTGCTGCTGTGGATTTCAATTAAAACATTTGTTTTTTTAAAAGGATAGTGTTGATACCCAAGATGCATTTAGACAGGAAAAGAAGAGAAGGAGCAATGCATTCAAAATAAAGAAGGGGGCGGCAGGATTAAAAGTATTCTGTAGCTAAAAACCTGCAGAAAGAAACAATTTAAAAAATCTGCTGTAAAGGGATGTGGATTTTAACAGTCTTTCTAGAGATGCTTTATAACTTTCAAATAGATTGAAGATACTTGATTCACTGCAAAAAACAAACCCAGTGCTTTTTGAGACACTATTTATGAGCGACCGTCAAGCAGTGCATTACTGCCAAGGCTTGACCCACAACCTTGTTCCTTTGGGTTTCCTGAGCATGGTATGTAGGCACCAGACATGTGTGAGTGTTTTAATGGTTCCAGGGTATCCACAGATGATAAAATAGGTGCAGGGCAATTTAAACATTTGAAAAACAACACAGGTCACAGGTATTATTCCCGGGCTGCAGGGGAACCAATGTCGTAGTAGACCTTTGGTAGCCCATGGCGGTCCCCATGTTTGCCACCCACGGCAGCCGAATTTAAGAGCGGTGGAAGGGGTGCTGGCGATTCCTGAGTTTGTCGCCCCGTGACAGCCACAGGTAACAAGGGGGAGGCCGCCACCCCAACCCCTCCCGCCTGGGCATACTGCCCCCCCCCCTTGCTACACCCCAGAGGGGAGCTAACCACAACCATATTTCCTTTCCATCTGCACATTCTAATGTTTGTTTTGCTAAGTGTGAGATCTCCTTCACCCTGATTTGCTGGCCAGGTCAAAGAGCTGACCAAGATGCCAGAATGTAAGCATTTTGTACCCAAAACATAGTCGTTTCCTTCAGTCTTCCTCACAAGGAATATATCCATCATGAGGATTGATCCTAATTTGTGTTCCCCTACATCTTCTTGGTATAGGTGTATCAGACATGTATTTTCATTCCATGGTTTTGAGCAGTGATCCACACACTAGGCACCTGGAAATGCTGTTGATGAGGGAGAATACATGATGGATGTATCCAGTATTATTCACAGGAATCAGCCAGTACCAAAGACCCCAGACATTCCTGAAAACTAGAGACACAAGTGAATCTATGGCGAGGTATATGACTCTCAGTAAGTTGTATTACCCAGAATCCCCCACAAATGTCAAAGTATGGGAGAAACAACACACAATTTCATCAATGTTCTGTAACACTTCATTACCTCATATCTTTTTATGGGTCCATTGTGCAGGACAGGTATAGCCCAAAAAATGTGACCTTGTGTAGTTCACTTTTTTATAATCAATGTTTAATTTATGCAGGGAATTCTGGGTAATAAACAGGGGTGGTGTCCACTTTCCCAAACTATCCAAGACTCCTCCAGGTGTCCAGTGCTAGAAATGAGAAGGTTTGGTTAGTTGCCCTAGGTGTCAGACAACCCCAGGCCCATACCTGTGTGTGTCTGTTTGGATTTTTTCTTAGGGTAACAGAAAATCTAAACAGCATCAGATTCCTCACTGGGTCACAGATTTGTGTGGCAGTGTATCGGCAAGGAGCCAGAGGGTGTTTGTATTTTTTGTTAGGCTAAGAAAAAAGCCAGTGTCCAGCTCCTTCCAAGGCCTCAAATGTTTGTGTATTTACACTGTTACCAGGCATGATTTTTTTCTTAGGCTCAGAAAATAGCCAAAAGAGCATCTAACTCATTGCTTAAGCACAGACATTTTATGCATGTGCCCAAGCAAGGAACAGATACTCTATGGATTGTCTCTTAGCCTAAGGAAAAATAGAAACAGCATCAGGGTCCTCACTTGGCAAAACATTATTTGAAATTAGGCTACAAGGGAAATTCCACATTAGCCTTCTAGTCCCTTAATTGAAATACTATGAAATCAGGTTCTTTCGTGTTCGCTGCCAAATTTGCTATTTAAATATCTAGTTTTCTTGGTAAAAGACAGGATGTAAATCTAACCCCTGCAAAGTTCAACACTGTCTTGGATTTAGCTTATGTTGGAGTAAGAATAGTACATCTTCTCTCCAAAGCTACAGCAGAACAGGTTAAAGTTTTAAAAAGTGCGTCAGGCCCATCTACGGAATTAAACTTAGCATACGACATCAAGATAAGGAGTAGCCAGTCTGGTTTGCGAACATGTGAGGCGTTTAGGAAAGTCCCAGAGTTAGTAGATGATTGGAGCTGGCTTCCAGGAATATTAACAAATGCAAATCCTGAAAAGAAGGATTGATGCCGATCAAATCCTTTGAATCTTTGTTCCTGGGACACTAATGGTTTAAAACCATTAATTGAGGATCAATATGTAATAGATTTCTTGAAGGCTTTTAGTATATTAATGTTTCAAGAAACCTGGAACACATGCAGTGAACCCTTTATTGGTTACTTTGAATACTGTAATGTTGCAACACGTGAAGCTAAGTCAGGTCGCCCATGTGGTGGTCTTTCTATATATGTTTCTTTAAATCTTAAAGTAGATCACTTTGAAATTGACCTTCAGGTAAAATGGCTACAGTGTGTTAAATTAATAGCTGGTCATTCCATTATTTTATTAAATGCGTATTTAAGTTGTAAAAAGAAGGTTAGACCCACACAAATCACTCAGTTATGGGGAATGGTAAAAACGTTATATTTTGGTCATTTGGACTCAGTATTTATTATCTCAGGTGATTTTAACATGCACTTTGTTGCTTTTAAAAAGCAGACACTTGACTTAAAACGTTTAGCTCAATGGACAGATTATGAGTTATAAAATACAATTTAAAGATTATGCATGACCCGCATAATATCCCGACTTTTAACAAAGCAGGTAGTTCTTCTGCAATAGATTATACTATAATGTCTGAGAAATTATATAATTTAGTAAAAAGCTATCAGAGAGTCTCAAGGATGGAAAGTGATCACAATCCACAAGTGATTCTCTTTGATCTAGCTCTAGACTATCTGCCAGAAACTAGGACTCTGGTAAAAGACCCAACAGCTTTTAATCTTAAAAGGTTAACATGGAATGAAAAAACTGAGGAAAATATTTTGGGAGTCCTTGCCTGTTTAATACAGGATGTGCAGTCTGCTCACGGTGAAGGGAATTCCATGGTTGATTTATGGTCACATTTGTGTGACGAATTGTTGGGTACATTTGCTAGGGATGAGCCCTCTAAAGGTATAACGCTGAACCATAGGAAACCAGGGTGGTATTCTTCCCACCTACTATATCAAAAAAGAAAGCTTAATAAAGCAAAAAGGTTACTGCACAGGAATAAAAACAGGCTATCACTTTTTATTATATCACTTAAAATTAGAGCTATCAGAGAGTCTCAAGGATGGAAAGTGATCACAATCCACAAGTGATTCTCTTTGATCTAGCTCTAGACTATCTGCCAGAAACCAGGACTCTGGTAAAAGACCCAACACTTTTAATCTTAAAAGGTTAACATGGAATGAAAAAACTGACGAAAATATTTTGGGAGTCCTTGCCTGTTTAATACAGGATGTGCAGTCTGCTCACGGTGAAGGGAATTCCATGGTTGATTTATGGTCACATTTGTGTGACGAATTGTTGGGTAAATTTGCTAGGGATGAGCCCTCTAAAGGTATAACGCTGAACCATAGGAAACCAGGGTGGTATTCTTCCCACCTACTATATCAAAAAAGAAAGCTTAATAAAGCAAAAAGGTTACTGCACAGGAATAAAAACAGGCTATCACTTTTTATTATATCACTTAAAATTAGAGCTATCAGAGAGTCCCAAGGATGGAAAGTGATCACAATCCACAAGTGATTCTCTTTGATCTAGCTCTAGACTATCTGCCAGAAACTAGGACTCTGGTAAAAGACCCAACAGCTTTTAATCTTAAAAGGTTAACATGGAATGAAAAAATTGAGGAAAATATTTTGGGAGTCCTTGCCTGTTTAATACAGGATGTGCAGTCTGCTCACGGTGAAGGGAATTCCATGGTTGATTTATGGTCACATTTGTGTGACGAATTGTTGGGTAAATTTGCTAGGGATGAGCCCTCTAAAGGTATAACGCTGAACCATAGGAAACCAGGGTGGTATTCTTCCCACCTACTATATCAAAAAAGAAAGCTTAATAAAGCAAAAAGGTTACTGCACAGGAATAAAAACAGGCTATCACTTTTTATTATATCACTTAAAATTAGAGAGTTAAAACAGGGATATAAGAGGGAAGTTTGGAGAGCAAAGCAAGCTTATTATGAATCAACATGGGCAAAGATACATCATGCTTGTAAATCCAAAGATCTACGGCTGTTTTTGAGCATCATTAACAACATCGAGAATGGTAATATTAGAAGCAATAGTGCTAATGTAGATGAAGTATGTTGGGTGAACTTTTTTAATCAAAAAATTGATACCCAATGTCCAGATTATGACAAGTGTAATAGTAATAGTACTACTGACATGCATAAAACAATAAATAGAGGGAGGCCGGATTGTATCCCTCCTCCTCAATGTAGTGTGGATATTGAGCCCTGGTCACTCGATAAAGTAAAGAAAAGCGATAAATAGGATTAGATCCAACGGAGCACCAGCTCTAAATGGTATTCCAAATGCAATATTTAAAGCTAAATTAAGTAATTGGCTGGAGTTATTAATGCTTTTGTTTAATGAGGTACTTAAATCAGGCCTTATTCCGTTATCGTGGCATGGAAGTATGATACAACCAATGTATAAATGTGGCCCCCAGGATAATCCGGCTAATTATCGTTTAATCACACTCACAGACGTGGATGCAAAATTATTTGCAAGTGGCCTGTTGGATGAGTTAGAGGCTTGGGCGACAAAAGAGGAGCTGATTCCTAACTTTCAAACTGGGTTTAGAAAGGGTGAATCAACCAATACCAATTTGATTTTATTAACACTATTAGGTGAGAGAGCCAAAACTCGAATGCAAAGATTATATGTTTGTTTTATTGATTTAAAAGCCGCTTTTGATTCTGTGCCGCGAAAAACTCTCTGGTGCAAGATAAGGAATTGGGGTATACCGGAAACTCTATTAAAAATGATTATACTTTTATACTCCGACACCTGGGTGCAGATCAAAATTAGCGATGGAAAACATATGACCCGTCGTTTGGCTACTAATGTAGGAATGAAACAAGGCTGTGTCTTGGCTCCTTGCCTTTTTAATCTTTTTATGGCAGATTTGCCAGCTCATTTTACAAATATTAATTCGCATTCGCCTCTGATCTATGGTCAAGAGATTAAATATCTGCAATATGCAGACAATGCCATTTTAATGAGCCAAACAGTTATAGGGTTAAAAAGGTTAATTGATTCTTTTAATTGTTATGTCATACAAAATGGACTAACAATTAATATAAAAAAAGACAAAAATAATGACTATGGGAAAAGGGAAACCGAGGATTAAAGAGTGGAATGTCAACGGCCTGGTAATTGAAAATTTAAAATCATATAAATATCTTGGGATTACTTTTGATGACGAACTGATATTTACACAGCATTTTAATAATCTTGAAGCCAGGGCTTGCTCTCTCGCATTTGCTTTTAGAAAATTAAGAGACAAATTATCATGCCCTAACTATGAAAATCTAACGAAGGTGATGAGAGCAAAGTTAATTCCATCTTTGGACTATTGCTCAATCATCTTTAGAGGCAAAGGCGCGAAATTGCTTGACGATATAGAAATTAGAACATATAAAACAGTTTTTAAGATCCCTAAATATATCAGTCGTGCAAACATAAGACTGGAATTTGGACTGAAGAATCAATTTCTGGCGCGTCAATCAACATTTTTGAAGTCATTATTATCATTAGTCCGTTCGGATGAAGAATCTTTAGCAAAACTGTGTTAGCTCGAAATTTCAGAAGGTGAATATTCGAAAAATTGGCAACTGTACTTAAATGAATGCTTATGTAATTTTGATTGCCCTAAATTAGAAGAGGAAATGAGGAGTAGAATAGTTTTTAAGAAAGAAATGAATCAAATGGCCGCATTACTAACGACTATAGAGGATAAGGAGGACTTAAGGAAAAAAAATGTTTTTGGTCAATTGCTAATTCTTTTGGTAGGTTGTCGCCCCAACCCTATCTGTCAGATTATCTAAGACCTTTGCTTAAGAATAAATTGATGTCCTTGAGGTTGGGAAGATATCCGTCAAAGGATGGAATTCCAAAATGGGAGAATCAATGGTCATCGAGTATTTGCAGTCTTTGTGGGCTAAGGGAGGAAACAATAATGCATATAGTAACTTTATGCCCAGCATTGGCAGACGCTCAGAAGTCTATCCTAAAACCAATTTTTAATGAACTAGGAGTTAGAACATGTAGGCAAGCAAATATTACCTGTTTGAGTGGGGTCAATATTAAACTTATTTATCTTTTTGTTAAGTTCATCATTATCGCAGAAAAGAAATTCAAAAGAGTTGATGGAGTAAGTAAATGGATTTCGAGATAAAATATCTAAGGAATATAACTGAAGAATTGTCTGAAGCAAAGTGTTATTCCAGCTTAAGGGACTATTAGTACAATCTAATCTAGTGATGCACATTGCACTTTATTATCGCTTGTAAATGGAAAACAGCTAAACATTTGTATTTATAATTCCCACTGCTAACACATGTCACTTTAGTTAAATGCTGCTATAATAGTATTTTGCTGCTAGTATAAGGCATTTTAGCAAGTATAATGCATTTTAATTATTTTTTTGTAATGTTTTAATATTTTTATGGAAATTTTATTTATCATCTCATTACTGGTGGATCATTTTAAGGATGTTTATAGTTTTGTGTATATTTGTTTGCATGTTATTTTATTGGTTCTTTTCTTTTGTTTGTAATGATTTTAACTAATCAACAAATACATTCTACTACTACTACTAGTATTACTACTACAGAGGAGTAAGTAGGATACAGTGTAGTAAACTGTAACACAGTGGTGGAGTGTTATGCTGTACAGTAAAGTGATGTGGAGTGGAGTAGAGTGGCATGGCACCTCATAGAATGTAGCAAAGTGTCATAGTATTGAGTGCTGGGTGGTACAGTGGAGTGGAGTGGTGTGTCACAAAGTGTTGTAAAGTGTTGTTTAGCACTGTACAGCCAATTAGCATAGTGGAGTAGAGTGTTGTACAGTGGAGTGGCATACAGTACAGTGTTGTAGAGTGTGGTGTACTAAAGTGGTATAGAGTGTTGTAGAGTTGAGTGGCAAAGAGTTGCATAGAGTAGAGTGGAGTAAAGTTGAGCAGTGGAGTACATTGGAGTAGAGTGGAGTAGTATGTTATACAGTACAGTGGAGTAAGGTGTGATGAATTCGCATAGAGGTGGCTATGTAGTGTGCCTTAGAGTGGAGTTGAGTGACGTGGAATGGAGTAAAGTTGAGTAGAGTGTCCTACAGTGGCATAAAGTGGAGTGGAGTGATGTAAAGGGAATTGTAAGGGCATACGGTTTAGTACAGTGTCGTACAGTGGCATAGAGTGCAGTTTTATAGAGTGTTTTAGAGTGGAGTGGTGCACATTGGAATGTGATACACTGGTGTAGAGTGGAGTAAACTGCCATACAGTGGAGTTATGTAAATGTACAGGAATTTATATAGCGCAAATCACCGAGCGGTTTCTAAGCGCTTGCTTAGGGAACCCATCCTGGTATTCCCCTGTGAGATAACCCCGGCAGGGTATCCGCAAGGTGAAAGCCAGGCATTCCGCCGCGAGGGGCCGTTGTGGAGATTAAGCAAGCTATTGCCCAGAGTCGCAGAGTGTGAACCCGTGAATCGAGTAGGCACCGGAGCGAGAATTGTCAAGTCCATGGACATTTTAGGAGTCAAGACCCCGCCGAGCCGGGAATTGAAACCTGGTCCCGGGCTGACCTCTGCTTCCAGGTCTACCTCCTCTAACCAGTGAGCCACAATTCTCCTATGAAATAAAGTAGCACAGAGTTGACTAAACTAACAGATAGTGGAGTGGAGTCTTGTATACTACAAAGCTGTTGAGTAAAGTACAGTGTAGTAGTGTAGCATAGAGTGGAGTAAAGTGTTATAGGGTGGCGTGGTATGTTATACAGTGGAGTGATATGCTGTATCGTAGAGTGTGGAAAACTTGTAGAATGGAGTAGAGTTGAGTGGCAGGGAGTGGAATACAGTATTGTAGAGTGGAGTGAGCTAGAGTAGAGTACAAAATGGTATAGGGGAGTGGCATAGAGTGTTGTAAAGTGGAGTGGCATACAGTGCTGTTGGGTGAAGAGGAGCAGTGGAGTAGAGCTGAGGAGAGTGCAGCATGTTATAGAGAAGAATGAAGTAAACTGCAGTGGAGTGGCATTGAGGGAGATGCCTAGAGTGTCAATGAGTGGAGTACAGTGTAATAGAGTGACATACAGTGGACTACAGTGTTGTATAGGGACAGATTGGATATAGTTTTCTGTAGGGGAGTAGTATAGAGTATAGTACAGGTCGGAAGAGTGAAGGGGCATAGAGTGTTGTACAGTGGAGTAGAGGTTCGTAGAGGGGAGTTGACTCAATTGGCATAGACTGGAGTGGCATAGAGTGCAGTGTCAAACAGTGTTGTGTCATAGAGTGTCGTATCATGCAGTATTGCGATGTACAGTGTCATGGAGACGACTGTTGTGGTGTATAGTGAAGTGTTGTAGAGTGGAGTGATGTCCAGTCAAGTGACACATAGTGGAATAGCATAGAGTGGAGTGGCATATAGGGGAGTAGAGTAGAGCGGAATAGCATAAAGTGGAGAAGCATATAGCGGAGCGGCATATAGTGAATTGTCCTAAACTGGAGTGGTGTACAGTGGAGTGGAATAAAGTGGAATAGCATACAGTGGCGTGGGGTGCAATTTGCTATCACACAGAGGAGTGCCCTACAGTGGAACAGCGTACAGTTAAGTGGCGTATAGTGGGCTGGCATAGAGTGGAATAGCATAGATTGGAGTGACGTCCAGTGCAGGAGAGTAGAATAGTGTAGATTAAAGTAGCATTCAGGAGTGGTGTCCAGTTTAGTGGCGTAGACTGAAGTGGCATAGACTGGGTTTTCATACAGTAGAGTGGCACAGAGTAGAGTGGCGTAGAGTGGAGTGGGTTAGAGTAGAGTGGAGTGGCATAGCGTGGAGTGCGTACAGTGGAATAGCATGTAGTAGAGTAGTGTTCAGTGAGGTGGAGTAGCATAGAGTAGAATAGCATAGAGTGGAGTGGTGTAGAGTGGTGTTGCATACAATGGCAGGGCTCTTTGTTCCGCCAACAAAAATCTGCTGACCGTCCCCCGAGTCTTCAAGGCCAGATGGGGTGGAAGGGCCTTCCGTTCCCTCGCACCCATACTGTGGAACAGCTCCCTGACGTCCTCAAGGGTCTTGCTTCTCATGCCCTCGTCCGCAAAGCACTTAAGACCTGGCTCTTCCGAGAAGCCTACCTGTGATCTGCCCACCTCTGCTCAAACAGTTGTACCATCTTTTAGCGCCTTGATGCCTATGGGTTTAGTTGCGCTTTAAAAATTCATAATTCATTCATTCAATAGTGTAAACTGGAGTGGGGTAGAGTGGCATGGCATAGAGTGGAGTGGTGTCCAGTGGAGTAGCTTATAGTGGAATAGTGAAGAGTGGAGTGACATACAGTTGAGTACCAGAGAGTGGAATAGCATAGAGTGGAGACGTGTACAGTAGAGAGGCATATAGTTGGGTCTCCTTGATTGGAGTGGCGAACAGTGGAGTGGGGTAAAGTGGAAAAGCATACAGTGAAATGTGGTACAGTGGACTATCGTAAAGAAGAGTGCCATACAGTGGAATAGCGTACAGCAGAGTGGTGTAGAGTGGGGCAGCATACAGTGGAATTGCATAGATTGGAGTGGCATACAGTGCAGTGATGTAAAGTGGAATAGCACAGAGTAGAGTAGCATACAGTGCAGTGGCATCCAGTGTAGTGGAGTAGAGTGGAGTGGCATGGAGCGGAGTGGGATAGTACCCCCAGCATGACCCTAAACCTTAAAACTCGACCCCCTACACTACACAAACACCGCTGCATTACAACTAAAACACTACCACCAGCATGACCCCCTACACTACACAAACACCACTGCACTACCCTAAACCCTAAAACACTACCCCCCAGCATGGCCCTTTCACTATTTAAACACAACTGCACTACCCTAAACCCTAAAACACTACCCCAGCACGACCCCCTTCAATACCCCAACACAACTGCACCACCCTAAACCCAAAAACACTGCCCCCAGAATGACCCCTGCTCTACACAAACACCACTGCATGACCCTAAACCTTAAAACTCGACCCTCTACACTACACAAACACCACTGCATTACAACTAAAACACTACCACCAGCATGACCCCCTACACTACTCAAACACCAATGCACTACCCTAAACCCTAAAACACTACCCCAGCACGACCACCTATACTACCCATACACCACTTCACTACCCTAAACCCTAAAACACTACCCCCAGCACACCCCCCTACACTACTGCACTACCCTAAACCCTAAAACCCTACCCCCAGCACGACCCCTTACACTACCCAAACACCACTGTACTACCCTAAACCCTACAACCTACCCCCAGCATGACCCCCTTCACTACCCAAACACCACTGCACTACCCTAAACCCTAGAAAAGAAACCCCCACCCCATGCTCAATCCCCCTTACCTCTCACTCCTCATGGTTCCTCTCTCCTCGTGGTTCCTGCTTCACGTCCTCTCTGAGGGGCGGTGCAAGTCATTGTGAGGAAACAGAACAGCCTTTGTTTCCTTACAACGACGTGGATCGTCTACATATTTTTTAGAACGTATGGTCATTCACCATAATACCTTTACAACAAAATTTGTTGTAAAGGCATGTGTGGTAAATGATCATGCGTTCTAAAAAAATGCGTAGTAATGACTTTGCGATGTACAAAACATGCATGGTATCGCAAAGTAAAAAAGTTGTTGTAACGCCGGTTTATCAATCGAAGCTGGCCCCTGTTCTTCAGTTAGATGTTTATTTGATCAATTAGGAGGAAGGAATGTGTTTTTTTTACCGAAAAGTGCATTCAGGGGCTGTTGTATTGTGAAAGTGTCCGCTTGGCCTGGTTTCACTTCCGGTGAGAAAGTGGAAGAGTCTGTTTGGATCTAAAAGAGTTCTGTTGTTGGACGGGGCCGGCGCGGCACGTCATCAGAAAACATAGCTAATGGAAAGTGTCCTCCCTGAAGTGTGGAGCAGTGCCATGAGAGGTCAACGAGTGTGCGTCCCACCGCAGTATGACCGTACCGCTTGACCCATGTGCCGCCTCCAAGGGTACGGGAGACAGAATCAGCATTGCAGGTCCTCTTGAAGACCGTTGTAGCGCTAATTCTACATTTTGGTACTAGGGCATTTTAACTTTGTTGTTCCTGCCAGATATAAAGAGAAGATCCTGTGTTATTCAGTTCCCTCGTTACCTTTTTTGTGGGTTGTGGTGCTTGTCACGACTGGGCACCCCACCTTGTGTGCCATCTGCAGGGCCTCTGCCCTCGGATCACTGGTTTCGATTTCTGTAGTGGCAACATAAACAGTTGCTCCCAAAGAACTAGCCTGAACAATTAGGTGAATATCCCCTGCACCAGCATTCCATGGAAATTCTTTCCTAGCTCTCCCACGTCGACGAGGACATCATAATAGCACGGCTCCGCTCGCGACACCGTATGACATAATCGGAGCCATAAGAAGACCTCGTCGGCGTGCTGACGTCAGTTCCACCCATTTTTTCCGTGCCACCAAGGTAAACAGGTGGACCGAGACATTTTCATATGTATACATAGTATAATAAATATATATATATTCACTAAAAAAAACATAGTTTTCAGGCATGTTATAGTTAGAAATTAGCATTTTAAAAACTTTGAAAATTCACTGAAAAACCATAGGTTTCAGGGGCATTATAGTTAGTTGGACATTTCACTCGTACAAAACCATAGAAATTCCCCCATTATAGTTAGTTCAGCTAACTATAACTCACGCGCCCGCAATGCACTGCTGATGACGTCACATATTACATGGTCAGTGACATCACTCATGACATCAATGATGGCATCTCAAATGACATCACTGATGAGGTCATACTGTGAATGTGTGTTTTTCTGAAAATTAAATATGTTTTATATATGTATATCTAATGGTCGATGGAAGAATAAATGGGTATATAAGTGCCTAAATGGATGATTTTGTTTGTAAAATTGATTGTATAACTGACTGACTAAGTGTATCCTAGTGAATACATGGGTTAGTGAGTAATGTTCAAATATGTAAATATCTGTATCAGTCTCCCACTTTGTGTATAAGTAGCTGCATGGGTTGGTGAGTAGCTACATGAGTGTCTATATGGGTTATTAGTTGGTTTTTTGAGTATCAGTATGAGTGTCTGAGTGTCTGTATGGTTCGGTGGGGGGTATTACTTAGTGCATAGATGCATGAATGAGAGACTCACTGTTTGTATGTGTTGAAGACAGCATGTGTGCAGGACTGTATAGGTGTGTATGGGTGTGTTAGTGAGTGAATGACTATCTCAATGGTGTCTTTATAAGTAACTATATATGTTTTAAACTCGTATATGTGAGTATTTGTGTATATAAGTGAGTGTATGTGAGAGTGAGAGATAGGAAGAGTTCCTGTACAAATAAGTAGGTGTTTCTAGAAGTGATTGTTTAACAGAGTAAGTATGTGTAAGTTTCTGTAGAAGTAAGTGTGGTAGTGTGTGTATAACTGTATATGCAAGTAAATGGATGTTTGATACTTTGTTTGCATGTGTGACTATGTGTGTCAGTAACTCTATGGATGAGTGACAGTGTGTAACATGATGTATAGGTGTATAGGTTAGTGAGTAATGTTCAAATATGTAAATATCTGTATCAGTCTCCCACTTTGTGTATAAGTAGCTGCATGGGTTGGTGAGTAGCTACATGAGTGTCTATATGGGTTATTAGTTGGTTTTTTGAGTATCAGTATGAGTGTCTGTATGGTTCGGTGGGGGGTATTACCCCCTCATGGGTCCTCCCCGTCCCAGACCTAACAACGTGAGGCAGTCCTGCCTCCACCCAGCCAATCACAACGCCAGTATTTCAATAATACATAAGCCCCGCCCACCTACCGCCATGCCTGTTTTTTTTCTGCTCCGACGGCTGTCGGAACGCTGGTGCTCCCGGTTCCGGTCCCTGGATCCAGTTTCCTTTGGTGGCGGTTCCGTGAGTTTTTTCTTGTGTGTTTTATTTAAAACTGTTGTATTTCTTGTAATGCACGGCTCGGCCGGTCCGGTTTTCCGGTCGGCCGTGCTCCTGTTCTGGGGTCAGGTATGCTCCCCGCTCATGTGCTGGGCTGGGGCGGGGAGTTTTATTGGTATCCTGGCCTCGGGTCGTTCCGGCGCTGCTGCACTATCGCAGCGTCTGGCCCCCGCGGCCATTCTCTTTTTGACCTGTGGCTGTAGGTGGAGACATCAGGGCTGCCCTCCTTTTATTACATACTCCTACGCACCTTTGTGTGATTAGTTGATTGGGGGCAGTATTTATTGGAGGTTGCTGGGCACTTCCTGTGTTGTGGTGATTTCCTGTTTGGTAACTTCTGGGTTTTGTCACCATGAGTGTGGGTCCTTCTTCTCCTGTGCCGGCTAAGGCTGTTTCCAAGCAGCATAATATTCAGGATCTGCTGGAGGACGACGTCTTGCAGATTTCTAGGGCTGATTTAAGGGACTTGATTGATTCTGCGGTCCAGTCTGCGCTGCTGGAGCCTGCGGCTAAGCGGGCTAAGGATGATGAGGAAGAACTGGACAATTCCCCTAAGGGAAAGTACATCCAGGGCAAGGTTTTTTCGGACATGCTGGTGCATATTCGAGAGGTGCTTGGGTTTGACCCTAAATCCCTGTCTGAAGATGGATTTTACGCTCAGTATAGTTCCTCTGTGGTGGATGACCTCCCCTTCCATGATGTCCTGAAGGATATCCTCACTAAGGAGTGGCTGGAGGTGGATAAGCAGGGTATTCCACGATTCCTGGGGAAGCGATATCGCCTGGCGGACTTTGATTCCCAGTTTCCTGCGATTCCGAAGGTTAATTCTCTTTTGTCTTCTATGGCTTCCTCCTCTTCCTCTTTGTCTTCGGAGGAGGCTTCCCTGTCTGGCGCAATTCCTGTCGGATGTCACTTTTGATTCCTTGTGGGCTTTCTCCTCGGCTGCTGGGGCGGCGGTGGCTGGGAGGAGGTCTCTGTGGACAAAGCCATGGCGTCTTGATGCTGCTCAGAAGTCTTTGGTCCATAAACTGCCTTTTGAGGGTCCTCGTCTCTTTGGGGATGCCTTGAATTCGATGGTGCAGCGCTCTGCGGAGGAGAGGAAGTTGTTGAAGCCTTTTCAGCCTGCTCCTAAGAAAAAGTCTTTTTTCCAGAAGCAGGGGTTTCAAGGGGTTTTGTCCTCTCAGCCCTTTCGTGGTCGGGCCCGTGGTCGGGGGGCCGCGTTCCAGTATAAATCCCGGCCTCAGCAGCAACAGCAGCAGCAGCTGCCACAGCCTCCCTCTGGTGCTGGACAAAAGTGACTATGCTTCTGTGGGGGCTCGTCTCCATTTGTTTCTGGACCGTTGGTCAGCTCTGATCTCCGATCAATGGGTCTTGGATATCATCAGGTGGGGTTACCGGATTCCCTTCCGAGGCCCTCCCCCTCTGGATTGTCTTCTGGTTACCCCGTTGTCAAGAGACCCCGTGCGGCGGTCTGCCATGTTGTCCGGCGTCGCCATGCTGTTCCGGAAAGGGGCCTTGGTGCCGGTTCCGGTGGAGGAAGTGGGCCTGGGGTTCTATTCCCATCTGTTTCTGGTTCCGAAACCCGATGGTTCCTTCCGCCCCATATTGAATCTCCGTTCCCTGAACAAGTTGGTGCGGTTGGATCATTTTCGGATGGTCACATTGCAGTCCGTCATTCCCCTCATCCAGGAGGGAGATTTTTTGGCTTCCCTGGACTTGGAGGACGCCTATTTTCATGTTCCGGTCCATCCTGCCAGTCAGCGGTTCCTGAGGTTTGTGGTCCAGGGGATGCATTTCCAGTTTCGGGTTCTGCCATTCGGCCTCTCCACTGCTCCCAGGACTTTTACCAAGGTATTGGCTCCTGCTGTGGGGGTTTTGCAACATCGGGGTTTCTCCGTGTTTCCCTATATTGATGATTGTTTGGTCTCTGCTTCCTCCTTCCCTCAGGCTCTTCTGGCGGTGGAGGCTACATTGTCCCTGTTCAAGGAGCTGGGGTTCAAGGTGAATTTGGCCAAGTCTCATCTGGTTCCTGTTCAGAGACTTCAGTTCATCGGGGGTCTGTTCGACACCTCTCTAGGGGCGGTGTTTCTCCCTCCTGTTCGGATCCTTTCCTTACAGACTCTGCTGCGGGATCTGTTGAGTCGTCCCTCTGCCCCGGCTCGTGTTTGGTTGCGGGTCCAGGGGTTGATGGCTGCGACCACTGCTGTGGTTCCTTGGGCTCGCCTCCATCTCAAGCCCTTGGTGACTCATCTGTTGGCTCGGTGGGACCCCTCCCGGGCGGATTACGAGACTCTGATTCCTCTCTCTCCTACTCTGATTCTGGACTTGGACTGGTGGCTTTGCACTCCCAACCTGGAGAAGGGGGTGCGGTTTTGTCTTCCTCCTCCCCTTTTGTTGACAACGGATGCCAGTCTTTGGGGTTGGGGGGCCACTTTGGGGTCCTTGGAAGCCAAGGGTCGGTGGTCTCAGGGTACCTGCACCCGTTCCTCGAACTGGCGGGAGTTGGCGGCAGTCTGGGAGGCGGTGCAGTTCTTTCAGGTTCATCTCCTGGGGACGAATCTGTTGGTTCGTACCGACAACCAGGTGGCACGTTGTTACTTGAACCGCCAGGGGGGGACCAGGTGCGCGTCTCTGAACATGTTGGCCTCCATGATTTGTGCTTGGGCGGAATCTCATCTGTTGGCCTTGAGGGCGGTGTACATTCCGGGACGGTTGAATTTTCATGCGGACGCTTTGAGCCGCGACCTTCCATCTTCTGTTCTGTACCATCTCTCTCTTCCTCTGTTCCTGTCCCTTTGCCTTCGGTTCGGGACTCCTTGGATCGGTCTTTTTGCGTCCCCTCACAACTCTCTCCTGCCCCGGTTTTGTTCGGAGGTGCTGTGTCCTCAGGCTTGGGCGGTGGATGCTCTTTCGATTCCCTGGCCTTCGGGCCTTCTGTATGCTTTCCCTCCCATTCCCCTCCTCCCGAGGGTGCTGCAGAAGATTCGGAGGGAGAAGGTTTCGGTCCTGTTGATTGCTCCTTTCTGGCCTCGCCGCATTTGGTTTCCTCTCCTGCTGAAGCTGGCGGAGGGTCGGTTTGTCCGGCTTCCTTTGTGTCCATCTCCTCTTCAGTTTCCACTCCTGTCTCTGCCTTGTCTTCGTCGTTTGCAGCTGACGGCTTGGCTCTTGAGCGGTTGACTTTAGAGTCTTTGGGTTGTTCGTCGGTGGTGGCTCGTGACATCCAGTTGTCTCGGCGCCCTTCGACCCTTAAGTGCTATGGCCGCCATTGGGGTTCTTTTGTGTCTTGGTGTTCTTCTCATGGGGTGGATCCTGTACTGGGGGTTCCTACTTCTGTGTTGGAGTTTCTCCGGGATGGTTTTTTGAAAGGCCTTTCCCCTTCCACGGTGTCTGCTCAATGGGCGGCGGTTCGTGCTTGTCGGGTTCCTGGGGACTCCTTGGAAGGTGTTGCTCCTTTGGTTAGTCGGCTTCTTCGGAGCTTTCGGCTTCGTCGGCCGGTTTCTCCTGTTCTCATTCCTTCTTGGGATTTGCCTACTGTATTGCGTGGTCTGCAGTTGCCCCCTTTTGAGCCTTTGATGGAGGCGGATTTGTTGTGGCTGTCCGCTAAGGTGGCTTTCCTGTTGGCCATTACCTCTGCTCGCAGGTTGGGTGAGTTGGGTGCCTTGCTTGTTTCGTTTCCCTATTTGCAGTTCCTCCCGGATCGGGTTGTTTTGCGGCTTGATCCGGCTTTTCTGCCTAAGGTCTCTTCGAGTTTTCATTTGCAGCAGGAGGTGATTCTTCCTGATTTGCCTGCTGATGGGGATTCCCTTGTTCCCCCTTCTTTGGATGTTCGCAGGGCTCTCCAGATTTACGTCCAACGTTCCCTGGGGTTCCGGAGTTCTCCTGCCCTGTTTGTCTCCTGTGGGGGTGTGGCTAAAGGGAAGAAGGTTTCCACTTCCACGATCAGTCGGTGGGTCCGTTTGGCGGTCTGTCAATCTTACAAGTCTTTGGATTTGCCTCCTCCGTCTCATGTACAGGGTCAGTCGACGCGTTCTGTGTCTGCTTCCTGGGCTGAGGCGGCGGGGGTCTCTATCCAGGAGATTTGTAGGGCGGCCACCTGGCAGTCTCATCACACGTTTGTGCGACATTATCGGCTTGATGTTTTACATGCCTCTGCTGACAGTTTTTCTGTTGGCGTCTTGAACGCTGTTGTTCATTAATCTTTTATTGATTAAAGTTTTGTACTCTGCATGGATCCCTGGTGTCCTGCGTGTTTTCTTTATTGGTTCTCTGCTTGTGAGTTCCTCACGTTGTTAGGTCTGGGACGGGGAGGACCCATGAGGGGGTAATGTCTTATTACTTACCGGTAATCTTCATTACCCCGATTAGAGTCCTCCCCGTCCCAGTCCTCTTCCCTCCCACCCTCCCGCTGTGTTTGTGTCGGAGTCTTGTTGATAACAGGCATGGCGGTAGGTGGGCGGGGCTTATGTATTATTGAAATACTGGCGTTGTGATTGGCTGGGTGGAGGCAGGACTGCCTCACGTTGTTAGGTCTGGGACGGGGAGGACTCTAATCGGGGTAATGAAGATTACCGGTAAGTAATAAGACATTACTTAGTGCATAGATGCATGAATGAGAGACTCACTGTTTGTATGTGTTGAAGACAGCATGTGTGCAGGACTGTATAGGTGTGTATGGGTGTGTTAGTGAGTGAATGACTATCTCAATGCTGTCTTTATAAGTAACTATATATGTTTTAAACTCGTATATGTGAGTATTTGTGTATATAAGTGAGTGTATGTGAGAGTGAGAGATAGGAAGAGTTCCTGTACAAATAAGTAGGTGTTTCTAGAAGTGATTGTTTAACAGAGTAAGTATGTGTAAGTTTCTGTAGAAGTAAGTGTGGTAGTGTGTGTATAACTGTATATGCAAGTAAATGGATGTTTGATACTTTGTTTGCATGTGTGACTATGTGTGTGAGTAACTCTATGGATGAGTGACAGTGTGTAACATGATGTATAGGTGTATGAGTACACATGATGAGTGAGTACATGTATGAGTGACTGTATAGGGACTGTTGGTGAATGAGTGGATGTGTGTGTAGATCTTGGAATTACTGAATAGGTGTGTTGTAACTGGTATTGGTATGTCCATTGTTTTGAAAATGTTAGTTTGTATTTTTGAGTGTGTGTATCAAAGGTTATATTAGGGTGAGAGGAGGTCTGCCACTCTATCACAATGTGATGTCATTTGAGATGTCATGAGTGATGTCATGAGTGATGTCACTGACCATGTCATGAGTGATGTAATATGTGATGTCATCAGCTGTGCATCGCGAGAGTGTGAGTTATAGTTAGCTGAACTAACTATAATGGGGGAATTTCTATGGTTTTGAACGAGTGAAATGTCCAACTATAACGCCCCTGAAACCTATGTTTTTTTCTGTGAAGATATATGTATATATATATATATATATATATATGAACGTAAATTCGTCAAGCTGAAGCAGCCGCCCCAGTACACAGCTATATAATGACGAAGGAACAGACCCAGATTCAGTGCTCAATTGAAGTCTTTATTCTCCAGCAAGCCTGCCGCCGCCATCATATATATATATATTACCTACTGGCGGTCGCCAGTAGGTAGTTATAGTTAGGACCTAGTTTCCATAGGAAATCCGCAACATTCTATTGAGAATAACTTTGGCGCCGGTGGACGAATCTTTGCGAATTTCTCAAAGAAGATGGCCTGCTCCGCTCCGCTCCTTCCCTGAAAGTTTGGGGGGGATTCGTCAAGTGGGGGCTCAGATAAAAGGGGGGTCCCAAAACGTGTTTTCCCCATGTTATTTTCTATAGGACGTTTAGGCACGGCTACAGCTCGAACGGCTGAATGGATTTATAAGAAATTTGGTAGAAAGGTAGAGTCCGGCTCACAGATTACGCTTTTCTTTGAATGGTGTAAATCTGTTCAGTAGTTGCTGAGAAAATTAACTTTGAAAAAATATATATTGGGCTACATTGGGCTATATATATGTTAGAGCCCAAATGTAGCCCAATGTAGCCCAATGTAGCCCAAAGATGGCCACCAGAGACAAAAAAAAAACAAATGTAGCCCAAATATCAGCCAGATGTAGCCCAACTATAGCCCAATGACAGAATGTCCCAGAGTGTTCTAAAGAACAACTAGAGCGCTAACAGTCTTACTTATGACAAAAGTATGGCACATCTGAAGTCATCTTGATTGGAATAAAGTGTTAACACTTAAAACATTTAATTTGCAAAGGAACAAAGTGAGGGGGTTCATTTTGCCATAGAAATTATGATTAGTGCTGAAGAAAGAAAAATTAGGGCACATTTTGGGTGACTTCTCAAATCCTCTTATATTTCATAAAAAAAATTCTGATATGCAGTCTCCCAAGATGGCCACCAGAGACAAAAGAGCCCAAATGTAGCCCAAATACCAGCCAGATGTAGTCCAACTATAGCCCAATGACAGAATGTCCCAGAGTGTTCTAAAGAACAACTAGAACGCTAACAGTCTTACTTATGACAAAAGTATGGCACACCTGAACTCATCTTGATTGGAATAAAGTGATAACACTTAATACATTTAATTTGAAAAGGAACAAAATGAGGGGTTTCATTTTGCCATAGAAATTTTATATATATATATATATAAATTTATAT
This sequence comes from Lissotriton vulgaris, assembly GCF_964263255.1. NCBI lineage: Eukaryota > Metazoa > Chordata > Amphibia > Caudata > Salamandridae > Lissotriton > Lissotriton vulgaris. The sequence continues at coordinate 970,719,969 of NC_141693.1, read as the reverse complement.
ATATATATATATATATATATATATATATATATATATATATATATATATATATATATATATATATATATATATATATTCACTGAAAAAACATAGATTTTAAACACGTTATAGTTAGGAAGTAGCATTTAAAAAAACTATGAAATTCACTGAAAAAACCATAGGTTTTAAACCCGTTATAGTTAGGAAGTAGCATTCAAAAAAACCTATGAAATTCACTGAAAAAACCAAAAGTTTTACACACGTTATAGTTAGGAAGTAGCATTTACAAAACCTATGAAATTCACTGAAAAAAACCATAGGTTTGACACATGTTATAGTTAACTAGACATTTTACTCATATAAAACTAATGAAATTCCCCCGTTATAGTTACTTCAGCTAACTATAACTCGCGCGCCCGTAATGCACTGCTGATTACGTCACATATTATATCACTCATGACATGGTCAGTGACATCACTCATGACATCACTGATGATATCTGAAATAACATCACTGATGAAATCACTGATGACATCATCCTTGTAAAAGAGTGGTAGACCTCCTCTCAGCGTAATATAACCTTTGATACACACATTTAAAAATAGAAGCTAAAATGTTCAAAGCATGAGTGATGTAATATGTGACGTCATCAGCAGTGCTTTGCGGGCGCGCGAGTTATAGTTAGCTGAAGTAACTATAACGGGGGAATTTCATTGGTTTTATATGAGTAAAATGTCCAGTTAACTATAACATGTGTCAAACCTATGTTTTTTTCAGTGAATTTCATAGGTTTTGTAAATGCTACTTCCTAACTATAACGTGTGTAAAACCTTTGGTTTTTTCAGTGAATATATATATATATATATATATATATATATATATATATATATATATATATATATATTTATATATATAATACTTCTGGACTTGTGGTTTTCTGGTGAGCAGCCAAACCGCTGGTGGTGCTAGCTTTAGGAGCGATACCACTACGCCCTTTTTAAACATCACTGCATTTTCTCCCAAGTGAGGAGAAAGGCTGCACTGAGAAATATTAGCATTATTCATTTATTTGAAGACAATGCTTGCCACAGGAATGCGTTTCGGCTGTTCACTCAGTCTTTGTCAACCTAAGAGAGGCTCATTATATCCACAGATTAAATACTTTCACATGTGCGAGTAGGTAAACATAGACAAAATACTTTCCGTGTTTTAGACAATGAATAAAGTAGTTATTTTGTTCGTATCCACTGTATTACCTCCACACAATCAATGAAAATTTTAATCATTCAGAGTGCTTTACTGCAGTTCTTGCAGCTTCAAAATATAACGGTAAAAATATGTGCTCAATGACTTCCTTTTAGTTATCTGGTGTTGATAATAAATGAGACTGTCATTCTCGTTACGAATTACCGCTCTCTTTCAGGCTTCATTTTCATTGAAAATTAACAAGAAGGAAGTTCTCCGGAAAGTAATAAGAAAAGCATTTAAAGGAATGTGCAAAGTAATAATTGTGCTCCTGATTTGGGACTGAATATTTATGGCCCCTGAAAGAGAGCGATAATTTGTAATGAAAATGACAGTCTTTTGGGGTGTTCACCCAATCAAGATTTCTATGTTCGCAGTTAATCACTTTTCAGAGTTTGGAATCCTTCAACAGAGCAAGGCTGTAGGATGCAGATTAGAGGGTTCCACAAGGTTGGATACCTTCTCTGCGAAGGCTCGCTGAATTGGATTTACTTCTGCAGAGAAACTTTGATCGGAACAAGCCTGAATCTTAAGCCCAGCAGCAATTCACCTGGGTTGATAGGCTTGGCAGGCTTGTTCCTGTACCCAGAGGTCTTGATGTTTTAAAGTTTTCAAATTGTAGTAGCCAGGTTTTCAGGGGTGGTAAGAGAAGTCCAGCCAGACACAGCTTAGGGTGCAGAACTTCAGGAACAGCCATTTGGGCTTAGGGCTCACTCTAGCAGAGGCTGAAAGCAGGCTCCAGGTCTGATCTAATTGGAGGAGGTCAGTTGGGCAGGCCCAGGAAAAGGCCTCTTGCAGCTTGTTGTGGCCCAGTAGCTTTAACAGAAGGTCACCCTCCTAAAAACCTTGAGTACACTTATTTGTCCTGGGAAAAGAGGGAGCAGGTCCAATGCTTTAGGGCTTCTCTCAGGCCACAGATAGTCTGGTCTACGGTGCCAATGAATGCCACAATTGTGGCTGCCACTACCATTTGTGTAAAGGTTTTCCTCGTCTCTCAATGCCCAATTGGGTGAACGTTCTCAGAGTTAACACTGTTTATTTTTGCAGCAGTTTTTATCTTCTCTTTTGCAAACAGTCCCACAGTGCCCATCCCTCCTAAAATCCAAAACGGCAAAACCCTTCTCCCTTCTTGTTGCAGGGCATGTGTGGCCTGGGTAATAAGTAACCCTTCCTCAGTGGTAACTCCAAACTAGTTCTGGGGGCATCTTCCCCACCCACTGGGCTTGTTGCTTAGCCGATTCAGGAAACAAAGTAAGAGGCTGTCCAGGGGTTATCTAACATTTGCCTGTGACATGGAAGCACCCTCTGAAGTAAATTACATTACTGGGCAGAGTCAAAATGGCCCAAACCCTCCTCAATCCCAATCTTTTGTCCTTTAATGGGAGCACTTTTATATCTCATTCAGGAACATTGACCTGATAGGTGGCAGTTGAAGGCTAATGTAAGTTGGCCTTCGAGAAAATCCATCTTCAGCATTAAGTTGGTCTTTTAATCAATATTTTTAATCAATATTAAAAGGAGTTGTTACATCATTTTTCTTGCTGGTTCCTACTCTGAAATAACAGAAATAATATTTATTATTGCTTCCCATCGTTTCTCTAGGGACCAGCCAGCCTTCCTATAGTGATATTAGCTTTTGGCTTCTAGTCACTGTAAGGACATGTTGACAATCAATTTCTATATTTCCTATTTTATATTCTAAGCACCTTGCATTGAAGGGCTACATGGCCTACAAGGTGCAAATTATGAACATGTAAAAAGAAAGGGATTATGTCAAAAGGGTTTATGTTGATAGGTCAAATTATAATTTTAACACTTCTACAATCAGGCTAAAGTGATAGGCCTGAAGCCACGTTTGCCCTTCCACTGTAGCAGATGGCACAACAGATGGTGTAGTCCACAAGTGACCTTTAATTGCCAGGCCCTGGATACACTTTGTACCATATATTAGGACTAAAAATCACGTTAAATACACCAATTAGGAGTATGCCCATTTGAGCATGTTTAAAGGGGAGCAAAGGCACTTTACAACTGGTAAGCAAGAGTAAAGTGCATAGCATTCTAAACCCTCAAAATAGGTAGAGCAAAAATAAGGGGGACTTCATGCAAAAGATGGTCATTTCCTAGACAGGTCAGCCAGAACAGAAGGCGGGGATAGCCATGAAGGTTCTCATAGCTGAAGCAAAAACATCTGGAAAGACCATCAGCATTGGTGAAGTCAGTCCCAAGGTGGTGTTCCACCATGAAGTCCATATCCTGTGGACCATTACATCAGTTTTGGATTGTCTCTCCACATTTCGCATGAGCCACCTGACAGATCTGTATTCTGTTTGAACCAGAACTATGTATCAAACATTTATGATCTCTATTTCTTCGGAGACCACTGTGAATGCTCCCCTTTCATAGCACTCCACCTCTGCTTCCGGGGTAGTAGCCATCTGTTGATAAATGCTACAGGTTTTTCTAGCCCCTCATCATTAAGCTGTGGGAGAACTGTCCAAGTGCCATGCTCTGAAGCATCTGTCCACACAGTAAATTCCTTATTGAAGTCGGGTGCTTTGAGTACTGGTGCTGACCACACGATCTCCTTCAATGTGTCATATTTCCTTTGAGGAGCCTCTGTTCAGATCAAATTTGTGGGTTGATTTCATGATGTGAGTTCAGCAAGGAGGCAACAATGGTCATACAGCTTTCACAAAGCACCTGCAATACTTAGTGAGAGTTCTGAAAGGTTCCCTAGTCAGGGTGGTCTAAATTTAGGGTTGGACGGGCCTTACATGTCCTCCATCAACTTGGCAGCCCAAGTACAGAGGTGAACCCTGTCCTATCTAGTACTTACTGCCCATGATAGCCAACATGTTTGTTGCAGAGGCTGACACACTTCTGTCAAGTAACTCAGGTGGTCTTCCCAGATAGAGCTGAAGACTGCAATGTCATCAATCGAGGCGGCATTGAATTCTCCAACTCAACCAGTACATGGTTGACTAACTATTGGAAGGTGACATGGTCATTCTTTAACCCAACGGGCATTATCCAGGGTCTGGAAATATCTCTCAGGCATGGAGACTACTTTTCTATCATTTGAATACTCAGTTAGGGCAATCTGCCAATACCCTGATGTCAAGTCAAAGATACTAAAGAACTTGTCAGACCCTAATCTGCCAACAAGCTCTGGATATTGGGTGAGCATCAGTCTTGGTGACTGGACTGATTCCCCTGTAGTCCACACAGACTCAATGTCCTGGGGTGCTACCCAGGGGGGACTTTGGTACCAACACCACTGGGCTGGACTGAGAACAAAATGGAAAACAGCCCTAGCAACTGGCAGCATTCCATCTGTTAACCTGTCAAAGTAGGGGAGTAGACTGCTCCCTCCACTTGCCCACCCTGCTCATTGTATGACAGGATAGGTCAGGGAGGAATTAACTTATTTCTTTCCCACCCCAATCTGTCACCATGAGCATAGTAAATTCAAACCTCTCATAATGGGGCTTCAATCTGTCACATTGACCCTTAAGGAGTACATGGGGTCTACAGATCCACCAGGTTGGTGACCACCCCCTTCCTCTCATTCATTCCATATGGCCCGATCCACTAATCCTGGAGGGCTCAGGGCATTTTATGCTCCACAAGCCACACTTTATGACCAGGTTGTTTTTTCCCAGAGCGGCCTTCTGGTCAAACCATTGTTTTATTCTTTCCTGGCTGGCCTCCAAAATAAGGTTGGCCCTTTCCAGATATTGTACCATCCTTGCAACAGTGATTTTGCATCTTAATCCTTTTTAACCTGTGTTTTAATTCCTATGTATCTTATTATTGCTAGTCTTGCATACAAACTAAAAGCTGACTATTGCACTTTCCGAATGCTAATTTTGCACAAGTTCTATTAATTGTTAGTATGCGTCACTTTATGCAAATTTTGCACATGCATTATAAAGATAAAATTGTATTTTATCACGTATTTGCATTCGAAGATTTAGGAAATTGCTGTTGTTATTCATATTCATGGGCTGAATATATTTTGTATATGTACTATTTTATGCTTTGATGTTTTTTTGTTGCTATATGGTCATATACTTATATATACCGAATAAAGCATTTTGAATCTGTACCATCCTTGCTCTGAGGGCCAACACATACTCTACTGGGTCTTGTGAGAATGTCATTTGGGCTTTCGCCCATCTCTTCTTCACAAGACTGGAAATCCTCTCACAGGGTGAATTTAAAGGGGCTGAAACTTCTATTCCTTCTTTAGTGCTTCCCTGTAAGCAAACAACAAGCATGGCAGTAAGATGTCTCACTTCTGCCTCATGAGCTCAGTGACACCCATAATCACAATCATACCTTTCAGGGTCTTGCTAAACCTTTCCATAAGCCCATTGGTCTGAGGGTGCTACGATGTGAAGAACTTGTGGGTAACCCCAATACTCATCTCACATTGACCTAATGTACAATGAAACTAAATTGGCCCCTCTATCAGGCACCATGTCCCTTGGGGAATCCTCCTCAAGTAAATATCCCCATCATTGTCTTGGCACAGGTACTGTTCTCAGGGGTACAATCTCAGGTTATGTTACTGGGCTCTTGGCGCTCATCTGAAAGTTGTGAAACTTGTTAGTGCCAAACTTGTTAACATAAAAAAGTTTTCAGTCTTTCACAAAAGGGGAGGAGAGTGGTTTCTTTCCTCACACTTCCTCAGACCAGGCACAAACAGTAGGATAAACCTGCTCCCTAGGGCTGTCTTAGCATTAAGGGGAAAACCAATGTTCACGCCTGTCCTCTTAAAGGGTGTCCCTAGTGCAGGGAAATTCTGGAGGGAAGCCTTACACTTCCCTCCTAACTTGCCACTGTCCTGATAGGTCATACAAGTCCTACTGAATGCATCTGCCTGGATACTTATTTGGGGCCACTAAAAGTGGGTGGCCAGGTGGTCAAAGGTCTACCAGAGAGAACCTCCTAAGGGGATGTTGTACCCAGCTCCAGTGGAAAAGCCAGATAGCTCTGGGGGACCACTAACACTCTGGTTGACCCAGTCACCTTAAACTCACTATATAGGAGACCATTCTCCCATTAAATGTGGTGATCACCATAGATATTTCCATCCTTCTGCACCTCAGCCTCTCACTAAGGATCCTTGAGAATGGGGTAATTCCTCTGCACTTTGCAGAACTCTGCCTGGTTTGGTCCTCCTACAGCTTGTCACCCAGGCCAGCTTAGGCAGATATCCAAGGACAGATGTATCCTCCCCTGTACCTACTAGCTCCTTCCCCTTTGGGTTGGAATCCTTCCGGACCATAGCCATCCTTGGCACTAGTTTCTAATGGCCCCAGTCCCTTCTGATCTTGGTTTGAACCAGGGCCACTGTTTCAGGGTCCAGGCATGCCTGACTCCCCATCAGGGCAGCTATAGTCTGTGTGTTCATAAACATCCACTCAGGCAATCCTAACATTTCAGCATGTGACATGGGATATACCTTCTTCCAGATAGTATGCTCCAGGTCATTCCCAAGCAGACAGTCGACCAGCGTAGCTGGACTTACAGCTACAGCAAAACTATTTACCCCATCCTACACCAGGGGAATCATCACCACGGGATAGTTTCTGACCTGATTGTCAGAAATCACTACTAAGTGGACTATATCTGAGGTAATCTGCACTGCAGGCACAAGATGAAACCTGACAGGGTCATATTGGCTCCTTTGTCTTTCAGAGCCTTCACATTCTTCCCCTAGATGGTAAGTCACTACCTGTATGTCAGAACCCAGCCGTCCTGTGCAATAAACTGGAACAGGCTCCAGTATAGAAAGTGCATTTTGTGTTTGGGCATCTACGACTGCTTTTTATGTTTCCCATTTTAACCTCCTTTTCTTTAAGTTCTTTATGGTGCAAATGCGTTTAAGTTTGCTGACAGGAGTCGGCCTTTGCTCCCTCTCCCTTGCAAAGCATTTTTAAAAAATGCTTCACGCCATCGAGCCGTTGCTTGGCTTACTGGTCCTGAACATGACCATGCCACCACCTGCATATCGGAGACGTGTCTTCTGGATTCCCTTCCTGACTCTTCTACAGCTGGCAGTTCTTGGTTCCAACTTCCTATTTTGGATCACCTTCACTGGCCGCTTTCCCTGCCTTGCCACATCAACCATTACAAGCAAGGGGGTAACCCAATACTAGTTTGTGGACCTGGGTGCAATTCGGGATATAGAAAAACAATGGTCCTCAAACCAATCTTTTGTCAAAATTAATTCAATTACGTTATTTACACATTTTAGAGCTAATTGATTATCACACTCTTTGGGTAGAAAACAAATCCTAAAGGGAAGAAGAAAAGATGTGCAACAGCCAAACATATACAGAAGATTGTGAGTTCATTCCGTTGAGTAGCGGAGCTATTCTTCTTAATTTTTCAAGATGCAAAAAAACACAATAACAATTTCATAAAAGGTTGCTCTGGGGGAACGTGCAGAAGAGACAGTGCTCAAAAGTTGTGGTTAAGAAAAAAATCCAGGGAGTAGAGTAACATAAAGGAGTTAGAAAGGGAGATTGATAAAGGATATCAATCTGGGTGGCCTGGCCCAAAGTTAATCTACATGGTCTATTTACATAATTTTACAATCACAGATTGTTATCCTGTGAGGCACGTCATGAGTTGGTGTTGGGTGGGTCCAGGTGTGGGGGTATATAGTCGTCAACGTTTTCGACTCGAGTTGTGGCGCATAGGAGTGTTTGAACCTTGGCCTGCGAGTCTTCCTCAGGACTGGCGAACGGGGGGCGACCAACCAGTGGTGTAGGATGTCTCATCTAATGAAGGAAAAAAGCTGTCAGGGCTGGCACATCTCCAAAGTTCCAGAAAAGTGGGGACAGAGTGGTAGGAGCTTACCTGCATTTCATCATGGCGGGGAACAGTCTGGTGATTCAGGTCACAAGGCAGGAACAGCCTTTCTCTGCCGCAAAAAAGCGTCAATCATGGGTCAAAGTCTGCTGCTCGGGGGTCGGTCAGACATGCACCGAATAAATAGGGGCCTGTGAAACAATGAGAGGGAGGTATTGGCGGTCAGCAAGGTATGCTTACAGTAGTTAATAGTTAAAAACGGAGTGCCCAGGGCATGGATCTAAAAAAGATATAGGAGTGATGATGACCTGGGGCGTGGACGCAATATTGCCAGTAGGTAAGGATTTTCCAAAGGATGCCGAGCCGCTGTGGGCGTCGGTCTACAACAAGGGAGTGTGACTCCATATTCTATAATGGTGATGATGGCTGGGAGAGGCTGTAACCTTGCATTGGGTATCGGCACCGCTTGTGACGGGCCTGTATTACACAGCAGTGTGATGGTTAAAACATGTGGAGCGCCGATGATTTACCTGTACGTTGTGCGCTCCCGCTCATATTCTGTTAGTAGAGATGGCGGCCTAGGTGCTGGGGAGTTACTTAAAGCACCGCGAGGACGTATACTTCGTGGTAGCGTGAAGCTCACGCTACCCGTGTCATGTTCAATAGATGGAGAGCGAGGTAAGACTGCTCCACGTGTCAGGATGCAGTAGTGATCATGTATGATCAGTTGAGTATTCACAAATACATAAGGTCGGGTACTTAATACATCAACAATTTCTTGTGATCGGCACAACTCTGATGCTTAATAGATCAAAAATTCAAAACAATAATTTAATACTTCAGACACGTGAGACAGAATAGATAGTGTGGCAGGAGCCGGTTATACATAATTCTACAAGGGCTCGCAGTTCCAAAGGATCCGTTTATAAAGCTGATATTTAGGAGTACAATTAAATGTGAAACTAAGCACATTAAGGATCCGCATATTAAAAGGTGGGGACATACAGTGGCATACATAGAATTATGTACAATTAAAAAGGAACCTGGGTCCAACAAGTGCACTGGTTCTCTGATAATGTCAGTGAGTCAAGGTAAGGTAGCTGGAAGGGCACATTTTTAGACATTGGTAAGCACAGATACCTGTCTACCTATTTCCTCTGACTCGTCCAGCCCCCTAGCTACTGTATCCAGAAGGTGTATCCACCTGCATTCACGAGCGTTCAAAATGTTCACGAAATCACCCCTTCTGGGGTTGGGTTTTACTCTTTCAATAACCCACCATTGAGACTCTCAGGGGTGTGTTCAAAAGATGTGAAATGGTCCACCAAAGGTGCTCCATGGACCTTACAGCGGATACGACTGCAATGTTGTAATATGCTGCTTTTTACCTTTTGGACCTTCTGTCCAATGTACATAAAATTGCAAGGGCATGTTATGGCACATATTACTCCTGACATGTTACAATTGCTGTGTTCTTGTAAGGAATAGGTGTGGTTGTTATGGATAAATTGTTTCACTTCACTCGTCATAGGCCAGGCCTTAAATTGGCCACATTTGTGGTGTCCTTTCACTGGTGGTATCCTCCACAGGGTAGCTATCGGATGATTTGTTTGAAAACAAGGATAAACGTGTGAACGACAACACAAGGGAGATTGACTATTGAAGTAACTCAAGAATTCCAACTATTTCTTCCGAACTAAAGACTCTCTATGTGACTCATAGGTCATTGAGCACATGTTGTTCTCTGGTTAATAGGGAAATCCTCCTTCTTGGATGTACAGCATTATTAGAAGCCATTTAATCAATGCGCCTTTACCTTTTTGAAGGGGAAAGCTTTAAAATTAAGGATCTGTGACAACTCTCTGAAATCAACTGCACATTTTGCTTAACAGAGGAAATAACACACCTCTAGAACCATATAGACCCCATGACCTCTATGATAGAAGAGAAGAAAATGTGTCTTTCTTGGTCCTGATGAAGGTGATAGACATTTGGGTTTCACCGAAACGTACGTAGGCCATGACAAGCATCTGAGACTCTTATCCAAGATCAAACCAAGAAGAAGAAATTACCAAGTCTGAAACTGGTGGACTTCCGCAGTTTGGTCAAAAAGTGAAATTAATTACAACGTTACTGGTGTATCTATGAATATGATTTTCTCTCAGATGTCTTTTTTAACGTGTATCTATTTGTGTGGTATGGTAGTAGTTATGTATGAGTAGGATGACAGGAGTGAATGTAAGTGTGATGAGTCTTAGTGTGGGGGTCACTGTAAATACATTTCACAATTTGTTAAAAAGTGGAAAAATGTTTGGTATTCATGTGTTTTGAACAACATAATGACTTCTCTTTACGGTATAACTGTGATGTCCATAAACTGAATCCCTAAGATGTCTGTAAACAAAAAATACTATAAAATATCTTTGATAAATAAATAAACAGAAAAAAAGGAAATGTATATGTGTGAATAGATTCTATTGCTGTGAGTAATACATAGATTAGAGTTACTACCATTTTGTAAATCAGATAGGCCAGTAAAGAGGATCCTTGTTACATATTGTATTTTTCTTCCCCCCGTCTTAGGTCTCAAATTATTAGGGGGATACCTTTGTACCTTTAGCATTTCATTTTTCGCCATGAGAAGCATTCAACAAGGCACGGACGCGTTCGCATTTGTATAGCTGCTGGTGTTTGCAGACACCGGACACCCTACTTCTTTCACACTCGGAGAAGTGCCTTCTCGTATCCAACAACAAACCAGATTTCGAGACTTCTAGGAGGTGTTACCAATAAAACGTGCCTTCCAAGAATGGAGGCAGTACCTATTGGGGTCGCCACACACATCACCATCTATTCAGACGATAAAAACTTACAATTCTTTAGAGCAGCCAGAACCCTCACTCCCAGCCAAATGATATGGGTTTTATTTTTTTTGTGAATACGACTTTATCATCATATATCGTCCTGCTGCTCAACAAGAAAAAGCTATGCCTTATCCAGACTGGGCAAGGAACGTAAAACCACCTCAGAAACTCCACTCGCTATCATACCTAGTCAATTATTTGAGATGGGGACAAAAGGGTCGAAGTTTCTACTGAATTTCTGGAGCTGCTGGTCAAGGCCTGCTTTGAGATCCCTACACTAGGCTGGCAACAGGACCCCAACAATATCATAAAAGAAGGTCTATATTATCATGGGAAGAAGTTACTAGTGCCCGATCCCGGTTTACAACAAGTCATATAATAGTGTCACAAAAGTTCACCCGCAGGACATCCAGGGGGAGAGAAAACCCTGCAGACATGCCAAAGGTGGTTTTGGTGGGAAAAGATGGCTAAAGATGTGAGTACATATATAAATGCTTCTTCTGTTTGTGCTAGACAAAAGGCATCTCATTGTGCCCCTACCAGGTTGTTACACCCTGGTTGGTCTCAGATACCGTGGCACTCCATCAGTATGGACTTTATGACCAATCTTCCAGCTGCTCAAGGCTACACTACCATTTTTGTAATTGTGGATCTGCTTACTAAGGTGGCTAATTTTCTACCACTGAAAAAACTTCCCACAACTAGAGAACTGGTGAATGTTTTCATCTAACAAATAGTAAGGTTACATGGGTTACCCTCCATTTTTATATCCAATCGAAAGACACAGTTCGTGTCCAGGTTCTGGCAAGGGATATGCACAGCACTGATTTTTGATCATTGGTTATCCACAGCATACCATCCCCAAACTGATGGCCAAACAGAAAGAACACATCGGACATTAGAACAATATTTACGCTGTCTCATGTGTACTATCACATGTGACTGGGCTCAGACTCTCCCATTGGCAGAATTTGCATACAACAACACCACACATTCCTGCACTTGGGTGTGGCCCTTTTATTTCTGTACTGGGTGTCACCCTAAATTCTTGCCCTTATTTCTGCCTTTACACTCAACAGAAATACCCACAGTCAAAACACATCATGACACCCTTTTAGGCATATGGCAGAAGGCTACACAAGACTTGAGACATGCAAAAGACTCTATGAAACAACAAGCGGACAAACATTGTCGTCCTGCCCCTTTATATGAGGAAGGAGACCAAGTTTGATTGGCTACAAGAAACTTGAATTTAGCAGGTCCAGGAAAACTACAACCCCAATGTATAGGACTCTATCCGGTGAAGAAAGTGATGTCTCCTGTTGCCTTAAAACTAGACTTACCTGAGGACATGTGTATCCACACTGTTTTTCACACTTCCTTGTTAAAGAAGTACAATCCCTTATCCGATCCTGAGAAACCCCCCTGCCTGTCACTATTGAAGGTAACTTAGAATACAAAGTGAAACACATTCTGGATTCACGGAGGCACAAAGGCAAAATCCAATGCCTCATAGATTAGGTGGGGTATTCTCCAGAAGATAGATTGTAGGAACCTGCAGAACAAATATATGCACCTCAAACACAAACTTTCCCCGAGCACTCCAATATCAGTACTGAAATGTTCATATCAGATCTATCTTCATGTAAATTATGAGTTCAGTTGGTACAGTTAGGTACGCATTTTCTTCCAAAATAATTTTATTCCAATGTTTCAATTTTTAATCCAAAGAAAAGCAGCCAACACATGTTTCTTCGTGCAAAAATCTTAGGGCCCCACTTAGGGGCCCCATTAGGATGGCGGGCGGACTTTTTCCGCCAGCCATCCCGACGTAAAACGGGACCGCCCGCCCGCCATAAGGGTGGTAGTCCCGTGGGGGCCATTAGGATGCGCCCGCCACACTGGCGGACGCATCCCGCATTTTTAACATTGCGGCGGGCAGAGCTGAAAGCACCGCTCACCGCAATGCTAAAAATGCACACTGCGCACTTCAATGCATAACATGACTGGCACAGTGCGGTGCCTGACACATTGTACAGTGAAGTGCAGGGGGGTACCATAGGTACCCCCATGTGCACCCCCCCACCCCCCATAGTCCCTGGGGGCCCGCAACGGGCCCCCACAAGACATTTCTGCATGCCTTTCCGTGGTGGCAACGCCACCACGGAAACAAGCATGTTCCCACACACCCTAATATGGATGCCAGTGTCTAACAGACACCGCCACCGTATGAAACCCTTTTCTGCCCGGTCAACTCGTTGACCGGGCAGAAAAGCGGCGGACGGTCTTTCCGCCCGCCGCTGTCCCCCGCCATAGTAATATAGCAGGGGGAATTGGGTGGAGGGCGGGGAAGGATGTCGGGCGGATTGCCACCGCCCGCACGGCAGTGGCGATCCGCCCGACATCCTAATGGGGCCCATAGTGCTGTGATTTAGTGTTAGTAGCACATTCCATGCTGAAAAATCAGCACATATTGCACAACACTGTGTGCCAGTGGGTGCAACTTCTCAAGATGATTTTGCTGCAGCTCAAGTAGATTTTCAGCTTGATCGGCAGCCTTCTGACCCTGAACATTACCCCTACATTCAAAAAATCCTCTGGATGTCCTCCTTTTGACCAGAAATTGTGCTAAGGGGTGCCAAATCTCGCTCACCAACTTACCATTATAGACCTTCATATTAGTTAAAATTCCACCACATGGAGATTAGCAGAATTTGGCTATAACTCTGCATTACAAGAGTAATATGGAGTCACCAAATTCCACCAATTCCACAGGGGGAGCAGAATATTCTGCCCACCCTTAGTTTTTACACTGCTACAGTCAAGCTACAATGCCAGGCCTAAAGCTATGTTTGCTCAACCACTGTAGCGGATGGAACAATAGATGCTGCAGTAAGTGACATTTAACTTCCAGGAATTGGGTACAATTTCTTCCAGATACTAGGGACTTATAATACCAATTAGAAGTATACCAAACTGACTTTGCTTATAACGGAACACAGGCACTTTACTAGTGGTTAGCAGGGTCAAAGTGCACAGAGTTCACAAGTCATTAAACTGATAGGGTGAAAATCTGGGGGCACGTCACATAAAAGATGGTCATTTCCTACATATAGTAGTTTGAGGAAAAGAGTCTAGTACCAATCTGGGTGCTGTTGTGTAGATACATCCTGGTAATGCATGTTCAAGTGTTGCACTTGTAGGGAACAGAAGTAGCCTGTGGTGAGAGATGCAGTATAGTACACTTATGAGTGTGTCAATGCGGACTGGGGAAAAAGCAGTACCCTGTCACTAGAGGTTAAAGAAAGGAGAACCCCACGGTGTACTAAATTGGGCAACAGTAGTACACAGTTGCAAGATGTTGCATGGGAAAGTACCTCATGGAGTGAAAATGTGTGGAAGAGTATTCCCATGGCATGAGAGAATGCATTGGGTAGCACCAGAGGTGTACAATTTGGAAGAAGAGAAGTTTAATCTCCCAAGGGTTCACAAGAGAAAGTAAGTCATGGAGTGCAGATATGGGGAAGGAGAGTACCCCAGGGTTTTGTGGGTGATAGCCTTAAGGTTCAGCTGAGTGTTGTGGGTGATAGTCAAAAGTTTCACCTGCATCGTCATTCAGTAAAAAGGAAAAGATTCAATGTGTTTGTGGTAACAGAGCAAAGTTTGTTTGTGACTGTATTGTGGTACGTTTTTTTCACTTTGCCTATAATGAAGTTGGTCAGTGTTTGTGTTTGAATGGTAGTATCTGACGTAGCCTCTGTGTGTTGTAGGTGAGCACCTCTTTAACTGGTGAAGTGGTCTGGTGTGAATGACTATATTGCTGGACTGCTCTTGTGTTTGATTTTTGTGTCAACAATTGTTCACTAGGTTTTGACTGGATACTATCATTCAGTTTAAAGGATGTCACTTTTTCTGATACAGGTTCCAGGGGGTATGGTACCTTGTGCAGATTAAGTGCATTCTTCAGCCTGGCACTTGATCATGTTGGTTTGACAAGCAACTATGACTGGGTGTGGGTTGTATTCGAGTGCTGAGTTGCACTTTTTCGTGTGAGTGTTTGGTGCAGTTGTTGTCCCTGTGGGGATGTTTGTGTTTCTTGTGGAAGATGGGGAAGGTGTAAGAGTTTGTTCTGCTGTGCAGTTTGTAAAGTGAAGTAGATGCCTGGGGACATCACATATGAGTACGGTTTAATGATAGTTTATGTGTTGGAGTCTGGTCAAGGGAATTTTGAGTTGAGGTGAGGTATGGTTAAATGTTGCATTTGTGTTTTGTTTTGTGCCTTGAGTCTCCAGAATTAGGAATGATGAGGGAAAACGTTGTCAAAGGAAGCCAGTGGGTTCGTCCCAGGCTGTCACATGACTACATTACCTGCGTGCATAAACGTTGTGTTGCATCAGTGTGAGTGTGCATATATGTAGTGGTAGGGCCTCATGTCCGAGGAGTTCTCAATACTTGCATATCTTGGATCGTTGAACACTGGTAGGCACAACTTAGTTGTTGTCGTATTTCGTAGTTTGACATGAGGTGTGGGGAACCTCATATCTTGGCCCATCACAGAGTTTGTGTGACTGATATTTTTTGTCTTTGTCTGTGGGGGTATTGGAGAGGTTAACAGGTTGTTGGCGGGTGAATGTGTAAGCTAGACATGTTGATTGATTGTGAATGATTGTCCTTGCTCTTTATAAATGAGGGAATGGCTGTTTATTGATTTGTTGTTTTTAAAGTAGAAAGGTATGTAGTATCCAGCAGCCCCATTCCCACTATGTCTGAGCTGGTGTTCGGAATGCTGAGAGAGAAGGATGCAATAGATTCTTGGTGTGTAGTCCGAAGTAAAAGCTAGGAAAGAGTTGCAGTTGGGGAGAAGATGGAGTCCTTATGGGATCTACCTGCTCTTGATGTAACCGAAGGGACTAAAGAACTTACCTCCTAGTTGAATGGCTATAGACTCTTATATGAAGACCTTGCCCTCCGATTTTAACACACATCAATGGTGCCAGGGAGCCCCATCAAGGCTTTCACGTATATATGGAGGAGTGTGGCTCAATGGTTAGAGCGGCAGACCCTGATGCAAAGTTCTGGGCCGGGACCAGGGTTCAATTCCCGCCTCGGCGGGTCTTGGGCTTAATTTCCTTGGACCTGACAATTCTCGCCTCAGTGCCTATTCTAATCATGGGCCCCACGCTGCAACTCTGGGCAATAGCTTGCTTAACCTCCACACCGGCCCCAACGGCGCTAGGATGCCTGGTTTCACCCTGGGGGTGCCCAGGAGTGGACACTTCACAGGGAAAGCCAGGAAGGGTTCCAGAGCGGTATGAGTAATAGCGCCAGGAAACCGCTTGGTGACAGTGCGCTCTACAAATACCTTGACATTTATATTTTACATTTACATTTACATTTACATTTTACCCTATTGAACTCCATACTACAGTATAAATTAGACACTGCACTCAGTGAGAATTCAAGAGGGGTTCAAACATGTGAGATGGTGTTAGAAAAGTGCTGTGGAGGTACACTGTGCTTGCATTTCTCAAACAGAAGCAACTATTGTCAGACTGCTCTATGCAACTAAGCCTGCTCTGATTTGAGGTTGCCGCAAGTTACAGAAGCTAAAAATATCAGGTGAGTGCAGGTGACAGCAGCCAAAATTGCTAATGGAGTGGGTTTATTGGAGTCATTAATCACCCTGACAAAGTGAATTCATCCAAGAGAGAGAAACCTATGACGGTGACAGTGCCAATGTGATGTTCCTCTGCCTGATGGTTCTGATACACAGAGCATAGAGCTTGCATCCTTTCGTGCTCAAAGTTCAAATTGGTAGTGGAGCTGTCCCATAATTAAACAGGTGAATGAGATGTTTCAGAAAACTTCTCCTCAATATGATGGATATATTCTAACTTCATAACATCACAGTACCCACATTCGTCTCAGCAGCAGATTCTATTGTTATTTTTGTACTTGCTTCTTTAGAGCTCGGAAGGCTTCAAAGTTATGAAGAGAGGCTAGGACCAAACACTGCTCCAACTAGAGGGTTATGAGCTTATGCAAATACAAAACAATCAATAGATATTTTAGTCTGTTTCTCTTTATTATTTACAGAACAGCGACAAGCAGATAGAGTGGAAAGGGGAGCCCTAAAGAGATATGCTTAGGTTTTGTCAAAGCAAGCAGCCATCTACCAGGTAGGATGGCCATGCATTTCACCTCCATTATAACCATAGTAGAGTGTGCTAAACAGTGTGTATGTTCCACTCTTACCAAAATGTTCTTGACCTCAAATAACAATTCCTTTTTTTATACTGATCTTACTACTTACATTCAATTTCTTATGATGGAGCAAAACAGAATATCTGCTATGTATCAGTACCAGAGACAGAAAGTTCTGACTTTCAATAAGGCTGTCCCAGCCAAAAGCTTGCATTTCCCTACCTGAGTCCACAGAAAAATAATATAATAATCTCTAGAAGGTAATACAAACTTTAGAATGCTTTTCTTTTGAATGTGGTTCCGAGTTTTAAGTAATCAAGATATCATCAGCTATTGATTCTCATCTAGATTCATTGACACAACGCTAACTTGCACATAAAACAAATATGCATGTTTGTTTGTGAAATGTATTTTATTATAGCATGTTTGGAATACATGAGACTCTCCAGAGTAAATGTCAAGCAACTGAGGCGTAGTGTTTGAATCCACTTCCAAGAAATGGTTGAAGAGAGCAGATTGGTACAGAGGCATGAACGTGTAGTGTTGCTGGGGTGAGAGAAGAGAGTCCTGAAAGAGCTACAATGGGACTTCTGCCTGTGTGTAACCTCATGATGGCCCACATCTAGATTCCTGAGATTTACATCTGGTCTTTTAATTACGGTACTGTCAGGGATTACGAAAGGGTATTATGGGATGAGGATTTTACCCTTCTTTGCAGATTCTAAAAGGGTCTTCTGGTAATGCACTCTTATCAGGTCCCCCCTTGTTCCAGTGCAACTATGTTTAAGACAAGAAGGCATTAAAGGAGTTGATGCCCGTTGAAACAGTGAAAATGTATTTTAGTTAAGTGTTATTTATTTTCACTTCCTTTCCGGTCCACAGGCCTTTTGAATTTACTTCCAGATTCTGTTTTAATGCAGAACCCTTGCTCTGGTTCTCATAGTTTCCATATCAGTTGAGTTTTTTTTATTTCACTTCTCCATGCTAGGGTTTGTCTCATACCATCTCATGATACAGCATGCAAGGTGCCCTCCAGATAATAGCAGAGCATTTCCTAATGTGCACAGCCCATACCTCGGCTCTCATCTCCCCACAGGTGGTCTTCCATGCTCATTCGTGAGCCTCACGCGCTACGATACTGTGTCATACACACAGTATCTATCATATCACTCAACTAGATCCATCCAAATGTCCATCTACAGACAGTTTTCCTTTTGCAGCACACACATTCTGGGACCACGTGTAGCCCAGCACATTGTATATGCACAAAAACACACAAACACGGTACACCCTAGCACAGAGTGGCTACAAAAGATTCCAATTTGCATAACAAGACATCAACTCCAGGAACTTATGGTGGCCTGTGTATAGAACGTCTGGGCTGTATGTGGGCAATGCCCTCCTACAATGAAAGAGTTGACATCACCAAAGTTTGTGTCTCACCACTGCATGGATATCTTAGTCTGGACTCATCAGTGGGAAATAAAGAAAAACTTGTTTTTCAAACCTGCCTATGATATTTGTTTAACACATCATTTACCCATGAGTTTCTTGGCCCTGGGTTTAAGTAAAATATAATTTGGCAGTTCCATGTGGAGAGACCAGTGGTGGCTGCCTCGCATCAGGGGTGGTTGGTGGAAATGGATTAAAAAAATAATAATAACAAAAAAATAAACATACCTTTTCCTTTGCCGACGCGCCACCGCCACCTCTCTTCCGTCCAGGTCTGCTACAGCACCAGAAGCACTCAGGCTTCCGGGCGATCCCAGCCAATCATGACGCTGTGGAAGCAGTGTCCTGATTGGTCTGAGCATCCTATTTGGATGCTCAGGCAGTGCCTGGGGAGGCTAGGCATGTTCTTGTGGAACATGCCAAGGGCACATGACAGTTTTTATCTGGCCCCAAGGGCCGACCAAACTGTCATGTGCACTTAGAGGAGTGCAAACCATTCCTCACTCTGCTTGGTGCCATAAAGCCCAACCCCGCCCCCACCTGGCTCGGAGTGCTGCATAGAAAAATAAAATGATTATAACGCCTTGATATTATCATTTTCTTTTTCTTTTGTGCACTGCTTAACTAGACTCGGACTTTCACAGCTTTTCTTAACTTTTAGGCAACCTGGCAATCTGCGAACGGTTACCTGAACCTGAGCAGTTTAAAGGGAAGAAGCTCTGCAACATAGTTGTGTGAAATGTGCAGTATATTGGACTTCAGAGGAAATACAGGAATGCCAGCAAACTGGAGAAACATGTAGAACAGGGCACATGGACCATTTCCTGGGAATGAAAAGCTATTTGGAAAATCTGTATTTGTCAGAGAGAATGTTTGCAGAGCTCTGCTCTTTTAGAATCATGCACCTTACGCCAGCCCGGGCCTGAGAGGTGACATAATAACTAAGATATTATGCATTTCTATTGCCTCCTAGAGATGGCAAACTGTATGCTGCTTAGCGCTAAAACACAGGCACCTTTGCACCACAGTGCATTGCAGGCAGGGTTTTGCTTGTGCAGGAAGAGACCGCTCCTGCATGAAAACATTCCTTAACAGCATTTTCCTCTTTCTATGTGTACTGCAAAATGCAGCACACCTGGTAAGAGGAAATACCAAGGAGAAATAAAGACATTTCTCCTTGGTATGCCTAAATGGAGAGGAGTAGCATTCTGATACATTACCAGGTTTGTAAATCTTTCTAAATTTGAAAAATGCTCCAACATTCATGCGTGGATGCATAGTAATGCCAATGTTCCACCCATGGAACGCCTTCCCAATGTGGCTTTGCATGGCTTTGTAAGTAACAAAAATGATTTTGCATTGGGGTTGCACCACAAAATTAATACAACCCAGATACAAAATCTTAGTAAACTTGCCCCAGAATTTTTACAGGGAACCTATCAAATACAATACAATCTTTTTTCAAGTGTGCTCCTTGCCTTTGATTTAACACAAAAGAGCCACGCGAGATTTAATTTTTCAATTATATATCCCTCATGCTTCTACTCAACATAGCATCCGTTGCTGGACATACACAAAAATGTGACAGGATGTCCTCAGACACCACCAGGACTCATGCTTCATCATAGGACAACCCATGCTCTCCATAAACCCAGTTTGATGGAGAGGGGACCTTCACCTGGAGTCAGGGAGGCACTTCTATCTAAGAAGGGGCCCGTGATCTACATAAACTAAACACCAATGTGACATCCTGAACCGACCTTTATATTTACTAGAAATGACACTTGTACCATTAACCTGTTTCTGCCTGGTGGCTCATGTGAGTCCATGGCATTCCTCAGGATGGAAACATGGGATCCTGGTATGGCAAATATACACTAATTATGCCACTCCTAAGAGAAAGGGTGACCTATGTCAACCTCTTTTGTATTTGGCCTATAAGTACCTGTAACAGATAAAGATAATATTGAGATATCGCCTAGTGTAGATCACGGATATGTACAAGTATAGATAACCATCAGCATGCAACATGTTCATGCTCGGTGAGAAGTGACATTGCACATGTGAGATAACCTGAAACAATTTTTTTAGCGAGTTGTGAGACTTGCTCACAATCTTAACCCAGTATCTGTTCATCTGTTCCCCATGGAGGAAGGGCTCAGGAACCCCTGTAGTCACACTCTAAAAGTAGCAACGGAAAGGAGTTCAACATCAGTCAGTTATAGCATCTACCCCAATTTGCAGTAAAATACATCATGGGATTCAAAATCCCTGTACACATCCACCCTCTTACTTTGTCAAGGTGTGTTATTTTCAAGAAACTTGATTGTGTCTGCTCCTTCCTCCGGACGTGAGGAGGAGGGACGGGATGCATATTTATAGGGAAGCTAATGCCGATTGAAATCGCAGCTGTAGTCACTCATAATGCCTAACCGCTGAGGGGCAATTGCCTTCACCTGTGGCAGCATTTCTAAGAGAGTGCTTGGTATGCTTCTCTGCACAGAGACAACATCGGTCATGACATCAATACAGCAGCATCTCAAACAGACCAATCCCGGTCGTTCATTTAAGGTTCATGGTACTCATAGTCCCAAACTCGTAAATTACTCGGTCAAAGCCCACCGGCTGGGAGAGACCCAATACATATGGGTCCTGTTCCCTGAATGAGGGCTTTCCTGCATGGTGTGGCCATGATTAGTGATGTCATAAAGGCGGCACCCATGGTGGACCACACCCGGTCCCTACATTGCATGCTCATGGGACTTGTGGTCTCAGACTATGGTCCATTCAGTCCTATTGCTTTTCAATGTTTGGTAGTTGTTTCACCCTGAGTGCTGATTTCTCTCTGCATGTGGGTCTCGATCTCCTACACTGTGATTAAAAAAAACAACAATTGTATGAAAAATAAAATATGCTCCGTTGGCATTACGAGTCATTATGAGTGTTTACCGAGATGTACCGGTGTACCCCATGCATCCAATGTGAGTGTGCATGCGCTCCACAGACTTTATTAATACGATGTAGTACAGATGTAAATGTATGTCCGTTATCCAGAGTTTATATCAGACGTAATGCATCTAGGTGGATCAGGACTGCGTTATAGTGTTGTAATCATATGCAATCAGGTCTTTATACAAGTTGTAACCATGATATTTCAACGTTTAGCCCCTTCTCCCATGTTCTCAATCAGTACACCCATCTTTATTCTCTATGAACAGGTTTTTTGAAGGTCTGGGGTGTAAGTGTTTAATTTCTCTAGAACCACCCATGTCATGTCACCCATGTCATGTGCCACCCTGTTCACAGTGTTTAATTTCTCTAGAACCACCCATGTCCATGTCACCCATGTCATGTGCCACCCTGTTCACAGTGTTTCTGATTTCATTGTGATGGTAGGCATTCCATATTAGTATCATAGAAAGTGCATTTTACTCTGCTAGATGTTCGGCTAATCAGACACCACAGCTTGGTTTCAACTGTTCATCAAACATCTGAGCAACAGATGCAGGTGTGGCAGACAGCATAGCCCATGTTGCTGGATGTTGCCTTTGCTAAGGTGCAAAAACGCAAGCCATTCCTATTCACAAACTGCACTTCTAAAGTTGCTACAGCCAAAAAAGGACCCAAAACAACAATAAAGTACTCCAGCTCGGAAATGGAGTACATCCAGCATTGCACATAGCCAACCACTGCTACTGCAACACCCTACCATAAAAAATAATGAAATTAGGGACGTAAAGTAAAACCACAAAGGAAATTATGTTAAATTAAATCAAGTATTAATAGTAATTAAACATTTAAAAATATAATTAAATAATATGTAATGTTGGAAAATAAATATACATTATACAAAATATTTTAATTACTTTGCATTTACAAATGAATGCAAAAATAAATGTTATTAAATATGAGTAAATTACTTTTAAATATTTTGACATATTACTTTTAATCATTATTAATGTATAATATTTTTTTTACTTTAGGTGGGAATAAATGTATTTAGTTAACCTTCAGAAAAAATATTTTCATGTGAAATTGATTATATTTTAACTAATTTAATGTTAAATTAATAATTTAAAACATCGGTAATAATGTTGTAGCATTTTTTCTTTAGTTCTATGATTACAATAAATAGCTAAAAATAATGAATGTTCATATTTTACATAAGAAATATTTCAACAAACTTTTAATATGTTGAATATTTGTTTTACTTATTCCTATACTTAACCACAGAGAGACATGGCAATCAAAGCTGAGATCTCTGTATGGAAACGTTCAGGGAAATGTTGCCTATAGTTTAGCATAGGTAGATCTCCACCCTGCTGGCAGAGATCTCCATACAGTAAAGAATAGGGAAGGGTAAAACAGTTTTTTTCAACTTGGAGAAAGTTTGTTTTATATATTTATTTTAAATGTAGAACAAAAGAGAAAATGCTGCAGAATTATTAACTACATTGTGAATAAAAAATGTAATTAAAATACGTTAAATTGCATTAAATGTATTTTCTTAAAGTTAAGTTAAAAACTAAATTCCTACCTAAAGTACAAAGTGGATTTTTTATTATGCATTAAAAATAAATAAAAGTAATGCATAATATTAATTTAAAGTATTATATCTATATTTAATAAAATGTATCAATACATAATTTTTTTAATTAAAAACATTATTACAATATTTTACA
This sequence comes from Lissotriton vulgaris, assembly GCF_964263255.1. NCBI lineage: Eukaryota > Metazoa > Chordata > Amphibia > Caudata > Salamandridae > Lissotriton > Lissotriton vulgaris. The sequence goes on along the minus strand of NC_141693.1, from coordinate 970,696,715 downwards.
ATTAAATTAAAAATACATAATTTAAAACATATATTTTAATATTAAATTATAGATATTTATATTTTCAAATATTAACGTTTAAGTCCATGTTTCCATTGTTTTCTATGGGAAGGTGTTGCACTATAAGTGATTGTCCATGTGTGGTGCTTGACCTAAAACTGTTTGTTTTTGTAGTAACTTACACCTGTAAGTTAGGCTTCACCCCCTTTTCAGGGGTGGAGTGGTGTAGGTCTACACTTTTGAGTAACTTTACACTCAGATTTTGTGAATTGTCAAAAGTGGTAAAGTTACTCAGAGGTGTAAGAGTAAGATGATACATGTAGACTACCCACAAGCGTAACTTACCTATGTGAGTAGCCCCATTAGAGTGTACTGGTTGTACAACATAGATTTGGTTGTGTTTGATATTGATAAACTGATAACAGAAGGTGACATTGTGAAGAGAACAGGAGACATTGTCGATGTTCCTGTTGGTCTTGAACTGCTTGGCCGTGTTGTAGATGCTCTGGGCAATGTCATTGATTGAAGGGGCCACTCGGTAACAAAACCCGCAGAAGAGTTGGTCTGAAGGCACCTGGAAACTTTCCCAGGATTTCTGTCCGAGAGCCAATGCAGACTGGTATTAAAGCTGTTAACAGTTTGGTACATATTGGCCGTAGACAGCGTGAGTTGATCATAGGCGACAGGCAGACTGGTTAAACCTCAGTTGCTATTGATACCATCATGAACCAGAAGAGATTTAACGATGGAACAGATGAAAAAAAGATTACTATACTGTATTTATGTTGCCACTGGTCAGAAAAGATCCACAGTAGCTCAACTGGTCAAGAGACTCACTGATGCAGATGCCATGAAGTACACCATTGTGGTTTCTACCACTGCTTCTGATGCTGCTCCTCTTCAGGACCTGGCTCCTTACTCTGGCTGCTCCATGGGGGAATACTTAAGGGATAATGGCAAACATGCATTGATCATCTACGATCATTTATCCAAACAGGCTGTCGCCTACCATCAAATGTCCCTGCTGATGTGTCACCCACCAGGCCGTGAGGCTTAACCCGGCGATGTGTTCTACCTGCACTCTCATCTGTTGGAAAGAGCAGCTAAAATTAACGAACAGTTTGGAGGTGGTTCTCTGACTGCCCTGACTGTGATTGAGACCCAAGCAGGGGATGTGTCTGCCTACATTCCAACAAATGTCATCTCCACCACTGACTGACAGATCTTTTTGGAAACTGAATTGTTTTACAAGGGTATCCGCCCTGCCATCAATGTTGGGCTCTCTGTATCCCATGTCGGATTTGATGCTCAGACTAAAGCCATGAAACAGGTGGCCGGTTCTATGAAGTTAGAGCTTGCCCAGTACCGTGAGGTAGCAGCTTTTGCTCAGTTTGACTCTGATCTTGATGCTGCTACACAACAGCTGCTGAATCATGGTGTGCATCTGACAGAACTGCTGAAGCAAGGTCAATAGGTCCCTATGGCCATAGAAGAGCAGGTAACAGTAATCTGTGCTGGTGTTAGAGGATACCCGGACAAATTGGAGCCTTCAAAGATCACAAAGTTTGAGAGTGTTTTTGTTGCTCACATCCATATCCAGCACCAAGAGCTTTAAGCCACTATCAGGACCGATGGAACGATTTCAGAGCAGATTGATGCCAAGATGAAGGAGATTGTGGTGAACTTCCTGTCCACCTTTGAAGCATAACCATCCAACAGACTTAATTTTGGAATTGCCAGTCCTCTTGACACTCTGAAATTATACTCTGGTCCCATTCTCCATAAACTATTGAAGAATTTATGCTTTTGTTGAACAGAAATGTCTCTAATTGAGAATAAATGTGTTCAGGGGCAGCTCTAGGCTCATGGCGCCCTGAGCAGGGAGCGTAGGTAGGGGGCCCGGAAGAGGGGGCCGGGCGGAGCCCCACGGGGCTCAGGAAGGGGTTTTAATAAAACGTCCAGAAAAGGTGTTAACACCAGCACCTGCGGCTACTCCTACCCTTCCGAATTCATCTCAGAACGATTACATTCAGGAGGAGGAGGGTATTGTGACACACGACGTGGCCAGCAGTGGAAAGGGAAAAAATAAGTCAACCAGGAACCAGGAGGAACGCAGGCGCGGAGGCCAGTGAAGAGGGGGGAGGTCAGGGTGTTTGGAAGTGGAACAGAGCCGGAGGCCTCCAAATCCCTGCCAGGGGCCGCCAAGCAAATATGTATCCATCCTCAAAGGATTATTATATTAAGGATATATATTGGCGTGGCTGCCCCTGGGGTTTGGCGGCCCTGGGCAGGTGCACAGCTTGCACATGCCTAAGGCCGTCCCTGATGTGTTCCATAAAAAGTGTTCATAATGGAATTGCTAAAAAAGTTTAAAAAATTAAAAAAGAGTGTACTGATTGAACTTTTACTGGATATGTTACATTTAGGTCTCTCTGAGTTCCGTATTTGCTCGTTTTTAGAGATAAGTACAGAAAACAACTTGATTGCTGGCTATATTTATTTTTAAAAGTAGGACATAAACAGAAAATTGGCCTCCTATACAGATATTTTCAATACTGTCAAGCAGGATTGCCAGGCGAATGGCTGGTCTGACTGCACAACAGACAGTAGCAGAGAATAATATAAAGGCCATCCTTCCCCCACTCACCGCAACCCAATATCAATTTCAAGTCTCAATGTTTATATGCTTAGGTGTAACTTTGGAACTTCAGGCAAAAGCTTGGGAATCCAGAAGTAATAGCATACAAAATAAAATGCGAATAATTACCTTGAAAAGTGGATTCTGGTATGCCGAGTCCAGATTCATAGATTGTCTGTGATTTGCCTTCAAAAAGCCCGTAGGCTAAGCTGACGTACCCCCCAGAAGCATTATTCGCAGATGATTCGGTGAACGCGATCCTGCTCGACACCCAGTCCTGTGTTCCGAGGGAAGTGCAAACCAGTACGAAGGACCCCACACTGGCGAGGAAGCCGGCCATGAACATGGAGGTCTTTTTCCTGGACGGCATGGTGACGCCCTTTAGAGGGGAGCTGTTCTGCGCGTCTCCCTCTTTACGAGAGCCCTGCTGTGAAAAGGAAGGCGCCCGAGGACTCCAGATGTTTCTCAGCGGCTCATTTCCCTCTCATGGGATGTAGGAAAACTTTGCACCAACCAAGGCAATAAAGGTGGTTAGACTTTGGTCGGGAGAGAAGTGTTGCTATAGAGACTGCAGCCCGGTGTAGCAGAACATTCGGGAATAAGTCACTACTATGTCCATGAATAGTCTAGTCTTTTATTGCCTGTTTCCAAACAAATACGCATCCACGGATAGGCCATAAATGAAAGTAAAAATACAGTTTTACATTGCAGATAGTGGGTTTTCTTGTCACTTTTCATCTGTCAGCAGCGGAGGGCGCCAATTAGAGCTGAGTAATGATTGTTTCCATAAACTAAAACTAATATTTCACCTGGAAGTTCTGGAGATACATTTTCAGTATGCGGCTTGAAGATGCAATACTTCCTTATGCCATGACTGTTATGAAATGTGCCCTGCAATAAAGAAAGAGTGCTTAATTGCTCGATCTCTCCTAGCTGTCAGACTAGTTTCATTATTTTGATGCACGATATTTAGACTCCATCCCTTACACGTCATCAATGCTTAATTTGCATTTATGTTCTGATATTATATCTACTGTGTGCCTTAATAATATTAACATGTGAACATTTAAACGCCTAAATGAAATTTATTTACTGTATAAACTAAAGTTTTATACACATGTGAATAATGTTCAGTTTAATATGAAGACATGTATTCTGTATTTATGTTTTGCGTTTATATTTGAATTTACAATTACATATATTCTGAAAGTCATATTTCAAAGCGTAATCATGTATGCCTTTACTCACGTGTACATCTATTCTTGAGTTATATGTGCACAGGTATACTGTTGTTGTCGTATTTGAAGTGCATGTTTGAATGTTCAGTTAAAGGCCTTGTGATTTTTACATATATTTTGCTTGGTTATTGTGTTCTTTCTTTTGAGGGTGCGTTCTCAAGGTTTGATTGACTAGAGAAAAGGAGTCTTGCTGTGTGTATTAGTTTCTTGATAGTCAGGTATCGGAATAGAATTCCTGGCAAAAAACGTGAAGACCTAATGAGCAGAGGAAGCCTCCTATTCATCGCGTATCAGAAATGAAGGATGGTCAAGGTTGCAGTAACTATGCAAGCTTTGTGGGATGAGACAAGAGAGGTGATTGGTTCCAGGTGGGGTGAGAAGAGATACAATTGTTGCTGATGTTTCTGTTTTTTTATTAATTAGCGTTCACACTGTTAGAAGGGAACAGATTCCCATAGACTTAGAAGGCAGTGGTGTAACATAGGCCTCCGCAGCCCCCTGGAGCTTGGGAGCCTCCTCAGCACAATACTTTGGCTGGAGAGCTCCTGATTGAGCCCAAAGGGGAACCCTCCACATGCTTTGCTGGGGGGAGCTCTAATGTTTTATTACACCAGTGTTGGAAGATGTTAGACCTGGCATTTCTTGGCGTGGTTACCCCTGACTTTTTGCCTCTACCTCCTCTATTTTTGATGCTGTGATGGATTTCGTTTTGCTGATTTTGATGCTTTGGGCACTTTGCCACTGCTGATCAGTGTCACAGTGCAAGTGCTCCCTGTATAAAGTGTTATGGTAATTGGTTGCCCATAATTGGTATGTTTGTCTTACTAGTAAAGTCCCTAGTAAAGTGCACTATGTGTGCCAGGGCTGGTAATGCAAATACGACTAGTGGGCCCGCAGCACAAATTGTGCCACCCACACAAGTAGCCCTAAAAAGAGATCTCAGGCCTGCCACTGCAGTGCATACGCACAGTTTGTTAACTGCCTTGTTGTCCTGACAAGTGCACCCACTTGCCAGGCCTTTACCGTTCCCTTTTTATGCACATCAGACACCCCTATAGGAGCCCCAAGGTACCCCCCCTCCGGGCAGTAGCAGTGTATGTGAAAAGGTAGGACATGTACTGAGGGGTATACCATGTCCTGACAGTGAAATACTGCCAAATTCATTTTTGACTGTTGCAAGGTTATCTTGCCCATAGGACAGAATGGGGAATACTGTGTCACATGTATCCAGCATATCTTCCCATAGGCATAAGATGGAGAGATGGAATTTAGAACTCAGAATTATTTAAATAACACAACTTTTTGTGAAGATATTTTTTAAATTGTGTGTTTAGAAACAACGTTTTTAGAAGTGGCTGTTTTCTTGTCTTAACCATCCTGAGTGCCTCTGCCTGGTTGTGTATTGACTGTCTGGGTTTGGATGTGACAGGGTCTGGGGAGTGTCCTGACAACAGAGAGCAGTAGGTGAGACAGCAACAGGCTGGCCTGCATTTGGTGTGGAGGAGGAGTAGCCCCCTGGATGTGAAGAGGGCTGTGTTGCTGCCACAAAAGGTTGGCTCCACCTCCTGCAATGTGTCTGGGGCCCAGACCCTCAATATCAAAGGAAGAGGGTGTGTAGTGGCAGGAAGACACCCAGGTCTGGTTTGGACAGGGCTCAGAGCCCCCTGAACACAAAGACTTCAACAGCATTTAGGGGTATAAATGTGAGAGCTGAAACCTCTGAACGGAAGACTGAACTCAAGCCTGAAAAACGATTGACACTACTTCGTGATCAAGAGGAACCTCTGCCAAAGAAGAATAGTGGAAGAGACTGAAGAGAAGGATTGTCCTTGTTGTGTGTTCTGGGGCTGTCCTGCAGTTTGCTTATTTGACTAAGGAGAGGACAAGGGACTTTGCTGTGTGCTGTGTCCCCCTGCTTGAAAGGACTTTGCTGTGTGCTATGTCCTGAAGTAACTTGTCTCCAAGGGACCGAGAGGAGCTCGCTCCCTGTTGTGGAAACTCAGGCGCATAGAGGTTTCTAAGTGTGTCTAAGCGATCCTGTCTGCGTGTGCTTTTTGCAGCCTGAGACCTTAGTGAGGATTACCCCGTGACAGTGTGCCCCGGAGCAGTCTTGCGAATGCTCTCCGCACCACTGGAGTCAAGCTAGCCTGGCTGAAGACGGCTGATAGCTAGAAACCGGTCCTAGGATGCCTGATTCCGGTCCAGGAAAGACATGGCTTGGCAGTTCGGGCTGGACTGTTCCCATGAGGCACAGGGTCAAGGTTGATTTGCATACGGCCATGTCTGAACTTGGATGGTGTGGAGTGCAAATAAACAATGGATTTAGGGCCAGATCTCTGTACTGGGGTGAATGTATGACATTGTTCTGCATTCTGTCAATCAACTGTGGTTTTTGCATTTGTCACCCTGAGTGGGATGGGTATGCTCAGACGTGAGTCCCATGCTCTCCACACCACTGGAGTCAAGCTATCCTGGCTGAAGACGACTGATAGCCAGAAACCGGTCCTAGGATGCTTGATTCCGGGTCCAGGAAAGACATGGCTTGGCAGTTCGGGCTGGACTGTTCCCATGAGGCACAGGGTCAAGGCTGATTTGCATACGGACATGTCTGAAGAGGGGTGGTGTGGAGTGCAAATAAACTATGGATTTAGGCCCAGATCTCTGTACTGGGGTGAATGTATGACATTGTTCTGCATTCTGTCCATCAACTGTGGTTTTTGCATCTGCTTTGATCGACAGCATGACCAGAAGTGCTGTGATCGTGATCGCCATCGGCCCGGACCTTCGTCCCAAGGGGGTGCCGTAAGAAATCACCGCTGCCGGCCCGAGCCTGCCTTTGCCAAGGAGTGGAAACTCAGGAACATCAAAGTTTCCAAGTGTGTCTCAGTAACGCTGGGTGCATGTGCTTTTTGCAGCCTGAGACCTTCGTGAGAATTGCCCCGTGACTGTGTGCCCCGGAGCAGTCTTGCACTCTGCTTTGATCGACAGCGTGACCAGACGTGCTATGATCGTTATTGCCATTGGCCCAGACCATCGTACCAAGGGGTAGCCTTGATAAATCACTGCTGATGGCCTGAGCCTGCCTTTGCCAAGGAGAGACCTGTAAACCTTCACCATAATGGATCCGAGGTCCTTGACCCAAGATCAACGCACCGGGAGCCGATCAGTTGCGAGGCCGTCACCTGGTAGCCTGACTCTCACTGCGAGGAGAAGCCGCCACCAACCCGAAGCTGCACAGCGTGATGCCCAATCCGCGAGGAGAGAAGAGAGAGACTGCATCCCCTTAGTGGGAGCGTGGTTGCAAACACTTTACACATTGCCTTGGAGATAAGCCTGGCTGCTCGTGCCAAGCTACCGCAGGGTGAGCAGGGGGTTATCTAAGAGTGTGTTCCTCCTTCCCCTGACTGGAAGCAAAGGTCCCTATTTGGACTAAGGTACCTACTTCAGCCAACTAGAGTAGAGACCCCCAGTTCTAACAGAAGGGTACAGACCTCTCTGCTTCTTTTATTCCTGAAAGTGGGAACCTTTCTGCTAAACATTTATCCAATTCTGGAAGTCTCCTACTGGACTCTTTACTATGCTGACACCTACTCGCACATCCATATTTCCTTGAGACCCTATTCTATGAGCCATCCTTATTCTAGACTTAGATTCTTGACTTGAGGATTTCAGAACAAATTCATGTTTAGGCGAGAGAATTGGAGTTTATTTAAAAAACACCTACTTCTAATTCTCCATTTCTGTATTGCTATGACTGTGATTAAATGTTTATTTTATCCCATTGGGCCGAACCGATTGTTATATTTCAGCTTGCCAGCTGTAAACTTGTATCTTTTTAATATTCTCCTGACATGCATATGTCTTAGATGGACATTTAATTGAAAGTTAATTTCTTTAACTTCAATTACCGATTCTTGATCCTTATTGTGTGGCCAAATGGGCTTCACAAAGATTAAATTCTTTTAATATTGCCAACTCCCTTTGTGTCTCAGTCAACCTAAAAAGATCCATCAGATGAGAGATTGTAACTCATGCTCCTGCGCACTTTCAGTTGGCAAGAAAGAGGCACGACAGCTAAGATTCTTGCACATGCCTTTCCCACGTTTAGAACACTTTGCTACTTCTTTTATTGAGTAGTGTTGCTAGAACAATGTTCAAGGTTGGGACACTGACCATCATATCACTTTACCAAAGTAATACAACCTGTATAGAAGATATGTGATACTGAAAAAATGTTTACCAAAGAAGCGTAAAAGGTTATTAAAAAGGAGGACGATGGGGGCGTGGCCAAGATGGCGGCGGAGTAGAACGTGTTTCTAAGTCCCTCCGGCGCCGCTTCTTCTAAGCTTTGTTTAGCAACCTCCTGGGCGGTTTTGGCCCGAGACCCTCTGTCGCCCTGTTCCCCACGAGTCCCGGTGCCGAAGTCGGGACCTCCTGGGGTGCCGACAACAGTGTGGGACGGGCGGAAAGCGAGCCTGGAGCCGGCACAGCCCGCGCCTGGTGTTGGGAGCTGGGCTGTCCGGTGCGGAGCCTGACGGAGCCTACGCCCTGCCTTCCTGCCCCGGACCGGTTCGAATCAGACCCCAGAAGCCGGCGACTCACCATCTCCTGGCGGCGGAGCAGCGGAACCACTAATTACGGTGAGAGGGTTGGACGGTCGGAGGCGTGGGAGCTGTGCAGCGGCCCGGAGGAGCGAAAATCTAGCCCGGGGATCTCCGGCCTATGTTGCCAACCGATAGCGGCCCTGTCGGCCCTGTCGGCCCTCCTGAAGTGAACCCCGCTTCCCTGCAGGATTGGAGCGATCTGTGGGGAGTATCGGGACAGTGCCTTCCCCCAGCAACGCTGCGGTAGCGCCTCTGGCCTTGTGGGAATCCTGAGTTAAGGAGCCGCCGGCGCGAAAATCGAGCCCGGGGATTGCGGGCCTACAACCCCTAAGGTCCTTCGGGGCGAACCTGTGTCCCAGCTTCTGCGGCGGGCTCCTGGGGGCGAGCCTATAGATGCTAGGAAGGTGGCTGTAGGATCACCTGGACCATAGGCGAGCAGTGAAGTGCCCAGCGGACAGCTAGGCCCTGGTGGTCAGCCTGGCTGGTGAAACGACCGGGTTCGTCCGTAGCCCCCCCTACAAATAAGCTAGCTCCAGTTGGCAGAGAGAGGCACCAGCTACTTATGAGGCGAGCCAATTTAATGCACCCCCTCTTCCGGCTTGAATGACTAACCTGTGTTGTGGGGTGCGACCGAGTGGTGGAGAGTGACCAGGGCATTCGGGAGGTGACCCACCCAGCTGTATCCCCCCGCAAAGGAGGGTTTGGCGCTGTCCCAGCCACCAGTGTCGGAAGGGCCTCTGTGGACTAGAGCTGACCCTCAAAGCGAAAGACGCCGGACGGGGCCCACCATAGACTCAGAGGCAGGTATCTGGCGGAGGGAGCGCTGGACCCAACGGACAAAGCCTGAGCCACGAACTGACCAACGTTGGATTGGCGGATTTACCCCTTGCTCCTGGACCAGAAGCTTGCCCTCAGAGTGCTCCTGGGGTCGCGGCCCAACAACCATGGAATCTAACAGGACGAAAAAGGAAAAACCTGGGAAGGAAGAGGTCCCGAAGGGAATGGCGACATCTCCCTTGCCTGCCCTGGAAAAAAACCCTCCCAAAAAATCTGAAACCGAGGAACCTGCCACCAAGGCCTTCATGAGAGAACTCTTTGCAGCAATTAAAGAGGACATAGCTGAACTACGCTCGCAACTGGCTTCTGACCTTCGTGAAGTGCGAAGAGATGTGGACGAGGTGGGGGAGCGGGTGGCGACTTTAAAAGAGCACAATGTAAATACAGCTGAAGACATCCACCAACTCCAGCAGGATGTGCTCCGCTTAACAGAACAAAACTTAGATTTACAAGCAAACGCAGAAGACCTAGAAAATAGGTCCCGGCGCAATAATATCCGCATCCGCGCGGTCCCCTGGAAAGGTGAGGGAGTGTATTTAAGAGACTACGTTGAAATGCTCTTCAAACACATCCTGGCGGAGGAAGACATCCAGACCATTCGCATGGACCGTGTGCACAGGGTGGGACTGCCACGCGGAGCTCAGGCCCCACCCCCTTACATCCTAGTATGTGTTCATGACTTTCAACTGAAGGAACGGATCCATCGCAAAGCACGGGAAATGGCTCCCCTCCACTTCCGAGACCATCGCCCCCAACTGTATCAGGACCTGGCAGCTTCCACCTTGCAGAAACGCAGGACCTTCAGACTTGTGACCCCCTTTCTCCTAGAACAGAAAGTGCCCTATTCCTGGGGACACCCATTCCGCCTCATCTTCCGCTGGCAGAATAAACTGATCCAAGTGCGTTCTCTGGAAGAGGCGATGACCCTTTTGGGCCTAGATCACTCTGAACCGGCGCCTGGGGGTGATGGCTCGTCCAGTAGACGGCGGCGAAGATCGACGGAGTGGTAGAGAGTGGGCAAGCAACAGCGGAATGGGGGTCCGGACCTCTCCGCAAGGCTGCATGAACGAGGGGCAGCGGTCGCTTCGGTGGCCCAGGTCACCGATGCAGGAGCAGAGCAGAATGCAGAGGCTTCGTGAGTCCGAGGAGGCCAACAGCAGGTGCCGGGGGGGCATCCACCCTGAGGTAACTTTTGTACTTCCTCCTCATGACTGGGAGGGAGCCCAACGTCAAGTTCTGGAGGTTCCGGGCTTGGCCCCATGGTCCCAGATTCCTCAGACTCTTTCTATCTTGTTGTTTTTTGTATCTTACTTTTTGGGGGGATCTGTTGGGGAGGGGGGAGGGATGGAATAGTGGTGGTAGCGGGGGTAGGTCTATAGCGCCTGTCCGAGGGGCTATAATGGCAGCACCGGCTGGGCAGGGAGGGGGGAGTGGTGGATCTGGATGTTACATGTGGACTGGATTGCTTTGGACATGGGCGGGGGAATGTATGCTGAATTGGGTCTATGGGACCGGGATGGGAGGGGGATGTTCACCCCTTTGATTCCACACCAGGGTACCCGGGGACTCCCGCCTTCAGTAATGCCGATTGGTAGACCCTCCTAATGACACCCTTAACTTTAGGAACCTGGAATGTGAAGGGGCTTAACTCCCCTCAGAAACGCCAGAAGGTCTGGAAATATATCATGGACCACCACCTCGATATAACTGGAAGAACGGAGGTTTTTTATCAGTAAAAGGGTGCACTGCCTGTTTATACGCATATGGTTTCAGAAAAACAAGAGTTATCTGGTGCTGTACGGCGAGTGGACAAACCCAAACCACTCCTATGAGTAAGAACACTACTCCTAATAAGTAAACGGTTTGCCGCAGCACTCAATAAAGTAAAGACGTTGTGTACAATGACAATATACAAGCATATTCCAGAAAACCAATTTGACAGAAGTTGACAAGTTCCACAAGATGAGTAAATCTTGGAGTCTTTTAATGAAGATTACAGCCAGCCGACACGTGTTTCATCGCCTTCGCGATTCATCAGGGCTAGACGGCCGTGTCAACATCCGAAGGTCGCTTAGCTGGTGATAATTCCAACCCAGCCGGGCCTTCTCTAGTAGCACTAATGTCAGTGCGTCCAGAAGCGGTGAAAGTCCTGGTATAATTGTTTAAACAGCATGTGCGCTTTAATACGGGCTCGGGAATCACGCAGTGTCTTTCACCAGAATTTCGACACTTCTATGGTCAGAAGTATACCATATCACATTAGTAGCAGGAAAACCTGGTGCGGTTCCGGAACCGGGCCCGGGAGAAGCTGCACGAGCTTGTCGTCTCATGAAAACGCCGCACACGGCCTCGATACTCACTATAATTGGAACCGCACCAGGTTTTCCTGCTACTAATGTGATATGGTATACTTCTGACCATAGAAGTGTCGAAATTCTGGTGAAAGACACTGCGTGATTCCCGAGCCCGTATTAAAGCGCACATGCTGTTTAAACAATTATACCAGGACTTTCACCGCTTCTGGACGCACTGACATTAGTGCTACTAGAGAAGGCCCGGCTGGGTTGGAATTATCACCAGCTAAGCGACCTTCGGATGTTGACACGGCCGTCTAGCCCTGATGAATCGCGAAGGCGATGAAACACGTGTCGGCTGGCTGTAATCTTCATTAAAAGACTCCAAGATTTACTCATCTTGTGGAACTTGTCAACTTCTGTCAAATTGGTTTTCTGGAATATGCTTGTATATTGTCATTGTACACAAAGTCTTTACTTTATTGAGTGCTGCGGCAAACCGTTCACCACCTCGATATAGTGGGACTCCAAGAGACTCACCTGCCCAAAAAAGAGGAATCTCGCCTTAGACACAAGATGTTCCCATTAATCTATAGATCTTCCGCACCTACGAAACACAGAGGGGTGGCCCTTATGTTCCGCTCTGCCCTGCAATTTCAGCCTATGGGGGTACAGGGTGACAAGGAGGGTCGCTGGATCATGGTTAAGGGCCTTCTGAGGGGTAGGCTCTGCACTTTTTTTGTCCTATATGCACCCAACATGAGGCAAAATGCCTTTCTGCATACATTACTGGAAGCTGCGGTGGATTTCGTAGAGGGGCCTTTGATTGCTATGGGGACTTCAACATGGTCTGGCTCCCAGAATTATATTGCACACACTCCCACAGATCAGCGACGGATGTGTTCTCCCCCGACACGCAACAGCAAATCTCTGACCTGGGCCTTATTGAAGCCTGGCGCTCCCTCTACCCTCAGTCTAAAGATTTCACTTTCTACTCACACGTCCACTACACCTACTCTCGGAGAGATCACTTCTTCTTGAGTCAGTCGTTGAGGGGGGATTTGAGAGAAGCTAAGATATACCCGATCTCTGTCTCAATTCACAGCCTGCTTGCGATGGGACTCCAGTGGGGGGTGCGGACTGTAGGCGGCTCTAAGTGGTACTTCCCCGCCTCCCTGGTTAGGGATAAACCCTCCTGCACCTCCTTACAGGAGCTCATCAATGAATACTTTACACTTAATGCCCCCGAGGAGACCTCCATATACAACACTTGGGATGCCTTCAAGGCATATCTTTGAGGGCACTGCATCGCGTTAAACGCCACTCTTAACCTGCAGCGGGTCGGGAACGGGAGCAACTGGAAGCGGAGCTCTCGACCCTGGATCAGACCCATAAGGAGAGGCCCTCCAAGATCGGGCTCCGGCAATTGACGGCCATCAAGGGTAAACTCAAGGCCCATTATGACAATAGAGCTGAATATACCCTACTTAAACTTCGACGGCTCTCCTACTCACAGGGCAATAAAGTGGGATGCCACCTTGCCAGGCAACTAAGGGATAAGAGGGAACGTGAATATATTGGGGGCATTCAGGATACTCGAGGTGAGGTGACACACCAGGATGAGGCGAAGGCAGAGCTATTCAGGGACTTCTACAAGTCCCTTTATACAGGGGAATGCCTGAGTGACGCTGCCCAAGACAAGTATCTGCAGAGGCTAACACTACCCCAGGTGTCGCCAGAATGGAATGAGGCATTATCCGCTCCTTTCACCAGAGAAGACGTGATGATGGCCATTAAGGCCCTGAAGCCCCACAAGGCACCGGGTGCGGACGGGTACACGGCCATCTTCTATAAAACCTTTGCCTCTGAACTCTGCCCACATCTGGTGCAGCTATTTAATCACATGGCTGAGGAGGGTGGGTCGTCCCGAACCATGGCGGAGGCACTTATCTCTGTCATCCCTAAGCCAGGCAAGAACCCTAGCCAGTGCGCATCCTACATGCCGATTGCCTTCCTGAACCTGGACGTAAAGCTTTATTCTTCCATCATCGCACATCGACTTAACGACCTCATGCTGGCTCTTATAGACCCGGATCAATCGGGGTTCATCAAGGGGCGCCAGGCTCACGATAATACCCGGAGGGTGATCCATCTTATCGAAAAAGCCACCAAATTCCATATCCCCGCGGTCCTAGTGGGACTGGACGCCGAAAAGGCGTTCAACAGGATGGACTGGGGGTTTCTCTTTAAGACTCTGATTGCATTCGGCTTCTCCTCTAAATTCATAACGATGATTCGGGTGAACTATCTCTCCCCACGATCCCGTGTAGCGGAGAATGGTCGATTCTCACAATTCTTTGATCACTCTAGGGGCACTAGACAGGGTTGCCCCCTTTCCCCACTGCTCTTCGCCCTTAGCATTGAACCCCTGGCGGTTGCGACTTGAGCCAACCCTGACATCCGCGGGATACCCTTCAGGGGGGAATCATACAAAATCACACTCTTTTCGGATGATGTCCTGCTGTCCCTTTCGGATCCGGCTCATTCTCTCCCGCAGGTACAGACAGCACTACAACGCTTTGAGGCAGTAGCAGGCTTCAAGGTCAACTATGATAAATCCTACGTCCTCAACAAGCAGAGATCCCTACCCTCCAGTCGCTCACCCCCTTGCCATGGACAGACTCCTCCATTCAATACCTGGGCGTCCACTTGACCCCCACACTGGAGAAACTATACGCTGCCAACTTCCCCCCGCTACTAACCAGGATCCAGTCAGACCTGGCCAGATGGAAGCCCATTTTTATCTCCTGGCTAGGGAGGATACACGCAATCAAAATGACCCTCCTCCCCAAGCTCCTGTACCTTTTTCAGGCCCTTCCCATAGATCTAGATGCGGAATTCTTTCGGCGCATACGGTCGATGCTGCTGCGCTTTATTTGGCAGGGAGGACGTGCGATGCTATCTTTCGCCACCCTACGCGTACCGAGGGGGGAGGGTGGGGTAGGACTGCCAGATATGCATCTGTATTACAAAGCTGCACAACTCCGCATTATAGTGGAATGGTCGCAACAAGAGCAGAAAAACACTGGTTACATATGGACAGGAGCGTGGCGGGGAGGTCGATCTGGGATTTGGTGTGGAAGCCCAAGTGTGACCGACCAAAGAATGTCTACCTCAGCACCCCTACTAGCACAGTATTGAAGGTCTGGGACTCTATCTCCGCTGATGATCGGTAGACCACCTTTCCCTCCCCCTTCACACCCATTCACTTCAACCCTGCCTTTCCGCAGGCAACCCACGAGGGGCCTTTGACGGCGTGGAAGGACGGAGGTTGTCGAGCTTTAACCCACCTGTTCCACACTTATGACCCACTTACTTTTGAAAACTGCAAGAGGGACTACGGGATATTGGAGACTGAACGATACCACCACGCCCAACAACTTCACTGGGCTCTTTCGCCGCAGGTACGGGAGGCGGCTACCCGACCCCTCACACCATTCGAGAACTTTCTGACCAAGACAGCGTCTATGAAAGGGGCGATCACTTTCATCTATCGACACCTCCTCACTACGACCACTTCCCCTAGGCCTAGGTACATGCACACGTGGGAGGGGATCATCCAACGCGACATCGCTGATAATGAATGGTCTCACCTATGGTCGACATTGCTAAATTCAACCACTCGGTGGAGCTTAGGGAGGCACATATGAAAACAGTGATGGACTGGTACCTATACCCAGCAAAATTGAAACTGATCTTCCCGGGTACTTCCGATAGGTGTTGGAGGGGCTGTGGGTTGCTGGGGGACTTCCAGCATATCTGGTGGGACTGCCCCATTATTCGCCCGTTCTGGGAGGAGATCCTGGCACAAATTAAAGATGTTCTGGGGTACCCCATTCCTACCACAATGGCTGCCACCCTGCTGGCCCTTCGGGTCCCCAAGCTCGAACACCAGACTAGGGCAGATAAGAGAATAATGTGGCTCTGTATTGGGGCAGCTAAAATTACTTCAGCGGCAGCCTGCAAAAAGAAAGAGGCCCCGGCCACCTCGCTCTGGCATTCGAGGTTGTGGAAATTACGCAGTCTGGAAAGAATGGCCGATATCTTTCTAGATAACTTTAAACATTTTGAATTTCGCTGGGGGCCGCTAGTGAGGTTCCTCTCCAAAGGGAATGTGATGTGATAACACGTTAATATGGTACCAAGATCTTTTCACCTCTGTGATAAATTGGTACTTCGCAACGACCACCAGTCATTCAACTGTATTTTTGTTTGTGAGCATGACTTTTTGGATATTAGTGCACTCAGCAGAGAAACGACCTTTCCAGTTTGACACATCCAATTTTGAGCTGAGTGTGCCTTAGAAAGGCAGCTAGGGGTTACTGAATAATGCACATTTTCCACAGTCATGATGGGTGAAAATCAAGATTTAATTTTTTTATTAAAGACACAGAAGTATCTAGACTCTGATCCTCCTCTACATGAGCCATGATGAGCTCAAATAAAACAAAATAGCAGCAAAAAACAAATATACCTCAATCTTCAAAAGAACTCCCTCAAACTGCTACTATTAAACTAGATCCACTTCTGTGCTACTCAATTGCGATTTCCCAATGACCTTACCTTCCAGTCAGTAATCTGCCGCAACATGGCCTCCAGGAATATTGCGGCCACTATGATTCGCAAACTACAAGTTCAATCAGAATCCTTAGGAATATTCGCCATACCTCATTCCTCAAGCATGATCATAGAGAAGGCCAGGCAATTCAATAATCAGTCTCACAGTAATTGCAAACCTACCCGCTTGCTACCTTAATGCACCCCTGACAAGCTACCTGACTCTGACAACCCAGTCATGAATGTTGCTCAAAATGCGCTGACTTTGTGAATATAAGATAAGAGTCTTGCGTCCATTACTGGTAGCCTCTTTCGAAATTCAAAAACAACTTCCCCGCACCACAAGGCAAACAACCTGGGGAGGCATAGCTGAAAACTAGAGAAATATTCCTGGAGACGATACAAAGCTATGATTTGCACATAAAATAATTTACTAAATTTACCCTCCCTTCTTAAAATGGAAGATTCTGACATAAAACATAACTCCATTCATCCTTAAAACGCACTCTCTTTAAAATAAATGCACACTACTATCCCAACACAAAATCATTGAATTAATCCACCATATTCAGTCTAGACCACACATAAACACTTTGACTCAGATATAGTACTTATCTGTGCTTGAGAAGCAACAAATAAAGAAGGTGCCTATGGGTTCTGAGTATTGATTCATGTTCAAGAATGTTGAAAGTTCTAGTTTCATTACAGTGCTCTATGTTTATTGCTGTGTTTGGAAGCAGTAAAGGAGTTTGCATAATATTAGTCGCCGTGCCTTGCCATAAAATTAAAGAAAATAGATATTTGTTGCAGGATACTTATTGATACATATTGATAAATATATGTTTATTTTACACATAAATTCATATTTATCACTCATGACCATGTCATGAGTGATGTAATATGTGACGTCATCAGCAGTGCATTGCAGGCGCGCAAGTTAGTCCAACTAACTATAACGTGGGAATTTCAATGGTTTTATGTCAGAAAAATTTCCAGCTAACTATAACAGTTTCAAACCTATGGTTTTTTCAGTGAATTTAATAGGTTTTTTAAATGCTAAATCCTAACTATAACTGGTGTGAAACCTATGGTTTTTTCAGTGAATTTCATAGGTTTTTTAAATGCTAATTCCTAACTATATAAGGCCTGAAACCTATGTTTTTTTCAGTGAATTTCAAAGGTTTTTTAATGCTAATTCCTAACTATATAAGACCTGAAAGCCCACCAGGAATCTCCAGTATGTGCCAGGGGACTGCATTGCAGAGAGGTGTAATGAAGCCACTCCCCTTTTTACACCTCTCTGCAACGCAGCCCCCGTGCATGTTTGAAGAGGGGGAACTAATTTCCCTTGCATACTGGGGGCCCCTGGGGCCAACTAGCCCACCTGGAACCTCCAGTACGTGCCAGGGGGCTGCATTGCAGAGGTGTAATGAGGTTATGCCCCTTGTTACACCTCTCTGCAACGCAGCCCCCTGCCGCGTTTGCAGAGGGGGAACTAATTCCCCTTGCATACTGGGGGTCCCTGGGGGCCAACTAGCCCACCAGGAGCCTCCAGTATGCGCCAGGGGGCTGCATTGCAGAGAGGTGTAATGAGGCCACACCCTTTTTTACACCTCTCTGCAACGCAGCCCCCGTGCATGTTTGAAGAGGGGGAACTAATTCCCCTTGCATACTAGGAGTCCCTGGGGGCCAACTAGCCCACGTGGAACCTCCAGTATGCACCAGGGGGCTGCATTGCACAGAGGTGTAATGAGGCTATGCCCCTTTTTACTCCTCTCTGCAATGCAGGCCACTGGCGCGTTTGCAGAGGGGGGACTAATTCCCCTTGCATACTGGGGGTCCCTGGGTCATATCTGCCCAAACACCGATATTCCGATCGATTGAAAATGACTTTTCTTGAGAAACATTTGGATTTGGATTATCATGTCCTATACTTTGGAATTTTTGAAAGACTGACTTTGAGGATGCTATAAATTACTCAAGTCTGCCCGAATTGTGTGGGTAAAATTGATACCTAGTCACTTTGAATAAGAATGTACTTACGTCTCGTGTAACATTTGGAAGAAATATCTAGTTATATGACAACAGGATACCTACATAACTTGAAGGAAATAAGAACGCCCTGAAGAAGTTCTGTTGTACAGAACGAAACGTTTTGGCTGGCTGTGGTACATAAACTTAAGGAAAATAAAAGCATTTGAATATACACCAAGATTTAGCGCTTCAATAAGGACTCTAAGTGATATGATTTGATTGGACGTATTGTGCAAGTGGTGCTGTGCCAAACTTTGGAATATTCTCCACTACTCTCTACTACTTACTCTCTCCTACTCCACTACTCTCAAATACTTACTCTCTACTACTCATTCTCTACTACTCTACTACTCTTTACTACTCTCTCTCTACTACTCACTCCCTACTACTCACTATCTACTACTCTCTACTTCTCACTCTTTACTACTCACTCTCTACTACTCACTCTCTACTTCTCACTCTCTACTACTCTCTACTACTCACTCTCTACTACTCTCTCTCTACTACTCACTCTCTACTACTCACTCTACTACTCACTCTCTACTACTCACTCTACTACTCACTCTCTACTACTCTCTATATTCTCTCTCTGCTACTCACTCTTTACTACTCTCTACTACTCACTCTCTACTACTCACTCTCTACTACTCTCTACTACTCACTCTTTACTACTCTCTACTACTCACTCTCTACTGCTCTCTACTACTCACTCTACTACTTACTCTCTACTACTCTCTACTACTCACTCTCTACTACTCACTTTCTACCACTCTCTACTACTCACTCTCTACTACTCTCTACTACTCGCTTTACTATTCACTCTACTACTCTCTACTACTCACTCTCTGCTACTCTCTCTACTGCTCTCTACTACTCTCTACTACTCACTCTCTACTCTCTATTACTCACTCTCTACTCTCTACCTCTCTCTACTTCTCTCTCTACTGGTCTCTACCTCTCTACCGCTACCTCTCTACCTCTACCTCTCTACCTCTACACCTCTACCTCTCTACCACTCTCTACACGCACACATATACACATATATATATGCATATATATGCATATGCATTTATATATAAGTATGTGTATGTATATATATATATATATTCACAGAAAAAACCATAGGTTATAGACCATATATAGTTAGGAATTCGCATTTACAAAACCTTATTTTACTCACACAAAACCATTGAAATTCCATATATAGTTAGTTGCACTAACTATATATCGCGCACCCGCAATCCACTGCTGATGATGTCACATATTACATCATTCATGACATGGTCAGTGACATCACTGATGACATCACTGATGACATCTCAAATGACATCACTGATGACATCTCAAATGACATCACTGATGACATCATTGATGACATCTCATTTGACATTACTGATCACATCACTGATGATATCATTCATGTGATAATACGATGAACCTCTTCAGACTCTAATATAACCTTAGATACAATCAGTGTAAACAGACACTCACAGACTGTCACTCATCCATGGAGTTACTCACACACCTAGTCAGTCATGCAAAGAATCAATCACACCTCCATTTCCTCAACTATACAGTTATACAAACTTTACTTATTCAAACATATACTAACACATATTTACTCTCTTATACAATCCCTGATACAAGTTCACAATGATCCATACAGCCACTCACACATTCACTGGCTCTTATGCACAGTTATTTATATATGTCAACTCTCACATGTACTGTGTTTTACATATGTACTTACTTTGACATGTAGCACTGAGATATCCATTCACTCACCAATACACTCATGCACACAGTCAACCGCCCATACAGCTGTTTCCACATACACTTTTGAAACCATACATCTAGTGAATCAACTGCTCACACATCTATGCACAGAGTCATACACCTCCCAGCCACCCACACACACACTCAGTCTCCCATACAAATACTTGGGCAACCAATCAATAACCCATATAGTTACTCATATAGCTACTTATCAACACATGCAACAGTTTACAGAACAACAGACATAATGATGCACAAATTAAGACAGTTTAGTCACTAACCCATGCACTCAGTGAGACACATTTAATCACTCACTCATACAGTCAGTCATGCACCTACTAAATCCTTCATCCAGACACTTATACATCCACTCATTCTTCAATATGTAAGACATATTTTAACTTTACAGAAACATACAGTCACTGGGTGTTGTCATCAGTGATGTCATCAGTGATGTCATTTGAGATGTCATCAGTGATGTCATCAGCGATGTCACTGACCATGTCATGAATGATGTAATATGTGACATCATCAGCAGTGGATTGCGGGTGCGCGATATATAGTTAGTGCAACTAACTATATATGGAATTTCAATGGTTTTGTGTGAGTAAAATAAGGTTTTGTAAATGCGAATTCCTAACTATATATGGTCTATAACCTATGGTTTTTTCAGTGAATTTTCAAGGTTTTGTAAATGCTAATTCCTAACTATATATGGTCTATAACCTATGGTTTTTTCAGTGAATTTTCAAGGTTTTGTAAATGCTAATTCCTAACTATATATGGTCTATAGCCTATGGTTTTTTCAGTGAATATGTATATATACATACATATATAAACATATATCATCTGTATATCTATATAAATACAAACATAAATGCATGCATACATATACTTATATGCATACAGATGCATGTTATTTACATGAAAGTTGAAAAAAACTAATAAAAGCAAAGCTAAAAAGCCACCTCATTACAAACAGAATGGCTTTAACTTAAACGAGGGCGAGATCTATTGCATTTTCAATGCTTGTTTACTTTGGTTCCATCAAGAAGGCATTCAGATGTGTCACACATTTGCCATAAATTCTGAATGTTAGCACTCTAGTTGCACATTAGATCACTGTAGTAAAGCTGCTGCTCACCAGGGTCGTCTGCTGCTGGTATTCAAAGTGCATGTTTCAGTCTGCATGTCAGAATTTTTTTAATGAAATAGAAGAGGATTTGAGAAGTCACTCAAAATGATCCCTAATTTTTCTTTCTGAAGCACTAATCATACTTTCTATGGCAAAATTAAACCCCTCATGTTGTTCCTTTTAAAATTTAGTGTTTTCAGACTTACCACTTCATTCCAATCAAGATGGCTTCTGGTGTGCCATACTTTTGTCATAAGTAAGACTGTTAGCGCTCTAGTTGTTCTTTAGAACACTCTGGGACATTCTGTCATTGGGCTATACTTGGGGTACATCTGGGTGATATTTGGGCTACATTTAGGCTCTTTTGTCTCTGGTGGCCATCTTGGGAGACTGTATGTCAGAATTTTTTAATGAAATTGAAGAGGGTTTGAGAAGTCACTCAAAATGTGCCCTAATTTTTCTTTCTGCAGCACTAATCATAATTCATATGGCAAAATATACCCCCTCATTTTGTTCCTTTTTAAATTAAATGTTTTAAGAGTTACCACTTTATTCCAATCAAGATGGCTTCAGGTGTGCCATACCTTTGTAATAAGTAGGACTGTTAGCGCTCTAGTTGTTCTTTAGAACACTCTGGGACATTCTGTCATTGGGCTATACTTGGGCTACATCTGGGTGATATTTGGGCTACATTTGGGCTCTTTTGTCTCTGGTGGCCATTTTGGGAGACTGCATGTCAGAATGTTTTAATGAAATAGAAAAGGATTTGAGAAGTCACTCAAAATGTGCCCTGATTTTTCATTCTGCAGCACTAATCATACTTTCTATGGCAAAATATACCCCCTCATGTTGTTTCTTTTTAAATTAAATGTTTTAAGAGTTACCACTTTATTCCAATCAAGATGGCTTCAGGTGTGCCATACCTTTGTAATAAGTAGGACTGTTAGCGCTCTAGTTGTTCTTTAGAACACTCTAGGAGGCTGCAGTAGAACACAAAGGAATCAACTGACAGTCTCTGTCCTTGTTGGATGTACATGTTTTACTGAGAATGTCAGACTTCATTTTCACATGACTGAGAAAGATAATGTGAATTTACAGAAAATATGCTTTCAGTTTAGCTTATAGATCCCCTTCCAAACCACTGTGGGAAAATCATGAGATATTAGTTTTCTTTCAAACAATATTCATGATATCACAGCAGAAGGTTTTTTCACATGGTAAAATCACCTTAGAACCCACCACAATTCCTAAAACGAGTATGGTACCATCAACAAATGATTTATAATGTAACTAAAGTCCTAAAACCCTCTATTAACTACAATGCTTTTTAATGAGGTGCTATCATGTATATTGGTCCCAAGATGGCTGCCAACACTTCTTGGATGAAGTGCTGACAGCCAATCAGATCAGATGTGTGGTTAGGCTCCGCCCAGATATATATCTTTTTTTGAACCTAAATTACTCAAAATCCACTGGAGCACATATATTGAGACCTAGCAAAGGCACATCGGGCTAACAGTCCCTACAATTTTGCCAAGTTTCGTGCAAATCCATTCAGCCGTTCGAGCTAAAAGTGAGGCCAACCGCCCTATGGAAATTAACATGGGAAAAACGCGTTTTGGGACCCCCTTTTTTCTCGGCCCCCCCCCTTAATGAAACCCCCCCAAATTGTCAGGGGCTGCTCAGAAACAAAATGTTCCATTTTCCTGAAAATTTCAGCCAATTCCGTCCACAAACGCCAAAGTTATTAGACATAGAATTTTCAAAAATCCCATAGAGAAAAAATCCTAACTATATATACCTACTGGCGACCGCCAGTAGGTAATATACATACATATATAAACATATATAATCTGTATATCTATATAAATACACATATAAATGCATGCATACATATACATATATGCATACAGATGCATGTTATTTACATGAAAGTTTAAAAAACACTAATAAAAACAAAGCTAAAAAGCCACCTCATTACAAACAGAATGGCTTTAACTTAAACGAGGGCGAGATCTATTGCATTTTCAATGCTTGTTTACTTTGGTTTCATCAAGAAGGCATTCAGATGTGTCACACATTTGCCATAAATTCTGAATGTTAGCACTCTAGTTGCTCATTAGATCACTGTAGTAAAGCTACTGCTCACCAGGGAAGTCTGCTGCTGGTATTCAAAGTGCATGTTTCAGTCTGCATGTCAGAATGTTTTTAATGAAATAATAGAGGATTTGAGAAGTCACTCAAAATGATCCCTAATTTTTCTTTCTGAAGCACTAATCATACTTTCTATGGCAAAATGAACCCCCTCATTTTGTTCCTTTTTAAATTAAATGTTTTCAGACTTACCACTTCATTCCAATCAAGATGGCTTCTGGTGTGCCATACTTTTGTTATAAGTAAGACTGTTAGCGCTCTAGTTGTTCTTTAAAATACTCTGGGACATTCTGTCATTGGGCTATACTTGGGCTACATCTGGGTGATATTTGGGCTACATTTAGGCTCTTTTGTCTCTGGTGGCCATCTTGGGAGACTGTATGTCAGAATTATTTAATGAAATTGAAGAGGATTTGAGAAGTCACTCAAAATGTGCCCTAATTTTTCTTTCTGCAGCACTAATCATACTTCCTATGGCAAAATATACCCCCTCATTTTGTTCCTTTTTAAATTAAATGTTTTAAGAGTTACCACTTTATTCCAATCAAGATGGCTTCAGGTGTGCCATCCCTTTGTAATAAGTAGGACTATTAGCGCTCTAGTTGTTCTTTAGAACACTCTGGGACGTTCTGTCATTGGGCTATACTTGGGCTACATCTGGGTGATATTTGGGCTACATTTGGGCTCTTTTGTCTCTGGTGGCCATCTTGGGAGACTGCATGTCAGAATTATTTAATGAAATAGAAGAGTATTTGAGAAGTCACTCAAAATGTGCCCTAATTTGTCTTTCTGCAGCACTAATAATACTTTCTATGGCATAATATACCCCCTCATTTTGTTCCTTTTTAAATTAAATGTTTTAAGAGTTACCACTTTTTTCCCATCACGATGGCTTCAGGTGTGCTATACCTTTGTAATAAGTAGGACTGTTAGTGCTCTAGTTGTTCTTTAGAACACTCTAGGAGGCTGCAGTAGAACACAAAGGAATCAACTGACAGTCTCTGTCCTTGTTGGATGTACATGTTTTATTGATAATGTCAGACTTCATTCTCACATGACTGAGAAAGATAATGTGAATTTACAGAAAATATGCTTTCAGTTTAGCTTATAGATCCCCTTCCAAACCACTGTGGGAAAATCATGAGATATTAGTTTTCTTTCAAACATGATTCATGATATCACAGCGGAAGGCTTTTTCACATGGTAAAATCTCCTTAGAACACACCACAATTCCTAAAATGAGTATGGTACCATCAACAAATGATTTATAATGTAACTAAAGTCCTAAAACCCTCCATTAACTACAATGCTTTTTAATGAGGTGCTATCATGTATATTGGTCCCAAGATGGCTGCCAACACTTCTTGGATGAAGTGCTGACAGCCAATCAGATCAGATGTGTGGCTATATATTTTTTTGAACCTAAATTACTCAAAATCCACTGGAGCACATATCTTGAGACATAGCAAAGGCATATCGGGCTGCCAGTCCCTACAATTTTGCCAAGTTTTGTGGAAATCCATTCGACCGTTTGGGCTAAAAGTGAGTCCAACCGCCCTATGAAAATTAACATGGGGAAAACACGTTTTGGGACCCCCTTTTATCTCAGCCCCCGCTTGACCAATCCCCCCCAAACTTTCAGGGAAGGAGCGGAGCGCAGCAAGGCAAATTTAAGGAAAATTGCAGGCAGATTCCTCAACCGGCGCCAAAGTTATTCCCAATAGAATGTTGCAGATTTCCTATAGAAAACAATCCTAACTACTAACTATAACTACCTACTGGCAACCGCCAGTAGGTAATATATATATATATATATATATATATATATATATATATATATATATATATATATATATATATATATATATATATATATATATATTCACTGAAAAAACCATAGGTTTAACACTCGTTATAGTTAGGAATTAGCATTTAAAAAACCTTTGAAATTCACTGAAAAAAACATAGGTTTAACACCAGTTATAGTTAGCTGGACATTTTACTCATACAAAACCATTGAAATTCCCACATTATAGTTAGTTGGACTCACTATAACTTGCGCGCCCACAATCCACTGCTGATGATGTCACATATTACATCATTCATGACATGGTCAGTGACATCACTGATGACATCACTGATGACATCTCAAATGACATCACTGATGACATCACTGATGGCTTCTCAATTGACACCTTTAATTTCAATACATCTATATATACATGTCAATTGACATCACTGATCTCATCACTGATTACATCATTCATGTGATAATACGATGCACCTCCTCACACTCTAATATAACCTTTGATACACCCAGTGTTAAATACAGACTACCATTCTTGAAACCATTGACACACCAATACCAGTTATTACAGGCGCACTCACTGATTCCTAAGTGTACACACACATCCACTCATTCACCCATACAATCACTCATACATAGTCACTCATTAATACAACACTGTCATATGCACTCATACACCTATAGAGATACTCACACACTGTCACTCATCTATGGAGTTACTCACACACCTAGTCAGTCATGCAAAGAATCAATCACTCTCCCAATTCCTCATCTATACAGTTATACACACATAACCTTACTTATTCAAACATATACTAACACATACTTTCTCTCTTTTACAATCACTGATACAAGTACGCATTGATCTATACAGTCACTTACGCAATCACAGGCTCTAATGTATAGTCATTAATATATGCCAACTATCACATGCACTGTGTTTTACATATGTACTTACTTGGACATGTAGCACTGAGATATCCATTCACTTACCAACACACCAATGCACACAGTCAACCGCCCATACAGCTGTTTCCACAGGCACTCTTGAACCCATACACCAAGGGAATCAACTGCTCGCACATCTATGCACAGAGTCACACACCTCTCAGCCACCCCCACACACACTCACCCTCATATACAAATACTTGGGCAACCAATCAATAACCCATATAGCCACTCATATAGCTACTAATCAACACATGCAGCAGCTTACACAACAACAGACATAATGATGCACACATTCAGACAGTTTAGTCACTAACCTATGCATTCAGTAAGCCACATTTAATCACTCACTCGTACAGTCAGTCACGCACCTACTAAATCCTTCATCCACACACTCATACATAGACTCATTCTTCAATATGTAAAACATATTTTAACTTTACATAAACACACATTCAGTGGATGATGTCATCAGTGATGTTATTTGAGATGTCATCAGTGATGTCATCAGTGATGTCACTGACCATGTCATGAATGATGTAATATGTGACATCATCAGCAGTGGATTGCGGGCGCGCAAGTTATAGTGAGTCCAACTAACTATAACGTGGGAATTTCAATGGTTTTGTATGAGTAAAATGTCCAGCTAACTATAACTGGTGTTAAACCTATGGTTTTCTCAGTGAATTTCAAAGGTTTTTTAAATGCTAATTCCTAACTATAACGAGTGTTAAACCTATGGTTTTTTCAGTGAATTTCAAAGGTTTTTTAAATGCTAATTCCTAACTATACCGAGTGTTAAACCTATGGTTTTTTCAGTGAATATCAAAGGTTTTTTAAAAGATAATTCCTTTGCATATCGAGTTTGTAACCTACCATTTTTAAACAGAATTTATTTTTATTACCTGTTTTTTATAACTATTTTTTTTTCACAAGAATAATTTTTTCATGAGGGAATGAAAAAAATGTAGACCCCGGGCTTGTAGGATTTTTTTCATAAGCGACATCAGATAAGCCATAATCTAGTAGCAGAGACCGAATTGCTTTATATGTTTTTTTTTGCAACCCTGATAAGGAGATATACCACATATATTCATATTATCCTCGATATGGAGATTTAAATTTCCACATATGATTAAAGAAGATGACCAAGAGGCAAGTTCTAAATTTAGGAAGTTTAACACCTCTGGATCGTCTACATTTGGAGCATATATTGAGCAAATTGTCCATAATCTATTGTTAATACTTAACTCTACTATTGCCCACCTACCATATTGATCAGCCTTACAGCGTTTAGTATATCCTAGACCTCTCCTTATCAAGATTGCCACTCCTTTGTGTACGTGTGGATTACTTCTTTATTAGCTCAGCATTATTAGAAGATACTTCATTTGAATTATATCCACGTATTATCTCGGATCATGGACATTCGATAGGAAATTATTAGTAGACTCTGAATACTTGGAATTTATGTCAAAATGGATAAAAGAATTTTTTAAAATTAATAGAGGAACTGCACAAGTCAAATATGTCTGGGATGCTTTTAAGGCAGGGATACGCGGTGAATCATTAGCTTATGTTATCAAGAAACAAAAGATCAATCGGCGAAAAATTGAAGTAAATTATAAGAATGTTATGGACTGGGAGAAGAAACTAATAGCAGCAATAGCTCTGTCACAAGATACAGGGGATATCGAAAATAACCTGACAATTCATAAGTCACGTTTATATGAAATGTTTGCAACCAAATTAGCGGAACAGATGGCAATCTTTCGCTCTCAGATATATGAATTGGGTGAGAATTCAGGCAGGATTTTGGCGAGAAAAAATAGACAAAGAGAGGTGTACAACTCCATAAATTCTTTACGTGATGAGACAGGACAGCTACATAATAAATCCGAGTCAATCCTGGAAATCTTCTGTCGATTTTATGCTAAACTACATCAATATGACTCTCTATCTTATTCGACTGATCTCTTTTTGAATTTTGGGAGTACACTTCAATTTGCTAGTCTGTCTGATGTTCAAAAATTGGCTTTGGAATCTGACATTACATGGGAGGAAATAGAAAAAGCATTACTATCATTGGCGTTAGGCAAAGCAGTGGGTCCTGATGGCATTCCGCTGGAATTCTATAAAATATTTAGGAATGCTATAAAACAAGATATTATGATTACTTTCCTTGAGGCACAGAGAGGGAAACCACCATTTTCTTGGAGCGAATCCATAATTATGACATTTCCCAAAAAGGATAAAGATCCCTTGAATCCGGCATCATATAGGCCAATTTCCTTAATAAATGCCGATAGCAAAGTATATTCAAAGATTTTAGCTTATAGAATTTCACAAATTATACCTATAATTGTCTCACGCTTGCAGCATGTTTTTATTCCGAATAGAGATACAGCAGATCATATTCGGAGAATCATCGCGCTGATGGACTGGGCAGAAGGTATCAATACACCTATCGGAATCGCGCTATTGGATGCTGAAAAAGCATTCGATAGGTTTGCCTGGCCCTATCTTTGGGACCTACTTTATATGAAGGGATTTGGCCCAGGTATAATTGTAGCTTTGAAGGCTCTTTATCAAAATCCGATGTCTCGTGTTAAATTGGGCTCGAATAAATCGCCATTTTCTTCCATTCAGCGTGGAACACGGCAAGGCTGCCCTTCCTCCCAACTTCTTTTTGCTATCTATATTGACACTTTTCTTAATAAACTAAACCAGGATGACTAGATAAATCCAGTAGAGGTAGCAGGGTTTAGTTACAGAGCATTGGCATATGCAGATGACGTGGTAATTGTCACTAAAGACATAGTGAAGGCTTTTAATAGGATTGAGGAATTGGCAGTACAATTTGGGTCCTTCTCAGGATATAAATTAAATCTCTCTAAAACACAAATTCTTTTGGTTGGTCAAAATCCTCCACCTCGAATCAATATAGTTACGGAAGCGATATATTTAGGTATCAAGTTAACCACTCCAATCATAAATATTCCTAAAATTAATTATAACCCAGTATTAAAAAAAGCCAACTCTACGTTAGAACGCATTAACCATTTACACTTATCACTATACGGGAGGAACAACATTTTAAAAATGCTAATCTTGCCAAAATTCATATATCTATTTAGATCAGTGCCACTTGAATTTCCGATAGACTTCTTTAAACAAACTGAAAAAATGATAGGGAGATTTCTATGGGGCTATAAGGGTAGCCGAAGAGCCTATAAAAAAATGATTCTACCAAAGTCAAGAGGAGGTTGGGCTACCCCACATCTTTTGTTTTATTATTTAGCGGCGGTACTACAATACATATCCCCTTTAATTATTGGCAATAAAGCCCCAATCTCATTTGCACATACCCCGTCTATTTATGAATTTGCTTTAGTAACTAAAACTAGAGGGCATTTTCTAAGAATAATAGAACCTAGTTACTACAAGAAGATAAAATTTAAGACAGTAACTGCAGCATATAAAACATGGAAAATTATTAGAAAACTTGTAGGGATTCCAAAATTATTTAGGTACACTCCATTAAATTCAATACAATGTTTTCCCCCCATATTTAGGGATGCTACTATGAACAAATGGCGCAACCAGGGTATTACTTATTTAGGTGATTTATGGACAGAGAATGGCATATTTTCATTTGCTGAACTCCAAACTAAATTTAACCTTACGAGATTTGACTATTTCAAATATTTGCAGATATATAGTTTTTTAAAATCAACATTATATCAAGATCGACAAGATTTACATAAGATCTCACTGATCGAGAGTCTGTCCTCAAAAAGGAAGATTGTTTTTTTTTACGATATCCTTATGACTCTTCTTCCGGATGATTTACCCACGATTCAACAAAAATGGGTAGTGAAATTGGGGAAAAATTGTTTTATTAGAAGAATCAATTGTGCTAGTTGATTCTATTTTATTTACTGGTAGATCACGTACACAACATTATATGATATTGTTTGATTTGTACTACACCCCAGCTAAGGTAATGAAATGGGGTGCCACAGCTGGTATTTCTTGTAATCGGTGTTCCTTGATTGGAGCAGACACTATTCATATGTTTTTTTCTTGCCCCAAACTCATAATTTTACTTTCAGAAATCCAGAAATTTATACCGATTATATTAGATCATACATTAAGTTTGACTCCGGAACTACTATTATTTGGACTCTCAACTGATACTGTAGGAAATGAACATCAGTCTTTGATTTTTATTATGATGTCTGTATTTCGAGCTTGTATTACACAAGAATGGATCAGTGTAGACCCGCCTTCCTTCTCTATGTGGAGATCTCGGTTGCTGGCCAAATTCAATCTTGAATCTGCGATTTATGCAACAAAAGGATGGAGAAAAAAAACAAATGGGGAGAAAAATGTGGGCACCAATGCAACAATGGACTCAAGGAGAAATGAATGGACAAAATTAAGATACTACTTTTCCATTTAATGCAATTCTTATTTCCTACATTGCAAAATGGTTTTACTGTTTGTCTTCTTTTGTAAATGGTTTATACTGAAAATCTCATAGCAAAAAAAAAAGCTAAATCTTATGTTTTTTATCTTTTAGTTAATGCTGTTAACTTGACTTGTTTGCAATAAAAAATAAAATAAAAAAAATAAAAAAGAATACTTTTTCAATGTATTTTTTTTTAATCATATTGCCTTGGTGCGCTCAGGGTGCTCAGCTGAGAGCGCAGCGAGAGAGCTATTTTCGCGTGCGGAAAAACAAGTATGTATTTAACTAAATAATAATGCAAGACATTCAGTAGCATACTTATAAAAGTAGTATTTTTGATTGAAAATACCCGTATTATACCTTTAAAGGTATTTCCGTAATGTGTGCAAAACGTCATTTAGACGCGCCGCGTCAGTGCCCCCGGACGCGCCCCTGGAAGCGCCTACGTAAGTGCCGCGTAAACGCCCCCGGAAGCGCCTTCGTTCACGCCGCGTAAGCGACCCCGGAAGCGCTTCGGTGCGCGCAGCGTAAGCGCGTCAAGTCATGTGACCTTAAAATAACTCTTTTCATTGGTTGTTAACAGTTTTTTTACAACTAATGAAAACCCCACCCATTTTCTTCAATTCTTCGTTCACTTTGGAGACAGCAAGACCTGTTTTTTTCTGTCCTACCATTTTGTGTAAAAAATGGCTGCCAGAGCACCCAGCAGCAGCGAGGGCTCAGATGGCTTCATTGAGGAAGACCCTCCTCAGCCCAAGGTCAAGGAGCATTTTATTTGGAAGTTTTTTTCAATACCTGAAGGTTTAAAAAAGGTGAATGTTCCCAAAGTTGAATGCAAAATCTGCCAAACTGTGCTTTCCCGTGGAGACCCTAGAAGGAAGTACAGTTTTGGCAACTCAACAATGATTCGCCACGTCCAACGCAGGCACCCCCAGAACTATGCCCGGGAGAGTGTCCGAGACTGGCACGTAATCCCCAAGGGATGGTGCCTCTACATCTACAGGAGGAGCCACAACATCAGGGAGAGGACGTGCAGCGGAATTGGCGATAATTCCGAACATTCAACCTGTTTTTAGTGACATTACTATAAAGTGTAAGCAATGCGATGAAATGCTTTGCTATGGTGAGCAGAGCATCAAGCTCATTGCAGGCAAGAGGCAAGAACACCGCTGCCTTCCCCAGCCTTAATTTTTCCCCTTTTTTTTGCTCCTGTTGAGCAGTTTTGCATTCCCTGTTTTTGTTTTTGTTCAGAAAAAATATAAAAAAAGAAGAAAAAAAAACAGTTCTTTTTCGAACTACCTCCAATTCTCAAAAAAGAGCTGTATTCTTAACAAATTCAAAAGGAGTGAGTGAAGTGGAGTGCAGTGAGAGAGGAAAGGAATATGAGTGAGGAAGCAAAAAAAGGGACGAGAGGGGAAGGGAAGTGAAGTAGGGGGATTGAAAGAAGGTGAGTGTGGGAGTATGGCTGAGTTATAGGGAGTGAGCGTGACAGAAGAGGAGTGAGAGACTAAGAGGACGTAGAGAATGAGGCTAACAGAGACAGAATGAGGGAACGGGAGTGTAGAACTAAGAGGACAGAGGGAGTAAGAGAAGGAGTTAGTGAAGTGGAGTAAGGAAAGTAAGGGAAGGGAAAAGAGTGAAGGAGCGAAAGAAGGGAAGAGACAGAAAGTAAAGTAAAGGAGAAGGTCTGAAAGAAGGTGAGTGTGGTAGTATGGCTGAGTTGTACGGAGTGAGTGTGACAGAAGAGGGGTGAGAGACTAAGGGGATGGAAAGAATGAGGCTAACAAAGAGAGAATGAGGGAAGGGAAGTGTAGAACTAAGAGGACACAGGGAGTAAGAAAAGGAGTAAGTAAAGTGAAGTAAGGAGAATAAAGGAAGGGAAAAGAGTTAAGGAGCAAAAGAAGGGAAGAGAGAGAAAGAAAAGTAAAGGAGAAAGTCTGAAAGAAGGTGAGTGTGGGAGTATGGCTGAGTTATAGGGAGTGAGCATGAAAGAAGAGGAGTGAGAGACTAAGGGGATGGAGAGAATGAGGCTAACAGAAAGAGAGTTAAGGAAGGGGAGTGCAGAACTAAGAGGACAGAGGGAGTAAGAAAAGGAGTTAGTAAAGTGAAGTAAGGAGAATAAAGGAAGGGAAAAGAGTGAAGGAGCAAAAGAAGGGAAGAGAGAGAAAGAAAAGTAAAGGAGAAAGTCTGAAAGAAGGTGAGTGTATGAGTATGGCTGATTTATAGGGAGTGAGCGTGACAGAAGAGGAGTGAGAAACTAAGGGGATGGAGAGAATGAGGCTAACAGAAAGAGAATTAAGGAAGGGGAGCGTAGAACTAAGAGGACAGAGGGAGTAAGAAAAGGAGTTAGTAAAGTGAAGTAAGGAGAATAAAGGAAGGGAAAAGAGTGAAGGAGCAAAAGAAGGGAAGAGAGAGAAAGAAAAGTAAAGGAGAAAGTCTGAAAGAAGGTGAGTGTGGGAGTATGGCTGAGTTATAGGGAGTGAGCGTGACAGAAGAGGAGTGAGAGACTAAGGGGACGGAAAGAATGAGGCTAACAGAGAGAGAATGAAGGAAGGGGAGTGCAGAACTAAAAGGACAGAGGGAGTAAGATAAGGAGTTAGTGAAGTGGAGTAAGGAAAGTAAGGGAAGGGAAAAGAGTGAAGGAGTGAAGGAAGGGAAGAGAGAGGAAGGAAAGTAAAGGAGAAAGTCTGAAAGTAGGTGAGTGCGGGAGTTTGTTGAGTTATAGGGAGTGAGCGTGACAGAAGAGGAGTGAGAGACTAAGAGGACGGAGAGAATGAGGCTAACAGAAAGAGAATGAAGGAAGGGGAGTGTAGAACTAAGAGGACAGAGGGAGTAAGACAAGGAGTTAGTGAAGTGGAGTAAGGAAACTAAGGGAAGGGAAAAGAGTGAAGGAGTGAAGGAAGGGAAGAGAGAGGAAGGAAAGTAAAGGAGAAAGTTCACATCCCACACAGCTCTCACAGCTCACACAGCCTTCACAGCCCACACAGCTCACATCACACACAGCTCTCACAGCCCATACAGCTCTCACAGCCCACACAGCTCTCACAGCCCACACAGCCCACACAGCTCTCACAGCCCACACAGCTCTCACAGCTCACACAGCCCTCACAGCCCACACAGCTCACATCCCACACAGCTCTCACAGCTCTCACAGCCCATACAGCTCTCACAGCCCACACAGCTCTCACAGCCCACACAGCTCTCACAGTTCTCACAGCCCACACAGCCCATACAGCTCTCACAGCCCACACATTTATCACAGCTCACACAGCCCTCACAGCCCACACAACTCACATCCCACACAACTCTCACAGCTCTCACAGCCCACACAGCTCTCACAGCCCACACAGTTCTCACAGCCCACACAGCTCTCACAGCTCTCACATCCCACACAGCTCTCACAACTCTCACAGCCCATACAGCTCTCACAGCCCACACAGCTCTCCCAGTCCACACAGCTCTCACAGCCCACACAGCCCACACAACTCTGGCAAAGATAATAGCAGTAGCGAACAAGCAGCAAAGAAACACAGGCAAAGGCAATACCAGCAGCAAACAAACACAGGCAAAGGCAATAATCAGCAGCGAACAAACACTGGCAAAGATAATACAATCAGGGGGGCAGGGGCACGAAAAACGGCACAGTCAGGGTGCAGAAGGCAAGAAATATGGCACAATCAGGGGGCAGAAGCCAAGAAATGTGGCACAATCAGGGGGCAGAAGCAAGAAATACGGCACAATCAGGGGGCAGAAGGCAAGAAATATGGCACAATCAGAGAACATCTTGCTCCAGTCCAAAAATCGGATCTCTAGTGCAGAGACACACATACTATTGGCAGAGACAGACATGGTAGAATATATGTAACATTCTGATCATGTGCCTAAGATCACACTGTGAGTGAAGCTTGATTCACCCATCAGTGTGATCTTAGGCAGAGACACACATACTGTTTGCAGAGACAGACATGGTAGATTATGTGTAATATTCTGAACATATGCCTAAGATCACACTGTGAGTGAAGCTTGATTCACCCATCAGTGTGATCTTAGGCACATGACCAGAATGTTACATGTAATCTACCATGTCTTTAAAAAACACGTACTTCCATATTTTTAAAGACATCAACTAAGCATACCTTTTTAGCAGAAAATATTTTCTATAGTAAATTGTTTTTTACACAAAGCACAGCCCTTTTAAATGACCACTACAAAGCAAAGCTGAAACCTAACTCATTTTCAAAATAGATTTCCAATATGCACCATACCATTTTTAAACAGCATTACAAAAAAAATAACACACAATGCAAGAATAAATAACAACAATATGCTTCTTAATCTTCCCTATACTGCATACAGCAGTATATCATCAATAAATGAATCATATATCAGATAACACACAGGCACAGAGTAAAGTGAGACACAAGCAAATAATACTCTTTAAGCTAATTGAGGCAAACTGTTACAAAGCACAGGTGACATTATTGAAAAATGTAAAAATGTTTTCTCTTATTTCAAACAGAAAGTCAGTATGATGCTTCACCAACATTTAAAAAGAAGACTTTTTTCCAGAAAATATTTTCCATACTAAATCGTTTTTGACACAAAGCACAGCTTATTTAAATGACCACTACAGAAACAAAGCAGAAACCTAACTCATTTTCAAAATATATTTCCAATATACACCATATTATTTTTAAACAACATTACAAAAATACATGACACAAAATGCAAGAATAAAGAAACACAATATGCTTCTTAATCTTCCCCATAGTGCATAAATCACTCTATCTTTTTTAAAAGAATCATTACTCACCTTTAAAAATGCTTTGAAAGATGTCGAACAGTGTCAGTCACACACAACAGATATTCTTAAGCTGAATCTCTGAATAATGCTTCTTTCACTGGAGCCTCAGAATAATGGCACAGATTCTTTCTCAATAAAGAACCATATACTTGTACATAATCAAAATTCTTTTCACACAAATTCAAAACCAAACTGCACATTTTAATTGGTTGTACATTTGAACACTTTGAAACTCACATAACATTCACCCATCCCCCCACTGCTCATTCACCCTGTTACCATGGTAACTCCCTCCTAACCCAGCACACAGTTCAGAAGTTCATCATACTGAGGTTCCGTGACGATTGTAAGTGGTGTTTTCGACTCGCACGAATATGGTCGAGTCTGGTATCTATGAACCGCAAATGACGAGTTTAGTGGGTGTACGCAGTTTCGCTGTGCTAACCTAAACCGTTTGTTTGTTACGTGGGTTTTTCTATCTGTACCCACGGGTTCCATCTTAGATACGGCATCCATTTTGTTTCTTGCCCTCAAGTAGCCAGCGAATGGACGCTGTCCGCTTCGCGACCCTGGGATTCCCAAGACATCTGCGGAAGACACGTGTCCTTTGGAAGTGTCTTTATGACGAGGGGGATGATACTGTAAGGCAGATGGCCCCGCTCGAGGCTCATCTTGCCGTGCCGGTCTATTGTTTCAGCCGTGCATCTCATTAGGCACGTCCCTTTGATGCCCGTAGCTCGTGTTTCCCGATACCTCCCCTTTTACACCCTTTTCGATTTCCCCACTGTTTCCATCTTCCTCTGCACCTGTTCTTGTTTCTTCTTCGATCTGTTTTACTGCCGATTGCAATGTACTAATGGTGGGAAGATGGGTGTTTACAGTTGGGAACCGCCAAATGTTTCCGCACTTATGTTCCGGACCTTGAATGTATCAAAGTGACCAAAGTGACCCCTCACAGGGATAATTATGGGAACCGAGTTGTAAACCTTTGTGTACCATGTAACCCTATGGGAGAAATGCGTATAAAAGGAGCGATCCACAGTAGCAATTTGAAGCAGTCTCCTCGAACCTACACTCGTTGTACTTCCTGTGACTTCTGTGTTCCCTGCAGTAAATAAACCTTGAATCCTTTGACGCCGAAGGAAGTGTCCCGTGTCTCTGTCATTCGTACGCCGGAGCAGGTTACCCACAAAGGTTTCAGGTGTTGTCCCCTGGCACCGCTGGGTCTTAAATAACCCAGTCCTTCAGTTGGCGCCCAACGTGGGGCTGCATCAGTGGTACCGGTCCAAGCCCGACGATCGTGAGGAACTTCGTGTGAAATCTCCGAGGGAAGGTGCACTCCGCTTCATCGATCCTGTTGTCGAAATAAGTGGCCCGAAGACTTTTCCCGCGAAGATTCCCGCCTCCTGACGGCTGCGACGGACTGCTGCCCTGACTGTAGACCTGTTTTGGCGCCTGGCATAGACCTTGGTATAGCGAGACGATTAACGGGCCTTCCTGGTGACGCCATCGATTTTTGAGTTAAGTATTTGTGGGTCGCTCCTAGAGTTCTTGGTTGTGGTTGCTTAGTTGTTGCATGGTTCCATTGCATTTGTGGTTCTTGGTACTTTGTTGTGATATTTGACGACTGCAGCCGCCAAAGACCGAGGGTTGTTGCTCCTTGCAGGGACTTGGTAAATCCCGTAACCCTTGACGTTTGTGAAACTCGGCTAGTGTGCAAGATGCCTGGTCGCAGTACTTTGTTTAGTTGTTTTAGACGTTGTGGTACGGACTCCCGACTGGAGGACCCTTGTCCGATACCTCCGGTTGGAACTCCCACTTATGAGCTCTACAGTAAGCACGGGCTAGGCCCGATTACTTTTAATGAATATTGGATTCGTTACACTAAAAAAGACGGTGTCCTTAGTTGGCCACCTCATGGTAGTTTTGAGACCCCGATTTTAGATAATCTTGAGGCTAAATTGTTTGAGAAAAAGTCAAGGCCGGCCATGTTTGATGCCTTTCGGTTGTGGCGTAAAGAAGCCCGACAGAAAGAGATCAGACAGACAAAACGCAATCAGAGAGATGGTGTTGCTGCCATTGTAAAGAAAGCAGAGCAGTTTCAGCGTGACAAGGAGGATAAGCAAAAGGAAGTGTTTGATAGGTTACAACGTATGTCCATAGATAAATGCTATCCTGCTTTGCCTACGGAGTCGGCTAACAAGGAAGAATTAGTTGAGGATCCTTTAATGTCCTATCTTATGAAGTCGCCACCTCCGTATGTACAGGGTACCGCGGCTCCTGTGGTTCCCCCTGTACCTGCTCCTCAACCTGTTCCTCAACCTGTACCCGTTCTTCCGACTGTTCCCGCTCCTTTGCCTACTGCTGTTCCTACTGCTCCTCCGCTTCCACATACTCCTACTCCCGCTCCTGCTCCTACTCTGTTTACTCCTGTTGCTTCTTCTGCTTCTACCCCTTCTCTTGTTAATCCCTTATGCTATACTTCTCCATCTACTCGAAGTCGTACCTCTCCTGTTGCGGCTAGCTTCTTTAATTCTCTTGGACCTGTTCTTGGGTCCGCTGGTTCGGACGGTCCTCAAAGACGTAGTCAGCTTCCCGGTAACAGGGAACGTGCTGCGCTATATAATATGGCGATGGGTTGGATGACGCACCCTCTTAGAAATCCTCCACGTGCTGTACTTGATACGTTCTGCCAATTTAATGTACCGACACAGAGATACGTGTTCGAAGAAATGTGCAAGGTTCTGGGCGATCAAATATCGGCCGATGCATCTGAAGATGTGTTGACCGCTTTGTCTGATCTACAGCTTCAGTTCTCGAGCGGAATGATAGTGGATACCAACGTTCGACGCGCTGTTGAGCGGTTGTTATCCTTCCGTCCCACTCCTATACCTCAGGCCTTGTTCGTCGAGGATGTTGAGAGGCAGTTAGATGCGTCTGGTCAGTTTCCTATGCGTGAAGTTCCTCCAGTATGGATGCCAGCTATTCCTGGGGCTCAACCCCCGGTAGTGGCACACTTCCAGAGAGTATGGATACATCTCCCTTGGAAACGATCGGAAGTTTTGCAGGTAAAGCAATCTTTGCCTGACCCTCGCAAAAATCCTGCAGGGTACTATAAAGAATTGTCGCAGCTCGTAGACGCTACGATAATGAATCTTGCCGATATCGATATGTTGTTTGGCAATGTCGTACCACAACCGGTATGGGCTAAGATTCGTCAGGAAAATCATGCAAACGAATTAGGTGGTGATTGGGCTGCCCTTGTAGCGGCGGATGGGTTGCAAACTGGTGGTGCTAAACCCGAGCAGCTGATTGCTGATCTCCCTCAAAGAATCATCACGCTGATGAAAACACTTATGCCAGCTATGAGGGTGAATTGGGACAAATTGTCGGCCTGTAAACAGAAGAAGGACGAGAGTGTCTCTGATTTCTTTACGAGATTTGAGGAGGCATTCATCGACCATAGTGGTCAGGATATGGGCACTGAGGGTGGTCAACGGCTGTTTGTGGATAAATTTGTCTCTAACTTATTGCCCGACTTGAGCAATAAATTGAAAAATTCTGAGAGTGCGTGGGCCGTCTCTACATCTGCTCAAATATTGGCTACGGCACAGTATTATGAGAACAGAGAAAAAGAGGAGAACGATCGCGCTGATAAAAAGACGAAAGAACTTAAAACCAAAGTGTTGTTGCAGCAGGCGTATCCTCCGCGCTCGAATCAGAATGCTTCGCAGCAAAATAGATCGCAGTCGCAATCGAATAGGTTGCAATCTCGAAATGACTCCTCTACCCAAAGATCTTCGTTAGGGTACAATCAGTGTGCCTATTGTAGACAGGAGGGTCATTTAAAATTCAACTGTCCTGTTCTGAACGATCGTAACGGTGGTAATTTGTCGAGAGGAGGTCGTGGTGGTTCTCAGCAGACATCACGTGGTAGGGGTCGTGGTGCTCAAAATGATCGTTCAGATAATTTATCGACTTCCAATAACTGTTTTGATCAACGTGGATCATCGCAAGGACGATCTGCGCAGTACAATGTAGACGATTATTACGTCG
Organism: Lissotriton vulgaris; assembly: GCF_964263255.1. NCBI lineage: Eukaryota > Metazoa > Chordata > Amphibia > Caudata > Salamandridae > Lissotriton > Lissotriton vulgaris. The sequence continues at coordinate 970,657,299 of NC_141693.1, read as the reverse complement.
ATCAGGGAACTGACGATAGTAATTACTAGGACAGCCATAGACAAGGAGAGGGAGTGGTATCAGTTCCGGTTGATCAGAGAGGGCCTTACGTCGCAGTTGTTATGTCGGGCGTCGTTGAGCCTTTTCTGTTGGACACTGGTGCAGCGAAAAGTTCCATAATGCATTCGAAACTCCCTGGCGCACCTTTGTCTGGCTTAACAAATGTTTCCGTTGGATTCTCTGGCGCCCCGTTAGCAATCCAGTTTCTTGCCCTTTGCCCCTTACAATTGGGCCTCGTGAGCTTCAAGCTCCGTTGATTTTGACTACTGGTTGTGGTGAAAATCTTTTGGGCCTGGATTTGCTAAAACGTTTGTATGCAACTTTGTATTGTTCTCCTGCGGGTGTAAAGCTTACGTTAGGTGAGAGGGTTGTCTCTCCTATGTACTTGTCCCTCGATAAGCTTCCACCGGAATTGTTTTCACTTCCTGCATCTTTGTGGGCAACAGGTCCCAATGATGTGGGCATGCTCGACATCTCCCCTTATGTTGTTCAGCTGAAATCTAACGTACGATTGCCACGTATTCCCCAGTATCGAATCTCTCTTGATGGAGAACGAGCACTGTTATCGATCATCTATGATCTAATCGAGAAAGATGTTATTGAAGAAACTCGGGGAAACGTGTGCAATAGTCCTGTACTACCCATTCTGAAACGTACTGATCCTTCGAAACCGCCTGTTTATCGTTTTGTTATCGATTTACGGGAGGTAAACAAAATTGTGATTCCTCAGTTCCCTGTTGTGCCTGACATCACAGCGCTACTGACTCTGATTCCAGCTTCTGCATCATGGTTCTCGGTGATCGATCTGAAGAATGCGTTCTTCAGCATTCCGATTGCCGAGGAAAGCAGAGACCTTTTCGGTTTCTCTCTTGGTGGTCGTAGTTTTCGGTTTAAACGTGCTCCTCAGGGCTACTGTGAGAGTCCATCGATTTACAGTCAAGCCTTGAAGGGTCAACTGGATGCGTTTACGTTGCCGGTTGGTGCGGCCTTAATCCAATATGTCGATGACTTATTGGTGGCTGCAGATACTCAGGACATTTGCAAAACTGCTACGGTGTCGTTGCTGCAACATCTCTGTGACTTACATCACAAGGTGTCACCTTCTAAACTCCAATATTGTTGTCAAGAAGTCACCTATCTAGGTCACTTATTGTCAAAGGAGGGAAGGCGGTTGACCCCAGAGAGAATTGCAGCAATTGCACGAATGACTGTGCCAACAACCCAAAGAGATGTGCGCGCCTTTCTAGGTATCACGTCATATTGCAGGCAATGGATTCCAAATTTTTCATTGCTAGCGAAACCATTGGTGGCTCTTACGTGCAAGGATGTTTCAACTCCTTTACCATGGACGGAAGAATGTCAGAAGAGTTTTTCTGAATTACGTGACTCATTGTGTTCGGCTCCTGTGTTAGGTACCCCTGACTACAGCAAGCCGTTTACATTATATGTTCACGAGAGGGAAGGTTGTGCTTTGAGTGTCTTAACGCAACCTTTTGGTGGTAAGCAACGTCCATGTGCATATTTTTCCTCGACCTTGGACCCGGTAGCTAGAGCGTTGCCGAGTTGCTTGAGAGCAACAGCGGCAGCTGCGGTGTCCATCCGACAATCAGCGGGATTGGTCATGGATAATATGCTTACGGTGATGGTTCCGCATGCAGTTGACACTCTTTTGAATCGTACGAAAACTCAGCACTTGACGAGTGCGAGGTTGTCTGGGTACGAGTTGACGCTGTTGGCAAGTCACATTCAGATAAAACGTTGCAATGTTCTGAACCCGGCGACTTTGTTACCAATTAGCACGGAGTCAGATGAAATAGCAGAACATGACTGTTATTTGAGGACTGAAGAGGAAACAAAAGGTCGAGTGGACCTTAAAAACACTCCTTTGGAAAATCCAGATGGAACTTTGTATGTGGATGGTTCATGTTTTAAATTGCCGAATGGTGATGTGACTACTGCGTATGCTGTTGTAACTTTGAATACTGTTGTGGAAGCTGCGAGATTGAATCAGAATTCTGCCCAGGCTGCAGAACTGATTGCTCTCACTAGAGCGTGTGTGTTAGCGAAAGGGAAACGTGTGAATGTGTTCACCGACAGCCAATATGCATTTGGCGTCGCCCATAGCTTTGGACGGTTGTGGAGAGAGAGAGGTTTTATGACGTCGCATGGCACGAAGATTCAGCATGGACAGCTTGTGAATGATCTTTTGGATGCACTTACGTTGCCTAAGCAGGTAGCGATTGTGAAATGTAGTGCACATCGTAAGGTGACGGATGATGTTGGTCGTGGTAATGCATTTGCGGATGAGACTGCTAAGGAGACTGCCCGAAATCTTAGCACTAGAATGTATGTGACGAGTTCGGTTAGGTGGCCTACAGAGACTAGTATGTGTGAGGACACTATCGAGAGTGTGAAAGCGATTCAAGATGAGGCCACCGAGACTGAAAAGACGAAGTGGAAAGAAAGTACGGGAAAGTTGGATGCGAATGGTTGTTGGGTTGATTTGTCGGAACATAAGAGATGGATGTTGCCGGATGCGTATGTGCTAGCTGTCGTGACAATGGCACATGGGTTAGCACATATTAGCGTGAAAGGTATTTGTAAGTTGCTGTCCCCTGTGTGGAAGAATGATGGTATCCCGAAATGTGCTGAACGATTGGTTAAGAATTGTATGGTATGCATGTTGTATAATCCTGGTAAGGGAACCCCAACACCTCCTGGCCATTTTGCTCCCCCTTCATGTCCTTTTGAGGTGATTCAATTAGATTTCATCCATATGGAGCGATGCAATAACCTGAAATATGTTTTAGTTGTGGTTTGCGCGTTCTCCCGATGGATTGAAGCCTACCCTCTCAAAGACAATACTGCCCTGTCGACTGCGAAAATCCTACTGAAGGAATATTTTCCTCGGTATGGAATGCCTCGGATTGTATGGTCTGATAACGGAAGTGAGTTTGTGGGGAGTGTGATGAAGAGTGTGTGTAAGGGCCTTGGAATTAATCAAAAATTTCATAGCGCCAATCATCCCCAGTCAGCTGGTTTGGTTGAAGGGTATAACGGTACCCTTAAACTAAAGCTAGCAAAGATTCAGGCTACGACTGGTCTTTCGTGGCCTGACGCTTTACCCTTAGCTTTACTGTCAACAAGGGCAACCGTACACTCCCGAGTAGGGCTTAGTCCCTATGAAATAGTGTTCGGTCGTCCTGCGAATGTTTGGGGGGTCCCTAGACCGGGTGTGTTCTCTAGTCTTGAGTATCCAATGTTGATTGACTATCTTCATGATCTGACTACTAAACTGAGGTTAATTCACCAACAGGTTTACGAAGCACTGCCGACGCAGACGGAGGGTCCAGGCCACCAGCTCCAGCCCGGAGACTGGGTGGTAACGCGCAACTTTGCTCGTAAGAAGAATTTGGAACCCCGCTTCACTGGACCCTACCAGGTCCTCCTTGCCACGAGGACTGCCGTCCGTTTAGAAGGCCGAAAAAATTGGGTGCATGCCACCCATACGAAGAAAGTTCCTATACCCTTACCGGCAGACTCGTGGGTGAGGAGGGGCATTGCTTCAGCTGAATCCGAAGGATTGCCGGCTTTTGTACCTTTTAGCGACGCACAACCTGTCGGAGAATCCTCAGTGCAGCAGAAAGACATTGTTGAACATTTGCCATCAAAAGACTCAAGACCAGAACATTCGACTGATCAGCAGGACTCTGTTCCCTCATCGGATCCTTTGTTTGATGAACAGACACGTCCTGGGAAAACTCGATACTTTTTGCGATCCAGCACTAAGGACAAATAAAAAGATTTCGTTTTCGTCCCTTGACAATTGCATTTCTCGTTTTCCACGATCAGTCTGAACACCCGTATCATTGTAATTATTGTTGTATATATTGAGTTTCATTCTACATGTATTTTTGCTTCCACAGCTGAGAGACATTTTGTATATACATTGTGAATAAAGGCCGTAGGGCCGCGCGTGTACTTCCTTCTGGTTAGTAGGTCTTGACGCTAGGTTAAAGACCGTCAGTTCCTGGGAACTCCTAGGGATTGACTATTGCTACACAGAACGAAGTGCGTCAAGAAACGTTGCGGACGGTCATAGGGGATGGCGTTTTCAAAGCTGATGGACTTGGAAGAAGCTCAGGTGCAAAGATTCAAGCTGCAACAACTTATTCGTACCAAATGTTTTATGTTTCAAGTATTCGTATTGCTTTTGACTGTTTCTGCATTATTGGCGGGTGGGGTGTATTACATGATGTCGTACTTCTTACCTTCTGCCGTACCTACTCCTACTTCTGACCCTAAACTTACCTCCACTGCATCCCCTCATTCTTTCCATATCCTACCCGAACACGAGCAGGCTAGACGTGCAGAATTCCGAAATAATTCCTTTATTCAGCTCCTTCATCAGCACCAGTTAGTGGTTAATACTACTAATTGTTGGGTGTGTGGGCTGATGCCACATACCACGGATAAGGGAATTCCATATCTGGTCTTACCGTATAGTTCCCAGGGTTCAGCTCGAGCATTCCAAACAATGTTTCGAAGCGCACTAGATTCCTACCCCAGTCGAGAGCCACGTTCTCCCTACTTTGGCCCTGGCTCGTATCATAAGCCTTTGTCTATAGCGATAGAAGACTTGGATAGAGATATCTATGAGCCGTCGCTCATCCCAGAGGAAGAGGTACAAGCCTATAGGGTCCTGAGTAAGGTCGAGTATAGTGCGCTCACGAGTGACAAACAGCTTAAAAGCTCGCCTCCGATATGGGTCGTACCCCACATTGGTAATTTTTGTCTGATGGGTCGTGGCCGAAGATCGAAAGCTCGACTTGGAGAGAGTGCTTGCACCGAGAATTACATTCTGCCGATGGTCTCGTCCCCTGTTTTTCTGGCTGCCAAGGGTACATATTTTGTTTGCCATGATCGTGCGTATGCATGGTTGCCCTCCGACTTTGTGGGCTCATGTTTTATCGCAAATTTGTTGCCTCCGATGTTCACTGTAGATGCAGACTATCACAAGACTAGAGTTGTGAGAGGCGTAATTAGTGAAGAGGACACTGCCGGTCAAGAGGCAGGAGACTTTTTCAAGGGTTTCCTCCCGTTTTGGGGGCCTATGGTTAATAGTAGGAACCTAAGACAGTTGACTCGAGTGGTGGAATCGACAGCTAATATTACTGCCAGTGCCCTTGGTAATATCACTACAGAACTTCAGGCGGATAGGCTTATGACGTTACAAAACCGCATGGTTTTAGACGTGATTTTAGCAGATCGAGGTGGGGTATGTAAGGTGATCCATTCGAGCTGCTGTATTTTCATTCCAGATAATGCTCCGACCGTCTATCAAGCCATCTCAAAGTTGCATAAGATCTCTGAATACATACACGTGGATGTAGGGGATTGAAAGCTACTTGGGTGGTTTGGGGGCCTGATGTCGACTTGGGGTTGGAAGATTCTGATGATTATCGGAGTTGTTGTGGCGTTCCTGTTCACGTGTTGCCTTTGTGTGCAGTGTGGTCCTGCCTTATGTGGCCTCTGTGCTACGACGTGTATAAGACAGCCGCCTGTTACCAAAGGAGCTCGGTTGGACAGAGCTATGTTACAGCAACATCTAGATAGTCTGATGAATATCAAGTATGATTCCGACTAGTGCTTGCCTACATGAGGGCAAAAGGAGCGTCTGAGGTTCCGTGACGATTGTAAGTGGTGTTTTCGACTCGCACGAATATGGTCGAGTCTGGTATCTATGAACCGCAAATGACGAGTTTAGTGGGTGTACGCAGTTTCGCTGTGCTAACCTAAACCGTTTGTTTGTTACGTGGGTTTTTCTATCTGTACCCACGGGTTCCATCTTAGATACGGCATCCATTTTGTTTCTTGCCCTCAAGTAGCCAGCGAACGGACGCTGTCCGCTTCGCGACCCTGGGATTCCCAAGACATCTGCGGAAGACACGTGTCCTTTGGAAGTGTCTTTATGACGAGGGGGATGATACTGTAAGGCAGATGGCCCCGCTCGAGGCTCATCTTGCCGTGCCGGTCTATTGTTTCAGCCGTGCATCTCATTAGGCACGTCCCTTTGATGCCCGTAGCTCGTGTTTCCCGATACCTCCCCTTTTATACCCTTTTCGATTTCCCCACTGTTTCCATCTTCCTCTGCATCTGTTCTTGTTTCTTCTTCGATCTGTTTTACTGCCGATTGCAATGTACTAATGGTGGGAAGATGGGTGTTTACAGTTGGGAACCGCCAAATGTTTCCGCACTTATGTTCCAGACCTTGAATGTATCAAAGTGACCAAAGTGACCCCTCACGGGGATAATTATGGGAACCGAGTTGTAAACCTTTGTGTACCATGTAACCCTATGGGAGAAATGCGTATAAAAGGAGCGATCCACAGTAGCAATTTGAAGCAGTCTCCTCGAACCTACACTTGTTGTACTTCCTGTGACTTCTGTGTTCCCTGCAGTAAATAAACCTTGAATCCTTTGACGCCGAAGGAAGTGTCCCGTGTCTCTGTCATTCGTACGCCGGAGCAGGTTACCCACAAAGGTTTCAGGTGTTGTCCCCTGGCACCGCTGGGTCTTAAATAACCCAGTCCTTCAATACTATGTTGCAAAAAAATCCAGCAAGGGTGTTTGACCTGTCAATGTACTAGCTAATCAACTGCAATGTTTCTTTAAATGACTTTTTCTCAACCATTGAAATGACTTTAAAAAAAAAAGCATGCACCCTAATTTTCAGTGGAAATTTTTAAGAAACCACCAATCATTTCTGGTTTTTCAAATGCACTAAATCTCAACCACTTTTTTTCATAACTCCTACTTTCAAACTGCCATTTCATTTCCACAACTCATCTGAATACAAGCACATCTACCTTCAAAATGGCAAAAGTCTGGTTTGTGGGTCATAGCTATGTCTTCTGGAGTGAAAAATGTGCAAGCAACAGAGGTATTTACAACCTTGATTTCCCAAATGTGGACATTGTCTGGATTGGGCAGAGAGGATTAAGAAGTCACCAATTGATACCATTGGTAAAATCCTTTATGCATCTTCCACACCCTGACCTTATAATTGTGCACTGTGGAGGAAATGACCTAGGCACTTTGACTGGGTTAGGTCTGGAAATGCTTTTAAAGGACATCTTTGGGCAATTGATGTCACTTTTTTCAAAAACTACCTTGGTATTTTCTAATATATGCCAAAGGCAAAAATGGAACTGGTCCAACCAATTTTGTCCACAGATTAAGAAAGCAAGGAAACATGTGAATAAATCTGTTTCTGCTTTCCTCAGAGACTATGGTATGGGATCAATATACCACAACAACTTGCGTTACAACATGCAAGGCATCTATAGGAGAGATGGTGTACATTTTACAGATGAGGGGAATAAAGTCTTCCTCTTGAATTTGAGACTCTGCATTGGTACCTACTTGTAGGTACAAAAAACACCCACATAACACAACAGCTCTTTTCAGAGCTAACTTACCTCTAAGCACTCTAAATTATTTTTTTACTCTATTTTTTTCACAGTTTTTCCCCGTGGTACGCTCAGGGTGCGCGTACCGGAGAGCGCACCTGGGAACGTACCCAGCGCTTACCCCCCCGCGAAAATAGCAACAAAAAAAGTTTTTTTACCCTTCGGGGTCCTTCTAGGCCATCCACAAAAAACCTAGGGGGTCAGAGGGTGTCTACCCTTCCCCCTTTTACACATTTGCCCCTTTTTTTTTCACCTCGGGTGTCTCGATGTTCCAGAGACAAAAGATGGTGGACTCTCCGGTCTGTTAAGAATCTTGACAGACACCAGACAGCCAATCAGCTTTCCGCTCGCCCACTCCAGTAGCATGCCGGGTGCGCTCTCCAGTACGCGTACCGGTGTGCGTTTGGAGCGCACCCATAGATATATATGTGTTTAAAAAGTTGCTTTTCCTAAAAACCACTAGAGCAATTTTCACCAAACATAACAAAGGCACATCTGCGTACCAGTCCCTACAATTTTACCAAGTTTGGTGTAATTCCGTTCAGCGGTTTGGGCTGTAGCCATATCTAAATGTCCTATGGAAAACTGCATGGGGAAAACACATTTGAAACTATTGAAAATTAGAACCAATCAAAATGTAACTTACGTTTTGAATTTGAATGTGATGAAGTATGATTAGTTATGTATATATCTTAAATAAGAGGAAAACACGGCCATTTTGTGATACTCCTGTCAGTGGTACTTTTGAGAGGAATTGTGGCTGCTCAATTTCTGGACTTTCAAATACACAGTACTTACTCTTCTACTTTCAAAATGGTGAGTTGTTAATTTGTAAGGGGAACTATGTTGTACACTTTAAGATAATTTGAAAAATGTTTTCAGTTAGTTATTTACAGTCCTTCTGTTATAATTATGAATTAACATAGGCTTCATCTCATACAGTACTTTATATTTCTAGTTCCTACCTGATACTATACTCTGCTCAATTAATTTTAAAGAAGTAAATACTTGATTAAGCTAGTTTTATGTTATGTAATACCAAAAACGATAAATGAAAGTGATTACTTTTTTCTGCAATTTACAGCCAGAAATTTGAAATTAAAATGGAGGAGAGCAAGGAAATTTCATTTGAAATGTCTACTACATATCTTGAAAATGAAAATGACAAGGAGAAGATGACTTAAATTTAAATCAATCTCTAGATGAAGAATTAATTGAATATTTGGATGAAATAGAATGGCAACAAACAAAAATGAACAATTTTCATGAGGAGATTAAATTTATGAATGAAGATGAAATACCAGATGAGGACATGCTACAAGTTCTATTAAATTATGAGAAATCTGAACAATAAATTATTAATTACAAATTAAAAATTTGTTGACATATTATTCATTTTTATGTCTAATTTAAGAGGTAAAAGCGAAGTGATTGTAGTATAATGTAATACTTATAGTATAGAGTGCAACATTTTTATGTTACATAGCAAGTTTACTCATATTTACTGCACTTCTCCCACTGTATTTTTACCAATGTATATTTGACATCTCTTCTTCATCTCCTGCCTCCTTTCTCTCACTGTCTGCCTCTGATGCATCCTATCGCCGCCATTTTGTGTAGTGTCAGAAGAGAATGAAATGTAATACTTCAAAACTTGAAAAGATAGCAGGGTAGAGTGTCCCTCACCCCCTAGACCTTCTCAGGAGGTCCCAAAAGGATCTGTTTCTGCTTTCCTGAGAAACTATGGTATGAGTTGAATATACCACAATAACTTGCATTACAACATGCAAGATATCTACAGAGGAGACGATGTACATTTCTCAGATGAGGAGAACAGAGTTTTGCTCTTGAATTTTAAACTCTCCATCAGTACCTACTTGTAGGTACTTAAATCACCCACATAACACAACAGCTCTTTTTAGAGCTAACTTACCTCTAAGCACTCTAAATTATTTTTTTACTCTATTTTTTTCACAGTTTTTCCCCGTGGTACGCTCAGGGTGCGCGTACCGGAGAGCGCACCTGGGAACGTACCCAGCGCTTACCCCCCGCGAAAATAGCAACAAAAAAAGTTTTTTTACCCTTCGGGGTCCTTCTAGGCCATCCACAAAAAACCTAGGGGGTCAGAGGGTGTCTACCCTTCCCCCTTTTACACATTTGCCCCTTTTTTTTTCACCTCGGGTGTCTCGATGTTCCAGAGACAAAAGATGGTGGACTCTCCGGTCTGTTAAGAATCTTGACAGACACCAGACAGCCAATCAGCTTTCCGCTCGCCCACTCCAGTAGCATGCCGGGTGCGCTCTCCAGTACGCGTACCGGTGTGCGTTTGGAGCGCACCCATAGATATATATGTGTTTAAAAAGTTGCTTTTCCTAAAAACCACTAGAGCAATTTTCACCAAACATAACAAAGGCACATCTGCGTACCAGTCCCTACAATTTTACCAAGTTTGGTGTAATTCCGTTCAGCGGTTTGGGCTGTAGCCATATCTAAATGTCCTATGGAAAACTGCATGGGGAAAACACATTTGAAACTATTGAAAATTAGAACCAATCAAAATGTAACTTACGTTTTGAATTTGAATGTGATGAAGTATGATTGGTTATGTATATATCTTAAATAAGAGGAAAACACGGCCATTTTGTGATACTCCTGTCAGTGGTACTTTTGAGAGGAATTGTGGCTGCTCAATTTCTGGACTTTCAAATACACAGTACTTACTCTTCTACTTTCAAAATGGTGAGTTGTTAATTTGTAAGGGGAACTATGTTGTACACTTTAAGATAATTTGAAAAATGTTTTCAGTTAGTTATTTACAGTCCTTCTGTTATAATTATGAATTAACATAGGCTTCATCTCATACAGTACTTTATATTTCTAGTTCCTACCTGATACTATACTCTGCTCAATTAATTTTAAAGAAGTAAATACTTGATTAAGCTAGTTTTATGTTATGTAATACCAAAAACGATAAATGAAAGTGATTACTTTTTTCTGCAATTTACAGCCAGAAATTTGAAATTAAAATGGAGGAGAGCAAGGAAATTTCATTTGAAATGTCTACTACATATCTTGAAAATGAAAATGACAAGGAGAAGATGACTTAAATTTAAATCAATCTCTAGATGAAGAATTAATTGAATATTTGGATGAAATAGAATGGCAACAAACAAAAATGAACAATTTTCATGAGGAGATTAAATTTATGAATGAAGATGAAATACCAGATGAGGACATGCTACAAGTTCTATTAAATTATGAGAAATCTGAACAATAAATTATTAATTACAAATTAAAAATTTGTTGACATATTATTCATTTTTATGTCTAATTTAAGAGGTAAAAGCGAAGTGATTGTAGTATAATGTAATACTTATAGTATAGAGTGCAACATTTTTATGTTACATAGCAAGTTTACTCATATTTACTGCACTTCTCCCACTGTATTTTTACCAATGTATATTTGACATCTCTTCTTCATCTCCTGCCTCCTTTCTCTCACTGTCTGCCTCTGATGCATCCTATCGCCGCCATTTTGTGTAGTGTCAGAAGAGAATGAAATGTAATACTTCAAAACTTGAAAAGATAGCAGGGTAGAGTGTCCCTCACCCCCTAGACCTTCTCAGGAGGTCCCAAAAGGATCTGTTTCTGCTTTCCTGAGAAACTATGGTATGAGTTGAATATACCACAATAACTTGCATTACAAGATGCAAGATATCTACAGAGGAGACGATGTACATTTCTCAGATGAGGAGAACAGAGTTTTGCTCTTGAATTTTAAACTCTCCATCAGTACCTACTTGTAGGTACTTAAATCACCCACATAACACAACAGCTCTTTTTAGAGCTACCCTACCTCTAATCAATACACATTCTTATTAAAAACTATTTTCTTTCACTGTTTTACCCTGTGGTGCGCTCAGGGTGCGCGTACCTGAGAGCGCACCTGGGAACGTACCCAGTGCTTACCCTGGATTTTTTTTTTTTTAAATCGTTTTTTTGCCCTTCGGGGTCCTTCTAGGCCCCCCTCAGAAAACCTACGGGGTCACGAGTAGTCTACCCTGCCCCCTTTTAATCATTTCCCCCTTTTTTATTTAACCTCAGGTGTCTCGATTCTACCGAGACACAAGATGACGGACTCTCCGGACTGTTTATAATGTTGACAGACATCTGACAGCCAATCAGCTTTCCGCTCACGCACTCCCGTAGCGCGGCGAGTGCGCTCCCCGGTACGCGTACCAGTGAGCGCTCGGAGCGCGCCTATAGATATATACGTGTTTTTGAAGTTAATTTTCATAAAAACCACTTGAGCAATTTTCACCAAACATAGCAAAGGCACATCTGCGTACCAGTCCCTACTTTTTTCCCAAGTTTGGTGTAATTCTGTTCAGCGGTTCGGGCTGTAGACTTGTCAGACCGTCCTATGGAAATTAACATGGGAAAAACACGTTTTGGACCCCACTTTTTTCCCAGCCCCCACTTCACGAATCCCCCCGAAACTTTCAGGGAAGGAGCGCAGCGGAGCTGGCCAAAATTTTTAGAAAATTACACACAAATTCCTCAACCAACGCCAGAGTTATTACCAATAGAATGTTGCGGATTTCCTATGGTAGCCAATCCTAACTATAACTACCTACTGGCAACCCGGACGAAACGCGTCATTCTGCCATCCCCATTGATGGAATAAAGCACACTATTTCTTTTGAATCCTTGGTCTTGTGGTCTGTACCTGGCTGTGTCCGTTTGGTTCCCTCGGCGCTTCAGGATTGTGGATCTTGATATATATATATATATATATATATATATATATATATTTTTTTTTTTTTTCAACAGGGTTCCCCACTTCTGGGGAGGCGTGGAGTCGCAAAAATTGAAATCGATTTGCTTGTTTATAGTGAATATATTATATTTATTCCATCAATCCAGGGGGGTATCAAAACAAAAACAACCAACGCGTTTCGACAGCGTCCGCTGTCTTGATCACGGTCAGTTTGTGCTCAGAGGCTCACAGTTTTTAAAACAATTAAACAATAATGGTTACACCCATGTGGGTGTGTTCAAAACATATGGCAGATCACATGGCATGTCTTATAATCAGACTTCTGGGAGTTGTAGTTTTCAATGCAATTATTCACAATGAACAATCTTTGGACAAAAGAAAAGAAAATACATTCCAGTGGCTATACATTAGTAACCTTTGTAATGCGATCCGAGTTGTTTTGAATTATTGTTCATTATTTACAAACAGTACTGCCCTCCAGTGGGCGAGAAACAAACAGGTACTGCCCTCCAGTGGGCAAGATCAACTCACTGTTAGAAAGTTTTGTAAAGAACATTGTTATGTTTTGTGAGCATATCAAAAGTGAGAAAAGGTGATGCGGGTGAAAACTTAAATTGTGTATAAATTTTAAAATTAGATAATATGGTAAGCAGGATGATTTAAGGAGTTCAGTTCCAAGTCAAGGTTAATCGTTCTTAAAGATGTATGTACATTTCTTCCGACTGGTTAAGCCCATACGGAGTCATTGTTCTGAAGTTCAATATATGCCTTGATTCTTTGCGTCTCAGTACTTTTTCATTGTGACCGCCCCTTTCTGAGAGGCTCATTGTCTCAATCCCCCAGAAACGTAGTTGCTTCCAGTCACCATTGTGATTCGATTCCATGTGTTTGGCAACTGCATTGCCCCTGTCCTTATGTACCATTGCCCGTACATGCTCCAAAATGCGCTTTTTCAACTCACAGATGGTACTGCCGATGTACCTTAATTTGCATGGACATTCGATCATGTATATCGTATATTTGCTGTTACAAGTTATGCATTCCTTTATCCGCCAGATCTTATTGTTGGGCATGGATGTTTCTGTTGTGGGTTTGGCAATTTCGCAGACTTTGCAGTTGTAACATTTTATGAAACCCTTTGTTTGTAACCATTGTTTCTTTTTCGCGGTTGGTTGAAAGTGACTGTGGATGAGTTGGTCCTGTAAATTTCGCGCCCTTCTGTATGTTATTACTGGGTGTTTGCCCATTTTTGCCCCTATGATTGAGTCTAACTGCAGGATTTTCCAATTTCTTTTTAAGATTTGATTTATTTGCTTGGTTTCTTTGCTGTAATTCAGAATTAGCCTGATTGGTTCATCCGCTGTCGATGGTGAATTTTCTTTTGGTTTTAGGCAATCCGTTCTTGTTGTCTGATTTGCCCTTTCCCAACATTGTTTTATGATATGGGGGTTGTATTTTCTTTTCTGGAAGCGTTTCATTGAGTTCTTGCTTTGCTCGTGCCATTCTTGTTCTTCACTGCAGATTCTTCTTAAGCGAAGAAATTCCCCATAGGGAATGCTTGATATGAGGGATTGTTGATGGAAACTGGTGGCCTCTAAGGTTGCGTTGGTTGCGGTACTTTTTCGATGGAGTGTGGTTTCCATGTGGTTGTTATTTATGTACACCTCAGTATCCAGAAAAACAGCTCTGTCTTGGCTAATAGTGTGGGTGAATTTTATGCAGGGCGTGCTGTTGTTCAATATTTGGAAATATTCCAAGAATTTTTCTTTGCCTCCATTCCACACTATAAACAGATCATCAATAAATCTCTTCCAGACTATGATGTGTTGTGTGAATGTATGGTGTTTTTCATTCCATGCCGTTGTTTCTTCCCACCATCCTAAACAAGCGAATCGATTCCAATTTTTGCGACTCCACGCCTCCCCAGAAGTGGGGAACCCTGTTGAAATTGTTAGCGGTTGGGCTCAACCGCAGGAGTAACGCGGCCAAAGACTAAGCAGCGCCTAACGGGAGAGGAGGGGAGCCGGATGGCTAAAAAAAAAAAAAATATATATATATATATATATATATATATATATATATATATATATATATATATATATATATATATATATATATGTATATATATGTATATGTATATATATGTATATATATATATATATATATATATATATATATATATATATAAAACAAAGGTTACTGAGACGTTATAGGTATTCTCACATTTCACTCTTTTCATTCATAAAAAATCTGTGAAATTCAGCAGTTATCATTACCTGTGCTAACAATAAATTATGCCATGCAATGCACTGCTTATGACCGCATATATTACATCACTCATGACATGGTCAGTGACATCGTTTATGACATCTCGAATGATGTCACTCATGACATTACTGATGACATCTTCCAGTTTGTTTGCATGTTTTCTAAAAGTTTTTGAGTATTAAACATATATACCAAGGTACTACTAAACTTAAAATAGTTTTATTTCTGTACTAATAATGAGTGGTAATAATTATAACATATATTTTGTGAGTGGCTGTGTCACTGTGTGTATTCAAGTGTGAGTGTGTATCTGAGTGCCTGTAAGGGTGTGTGAGTGGCTGTGTCTGTGCCTGTATTGGTGAAGAAGTGGGTGTGTCAGTGGCTGTACCTGTGAGTGGCTGTATGGGTGGGTGAGTGGGTGTGTAAGTGACTGTATGGGTGAGTGAGTGGGTGTCTGAATGGCTCTATGAGTGAGTGACTGGTTGTGTAAGTGGCTGTTTGAGTGGGTGTTCGGTTAATTGAGTTGCTGTGAGAGTGACTGTATTGTAGAGTAAGTGTCTGTGTGAATGGATGTATGGGTGAGTGAGCAGATATATGAGTGTTTATATGGGTGCATGAATGGGTATATGTTAGAGATGAGGGTACTGGTTGGCTAGGGTATGCGCCTGAGACAGGAAAAACCCACCACTCTAGTCAGGGTTAGGGAGTTACACACCCAAGATAAACCCTGCTCACCCCCTTTGTAGCTTGGCTTAGCAGTCACTCTTATCCCAGAGGCAATGTGTAAAGCATTTGCGCAGCACCCACACACCAGAGACACACTAGAGACGCACTAAGCACACCACAAAGAGAGACTCCACACAAGTTTATATAAAAATATCCTTTGTATTATACCAAAAACATATTAGAGAACAAATCACATAGATTAATTCTTGTTTAGCCATCAATCACTTCGTAAAGAAATAAACAATGTCTATTAGGTGAATGTATCGCTTGCAGTGCGCGTAGATCAGTTTGTAAAGAAATTAACTATGTCATTTATGCAAACATATCACTTGCATCACTTGCAGTGCCAATAGATCACTTTGTAAAGAGATTAACAATGCCAGTTATGCAAATATAACACTACTGGTAGTGCCCTGGAGGTAGCACACCTATTTTGCTCATAAATCACTCACAGCACACGTATTCACTTGTGGTTATCAGGCAGGCTCTGAAGCTGGGCCTTTCAATAAAACAAGCCAAGAGGGGAACTACCCGCCAGTCGCAACCGGCCTGACTCTATCAATGGTAAAAATAACTAGGTGAAGGGTCCACTTCCCTGGGACCAACAACCGGAGCTTGCTGTTGGTGAGCACACTCTCCTGGTGTGTTCACACCGATCAGTGCGGTGAGGCCGCTGGCGCTTGCCTTATTTGGCGATTCTGGGTGAAAAATGTCCGATGTGCCCAATGCCCCCTAAGCGGACCCGCTTTGGTCTACGAGGCGGGAGACATGAGGCACCGGCTCCTCCCAGCAGAGGGTGGCCCGGTGGTCATGAGCGGCTGGGGCGGAAGGGCAGTGCTCCTGCTCTGGATCCTTGGCAGCACCGACCAAACCAGAGACTTTTTATTGTGCCTGTGGGCAGCCCAGACTGCGCTGGCTGACCTCTGAAGACTAGGGATCCTCAGCAGTGCCAAAAGCACCAGCGACTCACTGTTGTGCCTGCGTGCAGCTCAGATCGCGCTGGCTTTGATTCTTTTGGCGCATCTAGGTAAATGTATTTTGGTGTGACCGGTTTAACTATTTTTTTTAAAATGTAAACCGGAACCTGTTCCAAATCCGGCCACTTCTTAAATCAAGCTACTCTCCACAGTAGGTGCCGACGCAGAGACATATAGCGCGGCGAGGGGAGCCGACATTGTTCAGAAAATCTTGCGCACGAGAAAATTAAGGTATGTTCATGCATCAAAAACTGACACTTTTGGTTGCAATTGTGTAACACTAAGGCCAGTAAATTCATGATAGTGTGTGGTGGTTTGTCTAGTTGCTGGCACACAGGCGCATAAGGAATTTCGGCGAAATAGAAGATCTATGGCCGAAAAAAGCCTGTGGATGTAAGTACATATGCTCGAGACAGAAAGGCTGTGCTCTCAAGGTCCCACACGTTACCCCTGATTTGTTGACAACAGGACGATTTTTGTTCGTTTTATTTCATTTCAGAATCGTACTTTAAATCAAAGATCAGAAGAAGCCCACTGTGGTGGTTTTGTCTGAAGTTGGTAAGTAGCAGCTAGGGCTGAATGCTCAGGAACGCTAGATGATTAAAGTTAGATCAAGTTTCTGATATTGTGTTTTCGGTTTTTGTTTTCACAGTGGTTGTTGGTCCTGATGAGAACCCCTACATTGTATGGGGTTTGAAACGTGTAGACCGTGTTATTTCCACTCCCATTCAAACTGTTCCTAAGGTTGGATTAAGACTTATGTCACATTGTGAAAAGTTGTATTGACAAAATTGTTGAGTCATTTTAAGTAAATTTGTTATGCACATCTAAAACATCTGAGGAACAACGTTGTTTGGATAGTGACCAGGCCAGCTTTCTTAATAAGTATACTGGCCTGTCAGGATTTATGTTGTATGTGTTGATTGTGGTGACTTTTGTCAATGTGGATGTGTGTGTATATATGAACAATTAGGAGTGAGTGTGAGTGAAAAAGGTGTGTGTATTTATTTGAAGACATTAGTTTGTATATATCCCCTATATATGTCATAAATGAAAACACATTTTTTTTTAATATTGAAAATAAAAGCTAGTAATAAGCCTATAGATGCTTGGTTTGGTTTCCTTGCACCTATTAGTCAATAGCATTCGAATTGGTTATCAGTATTGGCAGCTTGGTTGGTGTGTAGTGTAGACGACTCAGCCTTACTGATTAGAGTCGGGCCCTGTTTTTGGTTACATAGGCTTTGATTCTTTGGCAGGTTGCTGGGTAACACCAGTAACTCCGGTGGGATATTGGTGGAAAGCTCAGAGGACTCCGTCCGGCTGGCTGTACCTTTGCTGGGCAAGTCCTTGACCGGCTCTTGCCGCGGTCCATCCGCAGGTGAGGCCCAGTCTACAGCCAGGGCAGCGCTATGGGGACACAAAAGGACCAGCAGCATGAGGCTTTCAGTGCCTAAGGCCTCAGCTAATGAGCCAGGTGAATGAACAAAGGAAACCTCCCCATACAGATCCCGGAGAGGTTTTTCAGGAAAATAAAGGCTTAAGTAATCTTTGTAGATCTGGCAAGCAACAGTGGAGACTTTTATGTCCCTGAGTTTCCTAGAACTGGAGAGTTATTCACAAGCAGGATACCATAGCAGGGCAAAAATAGTCATTCCTTTTACTCCACCATAGACAGAAGCAGTAACTGCAGGCCAACCCACCCTTCACACAGAAACGGCAGCACTCTTCACACAGTCCTTCTGCTCTTCTTCTTGGCAGGGTCCTCTTGTCCCTTGAAGTAATCTAAAGTCTAGGGTTTTAGATGTACTACTTATACCCCAAATCGTCATTGTTCACTTTGTTGCAAGGGTCTCTGGACTCAGTACAAACCACTCCTGTCCTACCTGGTGCAGCATGACTATAGGTGGCAGAGACAACATTGTGAAAAAGGAGACACATCCGATTGAGGAGCAAGCAAAACGCCTCCAACCACTCTAAATGCAGACCAGGTCTATTCAGCCCAGCGACGAGTACCCAGGCAAGGCAGGGCACACCTCAACATCCCAGTGACTGTCTAGAGTGAAAGCACATCACAGCTCCTGTCAATCAAACACCACAAGATGAATACACAGACTGGTTAAACAAGAAACTGCCTACTTTCGAAAAGTGATTTAGAAAAGGGGGTGGTGATGAACAGAGTGTCTGAGTTAAACAGACCACTCTTACCCAGTCCAAAGATCAGGGCTTGATCCATCACCGTTATTTATCTCACTGCCCCATCCCAGCTCAGAACCTGGCTATATGCAAATCAGTCTGTCCCTGGCCCAGTGCATCATGGGAACAGGGCAGACTAAACTACCAAGCCAATTCTTCACCAGAAAGGAGACAAGCTACCGGGGACCGGTTTCTGGCATTTCAGCCTTCTTCGGCCCGGCTTGCTTGAATCCTGATGGAGCAGTGAGAAAGGGACTCATGTCTGAGTATACCCTGCCACACCTATAGTGGCCAAAAACGATTTAGAAAAGGGGGTGGTGATGAACAGAGTGTCTGAGTTAAACAGACCACTCTTACCCAGTCCAAAGATCAGGGCTTGATCCATCACCGTTATTTATCTCACTGCCCCATCCCAGCTCAGAACCTGGCTATATGCAAATCAGTCTGTCCCTGGCCCAGTGCATCATGGGAACAGGGCAGACTAAACTACCAAGCCAATTCTTCACCAGAAAGGAGACAAGCTACCGGGGACCGGTTTCTGGCATTTCAGCCTTCTTCGGCCCGGCTTGCTTGAATCCTGATGGAGCAGTGAGAAAGGGACTCATGTCTGAGTATACCCTGCCACACCTATAGTGGCCAAAAACGATTTAGAAAAGGGGGTGGTGATGAACAGAGTGTCTGAGTTAAACAGACCACTCTTACCCAGTCCAAAGATCAGGGCTTGATCCATCAACGTTATTTATCTCACTGCCCCATCCCAGCTCAGAACCTGGCTATATGCAAATCAGTCTGTCCCTGGCCCAGTGCATCATGGGAACAGGGCAGACTAAACTACCAAGCCAATTCTTCACCAGAAAGGAGACAAGCTACCGGGGACCGGTTTCTGGCATTTCAGCCTTCTTCGGCCCGGCTTGCTTGAATCCTGATGGAGCAGTGAGAAAGGGACTCATGTCTGAGTATACCCTGCCACACCTATAGTGGCCAAAAACGATTTAGAAAAGGGGGTGGTGATGAACAGAGTGTCTGAGTTAAACAGACCACTCTTACCCAGTCCAAAGATCAGGGCTTGATCCATCACCGTTATTTATCTCACTGCCCCATCCCAGCTCAGAACCTGGCTATATGCAAATCAGTCTGTCCCTGGCCCAGTGCATCATGGGAACAGGGCAGACTAAACTACCAAGCCAATTCTTCACCAGAAAGGAGACAAGCTACCGGGGACCGGTTTCTGGCATTTCAGCCTTCTTCGGCCCGGCTTGCTTGAATCCTGATGGAGCAGTGAGAAAGGGACTCATGTCTGAGTATACCCTGCCACACCTATAGTGGCCAAAAACGATTTAGAAAAGGGGGTGGTGATGAACAGAGTGTCTGAATTAAGCAGACCACTCTTACCCAGTCCAAAGATCAGGGCTTGATCCATCCATCATTGTTTCTTGGAAATAAATTCCTTGCCTGGCTGGGCAAGGAAACCATAACGTATAGTATTCCATTGTGTCCTATACTGTATTGTGATGACTTTAAATGAGCTAGGAACCTTTGTTTTCTATAACGTAGTTATACCCATGGTCCTTAGCTATCCTCTGGGTTCCCCTTGTTTCTAAAAAACACGCAGGCCCACTAGTAGCATTTGATTTACTGACTCTGGCATGCTCAGCAAATCAAATATGCCAATCATGGAGAACTAATTGCAATGACAATTTAAACAGCGAGCACTTTTACTTTAACACTGATCAGCAGTGGCAAGGTGCCCAAAGCATCTAAGCCAGCAAAAAACCTAATCCAGAACAACATCAAAAACACAGGAGGTAGGGGCAAAAAGTCAGGGGAAACTATGCCAAGGATACCAAGTCTAACAGTATGTAAGTGGTTGTGTGGGTGTGCGAGTACTTTATGGTTAAGTAGAGTGGCTGTCTTGAGATGCTGTATGGGTGAGTGAGTGGGTGTGTGAATGGTTGTATAGGTGAATATGTTGGTGTGTGAGTAACTGTATGTGTGAGTGTTTGACTCTATCATTGGCTGTATGAGTGAATGAATGGTTGTATGGGTTGCTGTATAGGTGAGTGAGTGGTTGTGTGAGTGCCTGTATGAGTGAGTGGTTATGTGAGTGCCTGTATGAGTGAGTGGGTGTCTGAGTGAGTACTTCTATGGGCATGTTAATGGGTATGTGAGTGGTTGTGTGGGTGTTTGAGAGGTTGTATAGGGATATGAGTAGGTGAGTCAGTGCTTCTGTTGAAGTCATCAGTGAAGTCATTTGAGATGTCATCAGTTACATGTCATGAGTAATGTTCCCTCTAATTTTTTTCCTCTGTGTGCGGCAGTGGAGGGTCCCTGTGCGCTGCAACCATGGCTATGTGCGCCAGGAACCGAACCTCGCGTGTCTGCGGTGCCAAATGCCACTCATTTTTGGTGCCCTACTGCCCTCTGTCCCACTCGTTTTTGGTGCCCTCCTGCCCTCTGTCCCACTCATTTTTGGTGCTCTTCTGCCCTCTGCCCCACTCGTTTTTGGTGCCCTCCTGCCTTCTGTCCCACTCGTTTTTGGTGCCCTCCTGCCCTCTGTCCCTCTCGTTTTTTGTGCTTTTTGTGCCCTCCTGCCCTCTGTCCCACTCGTTTTTGGTGCCCTCCTGCCCTCTGCCCCACTCGTTTTTGGTGCCCTCCTGCCCTCTGTCCCATCGTTTTTGGTGCCCCCTTGCCTTCTGTCCCACTCGTTTTTGGTGCCCTCCTGCCCTCTGCCCCACTGTTTTTGGTGCCCCCCTGCCTTCTGTCCCACTCGTTTTGGTGCCCTTCTGCCCTCTGTCCCATCGTTTTTGGTGCCCTTCTACCCTCTGCCCCACTCGTTTTTGGTGCCCTTCTGCCCTCTGTCCCATCGTTTTTGGTGCCCGTCTGCCCTCTGCCCCACTAGTTTTTTGTGCTATTTGTGCCTTTCTGCCCTCTGTCCCACTCGTTTTTGGTGCCCTCCTGCCCTCTGTCCCACTCGTTTTGGTGCACTCCTTCCCTCTGTCCCACTCGTTGTTTGTGCTTTTCTGCCCTCTGCCCCACTCGTTTTTGGTGCCCTTCTGCCCTCTGTCCCACTCATTTTTGGTGCCCCCCTGCCTTCTATCCCACTCTTTTTTGGTGCCCTCCTGCCCTCTGTCCCACTCGTTTTTTGTGCTTTTTGTGCCCTCCTGCCTTTTGTCCCACTCGTTTTTGGTGCCCTCCTGCCCTCTGTCCCATCGTTTTTGGTGCCCTTCTGCCCTCTGTCCCATCGTTTTTGATGCCCTCCTGCCCTCTATCCCACTCGTTTTTGGTGCCCTTCTGTCCTCTGCCCCACTCGTTTTGGGTGCCCTTCTGCCCTCTGTCCCATCGTTTATGGTGCCCTTCTGCCCTCTGCCACACTCATTTTTGGTGCCCTTGTGCCCTCTGTCCCACTCGTTTTTGGTGCCCTCCTGCCCTCTGCCCCACTCGTTTTTGGTGCCCTTCTGCCCTCTGTCCCATCGTTTTTGGTGCCCTTCTGCCCTCTGCCCCACTCGTTTTTGGTGCCCTTCTGCCCTCTGGCCATCTTGCCGTCCGTTCCGCTCGTTTCCCCAGCCACTGTAGCCTCTCGTATAAGTATTGCTGATAATCAGAGCCCCTTCACGGGCTCCGATTAACAGCAATACTTAAACAAAAGGCCACAGTCTTCCCAGCGCTTTATTAACAGAAGCGTAGACAATTTCCAAACACAGCGTGTACTTTAGAACACGCTGTGTTTGGAAAGTGTCTACGCTTTTGTTAGTCAAGCGTCCTGCAGGGTGCCATCATTGCTTTCAGACACAGGGTATGATAGGGTGAAGATACCTTCAAGGGATTTTAGGAAATCCATGTCCTGAGGATGGTCTCTCCCACGAAAGAATAGAGACCGAAACGTCTACTGTGGCTTTATCTACCATTGAATGTGTAATTAATTTTGTGATAGGTAGAAAAGCTTGAGCAATTGATGTAGTAAGGGCTGTGTAGACTACTGTATTTTCCCTTCTGCGTCATTGCTGTTCATCTTGTACCCAACATTTTAACTTGATTTGATAAAAGATTAAATACTTTTTTAAATATACACCCGTCTTTCAATCCCTTTTTGCTCTCTCCTTTTTCTGATCACTAACAAGTGACAGTCTTGAATATACATCAATCTCTGTTGTTACATAACCGGCACTAGTGGGCTCAAATCACTAAGCCCACACGATTTCATTCCTTAAGTGATTCCAAAATTCTTGTTTTACTAAAATCCCTTGAAGGTATCTTCACCCTATCATACCCTGTGTCTGAAATCAATGATGGCACCCTGCAGGAGGTGGGGAGCCAGCAGAGACTGCAGGGGCCTTGACGCTCCCCTCTCAGTCCCAAAGCAAACTGTGTGCCCTGGGCACATCCAGAACAAAGTACTAGGCCCTGAGAGATAGGATCCTGGGGCCGAAATTGACCCGTTAAGGGGGCTATGCAGCCCCACTTCCCATTTGTAAATGTCTGGGCTCCGGGGGATGAGGTTCATGGGGCCAAAATCGGCCAAGGGAAGGGGGCTACATGGACCCCCTCCCCTATTACAAGTATAATTTGTAAAAAAAAAAAAAGGCCCAGGTAGGGGTCCCTAGGGCCAAAGTCAGCCCAGGGTGGGGGGCCGTGTGGTTCCCCACCCCTATTAAAAATAATTCAAAGAAAAGGCTGAGCCCAATGGGAATTTGTTGTAGCCCCGCCCATTTCTGAGCCACTCTGCAAAGGGACCTCCAGGTGGACAACCGCTTGGGGGATGAAGTCCCCTTGGCTGCTATGGGTCCTGGGGGCCAACAAACCCTCCTGTTACGTCCAATAAGACCCATACAACAGGATTGTTAAGATTTTAATGGGGGTTCTGACCCCTTTCTCTACCATTCTGAAAACATGCTTCCTGGTGCACTACTGGTTGAGGGATGAAGTCCCTTTGGCTGCTGAGGGTCTTGAGACCAACAGCCCCTTCTGTTACCTCCAGTAAGTTCCACACAGTTGGATTGCTGAGAGCTTGTGCACTGACCACTCTGCAAGTGCACCTCCTGGCACACTACTGGTTGGGAGAAGAAGTGTCCTTGGCTTCTGAGGTTATTTTGGGACCAACAACCCCTTCTGTTACCTGCAGTAAGTCCCACACAGTGGGATTGCTGAGAGATCATCCTAGGCCCCATCCCCTTTCTCCACCACTCTGCAAATGTGCCTCCTGGCACACTACTGTTTGGAGGATGAAGTCCTATTAGATGCTGATGGTCCATGGAGGCGAAGAACTCCTCCTGTTATAACTTGACAGACACCCACTCACTCATCCATGCAAACACTCACATACCCACTCACTCACCCATACAGCCACTCACACGATCACTCCCTCACTCATACAGCTACTCACACAACCACTTGTTCACCCATACAACAACTTAAACAGCATACAATCACCCATATAGTTACTCACTCACTCACCCACTCAATCAATCATACAATCACTCGGACAGCCAGTCACTCACCCCAGGACCTATTGACACACCCATATAACTGCTCACATACCCACTCACACACTCTCACAATCACTTACATACCCATTCATTCATCCTTACAAGCATTACCACTCACTCACCCATACATCCACTCACACATTCACTCTCTAATTGTCATGATCGCTCTCGCAGCCACAGCGAGAGGACTTAAGAAAGGTCAAAATGCGCGATCACTCCTGCTGCACTACAAGTCCCAGAATGCCAAGCGGACCGGGAGAACAGGAAGGAAGGTCGTTTCTATATAGCTCCGCCTCAGATGAGGCTCGGTGCTTGACAATTGTTTTTGTGGATTCGAGTAGGGCGGATGGTGTTCCCCGCCGGAATTAACTCTCAAGACATCGCCAGCGCCGAGCAAGTGCCAGCGTGGTCAGAGGAGATCGTCAGCGCCGAGCAAGTGCCAGCGCGGTCAGATCATCATCAAGCCAAGTTCCTAGTAGGAATCAGTGTGGTCAGAGAAGTGGAGCAACTTCCAGAGAACCGCAAGTATAAAAACGGAAGAACGGGATCGTTCTTACCTTTCAGACCCTAGAGAGTGATATTGTTTCACGGAAGTTTCCCGTTATTCTTTCTTTATTTCTAACAAGGCTCGTACTAACTCAAACCCAGTGTTATATGACATTTGCTGTATTCTCAAGCGTTATTGAGGATACCAACGAACGGAGGAAAATACTATTGCCTGCTAAGGATTACTGCGCTGTGCGTGAAAGTGACTTTCAACTTTTCACTTCAGCCCTTTGGAATAAGAGGAATAGATCGGTTCCGATTAAAGTGCGAGTGACATTAACTTTGGTAAGTGTGATTGCGCGAGGACAGGGAAGAGCAGGGAATATAGGGGAACAAGGCACTTATACCTGTCAATTGTCTTTCCCCGCTGCAGCACTTCCTTCCACGGAGGTTTCCCTGGACCCAGACTCAGAGGGCCTCATCCTTCACTCCGTTCCTTCCTGCGCATTACCCTTCCGGCTTCTCGCAATATCCATTCAGAAGGTGCTCTCTAAGACACCCCTGGGTGTGGTGTTTAGGCAAGTCGAAAGGACTTTCGTCTCATCGTCCCTGCTGACCGGATTGCTCAGGTTAGTGGTGCGCGAAGGTATTGGCGCCGCTTGCAATCGCGACAGATTGTCAAGCCCACGAATACTCTTCAGCCCGGACGATGGAAGTCGACGCTACTCTTGCTTCCCTGATGGAAAGCTTCTCGGAGCTTCGCCAGGAGGTAATTACCTCTCGTGCCGAGAATCAGGCCTTATACCAAGAAGTTACGCTGATGCGTAAAGAGATGTCTGACTTATCACTGAAGGAACCAGCGGCTAGACCTATACTTAAACCAGCCACTTTGCCTCCACCTTCGTCCTCTCGAACAGGGGGTTACTTCTTGCCGTTATCGACTCCCGCAGCAGTCCCGGATGCGTTACCGACGGTTCAGGTGATCCAGAACCAGGGGATTCCTTTGGCCCCTCCGGAGAGGTTTTATGGGGATCCCCGTAAGTTCGAAACGTTCCTGAATCAGTGCCGTCTTCATTTCTTGTGTAAACCTGTGGTCTTCCAGGAGGAAGCTGTTAAAACGGCATTCATGATGTCCTACATGGGAGGGAATGCATCAAGTTGGGCCATTCCCTTACTAGAACGTAACGACCTGGTATTACATAATTTTTCTGATTTTTGTCTCGAATTGCGTAAGCTATTCGACAGGAAATCCCATATGCTAACCCTTGACAGGGAAATCATGACACTGAGACAGGGGTCTCAAGATTTACTGTCTTATATCACTACATTTAATCGCCTGCTCGTGGGAACGGATTGGCCGGTGGAGAAACGGATTTCCCTCTTTTATCAGGGTTTGAGAGGAGAATTAAAAGATGTGTTGGCCCAGGTGGTGCAACTACCAACCACGGTATCAGAATTTATAGATCTCACCGTACAGTTAGACCATCGATTACTTGAACGTAGAGGAGAAAGACCCAGAGGGGAAAATCGTTTCTACTATCCCCCTTCTCGACCCAAATTTGGAGGAGAGGAAAAGATGAAAGGGGTCGATGAACCTGAACCCATGCAGATTGGAGGAGTCAGAGGCCCCCTCACTTCCGAAGAAAAGGACAAAAGGCGACGTCTGAAACTTTGCCTTTATTGTGGAAAAGGAGGACATTTCATCAAAGAATGTAGAGCCCGTAATTACGTTCCCGGGCGTTCTACCCTTCCCAGGGTCCAAGCTACTCTGAAGGACAGCGAACCGGCGGAAAACTTCAGATCTTAAGTCAGACGGAGGTCTCTGACTTAAGATGCCAGCTTCCTATGATCTCCCCCGTATTGGCCAACACCCTTCATCCAGCGGTTGCCCACATGAACGTACGAGTATCTCTCTGGATTACCTCGCACAACAAACTACAAATTGATGCCCTTCTTGATTCTGGGGCCACCGGAAATTATATTGACCAGGACTATGCGCTACGGATGGGCATACCTTGCGAAAAGAAACTGCGTCCCGAGACAGTAAAGGCGGTGGACGGAACTATCCTGTCATCTGGTCCGGTGGTTTATAACACCTTGTCTCTATTGATGGAATTTGGCGAGAACCACCAGGAAAACATCCAATTCGATCTGATCGATGCCCCGCAGTTCCGGCTCATCTTGGGTATGCCATGGCTTACGTTGCATGATCCTTTCGTTAGCTGGTCATCCCGTACTGTCAGTATGACCTCTCCTTATTGTAAGGAACATTGTAGGAATCATGAGATTCGTCCCTCCCTTCCGGTGTCCTCGCCTGCGGCCTGTTTGGCGAATGCCTGTGGCACGGAACTGTACTGTTGTGCCACGGTGCTTCCCGTCGAGTACCAGGAGTATAAGGCCTTGTTTGACAAACAAAAAGCTGCGCAGTTACCCCCCATAGGGTTTATGACTGTCGGGTGGACCTCATACCGGGGGAGGATATCCCTTGTAGCAGGGTTTATGCTTTAACGGAGAAAGAAACCCAATATTTGAAAACCTATATTGACGACAACCTTGCTTCCGGATTTATTAGACACTCCACCTCCCCTGCGTCTTCACCGATGTTTTTTATAGCAAAAAAGGACTGTGACGAGTTAAGACCTTGCATCGACTACCGTGCAATTAACAAGGTTACGATAAAAAAACGCTACCCTCTTCCCCTCATTCCGGTCTTGATGGACCAATTGAAGGGGGCGAAATATTTCACGAAACTCGATCTTAGGGGGGCCTACCACCTTGTTCGTGTGCAAAAGGGAGACGAATGGAAGACAGCGTTCCGAACCAAATTCGGTTTATTTGAATACAGGGTGATGCCCTTTGGACTCTGCAACGCCCCTGCTGCCTTCCAATTCTTCATGGATGAGGTGCTCAGGGGGTGCTTGGAAACATACTGCGTGGTCTACATAGACGATATTCTGATATATTCGACAACAATGACAGAACATATAGTCCATGTGAAAACTGTATTGCAGAAGCTTCTACAAAACTCATTGTATGCCAAGTTGGAGAAATGCCTCTTCCATGTACAGGAAGTCGCCTTCTTGGGGTACATCATCGACGCCCACGGTTTCCGAATGGACACACGAAAAGTCGAGGTAATCCTGAACTGGAAAACTCCACAGACTGTTAAGGCTGTGCGGAGTTTTCTAGGCTTTGCCAACTATTACAGACGCTTTATCCAGGACTTTTCGAAGGCCATACATCCCATCACTTCCCTCCTGAGAAAGAACGTCCCATTCGTATGGGGACCTGAAGCAGCACAGGCCTTTCAAGTTCTCAAAGACAGGTTCACCCAGGCTCCTATTCTGAGACATCCAGATCCTCAGTTGCCTTATGTCCTCGAGACTGATGCATCTCAATACGCTCTCAGAGGAATCCTGTCCCAAAGACATCCAAAGACGGGTCAGTTGCACCCAGTGGCATACTACTCAAAGAAACTTACACCGTGTGAGATAAATTACTCTATCACCGATAAGGAATTTCTCGCTATTAAGCGGGCCTGTGAAGAGTGACGACATTATCTTCTAGGAGCATTGCACACCGTGGAGATCATCACGGATCACCGCAACCTTTTGTTCCTCAAAACGGCTAAGGCTCTGACCCCAGGACAGCTTCGATGGACTTTGTTTTTTTCCGATTTTGATTTTGTAATCAAGTATCGACCTGGATCCCGTAATGGGAAGGCAGACGCCTTATCCCGCCTAGGTACAGAAGAGACGGTGGAACCACCGGAGCCTCCGTATATCCTTCAAGGCACAGACTGTTCTGAGGTATCGCTTGCCCTGGTATCCTCCGAAGACTTTCTGGATGATTTGAAAGTGGCAATAGCTGATCAGGACATAACTTCGTGGGTACAGGAAGAGCCGGAAAATCGTCGTATGGAAAACGACCTGGCCTACCATTACCAAGCGTTGTATATCCCCCAGATACAGTTGCAACAACAAGTGTTGAAATGGGTGCATGACTCAGTATTAAGCGGACACATGGGCATATATAAAACCACCGCTAATGTGGAGCGTTCTTTTTGGTGGAAGGAGGTTCGAAAGGACGTAAAAGAATATGTCAAAACTTGTGCGGTTTGTGCCCAGGGCAAATCAGTACATACGAAACCATCGGGTCTCCTACGTCCATTGCCCATTCCTCCTAAACCTTGGCACACCTTATCCATGGATTTTATAGTGGAGATGCCTCCCTGCGGCAATCAAACTGTGGTTCTAGTAGTAGTAGACCATCTAACAAAAATGGGACACTTCATTGCCTTACCGGGTCTGCCTACGTCGATGGAGTTGGCTAAAGTATTTCTTCAACACATTGTCCGGGCGCATGGAGTGCCCAGTGTACTGATAACCGATCGAGGCACGCAATTTACATCTCATTTTTGGAAGGCTCTCTGTGCCATATTGCAAATCGATGCCAAGTTATCAACTAGCTACCATCCTCAGACCGACGGTAAAACCGAAAGGCTTAACCAGACACTGGAGCAATACCTCCGCTGCTTCACCATGCAGAATGCCATGGAGTGGACCACACTCTTGTGGATGGCGGAATTTGCTTATAACAATGCGGTTCATTCCACCTTGGGGTTTTCCCCCTTTTTCTGCCTTTACGGTTTCCATCCGAATATGCTTCCCTTCGACTGGCCAGCGGAATCCTTGGTTCCTTCAATACATGAACATCATGCGCATTTAAGGGCCATTCTTATCGATGCGCGACATTGTTTGCAGTCGGCACAGGCGGCTCACAAACTGTTTGCAGACCGGAAGAGGTCGGAGGAGCCCGAGTATAAGCAGGGGGATAAGGTGTGGCTTTCCACACGTAATATCCACTTGAAGGGAGTAAATAAGCTTAAGCCTAAGTTTATTGGTCCCTATAGTATCAGTGAGGTTGTGAACCCTGTAGCCATGAAACTGTCCCTGCCTGTGGCATGGTCCATTCATCCGGTGTTCCATGTGTCTCTCCTCCGTCCTTGTCCGTTGAATATGCGCTTGCCGGAGCGTCCCCCTGCTCTGGAGGTGGAGGGCCAGGATGAATATGAAGTGCAGCGGATACTAGACTCCCGTTTGGTGCGAGGCAAGGTTCAGTATTTGGTCGACTGGCAGGGATACGGGCCCGAAGACAGAACCTGGGAACCTGTGGACCATTTACATCGCCCGGATCTGGTTGCTGAATTCCATGAACGATTCCCTGGTAAGCCGGGTCGACCGCCGAGTTGGCAGTCCTCGAGAGGGGGTTCTGTCATGATCGCTCTCGCAGCCACAGCGAGAGGACTTAAGAAAGGTCAAAATGCGCGATCACTCCTGCTGCACTACAAGTCCCAGAATGCCAAGCGGACCGGGAGAACAGGAAGGAAGGTCGTTTCTATATAGCTACGCCTCAGATGAGGCTCGGTGCTTGACAATTGTTTTTGTGGATTCGAGTAGGGCGGATGGTGTTCCCCGCCGGAATTAACTCTCAAGACATCGCCAGCGCCAAGCAAGTGCCAGCGTGGTCAGAGGAGATCGTCAGCGCCGAGCAAGTGCCAGCGTGGTCAGAGGAGATCGTCTGCGCCGAGCAAGTGCCAGCGCGGTCAGATCATCATCAAGCCAAGTTCCTAGTAGGAATCAGTGTGGTCAGAGAAGTGGAGCAACTTCCAGAGAACCGCAAGTATAAAAACGGAAGAACGGGATCGTTCTTCCCTTTCAGACCCTAGAGAGTGATATTGTTTCACGGAAGTTTCCCGTTATTCTTTCTTTATTTCTAACGAGGCTCGTACTAACTCAAACCCAGTGTTATATGACATTTGCTGTATTCTCAAGCGTTATTGAGGATACCAACGAACGGAGGAAAATACTATTGCCTGCTAAGGATTACTGCGCTGTGCGTGAAAGTGACTTTCAACTTTTCACTTCAGCCCTTTGGAATAAGAGGAACCGATCGGTTCCGATTAAAGTGCGAGTGACATTAACTTTGGTAAGTGTGATTGCGCGAGGACAGGGAAGAGCAGGGAATATAGGGGAACAAGGCACTTATACCTGTCAATTGTCTTTCCCCGCTGCAGCACTTCCTTCCACGGAGGTTTCCCTGGACCCAGACTCAGAGGGCCTCATCCTTCACTCCGTTCCTTCCTGCGCATTACCCTTCCGGCTTCTCGCAATATCCATTCAGAAGGTGCTCTCTAAGACACCCCTGGGTGTGGTGTTTAGGCAAGTCGAAAGGACTTTCGTCTCATCGTCCCTGCTGACCGGATTGCTCAGGTTAGTGGTGCGCGAAGGTATTGGCGCCGCTTGCAATCGCGACACTAATACAGCCACTCACACCCCCGCTAAGGTAACCAAACACCCACTCAAACAGCCACTTACTCATCCATACAGCCACTCACACACCCACTCACACACTCTCTAACACACCCGCTCACACATTATGCAGCCACTCACTCAGCCACTAACTCACCCATGCAGCCACTCACATGCCACTCGCTCTCCAATAGAGCCACTCACTCACCCATACAGCTATTCACATACCAACTGACACATCCATTTAGCCACTCACACACCCATACAACCTCTCAGGCATCCACTCACACACTAATACAGACAGTCAGACATCCACTCAGAGGAGATATATTAGAAATAGCATGAGTAGTTACTAGTACAGAAAGAATAGTAATTTAACTTGTGCTGTAGCCTAGTATATATCTTTGAGTCCCAGAAATGTTTACAAAAAATGTACAATCACAGTATGATGTCATCAGTGATGTTATTTGAAAAGTCATAAGTGATGTCATCAGTGATGTCAATGTTCATGTCATGAATGATGTCTTGTGTGAGTTAGTAAGCACTGCATTGCGGGGTGTAAGCTGTAGTTAGCTCAGTTAGAAGACATGTTTGCAGAGTGGTGAAAAAAGGGGACATGCCCTCCGACCACCTGTCAGCAATCCCGCTGTGTGGGACTTACTGGTGGTAACAGGAGGGCTTTCTGCACCCCAAGGACCCTCAGGAGACTAGGAAATTTCATCCACCAACAAGAAGTGTGCCAGGAGGCACGTTTGCAGAGTGGTGGAGAAAGGGGGCGTTGCGTCCGAAGACCTCTCAGCAATCCCGCTGTGTGGGACGTACTGGAGGAAACAGGAGGTCTTGTTTGCCCCCAAGGACTTTCCAGAGCCAAGGGGACTTGCCTAAACAGAGGTGTGCCTGGCTGTGTTTTTGCAAAGTGGTGAAAAAAGGGGGCATGGCCTCCAAAGTCCTCTCAGCAATCCCGCTCTCTGGCACTAACTGGAGGTAACAGAAGGGGTTACTGGCCCCAAAGGAACCTCAGCATCCAAGGGGACCTCATCCCCCAATCAGTTGTGCACCAGGAGGTGCATTTGCAGAGATTTGGTGAGAGGAAGCGCAGCTTCCGGCGAATTGCAAATCTTTTTTAATTTATTCAGAGAGGGGCCCCATGTGGCCTTCCTTCACTGGGCCAATTTTGGCCCCGGGACACCATACACTGGGGCAGAACTATTTAGAATGAGGGAGGGAGGCCACGCCGCCGCCTCTCTGGGCTGATTTTGGTCCTGGGGACTCCAACACCGGAACCCGGCCTCTTTTCTACATTTGAAATAAATAAATAAATAATGGGAGGGAATGCGCAGCCATCCCCGGGGCTGATTTTGGCAATGGGAACCCCTGGCCTCTAGTGTGGGTGCCCTGGTGCCACCCAGGGCACCCATATAGAATGGTTGGAGACTGAGTGTGGAGCCTCAAGGCCCCCGCAGTCCCTGCCGGCTCTCCACCTCCTGAGGAAGCCAGTATTGCTTTTACAGAGAGTGAGCTGCATGCAGAGAGGGAGCTGCCAAAATGCTCTCACTCGCCTAAGCAGAGCACAGTTTGCTATGGCTAGGCGGGAGCAGTAAAGCTCCCACTAAGACATATCAAACAGCTATGCTCCAGGGTTGGGCTACCCGGTACATAGCAGGAGCCGGTCCTAGGAGCTGACAGTCCCCTGAGCCATGCATGGATCCAGGTCCCCCTCCTTTCTTGATTAAGGGCCTGCCCCAGGGAGGTAGCAGTCCTCTGGGATGAGAATGGCCCATGAGGTATGCCACATGGCCCCTCTCAATTCTAAAACAAAAAAGGAGTCTGGCCCAGGGGAGGTGTTGGTCACTGGGACCCAGGGGGGTCCATGGGGAACCCATTTCTGTAGCCGTAAGGAGGTGGCAGTCCCCAGGGTTGCAGGGGAGGCCATACAGGTCTCCTTCACACTAATTTCAATAAATAGCCCTAGGAAGGTGGCGGTTCCTGGGACTGCAGGGGGCCATGGAGGCCCCCACATCAGTTTACATTTGTTTGCCCTGGAGAGGTGGTGTTCCCATGGAAGTGGGGGTGCTGTATATGCACCCCTCGCATTATTATAAAAAAAACTGCTCCCAGGATTTAGCCCACCAGGGGCTTTATGAAGAAGACATGTGGTAGCCCACGTGTGTTTTTATTTATTTTTTTGCCGTGGGTCCACCAGTGAATTTGTGGAAAAATTAAATGAAAAATTGCTTTTAACCCCATGGGACCTCCCCCCACCATATCTGGATTGGTCAGAATATTCCAACACTGCCCCTTTTCTTATTCTTTTTTACATTTTTTGTGAGACTCAGCTTCAAGCCGAGTTCCAAGATGACTGGCAACACTTGATGGTAGCCAATCAAATTTCAGTAGGATCTTCAAGTCCACTGCAAGGACTTGCATCCCCAAATATCTATATTTTTAAACTTAAATATCTCTAAAACTACTGAACGGATTTACACTAAATCCCAAAAAGTACACTTTCTGTATCAACATCTAGCTTTATGCCAAATTTGGTGTAACTCTGTTTAGCGGTTCGGGCAGTAGTCGTGTTTAAAAAATGAAAAGTCCTCATAGATATAAAATGAGGAAAATGCATTTTGGGACCTCCCTTTCTTCTCAACTCACGATGACGGATCACCCTGAAACTTTCAACACAGCAGCTGAGCCAAAAAGGAGGCATTATTTTAACATTTTGTGAAGATTCATCAAGCGTTGCCAAAGTTATTGGCAAAACAAATAACGCTTCTTCTATGGATACTTTGGTCCTAACTATAATATTTATTAACTACTGGCGCTCACTGTAGCTATAGCTAGTAACTGATTTCTATTAATAAGCTGTTTTTGATGTGCCAATAACTTTGGCGTCGTTTGACAATCTTCACGAAATTATAAAAACTAATCTGACCCTCACTTCAGCTCCTGTCTTGAAAATGTTAGGGTGATCCATCAAGCGGGGCTGAGAAAAAGGGGGGTCCCAAAATAATTTTCCATGTTCATTTCCATAGTAAACTTTAGACATGGCTACAGCCTGCGTGGCCCCCACAGCCCCTGGGACCGCCACCTCATTGGCGCTAATTAATTAAATTTTGGGGGGACCGCCACCTCCCTGGGGCTTAACATCAAAAGAATGCGGGGCACACGCCCCTGCGCAGCCTCGGGACCGCCACCTCCTTGGGGCTATAGTAAATTAAAATGCACAGGTGGTTCCAGCCCCCAAGCATCCCAGTGGACTGCCACCTCCCTGGAGCTTGTAAATTGAGTTGCGGGGGCCCATGCATAATCCGTGGTGGGGCTCCAGTTCCCCCATGCAGCCTCAGGTAATGCCACCTCACTGGCGCCCAAATGAAGTAATGACAGAACCACCACCACCCCAGGGATATACACATGATGGGAGGGGGGGCAGCATGCCCCCCTCCAGCATCCCTCCATAGCCCTGGGGACCACCACCCCCAGGGCTAGCTCCAGCAATGTCCCAGGGCGCCAACCCCCAGAACATTGCAGTTTGCTATATGGCTTGGCGGGAGCACTGCTCCTTCCAAGTCATAGCAAACACTGCTCTGTTTCATGGAAGCGAGAGCAGTAAAAATGCTCTTGCTTCCATGAAGGAGTGCAGAATTGCTTTTGGACAGAGGGAGCTGCATCACCCTCTGTCCAAAAGCAATTCCAGCTTCCGCATGAGACGGGGAGCCGACAGGGACCCCGGGAGCCTTGAAGCTCCCAATCAGTTCCCAACAAGAGGCCATGCCCTGGGGGATGGGGTCCCCAGGGCAATAGTGGCCCAGGAAGTGGGGCCACACTGGCCTCTCTCCCCACTTACAAAAAAGGTGAAGGCCTGGCCCGGGGGATGGGGTCCACAGGACCAGAATAGGGCTAGGGAGGAGGGACCATGTAGCCTCCTTCCTTTATTTATTTATTTAAAGGAAAAGTCCAGGACCCGGGCGATGGGGTCCCCAGGGTTGTAATCTGCTTGTGGAGGGAGGCCGCGCAGACCCCCTTCCCAATTAAAAAATAAACGCCTGGCCCTGGGGAATGGGGTCCTCGGGCTAAAATCGGCAGAGGGAAGGGGAGATATGCAGCCCTCTTCCCAAATTGCCACGCCCCCATTACCACCACTCTACAAATGCACCTCTTGGTGCAGTGGTAGTTGGGGAATTAAATCCCCTTGAAGGCTGAGGCTCTTTGGGGGGTCAACAAGCCTTCATGTTACCACCAGTAAGTCCCAGACAGCAGGATTGCTGAGAGGACTTGAAGGCCACCCCTTCCCCCTTTCTCTACCACTGTGCAAAAGCGCCTCCTGGTGCTCTTCTGGTTGAGGGCATCAGGACTAAAGTAGACTATTTCCACCAACCAGTAGTGCACTAAGAGGCATGTTTGTAGAATGGTGGAGAAAAGGTACCTTGGCCTCCAGCCACCTGTCAGCAATCCAGCTGTGTGGGTTTCACTGGAGGTAACAGGAGAGCTAGTTGGCCCCCAAGGACCCTCAAGAGCCAAGGGGACTTCATCCCCCAACTAGTAGTGCACCAGGAGGTGTGTTTGCAGACTGGTGCACTCACCTACTCATACAGTCACTCATATACCCCTTAACTCACCTATACTGCCTTTAGCATACTCAGTAACTCATGCATACTGACACATGCACTCAATCACTGACACAGTCATACAGACACTTACTCACCCATACAGCTTCTCAGACATGCATACAGTATCCCATTCATTCAATGTCTCACCCACTCACTCATCCATACAGGCAGTCGCACACCTCCTCACCCATACACACAGACACCCAGACAACAATAGAGGTAGTTAGACCACCAATCAATCACCCATATAGCCCTTCATGTACTCACTAACACACTCATACACCCACTTAGACATCAACTGACAGACAGATACACTCATTTACACAACCAGTCACACGCCTATACATTCACTGAAAAACCTAATCATTCACATATACAGTCAGTCATGCACCCACTGAGGCATCCATACAGACACTCATACACCCACTGATTCACCAATACTCCTTAGTATATATATTTAACACTCATAAACTTTTTAAAAACAGTCACTGGATTTTGTCATCACTGACGTCATCAGTGATGTCATTCGAGATATCATCAGTGATGTCCTCAGTGATATCACTGACCATGTCATGAGTGATGTAATATATGAGGTCATATTTATAGTTAACTCAGGTAAATATAATGGCTAAATTTCTCTGGTTTGTATGAGTAAAATATGACCCTAACTATAACGTCCCTTTAACCTCTGCTTTTTTTGCGAATGTTGGACCTGGCCCTTTTTGGCAGGTTCACCCTGAAACTTTTTGCTTTTTCCTAGCCTATTTCTGTAACCTGGTGTTGGTGATTTTAGGCCTCTGCGCACTTTTTTCACTGTGGTCCAGTGTAAAGTGCGTGTGCTCTCTGTGTGTGTGGTGAGAGTGACCTGCCCTCCCATAGGAATGCATGGGGAATATGTATGACCATGGTAGTTCCTGATGTGTGGGGAGTGCAGGGTCGAGTTTGGTATGTGCGAACTCGTGAAATTGAATGCTGCGCAATGATGTGTGCGGCATGAATGTGTCTAGTGCGGAAGTGCCACTTCTAGAAGTTTTGTACAACAAAAATTGCCACCCCACTCATTCCATTAGCCCTTGATTATAGGCAACACATCAGCTTCAGTCGGATATGTTAGGTATTTTATTTACCTTTTGTTTTCAAATCTTTTCCTAGAAAATCATAACTTCTCATGGCGGAAAAGGAACACTACACGTATAACAAATAAATACATCAACAACAATACAACATTTATAAAGTGAACAAAATCACAAAGTGAATCATACAAAACAACTGTACCAATTTCAGGCTGTTCAAAAAAAGGGGCAAGATAAATATACAAGCCTCAATGATCATCAATGAACGAAGTTTTTTGAACAATATTCGACAGATTCACATTAACAAGGAGATGTCACATTACACAAATGGTGTGATTCTAAAGCTCTCAGTGATCAAGAATTACGTCTAGAAGTTGGCATGTTTCCGTAATTTGTGTCTGGCGTGTGATTGGCTGGAGCTGGCTGGTGAGCCTGGCTCCAAGAGTCTGGGTGGGTCTGCCCCGGTGGTGAATGGAGTGATTAGCATGCTGATGTGAGGGAGGGGTACACCTGGGACCTGAATAGGGCTGGGTTTTCCCTCCACAATGCTGGCTCCACCCCCTGTGGTGCATCTGATGTCCCTAGCCTGGCCAGTGACAGGAGTTCTCACATTGCCTGCACCCTGCTAGACAAAGGAATTTGGGTATAAAAAGGGTACTGTGACACTCTGAAAATGTTCTTGTTTCTGACTGAAATCAACCAGGGGGGTGCTGCTGTTGGGGCCCAGGGGAAGGCTTGCCTTCCTGGGTCCTGCCCAGACCCTGGACTTCTGATGGACCTGGATGCCTGGAGGATCTTTTCTTTCTTGGGGTCCCCTTTGCTTTACTTTGCCCCCAGGACCTTTGTTTTTGAGATCCAGGACATAGTGGGACCCTTCTAGTGGTAGGGGTCATTCCTGGGGCCTGTGGGCTTGCCTATGCCCTAGCGCCTTGAGAGCGCTTTATTCTACATTCCTGGGCAGAGCGATGTCGTTTTCCCACTGTGGGAAGTGCTCCTGCCCTTCGTATGCCCCAGGGTGCGCAGGTGCCCACCCTGCATCTTTTGCGATGTTATTATAATCTATGGGTACCACCCCCGTTTATCTGCCCCCCTCAGCGAGTGCCCACTACGATGCTACGTTTATTTGGCCTTACGAGGGAGCCTACCCCTCATTTGCCGCCAGAGAAATCGCCGTCCTAGGCCCGGAGCTGCGGCCGAAGAACTGGAGGGGCCGCGCTGAGATTGGCTAGTAGAGAGAAGCTTTCCCGAGGCGCCGCGATGTCATTGACGGGCTGCGGGAGGCTCGACCTGTAAGTCCCGGTGTGATTGGGCCGCGTTAGAGGAATTGCCACGTCGACGAGGGGCTCGTACCGGAAGCCACACTGTGATTGGCCGACTTGGGAGAAGGAGACGTCACGAGGGGTTCGTCTGTGGAGCAGCATCCGTGTTTGGAGAACACCCGACTTCGCTGAAGGAGCAGCTGTTCCGCAGGGCTCCCATGTGTCAGGGAGAGCCCTGCCTTGGCCTTGGCCCACGAGAGAAGCGCTGCTGCCGGGCGATGAGGAGAAAGAGACGCCCTGCCCCCACGTCCAGGAAGCCGGTGAGTGAAAGCCGGCTGGGGGGGAGGTGCATGTATGTGTATGTATAGGCATTTATATAGCGCACTACTTACCCGGAGGGTCCCAAGGCGCTTCGACCGCTGCGAAACCCTTCCTGGCTTCCCTGAGAGATGGTCCCTTAATGGGTATCTCCAGGGTGAGACCAGGCATCCCCGGCGCACTGGTGGGGCCGTTAGTGACGATGAGGCAAGCTAATGCCCAGAGTTGCTGAGTGTGAACGCTGATCAAAGTGGGCACCGAGGCGAGAGAATTATCGAGTCCGCTGACCCTGGTCCAGAAACCTGCCGCGCCGGGAATCGAACCCTGGTCCCGGGCCGTCCTCTGCTCTCGGGTCTGCCGCCTCTAACCAGTGAGCCACACT
This sequence comes from Lissotriton vulgaris, assembly GCF_964263255.1. Lineage (NCBI taxonomy): Eukaryota > Metazoa > Chordata > Amphibia > Caudata > Salamandridae > Lissotriton > Lissotriton vulgaris. Next base: position 970,618,922 of record NC_141693.1, on the reverse strand, counting down.
ACTTCACTTAGGTGGTGCGAGGTCACGTACCCTGCTGGTGCCGTGATCTGAGCTGCCCCGCTCTGCAGAGGGCTGCTCTTATGTTACTGTTGGTGTCTCGGGCGGCCCCATTTGGCAGTGAGCTGCTCCCCCGTGATTTGGAGGCACTTTGTTTCAGAGCCTGAGAGGCTCAAGGAGGTACATTTGTTGTTGAGCCCTGAGAAGCCCCACCATTTGGGGGCCTGATTATTTCAGAGCGCTAGTGCGCTCCACCAGGGCATATGTAGATCCCTAGAGCCAGAGGGCTCCAACCATTTGGGCGCAGAGAATTTACAGAGCCAGATGGCTCCAACACCCCTCAGCTGTTTGAGAGCCTGTGTGGCTCCAACCCCTTTGGCGCGGTTTGGGGCCAATGAGAGCCCATGCCGCAGTTTTCCTCCCAGCTGCCCAGTAAGTAGTAGGCAGCTGCACCGTTTAGGCGCAATGAGAAAGAGAGAGTCCCTGGGAGGGACAGAGATGGCACAGAGGTGCCAGGCCTTCCACAGCTGTGCAGCACTTAGTGCCAGCTGCAGCGTTTAGGCCCTTGGGATTGTCATCAGCTGCCCAGCAATTAGTGGGCAGCTGCAACGTTTAGGTTTGCGTCGGTGGCGCACCCCTGAATGGAGCTGCATTTGCAGCGCGCCCTGACATTCTGGACACAGGGCTTTTTGAGTCCCTTTCTTGAGATGGCCAGTTGGCCAGGGGGCTGGTATGTGGGCAGGGCGCAAGGCCCTAATGTGATTTCTGATCAATGTGATTTTACTATGTTTTGAATGGTAATTGCCTAATGTGATTTTTGCGCAATGTGATGTTACTATGAATATGAGGTTATTTTACCTATGTAGGTTTATTTTAGTGAGAGTTTACTTCACTGTGAGTTACGCCCCTAAATGTGATTTATTCTTAGGAGGCAGAGTCTAATGTGTTTAGACTAGTGAGGAGATTGCATACTGTATTTTTACTGGTTAGGCCTAAATGTGATTGCTGCGTAATGTGCTTTGCCATTATGCCTGTGATACTTCTAAAGGTGCTCATGCTTAGAAGTTTGCTTTGCCTAGTATGTTATACTAGAGAGGTTATGTGTCTATGCGTGATCTAGGCCTATGGTTATTAGTTTTGCGTAGTGTGTACCTACCTGTTACCAGTGGTTACTGGTTGTGATCTATAATTGTTATTTGGTGTGACAGTTATTCTAAGTGCTAGTTCTACTAAGTGCTGATTCTGACAGTGGCCCATGTAGCCCTGTCCTGGTGTAAATAAACCCTTGTGAATATTGCCCGTGCCAGTTGGCAAAATGTATATTGTGTGATTACTATCTGATGTGTTTGACAATACAAAAGTTATTTTTATATAACCTTGTGTGGAGTTCCTTTTGTGGTGTGCCTAGGATGTTGTTGCTGTTGTGTGCGTGCGCAAATGCTTTACGCACTGCCTCCGGGATAAGCCTGTTTGCTCGTGCCAAGCTACCAAGGGGGTGAGCAGGGGTTATCTTGGCGTGTGACTCCCTTGCCCTGACTAGAATGGTGGTTTCTGCCTGGCTTTGGCGTAAGCCTTAGCCAACCAGAAATCCCAGTTCTAACAGTGAATATATATTTATATACAAGCTCCAAAGGGTCACCCAACTGCCGAACTCTAGACTGGTGCTTTACTCCGCTGAGGGTGAAATCACAGAAAGATTATCCAAAACACAAAACTGGAACGGTGCACTCTCAGGACACTGTTGGGATTTATTGTGAGCAGATGCATTTTGGCATATTGCATTCCTCAGTACTCATCAAAACAGCACCATGAATTGCACATGTTTAACCCCTTCGGTGCTCATGACGGCTCCCAGCCGTCATGAGTCACGGTGGGCGTGTGCTGATGATGGCTGGGAGCCATCATGACCACGACCACGATCGGAATGTCCAGCACCGGCGCGGAATTTCAGCCGTAGCCAAGGTGTTAAATTACATTACGCGTAATTTGGCTCTCATTTCCAAATTTGCATTATTTAAAAAAAAACAGTTCTCAGATGAACATATGCAGCATTTTGTCTTAGCATGGACAGGAAAAACAAAATTGTCTGATGTAACAATCATTGCTGAAATCATGGTACCGTTTTGATGAATACTGAGGACCCGTCCAGAGTTTGTGTCCAGAGTTCGGCAGTTGGGTGACACTTTGGAGCTTCTATGAATTACTGCCAGAAACGCCGCCCTTGGAATGTAAAGCAGCGATCCCTTGCACATGGCAGCAGTATATGTTATTGTTAGATCTGGGGTTCTCTAGTTGGCAGAGGTAGGTACCACTATCCAAATAGGGACCCTTGCTTCTAGTCAGGGCAAGGGGGATACAGTCTTTAGATAAGCCTTGCTCACCCCTTTGGTAGTGTGGCACGAGCAGACAGGCTTATCAAAGGCAATGTGTAAAGTATTTGTACCAGCACTCACAGCAACACAGTGAAAACACCACAAATGGACTCCACACCAGTAAAGTAAAATAACATACACAGTTCAAGAATAAGTCTTCAAAAGAGTTCTAGGGTTTGCATCAAAATAATCCACAGTTGCGTCACGTTTAGCCCTAAGTACCTGTAGATGCGACAAAAGTTTGAAGTGGAAGCTGTAGCGTTGAAAAACAATCGATGCGTCACTCCTGAGACCCTGGGGAGGCGATGCGGCAGCCCCGCTGCACGCAGCGGGCGTGTTGCGATGAATCCAGACAGTATGGAGAGGGAAGCGATACCTTGAATGGATTCCGGTGCGCAGGTTCGGTAGGAAGCATCTCGCACAGGAACGATGCGACGATCTTCGGGACGGCGACGATCTCCAGTGCGGTGACGATGCACGGCGCAGCGTTGCTCTTCTCCTCTTGCAGCCCCTCGATGAGTTGGCTCTGCGACGATGTTCGCAGTGAAGTGATGCGGTCCGCAAGCAAGTGGTGTGACCATTACACCCAGCGACGATAGGCTCTGCCACGATACTCGCAGCAACAGGAATCTTCCTGCACCGGGGCGATGCGCTCCGCAAGTGAACAATGCGTCGGTTCTTGCAGCGGCAACAGGCGCTGTGACGATCTTCACAGCGACGGGAATTCTCTTGCACTGTTGACGATGCGCTCCGTAAGTGAGCGATGCTTGAAAATTGCAGATCTTCTTTTCTTCTTGTCCAGCTCCCAAAACAGCAGACAACACTTCCAGAGGCCCCACAATTGGATCAAGCACTCTAGGAAGGGCAGAACTCACTTAGCAGAGTTCAGGGGGAAGCTGGGGGTGAAGTCCTTTTATTCCTGGGACTTCTTAACAGGAGGCCAGCTCTCCTCAGGCCCTTGGAGATCTCTTCAAGCAAGGGGACACAGCAACAGCAAAATCCTTCCCCTTTCCTTGGCAGCAAAGCAACTGCAGGTCAGCCTACAAACACACAGCAGGACAGTCCTTCCTCTTCAGTCTTCCAGCTTTCTCGTTGGCAGACGTTCCTTCTTGATTCCAGGATGATCTCATTTTCTGTAGTCTGGGTAGCCCTTTTTATACCAATATTCTCTTTGTAGCAGAGAGGTCTTGGCTTAGTCAGAACCAGTTCTGGTCAGTCCTGGAGCACTTTGTTTACTTGACTTCTTCTTTCTTTTGAGAGAGAGGCGCAGGGTCGTCAGCTGCCCAGCAGGAGGTGGAACCAGCATTTTGGAAGGCAGGCACAGCCCTATTCAGGCCCAGGTGCTATCTCCTCCCACCACTCAAGATGCAGATGGAGCTATTCAGCCCAGGGATGCTTCACTCAGCTCCTGTGAGCCACCCCAGCCCCCTGTCACTCACAACCCAGACAGTCAATTCACAAACAGGCCAAGGCACACAGAAAGGTCAGACAAGAAAAGAGCCACTTTCCAAAAGTGCTGTTTTCAAACACTGGATTTAAAAACCATCCTTCCTAAAAGATGTGTTATTAAATTCTGAGTTCAGGGATACCAGACTTTTATTTTCTATCTTGCTCCTATGGGAAACTATGCAGGTAAACATTATACACACCATTCCCCATTATAGCACAGGGTGCAGGGTTTTACTCACACACCCATTTCTATAAAGGAGCCGCATTATGGCCGGTTTACGGCCGTAACACAAGCTCCCGTAGAGAACAGTGGGAATCCAACGGAACAGTGTTTGGTTGAAATCGTAATTAGGCGGTCGGAACTGCCGATCTCCGGTCGGTCGTCCTGAGTCGGATACGGTGTTGGGCAGAGGCACCTCCAACCGACATCGTAATGAACCCCTAAATAATTAATATTTATATTTTTAATTAATAGTTATTTAATTGATAATTTTGCTAATTGTGTAATTACATTTTTTAAATTAAAATTGTAGGAGTGGGTTGTGGGTTTTATAGGGGTATATGGTGGGAGGAATATTAATTTTAATTAGGTAGTATTTATTTTTTAATTGATACTAAATATTAAATTGATCATTAATGTTATTAATTGTGTACAGTATTTATATTTAACTAGCAGCCCGCCCCAGCGTTGCCTGGGGCATAAGGGGGCTGGGGGCTGCATTTTTAGCCCGGGGCCAGAAGGTGGCTGGGGCAGCATGTTGTCGAGCGGTGCACCCGCCGACTCCCTCCCGCCCCCTCCGCCTCCAGCCTCCCGCCTCCCGCCTGCCTCCAGCCTCCCGCCCCCCCGCCTCCAGCCTCCCGCCCCCCGCCTCCAGCCTCTCGAGTACCGCCCCGACTCCCTCCCGCCCCTGACTATTTACTTTTCATACCTGACCCGCCGCTCCTCCTCTTCATGTCGCCACCACTGCACCGCCGCCTCTTCATGTCGTCGCCGCCGCTACTCACTGCACCACTGCACCACCGCCCCGCCGCTCCTCCATGACGCCGCCTCTCCTCCATGACGCCACCGCCCCTCCTTCGTCATGACGCACGTCGCGTCGCGGCCAGCGCTAGGTCCCGGCCGGCGCTACTTTCAGGGGACTACTTTGTTTTGTAAATTAATTTTTTTATTTTGCTTTTTTTTTTTAATTTATATAGCCTATGTCCATCTACACACCCTGACATTTTCAAAGATGTATCGGATGTGTAGATTGGCGCTGTGGTTCCCGAGATAACCTTGCCAAAAGGTGCAAGTTCTCTCTTTATAATAGTAGTATAGATTAATAATAATTAGAGATAATTAGTTTGTTGATAAATATTTATGTAGATAATGTAAATAATTTGCTTTTTAAAGTTACGTTTTATGTGCAGGTTGTGAGATTTGTGAGAAGTAACTAAATAAACATTATTTAATATAATTTTTTGTTAATTAATAATTTATAAATACAAATATTTATTATGTGTATTTAACATTATAATATGTATTTATTTAATGTAATTTTTATAGGGAAATATATTTGTATTTTTTGTAACATATTTATATTTTTATTTGTGTACTATGTTTTGGAAATTATTTTATTGTGTTGAAGAGAATTTTTTTGCTTCTATATTGCATTGACTGAAGTGGGAATAGTCAATTTTCCATCCGCACTCCAACATTTTCCCTACTGTTGAACTGAGTGGAGTGGGAGCAGTTAATTTTACCTCTCCGCAACCCAACACTTTCTCTACTGTTGCATTGATTGTAGTGGGAATTGTAAATTTTACACCTCCTGAGTACAACACTTTTTCTACTCAAGGATAAACTGTGGTGGGTACAGAATATGTATTAATTTTAATATTTGTAGTTTACTTTACATTGCTTAAATTTATATTCATATGTTTTAGTTATTTTAAATTATAATATTCATGAATTATTAATGATTTTAATATTTTATTTATTTTTAGTAAATTCCATTTTTTTCTTCTGTTTCATTTGTTATTTGTAATTAAAATGATTTCTGATATATGTATATATATTTATTTTTAGATTATTACATTTTAAAAAGTTTAAGACGTGCAACACAGGACAGCTCAGGCCTCAGCAGTGCACACAAGCAAGTGCAGAAAGGCTGCTGGCCTCTAAACTGCCATGCCCAATTATATAGTGGGGACTTAAAAGTAGTTTTAGTTCCCCACCCTATAATACACTAGGGCCTTAAAGGGGAGATCATGCCAATCATAGGGAAACACTAACCTTAGTGCACCCTAGTGCATGTAGGTGTTTTCACTGTATTCCAAGTGTCTTTTCAGCATAGCACTGGCCCTAGGCCTGGTTAGGTAAAGCCTAGGGCCAGTCAGAGTCAGTTACCACCAGTTCCAGTCAGCAAAAAACAATGGGGCGGACGCCCTGGGCACAGGATGTCTTTGCAACAGAGAGTGACAAATCCATGATTTTTTTAAATGAATGTGCATCTGCATCTCTATGTCAAACGTATCACTAAAAAGGTTCAACCTCATTTTTGATCAATAAAAGGCATCAACAACCTCGTTCATTAAGTTCATTTTAAGTCAACAGTCAAGCTCTTGTCCTGTCTGAACTGGGTTATGGAATCATCCTTCTCACTAGGTTAGTTAATCTTTGACTCGCACCCCTTCACGGCAGCCCACTAAGCTGCATCCTCCTTCATCACTGGAACTTGAAAGTTGACACTTTTATAACATCATGCCAGTAACAATCACCCTTAAAAGGCTTTTTACTGACTCTGTGAAGGAGGTGGGAACCCGTTCTCAAATGGGAAGGGGTCCACAAGGGAACCCTTCCCCTTTGTAAATTTGGGTAACAAAATTTTTTAAGAGCAGTCAGTGGTCCGATGCCTGCTCTGAAAAAATGAAAAGGTAGCTTTTCATTTTTATTTTTGGAATGCATCACATTTTCCTTTAAAGAAAACCGGCTGCATTATAACAAAAACAATTGCTTAACTTAAGAAGCAATCACAGACATGGTGGTCTGGTGACCCCAATAACACACTATATAGCCCGTAGTCTCAGAGAAAGGCAACACATGAAAAAACCAAACCAAGACTTCTCTCAAAAAAATACAACAAATTTGTATGGATTCCCATCACTCACCATTCCAGGTTACATGCTTCATCATCTGGGTCTCCTTTAACAGGGCTAACACTCCACCCTAATGATGGAGGAGCCCAAGGATGTTTTCAAAGTTCGTTAATACAGATGTGCGCCAATATTATTTATGAAGTGTATGGGAACAAACATGCAGTGCAAAAATTATATATAAAGTGAATAATAAAATTGAAGCGTTATCAGACACCTAATTTATTCTTGTCTGCAACGTACAATCATTAAAAACAGTGCAGGGGGATAGTTTTAATAAATAGCCATCCCTAGATGTATACTGGTCAACATGTTTCGGCACTAAGTGGTGAAAAGGACACCAGTGCTTTCATCAGGACCCAAGCAAGCAAATAGTGAAAAATTAAATGAATACTGTAAAAGGATACTCCGTGGAATAGACTTTCCACAGTAACAATTCCTTCAACCTCTTGGACGATCTAAAAAGAAAGTAAGAGGTATACAGTACAGAGAGCCTTGGAAGGAAAAACATAAGTGCCTTTTTTTAGGTAGTCAAAATTGACCATTTCATATACAACCTCAATACCTATTGACCATCCCATATACAACCCCAATACCTATTGAGGTTGTATATGGGATGGTCAATTTTGACTACCTAAAAAAAAGGCACTTATGTTTTTCCTTCCAAGACTCTTTGTTCTGTATACCTCTTATTTTCTTTTTAGATCGTCCAAGAGGTTGAAGGAATTGTTACTGTGGAAAGTCTATTCCACGGAGTATCCTTTTAAAGTATTCATTTAATTTTTCACTATTTGCAGTAGCAGTTTACTTATTGCTTGGGTCCTGATGAAAGCACTGGTGTCCTTTTCACCACTTAGTGCTGAAACATGTTGACCAGTATACATCTAGGGATGGCTATTTATTAAAACTATCCCCCTGCACTGTTTTTAATGATTGTACGTTGCAGACAAGAATAAATTAGGTGTCTGATAACGCTTCAATTTTATTATTTACTTTATATATAATTTTTGCACTGCATTTTTGTTCCCATACACTTCATAAACAATATCTGCGCACATCTGTATTAACAAACTTTGAAAACATCCTTGGGCTCCTCCATCATTAGGGTGGAGTGTTAGCCCTGTTAAAGAAGACCCAGATGATGAAGCATGTCACCGGGAATGGTGAGTGATGGGAATCCATACAAATTTTTTTGTATTTTTTTGAGAGAAGTCTTGTTTTTTTTTTTTCATGTGTTGCCTTTCTCTGAGATTATGGGCTATATAGTGTGTTATTGCTTTCAGTTTGTGGGGCTGCATATCCTGTTTAGTCTTTAAACTTTAGGCCTCCGACCCTAATCAAATATCTAGTGTACTCAGTCTGGTGACCCCAGCAGGCCACCATCCCTGTGACTGCAGGCCATTCCCAATGGGTCGCAAATTGTGACCTGCCTCGTGAATATTGATGAGGCAGGTCATTTGCGACCCCATTGGGAATCACTAAATGTGTCTGAGACACATTAGTACATTTCATTTTGTGAGTCTCTAATTGCGAATAGTAAAAGATTGAATTTAGCGACTTGCAAAATGAAATGATCGTACATCTGGCCCGAAGTCTATTGTTATTCTTGGCATGGGTCCTTGGTGCTTTGGCGATATCTGCATGTATCCGCTGGGATATTGACAACTGCGAGTCATAAGTGTCTTGGAACAAGCTGTCCATAGTCCTGTTCTACTTTCAATTTTGTCACTTTTTCTCCAATTAATGTTTCTCCCTAATCACGTGACTCCTGAGGGCTCATTTACTAAGGACTCTTGTGTTGTTCTTGTATGACACAAGACTTTGCAAGGTACTGCAAGTCCTTAAATGGGGTTTATAAGGTCATGTAAGGGGTTATTTGCTTTGCCTTGTGCCACTTTGCATAGAAATGTAATGCAATGTAGCAGATTGCCTTGCATTGTGTTGAGGGACATCTGAAAAGTTGTATAAGTGGAAGAGCTGCAGCAGATAGATTTTCAGTGTTACATGGGAGTATGAAATTCAAGGTAGATGTGGGGGTTTAGAGGTGAAGTATTTCAAACAAAACATTAGCTTGAGGGACCTGTAACTGGAAAATAAAGAAGATGTCTTAACTCTGCCCCCATCTAAGTTGGCAATGTAAGTATCCAGTAAAAGCACACAGTGGGGGCACTAGAACCCCGTTCTAGGTGAGAATTAATATCACTGTGCTCCAAACTGATCACTAAAAAGGTAAGTGCATTATGAAGTGTTGGAGTAGATGGAATTCACAACAGCCAATATACTGGAACCATTTTAGAAACAGCAGAGGCAAATGTAGACCTTCATCAACTATCTTGCCGCCATCCTACTTTATCACACTTTGCTAGACCTGTCTTTCTCGGTGTGGTCCTCCCCCCAAACTTTTTGCTCCACCCTACTATGTTGCTGAAATTTGTTTTTGTTGGAATTAGGACTCTGCACTTTACCACTACTAACCATTGCCAAAGTGCTTGTGCTCGCTTCTTGAATCATGGTAACATTTACTTAAAATCTCTTGCCACATGTAATATACTTGTAAGCCCCTTGTAAAGTGGTACTACATGTACCCAGGTTCTGTATATTAATTTCCACTAGTGGACCTGCAGGACTTGTTGTGCCACCCAATTAAGCAGTACTTTTAAATATGTCTCAGGCCTGCATTGCACCCGGTAGTGCAGTTTCAAACTGTCAATTCAACCAGGCAAATTAAACATTTTCCAGGCCTAAACCTTCCTTTTTGATAAATATAAGCCACCCCTAACGTAAGCCCTTCACAGACCATAGGGCAGGGTGCATTGTATTTAAAAAGTAGAATATGTGTTCTTAAAATGTGCTAACTTTCGATTGGGAACAGATTGAAATGTCAAGTTTGGTCTCAAATGAATTGTAATATATATATTTTTTTAAATATTTTTATTGAAAATTTCAAAGACATCACAACCAGGCATATAGTTGGGCAAGATAGTGATTTAACCTGTTGAATGGAGACGCCTCATTACAATCAACATCAGACAAAAAAAAAACAATACAAGGGAGTATATTCTTCATATCAAACAAATAAAAAGAGACATTAGAAAATAGCAAGCAGCAGTCTCATTAAGCACAATCAAGTCAATATTACCGGTGCAGGGGTGGAAAGTACATTAACAACCTCTAGTATGTGGGGCAGACCAGTTAGTTCATGAGAAAAGAGATGCACACCTTGTCATACAACTTAATCAATATTCTTTGACTGTAGTAGTTTATTGGCGTGCAAGAACCTGCTTCACGCTTCGTTTCAGTGCGCTGTGACGTTAACAATTTTAGGTAAAGTAAAGGAGGACCCCTTAACTGTCAACTTTGGGACAGGGGAGATAGCGTAGGAAACTTGGAAACGTCCCACAGGATTACCGTAAAATAGGTAATAAATGGAGTAGTGAACTGCAATGCGTTTTGCAATACCTCGCAATACCAGAAATATACTTCTATTATGCTTCTAGACAAAGAGTACAGCATATAATCATGAACTTCTACCTATAAATCCACCAGAAACTTTAAATATAATTGCATATATGCACACAAAGGATCAAATGTAAAAACCCATATAAAAAACAGATCAAACGATAATGTTTTAGAAAAATATGTATATATATTTATCAAATTATACACAACAAGTACATTGTCAAAATATCAAACTGGCAAATCATTTAAAAATATACATGTTACATGTTATTACATTTATTAAAACATTTTTTATATAAAAAACAACTCATAAACATTCAGGTTAAAAAGGTTCAAAAGAACAGGGGTCGACGCGGCGTTTCGGTTACAGTTAGATAGACAACCTTCTTCAGGACCAAGTTCTAAAAGGAAACATACAATTACTATTCATCTCAAGCCCAACATTTTCCAGATTCATTTTCTAAAACACATACATTTTCACTATAACATTTGATCAGGTGCTACTAGATTTTAGACAAAAAAAATTTCTTATTAAAAAAACCCATCGAAGATCGGTTTGTTAGTCAGGTATTGCTGGAGTGCATTGCGCATTGGTACTAGTACCATTTCATGTGTCACCATGTGATTAATCATAGTGAAAACAGCCCATAATGTGCGTCGAATGAGCTAATAGGGCCCGCTCTGAAGTTATTGATAGGAGTGCCAAATTACTGATGTAAGGCACTTACTAAGCTGGTATAACAGCTATTTAGTATTCAATTCGGGCTGAACTTTATCTTGCCGCTGGTGCTTTGGAAAAAGGTTAAAAATAATTGTCTGTTTTAGTATTTTTTAACCTGAATGTTTATGAGTTGTTTTTTATATAAAAAATGTTTTAATAAATGTAATAACATGTAACATGTATATTTTTAAATGATTTGCCAGTTTGATATTTTGACAATGTACTTGTTGTGTATAATTTGATAAATATATATACATATTTTTCTAAAACATTATCGTTTGATCTGTTTTTTATATGGGTTTTTACATTTGATCCTTTGTGTGCATATATGCAATTATATTTAAAGTTTCTGGTGGATTTATAGGTAGAAGTTCATGATTATATGCTGTACTCTTTGTCTAGAAGCATAATAGAAGTATATTTCTGGTATTGCGAGGTATTGCAAAACGCATTGCAGTTCACTACTCCATTTATTACCTATTTTACGGTAATCCTGTGGGACGTTTCCAAGTTTCCTACGTTAACAATTTTACCACAAGGAACCCCTTTTCTGATTCCACAGTTTAAACACTATTTATGAAACGAAATAGAGTATGTAAATGGTCTTGAAATGTGCAGCATTGTGTTAGTTGGTTTCGCAAAACGCTCTAGTTGCACTGTCAATTAAGTTCACTGTTTTGAATATGGTGTTATAATGACATATTTTTACAATTATAGATGCCCCTGATGAAAGGAAGTGATTTCCCGAAATGCATCTGGTTGTTTTATTAAAATCATGGCAAGTGGAACCCTACATGGATTTCTGTGCTTTATTGAAATAACTTTGCTCACAAAATTGAGTAAAATGAATTGATAATGAATGAAGAGTAAATGGATTAAAAAGCATGGCGAAACATGGATTAAACTAGGAGTAATTTTCAAGAAATTGATACATTGGACTCAAACTATAAGTGTGGCAGTGCAGTCTGGTGGAATCAGAAAAGGGGATCCTTGTGGTAAAATTGCAGACCAGTTACTGACATACAGATGTAAGTCAGACCCTCAGGGGTCAATGGTGTGTGACTGTATATAATTTTTCAGTGGTTGCCGAATGTTGCAAGGGCATGACGAAGCAGGTTAAAGTGTGGCATACGTATCACACATGGTGTCTCAGTATGTAAGATCTCTGATCCATCTGCTCACTAATGGGGAGTGTTGCCTGCCCCACTGCAATGATACCTGGAGTTTAGCTATCAATAAGGCCATCGCAGCAAACCTTCTAATGCTCCTCTTCAATGGTTTTACATATCCCAGAAGGGCCATCAAGGGGGAGGGGTCTATAGAATGTTTCACCATAATGGACAGTTGTTGGGAAACATCTTCCCAATATGTGTACACTGACACGAACTGCTATGCCAAATGCATGAAGTCTGCTACAAGCGCACCTCAAAGCATACACATGCTGGAGACTGTGGGGCTCATCTTCGCAAGCCGTTTGGGGGTCATAAAGGCCCTGTGGAGATATTTAAAATATAATAATTTGTGCCTGTAGTTTTCTGAAATATAGTGCAGCTAGGAACAACAATATTTCCAAATGTCGTCATTAATAATGGCACCCTGATCCTGCCCTAGATGCACGCACTTTAGAGCCCACAGAGGGCCGAAGCGTAATCGATAAATGATACAGGCATGACACCATGGGGCTCATTAGGATGGCGGACGGAAGTGCGACCGCAGTCCTGGAGTAGGCGGAAAATGCCTTTTCCGTGTCCGCCTGCCGCAGTCACTCCGTCCGCCAGATTAGGATAGTAAACACTGTCAAAAGTCTGTGCGCGACGGAAGAGCACGCACCGCCGCCGAACTACACCCGACCGCACGGCGGACGTAACCAATCCAGAGACACCGCCGTACGGACTGACGTCAATGACCGTCCCCCAAATCATGATGGCGGAAAACACACATAAAACCGCTGTGGAAAAACAACCTGCCTGAACACGGCGGATTCCCCACAGCGAAGAAACCACACATTGCAGAGATACCCACCACAAGCTGCTCGCCATCATGGACCCAGCGCTACACGCATTTCCGATACTCTTCGCGCTCCACCTGCAAGTCATGGACCATCATCGACGACGACGCAGGTACGCAACACACCATTTGCTGTCTGAAGGGGAGTACCTGCCAGGGCCGTGACGTTGTGAGGGGGAGTGTCATGTTTGAGAAACCACATTAGATCGCAAAAAGATATCCACAATTGAAGTACACAACCAGGAATGACAACGACAAACCACTACTCATGATTGACTTGCTTTATTAAACATAATAGGGGTATAATCTCTGAGTATGCAAGAGCATGGGCACTAGGTACAACAGAGCAGGTACCTCATTGGCAACACATGAGAGGGCAGAATGCAGTATCAGAACAGCAACAGGGCATTGTGGCCAACAGAGCAGGTACATCAGAGGCAGCACATGAGAGGGCAGACTGCAGTATCAGAACAGCAACAGGGCATTGTGGCCAACAGAGCAGGGACGTCAGAGGCAGCACATGAGAGGGGCACTGAACATCAACAGTCCATTGCACTGAACAGGTACATCAGAGGCAGCACATGTGAGGGCTGACTGCAGTATCAGAACAGCAACAGGGCACTGTGGCCAACAGAGCAGGGACATCAGAGGCAGCACATGAGAGGGGCACTGAGCATCAACAGTCCATTGCACTGAACAGGTACATCAGAGGCAGCACATGAGAGGACAGACTGCAGTATCAAAACAGCAACAGGGCATTGTGGCCAACAGAGCAGGGACATCAGAGGCAGCACATGAGAGGGGCTAAGTGCATCAACAGTCCATTGCACTGAACAGGTACATCAGAGGCAGCACATGAGAGGGCAGACTGCAGTATCAGAACAGCAACAGGGCATTGTGGCCAACAGAGCAGGGACATCAGAGGCAGCACATGAGAGGGCACAGAGCATCAACAGTCCATTGAACTGAACAGGTACATCAGAGGCAGCACATGAGAGGGCAGACTGCAGTATCAGAACAGCAACAGGGCATTGTGGCCAACAGAGCCGGTACATCAGAGGCAGCACATGAGAGGGGCGAAGTGCATCAACAGTCCATTGCACTGAACAGGTACATCAGAGGCAGCACATGAGAGGGGCTAAGTGCATCAACAATCCATTGCACTGAACAGGTACATCAGAGGCAGCACATGAGAGGGCAGACTGCAGTATCAGAACAGCAACAGGGCATTGTGGCCAACAGAGCAGGTACATCAGAGGCAGCACATGAGAGGGGATAAGTGCATCAACAGTCCATTGCACTGAACAGGTACATCAGAGGCAGCACATGAGAGGGGCTAAGTGCATCAACAGTCCATTGCACTGAACAGGTACATCAGAGGCAGCATATGAGAGGGCAGACTGCAGTACCAGAAAAGCAACAGGGCATTGTGGCCAACAGAGCAGGGACATCAGAGGCAGCACATGGGAGGGGCACAGAGCATCAACAGTCCATTGCACTGAACAGGTACATCAGAGGCAGAACATGAGAGAGCAGACTGCAGTATCAGAACAGCAGCAGGGCATTGTGGCCAACAGAGTAGGGACATCAGAGGCAGCACATGAGAGGGGCTAAGTTCATCAACAGTCCATGGCATCGAACAGGTACATCAGAGGCAGCACATGAGAGGGGCACAGAGCATCAACAGTCCATTGCACTGAACAGGTACATCAGAGGCTGCACATGAGAGGGCAGACTGCAGTATCAGAACAGCAACAGGGCATTGTGGCCACCAGAGCAGGGACATCAGAGGCAGCACAAGTACGTGGTTCAAGGTACCCGTCCCAAGGACAACAACAATGCAAGTCTGGTTACAATGGACAATCTACACACCAAGTCAAATGACATGGGAGTGAAAGTAAATACACACAGCTCTAGTGACTGACACATGAGCCATCGACCCAGACACACTGCCAGCACCAGACATAGGAGTGTGAGACACAGCCACAGCTCTAGTGACTGACACATGAGCCATAGACCCAGACACACTGCCAGCACCAGACATAGGAGTATGAGACACAGCCACAGCTCTAGTGACTGACACATGAGCCATAGACCCAGACACACTGTCAGCACCAGAACCAGGAGTGTGACACACAGCCACAGATGTAGTGACTGACACATGAGCCCTCGATCCAGTCACACTGCCAGCACCCGAAACAGGAGTGTGAGACACAGCCACAGCTCTAGTGACTGACACATGAGCCATCGACCCAGACACACTGCCAGCACCAGACATAGGAGTGTGTGACACAGCCACAGCTCTAGTGACTGACACATGAGCCATAGACCCAGACACACTGCCAGCACCAGACATAGGAGTGTGTGACACAGCCACAGCTCTAGTGACTGACACATGAGCCACAGACCCAGACACACTGCCAGCACCAGAACCAGGATAGGGCACAACTGAGACAGTGCCACTACATGATGCATGACAGCAAACAACAGACACAGTGCCACTATCTGACAACTGAGAGTGAACCTCTGATGCGCCACTGGGAACACCGAAATGATGAGCCACAGGGCTGTATGGGCCAGGAGGCAGGGTGTCTCTGGGAGCTGGGGATAGCTGTACTGAAGCGACATCGGGGTGGTCAGGTGTCAATGGTGTGTGTCTACGTTTCTTAGGGATATGTGAGGGCACCCTGGACATGACAGGACTGGCAAGTGGTACGGACTCAAATGAAATGTCACCCACCAAAGGTGGAGCATCTGCTGCTGGGGGTCTGCTCTCTGGGGACGTGCTGGTTCCTGCTTGTCATTTGCTGTGTGCCTGCCTTCTGGCCTCTGCATCATGTGTAATGGGGGATGCAACATCAGGGTACTCCTTCCTCTGCTTCTGATGGGCCTGGATGGGAGTGGAGGTATGGGGGAACTCCGCCGCGGAGACATCTGTTTTCCGTTCCTTCAACAACATCAGCCTCAGTGCAGCCAGGGGTGATGTATGCCTGTCCTTGATGGAGCTAGTGTCTATGTGAGAAGCCTTGTCCCTTGGATGTGCCTTGGCCGTAGGAGGAGTCTTGTCTCTGGACTTTCCCTGTTCCCTGGACGGTGCCCTGTCCCTGGCTGCAGACTTGTCCTTTGTAGTGTACCTGTTTTTAGAAGCGACCTTGTCCCTGGGTGTGTCCCTGCTCTTGGGAGATGCCCCTTCCTCTGTAGTGTGCCTGTCCCTGGGAGTGTCCCTGCTCTTGGGAGTCGCCCTTACCTTAGCATTGTCCTTGTCCTTGGGAGAGTCCCTGCTCTTTTGAGGTGCCTTTGCCTTTGTAGTGTCCTTGTCCCTGCTCTTGGGAGTCACCCCTTCCTTAGTTTTGTCCTTGTCCTTGGGAGTGTCCTTGCTCTTTTGAGGTGGCTTTGTCTTTGTAGTGTCCTTGTCCCTGCTCTTAGGAGTCGCCCCTTCCTTAGTAGTGTCCTTGTCCTTGGGAGTGTCCCTGCTCTTTTGAGGTGCCTTTGTCTTAGTAGTGTCCTTGTCCAAGGAATGTGTCCCTGGACTTGGGAGTTTCCCTTGCCTTGGGAGTACCTTTTGTGTGGGATGCCTGTGTAGCATGTGAAGCCATTTCCCCCAACACCCCTTGGGGATACTGTGTGTGAACTCCAGTGTCTCTCACGTCGTCTTTGGTAACAGATTTTCCTGTCCTAGGGGATGGTGTCTGTGCCCTCGGTGCCCTGCCGTGCTGCCTGTGGCTGCTTCTAGTGCAATAACCTGTAAAAGAGTCCTGGTCAGAATATTCACTCCCCCCTGAGACATCAAGGGGTGTAGATGGGGGAACAGAAGTAGCACCCTGTCTATGCGACTGTACCATGGCAGAAGACACAGTGTTTGCCAATGACTGAACTGTTCTGTGTAGACCAGCAACATCGCCATGCATCCCCTCCATGAATGCCACCACCTGCCCCAACTTCCTATCGTGGGCTTGGAATGCATTGATCATGTTGGTCTGCCCCACACACAGCTGTCGCAGCAGCTCAACAGCCTCAGCACAAAGGGCACTTTGGGTCACCGGGGCAGGGGCAGCGGTGCCTGCACCGAAGGCAACTCTGCTCCCCCTACTTCTGCGTGCACGAGCAGTACTTGGAGCAGTTGGCGGCAGTGTGGGCCCTGTGTGCTGTGTCCCGACCGAAGGTGTTGATTGCCCACTCCCTGTCTGTGACAACAGTGCTGACTCACCAACACTGTTGGAAGATGAGGACGATGGTGTCTCGACATGCGAGTCCTCAGGGACGGTCCTGTCCCCCTCTCCAGGGCTGCCCTCTTCTGTGTCAGTCTGCGTGTGTGTGATGTCTGATCCGGATGCATTGCCACCACTCATCTCCGTCGTCTGTGGGTCAGTGCCCTCTGCCAAAGCTGAAATAGAGAGAGAAGAGGTGTAAGTGCCACACTCACGTACTGAAGGACAACAAATCTCAAATTCCATTTCAGACAAAGAACATGTAGCCCCCATCCTGCACACGTCCCACCCCTACCAGTCATCCTTACATTAAAGAACCGGTGGTGGCCGTGAAACATGTACATCATACGAACAGGGCAAGTGCATGTAGATCTGCACACATGTCTTGCCATGGGACCACAGATCTCTACTGCATGTCCTTGAACCCTCAACTACTAAGCAAGTGGCCTGTCAACATGGCGGACATGGATGCCAAAGTACACTCCGCTAATGGCACCAACATGGTATTCCTGCAAAACATATGCACCTCGGAAGTCAATACTGTGTCAGAGCACCAATACATGCATTGCACTCCCAAGTAACATACACATACAGTCTGCTTACCGCTAGTTTGCTGTTGATCCCCACTCAGCCGGGTGGACAGGTCAAGATGCGTCACAGCAATGATACGGTGCATAAGAGGGGTCATGGTGCGTCGGGCCAGACGTGTAGATCTTGGAATCATCCCCAGTGTCATCTCCACAACATTCTTGCTAAGCCTGGATATGTTGTCCCAGCGCTTGTGGCAGTGTGTCTGTCGTCTATTGCACACCCCCACTGCCCGTACATCACGTGCTATGGTCCTCCACACGGCCTTGCGAAGGTGCAGCTTTACCTACCATGATGGGAGACAAGAGGGTAACGTAAGTGGACAGTATGACATACGCAAACTTCGTAGAAACACGTATCTACATGCAGCCATGCTCTGCACAACACATGTGAAGGTCCCACAGCACACCGCCAGGCTTGCAGTAGACAGGAGCCACTGACCACCTCATGGCCAACAACATGTACACCACTGCACTTACCACCTGTCAGGGTGCACCGTAGAGCTGTTCGTAGTGGCTGAGCACACCAGCCATAAGAACATCTAGTTCTGCTGCGGTGAAGGGACAAGACCGGATCTCTCACACTCTCTGCATGGCAAGGTCCTGGACTGTGGCACTACAGCAGCAGTTGTTGGTCAGCTCAGCAGCAGCAGGTCGAGGTGATGGTCACAGGCAGCAGTCGTTGGTCAGCTCAGCAGCAGCAGGTCGAGGTGATGGTCACAGGCAGCAGTCGTTGGTCAGCTCAGCAACAGCAGGTCGAGGTGATGGTCACAGGCAGCATTCGTTGGTCAGCTCAGCAGCAGCAGGTCGAGGTGATGGTCACAGGCAGCAGTCGTTGGTCAGCTCAGCAGCAGCAGGTTGAGGTGATGGTCACAGGCAGCACTGGATCACAGCAGTGAATGTGTGCTTGTGACAATCACACATATATAGGGCCCTGAGCCCATGTCCGTGGCACACGTCGGCTGCAATTGGTTCCCCCTGGATGCCTCTTTCAAAAAGGGCCAATGAGTGGCCCTGGTGTGGCGGTGCACGGCTTCCGCTATTTTCGATTGCGCATACGCGCCCCGCGTTACCTCTTCCCATTGGCTGCATGTGCACGGACCGTCACGGTCCCACATCGGCAACCGCATGTGCGCGCTTCCGCGACGGATGCATCTTTTGCAGCAATGTTCAATCACTGGCGCCACCATGGTGGTGCACGCATTCCGCGGGGGAGGTGCAGGCCAACACATCCTTGTGATTATGAAATTCACAATGGCAGTTCATGACCCCCCTTACAGTCACATTGCATCATCCACTGTAGACCGGCCGGCCACGGCCGGTCCACAACCGCCGTGCCAGGCCAGTCACCCACCGCCGTGCCAGCCCAGTCACCCACCGCTGGCCCAGCCCGGTCACCCACCGCCGTGCCAGGCCAGTCACCCACCGCCGTGCCAGCCCAATCACCCACCGCCGGCCCAGCCTGGTCACCCACCGCCGTACCAGGCCAGTCACCCACCGCCGGCCCAGCCCGGTCACCCACCGCCATGCCAGGCCAGTCACCCACCGCCGGCCCAGCCCGGTCACCCACCGCCGTGCCAGGCCAGTCAACACCCGGCGGTGGGTGTCTGGCCTGGCACAGTGGTGGGTGACCGGGCTGGGCCGGCGGTGGGTGACTGGCCTGGCACGGCGGTGGGTGACCAGGCTGGGCCGGCGGTGGGTGGCTGGGCTGGCACGGCGGTGGGCACGGCGGCTCCGCACATGACTCCCACATCATGCGGAGCAGCATTGTCCCCCAAGTGATGGCAAATCTGCATCCAGAACGTGCGTGGCTTGTTGGTGAGTATGCTGTGGGGACAGTTGTGTTTTCTGTGTGGCATGGGGTACCCATCAATCCTGGTTGTGATATTTGTGTCTGTCATCCCCCTACATAGGCGACTCTGCGTACCCAAACCGGCCATGGCTGCTCATACGTAATCCAACTACAGCTGGTGAAATGCGATACAATGATGCCCATGGAAGGACACGTAGAGTGGTGGAACGTACTTTTGGACTGCTTAAGTCTAGGTTTCGCTGCCTGGATAAAACCGGAGGGTCCCGGCCTTACTCACCAGGCAAAGTATGCAGGATCGTGATTGCCTGCTGCATGCTCCACAACCTGGCCTTGCGCAATGACATTGAACTGATCTTGGACCCTGAAGACCAACAAGTTCCTTGGCCTCCCATCCCACCCATGTCGACTGATGAGGATAGTGGTGAGGAAGAAGGTGTGGACCAGAGGCGTCAGCTCATTGATCGCTATTTCCCTTGAATGTGAGTAACTACCTCTTGTGCAGATTGACAATGCGTGATGTTTGTTTGCTGGTGGTGTGTGGATGTGGTGTTTCTAAGCTGGCTGTTCTGGTATGTTATGTTTGAATGTGTGTGTGGTATATTTTGTGTACATGCAAATCTCCATGATGTGTGTCCTCTCATCCACTAAATTGGTGATGAATGTGGTTTGTGGGATGTTGCAGTGCAGTGTGTTGTGATGGGTGTGAATCAGTTTCCTGACGTGTGTTTGTTGTCTCTCTTTTTCCCTAGGTCACTCGCACAGAGGCATGATTCTCACCCACATGGATCCCTGCACCTGGCAACGTCTGTTAAAGAGACAATCATGTGATTAAAACATGGATTATTACTTTTACAACAATACGGTAAAGAGGGGGGTCAAAGGGGAGTTTAAAGACCTAGCCTAGGTTATACCCCCTATTCAATAACTTTTATCACAAACAATCCTAGGGGTCTTATGCAGAGGAATATACGAAAACCTCAGTCCATATCAAACTGTCATGATCGCGGCTACGCGAACTACATTTCCCGGCATGCTCCGGGATTAAACTACGACTCCCGTGATCCTTCACGACGCGCCGCATTCTCGCGAGAAACCCATAAAGAGAATGGCGGCCGGAGGACAGGGTCGGGAATTCCGGTCCTGTTGCTCGTTTGTTGCCATTATCCTAGATCGTGTACGGTAAGGGTGCTTGCACCACTGAAGACTTGCAGCATTGTGCTGTGAGTTGCTTGGAATATCACTATAGACTTGCAGCGTTGTGCTGTGAGTTACTTGGAAATCCGATTCTGCTGAGGAAGTCGGTGGTAACGTGGGTTCGTGTTACCAGACCTTTGTTTGCTTTTGGGGACTATTTTGGGATTTGTTTTGGTTGGCATTTCGGCCAACGGTGGTGGTGTTATATGTGCTATCAGACATTGGATAGCCATTCTAGCTAAATGGTTCCATTGCTTTGTTTTGGATGACTACTTGAAATACAAGCTAAGAAGCATTAGCTGTGATTGGGAACTCTCTGAGTCCAGTGGAGTTTTGTGGATATCATTGAACTGTGTGAAAGGCTATTTTTCCTATAATTGTTTTAGGCAGTAACTGTGTACTGAATCTTCTATTAACAGGGGTACTGGAGGTGTGGCTACACTCTTCCCCTGTGACGTTTATTGGATTCATTCAGTGGGTATGTTACAGTATCATGTGTACGATGTGTTGCATGTGAACACTCTCTCTTTTTGCCAGGTATTACATATCTGTTTTGTATTTTGGCCCTTTATTTAGTTATGCCATATCGACCCATATGTAGCCTCTACACATCCACAAGACATTATTCTTCTTTTACAGGTATAGGTTGTTATCGTCACTTGCCATATATATATATATTGTGCTAGTTACAGTACAGGAACAGTACAGGACTCTGGTCTTATGCTTGTGTTTCGTTCCTGTCTTTCAGATCTCCCTCCCTGCTGTTCCCTTCCTTTCCTTCCCTGTTTTTTTTTTATAATCCCCTTGTCAACGTTCTGTGCCATCACGGCTAATCAGACATTGGCTCGATTTAGAGGTGGGCTTACCATTCGACAAACCGATCCTGAGGACTAACAACATAACAGAATTCCCGACCCACGTATTCTTGTCCTCCTGGTCGGGTTGTACCGGTATGGCCACTTTAGAGGATGTGATAGAGGCTCTGGGTGCGTTGCAGTTAGAAGTAGCTGCATCTAGGCTAGAGACAGCGGACTTAAGGGCACGTGTGGATGTTGTCCAACGCAATCCTTTTGATGCAGGGGGCTCATCACAGCCTCAGCCTGTGGTGGTAGAAATGCCAGTGTCCATGCCATTAGCTTCACCTGAGCGTTTTTCTGGGGATTCAGATAAAGTACAGGTGTTCCTCACCCAGATAGCGCTGCATTATTCATGCAAACCTAGGTCTTTCCCCACAAATCAAGCTAAGGTGGCCTTTCTGATCTCTTACCTAGTGGGCACAGCAGCACAGTGGGCGTTCCCATTAGTCAATCGCAACGATCCCTTGTTACATGATTGGGAAGCTTTTAAAACAGAATTCTTAAGGGTGTTTGACAGAAGGGCTGATTCATACACAGCGGACAGGGAATTGCTTGAATTAAGGCAAGGAAAGAAGGTTCTGGTTACCTACTTAACTGCATTCAGGCGTTTAGTCACAGAGACCACCTGGCCCGAAAACAAACAGGCTTCCATATTTCATCAAGGCTTAAGCGATGAACTTAAGGACGTAATCGCGCAAATAGATCCAAAGCCCACCACTTGCGAAGGCTTGATTAATTTGGCCCTACGTTTAGACCATCGTTTGGGTGAGCGGAAAGGGGACAATCGGAGGAAAACAGGGGTTGAGACGCATGTCACCAAGGAGGGGAATCCAGCTCCCTCATCTGAGCCTATGGAGATAGGGGCAGTGAGATCGGCATTGACGCCTGCTGAAAGAGAATCAAGGCGTAAACAGGGTCTATGTTTATATTGTGGGAAAATGGGCCACTTTGAGAGGGAATGCCCTGTGAAACCTAAAACCAACAGATTCCGGGGTAGTAGAGTGGCGGCTGCGGATGCAGAAAAGGTGTCGGAAAACTAATCGACTCTGGGAAACAGGAAGGGGTTTCTTGGAGTCCTAAATATGTCACTTCATTGAGTGGCAGAGCAAAACAGGTGACGAATCATCTATTTGTGTCCATAGTCTTAATGCTGGCAGGAGAAGCAGTAGGCACATCAGCTATGGTGGACTCAGGGGCGACGGGCATGTTCATAGATATGCAAGAGGCTCAACGCATGGGAATCACTCTGGTACGAAAAGAAAGGCCTGAAGAAGTTTATGCCGTGGATGGGAGGAAGCTTAGCATGGGTCCCATTAGTTATGAAACCGGGAAAATAGAGGTGATATTGGAAGACACACACTCTGAGTTCCTTACTTTTGGGGTTATCCAGGCTCTCCAATACGGTGTCATTTTTGGGTTACCTTGGTTAGAAAGACATAACCCTAGCATAAATTGGGACACCAGAACTGTGCAGATGGGTTCCGATTATTGTCTACAACATTGTTTTCAGGGAGCTATGAAACCTGCTCGAGCCTTATCAGGAGGGTCTTATATAGCTACAGCCGCAGAAAAATGCGTTCAACTGCCTGCGGCATATCGGTCTTTTGGCCAGGTGTTCAATGAAGAACAAGCTGAGGAGCTACCTCCGCATAGACAGTATGACTGTCAAATCGATCTGGTCCCGGGGGCAACTATTCCGTGTGGGCGGATCTATGCCTTAACAGAACCCGAAAACCAACACCTGCGAACATATCTGGACAAACTGTTAGATTTAGGCTTTATACGTCCATCCAAATCCCCAGCCGCCTTACCCCTATTTTTCATTCCAAAAGCAAACGGTGAGTTGCGGCGTGTGTTGACTTTCGCGCATTGAACGCCATTACCATTAAAAACAGGTATCCCTTACCCCTGATTAGTGTTCTATTGGAACAAGTGAAAAAGGCCACTATATTCACAAAATTAGATTTGAAGGGGGCGTAGCATCTGGTTCGTATGCGTAAAGGGGATGAATGGAAGACAGCATTCAAAACCAGATACGGACTCTTTGAGTACAGAGTGATGCCATTCGGTCTCTGCAAAGCCCCTGCGGCCTTTCAGTATTTTTTAAATGATGTGTTCCGTGACATTCTGGATCGATATGTGATTGTCTATATCGACGATATATTGGTCTACTCAGAATCGGAAGATTTACACTTTCAACATGTAGCCAACGTACTTACTATCTTGCAGGAAAACCGTCTGTACTGTAAGATCAGCAAGTGCGATTTCCATGTTCATGTTGTGGAGTTTTTGGGGGTAATGTTGAGTCCGGAGGGTCAAGAGATGGCTAGGAGGAAGGTAGCTGCAGTCAGGAATTGGCCTGTTCCGACCAACTTTCGTGATGTGCAATGCTTCATAGGCTTTGCCAATTTCTATAGGCGCTTCATTAATCAATTCTCTCGGTTGGTAGCGCCTATCACTCAACTGCTCAAGAAAGGGAAAAGTTTTGTGTGGTCTGAAGAAGCGCAATCCGCTTTCACGGCCCTCAAGGAAGCGTTTGTAACGGCTCCTGTGTTGTCCCATCCAGACCCGGAAAAGCCCTATGTCATGGAGGCGGATGCCTCGGAGGTGGCGATTGGGGCGATTCTATCTCAACGACATACGGACACGGGGAAGTTACACCCGGTGGCGTATATGTCCCATAAGCTGAATCAAGCGGAACTGAACTATCACATTGCTGAAAAGGAGCTTCTGGCTATACGCGACTCTTTTCAGGAATGGCGACACTTCCTCATGGGTGCTCGACATGTGGTCACTGTTTATTCTGATCACAGGAATCTACAGTTCATGTCTGCTGCGCGTCATCTGTCACCTAGGCAGCTCGGGTGGATGATGTTTTTCTCTGGATTCAACTTCATCATTACGTTTCGCCCTGGAGCAGACAACAGAAAGGCGGACGCTCTCACTCGCCAGTCAACATGCACTCCTTGTGTGGAGAAACCTGAGGCTAGCATCGTGGCTCTGGACAGAGTGGTGTGTGTGTTGCAGCCCGATACCTTCTTGAGAGACTTTAGGAAAGGGGTGGACTCCTTTGTCTGGAAATCCTGGCTGGGTGGTCATCCGGAATGGAGGTTGCATGGAGGCCTGCCATTGTTTCGTAACAAGTTACTTGTGCCTACCAGGGCTTTGAGAAAACAGGTTTACATATGGTGCCGTGAGTCGCCTTGTGCTGGACATCTTGGTGTGGCGAAGACTCTGGAGCGGGTATTGAGACAGTTCTGGTGGCCCTCGGTGAGGCCTGATGTTGGGAACTGGGTTACCACCTGTGATCAATGTGAGAGAATGAAATCGGACCACGGTCGTCCACAGGGGTTGTTGCAGCCTCTCCCTACTCCATCAATACCCTGGGATCGGATATCGGTGGACTTCATCGTAGGTCTTCCTGTTAACAGGGGTTGTACAGCCATTATGGTGGTGGTCGATTATCTGTCCAAAATGGGGCATTTCGTGGCCTGTAAACAAGTACCATCGGCGGGTCAATTGGCAGTATTGCTGATTGTCAATGTAGTGAGGCTACATGGTCTGCCAAGCGTCATTGTGTCCAACAGAGGATCACAGTTTACAGCCCAGTTTTTGAGGAAATGGTGTTCTTCATTGCACATAGATTCTGCCCTTTCCACCAGCTTCCACCCGCAAACAGATGGCCAGACCGAACCCTTAAATCAGACACTTAAGCAGTATTTGCGATGCTATGTGGATAATGTATGACAAGGAGAACTGGGTGGACTACTTATGGCTGGCAGAGGTGGCCTATAACAACGTCACGCATGGGTCCACCAAGAACACTCCGTTCTATTGTGTGTATGGCAGACACCCTTGTTTTCTACCTTTTGTACATCCGACAACTGACTCACTACTTCCAGGGGTGGCTCATAGGGTGGCTCATATTAAGGAGACATTGGTTAAGGCGCAGGAACAGTTACAGGCTGTGAAACTCAGGTATAAGGCTGCTGCTGACCAACACCAGAGGCAAGGTCCCTTGTATTGTGCAGGGGATGAGGTGTGGCTGTCCACTAGGAATATGCATTTCAGAAAGCACAGTGTGTTCAACCCTAGATTCATTGGGCCGTATAAGGTACTGAAACGCGTTAACCCGGTGGCTGTGAAGTTAAAACTACCTTCCCATCTCCGCATCCATCCGGTGTTTCATGTCTCTTTATTGAAGCCTTCATTTTCCAAGGGCAGCCATCGTCCTTCACCCGTGCTGGTGCAGGGTGAGATGGAGTATGTTGTTCGTTGGATTCAGGACTCCAGATATCGGAGAAGTAAGTTGTGGTATTTGGTGTCATGGAAGGGGTATGGGCCGGAAGAGAACTCTTGGGAGCCTGCTCTGGGCATTCATGCCCCCAGGTTGGTATCTGCTTTTCATCGGAGATGTCCGGCGAAGCCTGGCCCGTGGCCCCGCTGTGGGGAGAGGGATGTACTGTCATGATCGTGGCTACGCGAACTACATTTCCCGGCATGCTCCGGGATTAAACTATGACTCCCGTGATCCTTCACAACGCGCCGCATTCTCGTGAGAACCCCATAAAGAGAATGGCGGCCGGAGGATCAGCGTCGGGAATTCCGGTCCTGTTGCTCGTTTGTTGCCATTTTCCTAGATCGTGTACGATAAGGGTGCTTGCACCACTGAAGACTTTCAGCGTTGTGCTGTGAGTTGCTTGGAATATTACTATAGACTTGCAGCGTTGTGCTGTGAGTTACCTGGAAATCCGATTCTGCTGAGGAAGTCGGTGGTAACTAAGGGTGGGCGTAAAATCCGTTTCGCGGGCGAATTTGCGGATTTTCCGCGATTTCGCGATCCGCCAATCTCGCGATCCGCGAATCTCGGGAAATCGCGGTAAAATCCGCGAATCAGCGGGGACGAATTTTCAGCCAAGCAAGGGTTACAGCAGCAGGTGCAAAAGTTGAACCTAATTTCTTTGTAACCTTTCACAAAGGGTTACAAACAAATTAACTTCAACTTGGACACCTGCTGCTAATTGCTTCCTGGCGCCTCGTTGCCTACTTGCAACTATTCTCTGACCCTGCTCTGACCCTTGAAGCAGGGTCAGAGAAAAGTTACAAGTAGGCAACGAGGCACCTGTCCAAGGAATTAAACCTCATCAGGAAGCACTTACAGATATAAAAAACAGGAAGAAGGGAGAGGATGGCAAATACACCCATTTTGAGTTGTCAGGAGGGGTTAAACTAAAAGAGACCTTTACAGCACAATTTTCATATGCATTTTGCTAAAAATAAAAAGCTGTATGTTCTGTAGGGGCAACTCAGGAATCTGGCCCTTCAGAGATCCGGCCTCTCTTTCTTTCTCTCGTTCTCTCTCTCCCTCTCTCTTTCCCTCTCTATCTATCTATCTATCTATCTATCTATCTATCTATCTATCTATCTATCTATCTATCTATCTATCTATCTATCTATCTCTCTCTCCCTCTCCCATAAACGACTGCATGGATAACTTCGCTATGCAAGCGGCTCGCGAAGATGCAAAAAGCCCCGCGAACACGCAAAAAACCCAGCGAACACGCAAAAAACCCTGCAAACACGCAAAAAAACAAAAATCTGCAAATTCGCACAAATTCGTGAATTTTGCGGATTGCGAATTCGCAAATCCGCAAATTCGCGGATCGCGAATTCGCAAAATTCGCCCATGCTTAGTGGTAACGTGGGTTCGTGTTACCAGACCGTTGTTTGCTTTTGGGGTCTATTTTGGGATTTGTTTCGGTTGGCATTTCAGCCAACAGTGGTGGTGTTATATGTGCTATCAGACATTGGATAGCCATTCTAGCTAAATGGTTCCATTGCTTTGTTTTGGATGACTACTTGAAATACCAGCTAAGAAGCATTAGCTGTGATTGGGAACTCTCTGAGTCCAGTGGAGTTTTGTGGATATCATTGAACTGTGTGAAAGGCTATTTCTCCTATAATTGTTTTAGGCAGTAACTGTGTACTGAATCTTCTATTAACAGGGGTACTGGAGGTGTGGCTACATTCTTCCCCTGTGACGTTTATTGGATTCATTCAGTGGGTATGTTACAGTATCATGCGTATGATGTGTTGCATGTGAACACTCTCTCTTTTTGCCAGGAATTACATATCTGTTTTGTATTTTGTCCCTTTATTTAGTTACGCCATATCGACCCATACGTAGCCTCTACACATCCACAAGACATTATTCTTCTTTTACAGGTATAGGTTGTTATCGTCACTTGCCATATATATATATATATATTGTGCTAGTTACAGTACAGGACTCTGGTCTTATGCTTGTGTTTCGTTCCTGTCTTTCAGATCTCCCTCCCTGCTGTTCCCTACCTTTCCTTCCCTGTTTTTTTTTTATTATCCCCTCACTTAATCTTGTCAACGTTCTGTGCCATCACGGCTAATCAGACATTGGCTTGATTTAGAGGTGGGCTTACCATTCGACAAGCCGATCCTGAGGACTAACAACATAACACAAACTGAATGGATGTGACAAACATTCGGAGTGAGATAAACAAAAACTGAACAGGAGGAAGTGTTAATGGTTGTGAATAGAACCCGCTCAGTTCTTAGGATACCCATCAAACTATTGCATGATCAATTTTATCATCTGGTCATCGTACAGCGGTAATATGTCTCTAGATCATTGAGACCAAGTCTTACCCTGTTTGAGAGCGGGATCCCTGCCCACAAGCACTTAGTGACCAGTGAATATCAATATATGGGTAAAAGTCAAGTGCAACAAAAAAGTGTGGTGAGTTTAAAATAGGATAGAGGACAAAGCAGTAAGTAATTTTATTAAGAATATGCCCTCTTCCTAATTAAAAACAGATCGAACAGTGCAAGAATGCAGTATGGAACAAATCACTGCATTTATGGTCAACATGTTTCAGCCTCTATGGGGAAGACCCAAGGCTTTCTTCAGGACCTCTGTTCATAACATTGCTACTGCCAAGTGCATAAAAATCAAATAATTGAAAATTGTGATATAAATGAAAGGATACGATATATTAGTTACAGCTCCTCAGTGTAGATCCCTGGTGGCTAAAGGGAAAATGACAGCACTAAATGGAAGGTCACGAAATCTAGAAGACTCAGGAATACGTTCCTAGTTCTCCATGTGCTGCACTAGTACTACAGTCCTAAAAGAGAGGGCTATTCTGAGCCCCAAGGTGGTAGAATGTAAAAATAATAGTACCAGTTCGAACTAAAATTTATAGCACCACCTAAGGCAAAAAGGCAAAGATTACAATGTTAACACTGCCCTCTGTGTGATCGTTCTAATGAATACACGTGGTTATTTAAACATTTTCAGAAAGATGAAAGTATTGTATTCATAAGAGCACATGAGTACCCGGACACTAACAACATCTCAAAGGGTAGTCCAGGGTATTTCATCGTTGAGCCCTTGACTATCCAAACGTAAACGGTAAATCCATTTTTGTTCTTTAAGGAAAAGGAACTTTGTCAGATCCCCAACAAAATCCGGAATATATGGCTTTTCCAACACGGACCAACTGAACTCAGTCTCCTTGTGATTATGTTCAAGGAAGTGTTTTGTCAATTTGGACACACTTTTTTTGCACTTAAAAGAGCTCTTATGTTCTAACATGCGTGTCCGGACCTTCCGGGTTGTCATCCCGACGTACCTCTCATTGCATGGGCAGGTCATTATGTATATGACATTCGAACTGTTACAGTTCGAGAAGTGTTTAAGTAACCATGGGCGACCTGTCCCTATGTCAATTTGTGTAGTTTTACAAGTTAATGCACACATGGAGCATCCACCACATGGGTGATGTCCGTGTACTTGTGGTAAGTCCCATAAGGTCTCATTGGACTCTTTGGATTTCTCTTTCGGACGAGTGTGCACCAGACAACCCTTCAAGTTCCTAGAGCGCTTGAAAGCGAACAATGGTTGCTCTATTTTGTCATTAGTGCAATTGAGAATGCGCCAATGGCGTCTTACAATCTTCTGAACTAAACATGGAGGCAACACATCATTGAGTATTTAAGTGAAATTTATTTACAGGTTGTGAATTGATGCTGGTGGATATTTACAAGTAAGTGTTGGGTGGGGGAGTGTGAGTTGAAGGTCATGGTAGATGAAAAGACCGTGGTGACACCACATTGGGTGATGTCCAGCTAGTCCAGCAGACCTGTGCCAATACTTGACGTTGTGGGACAGGATAGTTTGTGGGTGGATGGCAGGCTCAGGCAACGTTAGAGTCATTAGCGGCCCCTCTTTGAGCGGGTAGATGGAGCATCCCCACTGCTCTCACCTACTTCCATCCACGGACGGCCCCCCGTCTCGGAGCCGGAACGGAGACAGCTGGGGGGGCAGGTTGGTCAGGGGCCACATCCGTGTCCATGGGCTCAGGTGGCGGTGGCGATGGTGTTGGTGACTGTGGCGGCTGGGCACTTGGGTGAGGGGGGGGTGGTGTGGTGCGGGATAACCTGTCCCTCCACAGTGCTGTTTGCTGGCCCATGAGGTCCACTATTTGCCATATGCGGCTGTCAATGGACCGCAACAGATTACTGTTCTCTACTGAGTCCTGGTGGGCACGATCAGCCTGTTCCTGCCCACGCTCATAGTAGGCCTGGACTCTGGCTAGGACTTCCAGTGTTTCTGCGCCAGGATGGGGTGGGTGTCCTTCCCCAACTCGCCGGTCAGAAGCACTCCTGCTTGTGGGATGTGCCCTCAGCTCTCTCCTTTCCCGTCCACTCTCCCTGCTTGGCTGGTATGTAGATGGCCCTGCGTCGTGCGATGGATCTGGCAGGGTGGCACAGGCAGGAGTGGTGGTACTGGTGGTGATGGAGGTGGTGGTGGTGGCTGTACAGCTCACTATGGCAGGTGTTGCTGGAGTGACACAGGCCAAGGTTGTGGAGGCAGGGATGTCCTGTGAGCCTGATGGCCCTGGGAGTCTGCTTGGGCCCGCTCCGTCCTCCGCACCGGAGCTGGCAATGGGATCGTCCCCAGAGAGTCTTGGCTGTGAGTGGGGCGACTGTTGCAGGCGGTTGCTGGTTTTGCCAGTCAAGTTGCGATCACCTGAGGAACAAGATTTTGATGATCAATGCTGTGGACATGACATGTTTTGTTTTTCCTACATTACATATCACTGACCTCTCACTCACCCCACCCACCACCACCCTCCCTGTGGACATGGGGGCCTGTTGGGAGTCGTAGTAGTGACCTCTCACTCACCCCCCACCTCTCAACACACCCCACCACCCTCCCTGTGTACATGGGGGCCTGTTGGGAGTTGTAGTGCTGGTCTCTCACACACCCCACCCATCTCTCAACATACCCCACCACCCTCCCTGTGGACATGGGGGCCTGTTGGGAGTTGTAGTGCTGGTCTCTCCCCCCCCCCACCTCTCAACACACCCTACCACCCTCCCTGTGGATATGGGGCCTGTTGGGAGTTGTAGTGCTGGTCTCTCACACACCCCACCCACCTCTCAACACACCCCACCACCCTCCCTGTGGACATGGGGGCCTGTTGGGAGTCGTAGTAGTGACCTCTCACTCAT
This sequence comes from Lissotriton vulgaris, assembly GCF_964263255.1. NCBI lineage: Eukaryota > Metazoa > Chordata > Amphibia > Caudata > Salamandridae > Lissotriton > Lissotriton vulgaris. The sequence goes on along the minus strand of NC_141693.1, from coordinate 970,587,571 downwards.
CCCCCACCTCTCAACACACCCCACCACCCTCCCAGTGGACATGGGGGCCTGTTGGGAGTTGTAGTGCTGGTCTCTCACACACCCCACCCACCTCTCAATACACCCACACCCTCCCTGTGGACATGGGGGCCTGTTGGGAGTTGTAGTGCTGGTCTCTCACACACCCCCCACCTCTCAACACACCCCACCACCCTCCCTGTGGACATGGGGGCCTGTTGGGAGTTGTAGTGCTAGTCTCTCACACACCCCACCCACCACCACCCTCCCTGTGGACATGGGGGCCTGTTGGGAGTTGTAGTGCTGGTCTCTCACACACACACCCACCTCTCAACACACCCCACCACCCTCCCTGTGGACATGGGGGCCTGTTGGGAGTTGTAATGCTAGTCTCTCACACACCCCACCCACCACCACCATCCCTGTGGACATGGGGGCCTGTTGGGAGTTGTAGTGCTAGTCTCTCACACACCCCACCCACCACCACCCTCCCTGTGGACATGGGGGCCTGTTGGGAGTTGTAGTGCTGGTCTATCACACACCCCACCCACCTCTCAACACACCCCGCCACCCTCCCTGTGGACATGGGGGCCTGTTGGGAGTTGTAGTGCTGGTCTCTCACACACCCCACCCACCTCTCAACACACCCCGCCACCCTCCCAATGGACATGGGGGCCTGTTGGGAGTTGTAGTTCTGGTCTCTCACACACCCCACCCACCTCTCAACACACCCCACCACCCTCCCTGTGGACATGGGGGCCTGTTGGGAGTCGTAGTAGTGACCTCTCACTCACCCCACCCACCTCTCAACACACCCAACCACCCTCCCTGTGGACATGGGGGCCTGTTGGGAGTTGTAGTGCTAGTCTCTCACACACCCCACCCACCTCTCAACACACCCCACCACCCTCCCCGTGGACATGGGGGCCTGTTGGGAGTCGTTCACATTTTGGTGAGTATGTGGCCCACATGCATGGTTTGGGGCCTGGGAGATATGTCATCTCAGTTGTGTAAGGCAGACCATGTCGGTATGATAGTGGTGCTTGGTTTGTACTTAACAGCCTCTTCTCCCTCGTCGATTCCTTCCAGGCTCTCTGGGTGCAGTATGCCCAGCACCTTTTCCTCCCATTCTGAATACGATAGGGGCTCCGGGGGTGTGCCGCCGCCAGTGTGGTGTGCCCGCAGGTGGTTTTTTGCACGGATGCCTTTGCCCCTGGTTTTGAGGTCGTGCCACCGCCTCTGGATCTCGTGCTTTGTACATGGCACGGTCCCAGACGCATTCACCCGACTGATTATCCTGTCCCACATGTGGTTTTTGGTTGCCATGGTGGTCTGCTGGACTAGTGTGCCAAAAATGTGGGGTTCAACAAGGATGATTTCATCCACCATGACCTTCAACTCTTTGTGAGTGAATTTAGGGGTTTTCTTTGGTGCCATGGTGTGTGCTGTTCAAGGTGTGGGTGGAGTGATTTGGGATGTGCAGGTGTGTGGTGTGTAGGAATGGTGTGGTGGGTGTTTGTGTGGTGGGTGTGTTTGTGTGATGGTTGTATGTGTGTAATTTGTGTCTGCTGTTCGTCGTATTGAGCCTCTTGCTAGCAGCTATGCTATGATGCAAAGGATTGTGGTAGTGGGTGGGAAACATTTTATACTCTGTGTCGTGGTTGTGTCCCAATGGTTGTTGCCAGTCAGGTGCTAGGTGGGTGTGTTGACTTGTGTGGATTTTTAGGTGCTTGGGGGGTGTCATTGTGGCTTGTGATTGGTGTGGGTGTTTCAGGTGGGTGGTTGTCCTGTTTAGTGTGTTTTGTATTTACTTCCGTCAGCCATTTTGAAATTGGTTTGACGGTAGGGATGGTGTTCGTGTTGGCCTTCCACTGGGAGGCTCCGTTTATCGTTGCATTGTTTCCGCTGCGGTGGTGGATGGAGGTGAGTTCCGTAGGACTGGCGGCGTTATCCTACTCGCGGGCACGGAGCCTCCGCAGGTATTGCGGTGGCTGTGCTGTTCCCGCGGTCATGTTCGTCCGCGGCGGGCGGTGTTTCTTAGGTTCCGTCCGCTTGCGGCGGTCTCAGGTGTACTCCGTCCGCCGCGGACGGAGTGTAATGTGGTCCGTCCGCCGCGGTCGGAGTTTCGTTACATTATTATCCTAATCGCAACGGCGGTTTATCTGCGGAGCGGCCGGGAGTATCTTGGCCGCTTCCTTGGCGGACGGAACCCGTTTCCGTCCGCGATCCTAATAGGCTCCCAAATGTGTACTATCAGGGGAGGTTATGAGGAGCATGAGTGGCGGAAAATCAGCTGGTTCAGCTGTGGGGTCCGGGAGGGCCTGCAAGAGTGAACTGCGTGTTCTATGGAGCAGGAAGCTATCCATGTGTGTCGCAGGGCCCCTCCTGCTCAATGTAATAGTCGAACACTGTTTAGAGTTCTGGAACAAGTCTCCCAATGTGGACAGTCTATGTGATGTTAGCGTTCTTTTGGTGAGCGCTTCAGTCGCAGGTGGTATCCACTGGTTATCTGCCAGTGGAACGTGTGGGGAGTACAATGTCATGTTCTTTAGATATTTGATTAATTTTGTCCATACCCAACATGTCGTGGGGACAGTTTGAATTTCCGTCGGGCAACATGGCATGCCCGGGGCCATAATGTAGAGAGTGATTGGGGGTGGACCTGGGAGCTATCACGTTTAAGATATTGAAGGAGGGCGTCAGGGTGAAACCAATGGTATGCGGAGAGGGCGACGAGGTCATATAAATAGAAGTCAAGGACTACAAATCCCCCCGCTCAAATGACATGGTGAAAGTGGCCCAATTCATTCGTGGCTGCTTATCCGCCCATACTAACCTTATTAAGTGGGACCGGAGCGTGGTAAAAAAGTGCAAAGTTAATGGAATTGGAATATTTAAAAAAAGATACAAAAAGCGGGGTAATACTACCATTTTAATGATAGCGATCCTTTCCGCCATGGAACGCAGGAGTTTCGTTCATTTGTTGATTTGTGTCTCGAGTCGATTGATCGCTGTTGCCTGGCAGTGTAGATAAACACCTAAATATTTAGGCGGGTAAAAGCACAACTTCAGGAGAAATTTCATGTCATGTGGGGCAGTGTTAGAGGGTCAAAGGAAATACTTCGGATTTGGTCCAGTTGTATCTAGCCCCAAATAGACGCAGAAGCGGACCACTTCTCGTAACAGAGGGGATACATTTTTGGCGGGTTTGCAGACAAATAGCATCACATCATCCGCGTAAAACGATGTAATGAGTGGGCCTGTATGCACTTGTAAACCTCAGTGTAGATGCCGTTCCTGGATGTGCCTGGCAAGATGGTCCATAGCTATTATAAAGAGCAATGGTGAGAGTCTGCACCCCTGTCTAATACCGCTAGTCAAAGGAAAGGAGAGCCTGAGCATACCATTCTCCTTCAGGTGTGCCGTAGAATGAGAATATAACAACTGGACAAGGTTTAAAAAAAACACTGGTATACCCAGCTTCAGCATGACCACAAATAGGCAGACCCATTCTAAGGAATCAAAAGTCTTCTCGGCATCCAGCATGACTGCAGTCGCCGGTAGGGTGGGTTCCAATTGGTTTATAACTGAGAAGACTGTCCGAAGGTTGAGAGTGGTTGATCGCCCAGGAATGAATTCCTCCTGAAAGGAGCATAGGATGGTATTGATCAGCAATGCCAATCTAGTAGCAAGGACCTTAGCTAGTATCTTGTAGTCATACTTAAGTAGTTGCAAAGGCCTGTAAGATTGACATTTATTGGGGGGTTTGCCTGGTTTAAGCAGAAGTGTAATAATCACTTCCCGCATTGTGGATGAAAGTGAGTCACTTTGCAGGGCTATGTCCTAAACTTCAAGGAGGTGGGGAGTAAGATTGTGTTGGTAGGCTTTATAGAAGTCCCCAGAAAGTCCGTCAGATCCTGGGGCATTACTACTGGCCAGATCCCTGATGGCCTGCTTAATTTTGTCCACATTTATAGGGGATGCAAGAAATTCCTGCTGTCCCTTTTCGATGCAAACCATGCGATTTCATGTAAATAGTCAGACAGGGCTTGGCCCGTAGGTGGGTGGCGCGATTGATATAGCGTGGTATAGTAATCGAGAAAAGCTGTAGTAACATCCGACATGCCAGTTAACGTATCGCCAGAGTCTGCGGCCAAATGGGTTATGTATGTTGATTGGTACTGTGGTCGAAGGAGACGGACAAGGGTTCTTCCAGGTCATTTCCCTTCCCTGTATACACTGGCTCGAGCATATTGGCCCAGATATTTGACCGCCCAGCAGCCACGTCGGTATATTCAGTCAGGAGCTGGGAGCGATCCCTAAGCAAAAACATGGTCAGAGAATCCTGCATGGCAGTGTCAATCCCCTTTAGTCTCTTCTCTACAGTTTCCAATTCCCCCCTAATAGATTTCAGCACCCCGCATGTTTTGAGATGCAAACACCTCGAATAAAGGCCTTAAATGCATCCCATAGTATTAGCTGGGACTGGACTGAGCCGATATTTAGGTGAAAATAGTCTGTAATAGCATCCCCAACTTCCTTGTGGAATACAGAATCTAACAAAGCATTATCCGGGAACCTCCACAGATGCCGTTGGGCCAGAATCGAGGGGAACTCTAACTCAAGCAAGACTGGGGAATGATCGGATATGGTGCGGAGTAAGTATTACAGTTTCTGTACATTCAGAAGGAGCTGAGGTGTAAGGTATCAGTGGTCAATTCTTGACCAGGTGCCATGCGGCGCCAAATAAAAAGAATAATTGCGAGAGCCAGGGTAATTAATGCACCAGGGATCACCGAGTAGCGCAGTTTGCAGAAGAGAGAGAAGGTCATTAGCAGCCTGTGGTTTTCTTATCCGGCCAGGACCGGTAGTGTCAGTAGTGGGATCCAGTGTGATATTGAAGACCCCCCACGTATTATGGTGTCGGCCTGCAATCGATCTATGTGGGAAGCTATTGTGAAAAAAAGTCAGACGTGTCAACATTCAGTCCATAGACATTGACCAATTGCACCTGTGTCCCTCCCAGAGGTCCCTGTACTAATAGAAATCTACCTTCATGGTTAGATATATCCGATATCACATTGAAGGGGAGAGAACAGTGTATTAATATGCACACCCCTTGGGAGTAGGTGCCGTAGCTAGAGAAAAAGCAATTCTGGCCCCATGATGCCGCAAAGCCTTGGAACAGTAGAGGTGCATAGTGGGTTTCTTGTAAGAAGGCAAGTTGAACAGAATGGCATGGTAAATAAGCCAGCACTTGTCTACCCTTTTTAGGGCAAGATAAACCCCGTACATTCCAAGATAAACATCGAAGGTGCATGTTCGTCTTGTGCATCAAGCTAATTCTCCTTCATACCCGTAGATATCTGTGAAGGACCTATATGTAAAGTGGGTCGCACCTTGACTTGCTGCAGGCAATGATATACTCCTAAAAAAGATGTAACTGGTATCTAACCATAAACAAAAACAAACAACCCCTGTCAAACCCCCCACCTCTCCAATCGCATACACAAATAAGTGGCACCCGGTGAATCCCCTCAAAGGTACAACAAACAACTGGGGAGGAAAAAGGGGAAGAAAGTGGAAAAAGAGGGGGGGGGACAAGAACACTTGCTGGGGGGGAAGGCAACACTCCATCGTTAGGACAGGTAGTCACTTGCAAAAAGTGTGGTAGCCCGACCTGGCAGTTACGATTGGTTGCAATTCAACATCTCCAATAAAGGAATTAGTCCCAAGTTTCCGGGACCCCATGTTAATCAAATGTTTCGAAAAGGAAAATTCACACCACAGTTCCACTGTGTCTCAGAATATCTGCAGTCAGTGCTCCAAAAGCGACCGAGTTAGGTCATCACACACAGTCTAGGTGGATATTTGCAATAAAGAAAACCCCTGTGGTGCCATCATTCCTCTTCCTGCCGCAGTGGCGGTTGTTGATGACTTTTCCAAAATTTGGCAACTGTGTCCAGAGAATAAAAAATGTTTGACTTATTTCTAATCTGTACTTTAAGTCGTGCCAGATACAGCATGGCGTACTTAACGTTCGCTTTTTTAAGCATACGTTTCACATCGTTGTATTTGTGTTTGGCTTCCTGCACTAGGAGGGTGAGGTCAGGGAAATGTATAATCCCTGATGAGAAAGTGATCCCTTCGCTCTCGAGAGCCGGAGTGCCATGTCCCTATCAGCGTAATCAAGGAGCCTGGTGACAATAATTTTAGGGGTCACCCCCGGTGGGGGAGAAGGATCCCAATGAACGGTGCGCCCACTTGACGGCAAATGAAGTTAAAAATGATTCCCTGCCAAATAGATCAGTAAGGAGGGACTCAATAAATTGGGGCATCGGGCCGGTATTGGTGGATTCCGCTATGCCTGTGATACGCAGGTTATTTCTGCGCGAACGCGCTTCCAAATCCTCAACTTTTGTCACCAGGGTGCCCTCAGCCCTGTCCAATCGCTTTTGAACCATTGGTTGACTGTCCTCAAGTTCCGAAATCCGATGCTCTTCCCCATCAAGCCTGGTGCCCTGAGCATCCAAGCGGCTAGTGATGTCATCAAGGTGGCTATTAAGGGTGTCCAAGCAGGTGTGAATGGACTGTAAGCCTGCTTTCAGTTCTGACATAATGGCTGCAGCACCCTCCATCTGGGCTTGGTCCTGGTCTGCGGCCCCTTCACTATCCTCCCTTTGCGGGGTCTTACCCGCCTCGAAATTCAGCTGGCGCTGTTTGGGGTCAGAGCGGCCCATTTTTTTGCTACTACTGATTATCAAGTAGCAGGTTGGGGGAGTATTACACTGTATGTTTGCAGGCAGTGCGCACTTAGTGCAAACAGCGAGGTAGCGTGTCAGTCCAAGGGGCTGGGTCAATCAAGTGTTGTGCCGATATCTTTGCTGGAGGGAGATGGCAACAGCTGGAACCCATCTTGTAGCTTCTACAGGTTGAGGGTTCCCTTTAGTGGGTTATAATAAACACCTAATATTCACCATTTTTAGATCACCAATAACAATGGGCGCTTTGGGATATTATGTTTTTATGCACATTGATATTCTCCTAATATTCTCGGCGACGATATAGTCTGTCTTCCACCCTACCTACTGATCCGGCCAGTCGGTGCTGGTTGCTGTGACAACCGTTGTCAGACTCAATAGGTGCGTACTCAAGCGTCCTCGCGCCTTGGAGCCGCCATAAGCATTTGTGCTGCCATGGGCCAGTCTGAAGGAGACGCGTTCATGTAAGGATCCCACACGCTAGTTTTAGGTAAGAATGGACCTTGAGGGGTGAAAAATACTCATTTAGACAATAGCTGACCCTTGAGACAATCCCCCTTAATTTCCCTTGTTTGTCTTTGGGGTTCAATTAGATAAGCTTGCTAGTGGTTTGGTATAGGTTGCCTGACGCCACTTACAAAATAACACAATATGATTTGTGCAATTCTATTGGACAGTGCTAAAAGGTAAAGGGAACCACTATTCCTCTTTAAATTGGCTACTGCCTCAAACAATTACAACACTCCCTAGCACACGTAATGTTTCAATACAGGTCATATAAACCAGTGTTTCCACCAATTGTCACAACATAGTAGATATGAATTCTCGAGCGGATTTGCTTCGAATGAACGGGGGACCTCAGACTTTAAGATACGACAGGCGAAAGCTTCATTGACTGAGTTGGAGCCATAGAAAGGCCAGAAACACTTTTAAAGATCAGACACGGACGCTTCCCGTAGAACCCATATGCGGGTTGGAATTATCACCACATTGCACAAACAAAAGAACAGACCTGGAAATAGCCTTGAAAAAGTCGTGGGTTACATTCCCATATTGAGGAAACACGTGTCGGCTGTGTGAAAGTTTCCAGAGCACAAGAATAAACCTGAAATTGAACCACAAAGAAAAGAATTCATCTCTACTATGTTGTGACAATTGGTGGAAACACTGTATTGAAACATTACATGTGCTAGGAAGTGTTATATTTGTCTTTGGGGTTCTTCTTTCTTATTTTAGCTGCGGATCGATTCCAATACTGCACAATGATACCCATTCATTCGGTCCGCATTATATCGCGAATGCAAGTTGCTGATGATAAAAATCAACTCTTGACATACCGATTCAACCGGGTTGCACCGCCTTTTCAATCGCGGGTAAGTGCCATCCTTGGATTGTGGCCTTATACTAATTACTAATGGCCTTGAATATACAGCATTTTTTTGTGCATGTTTATTTTAGATGAAGATTCTTTCACCTTCAGCCATTAATGGACTTGTTAGGAGTCATATGGGTATCTCACTGCATCTAACCAGCAGGTGAGCCCCTGCATCTTATCATTTATGATTCACTAATTCTCGACTATTAGAACATTCCCTTGATGTGCACTCACCCCAATTCTTTTCTTTCTCCTACCCAGATGATCACACTGGGAGCTATATCTACCCACATTAACATTAGGTTGGTAAGATAGCAGTCTTCCTCATTTTATTGGCAAATTTATCTTGGGACGATTTTTATTTTTGGCCCCTTTTATCCCTCAAGGTTGCTTCTCAACTCTTGTCCTGAAAAAGACCCGCAGGCTGAGGTCTAAATTTCCTCCTTGCCCACAAGTTGGGTCGAAACATCGAAGCCTACTTCCAGCAGACCTTGACCACAAGTCCCTCCTCTATTCTACTTGAGAGGATATATTTCTCTATTGTTTATGAATGATACTAAACTTATCAACTGTATAAAATACCTCTATTGGCCAGGCCTTTTGTGACTGATTGTTTTCAGTCAGAATTTTAACTGTATTTACATTGCCTTCTGATTTCATTTGGGAGCCCTTTCCCGTCCTTCAATATTGTCCACACTAGAGCACCCTTTTCCTGCATGTTCCCTAGGAGCAACCTCCCTCTCTCCTCCTTCAACTATATTAATACATAATTTGTTGGTTTATCCATTTTTGTGACTAAATAAATAAATTCTATGTTGACATTTTACTGTTTTTGCACCTCTTAATACTTGAATCTTTCTGGATCTATGTAACCGCAAGCTAACTCTATGCATGCCCAGAATCTTTATTGAATATAAATTGTCCTACAAAGTAAATTGTGTGAAAAGTAAGGGCTAGGACCATTGTTTTCTGTACTAATCTACACCCAAGTCCAAGGACCCCATTTATCATAATGGCTAACTTGTACAAAGTTGGCATTTTCTTGCCCTAACCATTTGGTGCCTGCAGCCTGCTTCCTATGTTCACAGCTTGGTATTTGAGTTTTGTGTATTCCCCCCAAACAGTGAGACACAGGGGGAATAGGTTTTAGCAGAATTGGATATTCTGCCAAGATGGTTCTGGCAGAGCTGTTACCTCTACAACTTACATTTCAAAGGGCTGCATCCAACACACAAACACACAGAGACCAAACACCATGGGCCCGATTCACAGAACTAACTTAAGACAAAATCCTAAACTTACTACCATTTTGGTATTCACAGAAGGCACTTACTCATTTTGGTATTCACAGAAGGCACTTACTCATTTCGGTATTCACAGAAGTTAGGAGTCCTAACTTTAGGACTCCTAAATAAATGCCTTCTGTGAATACCGAAAGTCTTAAAGTTAGGATTTTTCTCAGTTTAGTAGTAGTAAAGTTAGGACTCCTAACTTTAGGATGCCTAAACGCCTTCTGTAAATAGCGAAAGTCTTAAAATTGGGATTTTTCTAAATTTAGTAGTAGTAAAGTTAGGACTCCTAACTTTAAGACTCCTAAATGCCTTCTGTAAATTACAAAAGTCTTAAAATTAGGATTTTTCTCAGTTTAGTAGTAGTAAAGTTAGGACTCCTAACTTTAGGACGCCTAAATGCCTTCTGTGAATAGCGAAAGTCTTAAAATTAGGATTTTTCTCAATTTAGTAGTAGTAAAGTTAGGACTCCTAACTTTAGGACTCCTAAATGCCTTCTGTGAATACCGAAAGTCTTAAAATTAGGATTTTTCTCAGTTTAGTAGTAGTAAAATTGAGAAAAATCCTAATTTTAAGACTTTCGGTATTCACAGAAGGCATTTAGGAGTCCTAAACTTAGGAGTCTTAACTTTACTACTACTAAATTGAGAAAAATCCTAACTTTAAGACTTTCAGTATTCACAGAAGGCATTTAGGAGTCCTAAAGTTAGGACTCCTAACTTCTGTGAATACCGAAATGAGTAAGTGCATTCTGTGTATACCAAAATGAGTAAGTGCCTTCTGTGAATACCAAAATGGTAGTAAATATTTAGGAGTTTGTCTTAAGTTAGTTCTGTGAATCGGGCCCCAACTTTTTTTTAACATTCTAGACTACTTGGAGCCTTGGCAGAGGAAGAAATGAACTTTTCAGAACTAGATGTGGGGTTAGCCTAGAGGTTTCCCCACTTCAAATGCTGGCACCAGATAGAAATATTAGACCCTCAGACCAACTCAGTACACTTCTGGACCTGCGGAAAAGTTCAGAAGGACTGCCTTGTTCCTCAGAGGACTGCTCTGCTTCTACCAGAGGACTGTCCTGCTGTTTGAGGCTTGCCTTGTTCCAGAGAGAACTGCCATGTTGCTTGAGGCTTTCCTTGCATCTCAGTGGACTACCCTGTTGTTTGTGGCCTGCCTTGCTGCTTGAAGGAGAGAGGCCCATCTACTTGACCCCAGAATTCCAATGGTCAGTTGGCTGATCTCCTGTTTTGAGCTAAAGGGCTACAATAATCTCTAGAGGCCTCCCTGCAACTGCACAGTTGACTGGCTGCACTGGACCTGTCTGGGCCTAGAACTGGACCTGCCTGATCCTGGCTGTCCTCTGCTGGAGTGAGTCTGTCGTCCCAGTTGGGCCACCCCCATGGTCCTGGGCCCTTGGCTGGCATCAGCACGTTCTCCTCTTGTCACTGTTGAAGTTTATCGGAACGGACGCATCGCGGCACATCCCAAGGAAGTACTCCACATCACAGCTCCTGATCGGAAACTTTATCAGCCCTGATGCTGCACAACGCATCTCAGTGCTGGCCCTCGTCTCACAGCTCCTCGTCAGTGTATCCATCAGCACCGATGCAGTGCATCATACCTCCACTCCAGACCTCACAGCACAGCTCCTGTTCTATTGCTCCAGTGACATCAACACAGCACAGGCTGATGCAGACCTCACATTTCTACCACCAAGGACAAGAGCCACAATCTTTAGTGGACTGAGCTCGGTCCTGTATCTGGCCCGCACCCCCTCGCAGTCAGCCTGCACTTGTAACTTTGTCCCAGTCTAGCACAATCAGATAACCCGAAAACAGTTGCCAGTTGTTGTTTGTGTTTTGAATTTTGTCATCTTAGTCAAATTTTATTTTTTAAATTTACTCTATTTTTCTAAATTGGTTTGCGATTTTTCTTGTGTTGTGCTTTTACTTTGTCAATGTTTGTGTGCTGCATAAAAACTTTCCATATTGTCTCTAAGTTAATACAACAAAACTATGCGGTGAAAGTCACCTACTTAATGCACTTTGAGAGATCCAATACTTAGTACAATCAATTTGTAATTGTTATTTAGACACTCAACTTGGAATGGTCCACCGCAAAGGCCACTACAACTAGAAATTATATACAAAACCAAGGAGTATCTCGTATTAGAAACGAAATCTTTCAAAAGCCATGTGTAGACACAGTTCATCCAAAAGAGACTCTTTACAGCAGGCTTGCTTCTTCTTTTCGTTTTTTATTTTTCTTTTTCACTTCAAATATTATTTTTCAAAGATGCTTCAAAATAATTGATGATCAAATACAGCCATGAAGCAGTACTTATGGAAGCGATCGAATGGCATTTCTAGGATTATTTATGTGCAGGAAGGGACACCTTCATACACATAAACAATCCTCCCCTGCAGGCAGATACCCTTGCACTCTTGTGCAAGGGTGCCTGCGTTGGCGCTAAGTTGCTAAACTTATCGTATCGCAGGAGGAAACGCGAGGCTGCACCACATTCTGGTAAAAATGCTGCAGCCTTGCGTTTCAGAAGTGGAGGAGAGAGGCGTTAAGCCAGGAGGGCTAATTCCGTACTCCTCTTCTTCCCAGTACATATCCCCCCAAGTTTGAGCCTCAAATTCTACATAGAATATGTGACATGAATGAGCCTACAGTATATCCACAATCTGAAGAAAGTAAAAACGTTCTTGGAAGTTATCAGCATCGTTTTTACTAGCCTCTTAGAATAAGTAAATTATGTTCATACTTCTAAGTTAGCTAATAGGTCCTTAATCCGAGGGAGTTGCAGATCTTTGTGGTAAATGCATTCTGAATCAGTTCCATACGAGGCCAATTCATTTCCAGAATCCTCCATCCCCATAAAGACCGTAACACTCTCATTGCGCCTTTTGGCGGCTAAGGTAACGACTGTGCTCAGAATGTACAATTTCACACGAATTAGGCCCTGAAAATTTAACATAGTTGTCGCAAAGTAGTTATTTAAGCTCCGTGACACATTTATTGAATCAGGCTACCGAACAACATCTACAAGCAAAATTACCAAGATCCAGCTTTTTAGATACAAGGCTTCAGGGCGTCCTTTGGGACGCTACCCTGATCCTTGGCCTGCAGGAAACCTCATCCGCCCTAGGGAATCTCCAGCTGCCCTCCCCTCCCTCCGCACCACCCCACATCCCTCCGCCTCTCCCTAGGAATGACTATCCGCCCCCTAACCGGTCCCTTTCCCCCCAGGTTCCCTGCCTCCACTCACTAAAGTCCAGACTGAGTAGCGAGCAGTCAGTCCCAGAAGAACTATAACCTCCCTCTCCCCGCAGGAAGTGAGCGCACTCGTCGCATCTTACGAACTCCCCTCGAACCAGCCAGCCCAGGCCCCACTCCTGAACTCTACTCTCATCTCCTCGATCCATGTCATCACTGGAGTGGGTAGGGACCCGCCCCCCGCAGAGCCACTAGACCCCCATTGTATCTATCCTCCATACCCAGAGCAAAGCCTGACAATGTGAAATCAAAAGAAGACCCCCCCATTAACTGTATGCTTATCAACAGCCGGTCCGCAGTCAAACATGCAACCGAAATAGCTGAATCCATCCTCTCTCATGACCTGGATGTAGCCTTCATCACGGAAACGTGGCTAATCACCCTATCCCTCCCCATTCTGGACATGCTGGTGCAGCCCGGTTTCTCAATTATCCGCAAAGACAGGCCGATACACAAAGGTGGCGGCATAGCAATTATCCACAAAAGTGACCTCTCCATCTCTGAAACTCCCTCCTGCCTGTACAATTCCTTTGAATGCCTGTCGGTCACCTTCAAATCTCCCACTCATAGTTCACGTCAATGCCATCTCCTTTACCATCCACCAGGCAACTCCAACGAATTTGGAGCTCAGCTGTTGGATCTGATCACCCAATCCGCACTCAACAGCGACCACAGCTTAATTTTGGGCAACCTCAACCTAAGATGGAACGAAACTAATACCCTGCTCATTCGATCTCTCTACACCCTTCTGCAAGACAACAATATGATCCAACACTGATCAGAGGAAACGCATTACAGAGGAGAGATCCTGGATCCAATCATTGTGAACAAAAATGCAGTCTCGATTGATCACATCCTCCCGGTGGACTTGGCAGTCCACCACATTATTCTCTTTCATATCAACCATTCGGCCCTATCCCTCCCACCCACTCAAGCCTCCACTAAGTGGGTCAGGAACACATCCAGAGTCCACCGAGACAAGCTAGAAGAAGGACTCAGCTCACTCGTCCCGAACACGACGGAGTCCCTCTCAACCTCGGAACTCACCTCGCTCTATCATTCCAACTTGGAGCTCACCCTGAATCAGCTGGCACCTCTGTAACAAAAAAACCCAGAACTATCCCCTCTAGGTAGTGGTTCTCTACTGACATTAATGATGAAAGAAGACACCTCAGATCCCTGGAAAGAACTTGGAGGAACAACCCCACCTCCCTCCATCGGGATCAACTCAAGGCAGCAAGCAAAAACTACTATAATCATATCAAGAGCAAAAAGTCATCCTTCTTCTGTTCTGCGTTAGACAATGCCAAAAACCGCCCCAAGGAACTCTTCGACATCATCAGGAACTAAACCTCCATTCCAGTGGCAGCCAACTTGGCCTGTCCAAAACCCATTGCGACAACTTTGCAAGCTTTTCCAATGAAAAAATCACCAACATTGATTGTTCATTCAGCTCGAAGCCCTCATCCTGCACAGAAACCCGGAGTCCTGCAACTAACCACAACCCCCCAGTAACCTCGTCTATCCGCTGGTCATCCTTCTGGCCTGTCCAGGATGAAATGATAAGCAATCTTATCGCCTCCCCTAAACCCTTGTCTCACTCCCTCGATCAACTTCCCTCGAGACTGACCAAGGAGCGAAAGCTCACCCTAGCCCCAAAGTGGGGCAAGATCATCAACAGCTCCTTGAGCGAGGGTTCCATTCGTGACTGCCTCAAATTAGGACAAGTCACACCACTTCTAAAAATACCTGGCCTTGACCCCATGGACATGAACAACTTCAGACCGTTCTCGAACCTTCTGCTCTTATCCAAAATTCTTGAAAGATGTGTGCTCTCACAATTAACCCAACATCTAGAGAACACTAATCTACTTGACCCACACATATCAGCGTTCAGAAAGGGCTGCAGCACTGAAACCGCAATCCTAAATGTCCTAGACGATCTGCACATGTCACTCGACTCCAACCAATGTAGCCTTCTCATCCTCCTTGACCTCTGGGCTGCGTTCGACACAGTTGATCATACCCTGCTACTCAATGTCCTCCAGGAGAGAGCGGGCATTGAAAAGACGGTCTTAAAATGATTCTCCTCTTTTCTCAACAACCGCACTCAAAGAATAAAGATCAACAGCTTCGAATCAGACCCCCTCCCCATCAGCAGAGGAGTTCCTCAAGGGTCAGTACTCTCCCCGCAACTCTTCAACATCTACATGGAACCCCTCACTTCTCTTCTAAGGAACTCCAACATCCCCTTCCACCTCTACGCGGATGACATACAACTCTATTTGGAAACCACATCGATCGCAGACATTCACAGACTAAACGGTACACTCATGGAGGTCCAACACTGGCTCTCAGCCAACCACCTCAAATTTAATGAAGAAAAAACGGAAGTACTCCTCATTTCGAATAAAGATGAAAACCCCCAAATAGTGGAATGGCTCAAAGCCTTAAATGCCCTCAATGTCTCTCTAGCGCCAACGGACTCCGCAAAATCACTAGGGACCACTGTCGACCCCAAACTGGACATGAAAAAACACATCTCAAAAACCGCCAAAAGTGCGTTCCTGAACTTGAAACTTCTCTACAAAATTAAACCCTTCCTCCCCCCTAAAGATCTGAAACAGGACACTCAGGCACTGGTGCTCTCCAGAATTGACTATGGCATCGCAGTGCTGACTGGAACAGCCAAATCGCACCTGGGACCTCTCACCTCCACCCTCAACGCAGCAGCAAGAATGGTCACAGGAATAAAGAAATATGAGCACATCTCTCTGGCACTCAAGGAACTGAAGTGGCTCCCAATAGACCAACGAGCCAGCTTCCGCACAGCTTGCCTCACACATAAAGCCCTGCATACAGGCAAACCAGAATACCTGGCCACCAAACTCAAAAGGGCCGGTCAATACAGGAACCTCAGAAGCTCCAACACACTCCTACTCATCCCTCCGAAATCACAGAAACACAAAACCTCAAATAAATCCTTTGCGACTAATGCTCCCAAGATCTGGAACTCCATCCCCCCCATATCAGAATGACTGCGTCCTTCCCGCAATTCAAGACGCTACTCAAAGCCCTCTTCCTTGAGCGCTCCGGTTCATAACAAGAACCCCACGCCTGACTGTGAAAGACCGCTATCTCTTTGAACCCAGAGCCGGATAATTCGCTCCTGATCTCCATCCCGTATTGCGCTCAAGTTGTTGTTGTGCAGACTTTACTTCCTGCTTGTGTTCCTTGTTCTTGTTTCTCTGTCCTCATTTTCCTTTGTTGCATATCTGTATTTGTTGTGAAGTGTTCTGATACCCTTGGGTCCAGCCAGCGCTATACAAAACCTCAATAAATAAATACAAATGAATAAATAGACTCCTGCACTGTATTTGATATTGACAATCTCCAGTCCTGGACGTGCAAAGGGATAAAAGGACCAAGGGCTTTACTGCCCCTTCCCTCTTATTTTCTGTGCATTTGACTCTGGCCTTCCCATAGAGTCCATCAGAAATTGAGAGACGTTTAAGGATCCATGGTTGAGACAAAAGGTCACCCCATGATGTCATCAGAGGAAATAGAATGTGTTCAGTCACTTCTGCTACTCGTGTCACTTGGGTGAATTAATGTGCATGAGTAAAGGATGTGGTGTTGACAATGTGCTACTTGTAGCATAAAAGAAGGAGGCAGTTATAAATGCAGTAATGTATGTTATCTCAGAAGTAGTTCTGGATCACTTGATCTCTCCTTATGTGTCCTTTCTATTGGTTGAGCTACTGAATATCGAAGAAAGAAATATCGTCATATAAGAACCTCGTAGACAAAGTATCAAAGATCGAAATATTGAAAGGTAAATACATATAGATTATGCATAGATTTACTATGCCTAACCCTACATCTACGTTTTTGAACGTATATATTCAACACTCTACCTTCTTCTTTGCCATAGGATGACCATGGGTTGTCATACTCACACAACTACATCAGAGATCTCTTCAAATGGCAATAGCATGCAACAATGAATATGTAGTGCGTGATACTAAACTACCCATTGCTCCTTGCACCAGAACACTTCTCCGTGAGTATGTGGGGGTCACTGCACCCCCTGGCTGTGGTGGAGTTCTGGAATCTCTAGAAGCCATGGGCACAGTCACCTCCTTTGGGGAAATATGGTTGGTTATATATTTGTTGCAGAGCTGACCATATGATTGCCCTTTGCAATTTGTACTTACAAAGTAAACAGCCTTCTTCCAGTACACTATCGGCGACATAAATATGGGCAATATGTGTTACTGCTGGGTTGCATTGCAGTACTTTATTTTTGCAGCATTTGTGAATTACCCTGGTCAAATCCTTACACTGTGCTGGTTGTGTAAGGCTGGCAGAACGGACAGTGGCCATTCACAAACACTTCCAACATTCTGCCTCATCAATATTAATGAAACAGGCTCCATACTTTGAATGCTTCAAAATGCAGCTATGGAGGCCTGTAAGGGACAGCTAAAATCCATCTCTGTAATCACATTCACCAAGAACTAGTACTGTAACCTCTTATCTCCTGGAGGGACAGGGGTGCAATACTTTAAAAAAGTGTCCCATTAAGAATTGAACTGCGGGGGAGCATGAGGGGACCAGAGGACACTGTTCTGCTGCCACCATACACACAGCTACTAGTGCAATGGAAGCTGTCCCCCAGGTTAGCTCTATTTTCCGTGTACGGCCTCAATGAAGAGACCAGTTGGTAATCATGTTAGATGTGCAGTGTAGCTGTGTATTGGACGAATCACAAAAGCAAGGCGTGACACTAAATGCTAATTTAAACATTAGAAAATGTTGTTAGGATTTTAGGGTTTTCTTGTAGGGTTTTTTGTGGGATTTTGTTGAGCTTTCTCATTGAATTCCTTCTTGATAGATTGCTATATTGTTGACATAGTGGTAAAAGAACTCTTGGTCTTTGACCAGGTGAGCTGCGACGTCAGGAATTGACCTAGGAATTGCGAGCTGTCAATGGAAAACACAACCTGCTATGGTTACTCTAATCTAGTCATGACAGAGTCCAGTACAGTCAGTGAGCACACCTGCACCTGAATTTGTAGTATGTATGAAGCATTCTTGCAGTCCCAAATTACCAGATTTGCAAAATCGCGCTGTTTACAACCACACATATGTTTTCCCTGATGTACAAACACCCAGACTGCAATTCTCTTGAATCGCAGTTTGGGTGTAAAAATTGTAATTTGGGAGGGGTGTCTTTAGGGCATCTCTTCCCAAAAACTATTTTGGGCCCCATGTACAACTGTTTTTAGTGGTCGCAAACGGAGATTCGGTCCATCTTTACGACTGCTAAAAAAGGTTGTAGCATGTATCAACCCTTTTTTGCGAGCCGCTAACCTGTTACCGACTGCAAAATAGGGTTTGTGAGTCGCTATTAGGAAGGGGCGTGCCAAGGGCATCTCTCCCTAATAGCACAGGGGTATGTACAATTGTTTTGTGATCGGAATGCGGTTGCAAAACAATCACCATTTATCGCCTACTTCAAGTAGGTGGTAAGTCACTCACAAATGGGAAGGGGTCCCCAGGAGACACCTTCCCCTTTGTGACTGGCAGAAAAAACATTTTTTAGGAGCTGGTAGTGGTTGCACTGACCACGGCCTACCCTTAGCAAAAAAAACTGAAACGTTTCATTTTTGTTTTTGAACTCCAGCTTGTTTTCCTTTAAGGAAAACAGGCTGCATTTAAAAAAAAAATTAGCTTCATTTAAAAAGCAAACTCAGACATGTGGGTATGCTTTCCCCAGCGGATGTATGTCGTTACTATGCATGCTTTTACAATGCATGCCTTTACCACGCAGGTTTTACAATGCAAGTCGTTACAACGACTTGCGTTGGGGGAAGCTGGATAGTGAATACTTTAATTTACTATTCCAACTCCAGTCCCCGTGGATAGTAGGGAAGGTTTCGGATAGTAAATTAAACTATTCCCTATTCTACAGCGCCCCCCAGCGCAAGACGTTGTAACGGCTTGCGTTGTAAAAGTTGTGTGGTAAAGGTACTGCGTGGTAAAAGTTGCGTTGTAAACGTTGTTTCCCGTCCCCAGCAGGCCACCATCCCTGTGTTATTGCCCATTCCCAATGTCTCGCAAATTGCGACTTGCCTCATGAATATTGATGAGGTAGGTCATTTGCGACCCCATTGGAAACCGCAAATGTGTCTGAGAAACATTAGAACATTTACTTTTGCAACTTGCAAATTGCTAGTCGCAAAAGAAAATGGTCTTACATGCGCCCTTCCAGTGTTATGTATCAAGGGATTACAACCGAAATGTGGTCACAAAACCTTGATATTTCAACAATAATTAAAGTTGGTGTTAATGCATTTGCAGATTGGAAGGGACACTTTCCCCTTTGTGAATGCTGGAGACATTTGTTTAAGAGCAGGCAGTAGGGGTCAATGGTCCCACAGACCACTGCTTGCTCTTATAAAATTAAATAAAAATGTTTAACTTTTTATTGTTGAAATGCATATAATTTTACTTTAAGGAAAGCTAGTTACATTTCAACAACAACAAAAAAGTTATTCAAAGGCAATCACAAACATGTTGGTCTGCTGACTTCAACAGGCCAACATCCCTATGATGGCAGGCATTCCTAATGGGCCACAAACTACGATCTACCTCATTAATATTCATGAGGTAGGTCATTTGCCATCCACTAGGAATCGCAAGTATGAAATAAAATGTTTCATACATAAGGAATAGCGATTTCACGTTTCAAGTTTAAATACTTTATTCGACAACATTGTCATAAAAGCATGTATCCCTACACTATACAAATATAAATACTAATCTAAGAATAAAAGCATATTAAATTCCAAGTAATTTGTACTTTGTTGGCGAATAACACAATAAAAATAATCATTTTTAAAATAGCGACACAGCTCAAAGTTTAAAAAATAGAATTTGGTGAACAAATAGTTCATAGGAGTTTTAAAGTGCGCGTACATATTATCCATGCCCACCTCATGTATTTAGCTACAGCAATTGCAAGATTAGGGGCACAATTTGATTTCAGAATCCTTAAGGCCTCTAAATATTTCCTTGTGCCCAAATTTCTGCATGCAGGCTTCAACCATCTATTCCTTGGGGCAGCATATAAGGGGCATACAAATAGAAAATGTGGGATATCCTCTACATGTATTTTACAATAAAAACAAGTATTTACATTGGCAGGAGACCATTTAACCGTGAAAGCATTTAAAGGTAAAGAGCCAATTCTAAACTGAAAATACAGTTTCCTATCCAGAGGCTTGGAGATCAAGTCCGAGTACTGTTCAAATTTTGGGATCGTTTTAACTTCCAAAAACTGGGATGTCAGGGCAGGTTGTTGGTTAGTAGTCAATGCAGCGTTATTTATCATGTCCCAGTACAGTTTTTTCAATGTAGTCTTTGAGGGGAAATCGTCTGGGTCTACTGCAGACCATAAGTGCTCAAGGTGCAATTTTTGGAGTCATTTCCTCACTTCTTTGAGCCAAAGTACTTTATGGAAAATGTCAGATCTATCAACATCCAAAAGGGCAGCTGCGTAATGACTCAACTCAGGAGTGGTTTTTATGTGCCTCCAGTATAGGAGGGGACGCAGTCTGACCATGTCCTCGATCCTTTTCCTCCCAAGATCGTAGTGGAGGGGGGTCGTGGGGGTGCTCTGTGGGACGCCAGTTATGCGCCGCAGGAATTTATTTTCTGCAACTACTAAAGTGTTCAGGTTGGTGAAACCCCATAATTCTGATCCATAAAGACATGCACCCAGGACTTTCATACCATAAATCTCCATTATGGGCTGAATTGGTTTTGTGAATGAAGATTTGTGCTTTTGGGCTATTGCCCCTGCCAGCTGGTTAAATTTTAGCACTGTAGAGTCCATATGTGATTTCCAGTTCATTTTAGTATTTAAAGAGATGCCAAGGTAGGTAAAAGCATCCACTTCTTCCAAAAAAGCCCCATTGTAAACCATTTTCCCCTTGAATTTCTTTGTGGGATTCAAATTCATAAATTTAGTCTTTGATGAATTTATTTCCAAGCCCCGAATCCGGCAGAAGTCACCAAAAGCGTTTATTGTCTTTTGTAAACCGCTAGGGGTCCGCGAGACCAGCAAGGTGTCATCTGCAAACATTAGTACTGGAACTCGCTTCCCATCTAGTAGTGGAGCATCCGACGGAAATTGCTTCAAAAAGTCAACTATGCCATTGATGTAGAGAGAGAATAGGGTGGGGGCCAGGACACAGCCCTGTCTCACGCCTCTCTCAACAGGGAAGGATTCCGTGACGTCTCCCTGGGCTCCCCACCTAATCCGGGCATAATTGTTCTCATGCAACCTTACAAGCAAAGTTAGTAGTTCGGGGCTTATTCCTAGCTCCCTTAAGACAACCCAAAGTTTTTGCCGGGGAACTAAGTCAAAGGCTGACTTTAGGTCAACAAAAACTGCGAACAGAGGACCATTTAGCAGAGTTACATTTTTCCAGTATATAGTTAAAAAGTGGAATACCTGGTCGACAGAGCTAGTTAAGGGGCGAAAACCAGCTTGGTATGGGGAAAGGATGTCCTTGTCAACTATCCAGGCTTGCATCTTGTTTTGTACTATCCTGCCCATCAGTTTTTGAGCGCAATCAATGAGACTGATGGGTCTATAGTTACTTGGTAATGACTTATCCCCTTTTTTGTAAACTGGAATTATTTCCGCTCCTTTCCATGTTGCTGGTATCTTTGCCCCTTGTGCAATGGCATTTCCAAGCCATACAAAGTATTTGCACCAGCTGTCCCTGTCCGATAGGAAAACATCCGCCGGTATTCCATCGATTCCTGGAGCCCTACCTCTGGTCACTCCATCCATTGCCTCTTGGACATCTTTCAATGAAAATGGTTTGTTGGTATAAAATACCCATTCTAGGGGAGAATCAGTTTGTGGGCCTGACTTGTCTGCATATTGAGGTTTGAAGAAGTCCACCCAGGCCTCCTTTGCTACATGATTTTTCGGGCAGTCAGCTATACCCCCGGAACCCCACTTTAATATGGCCCAGAACTCTTTCTGGTGTTTACCAACACATGCTTTCTTCAAATCAAGCCAAAGGTTCTCATCCCACAGTTTTTTTGCCTTAATCTGGGTTTTTCTATATACATCCCTAGCATTTAAAACTCCTATTTTAGATCTTAATGCTATACTAAGATTTTGCCTCGCTATTCTACAGGATTGATCATACCATCCCCTTTTTACGGGTGGTCCAGTACCCTTCCTTTTCTTGCTTGTTTTAAAGAATAGCTTCTGTATATTAGCAAAAAACTTTGGCTGTGACTCTTCAATCCGTGACTTAAAATTTATATCATTCATAAAAACCTGTAGTCTGGATACTTCATCAACGACTAGCCCCTCAAGGGCCTGCCTATCCTCTGTATTGTCTACTAAAGTTATCCATCTAATATGACGGAGGTTATTGGATGGAACAACATCTAAGGACGTAAGGTTCCTAGCTGAAATTTCTGAAATTGCTTTTGGTTTTATATTGAATAGCATAGACAAAGGGTTGTGATCGCTCTCCAACCTGGGAATGACCTGCATATCGATCACTTTGCTCCAATCTCTAACATCTATCAAAATGTAATCTATCCTACTACTTGATCTTAGGTTATCAAAGGTATTCATGCCTGTAGGTCTGAGGGAGTGCGGCCGTTGGCTGCCCTCAGTCCTCTGGATAGGCATAAGCTTTTAACCTGTATTGCTACTTCTGTCCACTTCTTTACCAATGGTAGGTCTAGTTGGGGAATTCCCCACTTGGTATCTTCCTCTTGTGTCAGATCACTATCCTCACAACCTAAGGGTTCAAATGTCGTGTTTAAATCTCCACCCACTAAGATAGTATACTGCGTATCTAGCATCTCTAGGTCATTATCTAAAGCACCTACTATATCAGAGGATGTGCCCCCTTGAGTTCCCCTTGCATAGATATTATATATTGCCAGCTTGTAGCCGTCAGCCCACGTGAGCGCAATCGAGAGTAGGTCGCTGTTAATAGTATGTCTCTGCTTAATAGTGCATTGCAGAGATTGGCGTATCCATATAAGTAGACCCCCTGAAGGGCGTCCTTTTGTACTCTTTTTCGCGGGCACGTAAAAATTTAGAAAGCCCTGGCGAAAGACTGGTGTCACTGACCATGTTTCCTGTAGCATCACAATATCGTAACTGTCAATGAACTCACACCATTCTGGAGTCTCTATTTTATGTTGGATAACCGCTATATTCCATGAAATGAACTTAATGCTCCCTTCCCTTTCCATATTCCTCTTATTTAAGGGAATAGTCAGGTTAGGGGAGAGCACATAAGGTGGAGAACTAGCTTCAACTATGTTAGTAGTAGTATGAACAACTAGTAAGTTGTTCTGTACTGCATCTGGAATAGCGATTTCCAAATAGCCATTCTGATAAAATTGCTGTTTGGAAATGGCTATTCTCATTCTTTGTACATCTGACCACTATGGTCTCTCTTGAAGGTCTGTGCTTCCTGAAGGACCCATGGCCGCCATGTCTTCTCACTCTTCCTTTCCCTTCTTGTTTCATTTCTCTGCCAGGCTCACAAGGAGCTGCCATCATTTGGATCCAGCTGAATCTGTTGATGGTTTTAATTAGCAGTGTAATTTTGCCTGTTTTGTGGTGGTTCTGTGTTTGTAGGGTTTTCGCTGTTTCGGGTAAATGCACGGACTCTGTAAATTTTTTGTAAAATACACTTAGCATTCATTATAATCCAGTCACATACGTGTAATACTATTGTGATGTTTCCAATCATACATTCATTTGGCTAGCAACGTCGATGTTTGCACAGCCAATATGCTATTCTACTGCGTTTGCATTCAGTGACCACGCCTCGATCGCACGCTGCACTGTATTATTGACATTTTTTTTGTCACCTTTGAAATCACATTCATTTTTTTGCTACTTCTTCGGCATCTGGCCCATTTCCTGTATTCTTGGCTCAATGGCTGCATTTTGTTGTCAAACTTTCGCAGAGCCTGGCAGTCTCCGTCTTCCTGCTGCTCACCCTTGAACTCAGCAAATGAGGCCTTACTATAGAGTCTCTCCCGACTTTCCTCTTTCCTGCCGAAATATATTTGGATCCTCATTGTCTAAACTTCCGCCATAAATTACCATGTCAAGGCATTCATTTTCAAAAACGTAGGCAATTAATGTGAAGCTACCTTTGTTTTGGACTTCTGCATGTTGTCATTCCCTAATATCATCATGGGCTTTGAGCCACCAAAATGCCAGCGGTAGAGGAAGTGACACAATTTGATCTTTCACCCGTGATGACATCATATAACAGGAAAAGACATCACACTACCTATTTCCCCTTGATATCACAAACAGCGATGTCACATTAGCTTTGCCCTTGTGGGTATCACAGAAAGTGCAAGATCAATAAATTGACAAGAAAATTACGAATGCTGCTAAAAGTGTATGTTAGTTACAAAACATATCAACTAATGGGATGCCTTCATATGCCCTGATTTCAGCCATCACATAAATCAGTGCACGCTGAGCTTTGGGCAGCAGATTTGTCCCTCTGGTTTTGAATCCTTAATGTCACAAGAGTCAATTCAGTACTCGTGTCCCTGAGGTAAACAGATCTTAGAAATGTAGGTCTCAGGCAGCAGAGCTGTCTGTCAGGTAAGGCAGATGTTAAAGGCTCAAATACAGAATTTTCACAACTAGTGTATTGAGATTTTAATTTGGGAAAGTACATAGGCAATACAGTGGACAGCACAAAACTATGGCTGCAACAAGGATCAATACATCCATATTCTATAGTTGCACTCAAGTACTGCAGTGTGTACAAATAAAAAGTAAAAACAGCCATACATAACTTTAGACATAGCATAGGCAAACGCTACGCATGCATCACTACCATACACCTCTATTCTGATGTGCAGCACCCACCCACTGAACTTTCAGTAGCTGGGATACTAGCATGCAGCTGTCTTGCACTCCTCTTTTAGTGCTGGGCTGACACACACAAAGTTCTATGATACACCTCAGTCATGACACACAACAACTAACACCATTCTTCCCATGCTGAGATATAGAAGCATCTCTGCCATACATTTCAATCTAGACCTGTATCACTCTGTCTTATTTCATACACCGACATTAAAGTCATTAAAAAGTCAATTTTCACCAAATCTTGCATGAAAATGCTAAAATGTTTTTAGTTTGTGACTCATATATACTGAGACCGAGCTGAACCTGCAATGAAAGTGAAGTGAATAAAAATACCTGATACAAGGCGTTTCGGGAATGTAGTGCTACAGCAACAACAAACTGCATGTGAACGGATGCAATTAATAAAAGACCAATGTAAGCTTCCATTATGACTCACTGCAAGAATGCGTGGCATTGTGGGATGCTGTACACAAGAACAGCAAGTGTTCTTCAGCAATAGAATGCTTCAATAGCCAACCCCTTCTCATGTGCAGACCAGATTAGAAATCCACACCAAAAATGAAGGCTTTCGGGCTCAGCATGCTCATGCCTGCGGCTGGCCAGCGCCTGGGAGGCCCTGAGAATGTGCTGCTCTGAGACTCCTCGTCTAATTAGGCTGTTTTTGAAACAGTTGCAAGTTGTAACTGCACAACCTGAAAGAGTACGAGTAGCCGCCGTTTTCTGAACCTCGAGCATTTTGTACATCGAACTGTCACTGCTCCTCTGTTCCTGGAGCTGTCCTTGAGGCCCTGGTTCGCAAGGACAGTGCCAGCTTTTGCAAGAACAGTGCCAGGGGTAGCATTTGCAACCACTGGCGCCCCTAAATGACATCCTAGTCTAATATACTTCTAAACGGTTTCCAAAAGGGTGGTAAACAAATTCAGACATATGTGAGAAAGAGTGCAGTGTCTGTATTCTTTGGGTCTTTAACCTCTCTGGGTGAAATATAGGCAAATGTGATGGGCTTAAAGTTTAAGAACATTTAAAAAACTATGGGGCATATTATCAAGGGAGTTTATCTCCGCTTTTGTGGCTTTAAAAGCCAAGAAAGCAGAGATAAAATGATCTCCCTATTACCTAGCTGTCGCTAACACCAGTTAGCGACAGCTAGTAGGAGATAGCGACTATGTTGGGCCCCACTTTTGCATGTCAGTGATATTTATCACTAATGACATGCAAAGTGGGCGTGCCAAGATGTTAGCGACTGGAAACAGTCGCTAACATCGCTATCTCCTATTACCAACTTTTGGAGATATTTGCGCTAAGCACGAATATCTCCAAAAGCTAACACCTGCCCAGAGCAGTTCTTAGCCATGTTATCCAATGGGAGGTGGATAACATGGTTAAGAGCATTAGCTCGCTAATGCATGAATATCGCTGACTTTTCAGCGATATTCATGCATTGCGGCCGATTTTTATCGCATTTGCGATAAACCTTGGTAATACCAAGGTTTATCTGCGATAAAAATCGCCGCAGCTCGGCGATAATTTTTTCACACTAACCAAGCAATAGCGATAATTATCGCTATTGCTTGGTAATATGCCCCCCAGGTCTATACATTTTCTACAAAGAGTTCCAGTTAGCGCGGAAGGGATGATTTATTTCCACTATAAAACCACAGTAGGCTATCGGAAATACCAATCTGAAGTCAAGGAGCCTTTTGCTCTGCAGGTGCCTACCAATTTTCTCTTGTTAAATTGCACCTACTCGAAAGGAAGAGGAGTTTGGCAGGAAAAGTCAGCCAACTTCTCTAGTGTTTACATCCAGAGGCCAGTGACAGCAGCCATTCACATTTTAAACCTTAATTAATCCTGAGCGAGATTTAAATTACACTGGCATAATTCATGTTATTTCAGGAGTTTCACGTGACTATTTTTATGTGAACTTCCTGAAACTATGCTACTTCGAGTAATTATGCTCCATTCGCTGAAAAAATATAGTGCGAATGGCAGCATTTGCAGAAAGAAATTACAGGGACCGCACACCAACAATAGAATGCAATCAGCTGTTCGTGATTCTTTGTTTAAATTGATCCTCATGCCAAAAATTAACGTGAAAGACGCGCTTTTTGCTAAAAGAAGCAGGTAAGCATTTCACCTAATTACACATAATTTTATGTACATCTGGCAGACATAATTCAATTTTGCACTCACCTCGAATGGCAGCACACCTATCAAATAGACATTAATTGCAATGTTCACATAGAGGGCTTTGTTCTGCCCCTTTCTGCCACAGGTTTTTTTTTAGAGCTGGCTCTTTTAGCCTTTGGCTTGAGACTTATTCAATAGCATATTAGCTCATTCCATTGGAGTACTTGTAGGGAGGGGGCATTATTTCCCTGGTGTACCCTCAGATGTTTGCCCTATCTGTTTTGTGTTGGCTGTAAAGCTCTGTGCTCTTTAGCCCCTGTTTAACAGTAGTAAAGTGCCTGCACTCCATCTTTTAACATGGTTGAATTGGTATTCTCCTAATTGGCATGTTTACCTTGCCTATAAATCCCTAGAAAATGGTACAATGTGTACCTAAAGCCTGAAAGTTCAATGCCACTAGTGGACTGCAGCACCTATTGTGCCATCCACTAGCGTGGCAGTGCAAACATGGCTTCAGGCCTACCATTGTAGCCTGACTGGATCAGTTTAACAACTGAAATGTGGCTTGTCAAAATAAGCCTTTTTCACAGTTCTAACCCTTTCTTTATACATATTAATGTCAGCCCTAAATAGGCCTTGGAGCCCACATGGGAGGCTGAATGGTATTTAAAAGTAGGGGATGTTGAAAATGATTATTAGCATTTCCTTACAGTGGCGAGCAACCACAACCTGTTTTCATTGTAGGAAGACTGGTTTCCCATAGACTAACTTTAGGAAGTAGAACTAAATATTAATTCTGCTATCTCTGGGTACGAACCAGCTAGAAACATGATTAAAAAAAACTCTTTTTAATATGTGTCAATAGTCCAACTTAATAGTTGGTAGATCTGGCATCTTTGGCATGTTTTTCCCTATCTTTTTGCTTCTGATTGTCTGTTTTTATCTGTGTGCTGCATTTCTGTTCGGTTGGTTTAAAACTCTGTGCACTTTACCACTGCTATATTTACAACAAGGGGTGGTGAGGAACAGAGTCTCTGAATTAAGCAGAAAGCTCTCACCCAGTCAAGAGATCAGGGCTAGATCCAACACCGTTTTTTAGCTCACTGCACCATCCCAGTTTCAGAACCTGGCTGTATGCAAATTAGTCTGTTCCTGTCCCAGTGCATGATGGGAACAGGGCAAACCAAACTACAAAAGCCAATTCTTACACTGGGAAGGAAACAAGCTCTGTGCACTTTACCACTGCTATTCATTGCTAAAGTGCAAGTACATCCTGCGTAAAATGTGATGGTGATTGGTTATCCATGATTGGCATATTTGATTTACTGGCAAATCCCT
Organism: Lissotriton vulgaris; assembly: GCF_964263255.1. Classification (NCBI taxonomy): domain Eukaryota; kingdom Metazoa; phylum Chordata; class Amphibia; order Caudata; family Salamandridae; genus Lissotriton; species Lissotriton vulgaris. The sequence goes on along the minus strand of NC_141693.1, from coordinate 970,559,437 downwards.
AGTAAAGTGCACTGTATGTGCTCAGGGCCTGTAAATCAAATGCTATTAGTGGGCCTGCAACACCGATTGTGTCACATACATGAGTAGTCCTGCAAACATGTCTCAGACCTGCCACTGCTGTGTCTGAGTGCAGTTTTAAACTCATTCAACACAAATAAGGAGAGAGGGTCAATCATGTCTAAAGCTCTCACACCCCAAACCCCCTGAGTAATATTTATATACACATAGAGGGGTGGAGAGGGAAAGTAAGAAAAGAAGAAAAACCCCTCAACACTCCACAAAACACTCCACAAAACAAAAAATCCTTTGTTTTGAGAATACTGCCCTCATGTCTTTGTTGAGGGAGAGGATCAACTGGGTGTCGTCGGCGTAGGAGATGATGTTGCGGTTGTGTTGGCGTGCGATGGCCGCAAGGGGGCTCATGTAGATGTTGAACAGCGTGGGGCTGAGTGACGATCCTTGTGGTACACCTCAGATGACTTCGGTGGCTTCTGATCTGAACGGGGGGAGGTGGACTCTCTGTGTCCTTCCGGCGAGGAAGGAGACGATCTATTCCAGTGCTTTCTCTTGGATTCCGACGTTGCTGAGGCGTTGCAATAGGGTGCGGTGGCAGACAGTGTCGAACGGCGCGGAGAGGTCCAGGAGGATGAGGGCTGCTGTTTCGCCGTTGTCGAGCAGGGCTCGGATGTCGTCAGTGGCTGCGATGAGGGCGGTGTCGGTGCTGTGGTTCACCCGGAAGCCGGACTGCGAGGGGTCGAGGAATCCATTTGTCTCGAGGAAGGTGGCCAGCTGTCTGTTGACGGTCTTCTCGATGACTTTGGCAGGGAACCATCCAGTGCCTCTGCTTGCCTGTGGAATCCATGTCTGGTTTTGACTGACGGGGACTTGCTTCTGCATTCACTCTAAACAGTCATACAAAGGGAGATGAGTTGTGCCCTGCATATCCTGATGGCCCATCACCAGGCTAATGGGCCTTCCTGAGCTAGAGTGGTGAGACCAGTTGTCGCTGACACCTGAATAGGGCTGTGCCTGTCCTCCCACAATGCTGTCTCCTCCCTCCTGTAGTGTGTCTAAAGAAAGGTCACGCCAAGGCAGGATCTGTGCACTACAAAGGCTACCCTTGAACTATACCTACTTCAAAGTCCAAAAGAAGTATAAGTATTGGACCTAAAACCCCAGTCTTTTTAGAACAATTTGGGATCAAGAAGAAAGTCTCCCAAGAGGAAGAGCTGTAGAGCTGTTAGGAGGAGTATTGTTCCTTTGCTGTGTTGCTTTGCTGGGTTGGCCTGCAGTTGCTGCTTTTGTCTGAGAGAGACTAAGGACTGGACTATTGATTTGGTGGTCTGCTGGAGAAGATTATCCAAGGGCTTGTGTGTGCTTGCCTCATGTTAAGAAGTCTTCAGTCCATCAAATACTTCACCTGCAGCCTCTGAACTTCTCTGTTAGGAGTTGTGACCTGCCAAGTGGTGCCAATTCCAGTTCTGGACTCTTGGAGGTGGTTTTGCTGCTTCTAGTAATGAAAATCCATGCATCACCCATTCAGCATCGATATTTCCAGCCGCAAGCTTTCCGTGCAGTTGAAAAACCAATGAATTGCCGCAGTCCAGCCCAAAAGATCAACGCAATGCCTGTCCATGGCTGAAAGAACCGCCGCAACCAGAGTCATGTGTCTCCAACACCTAAGACACCGCTTCGACTCCGACACTGGCCCTGCTGTGTGGCTGAAGGTACCAACACATCACCTGCTTGCGGCTGGAAGAAGCAAAGTAGCACCTGTTTCGCCATTGCCGCATCAACTCCAGGGTATCTGGATTTTTCACACATCGCACATGTGCGCCAAGTCTACATCAATGCTGGGCTTCGTAAGGAACCGAGGCTGCAAGTCCGGAGAAACAATGCATCACCTTCCCACGCAGTAAGAAACTGATGCATCATGTCCTTTCACAGTAAGGAGCTGATGCTCCACTTCAGCTAAATATCAGTAAGGAACCGACGCATCACCTTCCCTGGGAGCAAGGAACTAACGCATCAAATTCGCTGAGTGTAAGGAACCGACCCACCACTTTGATTTTTGGCGCCTCACGTACCCTGTGCCTGTTTTCGTCTTGTGATTTTGATGCATCCCAGGTAGTTTGTGCTAAAAGTGACTCATCCATAGTTCTATATAGACTGAACTGATTTAAATATTTTTAAAGTGATATTTTGATTTATGTATGTTGGATTTTTGTTGTTTTGGTCTTGCTTGGTTTAGATAAAGGTTGGTTATTTTTCTAAACTCATGTGGTGCTCATTTGTAGTGTTTTCACTGTGCTGCTGTGTGTTTATGTGCAAATACTTTACACATCACCTCTGAGATAGGCCTGACTGCTTGTGCCAAGCTACCAAGGGGGTGAGCAGGGATTATTTTACCTGTGTAATCCCCTTGTCGTGACTAGAACGAAAGGTCCTACTTGGACAGGGTGCAAGCGACTGCCAACTAGAGACCCCCATTTCTAACACTAGTGCACTCTGATTTTTGATAAATATTAAAGAAAATTAACTTTTAGACGTGTTTTACTCTCTATTCCTTTATGGAAGGACAACAACAGTGTGTGGTCATAGGTTCTATCATGGGAAAGAGAGGAACACGCTGTCAGTGATGTAAGCAGTTCTCTACTCCTCTGAGGGCACCCTCGTGGTTTAAGCTGTCACAGTTTTCCTAGCTGTGGAACAAAATTGCAAGTACGGTCTTTTAAAATACAGCAGCGTAAGACCTTGTATTGCAGCAAATCAACTGTTGGCTATTTTAAACCAGTTTAATTGCTGTTTAGCATACTTGATTTAGCTGTTTTATTGAAAAATGCATCAAAATGTTGGTCTATGTAAAGTGCACAGTCATAAAATCGCCATGCCTTTTCTCAGTTACTGTCTTTGCTTCTATTACGCTATGTGACCTGCACATCTTCACGGTTGTTCCATTTAACCTATATTTAAGGTTTAAATACTGTTCCTGTGCATAACAATAAACTTGATTTCTTTCATTATAGAAATATAGGGTCAGAGGACCTTCGTGAATACTGAATTATTTTTGTCGGTGATCAACATTCATTATACTGCATTTAGAATTGATTGTTCACCGTATTTACGACTCCATATAACTAAACCATTCAGTTTATAATTTACATTTTATTTATGATCTCACGGTTTTGAAACAACACAAAATTAAAACAATTTTATATTGGCTCATTAGTCTTTACTTATCAACCGTTTTAAGCTTTTGACATTAGCAATAAAGTTCCAGGAATTTTCGCATCAGAAAATGGCCGTGTGCTCCGCTCTGGCGGTTTCGAAGTGCGAAGGTCTCCTTGATTTCTCGGACTGAAGTTGCACGGTTCATTCACTTTGAAAATGAATTTATATGCCTTCATCAATTTTTACATCCTTTCTTTCAAGAAGTGGCAATTCTCAATCCATCATGACAAAATTGCTGGTACTTTGATCTAACTTCATTACAGTTTTCAACATATTTTATGCTCCGTTATGTGATATTTCATAGTAAATGTCACATCATATCTGCTTTGGTTCTAAACAAAGGGCACATTTAAGAATTATGCCTGACTCCATCTGAGAACTCGAACTCTTCTTTATGAAAATAGCACAACTGAAGAGTGATGGATGATGTAAGGCCTAATAGCTTTCATTTATTATAAAGTAGTGTTCGTTTAAGCAGTGAGGGTATATTGTATTATTTAGTTAAATAAGTCCTAGTTAGAAATGTTAAGTACCAGGAGCTGATCACTATAGGTCAATAAATCAACAATAAAATAAAAAAAGATGCAGAGTGTTTTAGAGAAAGAAATGCAGAACGCATCTTACTGCCTTCAGAAAGGGTTGGACGCCTCTGTAGGGCAATCTGGGCTGACAGATCAGTGTGAGAGCTGTGTTTTTTAGCTGTTTGTCGGTCTGTTTTATGGTCTGCTGGCCCGGTTTTTACTATTAATTTCCCTAGTATTACCACAAACATTGCCTGCAGCAATCCCACATGCATGCAGTCTCCCATACCTTGAAAAACAGTTATACAAAGTTTATTCAGCAGTTCAAAATTTCCGATTGGCAAATGTGGTCCCTTGTTTAGCTTTCAGATTCTCTAGGGGAGGCTACTTTAATATTGGTTCCAGGGCCTATTTTCTGCCCCGGGCCAACCCTGATCTTCCTCTACAGGTTCTTTAAGGGGCTGGGTTCTGCAATTCAAAATGAATTTGTCAGTATGATCAGGTGCCTGAAATGATGGATTGGAACTTCTTCCACCATTGTGGGCTAACATTGCCCCTTGAATCATGCTGGAGTGAGTGGAAGAAAAATATGTATGACAGACTAATGAAGTATGGCTGAAACTCCCTATAATTAACTATGTTATACACACTTTTAGTAACATCAAAAGAGTTTAGTTAGCACAGACTTAAAAAAGCCTGGCATTGGCTGCTAGCCGCACCTTTGAGAAACAAGGCTAGAAACAAGAGGAGGCAGACAAAAACAGAAGAAAGGCAGACAAAAAGGAAGAAAGGGAGGGAGGGAGGCAAAAAGAGAAGGAAGTCAAAAAGGAAGAAAGGAGGAAATAAAAAAAGAAGGCAATCAAAAGGACGAAGGAGAGAAAAAGAAATAAGGTGAAAGTAGGAAAGAAAGAAAGTAGGAAAGTAAAAATGAGACAAGGAAAGAAAACAGGAAAGAGGGCAAGAAAGAAAGAAGGAAACAAAATTGAATGAAGGGAAAAGAAAGAAAGAAGGAAAGATAAAGAGGGGAAGAATGAAGGAAAGAAGGAAAAACAAAAACAAAGTAGGAAAGAAAGAAAATAGGAAAGAGGGCAAGAAGGAAGAACAAAGGAAAGAAGACAAAAGGAAAACAGAAAGAAAAAGGAAAGAAGGTGTTGGACCTCTCCCTGCCTGTAGGGTTAAGCCCCTCTGCGCACTTTACCGCTGCTAATCAGCGCTAAATGGCTTGTGCTCTCTCCTTTAAACATGGTAGAATTAACCTACACCCAATTTGGATATTCAGTTTAATTGTAAGTCCCTACTAAAATAGTGCAACATGTGCCTAGGGCCTTTACATTAAATGCTATTGTCGACCTGCTGCACTGATTGTGTCAACATCTTAAGGAGCCCTTAAAACATGTCTCAGGCCTGCCATTGGAGCCTTTGGGGTGCAGTTTTAAACTGCCATTTCAACCTGGAAAAGTAAACGTTTGCCGAGCTCAACCTTCCTTTTATACATAAAGGTAACCCTTTGGGAAGGCCCTGTATAGCCCAGGCGGCAGAGTACAATGTATTTGAAAAGTAGGGCATATACTTATACGTTTTAAATGTCCTAGTAGCGAAAAACACCTATATTTGTTTTCACTTCTGCAAGGTCTACCTCTCCCTTAAGATAACATTGTAGTTACCTTATTGCATTTAATACGATGAAACATCCAAATGGAAGCAGGTAGACAGGTTGAGTTTGATGTCTAAAGAATTGTAATTAAAAGCCCTCTTTAATGGTAAAGTCTGATTTTTTTGTCATAATTCTGAAATTGCCACTTTTATGCCATTTTCTTTTCCTAACTATTTGATGTCTGAAGCTTGCTCCTGGGCCACATGACTAGGTGTAGCTGGAGTTGGTCTTTTTGTATTGCTCCTAGACTGGGAGACAAAGGGAAAATAGGCGTTGGCAGGATGGGCCACCAGGAGTTAACGAGGGCAAGAAGCTGTCAACTACCACACTTGCACATTACAAAGTCTCTGCTTGAGCACTATCACAAAGGGTTTGACACTGGTCCCTTGTGATCACAGACAACCTGCCACCAAGAAGGAAGGAGATGCTTGACACCTCAGATGGGGGAAACATCCAGAAGCTTCTCCTACTGAAAGTGGGCATCAGGTGCAAATATTAAACCTCATATCCCATCTCTTCAGTAAACTCTGGATCTGTGGACTCTGCCAGGATGAAGGAAGGTTGTGCTGCTGAAAGGACTGCCATTCTGATAGACTTCTGCCCTGAAGGAGTGCTGCACTGCTGTGCTGACCTGCTGCCCGATGAGTGTTTGGGTGAGTAGTACCCGACCTGCATCTATTGAACCCAGGACCCCAGAGTGACTCCAAAGGTTAGTTGGCTGGCCTCATGACTAAAGCCTCAGTGACAGAAGCTGCAGATAACCTTGAACCCAGCACCTGGTCTCTGCCATCTGTGAGTACTACACTACCAGGTGATGCACCACCCCAGTCCTGGACCCTTGGAAAGAGGCAATGAAGGTGATCCGCCAGCCCATATGTGCCGTCTGTGGTTTCAGCAGAACCAAAATATCTCTTCTGCTGTACGGCACAACCCCTGATCAGAACCAGTGCATCGCCTCTGCTGTATGGAATTTCCCCTACACATGGACTTTGAATCACCGCCCGCAGCCTCCCAGAAACTGCAGCTGTGTGAAGCATTCTCCATGCAGACCTTCCCATCACAAGCACCTTGTCAACAGCATACTTGGGGCTGGTGTAGGAAGGCCATTACCGGTCGGTAACTGCCGAAATCGGCCGTTACCGACCAGTAATAGGCTTTTCCTATGTAGGGGCAAATATACCGATTCTGTAAATACCGAATCGGTATTTACCGATTCGGTATTTACCGAATCATCATTTACCGCTTCGGTATTTACCGAATCGGTAAATGAAATGTAGGAAGCACTTTGAAGAGTGCTTCTGTGCTTACAGGATTCGTTATTTACCACCAACTATTAGTTGGTGGTAAATAAAGAATACCTCTGTAAATGCAAATATGTGCATTTACACCTGTGCCATGTGACAGACATACATGCCCCTAGGGCATAAATGTGTGCCACATGTGCACACAAACACTATTCTGGAGTGCAACAGGGTGTCAAAGTGACACCCTGCCGCCCTTGAAGCTTTTCCTATTTTACTGAATCGGTAATTACCGATTCGGTAATTGACATTCATTCCTATGGGCCTCCATAGGCCCATAGGAATGAATGGGCCTATGGAGGCCCATTCGGTAATTACCGAATCTTAACGATTCGGTAATTTTTACCGACTTTTTACCTACATAGGATTTACCGATTTAAAATACAGAATCGGGAAAATTCGGTATTTTAGAATCGGTAAATCCAATTTACCTACATCTACCCCTTGATGACAACTTAGGCGTCTGCTTTGAATGCCCAGCAACTTCATCGGAACCAGCCGATGTGCAAAACATCTCAAAGAAGAAGTTTGCATTGCATGCCCCTCATCGACGGCATCCTCAATGACGATGCAGGGGCTTGCAACGCAGCTTCTCAGCTCCTAGGAATTACTACTGTGCAACGCATCCTCAACGTGGGACTCTGCAACATTCCACAACCAGGATTTAAGGTACTCTTTTTCCCTGGAGTGCTGTGCGGCCCTGTAGCCGTCCCGTACTACAGAGCACCAACCTCCACTTGTGATGTTTTCGCAGTCTAGTGTGATCAGATATTCACAGTTAGTGCTTTCTGCTTTTGGGTGCTATTTTCACTTAAATCTTTAAAATTGCATATCTCTGATTCTACTGTCTGGATTGTCGTATTTTAGTCTTGTTTTATTTATTAAAATGTACTCTATGTTTCTAAAATGGTGTGAGATTTTTCTTATGATGTGTTTTCACTTTATTACTGTTTAAAGTGCCGCATAAATACTTTACACATTGCCTGTAATTGAAGCCTGACTGCTCTGTGCTCAGCTACCATCAGGTTGAGCACAGGTTAATTTGGGGTTTGCTTGTGACTTTACCTTGACAAGGATTGTGGTTACTGCTTGAGTAGGGTTTCACCACTCTCAACCAGTAACCCAATTTCTTACATTGGTGGCAGCAGTGGGATTTGCACTTGTGTTTGTGCAGTGCCATTTAGTAATTTTGTGGTACACTGAAAATTCCAGAAAATAATCTAGAACCAATTCTAGCTTTCAATTTCTCCTTTAAATTTCTTACTACATGGATGGAGTTCGAGCTGGCCAACATAGAGGGCTACACAGTGGCCCAGCTCAAGGAGTTCCGCAAGGAGAGAGTACTTCCAGCCAAGAGCAACACAGGGAAAGAGGAGCTCCAAAAGGAGGTGAGGGCTTGGGCAGACGTCCACCAGTCACTGGTTACAGCAACAGAAGGAGATGATGATGTAGAAAGGAAAGGAGAGAACCTGGCTATCAGCCCCAAGATGCAGCAGTCAGCTAAGGGAGATTGCTTGTCTCCGGACTTGAAGCTTCCTGCAAGAGCAGATAGCAGTGTGTCTTTCAAACACCTGTCCCCTGAGGAGCAGGCGGACAGGAAGGCAGAAGCAGAGTTTAGGAAGGAGAGGGCCAAACTCAAGATGGAGGAAAAAGAAGGCTGAGAGAGCATTTGAGAAGGAAAAACTGCCCATGGTGGTGGGAAAATTGCTGTTGGTCTTAAGGAGCTGGACATCAAGGCCAGACAGGCAGAGTCCAGCAATGTTGGTGGCAGGGTACCTACAGTGCCCTCTGGAGACAGGAGGGTCCACATTCTTAAAGGTCTGGTACCTGATTTTGTTGCGGGGGACGACATTTACAAATGATTAGGAGCTGGTATATTGCAAATGCATAGGATACTTGAGGAGGATTGAAGGGCTAGCCTTTGGAAGCATATGCCTAGTGAGGGGAGGAATGACCTACTGGCCATAGAGGAGAAGGACAGGATGAGGTATCCCACATGTGAAGAAAACCCTTATCAGGAAATATGGCCTCACCCTGAAATGTATAGGCAAATGTTTAGGGACAGCCAAAAGCTGGCCCACTAGTCCTGGGTGAAATCTGTAGATTGCTTAAGAAAAGCACTGGGTGGTTGGGTGAAGGGCAGTGAAATAAATGATTACCAGGGGCTGTACAATTTGATTGCTAGAGAGCACATATGGTTACTGTGCAGGGTTTGGCGTGACAGGCTGTTGGCGCTCAAACAGGTAGCTATGAAGGGTTATTAAATACAGGAAGTGGTTAAAGGGTATGGTGCTGCCAGGAAAGGGGGAAACCCAAAACCCCTAAAAGGACAGGCGCAGGGTCCTGCACTAAACAATGAAACACAAAACCTGGGCACACATATAATTATTGACTGTCCATAAAGTAATGAATGAATGTGGTCAATACCGGATGTATATCTTGTAGCTTTAATGCGTGTAGATAAAATTAGACAAACGCCAGCCGACACGTGTTTCGTCAAAGGACAATGCCAGTGACTCTTCAGGGCTGGGAAAGGTGACATAGGGAGAACATAAGTGTTAAATTAACAATATATATATGAGTTTTCAAAAGCAAACAATCAAAACAAATAAGATGTGTCTAAAATGATAGCACCTGCACAGTGTAAAAACCCACTTTGTAGCTCAACAAGAAACCAAAATATAAAGGAACAGAGTTTACATTTTAAAAAAGGGTGCATATTATGTTAAGCAGTGAGATTCACTTGGAAGTTCTACAAGGTAGTCATTCTCAAGGAATGGGGAATGGCAAACGAACCATAAGGAACCGGGATTCACTTGAAGACCGATTGCAACAGGCGTCTTTCAAGGAATAAAGATAGCAAAGTACTATGGTATGACATCAGGAACACATTGAGTTAACATAAGTGTAGAAATAAAACAGTATTATGTGAAAAAATACGAGAAAATGTAAACTCTGTTCCTTTATATTTTGCTTTCTTGTTGAGTTACAAAGTGGGTTTAGACACATCTTATTTGTTTTGATTGTTTGCTTTTGAAAACTCATATATACATTGTTAATTTAACACTTATGTTCTGCTAGAGAGCACATGTTCAGTCTTTGTTTTACAGACCTACACCAACCTTATTTAGAGTAAGTGCCAGGGAGCTTGCTAAAAAGGTGGATCTCTGGGTCAGCACCAGAGTCTAAAGAAGGTACCTAGGAGTGACCTCAAGAAGGGAGATTCAGGTTCTCCACAGCAGAGTTAGGGGGTTCAAAGGTGACACAGACAAGTCCCAGAGTAAGGTGGGGAAAGGGTTCTCAATCCCCTTCTCAGAAATAAGGAGGAGTTTCGGGTAGGCGGGGCCCAGGGTGCCCCATTTTCACCCCCACTACTTTGAGTGTTTCCAATTAGGATATATGCAGGAGTGTCTCTGTCCTAAGAAACCACCCACTGGAGGGAATTCTAAATGAGTGGCCAAATTGTCCTTAAGGGGAAGTAGCTCCCAGGGGCTGGTCATATACCATGCCATGATCTCCCTCTGTTGGGAGGTAGACCTGTAGAGTGAGCTGGTGATCCTTGAGGGTGGGAGTCCTCACTTCCGCCAGGTTGAGTGAATGGAATCCCTCTCCCTATTCTGAGGGACACGGGGGCTCACCAGACCATGGTGGTGGAAAGAGTGGTTTCCACAGGGCAGTATACCAGCCAGGTGTGTAGGGCAGAGGTCTTCAAACTATTTCGCTCTGAGCCCCCCTAAGCAAAATGTTTTGAAGTTGGGCCCCCCTCCAAAACTATATGTCAAGGATTTGGGGAGGGATGATCACAGGGGGCAGGATCATGTCTTCATTTCAGGATTGCTTTTCTGTAGCTCGTAATCCACACTAAATGTGGGACATATAACAATGCGACAGCATCAAACAAGAATAAAATTGACCCAAAACACTACTCCCCATAATTGGGGTGCTGTGGGCCTCAATCTACTCCATCTGCTACACTAATGAGGGCTGTAGCCCTGAGAAGCAGGCATTCTCCTCTTCTTTCGCTCCTTCCCTGCCATGTCTGACTGTCACTTCAATCTCAAAACAAGCCTGGTCTCTTTCTGAAAGAAAATGAGATACTGCATGCTACCCACCTTTTTTGCTCCAAGGGCACCATCTCTCCTTATGCTAGCAAGGAAAATGAGCCACCATACACCCTTTTTATTGTAAAACATTCAAACGTGTGATGCAGTGGACCCCTGGGCAAAAGTGTCACTGCATCTGTTTTCTGCATCCCTCTCCCTCCCATCTCTCTGCATCCCTCTCATCTCTCTGATGTCCAAATCAAGGTGTCTCCTCTGCACTAGTGTTTCCTCTCCCTTAGGTTCATTGCTCCAAGGCTTCAAAGAAGCACTGGCACAGCAAGTATGCCCTGGCTCTCTAATGCAACGGCTGAACTATTAATACCTACAGCCATTACTTTTAGTCCAGAGACCTAAACAGGTTTTCTACCAATTTGTGTAAAGAACAGCAACAAAAAAGAACATTTACTCCTCCCACCTCCTCTGTTGCTTGGGCCCCGTTCTGTGGGCAAAAAAAGTGACTTGAGCCCTAATGCTAGTAAGCAAAATGCACCTGTGTTTTTTTAATTGTAAGACTGCCATAACTGGGTTCCAATACCCACTCATAGCAGGAGGAGGGGGGGGGGGGTCCGTTGCTGTGAAACAGATAGTAGAGAACTGAAGAAAAAGCATGCCCAGGTGCCAGCTACCTGAAAGAAATGGAAATGTGTGCAGTGGTTAATCATCAAATATAAAGGCTGCTTTGGAGTCAGTGTAACTTTTTATTAGAGGAGTCAATCAGCTACATGGTGACAAACATCTATTCTTTTTGAGAGGTAATATATATGTGTCCATTAAAAAGAGCACACATTTTGTAATGGACACATAAAAATAGATTTACATTTGAAATGTAGTTTGAGTGCTTATCACTGAAATTTGTTTCTTTAAAGTACTTGTTTTTCCTTAAACAGTATTTTGAAGCAGCCTGTTTCATACAGTGTAATACAATTTTAAAATAATGGCATTCATAGTGCTTTCTGTCACAGACTGGGACCTCGTAGCGCTACAAACAAATCACTATTCTCATTGCACCAATAAGGATGTTATTCTGTGTCTCTTTCTGGTCACACACTAAGCCATCAGCAGTGATCACAATAGCCAACTGAGGTTTCAGAAGGTAAAATAGCATTTTTACATTTGATTAGTTCAACTTGTATTTATTTTTTATTTGAGGTGTGTGCATAGTTTTATATACAGTTACTCAAAGGTTAACGGAAAACAATAAAATGGCTCTGAAAGTCCCGCACTAATCAATCAAAAGGAGGTCTGAGAGGCCTAAGGTGCGTCAGATGATCAACCATATATTGCCATTCATGGTTAAAGGGTTTGAAATATCAGGTTCATTTTGGTACTTTAATTGTTTGAAGTCCATGACAGCACAGGACCAACACCCAGGCATGCATCGCATATATGTACATTAGTAGAAGGGGAATATTACATTGTAGTGATTTCTAATAATAGTAACAGTGCAAGAACAGGAAATTCTACAGCCTGAATTCTGTTGAATTTCAACCCAATGTTTTCTTTCTCTCTCTCTCTTCCCCTCTCTGTAACTTCCTTGTGGTCTTGCATTTCCTCTGGATTTTTGATGCTATACTGGATCGCTCTTTCTAGGAACCTTTCCAGTCTCTCTCTCTCATTCTCATTCTCTTGTTCTCTTTCTCACCCTCTTCCTTCTGAGTTCCTCCTCTGCTCATAATCCTGCAATCACATAGCACTTCCTCTCCCTTTTCAATCCGGACTTATCCATAGGCCTATTCTCCCTTCTTTCTTTAGATCCACCACAGTCATTCCTCCTCTGACTCTTCTCATCCCATCACTCTCAAAATCCATAGCAACTTCTTCACTTTTCCTCCCTCTACCACAGTCCCTTGTACTCATTTCCCCTCTTAGTTTTCACCACCTTGCTTCCCCAGTGCAAAATTAATTTGCTCTCATCATCATATTGTGCCTCAGACCTCCACCACTTTGGCCTAGTGGGCCTTCGACAAAAAATCCTAGGAGAAGGTTCCCCCCAGGTGAGCTACAAGTGATATTTGCATAGAACAGACGTTTCACAAAGGTAACATTTTGGACAGGCCAACTTGAGTAGAAACATGTTGCCAGATGGCCACCATGCTCCCTGCCAACAGTTGGGTCTACAATCAAAGGTAGTAGTACAGCCATAATATTATGTGGTACATTACCCCTCTCCACCTTCCAAACTTGAAATGTTACTTCAAAGGCAGTCGCAGCGTTGCACCTTCCAAAAGACAAACTACACAGCCAGAGTATAAGTACCATTTATGAATGTTTTTCTCCGACACAACACATATACATCATTGGCAATATCAATAGAAGCTTTTCTCAAAGACAGTATAGGTACAGCATAAGCAGCAGAAAAAGGAACCCCGGGCCCCTGCTGACAACAACATTGTATGAAGGCTGGTGAGAGGAGCAGAGTTATGCCATGAGAATCACCCCAAACAGAAACAAGCACATTAGCCTTGGCCCTGCTTCAATAGGAAGAGTCGTGCTGAGACCCAGAGCCCTCAGCGCAAGAGCACAAACAGCCCTAAACCTATTTTGGCCGATTTGACCTGGTGATTGAGTCTTATGATGGAGTGAGCACAGGACCCAAGTCTAGGCTCTTAGAGCGTGGCACTGAAGAAAGCGCAAAAGGAATGGGTGAAAGGCTTGAAATACTCTCTACTACTGGTAACAGCTTGAGGCTACATTCAAGTACATCTATTTTTTGCTCGCCATGCCATCTCTGACAGGAACCAGCCATGCTCCAATATTTGCATCACTGTGAATAACATGTTCTAACCTTAACTCAGTGATATCCACTTTATCACCTGCGAAAAGTTGGACAGCCCTGCTAGAATTCCAAATCTCTTCAGGTTGCTCATAGATATCTGTAGATGGCAAAAAAATTGCATATATACCTACCTACATACAACCAGCTGTATATAATGAGCAGTAAGCAGGCTTATATATGGAAGGTTTATTTTTTTTTATGTCAAAACAATCTTTCTTTTGCACATTTTACTTCTAATAGTTCTGCGCAATATCACTGGCTTACCAGCACCAATAAATAAATAAAACTATAAAGATGTACCTTACATTCAATACATTGGTCTAAATGTATGGAATTTTCTGTGGAAAGCAAATTTCTTTTGGCATAGCACAACCTTTTAACTGCCATGTGAGGGGTATTTATTGTGGCTCGCATGTGAAAGTGTAAGTGTTGCTGGATACTCCTGCTATCTTACTTGTTGATGGGTGTGGGGTGTGATAATGGCATTTTTGACCCCTGCCGATTTTCACCAATCGACATTAAATATGGTAGGTCATTGTTTTGTTATGGCATTGAAACACTCATGTATATATTATGAGATGGGAAGGCAGCAGCGATTTTCGAAGGTAATAAAAAGACCTAGGGCCCGATGTAGGTGGCCGTTTTAGGCCATTTACCGACCGGTTACGGACGATTTCGGCCGTTTCCGACCGGTAAATGGCCAATAGGTATGTAGGGGCCTAAATCCAAGGCCACATGTAGGTAAATCTACATTTACAGAATCGGTAAAATTACCGATTCGGTAAAATACCGACTCAGTAATTTTACCGATTCTGTAAATTCCATATGTAGGTGGGACTCTTCTGAGTCCCAAAGGCCTTAACGAATCGGTATTTTACCATGAAATCCAACTTCATGGTAAAATACCGATTCCAGTGTGCATGCACATGTGTGCATGCACACCTATGTCATGTGACAGGCAGACCTGCCCTTAGGGCAGGTATGCCTGCCACATGGCACCTGTGCCTGTTTTGGGGGTGCCAGAGGGTGTCAAAGTGACACCCCCTGCACCCTTGTGAATTCTTTAATTACCGATTCGGTAAATACCGAATCGGTAATGCCTAATCATTCCTATGGGCTTCAAAGCCCATAGGAATGAATGGGCATTACCGATTCGGTATTTACCGAATCGGTAATTAAAGAATTGTTAAGGATTCGGTAACGAATCCAGATGTTGGGACCCACATACCATTTACCGATTTTGAAATACCGAATCGGTACAATTCGGTATTTTAAAATCGGTAAATGTTTTTTACCTACATCTGGCCTCTGGTCGCTTGTCTGGGTTCTAAACCGTAACTGTAGGGAACACTTTAGATGTAACTCAAGGTCAAGCCAGTTGCCTCAGCCCTGACAGCCCAGGTGACAGAATTTGAGGTGGGTGGGGGGGGGTGTTGCATGCCTGTCTTGGACCATGAATTCACACTACCTGACTCTGCTCCACCTGGAATTACTTTCCTGGTCCGTTTCTATGGACTTTAACTGCTGCATGTAAATGAAGACAATCTAGAAAGGCCACTTTTGCGCTTACAAGCTGTCTTCATTTACATGTAATTGCAGACCCATTTGCGCCCCCCTGGGAACACTTCTACGGACCCCCAGGGGGGCGCACCCCACAATTCGAAGAGCTTTGGTGTAGGGTAACTCAGGTCTAGGGGCAGGACTTTTTCTGCTCCACAGCCCGGCGTCGTTATGTCAGGAAAGCTGGGAGGGGTGACAGCCAAGGGTACCCTGGCAGTTCAGTTTTATGGGGGTACAGAGGCCCTGTGTCCTGTGTCAGGAAAGCTGGGAGGGGTGACAGCCCAGGGTTCCCTGACAGTTCAATTTTCTGGGAGTACAGAGGTCCAGATGGAACGGTATGAGATAGACACGGTCTGCAGTGGGAGGACTGGTGGGTCTGGTGTTGGCAGCTTTGAGAACTGAGCACGTCAAGACAGACCCTGATGAGGTCCCTTCTGATTAGGCGGTGCTTCATGCATAGTCACAAAGAGAGAGAGCAAGATACATGCACCAGGCAGACCCCTAGATGATAGAGACAGAGTGTGTCACCTTTGAGGGGGAGTGGTGGTTCACCCCGGGATGTACTGGCTCACCAGGCACCTGTTTAGCCTCAGGGTACAGACCTTGGGCTGAGTGGTCAGTCTCAGGCTACCACCTTTCGGCTGGTGGGAAGGAGAGTGGAAGCAGGGTGCCTACCAACCGGGGTCTATTGCCGCCACTTAGAAAAACCTCAGTGATCAGAGAAACCTGGACACTGACAGCTGTCAGTTGCCTCTGTTGGTTGCTGTCCTTATGGGCAGAGCTTTCCTTGGATTGAGGAAACAGTCCTGATCTAAATGTTGGAATGGGCCACATCACTTTGATGGCCATGGTAGAAATGTGTGCTACTGGGATGCATCTGTGAGCAAGTTAAGGTTAGGTGCTGCATAGATGGGGTCCACCAATGAGGAAAAGGGTTTCCCATGTGCAGCTCAGTGGCTCAAGAAAGTGTGGACAGAGGTATCCAACTGAGTACAGAGAGGCATAGAACTGACAAGTGCTCCTGCATGACAAGGCCCTCATCCATGTTCTATTGCCTAAGCAGGGATGCCCATCAAGGTATTGATTAGTCTACCCTGTCTTTTGGCTGCAGGGGGATCATGTTGTATCTATCTGCAGAGTATTCCCCAAACCTTTTGCCTTGACCCTCCTTTTATCTGAACCTTTTTCTTTTGCCTTTTAGTACTCTGCACACTTTACCGCTGATAATCAGTGCTATGGTGCTAGTGCCCTCTCCTCTAAACATGGTAGAATTGGCTCATACCCAATTGGCATATTTAATTTACCACACAAGTAGTACCACTTTACTAGGGACTTTACAAAAAGCAAACAAGAAAGAAAGAAGAAAACAAATTTGACACACGCGGCCGCCATTTTGGGAGTACACAGGATCCCCCTGTAGGTACTTAAATCCAGGCTGGCACGAGGTCACTTCCTGATGTCCTCCTGAGGCTTGAGCCATGAGTAGGCCACCGATTCGTTTTTTAATTTGTTTTAAATCTGTTTTTTTAAACTTTAAAACTTGCCTACTTTGCACAAACTCTTCTCCGTCGGATTGGGGGGAATACATTGCGCTATTGCACTGTTCAAGATTACTAGGATCCCGGGTTCCGCATTTGACATGCCCAGCCGCCATTTTGGGAGTACGCAGGGTTGCGGGCTAGTCTTCCCCCCCCCCGAAGGTACTTAAATCCAGGTTGGCGCGAGCGTACAGCGGACGTCTGCGCCCCTCCGCACCTGTCCGCGCACATCGCCAGCCACCCTGCTCATTTTGTTAAAGATAATCCTAATTTGTCGTGCTACTCTAGTAAGACTCTGCATAGCTTGAATATGACCTCAGCAAATTCTAATTGTGTATGCATTCTTCCGGATTCCGGGCACCCTCACAAACATCTGATATTCCCCGGATGCAGTATAAAACTGAAGGACATTATATCTCAACTGGTCAAAGCCCTACAAGACCAATGCAGGGATAGGAAAAGTCAGAAGGGCAACAAATATTGGAAATGTGCCCTTCTTAACACCTTAGCTGCTGTGGGTTTTCCCGCTGGGTGCTAAAATATCAAGATCCCCATTATTCATGACAAAGCCAGCTCGTCATAAGCGCAGGGCAGGTAACACCCATGACGAGCTGGCTTTGTCATTAGCGTCGAAGGGGTTAATGCAAGATCGCTGGAAAAACACAGCTTAGACTGTGCCTCTCTCATTGAGGAAGAGGAAGTTAAAATTGCTTTTATCGCCTAATCATGGACAGACGAGGCTTTCGGTCCTGATTTGGTTAAAGCCACACCACCGGAGTATCTCTGTTTTACTTTAATCAGGCTGCATGGGAGAGGGGGGGCTTAGCGGTCATATATCTTAAATCTATAAATGCTTCTTTTAACTCATCTGTCAACCCTGAATGCAAAGCACTGGGCTTCTGCTTTTTTCTTTCTCATCAACATACTTTTAGGGAGACTCTCATTTATAGACCTCCTGGCCCGAGAAGTAGGTTTGTAGCACAAGCCGGCAACATGCTGTAAACCGAGCTAAGTGCTAACTCCTACACAATGTTAGGTGATTTAAACTTTCATTTGGAGGCCTTTATGGATCCAGATACATCAGAACTGCTTGACCTAATGAATAATGTCGACTTAAAGCAACTTGTCAGTGGTGCTACCCATAGGGCAGGACACGCCTTGGATGGCATATTTTCCAGTAACCCTCAACTGGTCTTCATCGACCTTCTTCCACTAGTATGGTCATATCACAAGGCAGTGCTATTAGCTCTGACCGACACATCAAGAAACCAGTCGATAAATGAGTGGTTAGCAGAGCATGGAATAGAGTAGAAGCCAATGGATTGAGAGAACTTTTAATCTCTACTTCTATTGATCTACCAACAGATTTAGATGAAGCCACTGCTTCATACACTAACTGGTTGGAAGCGGTAGGGAACAAGCTGGCCCCCAAGAGATTCCTACGCCCTAAGAGGGCTCAACCATCTGCCCCTTGGGATACCCAAGAATTAAGGGAGCAAAAATTGGCCTGTAAACTTCAGGAAAGAATTTGGAGGAAGGAGTACAACGAGGATGAAAAAAAAATAATCTAAAATTAGCCTAGCTCAATATAAACAGCTGCTTCAGAAAAATAAACAAGATTACTATACTAAAAAATAAATACTGCTGAATTCTCGACAAAAGAATTGTTTAAAACAGTAACTGCACTACAACACCCAGCTGCGCCACCTATTCTGGCGAGCCAGGAACTGTGTGAGTATATAGCAAAATTCTTTTTAGACAAAGTTGAGGCTCTCTTTTCAACCTTTGCTGGATCAACAGTTCATAGAGTACCAGCAGACACAGCAGCTCCAAAAGTCAGGAACCAGTGCTTCACCACAATTTGATAATTTTGCCCCAGTTACAGTTACAAACACCTTGGATTTACTTATGACTACGAAATTAGGTTCTCCATATGGTCCATGTCCAACTTCAATACTACAACCTGCGCCCGAGAATGTCACTACAACTCTAACTTCAATTATAAATGCTATGTTCAGAGAAGGTTACTTCCCAAAAGTATGGAAAAAAGCATCCATTCTGCCTCTTCTCAAAAAATCTAGTCTTAACCCTAAAGACCCTAATAACTTTAGGCTCCCCTGATTGAATCCTTTGGTTTTAAGTTGACGACATACGCCGATGATACCCAAATTGTGGTCTCTGCTTTACCAGACAGGCAACAGGAAACGGCACACCAATTCCGTGATTGCATGTCAGCAGCAGGTGTCGGATGACTCAAAACTGCCTAAAACTTAATTCCAATAAAACAGAGGTGGTCCTATTCGGAAATGATCTGAACATTTGGACCCTAGCATGGTATCCGGATACTGGGCCCTTTACCTGTTCCCATTAATAAGGTAAAAAACCTGGGAGTTTACCTAGATAACAAACTTAGCTTCAGGGAGCAAGTGAATGCGGTAGTTTCATCTGTTTCATTTACTCTTAAATACTGTAAGAAAATCTTGCGGTTTCTGCCTGAAGACTGCCAACAGACAGTCATCACAGCTCTAGCCATGTCAAACCTAGAATACTGCAACAGTCTTTACCTTAGTATACGAGAAGGGCTCATGAATAAATTGCAGCTTCTGCAGAATGCAGCTGCCACACTGCTCACCGGCACTCCAAAAAATGCCTCAATCTCGCCAGAGATTAGAAGGCTTCATTGGCTGCCAGTTAAGAAACGTGTACAGTTCAAGGCGCTATGTATGGTACATAAAGCCCTTCAAGGAACTGAGCCTAATCATTTAAAAATGCTATTTCAATGGTACGCTCCCTCAAGAGCACTACGCTCGGCAAAAGCGAAATTGGTGTCGGTAACCCTGGTAAAGAAAGCCAACTGGGGCGGTAGAAGATTTGGGGTAGGTGCTGCCAAGGCATGGAATGGCCTTCTGCTGCACCTCAGATGCATTACTAACCTACTTGCATTTAGGAAAGCCTTTAAAACGTGGCTTTTTACCAGTTAATATCTATCTGTTTCTATTCACCAAGTAGGGTCTCAGTAGTACTTCAGTCAGTGTCAGGACACCTTCGGGTAAAAGTTGCACTTTAGAAGTAACAATAACGGAACATAACATAACAAAACAAAAAAGAAAAGAAAGAAGGAAAGAAACAAGGTGAAAAGGAAGTACGTTCTAAGAAAAGTAGGCAAAAAAAGAAAGAAGGAAAGAAAAGGAAAAAGGAAAGAAGGTAAATAATGAAGTTGCAAAGATGGAAAGAAAAAGGAATGGAGGGAAAAAAGAAAAGAAAATTCTATTCTTCAAGATTGATAAAGCGCATGGCTACTTGAAAACAGGCTTCCCAGAGCTGTTGAACTGGTGCACGATTCAAAAGCTGAAAAGAGTTTAGAATTTGGGGGAAAAATACATTTTACGTTTTTTTCTAAAACTAACAAAGTTGTCCTCCCTTGTAATACCATTAGGCAAGGAGTTCCAAAGCTTTGGTGCAAGATAAGTAAAAGACCTACCCCCACTTGTGGCTCTCTTAATTCTGGGGACAGAAAGCAATTCAAGATTGTTTAATCTCAGGTCCCTAGATACCTGATAGGGAAAGGCCAGTTGCTGTAGGACAAAAGGGCCAGTATTGTACTTTGTAAAATGCACCATGCCTTAAATTGTACTCTGGACGTTATGAGCAGCCAATGAAGATGCTTTTTAGAAAAAAAAACATTTAAATCCTCATATCACCAGAAAAAGCATCTGCAATACTTTAAAAGAGCAGCCCTCTCACTTTGCCACCTGCGGCCACTGCATTCGCTTCTGTCTGCAAACCTTACCAGAACAACACCTTTGTTGGTGTCATGGTGTAATGATTGGACCAACAGAAAATAATAATGATAATAATCGAGACCCAGGGCTCTACTCCATATCAAAAAATCAAGCCAGATGTTGGAGTTGTTCTCCTTTGCCACTACCTAATCTAATCGGGCAATTTTGATGGCTGACTTGAACCAATCTTCCACCATCGGGGCAGGGGGTCCTCCATTTAATGCAGATATCCCTCCGGGCTATCAAGATCAGAGAGAGCAGCAGCCCTTCATGCGTGCACATTAGCCACTTACAAATTATTCCATCTTCTCCGTATAAAACTAGAGCCCTGTTCAGGGTGATCTCTCCACCAAAGATTCCCCTGAAAGCGATCTCAATACCAACCCAATATTCTCTCAACTTTGGACATTCAAAAAAGACGTGCAAATCGTTACCTCTTATACAATCACATCTTGGGCATTTGGGGGGAGGAGTAGGGAAAAACTTTGCCATCATAGCCGAAGTTCAATATAGACGATTCATGATGAAGAAATTAATCTACTTCAGGTTAGCTGGCTTTACATATTTGTATAGAAGCCTCAGGGAGTGGTCCCAAACTGCACACAAGGGAAGCCCCGTTCCAAACCAGATGTTGTGGTAAACACTCCTTCTCATCGGCCTCCAAGAGTTTCTGATACCACTTAGAGACTTCCTTGCTCTTAAAATTAATATCTTGAAGAAATAGCTCCAATTCCCAGTCACCACAAGCTTCTTTTCCTTCAGACGTAAACCATGAGGTTAATTGCATAAACTAAAACCTGGAAAAATCATCCTCTATCTTTTCTCTCAAAAGCTCCCAAGGGTGAATGCCCCCCGGTGATATCAGATCTGACCATTTTGTGATACCTGCCCTTCTAATTGGTATACTCAGGCTGTCTTTCAGATGTAACAGGGTCCCAGGAGAATCCCAGATTGGAGCAAAATCTGAGTTATAGCCTAGACTCCACCTACTCCTAACCATATACCATAGATGTAGGGCAGACTTCAGTATTTTTAAAAATACTTTTTTAAAGTACCTGGGGGCACCACATTTGTATAAGAAACCACCCCCACCTTCCTTCCTTACCATTTCGCCCAGAAGCCTCCCCCAAGTTGAGTCATCAACCTTTCCCAGCAACATCTGGATGTTTTTGAATTGGAAGGCTGCACAATACCAATTCATATTTTGGGAGAGCCAAGCCACCTTTGGTGAGCCTACGCCTGGGTTTCTTCCATGCTAACCTTGCACCCTTATAAGCCCATATACAGCTTACGATCTTCCCCTGAGTTTTATTAATATGTTGCTTGGGAAAGCCAAGGGGGATGGCATTAAACAGGTAGGTTAATTTGGGAAGTATGACCATTTTAATCAGATTGACCCTTCTACAGATGGTTAAAGGGAGATTTTTCCACCTTGCCAACAGTCGGTCAAATTCTCTTACGAGCCTATCTAAATTGATCTGTGAGATCTTATCTATCTCCTTGATGATTATAATACCCAAATACTTAAACTCGAGGCTAACTTTCCTGTCCCAATCTGGAATATTCCAGCACATCACCTCGGTTTTTGATGAATTTACTGAGTATCCAGACAGAGAATCACATTCCTCTAAAAGATGTTCAACCCTGGAAATTGCTGTGGCTGGATCAGCTGTGTATAACAGCAGGTCATCCACATATAATGCGACCTTGCTGTTATAAAGTTGAGAGCTGAAGGGAGTTATGGAAGTGTTCGATCTTATCACCTGGGCCAATGGCTCTATATATAAATCGAATAAAAGGGATGAGAGGGGACAGCCCTGTCGTGTCCCTCTCAATATATTAAAGCTTGATGTTAGAGTCCCATTTAACCCTTTCGATGCTGATGACGAGCTCAGCTCGTCATCACCCACGGGTGTCGTGTGCTGATGACGAGCTGAGCTCGTCATGGTGCCACTAAAATGGCATTTTCCAGCACAGGGGGGGGGAAACGCCCAGCAGCCATGTGGTTAACAAGATCCTAGCTGAGGCCCCCTCGTAGCACTTTCTCAAAGTATTTACAAAAGTTGGTCCAAAGCCCATTGTTCTCAATACCTCCCACAGGTACTCCCAGCACACTCTTGTTACATTCTGTATTGATATTATTTGTTCTATATCTTTAACTAATATGAACTCATGCTTTGGATCACTTGGCATGAGCTTTGTATAATTTCTTTATGTGTTCCAGGTTCTATATAGATTGTCAGATTGTAGATTCCAGCTGGGCTGCAGTTGCACCTGGAGCCACAACTGGAGAGATGTCTTTTGCATTGCTGTAATTAATAAACCATGTATCAAGCTAAAGAAGTTTAGTGGATGTTACAACTCTATGGAAACACATTGGCTGCATCAAGGGCAACCCCGGCCAAGGGCTCAACATGTTCAGAGGCAAGATCTATAATGGCAAAGAGTTGGTGTGTCTGTTCCTGAATGTACCTCTTGGGGATAAAACCCTTCTGCTCTAAGTGTATTAGTTGCGGGTGAGCTTGGCCAATCTACCTGCCAAAAGGCTTATAAAGATCTTATAATTTGCGTTGAACAGGGAGATTGCTCTATAGGAATCTGCTCTTGAGGGGTCCTTAGAAGGTTTCAAAATTAGTACAATGGTTGCCTCTTTCCAGGACCTAGGAACTTGCCCCCCTAGTTGAAAGACCAAATTAAACAGAATTTCCAATATTGGGACTAGCTCCTCTATCAAGAGTTTGTATACTTTGTTAGGGAGTGTGTCTGTGTCTGCAGCTTTACCACTTTTACTTTTACCGAGACTCAAACGAACCTCCTCTCTAGTAATTGGAGCATCGAGGAGTTCACAGCTGTATGATGTTGAACTTGGTAAGGATATCAGGCTTTGGGAGCTTCAGGGTTCGGGAAGTTTTCTTCCTTATATAACTCCGAAAATAGTGTAACCAAACAAGTTTGCAAGTCCTCCGGTTTATTAGAGGTGTCTCCATCTTCATTTACTGTTAGTTGGGTTATATAGTTCCTTGACCAATCTACTCTAGCCTTCCAAGCCAAGAGCGGGCCCGATTTTTTACCCGTACTCAAAATTCTGCATTGATTTTGCAAACCATTGTGCTTTACACTTCTGGTCTAACTTGATCCTAAAATACTGGCGATCCTCATCTACCAGTCTCTGGGCCTGTGACTTTGCTTCCACCGCCCCAAGGATTCATCCGCGAGAGGCCGACCTCTAATAAGACTACTTTAGCCATTTTTGTTAAGATTTGGTATTCTGCTCTGTTTTTAGCACATATAAGACTGTGTAGAGTGTCCCTCATATTAGCCTTAAAAGCATCCCAATATCTAGGGATGTGGACCCCATTTTGACTACAATGTAGCCGAGACATGCACGATTCAGTGCTTCTACAATTTCTGAGTCGGTCAACATCGCTCTTTTAAGTGTTCATCTAGGTCTCGAGGATCGACTTCTTCCTACCAGAGTGATGGTAATCGCAGAGTGATCTGAAATATTCTTGAAAAGTGTCCATGTTTTTTACAGTAAATCCATTGAGATTGCCCTTCTTAGCCCTCCATACAACTAGTAGAGTTCTAGATCATGCATCATGTTGTTTAAGACGGACGGAGGAGCCCCCACATGTCGACTCTGATTCGATCTGTCAAGCAAAGTGTCAAGCAGAACATTAAAATCCCCCCTATTATCATAGGGGCAGTGACTTCCATCAAGTTTCATTGTAGGTTACGTAATTGAGTAGGGCTGTCGATATTTGGGACGTAAAATGATATGCAGGCTAATTCCGTCTCACCAAAATCTAAAAGGGTAATCAGCCACCTCCTAGTTTTATCTGTTTTAAACAATTTTATAACACAGACTGACCCTCTTTTAATCAGGATAGCAACCTCCTTGCAGTGAACTGTCTGCTCTGAGGCGCAAAAGGATTCTATCCAGGAGTACCGCGGGAAGGTAGCACGGCTCTCTGAGATATCCAGGTGGGTTTCCTGAATCATACATATTTGACATGGGCTCTGCTCTAAGTATTTCATGATAAATCTCTGCCTGCACTTACATCTAAGGAGTTTTCCATCCAGATGCCATCCTAGCCAGGGCTGTGGCTATTATAGTGATGGCATAGCTAACTTTCTGACATGATGTAGGATTGTTTTTTTTTTTTTTTTTCCCACTGCCCCCACCTCGTGCTCCCCCCTCTCCCCTCTCCCCTCCTCCCTCGATCCCCTCCCAATCCCTGTGCCCCTGTCTATCAACCCCTCCCCCCCCCGGGATACCCTCCCTACTATATTAGGCATAAAGCCTAATGGGCCTCAGTCCCCCGGGCATATTGGGATTCACTTATTTCATTCAGGGCTCCTCTGCCTCCCCAGCCCCTCTTCATCTCCCCTCTACTTTCCTGCTCCCTTCTTAATTTCTGCAATCAGATCATCCACCTCCTCCACTGAGCGATGCACATACATATGATTGTTTCACATTGTATGGAGTGAGGCTGGGAATTTTTTTACTGTGTCCTAGTGTCCAGTTTATTCAGCTCCTCCATTCACTTGCCCATTTCTCATTGCTTCTGGGCAGTAGTGTAGCACACATCTGATCTAACTGAAAAAAAAACGATCCAGACAAGAGTATGCCTTCCTCAAGTGCAATCGATAAAATGGCCTCTTTTGTGGCGTTTGTAAGAAAAATTATTAGGATTTTCCCCTGCTTCGGTCTCGCTGGGTGTCTTTTGTAACAATGAACCCTCTGTATCTCCATGGAAAGGTCTATATCTGGCCATCATTTGTTCTTTTTGCTTTTGTCAGCCTAAGTGGAAAGGGTATGCCCAGACAGGGTCCCGTGCTCACTGCACCACTGGATTCAAGCTAGCTTGGCTGAGGAGGGGTGATACCCAGAAATCGGTCCCAGGATGCTTGTTTCGGGTCACAGGAGGACCTGGTTAGTGCTTTTTCTCTCTTTGTCATCCTCCCTAGTTCCTAGCTCCTATCCACTCTCCCCTGAATCTCCCACCTTGCCTGCTAGTCTGCCTTGCCCCCTGTCCCTTGTGCTCTTTGATTAAGCACTCCTTCTCCCCTTATTGGGGAAAGATTCAATATTTATACTCTGGATTCTCGGCGTACCCGCTGAGAGAGTCCACAGCGCCAAGGGAGCCACTCACAGCTGAGGTATGGTATGGCACCCCTTGTCAAAGCACTCCCTCTCCCCTTTTTGGGGAAGGATCCAGTATGTAGGCTTTGGAGTCTCAGAGACCCCTCTGAGAGAGTCCACTGCGTAAAGGGAGCCTCCCGCAACAGAGATAGAGAAGTTATACTACTTCCCCTGGGATCACAGCTTACTGGACTTTGGACGTTGCTTTGACTCGTCTACCGGTTTGTGTCCCTGCCACCCTTCCTCTCCTCTTTCCTTGCGGTGTCCTTCACCCTCCCCTCCTCTTTCCCGCCTTTATTACATGTCTACTTCCCCAGCTCCTTCCCCCCTCGCCTAAATCTTTCCCCTTGCCTGCTTTTCCCCTTACGTATGTGTGCTTATTGTTTATCCTGACCTTACAAGTAGCTATGTTGCCATGCTCTAATAACTGTGTAACCTTTGTAACAATGTAACCTGTAACTATGATCTGATGCTCATGTAAAGTGCTCTGATACCTCAGGGTCTAGCCAGCGTTATATAAAACCTTTTAAATAAATAAATAAATAAATATCTGGGCAGTTTTTAAGAACTGTGTCTCTTAGCAGTGAAATCACAGAAGCCTTAATATCGGACTCTTCTAGAGCCTCTGGAACATAAATCAGTCTCAGATTATTCTTTCTTGAATGATTCTCAAGACACTTTAAATCATCCCACATTTCTTTATTCTGTTTCGTTAGTCTATTCACCTCTGCGGAAGTGGTATTGAGTACCTCTTTTATCCTAGGGATTTCCTGCTCCAGAGTATCAGTTCTAAGGGATACTTCTTCCAGCTTCTGTGCTAGAACTATGCAGGAGGCCTGTATCGCCACTTGGTTGTTTTCAGATGGTATACAACAGTTACCACGCATTTTTTACAACGCGGTACCGTTAGCACGCTACTTTTACCACGCAGGTCGTTACAACGAAATGCGCTGGGGGGCGCTCCAGGATAGTAAATACTTTAATTTACTATCCAACTCCTTTCCCTAGACTCCACGGGGACTGGAGTTGGAATAGTAAATTAAATAATTTACTATCCAGCACCCCTCCACGCAAGTCGTTGTAACGACTTGCGTGGTAAAAGTAGCGTGGTAACGGTACGCGTTGTAAAAGTACGCGTGGTACCGTCATACATCCTTTTCAGATACCGTAAACCTGTTCCCCATCTCCTCCTTAAGGGCTAAAAGGATATCAGCCAATGTCTCAGGGGTCGTCTGGGGAGCTTGACAAATGCTTGAAGCATGCTGCATTAATGTTGGCTGTTCATCCTGATTATCCCCTTCTCACAGCTCTAGCACAGTAAATCTATTTGAAGTGAAAATTGGGGCGTGCGTGGATATTCCAGAGCTACTGGATTTCACTGCATTCACTATAGGCAGATGTGGAGAGGCTAGGTGGGGAGTAGAGGAGGGGAAGGTTACCCCAGGTACTTCTCACGGCTGACTTGCCTCCATCCTAGATTACCCGACAATCCCAAGAGCACGTTCCTGAGCAGAAATTGAGGCTGGCGCTGCGAGAACTTTGTAATAGGATTTTAGTGAGGGTGTTATCTTCACTTGCGATACAGAAGACTTTTTCCCTTTACCCCTCCCCCTGCTCCAGGGACCCTTAACTACTGTAGGGATCACAATTCTTTCCCCCTTCTCCCCGCCTTCTTTCCTCTCTTTTCGACCCTTGGGAGACCTAGATACGTTGGTCCTACCCGTATTTTTCGCTGAGGGGGATCCTGGGTTGTTGACTCTGGAAAGGAGATGGATTGTTTGCCCCTTATACCTGCAAACTTTCCCTGCAGAAGGGTTAAATCTCGTTAGCTGGTTACTGCCCCTCTCCATAGGATATTGGACCTCCTCCTCACCTAGCTCCACCACTCGCTGAATGCCACTCAGGTTTTTTCAGAGAGACCATGGAGGTGAATGGGACAGAGCGCCATTAAATGGGGCCGAGGTCAAATACAGCAGACACCCCTCCGCAGTTCCAGCCACCTCCAGGACCGTCTTACCGCCACCTTCTTCTGAGATCCTGGGATCTGTCCTTACTGCACCTACTTCAGCCAAAACGGTCCCCGGTTTAATGCTGAAATCCCTGGCCTGCCTCTGCACGCCCTCTCTACTATCTCTGGTGCTGTCCCTGCCTCTCACAGCACGGTAGAGGCGCCACTCCTGAGCCGCGCCCTTCCACCCCGGGGCTCTGAGTTCGCAGGATTCCTCCTGCAAATCTGGAGCCATCAGGGTAGATCGGGTCAGCAGGCCGAAAACACACAACCGGGTCAACAAAAGAAGGTATTACAGGGTGAAGAGAAGGTTGCAAGGAGCGGAGAGGGAACAGGGAATGTGATGACGTGAAGGCAGGGGCACCAGGACCTACGCGGGGAGCAAGACAGAGGTGGGCAGAAAGGGAGGAGTCGAGGGACAGCTTAGGCAGTTGGAGTATGAAGTGGGAAGAGGGCAGATGCAGAAATAAAGAAGGTGCAATAGTTCCCGCCGAGCCAGTGTCGTGTGTGCCCACCCAGAAACTACAGGTGGCGACGAGGGGGCCGACGCAGAAGCTCAAGCCACACCAAGAAGAGATTGGAGCGCCAACTCAAATGCTACAGGTGCGGATATGACCTCCCTCATATGGACACGTGCCCGGCACTA
Source organism: Lissotriton vulgaris (assembly GCF_964263255.1). Lineage (NCBI taxonomy): Eukaryota > Metazoa > Chordata > Amphibia > Caudata > Salamandridae > Lissotriton > Lissotriton vulgaris. Next base: position 970,531,171 of record NC_141693.1, on the reverse strand, counting down.
GGTCAGAGGTGCCGAAAGTGTGGAAGGGACAATCATTTTGAAAGTGTGTGTGGAACTCCCCGGAAAGATGCTCAACGAGAGCACACCAGACAGTTTCGTCCCTTAAGCAGTCGCCATCATGCTACAGCGGTGCAAGATCGCCGCGATTGGTCCACTGGGTCATCACACTCCAGCTGTCACTCCCGCCGGACCTTCCAATGTCGGTGTTCCTCGTCAAGAGAGTCCAGATCGCTGTCACCCATCTCGCAGGACAGCGACAAATAAATATGCCTGGTGGCGGATCCTGACAGCTTTAAGGAATTCCTGCGGCTTGACACCAAAATTGTTTCTCACTGTGCCAAGTTCGTGTTGGATAGTGGAGCCTCTCTCAATTACATACCAGTGACTGAATATCAAAGGATGAAGACACCACCCCAGCTGAGCAATGCCCATGTGCAAGTAAACACGTGGATGTCCAAGAAGCCACTTCCCTATCTTGGGAATTTCCAACGGGCCTGAAGCTGACTGCCTCCTAAGTCTGCCTACAGCAGAATGACTAAAACTCGTGGACATACTATATTAAGTCGATGACACCCACACCATCGTGCATAAACCGGGGAAGGTGGCAAATCCTGCCTACTACATGTCGAGGCACCCAAACCTGACAAGTAAGTCCAAGCACTCGATAGCGGAGGAACAAATACATTTCGTGGTGGCTCAGGCCAGGCCACCTGCTGTCCCGCTTGAAGCAATCTGTGATGCCACTCAAGAAGATGCTACTCTGCAAGAAGTCAAACGTCGAATACAAACCAACAGCTGGAAACATAAAAGACAAGGGACAAGGTGCCCAGATTGACACCCAAGAGATGTCTGCGTTCAAGCATGACCATGACAAATTGTCGATCGCTGCCAATGGTTTAGTTCTACAAGACAGTCGAATAGTAATTCTTAAACAACTGCGGCAAGGAGTCATCCATGTGGCCCATGTAGGTCACCAAGGCATTGTAGCTACAAAAAAGGCACTGAGAGCGGGTCTGGTTTCCGACGTTGGATCCAATGGTTGAGCTAGCACTGAAGGACTGCCCGCAATGCCAACTGGTGAGCTGTCCAGCCCCTCCTGCACCACTGCAAATGTCTCCATTGCCGGATGGCATTTGGCAACAAGTTGCGGTTGACTTCTGTGGGCCGTTCAAATCTGGACAATACGTCCTAGTTATTATGGATGAGTATTCTCGATTCCCGATTGTACAACTCATCACGTCCACCAAGGCATCCAGCACCATACCGGTTCTTGATGAGGTCTTCGCCACATGGGGCATTCCCCAGGTGGTAAGATCTGACAATGGACCCCCCATTTAACAGTCAGGACTTTGCTGATTTTGCGCGACACCTAAATTTCAAGCATCGCAAAATCACGCCACTCTGGCCACCGGCCAACGGAATGGTGGAACGATTTATGGCCACAGTCAAAAATACATTCAACAAGCAGACCCCCCCAAAAAAAACACAAACAGCGCTCAACTAAATGTTACGAGCCTATCGAAATGCTCCTCACTCCACAACAGGCAAGTGTCCGGGCACCCTCATGCTGGGCAGGCCAGTGCGTACTAGATTGCCCATGATGAACTCACCCGAGGATGCTATGTATCCTGACTCCGATCATGAAGAGATTGCCGCCATGGACAGAATAAAGAAAGAAAAGATGAAGAGCTACGCAGACGACCACAGAAAAGCCACCCCTGTCTCGATCCAGGTGGGGGACTGGGTGCTGGTGCGGCAAGACCAACAGAGAAAGACTGACTGCAGCTATCACAAGACTCCGCTGAGGGTCACCAAGCAGAAAGGAACTATGATCACTGCCGAAACAAATGAGAGGAGAGTCACCAGGAACGTGATGCACTTCAGGAAGTGCAGTCCCAGTGTCAGAGGACTATTGGCTGAACCAGTCTCTGAGGATATAAGAGCTGAGGCGCCATCCGGTAGTGGTCAATCGTCACTGCTGGCCCCTGATGGATGAGAGCCCGATAACCCTGACATTCAGTTGCGTCCCAGACGGATCATTAGAAAACCATCACACCTCATTGAAGAACTGTAAGTGAGATGTCCAGTGACGTGAAAGAAGAGGAGCTGATGTATTGTTGTGTGTTTGTTTTTTTCTTTTCTTTACAGAGGGGGGAGATGTGATGATGAGAAGGCAGGGGCACCAGAACCTGCGCGGGGAGCAAGACAGAGGTGGGCGGAAAGGGAGGAGTCAAGGGACAGGCTAGGCAGTTGGAGTATGAAGTGGGAAGAGGGCAGACGCAGAAATAAAGAAGGTGCAATAGTTCCCGCCGAATCTGTGTCGTGTGTGCCCGCCCAGACACTACAGGGGAGGCTTTGGAAAAGCCTCATTGCTCGAATTATAGGGCCAGGGGAATTGACGACCCGCGGCTGCTTAGCTGTAGGCCGCCATGTTCCCCGGGCTTCAGATTCGTGAAAAAGTCACCAATGAAGATGGTTAAGCGCCTTGCCAGCTGACTGAGTTTTCTGAATGCCTAACAAAATCCAGGTGGTGGAAAAGAAAGAAAGAGAAAGAATAAAAGAAGGTAAAAAGAGGAAAAAAAAAGAAAGAAGAAAAGAAAAAGGGAAGAAAGCAAAAAAGAATAGGAAGGAAAGAAGGACGGAACAAAAGAGGGAAAGAAGGAACAAAAGAAGGAAAGAAGTAACAAAAGAAGGAAAGAAGTAAAAAAGTAGGGAAAAAGATGGCCAAAAGTAAGAAAAGGAATAAAAGGAAAAAAAAACAGAAAGAAGGAAAGAAAGAGAGTACACAGTATACAATTTTGGATAATAAAACCTAATTACATCCCATCTATGCTTCAATAAATCTGTTAGTAGTATGCTGCAAATTATAGACCAAAAAGTTAAGTTGTCTTCCTGGGCAAAGTTTATCAAAGAATCATTGTTGAAACTGAGTCTAGGAACATAATATGGTATGCTGAGAAATAGAAGCAGCCCAATTCTAAAAGAATTTACAACAGCATTGGAAGGAGATAAGAACTGATGAAGCTGCTATGTGTTCACTTTAAATGCATCCTGCTGTCATATCAGGCAATAGTGGGACTAAAAGGAACTCCTTGTGTGCGCATGTGCACCTTGTGAAAGAGCAACATATAGTCACTTAAAGTGACGGTAACCAGAGGCTTAAGTAGGCTGACCTACTGACCCAGGCTGTGTGCTGTAGTGGGCGGAAGCAAATGGGAGTGACACAACAGCAGAACAATGGGTGAAGATTGGTGGCTGAAAGCCCCTTTAAGTTAGTACATTGTACATATTTTTTTTTGTAAAATCAAAAAGTCATGGCTAAAGCCAGGACTAGAAAACAGTGCTTGCCAGGCCTAAAAAACATTGTTTGAAAAGCAAGTAGTGGAGCCAGAGATGCATTCCAGACATGGTAAGATTCAATGCTCCATGGGAGGGCCAAAATGATATTGACATGCTGGGTCACAAATAATAAGCAAACAAATTAGAGTGACAGGGAAGTCAACCAATTATAAGCAATGGGTGGGTTCCAATGACTTCTATGTTCTCGGAAAGCGACAATATGTCTCTCAACAGACTGCAGAGACAGATGTCTAATTGGCTCAAGGTAAAAGTCATAAATTGTGTTTTCCCAAATTCTAATAATGTTAGCTTTAAAAGAAAATCAATTGTGCAACATAGACCAAATTTCTTCTCTCTTTATGAAGTGCAGTACCTCTAATAAAATGAAGGGAAAGGTGCATTCTCCGGAAACAGCTCTAGAAATGATCCTACACAAACAAAATCATTAGATGTATGCATTTAAATTATCTTTGATTTGCATAACATTCAGTTACAGCCCTGAGACAGCTTTACAGTGGTGCTGTGTGACTAATAAAAATGTATCACTATCTGTAAATAACAGAAATATATTTTTAAAAATGTGGTCTTCTGAGCGCACAGGAGCTAAACAAATTTAAAAGGTCGCCAGCCATCAAGTGGGTTAAGTTTGTGTGGAGCTTGGTGGCCTTCAATAGCCTCTTTGAACAATGAGGTATTTATCTGTACTTGGAAGGAGGTTTGCAATTAAAAACATGACATCTAGCAGGCGATGAAGGGCAGTGTAAAAGGACACATTATATGGGCCAAAAGGGAGAATGACGTTTGGTAAAGTACCCAATTTTTGGGTCTGCGTATTATGAAAATGTCCATTTTTTGGTTCCACCATACTACTGACCAGCACTGAATAATGAGCAACTCAAAATGAGGTACTGATCCAGTAGAAGGCCAGGGACAAAATACTTCACAAACAAATATTTAATGGGGGCCATGCACATTTACCCAATTCTCATCCACTCTCCCTGGCAAAACCACTGGGGGTCAGGTTTTATAATCCACTTAAATTCTGATTAGTTAGTTTACTGTAATCTCAAAAATTTTAGAACAATATTTAAGACCTAACGAATTTTTCACAGATCAACACTCTTTCCTCTGGTCGATGGACCATTAGTTGAGCTAGTTGATGGTGAAATTAACAGTTATCTAACTAATTCATAGATCTCAGTGAAATAGCCACAGACTCTGGGTAAGATTCATAAGTTTTATCCAAGATTTCAGTCGTAAATTGAACGCTCATTAATACAAATTCACAGTGCAAACTCCATCATTCTTCACATGGGAGAGAAAATGTCATCACGCTGGATGGTAGGCTGGTGGTTATTGCATCCCTATACGTGCCAAATTCCGACCAGGCCATTTTTTTAATCAATGTCACACAAATTGGCCGTATGGCACTAGACCCCCATGGTGCTAGGAGGCAATTACAACAGTGTCCTAGATGTTTCACTAGAACGTAACCATCAGGAGAGGATGCTCAACTACCACGGGACACAGGGGACGCACCCTCCGCCGCTATTATGCTTATTACAGCTCCCGGATGGGATCCCTGCAGATCATTGCTCAAGCGCCGTGAGAGGAACGGCTGTCATACCTGCTCTCCTTTTCCTGCCGTGAGGGAAATGGCCTGAAGGCGAGCACGCTGGTCACACAAACGGGCCGAACTTCAACTCCCAGCAGCCCCGGGTCTGGCACAGCGGGAGCAACGTCACCAACGCGCCCGGCGGCGCATTAAGAGAAGGGCGCGCCAAGCGTTCTGTGGGGGCTCGCAGCAGATCATTGCTCAAGCGCCGTGAGGGGAACGGCTGTCATACCTGCTCTCCTTTTCCTGCCGTGAGGGAAACGGCCTGAAGGCGAGCACGCTGGTTACACAAACGGGCCAAACTACAACTCCCAGCAGCCCCGGGTCTGGCGCAGCGGGAGCAACGTCACCAACGCGGCCGGCGGCGCATTAAGAGAAGGGCGCGCCGAGCGTTCTGTGGGGGCTCGGAGCAGATCATTGTTCAAGCGCCGTGAGGGGAACGGCTGTCATACCTGCTCTCCTTTTCCTACCGTGGGGGAAACGGCCTGAAGGTGAGCACGCTGGTCACACAAACGGGCCGAACTACAACTCCCAGCAGCCCCGGGTCTGGCACAGCGGGAGCAACGTCACCTACGCGCTCGGCGGCGCATTAGGAGAAGGGCACGCACCGCGGGACGCGCGCGGGCGGCGCCCGGGAGAAGCCCGGGGCAAGGGCGGGGCAATCTGTGCAGTCCGGGCAGACCGAGGCAGGGCAGGGCCACCCCCCTGACAATTGCAACACTCGAAAAGTGAGCGTTGGACATAGTACTAATATGACTGTTTGGTACAATTTTAACCATACCCTATGTTTCACAGTTTTAGACAGGAAGTACTCGTAATGTTATAATATCTTTGTGTGCCAATCCCCAACTAGCAGTGCTTTGAAAGGTACTAGCGCCTTAGGGATTAATATCTAGTTAATATCGATGGCTAAGAGCAAAGCAACCATGGACAATTATTTAGTCAAAATGGTGAGCAAAATCAATAGTGATAGAAGAAAATCACTGGGTCGGGAAAATTTGCCAGTGGTAACTACTACTCCCCCTGGTGACATTAGTGGTTCAAATCTGGCCTCACCTCCTATTTCTGATGTTACTATTGATGTTCCTACAGTGGAAATCCCGGCTGTATTAGTGGTAAATCAGGACGTATTAGACGAGGATTTACCAGATGAATCCATGGATGCTTCAATACGGCGCTCTCCAGTTAAGAGAGCAGTAAGGAAATGTAGGAAAACATTGACTAAGCGGGGAGGAACACACCACAAGAAAATACCTGATACAGTGCACAAGAGCACTGTAGGCCACAAGGAGACCATGACTATTAATAGTGGCATCAACATGAACTCTGACCTTTTGGACCATTTTGCTAAGATGTTTGAGGCTAAATTAGAAATTACTGTTAAGCCTCTAGTGGGAAAAATAGATGCCTTGACAGCTGAAGTGTCTAGATTGGGAGGTCTTCTAACCCGGTTAACTAGTGATGAGAGTCTAAAATTGAGGGAAAGGGACGATCTCCCCGAAAATGTTGTACAGAAGCCATTGGCGGGGAGGGTAAGTACGGTTAAAGCCAGGGAGACGAGCCGACCGGACGGCCAGACTACGCAAATCAAAGTGGTCCCAGCAAGTATAGTGGGGCCATCAGTCCCACCAAGGAAAATACGCCCAACTAATCTCCCACCAGATTGTGAACCATATGTTGTCGTACTTTCCAATGTCCCACCCCTAGACTCTACAGAGCCCAATTTCCGCCAGGAATCACACGATTCACTTTAACACAAAACTGTTTCCTGGCTGAATAAGAACTGTGGGTTCCCAATAAACTATTCGGATCAGATATTAACAACTAGACGGGTACCTTGGATTGGTAATGCAAGGAAAACTAGCAGGGGCGAATGTATCATTATCAATTTTAGGCACCCTCAACATGCTGCGACTGTGCTACTTAGAGCAGCATCCCTGAAACTGGGTGAGAATAGTGTGAGTGTGCATCCCTTGGGATACTTCTGTAGCAATTTAGCCAAGGTTACCCAGAATAATACCACAACCAGACCTCCTAATTCTAGCAGATGTCCAATCTTCGAGATCCCAACGCATAATAGATATCAGGCACTAAGTACGTTGGATCACAATGATTGACTCTTGTCGGTTGGTAGCCTTGGTTTGGGGTTAACCTCAAATACTCAGGCAGAGAAGTTAAATAGGAAATATCTAGAGTCTGAACAACTACAAATAGTGGTGCCCATATTAAATTACCATGATAGCCCTATACCAGGTTTTGATTTAATGGCAGCGGTGAGTGATGAGATTACTAATTGTGCTGGGGATAGCATTGGTAGCCCAGGAGAGGTCAGTTTATGCTGTATTGATAGTACCGTGCCTGAGGGAACTATTACTGGAAATATCCCAATGGAAGAAATACGTATTAAAACTATCCCTCTTGATGGCAAACCAGAACAAGACATATTGTTGGATGCACCCTTACCCAGCCTCAAGGAAAAATTACCCGTAAGATTAATATCATGGAACATAGCAGGATTGGCTAGGAATCTTCGGGACCTAGTTTGGTGTACCTACATTGAAGATTATGATATCATCCTCCTCCAGGAGACTTGGGCTTTAGAAACCCCGCATAGGCTTGGGTATAAAACTTTTCATTGTGACGCAATTCCCTCAGTAAGAGGGAGAGCGTCGGGGCCTGGTGATCTGGGTTAGAGTCAATTTAGAAATAGAAGTCACTCTACTGTCAATTCCTTCTCCTGTTCTATTGGGATTAAAGATGGTGACAAGGGAAAAAGAATCTGTATATGTAATAAACATATATATCAGACCATAACCATCAAACAAGGAATCTAAGGTAGTAGAGTTGCTTGACTCCTTTTTAGATACACTAGGACCAAATGCCAAAGTGGTAGTAGGAGGGGACTTCAACTGTAAATACGAACCAGTGTTGGGCCTCGATAACTTACTCGAAGAACAGGACATGGCAAACGATATTCCAAATTTGGATTCCACTGGGTCAGTTAAATGTACTGTAGCAGCAACTCAAATTCTACAGCTGACCGTGGGCCATGAATTAAGGGCATGTAATGGCCGCTTACAGTCTGATAGGCCAGCAGCCCCGTCTTTTTGTAAATGCAACTGTAAGTCACAAATAGACTTTATATTGGTCTCTTTGAGCCTATGGTATTTACTCATTGATTTTAAAATAGATATTAGGACAGAGAGTGACCATCTTCCACTCCAATTATGGCTAAACCCTCAACCTTTTATATCTAAATCAGTTGAAGAGGTTGCACTAAATAGTTCTTTTGGGGAACCTCAGGTATCCAATAATAGGCGTGCTCTGAGATGGCCCTATATCCTGGCTAAAGAAGAGACAATGCAAAATATTTATAATACCTTTTCTAATACTATTGCATCTTGCCAGGAGCCCCTATTGGGCAGCCAGGGTATCCTAGACCTACACTATAAATTGGTAGATGCGCTAACTCCTTTTTTGAGTAAAAATTGCAAGAGGGATAAGAACTCAAACGAAAGTCACTTAGAGCTAGCTAACCCTTGGTACAACAAAGAATGTCGTCTAGCTAAGTCCCATTTGATTGAGCCTGTTAAAACTAAAAACTCCCAGTCTATAAAAGATAGCAGGCATGCATATATTAAAACCTTGACTCAGGCAAAAAAAACATGGGATGATGCATTATGGGATGATCTACTAACAGCAGCTAAACTGAGAGATCAGGGTACCTTTTGGAGCATAATAACAAAGGGGAACAGAAAGGGTAGATCATCTAAGGACCTTTACCTAGACAAAAAAACATGGTGTGACCATTTCGCTAAACTTTATTTGCACAATGAAGAGGGGTTGCCCATACAAAATAAAGAGAGTAATCTAGAATTGAATATTGTGGCTTTACGATTTAGCATAGAGGAGACCATGCAGGCACTACAGGCCATCGAAGCAGGTAAAGGCCTAGGACCCGATAAGATCCCCAGAGATCTATTAAAGCGTGATGTGGAAGTATGGGGGCCTTATATTAACTTTTTATGTAACTCTATAGTGGCTGGAACACCAATTCCTGATAGTTGGAAAGGGGCAGAAATTGTAACAATTTTTAAAAAAGGGGATCGCTATGATCCGGGCAATTATCGCCCAATCAGTTTAATTGATCTTTTACAGAAGGTTTGTGCCAGACTTATTTTAAATGGACTTATTGAATGGATAGAGGGGACTCAGATATTGGCTAAATACCAAGCAGGGTTTCGATCAAAAATCATTTCCTTGGATCAAGTGTTTAGGTTCACGTGCATCTGGTGGAAGTACATTAATATAAGAAAGGGCAGTTTGTACCTGGCGTTCATAGACTTGAGGGCCGCCTCCGACCTCGTTCCACACAATCTTCTGTGGATCACACTAAGAAATATGGGGGTCCCTGGCGAGCTACTCAAAGAACTTATCAGACTACACACAGGGAATTATGCTAAAGTCAGATGGGGAAGGGAGGTGAAGTTTCAAAGCCCATACCTGTGAGTCGAGGCGTGCGCCAAGGCTGTGTACTGGCGCCTACGCTCTTCTCATTATATGTTAATGATATACCTTCATACCTAAGGGACTGCGACCATGACTCCTCGAAGCTAGGAAATGAGGCAATCACGGCACTACTTTTTGCCGATGATACAATTCTCATCTCACAGAGTCCGAAGGGTCTCCAAAATCTGGTGAATTCATTTTATGGCTACTGTGTAAAGAAGGGATTAGAAATACATTCATCTAAAACAAAATATATGTCCATAAACCCACAAAAGTCCTTTAGGAAGAATTTGGCCCTAAATAATCAAAAATTGGAGTATGTGGGGAGTTTTAACTATCTAGGCATTATGTTGGATAGTAGCCTTTCATGGAAGGGGCATCTGGTAAAAAGTAGATTGTCTTTCAAACAAAATTCGATGCCCATCCTAAAAGTGCATGGAGCTAGTCCATTCTAAAGCTATCACGCCGGCACTTGAAGTATTTAAGGCAAAGGCCCAATCAGCTGCACTTTATGGTGCTGAGGTCTGGGGGCATTGTTGTAAAAGCAACTTTGAACAGGAGGAAAATCACTTTATACGTAGGTTGCTTAAATTACCAACTAGAACTCCCCTAGTCCCAGTGTTTCTGGATTTGGATCTCAAACTGACAGATTACCAGCCAATCCTAAGGCCTTTGTTGTATTGGGTAAGGCTATGGACAACCCTGGAGTTGTGTAACTATAAAAGCGGATTGATAGAAATTATTAAGATTGATGAGTATAAGAAAATCGCTTGGTTAAAACATATTTCCCTTAGGTGTATCAGGTTAGGGTTGTCCCATTTTTGGGATGAACCCCAGAATATGACACCCTTGTGTAAAAAGCGCCTAAAGTCAATTTACTGGTCTTATGTCAAGGGTGAGCTACTTCATAGTTCAACCACTGGCACACTGCCTCAGAAATTTCTGATTGTAAAGGATAATACTGCATTTGAACCATTTATGGATGAGATGGGACCTCCATTAGCAAAAACGTTGTACCTGCAATTTAGATATGGGGGGCTCCAGACGAATGCTAATACATGCAGATGGGGGGGTAAAAATGATAATGGTCTTTGTACCCTCTGCTCTCCAAAGGCAAAGGAAGACAATGTCTATTTCTTGTTTTTCTGCTCAGTCTATAAGTTACCTAGGAATCGTTGGATTAGACCTCTTTGCAAAAATATGGGCGTTAGATCATACAAAGAGGCAGAGCGTATTATCAAGTCTAATACCTCACAACTGGTAGTGTTTTGCATAAGTAGGTTTTTATTTAATGTGTCCCTCATTAGGAAACGGCTTGGCCACAAGCTGTAATGTAATGTTGGAGTCCGTAGTCTTCTCCACCCTGCATAAGTTTGTATAGATTGCACTGAGTTCACTTTATAAATGTGGTTTTTAAAGGTTTTAAACTCTGGTTTTTAATCTGGCTTTTAAATTATGGAAAATAACCTTTTTAAATTATAAATTGAGATCTAGATTTTAACGCAGTATTGCAAAATTATTGATATGGATCAATTGTCTATTTGCCCCTTTCTATTAATTGTAACCTGTTCATGTGATTATTTGTTGGTATAGGGCACTGTATATATTTGTATACATTTGTCTGTAAATGTTTTTGTTTTTTGTACTTCCTGCTTTTATGGCTATATTAGCCGAAATAAAGTTGAAACTGAACTGAACACTAGAACGTTCCTTTCCCCCCTAACCGGCACAACCACATATGTTGCAATTGAAGCGTTAAATAGCAGGGCGACGCAATCGCACCTGACAGATGCATGGAGGCATAGAAATCCACATGACAGAACTTAATCTTATTATTCAGGTGTCCAATCATCTCCATGTGCGATTAGATCGATTTATGACATCCAACGACTTGTTGCTGTACGTAACTGAGTCACACTACTTGGGTCGGACGTACTCAGATCACAATCCACATGTGCTGGATCTGGAGTGGGAAGACGACACGCCGCCAATTCCTATCTGGCGCCTACAGCCCAACACCCTACTTGACGCACCATTCCGTGACCTACTGGCCACCACCATAGCACAATACTTTGATGACAATGCAGACACGGCCTCGTCGCCACTGATAGAGTGGGACGCTTTCAAGGTAGTCATAAGAGGACACTGTCTGGGAACGAACGCATGCGTGTACAGTTAGAGAAAGATTTCACCACTGTAGAGAGAAAACTGGTACTCTGCGAGCAAGAAGCAGCCGAGGGCTCCCTGAACAGCTCACATGGAATAGAGAGGAACACACCCAATTACTAGAGCGGCTCCGATGCCTCAATTATGCAGCACACTCAGCACGGACACATTGCGTGGGGGACAAAGCAGGCAAGCTAGTAACATGGCTGATATGCCAAAATGAGACGACGTCTCTGGTGGCAGCTTTGCACACCGTGTGATGACACAGTATATACACAGCGTGACATACACTGCAAGTTCACAACACATTATACCACACTGTACAGATCCCAAATGCAGTCCACCTCAACGGATCTTCAGGCCTATCTCACAGAGATTACTCTGCCACACCCTACGTGTGATCAGAGAGCGGAACTGAACTTGTTGCCATAAGTAACTGACTCACACTACTTGGGTAGGATGGACTCAAATCACAACCCACATGTGCTGGATCTGGAGTGGGAAGGCGACATCCCTATCTGGCGCCTACAGTCCGACACCCTACTCGATGCACCATTCCATGACCTACTGGCCACCACTATAGCACAATACTTTGGCGACAATGCAGACACTGCCTTGTCGCCACTGATAGAGTGGGACGCTTTCAAGGTAGTCGTGAGGGGACACTGTCTGGGAACGCATGCATGTACCACAGTAGAGAGGATACTGGCACTCAGCGAGCGAGAAGCAGAAGAGAGCTCCCCTGAACAGCTCACATGGAATAGAGAGGAACACACCGAATTACTAGAGCAGCTCCGATGCCTCAATTACGCAGCACACTCAGCACAGACACATTACGTGGGGGACAAGGCAGGTAACCTATTAACTTGGCTGATTCGCCAAGATGAGACGACGTCTCCGGTAGTATTTTTGCGCACTGCACAATATGACAGAGTATATACACAGCACAATATACACCACAATTTCACGACACATTATACCACACTGTACAGATCACAAATGCAGGCCACCTTAACCGATCTTCAGGCCTATCTCATGGCGATTACTCTGCCACGCCCTATGCGTGATCAGAGAGCGGAACTGAATGACCCCGTCGTCCTAGAGGAAGTCAGGGAGAGCATATTCTCGCTGTCTAACAGTAAAGCGCCAGGACCAGATGGTCTACTGACACAGTTTTACAAAGCCTACGCACACATATTACCGCTGCAGTTGCTTAAAGTGTATGAAACTGCTGTAGATGACTCCACACTCACTGACACACAAAACGAGGCGTTGCTGATCTCACTCCTCAAATCCGGTAGAAACCCTGAGTCCTTAGGATCTTATCGCCCACTAGCCCTCTTAGACGCTGATTATAAAATGTTTGCGTCACAGCTAGCTAAGCGCTTAGCCCGTCTGGTAAAAACACTGGTACACCCTGAGCAGAACGGTTTTGTCCCCACCAGAAGTACCTCCCTCAACATACGTAGGTTCTTCAGGGTACAGAAGTATGCGCAGCACAATTGGCCATGATCCGGCTGCCTAGTGCTAGACTTGGAAATGGCCTTCGACTCCCTGGAATGGCCTTATTTGAAATGAAATGAAATGAAATGAAATAAAATGAAATCTGATTTGTAGAGCGCTACTAAGCTCAATGGGGGTCAAGGCGCCTAACCAAAAAATGCTAGCTGGAACAAATATAATCCAGTGGTACTGCGCAAATATGAGTTAGGGGACCACCACATGAGTATGATCTAGCTACTGTACCAAAGCCCCACCGTCAGAGTCCGGAATGAGTGGCTCATTTCAGATTCCATCCATGTGAAAAGAGGTACAGGCCAATGCTGCCCCTTATCCCCATTACTTTTCTCCCTAGCCATGGAGCCATTGGCTGGGTGATGGAATACATGATGTTTCTTTATATGCCGACGACCTGTTGTTGTAGGTACGAGACCTACACGCCATCCCCACAATGATAGCGGATATACTTAGAGACTTTGGGAAAATGTTGAGGCTCCGGGTAAACTGGGCAAAATCGGGAGTCTGCCCCTTTAGCGACAACACAGCGGTAACTAGCATGGTCATAAACGACTCAACTCTTACCTGGTAAACCGACCACGTTCAGCTATCTTGGTGTCTTCATGTATTGATCCCCTGCCAATATATTGGAAGGCAACCTAACCAGAGCCATCTCCGCTGTCAGGGCCCAAGTGCACTTTTGGAAGTCCTCCCTTAAATGTCATGAGCAGCATCACACTGATAAAGGTGATAATCCAACCAAAATTGCTATACTATTTTTCAAACCTCCCAATCTATGTCCCAGCCAAAACCTTCCGCGAACGTCTGCCCCATGACCTAATCTGAAACAAAGGCAGGCCCTGGGTCGCACTGTGGAAACTATACACCCCCACCAGTCACGGAGGGTTGGCGGTTCTAAATATGGAATTGTATTATCTGGCGGCCCAGCTACAGTGAGTGACAAAATGGCTGAGTGGCAAAGGTTTAGATGACACAGCAACCATGCAGCAGCTGTGGACTCACTCTCAAATCTATCACCTGTTCCACCCCATCGCCCGCCTTCCACGCCCATCCCAGATGCATCTGGAGCTGGCGCACAAATGCTACAAGAGAAGCCTGCATCTCACCTGAGACGTGGCCCCATATGCCCCAGTGTTGCCACTCACAGGGACACCCAGAGGAAGCACGGGTACTACAGATAGGACACTCACACACTGGCACGCGGCTGGCCTAGATATGCTAGGCGACATATATGCCGACGGATCTCTGCTCTCTTTTGAGGGACTGACAGCGGACTATGACTTACCAGCAGGACAATTTCTTTTGTACAACTCCATTACAAGATAACTATCAGTTAAGCATGGGCGGAAAATCCGTTTCGCTCGCGGATTTTGCGGATTTTCGGTAAATTCGCAATCCGCGAGATTCGCGAATCTCCCGCAAAATCCGCAAATCCGCGAGCAGCGGATTTTATGGCTTGCTCGCACTGTTCGCGTGAGTTCGCGGCTTCCCAGTACAACTTCGCGCCCCGCGAATAAGTGCTAAATTGCAGAAATACGATCTTAGCAAAACTGAAACTACTTACCAGGTTCAAAAGTTCAGGCTCATCATTAGTAGCCATTTCCTGTAGTGCTTCCTGAGGGGCCCCTCCAGAGTTCAGTTGCCTACTTGCAACTATTATGTGACCCTGCTCTGAACCTCAGAATAGTTACACATATGCCACAAAGGTCCTGAATTACAGCTAAGGGAGACAAGCAGGAGCCAGGCTGGAAGTTCAAATCCATTAATCAGCCCCTAATTCATTATTGTCAGTTGGGGCAGGGCAGGTGTTGTAACTAATTTTGCAACAATGAAAGCACTTAGCAAGTGCAAAAGATCACTAATCAGGAAGCACTAAGGAAGCAGGTGCCAGCTAAAAAAATATTCTGTGACACATTAATCAGCCCCAAATTAATTCAGGTCACTTGAGGCAGGGAAGGTGTGCTTTGCTTTGCCACAATAATGTACACTGACTGGACAACCAGAGGGTGCTGTGATGAAACAGAGGGTGGCATGGGTGGGCCAGAGGGTGGCATGAGTAGTCAGAGAGTGGCAGTGGTGACAGAGAGTGGCAGTGATGAAGAAGAGTGTCCCAAACAGGCTGGACACGTAGAAACAACAAGTTCGCAAAACTTGCGACCCAACAGGTAAGTTCGCGTTTGCGAAATTGTACAAAACCCTCGCGAACTGGCAGAAACCCGCGCGAACACAAATAAAAATCTGCAAATTCGCGAGAATTCGCGGATTTTGCGAATTGCGAGTTCGCAAATCCGCAAAATTCGCGAACGCGAGATTCGCAAAATTCGCCCATGCTTACTATCAGTAGCATGGGCGGACATAACGATTGAACCGACAACACACCTGTTGCTGCAATACTTACACATTATGGGTGCAGGCTCACACAGAGTACACTGGTTAGTGGTGGCCCTGCTCACGCATATGCTGAAACACATGTAGAGTCTCCACGCACTTTGGGAAACAGATAGAGGACAACCATGGACCGGGAAGGAATGGGATATGATCCTCCCCAGCTCCACCTAAATACCGCAAAGCTCAACATTTTTAACTCATACAAACGTACATAACACAGAGGGCATACATCTCGCCCGATAACATAAATAAATATTTCAACATCACCACTTCTGCATGCCCACGATGTCAAAAAACTAGTGCGGACCTTCTGCATAGGCACTGGTCCTGGACCTCCCTCCACGTCTACTGGCATGCAGTCACAGCAGCACTCGCCAGCTGTACTGATGTACCATTGCCGCACATGTGGGAAATCTGTATTTTTTGGCGTATTTGCCAGATCCAAGAAAAGCAGAGTCACCTCTAGATTCAGAGACCTGGGATTGATAGTGGCGAAGTGACTCATTACAAAGAGATGGAAACACATTGCCCCCCAGCAATAGCGAGTTGGGAAAAATCTCTCACGGTATGGGCGCAAGCAGAAAGTACTGCACTGCATAGGGAGGAAACTGCAGGACTACGCAAGTACCCGATAGTGCAGCACTGGGATATCATGCTTGCAGCATTTACACAGGGGTGCAGCAAAGATAGTACTAATCTCCCACAAGAGACCGATACGAGCACCAGAACCCTAGCTACATAGATACACAACATCTCATATATCAATTGAGACCAATAACGATGCGCACACACAACCCGAATCCACCGATGTAGACACACTCAGGTAGTTGGCCAGGCGCCCAGTGAGCAAAGTCCTCAATTGCACGCACGAGCCGACGAGCTACCCCGACGAGCAATCAGGGTGCATACACACAGCACGAACAGACCCCGACCCAGCAGGGATACATTCTTGATGGCAGTTTTAGATAGTTATTAGTTCAATAGATTCCAAAAATACATATTTTATTGGCATAACCCGCAGACTCCTCGGCTGCACACAAAGGCGACCATTCATGAATCACCCCCCTGTGACATACAACTGCGTGTTACACGCGGCAACTAGGCACAACCAGGCTTGGTGCGATTGTATGCCACAAGGCAGCATTACATGTGGCACAGGAAGTGGCATGGAACAAGACAGACACAGTGTACAACTGTTCACTTTAATACAACGAATGTAGTAAAAGCATTAACTTGTCTCACAGATGTAATTGTATTGTGAACCCTAACCATATGTATCGGTTATCAAAGTATGTTCATATAAGAATATGCATAATTCTGAACAACCTCTGTAAGATTGAAAAATTAAAAAATGCAATAAAGATATATGTAAAAAAATGGGAGAAAAAAATTCATTTGGCAAATACAACCAAAACAACAATCATTCATCAAATCAGTGCATAAGAGTGGAAAGATGTGGAGACAGAATGCACATACAAAAATACATTTGCAAGAGAATATGCAAATTTTGAGACAGAATAATATTTACCTATCAGAAATATTGAAAACCACCCCTCTGGCAAAAGGACTGGGGGGTCCCCTGATTTAGAACCAGGAGGTAAAGACTATAGGACAGGATCAGGACAGGACAAATACTTACTAGGCTTCTCTACAAAACCCGATGCACCAGGGCACTTCCCTCTCTTACACTCTCCCTCCTCGATGTTCTTCCGGAATCTTCTAATCTAATCAGGCTGTCATTCGGAGCTGAATCTTACCAGTCTTGTCTCTTCTTCCTTCTCTCTCTCTCTCTCTCCCTCACTCCTCGGATCGATCTGGCTTGACCCTCGATTCTCTATTGTAATATTCTAAGTCACTCTAGTTATAGTCTTCATTTCAACATGTCCCACCCTCAATAGTTGCAAATCTCAATAAAATACGGAATATGATTAGACTGGGCTAGGGGAGTTCTCATCACACTATACTGACATATTAATTTTTATTAAGGTACTATTGTCTCACAAACCCTTCCCCTTTAGCTCACTCACAATATCCTTTCCCATACATATATTGTTGCCATTTTAATACCTCTTTTAATACAAGCTCCATAGACGAGAGATGCTCGTCTTCTCTTTCCCACATCTTCTGTCCTTGGTGCCTGGCAGCCGTTCAGTTTTCCCGGGTCACATTATGAATCCACTGAGCATGCGCGACTCATTGTCATCCAGCGCCATTTTCTCCTTTTGTCATAGGCGTAACAGGCACAAATACACACTATTAATAAAAGAATCATAACCAGATGTTATTTTCTTAAACGTATAATTCATCCTGTTCACCACCCACTTTTACTGTTATTATTATTTTTCTTGCCAAGAGCATTAGCAACAGCGGCTTTTAAGTTCAAGCAAGCAGATGCCGGTAATGCAGTGCCTCAAGACCACATGTTAGTCCTTCTTGTGCATATTATCAAATGTGCGTTGCCTCTGACACCATAGATCTCGCAAATTATTTGTTTTCAGTGTCCTATTTATTGACAGTGATTGCATTTATAATTTTTGCACTTTTCTTTACGAGTATTCAATGGTACACAATTGGGTGTAAACAAATCATTTGTAATCATCTCCTTTGATAAAGCACATTCAACATATATTAAGACAAATTACTTCCTAACATCAAAGTAAATCAACATAACGCTTCACATTACTACACAAATAAACAAAAAACAATAGTGAAACTGATTAGTTAAGCTCATATGTGAACATATTCCTTCGAACTTGCTATTTTTTCAGGTTTGCAAGGGAAGGGGGTCGTACTTGGAATCAGGGAAAGATTTTGTGAATAGCTTAGGGGTATAGCTATTTTTCCCTCAAAGAGTCATTAATTGTCCTGTACAAGGCCGGAGAAAACCCCTTATTTTTGGAAAAGTTTTTGCCGTAGTGTGAGGTTCGTCTCTCACTATATGTCCTGTTGCTTTACTGGATCATAAGGCATACAGTTCTCCTGGCCTGGGTAGTGAGCCTACACGTTTCGACCTTCTTAATATTGACAGGAAAGAGTTTTGGGAAAGGTCTTCATCAGGGCTCGCTGTTGGTGCTGTAGGACATCATGCTACACCCAATATTAACGAAGGCGGTTCTGCTTATCTTGTCTGCAGATTAATCACATAACTCGGCGTAGTGGCGTTTATCTGGTTTGTCTGGCACAGTTGAGGTCTCGTCGTCCAACAGTCCGAGGTGCACTGTGGGTTGGCCGGTGGCCGTTGGCTGCTTTTCCCTATCTCGTTCAACGCGACGTCTCCTCGCGGAACTGTCTTTCCACGAAGCCGGGCACCTCTGTGATGGCTGCTTTTCCTTTTCTCGTTCAACGCGGCGTCTCCTCGCGGAACTGTCTCTTCACGAAGCCGGGCACCGCTGTGGTGAGTCCTTCTTGTACATGCATGAGGTTTTTCCCTCTCAAAGCAGCTTAATCACGTTATCTCTACGTAATTCTGGTTCGCACATGCGCAAAGCGTTTTTTCAAAATAAAGCGGTTTTAGTCCTGTTGCATTTTATTCCACATTAATTAAGCATGTGTAAAGCTTTCTCCCCATGTGTCGGTGTTTGGTGTATATTAGTTTCATCTCATTTACATTTTTAACGGTTAGTAAAAGTTAATGAAGGATTGCTCCAAGGAAGTTTTGTTTTCTTGAATCCTTGCTCCATCAGTACTATGTGAGGAGGACAAGCGGAGGAGCGGGAAAGATGGACAGATAAGGACTGGATAGAGTTGAAAAAGGTATTTGAATTTGGTATGGCATGGAGGGACATGAGTGAGGTTGTCAATAGGGAATTGCACATAGAGAGCTAGATTGAGAAGAGCTATAAAAACCTTTAGAAGGAAGGAGTACATAAAGGGAAAGAGCAGATAGATGATGCTTGGGGGTAGTGTGGACAGTTGCAGCTGGCAGGGAATTAGAGTGGGGGGAGGAGGGGTGTGGGGGGAGGGGTTCAAAACCAAAACAAAAAAACGCTTACCTCCTTGCCACGTTTCTCTCCTCAGTCGTCCCTCCTCGTCTCTCCAGCCGGAACCAGGAAGCAGACAGACTCCCTCCCCTAATCCAATCACAATGCTGAAATGCAGCATTGTGATTGCTCTGAGCACCGTGACTCTGTGCTCAGATGGGGAACAGGAGGCTGGGCATGTTCCCCACCAGGCTGTGTAATGCAGCCTGGTGGGGAACATGCAACGTGAGCAAGACTGTTTGGCTGACCTAAGAGGGCCAGCCTAGAAGTTATGCACACTTTGGAGTGCAGCAACCACTTCTCCTACCGAATGTCATGGGAGACCAGCCCCACCCCACCCAACCTTGCTGACGCTAGAAATAAAATGATAATAACAGAAGTAACTGCTGTTGTTATCATTTTATTTTTTATTTTACACTGCTCCAAGAGGAGTGGGGCCGCCACTGAGTGTGGAGATAGCCAGACCTTAGCTGCACTTTCCCTCTCCCCTCACCACTCTCCTTACGCCCCTATTCCACATAGAGTCTGTTGCGTACATTTGTCACCTGGTCACAGCAGGTGGCAAATGTATGCATTAAGCTCCACTGAACTGGATTTCCATGTGGGTTTACACCTGGTAAATCCAGGTTTCATGAGAATATTCTTCATTATGTAGGGTTTAACTTGTAGTTACAATGTACTGCTGCAGTGTTATCACACACTAATGTAAATTTGGCATGTAGAGTTTACACTCAGCCAGTAAAGTGCCACTTGTAATTAGTGACAGATGGTGGAGAGGAGAGAGTGACAAGTATTGCTACATAGGAAACTGAAGTGTTAAGGCTAAGAAGAGGCAATAGCAGTTTAGAAAAGAGAAAAGGATGGTGGAGGATGTGAGTGTACAGTAAGAGGTAGAAGTGCGGTAGTCAAAAATGGGTAAAATGGGAAGACTAAGAGAAGAACATGAATGTGTATTATGAAGGCAGTAATGGCTATATTTTGCTGATACAGGAAGTGTAGAAGAAAAATGGGTAAGTCTCCTGGATTTTTACTACAGAGTATAGTTTGACCAAAGTATAAAAGACACATTATTTAAAGTAATAAATATTGAGATTTTAAATATTGAGCTTACTTAGATTTGTTTTTGCAAAAATAATAGTGGATACAACAATGTTTACTAAAATAATGTGGTATTTAAAATTGTTTTAATTTAAAGAATGTAATCATGTATTTATTTTTGTCCTAATTTATTATCGAAAAACATTTGAGTTATTGTTTTTAGTATTATAAATATATGTGTATGGGGTATGTTTCAGGTAGTGGGGTTGATTGGGAAATTGGATGAGTGGTGTTTTAAAAAAAATACATATTAAGGGCCTTATTACTAGTTTGGTGGCCTGACCGCCCGAGAGTCGTGTCCTCCAGTAGCTCACAATGTTGGTGGTCTAAAGACACGTATTTGTGAGTTGGCGATGGTGCCGGTTGTGTGGATGCGGAGCTCTTGTGGCGGTGGTGAGTATTTCTCCAAATATATCGATGCATGTGTGTTCATTTCGCCTGCATATGTGTTAGATGCACACATATGCATTATACATGTGGTAAAATGCCATCTACCCATTGTCAGAGTTCAGCACATTTGTGGGCAGTCCTGGCAATGGGTATATGGTACAAAAAAGACTCACCTGTAGGTCATTTCAAACAGGGTTGTAATCCTCTGGGAAAAGTTCCTGCTGAGAAGGGAGGACCGAAGAAAGGGATCCACGTCAGACTGCTGGAAGAACAGTAAGGGGTGAGTGTGCACCCCAAATCCTTCCTGTCTGCCACCTTGAAGCTGGCGGTTGGACTGCCACAGTCAGCTCGTGGAAATGGAAACTCGTAATACAGACGGCGTTGCAGCTCCCCTGAGCTGCCCTCTGCAGGCTGCCTTTCCCCAACTGCAAACCCGGCGATCTGCTGGCGGTCTCGGTGGTTCAGCTGCGGTCCCTGCAAAGGCAATCCACGCAACTTAAAATATTGCAGTCAGACCGCCAAGCTCTCCACTGTGGGGCCACTGGCAAGGCAATCTATGGACCGTCAAACTCGTTATAAGGCCCTAATTGATAAATTTATTATCTAATGATAATTGTTTTAATTTCTATTATTTTTTGTATCTAATTTGTATCTCACTATCTTTTATGAAGTTCTGTGATTTTTTTGTAGGTCATTGGGTTTATTTTAGAATTGGGTGGTACTATTTTTTTCTCAAAAGATAGCTTGATATTTTATGGGGTATTATTTTTAAATATACTATTGAATAAAATATCTTTTTTTCGTCAAGGTATTTGACCATCACCACTGTATACTTGTACATGAGTGATAGTTTCCATACGAAGAGCGTTTTTGGTTTTGCTGATAACTTTGGCAGCGTTTGACATACCTTCATGAAACTTTCAAAAACTTTCAAAAAAAGTTCATCCATCTCAGCTCCTTCCTATAATGTTTTAGGTTGATCCATCAGGTAGGGATTTAGAGAAGGGGGGTCACAAAACACTTTCTTTCCCATTTTTTCAATAGAAAAATTAGACAATGAGAAAGAAAAAACAGCTGAACAGAATCACGCCAAATGTTGCAGTATAGTAGATAATAATCCGAGAGTCTGTTTTTTTAATTTGGTGTAATTCTGTTCAGCTGTTTTAGAACAATTATTGTTTGAAATGTATAGATATCTGGTGCCGCTGGAGTCCCAAGGAAAAATATGTCAAAACATGTAATCTGATTGGTCATCCCATTACATACTCTCGGGACTGTGCAATGAGACTGTAGCCTGCAACTTTGAGAAAAATGTTGCAGATGACATTTTAGGACTCTGATACCCCAGCCCCTGACTTCTCCCAAAAAAACATGACCCTAGTTGTTGTGGCCAAGGATTCCCCTAAAAAAAACCTAGGGGTTTGCTGCAGTCCCACCAGACTTCCACACGAGAAAGTGTGGACCCTGTGTGGTTCAGTAGTAATCCTGCTGGACTGTCGCAGAAATCCAGTGTGACCAATAACATTTGTACAAAAAAATAAGGGTTTGTGTGTGACTATGGATAGGTGGCACCAACCTCCTTCTGCGCATGGCCACAGTACCTGCACAGCAATAGGTTGGCTGCAAACTTATCATGATAAGATATTACTTTATGTTAATGAAATAGAAATTCACTGACTGAAAGCGAGACAGGTAGCAGAATTTTTGCTTACTTTAAAAATTCCTTAGAAATTCTCAGAAAAAGCTCTCCTCTACAAGAAGCCATAAAACCAGGAAATTCATCAGTTATTCTTAAAGGCATAAGTTTAACTAAAAGTAGTGTTTGAATATTACTTTTACATTTTATTTCTCAATTTATTTAAGGTTTTTTTATGTAGTGTATGATATTAAAAAAATAAACGCATTGGATATTTATCACATTTTTGATGCTTTCAAATAAGTATTACTTTAATTTGGAAAAGTGTGTTTGGCGCGAGCAAAATCATTTTTGACTTTCTTAATTGTAAATACTTTCTTCAATGTTTATTGTACTGGAGTTAGAATAGCAATATTGTCTTTCCATGATAAATGTGCTTTTGCAAGGCTTGTTGGACTGGAGTTAGAATAGTTAATCAACCTCCCTCCTCGCAATTAAATGAATTTTTATCAAATGTTTGTACGGCTGGAATCGCAAACCGATCCAATTATATGAACTTGCTGGGACCTGGGACTGGAGCTAGAACAGTAAATCTGATTTCCAAAATATATGCGCTACACACATTGGGGCAGATTTATGAGGCCCTTGCGCCACGTTTACGCCGCTGTTGCGTCACGCAAGGCGGCGTAAACGTGGCCATCCCTATGAACGATTTACAATGTGACGCATCTAGGCAGATGCGTCACGTTGTAAAGCCCTGCGCCGCTTATGGGCGTTCCGGCGCAGGGTGGGCGTTCCGGGGAAGGTGCGCCTCGCAAAAGTGGCTGAGTGAAATCTATGAGATTTCACTCTGTCACTTTTAAGCCAATGTTGCGTCAAAAGCCTGCGCCTGCTTGAAGCAGGCGTAGGTCTTGACGCAGCATTGTTAAAATGGGGCACCCTCGAGCCTTGCTGGAGCTGCGTCGCGCTTGCGACGCAACTCCAGCAATGCGACACATTTCCGGCACAGATGCGTCACGCATCTGTGCCGTTTTTGCACCATGGTGCGCCGCATTATAAATGCGGCGCACCATGGCTGGCGGAGCTGTGGCGCACTGTGGCGCATGTTAACTGGCGCATCCCTGGGGATACGCCAGTTAACATAAATCTGCCCCAGTGTTTTTTGGACTGGGTGAAAAAAAATAATCTCATTCCACATTAAACTATATATAATTGTTATAATGTTTGTAGATTATAACCAAAAAGTGTATTTTGACATTTTATTTTTTAAATGTGTTTATGTAATTTATTAAACATCATCATCATCAAAATCTTTATTCGGTTTTACAGTGAGAAAACCATAAAAGTCACAGTAAATATACACATTCCTTAAAATACACAATCAGATGAATGAAGTTCATATCTTTAAAACATAAAACATTAATAAAAATTATTACAGATACAATAAATACATTTCATAAATTCATATTAAAAGTCCCCCCGAAAAACATACCTAGAAATATGTGTACCTCTTCACCCTTAAAAGACTATTATTCTAAGCATGCCCTGGTTCCCATCAGTGATTTCAAATATCCAACAATAAAAATTATACAGTCAGGTTTCAACAACTGCAAATACAAAAGTGCTGAGCAAACCTGAATAAAATTCATCCTCATTAAAAGGGGGAGTAAAACATTTCTCCGAGGTACATCATAAAACTTACAGAGGAACATAAAGTAAAGCAAATCCTGTGGAGACAAATTGTCGCAGTCACTGCGTGCTAACATCTGACCTCTGCTACACCCTTTTGGCACCGCAATTAAAAGATGAAAGAAATCAAAACTGAACCTTGTCAGCGGAAACCGTTCATAGGTAGTCAACGTTCCCAGGAGATATGGCTCTGTTAGTGGGTGGATTTTTAGGGTCAGAAATTTACGAATGTATTAAACAATTTTAAAAAGGTTTTACATTTTACTTAAACGTTTTTACAATGTATGACTTTAGAGGAAGTGTTTTAAAATATATGTGTTTAATTTAACAAATTAGATTTATTAACTAATAAATGTTTCTTTTTAATTAAATAATTTTTCATGTATCTTTTTTTAATATGTTTTAATTCTGTATATTAGTTTTGAAAGTATTTTATATTATTTCTAAAGTAAAATTCAAAATGTTAAGATAAATATAAATATACATGTTTTAGAATATTTAGATTATTTATATTTATAACAGAGTTGAAACATATTTTAAATTGAATTGTTTTTAAAAAAAGTAACAAAGTAAAGGTTTTATGGTTTTCTCTTCCATTATTTAAATATATATCTATATATATAAAAACGAAAGTATGTCTGTCTGTCTGTTTGTCCTTTATGCATTACTACACCATTCATCCGATCGCAATGAAACTTTGGGAAGTTGTTGAGTACACTCCCGCAAAGGTTTCTGTCAAAATTTATTTTAAAAAATCGGCCCCCCAGAGCCCTCATAATCTTTCTAATACTGAAATAGACAGCAAATTTGCGAGCATTGTCCACAGTTATGACCCCCAAACGGAAATCGATTGGTCAATCTACATCAGAAGCATGAAAGAAAAAGGCATTACCAGCTTCAGAAACAGAGGAGCAACGGGAAAGAAAGATTAGAAGCTGTTCGAATACAAACTGCTCAAGCTCGTAATTCTCAAACGAACGAGCAACGAGAATCCAGATTGGAAGCCGATCGAGTACGCACTGCTCAAGCCCGTTCTTCTCAAACGAACAAGCAACCAGAATCAAGAGTGGTAGCCAATCGGGGACGCACTGCTCAAGCCACACTTAGAAATGTTTTCAAAAATAAAATGAATAAGTTTCAATAACAATGACACAATGTAAATTTAATGTTATCATAACGAATTTCCTTGAATTTCCTTTCTTCTGAGATTGCAGAAACGCGCGACGGGTAATCTAGTATCTTATAAATTATTTTAACAATACTTTGCAGCACTACATTTTTTTTAGATATTATTGTTAATTGTAATGCTATTTTAGACCCACTGCATTATTATAATAGATATTTCAGAAGGATATATTGTACTTTCTTTGTTATTTAGAGTTAATATTTTAATTGCAGATATTTTGGTCATTTTATTTTAAGCATAAATGTGATAATTTTGGAAATCAATAATATGACCAATATTTTGGGACATATATATTTTGGCAATAGATATTTAGGACTACATCCTGGTATGGTATGAGGAAAATAACTATCACAAAAATTGCAGCAAAGGTAATATGGAGGTGTGATTGTTTATATCATTTAAGATTATTCTTCCTGGTTAGAGATGCAATTGGCTCCACAATGATAGTGAGAAGGCTCAAATACCAATTTGCAAATTCACATAGATGGGCTTGAGTACCTGACAGACCTGCGTCTTCTCCTACCCTGCCCAGGGCATAATGACATGGAAGTGTGGAAGTGTCAGGCAGAAGAGATCAAGTTGATTGCTGAGACCACTAGTAAGAAATTAGTTAAAACTTTGGGGTGGAATGGTATCAACACGAGTAATAAAGTCACTATCTTGTTCGGCCCAGTCAAAGATTTCAGGAATTTAAACCTGAGCTCAGCCACTGGCAACTATGGCATAGTGCACACAGGCTTAATTAACTTATTGGAAATTTGTAAAGCATTGAGAAGTATCAAATAGTTAAAAAATCAAAAACACAACACAATACAAATTTCACTCCATTGTATAAAAATAGAAAAAACGTTAATAAGCATCTGGCACCAAGATGACAAAATTCCAATAAGAGGATGTGAGGGTATGGTTTTTTAAAGGTTTAATTGAAACCAGCATCAATAAAAATGCAAAGCGCCAATGGTTGTCAATGGACGCCGTATACAGGACATAGGCAAGATTTGAGGCTGACTGCAATGCGGCACGGTCGGATACATGAAGTAGATTGGCCCAGCAAGGGGCTGGAAGTAGGGAAGTTTAGAAAAAACTTTTTAAGTCACAATCTGAAAAGGGACTTTGGAGTTTTGCTGAAGGAAAACTCTTTTATTTGCGGGACAAACCTGAAATTCAGTTCTATGCTGTGGAACTACTAGTCAGATCATTTTTTGCGGTCAATCCCATGAAGCTGTGGAGCAAAGGTTTTGCAAAAGTTCCCAAACTTCTTTTGGTACCCAAATAGCCATAGGGCAATGGCAAACTCTAGTCCAGGAACAGTTGCCACTGGTAAGCTGGGATTCTTCATAGAAATGTCCTTTTCAGCTTATCCTGGGCTCACGATCTTTCAGTCCTTGGATTTCAATTGGAAGGGGTCCATCCTCCTCTAGCCCCTTTCACAGGACACAGAATCTAAATACAGCAGGGTCAGTCTACATGGTATCATTTCACAAGTCCAGCAGTGTTCTGATTAGGAATGCTGGGTGAGGGTCCAGCTTTATAGGGTTTACCAGCCTGTAGGTGGATGACACCCTAAGTCAGTACTAGTTTCTCTTTGACCAATGTATTAGGCCCTTCCCTGGCTAATATACTTTTGCTGCAATGTCTGTGTGCTTTACTGGAAACAGGGGCAAGTAGGCAATTTCAAGATGGAGAACATCTTCAGCCATGCTACACCTGGGCTCTGAGTGCTGGGGGACTATGTGTTGGAAGTGCACTACTATAATCCCAGTGTTCTCCCACTTCTAACACTAAAACTCATTTGAAGCAAGCACTGACCCAACAACAAAGCCAGAGACAGACATGTGGTAGCAGAATCCTTCGGTAGCCAAACGGGTGAAACACAAGAATTGTCCTTGCATAATGTTTGCTCCTTTTGAAGGTTGAAAAACGTTTACATCTGCTTCATTTAGACCTGTCACGCAGGATTTGACACTGAGGTATCAACAGGAGGGACACTGCCCCCACTTAGCATTTTCTGTTGAGCTCAGAGGAGTCGTCCCTACCCAGTCAGGTTAGTCTTTTTTGTGCTCCTGGGATGAATTTCACACCTCATTCACAGTTCCATCCCGGCTGAGCACTGCCTGGGAGAAGCAGGAGAGCTAATGCAAATTACCCTCTTGAGAGCAGAGGCAGATAAAGGTTAACTTTCTAAAAGTTACTTTTCTTTAATATGTATTACAAATCTGAGTTTCCCAATGAATTGCATTGTTATTAACTTTCAAAAATAGTGGTTACATATTTTTTCTAGCTCGCCCCTTTACTGTGATAGCAGTGTTAGCATTTTTGTTTAGAATTTGTACAGCCTGGTGGGCAGAAAATACGGATTTTTTTAAAGACATGTAGGCTAAGATTATGCGAATTTCCTTTTTTGCCCACTGACACAGTAACAACAATTGAAGAATACAGTACTTCAAGAATATTATAGTAAGGTATAAAGCCCATCAACGCGCAGTCCTCTTCCTTCTTCCAGCACTTCAAACAAGATAACTCCAAGAGAGAACTTAAACTTCAACAGCAAATCCTCCACAAAATAAATCCCCAGCCAGAGCATCTTGTTAATCTGAAGGACAACAAAAGATTGAGACAATATTCCTTTACTCCACTGTGGAGAGTATAAATGCAGAGGGATAATGTTAGCCTCTTTGTCATTAATAAAATCCAGATTTTCTGCCCACCAGGCTGTGAAAAATCTACATTTTATGTTAGGACACGGAAGATATCATTATACGTGTTTAAAGTGTTGTTTAAAGGGTTGTTAACACATTATCAATCACATTTGCAACAGGTTTAAGGTAGCAACTTTGGAACATATTCTCACTGGACCAGTCTGCAGCTCTAAGGATATCCTTCAAACCACCCCCCAAGATAAAAGCTTTTGAAGCTGATGCACCCCTAAGGGAGTAAGTCACAAAATGAGAGGTATTCACTACAACCTCACTCCTAGCCTAGTTCACCCATCTCGCTAAGGTGGCAGTAAGCAGACCTATGAGGCCACCTATGCGAAATAAAAAACTGCGCCACATTCTGTCTCAAACTTTCAATTCTCCTCTCTATCCTTCACCAAGTAAGGATAGAAAACAGAGGTTAACAAAGTCTTTGTTCTTCTCCAAACATAAAAACGGACTCCCTCAGGTTGATAGGGCTTGCAAGTGATATATAAAGCACTCACGTCCAAAGTCCATCTAAATGACACCAGGCAGAGTAAAACTGTAAGGGGCAGATTTACAATAACTGGCGCATCCCCAGGGATGCGCCAGTTATTGTGCGCCACAGCTCCACCACCCATGGTGCGCTGCATTTACAATGCGGCGCACCATGGGGCAAAAACGGCACAGATGCGTGACGCATCTGTGCCGTAAAGGCGGCGCATTGCTGGAGTTGCGTCGCAAGCGCAACGCAGCTCCAGCAATGCTCTGGGGGGCCCTATCTGTCCAATGCTGCATCAAGCCTTACGCTTGCTTCAAGCAGGCACAGGGTTTTGATGCAGCATTGGCCTAAAAGTGCCTGCATGAAATCTTGTAGATTTCACGCAGGCACTTTTGCGAGGCGCACCTGCCCCGGAACGCCCACCCTGTGCCGGAACGCCCACATGTGGCGCAGGGCTTTACAATGTGACGCATCTGCCTAGATGTATCACGTTGTAAATGGGTTGCAGGGATGCGCCACGTTTACGTCGCCGTTGCGTGACGCAACGGCGGCTTAAACGTGGCGCAAGTCGGACATAAATCTGCCCCTAAATTTGTAAGAGATCCCTTTAACGACAGGCTAGAGTTTTACCCCCAACCAGGAATGTACTTGTAGGACATCCCTAATGTCCCATAAGGAGGTGTGTTTTGCAGTAGGCAGGTTTAGTACCCACATAATCCCATGGTTTCCTTCATCAGTAAATTCTGGCTAACAAAATCCCCATCCACTAAAAAGTGACCCACTTCTATACCTGATCTGTAAACATTAGCTGTCCTGAAAGACAAACCTGAGGCGAACAATTCTGACAGGTAGTTAATCACATGCACTAGATGTCAAGCTATCCACGTCGTCCCTTACCTTGCCTGGATAGATGCCCTCTAGGATGACGCAGATGATTCCGCAGAGACGCAAGGGACCAACTTCCCTGATCACTAACTAAAACTTACTGGTTCTAAAAGTTACAGCAAGAATTTAACTAGAAATTAGGGAGGAGGGCCGGTACTGGACGTTGAAATTTTGAATTTTGGGTCTTGCTGTCGACCTGCGAAGCAACAAGCACAAAAGACTTTACTATTCAGATCCTAAAGATTTCTCCTAGCTACTCTGAGTCTTTGTAACTATTCTAATCTAGGCACCTAAATTCAGTCTGGGTGTTTTGATGTTCCCCTACCTGCGATCAGTAAGATGTTGACCTTCGTCCAGTATTTCTTTATAGGTAGTGATGATGAAGTCGTCAGACGTCCTCTAGGATAAGTGGTCAGCTTGTATGATCAAGTTATATTATGCTGAAAATTAAAAGGTTGGATTACTTTACATTCATTAAAAGACCTTTCGCAAAACCTTCCTAACAATTCTACCACTTACTTGCAATTAACTTCTTGCTTCATAGACTTGGGGTCCTTGTATGTTTCCTCTAGATTCAGGAAAGATAAGCTGAGACCAAAAGGCACACTAAATCCTATTACCTAACATCAAGTGCAAAACTAAATTCACAATCTAAATATAGCACAGAATATTACACTCATGAAATCAGAAACAAAAGTTCTTCACTCGAAAACTGAGATACTAAAATCAGAAATGTCCAAAATCTCTTCCTTGCATTTTCTTCTGCGAGTTAGAGTTCCAAAAATTATTGTTGACCTTTCTTGCGAAGGGCGCCTTTTAACAAAAATGAAAGTACTTAGCTTTCTATCACTTTGTCTTTCAGGGTCTTCATTACGGTTGCTGAAGAAGAAGCGCCATGAAGTGGAGCAGAGAGGAAGTCCTGCCGGTATAGAAAAGCCTTCAGGTAGGTCCCAACTCCTGACGCGACCTTCTCCGATGGAAGTCTGAAGGCAAAGCGCTTTCCAGAAGACTGGGTGCGGTTTAAGTACTGGACCGCACCCAGCCCCACCCGGTTACGCACTCATAACGTGCGCGAAGACGAGGTCTCCAGATCCCTTCCTGACGCGCACCAAAAAGGCGGGTGCGAGGGATGCGGGGAGAGAGCAACAAAACCTTCTCAGAGCTAAGGCTAAGTTCCAAGTCCTGAAATAAAACAAATTAGACCACAGAAACTTGCGCAAGGCACAGTGAAAGCATGATTGTTGTGATTACAAAAAGTTATAAGGCATGGAATAACATACACCCAAACACACTGATTCTGAAGCGTGCGGGGCGCACAGGACAGGGGCGGGTTTCAAAAAGGGAAATGCTACATGTGCCTAAAAGGCATGTGTACTGTGTACTCCTAAGGGGCATGTGTACCTTTAGGGAAGGGCATAGTGGAATCATGACAGTACTCCCTCCTCAAGATCCCCCCAAGAACAGTGGAGATGGGTTTCGGCTTATCTGGGTATCTTAAATGAAAGATTCGAACCAATCTAGGAGCATTCTTAAGATGTTCTAGGGGTTCCCATGATCTTTCCTCTGGACCATAACCCTTCCAGTCTATGAGGTAATACAGCCTTCCCCTAACTCTTTTGGAATCCAAAATTGACCTCACTTCAAACTCTGAATTGCCTTCAACAATGATAGGAGGCGGAGATTTAGAAATACGAGTTTGGGGATGGAAAGGCTTAATTAGAGAGACATGGAAAACTGGATGTATCAAATACTTGCGAGGGAGAGTCAATTTCACACAAACCGGGTTTAGTACTTTTTCAATGGAAAAGGGGCCAATAAACTTTGGATTAAATTTTCTGTTCCCTTTTCATTTCAAATTTTTTGTACTCAACCATACTTTATCCCCTACTCCATATTGAGGTTGTTCAATTCGATGTTTATCCTTGGCTTCTTTTTGGGATTCTTTTGCTTTGGCCAAGTTGAATTTAGCATCCTCCTGAATGGTGAATACCTTGGATACATAGTCATAAACTGCAGGTACGAAATCATTGATGTTGTTGTTAAAATTTTCGGAATGCTTTTTGGATGAAAACCAAAATTACAAAAGAATGGGGACATTTTTATGGAAGAATGCTCGGAGTTGTTGTAGGCGAACTCCAAAGACTTAAAAGATCGGACCATTCTTCGGAAACATTAGGTAACATACAACGAAGATATTGTTCTATAGTTTGATTAGTTCTTTCAGTTAAACCATCAGTTTGGGGATGGTAACTAGAGGATAAACGAACCTCCATATGTAACAAAGAACTCAGCTTTTGCCAAACCTTAGAAACAAACTGGGACCCCCTATCCGAAATTACAACCGAAGGAATTCCGTGTAGTCTTATCACATGGATCATGAGTAAGTGGGCAAGCTCCAACGCAGTAGGAAGCTTTTTTAAAGGAATAAAATGGGCCATTCGGGTGAACTGATCTACAACTGTCAAAATTGAATTGAATCCCTTCTTGGTTTCAGGTAGTTCGACTATAAAATCCAATGATATAGTATGCCAGGGTTAAGGAGGAATTGGTAAAGGCATTAACAACCCACTAGGAGCCTGATGAGAAGATTTGTGTTGAATACAAATGCTACAAGTTTCTACAAATTGCTGAATGTCTTTAGACATAGAAGGCCACCAAAACTTCCTCTTAATGAGTTCCATAGTTTTCAAAATACTTGGGTGGGCTAACAAAACAGTATCATGATGAAGATGAATAACGGATTTTCGAATCTTTTCATTTGGAACAAAAATCAATTCATGGACCATCATCAAATTGTCTTTCTCATATAGAAAAGGATGATCTCTTTTCCAAAGCTCAAATTCCTTTTCTTTCAGAGCTTCTTTGATGTCATTAATGATGTCACTAACAGTTAAACTTCCCTGAAAACAAGAAGTTGGGATTACAGGATGAACAACTTCAGGTTGACCTGGACCCTTCTCTCCAAGTCTAGATAAAGCATCCGCTTTTAAGTTCTCTTTTCCCGGACGATATGTGATTACAAAATTGTAGTCATTGAAAAACATAGACCAACGTAGTTGTCTAGCAGATAGAGCCTTTACTGATCTCAAAGCTTGGAGATTTCTGTGGTCTGTATAAATCGTTACAGGATGACGAGCTCCTAATAGGTAGTGACGCCATTCTTCAAACACTGCTTTTATTGCTAACAACTCCTTATCAGCAATTGCATAATTTTGTTCAGCTTCTGATAATTTTCTTGAGAAGTAAGCTATAGGGTGCATTTGGCCGGTATCAGAATTTCGTTGTGAAAGAATGCCGCCCAATGCAAATTGAGAGGCATCTGCTTCCACAATAAAGGGTTGATTGGGGTCTGGATGACATAAAATTGGAGCCATAGTAAACCTCTTCTTTAGATTCTGGAAGGCTTCATCAGCGGCTGGGGACCATAAAAATTTGACTCCTTTTCTCAATAACTTGGTAATGGGTGTTATAATCTGAGAAAAGTTCTGAATAAATCAGCGGTAAAAATTTGCAAACCCTAGAAAACTTTGGATTTGTTTCACAGAAGTGGGACTCGGCCAAGTTGTTACTGCTTCTACTTTTTTAGGGTCCATTTCTATTCCCTCTGGGCTAATAATATAGCCCAGAAAGTCCACTTTGGTAACGTGAAACAGACTCTTTTCCAATTTTACAAAGAGTGAGTTTAAAAGTAGTTTTTGAAGAATGGCGCGAACCTGTTGTACATGTTCTTCCTCAGAATCAGAATATATGAGAATATCGTCTATGTAGACTACACAACAGATGTCAATGAACTCATGTAAAACCTCATTTATAAAAAACTGGAAGGCGGCAGGAGCGTTACATAAACCAAATGGCATAACTTGGTATTCGAAGAGACAGAATTTTGTACGGAATGCTGTCTTCCATTCGTCTCCTTTCCTTACCCTAACTAAATGGTAAGCTCCTCGTAAGTCCAGTTTCGTATAAATCTTAGCCTTCTTTATTTGGTCTAAAAGTGTAGGGATCAAAGGTAAGGGGTACCTGTTCTTAATGGTCACGTTGTTTAAGGCTCTATAGTCAATACACATGCGCAGCTCCCCTCCCTTTTTTGGAATAAAAAAAAGAGC
Source organism: Lissotriton vulgaris (assembly GCF_964263255.1). Lineage (NCBI taxonomy): Eukaryota > Metazoa > Chordata > Amphibia > Caudata > Salamandridae > Lissotriton > Lissotriton vulgaris. The sequence continues at coordinate 970,497,486 of NC_141693.1, read as the reverse complement.
TGATGAAACTGGAGACTTAGAGTGTCTAATGAAGCCGTTAGCAAGATACTCATCTAGATATTCTCTCAGATGAGCATTTTCTGCCTCCGTAAGAGCATATATTCGACTGCAAGGCAAGGTAGCTCCAGGCATTAAATCAATCCTACAGTCAAAATCTCTATGTGGTGGAAGGGTGTTGGCCTTCTTTTTGTCAAATACGTCAGATAGGTCATTATATACCGATGGAACCCCTTCCAAGATTAGTATATTGGGTGATTCCATTCCAAAGTCAAAACCTTGAATCACATCCTTAGATCTCTTAGTAAGGAAGCAATGATCTGTGCAAGTAGGAGATTGAAAAGTAATTGACTTGGTTACCCAATCTATGGACGGGTTATGTTTTACCAACCAAGGTATTCCTAAAATCATTTTGAATTGAGGGGCATCAATAATGTCAAATTGTATTCTTTCTCTATGTATAGGAGAACAATCCATTTCCAGTATTTCGGTCTGTCTATTTACTGGACCCGAAGTCAATTCTTTGCCATCCACAGCTCTGACGGTTTCTGGATGGTCCTTTAACAAAGATTTAAAACCTAACTGAAGAAAGAAATGAGAGTCTATAAAATTGCCGGTAGCTCCAGAATCTATGATGGATTCAACCTGTCTAGAGTAAGATTCTGGAAGCAGACCTCGAAGTTCTATGAGAATTGAAAAGTGTCTACAACCGATGGGAGGAAGAGTTGAGGCCAAACTAGAGAACAAACTCGATAAACTGACCTCTCCCTTTACCGAATTTTCTAGTTTTCCGACTTTTCTTGTGTGATAGCTAAGTCAGATGATTTGATTTTAAACTTATTTGGTCGTGTGGGACATTCCTTCACAAAGTGTCCTGTCTTCCCACAATACAGACATTGATTTAAACGCTGTCTCTTTTCTTTCTCCTCCTTAGATAAGGGATCACGGATAGAACCTATCTGCATAGGTTCTACAGTATCAGACTTGGAACTAGTTTCTCGGTTAGGTGTAGGTGTAGATCTTTCCTTAAAGAAAACTAATTTATGTTCTGACTTCCCTCTTTCTCCCTTTCTTTCTGAAATACGGTGATTCAATTTAACCACTAAGTCAATGAAGGCACTTATATCTTCGGGATGGTCTAAAATCTGGGTGATCATGTCCTTTAATTCGTCCCTCAATCCTCTGTAGAAGATTGAGACTCTTTTGTCGTGAGGCCAATCTGCTTCTAATACCAAACGGTTAAAGGTAGATATATAATGTAATAAATCTGATGAGCCTTGCTTTAATCCTAAAAGCTCATTATCTGCTGACTGAACAAATAGATGTTTAGCAAACATCTTCTTTAAAGCCCTCTCAAAGTCCTTAAAGTTATACAAGATCCGATCATTATTTTCCACTAAGGGGACTGACCAAAGGGCTGCGTCTCCACCCATGTAAGATAACATGAATGCTACTCTGGAAGAATCATCAGGAAAAGCTGTAGTCTTTGCTATAAAGTGCAAATGACATTGTTGCAAGAACACAGAGAATTTATTACAATCCCCATAAAATCTCTCTGGAGGTGCTAAAGGGGTGGGTACCGGAGTCACAACTTGGATTTGCGTTTGAGAACCTGAATTGGAGGAACCCTGGAAAGTGGCTGGTTTCAAGACTGACTTCTGTTGCACAGAGTACTGGAGAGAGGATAAATCCCTTCGTTAAGCAGCGTTATCCTGTCTAAACGCGTCTAACACTGTGGCCAAACCCTGCAGGGTGATTTGATCCATTGCGTCTGGGCGAAATTATCAACGTGGGCTTTGCCTTCTGTCAAGCTATCCACGTCGTCCCTTACCTTGCCTGGATAGATGCCTTCTAGGATGACGCAGATGATTCCGCAGAGACGCAAGGGACCAACTTCCCTGATCACTAACTAAAACTTACTGGTTCTAAAAGTTACAGCAAGAATTTAACTAGAAATTAGGGAGGAGGGCCGGTACTGGACGTTGAAGTGTTGAATTTTGGGTCTTGCTGTCGACCTGCGAAGCAACAAGCACAAAAGACTTTACTATTCAGATCCTAAAGATTTCTCCTAGCTACTCTGAGTCTTTGTAACTATTCTAATCTAGGCACCTAAATTCAGTCTGGGTGTTTTGATGTTCCCCTACCTGCGATCAGTAAGATGTTGACCTTCGTCCAGTATTTCTTTATAGGTAGTGATGATGAAGTCGTCAGACGTCCTCTAGGATAAGTGGTCAGCTTGTATGATCAAGTTGTATTATGCTGAAAATTAAAAGGTTGGATTACTTTACATTCATTAAAAGACCTTTCGCAAAACCTTCCTAACAATTCTACCACTTACTTGCAATTAACTTCTTGCTTCATAGACTTGGGGTCCTTGTATGTTTCCTCTAGATTCAGGAAAGATAAGCTGAGACCAAAAGGCACACTAAATCCTATTACCTAACATCAAGTGCAAAACTAAATTCACAATCTAAATATAGCACAGAATATTACACTCATGAAATCAGAAACAAAAGTTCTTCACTCGAAAACTGAGATACTAAAATCAGAAATGTCCAAAATCTCTTCCTTGCATTTTCTTCTGCGAGTTAGAGTTCCAAAAATTATTGTTGACCTTTCTTGCGAAGGGCGCCTTTTAACAAAAATGAAAGTACTTAGCTTACTATCACTTTGTCTTTCAGGGTCTTCATTACGGTTGCTGAAGAAGAAGCGCCATGAAGTGGAGCAGAGAGGAAGTCCTGCCGGTATAGAAAAGCCTTCAGGTAGGTCCCAACTCCTGACGCGACCTTCCCCGATGGAAGTCTGAAGGCAAAGCGCCTTCCAGAAGACTGGGTGCGGTTTAAGTACTGGACCGCACCCAGCCCCACCCGGTTACGCACTCAGAACGTGCGCGAAGACGTGGTCTCCAGATCCCTTCCTGACGCGCACCAAAAAGGCGCGTGCGAGGGATGCGGGGAGAGAGCAACAAAACCTTCTCAGAGCTAAGGCTCGGTTTTCGACAGCGCTAAGTTCCAAGTCCTGAAATAAAACAAATTAGACCACAGAAACTTGCGCAAGGCAGAGTGAAAGCATGATTGTTGTGATTACAAAAAGTTATAAGGCATGGAATAACATACACCCAAACACACTGATTCTGAAGCATGCAGGGCGCACGGGACAGGGGCGGGTTTCAAAAAGGGAAATGCTACATGTGCCTAAAAGGCATGTGTACTGTGTACTCCTAAGGGGCATGTGTACCTTTAGGGAAGGGCATAGTGGAATCATGACACTAGATCAGTTGAAACTGGATTGTAACATCGTCAAACACACCAACAAACACATTTCTCCCAAGCCAGTGGATATGCTTTGCTTGTCCCGGATGCCTATGCCACAGATATGAGTCAGAAGGTGTCTGACTAAAGCCCTTGGATTTGCCACTGTCTCCTACAATCTTCCAGGCCATCAGAACTAACAGACCCTGTTCTACCAGAGGGTGTAACTCTCCTCCTGGGTCTAGGATTACTTCCCTGAAGGCTGGTACTAGGATATGGAAGTCTACAGTCCTTTCCAGCCTAATTGGAAACAAGGTTTGTGACCTCTAAAGGGGTGTTACCACAACTGTGGTTACCCTGCATATGCATACATGCAAGAAAAGTCTTGGCAGCACGGCATATGGAGGGAAAGCATAGGGCATCAAACCTTTCCAGTCCTGAATCTACCCCCAAGCCTGAGGGTTCAGCCTTCAGCTGAAGAATCTCGTCAGCTGCGTGTTCACACATTCTTGTCCAATTACTGTAATCCTTGAAATTCCAAGAAAACCAGTCCGCCATACCATTGCTTAATCCAATTGCTTGTCTCACCAGTCTTGAGAACAACATTTAACGAGGTATCTTCACATGAACTGGGGGGTCTACAAACTCGAGTTTGCGTCTTTTTAGAAATGGGGGCCTCTAGTTGGCAATGATTTACAAGCGCCCGAGTGGGGACCCTTATTCCAGTCAGGGTAAGGGGACTACACACCCAAGATAACCCCTGTTCACCCCTTTGTAGCTTCGCAAGAGCAGTCAGGCTTATCTGTGATGCAATGTTTAAAGCATTGCTACATAAACAAACAGTGACAATACAACAAAAGAACAGCACACCACTTTAGAAAAATAACCAATATTTTTCTGAGTAAAACAAAACCAAAATGACAAAAATCCAACATACACAAGCAAATATATCACTTTCAAAAGGGTTCAAAACAGTTCAGTCCATAGAAGACCATGGATGCATCACTTTTATCACAAAGTACCTGGGATGCGTCAAAATCAAAGATGAAAACAGGTGCAGGGGAGGTGAGGCACCTGAAAAGCAAATTAATGCCTTGGCTCCTTAATCTCAGGGGAGGTGATGCGTCTTTTCCTTACTGCCTGGGGAGGTGATGTGTAAGTTTCCTACTGTGAGGGGGTGATACATCGATTTCCAGACATGCAGCCTTGGTTCCTTACTGCTGGGCAACATCGATGAACAACTTGGCGCACAGGTGTAATGCGTCGAAAAATCCAGACGTGCTTGTTTGATGCAGTGGCGGCAAAACAGGTACTGCATTGATTTTCCAGCCACAAAGAAGGTGATGTGTGGATTTCTTCACCCGCACAGCAAGGCCTGCGTGGAAGCCAGAGCGGGTACCTCGGACGTCGGAGACACAGTGCTCAGGACTGGGGCTGCGGTGATCTTTTAGCCGGAACAACAGGTGCTGCATTGATTGTTCAGCTACACGGCGGGGATGTGTTCGTTTTTCAAGCGCACGTTGTTGCTGCGGTGGGCAAAACAGGCACTGATGGTCAGTGCAAGGATTTTCTTTAGCCCTTTGCAGCCAAACCACCTCCACGGGCCCAGAACTGGATTTGGCACCACTTGGCAGGTCAGAACTTCCGACAGAAGAGTTCAGGGGATGCAGGTAAAGTTCTTGATGGTCCTGAGACTTCTTAACGAGAGGCAAGCACACACAAGCCTTGGAGAACCTTGGCAATCAGGATACACATAGCAAATTCCAGCCCTTTCGCTTCCCAAGAAAGAAGCAGCAAGCAGTAAGCCAGCACAACTCCTCCCACTACTCTAGCTCAGGAAGATGCGTCAGCCTGGTGATGGGCCATCAGGATATGCAGAAAGAAAAATTGATGGACAGAATGTAGAACAATGTCAAACATTCACCCCAGTACAGAGACCTGGTCCTAATTCCATCACTTTTTTTCCCACCCGGCTATCATTTTTGTGTCTTTTGCTTACTCGCCCTAAGTGCCCAGGGAATGCCCAGATGTGGGTCCTGTGGTACAAAAGGGGGTGGTGATGGACGGAGCATCTGAATCAATAAAACACTCACACCCAGTCAAAAGATCTGAGTTTAATCCATCACCGTTCTTTAGCCCACCCTGCCACCCCAGTTCAGACATGGCTATATGCAAATCAGTCTGACCCTGTGCCTCATGGGAACAGTCCAGCCCGAACTGCCAAGCCATGTCTTCCCTGGACCGGAAACAATCTTCCGAGGACCGGTTTCTGGCATTCCAGCCGTCTTCAGCCCGGCTTGCTTGAATCCAGTGGCAAAGTGAGCAAGGGACTCACGTCTGAGCATACCCTGCCACACTCATGGCGGCCAAAACCGGTACAAAAGGGGGTGGTGATGGACGGAGCATCTGAATCAATCAAACACTCACACCCAGTCAAAAGATCTGGGTTTAATCCATCACCGTTCTTTAGCCCACTCTGCCACCCCAGTTCAGACATGGCTATATGCAAATCAGTCTGACCCTGTGCCTCATGGAAACAGTCCAGCCCGAACTGCCAAGCCATGTCTTCCCTGGACCGGAAACAAGCTTCCGAGGACCGGTTTCTGGCATTCCAGCCGTCTTCAGCCCGGCTTGCTTGAATCCAGTGGCAAAGTGAGCAAAGGACTCACGTCTGAGCATACCCTGCCACACTCATGGTGGCCAAAAGCGGTACAAAAGGGGGTGGTGATGGACGGAGCATCTGAATCAATCAAACACTCACACCCAGTCAAAAGATCTGGGTTTAATCCATCACCATTCTTTAGCCCACTCTGCCACCCCAGTTCAGACATGGCTATATGCAAATCAGTCTGATCCTGTGCCTCATGGGAACAGTCCAGCCCGAACTGCCAAGCCATGCCTTCCGTGGACCGGAAACAAGCTTCCGAGGACCGGTTTCTGGCATTCCAGCAGTCGTCAGCCCGGCTTGCTTGAATCCAGTGGCAAAGTGAGCAAGGGACTCATGTCTGAGCATACCCTGCCACACTCATGGCGGCCAAAAGCGGTACAAAAGGGGGTGGTGATGGACGGAGCATCTGAATCAATCAAACACTCACACCCAGTCAAAAGATCTGGGTTTAATCCATCACCGTTCTTTAGCCCACTCTGCCACCCCAGTTCAGACATGGGTATATGCAAATCAGTCTGTCCATGTGCCTCATGGGAACAGTCCAGCCCGAACTGCCAAGCCATGTCTTCCCTGGACCGGAAACAAGCTTCCGAGGACCGGTTTCTGGTATTCCAGCCGTCTTCAGCCCGGCTTGCTTGAATCCAGTGGCAAAGTGAGAAAGGGACGCACGTCTGAGCATACCCTGCCACACTCATGGTGGCCAAAAGCGGTACAAAAGGGGGTGGTGATGGACGGAGCATCTGAATCAAACAAACACTCCCACCCAGTCAAAAGAGCTGGGTTTAATCCATCACCGTTCTTTAGCCCACTCTGCCACCCCAGTTCAGATATGGCAATATGCAAATCAGTCTGACCCTGTGCCTCATGGGAACAGTCCAGCCTGAACTGCTAAGCCATGTTTTCCCTGGAACGGAAACAAGCTTCTGAGGACCGGTTTCTGGCATGCCAGCCGTCTTCAGCCCGGCTTGCTTGAATCCAGTGGACAGATGTGGGTCCTGGGCTCACTGTGTCACTGGATTCAAGCTAGGTTGGCTGATGAGGGGTGATGCCCCGAAACTTGTCCCAGGATGCTTGTTTCCAGTCGAGGGAGTACCTGGCTTGGCAGTTCGGGCTTGACTGTTCCCATGAGGAACAGGATCAAGACAGATTTGCAGATTGATGGGTCTAAACTGTGGTGGCATGGTGAGCAAAAGAACAATGGATTTATCCAGATCTCTTCACTGCGGGTGAATGTTTGATTTGGTCTGCATTTCATATATCATCTGTATGTCTTTTGCTTTCTCGCCCTAAGTGCGCTGGGTATGCCCAGACGTGGGTCCCGGTCTCACTGTGTCACTTGATTCAACCTAGCCTGGCTGAACAGGAGACATGCATCAAAACCGGTCCCAGGATGCTTGTTTCCAGTCAAGGTAGGACCTAGCTTCTCAGTTCGGTCTGGGCCGTTTTCATGAGGAACATGGGTCAAGACTCATTTGCATATCGCTGAGTCTAAACTAGGTTGGCATAGTGAGCAAAAGAATGATAAATGGAACCCAGTCCTCTTTTTTGGAGGTGAATGATTTGCTCTGCATTCTGTCCATTATCTGTGCATCTTTTGCCATCAGGATATGCAGGGCACACCTCAGCTCCGTTTGTGTGACTGTTGAGAGGTAATGCACAAGCAGCCCAACTATCATTCTAAACCAAACATGGATTCCACAGGCAGGCAGAATCACAGAATGACAAAGCAAGAAAATGCCCACTTTCTAAAAGTGCCATTTCAAACAAGCAAATTTAACAACCAACTTCATTCAAACATGTTTTTTTTAATTGTGAGTTCAGGGACCCCAAACTCAAAATCTCGATTTCTTCCCAATTGAAAGTTACACTTGTAAGAGGTTACAAGTCAGCTCCAATGCTAGCCCATGGGAGACATAGTCTTTGCAATAGTGGAAAATGAAATTTGCAGTATTTCACTATCAGGACATGGCTGAACACCCTGTCCTACCCCAATATGGACCTGCTGGTGCCCCCAGGTTTCTCAATTATCCACAAAGACAGACCAGAGCACAAATGTGGCGGCATAGCAATTATTCACAAAAGTGACATCTCTATCTTAGAAAGTCCCTCCTGCCTTTATAACTCTTTCAAATGCCTATCGGTCACCATCAAATCGCCCACAAATAGTTCACTACAATGCCACCTCCTATACTACCCTCCAGGCAACTCCAACAAATTTGGAGCACAGCTGTCGGACCTGATCACCCAATCCACACTCAACAACGACAACAGCATACTTCTGGGCGAACTCAACCTAAGATGGAACTAAACAAAAAACCCACTCATCCAATCTCTGAACAGCCTCCTGCTAGACAACGATATGATCCAACACTGCTCAGAGGAAACACACCATAGAGGAGCGATCCTGGATGCAATCATTGCGGACAAAAATTCAATCACTATTGACTACATCATCCCCGTGGACTGGTCCGACCACCACATCATACTTTTTCATATCAACCAACCGGCCCTACCCCAAACCCCCTATTCAGGCCTCTCCTAAATGGGTCAGGAACACAACCCGAGTCCCCCGAGACAAACTAGAAGAAGGACTTAGCATGTTCCTCCCAAACACGGCGGAGCACCTATCAACCACTGAACACACCTCACTCTACCATTCCAACTTGGCGCTCACCTTGGACCAGCTGGCGCCCTTGAAACTAAAAAAACCCAGAAGCACCCCCTCCAGGTCCTGGTTCACCACAGACATAAATGAGGAAAGAAGACACCTCAGAACCCTAGAAAGAACGTGGAGGAATAACCCCTCCTCCCTCCATCGTGATCAACTCAAGACAGCACGCAGAAACTACAATAAACATATCAAGAGCAAAAAGACAACTTTCTTCTGCTCCGCCTTCACAATGCTAAAAGCCGCCCCAAAAAACTCTTTAACATCATTAGGACCCAAACATCCAAACCAGTGACAGCCAACATGGTGGCTTCCAAAACCCACTGTGAGAACTTTACCAGCTTTTTCAATGAAAAAATCACCAAAATTGATCTATCGCTCAGCACTAAGCCCTCCACCCCCACGGAGATCCTGACACCAGCAATTCAATTCCCAGCAGTTCAATTCCCCGCTTCGGCGGGTCTTGGGCTCAAAATTCCACGGACCTGATAATTCTCGCCTCGGTGCCTATTCCAATCATGGAGTCCCACTCTGCAACTCTGGGCAATAGCTTGCTTTATCTCCACAACGGCCCCCACAACGCTTAGGATGCCTGGCCTCCACCTTGGGGGTGCCCAGGAGTGGATGCCTCACAGGGAAAGCCAGGATGGGTTCCACAGCGGTATTCGCACAAGCGCCTTGAGAACCTTTGCGGGTGAGTAGTGCGCTATACAAGTATCAATTTACTTTTTTTTTTTACTCGCTGGTCATCCTTCCGTCCCATCCAGGAAGAAGTGATAAGCAATCTGATCGCCACAGCGAAACCCTCTTCCCACTCCCTTGATCAGCTACCCACGAGACTGACAAAAGACCTGAAGCTTACACTAGCCCCAATTTGGTGCAAGATTATCAACAGCTCTCTGAGCTCGGGAACCATTCCTGACTGCCTCCAAGTAGGACAAGTCAAGCCGCTACTAAAAAAACCTGGCCTTGACCCTGAGGACATGAACAACTTCAGACCGGTATCGAACCTTCCTCTCTTATCCAAAATTCTAGAAAGATGAGTTCATCCACAGTTAACCCAACACCTAGAGAACATCAAACTACTAGATCCACACCAATCAGGATTCAGAAAGGGTTGCAGCACCAAAACCGCAATCTTAAATGTCTTAGATGATCTGCACATGTCACTTGACTCTAACCAATGTAGCCTTCTCATCCTTCTAGACCTTTCGGCCGCGTTCAACACAGCTGACCACACCCTGCTCCTCAAAGTCCTCCGGGAGAGAGCGGGTATTGAAAAGACGGTTCTAAAATGGTTCGCCTCTTTTTTCCACAACCGCACACAAAGAATACAAATCAACAGCTTTGAGTCGGACCCCCTTCCCGTTAGAAGAGGAGTTCCTCAAGGGTCAGTACTCTCCCCACAACTTTTTAACATCTACATGGAATCCTTCACCACACTTCTCAGAAACTCCAACATCCCCTTCCACATTTATGCGGACGATACACAACTTTATCTGGAAACCACCTCGATCGCAGACATACACAGACTAAATGTCACGCTCTTTGAGGTCCAACATTGGCTCTTAACCAACACCTCAAACTCAACCAAGAGAAAACAGAAGTGCTCCTCATCTCTAATAGAGACAAAAACCCTCAAATCGAAGAATGGCTCAAAGCCATAGATGCCCTCAATGGTGCCCTTGCGCCAACGGACTCGGTGAAATCCCTAGGGATTACCCTCGACCCCAAACTGGACATGAAAAAACACATCTCAAAAACTGCCAAAAGTGCGTTCCTAAATCTGAAACTGCTTTACAAAATAAAACCCTTCCTTCCCCCGAAAGATCTTAAACGGGCCACTCAGGCATTGGTGCTCTCCAGAATTTACTATGGTATTGCAGCACTGACCTGGACAGCAAAATCTCACCTAGGTCCTCTTACCACTACCCTCAATGCCGCAGATAGAATGGTCATAGGAACGAAGAAATATGAGCACATCTCACCGGCACTCAAGGAACTGAAGTGGCTCCCTATCGACCAACGAGCCAGCTTCCATACAGCTTGCCTCACGCACAAAGCCCTGCACACAGGCAAACCAGAATATCTGACCGCCAAACTCAAAAGGGCCGGTCAGTCCAGGAACCTCAAAAGTTCCAACACGCTTCTACTCATCCCACTGAAATCACGGAAACACAAAACCTCAAACAAATCCTTTGCGGGAAATGCTCCCAAGATTTAGAACTCCATCCCCCCTCACATCAGAATGACCACCTCCTTCCTGAAATTCAAGATACTACTCAAAGCCCTCTTCCTAGAGCGCTCTCGTCCGTAACGAGAAATCCACAATTGACTGGGGGAAGGACAGTTATCTCCCCTTCTCGAAACCACATAGCCTGCAGATGCGCTCTCGAACTCTGTTCCATATTGTTCTTAAGTTTGAGGATCTGCAGATTACTATTTCTCCTTTTGTTCCCTGTTCTTGTTTTCCGCCCATAATTTCTTGTTCATAACTGTACATGCTGTGAAGCGCTCTGATACCCACGAGTCCAGCTAGCGCTATACAAAACTTCAATAAAAAAATTAAATAAATGAATAAATAAAAAACTAGGGACTTAAGAGTAAATCAAATATGCCAATCATGGACAAACAAACATAATTACAATTTACACAGGGGGAACTTGCACTTATGCACTGATCAGCTTTGGTAAAGTGTCCAGAATTCTGAAACCAGCCAAAATGAAATGCAGCACGCAGTCAAAAACAGGTCAGAAGCAAAAAAGACAGGGGAAAAACGTGCCAAAGATGCCAGGTCTAACTCGTGCCCCTCCCCCAGGTAAAAGCGGGGAGTACTACCCAACCTCATGGGAGTTATCTTGACTAAGGCTAAAGAACCTGGACAGACCTTCAGCATTGGCGTGTTCTATGCCAGGACGGTGTTCCATTATAAAGTCCATTCCCTGTAGGGAGATGGACCACCTTAACAGTTTTGGGTTCAACTTCTCACCCCTCATCTGCATTACCCATCTGAGGGGCCTGCGGTCTGTCTGAACACGGAAGTGAGTCCCAAACAAGTAGTGTCTTAGGTTCTTCCATGTCCAGACTACAGCAAATGCTTCCCTTTCAATTGCACTCCACCTCTATTCCCAGGGAAGTAGCCTCCTATTAATGAAAGCTACAGGTTGATCTAGGCCCTCTTCATTCAGCTGTGAAAGCCCAGCTCCCACATCATCCACATCATGCTCTAAGGTATCAGTGGGCAACACAAACTCTTTGGAGAAGTCAGGACCCTTGAGCACAGCCGGCATGCACATGGCCTCCTTCAGGATGTCAAAAACGGTCTACTTGTCTCAGACTACATCACCCGATGTTGGTACTTCCTTAAAGTCAGCTCAGTCAAGGGGGAAACAATGGTGCCATACCCCTTGACAAACCTGCGGTAGTACCCAGTGAGACCTAAGAAAGCTCTCACTTCTGTCTGAGTCTTGGGGGGGGCAAGCCAGAATAGAGTCAATCTTGGGTAATGAGGCAACACCAGGCCACTTCCTACCTGGTGTCCCAACTACACCACAGACACCTGCCCTGTCTGGAATCTACTGGGCTTGATAGTGAGGCTTTCCTTCTGCAGCACCTTCAACACTTCCCAGAGGTGCTGCACGTGGACCTCCCAACTGAAGCTGAACACTGCAATGTCATCCAGGTAGGCAGCACTAAAATCCTCCAGCCCATCGTGGACCTGGTTGAGCAACCTCTGGAAGGTGACAGGGGCATTCTCCAACCCAAAATGCAGGACCCGGAACTGGTAGTGCCATTCTGGTGTTGAGAACATGGACGGCTCCTGTGTCCCCTTGGTCAAGGCAATCTGCCAGTACCCAGACGTTAGATCAAACATAATGAAAAACTTGGCAGTTCCCAGCCGGTAACTGAGCTCCTTAGGTCAGGGGACGGGGTGTGCATCAGTCCTAGTGACAGCATCAAGCCCACAGAAGTCCTCACAGAACCACAGTTCTGGAATAGCTCCGGGTGCAGCAGCTTTGGAAACCAAGAACACTAGGCTGGACCAAGTACTGCTGGAGGGCTCAATCACCCCTAACTCTATCATCTTGTGTACCACCTCCTTGATTCTAGCCTTCACTCTGTGTGTCAACCTGTAAATCTTGTGCTTCACAGGTGAACTGTCTCCAGTATCAATATTCTGAGTGCACCAATGGATGTCTCGTGGAGTGCGTGAGAACAGAGTGGCAAACTGCCCCAGCAACTAGTGGCAGTCATTCTGCTGCTCGAGGGTCAGTGTAGGTGAGAAGACCACACCTTCCACTGACCTATCCTTGCTTGGCAGACAAGATTTTGGGGCGAGGTGCATTATCCTATTCCACCCCATCATCAGTAAGCAAGAGCATGGTTAATTCAGAACCTCTCAAAGGGAGGTTTGAGGCGGTTCACATGCTGGATTCCAGCAATTCCTCTTTTTCATAGTGAAGAGCATAATTTTGTTAGAGAATATAATAAGAGAGAAGTAAAGGTTGTAAAATACTGGGAAGAATACAATGTTGCATTAGAACAAATGAAAGAGGAAGAGGAATTTAGATTACCAGATTTGCATCCTATATTGAGAGAGAAAAACTGAGTTGTGTATGGTAAGGCACAGTTCTTCAAAGGCAGCGTGTGTGTGATAGAACCTATGAAGTTCGTGGAAACTATTTACATGTCAGATAACCTATTTTGCGGGGAAGTTATTATGTTTGTAGGAAAACTACTTATTTCAATTTGTCAAGAAATTGGGATGCTTAACATTATTTAGCTTTAGTGTTTCCTAGAGTCTATCATATGGATGAATTAGATAATGAACATAGTTTAAAAAGAGTGATATGTAGCTTTGGAAATGTGGGTTTCGATTCAGTGCTATTAATCCTTCTATATGTGTGGGAATGAATGATGTAAGAATTAGGCGTTTGTCTACAGTGGTATATATGCTTGTTGTAGTTATAGCAAAGTCATGTAAGCCAATACATGTAGAAATGTTAGCTATTAGAGCTATGGTGATGAATAATCATCTTGCATAAGATATTCTGCTGGTGAAAGCGGGCGATTAAGGTGATTAAGGCTAAGAGGTGTCATAAATTCATACCAGACAATAGCGGAGTTATTGATTCTTTCATTACTAATATAACAAAGCTTTCGCATAAGATTAGAGACCCAATTCACAAAGGTAAAGTGGGACAAAAGTCTAACTTTATGACTTTCAGTATCAACAAAGGCCATTTACTACTCATAAATGCCCTTTGTGAAGACTGAAAGTCATTTGAAGAACGTGGCTTATGGGAAACTATACATTAATAGATTAGAGTGTTGGGTATGAGTTTGGGTAAGCTCAGTGTGTGGCTAGATAATTTAGGTGGAAATGCTTTTCAGTAGTCCTGCGTGTAAAACTCAACTCCACTCACGGAGCTTGCAGAATTGGGCATCTCCGCATTCCGCAATGAAATTGAGTTTTTTTTGGTTAGCATGCTGTAAATGTCCTTTGGTATGCGCGGGAGCGACTTGCCCGGAGCACGTAATCGCCCAAGAGATTTTAAAAGAAGTTCAGTGGTGCTGCAAGACTTTGTGGTCACCAACATGTCATTCGGGCACATCATTGAATTCCAGGAGATGTTGTTGTGACATACGAATTCCGGAACACGCAGGATCTACCGCTGCTGCAATGTGAGGAAGATTCTGTCCTTGAGAAGCATCAAAATCTTCCCAAAATGACGATTTGGAGTCAAACTCCTCAAATGCACCTTTGGTGTTGGGTTTTTTGTGCGAGAAATTCTTTTTTTTACTTTCTTTCCAACAGGAAGGAAGTTGCCCAGTTGCCTATTACTGTCCAGCAGGCTCCTTCCTGTGCTTTGTCCATCTCTTGGTCATTTTTCATTTGGATTTGGAGCTGGAAGGATCACTCTTTGTGTCTGCTGCAGATACCACTGGATTTAAGTATTTTGTATTTGAGATTTCACAACTAAGGGCCTGATTCCGATGTCTTTCAGAAGACCTCCCTATCGGATATGGCTTTCCCAGATCCGATTTGTAGCCCTTGTTTCCGACCGAATCGTACACATGTTCAGAAAGACCAAGTACAATGCGAAGATCTCATCCGTGTCAACCGAATTGTTTCTAAACCCGATCCTGTCCGTATGACTCGTTCGTAGCCGAATCATGCCTAGCAATGGAGCCAGCTTCTGAACGAGCAAGTTCGATGCACGATTCGGAGAGCCGTATCGACTCGGTCTCAGCGAGACAAAACGGCTGTGGGATTTGGACTTCGGGAGGCCGTAACAGGTCCCCCTTCACCCGGGGCCCTCAGAATTGGGCACGGGGGGTGCCGATGGATCCACCCAATCAAAGCATGCACAGTGTGGCAGGCACCATGGGATGCCTGCCACAGGGTGTACCCTTTTACCCACCCACCCCTTTTTGCTACGGGAGCCTGTGTATGCTTTCAGTATACAGGCTCCCATAGAGTTCAATGGGATTTCGAGCGAACAGAGTCTGCCAGCAGAAGGATGCATTGTACTCTCTCGATCGGACTCCAGTGCTCCGAGTCGTACAGAAAGCTTCCCGGATCCGATTCGGTCAGGATGCTTTGCTTATGAGATAGGAATCGACCCCTAAGTTGAAAACTGGTGCTGTTTGTTTGATTGGGGTCATGGACCTGGATTTATTTGTACTTGTAATAGATTTTTAAAATGTATTGCGGTGGGTGGCCTGTAATTTCAGTAGGGGCTTAGGTATTTCTTTGCAAGTAGTATCCATTAAAATCTGTAAAGGGGAATAATAACATAAAATGTAAGCTGTTTAGACGGTGGCCAGGGAAATGGTGAAGTTGCTGCGCTATTTGCACGGGCACTGGCCATGTTTTGCATACTGCCTGCTGGTTATCCAGTCATCATGTGGATACGTTTGTTTTCTAATTGGAAGGTCACTGACCAGACGCGCTTCGTTTCAGCTATTTAGCCAGAGGCTGGTTGACAATTGAAATGTCTTTTCTACTTGCCAGGATACCAGTTAAATCTTATATAATTTCTGCTATTTAGCCAGCAGCCACATAAGCAATTTAGTTTATTTGCTATCTTCAAGGCTGATGGCAAAATTGTACATATTGCCTGCTGTTTTTCGAACAGCGAGGTAATGTGTAAAGTTTATATATTTGTTTGAATGATGGCAAAAACTACATAATCTCTGCTATTTAGCCAGTGGCTGAGTAAATAGTGAAGTTTCCTTCTTATTTGCACAGCTGCTAGCCACACAGTGCAGAATCTCTACTATTTAGCCAGCAGAGGGTAAATAATAAAGTGTTTATGTCATTTGCATGGCTGCTAGCCAAATAATGCAGAATCTCTTCTATTTAGCTAGCGGCTGAGTAAATAGTGAAGGGTTTCAGCTATTTACATGATCTCTGGCGAAATAGTGTAGGATCTCTTCAGTGTAGCCAGTGGGCAGGTAACTAGTGTAGTTCTTCTGCTACTTGCACGGCAGTCAGTAAAACAGTGCAGAATCTCTAATATTTAGCCAACGACCGGTTAAATAGTGAAGTTTCTCTGCAATTTTCAGGCCTCCAGCCAAATAATAAATAATTTCTACTATTTAATCAGCAGCCAAGTAAATAGCAGAGAAAATAATTATGTATGTTGCAGTCGGCTAAACAGCCTCTACTATCTTAATTAGCTGAAGAGCTGAAGCAGGCCTATTTTACCATTGTAGACAGTTCTAAATTGTTGCTTCTAACAGGAACTTTCAAAGCATGTGCTGGTTCTTGCAGGAAATGTAGGTGTATGTGTGGGAACATCTGAGTAGACAGCAGGAAATAGGACAATAAAATACACAAAGCAGTATAACAACATAATTAAAACATAACAGGGAAAACACAAAAAACTGTCAAAATGGAACACAACAAGACAACTAAAGTCCAGAACAACTACATCAGAGTCTATAATGCCACACGAAAAACACACCAGCATAAAAAACAGCAGAGCACATCACAACCCATAGGCTCTGGAAGTAAGGTGCACCCCACAAAACATACTGGAGTTTAGCAAGTGAATGAGCAATAAAGATCCCTTTGGTGTTAGTTTTTATCTTGTCACAGAAGTCAAATGTCATCCTCTGTATTCTGACAAGTTGTTGCTTATTTTTTAACATTGAGATCAGGGTTTTATTTTATTTCTTTATTTGGAGAGTTTTCCATAGCTATGGCTAGACAGGAGTATCAGAGCGCTTTACACATTTTCAGGTAATATCAGTCAATAGCAATACTTTACAGCATTGTCAGAGGCATTCTCAGTTCATAGTGATACAGAATAATTCAAGTGATGAATGACTAGGCATTGAAGTATCCTTGGGAGATACCTGCATGGGATGAGGTAGTAATTCCGAAAGGAGTTCGTTTTTTTTCATGGATGTTTGAGGTGTTGATTGAGGAGGAGGGTGTGCAGACATAATATTGAGGTTTTTTTTATTGACTGGCAGAAATATTGAGTCATAAAAATCGCCAGTGACAAATATCGACAGCAAGAATATTGTGGACAAGAATATCGACTTAATGTAAGTAATATCGATTTCAAAAATATTGAAGTGTTTAATATTGTTTGCAAAAATATAGTTGTTAAAAATATTGATTTTTTTTATTAATGTTATGTATGTTAGGATGTTTTAAATGTATGTGATGTATTTTTTGTATAAGACTTGTTTATATTTTATTAATATATTTGTTCAAATTTTTAGTAGTCATTACATTTCTTTACTTGAATTTTGCGTTTTTCCATTCTATTGCAGTTTGTGGGTTTATAGGGGAAAAGAATGGGAAGTAATTTAATTATATTACATTAATTATTTTTTTTATTAGAAGAAATGTATTATAGTGTTAAATGTGTAACATACGTTATTATTAAGTCATTATTATTTAGGTGTTTATTAGTATTAATTATTTAATTGGTAATTAATTATGGTATTGTGTAATTAATTTTAGGTGTTTTTAGGTGTAACGGGTGGGAAGTATCTTTTTTATAGATGAATTAATAATTGGTTGTTAATTAATATTAATTAATTAATTGGTAATTAATTATAGTAATTGTGTAATTCTTTTTTGGTGTGTGTTTTGGGATTCATAAAGGTAAAAGTAGAACGTAAAAAATGTTCCTATTATTAATTATTTGTTAATTGATATTAATGTAATTAAAAATTAATTATGGTAATTTTGTAATTAATTTAGGTGTGTTCTGTGGGGTTTATAGGGTTAAAGGTTTGGGAGTAATTTGTGTTTAATTAATTAATATATAGTTGTTAACTAATGTTAATTATTTGATATTTATTTTGTGTAATTATTTATTCTTTGTTGTGTTGTTTTTACTTTTAAAGGGGTAAAGGGTGGGAATTAAATACATTTTACTTACTTTATAATTAGTTGTTTAATACAATAGTTTGTAATTTTAAAATACGTTTTAAATGTGAGGATTATAGTGTTAAAGTGTGAGTAGTTAATTAATTTTTATTCGTTTTTTATTATTAATATTTTTTTAATTGATAATTAATTATGTTACTTGTGGAGGTACATTTTAAAAAAATATTTAGACGTGACTTGTGATTTTTGTAGTGTTATAGGGTAGGTAATAACATTAATACATTTATGTATTAATTAATGTTTTTGTTAGTAAATATTTTTTAGTTTAAAAGAATAATTTTTTTAAATGTATTTATTTGCAATAAGTGTGACCTAGTAAACGCCCCAGACATACATATGTTTAAAGATGGTCCAGTCATAGCTGAATTCTGGGAGAGAGTGGGAGCAACTTTAGCTGACATCTTGGGAACCCCAGTCCAAATTTCTGTTGCCTTTATCATCTTCGGCATAGCTAGTGGAGTTACAGGCCCTGCTTGGGGGTTCTTGTTCTAAGCAATCCTGCTGGCTAGAAGAGAAATATGTAGGAGATGGGTAGAGGCTACACCCCCCCACTCATTCAGAATGGTTGTCCTCTCTATACAAGACCTCCAAGACTGACTTGGGTAGATTGCAGAATAGTAAAAAGAAAGCACTATGGGATTGTTTACTTGATTGGTCCCACTGTTAGCCTCTGGTCGAGTTTAATTTAGGGGTCTAAGTTGTTGTGTTACCATTTTAGAAAATTACTTTTGGATCCAATTATTATGCCTCCCTGGATGCTCTCTGACTGTGTTGGGCCCTTTTCTTCCCCAATTCCTACATCTCGCGGGCTAACATTTACAGTCATCGGTATCAATAAATCAGAAGAGAGTGTGAACACTCCTTTTTTTTAAAAGGGGGGTCAGCGACATTTTATAGAACTGTTGTCTACCGGTAGGCGGGCAGTATCTTTGGGTCTCATTTTGATTGCCTACATCTCCTTGAAACAGACTACGGTAATGACATCCTACTTTTTAGTCGACTAGGGTCTGAGGCGAATGAGGATAAAAAAAAGTAAAAAAGAAATTTAAAACATAAATATATTTATTATTTTATTTTGTATAATATTTGTAGGTATTTGTTATTTGTAATTAATATTAATAATATGCTTTCTTTTTATATATTTTATATATTTGTTTTTGAATTTTTAAAATATTTATATATGTATTTATTTTTATATTTGTACTTTTTATTTTTAATATTTATTTTGATTTTTTTTTAACTGACTTGAGTGTGAATAGTAAATGTTATCCCTCCTCTATTCTAACACTTTTCCTACTGTTGCATTCACTGGAGTGGGACTAATAGTTTTTACCCCTTCGCTATCCAACACTTTCCTTACTGTTGCACTCACTGGAGTGGAAATAGTACATTTTACCCCTCCCCTATCCAACACTTACGCTACTGTTGCATTCACTGGAGTGGGAATAGTAATTGTTACCCTTTTGCTGTCCAACACTTTCCCTACTGTTGTACACATTGGAGTGAGGATAGTAATTTTTACCTCTCCGCTATCCAACACTTTCCCTACTGTTGCAATCAGTGGAGTGGGAATAGTCATTTTCACCCCTCCAATATCCAACACTTTCTCTACTGTTGAATTCACTGGAGTGGGAATAGTAATTTTACCCTTCCGCTATCCAAGACTTTCCCTGCTGTTGCACTGACTGGAGTTGGAATACTAAATGTAATCCCTCTGCTATCCAACACTTACTCTACTGTTGCACTCCTTGGAGTTGAAATAGTAGCTTTTACCCTTTTGCTATCCAACACTTTCCCTACTGTTGCACTTATTGGAGTGGGAATAATAATTTTTACCTCTCCATTTTCCAACACTTTCCCTACTATTGCACTGCCTGTACAGGGAAATTTAAGTTTAAATATTTTTTGATAGTTTAATGTTTTCATTTATTATATAATTATTGTTTTCTTAGATTTTAAATTATTAATATATATATTTGTATGTTTTATTTAATCTTAAACTTTCAAAATAAATAAAATTAATAGTGTCAAAGTAAATATATATATGTATGAATAATTATGACTGCGTGTTTATCTTTTTTTAATTAAGTTTGTTATATTTTGTTAAAGTGTATATTAAATATTTTAATATTTAACATATATTATGTTATTATATATATATATATATATATATATATATATATATATATATATATATATATATATATATATATATATATATATATATATATATATATATATATTACCTACTGGCGGTCGCCAGTAGGTATATATAATTAGGATTTTTTTCCTATGGGATTTCTGAAAATTCTATGTTGAATAACTTTGGCGTTTGTGGACGGAATTGGCTGAAATTTTCAGGAAAATGGCACATTTTGTTTCTGAGAAAAGCCCCTGAAAATTTGGGGGGGTTTCGTCAAGGGGGGGCCGAGAAAAAAGGGGGTCCCAAAACGCATTTTTCCCATTCATTTTTCCATAGGGCGGTTGGAATCACTTTTAGCTTGAACGGCTGAATGGATTTATACGAAACTTGGCAAAATTGTAGATTTGGTTTGCTCGACGTGCCTTTGCTATGCCTCAATATATGTGCTCCAGTGGATTTTGAGAAATTAACATTTGAAAAAACAGATATATCTGTGACAGCGTCCCGGTTAGCGCCCCGGTTCGCGTACCTGACGCGTAACGGAACTTCGCGAGGAGAAGCGGATTGGCTCCCCGGTGACTGTCAACATTCTAAACAGTCCGGAGCGGCCGCCATCTTGTGTCTCGGTAGGATCGAGGTGGAAAAAACAAAGTGGGAAAAGAGCATAAGGGGGCAGAGTACATCCTCCCTGACCCCCTAGGTTTGATGAGGGGGCTTTAAAAGGGCCCCGCGGGGCAAAAAAAAAATGTTATTATCGTTTTTTTTTGCGGGGGGAGCGCCCGGTACGCGCACCGGGAAGCGGTCCGGGGAGCGTAATATACGGAAAAAAGAATGAAAGAATGTTCAAATATTGTATGTTTATTGATTGTTCTTTTTGTTGTATTTTTTTTTCTTTTTTTTATTTAAGTACCAACATGTAGGTACCAATGCAGAGTCTAAAAATAAATATACACTGTTTTCTTTGGAGATATCCTGCATGTTCTTTCAGAAGTTATTGTGGTATATGGAATTCATAGCATAGTCTGTGAGGAAAGCAGAAAGAACATGGAGGCAGGAGATGATAAAGAGATGTTAAATACACATTGGAGATAATATAGTGGGAGAAAGGAAGTAACTATGAGCAAACTTACTATGTAACACAAAAAAAGTTGCACAGTATATTTTAAGTCTCAGTTTATATTTTATCTTTTTGGGTACTATTTCATAATTTTCATATTAAAAAGAATAATGTCTCAAACAATTTTAACTTTTAAAATTTAAATTTATTGTTCTGATTTTTCATAATCTAAGAGAATTTGTAGCATTAAATCATCAGGAATGTCCTCCTTTTCATTCCAAGAATCACATTCACATTTTTCAGCACATTTAATTAATTCTTCGTCTAATGTGTCATCCAAAAAGTCAATTTCTTCATTTTCTTCCTTCGGATTGTTTTCAATCTTAATTTGAAAGGAAATATTATTTTCTTTCTGTTGTGCTTCCATTTTCTTGCTGTAAATTGCATAAAAAATATATCAGTGGAGATAGGGCACTGTTGGGTTTAAGTTCACACAGGTGCTTGTGAGTTTTTAATAGTGAAGTAATCTTTGGGCAGTGCATGGTTTCAGGCAGGAAGTAAAACTATTAAAAAGTGCCTGTGATGAAGCCTAAGTAAATTCATAATTATACCACAGAAACCTAACTCAAACAATAATTTAAATAATTAAGTCTTTCTCAATGACTAACTCTTATAGAGGGACAGTATGTAACTATCTGAAAACGTTTTCATTATTTAATTTAAAGTGCATAACATAGTTCTCCTTTCAAATATTTAAAATTATATCTTACCTTTGAAAAAGAAGTTAAAGTTCACAGTCAAAATGCTCTTGAAATGTACTTCAGGAAATAGTAGTCAAAATGGCTGTGTTTCTCTCTCTTTCTTTATATATATTCAGGTACATAACTAATCAAATGTCATGAAATAATAGTAGAAAATGAAAATAACATTTTAATTGGTTGTCAATTCTAACACTTCATATGTGTTTCTGTCATGTAATTTACCTCAGGATATTTAGTCAGTCCTACAGCATAATTTTCTCAATGGAATTCCATCAAATTTGGGTAAATGGTAGGGACTGCTATGTAGTAGGGCCTATTCTATATTTGATGAAAGTGTCTCCAGTGGTTTTTCTGTAAATTACTTTCCCACCTTTTTTTAGCGAGCGCTCACCGGTGCGCGCACCGGTACGCGAACCGGCAGCGTTACTGGAGTCCTCCATTTTGTGTATCGGAAGAATTGAGACACAAGATGGAGGGGAAACAATGTTCGGAATGGGTAGAAGGGGGCACGGTAGACACTTTGTGACCCTCTAGGTTTTCTGAGGGGGGCTTAGGACGCTCATATAGGCAAAAAAAAAAATAGAAAAATTTTGCGGGGGAGCGCCCGGTACGCGCACCGGTAAGCGAACCGGGGAGCGTACTTTGATGAAAGATAGTGAAAAAAGTTAGAAAAAGATTAACGTATAGAATGATCAGAGGTAGGGTAGCTCTGAAAAGAGCTATTGGGTTCTGTGGCTGATGTAGGTACCTACAAGTAGGTTCCAATGCACAGTTTTAAATTCAGGAGGAATATTCTATTCCCCTCATCTGAGAAGTGCACACCATCTCCTCTGTATATGTCTTGCATGTTGTAATGCAAGATATTGTTGTATATTGAACTCATTCTAAAGTCTCTCATGTAAGCAGAAAAAGATTTATTCACATGTTTCCGTGCTTTCTCAAATTGTGGACAAAATTGGTTGGACCAGTTCCATTTCTGTCTTTGGCATATATTGGAATATACAAAGGCAGTTTGGGGAAAAAGTGTCATCAATTGATGAAAGGTGTCCTTTAAAAGCATTTCCAGAGCAACCCAGTCATAGTGCCCAAATCATTTCCACCACAGTGCACTATTAAGAGGTTAGGGTTTGGCAGATGCATAAAACAATTATAATTAAAACATATAAAATATATTTTTCATTTAAAAGAAGAATACATTTTACAGCTTTTGATATTTGCTATTAAAAAACCATTGAAATTCACTGAAAAAACCATAGGTTATAGACCATATATAGGGGCCGATTAGGATGGAGGATTTTCCGCCTCCTCCGGGCTGGCGGAAGCCACCTCCGGCCCGGAGGAGGCGGAAAATCCTCTGCGGAGTCACCAAAGACCCACCGCCAAATTAGGATGGCTGGTGGGTCTGGAATTCCGTCCGCCGCTTTTCCGCCGCGGTCGGCTTACGACCGCGGCGGAAAAGCTATAACATGGCAGGCGGTGTCTATGAGACACCGTCCGCCATATTATGATGTTTGTGTAAAACTGCTTTTCCACGGCGGCTTTTCCGCCATGGAAAAGCATACGGACATTCACTTTGGGGGCCCGTTGCGGGCCCCCTGGGTGAATGGGGGGTGGGGGGTGCACATGGGGGGTACCTATGGTACCCCCCTGCATTTGCGTGCACAAAGCGGCAGGCACCGTGCGGTCCCTGCCGCTTTGTGCATGTAAATGTAACACATGCTATTTTAACATTGCGGCGGGTGCAGCTTGAAGCTGCACCCGCCGCAATGTTAAATATTGAGGATGTGACCGCCACCCTGGCGGTCACATCCTAATCAGGACGGAGGGAACGCCGCAGCCCCTGCGGACGTTCCCTCCTCCTCAAGGGTGGCGGACGGACGCAAGTCCGTCCGCCATCCTGATCGGCCCCATAGTTAGGAATTAGCATTTACAAAACCTTGAAAATTCACTGAAAAAACCATAGGTTATAGACCATATATAGTTAGGGATTAGCATTTACAAAACCTTATTTTACTCACACAAAACCATTGAAATTCGCATATATAGTTAGTTACACTAACTATATATCGTGCACCCGCAATCCACTGCTGATGATGTCACATATTACATCATTCATGACATGGTCAGTGACATCCCTGATGACATCACTGATGACATCTCAAATGACATCACTGATGACATCACTGATGACATCTCAAATGACATCACTGATGACATCACTGATGACATTTCATTTGAAATTACTGATCACATCACTGATGAAATCTTTTATGTGAAAATACAATGAATCTCTTCAGACTCTAATATAACCTTAGATACAATCAGTGTAAACAGACACTTACAGACTGTCTCTCATCCATGGAGTTACTCACACACCTAGTCAGTCATGCCAAGAATCAATCACACCTCCATTTCCTCAACTATACAGTTATACACACCTTACTTATTCAAACATATACTAACACATATTTACTCTCTTATACAATCCCTGATACAAGTTTACAATGAACCATACATCCACTCACACATTCACTGGCTCCTATGCACAGTTATTAATATATGTCAACTCTCACATGTACTGTGTTTTACATATGTACTTACTTTGACATGTAGCACTGAGATATCCATGCAATCACCAATACACTCATGCACACAGTCAACCACCCATACAGCTGTTTCCACATGCACTTTTGAACCAATACATCTAGTGAATCAACTGCTTACACATCTATGCACAGAGTCATACACCTCCCAGCCACCCACACACATACTCAGTCTCCCATACAAATACTCGGGCAACCAATCAATAACCCATATAGTTACTCATATAGCTACTGATTAACACATGCAGCAGTTTACAGAACAACAGACATAATGATGCACAAATTAAGACAGTTTAGTCACTAACCCATGCACTCAGTGAGACACATTTAATCACTCTCTCATACAGTCAGTCATGCACCTACTAAATCCTTCATCCAGACACTTATACATCCACTCATTCTTCAATATGTAAGACATATTTTAACTTTACAGAAACATACAGTCACTGGATGATGTCATCAGTGATGTCATCAGTGATGTCACTGACCATGTCATGAATGATGTAATATGTAACATCATCAGCAGTGGATTGCGGGTGCGCGATATATAGTTAGTGCAACTAACTATATATGCGAATTTCAATGGTTTTGTGTTAGTAAAATAAGGTTTTGTAAATGCTAATCCCTAACTATATATGGTCTATAACCTATGGTTTTTTCAGTGAATTTTCAAGGTTTTGTAAATGCTAATTCCTAACTCTATATGGTCTATAACCTATGGTTTTTTCAGTGAATATATATATATATATATATATATATATATATATATATATATATATATATATATATATATATATATATATATATATATATATATATATATATATATATATATATATATATATATATAATTGGTGCTGCACGCATTTAAAACAATGTTTCATTCTAAGCATATATGTCAATATTTGGATCCTAAATGATTGAATCCTGAAAATATACATTTATGAAATGGCTCATAAATACAGAAGAAAAAGCTGAAACCATTTCATGTCAGATTACATAACCCTGTTTGTATGTGGACAAGGTCAAATATTGTCTCTGGAAGTATTCAAAGAATTCTTGTTCTCTATGAATAGTTCTACTTTAAGCAGATTACTTTGTGTCAAAAAATGAAAAATACAAATTTGGAGGAAAAAAATAATAATCATAGGAAAAAGTTCTTTGTTTTGTAAAAACGAAGGTCAAATTCAAAGTCTCTCAGAACACTGTGTGCTGATTCAAAAGTCAGTGTTAGCGCTTGGAGAAAACATGAAATCTTCTAAGTCTGTAAAAAAGTTGTCTACCATTGTAGGTGAAAGTTAGAATACCTTGTTTATAAGATTAACCTGCACATAGATGAAAAGCATCGACTTCAGCATTGGTCGCATTAGCAATGTTCAAATTGGATGGTACCTGTGTGCCTGAAGTTTCCTCTAGTACCTCAGCATTAGCATTTTGCGTCTGTGAGATCTCAATGAATGCCATCATCAGAATTGGTAGCCGCTGGGGACAACACTGCGCATGGGCCGTTACCGGGTCCAGCAAAGTATCAACATCCGTTAGCATGACTGATGGGAGTGTTAGACAGATGTCTAGCACACATTCTTCTCCGCATAGCAGGCAGAGTAAAACAGGTAAGATGCAATCATTCCAGATTGGTCTGAATGACAGAAACCATGTGGTATTTACTTCTCTTAAATGAGTTAATCCCAAAATTTGGACGATGCGCTCACGACACTTCATCTCCAATAGAGCTGTCTCTATGGTGCCTGGAGTGGTGCTGGTGAATTGGCTTGCCATATCGTAGCAAGAGAAGCAGAAATAGTATCCCCGCACCGAGTCCCAAAAGAAGGGGCAATCCGCCAAACACAGAGTGCACGAAATTTGGAAATATTCCTAGGACTGCTTGAAAAGGTGCTAACAGTCTGGAACATACGTTCTTAAATAAATGTGCAATACCGCTCGAATCAGACATGTTTAAGATATGACTGAACATTTCCGAGAAATGTATAGGGCAGTTTGTAGTTAAGAGGGCATGTATCTCGGCAGAAGTCCTTGGGAGTTGCAGATCATAGGTCTCTTTGGCCGAGGTCAGTGGCACAGTTTTTTGCAAAAGAATGGCTTTCATTCTGCTTAAAGTATCAATTCGTATAGAAGAGATGTTCAGTGAAGGCCATGAATGCGACTCCCTGTCTATCTTGGTTTTAGGCAACAATACTTGCATACAGCAATTGACCCTGACTGACATAGTTACTAGATATGGTATGCCTGGCAACATGCCACAGGAGCTGTGATCGTTCAACATGAGGTAACTTCCATTTGAAAGTTGTCAAAAAATTGGATCAATCACCACAGCTGGTGAATCTTGCAGGTGGCAGGATAAATTGTTAGAAGAACCATCGCAGGCCCAGTGTACGTTTATACCCTGATAAAGGAGAGAACCGCTTAGTGTGTTTTCACAGTTTTTAACACTAAGAAACACTTCCCTTTCCCCTCCAACATCTGTGTGTGTGTATGGTAACTCCCAGGATGTCTTGATGTATTCTTTACCCAACCTTTCATATGTGCCTGCTGGTATGTGTTTTAGGCAATACTAAAAATGGGAAATTGTAACAGGCAGAGTGATTGTACCATGTATAATCCATTCAGCAGCTGGTTTCTCTGCTACCGTAAATGGCAATCTTTCCAGTTTTTCAATGCTCAGCACCATTTAGTCTGCTCCCCTTTGTGCTAATTTGATTTGTTTATCAGTGAGATTGAATTCTGAAAACAGTGACGTAGTATTGATTAAACGCCAAGGCATATAGCCTGAACAAAGGTTTTGTAACATCCACCTAATAGCATGATAGAACGTAATTGTGACTGACCATGTTGCAACATGACCAAGTCCTGTTCCATGATGTCTATGGAAGAAGACACTAAGCTGTCTAATGAAAATATCCTGGACTACAGAGTCGTTAACCCACTGTCGACCACAGAGAGAGTTTTCTCTAAATGAATACGATCAATTTCACGTATTCGTTCTGCAGTCTCTGCTTGCGTAATCTTCCATGCTTCATTATAACCAGCATAGATACCGGCATATATAAAACGTTTATGACGTGGTTTTCTTGGTCCTAGCTAGAATTCCCTAAGATCAGCGCCTTCTTTAAGTAAAGATAAGTGTTGCTTTACATCCTTAAGTGTAGATCTCTGTAGCCAGTCAATGCAAAGCTTCCCTACACTGTATGTTGTTACTATTCCAGGATGCTGTCTTTGAACATGTCTTGGGTCTGGCCTAGTGAATGTGAAACCCTGTGTTTTGTTCAGGAATCTATCTTGACAGTTGTTTGTGTCTG
The DNA here is from genome assembly GCF_964263255.1 of Lissotriton vulgaris. Taxonomy (NCBI): domain Eukaryota; kingdom Metazoa; phylum Chordata; class Amphibia; order Caudata; family Salamandridae; genus Lissotriton; species Lissotriton vulgaris. The sequence goes on along the minus strand of NC_141693.1, from coordinate 970,469,603 downwards.
TGGGCCAGATCACCATTTATTCCAATCTGGATCTGTTCTGTTGTGAAGCAAAATAGTATGTATGTCGACCTCCCCCTCTGAAGTGTTATTGCTATCAGGTGTAGGGGTAGGTAGGGACGGATTGTTCAGGTCTTTTATCTTGGCTAACCCGAGACAAGACGTCTGTTGGACAGTGTCATTCAAAAACATAATTTGCTCAAGGATGATGATGGCTCGAAATAAAGCTTCTATCCCCTGCACTTGCCAATCTTTTGTGCCCCAGACAATTTTTGTCTCAATGTTGTTCTTTCCAAAATACTAAACCTAGTTTAGACAGTTGGGCAGAAAAGGCTGCAGAATAAATCTGTTTTGTATTGATCAACATACATTTCATTCCTGTTTTGCTTATATTTTTAAAGTAAAATGATTCAGCATTTGATACATTGAACCCTGAAAAGTATGGGAATTTCATAGTAAATGTTTTTGAGTTACCCTTTGGTGGCGTAGGACAATGTTCCCATTGGTTATACATTCATACAGTTCTAGGCATTGTTGATTTGTGCAAGAAATGGTGACCATAATGGTTATAACAATACATTTGTTCATAGTCTGATGAACCTTATAAATATTCATGATTTGTGAATACTGCAGACATTTCTAAGTCTGACATCATATTATTAACAGTCTCGAAGTCCCAATCATCAGAAAAGGTACTAAATGAAACAAAGTCGCTTAATGAAATCTTGAATAAGTGTGTAATCTTCAACAACTCCGACGGGCCAAAAATGTCATAATCAGTTTTGTCCCAAGCTATACCCCCAGGTATAGGAACGGCTGTGATGTTCACTGATGACAAGTCTCTTTTTTCACGATGAGATGATTTGTGTGGTTTGAGTAGTAATTTGATGTTCTTACTTGCTGTGTCCATTTTGACATATCTTCCATTTATCAGCATTCCGAGTGTTATTACCAGAGTTAACCAAAGTAGAAGAAAAAGCACACCCAACAAAAAACAAAATTCAATCCATGGTGAAACCAGATAAGTCTTTTCCAGGTGATGAAAAAGGTCTGTTGTTTGTTGTTTGAATGTTCTTTTTGCTGGCGTAGTTTCAGGTTCGCTGGGATCCTCAGAAAATGTATCAAAGTTAATGAAATAGCCAGAGGCAGTTCTGTTAATTGTTGGTTTGTATCACGATTCATTAAAATCGCTGGAACCACTTGATCACTTGTCACTTCGTTGTAGACATGTGTTTCTTGACGAACTGTTATTTCGGTTTCAAGAGGTACAAGTTCCATAGCTTTGTTCCTTAGTCCTTCATTTCGCACTGCAGATTCTTCAAAGGTGATGAGTGTCTCAATTTGACTCTCTTGGATAGTAGCCAGATTAGGGCGTCTGCTACTTGGTCAGAGTCCACTTGGCCTACTGCTTAGTATTGGCCACATAATGTGGTGTGACCAGGTCGATAAACACAAACCTGTTCTCCTTTTTACCAGCAAGGGGCGGCAGTAAAAGTGTTCTTGATCCATGGATTGCTAGGACAGGTACTGGTTGTCGGTAAGAAGGCCCAAATTAATTATTGTCCGCGATCTTTTCTCTGACTAGATCACCAAGCTTTGGGATACAGACAGGCCTTGCTGGGACGGTAGGTTTTTCTTCAGTGGTTGTTGGCGTTAGGAACACGTTGCTTTGTTTCGTTCTTATTTCATTTAAGTCCTGTAAAACAGCCAAACAGTCTTTGATATCAAATGGTTTTTGGTCCACCACTGAAGTCTGACAATCGAGGTCCGCTACTAACATTCTGGTCCCATAAAGGACTTCATAAGGAGTGATACCCCGTAGAGAACTTCCTGGCAGATTGTTAAGACTATGTTGGACACTTATTAGATGTTTGGCCCACCCGAGCCTAATACCCTAGCTGTTATAGATTGCTTTATGTCCGGTTCTTTCTCTCCACAACCGAATTTCCCTCAGGAAGGAATGGACTAGACTACCGCAAAGCAACGCCCAATTTGGCCATGGCCTCCTTGTAAGCTCGAGAGCTAAACACAGGACCCTGGTAAGAATGTAGCATGCCAACTGCGTATGTGCCGATAAAGACTCGCAAATCTTTCATAACAGTTCAAGCGTCAGTCAAGCACTGAGGCCACATCCAAATGAACCTTGTCTTAAAATTTGTGGGACCGCATTTGTCCACAAGGACGTTTGCGTGTAGATAGTCTAATGCTGTCTAACAATGGTGTCTGTACTGGGCTGGCTAAGCTATAGTCAGGTATCTGGTGGCTTTCTCTGCTGCGATTTCTATTGCAATCATGGCAGTTAATTGCAAATGTGTAAATGTGTGCATTCATTCCTGGCCACCAGTACATCTCTTTTAATTCTAATATAGTCTTAGAGATCCCCTGATGTATCAGACCCTCTCCCAGATGCGCTTCGTGTATCAAAGCAACCCTGCGTTTCCTGTTTGGAATTACTCTGTCCCCCACTCCAGGGATTTGAGCCAAAGGAACGCTGTTTGCATCAATTATATGTGAGTATTTGAGTGGAAAATTTTGAGGTGACGCTGCACCGCTGCCTTTGCATGTTGCATTGACAGCTAGCATTATTTCGCTGTCTATTTTCGCTTTTATATGAGTGATTGCAGCTACGGAAGCCGTTTGCACAGCTGCCTGCGCGGCTTCATTAGCCAATGAATTCCGTTCAATGTGAACGCCATCACGTTGATGACTCAGCGTATGTATCATGTGAGTGTTTTGTAGTCCTTGTTGTAACTGAACTACTTGTTCCCAAAGCAGTTTATGTTAGAGGAACAAGAGCTCATGCCATTAATAATGCACTATTTACAGGTACCAGTTAAATTGCCAATGCTTGTTTCTTAAGATTATGCTGGCTGAAAATGGCACATTGAGCACTGTAAAAGTTAGTTTGCCAATGCTTGTTTTCTACGCTACCGCCATAATGTTTGTGCCCTTATATTTGTTGGTACCAATGCTTGTGTGCTTGTGTGGTTTCCTCTGAGCGATCATTCCCCCAAGTTCTGGAACCACAACACGTGTTCAGGACTCCGCGTGAGCAATATGCTAATGCCCAAACCGTCAGCCTGCCAAGCGCATAAAAGGAGGACTCTCGTGCAAGACGGCGCTTCGTCTCTTTGCACTTCACGACAAGCGCTCCTGCCGGCAATCGAGAACCCTGTAATCTGATTTCCCTTCTGGATTCCACTGCTCTTCCTCTTCGGGAAACCTCCCGGTCCCGTCTCCTCTTCCCCTTCTGGAAACCTCCCGGTCCTGTCTCCTCATCTGAGCTCCGGCCCGAGTCCCTCCATTCCGCAGTCGACTCTTCAGAGTTTTCTGGCATCGGCGGACGTCGTCTTGGACTTCCGGGGGTTCAGTCAGCGACCACACCCACAGAAACTCAGACTTCAACTCTAAAAAGAAAGAAAGGACAGTAAGATTAACGGTTGCTATGCAACTCGGAACAATTATCAAAGCAACGTTTCTTGTTTATTTTAAAAGACTTTTAACCCGAGTGTACAAAGAACATTGTGCTAATTCAGAACTAAACGCCTAGAAAAGTAAACAACTGTATTGCAAAACAAAAAGGGCGATTCTCAAGCCAAGAAGCATTTGTGAACAAACAAGCCTAAGACAATCCAAATTAGAGTTTGTTTTTAGGTTAAGGTTTAATGACAAAATCGAGTACATAATCAGCTTATGAATCTAATAAGTTGAGCCTTAAGAAGTTCTACAATTGTAAAGATTTTAGACCAGGATGCTTGGTTGTTTCTTTTTTCTATTTATTTACAGAACCCATCTTCCAGCGTAGCATCTGGGTTTCAAGGTATGTGCATGGTGTGCAAGTTCTATTCACAACTAACCTCATTAACCAAGTTTTGAACTCATGTAAAGAATAAGACAGTAATCAAGAATCTCTTGTTCATGTCCATAAATTTTATTTTGAAAAGGTAATCAAGAGTAAAATAACCTTCGAATCTCAGAATCCAGTGAAGTGTATACAAGAGCCAGTTCTTAACACGGTTGGTTCAGTTCTTGGATATGTTCATATTTGTAGTCTAGATTTAAGGACAATTCTTGAAGGTGATTGTATGTTTGTGTAACCCCAGAGTCACGTAAAAGCTATCAAGATACCACCGGCCCTGAACACTTGAATGAGAAACTGCGACGGGACGAAGACAGACCAGTGTTGTTTTTTTTGTTTGTTTGTTTTGTTTCTCAATCCACTTCACCTTTCCCTTGGTGACTAGAGATTTAGCAAGTGTTCTATAATCCTTGCTGAGTAGCTAGTTCACGAGGGAGCTGGGAGTTAGCGGCGTCAAGAAGGAAACAACAACAGGAGCGTCTGCCGTGATTACGCAACAGTTTATGCTTGATTGTGCTACCTTTTGCATCTTTGTAAGCGTTTTGAATCCAGTTTGGCAAGTATTCATTGTAAGATTGAACACAATAATATGAATCGCACACTATGAGTGTGGGGAATTCACGATCTGTATTTTCAAGTGCCGTCTTGAAGGCTTGAAGTTCAGCTCGCTGAGCTGTACAATCTCCAAAAGATTACGTTTTTGTGACAATTGGTCGGAATTTGCCATCGCGACCTTTAACGATCACGCACGCCGCACTATAGGTTTGTTTACGATCCATAGCAGGTTGAGCCAATCGGTCAGTATAAATTATACATTCATACTGGTCAAGAGGCAGAAATTCAGTAGGCAGAGGACATTTATTTTCGTATTGTAGAAATGCTTATGTTTTCAAATAAGGATCAAAAACGTATTCAACGTCTGTTGCAGCAAGAGAATTAACCCATTGTATCCATCTCGGATGTAAAGCTTTAGCATTCAGTATGCTTGCTTTCATCACTGCTTCTAAGGCATGTACAGGAGTTACAACCATAATGCATTTTCCCTGTGCCAGGGCTCTTTCTTTTGCTACTGCAGTTTGAACAGCTGTCAGAATTTGTTCTGTTAAAGTGAATTTCAATTCTGCTTGTGTGTACAAGAGTGATTTGTAAGCTATTGGTACTTCTTCACCTTTGTTAATAGTTAGGTAGGTGAATCCACGTTGACCCGGAATGATTCGGATCACTATGTTGCGTACGTTTACGCGTGTTTGTAAATGTTTAGTTGTTTACATGTCTGTTCGCAAGGAACGAAAAATTCTGTGTGTTTTTATGTCCAATTTGCTGTTTTAAAATCAGGTTTTAATAATTTGTAGAGAGGTTTAACCCTTTTTGAGTAGTTCAGAATGTAAGTTCTTCCGAAATTTAAGAATCCTAGAATTAACTGTAGGTTTTTCAGTGTTTGTGGAGGTTGCAACCGCGCACATTTCTCTAGAAAGTTTGCTGCTAGGCTTTTGCCTTCACTTGAAAGTTCATATCCTAAAAATAGGTTGTTTAAATGAGCAATTCTAAACTTTTTTTAATTGAATTTGTAACCTTCGGAGGCGAATCCAAGTATAATGGTATTCTCCCTATTCAAGTACCTATTATCCAAGTCATCATCTGTTAGATAGATGTATTCTAGAATATGATAATGCTTCATCATCATAAATTTGTAGTAATTCTGTTACCCTTGCTGAGAATACCCCAGGACTGTTCTTCAATCCCTGTGGGAGACGAAAGAAGTGACCTTCTGGTGCACTGTTTTGACAAAAGAAACCGTTAGAAATATCTAATGTGGTTTTATATTTTTTACGCACAATGTTATTTATTAATGCTGTACTGTGGGCATTTTGCACTGCAAATGTTTTGCAACAAGAGTTTAGATGTGTGTAATCCAATACTAGACGATATGCATTGTCTGGTTTGGATACAGGAAACAAAGAATTGTTCATTGACGAGGTGCATATTTCAATCACCCCTTAATATTCAAGTTGATCTAATATCTCCCTGACCTGTTTTTTAGCTTCTTGCTTAACTGGGTACTGCCTTTGTGCAGTTGGGTGATTTTTAACTGGATTTTATGGTGAGGTGAGTCCTCATCCTATCCTACATGATTTTTGTATAATGCAGGAGCTTGGGCGACTGCCCATTTTCTGGCATATGTATACTTTAAATGAATTCGAAACCAGGGTTCGATTCCCGGCGCGGCAGGTTTCTGGACCAGGGTCAGCGGACTCGATAATTCTCTCGCCTCGGTGCCCACTCTGATCAGCGATCACACTCGGCAACTCTGGGCATTAGCTTGCCTCATCTTCACTAACGGCCCCACCAGACCGCCGGGGATGCCTGGTCTCACCCTGGAGATACCCATTAAGGGACCATCTCTCAGGGAAGCCAGGAAGGGTTTCGCAGCGGTCGAAGCGCCTTGGGACCCTCCGGGTAAGTAGTGCGCTATATAAATGCCTATACATACATACAGAAGAATGTCATAACCTCAGAGTGTTATCTCATATAACCTATGTGAATAACTAACCCTGGTATCTGCAGTTTCAACTTGAATGAACTCATTCAAGTCCCCTGTCTCCAGATGATCCTTCAATTTCTGGCGAGCTATGGTGACTTCTGCTGCGCTTTCCACCATTGTCTGAGCCCATTCTCCATTCTTGAGTTGTGTCCTCAAGATCCTCGGCATGTCTGATTTTAGACCTGCTACCTTCTTTTTGGTGAATTGAGGTTTCTTGTTTTTCTGAACGTGTTGATGGTCTTTGGACTTCGAGCGTTCTTCCTTGTTTTCTGATCGTCTTCTTTCGGATTTTTGTGATGAAGTCTGAAAGGTACGAGAGGAACGTGTATCAGTATCTTGATATCTATCAGGTTTAATCAAATTATCCCTATTCCAGAGGTTATACCGCCTTTCAGAGGGCTCCTTTTGAGGAAACCTACCTCTGGATTGAGAATGCTTCTCTTTAGAAGTTTTCCCACTTCTTTTTAGAAGGAGTAGGAGTGTTTTTATTAAAGACCTTATCAGGACTTTCAGACAGTTGGGGTTTCACTGGTTTCCCACCCGAACTGTCTCTGCCTATTTCTTCATAGGATTTTTCAATTATTCTGTTCAGTTCTTGTGGTTGCTCACTTACATCAAATTCCCTTAATTTTTGGCGGATCGCCACTGATGCTGCTTATCCTTTAATATTAGCTAATATTATTGCTGAGACCTGTTTGAAATCTTTCAGTAGTTTCATATCTAAATTTAAAGCAGGCTCTGCCCCATATTCGTTTTGAATCTGTTTCAGAATGTCGGGTATTACCGCCATGGACGGAACACCATGTGTTTTTGTGTAGGTTGCAGCGAAGAGTGTACCCCAAGTGTTGCAGTCCTCCAGATGTGGTGCGATCCCCATAGGGAAACAGATTGTTAAAATTCTGTGTTTCTCATGAGGGGTAGTATTAGGAAATACTGCTTCGATTTGAGTCATTTTTTGAGCAATCTAGAATTGAATTTGTCCGCTCTTTGCAGGTAACTTACCAATGACTGAGTGTAAAGTCTGTGGTGTCATTTTTAGTATATTCCCCTGGTGATATGTATTTTGTGGAATCACTATTGCTGGTTGGACTCTGAGAGTCCGCATGACATATTAAACCAATTGCCTATAGGTTTTGTTTAAATATTTGGGTTGAGCTAGTAATGCCACATCTGTCATATCATTAATGTCAGGATGTGATGTATAGCCAGCTAAAACCGGCCATGTGGCTCCTGGTCTACTAGTGGACCGAGCCTGGTAATGTGATTCAAATTTTTTAGGGTGCCTTTAAACCAGAGCTCATGCTCCTGGTATGTGAGTGGAATTTCTATAGCCTCGAAAGGAATGTATTCCTCTGGTGGTTCATCTTCTTTGTATTAGTGAAATAGAGAATAGAATACCTCTGTCTGGTGATATTCATGTGCCTCTATCACAAAAACTGTCCTACCACCTCTTGATGTTAGACCATGTTTTATAGGTTTTATAGTGATGGCTTTCTTTAAATTTGGAGGAATGATTATAGCATCCTCGCCGGTTTCTTGGAAACCTGTGATGTTAAAAGCTGCTACGGTTGGATCAGCCGCAGCTCCACCGGTTTCGGTTTTGTTGCCGTTAATCGACATTGTTTAATGAAAAATTGCAGAGCAAGTTTCAAAGAAACAAAGATAAGGTGCACAATATTTTAGAACACTATCCTTCAACGTTGAACAAACCAAAAACTAATACATAGGATTTTTGTCCTACTCAGCTATGGCGGATATTATCCTTTTACCCACTCCAGACGTCTATTGGAGTATTTTACGGGAAAAAGGGTCTCTGAGAAAAGCACAACTGAGTTACTTTAGTATCTAGTGTTAAATTAGTGCCTTACCAAACCGTTGGGTGCCATGTAGTGTAGTTCCTATATTCCCAATAGGCTCCGCGCATTGGAATAATATACACTATAGATTTGACATAGGACTGAGGTCAGTCACTAGAAATTTTCTTGAATGCACAAGAAGAGATTCGTTCCTGACAACCGCATAAACATGACAAATTTGTTTCCCTAGGTCTGGAACAAATATCTTCTGAGACGTGGAAACAATAGATAACTATTTTACTTAGTCAATTGTGCATGCTTCATTTCTACAGAGTTGCAGAGAAATAGTGAGACGGGCGTTTTCAATAAAAGGATTTATTGAACAGTCTTCTTTCTCATGCAATAGAGGTGAACTGCTACAATCGTTAGACAAAAGTCAAAGTATAATGCGTACAGCGAGAATAGTATTATAAAATAATACTGTAATAGCATTGTCTGTTGCTATGATATGTAAAAATACACACATAAATAACATAGGCTAAAATACTCAACTGGTGCTTCTAAAATACGCCTACCCCAATGTACCTAACATAGGTCTAGCACCAGGGAAGAAGTAGGTGTTGCTTAGCATAAGTTTTGGTTCTGCCAAGAATTGCCTAAGATTTCTCTAGGTTATAATCAGCTCCATACCTTAGAATGAAAGAGGTTGGTATCTCTGTCTCGGGACTCGATTTCCCAACACCCCGCAAGGGGAGTCAGAAACACTGGAGCTGGATTCTCGGCAGGAGAATGTCAACTTCTTTGTCAGTGCGTCAGCTGGAGAGTCAGCTTTCTTCGGCACTTGCTGTAGCGAGCTGTGTCGGGCAAGTAGGTAGTCGAACTGAACCAAACCACACCGTGCTTTGCCACAGCAAGTGAAGGTATATTTATACCTTGAAGGTATTTAGGAATGCCAGCTTTGACGTAAAGTCGGGCATATGAACGTCATGGATGAATCCCTAAGGAATAGTTGTTCATGCATAATAATGAGTTTCTTGGAGTAATCAATATCCAGGCTAGGGGAAGTCCCTTACAGCTTAAGAGTCTGGTTTTCCAAGAAAACGTTGTGACGTAGATGAACGGATGGAAGTAGCCATGCTTGTATTTGGGTAGCATGGGCTATGCCTAAATAAGGGCTTGATTTCTATGCCTATATAAGGGCAACGCAAATTATACCTATACAAGGGCATTATCGAGAAAATTCATTCGGAATCTAAAACGCCATACAACAAGTTGTGGTTGAGTCCTGAGAAAAAGTGGTAGCATGAGCAGAAGCGTAAGTCATGGGGCTATTGTGAATGTTGGAATTAGATATGCAGAGAGGGTTTCTGGCATGGTTTGTGTGCTTTTCTCCTTGCATTGAGACCTGAGAGCAGGGTTCGGTTGATGCTGGATTGCTGTGAGAATGGTTTCGGTTTTGTTGCCGTTAATCGACATTGTTTAATGAAAAATTGCAGAGCAAGTTTCAAAGAAACAAAGATAAGGTGCACAATATTTTAGAACACTATCCTTCAACGTTGAACAAACCAAAAACTAATACATAGGATTTTTGTCCTACTCAGCTATGGCGGATATTATCCTTTTACCCACTCCAGACGTCTATTGGAGTATTTTACGGGAAAAAGGGTCTCTGAGAAAAGCACAACTGAGTTACTTTAGTATCTAGTGTTAAATTAGTGCCTTACCAAACCGTTGGGTGCCATGTAGTGTAGTTCCTATATTCCCAATAGGCTCCGCGCATTGGAATAATATACACTATAGATTTGACATAGGACTGAGGTCAGTCACTAGAAATTTTCTTGAATGCACAAGAAGAGATTCGTTCCTGACAACCGCATAAACATGACAAATTTGTTTCCCTAGGTCTGGAACAAATATCTTCTGAGACGTGGAAACAATAGATAACTATTTTACTTAGTCAATTGTGCATGCTTCATTTCTACAGAGTTGCAGAGAAATAGTGAGACGGGCGTTTTCAATAAAAGGATTTATTGAACAGTCTTCTTTCTCATGCAATAGAGGTGAACTGCTACAATCGTTAGACAAAAGTCAAAGTATAATGCGTACAGCGAGAATAGTATTATAAAATAATACTGTAATAGCATTGTCTGTTGCTATGATATGTAAAAATACACACATAAATAACATAGGCTAAAATACTCAACTGGTGCTTCTAAAATACGCCTACCCCAATGTACCTAACATAGGTCTAGCACCAGGGAAGAAGTAGGTGTTGCTTAGCATAAGTTTTGGTTCTGCCAAGAATTGCCTAAGATTTCTCTAGGTTATAATCAGCTCCATACCTTAGAATGAAAGAGGTTGGTATCTCTGTCTCGGGACTCGATTTCCCAACACCCCGCAAGGGGAGTCAGAAACACTGGAGCTGGATTCTCGGCAGGAGAATGTCAACTTCTTTGTCAGTGCGTCAGCTGGAGAGTCAGCTTTCTTCGGCACTTGCTGTAGCGAGCTGTGTCGGGCAAGTAGGTAGTCGAACTGAACCAAACCACACCGTGCTTTGCCACAGCAAGTGAAGGTATATTTATACCTTGAAGGTATTTAGGAATGCCAGCTTTGACGTAAAGTCGGGCATATGAACGTCATGGATGAATCTCTAAGGAATAGTTGTTCATGCATAATAATGAGTTTCTTGGAGTAATCAATATCCAGGCTAGGGGAAGTCCCTTACAGCTTAAGAGTCTGGTTTTCCAAGAAAACGTTGTGACGTAGATGAACGGATGGAAGTAGCCATGCTTGTATTTGGGTAGCATGGGCTATGCCTAAATAAGGGCTTGATTTCTATGCCTATATAAGGGCAACGCAAATTATACCTATACAAGGGCATTATCGAGAAAATTCATTCGGAATCTAAAACGCCATACAACAAGTTGTGGTTGAGTCCTGAGAAAAAGTGGTAGCATGAGCAGAAGCGTAAGTCATGGGGCTATTGTGAATGTTGGAATTAGATATGCAGAGAGGGTTTCTGGCATGGTTTGTGTGCTTTTCTCCTTGCATTGAGACCTGAGAGCAGGGTTCGGTTGATGCTGGATTGCTGTGAGAATGGGACATAGCCTTATGTAGTATTGAGAATAGGGATTTAAATGAGCATGGGTTGGTGTCATAAACTTGGATCATGATATTTCTGTTTCTGTAAATAGTTATAGTAGCGTTGCCTTTGAAATTGAGTGAGTTGGAGATCGACAGTTTGCGGTTGTATGGGATGTTGGAGGTCTTAGTTATATGTATGCAGTTTTCTAGGTTAGATCTCCATCTCGACAGATGGGTAGTGTAAAAGATGAGAAATCGTTTTTCTCTTGTCCTTTGGATGTGTTGTAGTGAGGATCAGATATGAGTATTTCGGGGTGTTGCTTGAGCAGTCTATGTTTTACGTTTTTAGTAGCATTAGCTAAAAAGAGGTTGGGGGTAGGTGCTGGAGAAAGAATTCAGGTCATGGGATTTCAAGTAGTTTAGTTATAAATGTAATAGGGTTCTGTGGCAGTTTGCATTTTTTTGTATATAAGTTACTTGTGGGTGTGGGTGAGAGATCTACGTTATGTACAAGGAGTCACTCTAGGAGCCTCAATATCTAGAGGTAAGGGTAGTTGAGAGAGGACTGAGTGGCCATTATGATGGTGGGCGGAGGCATCACCGCGGTGCTGGCATTGGTGGAAAATGCCTTTTTCCGCACGCCAGCAGGAGTCCTCACGGCCGCCATAATAGTATGGCCAAACATAGCCCATTTCCCATCCGCATCGGTGCGACATGAACCATCGTAAAAAAGCGCTCGCCACCGCGGGGGTGGGAGCCAATAGAGACCCACTGCTGTGCGGAATGACGTCCCGACCGCTGTACAAATCAGGATGCCCCAAACAACCAGTCGCACCGCAGCGGAGAAACCGCCCAACCAGAGACGGCGGAAGCTCGACAACAGAGCATGAAACCAGAGTCCCGGGCCTCACCGCCCAGTCCTCACCGCAATGGACCCAGCTCTACACATCTTCCCGGTGCTGTACCTGATACACTACCAGCAACTCATGCTCCGTCGCGGACGCCGTGGCAGGTACGCAATAACATCACTCCACACACAACAACAACCCATATGCAGATACAGTGTTCCTGTCCACACCAGATAGGAACACATCCACAAGTGTACCCACATATAAAGTCACCAAATCACCGCTCCGCATCCAGGTCACCCATTTTCCGCGATTTTGAGGTAATGTCCCGGTCACATCACCGCAGTGGCGAAGCCACGTGAAAACATGCGCACAATGTAGTAGCCAGGGCCAGGCATGGGCAATGCACAAAGTTCACAGGGCCATACCTCCACACTCCACACACCCACCCCCCCAACATGAAGGGACATGCCATGTGCCCCTCCTGTGCTCCCCCATGCACAATGACCATCCAGGTGAACCCACACCCTGCATCGCACACCAAACAACTAGGGAGACAGCCTCAGCAGTTGTGGCTGCTGAGGAACACACAGCACAGAAGCTCAGGACCAGGGCAACCCACGTACTACAACAACACTACACTCATGGCAAGAAAACTGAGTACAACCACAAAATAAACACACAGAGATAAAAAACAAACACTCAAATGGACACCCAGCCTACCAGGTCACACAGACATACCCCACACTGACACACAGCCACATCCACAGCCACATGCCAGCAGCAATGGAGGACAACAAATAGGAAACCTAAAGTGAGGTGCACACAAATGGAAGGCCAAGGAGCTCACCACAAAGCATGTGTACATCACATGCAAGAGAGGGAACATATAACAACAGCCTCAGCCCATCAAAACACACATGGCAGGCACAGTGAGTGAAGTTAAGCTACAGTCACCTCAGTGCAACTACTTAGGGAGACAGCAAGGCAACCCATGTATAGGCACAGGGATGAAAGGAAGGATATGAAGTCAACCAGTGATCAGCCACACATCTATATCCAACTACATGAGAGGCGTATGTCAGCAGCACAACACACAGGGCCCATTGCAACACTCCATGACTGTCAAACACAAGTATGAACCTTCACACATACCCCCCTCCCACCGGCTGCTCACAATTCCAGTGTCAAACACACAGAAAGGTGCCAATAATGTCCAGTCAATACACTGGCAAACAATCACACACCCTGGGGGAATCCACAAACATCACACACACACAAAGAAGCCTCAACCAATGTGTGCACAAAAACAACAGCCAAACACATAACTCAATAAAAACACACATAGAACCACAACAAGACCAGACATGACCAGTGCAGCAAAACTGTGGAAAGGCAATGGGAGCACAGACACAACAGGAGTACACAGCCTCATCAGTCAGGAACAATGCATAGACAACGTACCACAACACAGACAAAAACAAGCGTTATCACAAAACAATCATGGACACAAACTGGGGGAAATGGGCCAACAATGACACAAATACAGACATACCACACCACCCATCAAGTCAACATGGTGTCATAGTGTACCACATGCACAATAATGACAAGAGACAGCTCAAATATGAGCGGAGGAAACACCAAGGATGCACCAAACACAACCACAGGAACTAGAATAGACCTAAGTTCATGTGACAGACACACAAGTAAAACGAGCAAGTACCAACCACACACTTTTTTCAATCCTTCTATTAAAGGAAGAAAAACAAACCAGTATTACTCTTGGGTCTGTTGGGTGTTTCTTACCCTTTTAATTTATATTTTTCAATTTTCAAGAAAAAAGATTTTTATGTGTGAAAAGGAACACAAAACATTTTAGACGTTTATACATAAATACAAAACATTATTCACATATATATACACAATATACAATATTTACTTGTTTTGATTAATGTACACAGATCCTTGTCTAAATTTGACAAAGTGATGCTCAGTATCAGTCTTGATTCAATACATATAAATATGGACAATCAAAATTTATTCAAAAAATATATAAACCATATCTAAATTCATTGGTCTATAGATCAATTGATGTCATATTTTATATGCCTACGCGTTTCGAACCAGTTGACTTGAATTCTTAGGTTATCTTCAGGGCTCTGTCTTTTAGTAAGTATCTGAAAATATGTAGAAGAATAACAGATTTTTTTAACTTCTGGTTTAATGATTTGTTGTCTCCATATGTTCAAACATGTCGCTATTTATACCTGTTTTTCCAGCAGCCGCCGGTCTACAGGTTAGACGTTTTTATCCTTTTGTCGGTCTTGGTCCTACACCCAAAGTGAAAAATAAATGTTATCACTATTTGTATGAAATATCTATGTCCAACCCTGTCAGTGCGTTTCTCCCCAGACATACCTTTTATATATTCAAATTCTCCTGGACTTTATTTAATTCTCTTCAAAGGAAGGCGCTCTTTCTGTCTTTATAAGGACGACCTGGAATTTATAGAGGTGTCTTATTATCGAGCCTTTAATGAAATGCACCATTTTATTACTTTTTATGGGGGGGAGAGAGGACTCATTGAGCATACCTGTTACAATATCACAGTATCATCAGCACGCTCCGCTTTTATATAATGGAGACGATACTCCAATGTTCTCTGGTCTTCTTTAAATCTGTAAATTACGAACAAGTCTCTGTCAAAATCAATCGGTTTGACTGTGTTTACGTCTTACTAACTTTCACACTAGAGAAGGCATACCTTTGTTGTTCAAGTGGTGCTCCACGTGTATTTTCGTTTTACCTTGCACACCAAAAGGGGAATCGCGGGGGCACTCGTGTCTTTCACCTATTTGGAAAACTGGAGTCAGTCTGTGTTTTTAAATTTAAACTAGGACTTTCGTTCACCTGGGTTGTTCTGTGTGCCCCTTACCTCTGCTTGCGGCGATCCGGCAACTGCAGAAACAATCTGTGGACGCCGTCGCCATCTTGGACTGGGTTCATATAGCAAGGGCCATGTGTTACGTGTCGGCCATTTTGGAAGGGGTAAACTTATCATGCCGATTTTTTTATAAAGCATTGTCAATGGATTTAAAGCGATTATGTGCATAAAGGCTTTATTTTTATTAGGCGATTCATTGTAAATGGAAGCCCGGATGAATGTCGCTTTTACATCATGTGTGCCCGTGAATCGGGTGTTATCGTCGGCGGCGGCCATCTTGGAATGGACTTGGTTACCACGGAAGATGTGTATTAACTACCAAATACCAACTTCATCCGCCCTTGCTGGGGTGTCCCTGAAGTAATTACAATCTTGAAACTTCAGACAATGAGTTCAGGCCTGAGAGCGCACTATTAAATTTTCGTATGAGGTACGCTTCCTTTTGCAGTAGTACCCTCTCAGGATCTACTGAAGATTTCTTGTTTTGGACACTGAACAAGACAGACCATTTAAAGTCGCTATCTCCATGGCAGTTTTCTACAAAGTGCTCCACCATTGGGGCAGTTAGGACTTTGTTTTTTATTCTTGATCTGTGTTGCGTCATGCGTGTATTTACTTGTTGAGTAGTTTTTCCAATATAGATTTTCGGACAGGGACATACAATTACATATATGACGTTTCGAGTTTTACAATTTGTAAAACTCGGATGCTTCCATTTTACATTACCATGGGCAAATTCTTCACCATCCATTGTGTTGGCACATGCCACACAGTTACCACATCTATGGTGTCCTGTTATGGGTTTTAAACCCCATTTCGTGAGTAGATCGCTTTTTGGTTTTGATATCATTATATCTGCTCGTACAACCATTTGGCCTATGCTTTTGTTTTTCTTATATGCAAAGAGTGGCCAGGGGAAGGAACACTCCAGGTTCTCTAATAGGTGCCAGTTTTTTAGCACTGCTTGTCTGAATTTAGTGGTGTCTGGACCAAAAGTGGTCACACAAACCAGTCTGTCCAATTCAGGTTTCTCAGTGGTCTGTAGAAGACATTCTCTCGGTGTGAAACGTGCCCTCTTACTTGAATGTTTTAATAATTTGCCCGGATACCCTCTGTGTTTCAATTCTTCACAGAAAGTTTCGGCATGTTGTTCGAAATCTGAAATATCCGTACAATTCCTTCGTATACGAATTAGTTGTCCGTAAGGCAAATTCGCTTTTAGATTTCTTGGGTGAGCACTTTGGTGGTGTAACATCGTGTTTTTATCCGTCTTTTTCCTATACAGGGAAGATTTGAGTCGTCCTTCTGCACATGTAATTTCGATGTCAAGAAAGGTCATTTTAGTGGCGCTGGAATCTATTGAGAACTTAATATCCTGATGTTTTGTATTCAGCCACATATGAAACTGCATCAACTCCGCGTGGCTCCCCTGCCACAGGAGCCACACGTCATCGATGTAGCGGTACCATTGTTTTATATGTGCAATGTAAGGGTTGTTGTGATCAATGTACTTCCTTTCATATTCTGCCATAAACAATACGGCCATTTGTGGCGTGTAGGGACAACCCATAGCAGTTCCTTTGGTTTGCATAAAGAACTGCTCATTGAATCTAAAATAATTCTTTCTCAGGGCTACCTCCGCTAATTGTAGAATGAATGAAGTTGGTACTTGGTGTGGTCTAGTCTGGGCCTCCAGATACAATTCCATCACTTCCAGGGCCTCGTCCTGGGGAATCTAAGTATATAAGGACGTCACGTCCATTGTCACTAGTAGTTCTGAGGTTGAATCAAACTCAGTCCCCTCAACCTTGATTAAAAAATCTGTGGTATCTTTCAGATAGGACTTTACTTCGGAAATAAAGGGTTTCAAAAAGAAATCAACATATTTGGCCAGGGGCTCTAAACATGAGTCGCACCCTGACACAATTGGGCGTCCTGGGGGTTCGTTTAGATTTTTGTGGATTTTAGGGAGAAAGTATAAAATCGGGGTTCTAGGAAATTATTTTATCAAAAAGTCACCTTCTTTGGGACCCACAAAGCCATTTTCCATCCCTAGTTTGATTATGTCTGAAATCAATCCCTGTTTATTCTTAACAGGGTCTTCCTCTAATAACCTATACCAAATTTTATCCTCCACCTGGGACCTAGCTTCTGTTATGTATTTGTCCCTTGGCCACACCACCACAGCACCACCTTTGTCGGCCTGTTTAATTACAATTGAGTTGTCGTCTTTCAGATTTTTAAGAGCTACTCTTTGGCCTTTACTTATATTTTGCTTAATATACCCTTTGTTCCTTTCTAATTTGTCTATCGAAGACAACAGGAGGATCTGCTCAAAAGCATAAATCTGCTTTGGAATTTTTTGGGTTGGTACAAAGGTAGATTTATTCCGCAATCCTGTGGTTTCCTTTTCTGCAAAAGGAGGTTGGTTAGCAAAAAAGGCTCTAAGCCTAATCTTCCGACAAAAATCTATTGCCTCAAGTTTGGTTTTTGTAAAGTCCGTATACTGGCGGGGGACGAATTTCAGTCCTAAATTTAGAACCGATTCCTCATCCCTTGTCAATATTTTCTGGGAGAGATTTACTACACTAGTACTGGTCGCTAAGATTTGTAGGTGTTTTTCCTTTTCCGCATTTCCCACGGTACCTTGTACCTTGCTTTGGATTGTTGGCCCTTGTCTAAAAAACTCACTTGTTTTTTATTATTAGGGTTGCCACGTGTATCTGAACCTGATGATTCTGAGGAGGAAGTCTCAGAGAAAGTCTTGAATCTATTGCGAGATCTTCCTTGATAGTTGTAGAAAGCCCCTCATGAATCAACCTGTGTATAGAAATCGTCTTTTAAAAAGGGTATGTCTTCTCCAGTGTGAAAGATTTAGAGTCTTTCTCATATTGTACTGTTTTGTTATTGATGGTATTATCTTTGAATGTCAAAATCTCCTTCTCTGTCTTGTCTAGGAGAGCTTTGGCATCAGACACAGTTGGACTGTTTTTATAGCTTGGGTTAAGTCGTCTATCTCTTGTAATTCCTTTGCACAGAGTCTTTGCGCCGTCTCTATCGTATGGACCATCAGGTCCCTACTACATTTTGTGTTAATGCAGCTGAATCCTTTCCTATATTCTGCGTCCTCAGTGAAAATCACTGGGATGTTCTTTACCTGTAGCCCCCAGGGGATAGTACCTCCTACTAGATGTTTCAGAAGAAAGTCGCCATGGAGCTCGGTTCGGATTTGTCTTTTGCGCAATATTATCAATTTATCAGACTCATTCTGCTGTTGGGCGGAAGTACTAAGGGCGATGTTTGAGAATGGAGCGGATGCTATTAGATTTTAAATATGACTCTCAGAAAATGATAAGGTATCCTTCTCACACGTACCTTTTGGAAGGATCTAGTCCTTCCACTAGTTATTTCTTTTGAATTGGGTGCTCGATTTAATCATGCGCCCTTCAAACTCTCACGAGGTGCAACCCCGTTCTAAGATTTATACAATAAGTGGAGTTAGGCCCTGGGACATGTGGTTGGTTGGACCATATATATCTAGGAAAACGAGCAAGTACCAACCACACACTTTTTTCAATCCTTCTATTAAAGGAAGAAAAAAATACCAATATTACTCTTGGGTCTGTTGGGTGTTTCTTACCCTTTTAATTTATATTTTTCAATTTTCAAGAAAAAAGATTTTTATGTGTGAAAAGGAACACAAAACATTTTAGACGTTTATACATAAATACAAAACATTATTCACATATATATACACACTATACAATATTTACTTGTTTTGATTAATGTACACAGATCCTTGTCTAAATTTGGCAAAGTGACGCTCAGTATCAGTCTTGATTCAATACATATAAATATGGACAATCAAAATGTATTAAAAAAATATATAAACCATATCTAAATTCATTGGTCTATAGATCAATTGATGTCATATTTTATATGCCTACGCGTTTTGAACCAGTTGACTTGAATTCTTAGGTTCTCTTCAGGGCTCTGTCTTTTAGTAAGTATCTGAAAATATGTACAAGAATAACAGATTTATTTTAACTTCTGTTTTAATGACTTGTTGTCTCCATATGTTCTAACATGTCGCTATTTATACCTGTTTTTCCAGCAGCCGCCGGTCTACAGGTTAGGCGTTTTTATCCTTTTGTCGGTCTTGGTCCTACACCCAAAGTGAAAAATAAATGTTATCACTATTTGTATGGACATAGATATTTCATACAAATAGTGATAAAATGTATTTTTCACTTTGGGTGTAGGACCAAGACCGACAAAAGGATAAAAACGCCTAACCTGTAGACCGGCGGCTGCTGGAAAAACAGGTATAAATAGCGATATGTTTGAACATATGGAGACAAGTTAAAATAAATCTGTTATTCTTGTACATATTTTCAGATACTTACTAAAAGACAGAGCTAAACTAAAAGACAAGGATCTGTGTACATTAATCAAAACAAGTAAATATTGTATAGTGTGTATATATATATGTGAATAATGTTTTGTATTTATGTATTAACGTCTAAAATGTTTTGTGTTCCTTTTCACACATAAAAATCTTTTTTCTTGAAAATTGAAAAATATAAATTAAAAGGGTAAGAAACACCCAACAGACCCAAGAGTAATATTGGTTTGTTTTTCTTCCTTTAATAGAAGGATTGAATATAGTGTATGGTTGGTACTTGCTCGTTTTTCTAGATATATATGGTCCAACCAACCACATGTCCCAGGGCCTAACTCCACTTATTGTATAAAAAAAAAGACACACAAGTAAGGCACAACACACTGGTAAGACACATCTGAATGAAACACACCAACAAAACACACACACTGACATGCAAATAGAGCACCACACACAGAGCATCTGTCAACTGCAAGAGACAACACAGACCAAACACTGCACACAGCCACATCAGACACACAACAGACGCACATGCCAATACATCACATTGCAAACACAGCAGTACATCAGGGGATACACGCCAAGCAAGGACAAGGTAACATGCACACCACACCAAGCAGTGTGTGCACAACAAACATACCAGTTCCACACAGATATGAGTGACACACCATGAACACCCACAACAACAATCAAAACAGCACACAGACAACACCACACCCAGGAAGTTAGGCAGTCCTTCAGCAAACACACATACAGCTAACCCAACACCCACATATGCACAAGTCTGGGACCCCAAAGTGGA
Source organism: Lissotriton vulgaris (assembly GCF_964263255.1). NCBI lineage: Eukaryota > Metazoa > Chordata > Amphibia > Caudata > Salamandridae > Lissotriton > Lissotriton vulgaris. The sequence continues at coordinate 970,449,326 of NC_141693.1, read as the reverse complement.
TAAAACATGAACAGAGGAAACAAGCCGTTGGCAAAGTTGAAGTGGCATATAGTGCATGTGTCACACTGAACCATACCCACACAGAAAACGTTTTATTTAGCAAGGACACTGACAAGGCAGACAACAGGGGTAACTGTTTATATTCACATATGACACAGATAGGCACCAAAAGTAGACAAGAGCAAGGCCAGTGGATAGGACTAAGTGCAGATGAGGTACATGAGATCCTGCACAGGCAAGGGACAAACAGCAGTGAACATCAAGGCCGGAGTGGCCAGCACAAAGTGCAGATGAGGCACATGAGATCCTGCACAGGCAAAGAGCAAACATCTGTTAACATCAAGGCCAGTGGCCAGCACATAGTGCAGATGAGGTACATGAGATCCTGCACAGGCAAGGGGCAAACAGCAGGGAACAACAAGGCCAGTGGCCAGTTCAAAGTGCAGAGTAGTAACATGAGATCCTGCACAGGCAAGGGGCAAACAGCAGGGAACAACAAGGGCAGTGGCCAGCACAAAGTGCAGATGAGGTACATGAGCTTCTGTACAGGCAAGGGGCAAACAGCAGTGAACATCAAGGCCAGTGGCCAGTCCAAGGTGCAGAGTAGTAACATGAGATCCTGCACCGGCAAGGGGCAAAAAGCATGGAACAACAAAGCCAGTGGCAAGCACAAAGTAAAGAGTAAGTACATGAGAAGCTGCACAGGTAAAGGGCACACATCAAGGCCAGTGGCCAGTCCAATATTCAGAGTAGCTACATGAGATCCTGCACAGGCAAGTGGCAAACAGCAGTGAACATGGTCAGCAACACAGTCAGGGCAGTAACAATGGGCAGTACAGGCACCTCTGTGGGCGAGACATTTGTGTGTGAGGGAGACTTCCACTCAGACTTGGCTGTCGGTGTGACTGGGAGGTGGCTGTGTGTCGGGGACAGTTGGAGGCTGGACCGGGGAGAGGGAGTCCCTGCTGAGGCAGAGGCATCAGTGGCCTGGGAAGCTGGAAGTTTGGTTGGACCAGGTGGTGCAGTGGCATGTGGAGGTGGGGTCATGCTGCCATGAGACACAGTGTGGGTGGGAGATTGTTGAGGGGTGCCTTTCCACTTCTTGGGGATTCAAAATGGCTTCCCTTTCTGGGGATTAATGGAAGTGATGTGGACACAACAGGCACACTCACCACCAAAGCTGCATCAGGTGCAGACGGTGGCCCTCCCTCTGGGGACATGCTGATGGATCCAGCAGGAGGCTTGGCCTGGCCTTGCCTATGCCCCTCACTCCCCTGTTTACCAGGTATACCCCCTACAGTACCCTCCTTTCCCTGCTTCACAGGGCTTTGGATGGGAGTTGAGGTCATGGGTGAATCTGCCTTGGAGCTCTTCTTATGTGTACTCTTAACAGTCACCACCTTCTCAGCGGGCACGGAAACTGTCTGCTTGTCTTTGCAAGATGCTTTTGGGACAGGAGAGTCCTGGGCTGGGGATGCCTCTGAGGCATGTGACCCTGAGGCCTACTTTTTGCCTTTGTGGCCCTTGGTGTCGCCTGACAGGCTTTTGTCTTTGCGCTCTGGGGTGGCTTTAGTTTTCTGTGGGGATGGTGTCTGTGCCCTGGACCTCTTGGGCTGCTGCTGCTGTGTGCTGCGTGTGCTGTATCTTGCCCTTGAGGTCTGTGGTGTGTGGTCAATATCGTCAGATGTAGCCACCAGCAGAGGGGTGGACAAAGGGACTGGAGCTGGACTCTGAGATTGTACCAGTAGAATAGCTGCTGTCACAGCCGAGGACAAAGACTGGACAGTCCGGTGTAGCTCACCCACGTCTAAATGAATGCCCTCCACAAAAGCAACCACCTGTGCCAACTTTTTGTCGTGGTCTACAAAGGCATTGAGGAGAGCTGCCTGGCCCACGCACAGCTGGCACAAAAGGTCCACAGACTCAGCACTGATGGCAGCAGGGTGGGCAGGAGCAGGGGCAGGGGTGCCTGGGTGAAAGACACTCTTCCCTTCCTACTGGTGCAAACACGAGAGCACTAGTGTATGTAGGTGGGAGGGTGGGCACTGTACGCTGTGTGGTGGAAGAGGAGGCAGAGTCCCCGTTCTCTGTGCCCGCCAACATAAATGAGTCACCGCTGGCGTCCGATGATGTTGAGGTCTACGTCTCTGGCTGTGATTCCTCAAGCAGACTCCTGTCCCCCTCCGAGGCGCTGGTCACATCTGTGTCACTGTGCTTGTGTGCAGCAGTTGTGCTTGAGGCCTCACCACTGGTGTCCATCCCCTGTCCTGCCGTGCCCATGGGAGATGCTGCATGAGGGAGAGAGATGTAGGGTCAGTTCATTGCCATCAACAGAACATTCATATGCAAGCAAAGCATCACTAAAGATGATGAAATATCCATGTTGCACACCACCCTGTGCAAAAAAATTGTGCAACCTCAATTTTTAACTCGATTTTTACCTGTCAACAAGCTAACGGGGCACAAGTCAGCAATGTGATGGCCACACAGCACAATATCCTTCCTGTAGCTGCATTCAACCTGACACACAAATAGTTTTGAGCACACCTTGGGCCCTGAAGGGGGCAAAGATTTACCCCGCCACATGTTTCCGCTGTCATATCCGGATGGAGCAGATTGGGACAACACAGATACAGACTACAACATAACAGTCCACAATGGGCATGTGCTTATGCCATCCACCAAGTCGTACTGTGGGGCACAACTACTGTTGCACAATTGTGTCAGATGTCTAAGCCTCACCATTCTGAGGTCAGGCAATGCACACATTGATGAAAGCACACTCAGATTATGCACACTGCCGTGCCCTTACATGGATTTCCCATACTAACCCAATTGTTATGTTATGTTATGTTAATTAAACTTCTATAGCGGGCAGCTGCCCCAGCGAAGGGGCGTCCAGGCACTTTGACCAACAGAGAAGCCAGCTACCAGCGGAAGTAAAGGGCAGCAGGGGCAGTAGCAGAAATTAGATCCTGGATGGAAAAAGGTGCGTCTTGAGCACCCTCCTAAACAAAAGAAGGTCATTTAGAGCACGGATATGGACTGGTAATGAGTTCCAGAGTTTTGCCGCTAAATAGCGGAAGGAGCGCCCTCCAGCTCTACAACGTTTAAAACGCGGTACCGTGACCAGGCCTTGTCCTTTAGACCTCAGAGAGCGTGAAGGGACATAGGGGGTCAACAGGTTCTCAAGGATTTTGGGAGTGTCCTGTTTGAAAATTTTAAAGGATAGGCACAGTGTCTTGAATTGTATCCTTTGGGCCATTGGGAGCCAGTGCAGCTTCTGGATGGTTTCTTTCGCCAAACAAAACCTAGGTAGGCCAACCAAGGCCCTGGCCGCAGCGTTCTGTATGCGCTGCATCCGGGTGATTTCCGCCTGGTTTGCCCCCAGCAGGAGAGAGCTGGCGTAGTCCAGCCGGGACAGTATGGTGGCCTGAATTATAAGTTGCCTGGTGGGAGCATCAAAAAAGGTCTGATACCACGTAGAATGCCAAAACACGTGGCTGCAACTTTTTTGGTGTGGCCAGAGAAGCTGAGGAGAGGGGTCTAGCCAGACCCCCAGATTTTTTACCTCAGTCACCGGTATGGGTGTCTTACCCAGTGTTGTAGGCCACCACTGAACGCCCCACAGATTGCTGTTCTTACCGACGATCAGGACCTCCGTTTTATTGGCATTCAGCTGGAGATAGTTAGCTGACATCCAGCCTGCCACTGCCCCCAAACCATCCCTGAACCTGGAGGCCTCGTGGTCTGAGTCCTCAGAGAGTGCCACCGCCAGCTGCGTGTCGTCAGCATATGATACCATAACCATGCCCCACTACTTGGCGACAGCAGCTAGCGGCTGCAAATAAAGGTTAAATAGCGTAGGGCTCAATGCCGACCCCTGAGGCACTCCCTGCTCAATAGGATGGACTTGGGATTGGAAAGGAGGAGTGGCTACCCAAAACGATCTTCCAGAGAGGAACGAACTGAACCATTCAAGGGCCAGGCCAGTGATCCCTGCCTCTTCCAAGCGATGGAGCAATGCCACGTGCGAGACCATGTCGAACGCGGCACTGAGATCAAGGAGAACCAGTGCCGTCGTTTGACCGGAGTAAAGCACGGATCGCAGATGTTCTTTCATCGCAAGGAGGGCGGTCTCGGTGCTATGGCCAGCCCGGAACCCATTCTGGGAGGTATCCAGAATGTTGTTAGTCTGGAGGTGTTTGGTGAGTATGCTGTTGGCATGTGCTTCGGCCACCTTAGCACCCGAGGGGAGGAGAGAGATCGGCTGGTAATTCTCAGGCTTACTCAGGTCAAATGTAGGTTTCTAAAAGATCGGGGTTACAGAAGCTTGCTTCCATTTAGTTGGTACTGTACCTGAGGCAAATGAAACATTGATAAGTTGGCGCAAAGGAGGCAGGCACAGCGCAGCAGAGTCTCTAAACTGTGCAGGCCTAAGCGGATCGGCGGGGGAACTAGATTTAACTTTAACCGCTAGTTTGTCGAATTCAACCTCCGACACCCCAGGGAGGATGGTAAGGCCGGAGTCAGTGCTGGGGCTAGGCATCGACCATACATTCGAGGAACTTGTGCTCGGAAATGAGCGATAGATGGTGCGTACCTTTTCCAATTAAAAGGCAGCAAGGTCTTCACAGTGCGATTTTGAAGAAACCTCTGAAACTGGGACTCACTTAGCGGTGAGATCTTTAATGATCTTAAAGACCAGCTTGGTCGGATTAGAATTACGAGACGAGACGTGAAGCCCACAACTCTGAATGCAATGTCAATGCCCATTACTGAAAGAACATTAGGAAGTACAGATAGGGCAAATGCATGACAGCTGCACCCAACACAGAAGCCACTTACAAGACCCTGCATCACACTACCAACATCACATAGCCCCTCGCTGGCACAGGCTGTGAACACTCACAGCAAAAGTCAACCTTCCAAGAATACTCACCCCTAGCTTGCTGCTGATGCTCCTTCAAACGTGCATCCAGCTCATTCTGTGTCATGGCCAAATGCAGGCCATTAGGGGTACCATGCTCCGCCGCGCGAACCTACCAGTCCGAGGGAGCAGCCCCAGCGTCATCTCCGCCATGTTCTTGCTCAGCCGGCAGATGTCATCCCGCCTCTTGTGACAATTGGTGCGCCGTCCATTGGAGACCCCCAGAGCCCGCACCTTGTATGCAATGGCCCTCCACAAGGCCTTACACTGGTAGACTTTGAGCTGCAGGCATGGGAGACAAGCTGGAGAAAACTCAGTGACACAGTGTTATGTACCAATATCTCTCAGTACACTAGCATGATACTAAACCATCCCAAATTCACAGATATGTCCAACAGAGACAATACAGCGTCTCACATAGTACATTAGCATGGGCGAATCACATGTAAATGCATGCAGGTATGAGGGTGGGCACAGCACCTGCCCATCTCATACACATGCAGGATGCCAGCACAGATAGCTATGTGTAGGCTGCCCACTTCTACTGTCCATTTTTAAGTTGAGCAAGACATATAGTACATATCAATATATGTTTAGAGGTTGGCTTACGGTGTTCAACACTACGCAACCCTCTATTGTCCTATCCCTGTGAATGGCTCACTGTGTCATGGATGTCACATTGAGGGGCATGATCTTACAAACCCACACCCTCCTCACAAGGGTTGTTGTGTGCAATCTACATTGCTGAGATGGCTCATTGATGAAGAGTCCCGCTAAATGCCTACATGTAACACTCTGTATATTCAGTGATGTGTGCTTGCCAGATTAGGTGGTGACTGTGCAGGCCAGGTGGGCTCACACTGAGGTCCAAAGGGGAGCAGCAGAAATGTCACATGAAGGGACGAATTGAGAGCGGAAACAGTGCCTTCACATGCTTGTAGGAATGGAGGGTGCTGCACACAATAGTACAGCAATCTGCTGTGTCATAAGTGTATGCCAACCAATAGTGTCACCCTTGGGTAATTAAGTCCTGAGCACACTGTTGAACTGGAGATGATGTACAATTAGGAGCCAGACACAATTCCATCACTGCCCTCTGTACGAAAACCCCAGCGTAGGCCACAGACTGGCCTGTGAAGGACATCAGGGACCCACACAGTCATTCACACAAGCAATCACTGTCCTTACTCCTGCATTACCCAGTTGCTGCGTCACTGTATGGATGACAAGGCAATACATGTCCCTCCAATCTTGATGTGCAGGCAGGGAGACGTGTGAAATAGGCTACACACCCCTATCCCTAGGACACAGCATGCTAGGCACTGCATGACAGAATCCCACACTCTCAGGCACATACTGCAGCAGATCAACTTCATGTGAGGGGTCTCAGGCACCAGGCTCTGGAGACAGGAGCAGCAGCAGGTGGTGGTGAGGGGTCTCAGGCACCAGGCTCTGGAGACAAGAGCAGCAGCAGGTGGTGGTGAGGGGTCACAGGCAGCAGGCTCTAAAGAGAGGAGCAGCAGCAGGTGGTGGTGAGGGGTCACAGGCAGCAGGCTCTGGAGACAAGAGCAGCAGCAGGTGATGGTGAGGCGTCCCAGGCAGCAGGCTCTGGAGACAGGAGCAGCAGCAGGAGGTGATGAGGGGTCTCAGGCAGCAGGCTCTGGAGACAGGAGCAGCAGCAGCAGCAGGTGGTGGTGAGGGGTCACAGGCAGCAGGCTCTGAAGAGAGGAGCAGCAGCAGGTGATGGTGAGGGGTCTCAGGCAGCAGGCTCTGGAGACAGAAGCAGCAGCAGGTGGTGATGAGGGGTCTTAGGCAGCAGGATCTGAAGACAGGAGCAGCAGCAGGTGGTGATGAGGGGTCTCAGGCAGCAAGCTCTGGAGACAGGAGCAGCAGCAGCAGGTAGTGGTGAGGGGTCTCAGGCAGCAGGCTCTGTGAGCTGTGGAAATGTGTGGCTCTTTCTCGCACATAAATAGCCCCCTGGAGTTGTTTCAGTGGTTCTGAGCAGCTGCAATTGGTGTTCCAGGGCAGCCTTTTTCAAATGCATCCAATGACCGGCTCCGCGGTGGCGGAGCACGCCTACCGTGATTTTCAAATCATGCATTGTGCTACCGCGATTGCAGCTCCCATTGGCTGTAAGGGCATGGTCCATGGCGGTGACACATCACAGGGGCCAGGCGGGCGCTACTGCAGTGGTGCATCTTTTAATTGCTGCCAATGACCGGCTCGGCGGTGGCAGAGCACGCCTACTGCGATTTTGAAATCTTGCATTGTGCTACAGCGTTTGTGGTTCCCATTTGCTGTAAGGGCATGGTCCATGGCGGTGACACACTGTGGGTGCCAGGCGGTAGCTACTGTGATTTGAGTGGCGGAGCATGCCAACCGCCATTTGACCATGTGTATATGCCTATCACTACTGTAAGTGTGTCTTGGGCATTGGCGGTGACACACCGCTGGTGCCAGGCGGTAGCTACTGCAACATGGGTGCCATTCATTGCTATGAATGACCGTGATTTTAGTGGCCGAGCATGCCAATCGCCATTTGACCATGTGTATATGCCTATCACTACCACAAGTGTGTTTTGGGCATTGGCGGTGCCACACCGCTGGTGCCAGGCATAGCTACCGCAATATGGCTGCCATACATTGCCATGAATGAGCGTGATTTTAGTGGCGGAGCATGCAACCACCATTTGACCATGTGCATATGCCTATCACTACCGCAAGTGTGTCTTGGGCATTTGCGGTGACACACCGCTAGTGCCAGGCAGAAGCTGCCACGATTTGGGTGCCATACATTGCCATGAATGACCGTGATTTGGGTGACGGAGAATGCCAACCGCAATTTGACCATGTGCATATGCCTATCACTACCGCAAGTGTGTCATGTGCATTGGCAGTGTCACACCGCTGATGACAGGCGGTGGCTATCGCAATATGGGTGCCATACATTGCCATGAATGACAGTGATTTTAGTGGCGGAGCATGCCAACCGCCATTTGACCATGTGCATATGCCTATCACCACCGCAAGTGTGTTTTGGGCATTTGCGGTGACACACTGCTGGTGCCAGGCAGTAGCTAACGCCATATGGGTGCCATACATTGCCATGAATGACTGTGATTTTAGTGGCGGAGCATGCCGACTGCCATTTGACCATGTGCATATGCCTATCACTACCACAAGTGTGTCTTGGGTATTGGTGGTGCCACACCGCTGGTGCCAGGCGGTAGCTACCACTATATGAGTGCCATACATTGCCATGAATGACCATGATTTTTGTGGCGAATAATGCCAACCGCCATTTGACCATGTGCATATGCCTATCACTACCTTGATTGTGACTTGGGTATTGGTGGTGCCACACCGCTTGTGCCAGGTGGTAGCTACTGCAATATGGGTGCCATACATTGCCACGAATGCCTGTGATTCGGGTGATGGAGCATGCCAACTGCCATTTGACCATGTGCATATGCCTATGACTACCAGGAGCGTGTCTTGGGCATTTGCGATGCCACACCGCTGGTGCCAGGCAGTAGCTACCGCAATATGGGTGCCATACACTGCCATGAATGACCGTGATTTTAGTGGCGGAGCATGCCAACCACCATTTGACCATGTTCATATGCCTATCACCACTGCGAGTGTGTATGGGGCATTTGCGGTGACACACCGCTGGTGCCAGGCAGTAGCTACCGCATTATGTGTGCCATACATTGCCATGAAAGACTGTGATTTTATGGGCAGACCATGCCAACCGCCATTTGACCATGTGCATATGCCTATCACTACCGCAAGTGTTTCTTGGGCATTTGTGGTGACACACAGCTGGTGCCAGGTGGTAGCTACTGCAATATGGGTGCCATGCATTGCCATGAATGACCGTGGTTTTAGTGGCGGAGCATGCCTACCGCCATTTGACCATGTGCATATGCCTCTCACTACCGCAAGTGTGTCTTGGGCATTTGCGGTGACACAGAGCTAGTGCCAGCTGGTAGCTACTGCGATTTGGGTGGCGGAGCATGCCAACCGCCATTTGACCATGTGTATATGCCTATCACTACCACAAGTGTGTCTCGGGCATTGGTGGTGCTACACCGCTGGTGCCAGGCGGTAGATGCCGCAACATGGATGCCATACATTGCCATAAATGACCGTGATTTGGGTGGCGGTGCACTTTGACAGCACCTATGGACACATATGATAAGTCAATGTGCAGTTCTCAACAGTGCACAGTGGCCACATGATCATATAGCACATGATTGTGCACACAATGTCAATGTCACATTTACCTCTCTGCTGACTACACATGCCATGTTTGTGTTTATGCATTGGAAAATTGTCATGTACTCCCTCACATGTCCCTTGTGATATTGCTGGGCATGCCCTCAGAACAGTGTTGTGATGGACCCTCCAATGGGTACACATGGCAATGTATGTAAGTGCTGAGCAACTAACAGGGATGATTGTCTTACTGAACAATGTGCTGATTTGAGTGTCTAATTTTCCTGGCTCATGTGCATACCTGTTTTTCTCGCACAGACTGCGCTCATTGTGTTGTTGATGTGTGCCCTGTTTGACTTGCGCCTGAGGGTGTGGCAGGTACTGCAGCTAGGTATGAGACAGTTGTGTTGCTGTTCCACACATATGCTGTCTGAACTACTCTCAGGGCTGTTCATGCAAGCTGTGGCTATTACCCCCGACGATTGGTTACCAGAGCCAAGAAGCGTGCCTGGTATAACCACCGAGAAAATCTACTGGTTCCCAACACCAAGAAGACGACGACTAGGATCCCGTTCATCTCAACCTTTGGTCCAGACAGTAACAAAATAAGTGCAATCATCAAAAAGAACTGGGGAGTGTTACGGTCTGATAAGCAATTCCAGGATCCTCCCCTTTTCTCATACCAGCGAGGGAATCTTCACATCGCCATTCACTTGGTACATGCCATCACATGTCCAGATACCTCCAAAGATAAACACACCATTACATCAGCTTGGGGCCTTGCACCGATTCGAGGACATTACAAATGCCAGAGTTGTAGTGTATGTGAACTTACCTTTAACACCAAAGAGTTTCTATACAATGGAAAAAGTCACGAACTAAATTGTCATACTAACTGTAAATCTACAAATGTGATCTACGCCATTCGCTGCCCCTGCGATCTGCTATACATTGGTCAAACCACCCAAATGGTGAAACAGCACATTATTCAACATAAAAGTAGAATAAATTGCCAGGTTCTTACAGCACCCCTTGTACCTCATTTCATTGAACACAGACATTGAGACATTGACCTGCGGTGGCAGGTGATTGAACATCTCAAACTCCCAATTAGAGGCGGCAGTATAACAATGCTTCTTAACCGAGCTGAGTGTAAATGGATTTCATTGGCAGACTCTGTAAACCGGGGTTTAAACACTCTGGATGAGTGGAATAGTATTGTTACCTCGTGAATGTCTGTTCCGGTACTTTCACCCTCCTCTGACCACTTTGAGCCTGATTAATGCTTATATCAATACATCATGCTTTACTAAATCTTTAATCGCAACTTATGTACCAACATCTGTGTTTTCTAAACCTTTTAATGTTGCAATTGTTATGCCATGCATTGTCTGTCTCATGCATTGTCTGTCTCATGAACTAAGCTTCATTCACTGACGCACAGTCACCCCTTCACTTTCCCTGTCCCTTCCCACTTTCCACGCCCCCTCCCACATGTCATCCGCCCCCTTCACTAGTGACTTCCTGGTTAGCTCCAGCAGTCCCGGGCCGCCACGAACCTCCGTGCAAGTCGTAGCCCGCACTCTGGATTTATTCTCCCACAGCGCCAGATTAATTCAGGTAATTCATCTCCTGAAATGGCGAGCAGCCTTAAAAATGTCCCGATGCCCGTATTGCTTGAAGTACACGCGGATTTTCCGCTACTTTTGAAACATGGTTTCTTCTTACAGACGCTGTTCCGGCATCATTTAGAGAAACCTGAACTATCCCCATGACGGGTCACGACTCATCCGTATGCTGATCCTTCTGTAAGTTGTTCTTTCGTTCCCCCCCCCCGCCCCCCCCCACGCCCCCTGCTTCCACCTCCCCCGGTTTCCTGAATCTTGCTCTCCATTTCGCAGGATCGCCTGTTTCCTAGGCTTCCTCACGACTGGCAACTACTCAGTACCAGCGTTTTCCTTCCACTCAGGTATGCCGCCATTACATGTCTGCACCTTAACCATGTAATTTCCCTCCCCCCCCAACCTTAGGCCCATGTCCTTAGCTCACGCGCTGTGCAATTGCATGAGACCAATCACCACCTTCACTACATAGGTTTGCTCCTTAATAACATGGCTCTTACGCTTGTGATTGATAGTTTCTTCACCCGGCTCACATATCCGCCCTTACAGTAAGTCCTTTCAGTCCCATTGCCCGATCTCTTAAAATGAACTTTGTCCCCTTGCAGCACTCCAACAATTGTCAACCCTGTCCTGAAGAGGATCCCAAACAACTGAGGATCGAAAAGCCGTCGACACTGCTGCGCAATTCTCTGGCGCACTACTTTTGGCTCATAACTGTGTCTTACTTGCAATTTGAAATACTTTGAACTTATTCTTGAGCCTACACTGTATGTATTTTTGTCACTCTGCGCCGCCCACGCTGTTCACCCCGTTCACTTGCGTTGTCACTTTCACTTAATTATCACCTTGTCACCAAGTGCCATTTGGGTTGTCACATGAATGTTTCCATGTACAGTGCTGCTTTACAACTGTATTCCCATATGAAAAAACGGTGAATAACAAGCCTTACACTAATGAATTGAGACTCCTTGTGGTCCTTCGTCTGTAATGCTTGGTGCATGCATATTTTAAATTGCCTTATTTACTGGTACCCATTGGGACATTGTGTTCTACATATACCTTATACCCAGTCCCAGTTTGGTTTATGGGTTTCACTCCTGTTCTTTTTCGCTATTTCCCTTAGGGCATTCTCATAGTCAGATATTGTTTTGTAGGTACTTGCTGTGTGAAAGGTGGACAAGTGTACGACTATTGTAGCTGAAGGTGTCCCTATATGTGAGGTGTGCTGTAGGCTCAACTATGATGCTAGTCATTGTTGCTGTTGTGTCAGTCAAAACATAAGATGTCAGACACATCTCGTGGTGGATTTCATTGAGAAGTGTCCTCTCTCATCCCTCCTAGGAGGAGACCGAATGGGCATCGTCCCTTCACAGTGCTGGCAGATGTGGAGTATGAGGATGTCATACGGAAATTCAGTCTGGATAGAAACACCCTCAAAGACCTATGTGCTATGTTGGAGCCCCACCTGCAGCCTCGCAGGACATACCATTGCTTTCACACCAACATCTAAGGCAATGGCAGCCCTGCATTTTTTTGCTTCTGGAGCTTTCCAGTACATGGTGTCCAGCGCAGGTGGGATGTCGAACCTATGTTCAGCATGGTGCTGCGTGATGTATTGTCCGCTATGATGATCTACAAGGACAGATATATCCATTTCCCCAGGGGGCGTGATTTGGCGGGTGTTGAGGGTGATTTTTATGCCCTTGGACACATCCCCCATGTTGTCGGTGTCATTGATTGCACACATGTGGGGCTGGTTCCACCACAGGCACGTGAGCACATCTACAGGAATTGTAAACATTTCCACTCCATAAATGTGCAAGTGGTGTGCCAGGCAGATATGATCATATTGCACGTGTGTGCCAAATTTCCAGGCTCGGCCCATGACTCATACATCATGCGTAACAGCATTGTACCACAGCTGATGGCTAATCTGCTACCTGAGCGTGCATGGATTGTGGGTGAGTATGCAGAGTCAATTAGTATGCTCTGTGTGTGACATGCTGTCCTCTGCCACAGTATCATTACAAGGTTTCTCTGTGTTTCTCACACCTAGGTGACTCTGCATATCCCAATCGACCTTGGTTGCTGAGCACACTGTAGAATCCCAGGACACCAGCTGAAATCTGCTAAAATGACACCCGTGGGAGGACACGTTGTGTGGTGGAGCGTACTTTTGGTCTCCTGAAGTCACGATTTCACTGCCTGGACAAGACCGGAGGTGCACTGATGTACTCCCCCAGGAAGTTGTGTCAGATTGTAGTTGCATTCTGCGTGCTCCACAACCTGGCCATTCGCAAGCAGATCCCCCTGCTCCTGGATGCTGATGAGCAGCCAAGGCCCCCGCCTGCAAACCAACTGATGTCCAGTGAGGGTGATAGTGGAGAGGAGGAAGGTGTCGACCTGCATCATCAGCTGATCAACCGCTAATTCACTTGAAGGGGAGTGACGTTATACAACGGACCCATTGTCTGATGATGTTGCTGTTGTTGGCAAGGTGTATAGGAGCTTTGTGACTGCAGCCGGTTGTTGACTCAGTGGTGGCTGACAATGTTTCCAGATCAGAGTGTTTTGACACATCTATGTATGTTGGCACTGTTGCTCTTTGTGATGTGTGCATGATGGAGTAGCTTTATGTTAAGTGTTGTGTGATGTCTGTGATGCCAACCCCTGACTAGTGAATCTTGTTCTGCTGTGTTTTCCTAGGTCCCTTCAGCCTCTCCTTGCCTACATACATTCCATGCTCCTGGTACATTGTAATCATGGTGAAGACTGCACATTCTGGAATAAACACGGAGCAGAAACAACGACATGTGTGTAAGGAGAATTTATTTACAATGGTGGCATGTGAGGGGGTGAACATTTACATTGAGGTGATTAGTGAAGCAGTGAGTTGACAGTTATGATAAATAAGAGATTCACGTAGTCACCACACTGATGTGGTGACCCAGTCCAACAGACAGATGCCATTCACAAGGCAGTGTGGGTAAGAACAGTCCAAAAAGTCAATGCAGTAGTGAAGAGGGTTGCCTTCATTGCTGGCTCCATGTCTGACATTTGGCAGGTGCTGTGCCATGGGATACTCTCAGGGATTTCTTAGGACGGCCCCTTTGTCGATTGGCGGGGGGCCTCTGCTGTAGGGCCAGTGGGGTCCGAGGACTCACTCCTCTCTGTGGCTGCAGGGGAGGATGGTGATCTGTCATCCTGCAGCACACCAGAGGGAGGCGGAGTTGTTGGTTGTGGCCCAGGCCTGTCCCTCAGTACCGCCACTAGCTGGCCCAAGAGGTCCACAATTTGGCCCATGCGGTGTCCATGGACCTCATCAGCAGGAGGAGCACACATGAATCTTCTTCTGACCCATTCATAGAGCCCAAGGACTCGGTTGATGTTGTCCAGGGCTTCGATCCCAGGGTCTGGTAGTCTGTGACTCACCCTTGCCCTCCCACCTGCCCTGCTGCCATGGACCTGTTGCCTCATCTCTGTGAGTCCTGCATCCTCTCCTTGCCCTCCTCAGTTGGTGGTGTGAGCTGGTCATCCTCTGGGACAGGGAGGGTGTTGCATGCCGCACTGGTGGTGGTAGAGGATGCACAGGCCATAACAGCAGGGGTCTGCAGATAGGTTGGTGTTGCTGCAGATATGGTGAGAGAGACAATGGGGTCCTGGGACCTGTTGCGCCCTGGCACACCAGATGGGCCGGCTTCGAGCTCCTCGTCCTCTGAATCCTGGAAGTCAACATCAGAGAGTCCATGTTCGGGGGGGGGGAGACTGGCTCTGCAGGTTTGCGGTGTTGTCCTCCGCAGTCATTTCTTGGTCACCTGTGGGACAGAGGGGAAATGGTCATTGTAGTGCACTCCGCAAGCTTTGTGTTAGATGTGTATTATTCACTGTTTGCAGACCACACAGTTGACTAATCATCACATTATTTGTATGCACACTACTGTGCCTCCTGACAAGATGTTGAGGTACATGCATTACTTGTCCATGGTGTGATGTGTTGAAACATACCATGCGCCACGTGCATTTTTTGTGATTACAGGGAAATGTTGCCATCTAGCAACTAGCGCAACAAAGAATTTATGTGAAGCCTCTTTGTTGATTACTCTGCCTGACAGACGATACATCTGAGCCTGAACTGACCATTGTCATCTCATGCATACCTTTGTCATGTCATGTGCAAATCTAAATTTGTACCACCAACCATGCTTTCTTTGCTTTCATATGGTCATTGATGCTCCGGTCACATGGCACTTACACATGGCATTCAGTGCTGCGCATGATTGTGCACAGACTTTCTTCTACATGTGAATTGGTGTGTCACACTTTGGTTGCTTTGACAGTTACATTTGCTTAGCTGTCTGCACACTGTGAGTGGCAATAGGATCAGTGTGTATTTTTGTGTGATGAGAGGGCTGGTGTTGTCATACGGCACCATGCTTTTTGAGAGGAATGGCTAGGTGCATGTACTGGGTACTTACCTGTTCTGTTTTCACATTTGTATTGGATTTGTGACACATCTCTGTGTGTGTGAGCTAGAGGCTTCCGTCCGGCTCAGGGGTGGGACAGGGGTGCCTTGTAGGAGTTGTAGTGCAGGCCTCCCAGCCCCAAACATCCCTCTTTGTGCTAATGGCTACCTACCTGTTAGTTTGGTTTTGTAATGCAATGGCTGGCACATGCTTCTGGGTGGGTGGGGAGTTCTCCATCTTGCGCAGTCGGGGAACAAGGAAGCATGCTGAGAGTAGTGTTGTAGGCCTCCCACCCCCAAACAGAACAACCTGGGAAGGTGGCTACCTGTCTGTTAGATGAGTAGGAACCATACAATGGCTGCCACATGCTTCTGGGTGGGTGGGGAGTGCTCCATCTTGCTCAGCTGGGGAACAAGGGCGCATGCTGGGAGTAGTATTGCAGGCCTCCCACCCCCAAACAGCACAACCATGGTGGGTGGCTACCTACCTGTGAGCTTGGTTGTTGTACTACAATGGCTGCCACATGCTTCTAGGTGGCTGGGGAGTGTTCCATTTTGCTCAGCCAGGGTATAAGGGAGCATGCTGGGAGTAGTGTTGCAGACCTCCCACCCCCAAATAGAACAACCTGGGAAGATGGCTACCTATCTGCTATGTGTGTGGGAACCATACAATGGCCGCCTCATGCTTCTGGGTGGGTGGGGAGTGATCCATCCTGCTCAGGTGTAGGACAGGGTGGACTGGTGGGAGTAGTATTGCAGGCCTCCCACCCCCAAACAGCACAGCCTGGGAAGATGGCTACCTACCTGTTAGTTTGATGAGGGAAATGCAATGGCTGCCACGTGCTTCTGGGTGGGTGGGGAGTGCTCCATCCTGCTCAGAGTTGGGACAGGGGGTCCTGGTGGGAGTTGTAGTGCAGGCCTCCCACCCCCAAACAGAACAACCTGGGAAGATGGCTACCCACCTGTTAGGTTGATGAGGGTGAACAATGCAATGGCTGCCACATGCTTCTGGGTGGGTGGGGAATGCTTCATCTTGCTCAGCAGGGAATCAAGGAAGTATGCTGGGAGTGATTCAGATGGAGTGGATGTTACATCTGTGGGACATGTGTTGGATATTGTGGTGCATTTAAATATACTTGGACCTCTGAGATGTAACTTTGTAGATGTGCTGGACAGCACATAGCAATGTGATAGTCTATATTTGTTTGTACTTACCAGCCTGCTTCCCCCCGGGTAGTCCTGTGAGACTCTCTAATGCAGTATGGCAAGCACCTTCTCCTCCCATGCAGTGAATGTTCTTGGTGGAATGGGAGGGCCACCGCCAGTCCTCTGAGCCAGCTCACAGTTCTTGTTCCTCTTTTCTTTGACAACCCTCTTCAAGTCATGCCACCGCTTCATGATTTCCTGCTTGGAACACGGGGTGGTCCCTACTGCATTGCCCTTGTCGATTATCCTTGCCCACATTTTTGCTCTTGTGGCTAATGGAGTCTGTTGGACCAGGCTACCAAACACTTGTGGTTCTACTCTGATTATCTCATCTACATGACTGTCAACTCACTCTCTGTGAATAAGGGTAATTTCTTTGGTGCCATGGTGTGTGATGTGCAGAGGGGTTAGAGGTGCTGGGGTGTAAGTGGTGGGGGTGGGGGTAATGTGTATGGTGTGTGATATGCAGAGGAGCTGGAGGTGCAGGTGTGGAAGTGGTGGTGGTGCTGTGTGTGGTGTGGGTAGTGATGGAGTGTTGATTTGCCTCTCCTTTCAGCTGTGGTGTTTGTCCCTTCACTTCTGGAATATGCAAAAGATTATGGTCAGGAAAGGGGCTGGTTTTGTACTCAGCTATGTGGGTGTGTCAATATGAGGTATTGCTATCAGTTGTATTGTGTGGGTTTTCATGGGATTTGTATTTTTGTAGTTGCAGAAAAGGTGTGCCATTGGGGTGTGTTAGGTGTTTTAGGGGGCAGTGCTAGTTTGCAATGTGCACTTTGTGGCCATGTTGTGAGTTTTTTCTGTCGACCGGCATCTTTGTCACGGAAAGTCTGCAGCGGTGGCTATGCTACAACTCTTCCGCCGGCTCTCCTATTCTTCACTGTTTGCGACCGCGCCGGTCAGAGACAGCGGAAGGTACTGCGGTCACATCGGGGTTATCCTAATTTCCTGTGCGGTCTCTTTCCTGTCCTGGCAGCGGTTTGGTGATGATTTTCCACCACGAATCCGACCACACGGAAGGATTTTGGCCTTCTCTGCCCGCTACGGGGGGTTTTTGTTGCCTCGTTCCGCCACGGTCTGATTTTTTGGACGGTTGATCCTAATTGTACCGCCGGTTTTTCCGCAGTAACGGCAGGTGGTTGATTTCCACTACCATGACAGTCGGGGTGGTTTTCCGACTGCCATCCTAATAGACCCCTAGGCGTCTGCTTGAAAGCTGCCTGGGACAGTGGGGGGGAAGCTAAGTAGCCTAAATTAGACCGTTACAGTTTTGGTTCAGAGGGGCAATTCCAGAACTGTGTGGAACTTGGAGTGCCTCAAAAAAAGTCTTAGTCAGTGAGTTCCTAAAAATCCAAGAAAATGGTGTCTTCCTAAGGAGGAGAAACATCACCTCATGTCACTCCAATAAGAATTCTTAAATGTAGATTTTTTAGTAATAAACATAAATTCATCAAATAGTAAATCCAATCTTCAATTATTTCCGTAGAATTTCATCAATAAGTATAGTGTTATCCAATCACTCTATTTGAGTCACAGCATTAGCATAGAAAATAATTATGTTTCTTGATGTTGAAATTTCAGTACAAAATCAACTACTGGCCACAAATGTGTTTGTAAAATCCATTGATAGGAATAACCTATTGCACTTTAACAGTTTTTATCAAATGGCTCTTAAAATACATTTACCATACTCCCAACTGTTAAGCCTAAAACAAATTTCTTCAAGAGAGTGTCATTACAAAAGCAGTCAAGCAAAGCTTGTTGCAAGGTTCAGACAAAGAGGATACCCAAATAAAGTCATACACGCTGCCATAGACAGGACTGAATCTAAGGATGGAACTCAACTTTTGAAAGTGGATAACCGCAAGGATAAATATAAAAGTAATGTGCTTGTATCAAAATACTCTACCAGAAGTTAGAAAATGAAAAACATCATTCTATAACATTGGCCAATGTTACAAACAGAAGCAAAATGTAAAGGTTTTTTAACCATCACCACTTTTTGCATACCAAAGATCCCAATATTTTAAGGAACTATTATCTAAACCAGACGATCACATTAGTAAAACACACAAAGGAACCATACCTTGTCTCAATTGTGCCAATTGCAACAGCATTATAAAAGGTACAATAATGATGCATCCTACAAAAGGAACCCCTATAAAACTGAAAAACAGAGCAATGTGTGACTTGACGAACATCGTCTATCTGTTTAAATGTCCATGCGGACTGGCCTACATGGGGAAGAGTGAACGAAAAATTTAAGTGAGGTTGACCGAACACCAAAGTAATATTCGCACTAGGAATTCCAAATCAACCATCACTGTACATTTTAATACTCATAACATAAGTCAGTTAAGGTTCCTAATCTTAGAAACTGTACCCATAAATGACGGTAGAAACAAGCAAAAATACATTCTCCAACGAGAGGTTTATTGGATTAAATTACTTGACTCTGTCAATCCAAAAGGATTCAATGAACGATTGGACTTTAGTTTTTACTTATAAACCTGTATATGTACATAGTATTATTCCACTGGAATCCCTTAAATGTGAATCATAGATATGAAATCATTTTACACTGTTCCTCTGCAGTCATGACTTTTTGCACTCTTATTTTATTGTTTTTTTTTTTATGACCAAAGCGCATCTTTACCATCTGGCTACACTATTGTTCAATATGGCGCCTATCCACACTCTAGGTGTAGTCTTTTCCAGAAAGACTCTTTCTACTTCTAATACCCCTTTCTATTTCTAATACTTCAATTCTCGGCTAAACTATCTACAGCCACGTGGAGCTGGCGTCTCCTATGGCGCATACCATTCTGGTGAGAACTTTCCCAATCTACTAGGGTGGTACATGATTTCTAAATCTTGACAATTATGTTTCACTAACTTTGTGTTATTCTGAGGCACTTTTTTCA
Source organism: Lissotriton vulgaris (assembly GCF_964263255.1). Taxonomy (NCBI): domain Eukaryota; kingdom Metazoa; phylum Chordata; class Amphibia; order Caudata; family Salamandridae; genus Lissotriton; species Lissotriton vulgaris. The sequence goes on along the minus strand of NC_141693.1, from coordinate 970,429,961 downwards.
TAAGCACAGCTATTTAATTACAAGCTCAGTCTTTCAGTATAAACATGACCGGTAACTGTTGTCTGTACACCGGGATATTTTTTAAGCCGACACTGTCTCAAAAAATCTTGATGATCATGTTTCACTTACTTTGAATTATTCTAGGGTCATTCTTTTATAAGCACAGCTATTGGATTACGGGCTCTGTCTTTCCTTATAAGCACGAATGGCAACTGTCGCTTTTACACCGGGAAATTTTCAAGGTCGACACTTAGGTGTCTATTAAGATGGCGGTCGGATGACCACCGCCTGGCCGGCGGCGGTCATCCGCCCGCAATCGCAACCCAGCAAACCGCCGTCTCAGTAGCATGGCGGTGCAGACCGCAGCAGTGAGATTTTCCACCCGCCACTTTTCCGCCAGTAGCAGTCCTCAAGCTTGCCTGGCGGGGCGAGCTGGACCGCTAAAATGGGTCTGGTGCAGGGCCAGGCTCCGTCGGCATGCTTATGATGCATGCCGGTGTTAGCCAGCCTTTCCGCGGCGGTGGAACCGCCATGGAAAGTCATGCAGAGAATGTCTCCGGGGGCCCATTGCAGGCCCCCAATGTGTTTGGGGGGTGTGGATGTACTGGGCCATGTCCCTGTAACAAGAGGCAGGCACGGTGCAGTGCCTGCCATGCAGCGCAGGGATATGCAGGACATGCTTTTTTGGACATCGCGGAGGCGTTGCGGCAGCAGCAACTGCCGCAATGTTAAATGCCACGATTCGACCGCCCCATTTGGATTGCGACTGCAGAGCATACTAATTGGACCGGCAGTTATGCCGTGGTCCTAGCGGGTGGTGTTTTTGCTCTACCATGGCGGTTGGAGTGATTTTCCGACCGCCATCCTAATAGACCCCTTACTGTTTCGGTTGAGGTTGAAACGTTCCTACGTATCCTGTCACTTTTCCTGTTTTACCTTTTATGGCCGTATGATTCACTGTTGTGTGATATAAACTACCTTTATTTTTAACTTTCAATGACACTGTTGGATTTGGTTACCTCTTCCCGAGGTGCTTGTTGTTTCAGCCTACCTAGAATGACGGGCACTTATTTCATTCACAGAGTGATCACATTTTTTCTTTACCTTCCATTGGACATGCCCTCTCACCTCTTTTCGCCACCTCTTTTGACTACAATATCGATTGCTTAAGTGGTAGTACCCTGCTTAATTTGATTTGTTGCATTCTAGGAATTTTTCCCTGATAAAAGGCTGGTTCCGAAATGCATTGGGTTGTGTTAACATGGATATCTGATGAATAACTACTCAAATAGTGTGATTGGCTTACAGTATACTTATTGATGAAATTCTACAAAAATAAATGAAGATTGGATTTAATATTTGATGAAATTGTGTTCATTACTAAAGAATCAAAATTTAAGAATTCTTACTGGAGTGACATGTGGGGAAGTGTCTTCTCCTTAGGTAGATGCAATTTTCTTTGATATATACGCCTACTGATCAGAAGGCGTTGGCCACTTGCACCCTTCAAATTGCATACTTCTTTCTCTGACAGCCAAATGATATTATTTTGTAATCTGAACTATGTGACAATCTTCCTAAGTGTGAAAGGAAAGACTATAGGATGTTAATTCGTTTCCTAACGCACAAAACCTGCACTGTACAAGCAAATATTTCAAAATATATCAGAAGATAGGAATGCACAAATGAAGCATGTTCTATTGTAATTCTGTGTGGTGTGGTGGAAACAAATATTTTAATAGCATCAAAACTAACTCAAGTCATTTTACTTAGTGGTGCACAGTTGATAAACACTGAAAGCTGATTTTCACACACTGTAATATGTGTACAGTATCGGTTTATCAGTAAAATTACATGTCTGTGCAAATTTAGTGGGCAATGTGCTGTCTGTAAATGACAGTGCGCTACCTAACCAAGCTTTAGTAAAGTTTTTGTCACAGTGTCCTCCAAAATGCACCACTGGCTAAATACCACCGCTTACCACTACCCTGCTGAATGGGCATGGCTCATTAGATGCACTTGTTCTTTGTGTGCCTATGACTTCAGTGATATAATGCCTATGGCAGCACCCCACACTTAAAGTTGTTCCAGCACCACTGTCACCACCACATCAAAACGCCACACACAGAGGCACAAGTTCTAAAAAAAGATGTGGGGGGGACTAACCTAGGGGCCGATTATGATTGCGGTTAATCTGCATCCTCCGGGGCCGGCGGAAGCCACTGCCGGCCCGGAGGATGCGGATTAACCGCTGCGGACTGGAAAAAGACCCCCGTCAGATTAGGATGGATGGGGGATATTTTTTCCGTCCGCAGCCTTTCCGCCGCGGTCGCCTTCTGACCGCGGCGGAAAAGCTCTAACATGGCTGGCGGTGTCTATCAGACACCGCCAGGCATATTAGGATGGCGGCGGTCCAATGCCTTTCCACGGCCGCATTTCCGCCGTGGAAAGGCATACGTCTTTTCTTTGGGGGCCTGTTGCGGGCCCCCAGGGGTGAAGGGGGGGTGGGGGTGCACTTGGGGGGTTTGCGTGCATGAAGCGGCAGGCACCACGTAGTGCCTGCCGCTTCGTACATGCAATGGTAAACATGCACTTTTTAACCTTGCGGCGGGTGCTGCTCGAAGCAGCATCTGCCGCAATGTTAAATGTAGGGGATGTGACCGCCAGGGTGGCGGTCACATCCTAATTTACGTGGAGGGACCGTCGCTGCCCATGCAGACGGTCCCTCTTCCTCGGGGGTGGCGGACGGACGCAGGACCGTCCTCCATCCTAATGACGCCCCTAGTTAGGCAGTATGCAAGTGACATCACAATGCCTGACATCATGGCATGTGACATCGCATGTGGCATCATAGGAAATTACATCACAGGAAGCAGCATCACAAGCCATGACTTTACAGGAAGGGGCATCAGAAGAGAGTGACATCAGATCTTAATACCTCACATATATCTTTAGCAGTTCTATCATGAGTGCATTTGTGCTCACTTCCAGTATGCATGCAATCCCTCCTGATTTAGACAGAAAACACACACGTTGGTAAGCTACACATAAAACAATGTTGCCTTTGGTCAGCATAAGACTTCCTTTACCCAAGAATTGAACAAAATAACTCCATCGCTAGCCTACTTCACCATCAAACACAATGGGGTTAACATGTGTCCCTCATAATCGCCTACTTCACCAGGCATAATATTTCATATGCAGCATATTTCCATGTTGATGTGATTGCTTTAGCTGGCTGTGATCTCCAGAGGTGAGACCGCTCTCCCATAAGAACTATGCTTACTCAGCCCTCACATCACTTAATGTGTTTGTGGTAGGCACCTGCTCTTATATTAGGAGTTAGGGGCTAATTTTTCACCAACAGAACATGACCCAAAGCAAGATAGAACAACAGAAAGGGAAGAAGGGAGAAAAAGATATAGGAAAACAATGATGAAGACAGAAACATGGATTTAAAAAGGGCTGCCAAGAATAAGCAAGTGTAGAGTAGTGAATGACAAAAGTTATGGTAACCTTGGCTTCCAGCAACATGACCCTTTGAAAATGTTTGGGGCTCTGCATTTATGTTTTTAGAAATTACAATCTGCCACCCCCCCCCCATAATATCACCTCTACATTTAGCAGCAGACATCTCTCATGATCTTATTGTTGCCATAATTACATTTAATCCACCCTCTCATTCAACGATGCAACCTGACAGCTCACCATGGAATTAGTACCACCAGAATGTACACACCAAGAATGGACCATAACATTCAAAGTAAGAGGTATCAGCCCCACATCAAAGTAAGCGTAAGCCACACAGTATCCAAGGATGAGAAGGAAATGGTGACAAAAGTAACTCACAAGAAAAAGGCACGTGCAATTCCAGTCCCAACTAGCAGGAAATATTGCTAGTTTACATAGAAAAACTACCCAAGTGGGGAGATGTGGGAACAGCGAGAGACACCACAATCTATGACCAGTAATCAGAATCTACACTAGACTACGCTCGCTAATAATTTCTTTGCATCTCCTAGACATGTTACACTGCCAACAAGGAGCATTGGAGGCAACCTACTTGACCTATTCACTGTAACCTCATCGTGAGGAGCCAGCACTAAATAAACACACATGATCTTTCATCTCATACATAGTACAACTCTGAATTACATCAGTCTCCCAGACCTAAGAGCATCATAACAACAAATTTACAGTGTTATAGTATAGTATATTGTAAACTTTGCATTATCGCTGCAGTAGGTAGGTGTGAAAAGGTCAAACAACAAGACCACCCATACCTCAGAAGGGTTATACCATGGCAAAATTTAACACAGCCATATCCAGCACTCTTGAATTTTCAGAGCTACAATAAAAGCAACTATTATTCCTTTCAAGGAAAACATCTCTTCAACTTTTAGTGATGAGAACTAGTAAATAAAGCACATAATTTCAAATGTTGGAAATAATTTTTTGTTGTTGTGTGACAGATTTAGATACTTCTGCACAAAACTGAAATATTTGGGTCATGGAGGAGCAATGCAAGGCAGTCCTTATTTGAAGTGCAAAGTGCACAGCTGCGGTATCTGCCTGCCACCAGGGTACGCTTCAATCTCTGTTGTGAAATAGAAGAAATGGGAGAATACAGAGATGTCGATCTAATGGCTGAAATTAATATTGTGAAAGCATAAAACCTAGGATAAATCCCAGCTTCCCAGTTTGACCAAATTCTGTTTATCCTAGGCAAATCTCTCTCTTGTGTTGGATTTAATAGTCTGTAAAGTTCCACCATATATAGGAAGGATCTAGAATGCGGTGGAATGAGAAACCAAATAGATTCACGTCCGGGATGAGAAGTTTGACTACAAGGTCCACCTGCCACGTTACCCTTATCAAGTTCTAAATAGGACGCTAATAAAGAACTGAAAACATAGGGACCAAATGGGTCGGTATGTATGGCATGTACGAGTGTGTTGACCACAAGTTTCACAATTGAGTGCAGAAAAATATGATACGAACAGGATCCTTGTGAGGTCCTTATGAAGGCCAACCATCCTGGAGAGGCATTGGATGCGTTTGGCACTTGACTTTCATGTGGCTTCTGCCAGCCATCCACACACTAATCTCATTCACCAAGAATTAAAGACAAAACATTGACCTTTGATGTGAAATAGGAGAAATAAAGAAATGCTCATTTATTGGCTGAATTGCACAAAGTGTTTGCTGAAAATCTGTGTGCAGGGCCATATCCTCTGTAAGACAGGTCAGGGCTGCGTGATGAAAGAGGGCTTTCGCCCTGGTGCATTTCTCTACCAAAAAGAGGGCTGACACACTTTGCAATGCTGTGACCTGAAGGGGCGGGTTTCCTGTGTGCACTGAGATAAACCCCATTTGCCAGAAGGGGGGCCATGGTGAAGTGAGAGCAGAATCTGTGGAGGTGAAGCAAGCCAACAATCAAGGCGGACCCGAGGTCTGCCGCCGGATTGAAGGAGGCTTATCGCGTAGGCCAAAGAGCATGTGGATGCCTGCTGCCTCTACTGTAACATCAGTCTTCAACTCACCACCCGGCAGCAGACACATGCCAGGGCATTCCGAAGCTTCACTCCAGCAAGAGAGGAGAGACTGAATACTGGGCCATCAATACTTGGCTTGCTGTGATTGACACACTACAGTGCTGAGGACTTGACTTTCTAAAAGCTATCATGGAACTTCTACAAGTCAAACTCACTAGTGGGTCCTAGCTGGAATGTCATCTTCCATAAATGGGGAATAACGTATATCCTTTAACAGGGAATTGGAACTTGAGGTCAAGGAAAGCAAGTGTGCCTGCCGTAAGAAGTGTGTATATTATATGTACACAAAGTACATTGGTGGATGTACAGAAATGTCAAACCACGGGAATGCCCAAGTAACACCCATGTATTCTACTGTCTCGGGTGTTTGAGTATCAGGCACCAGACATGGAATACACAACTATTTCAAGGAATGGATGAATTAATGCGGTGCTCTTAAAGGGCGGGAAGAACACCCTGTTTTCCCTAAAGTATATCAATCACAGGATTGAAACAACAGTTTTACCATTTCCAAGGCACACAACAACACAATCAAAACTAGAGTCATAAATTATTATTTATGAGAGAAAGATGCTGGAATTCTTGTTCTTTTTCGTCATATTCTTTAATTCTTTTTAGCCATACACCAACGCGTTTCGTCACAGTGGGAAAATTCCCCTTGCGACTTCCTCGGGGCTAAAATATACCAAAAATATATCTGTTGTAATCTCCACAAGATACATGTTTTTTTCTTTTTTGTTATCTAATAGTCATCTATTTTGTTACCTATTATTATCTATTATGCACTTGCTAGAAATATCGGTGTTCTATCTAGCTCCAGCTTTGACTAAAAGTAGCATAGAGGGTTAATGGGTTTCCCTGCAAAGCACATCATGTAATATGCAGATGACAGATTTTATTTTATGTAGATAGGTAAATGGTTTACTGCTTTTTTTTAATTTTTTTTATTTTATGTTTGAAAGCTTTATTGAAGATCAATAATGATATACAACAATATGTCATTAGCAAAAGGAGATAAGGTGAATATAGCAGTACTAAAAACATAACATTGCTAATGTCAAACAAAGAAATAAAAGCATTTATGGGTTTTGTAAGGGAAGAGAGAAGGGAGGAGAGGGAAAGGGAAGTAAGAAAATGCTATAACAAGATAATGCTATAGAGAATAATGGCCAAGAAAAAAAAAAGGTACAAGCAATAATAAGAAAGTAAATAGTATACAAAAATAATGCAGTATGAAAATACTGTAAAGAATAATACATAAACAAGCGGGAGAGAGCGTAGTCCTTCAAGGATGTTTAAAATTCTCTGAACTGACATCGATAGGGTTCTTGTGAGCTAATTGATCTAGGTAATTGGTAAGAGGTAACCAGTAAAGATCTACATTATGAGCTGGCTTACAGGAAGAGGCAAAGGCTACGTCAAGTCTTTGAAAATGACATAGAGAGTTCCACCAACCTTGTATGGAGATATTCGTAAGGGATTTCCAATTGGAAGAAATGTGATGAAATGCAAGTGCAATCATTAAATCAAAAAGACCTTGTGAGTGTGGAGGTAAAAACTAAAGAGTCAGATAGAGAACCCAAAAAGAGAAGGTGGATTGAATATGGAATAGAAAGAGTGAAAATGTGAGAAATGTAAGACCAAACTTTATTCCAGAAAACAGATACAGTAGGACAGAGAAAGAACATATGCAAAAGATCAGCATTAGAGGCACCACAAGTCCAGCAATTAGAGTCAGAGGAGGATGTGAATCGAGAAAGAGAAGAAGGAGTAAAGTAGAGTCTATGATACAGAAAAAATAAAGATTGAGTAAGAGATGCAGAGCGAGAAATTTTAAAAGTTTTGGACCAGAGCTGATCCCAAAGAGCAATGGAGTAGGTGCAGTCTAGATCTTTTTCCCAAGAAAGTTCCAATTTGCTTTTGACATGATCTGGGTTAGGAGAGGTATAGAATCTGTAAATCAGAAAAGCATTAGGAAGAGTAGAGAGAATCAAAAGAAGGTGAGATGGGGGGTTAATGGAGTGGAAGAAGGAAGAGAGTAGGAGCGATCAACAATTAGTCCCATAAGTACAGAATATTTCTGTAGAAAAGAGCCCGGGCATCGGAATCGGAGTTGAAACTGGGGAAAAGAGCAAGGCGACACACCATTAAAAAGATGATTAACCCATATGATACCTTTCGATCTCCAAGACGTCCAACAAATAGGTCTGTTATTTAAAAGAAGAAGAGAATGATACCAGATGGGGGTGCGTAGAAACGAGTCTCGTGAAATGTCTAACGGAAAGACCAAAGGCTTTCAAAGAGAAGAGGTATGTTTAAACAAAGGAAGGGAGGTATAGGGAGATTTGGTGGAAAAGCGTAAAACTTCTTCAAAAGAGAAGGGTTGTAATAAGGTTTGTTCAATGCGAAGCCAAAGAGGTGAAAAGGGGGAAGAGTCTGACGAGAGCCAGCGAGCAGCTTGACGTAAAGAGAAGGATTTGTGATAAAGGCGAAAGTCCGGAAAGTTAACCCCACCATTCGATTTAGATTTACGAAGGGCTGCAAGAGAAATTCTAGATTTTTTATTTTTCCAAAGGAACTTTGAAAGGGAGGAATCAATACATTTGAAATAAAGGGCTGGAATATGTACAGGTAACATGGAGAGGAGATAGATAGGAATAGGGGCAATCATCATCTTGATAGAATCAAGACGACCCCACCAGGAGAGAAAAAGGGGATTCCAGGAAGAAAACAGCTGGTCGAAAGGAGATAGAACAGCGGACATATTTAATTTAACGGAGGAGGCAATAGAATTGGAAAACCAGATACCAAGATATTTGATCTTCGTACTATTCCAGGCAAATCCAGTTGAGGAAAAAAGATGAGGAAGACAGGATTTGGTCAAGGGGAGGATTTCAGTTTTATCGGAATTGATCTTATAGCCTGAAACAAGGGAAAATGCTGTGAATTCAGAGAGTAAAGGGGGGATAGATAATTCCGGATTTGAGATAAACAGAAGGATATTGTCCGCTTCTGCAGAAAGTTTTAATTGATGATCACTGTAGGGAAAACCAGTAATAAAAGTATTGTTGCGAGTAGAAGAAAGAAAAGGTTCAAGAGCTAAAACAAAAAGAAGCGGGGAAAGAGGGCAGCCTTGACGGACACCTCTTTGGAGAGAAAAAGAAGAGGAAAGTGGGGCATTTACAAGAACTGAGGATTTGGGTGAAGAGTATAGCAAGGATATGAGAGAAATAAAATTGGGGCCAAAGCCATCCCATTTTAGGGAAGCAAACAACAAAGACCAATCTACTCTATCAAAGGCCTTCTCCGCATCTACACAAATAGTGGCCAAAGGAGTTGAGAGAGAGGAGGCCTTATTCAAGACATTTAGAAAAAGTCGAGAATTGTCAGAGGTAAGCCTACCTTTAATAAAACCACATTGCTCTTTACCAACAAGATGAGGCATAAATGGATCCAGACGTAGAGCAAGTAATTTAGCAAAGAGTTTATAATCCACATTAACCAATGAAATTGGAAGGTAATTTTTACAGAATTTGGGATCACGACCATCTTTTGGAATAAGGCAAATTGTGGCATCTTGAAAGGTACCCTCCGACTTACCAGAAGAGTAAAATGATTGAAAAAGTGATAAAAGTTTGGGCAATAAGAGGTCAGAAAAATGTAAATAAAATTCAACTGGAAATCCATCAGGGCCAGGTGTTTTGCCTTTAGTAAGAGACGATAGGGCTGGAGAGAGTTCATGCAATGAAAGATCAAGTTCAAGATCTGGAAAGTTAAGATGAGGGATAGAGGGAGTGGGTATTTTCTCAAGATAAGATTGGATGAGAGCGGGAGTCGGAGGGGATTCTGGAGTGTATAACTGTTGATAAAACAATTGAAACTGGTCAAGTATACCTTTATCAGTATGAAGAAGGGTGTTGTCAGGGAATAGACAGATTCAATAAGGGTACGTTCTTTACGAGATTTAGTTGGCTAAAGGTTTTCCGGATTTGTTACAACCACCATAATGACGTGCACTACTACGAAGGAGTATTGAAGATGCATATTCAGTTGTAAGTTTATTGAAAGTAATTTTCGCTCGCAGGAGATCAGGTGACATACATTTATCAGAAGAGGAATATAATTGATGTTCCATATTCTTTGTACACGAGCCACAAAAGATTCAGATACATTCAATAAAGTTATATTGAAAAAACGGCTCAATACCACCAGTCCTGTAAGGCAAGCACCGCCGTACTATTGAATACACCAAGTCTAAATACCTGGAGCATCCACATACATATATATAAGGGATGTGTATTTGGATGCCATAAAGTCTTAATAGCCCCTATTCGTAGTGCAGAAAATGTATCCTTATCCAGATGCCAAATCTAGTTTGAAAAGCTCGCAACAATGTCAGTGAGTTCATTTATGTTAGACACTATTTGGTCAAGCACTTGCTATCAGAAAGTCAAAAATGGTGTACACGTTCAACACATATGTGTCTAAATGTTTTGTAAATGTTTTGTCTATGTTTAAAGTGGTTTTATCTATTTACTGCTTATATGCACACACAGTTATAATACGTATGCAGTTGTTTTATGGTTTTCCATGGTTTGTCTATGGATTCAGATTGCATATTTTAAAGATTGAAATTTGGAAAAATGTTTTAAATGTCATGTGGACTGCAATGTTTGTATTTGTATCCATATTTATGTGGTTGAGAGGGAAACTGAGGCTTCAAGCCTGAAGGAGATACTTAAGAAAAACTATGAAACATATGACAGTGTGATAGAGGCCCACCAGGTATATTTGAGGGACAAGAAACTTAGAAAAATCCACAGAGATGACAATGATTACAAAAATGGGTGTATTTACACTTTTGCCCATAAATTTAATACCGTAAAATGAACAGGGGAAGGCAAAAGATTAAGAGAGGAATCAACTGACTCTCTTTCTATCAGTATTAGCTCCATTTCATCTATTGACAGTGGCACCTCCAAGGATGGAGGCATGACACCAACCACCTCTCCTTTACAGCGTAATTGTTTATTTGAAATGGCGAGGATCAGACTAGGCAACAAACTGGTCAAAAAAGATCAAAAACAAGGAGGGGCGGAAAAAAGTGGTGGCCAAAAGGAACAAGGAAGGAAACAACTCATGCAATGGACACCAGGTCCAAGAAGGTATAGACCAAGATTCAATGGATTATGTAGAACAAAATGCTTTGACTATTGTTCATTTATCTAATTGTTTACTTACAAATGTGGAAATTGATGTTTTGCAAAGAGGATTGAGTTTTTGTCCCTCCCAATGGGGAAATCCAGTTGACATGATGGTTGATTTGTTCAAATGTGTGCGATTGTTAAAATTAAAAGATCATTTTCAAGACACTCCTGATAGCATTTATTCTAATGTACAACCTTCGTCACTGGTGACACATACTGTTTCTGATCTATTGAATATTCAGATGTTAGTGTCTATTCCAAGGGAGGAATATTTTCCTATTCAAACAATAAGGGATGATTTGCAGATCAGTGAGAATTTGGGGGTGACAAGTGGACTAAAACCAAGATCCAAATTTATTCCTAGCAATGCACATAGGAATATAGATCTGTTTAAGGAAAGAGTAACAAATTATCTATACACATTGATGGAGTAGTCCAGTAAATATACACAACACCATCAGAATCTGACTAGAAAGGAAAGACACGCTGTAGAGGATCTAAGAAAAGACAATTCAATTACTATAAAGGAAGCTGACAAGGGAGAGAACGTGGTCGTCATGATGAACACTGTTGACTACACAGCTGAAATAAAGAGACAACTTGAGGATCCTGTTTGTTATCAAAAAGTTGCAGGCAACCCAGTTCCCTCTCTTGTCAACTACATAAATGCTAAAATCTTTGATTGGGGCGAGAGCGGTTTACTTTCAGAATCTAAATGTAGATACCTTAAGGTTAACAATCCCCTCGCCCCATGTATTTAAATTCTTCAAAAAATCCATAAGGAGGGTGATTTTCCTCCAGGGCGGCTGATTATATCGGGTATTAATTCGCCCACTGAGCCACTCTCAGAATATGTGGATGGATTTCTTCATCCTTTTGTCGCCAATTTACCAGCATGTATACAGGATTCTAGGGACATTCTCGAGATATTTGATGGTCTATCATGGTCAAATGACCTGATATTTGTAACAATGGATGTTTCCGAGTTGTACACCTGTATTCACAAACATTTTAGTCTAACAGCAATACATTCTTTCCTGGCAACATGCACAGCAGATCATGCGGATCATAATGAAATACTAATCGAAATTATCAATATCATTTTGTCACAAAACTTTTTTTTACATGACGGTACCTGGTTCCACCAGATTCAGGGGACCGCAATGGGGAGCAAATTTGCTCCCTCATACGCTGGCCTCTTTATGGGCTGGTGGGAGAGGGAGCATGCCTGGGGAAGATATGCCTCCCCTGAATGGACAGTATTGTCTTCTGGGGGAGGAATATTGACAACATTATCATGCTGTGGAAAGGTACTCCTAGTCAGCTTTTGGAGTTTCATGCTTTTTTAAATGATAATCCCCACAATGTACGTCTCACCATACAATACAGTCAGAGCAGTATTGAATTCTTGGATATTTTATTCTATGTCGATAATGGCAAAATACAGAGCACTATCTTTCGTAAAAGTACATCATGCAACAGCACACTGCATGCATCAAGCTCCCATCCCAAATCAGTTATAAGAAACATTCCATTTGGAGAAATGGTACGTGTTCGACGTAACTGTAGTTCAGATGAGACTTTTGGGGTTAACATTAAGGATTTAAAAACAAGGTTCAGACAGAGAGGATATGACGAAGACACCTTGAGAAAGGCAAATTTGAGAATCAATAAAGTTTCTAGGGCAAGCACATTGCGGAATAAAATCAGGCAAAAAGAGCAAAAAGGGCCAAGGGTCGCGTTTGGCTTTTGTTACACAATACACAAACAACAGTGCTAACCTTTTTAATATACTCAAACGTCATTGGGGACTTTTATATGAGACTCCAAGCTTGAGGGAGTCAGTCACAGCAACACAAAAAGTAACATTCCGACGAGGTAAAACACTTTGCAATTTACTATGTCCAAGCTACCCCCGAAGTACGACATCGAAAACATGGCTACCCTCAACCCCTATGGGTTTTTATACCTGCTCAAGTTGTAACATATGCCCTTTTGGAGATAAAAAGATACTGAATTTCCAAATCAACACACTGAGGAGGTATGACATAAGACATTTTATAAATTGCAAAACAAACTATGTTGTATATATTATTGGATGTGAATGCAACAAGATATATGTGAGTAGCACAGTAAGAACACTAAAATCACGCATACAGGAACATGTACGTGCCTTTAAAAACTACGACTTGAAATATCCCATGACATATCACATGAGGGAACATCATAGTGATAACAACAGGATTTTTTTCCATGGTATTAACCATGTTCCCTCTCACCGTCGTGGAGGTAATAGGGAACTAACTCTGCGCAGAAAGGAAGCCATGTGGATTTATCGCCATACTTGTATAGAGACGGGGCATAATACTGATGACGAAATGCATTATGATCTATAAATTGTATACAATATAAAGGCATAGGCAGGGGTTTAGACGTGGAAAAGCCGTCTGATACCTGAAATGATCTTCCCTCGAGGAAGGATTTAATCCATGCGAGGGCTGAGTCGGTGATTCCCAGTTGGCTCAACCGGTGGACCAAGATGGAGTGGTCCACCGTGTCGAAGGCGGCACTTAGATCGAGGAGGATCACTGCCACTGATCCTCCTGCGTCTATGATGGCTCTCGCCTCTTCGACAACTGCGAGCAAGGCGGTGTCGGTGCCTTGGCCCGGTCTGAAGCCAGTCTGGGAGTCGCGCAGTAAGTGATTGGACTCCAAGAAGGAGGATAGCTGTTTGTTAGCTATTCGTTCAGCCACTTTACTAATCCCTGGAAGAAGTGAAATCGGCCTGAAGTTGGAGGGGTCTAGAGGGTCCAGGTGGGGTTTCTTTAGGAGGGCTTTGACCGTAGCCTTTTTCCAGTTGGCTGGCACGGCGCCACTCCTGAAGGAGGCGTTTATTAGATTGGTGAAGGGTTGGGCAATTGTAGGGGCGACCAGTTTCATTTTACTGATGGGAGCAGGGTCCGCTGGTGAACCACTTTTTACAGCTTTCAGGGTTTCTAAAAAAGTTTCCGTGGAGATCTGATCAAAGGTTCGCAGGCAAGGAGCCTCCGGCTGAGGGGGGGGTGCAATAGGATGGAGGGAAGCGGAGGGAGCGGGGAGTGAAGTGAGTATTTTCTCAATTTTTGCGGAGAAGAAGTTGGCCATTTGATTGCATCTCACGCCTTCAGGGTCAGGGGGGGGGGGAGGGTCCTGGATTTTGGTGAGGAGCCGAACTATGCGGTATGTTTCCTTCGCTGAGTTGGCTGCTACCGCAATCTTTCCTTCAAAGAAGGTGGCCTGGGTAGATTTAATTGCGGTTTTATAGAGCTTGATAGCGCTTCTATATTCGTTTTTGGAGTCTGTGGACCAGGTTTTCCTCCAGGCACGTTCTAGTTTTTTGCAGTTCTTTTTTAAGGAACGGAGTTCCTGGGTGTACCAGGGAGAGTTGGTCGATTTGTTCCTGCTAGGCATTGGTTTGAGTGGCAGGATGGTATCTAAGGATTGATGGATCCAATCCTGTAGCTGAGTTTCTGCTATGGAAGGGTCTTCGTCCAGGGGGGGGGGGTGGAGGATAGAGCCTGAGCCCAGGCGATTTTGTCCAGTTTTTTCCACGGGCGACCCGGGGGTTGGGGAGGGGGTTTACCCAAAGGTTCGGTGGATAGCCGTAGCTCGAATGGGACCAAGAAGTGGTCTGACCAAGGAATAGGGATAGGGGGCCTAGCTGTGAGACGGGGGAGATTGGAGAACACGGGGTCCAACAAATGACCTTTGATGTGAGTAGGGAGGTTGTTAAGTAATTTGAGGCTGAGTGAACCTAGGTCGGCTTTGAGGTCCATCGCCGGTTTGTTGGAGGGATCATCGAGATGGAGATTTAAGTCTCCCATTATCGTAAAATTCGGCGTAGTACAGGCCAGGGAAGAGACAGAGTCAATGAGTGACTCGCAAAAGTGACGAATTGGTCCGGGGGGACGATAAACTAATAGTCCCGAAAGTGTGAGCGATGGTGGACGGCTCACTGAGAAGAAAATGTTTTCGCAGTCCCGTATGGGACTATCTCTGAATTGACATGAGAGGTAGTCTCTGTAAACAACGGCGATTCCTCCGCCGATGCCTATGGGTCTGTTGTGGAATTTGATCAGGTATTCCGGTGGGAGTGACTGAACGATATCTGGCTCTGATCCTGTTGTGAGCCATGTTTCCGTCAGGAATAGGATTTCGATGTCGGAGTCTTTCAGGAGCAGATTAATTTCCGTTTGATGCTTTGGGAGGGATCTGCAGTTAAGCAGGGCCATATTGAGGGTGATGGGTTTCAACGTTGGCTCTGGGTGGAAACTATACGAGCATGAGCGACAGCAAGAGTTCCCATCAGCGATCGAGATCGAGTTGCTGCAGGGGGGGGCTGGGGGGATTCGGAGTTCCAGCAGGATGTCCCGGGAGTAAGTGGTGGCCTGGGAAGGGGGAACCAGGGGTCCGGGCTCTGGGCGCGGTCTGGCGCGGACGGGCGCAGACGGGCTTGCCTTAGGCACGCCTTCGGCGCGCAAACGGCGCTCCCGCTGCGCTCGTCCGCTGCGCTTCCTGAATAGGCACATTTTAGTAGAGTGAGGGGGTGTGGTCAGCGAAGTGGACGTGCCTGAGTGCTCGACCAGGTGGCAGCAATTAGGCAACTGACCTGACCAGTGACCACACAATAAAATGCACAATCGTTTTTGTCACTAAAGAAACCAGCCTGCATTCATAACATGGTGGTAAACACATTTGCACAAAGTACTGTCCTAACTGGTTAATAAAGACTTCAAATAACGCCAGTCAAAAATATTGTGTGATTCAGCCCTATATTTTGATAGTGTGAAAACATTTTTTTTCTTGTAGGGTTGCATTATAATCGCGAGTAGACCACATCCGCATATAATCCTTTCTTGTATTAACGTAAAGTGCTAGAATTGTGAAATGTGCTAACATGAAAATGTGATGTATTTTAGGTCATTGAAATGAAGCATGGACAACCAACAAAGAAAGTGAATGTAACTAGCGGAAAACATTAACGTGAAGCAGTTGTGATGTACAATTTACAATCATTCATGGATTTAAACTGCTTATTAATCGTGTAATTTCACGTGTAGGTAAATGCATTAATTAAAAGTGCCTTATAGTTATGCAAATTTGTCAGGCTCATATGATTCTTCTTTATGCTAGCTAAATTTCGTCGGTCTTAACCCCTTCTGTGCTCGTGTCGGAACCACTACGTCATGAGCCACGGATAAATGTGCTAATGACGGAGTGGTTCCGTCACGGTGCGGCCGCCCCGCCTCTGCGGCATCAATTTCACGCCTGCGCAGTGGTTTAATTGAGCGGGCGGGACCGTGACGGAACCACTCCATCATTAGCACAGCGCGCCCGTGGCCGTGGCTCGTGACGGAGCATGGCGGCGCTGCACGGGCCCCCCTCCACCCTAGCGCCGCGGCAGAATTACTGCTGCGTCCAAGGGGTTAAATGCAGTTCCCTGGAAAGCTCTCTCTTTAGAATTAACAGTTTGAATTTCATGTGTGCTGTGGAATTATGTTCATCTCACGTTTTAAGTTGCAGGTAAAAGAAGCACTCTCATTAGCTAGAATAAAGTGTTTGTTTTACTAGCCAGACAAGGGGAGAAAAAGTTACAATCACGCAGCTTGTGTTGATAAAGGAAGGCTGTTGTGCTTCACACAGGAGAAGGCCTAGGAACCAAGTACAGATTGTATCTAGGAAAGAACCCTGTTGTCCCATGCAAAACACCTTCAGGATTGTACCCAGAGCAGATGGCGTGACTTGCACTGAAATCTGGGAATGTTGCCTACGAACAATGTGTTGTTGGCAGAAGGGAAAGTGCCCACTTCTTCTCTCGCCTTCGGAGAAAGAACACCTTAGAGCAAGCTCTGTCTTGGTGGCATTATGCTACCTGACCCATTAATCGTGGAGAGGCTTCTTAGGAAGACTCCACATGCTGAAACCTTTTACTTCCTCATCTGAAAATGCCTATGTAGGGATGTTATCTTATTGTTAGAGTATGGATAGAGTTTATGCTTTTCACTCACCAACCCTTGATGCAGGGAATTTTGGACTCATGCTTTCTGAACCTTTGCATTTTACTTCTTGAACTAATTGGATTGCTTCTTCTGCATTGTCTAAACTGGATATGTAGGTTTGGCTGATGCTAATACCGGTGTATTTTTACACTCTTGTATTGAGGTGTCTTTATGTTCAGTCATTTGGGGCTTTGTAATAAATCTAATTAACCTTAAGCAGTTGTCAGTGGTTACTATGTGTCAAGAGAATTGTTGACTAATTGATTGGTCCCTAATGACTTTCCCCCCTTTACACTTTCATACTGCGAAAAAAAGAAGCATCAAATTGTGTCTAGAACAGGTCTAGGACTTATGGGCCCGGCCCTTTCAATTTCAAACACAGGAGTCATTTCTCTGTAGTAACTTTCAGTGTATTTCAAAAAGTGAAATCCGTCAATTGTGAGTATGTCGGATCAAGACGCTTGTGCTTGTATGGGATATACTGTTCCTGTAGTCTTTTTGCCTTTCTGGTTTTCATAACCCATTGCCTCGAAAAAATAGCCTTCTGTTTTACTGTCACAATAGTGGATTTTCATTTATAGCACTGATTATGCAAGGGTGGCACACGTGCGCCCAAGAGCCCTAAATGGCTGTCATTGTCTAGTCCCTCCTCCCCTTCCCGGATAAACAAGCAGCGGTCTGAGTCTTACAAGTGATTGCTTCTTGTGTTTTGCGTCCAGCAGTTTAGGAAGCAGTGACCTTTCGCGAGCAGACTCTCCAGTCCTCGGCAATTCCCTGGGAGAGCAGCAGGGGTCCCCCGCCCACTCCGACGGAAGGGAGGTGGTGGCTGTACCAGCAGCATCGCGGAGTTCACAAAGCACAGAGCAGGCTGCCAGCAGCAAACCTCGGCGTTATCATCACACTTCCTTCCGATTCCGAATCCCGGGCCCCTCGTGAGCGCGCGCCGTTTCCTCTCTTGCTTTATTTGGTGGCGTGTTGGGATTTTTTGATTTCCTCGTCATTCCGTTTTTTATTCGTCGCCTATCAGGAAATGAAGGGGAGCGCCTGCTGGAAGAGGACCAGGCGCGTGCTTTCTTGAGGTAAGAGGCGAGATAAGGAGGCATGTGGCTGGTTCATGTGGGATGCTCCGGGCTAAGGGAGCGGTGACACCGCAGAGCCCGGACATGCCTTCAGGGAGGGAGAGGCAGGGGCGGTGCGCAGAATGGTGCAGGTGACAGGCGTTTCCAGCTGCTAACGAGATCTGAAAGATGGGTCCAGCGGCGGCTCCGTGAGGAAACCCTGTCTGCTGTTAAGCGTGTTGTTGTCACTGGGCTGCTGCGGGAATTTCCGAGCATGAGCTAACTGTGCACTGCAGATGTTCATACTATAAGATCCACTGTCATCATCATTTTGGGCACTTGCGCCTGGATGCCCTGTGTTATTTTTTCTCAGTCATGTTCCTTCTCTGCTGCTTGTATTCTTTTCCTGTTTTCGAAACCGCTTCCCTTTTCGTTGCTTGTCATTAAAGAGTGTGCCAAAATAGAAGCAGTCGAAATTCCCTCCTCGCGGGTTTACACAGGATTTAAGAAACATGATCATAAAAAATGCATAGGTTTTGTAAAGTAATGCAGGCGCGAGAGTCCCTCGGACAAAACGTGTCCCTGTTCATATGGGGCGCGGAGTAAGGAAGACGGCTGGTCTAGGGAACACGTTTTGCCAACGCTTTATCTCTCATGGCAGGTGAAAACCCAGCATCTGTTTTCCGCTATGGTTTCTGTTTTCCTGTTTATGTGAAAGCCCTGCTGACCTGTGCTGGCCGGAATTTATTTTAGGAGAGCAGAGGGGTCTTGCCAAGACAAGCAAGTGGGCAACTGGATTTGTGATCCGTGTATTTCAATGGGATTTTCGTACATGATGGGAAAGGGGAAATGTTCTTCTCTCCACACCCCAGGAAAATGGGTATTCCCCCATATTTGTAAATGCACCCAGAAGAAGGACTTAGAAATTGCTTTTTTAGTATGTTAAGGTTTGAGTGTTCTGCAATGTAAAGTGTACTATACCGCGTGTTGCCATGGGAGTGTGCTAGGAGATGAGACTAGAAGCCCCTCACTCAATGTCTTCTGTGTTTATATTGTTGTTGTTCACACAGTTTACAAGTAAGCATAATTATGCATGTATGTATCGGATTTCTAACGAGTGAATCTAGCTAGAAAGTATCAGACTTTTGAGTATGTAAAATATTTCGTTATTTACTGCATCTCAAATGTAATCATTTGCAATTGAGAAACCAAGATTGTTTGCCGCTTGCTACACCTCCTTATCTGCACTAGTTGCCCTTTGGTGCACTTGTATGTATTCCAACAAAATCTCTAATATTCAGGAGACCATCTTGTTAAAGAGTCCAAACAGAATAGGACTTTGAAGCCTGAAATATTTATTTCTCGTAGTCTCCATAAATACATTTCTTCTTTATTTTTGTATTTTATCTATAATGTGTCATTCCTACTATTAGTTTTTGCAGCCAGCACATGTTTATATCAAATATACAGCTTTCTAGATTACAAATATCTTTTGTGCATTAAATGGTAATATTGAAGTGCAGGAACTTACTATTTAGATTACATGTTTGCTTCTGGGAAGTGGTGTACTCTTGCATTAAATGTATTACATAAGTGCTGTAAAGTGCAAGTCCCTTTCAATTTAAAGAATTGCAGGTATTCAGTACGGTGGAGGACCTGCCCATTTGAAGCACTGAACATCTCCAAACATCATCATGTATTAACAAAGTGGTTCCTTCAAATATACTGCTCTTTTCTTTTACAATACAGATCTTAACAGGATTATGCACTCACATAGTTTTGCTGTATTTGTCAATAATAACATATTATGAATATTGATTGTGATAGAACCACTCTTGTCAATCTTCCAAACAGTGACCCTCAGCTAGGTTATATCAAAAAGTCTTATCGACAGCTTGGGTGTTTAGAGTAGACACCGGCTATTAACACTAGGATATCCCATGTGACCTAATTTGCCACAGCATTACTCGATTAGAACTACCTACTTAATGACCTGCAAACAGGTAATTGTCCCGTCTTAACTTTCATAGTAGTATAGCTAAGATTAAACTGTCCTAAAGGATTTCACAGAAGTTTGGAACCAACATGATGTGTATCCTTTTCACTCTCTCACTTAGAGCCTCTCCAGCTCGTCTAATATGCTCACTATATGATATCCCCCCAATAAACAATAACATGGGAATCATAAAAAATTAAACGATATATTTTTTATTACTTTCACTAGATTCTGTTACCTAAGTTGGAAAAAAAAGTTCTCTACAATTGTCAAAAGCTAAACAACAACTAAACTCACCAGATATATGGAAGCTAAAGCACAATCACGGAGGCATTTATGCATCTCCCCATCATAAAGAGTATCTGCTAGAAAATTATAAAAGCGCCTAATTTCAGACTCATACATAATGGTTTTAGAAGTTTGTGCCAGTTTCTGAATTTAGTTAGCGACAAGTTACTATCACTCCCTTAACTCACTAGATGGAATCTTTTTCAACAGCGTGCCCATAATCTAATAACTTGTAAAGAACAGCCTCCATTTTGCCTGCCCTTTTTAAACCCTACTGATTTCCCACCAAACAGGTTATACGATAGAGCACGCATAGCTAAACCACGCGTGTCTCTACCATGCAGCCTGACCCATGAATGCGTCTTAACCACCATGCATTCCTTTACCATGCATACCTTTACCACGGATACCTTTACCACACAATTTCATGGTAAAGGCATGAATGGTAAAGGGTTATGCATGGCTAAGGTCGCGACCCCCCTTCCCTGCGCCCTAAGCTACAAACCTCCTACCTGCCCCCCAACCTGAGGTCCAAATTGCCTGACCCCTCCCACCCCCCACGCTGTCCCAACCCCTTCCACTGCCCTTGGGCCTAAAACCCTAACCCCTATTTCAAAAAACGACACTGACCTCCACCCGAGCCCTAAAAAAACGTCCCCACCCTTCCCTGAGCTCTAAAAATGACCTTGACTACCCATTCTTCTCTCCCTGCCCTGAGGTCTAAAACCCTGTCCATTAACAAACACTACCCCGACCCACTCCCACCCCACGCTGTCCCTAAAACGACCCCAACCCTTTCCACTGCCCACAGGCCTAATACCCTAACCCCTAATTTAAAACTTACCTGACCCTCCCCAGCCCTGAATACTACTCAACCCGTCCAGACCTGGAAACGACCTGAGCCCCCAGCCCTGAAAACAACCCTGACCCCTCAGCCCTGAAAACGACCCCTCAGCCCTGAAAAGACCTGGACCCCACCATCCCTGAAAACGACCGACTCCCCAGCCCTGAAACGACCCAACCCGACCCGCCAGCCCTGAAAACGACCCACCAACCCAAACAAACTAACCCGGCCCCAGCCCCACTTACCTCACCACGTCCTCTCTTCCTGATGTCTTCCTGGTTCCCAAGAGATGCAGCCAGCAGCTAGATCACTCAATACCTTAATCACGCATATGCGTGGTTAAGGCGTATACGTGGTTAAAACAAGCGTGGTAGTGCTTGCATAGTTGGAACACGTTTGGCTCTGCCCGTTTTGTTCCGATGTTTCCCCACCAAACATAATGGCTGAAAACTAGCGAGCCAGAGAGTAAGTTACTTTCTTCTGAATGTGACTAGACTGCACCATCTTGGGAGTAGCAAAATAATTCTTCTATAAAAAAGTTACTTCTTAATGAGACAAGGACCAAAAAGCAAATATTATTAAATCCCATTCAGAAATAGGATTACACTTCACAAACACATATCGGCTCAAATTGGCAAGGAGACTAATCAAATGAATTAAATAGTGGTGTGAGACCAAACATTTTTATAATCGGTATCAAACTCAGAGAAAGCAAATGGAAATAAAATTAAAAATTAAAAATAAATAGAGATGCAAAATCAAACTCCCGCCATGCCCAACCCGTCGGACCAAAGCAACGCAATAGACATAGTAGATGCTGTGAATAACAACTTACATACCTCGAAAATAAATTAAACAGTATCATGATACTCACAACAAAACATAATTTCTTGAATGATTGCCACTTAAAAAAGAACGACATAGAGACCAGATCAAATATCAAACCTGCTCAACATTTTACCTGCCACATCAATGGGGCACTACTTTATCAGAGGGCACTATGAGCAACATTTAACATACATAGACACATATGCAGGTCTTTGTAAAATTTGGTGTTATTCCATTCAGCTGTTTTTCTGTCAATGCAACAGAAATATCTTACTGATATTAACAAGAGGATTCAAAGTTCTGCCCCCCTTTTAGATCTTGGCTAGACAGCACATATGCTGTCTCGAAGAGATGTGTTGTGTTCAGTCTATGAACTTAAGCCCACCCATAGGCTTATCATTTGCTCAATCCATTGTTGCTCTGAAATCCTTTGTTCTCATTTGTCCATGGCATGCATGTGTCATGCCTCTTCTTGTGTTTGCCCCTTCCCCAGAACATGGACAAAGTACTTGTATCCATGCCCTGCTCCCGTTTTAGGAGCTACTTTTTTCTTTGTCTTTTGAGCACTCCATTCTACTGCTTGTGTTTTCATTAATTCCGTGTACTGGCAGAACCCGTCCGTCCCAAGGTCTTGTTCCCAAGCATGTTGATTAATGCGTTTTCCATACTGCTCTCTAGGTATCACCATGTGACCCCGGGCACCCTAAGGTGGTTGGCCTTGCAGCAGAAACTATCGCAACCACACTAACCACCATTTTTCAACAGATGTGTGCCACAGGTATCTTTCCCACCTGCTGTAAGAAAGATTTGGTTCTGTCGCTCATAAAAAAGTCATCTGTTGTTCCCCTGGCCACAAACAATTATTGCCCAATCTCTCGCCTCCCACTTCCATCAAAACATATTGAGAAAGTGATGAACATGCAATTAGTCACGCACAAACAGAGGAATAGCTGCCTGGACACCACACAATTTTTTTTCGGTGTTAAACACAGCACAGAAACAGCTCTTATCAAAGCCACTGTAGAAATTCAGATGACCCAGGACCAAGGAGGAAAAGCTGCTCTTGTCCTGCTTGATCTATCAGCAGCTTTTGATACAGTTAATCATGGGCTGCTGATGAATCGCTTGAGCAGGATAGGGGTGTCCGGAGTAGCCTGGGAACTCCTATGTTCCTTTCTCAGTAAACGAGATGGTCAACCTAGGTGTCATACCCTCTCCCTTGTGGAGTTCCACAAAGATCATCACTTAGTCCAACACATTTCAATGTTTATGTTACCCCTCTAACAGAGCTCATCAGATCTTTAGATTTTTCGCTCATGTCATATGCTGACGATACCCAAATCATCGTCTCTCTCTCAACCCAGGTGACTCGGGTTGTGACCAAAAATTCAATGAATGCATGCAGTGTATGGATGGGCAGAAATTGCCTTAAATGTATCTCAACTAAAACTGAGGTATTGAACTTTTGGACAAAACCATCCCTCTGATCCCCTTCCTGGTGGCCATCCGAGCGGGGTCTCCTCCCGTCCCAGTTGGGACAGCAAGGAATCTTAGGGTCATTTTTAATGATACACTAGCTTTTACGGATCAAGCTAATGCAGTCACGTCGGAGTGGGCGGGGCCGTGACGGCCAACGGTTGTTCGCAGCACCAGGGAGGGAGTGCTCCCGTCGGCCAACATGGAAGGGGTTAAAGGAAATGTTACTATTTATTCTGGCCCAGTTGCAGAAACTAGCCGTCACTGCTTTAGCAATGGCAAAGATTGACTATTGTAATGAACTATACCTTAATGCCATCAATCAGTCATTGCAGGTACTGGATAATGCAGCTGCCCGGCTTTTGTTTAAAATTCCCAAATATCAGTATATCTCTAGGTTTTTGAAAGACCTGAACTGGCTCCCAGTTAGACAGAAGATTATTTTTAAAGCACTTTGCATCACATTCAAAACGCTGCATAACCATGGACCAGTATTTCTGAGAAAAAGTTTCAACTGGTACAGGCCGGTTAGATCCCGCCGGTTAGATCCCTCCGGTCAACCACTGCCAATTTGACGACAGTATCTAGATTCCAGCGCATGTTCTGGGGAGGCAGGGGCTTTGTGCTGGGAGATTCCAAGGATTGGAATGCGCTGCCTCTATACATTAAAACCATGTCAAACCTATTGGCCTTCAGAAAGGCCTTGAAACTTGGCTGTTCTCAATACAATACCAGGTCACACGGATAGGATAACACTCTGCCAATTCCCAGCAAGCGCCAAGACGCTCTATGGGTAATCGAGCGCTATATAAAAATAATAACATAACTTAAACTGTAGCAGAAGCAGTTTGTCCCCGTTTGCTTCCTGTAGCTGGGGAAAGATGGCAGCGCGGAACAGTGATGCCAAAGAAGAAGACTTTGTTACTTATGAGAAACCTCTCTAGCCTCTACAAAACCCTGAGAT
The DNA here is from genome assembly GCF_964263255.1 of Lissotriton vulgaris. Lineage (NCBI taxonomy): Eukaryota > Metazoa > Chordata > Amphibia > Caudata > Salamandridae > Lissotriton > Lissotriton vulgaris. The sequence goes on along the minus strand of NC_141693.1, from coordinate 970,405,707 downwards.
GTTCATTTACTTCCTTCTGTGGGCTGTGGACATTTGTTCTAGCGAGTGCTGTGAGGCAGGCTGCGTAGCCATGACCATCTTTACATCTCACTATTCAGATTCCCTAAGGCGCTGGTATCTTAACTTGTCCAATATACCAAACTTTCTTATAGACTTTAATGGGTGCCATTCTCTGTAATAAACATCTAAAGTGGTGTTCACCACAGTGTCTGTATTCACCCTAAAGACACAAGCTTTCGCCCCTTTTGAAAACTGTGCAAGCTGGAGCAATGCTATCTGCACACATTACCGGGTGGTGAGCGGGCTAGTCGCTAGTCGCTCATGCTGCACACCCTTCATAAGGTGGGGCAGAGCGGACGCAGAGTCTAAGGCTCAAAGACTGCCGCAACTTTGCCGCTGGCATGTATGCCTATTTTTAAAAATTGTTGATTGAATTGATTGAATTGCACATATTTGGATATTTTTAAACCTGCACCTTTTAAAAGTCACTTCTCCACGCTGCACTCGCGTACCTTAGACTGCTTCACCCGAGTGCATCCCGGTCCGTCACGGCAAGTGCCGCTTGTACGGAGGGAGATTCAGTTAGTGCACACTTCTGGTAGGAGAGGCATATCTGGGTGGTGAGTGGGCTAGTTGCTCACGCTGCACACCCTTCATAAGGCGGGGACAGAGCGTACGCGGAGTCTAATGCTCAAAGACTGCTGCAGCTTTGCCCCTGACATGTATGTCTATTTTTAACAATTGTTGATTGAATTGATTGAATTGCATGTATTTGGATATTTTTAAAACTGCACATTGTAAAAGTCATAGGTAAAGTGGACAGGGTTTTCGTGGACAGTAAGTAGTGGCGCTCTGCAAGTATTGACGTAAAGTGTAAAGGTAGAAAAGATTTGGTATGGTGGTGACAGGGAAGGGGAGACCCTACAACCCCTTAATCTGTGAAAGAGAATCCAAGCACAAATACATATAGCAACAGTCCTGCGCACTCATACAGTATAGTAATACATTGTAATGTGAAAGCAAATGGAACCAAGCCAAAGTTGAAGTCCTTGATTTCTTTAATTGGTCATCACACAAAAAGACACACAGCCAGCCGACACGTGTTTCATCGGAGAAACAGTGTTCTCCGACTCCACGCTGCTCTCACGTACCTGAGACTGCTTCACCCGAGTGCATCCCGGCCCGTCACGGCAAGTGCCGCTTGTACAGAGGGTGCTGAGGGCGCTTCAGCTAGTGCACACTTCCGGTAGGAGAGGCATTTCCGGGTGGTGAGCGGGCTAGTCTCTCACACTGCACACCTTTCATAAACCAATGATAGAGCGGACGTGCAGCGGGAGCGCTGCCGGCGGGCCGGCTGCGCACCAAAGGCAAGCCCGTCTGCGCACATCTGCCCCTGGACCAGGTCTAGGGCCAGGACCCCTGCTAATTCAAAGATACATTTACTAAGGCTAGTGTACAATAGCAATGAAATGCTCAAACTCCGGACTAAATCGCACTGCCCCATATTAAATCCGCAGTCTGAAAACAAACACTGTGCCCACTGCCAGCTACCCTTCAACTACACACAGATTAAGGCGCTAACCCAGCACATCCCACAACCTATCAAGAAGAAAACTAAAGTCATTAAAGCTGCCCTAATCAATGCACGGTCCTTTGTAAAACATAACACAGAAGTGACCAACCTAATTGAAACAGATGAGCTTGACTTACTTTACGTCACAGAGACATGGGCAGACGATGCCTCTGACGCAGACATGGCACTAGCACTTCTAGGGGGCTACATGATAATTTGAGCTGACAGAAAAGGAAAGAGAGGGGAGGGTTAGCCATCATCTTCAGAGAAGAACTGCAGACAAGGGGTTCGGCAACAGGTAGCAGTCCAGATTGTGAATCGCTATTCTTCCAGATTGCCATCACTAATAACAATACATTAAAAGGCCTTCTGATCAACGGACCACCAAGGGCAAAAAAACCCTTGACACAGTTACTTAGTCCTTTCCTAGAATCCAGTGTAAAGGGTGCAGACTTTACTATACTGTGGGATTTTAGCCTACATTTAGAAAAGGACTAAAAAAAAAAGCACGGTATCAATAACCAAGACAATGGCCAGCTGCTCCCTGTCACAGATTGTCCAGCAGGACACACACACTGGACGGGATCTTTACCTCAAACACTAACATAGAAATCGGAGAAATAATACCTGTCCCCTGGTCGGACCATAAAGCAATACAATTCTCCTTGAAGTTGGAGCAGGCAAAAATAGCCACGGCTACCCAGCCCAGGCATATTTCCTATCAGGACTGGGCTAAGATTGACACACCTAGTTTACAGGAACAGCTTCTCTTTACCATTCCGGAACTCGGCCAGAATAGCAACATAGCCGGCGATCAAGTAGCCAGCTGGATCAAATCCGCGGCTACAATCACTGCCCCCATAAAAAAGACAACCTCCAGAAAGAAAAACACCTCAGAACCTTGATTTTCGGAGAGGCTGAGGTTACAAAAGCAGGCATGTAGAAGGGCAGAGAGAAAATGGAGGGCCAAATATGAGGCACAGACTAAAAAAGAATATTGAGGAACTCTGGCAATATATAAAAACTAATATTAGAAGAAAAAAGTACCTATTTTACAAGGAAAATAAACAAAGCTAAGAACTCTAGTAAAGAGCTATTTGCCACGGTCAAAAGACTAACAAATCTCACCGCAAATAAACAAATAGAAGGCAACACTGGACTATGCAATACACTGGGCCAATTCTTCGTGGATAAAGTTAAATCAGTGTATGAATCCGTGAAGATGATTAATAAACCTGACACCTGCCAATCACATGTACACCCCAACCTTAGTAGACACACTGGAAATATTAACACAGGGTTCTGCTTTTTGACCCCTTCAGTGGAACAGATACGACAGACAATAATGACAACTAAGTCCGGAGGCCTAACTGACCCTTGTCCACCCAAGGTGCTACATCTGTTCCCAGACCTACTCAGCGATATTACAGTCAAGCTGTTTTCCAGATGCTTGGAAAACTGCATCAGTCCTCCCTTTACTGAAAAAGCCCAATCTGGATCTGCAGGATCCTGCGAGCTACAGACCGATCTCAAGAATACCTTTTCCAGGTAAAGTTCTGGAAAAGCTACTGAATAAACAACTGTCAGAATTTTTATCGTCTGCTCTGGCATTAGATCCATCACAGTATGGGCTCAGCGAGGAATACGGAACAGAGGCAGCTTTGATCACGGCAGCTGAGGAACTCAGTAGTGTACTGGATACGGGTGGGAAGGCAGCCCTGATCCTTCTGGATCTCTCGGCAGCCTTCAACACTGTTAACCATGATATACTCCTGACCCATTTAGCAGAACTGGGAGCTCACGACTCAGCACTCTTGTTGTTGACCTCATACCTGACCGAGAGAACTTTCACAGTCAAACTTGGAGACTACACATCTAAACCTTTTAAGTCACCATGGGGGGCGCCTCAGGGATCTTCCCTGAGCCTACCCTTTTTAATATATATGTTGCCCCATTAGCAACCATCTTAAGGAACTGTGGGTTTCTACCCATTTCCGATGCAGATGACACCCAAATAGTGGTGTCTATCTCAAATAACGTAGCCGAAACAGCAGACAGATTTAGTAATTGCACCGAACAAGTTAATTACTGGATGCAGCTAAACTGTCTAAAACTAAACAGGGATAAACCCGAAGTCATGATACATGGGACAGATATCAATACCTGGTCGCCTAAAGGGTGGCCTGATAGCTTAGGCAATTGCCCTTCCCCAGTGGATAAAGTCAGGAACCTGGGTTTTGTATTTGATAATAAATTAACGTTCAATGCTCAGATCAACAGATAGTCCTCGTCTGTGTGGTACATTCTGAAAATGATAAAAATACTTTTGCCTTTCATTCCACAAGAAGCATGTAAAACACTGGTAACAGCACTGGCCTTATCTAGGCTGGATTACGGAAACGCCCTGTATGCGTGGCTACAAACCCAACACCTGACAAAACTTCAGTGTCTACAAAATGCAGCAGCTAGGCTGGTTCTGGACATCCCCAGATCAGAGCCGGTTGCCCACAGATTAAGAGCCCTCCACTGGTTGTCTATGGAGAAAAGGATATGGTTCAAGTCAGTGTGCCTAGCATACAAGGCCCTTCATGGGGTATGCTCCCATTTCCTAAAAACGCAATCGAAACAGTACGAACCTCCTAGGAACCTAAGATCGAATGAGGTTAAGTTGATTAAGGTTCCAAAATTCAAGCAATTAAGATGGGGAAGGAGCTTTCTACTTCAAACAGCTAAAGCTTGGAACCAACTACCACTCTCAAAAATAAATTGCTCCTCACTGCTATTATTCAGGAAGGCCGTAAAAACTTGTCTCTTTACATCCTAGTTAGACCTCATGTCACCAGTAGCTCCAGACTTTCTGCATTTACCACAGCGCCAAGATGCCCTTGGGCATTCGTGCACTTTATAAGTTACAAATCAAATCATTACCGTTTACACATGTGCCTGTAACAGGGCACAGTATAGTCACATTGCACGAGTGACCTGCACTGTGTGGTGTTGATGCACTGGGTACACATGGCTAAAACACGTTCATATTGACAACACAAGTAGTGCTCTGATTGCTGAGATCTATTGGCCCCCGCTTGATTCCTAAGAACGAGCTGAGTGGATGAATTCTTTTTTTAAAAATATGTGAAGATTTGTAAAGGGTGCCAAAGTTAATAGCGAAACAAAACATACTCTCCCTACGGAAATGCTGACCCAGCTATAACTACAGAATGCCACTATATATATATATATATATATATATATATATATATATATATATATATATATATATATATATATATATATATATATATATATATTGTCACTCCAAGGTTGTCCACCTTTGAGTAGCACACGAGCAGCAGCTTGATTTATGTGTAGGTGAGGACGGGGATCCGCTTGTAGATGCTGCTCTGTGATGGATCTGCCCGACGCGTTTCGAAGCTCCATATGCTTCTCTTCAGGGGATTTAACGGCAGCGGTGTGCGCAACCACTAACCCACTTCTCACTTCTCCATTTTCCATATGACACACCCACCAAAGGGAGGCTCAAATGAGACTGTGTATTCTGGGAAGTGTGGTGCGGAAAGCACACAATCAAGTCCTGTATAGACCCCGCAAGTGGGCCCGTCCTCGATCCCGTGTACGGCTGATGTTTCACTTCCGTGACCCCCAAGGATAACGGGGTGGTGCATACTCCGCGGCTCGACGGCCGCGTATAAATTGTCGCTCCAAGTTTGTCCACCTTTGAGTAGCACACGAGCAGCAGCTTGATTTATGTGTAGGTGAGGACGGGGATCTGCTTGTAGATGCCGCTCCGTAATGGATCTGCCCGACGCGTTTCGAAGCTCCATATGCTTCTCTTCAGGGGCTTTAACGGCAGTGGTGTGTGCAACCACTAACCCACTTCTCCATTTTCCATATGACACACCCACCAATGGGAGGCTCAAATGAGACTGTGTATTCTGGGAAGTGTGGTGCGGAAAGCACACAATCAAGTCCTGTATGGACCCCGCAAGTGGGCCCGTCCTTGATCCCGTGTACGGCTGCTGTTTCACTTCCGTGACCCCCAAGGATAACGGGGTGGTGCATACTCCACGGCTGGACGACCGCGTATAAATTGTCGCTCCAAGGTTGTCCACCTTTGAGTAGCACACGAGCAGCAGCTTGATTTATGTGTAGGTGAGGACGGGGATCCGCTTGTAGATGTCGCTCCGTAATGGATCTGTCCAACGCATTTCGGAGCTCCATATGCTTCTCTTCAGGGGCTTTAACGGCAGCGGTGTGCGCAACCACTAACCCGCTTCTCCATTTACCATATGACACACCCACCAATGGGAGGCTCTAATGATTACTCAGGAATCATTTAAGAAAATTGTTAATAAAACAACAGATCATTTATAATTGCTAAACGACAAGGCCACTTTTGCAAAAAGGAAGCACGCATGGCCCATAATAAATGGTTTTACAAAAAAGATGGCTCAGCAATACCTGGTCACTCCATGGTTGTTGAAAAATAAACAAATCTTTATTAAAGCGCGTTTTGGTGTATTGCCGGGTCTATGCCATCTACCTCCCTGGAAAAAGCACGCAACGGATACTGTATGTAGGCTGTGCAAATCTAGTGAGGAGAATATTATTCATCTCCCGTATCTCTGTTCTGAACTGAGAAATGAAAGATTAACCGTATTAAGGAGTCTATTTAATGAAAGAGGAGTGAGAACTTGCAGACAGGCACTGATCCTATGTCTTTCCTCAGACGATTTACCTTTGAACTCCGCTCTGACAAAATTTTTAACGAAAGTGTGGAAAAAAAACTAGAAATCTACGAAACATAAAATGTATAATTACTTTATACTCTGCCCTCTTAAAAAATTTTATTGATTGCTTTGTAAAGGATTTTATCAAAAATACTTATTCATATAAGATGTATTGCTTTTAAAAACGATTTGTTGCTATTTGAACTATATATAATGGATTATTGCATGATTTTGTTTTAGTGTAAGATTTTAATTAATCAAACAATAAAGGATACTTACTAACTATGTAGCACAGTGCAAAAACGCGTAGTGTAGCGGGCATATTTTGCTCGCTCGTGGTCCTCAACGTCAAGTTGGTGACCCCGAGCGAGCAAAATCAACATCTCGGAGAGACTTTTTCCTCGTTCCCGATCAGCAACATCAAGTTTCCGATCGCAAGCGTGGAAAATAAACCTCCGGGCGAGATTCTCAAAGCGGGGAGGTCAGCTTTCTCATTGCGAGTGGTCGCGTATGCTCGCGACTGCTCGTAATGAGAAACTACCGGTCCACGTCGAGAAAGTTGCTGCTCGAGTACAAATCTACTCGAGCAGCAAAAAACGACTGCTTGCACTGCGCATGATGCCCTTCGCAATGACTGCACAGTGCGGACAAGCATCCGGCACTGTGCAATCATTGCGAACAGCATTTCACTAACGCACTACGCAATTCACGTAGCTACGCATACCGTGTGTAGTGCGAAGTGCACTTCACGTAGCTACGCGTAGCGCTGCTATGCAAACTACGCCCAGGGTTGGCATTGTTACACATTTTAGGAAAAGAGCTGAACAAATGTAAGCAAAAGGTCAACGAAACATCCAGGCACAGTATTTTAGAATGATATTGCTCTGACGTTTTTGGTAGTGGAAGGTAGAGGCGTGTAATGGTATAGAGGGTGTTGTCCAAAATGTGAACCAGGACACATTTGGGTGTAATCAGGGGAGGCCGGGGCATATAGGAAAGCTAGATGGATTTTGAGGGTATTAAGCTAGGAGGTAAGGGGGCGTGGCTTGGATGCCGAGGAGGTAGGCAGCGTGAGCTCGGAGCTCCGTGCCCGATCCCGGAAAATATCCTGAAAATTCATTCGAACCCCGAGATAAAGGACACTATCCGGTACTGGACGGTACTGCGGAGGGTCCGGGACCCACGGAGGACGACAACGAGCCTTCCCACAGCAGTATCTTAACTTTGAAAGCTGAACTCGGCCGAGAAGTCGCGGACCCCAAAATGGCGGCGAGGGCATGAGATCGCTTGTGACGGAGGCATCTGCCCGGAGACCCACTGAAGACCGCTCCCGGACACGCTAGAGGTGTTGGCGGCCGCGTCGCGCCTCTCCCCAGGTGCCGGATGGACTTTGGGCGCGCCCTTGGGCGGTGGTTGAGGACCGTCTCCTGATTGGGGCGACAACGGTGCGACAGTGACCCGGAGACGAGAACCCCGGACCTCTGGCGCAACTGGCGCTGGCCGGGCCACGACCGCTCGGTGCTTCCTGCTTCCTGGTGACATTTCTGGGCCTGAGAACCCGGCCGGAGGACGGTGCCCGGCGACGCTCGGAGGGCGACCAAGAACACACTTGAGGACCACCGCCCATCCCGGCCCAGATGGGGAAGCCGAAGGGGAAGGGAGATGGCGCGACCGACACTGAGGCGGCGGAAGGTGCGGAGAGAGACCAAGCGGCGTTACAGCGGATGCAGGATCGTATCCTGGAAGCCATCGCCACCACAAAGGATGCCCTGCAGCAAGATATAGCTCAGGTGGCAACGGGCTTGGGCCTCCTGAAGGCCGACCACGACAAACTTAAGGACAGGGTGAAATCCGTGGAGACCACGGTTAAGGACTTGGCCCCGGCCCAGGCAACGGTGAAGGCCCAGATGGCCGACGTGATGGACCGTCTGAAGGTGCTGGAAAGGAGGGCCGAGGATGCAGAAAACAGGAACAGGCGCAACAACGTACGCCTAGTGGGCCTGCCGGAGAAAATTGAAGGCGACGACATGGTGGGCTACTTGGATAACTGGCTGCGGACGGAGGTGGCACCAGAAGGTCTGTCCCCCTTCTTCTCCCTGGAGCGGGCACATAGGGTTCCGGCGCGTCCGCCAGCCTTGGGCCTTCCTCCTCGCCCGGTGGTGTTCAAGTTGCTCCATTACCGGGACAGAGACTGGCTTTTGCAGAGGGCGAGAGAGGCAGGGCCCTTTCAAGTGGAAAACAACAGAGTCACCATGTTCCCGGACTACACGTTTGAGACTCAGCGACTCCGGGCAAACTTCCTGTCCCTCAAGCGGGAGCTCCGCCAGGAAGGCATCAAGTACTCCCTGTTGTTTCCTGCCAAGCTAAGAGTGGTGGTGGATGAGAAGTCTTTATTCTTCACGACTTCCGCGGATGCATGGGACTGGTGGGACACTTATAAGGCGGGAACGGACGGTGCTAAGGCCAAGGAGGAAGAGGCTAAGGTGGAAAAGCCGATCAGGCAGTCCCAACGGATCAGAAGGAACCGCAAGAGGACCGGGAAACCCTCGATGTCGCAGACGGAGGCGGAGAGGCAGGCGGCCCTACAGGCGGTGGTGGACTTATCTAGAGCCGCCAGGACTCAGTCTGGGAAGGGTACGGATTCGGAGGCCCCGGGCACGGGCTCAGAGACAGGACAATCGGAATTTGGTGGAGCCCGGGGCCCTATTGTGACGCCGCAGACCTCGGGAGAGATACTGGAGGCGTGTTGAACTGGTTTGGCGGAATGGACTCGCTGGTTGGACACCGGGGCGATGGACCCGCAGCAGTGGAAAGATATTGATTGAGGTTTTGGGGAGCTGTAATGTGGGGATTGTGGGGTGGAGCGCGCGGGGCTGATTTGTTGGAGGTCTTATAGCATTGAGCCGCGCCTTACTGGCCCCTAAGGTCATCGCAGTGGGGACTGCGAATATTACCACCTTTCCTTGAGGGGTGGTCGGGAGTGTTGGTTTGGATGGGGGTACTTCCAGTTGCGGGGGGCCTGTCCTGGGGGGGTGGGAGTTGCGAGCAGTTGGGGTTGCTCAGGGGGTTGTAGTTGTTGGAGGGGTTTGGCTTCCTGTTTGGAGAGGGTGGGGGGGGGGGCCCGTGGTCGCGGGACTTATGCGAACACTGTTCTTTGCTGTATGGTCCGGTTGTGTAGGGGGGAATGGCTAGTACCGGGGCGTTGAAATGTGTGACCTGGAATGTGCGGGGTATGCAGTCCATGACGCGCAGACATAAGGTTCAGGCGTACCTCAAGCGTAGGGGGGTTCACATAGCGTTTCTGCAGGAGACGCACCTAAATAAGCAGGAAGGGGCGGCTCTACAAAGGCGCTGGAGGGGGCAGTTATTCTACACGACATTTTCAGCATTTGCGAGGGGGACATTGATTTGGATACGGGCGGGGGTCCCCTTCCAAGTCTCGAAGTCGTCGATAGACCCAGAGGGCAGATATGTGGCGGTGGAAGGAAGGCTGAGAGGCAGGATGATATCTCTCTGTAATGTGTATGCTCCTAATGTAGACCTGCCCGCTTTCTTGTCTAACATCTCGGGCAAATTGGCGGGTTATTTGGCAGGGCCGGTCCTCTTGGGGGGGGACTTCAACTCAGTTGAGGATGTGCTACTAGATAGGTCCCATCCCCCGCTGCTCGCGTCCCCAGCACATAGGGTCGCCAAGCGTAGATTAGAATGGCAGGAGAGCTGGGCCCTCACGGATGCATGGAGGGCGTTGCACCCCACCACTAGGGACTACTCCTTTCACTCGCACCTGCATGATTTACATGTGAGGCTGGATGCATTTCTTTGTTCGGAATGTGTGCTCCCCGCGGTGGGAGGGGCGGAATACTTGGCCAGGACGATATCGGACCACAACCCCTTGTTGATGTCTCTGGAATGGATGGTGACTGTTAACTGCGTGCCAACATGGCGCCTGCAACCTGACACCCTGGACGACTTGTTGTTCAGGGAGGCCCTGAGTGAACGTATTGAGAGGTATTTTGAGGAGAACAGTGGATCGGCTTCCACGAGGGCGGTTGAATGGGATGCTTTCAAGGTGGTGGTGCGGGGACACTGTATTGGGCACACGGCAGGGGCGCGGAAGACTCTGTTGGATGACTTAGATAAGGCTGAGACACGGCTGAGGGATCTTGAGAAGAGGCGCCCGAATCACCCTGAACTGCAGGAGGGGCTTAGCGGGGCGCGGGAGGAGCTGGCGGTAGAGCTAGAGCGGCTGCGTAGCTTCGACCACAAGACGTACGTGACGAGGGCGCATGCGGAAGGTGATAAGGCGGGGGCGATGTTGGCTTGGCTTGCTAACCCTATCCGAGGGGGAGGGCCGATCATGAGGATCCAGGAGCCAGGGGAGGAGCCTTGCCACTCCCAACCCGGGATCCTGAACAAGTTCCGAGCTTATTTTGAAGGGCTCTATCTGAGTGGAGATACGGGAGGGACGGAGGAGCTCGAGGGGTTCTTGGACGGGCTAGAGTTGCCGCGAGTGGAGGACTCGGAGGCAGAAGAGTTAGGGCGGCCCATCTCCCTCGGAGAAATAGGTTGTGCTGTAAAACAGATGGCTAGAAACAAGACCCCGGGCCTTGACGGTCTACCGATCGAATTTTATGGCAAATACCTAGAGCATCTTGCTCCGCGGCTGCGCGAGGTATACAATGAGGCGCAGGAGAAGGGCCGACTCCCGGGCTCTATGTGCGAGGCCCTTATGATCCCACTCTTGAAGCCGGGCAGAGAGGGTGCGGCGCTGTCCTCGTATCGTCCGTTGTCTATGTTGACGACGGACTACAAGATCCTCAGTAAAATTCTGGCCAACAGATTGCTAGTGCACATGACGGGCCTGGTTCATGGTGACCAGTGCGGTTTCATACCGACACGCAATACCACTCATAACATCCATAGACTCACGAGACTGATGGGTGCGGACTGGCCAGACACCGTCTCCCCATTTGTCCTGTCCATCGACATTGAGAAGGCATTTGACAGCCTCGAATGGGGATACCTGTATGAGGTGATGCGTCGCCTCGGGTTGGGAGACGGATATATACAGTGGACCAAGGTCCTCTATACTGAGGCGGTAGCGAGGGTCCGGGTGGGTGCACTGATCTCAAGACAATACCCGATTAGGCGTGGCACTAGACAGGGTTGTTCCCTATCCCCGCTACTGTTTGCGTTGGCAATGGAACCCTTCGCCGCGGTAGCCAGACTGGGCCGCCACTACGCAGGTTTACCTTTTAGGGGGAGGCCACACCTCATCTCCTTATATGCGGATGACTTGTTGATGTTTTTGGCCGATGCCGGCGCCGAACTTCAGGGGGCGCGGAGGCTACTGGAGCAGTTCGGTAGGTTATCGGGCCTGAGGGTCAACTGGCCTAAATCCTGTCTGTTTCCCCTGAGGCCGGGAGAGCCGTGCCCACTCACTGCTCAGGAACTCCGGTGGGAGCCGCGCTGCCTACATTATCTAGGGGTTTATGTTTACCACGCCCCGTCCGACCTGCTGGATGGCAACATAACTCGCTGTATTAACTCCCTGCGTGGATCTATGGACTTCTGGGCGACTCTACCGCTCTCCCTGGCTGGTAGAATTTCCCTGCTTAAAATGATAGCCCTGCCCAGGCTTTTGTATTATTTTAGGACACTGCCGGTATGGATCCCGAGTTCGGTTTTCAAACGCCTGAGGTCACAGATCATAGCGTTCCTGTGGGGCACGGGTAGGAGACGCATAGCGCTCGACACGCTGTTACGCCCCAAAGATGAGGGAGGTATGGCAGTGCCGGACTTCGAAGGATATTACCTCGCCGCGCAGCTGCAGACTTTTACTCAGGAGGTGGCGAGAGTATATAGAGGTCCCGAGGACGCGAGAGTGGAAGGCACCCCGCGACACGTTCTGGCTTATATTACGCTGCACCAGAAACTCCGAGTGGGAGACCTGACGGTCGAGGAGCAGACTTTCCGGCTATGTTGGGACCGGGCCCGTAAGCGGGCGGGTGTCCGCCTTATGTATGCCCCCGAAATACCGCTGGGAATGGTCACTGCCCTCCCACATGGAGGTGACTGGTCACGCTTGCTAGGGTGGGAGGAGGCGGGAGTACACGTGCTGGGTGACCTCTACGAAGATGGGGTGTTGCTGCCGTTTCGGGACCTGCAGGAGAGATTTGACCTACCAAGGGGTGACTACCTGCTGCACGCGGCAGTCACGGGCGCCATGCGAGCCCACTGGGGGGAAGGGCTGCAGGAACCAGGCACCTCGATGGCCTGCCAGTACGCCATGATGGCGGCGGGTACCTTTAAGGCCGTCACGTGCCTGTACTCGAGGATGCAGCGGGAGGCCTTGCAACCTTTGGCAGCCCTGAAGGCCAAGTGGGAGCTGGACCTCCAGGTGGAGATACCAGACACGACCTGGGGCCAACTGCTGAGGAGGGCGCGGAAGAGCTCGAGGAATGCCAGGTTCCAATTGATCCACTTTTATATTATCCACAGGGCATACCTCACACCCGGGAAAATCCAACAGTACTTTGGGGCGACCGACGCTGCTTGCCCCAGATGTAATACAGCAGGGGCGGATCTATGTCATATGCTGTGGGATTGCCCCTCTTTAGGCGACTATTGGCGGGAAGTTGGGCGGGCCCTTAACGGCGCGACGGACAGGGATATCCAATATACTAAAGCAGTTGGCATCCTTCACTGGTTCCCACACACACCTAGAAATACGATGTCAAGTAAATTTATAGATTTAGGGCTTATCTTGGCCAAGCGGGAGATCACACGAAATTGGAAGTCCAGAGTGGGGCCCACGTATAAAAGATGGTATGGGGAGTGTCTGAGATGATAGTACCCTACGATACCAGATGGCCTGGAGGTCGAATGACGAGAAAGCACTGGAAAGGGCGACTGCATGGGAGGTGATGGTGCAGGCGCTCAGGGATGTGGACGATGAGGGGCAGGAAGGCGAGAGCGAACTAGCTGGAGCAGACCCTAACACTATACAGGAGAACACACCTTAGCGATTGTTTGCTTCCTCCTACAACACACCGGGCACTAATACGTGGTTACTCAAGCGCAGCGCGACCACGGGGGAGGGCGGGTAGGAAGCTGGTTTGGAGGGATGTTGGGGCACCGAAATTTGGGGAGGGGGAGGGGCGTAAATCACAAAAGCATTCCAGGGTTATGTGCAAAATGAAGCGGTCAGACAATGTAAGAAGTACGAGACCAAGACGGAGATGAAGCCTCCCGCGTCAAGAGCGGGGTGATCCCCCCGGATGAAGATCGAATGTCTTCAATTGAATTGGTTCATATCGTGCTATTTTTGCTGAATATCTTGTCTGTACATTTATATTGGTGATGCAATAAAAATGATGTTAAAAAAAAAAAAAAAAAATTAAGCTAGGAGGTAACTATTTCTGAGAGAATAATCTAATTAAATGTAAAAAAGAATTCGGATCGCCAACCATGATTCATCTAGTACCCCATTTTGCTGGAAAATAATCTAGGGCAAAATTGCCTAACGTAATTTCTCTCTGTGCATGGGTATGTATCAAGGCAGTGTTTGTTGAGTGACGTTCAGTTTTATAATATGGAGAATGGATAGTACCCATTGCAATAGTGTATATGTCTCAATTAAGGCAAGCGGCATGCATGACATTTTTCTATGCCAAAGTAATGCATTGTGTTCTGACTAGTGTTAGATAGGATCAGGGGATCTGTAAATTATTTTAGAGGAGTGCTACAAGTTGGATATTTCATAATGTTGCCACATTATTAATAATCTTTGTTATAGTGTAATAACATTTCTATACATGCACTCTATGAGCAACCTGTGTGTGAGACACACATGAAACAGAAAAGAGGGATTGTTAAGCGGATGGCAGTAGCTAATCTTGTTATTAATGTTATTAACTGCTAGGTTTCAGGTGAATTGTTTGCACTATTAATCAGCAGTAGAGAAGAAACAGTTGGATACTCTAATTTGAATTAACTTTATCTTTTTCTCGTTGTATATGTATCATATATTTACAGTAGTGTGGCTAAGACATACTATCTCTTTATGTAAAATTATTCCTTATCATGGTCTTATTTTGAAAAACAATGTTGACATTTTGAAGGTTCTCCCCAATTGCAATTGATGTGTTACTGTGCCAGCACACAGCATAGATAAAATGGCGGAACAGGCACAGCTTATCTGCTAATTATTGTTCTACAAAATATAGCAATGTTGCAGCTCTCATTCATGGTAAATCACATCACCAAAGACTCCCATGCCGTAGATTGGCTTCATGAAAATTGAGTTGTTGCTCTTGCGTTGCAAATGTTTAGCAATTACAGATTATAATAACCCCCCAGAGGTCTCAAGCCGGGGTGGGCAAATATTCAAAGAAAAATTCAAGATGAACTAGAGTGTGTTGTAACTTGAATACCTATAATGCATACTTTCCCTGGTTACCCATTCCCTGCTGCTGAGCCAGTATGAATGTGATGTGTGTGCAATGTAAGAATGCTTGATGAGGTAGTGGTATGCTGGAGTGCCTGGTGTGGTTAACAGAGACACAGTTGGGAGTGTGTGGGCTGAGCAGCAAAGATGCTGCTCCTGGTGGGGCTGAACTTATTTTCCTACTTACCATCCTGTATCTAAGCATAATAAACCTCTTACCTACAACCTTTTGGACTTCTTTTGGATTGCAACAGAGTGCATCTCAGAATAAAATCTGAGCAGCAGTCATCCACAGGATATACATTCTTTCCTTGTGTAGGTGTTTTTCTTGTGTTCACAGAAAGGGAGGAGCAATGGATTGGGTCACTGTGTTCCAGTTTTTTAGAGATTCACTATGATAGAGTGAACTGCAACTAAAAGAGAGAAGTAGTGCAGCCAAATTAGCTTTCAACACTACAGTTGTGTCAAATTTTGACCTTGTTTTGTAGCAGTAGCATTGGTGTTCTTGCTGCTTGTGGCTTACAAAACAAATCTGTGAGACGCTAATAGTGGTTTTGCAGTGGATTTGCTTGTGGGATTTCTCTAAACCTTGTTCTGCCAAACCAGCTAGAAATTGTCTCTACAAAGCATCTTGCGTTATTCATATCTAGCACGCGTGTTGGACTCAAACCAAAATGTGTGCCAGCACCTTCCTTGCAAGTGGTCTGTAAACCCAAACTTCTCTTCCACTTAGTTCCTCTTGGTTGGCTGCTGCAAACGGCTGGAGCCTGCATATTTTTGTGTGGTTGTGGTGTTTTCTGTTTTAGTTGTGATGTCTCCAGAAACAGTTTAATCATTAATAACATTGAAAGACGAAAAGACACTCATATTTGGAAAATGTACAAATGAACACAGATAATAATTTCAGAGAGCCTGTACAGCCTTTTGCTGTCGTTTGACCTAGTGTGCGTGACACATATGCTGCATATATACATGCGTACACCCTAGCGCAGATATACAAAGCTTTTGCGTCGAGATTGAATTACTTTTGTAATGCAGAAAACGCTTTTTGGGATTTACACACCAACGCAAATAGGTCTTTGCGCTGGTTTGTAAGAAAAAGCTGCTTTGTGTTACTGGGAGGCAAGGGGACATCACATGGGAGGTACATGGGTGTTACCATGCAACCTCCAATGGTGTTTGATGCAAATCCCTATCTAGTAACAATAGGAGATCGTTTTTTGCACCAAAAATTAACGCCACTTGAAAGCAGGTGCTAACTGTAAAGCACACATCCATTGAGGGAAAGGTTTGTCTAAGCATACGTTTTGTGCTGGAATGGTGCCCTTCAAATACAAAATTTAAGCTAGACTCACACTGACGGCTTGATGCAAAGGTATGTGCGTGTCGCTCAACAGCCTCATTGTGCACCGGCGCTAGGGATAGAGCACGATAGTGCCATATCTCTGTAGATATGGCGCTTCCTTGCTCTCTCCCTGTCACACAACACAACACAGAAACTTTTGGTGCTGCATTGTGTGACAGGTTTGTAAATCTGGTCCCAATGCTTATATGTAAAGCTGGCAAGTCAGCACTTGTTACCTTGAAAACAACAGAGAAGTGTCACACTTGAATCTACTTCCTTATTTATGTAATTCACTGTTTGGATGACATTCCTAATAAATAATGACAAAACCAATAGGTTTCACGTTTTGAATAGTCAATGCACATAGAGGCACACAGTATTTATGTACTGATCCTCACGTTCTATGCACACATCTGTAGGCAAATACTCTCACTGGTGTCAACAGAGGTACAGGCACCGACCAGTACACATACTGACAAATATACATACACTAAGCTGCACATTGCCCTCTGCTGCAGGTCAGGAGGCATAGAGTGATATGCTCTGAAAGCTCAAGGGAATGTGATGTCTATGGCAGAGCAGCACAGAGTGAAATCTACAAGGCGACAGGGGTGGCCTTAGGCATGTGCAAGCTGTGCACCTGCACAGGTCCACGAAACCCCAGGGGCCACCACGCCAATATATATCCTTAATATAATAATCCTCTGAGGATGGATACATATTTGCGTGGTGGCCCCTGGCAGGGATTTGGCGGCCTCCGGCTCTGTTCCACTTCCAAACACCCTGACCCCCCCCCCCTCCTTCACTGGCCTCCGTGCTCTTCCCCTCCCGGACACCCTCTTTCAGGGCCCCCTACCAATGCTCCCTGCCCAGGGCCGCCATGAGCCTAGAGCCGCCCCTGAAGGCGACTACAGGAGGATGCACAATACAGGAACACTCAGGATGCACCTTAGTAGAGCACGCACATACTTCTCAGGAGCAGTGAGTGATGTGTCTCTTGATAGCACTTCATGGTGTGCCTCAGGAGAGCACTGGGTGATGAAAAGACAATGCCCTGTGTACCATCAGCTACCACTTCTAGCTTACATTTACCAGACTTGTTTTTGGTGTTGAATATTTCTCGGGGTAATCGTCATATTCTAGTAAACGAGCAGACTCGAAGAGGACGATTCCCCACGTTTTACAACACAATTTTAATAAAATTAATCAGAGTCAAACAGGTTTCAGGCTTTTCTGATGAGGAGGGGGTTGTGAAGTATTCAAATTTGTCATACAATACAGAGTAAGTTCAAGTCTTTCTCAGTTAGGTTTTAATTTGTTTCTTGAAATGAGCAGTTTGGAAGGGATTCCTTGGGAAAAGTTTGAAAACTTGGAGGCCCCTGTGTAGGGCATCGAACAAAGTCTAATACAAAAACTTTTAACAAAAAATGCAATTTGTATCATAAGGAGAGCACAGAGAAGAAAGGGCAGACCAAGAAATACAATGGCACTTGGTTGAAAGACACAGTCTCACTGTGAGGTCAGTGGATTGTAACAATGGTGGCAGTGGATGAGCAGGTCAGTAGGGAATCTAGAGTCAATTGAAACAGCTGTCCCAAAAGTTTCACAATTAAATGAAATCCAGGTATAGACAATCCAGGGGTGGGAAGCAGTCGGTCATCGGAATGTCGCTTCACAAGGCTAAGAAGATAGAGAAAGAGCTTCTAGTAAATTCTCTCTGAATCTAGTAGGTTGCTGTTAGACATTGTTATGGACTGTTCTTCTTTGCTCAATGCCTTCACTTCTGCATTTTAGTTGTCACATGAATTAAAATGTTTCACAACTCTGACATTTAGAATATCCCCAAGAGCTCACAAGAACCACAAAACAGAACTTTTAAATGCAATAAAGAAATGATTACAGATATCAACTGTGATAAATTACTACAGATGACGTTTGTTCTCATGTTGCGGGGATTCAGCAATCTGCACTGAAAAGAAGCAATACACTACAAAGAGGCGTCTTAGGTTAGATATGACACATTTTTTAAGTACAGCGACTTCTATAAATACTAAGAATACAAAGAATTAGACTATTTTTTTATTCTTATCATGACATTGGCTCATACCTGCTCATACAGGGGTTGATTCACAAAGGCCTGTAAAAGTAAAAGTACTCTTACGTATGTACGTGAATTGGCCTCAAAACATCTAAATGGTAATATTCATATACGATTAGTACTAAAAGAAAGTATCATGCCCTGTTTTCAGTTTTCCTAATAGGGAGTTAGACATTTCAAGGCTGTTTCACATACGCAAGGCAAGTAAAAGTGCATAGAAGAGTATGGCTATAGTACTGCTGTCTGTACTCATGACTGCTCTTGTGAATCCAACCCATCGAATTTGTGCTATATATGCGTATATGTAGTCATTAAGGCTTGACTTGTAGAGGTCCTCTGGGACATTCATTTTTAGAAAGCTTTATATATCATCTGCAGAGTTGTAAAAGGTGAGGTTGAACAATCTGATCAAGTGTGATAGGGCGGTTAGGTAGATGTTGATTAGAAGTAGAGAGATGATTCCTACTGAGGGTTTCACCCTCTTAGGAGTGAGTATGAAACGTGTTAGGAATACCATGCTCTGTCTGTCTTCTAGGTTTTCTCATATTCCAGGATGTTGGTGAGGGTAGTGTCTGGTGGTGGACAGTGTCAAATGCCACTGCTAGGTCCAAAAGCAGTGTAGGATTGTCACTCCGTTCTTGTCCTTTATGAGTTTTAGGTCATCCCATATAGATACGAGCATGGACTCTATGATTCTACCTGGTCTCAATCCAGACTTGTGAAGCTGAGTTCAAGTTGCTCTGTCAGTTCGTTTACCTAGGAATTGAACCATTAGAGATTGTCCTGTAGTGTGCAGGAATGGATGCCTTTAGATTCTTCTTCTTGAGAAGTCGTCTATTATAAACTATTCTCAACTTGGTTGGTTAATGTTAGAAATGGGATTTCTGGTTAGCTAATGCTTGCAACAAAGCCAGGCAGAAACCACCATTCTAGTCAGGGCAAGGGAGTTACACACCAAAGATAACCCCTGCTCACCCCCTTGGTAGCTTGGCACGAGGAGTCAGGCTTATCCCGGAAGCCATGTGTAAAGCATTTGCATCCGCACACAGCAACAACATCCCAGGCACACCACACAAGGTTATATCAAAAATAGCCTTTGTATTCTCATAACACATTAGAATAGTACTCACATAATATACATGGTGCCACCTGGCACTAGGTCATATTTACAAGGGATTATTTACACCTGGCAGGGCCCACTGGACCACTTTCAGAACCATCACAAAGTGAACTTAGTAAAAGTAAGACATCTCACAAACGTACAACCAGTAATCACTGGTAACCACTGCACTTAGCATCAGCCTGTCACATAAACCACATTATGCACAGTACATTGTACGCCAACCTCATAAGTCTAACATCTTAGACCCTAACCTCCTAAGTGTCACTCACATTAGTGGTATACTCAAAGTAGGAAATAACCTCACCAGCATAATCACATTCGGCACATGATCTCATCCCCAAATGCATTTAGAGGCATGAATCACTGTAAAGCATTACATTTCCTAACATCATGTAAATCATTAGCCCCTGGCCAACTGGCCTTCTCTAAGGGGCTCAAAGGCCCTGCGTCCAGAATGTCGGGCTGCTGCCTATGCAGCCAAGGCCAGACTGAAAACCAAAACCGGCCCTGGCAAAGTGCTCGGCTGCCCCCTGGGGGAGGGGGGTGGGGGTGCGACCGAGCTCTTTGCCGGGGCCGGTTTTCGGACGATTTTGTTACAGGGCTATGCTGCAAAAACGGCCCTGTAACAAAAACGGCCCCTAGAGCCCAAAACAGGCCCCCACCCTTGCGGCGCACCAGTGGACTGCCCGGTACCCGCAACGGCCAGTCCGGGCCTGTATACAGCTGAATCCAATGTGCGCCATTATGCTAGGGCCCAGGAGTGCATCTCACTCCTATCTCATAATGCCCCTAAAGAACTGTGGCCTAAACGTTGCAGCTGCCCCCTACTTGCTGGGCAGCTGTGAAGCAAGTGAAGGCCTTCGCACCAATGTGCCTCCTTTGCCCCTCTCAGGGTCTTCTCTAACTCATGCCCGTCTTATCGCAGCTGCCGGCGCTGGTGCGGCGCAGCTGTGGCGTTTTCATAAAAGGGGGGGCTCGGCACCTCTGTGCCCTCTGGACCCCCATGTGGCTCTCAGTACATGTCATCGTCTTTGGGGTGGCTCGCTCTCTTGTGGGACCACCCAGGCGCCGACAATGCACCTCAATCTGCCCCCGAGACTCAGGGGCCCATGGGGGCTCTCTCTCGTACCCAACAAAGAAACTGCTTCCCCAACGTTGGAGAGGCCCCCTGCCCTTCGGGGTCGCTCAGCATCTGTGCCTCTACCAGGCACTGCACGGCTCGAGCCCCCACTCACCGGGCTCACTGGCGCTGCTCGGTATCCTCTCCTCGGCAGGCGGGACCGGCAGCACTTCTCGCCCGGCGCAGGGCTTCCCTTCACTCCTGGGAGCCCCGCGCTGCCGTTGGTGTCTTTGGCCGCCTTTTTCTCTTCTCCCTGGGCCCCCTCCTGGGACCCGGGACTTTACTGCACATCAGGCGGGGCTCTCACCAGCATATGGGAGCCCTGCTCAACGTTGCCATGTTCGTGGCTCTTCCGTTTCCGTCCGTCAGGCCCCGCCCACAACCAGGCGGGCCGTGGACAGTGGCGGAGATCTTGTTCCTCTGCAGCAATGAGGGGTAGGCGCACTCTTCTTAAAATCATATAAAGTGGGGTGGGCACCCGCTAGGGCGGATAACACGGGGCGGGCACCCGCATCCATAAAAATAGAATAAATCAAATGCAGCAGAAATGCGGCATGTGCACCGAGCTCCTCTCCCCTCCAACAGGGGGAATCCCCGCGTCGGAATCTCCTCAGGGATGATTGCAGTTCAGCGCTGCGGAGCCCTCATGCTCCTTTCCTCCCAAAATCCAGCGCTCCCAAGGCGCTAGAACGGGCAAAAGGTCCTGTAGTTTCAAAGAATCAGTCCTGAGTGAAGAAGTGGCAATGCAGGGCCCAGGGAGGCAAGCCCTCCTGGCACCCCCCTGGGCTCCCGCAGCAGCACACCCTGCAGGTTCAGAATTAAAAACAGAACATTTTCAAGGGGTTACAGCCCCTATATTTCTATATTTATATCAGCATTTCCTTTTGTGTCACAGCACAGGGCTTGGGGATACCAGTCAGAACTAATTTAGGGGGGATTTGAGCAGTTTGTTTTCAAAGCTCCTCTTCCCCTTTGTCAGGTGGGGGCTCAGTGATCAGACACACCACAGCCGGCGGAGCCAGCATTGTACAGCCTGGGCACAGTCCCATTCAGAGTCAGGGGATTACCCCTCCCACTACTCTTAGCCAAGGTGTCCCATTCAGCCTAGCTGACTCACCTTTCCCCTCCTAGAGCCACCCACAATCCTCAGCTCCTGTCAATCACAAGCCAGACATGCAATTCCCATCAGGCAGGCAGACACATAGCACACAGAAATGCCAACTTCTAAAAGTGGCATTTCTCCACCAGCCAACATAAATCATCGCACACGATTGCGCAGCATTTATCCTCTTGAGTTCATACATACTAAACTCGACCCTGCACTCCTCTTATACCAGGAATTACCATGGACACACTTATCCCCCATGCATTCCTATGGGAGGACAGACCAATCTCACCACACGCACACACTTTACACTGGACCACAGTGCTAAAGTGCCCAGAGGCCTAAAACCACCAACACCAGGTTACAGAAACAAGCTAGGAGAATGCAAAAAAGTTTAGGGGTGAACCTGCTAAAAGGGCCTAGTCCAACAGTAAAGATTTAAATTCTTAAGGGTTGTTTCTTTTCATTCTAGCTTCCTCTCCTGCACAGATTGAACGAAGGATTTTTCTGAAGATTTTTGGGGGGACTGTGTCTGATGATGAGTCTGACGGCCCACTTGCCTTGATAATGTTGTAGAATTATTTTTCAGATATAACATTGAAGATATAGATGGAAGATTGGTGGTATCCATCTTAGCAGGGTTTGTGTCATGTGTAGGAGGAGCATTATTTCTTTTGACCTTATGGTAGTGTTTTATTTTTTAGTTTTGAGATCAGTTTCATTGAGTTTTTGTTGTAAAAGAATTGCAATTGAAAGGTTGTTGCATTTTGATGCTCTATGTAAATCTGCTGGGGTCATGTATTATTCCTTTGATTTGCAAACACCTTCAGTTTGGCATGTGGAGTAGTTGCCTTTTGTGCTTCTTATAGCTGCTTTTGGATGCTCTAGCAGAGGAGAAGATTCAATAAACTTAATTTGACCCAAAAATATCAAAGGAAGTGACTTCATGTAACTTTTGACTTCAAGTCTGGCCCTTATATGTTTTTTTATTAGTATGTATATTAAACACAAGATTCTACCACAATTATAAATAGTCAGTGCCAATCAATCATTGAAATCAACAACATAAATGTGTGCATAATTTAAAATGATTTGCATTTATATTAGTGAAAATAAAGGTTCGGTAGAGCGGGCAAGAAGGAATGGCAAATAATACTGCTTTCAACCCCAAAATCAGAGGTCTAGCTGCCAATGAGGCAGCAGGTGAAATGCACACTGATTAGTGTTGTATTTAACAGCCCACACAGCGTTCAGGGGGCCTATTTCCTTTGCTTGCACTAGGCCCATGACACGTTTGCTATGCCACCACCCCAACAGCACGAATGTTCAACTGAAATCCTAAATAGCTACTATGGGTATAATGAAAACATTTCAGCATTAATTTCCTTTGAATGAAATAGACCATGTGCAGAGTGAAAGTAAGTTTTAATTAACAAGTTTTCTTAAAATAACCAACCCAGTCTAGACATTGAATGGAGCTAAAAATTCCAGGATTCTGTATTGCACCTTTTTGATAAATTAAGTTTCCTAATGCCATGAAACTTTAAACTTTGTAAAAGGTGTTTCATTAGATGCTCTTTGATAATAATGATGTGTTATGTGCAATATGGTGCAAAAGGATGCAGGCATCACAGGTACAGCGATAAAGTGGCTAACCTCTTTCATGGAAGACCAACTGATGGAAGGGGAACATCTCTCAGCCACCCTCTAATTATCATACGGAGTCCCACATGCAGCCATTGGCAGAGATGGTACAAGAATTTGGCATGTCCAGAGTGTCATACGCCGATGATTTGCAACATATTCCGATGATACGCAATTAGTTCTATCAGTGACGAATGACCCCCAGTCCGTACACAATAATCTAGGTCCTTGCATGTCAAGAATAGCGGACTGGATGTGTAAATGCTCCCTGAAACTAAATGGAGATAAAACGGAGCTTATGTTCCTGGGAAACCAAACAGTACCCAGGAACATCATTAGCTGGCCAAACCAGTTAGGGGAACCCCCAAGACGGCATAAACAACTTGGCTAGATGAAACTCTTAAGTATGGAGACCCAAGCAAAGAAACTATCAGGCACATGCTTTGAAATTCTCCATATGCTCCGAAAAATTCTACCCATCCTACCTATACAATCCCACAGAACAGTGGTACAAGCTCCAGTTATGTTGCAGCTGGACTACGGGAATTCCCTATATTTTGGCGCACCAAAATATGTCTTTCATCGGCTGCAGGTAGTACAAAATGCTGCAGCAAGGACCCTGTTCCAAATTCCGAGAAAGCAATCAGCCAAGACAGCCTTGAAGACTCTACACTGGCTCCCTCAGGCAAGGATCAACTTTAAAGCAATCTGTATCGCCCACAGGACCATGAATAATAGAGGACCTGCCTTAATAAAAAAGCTGGTTGCACACTATATCCCAAGCAGGAACATAAGATCCTCTTCAGAATTTCTCATGCAGCAAGGCAGAATAAAAAGAGCTAGATGGGGAGGAAGATCCTTCCGACACCTGGTTCCCAAAATTTGGAACTCACTGCCCAAAGATGTACGCATGCTAACTGACAACCTAGCCTTCAAGAAGAGACTTAAAACACTGCTCTTTCCCTAAAAACCCTTCCTGACGATCTGACTAAACCCGCCACTGTTATTTTCTCCTAGCGCTGGGAAGCCTACGGGCAGCTACGCGCTCTATAAATCCATAAACATAAACATGGTAGTTTGTATCAAGTCTGCAGAATTAGCTAATAATTATTATTGTATATTTTGATGGTAATGATGCATTTGTTAGATTTTGTGCAATCTTACAGTTTGTTTACTTTGTGACTGCTGGTAAATTTTATTTTTTAAGAAGAAAAGCCTAAAGTGAATGCCTAAACTAATATGAAGGGTTCACTACTGGTTTGGGATATACTTTGCCCTAATAAAAGATAAATTGGATGGTTACAATTTTTGTAATTATTACATTTAAATATGTAAGTGTGTATCGTTTTCTAAATTAGGACTCTTGTATTTATATAAGAATGTGTTCTTTGAAACAAGGTATCTTACTGCTATATCCCTGTCTGTGTCTCCTATGAATGAGGTGGTACGTCATCTCAAACCTAATGCATCTTGAGTGACACCAAAGAGGTGCTGGGCTATCCAGAAGCAACATGTGCCCACGTGGTATCTTGAAGTAGAACTGAGGGAGGGAGGGAGGGAAACCATTTCCTATCATGGTTGAATCTGATTCTCCTTATTTTTAGAAAACCTGCAAGATGTATAATAAAGTGTGGTAAAAAGGATGGTGCCACTTTAGTTTAAAAGATAGGGCGCTTGAAAATGACACGAAATTGCTCATGTGGCTATTTAATTTTAATGAAATTCTTGAATGAATAATATGTTGCTTTATTGCGATATATAATAAATTCTTTTATCCCTACAAGTAGTCTTACTAACGCCAAAGAGTAAACGTAACAATGTAACTCATAGAATAAGGCACATGCATAAAAGGCTGGACAGGGACCCATATATGAATGCATTTGAATGAACTGAATTCCTATCTCCAGAAACCAGCAAAAAAGTACAATCTGGAACAACAACTACTTTATTAATCAATACCAAAAAAGAAGCGTCAGCTGCTTGGCCCATCATTCATGTAAAAGCAGTTCAGTATTTTAGTTGCTCTTATTTGCATAAAAGTAATCCATGGTATGCCCAGAATTTTGAGAAGGGTGTTTTTTAAGAACTCTGTGCCAGCTTATTGTGCTGAAACATTATTTTTTAAGGACGTGCATTTAATGGGCGGTACGAGGGTAAACAATGGAATGTTGTTCGTGGGAGTAGCAGGCCCTGAGCCCTACTTGAGTTGTGTAGGAGGTCACTGTACAATAGTGCAAACATGTTTGCAGTGACCTTTTTGTCATCATGTTTCAGGACTGCAATGTTTCCCACTTCAATGAACCAGGATTAGAGCTACTGACCTGGAAATCTTGAACCATGTTCCTGCCGAAGGGCTGTGCGTGCGTCCTTACATACAAGCCCGGTTATACTAACAGGCATCAGCTCTAATAACCCTATTTCAGAGGGGCAGCCACTGGAATAAATGTCACTGATCCATGAAGTTTGGTCACATCCCCATATGCATTAGGGGCCCGAGAAAGCAGGGTAATATTGACAACACGACTTTAATATAGCACTTCCATGCGAGGTACAAGGGAAGAAAATCGATTCTCTGTTTTCCTTGTGTCTGGAAATCTAATGCTTTTGGTGAAGAAAGTGTTTGTTTTGTAGAATAAACAATGTAAACTATAATAAAATAAAAAAATAACAGCAGCATTAATATTCCGCAAATATTTTTGAGCCCTGATTAATAGCGCAGTGAAC
Organism: Lissotriton vulgaris; assembly: GCF_964263255.1. Classification (NCBI taxonomy): domain Eukaryota; kingdom Metazoa; phylum Chordata; class Amphibia; order Caudata; family Salamandridae; genus Lissotriton; species Lissotriton vulgaris. The sequence continues at coordinate 970,379,778 of NC_141693.1, read as the reverse complement.
ACAACACCAGTGGTCAACAATTTAATTGGCATATGAAATGTAAAGATTTTTCATTATTTAAATAATCCTTTTTAAATTGAGCTGTAGTTTTCTTTTGAGGGAAAAATTATCTCTAGAAAGGAATGCAAGACAAATGTAAGGAAAAAGGTCCATTTAATTTTTTGATAACACCCTAAAATTCAATTTCCGGCCTTAGGTTGAGTAAGTGTGGCCTCATAATCTGTGCCTGGAGGTTCTTTTGCAATCCAATGCTGTTATAAATTGGTTGTTTAGTTGGTTGGACAGATTGTGAAATGACCATAAAAAGCAAAAGCGAAATAATAGCTATAAAACGTGCACATGGCATATTTCCTGCAGAACAATTATGCAGCGTAAAATGCGTGCTATGTTCACCTGCTGCCCAGAATCTATTTTTATATTGCATCATTTTTATTCAATTTCCCCTGCCTTTTTTTTTTAGCATACATAATATAGTTTCCTGCATGGTACACTGGAGTGCTGCTTTTTTTAGAGAGAGAAATCGAAATCTAATCCTAATCTTTCACCCAACGGCATAATGTTTAATATATGTAAGAATGCAGGCTTTATTTAATTCATCATGCCCTTGCTCAATGCATTCTGGTACAATACAGCTGCTGCCGGAGATTTTTCTCTAACAGACTCTACTGTGTCTTTAGAAGAATAGCACTTGTGTCTGAGTCGTGACCGTCAGTGCAAACTTAGTACATTCTGATTAGCACTTGTATGTGAAGAAGTTCATGTTCGAGGCAAGAAACCTTCTGCATTGTAGATTTTCAATTAAAAGCCTAGCCATTTATTTCGCGAGCTAGTCATTTTGCAGAGCCAGTGCTTAAATGAGCTAGTACTGTTTGGTACTGAGTACCAGCACTTTTTTTATTTTTAGAGTGAGAGTATCCGCACTTTTCAAGAGTGAAGTAATACTTCTGTTTGGAGAGTATGGGCACTTCTCAGAAACAAGCAGGTACACTGCACTTCTATTTTTCAGTTTCAAGTCCAGTGTACAGTTACATACAATTTGTGATTAAAATGTATCACGTGCTGTTGTTCACGCACTTTTGTGCTGCTTTTACCATTGTTAATATAGCATCCTCGTCAGTGGCTCGTGGTATGGCTGGCTCATTAATGATAGGGCTGCCAGAAGGCACCAAACTATGTCACCAGCATGTATCCCATAAAAAAACAGGCTCTTACCATAGAAATAGCTCGATATGGGTTCATAGTGTTTCTGACCAGGGATCTAGGATTTAAACACAGATGGGACAGTGGATACTCAGGGTACCGCCAAAAAATGAGAGTTAGAAAGTCGTTCATACAAAAACACAAGACAACAGTAGTTGGTTTCAAAATGACACACTGCTTATATGAATATAGAAAATAGATTAACCTGTACATACATATATACTTTTTTGTATTCACAACAACAATCCGAACTAATTAATCTAAGTGATTACATGAACCAGTTAATTCAGGGCCACATGTGCGACCTCTGGAATTTGCCACTTCCTAATTGCGACTTTTTGCAACTCGCAATTAGGAAGTCGCAAACTGTGATGTACAACTGTGTCTCAGACACTTTGCGATTCCCAATGGGTTGCACATGAATCTGCCTCATCAATATTCATGAGGCCGGTCGCAAATTGCGACCCATTGGGAATGGCCTGTAATCAGTGAGATGGTGGTTTGCTGGGGTCAGCAGATGACCATGTCTGTGATTGCTTTTTAAATAAGGCAATAAAAAATGGGATGCATTTAAAAGAGAAAAATGAAAAGATTTATTTTCATTTTTTAAGAGAACTGCCTGCTGTTGGCGGCCAGATTCGCAAAGGGGATGGGGTCCCCTGGAGACCCATTTGCAAATGTGTTACCAGCTCCTTCACAGAGTTGGTAATATCGGAATATTTGCGATCGCATTCCAGTTGCTAAATATTCATACTTCCCCCTGCGACTCGCTATTAGGCAAGGATGCCCTCAACACGTCCCTTCCTAATACCGAGTCACAAACCCTAATGTGTGAGTCAGTAATAGGTTTTCTACTCTCAAAATAGGGTTAGTACATGTGAAAAGATTATTTAGCCGTCACAAACGGCCTGATTCTCCATTTGCGACAACAAAAACCTTTTGTACATGTGGACCATAGATTGTACAAGCCCTTACCACCCTTTCCATATAGCAAGATAGGGCCAAGCATTGCACACCCCATACTCCACTTGCACTTTGAATGATTTTGATTGACTCGGTTGATTGCATGTTTGTCATTTCTAAAGAGCGAACAGCTACTTCCTGATAAGTGTCGTGGTGGAATGTTGTGTAGCATACAGAAGGAAACTATTCTTCCCACATAATGTGTGTTTTACTGAGTTTTCTTATCTTATATTCTACAGCCCACAGCCGTGTGTGTGCCTACAGACCACTGCTTGGGATTACTTACATACAATGTCTCTATTGAAACCCCTTAGGAGTCCTTGAATTTATTTGCTTCAGCTATACACAAGATTTATCTGCTTTGAAAGAACAATGTTCATATGAAACCTCCATATAAATAGGTATACAATCCAGTAGGTATTATCCTGTTAAAGAAAGATAAACTGAATTTTTAACACATTTTCTACAGCTGAAACAGGTCCACAGCAGGTCAGGCTGTTCCCTAAAAATGTCTACCCTTCTAAAATATAGTATAAACATGCACCACCTGAAGACCCCTATTTCACTCACAATTTATGATCTGCTCACTGAAATTTTTCAAGGCTCTGGTTACCCTCAGCGAAATTCATCCTGTTTGCGGCCAAGCACTCAGTCAATTTCAGGCTGTTTATTAGCTTTAGGGCAATGTCACTAAGTTCAACATGGTGGTTGAAAATTTCCGATCACCAGTCTGAAGCATTTTTTTTGCATTGAACCTTTTGGGAAACTCGTGGAATAACATTTAAGTGAACACCTCAGAACCTACAAAATGTTATTAGTGTCAACTTCTAATTATCGACTATGACATCTCCAAGCTTCATGCACAACCAATACCCACTGTGCCCGAATAGTTAGGCATGAGGGAAAAGGATATAAAGCAGAGTAGCAAAATCTGAAGCTAAAAGAGAAAGAAGATACCAACATCAAAATTCGCTGAAAACAGAAGCCGTATTTAACTGCTTAAAAAGTCATGCACAAAACCACCCACCTGAGATGCTCCAACCATGTTTCCACACAAATGTCAAAGTGCCAGGAGGTCATGCCTGAGTGGTCCTTATATATTCTAGGAAAGGGCTTACAGGTTCCTCTTGTGTAAAACTCTTTTAGTATATACCGTCTCTGGGCTTAGATCAGGGAGCACAAAGATAGATCTCTTCATATATGAGCACTTTCCTTTTAATTACCCTTTACACCTACTTCAGCCATGCCATATTTTGTTCTGCTCACACAGCTGCTCCTCACTCAGCTTGATAATTCCTTTACAAGACTCAAATTTTGAATTTGTAGTCTTCACCGGGCATTCTTAAAACCCTAGATCTGTTCTTCTAGTTTGACAGTGGTGCACACTGTATACAGTAGCAAATCCTTTGTTCTCTAAAGAAGGCCTATGCTATTCTACAAATTTATTAAATAGAGCTTACTCATTCCTCTGTTTTACTTAATTTCTCCTGAATATAAATCCCTCTACAATGCAGATTTTTCAATATTGCCTCAATAGACTTAGTAGTAGCCTGTTCTATGTTGCTTATGTTGATGTTCAAATAAGATCATAAAGAGTATAAGGTATTGCCTTAGTTAGCTCCTTCATATCCAGTGATTTGTCTGATTGAGTGCCCTTAAGGGTCCTCCATTGTGCTGTATATCAGGGATTAAAGAATACTACGGTACTCGTACCTCATCTTCTAGTTTTGTGAGTCGTCTTTCAGATCGCTACCCCTTTTTCAGGCCCAGGTGAGCTGCTTAAATGTGAGAAATCTGGCCTCATTTTGAAATTTCTTTCTGGTTGGAGGATGGGGATTTATTTGTTTTACTGCCCATGTACATTCATCCTTTGAGATCTACAGGCTCCTGAGCTGAGCACTCTCTGCTTCCAATGTCTATTGTTCTGGCAGTGTACTGCCTCTTTAATCAGTCCTGTCATGCCACCCTCACAACTGTGTAAGCTTAGTAACCCTCCTCGTGAACCTACTCCATGTCACCAAGGTTAATCCTGGGGAACATCTCGTTCGTAGACGATGGATGCCCTGCTTGGAACCCTCCATCATTAGAACTTCCATTACAGAACTGTTGTTGGAGGCGGATAGGGACACTATGATCAGCCGGCAGCAAGCATATGCCTTGCACATTTAGGAAATCTTGTGGTAACCCATGTGGTTTACTGCCTGAAGAGCAGCCCCAATTGTCTCAAAGACTGGAGCGGGAATCAATGAACTAAAACGGTTTAGCATCTCTATTTCACACGAACAGGGTTGATCCCCACTCTGGGTTTTCCCTTGCTTCTCTGCGACAGACATTTGCTGTTTATGAGAAGATCAGGAGCTATACATCACATTAATCAAAATCACAATACAATTTCTAAACTCAGTCAATAACGCGAGTTAGGTGCAAAAATTAAGGTTTTATTTTAATTCAAATGTAGTAAGTAATCGATCTTTTATTCAGTTAGTTAAAGTATCAGTAAAATGAGAAAATTGATCATAAAAATACACGGTTAGAAGGAATCATAACAAATGATGCATTCAGCGTGTTCCATGAAGGAAGAAATCCGTGTTCTAAAGAATGTGACGAAAATTGTGTTAGCATAAATCCATAAAGGGTTCAAGTGGCAAGAGTTTGTTAGTGCATACAACTCAAATTCAATCTTTCAATAATGGCTAAACTTCCCATAAAGAGAGATTCCCCACCTCAATAAGTCTTAGCAATTAAGCTAAATAAACATGCAGTAGCAACTGCATTCAGCAACCAGGTCGGAAAAGGATAGCAAATCAGCATGAAGCCATTAGCATTCAGCTTCAGTGCGGACTAGTGGTATGGGTAAGAGCACAGAGAGGAAAGTGTGTGGAAAAAACGTTAACCTACTGTAGGTACACACATTAATATAAACAATCCAAAAGGAATGTTGCAGTTGCCCTAGTATCTTCTTCTCCTGTCATCCAATGGGCTTTCGATTTTTCTCAAGAACAGATTCATCTCAACTTTTCCCAGGTCCACACACATAGAGCTTACTAAGACCTATCACGAAGTATGATGCATTTATTAAAACTATGTTTACATATGAGGCCTTCTCAATTCTTAGACCTCCTTTTCCATGAGAATGACCACAGTCTTAACCTTCTGATAAAATTAATTATATGTTAGTTAAACAATACGCTATGTGAATTAAAAACATCAGCTGCAAAAAATATTATTCAGTACTTTATTTTAAAATAAGGAAAACTAAGTTAAAGGATCATCATTTTCTATTCATGCATTGCATTTAGTGTATGAAACAATATGAAGACATTCTATTCAATGGGAAAATGTTTCTAGCAAAACATTTCAAAACGTTATTTTTAATCAAGAACATTCAGCAATATGATGTGTAGCTTTTTTATTAAAGACATGTCAGGGTAGGCTCAACTTTTAATCAATTTGTTCACATCTCAGCACATTCAGAAAAATTGCTTTGTAAAACAAGTCAAGTCAAGTCAAGTCATACCATTTATATAGCGCACTACATACCCAGAGGGTTTCAAGGCGCTTAGGAAGGGGAGGAGGATTATTTGTCAAAAATCCACGTTTTAAGCTGTTTTCTGAACGCTAGGTGATTCTGGGTGAGGCGAAGGTAAGCAGGGAGTGAGTTCCATGTTTTGGCAGCTAGGTATGAGAAGGATCTGCCACCCATGGTGGTTTTGTTGATGCGAGGTACAGTGGCTTGGCTTGGCTGGAAGAGCGAAGTTGGCGGGAGGGGGTATGAAAGGACAGTCGAGAGTTGAGGCACTCTGGTCCGATGTCGTAGAGTGATTTGTGTGCGTGGGTAAGCAGTCGGAAAGTAATCCTCTTATTGACGGGTAGCCAGTGGAGGTCTTTAAGGTGACCAGAGATGTGTTCGTTGCGTGGGATGTCTAATATGAGCCTGGCTGAGGCGTTTTGGATTCGTTGTAGTTTCTTCTGTAGTTTTGCGGTAGTACCTGCGTAGAGGGTGTTTCCGTAGTCCAGTCGGCTCGTGACCAGAGCGTGGGTGACTGTTTTCCTTGTTTCGGAGGGGATCCAGCGAAATGTTTTTCTGAGCATGCGAAGAATGTTAAAGCAGGAAGAGGATACGGCGCTGACTTGTCTGTTCATTGAGAGTGAAGAATCCAGGATGACGCCTAGGTTCCGTGCGTGGTCTGTCGGGATGGGTGCTTTTCCGAGGGCTTCCGGCCACCAAGAGTCGTCCCATGCAGAGGGGGATTTACCTAAGATGAGGACTTCTGTTTTGTCTGAGTTCAGTTTCAGTCGGCTTTGTTTCATCCATTCGGCGACTTCTTTCATTCCCTCGTGTAGGTTAGTTTTGGCGGTGCTGGGGTCCTTGGTGAGAGATAGGATCAGTTGAGTGTCATCCGCGTAGGAGATGATGTTGAGGTTGTGTTGGCGGGCGATGGCCGCGAGGGGGCTCATGTATACGTTGAAGAGGGTGGGACTGAGTGAGGATCCTTGTGGTACGCCGCAGATGATTTCAGAGGCCTCGGACTTGAATGGTGGGAGGCGGACTCTCTGGGTTCTTCCGGTGAGGAATGAGGTGATCCATTCCAGTGCTTTTCCTTGGATTCCGATGTTTCTGAGGCGTTGTAAAAGGGTGCTGTGGCAGACTGTGTCGAAGGCTGCAGAGAGGTCAAGGAGGATGAGGGCGACTGTGTCTCAATTGTCCAGTAGAGTTCGAATGTCGTCTGTAGCTGCGATGAGGGCGGTCTCAGTGCTGTGTTTGGCTCGGAAGCCAGATTGTGAGGGGTCGAGTGATTTGTTGGCTTCGAGGAAGGCGGCGAGCTGGTTGTTGACAGCTTTCTCGATGACTTTGGCCGGGAATGGAAGAAGCGAGATGGGGCGGTAGTTTTTGAGTTCGGTGGGGTCTGCTGTTGGTTTTTTCAGAAGAGCGGTGAGTTCAGCGTGTTTCCAGACTTCTGGGAAGGTAGCGGAGTTGAATGAGCAGTTGATGACGTCTCGGAGGTGCGGAGCTATGACGGAGTCTGCTTTGTTGAAGATGTGGTGAGGGCATGGGTCTGTGGGGGATCCAGAGTGGATGGAATTCATCAGGCGGATGGTGTCCTCAGTGGAGATTGGGTTCCAGGCGTTAAGGGTGTTAACGGGGGGAAGATGGTCAGCTGATGGAAGGGTGGGTAGGTTTCCGGGTTGGTTGTCGAAGCTGTTGTGGATGTCAGCAATCTTGTTGTGGAAAAAAGAGGCTAGGGAATCGCAGAGGGTTTGAGAGGGGGTGATGTCGTTGGAGTTGGCCGAGGGGTTGGAAAATTCCTTGACGATGTTGAACAGTTCCTTGCTGTTGTGGGCGTTGTTGTCAAGTCGATCTTTGAATGCTGTTTTCTTGGCTTTTCGGATCAGTTGGTGGTGAGTACGGATGGCGCTTTTGAAGGCGTCCTTCTTGCTGGTGGATGGGTCTTTTTTCCAGGCATTTTCAAGGGAGCGGCACAGTTTCTTGGACTTCTTGAGGTCGTCGTTGAACCATGAGGCCTTCTTGATGCCAAGTTTGTGTTGACGTTTTTTCAGTGGTGCTAAGTTGTCGGCGGTGTTGGATAACCAAAGGCTGAGGTTGGAGGCGGCTTCGTTGGCGTTAGAAGAGAGGGCTGGGGAGGTTTGAAGGAGCGATGTGGAGATCTGCTCTGTGGTGATTTTGTTCCAGTTTCTTTGTAGAGTTGGTTGGAGGTGGATGATGGGTTTCGGCTTGTTGTAGGTGAAGTGAACGCAGCTGTGGTCAGTCCAGAGGAGATCCGTAGTGTGGCTGAAGGAGACATGGTTGCTGGAGGTGAAGATGGGGTCGAGAGTGTGGCCTGCGATGTGGGTGGGGGAAGTGACCAGTTGTTTAAGTCCGAGGTTGGCGAGGTTGTCCAAGAGGGTGGCGGTGTTGCGGTCGTTGATCTTTTCAAGGTGGAAGTTGAGGTCTCCCAGAAGGATGTAGTCTTTGGAGGGGAGCGCGTGTGGGGTGATGAAGTCCGTGATGTCTTCACTGAATTTTGCGCGTGGTCCTGGTGGTCTGTAGAGGAGGGTGCCTCTGAGTGTGGTCTTGGGGTCGATGTGGATCTGGAAGTGAAGGTGTTCGGAGTTGGCGAGGTTGGCATCAGAGCTGGTTGAGATGCGGATTGATTTCTTATGGACGATAGCGATTCCACCTCCTGTATGGTCTGTGCGGTCCTTGCGTGTGATCTTATAGTCATCAGGGATAGCGATGGCGATGTCAGGGGCGGAGGAAGCGTTCATCCATGTTTCCGTTAGGAAGGCGATGTCCGGAGAGATGGTGTCTAGTAGGTTCCAAAGGTCAATGGCGTGTCTGTGGACCGAGCGGGTGTTGAGAAGGATGCATTCTAGGTGGTTGGGGTCGGGGATCTGTGTTGTGGTCGTAGCGGAGATGTTGTCGGTGCCGCTAAATTTGCAGGAGACGCAGGAGAACGGTCCATGGGTGCGTCCAGGAGCGGCTTGGACGCAGTTGGGGGCGCGACCGGGGTTAAGGGCTAGGAGGGCGGCGGCATCATAGGTAATGCGGGGGGGCTGGGCAGCGCGAGGGGCAGGGGGTCTGGCGCTGGGCGCGGTCCAGGCGCGGACGGGCGTAGACGGGCTTACCTTTGGCGCACCTTCGGCGCGGGTTGGGCGCGGTCGCTGCGCGTGAACGCTGCGCGCGGGAACTACTGTCATATATGGAGGGGGGAGGGGCGAGGGCGTCTTAGCTGGGAGGCGGGGCGGGCTCGGGATGACCTAAACAACAACAACAATTCTACAAAATGGAGGCGGAGGGGGGAAATGCGTGCAGACAGGAAAAGCGGCGCTTGAAATAAATGAAAAATAAGCAGTTTAGATACAGCGTCTATCAGGTACACAGCAGGCAGCAGGGAATGACCAAAAGCAAGGCAGCAACAGGAAGAGCGGCGCTTTAAATAAATGACTAAATATGTAGTCTAAATATAGCGTCTATCATGCACACAGCAGCACAGGAAAAGCGGCGCTTTAAATAAATGACAAAATATGCAGTTTAGATACAGCGTCTATCATGCACACAGCAGGCAGCAGTGAGTGGCCAAAAGCAGGGCAGCAACGATACCAGTGACGCAGCAGGACACTGGGGAGCGACCACTCAGTCCAGGAGAAACGAGCGAGTCAACAAAGCATGTTTAAACATCTTGAGTTCTAGAATTAACAGGTATGGTTAAATTCTGCATTTTGCCCATTTTACAGTTGTGTCAGGTCTAAAGCCAAGTGCATGTTAACATTGCACTTTTCTTTGACTGTGTTATTTTTCATTTTAATAAAAGCTTACTCTCACATTGCACAATTAGGACATTTTGTGGTAACCCATATGTTTTGCTACTGAAGAGCAGCCCCATGTGGTCTCAAAGATTGCAAGTGCAAGACAGTCAGGAGCGATAGTGGAGCTATTACAAGGTGCACATCAGAGTGCTGCTATCCTCACACCCCACCAATATTCCTCACTTTTCTAGCTGACAACCTTTCCTAAAAGCCTGAATTAATTCTGTAGCGGGGGAGGAATACTATTGTTCACACTTTCATTATGCAGCTTCTGAAGTGATCGATGCCGTGTCTACGGGTTATACATTTTACTTGTATTGAATGAGGCAGGGCACCAGGGCCGGACTGGGAACCGAAACTGGCCCTGGCAAAGTGCTTTGCCGGCCCCCCTGGGGGCCAGAGGGGATACGGCCGAGCTGTTTGCTACGGCCAAATTCAGCCAATTTTGTTACAGGGGCCAAAATTGCCAGCCCCCAGTAACAAAACCAGCCCTCACCCTGGCGGCCCACCGGGGAAATGCCTGGGGCCAGCTATGGCCAGTCCGGCCCTGCAGGGCACACATGTTTCTGGGAATGCAGCAATACGAATTTCCACTTGCTGGTATGGGAAGGCTAGGGGTATGTGTCGCTGCGTATGTAGCTATTGGTATTACTTTGTGCTAGGTGTCTAGAGGCTGGCATTATCTTTTACTGGGTGTGTCGATGCTTGCCATAATGTTTGCTGTGTGTGAGGTGTCTGGCTGTGCCTGTAATTGGGCAGGTAGAGGCTACACATTCCTGCTGCCTGGCTTTTGGAGGCTAGCCATACCTTTTGCCTACTCAAGGGTTTCTGTCTGTTCCTCCTGCTGGGCAGCATGAAGCTGGCCTTTCATGTTGTTTGGTATGTGGAGGCTAGAATTATTTGTTAATATTAGTGTCAAAATCTGGGGGTTTTCATAAATTGCTGAATGTGATTTAAATGTCGATTCTTACTGTTGTTCTCTGAAATGTCCATGGGACTGAAATCCCTTGAAAATCCAATCTATGTGTGTTTCAAGCATCTGTTTCAAAGAGTTTTTAAATGTGCTGTTTGGCAATATTTTCCCCAAAAATCCCTAGTAGGTAGAATTTTAAACATGTGTAAACTAATAGGATGCTTGCATTCTCCAATATATTGAACACACACAGTACATACACCAGGTGATTTTTTTCTAGATGATATTTTGACATACAGCCGTGCTATACAATGCACCATTTGATACTATGGCATAAATTTTACTTGTGACAAACGTTCTAACCTCACCCCTCTATAAAGTAACCTTTAAGTCAATTGATTTTGTTTTTTACCAGTGTTGCTGACACTCACCCTCAGTCACTATTAGATTTGGGTTGAATCCATCATTGTTCTTTAGCCCACTTCCCACCCCAGTTCAGCCCCAGTCATATGCAAATCAGTCTTGACCCTGTTCCTCATGGGGACTGTCCAGCCCAGACTGCCAATAATGACTAGGGCTGAGTGCCTAAAAAGTTTCAGTGCTCTGTCCATCATTTCCTTGTCTTTAAAATATATAAATTGTGTCCACATAGAACTCCAGTGGTTTTTCCCTCTGCTACTTGGCTTCTAAAGTCGTCTGTAGCCCCAAACCATTGAGCTCTGCTAAAAAATAAATAAATAAATTATACCTTTGCACAATTTGAATTCAAATGTATTTTTTCCATGTTTTGAGAAGGACCTCCAGCAGGCTCTTTATCGCACACCTACAGTGTGATTAACTGTGCAGGGTCAATGGACCCTGCACTGTGCATCACAGTGCGATTGGGGCAAAGGCCCGCACCTGCAGGGGGCATGAAGCAGCCAGGGCAGAAACCCCACCAAGGACCGGACAAAGGATCGCTGCCTGGAAAGGGTGCAGAAATGGTATACAGGATGTGATAGCCCCACCCCCCAGGTGAGGTGGGAGGGTGGGGGTGTGCAGGCACCAGGAACAAATGGCATGATCCCCAAACAGCCAATAGGAGGCCAAGGAATTTTTTTTAAATTGCCCCTGAGGGGGTTTGGGGTCTTTAAATGCATCTGCCATGGCCAGGCCCCCATCCATCGATTGGGGCATCCAGTTAACACATCAAACGAAGAAGAGAGGCTTAACAGAGCATCAGGCAGCAGAAGTAGACGGCCAGAGAATCCCAATGGGAGAAGGGTGATAGTGGTCGTTTTCATGGGAGACCCCCAGTAATGGAACATTCGGGGATAGAAGACTGGAGCAGCCCCCGAGGAGAACACCTGACACCCGAAGGAGTCCAGCGGCCCAAAGATCTACCTGGAATGAGGCTCGGCAGTCAGTGTACTTGCGAGGACATCTTGGATAGTGAAGCACCACCACGGCAACAGGACATTGAACAAATATTGAGGAGCCCAAGCCCAAGGCACCACAGTGGGAGGGACAGTGCCGCACAAAGTGATAGGGAACCCAGCCGAGTGGGCAAGGACAGCCGGGCTGCAGGCACATTGAAGCTAAGCCCTGCCAATGATCCCACCCAGTGAATCAATCTGAGCGCCGTTTGGCTGTTTTCTTTTCCCCTTAGTAAAGCTACAGGTCCTGATTTGGAGGGATGGGAGGAGCAGCCGCGAGTGCAGGACCAAAAGGATTAAACTCCCAGCAATTTTAAAGTTCATAAAGTAATCAGAGGGCCGGTTGGGCGGCCTATTGAAACCTACAGCCCCCAATCCTGGTCTAACAGCAAGGACAAAAGATAAACTGGAGAAACTAAATGCTTGGAAATTTAAATCGAGGACTCATAACTGCGTAAAGCCTGTCATCTCAAAGACTTGCAACATGAGGCAAGGCACACCCGGGCACACAAGTAAACAAGCAAATGACCTCAACAACGAGCAATTAAGCAGAGCACAAAACAATGCAAAGGGACAGCTGGGGACAGCCCCCAAGGGCGATGCATCAGACTGCGAAGAAGACATAGAAGAGCAGGGTGGCAGCGGGCAGCAATATGACTTGGACGAAATATTGAGAGCAGTAAGGGAAGCAGTCACCACACAAGGAATGGAATGCCTCCTGAGACAGCTGAAAGGGGATGGAGTACGGGGTGCCCTACTCCTCACACACCAGGCGAGGAAGAGGATAACGAGCAGCCCAGGGACGAGATTAATGAGTGGGGATGGCAAGCCTAATCCCATTGGCAGGGAAAGAGTGCATTTGGTGGAAGTAATTTATTCACATTTTCACTCTGTTAGAGATACAAGTGGAGGACTTGGACCTAGCCACTTGTGACAAGAAGGACGAGGAAAGGAAAAAGGGCCAAGATCAGGAAGGAAAAGAACTTCGACAACTGGCTAAACGCTTTCAGGATTATGGTTTGCATTATAGTAGAGAAGCTCCCTCCCTGCACAAAATACCTATTGTCGTATGAGTCAAAATTACATGAGGTGCTAAGGCAGTTTGCAGTCGATGCATGGCTAGATTATGACAAGAGGGTTTAGGATAAAAATGCAGGTGCACCCGAACATAGAATGGGACATGTATCTCTCTGGTTATATGCATAAAATGATGATTGCCAGCGAAGCCAGGAGCCGGTCTGGGAAGGGCAAGCAACCCTTTTGCAGGAATAATTCCAATGAAAAACAGGAGAAACGTAGGACTTTCTACAAACAGGCCCACTACACACACACTACACAAACTGGACAGAAACAGCGGCAGGGAAAGGCGCATCGTCCTTATGCTATATTTATGACAAAGACAAATGCACATGGGGACCAGCATGCAAGTTCAGGCATGTGTGTTCTATCAGCGTGGAAAAGAGAGGGGACAATCCAGCAACAGACTTCAAGAAAGGCAGGGGATCCAGCCACAAGAGAGATTAGGAGAAAAAAGAAGTAGCCCAGACAGACATGGAGCGAAAAGGTGGTGGGGGACGTTCAGGTTGGCTAAGTCCTCCTAAATAGCAGCAGACTTTGGTAGCTAGTCAAAGATTATGATAACAAAGATTCCATTTGAGGGATCCATCACCCCCAAAGAATCAAAAAACCTTTGCTCATGACTTGAGCACCTTGAGGTGGGCAGGAAAAAATTAAAAAGGAGGGATAATTGGGAAGAGTTGAAGGCCCCTTATAGAACAAGTGCCCACTTGGCCTGGTCATTTCATGACTTGGCGTAGTGCTCAAGAAAGAAATAGGCTAGTTGTCATTTCACCACTTTGCGTAGTTTCCAAGAATAAACCAGGGAAGTTCCGACTAATCCACCACCTCTCATTCCCTGAGGGGTGATCAACCCTGAAGACTGTGAGGTAGGGTAAGCTATGCATCCATCGAGAATGCCATTGAGTTAGTGCGCACGACAGGGCAGGGGGCACTGATGGCGAAGGTGGACATTGATTCAGCAATGAGATTGCTGCAGGTGCACCCAGACAGCTATCTCAAACTAAACTTTGGATAAAATTTGAAGGGCACACTTATTTTGACAAAGCTTTTGCAATGAGGTGCTCCATATCAAGTTCATACTGAGCAGTTCAGCCACTTCCTAGAGTGGATTCTACACAGGCGGCACCCAAAAGGGGGAAAATCACACTACGTGGATGATTTCCTGTTTGTGGGGCAGCCTGGGAGGACAGAGTGCAAGGACTTACTGGGAACTTTTCAGCACCTGGCAGCAGAGCTAGGCATACCCCTGGCAGCAGACAAAACAGTGGACCCTATGAGAAAGCTGGTGTTATTCAGGATCGAGTTAGATTTGATAGCAGGCACATCCTCCACGCCCGAAGACAAGGTGCAGGGTATGAGGAAGGACATCAGGTTTCTAGTTGGGAATGATAAGGCCACACTTGGGGAGCTCCAGAAGCTCATTGGGAAGATACATTCCACTGCCCTGGTTATCCCATCAGGGAGAGTGTTTGTGAAGAGGCTCACTTTTTTGACAAGGTGGTTGTTGGAAAAACCCCATTACGCAAGACTTGGGGCAGGAGTGAAACAGGACCTCAAGATGTGGCTGACCTTCCTAGAGGATTTTAACTGGATCCTCATCTGGAGAGAAGGTTGGGTGTCAGACAAGCAGATAGCACTGTACACGGATGAATTTGGATGCCTGGGCTTGGGGCTTTCCAAGGGAACAGATGATGTGCAAAGAGATGGCCCCGGGAATGGGCCAGGGCAGCCCTCATCAGGAACATTACACTCCTGGAGCTGTTTTCCATAGTGGTAGCACTAACTATGTGACAGGAGCTGCTTAAGTATATGAAGCTGATCCTTTGACAGTCAGGTGCCCCCAGGTGCTGAAGCTGCTCAAGTGCTTGGTGAGAATGCAGCTGGTTAGCAAGGTAGACAAAGGCAAGGCATGCCCCGGGGTGAATAACACTCAAGCAGAGGCACCCTCTCGTTTCCAGGTGGACAAATTAAAAAAGCTTGTGCGGGAGGCAGAGCAGAGGATTACCCCATTCCCAGACAGCTCGAGGGGCCCGGCAGATGAGACCTGTCACACCTACTGGAGCACGCAGCACCCTCAAAGACAGTGAAGCGTTATGCGGCATTCGCGGAGACAGTGACAAGGGCGACAAGGCTGGCGGCCTTTAACAATCATAAAGCAGCAGCAGAGGCAACCAGTTAAACCAGGCAACCAGTTAAAAAAAATTGGCATCTGAGCAAGGAAGTCCAAATCCTGGGCACAGGCACACCTAACAATAATTGCACATGTCACCAAACTTGCCAACGGAGACGACCCCACCAGCTCACACTACATAAGGGCAGCGATGAAACGGTGGCATAGTCTGGAAGGGCCTGCGCAGGATACAAGGCTTCCATTTGAATTCCTCATACTGACGCAGCTGGTGGGAGTACTGGATTCAGTATGCACAGACAGTTTCGAAACCACACTGTTCAAATCAGCATTCACCTCGGCGTTCTTTGGGACCTTCAGGGTCAGCGAACTAGTGGTCCCAAGAAGAGAGCGAGGCCTGCCTGTAGAACAGAGACATACAATTAAGTACAGGGCAGTTGGAGGTGCTGCTGAGGAGGTCCAAAATGGGTCAGCTGGCGAAAGGGGTGAAGGTGAGACTGCTGTGACTCTCAACCCCAACCTATGCCCAGTGTGCTGTCTCGGGAGGTAGTGGGCGCTGAGGCTCATGGGAGAGGGAGCTCTGTTCCAGCACAGCAATGGGGAGTGGCTGAGCACATTTCAGTTCAAGGTACTGAAGAAGGCTCTGACCACGGCAGGCCTGCCAGCAGCTCATTTCAGCACACATTTGTTCCAGAAGCCGACTTCTGCTGCACTGAGTGTATCAAGGCGGTGAGCAGAAGGCGCTTGAACGATACAGAAGCTAAATGAGGGTACGCCACCAAGACCCTCAAGTCTCGCCCACCACATCAGAGCAGTACACACTACGGGGGTAGGGGTGCTATGCGCGAATATGACATTGTCTGTGCTGACCTCAACAGGTACTGAGCGCAAGAAGGTATGGGTCGTAGGCCACTCTTTCATCTGTAGGATCCAGGCCTGGTGGAGGCAAGGTGGAGCAACAAAAGGCACACACCCACATCAGATGGACATCAAATGGGTTGGCCTGCCGGGAGTGTACTGGAAGAAGCTAGGGTCCACCCTCAAGGAACTGTAGGCCAGATCTGTTGATCATACACTTGGGGGGAAACAACCTGGCACAGTTAGGCAGGAAGGAACTGCTGTTTGACAAAAACGACAAAGTTGTTCAGCAGCACCCCACATGTGTGGTCTGAGATAATCCACCACAGAAGAAGTTGAATGTGACTGTTAAAAGCTTCTGCACTGTAACTAGGTGGGACAGCATCAGGTATGGCCTGATCAATCTACGACAGCCAACATACTTAAGCAGTGTCGGGGTGCACCTATCCGAAGAGGGGGCAGAGGTGTTTTGGGACAACCTATGGGCAACCATTAGTCTAGCAGGCTGCAGGTGAAATGACCGAACTATTTGGGCGGAGCTGCACTCTGATGTGAGCCTGCAGACGGCGTAGTGGTCAAAGGAGATGAGCAGTAGGTTGATGTATAGGCCACACCTGACACTTTAGGTGGCAGATCTGGCTGCTTACTTAGGAATACCTTACAGCAGGGTAAGGCAGTGTCAGATGGGGGGACACGAAGCACAGCATCTGCAACCCAGGTCCACTGAAGGGCAGGACACAACTAAGGGTCAAAGGCAGTGAGTTAAGCCCGCAAAGGGTAAAAGGAGAACTCCCCACATGCAAAAAGGGATAACCCCAGCTCAAAGACTCCATTTCCTCCCAAACCTTCAGAATGATTTATGGCATGAATATTTATGACTGCCAGGCTATATGATATGATGGAATAAAATGATTTATAGCTTGATTATGCCTTGTACAAATTACCATACGTCATCAACCGTCAGAAGTGATTTATATGCCTGCCATAATGCTATAGATATGGCCCCAATAAAACACTTGGAGGGGCTCATGCTGTAAATCAAGTGCTTAATAAATTGCGGCCAACACTTCCAACCTACACAAAAGGTCTGTGTCTCATTCATTGGGAGTGGTCCGCGTGCGCGGTTTCAAGCTGTCCAAACCCCGGGTAGTCCTGATAAAGGAAATGAGCTGCTGATGAATTATTCATCAGTGCCTCAGCTTAGAGCAACACTGATGCACAGCTGAAGAGTGGCGCGCTCACAAACTCATGCCCTCGATCCTGGCACCATGTTCCTGAGGGAAACATCGTCTACAACGCACAACGCGTGTCATTACAACAAAAGTTTTACAACGCGAAATCTATTACAACGCATGTCATTGCATCGCATAATCCATTACAACGTATTCCCCAAAGTAACGCCCTGGCGGAGTTAGAATAGTAATTGCGTTGTAATGGATTATGCGTTGTAACGACATGCGTTGTAACTACATGCGTTGTAATGGATTTTGCGATGTAAAAAGTTTGTTGTAATGACACGTGTTGTAACGCGTGCGTTTTAAAGTGTTATATTCTGTTCCTGAGTACCGGTACCCTCAATGAAGAAGTAAAAAAAGCTCCGGTATTCAAGCAGACTAAATTGAAAAGTGCCTGTACTTAGTACTGGTGAGTACCAGCCCATTTAAAGAACTGCATTAAAACATGTGTAATTTAAATCCTGTTTGGCGATGAGAGATGCATTCTACAACTTCTTTCTTTCCACTTTGGTCTGCTTCATCGCGGGAAGTAAATGCCTATCAGACCTTTCTGATACCCTAAAAGCTGCAGAATTGCTAGTTTTTAGGTGATCAGCAATTTTACATTGCATGTTCCTGGTAAGACTTTTGACACACCCATAGGCCTAGAATCACTACTATTAAGCATGTGTAAACAATGTATTTAAGGCATAAACAAACACACTTTGCACAAATACACATGTATGTGAACCTCAGTACGTCTAGTGTAGTTTTGTGAACTATATCATAAATATTCTCCATAAGACTTTTTATGATCGTAACTCAAAATTACAGATAATCAAAATGTTTGGTGAATCAGGCTGAGTTTTTAATTTGTGTCCATTTTCAAGACCTTATGGACTCACAAACATTTTCCAGGCCCATGTGGGGGCAAAAGCAAATGTTACGTATGCAGAAAAGGCGCTGCACGTGTGCAGAAAGAATAACATATTCAAAAAGAGTCATCCACAAAATGTGGGTTTGAAGTCAAGTCCAGGTATTAGGCAGGCGAACAACAGGGCAATCCCTATTTCACAAAGGGCTGATTTGGACTGTCATACCCTATTAAATACACCGTGCGAGAGTCCTTATCTTTTTGTCGGGAAGTCATTATGCAGAAAGGGCTTACATTTGTTTGCCCCCCGTTTTTAGGTTTCGCCTGTCAATGCGCATGCACATTGAGCGGAGCGAGACTATAGGGGCTTAAACAGACTTTAACTAGACTGGCGATTTGATGCTGTGCCTGTGCGCTTTTAGCTCAATGCGCAAGCGCATTGAGCTAAAATGCGCGTGCACAGCATCAAATCGCCAGCCATCTGTTCCCCAGCTTGCCGCCTCCGCTTCTGCTCACTCCTGGCTGCTCCTCCCCTAATTATTCACGTGCGGACGGCCGTACTTTCACTTTCACGGCCGGCAGGCCGTGTCTCGTTTTATTTTATTTACTCTCCGACCCACTTAAAGCACTGTCTCTCCCCTATTCATGTTTAGCACGCAGCACAACTTCCAACAATTTCTTTTATCATCGTTCAGCAATTTCTTCTCACTTGTTGTTCTTTAAACATTTTATTCACATTTAATTAGACAGTATTTTTCTTTTCAGAGAGTTTAAGTTGGTATCCCTTCTTCATGTCTCTCTAAGTAAGCATTGTGGCTGTTTCCCACGCACTGACAATGTGCTTAGTTGCTCGATATGCAGCTGGTATAGGGTGCGGCTGAATAACTTTAAATACAGCGATAACAGAAACCTTCTTTTTTCGCTTCTCTGCTGTAAATCCACCTATGTGACTGTGTCACAGTGAGAGACCATGTTTCCCACGCACTGACAATGTGCTTAGTTGCTCGATATGCAGCTGGTATAGGGTGCGGCTGAATGACATTAAATACAGCGATAACAGAAACCTTCTTTTTTTTTGCTTTTCTGCTGTAAATCCACTTATGTGACTGTCTCACAGTGAGAGACCGATCTAGGGTTGTGGGTCGAGACGTGGTGGGTGGGGCCCAGACCAGTTGGACCCGCCCATTTAAAGTCTTACTAACGAGGAAGTTGCACTTTTTGTCCTTCTGAAACTTTCATTAATATAGGTCTCTGTATTCAACTATAATGTGAAGCTTCAGGGCTCCGCGGCCTAGCATCTCCCCAGATTCCCGGGCAGCCCGTGAAAGGAGCGACCCTTCTCGTACTGCGGCACTAATTCCCTTCAGCGCAGGCCGAGGCTGGCAGAAGTGTCCGGTGCAGAGTGATATGGGGAAGTACAATCATATTAAAGGAATGCGCTGTTTTTCCAGACTTCTCCTCAAATGTTGCCACCGACAATCCACCCCGCCCCCCCTCCGTGCGTCAGTGAGGGAGGTTTGCACAGCTGCCCCATCGTTTGTAGCACCTACAGGATGTAGTTTAACGTCTTGTGAGAGAGCTTTTTCAAGCCCTGGGGAAGTAAACGCTGAAACTGCGCCTCCCAGCCCCCACCCTCTGTTATGGTTGCCTTTTGGCTTTTGCAGAAATACGGTCATTGTTATGTGGTTCAGTGCAGGGCTTGCCCTCTGTCGCTGGTTGTTTGCCTTTGCTTCTGTCACAGCTGTTAAGTGCCTGCATGGGTCGTGTTTGTGTGATATCTTTCAACGTTATCAGCGGGGGGAATGACGGAGGAGCATAAACAGCTTGGAGATGTTGATGGCTGGGATAAGCATGAGAGATAGCTCTGCAGGTCAGAAGGCCAGCTGGCATATCAAATTCCCAGGCGCTTTGCTTGCAGTGAGGAAGGTGGTGTAAGCAGTATCGATTGGGGCAGGGGTCTCGACGCAGGGCCCCCTGTGAACCATAAATCTACTCCCTGGGGCATTTAATTTCCTGAAAAGTTCGCCCACAAGTGTGAATGCTGTGGCAACCCGAGCCCAATGCCTGAGCCGAAAAGTAACCCCTCCCCCCCTGTTTGTGTACGCCCATCCATAAAGCTGCTAACTGGAGCCCCCTCTTGCTAAAGAGCTGCACAATTAGTAATATGTTTAATTGCACTGCTCGCCGAAACTCATTTTTGGGGTCACAGCATCAATCTGTGCAACCATTCAACAACTGGTTCAAATATGTTCTCTCAATGTTTCAAGCTTTATTACAAATGTAACAAAAAGATGTTAATATTTCACTTCTTTTCTTGGATTTTCGTCACAAAAAAATACACTGAACATAATCTTAACAAAAGTTATTTACTAAAGTTTAAGCTATTGTCATTAGAAATTACAATAACTTTTATTTAAGTATTAATTAATTAAAAACATTAAAAGACATTGTTATTTGTAATATCAATACATGTAAGTCACGTAAATACAACACATTGCATTACAAATGCTATTGGTGTCACATTTGCGAAAGTTATAACTATTGGCATTGTAAATGACAAAGCTATTAATTTAGCTATTTTCAAAACCAACACAAATAAAAATAATTGTCATTTACAAGACAAATAGCTCAAACTTTCCTAATGCAAGACTTATTGCATTTCCAATGCTTGTTATTACCTTTCTTTCCATGCACCAGATTTCACTTCGGTCCTGAGTGGTTATTTTTAGGATTTTATGTTTACTGCGTACTTAACAAGGAGGCATCTATTCACTTTCCTGGATGGACCAATGAAGGTGAACAGCCAACCATCCTTCCTCCCATGTGACACATAAAAGACAACAAATACAACATTCCGAAGTATACCCATGGTGATTTAGTATTCAAGGAGGGTTGAGCCAAAACAGATATGCAGATCTTGCTCCAGGACACAGGTATCCTTTGGAAATCGGGATCTGAATGCATAAAACCTATACTCACTGGATGTGGACTAGTAGCCCTGTGTCTCCAAAGTCCTAAAACAACAGCACAATCGATGCCCTTGTCAGTATTCTCGGCAGCGGGTATAAACATTAAATGGGCTAGGAATCTGGTCCATGTTTACTCACACACCAAGGTCGATTAAGCAAGAGCCTGTTTCTTACATATTGGCAAACGTGAGGGGAGAAGAGTCCATAATATACCTGGCATGTGGGTAAATATGCTCAGAACTTTGGCATCAAAGTCCAAATGTATGGAGCCATTTGTGTGTCTGAGACTTATGTGAGATAAAATATAAGACAATGTACATTTGTTAAACACCTGCCATTATTTGTATCCTCATGTGATTTAAAGCTAGTCCTTTAAGCAGTGCTTAATTTTTGTTTTTATAATTCTTTTTATTGATGACAAAAGACAGGCTACATCCGTAACATAGCGTTACACTTAGCAATGTAAGAAAGACATTCGTAGAACCAATAAACATCACATTTACAGCCGCCTGTATTCTTGTGCAAACCTTTACTTCCCCTGCACTGTGATAATAATAATAATAATAATCCACATTTGTAAAGCGCACAATCACCCGTAAGGGTCTCTAGGCGCTGGGAAGATTAAGCAAGCTATTGCCCAGAGTCACATGGTGCTGGGCTAATCTGCCACCGGTGCCGGGGATCGAACTGTGATCCCCAGATTCCGGAGTCAGTCGCCCTAGCCGCGGCACCACACCTCTTCCTACTAGTTCCTGACTATGGGATGGGTGTCGAGGACAGGTGTCATACATATGTCTCACCTGTATGAATTCCACTTGCCCCACATCTGCTCCTACTTCCTCGCACTACCCTGGCCTTCGTATACTGTTTTTTCTGATAACATGCACCAGTCCATGTCCTCTATCCAGGCTCTAAGTGTTGTCGCGTCAGGTGCACCCCACATTTTCGCTATGTTGCACTTGGCTATTATCATTTCCAGCATTACCCGGGTCCTTTCTTTACTGTTTAAGTCTGTAGCACCCCATACATTTAGGAGGCACTATTTAGACTCTGGCTCCAGTCTTATCCCTAACACATTACCCAAGCAGCGTACAATTGCCCACCAATATCTTTTAATATACATGCTTCCCAAATTATATTATAAAATATGCCCTCCTAGTTACATTGTCTCCTACAATTAGGATATGTTCTGAAACTGATATTGACAAGACTGTGGCATCAGAATACCACTCTATGCAATATCTTAAGCTGTACTAATTTGAATCTCGAGGAAATAGCCACCTCCCTGAGGGAGGCCAAAGCTTCTTGCCATTCCTCTTCGTCTACCTCCTCTATATCTTGTGTCCAATGCTCTCGGAGTTGAAGGAGAGGGTTGGGAAAGATGTTAATCAATTTTTGATAGGACAGAGAGATCGCTTTTTGGTCCATATAATCAGTAAATTCAGGGAGCTCCCCTCCCCTGGGGATGGCCGCTTGAAGAGCATGCCTAATATGTATGTATCAAACATCTCTGTGGCGGCTAGGTCATATTCTCTCTGCAATATTGCAAAGAGAACTACCCCTCCTCGTATCTCCCACACGGGAAATACTTATGAGATCAAATCTTTCAAATCCCATGACTTTCCTCAGGGTTTGCAGCTGTTGAGTATCCCATAGAGGGGTGGCCTGTGTGATCTTATTCGCGCACCCCAGGCTTTTATTTACTGCTTGCCAGAACTGAACTCCGTGTTTAGTGGGGCCCGTAAACTGTAGTTGTGTTGGTGTGGTGTCTCCGGCCAGGTAAGACCTGCTTGTCTATCCTGTAAGCTGGTTCTTCATAGGGTCGTTGTAAACATTGATGGACCATGATTAGCTGTGCTGCCCAGCAATATTTCCGTATGTCGGGGAGCCCAATACCCCCGCCATACCACCCCCTTAACAACTTCTGTTTGGCTATTCAAGGGGGCTATCCATCCCATAGGAGTTCTCTTTGCTCGCTCTCTATGGCTTTAAAATAGGATGCAGGGACTGGATGTGGTGTATTTTGCCATATATAGAAACATCTCGGGAGTGGCATCATCTTAAACAGGGCAGTGTGTCCTAATAAAAAAAGTGGAAGGGTTGTCCAGTGTTACACATCACCTTTCAAGCGTTGATTTGGAGGCAGGAGATTTCGATCATAAAACAGGGCAGGATTAGTGGTAATGTATATGCTAAGGTATCAGAACCCTTCTGTGGCCACCGTTGACTAACATCCCCTGGATAGAGAAGGAAGCTCTCCACTCAGTAAGAAGAAAGAAGACTTTGCCTAATTGATATTGTAGCCCGAGTATTTCCCAAAGTTAGCCAATATATTTAATATTCTATTTAGTGAGGATTTAGGTGATGCCAGTTATAGAGGTACATCGTCTACATAAAGGAAAATTTGATCATCCCAATCTCCTGTCCAGGGCAGGCCCCTTGTCAGCGGTTTTCTACGGATCCATGTTGCCTGGGGCTCGAGTACAAGGGCAAAGAGCAATGGTGACAGGGGGCAGCCTGCCTCGTCCCTTTCCCAAGAGGGACGGTTGGGGAAGTTTCATCATTTACTACCACCTGTTCTAGTAGGTCTCCATAAAGAATTTCTGCCAGACCTCAAATTTGGGTCCGAATCCCATCCTATCCAGTACTGCGAATAAGTAAGGTCATTCAATGGTATCGAACACCATTTTGGCATCTAGTGACATTACCACTGCGTCTTCTTTTGGCATGTCAACACGTCCCAGAACTCCATGAAGCCTGCGAAAGTTGAGTGCAGTGTTCCTTCCCGGCATGAAGCCAGACTGGTCAGGATGCACTCATTTGGAGACAATCTGTATTAAGCATGAAGCAAGTAGTTTGGCTGGTATTTTGACCCCTGCGTTAAGCAGAGAAATGGGGCGATAGGAGGAGCAGCAATTTCTTGGTTTACCTTCTTTATAAATGACAACAATTGTGGCCAGTCGCTGGTCTGTGGGGAGTTTACCTTCTTTCCAGCTCTCTACAGATATGCTTTTCAAGTAGGGAGCAATCTTATTTGTCGTCAACTTGTAGAGCTCAATTGAGAAGCCATTGGGTCCAATCGCTTTCCCTGATCTCAGTCCTCGGATAGCCTGAGCTACTTCTTTGTCTGTTATTCTCTCTCTCTCTAGCAGTGATAAATCTTCAGTGGTAAGATTACTGAGGTGCATGTCTGCTTGCTGTTCTCCGGATGCCACCCCAGTCAAAGCCTTGTTCTTGGAGTAAATCTGTTCGTAGTAAGTGGCGAACGCTTCAGCTGTCATGTGTGGATCACAAAGTATTTCACCTCCATCTGTTATAAGCTCACCCACTAATCTGCTTGCTCATTCATGTTTGCCGAGCCAGGCGAGCAGTTTCTCTGCCTTATCACCAACTTCATACAATTTTTTTGTGTGGATCTGCCTCTTGCCTTAGCTACGTCAGTGACTAGGTCTTTATATTCTTTCTTTTTTAGGCTCTAAGTATGATTGACGCTTCCTGACTTGTCCATGGCCAATTTGCCCTCTAACTGCAAAATGTCATTCTTTAGTCTGTCAAACACAGCTCGCTTCTCCTTCCTGACCCCGGTGGTCATGGAAATGGCTTCTTGGAAGTAGTGCTCTATTTCCTTCTTCATACCCTCACTATTGTTATTTTAAGGCATCACATTATAATTGGTGCTGTCGTCCCAGACTGCAGCATACCTGCTGCGTAGAGGGCCCAGACAGGGGAATGATCTGAGATGCCCCTCGCCAAATGGCGTAACTCCATAAATTGTACTACCTGATCAGCGAGAGTGAAGCAGTGCTTATTTTCAGTTGGGTGGGTGCTAGTGGTGCCCACCAGTACTCATTTTTGGAGACCGGCACTTATCTTTCTGCAGGAGGATTTAACCTAGGGAAAAACAATGAAAGACGAATGAAGAGAAAGACAGAGAAAACGTCACAAAGGGAGAAAGCAGGATTCTTCAAGAGAGAGATAAAGGACAGCAAAGTCTGGCATTGGTTTAAAGAGCCATCAACTGATTTTAAGGCTACACAAAATGCACATGAAAAAGTCAAGGAGGAGGCTGGCAGATATCTTAGATTCTGGTCTACTAAAGGAATGGAAAGGTTGCTTTTTAAGGCTTCACTTGAACTTTAGGACGTTTTTTCCGCTCATGATGGCTGCAGAAGGTAATTCTTGAGGAAGGGTCTTATATTAAGAGAACCCTGCTTCCAAATGTTTAAGCTTCAGATTAGCCATGAGATTTGCTGAGGAAAATCTCAGGTGTCTACAGCAAGTCAGGTCAGATGACCGGAAGAACAGAGTTGTGTACAATAGACAGTGTTTTGAAATTGCCACTTTCTTTCTAAGGTGCCAATGTAGCAATCTGGTGACAGGCTGTTGTAACCTTCTGCCTCGTATAATGCACCCTCCCCATTGATGTTCTCTGTCTTGCTGCTCAGCCAGCGTGTGAGGTCATTGGAGTGCGGAGTGTGTTTGTGCTTGGAGCATATGGGCTGAGCAGCGAGGAGGCTGCTCCTGGTGGAGCATTATATGGAACCTACCATCTTCCTGTAACCAAAGATATAACTTGAAGAATAAACTTACATCCTTTTTGACCATGACCTGACTACGAGCAATACTTTTAACACAGGCACGATGTGGTCTTTACACCTAAGCTGCATATGAGCCTTTACTTTTAATTCTGAACTACCAAAGTAATCGCCCAGTCTGTTTTTACTCTGCATATGTTGACCTCTAATAGAACTTAGGTCACACTGCATGTGTGGAGCCAAAATTAAACTCAGGCCTCTCCTTGTTCCACAGTCAGCAACATACCTACCAGATCCTGCTTACACACCTTCACAAAATGGGGCAACATCTGGGGGTTAAAGTTCTATCTATATCTTCTATACTAATATTATAAAGAGAGAGCCCAAACCTTTGAGGCGGGTAATCTTCTTAACCACAGCACCAATCAGCAGCAGATGGACATAGGCTATACATCTCGCCGCCATATACATTCGAAGGGTAAAAGAACCTTAGGGGCAAAGTAGGCCCTTGTGAGCATGGGCGCTCTGCTTAGGCCATTCTGCTGGGGGCGTGTGCGTGTGCGTTGTGCTGGGGGCCTGGCCATACAGCGATGGGCGCGGCATTCGCTACGTGTTAGTACTTCCTTGTGGCCGTGTGCGTTGTGCTGGGGGCGTCGCCATACACCAATGGTCGCGGCATTGAAGCGGCATTCGGAAAAATGCTGCGCGGAAATATGGTAAAACAAGCGTTCGCATTCAAGCGGCATTCAGAAAAAATGGTGTGCGGGAATCAGGTAAAGCAACCGTTTACAGGGCTCCGTTGTGGGCATGTGGGGTCTTGACCATACAGCAATCGACGCGGCATTCAACGGGCATTCGGCAAAAATGGGGCACGGAAATCCTGCAAAACAAGTGTTCACAGGACTCCGTTGTGGGCGTGTGTATACCCGGACAGCGTCGGGACGGGCTGCTAGTAAGAAATAAAGCGCATCGGAATTTGTTGCTTTTATGGAGTGGATACCAGCTGCTCCTCGAGGGGTGAATACTTTTCTTAGACTTAACATGGGAGGAGAGCATTCTCAACATTCATGTCAAATGAGACAGTACCTGTTGGTGCAATATCTTAGTTGCTCGTACATAATATCTGCATATGCCACATTACTTTTTCAAATACCGGCCTCCGGAAAGCTGTTTGTGTTTTGCCATGAGATGGTCATGCAAACCCAAGGAAAAATTTCATGTTGACCTGTATATTTTTGAAAGCACTGAGAAAGAAAGTGACTCTTTTTCTTCAAATAGAAGACATGAAAGTATTGCATTCCTACAATCAGTATCATCTAGCCTTTCAGAGACCGTGTGATATGTGGGATCTAGAGCAAATGCAAGGCCACAGAGGTCCTTGTCATCTCTACAATACCCAGCATTTCTTAACCAGCTCAGAGGAGGTGTTT
Source organism: Lissotriton vulgaris (assembly GCF_964263255.1). Classification (NCBI taxonomy): domain Eukaryota; kingdom Metazoa; phylum Chordata; class Amphibia; order Caudata; family Salamandridae; genus Lissotriton; species Lissotriton vulgaris. The sequence goes on along the minus strand of NC_141693.1, from coordinate 970,352,891 downwards.
GGATCCACCTCAAACGCCTGAGGTCTTCGTCTTCTATCTTTGATCAGAGACAGCACCCAGAGTGGTGCAAAAATTGCCCCAACAACCGCATTTTTCTCCTGATTTACAAAGACACAAAGTTGCTGCTCTATGGGTTTCTGAACAGCACTACTGCCCTTTCAGAAGCTCAGCTCTACCAGGGCATGATGAAAACGCATGGATTCGTGGATATTCAGCAAAACAGACGAGACTCCGGCATGGGTAAGGAGAGCCAATACACACGTAAAGGAATGAGACTGCATTATGAGCCACAGAAAGAATTTGATGAGCAACGCTGTTAGCACAAGCACCACTTTAAATATCGGGTGTTCCCACCGAGCCCAAAAGAAATGATGTTATTCTAGTCCTACATTACACATACCTGCGTGGAATCAGGGCTCCCATGGCCAGACCTCCGTTATGAACACAGGTGAGCACAAGGCAGTTCATACCAACGTCTCCTTACCTTGGCTCTCAGTGACACCCTGTTCAAATAAATTCACTGCCCGAACTCCTCGGGGTTCGCGCCTAGGAGTCTGGGAGCAGGCCTCCTCTATCTAACATCTCAGCTCTGGATCAAATACGGAAGCCGGCTACAGTGGGGGCCTGCTTTGATTTTTCATTGATGATTTGAGGATATTTGCTCCTTGAAAACGAAAGCGCCGATACACAAGAGCGAGTATCACTTCATCCTGCCTCCCTGCTGCTGTGAGAGCGACAAGGTCAGGAGGAGCAGGAGCTGCGCAGAACTTCATGAAGCGCGGGCGGCAGGAAGTCAATTAACTTCACCAGTGGGCACTGCAGTGACATCAGTTTAATTTTGGCGCCACATGTGTTAGCGTCTCACTTGATGCGTGATATGACAGGACAGACTGTATGGTCCATGGTAAACTGTCCAATGACCTCACCCATGATTATGTGACCACGTCAAGGTCAAACTCAAGCAAATCCTTATGGAAATCGGGTTTAATACCATGACCATTGTCCTTCAATTACCCAAGATGTTCCCTATCACACATTTTTAAAAGCTCCTTATAAGTATCAGGACAGCGACAAAATCAACCATGCTTCTAGAACAACCTTGAAACTTTATGGCCAAGAGGGGAAACAACCAAACAATGAACTGGCTGCAGGGACATGGATGGATAGAAGGCCTCACACACTGAAGTTAGACAAACAGCATTTTGTTTCTCTCCTGACTTCAGTTCAACTGTACTATGAGATCTTTCAATGAGGCAAAGAGACCTCTGCAGGAAAGAGAAGCCCTCTCTACCAGGGTAACTAATACCTCTCCCTTGCCTGCTAATTGCTAATGCTGATCTCTTTTTATGAGCCTAGTCTCTGGAACTTGGCAAACTCGGATTTATGGAGAAATAGGTAAGCCATGATTCGAATATCAGAGGGTATCAGAGAGTGCTTTAGCATGTAGACTTGTGGTTGCAACTCATTGACTCTACTCCTGCAGCCGAGGACTGGTGCAGGCAGCACACTCTTCCTTATGTGACCTTATAAGAAAATAGATGAATATTATTTTTGTTTAATTTGTGAAAAAGCAGTTTAGCAAGATTATCTTTGTGTAGCTTATTGTTAAAAGGAGAGAGACAGCTGCAACAGTTGTGTCATTTCAGTGTGGGTAGATCAGTGGGGATTTCCTTTGGACAGTTAGTTTAATTAAATAATCATCAGAACATGGTGGAAGCTGTTTCAATCGAATGGGTTCCCCTTCCCACCATTATCTGCAACCATGTATGATATCAATCTTCTGGATATGGCTGGAAATCTTAGTTCAACTAGTTACCTTCTCTGTGTTATGTCATGGTATGGCTGCTGCTTCCACTGATCATCTGAGACTAGGAAAGCACTCTCCAATGAACCTAAGCTGTGTGAAGAATTCAAAGCCACAACAACACATCTTCTTCTGTTCCCCAGGATCTACTCCCATCGTGGGGCTGTCAGGTGCTACTGGTCCACTAAGGCTTACCTCGCTCTACTACTTCTCATCTCAAGAGGAGATATCCAACTGTGGCTGTGATAGTGGCAGTTCTCCTGCCAAAAACCTGTGGCACTAGTAGTAGTAATTTATTCGATCAATAGAAAATCTGATCATTTACAAGCGTAAAAACCATCATAATACAGTATCAAAAACAACTAAATAAAATTTAGTAAAAACATCATGTTCCAAATAGGAACAATTACAATTTAGAAGTAATGACAATTCATTTCAGTAAATACTGTTATACATGTGCTAAAATGGCACTAATTCTGACTTCCTGGAATTCTAAGAAAGTGTTGGAACGAGGCTTTGGAGCCACTCTGACTCCAGACTTTTGTATTCCAAGGATTGTGTATATTGTCCTGAGAAAGTTGCTTAGAACATTCTCCCTGCATTGTCAAGTCCTGTTTACAGGCGAGTAGTGCTGGTCAGGGTTTTATAAAGAGTTTGTCCTCACCCATGAATTATAATGATAAAATGTCATTGAAAGTTTTTTTGCAAACTTCACTGTTCCATATCCTTTGATCCAGCGACATTCAATAATTTTAGAGAATACTATGTAATTTTATTCAAACTGATATATTTGTGTTAGATATTTTATGTTTGCACTATTAACAGTTGTTTTGTTCTAACTGACGATAAATACAGTAGTCTTCTTTCCTTCCCCCTTTTGCAACACAAACTGTTTGTCAGGTTTTCACTGTCTGCTTAATGTCTAGGTTCTTAATTGTTACTTCCTCTTTGAGAGCATACTATTAACTTCCAGGCTAGACTTCTGCAATACCGTCTCTATATTTGCAGCAAAGGACAGCTTGGATTCAGCAGATGGTTTGCAGAAGCAGAAGGAGTGATCAAATTCAGTCAACCACAGCTATGGCATCAGCCGCAGCCAGTACAGGTAAGAGTGATGGGCAGGGTGGGTGGGGATTTCGACAGACGGTAATGAGCCAAAATTAATTAATTATTTAATTTTTGCCTTGTGGTTGTCTGTCAAATCCCCACACCAACCCGGCCCCTCTGCCTCACTGCTCTTACCTGCACGGGCCGCTCCTGTATGGCATGCATTATGGGTCTGGGGTGGCGTGGACTAGATTTTCCCACAGAGACCCGACATTCTCTTCTCTTGTTGAGCTACCTCAAACAGTTGTGTAAACCCCAAAAAGATCACTGGACCATACATTGGAGCTTGCAATAACCGCATTGTCAAATATAACTTATTGAAGCCCACTATCACTGGATTAATGGATTTGCAGGTTGTTAAAAAAGAAAGAGGTTCAGACTTAGTCAAGATCGTTGCATGATTTGTAAGGAAATCATCCATTTACTTCAGATACACCGTATACACAAACAGCTTTGTGTCAGAACCTGGCAATGCTTGGTCTATTGACAAATCATAGGTATGAGCAGTAGAATGCTGTTCAGATTCGAAAGGTTGGTCAAATTATGAATGTTATGGTCTGAAATCCTTTTGTAGAGAAATTCAAAATCAGTTACATATTTAATTTCAGGGTTGATTTCTATGGTTAAAATACTTAATGCACACATTTCTAAATTTTGAAATTCATCTGAACACTGCTAAATATTTATGCACCTCTGCCGGGATGTCGAGGACCTATGAAAAAAACATGCAGGAGTAGCCAAGTGGCAGGAGAGGGCCAGACAAAACTGATATGGCAGGGAGTGAAGCGTTTGTTACAGTTAATGCAGTCCCTCTGGCTCAGGGCAAATTTAAGGAGGGTGCAGTATTTTTAAGTCTTTTGGGTACTATTGCACACTAAAAAAATTGCATGCATGTATCATTCAGCTATTTCTAGTAGTATGGTAGGCATGAGAAAGGCGCAATCGAACATGCTATATATGATCGTTCCTGACCTCAGATTATCTTTGGAATGAGATGCGAACTGATTAGTAGAAATAAAAATATGAATTAATAATAATGTTTCATTGTTGGGGAACTTTGGACATTTGGGCATGCCATTTGTTAATGTGAAATTTGTGAATACTATTCGCTCATGTAAATATCAAGGATCAAAAGTACCTCTTCCATCTAGCTTCATAGACAGTCTGATGTATAACTTTTTGGGGGGAGGTATAACTGTAAAGGTCATATTTCCACAAAAACCAGTCACCCTTCGTTAAAGAGTTGGACATTGGTCAGTTGTCCATCTGATAAATAACTTACACAAGTCTGCAAGATAATTAAATGACAGGATAGAAAATAGGTGTCCTGTGGATGTGGGAGGAATACCCACAAATTCAGGACATTTTCTACATGTTTTCAAACCATAGAAACAGAAAAAATATATTGCTACTATGGGGCAGAGTATTTATGTTTTAGATGGGTGCAGGGCATAGAGCACTCCAAAATTTAATGAAGGTGCACCAGAAGAGTCTCTCTGCATTAAAGAACATTCCCTATAATAGAAAATGTTTTTTTTTAAGTGATAAAAAACAATGCACCACTAATAAGGCAGATTGCCTACCTGCAAAAAATCCATCATTGGAACTGTTGCATTCCATGATCTTGGAAATCTACAAAGTCTATGGTTGCCAGAACATGGGGGCATATTATCAAGGGGGTTTATCTCCACTTTTTAGGCTTTAAAAGCCAAGAAAGCGGACATAAAATTATCTCCCTATTACCTAGCTGTCGCTAACACCAGTTAGTGACAGCTGGTAGGAGATAGCGACCATCTTGGGCCCCGCTTAGCATGTCAGTGAAATTTATCACTAATGACATGCAAAGCTGGCGTTCCAAGATGTTAGCGACTGGAAACAGTCGTTAACATCGCTATCTCCTATTACCAACTTTTGGAGATATTCGCGCTAAGCACGATTATCTCCAAAAGCTAACGCCTGCCCCTGAGCAGTTCTTAGCCATGTTATCCAATGGTAGGTGGATAACATGGCTAAGAGCATTAGCTCGGTAATGCATGAATATCACTGACTTTTCAGCGATATTCATGCATTTCGGCCAATTTTTATCGCTTAGGAGATAAACTTTGATAATAGCAAGGGTCCTAAGCCATAAAAATCGCCGCAGCTGGGCGATAAAAATATTGCCGCTAAGCCAACATAGCGATAATTATCGCTAGTTGCTGGTAATATGCCCCATGGTTCTTATCTGAATAAGACCCAACATTCGAAAACCCCAGGGCTGCTCTTACGATTTCCAACTGCAACTTCAATTGCCTCAATTTGAAGTCTGAAATATCTTTTGTTGAAGATAATAAATAGCTTTCTTGGTAGATAGGCAAGCGATGAAGAGTGTAAGTATGTTTACACTGGTAATCTCTGTAATATGGATCCTGAGTGAGCCGCAGTGTACCCTCATTTTTTCGTACCTTCTTATTACATGCCTTAATGGAGAGGCACATTACCTTCTGTGACTGCACAGCGCACCTCAACAGCGCACAGTGGATTCAATTTAACCGAATTAAGCACGCTCGCTTTCATTTTTCCTTTCAGCGCCATTATACCAGGTTATGTTCATCAGTATTCGGCTCCTGAGGCTGAAATAAATCACAGGTCGAGAGCAGAGACAGCATGCCACCTGCATTATGGGCAGATATAGATCACTGAACAGACGGCAAAGAAAGATAAGAGAGGCGAGCACAGCATGTGAAAATATAATCTACATTGTTATGACGAGAATGGAATTGAAAAATACTTGCAGATCTAAAGACTAGGCACTGGCAGTATGTTGCTATTGCTGTTTCAGTACAATTCAGTTTATTGCACAAAAGGTGTCTTGATGGAATTAAATTCTAGCCATTTAAAGTGATAACATAGAATTGACGTACATTTTAAACAAGCTGTGACAAAGATCGCTGAAGAGGAAGGGCATGTCCCATGAAAGCCTGGCTGGAAGGGTGGACTTTTGAACACAATCAAACGTGAATTGAACAATCCGCCTCCTACTAACAGGGCAAAACGGGTCAACACAATCTCTCTGCATTTTACTGCACAACATTCAATCAGATGCTATAAGCCGAGCCATGAACCCAGTAGAATATAGCTATAGTGGTTGCAACTCCCTGTAGATTTGGACACGTTTTTACATTTTCTCTAATGTACAAAGATTAATGTAAGTTAAAATGGAAACGTGATATTTGATATAATACATTTGTCCAGCCTGTGTTCCTGCTCCAAGTTATATAATCATCGTTAAATCTGGTATAAGTAACACCTATGATATATCGTCTTAGAAATAGCAAAAGTGCTGTAGTAGGCTTTGTATAATACAAGTTATTATTATTAGTAGTAATAGTGGTTTTATTAGTTGATTTAATATCATTGGTTACAAGATTCACGAGAAAGAATATGGTGTACCAAGGAATGTTCGTTAAACCGCTAAACGAATTATGTCAACATCACCATGTTATGTTATGTTTATTTGCTGAAATTCTGTCATTTGTATGACTTTGCAGCACCACTCAGGTTTGCAAACTTCTCACCCGGGTCTCGGGCATTCCATTGGAGACCAAAGTCTGGTGTTGTTTGTGAGATGTAATAGATAGTAGGCAATGTGAGAATATTTCAGAATTATGTTTTGATGATCTCTTTGTTTGTAATTAGGTATATAGTGGGTTTGTTTGGTGTGGCTAGACTAGTTTGATTATCTGGCATAGCACATTACCTGGCATGTTAGTGTGTAAAGAGTGCCTGTGATAACCTGCTGTTTAATCAATATTGATCCATCAGGTATGAACAAGTGGGACATAATATATATATATAACAGTGAAATAAAATTTTTTTAAAAAATAGTAATATGTTTAGCAAAATGACCCCTCTAAGCCCTGTGGTCTGTACGTCAACAATGCTTCTGCTAATTATAAGGTCACACATAAAACACCTGTGGATTTTTAAGATAGCAAGTCAAAGTTTTGCATGTGGACAATATGTTTCTTTGCTCAGTTCCCTATAGGTTCAATTACGTTTTTTTAGGTCGAGCCTGGGCAGCGCATGCGCTGTTCTGCGAGCCATGCTGTATTAGAGTATGTATTTGAAGCCCTGCCCACTCTCCGCCCATATTTGTCAGTGGCTTGTGTCATTGTCCTTTTTAAATTCTGGCTTGTGCTTCATTATTAGACTTGTTAGTCCATCCTAAGTGCCGCTTTGTCTTCATTTGTAACCCCCCACGAGGACAGGCCCTTTTACTTCGGTGGTTACACGCTACGTCTTCTTTAGTGTATTTTCTTTAATGAGTTTCTAATACTGTAGGAGTGCCTCTTATGCGCCGTTGTGACCACTTGTTTATTTAACTCTTAGCAAGCGGGGAGCTCTTCAGGGGCCACGGGAGACAGAAGGGCGCAACTCAGCGATGCCTTCAAGCATTTGGAGTGCAATAGGTCTCACATTTGCGAGAGTTTAACTATTGGCATTGTAAATGACAATGCCTTTTATTTATGTTTTAAAAACCAAAACTTAAAAATAAAAGGCATTATCAATCATTTACAAAGCCAATAGCTTAAACTCGTGTAAATGCGAGACCAATTGCATTGCAGATGCTTGTTTTCAGGTTTTACAAGGGAAAGACTGGTATTGCTGTGCAAGGGAATGTCTTTTCCGAACAATTTACTTGTGCAATTTAGAACTTCTGTGAAAAGTAACATGCTTCAAGTAGCACAGTATGTGACTGCATTAAAATATTAAAACATTATGATGTACATTGTCACAAGCTTTGGGAAAAGATGTTTAATTTATGACTGACAAGGATGGACCTCATAATAATATGTGCTAATGAGATGGTTTCGGAGTCTCTGCATTGCACACCCAGCTCTGGACAAATACATTTTTTTTTAATATTTCGAAAAAACGTATGTAAACGTTTAGGCTTATATGTTGAGTGTTGTTTCATTCTTCTGCTGGATGGTCGTGGTTTGTCAAGAGGTACCTTGTATATTCTACAGAAATCGAGAAGGTGGTCTGAAAGAACCTGATATAAAAATAAACTGCCTAGATTCTGCGATAGCATTCTGAAAAAGAGCATCAATTCTATATTTTTCTAATTATTTTCTAATTGAATTATTTTTCGTATTGCTATCACTTGCCCCATGTAAGTTCATGTTGAATCCTAGATCAGTATCTGTGCAGTAAACATTGGAACATTTACAAGACATTCCAGATGTTCTTACACCTGCACAAACATGTTTCTTCTATAAATTCACTGGTGACCACTAGTAGAAGCTGTTCCAACTAAGAACACCTAGCAATGAGCGCAGATCAATAGTCCCAAATTAACAGAAAGATAAGTAAACACAGATGCCTTCCCACCTATGTGTGCCTTATCAGTGAAGTGCACCTTGGGACTCTATGGGGCATTGAATACAGTTACAATCTCTGCATGTAAGTATTTTGCTTAGGGTGGAACATTTTAAATTAAAATGTTGGACACGGTCCTTTCTGCTGGGTCATCCCCAAACATTTTGCCTTTCTCCTCTCCTTTTTGCTGAATTGATTTTTGTTGTCTTTACCACTGCCAACCAGTGCTAAAGTGCTTGTGCTGTTTAACCTGCCACAGCGACCTTGCAAAAATAAACCTTTCGCCAGGCTCACACCTTCCTTTTTAATACATATAATTCACTCCTGGGTAGGCCTTGGACAGTCCCAAAGACAAGATACATTGTATTTAAGGAGTTAGGCATGTACTTTTAACCCCTTCCCTGCCCATCACGAGCACCACCTGGCTGGTGCTGCGAACGTCCAACGGCTGCCGCGGCCCCGCCCACTCTTTCAAACCGCCGCACTGCCTCGAAATAATGGCCGCGGCTAACAGGTTAAATTTCACATCTCCAGGAAGTGAAAAACTCTTAAATTTGTTGATAACTACTGCAACACCTGCCTCTCCTACAGGATAACATTTGGTTAACTTATTGCATTTAATAAGTGATCATTTTCAATTAGGAGCAGGTTGGTAGGTCAAGTCTGGTATCTGGTATCTAAAGAATTGTAATTTAAAGCACTTTTTAATGGTAAAGTCATATTTAAAGTCAGAATTCTGAAAAATGCCACTTTTGTCTCTGTGGCAGCAGGACAATGTGATCCAGATGGGAGTCCTAACAAGCTTTTGTAAAGGAATCACACTGGGCTCCAGAATCCACTTCTAAACAAATAAAAATTACAGACACTCACAGAACAACATGAGCAATCCAGAAAAGCCTGTCCTGCTCCTTTGATAAGGGGCACAGGTACAAATCCCTAATATCCTTGACAATTAATATGTCAGAAACAAAACCTTTTTTCGTGCCCCCTGAGAAGTCACCAAGCCCTTGTCCTGATGAGAACCCCCAGAGAAAGTGTGGGTTTGAAACGCGTAGACCGGGATCAATAGAGGATCCTAGTTCAACCAGTATCAATATAGATGTTTACATTCATTTGTCTAAAGAAACTATTGGAAGCCTATATTAGACACCTTTGGACACTTTATACGTTCCAGTACTAAGAGCACTTTCTGTGAATATAATACTCTGGTCTTGTAAAATCTTGGCTTGGTGAAGATGTCATTTTAGCCTAGTTCATGTATACATTTTGCGTTATAACAATGTATATTTCATTTATCTTTCCATAGTTCACACTTTTTTCAAATATTTTTCACTGTATATCCTTCGAGTTGAATGTGGATTGTCCTTTCTTTTAGTGAACTAAATGTGAAAGTTTAAAAAACGTTTGTGTTCTATTATTACTAAAACAAATTTGAAGCCATGATTATTGAGTAAAATGTACCTCATCCATAAGTAAAGATGTGTTTAAATCTCATAACCACCTGATGTTGTTTTCTGTATACAACTTTTAGAAAGTTGGCATTTTCTTGTACTATCCATTTGGTGCCTGCAGTCTCTACCTGGATCACATGACTGGATGAAGTTGGTCTTTGTTTATTACTACCGGGTTCAGAAAACTAGAGGATGAAGGCAAAAAGGGTGGAGATGACCCTGCAGGAAAGGCCAAGCCAGCACACCTTGTTATACATGTTATGAGAAATGAAATGGAGAGTCAGAAGTTGATGACACAATTAAAAGCCATTTACCACAGATTTCAGTGAGTTTTCTAATCGAAGCGGCAATGCTCCATTATCTTACCAAGGGTTGGATCACTGGATCGCAAAGGAGAGATCATCACAGAGACTCAAGAAGGGAATGGAGAATACTAAGATGTTAAAAGCTATACTTGTGAAGTAAAGATCTGACGTAGTTTTGGGACATGTATAGACTGCATGAGAACTGCATTCATGGCTATACTTAGAACTTTTGTAAAATGTATTGGGAGCATAACCATCAAGGACAAGCAAATACTATTCTGCTCAGGTGATTTTGTACAATGCTGATTTTGTAATCGCAGATTAATCTTGGGTAATGGCTGATATCTCAACATACATTTTAAGAACCAAAATAGCAAAGTAAATGTAACATCATTAAGCTGACTCTCCACTGCTCATTACCTAACCCTATGTTCCTAGACGACTTCACAGATGTTCCAAATGAATAATAAATGGCATGCACACATTCTAGTCAGCACGCATCCCTCTCTTTCCCTTGCAAATAATTGTCCAACAACACAAAGAGGAGTTAAAAAATATAAAACATAAAAGAGCAAAGAAGTAAGTACAAGCACTTGAAAATTGGGAAGGATGAACTGTAAGCTAGCGTTACAACGAAAAGACATAATCAGTATTTCATAATATGTAGAACTAGAAAGGACCAACATTAGCAACAACTAGTCCAAACAATTGCACAGTGGATGACACATGTGTGCAACTCAGGGTGCTGTGATTGTGGAACTCCCAAATGATTCTTAAACATCACAAGATGGAAACATATCCCAGTATTACAAATTTGAAAGTGAAGGGCCTGTTTCCGTTTTACTGAACTATGGATGAATCCTTTGAATGTTAGCCAATCTGCCACAGTGCCACCATTACCCTCCTCCAAATCTTACATTGTTGCTGTGTATTTCCTAAACAAGTACAGGATCACAAAACCTGGAGAAACTCCTTTTTAACCACTATATGTACTTTGATCCTTACCAGTTCTCCTATAGTAAAATGAGGGAAACTTGTCTTCTCATTACCTTTGCTACAATTGCCATTAACCTCCGTAGCTTTTTCCCACTCTTTGGGAAAGGTGAGTTCTTTAGCGATATAAGCATGTAATCAAATGGTATGTAAACCGGACACTGCAATTCTAACACATTTAAACTCAAAGGGTAACTTCCAAGTGAAAACCTGCGGCGTGGTTCTATATGCCCACAATAATTCAAGCACAGCCACCCTCACATATTTGTTACACCGAATAATACTTCGGACACAGTCCATCAAAGCTCAATTAAATCTCTCATCCATTTCATAGCTTTGAGTCCAGCACAGAGTCATCCTGAGATTTCTCACACAACTCTTCGCAACAAAATCACACATGCACGAGAGGTAAATTCAACACTATTGTTGCTAAGTATACAGTCTGTAACACCCTCTTCAACAATAATCTTACATAAAAAAGTAGTTACCGAATCAGTGGTGTCAATGATCAACAAGTCCAATGCATATCTCAACTGTGCTGGTAGAATCTGGAACAAGCCCAGAAAATCTAATCATACCTTTGCTAGTCCCTTACATGAGCACACACCACAGTTTCTATATGGGTCACAGTTATTAGCCACTTATAACTGGTGAAGTGCTTAGTCCATTCACCAAACTTACAAACCTCTATGCATCACTATCCACTCTATGCAGCAGTACTCTTCTTTAATGCGCCTCTTGGTCAGGATTGAACTGTGATGACCACCGTGCAGAACTTAAAAATCATTTTCCAAAATATCATTGCCGGAACTAGTTTTCCACTACGGAATAATTCCTTTTATCTCGATAATTTGTTTCATGCTTTCCAAAGGGGCTGCATGTCCTGTGAAACAGAACCTTCCCTAGGCCGGACTGTCATAATATAGTTCCGAGCAGAATCACACTATACAGCCAATTTCCTCTGTACTTCACTTTCACAGATCGCTTCATCTAACTCACAGGTAGCAATTAAACAATTTTTGATAGCAAGAGTAAATTCATAATTTTCCCCTTCAAAAGGTAGTCCGGACAAGCGATCTGCTCATACATTTTGAGAACCTGGAATATATTTGATTATAAAAGCATACTCGAGTAACTTTGTTGTGAATCGGTCTACTCTAGCTATACTGTTTTTAATTTCGATACCTGTAAGAATATCTACCAATGGTCTGTGATCCGATTTTATCCCAAAAGGTCTTCCCAATACACACAGCCTAGATTTTTCAGCAATTGACCCACATGCAGGTTTGACACCTTTGCATGATAAGACAAGACATGACCCTAATATCATCTGGGCCTGATTCAAAAAAGTAAATGTACATGTTTATGTAAGTGTACACTTTTTCAGTATTCACAAACTGCATTTTAATAATAAGTTTACAAGTGTGGAGACTCTGCAGGCAGGGCAGAGAGCTCCACACATAAAAAGATAGGCCTGCCCTATCATTTTTTATGCAGAATTCTCTGCCCTAACTGCAAAGTCTTTACACTCGTAAAGTTACTGTTAAAATCCAGTTTTGTAACCCCTGAAAAAGTTAATTTCCCTAGCCACATCTCTAGGAGTGGGTACATGAACTCTGCACAAAGAAAGAAAGATTTTCCCATCCTGGTTTTAGGTAGAGATGGGGACTGTGGGATAGTTTACAGTAATACACACAGGACATGCTGCAAAAGTGGGTAGTGTCACCCTTGGGATCTTTTTATCCCATTGGTTAGGGAGTGGCAATGATTTTTCCCCACCCACAGGCTGGCCCTGGGCATAAATGTGGTTCCTCCAGTACCCTCTGCAGAACACTGTGGGATCTGTGTAAGACAGAGAAAGGACTGCACCTGCCCTTGTGACTTGTGAGGAGATTCCTAAGTGCTAGATCTTCTCACACTTGTTACAAGAACAAAGAAGTGGACTCCAAGGGTCAGTTGGCTGAGATGTTTATCTATATGGAGGCAAAAACTGTAAGAAGCCCACTTTCTTGAAGACCCAACCTGACCAGTTTCAACTGCACCTGCCCTGGATCTTGCCGTTGGCTTTTGTTGAAGTGAGTCCTGACCACCAAGTGCTGATCCTGAGGTTCTGGACCCCTTAGTTGGTGAGTGTTCTTCTCTTTGCCAAACTACAAAAGCTGAGACTTAGAACCTTTTTGGAAACCTTTCTTCTGAAGAACCAGTGGGAGACTGGGTCCGTTGTTGACCCAAAGCCTTCGACTTTGAATCGCCAGAAGGATCAAACTTGCTGGTTTGTGCCACTTGAAGGATCTCTCATTTCCAGAAAAGTTTTTGAGTCCAAATGCAGAGGGTTTCACCAAGAGCAAAGCCGGGCAGAAGGTGATTTGAGTGGAGACCTTCCTGGGCATGGATGGCAGACTTGTTCAGAGATTTCCCACTCTTGTCAATGACCACACCAGGACCTCGCTCTTAGCAACCCATTGTTGTTGAACCCAGACTCAGATCCAGCTTGCAACGTGCCTCTCTAACGACTCGTCGGCGACCACCTTTTCTTCAGAAAAGTTTTACGTTGAAAGGTAACTCTTTGACCAGGCCTACGTGGGCCTAATATCTGACCTCGCTTCATTGCGGTTGGCTTTAAACCTCACCCATGTCTTGGTTTAGTGCGACCAGCTGCCTGCGGCTGCTGCTTTGTAGTATTTAGTGCTTTTTTATGTAAAAGTTTAAAAAATTCATATCTCCGGGTCCCCTTATTGGATTTTTAGGTTGAGCATTCAAGACCTTGTTTATATACTTTAGTATATACTTATATGTGTATGTACTTTGTGGGCTCTGGAAATCAGCCCTAGGACTTGTCTGCCTCTGCTTAGGGACTTTTTTTCTGTTCAACTGCCTCTATTTAACTGTTTTGATAGAAAATGACCAGCAGAGGTCAGTAAAATACCAGAATTGCTTTCTGCTGAGGAACTTCCTTTTTTTTTATTTTTCAGGCAAATGCCTCGATTTAACATTCTTGATAGAAAATGACCAGCAGAGGTCTGTTAAATACCAGAATCACTTTGACATGCACTAGATTCCAGTCCATAGAAATTGTCTTCCACGCGCATCTGTTTTTTCAAACCTTGTATTTTCAGTGATATGACCACCGAAGGCCCTAATTTGATATTAAAAACAGAGCTTTGAACTATACCATTTCCCGCTGAAAGGCAATATTTCTCTCCATGCGTACCTATACCTGGTGTGTCACGCAGTTTGGTGCTTATCCTCCCTCCTTGTTAAAGAAAATTAGCTGTTTCAGCACCCTGGCTAATGTGCTGCACAGCTAAATACAAATAGGGTCCCAAAGGCAAGACCAATTGCATTGCAAATGCTTGTTGTTGTCTTGGTTTCATTTTGTTCATTAAATTTTATCTTTGGTTATAAATTGGAGTGTGGCTTTTATTGTGTTCTGTTTTCAACATTTTAACTGTTTTGGTACTTCTAAATGCTTTACACATTTTCTCCAATGAAGCCTGTCTGTTCTGTGCCGTAACTACTAGGTGTTAAGCTGAGGTTTAATTTACTGAAACATTCACTGGACTTAACAAGAATAGTGACAATAATACTTGTGGTGGGCTACAATCTACCCAAACTAGTAAACCACTTTCTCACAGTGACACTTAAGGAACAGCAGGTGGCTCTAACACGGTTAACATGAAAACATCGTACAACTATGTAATTTGGTACCACTAAGTGGCGCTGCCCCTGTTTGTGACCTGAAAGGACTAATGTTGATGCTTGTATTGCTTAGTAGTCCAAGAGAAACTTTGCAGAGACTGTGGGGCATATAATCAAGGCATGCGATATTTATCGCAAATCGCTGAGCGCGATTCACTTTATCGCTGTATTACATCGCTGTGTTAGCAACGTATTATCAATGTTTTGCTAACAGGTGATGGAATACCAGCCAATAACTGAAATAGCGCAGGAAATCCAGCGCAGATTTCACAGCGCTAAGGAGAGGCTTGCTGATAGGGGAGTGTGGACCTAACATGGCGATCCACCTCCCATTATCAGTATGCCTACGTCATTTTAAAGCGTTTAAGGCGTTACATACCTGCGATAACCGCGGTTATTTTCGTCACTTCGCAGGTCTGCTGCACGGCTTGCTAATATCGCAAAGCCGTGTTAGCATGGATTTTCCATGTTGTTTAGCTAGGGAACGCCTACTTTGGATGTCATTAGCGATATTGATCGCTGACATGCAAAGTCACAAGGAAACACGCGCTAACGTTTGTTAGCGTGTCCTTGCAAATAGGGTGATAAAAAGATCGCTGCTTTTTCGAGGCTATGTGCTAAAAAAGTGGCAATGTTTCCCTTAATAATATGCCCCTGAGTGTTTTGCTGGAGATGAGTGACCAGGAAGAATCAAACGCTGCTCGAAAGGAGGATGCCCTCCCCAACTGGCAGACTCGCCAGACAAGCTGTTTCACAAGTGAGTTACAGGAGACGTTGGTGGGCCAGTGTGAGTGCTCGTGTGATGCTGCCTTGTAGATGGCAAAAGTCACATGCGAATGGCTGTAGGTTGGGTCGCATGCCCTCGCATGATTTTTAAGTAATGCATTGCGGAGTAGGCACGAGGCAAATCGAGTATCCTATCAGAGATGATACACAGGCCTCAACATTTCACAAAATGATTGCCCTCAGTGCAAACTCCAGCAGTATGATAGAGTCCTTAAATAGCACTGCAACCCATTTATCTTAAACTGCGGAAATTCTGTAGGATTCGATAAATTCTTGTTGAAATCAGGCTGGAAGTTCACCTGCTGAGAATCGAGGCCCATCGCCAAGTTTGAAATGACTGATATATGCACACATGCTTTTAGAAGTAAATTACTGCGCTAATGAGCTCAGCAAGAAAGTAGATGTAACAGCTTCAGACAGATTCCCAACTGCCCTTGCTGATCGCATAATCCCAAATGACATGATTGTAATATTGTGGGATGTAGTCTAGTGGTTGGGGGGTGGAGTTAGAGGGAGGGGCAGGAACAGGAGGAGCCGGGGAACAGGAACCAGGGTCAGTTAGAGTAGGGACATTGAGAAAGTAAGATGCATTGAATAAAGCTCCTGAAGATAAGCCCTGGTGTCTGTGGTTATTGGTAGCTGGACGCTACAACTGGCGACGAGGGTGGGATGAGCAAAACCCCACAAGCCACAGCACCTCGTGGAATCATCCTGTTCCTGCAGCGTCGAGGAACGAGCTCCGCTGCTGAAGGAAGGCGGCACCAAGGAGAAGAAACCGCCGCTGCGCGGAATTACCCCTGAGAGAAGCTTGCAGCCGGTGACCCTGTCCCTTCGGAGGCCTGGAGGGAGAAGAGAGGGAGCCGCAGTGACGAGCGTTGGAGCGCTCGAAGTCGGAGCAGTTCGCGCCAAAACGCGACATTGCTGGATGCACGTACCCCCAGCATAGGCAGATAGAACAGAGGTCGGGAGCCCACCCCGACTCTGTCCAGCGCCCAAGAAGCGGAAAAGAGTGCCCCCGGGCGAAGAGCATCGCCCCCAGAAGATTTGGCGTTAAGCGCTGTCGAGCGCGGTGGAACCGGAGCTCGAGTGGCCCTGGCGCTAGGAACCTCACGCCTGATGCGTGCGTCTTTGACGCGCTGTCGCCGCGTGGAAGCGGCCCCCCCAGCGCAGCGAAGCAGGAACTCGCTCCAACCTCACCTGTGGCTCAGCGTGGGGACCGGGAGAAGTGCTGATGTCCCTGGGACCGGCGGCCGGTGAGTCCCGAGTGTGTCTGCCGAGTCTGCATGAGCCAAGTAAATGAGCAAAGTGAAAGTCTCGTGCAAGCCGGGATTTCAGGGGCGGCGGCCATCTTAGAGTCAGGCAGCTGGAAGGACATCCCTGTGAAATCTAGCGGCGGCCATCTTTAAGTCAGGCGAACAGTGGGAATAAGCATTGGCAAAGGACAAACATTGGCAAAGACCAAACAGTCATTGGCAAAGGCAACAGACATCCAAACAAGCATTGGTACATGCAAATCAACAAGCATTGGTACATGCAAGGACAAGTGAATCAACAAGCATTGGTACATACAACTAAACAAACATTGATACATGCAAATCAGTGAGCATTGGTGCCTGCGAAGACCAGTACAAGCAGTGGTACATGCAAATAAACAAGCATTGGTACATGCAAAGACAAGTGAATCAACAAGCATTGGTACACGCAAGTAAACAAACATTGATACATGCAAATCAGCGAGCATTGGTGCCTGCGAAGACCAGTACAAGCAGTGGTACATGCAAATAAACAAGCACTGGTACATGCAAAGACAAGTGAATCAACAAGCATTGGTACACGCAAGTAAACAAACATTGATACATGTAAATCAACAAGCATTGGTACATGCAAGGACAAGTGAACCAACAAGCATTGGTACATGCAAATAAACAAACACTGATACCTGCAAATCAGCGAGCATTGGTACATGCGAAGACCAGTACAAGCAGTGGTACATGCAAATAAACAAGCATTGGTACATGCAAAGACAAGTAAATCGACGAGCATTGGTACACGCAAGTAAACAAACATTGATACATGCAAATCAACGAGCATTGGTGCATGCAAAGACAAGTAAAACAACAAGCATTGGTACATGCAAATAAGCAAACATTGTTACATGCAAATAAGTAAATAAGTGAGCAGTGACGCATGCCACTAGACAAACGCTGATACGTGCAAATCAACAAGCACTGATCCACGCAAGGAGACACAAGCATTGAGCCACGCAGATCCACAAGCATTGGACAACTCGCAGCAAAGAAAGAAAACAAGTGTTGCTGGAAAACCAAACGAGCACTGGCGAACATAACAGAATCAAGCATTAGCAAAGACCAAGCGAGCATTGGCGAAGGCCAAACAAGCATTGCTAACGTCCCAGCACATGACCAGACCGCAGGTTTCGACTAAGCACAGATCAACTACGAAGACGAGAAGACAAATGAACAGCCCGTGCTCTGTGAACATGATCCATCAAAAGCCTCCTCTTATGGCGGGAGAAGAAATCTCACGACAGTTCAATCCCTGCTTTGACGCACCACCCCCAGGGATGCAGACGGATACCTGGAGTTTGTGTCTCAAGCGGAACCAATGGCTGGCCACATTGAGTGATTTCCTGGATGCCAATGGGGAGCAAAAAGAGAGGAAATGCCTAATGCTGCTCCTCCATTTGGTAGGTCCAGAGGGTCGATGCCCAATCGAAACATTTTCCGACGAAGACACAGACATCTATAAAAGACTCCAAGAGAAGCTATGTGCCCGTCTCTCCGCACAAACGGAAGTAGATCGAGAGCGCATCGCTTTCAACACAGCTCGGCAGGAACCCGGTGAACCACTCCCAACCTTCATCACTCGGTTAACAAACCTGGTACAAGGCTGCCACTTCAACACCTTTACGAACGAGGACGCAGTTCGACTCCGGATAATTGAAGGCTGCGCAAACCCCGACACGAAGCTCAAGATCTTGCGAGGAAAGTGGTCACTGGAAGAAATCATCAGGAAGGCCGAAATTGGAATGCACGTCAAAGTAAGAGACAAATCAAAGGACCCGAATCTGACGGCAAATCACCAAGACGCCTGGACGGATAAAACTCGAAAATCAGACAAAACAAAAAATAGAGTGAGGGATGGCAGATCAATGACAAGACAATGGGAGGGACACAGTGACAAGGAATACTCCGAGTCAATCAGTCAAAGGACAACCTCAAGAAGTTCGTCACCCTCAAGATGTCATTCAAAGTCCGACAAGGAGGGAGCGTCCAGTGAGACAGAGCACACCCCTGGACAAGATAGCACCTTACACAACAAGAGAGCAAAAAGGACGAACTATAGAAGAAGAGCCCAAAATAGTCAAAGCTGGAAGTCGGCGCAGGGACACTTTTCATCAAGTTGGGAAGATGAGTCTGAAGGAACATCATCCAGCAGGAGAACACATCACACCCACATCATGGGTGTCCGAGCACCAAGTAAGTGGGAAGAAGAAATAGGCCGCATGAGACGAACTGACCCTCCCCAACAACAAACAGGAAAAGACCAACATATCAATGACACCGGAGACGACGAAGAAACTGAGAAGACGTCGTTGACATGTGAGCAAGGCAGAGATGGAAAGTTGTCGATCAACCTCTCAAATGAAACAGTGCCAAAGACAAGTCGACGAAGGCGCCCGGAGAATCACTTCAAAGACAACCCTGAGTCACCGAACAACGTGTCACGGCCCACTCATTTCAGGCATCCACTACCCGATACACCCTCCAAGGGACGCTTCAAAAGGAGTATGGCCAGCAACTCCTCCGATTCAGAGAGCGCGTCTGTCCGATCCTGGAAATCGACGAGGGACTTCTCTGACCCAGAGTGCTCATCTGTCCAATCCCGTGAGTCGACCGAGTCATGGCCCCGACAACAGTCATGGCGTCAACCACCCAAACGCACCATGGAAACAAAGGACACCCTCCACGTCAAGAGCAACACGTCACACACTCGGGACTCTGAATACTCAGTCATGTCACAAGACAGCCTGTCGCGTCAGTCACAAGTATATCTGGACACAAGTCAGACACCATCACCCCTGAAGGGCTCCGCTAGGCTGACTCAAAGGATCTACAAAAAGAAAACAGAGACACTGGACCTCAATCACCAGACGGGAAGGGACAAGCTATTCACTCCGCAAGGAAAACTGGACGTGTCAGTAGAGAGAGATCATCCGATAAGAGAGGAAAATGCCTATGCACAGATAGCTCACGAGTCCGCCAGACAACCCGAGGCTGTGAATGAGTTATCGAATCAAACCAAGATAGTCTTGTCAGATAGCACCGCACTGTCTGGTGTACATGACCCAGAATTGGAGGGCGGTGTTGCCCTCAATCGGACCTGTCGAAAGGAAGTAAAAGTAAATGCAGTGAATGAGTTACTGAACCAAGCCAAGACAGTCTCATCCGATAGCACCATACTGTCTGATATACATGACTCTGAATTGGAGGACAGTGTTGCCCTCTACCAGACAAAGCAAACAGAAGCAAAAGTAGATGCGGGTGCTTGGAAGAGGACCAGAACATTATTCACTCACGAAAGAGATCAAACATATGAACCAACAGTAGTTACACCACTGGAAGGAGACATGCTGGCTGGGGAATGTGAGAGCAGACAGTTCACACGCAACGTGATCGAGAATGCCCCGAGTAAAACAGCAGAAAGATTAACCAAAGTCAAGCCCCCCGTTGATTCGACACTACTAAGGCTTGAAAAACAGGCCGTCCGCCAACCCGTGTGGTGGATTGAAGAACTGCGAACACTGAGGACATTAAGCTCATTTTGTTAAGAAAGGGGGAGATGTAATATTGTGGGATGTAGTCTAGTGGTTGGGGGGTGGAGTTAGAGGGAGGGGCAGGAACAGGAGGAGCCGGGGAACAGGAACCAGGGTCAGTTAGAGTAGGGACATTGAGAAAGTAAGATGCATTGAATAAAGCTCCTGAAGATAAGCCCTGGTGTCTGTGGTTATTGGTAGCTGGACGCTACAATGATAACTTCACAACATTCCAACTGAAGAATGTTTGTCATTGCACACGTTCCAGCTAACACATCTTGCTTCTCTGCATCTCTCCTGGAGATGTCTGTGCCTGCTAGCCATGTTCACGGTAGGCTGATTTTTTAAAATATACTTTTCTACGGACATCCAGCAGATCCCAGGTGTAGTAAAGTACCCACTTGCATAGCAGTACCCCATCATCTTTGAAAGTGTTTTATTCCAGAAATGAGCATTCCCTGGCTATACATTTCTCATTTGAGAGCAGACACCTCAATAGTGTATTCTTTACACCTCTGTGAGGATTTTCTACAGAATTGTTTTTCTCACCATTTGGAATTATTGTAAATAATATGATTGCTATTAAAAAAGCTACACCAAATCACCCCCCTCCCCTGTGGAAGTGTGTTTGCTTTACCAAGGCTTGTGTCCTTTTGGTACCAACTCCTTTTGCTATCTTCTTTCATCCTGCTTCAGAGCTTCCCTAACTTCTGAATGGAGATGGTTGGGTGTAATTTCTGGTTTCGCTGATGATGTTGCCCTTCGAGCTAAAAGTAGTCTATCTTATTTCTGTTTTTGAGATGTATTACCTGCTCAATAAGTATTGTATCTTTTATGAGCAGCTACTATTTGCCTACTGATGGCAGAATAGTTCGTGCTCAGACGGATTGGAAGTCTAGCACTGAATCTTGGATTCAATGTTGGCAAGTAAGATAATAGCGGAGTATTGAAAATTAGTATTTCTTAATCTTAACCTTTTAGATGTCTAAAAGAGGAGATTACAAACAACATAGGAACAAAATGCATTTTTGTAGTTTGCCATCCACACACTACTCGGAAAATGGCGTCCATTGTAAAATCTGATTTAATACTGCATTTAACATTTTAAGGTGCATGCTAAATGTGTAAGTGTTGCAGAACGTGGTGCATAGCAACTTTTTGTTTTCAAAATTAGGGAAATAATTTATGACTTGAAGTTGACTAGTTGGTAAAAACCATTGTTCTGAAATGTGGCCCAGAGTTATTGAAAGTGGCTGTGACTTTCGTCAGGCATTCGTCCATCACCTCTTTGTTTTTCTTGTGTGATGCTCTTCGTGTTACTGATATGCCCAGACGTGGGCCTTGTGCTCACGGCACCACAGGACTCAGACTTTATCTCACTCAAGAGACCTAAGCAGTCTGACATGCATCTAGGATTGTTCAGGTTCTACTTCACAGAGGATCTGGCCTGGCAGTTTGGGCAGGACTGTTTCTATTGGCTCAGGACCAGGGCTGATTTGCATATGGCTGATCTGTTTGTAGTTGGTGAAAAATGAGGGACTGGTAACAACCTGAACGATTGCTAGTTGCAGAGCCATTTTATAAACATTCCATTCCATTCCTTTATATTTTCCTCAATACAAACAACTACTTTTGAGGATATGCCTGGGTGTGGGAGCCATTCTAACTGTGCAACAGGAGTCCAAGTATAACTTGTGATGTCTAAGTAGGACAAAACAGCTCTGAGGTTGCAAGGATTCTCTTTTAGCGGTATCCTTGCCTAGCAATTTATTCTGGGCTGTTCCTATTGGAGCAGGACAAATGCGATAAGACCCAAGCAATTATCAGTTGCTGATAATGCTTGCAAGCTTCCCATTCATGAACTGAGGGCCATATTTATGGCAAAGTAATGCAACGCAGCTCTGCAAGACCATGCTGCATTAAAGGGAAAGGGCAGGAATGCGCTGTATTTAAAAGAATATAAGGCATTCCTTCCCTTATCCCTGCGCTAGCACTGTTTTGGATGCCTAGCTCCAATGCAGGCACCTTTGCACCATGGTGCAAGGGGTCCTTCTTTGTGGACAGGGTTGTTTTTGCACAGGAAGGGACAACTTTCTGTACAAAAACAGTCATGAGAGGCAAATTTCTCTTTCTATGTGTCCTGCAGATTGCAGCACACATAGAAAGAGGAAGTAGCAAGGAGAAATAAAGATATTTCTTCTCTTTACACCTGACATAGGGCGGGATATCATTTAGGCACATTCTCAGGTCTATTTCCAGGAATGCCCATGCAACACCCATGGAATGCCTCCTTGGCACAGAGTAAAGCAGCACATCATTTTGCACTGCGTTGCTTTACTCAAGATTTATGAAGCCACTCAGGGCTTCGCAAAGTGGCCTTGCGTGGTTGCATAAATCTCATTTTTGATTTGCATCGCTCTTGCACCACATTGCGAGATGCAAAAGCGACACAACAGGGCTCCTAAATATGCCCCTTAGTGTTATTAGATCTCGACTAGACAGTACATGCGCTGTTTCAAAGAGACATGTTGTTTTTAAAGTGTGAGCTTCAACCCGCCTACAGGCTTCCCATGTGCTCGCACCATAATCTGTCTCATATTCGTTATCACCACTTGTCCCTGCCATGCATGGTCAAGCCTCAGCTTGTGTTTAGCCCTCCCCATATCATGGACCAAATACTTGTAAATATCCACTGCTCCTGTTTTTATGACCATTTTATTTCCTAAGTTTCTCTTTCTTTTTTGCCACCCTATACAGTGGTTATGCTTTTACTAGCTCTTTCTCCTCCGACCTGCCCTCATGCCCCATCCACAGATCACCCCCTCCCCGCCACTGCTTTTCCCTTCATTGCTGCTTTCCGTTTCCCCACATCCCCCTCCTGTCTCTGCTTGCTCCCTCACACCTCCCGGTGATTGCTCTGCCTGCAAATCACCCTCTCCTCTGACTCCGTCACTGCTTTAAACCCCCATTGTAGTCTGTTATGTTCTAGCGAGTGGTGGCGTTCTGCCTTTTTAGCAGGTGTGCTGATTGGAGCATTTGTGCACAGCTTCTGTTACTTGGCACATGTGTAGTCGCTGTTTATTTTCCACGCTTGTGGGTACTAGGTGTGTGTGCGTGTTTACACCATAAGTGGTTGTCTGGCAATGGTGTTTATAGCTGGAAAATCAGACCTCAAGTGAATCATGTATGCTTTATCACAGGGTATAGCCATGTGGGGAGCGCTTCAACAACGCTCCACTCCCAGACGCACAGCATGTTTGTGGAAATCTAATCCAACCAATTTAGCATCCTTTTACACCTTAATTATGTTCATCCTCACTTTTTTCACCATTATGTTGCCATTCTTTCTCTTTTTTTGAAACTTATCCACATATAAGACAAATTGTATTTAGGAAACTGCACGTATTCACATGTGCCCATCCAGGCCTCCTTGGAAATACGATCCAATACAAAAAATAGTTCAAAGCAGCAAATCTTTATTCCAACTCAATGCATTTCGGGCTTTTTGTAGCCCTTCGTCGGGGGTAACTGAAAGTCAATAATAGCAGAAAATTGCATTAATATATGTATGATTTCTTCATTACAATTACAATCCTTTTGATTTAAACAAACACGTGATATTTAGAATGTAATTAAACAATTCCCATTTCATTAATTCAATTATCCGATGTATTTCTAGTATTCGTCCCCTTGCATCCAAATGTATAATTTTTATAAAGACAATAAAACTGTCAAATACATCTATATCATTACATTGTTCAGCTCAAATTCCAACAGGACTCCGGCGTAAATTTGTAACACTGAGATGTTTGGTAATCGTGCGCGAGGGAAATGGCCATTGATAGATGTCCGGTAGAAGAGATGTATAAGTGAGTGGGACACGCCCGCAGGCAGAGAGACATAAATATAGCATTTAGGTGCAGACAGCAATCTAGGAACACGCAAGCTGGGCTGAGTACGAGTTGGGATACTAAATGAGAAAATAATGTGGTATCAACTGCCGGATGGAACGACTGTTAGAGGCAAAAACTGAGCTGAACAATGTATTGATATAGATGCATTTGACAGTTTTATTGCCATGTTAATCCTGTATGAAATGATTGAACTGTTCTTATCTCACCTTGTTGTTTCTCATTTCATTTGGTGAGACACTGCTTCTTCAAATTTTGCCCGTCACGTCTCTTCTTAATGTTTCCGCGCACCATTGTTGCTTAACTTGAATTCTCTTCAAAGTAGCCAGGCCAAGTCTTGATGCAATCAAGGTCTGCCTGCCCTCACTGTACATGACAAAAATTATCCTTTTAAAGTGGCTGCCAATGCAATGTATTTCCTCATGTTTACTACTGTAAACCACCCTAACGTGATTCTGTTTGGTTTTTGTGTGCAGTTTTGTGTTATGTTATGTTATGTTATGTTATGTTATGTTATGTTATGTTATGTTATGTTATGTTATGTTATGTTATGGCGTTTTTATAAAGCGCACAGCTACTCAAATAGAGTGTCCCGGCGCTAGCAGAAGCAAGACGTTTTAATGGAAAAGAAGAAACCGGCTCACTAGGGGAGAGAAATGTTACTGCTGAAACAGCCAGGTTTTGAGTTGTTTCCTAAAAAGCCAGATGTCAGACAGTTCCCTCATTGCAGTGGGGAGTTTGTTCCACAGGTGCGCTACTTGAACTTGAAAGGAACGACCACATCTACGGGAGCGTGCAAATTTAGGCACACTCATCAAATATTGATGGAATGATCTTAAAACTCTACCAGGCGAATAGAAGCTAACTCTTCTCCTAATGTAATGTGCACCGGAGCCATGCAAAGCTTTGAAGGCCAATGTCAAGTCCTTGAATTGAATTCTGCGGCGGATGGGAAGCCAGTGTAAGTTCTTAAGGTGGGGGTAAATGTGGGCTCTAGGGCCCAACATAAAAATGGCTCTAGCTGCAGCATTCTGCACCACCTGGAGTTTGCTTAGTAGACCTTCCGGGAGACCTAAATAGAGGACATTGGCGTTATCCAGCCTTGAGGTAATAAGAGCTTGGATTACCGTCCTTCTATGGGAGAGTGACAAAAGAGGTAAAAATGTACGGAGCATTTTCAAAGTTCCGTAGCAGGTTCCTGCCACTGATTGAACTTGCTTCTTCATGTCCAGAGAGTCGTCCATTTTTACCCCTAGATTTCTGGCTACTCCCATGGAGGTCTGCGGGGGGACATATCAGTCGGCCACCACTGCCTCCAAATATCCGAATCAAAAGCTCCGAAGAGAATCACTTCCGACTATGCGGAATGACACTGTAGCTGGTTGTAGCTGAACCAGAAAAAGACCTTTCTCAGAAAGTTATGGATTTTCTCAACATCAAAAACACCTCCTTTTTCACAGGTGAACAAAAGCTGTGTGTCATTAGTGTAAGATATAATTGTGCCTCCTGCCTCTTCAACCAAAGGGGCGAGGGGAACCATATATAGATTAAACAGTAGAGGACTTAAAATAGATCCTTGTAGTACACCAACCTTCATCGGTGGCATAAGGGAGGAAAAAGGCGGATTCCAAACTTCCTGCCTTCTATCCCCCAAAAAGGAGGAGAACCATTTCAACACCTTGCCCCCCACTCCGCAGTCTCTCAGTCTCTGTAGGAGTCTGTCATGGGGCACGGTATCAAAAGCGGCTGATAGATCTAACAATATTAAAGCCGCTGTCCCACCTGAATCAAGAGTCTCTTTGATGGATTCCGGGACCTCAAGAAGGGCTGTTTCCGCGCTAAAATTTGCAGGGAATCCTGATTGACTTGTGTGGAGGAGGTTGTTCGATTCAATGAATTCAGTAGTGACAAAGTTCACATATTTTTCTATTGTTTTGTCAAAAAAGGCAGGAGCGCAATGGGTCTGTAATTAGATGCTGACAGAGGATCGGCCATAGGCTTCTTCAGCAGTGGTAATATTTTAGCCCGTTTCCAGATAGATGGGACCTGGCTCAGAGACAGATTCAGCACTATATTGACCTCTATATTGATGAAATCGTCCACCTTCGCCAGTGTTTTGGCAGGGCAGGGGTCTGACACAAGCCAGATTTTAAATTCTTCTTAATCGTGAGAAATTGCTCTGAAGTGATCGGGGGAACTGCATAAAGGAGGCATTACATAATGGATTGACACCAGAGAGTTGAGGATTGATCAGTGCGCTGGGGGAGGGGTCTAAAGATGTTTGAATGTCAGCTATTTTCTTGTGAAAATAAGAAGCTAACTGGTGTGTCCAGTCCTCTGATGCATCACATTTGGAGG
Organism: Lissotriton vulgaris; assembly: GCF_964263255.1. Taxonomy (NCBI): domain Eukaryota; kingdom Metazoa; phylum Chordata; class Amphibia; order Caudata; family Salamandridae; genus Lissotriton; species Lissotriton vulgaris. Next base: position 970,326,276 of record NC_141693.1, on the reverse strand, counting down.
TGATTGCTGTGGGTGACGTAAAATGCTTTACAATTTTCCAGATTTCCTTACTCTTATTGGCCGATTCCTCAATCTTTGCTGCAAAGAACACTTTCTTTACCTCCAGAATTTTGTGGTGATACAGTTCTTTTTTATATGGTATTTTGCTATCGCTACTAAAATTTCTCCTCCACGCCCTTTCCAACTGTTTACAAGCACTTTTACATTTGCACAGGGTTTCATTGAACCAAGGAGCAGAGCGATTTGTCGTCCGTTGAGGACGTGAGGACTCAGGCGCCAAGGACTCTGCGCCTTGCTTTATCCAGTTTTCCAGATTGGCAGCATCCACCTCTAACTTGTTGCTTCTGGCGAGGGGATGCGCAGACAACACAGTGTTCAAGGCCTCAGGGGTTATTTTGTGGAAAGGTCTTGATTTGAGAGGGAGGTGTTTTTTTAAATGTGCGCTACCTTCCTAATTTTGGCCATCCTAAATGTTATCAGAAAGTGATCGGTCCAAACTAGAGGAATATGCTCCTCCGTTTGAGCAAGTGTGTTCGAAAAGACTTGGTCTAATGTGTGACCCTTCTCGTGTGTGGGCCTAGTTATGAGGGGTAGCAGTTTCAAGAACTCTAAAGCCTCGCATAGTGCAATGTCCTTCGGGCTCTCGAGATTGTCCATATGGACGTTAAAATCTCCTACGGCCAAACAGTGATTAAATCTTAGGGCAAGCGGTGCCATCGCATTAGTCATCCCCCTTCAGAAATGGTCCTGCATGTCCCGGGGGTCTATAGATAAGAGCACCGACCATTGATTAATGGGCGGATATGGTGCAATCAAATCCAAAACTATAGGGATAAATTTGGCCGAGATGTCATAATTAGTGATCATTGCAATACCATGCCTTTCCCAGTGGTGCGGTCCTTCCTCAAAATTGAGTAGGCTAGAGGTATTGCGATTGCCAGAGTAGGGTTGTAGGTTTTCGAGAGCCAAGTTTCTGTTAGGAATAAAATGTCTGGGCTTGACTCTGATATCAGATCAGAAATATGCTGGGCATTTTTAACCAATGAACGAACATTGAGCAAGAAGATTCTGATATTCTCCTGCCTCCCTGCATCCCCTTGCTTCCCATTTGTAGTGGACCTGGCCTCCCTGACTGTGTATGTGGAGCTAGTCCATTTGCAGATGCTGCACCGTAGAGTTCTGCAATCCCCATCAAGCATTATGCAGTTATGACATTTATAAAGAGGCATGTGCCTCTTAAGTTCCGCTCCATCATACCTGATCACATTATAATGATTTGGGGTAACACCAGCAGTGATTCCTGCCCTGTCCGCCTCCGGGACGCTATCGGGCACAGACGGGCTTGCCTATAGTGCGCCTGCTCGCACGTCCGCTGCGCGGTCTATTACACATCCTGTTTTATGGGGGTCAGGCCGCTAAAACGCTAACCTCCCAAACCGGATGTGAGGCCTATCCTCCCTCCACACAAACGACAAACGACGGTGTCGCGGTGGACTGGGGAGGATAGGTAAGCAGGTAAGTTAAAACAGTGTGCAAGACTGAGCAGAATTTAAAGAAATCGCAGCTGCTGTGGTAAACAGGTGCCAGCAGGTTACAAAAATAAAAGGAGTAGAAGCAGGTTCGCGCTCATGTCCTGAGCTTTAAGATTCTAGTATTTCCAAAACGTGCGTCCGCGTTATATATAGCACAACCCCCACTCGAAGGTAATAGAGCACTATGCATTAGCACCAGTTACTTTTTTGTGCACTTTCATATAGCGCCAACACCAACTGAAGATATTGAAGCATTTTACATTAGCTCCAATTCCTTTACTCAAGGACACATTAATTTTTGTAGGCACAGGGAGATTAAATGTTTTGCCCAGAATCAACTATGTTAAGCCAATGCCGAAACTCAAACCTGGTTTACCAGCTGCACAGATCCCCTCCTCCCCCTCCTCCCCCAACTCTGTGTTTCACTTTATTTGTGTATTTTTATATGGCGCCAACACAACTTGAAGGTATTGGAGCGCTTTACATTAACACCAGTTACTTTTCATGAGGCCACTGTAAACAAAAGAAAATCACTTAATCTCCCCATGACAGCCTGCATTTGATATTGGTTGCCCGTCAGTCTCTCACCCATCGCTGCTTGCCCATACTGAACTCTGTTGCACAGATCCCCTCCTCCTCCAGATCTGCTCCTCCCCCTACTCTGCATTTCTCATACTTTTTTTGTATAGATTTATATAGCGCCAACCATCACCTAAAGGTACTGGAGCACTTTGTTTTAACACAAGTTACTTTACACAGGGAATTTTTGTAGGCACTTCGAGATTGAGTGATTTGCTCAAAATCAAGGATGTTAAACCAATGCCAAAACTTGAACCCGGTTTACTAGCTCCATAGTCAGCCACATCCTCTCATGAAGGGACACCATATCATCTTCCTAGTCTCAGCGCCAGTTCCATATTTTGTGATTACGGATAAATCACTTAAACTGCCAGTTTCTAAACACAACAAGCAAAGCCAGTAGGTATTGCCTGTGCGAAATCTATTCTTTTTAGGTCTCATCTAGACAGCACATACACTGCTCGGTTAGACAGTGCATGTGCTATCTCGAAGATATGTGTTCTGTCCTATATGTGGGTTTACAGGCCTCCCATCTCCTACCATGGTAAACTACAGCGTCGCTCTCATTTTCTTGATGCTATTCATCATGGCAGGCGGGTGTCATACCTTCTTCTAGTGGTTGGCCCTCCCATAGTGCATGGCCCAAGTAGGTCTTCCTCCACTGCTCTCAGTTTGCGCAGCACTCAATAGGATTACTTTTTCTTTGTAGGCTGTCTCTCTTGTACTTATACACACATATCACAAAAATACATGCATGTGTAAATAAACTCATTTCTTTTTTTTTTTTTTCTTTGTCCTAATACGCCAATAAAGATATTTTCAGTATTGATTATACCAAGATCTTTATGGGAGCTCTTTCTGCAGACACCCAGTATAAATCTCACGGTGCCACCATGTGAACAGTCAGCTCAGTCTCTCAATTTACCAGACCCTTAGACTGATCTTTGGGTGAATCATTCTGCAAAAAGGGCTAATCATTGGACAGAGTTGTTATAGACCATCGAGCCAAATAATGCAGGGAGTCCAAAAATGCTTCCTTCTCTTCCATGCCCTACTATCCAAGCTGAGAGTATGCCTAATTGCCCTAATCCAATTTACATATGTCGGAACAATGGTGCTCACCCACAATTTACATATTTCCCTACGGGCTAAGACAATTAAATAAAAAAATAACTTATTATTATCTCGTGGTACATTCTCATAGTTAGAAGGGATTCCAAAAAAAACTTGTTGCGTACTAACCTGTATTTCATACCCAAAAAGGGCTTTCATACCTTCTTGTATTTCAAACCAAAATTCTCTAAGTGCGGGACAGGTCATGAACATATGCAGGTCGTCTGCTTTTTCCAGATTGCACTTTGGACAACAGGGAGTAGGCCCCTTTGAAAATTTGGCGAGCCTAGCTGGAGACCAGTATACTCTATGGAGAGAAAACAAGTGATTTCGCTTTAAATTGGCAGGTGAGACCGTAAGATGTAATAAGTCAAAGGATACTTGCCATAAGTTCTGCAAGTCGGCGTCCAGTACTTGATCCCTCCATAGCTGATCTGGGAGGGCGAACTCTCCATCTTCTTCCTCGAGTATTGTCCAATAAAGGACTGATGTTTTAAGTGTTCTAGGTTTCTTCATTAAAAGCTCATCCAAAACAGTCTTGACACCTTTATCCCCTGTAACAGCCTGGGTCCAGCTTTTAATTTGTAAATACTTGAATTTGGATAGGTTCTTATCTGTAAGGACAGAGATGTCTTCCCAACTCAAAAGGTTCCCTCCAGGCAATAACTGGCCCCATGTTCTGATATTTGCATTCTGCAAAGCGATAGATAGTATATCTTTAGTCCATTCAGGAGAGCCAGGAGAGTCCCATATTGGGGCGAGGCTGGAGTAATATGGAATGGTCAGCGCTCTTCTAGCTCTGGCCCACACATATGCCATATCTCTAAGAACCTTTAATCGCACTTTTTTAAAGTAACGCATGTCTCCAAACTTGAACAAAAATGCATTAGATCCTCCCTGGATCTTGCATAACATATTTTGAAACATAAAGTCTGTTTCTGTCTCCCCTAGGGTGTCAAATAACCTTACTCCTGCTTTCAAGTCAAGTCAATTAGTCTTTATTTCGAATAAAAAAAATTCATAAAAGACACAGATAAAAACAACAATTCCAAATAACAACATTATACAAAGAAGCCCCCATTACATTAAAATTAATGAATGAAGCCCCCATTACATTAAAATTAATGTAAAACATTCAAATTGATAAAACAGTTTACAGATTCTTTGCACGAATAAGCCACATCCAACCCAAAAATTTAGCTACACAAATCACAGAGCTAGCAGAGCGTAAATCTCTTAGTTTGAGAAGGGCTGTGTGGCTGTCCCCACAGTTTAAAGTTTTACAAATTGGTCTCAACCATTTTAGTCTGGGCTGTCGATATACAGGACATGCAAAAAATACATGGCCCAGACTTTCAGCATGGTCAGGGCAAAAGGGGCAATTATCGCTGGAATTCAATGCCCACTTAGCAGTAAAGGACTTGATCGGTAAGGTTCCCACTCGGAACTGATGGTACAGCTTGCGATCAAGCGTCTTACCAATCAAGTCCCAGTATGGTTCCAAAAACGGGGTTAATTTGTGCATCAGAAACTGACCTGTTAGGTTGTTGGCAGCTGAGAGGGAGACCAGAGCAGATTTTTTAACAGCCCAGTAGAGCTCTTTGAATTCAACTTTTGATGGGAAGTTTGAGCATTCTGGGTGTAGCCATAGCTCTGGGAGGCCCATCAGATACAGTATACGCTTTACCTCCCTGAGCCAAGGGATTTTTTGGGCACCCCACAATGCTCTAACTTCACCAAGCTCTTGGGCAAATAAACTAAGTTCTTCGGTCGTCCAGAGGCGACGCCAAAGAGCAACAAGACGGTACTGGGCCATCTCACCCAGCGGTTTACATCCTAAATCTAAAAGCAACGGAGTAATGGGGGAAGATTGGGGGACACCCACTAACATCCTGAGGAACTTGTTCTGAGCATTGGTAAGGGGAGACAAACCTATATACCCCCAAATATCCGCACCATACAGTGTAGCTGCATTCACTTTGGCATCGTGTATTTTTAGAGCAGGTGTAATACGCTTTGTTAGTGATTTTTTCTGTTCCTTTAACAGGCATCCAGAAAGGCGATTAAACTTAAGGGCTGTCACTTCCAGCTGGGGTTTCCAAGTGAGTTGATGGTCCAAGGTTACACCCAGATAGGACATCACTATAACTTGTTCTATCGGAACGCCCTCTAAAGAGAATGAGCTGGTGATGGGCTTGTTTTTGTTAAAAATCATAAATTTGGTTTTGTCTGTGTTAATTTGGAGGTCATTTTGTGTACAAAACTCAGAAAATCTGTTTAAGGCCGCCTGCAGGCCACTACGGGTCCTTGAGAGGAGCAGGGTGTCATCCGCAAATATTAGCAGAGGATATTTTGTGTTTCCCAGGGTGGGTGCGTCAGTGTGGATTTCGTTGAAGAAAGCAACCACCCGGTTGATGAACAAGAGGAACAATGTAGGGGCTAGCACGCAGCCCTGCCGGACTCCTCGTTCTACAGGGAAGCTCGGGGTCACCTGTCCCTGGTTGCCCCATCTTACACGCGCGAAGTTTTCCTCATGGAGGCGTTTCACCAGGTCTAAAAGGTCTGGGGGGAAATCCATGCTTATAAGGGCGTCCCAAAGTTTAGCCCTGGGAACCATATCAAATGCCGACCGAAGGTCGACAAAGGCCGCATATATGACCCCCCCGCCCAAAAAAAACACCTTCCAGTATAACATGGTTAGCCGAAAGACCTGATCTAGAGTGCTGGTGCCTGACCTAAACCCTGCCTGCAGGGGGGAGAGTATGTTGTTTTGCTCAATCCACCCCTGTATTCTAGCTAGGGCCATTCGTGCTACCACTTTTTGGATGGTGTCGATCAGGCTGATTGGACGGTAATTTTTTGGTAAGGATCGATCTCCCTTTTTAAAAACCGGTATTATTTCAGCCCCTTTCCAAGACTGCGGTATTTTTTCCCCGGCTGCTATTGAATTAGCTAAGATGGTGATGTAGGGGACCCACAGATCTAAGTTTAACTTGAAAAGGTCAGCTGGTACAGCGTCAATGCCTGGGTCTTTCCCGGACTGGATGGATCCTAAAGCGTGTTTGGTGTCAGAGCAGCTAAAGACAAGTCTATTCTCATGTAGTTCTGATTGGGGTCCTGGTGAGTGCACCTCGGCCAGCTGGGGAGCATTCTGGTTGGCAAATTGAGCAGAAAAGAATTTCACCCATTCTACGGCTGGAACATAATTTTCAGGGGATAATGTGTCCAAGCCCCTTCCTCGCCTGACTATTTCCCAGAATCTGATTTGGTTGGAGGACTCACATGCATGAAGAAGATCATGCCAATATGAGTCATCCCAGTCCCTTTTGGCTTCCCAAATGGTACGCTTATAGATCTGTCTCGCTGTTCTAATGGCCGGGGAGTTCCTAGACTTGACTGCAGCAATAAGTGTAGCATGGGCTTCCCTACAGTTTTTATTGTACCAGCCCTTGCTTTGCTTAGCTTTTAATTTCCGGCATGGTCTGGTGAGAAGATCTTTAATTGCCATAAAACATGCCTCATGAAGGTCAACATTATTTGTCGTGGGCAGGTCGCTGGGGGGGGGTGCCAACATCTTTTCTTTGGTATTAAGAACCAATTCTTCTATCTGGTTGACAAGCTCAGGGTCAGATATCACCTTGGACCATTTGACCCGTCTTCTGTTGTCACATAAGACGAGGTCAGATGTGATACAATCTGTTTCCTCCTGAGGTGGTGCTATCCCAGGGATCTTAAGTACTAGAGAGAGGGGATTATGATCACTCTCCGGCCTGCTGTCTACAATCATGTCAGCCAAGGATACCCAAGATTCGATATTAATGAGTATATAATCAATGCGACTTGCGCAAGACCCATTATCGAAAGTTGGCTTCCCCTCCTTATCAGATGAGCTGCGACCATTTACGGCTCGGAATCCCCATTCCAGACACAGCCCAAGCCAATGGAAAGCAGCCTCCGTTCCCCTGACTGCCTTAGTAATTGTTAATGGGGGAATGTTCCATGCGGAATCCTCATCTAAACCAACGTCTTCGGCAAGGTTCATGATAGGCTCGAATGAGCAGTTTAAGTCCCCTGCCACTATGGTGAGTTGGTCCCATTTGTGCTCATGCAAGAGGCCTTCCAGATCGTTAAGGATCGGTTGCTTCTTGCCTCCTTGGCAACCTCTAGCATAAATATTAATGAGGAGTATTTCTTTGCAGTTTGCCTTCCTTAATGAGATGCAAAGTATGTCGGGATTTGTCCCTGCTATTTCTCTAACATTAAAGCCCAGGCTAATTTTTATCCAAATACAGAGGCCACCCGACGCCCTACCCTTCATGCCCTGAATAGCCGGTTTATAGAAGTTTAGATAGCCTTGTCTATGGAGTGGGGCTACTGCCCAGGTTTCTTGGAACAGAACGACATCATGGGAGGAAATGTAATCGACCCAGTCATCATTGTCCAAGCGACCCCTAAGACCCGCAATATTCCAGGATATTATTTTAAGTTCGCTATCTGGGCTATCGATACAAGGGGTAACAGGGTGGGCCGGGGATTCTATATCTGCTCGATAAGAAAAATGGTCAGTGGGAACATAAATTGGATCAGGTGGAGTCGACGTTTGGCAGCCTGTACTATCCTCGCTTGTGGTGTTCGTGCTAGCAGCTGTCAGTTCCCCTTTAATGATGTCCCCCCCGAGTCAGTCGACCTCCTCCAGACAGCCAAACATATTAGACGTGGGAACATCCTGCCACCAACTACTCTGGCTGGGTCCCGCATACCTATAACCCCTATTTCCAGACTTTTGGATTGTAGACCAAGTCCCCCCTGTCCTATCCACGTTCCTAGGGGGATAGAAAAAAGTGAGGGGTCTGACGACAACTGACTGGTCAATTATGCTAGGGGACCATGAGCAGAGATGGTGTGCAGTATTGGGATCAGCAAATGTCACCACTATACAATCTCCCAAGATGGATTTGTGGCTCGGTCCAATCCATGGTACTCTTCGGACCATAAGAACCCGGCTTCTTTGGTAGCTAGGGAGCTGTCTGTTTGTATTTAGCCAGTGTATGACCTTGTTTTTGAGGGACCAATGGTCCTCTTTTGTTAGAGGGTCAAGGGTCGGTACTCCGGCTAAGACAGCAACATATGGACTAGCTTCCGGGGGTAAATCTATGTAGCCCCCACGGAAGTTTGGTCTGCTAGATTAGGCGTGGGCGGAAAATCCGTTCCGCTCGCGGATTTTGCGGATTTTCGGGAAATCCGCAATCCGCGAGATTTGCGAATTTCCCGCAAAATCCGCAAATCCGCGAGCAGCGGATTTTGCTCGCACTGCTCGCACTGTTCGCGTGAGTTCGCGCCCCGCGAATAAGTGCAAAATTGCAGAAATACGATCTTAGCAAAACTGAAAGTAACTACTTACCAGGTTCAAAAGTTCAGGCTCATCATTAGTAGCCATTTCCTGGAGTGCTTCCTGAGGGGCCCCTCCAGAGTTCAGTTGCCAGTTGAAACTAGTATGTGACCCTGCTCTGAACCTCAGAATAGTTACACATATGCCACAAAGGTCCTGAATTACAGCTAAGGGAGACAAGCAGGAGCCAGGCTGGAAGTTAAAATCCATTAATCAGCCCCTAATTCATTATTGTCAGTTGGGGCAGGGCAGGTGTTGTAACTAATTTTGCAACAATGAAAGCACTTAGCAAGTGCAAAAGATCACTAATCAGGGCGCACTAAGGAAGCAGGTGCCAGCTAAAAAAATATTCTGTGACACATGAATCAGCCCCAAATTAATTCAGGTCACTTGAGGCAGGGAAGGTGTGCTTTGCTTTGCCGAAAATAATGTACACTGGACAACCAGAGGGTGTGGTGATGAAACAGAGGGTGGCATGGGTGGGCCAGAGGGTGGCATGAGTAGTCAGAGAGTGGCAGTGGTGACAGAGAGTGGCAGTGATGAAGAAGAGTGTCCCAAACAGGCTGGAAACAACAAGTTCGCGAAACTTGCGACCCGACAGGTAAGTTCGCAATTTGCGAAAGTGTACAAAACCCTTGCGAACTGGCAGAAACACGGGCGAACACACAAAAAAAAAAAATCCGCAAATTCGCGGGAATTCGCGGATTTTGCGGATTGCGAATCCGCAAATCCGCAAAATTCGCGAACGCGAGATCCGCAAAATTCGCTCATGCTTATGCTAGATTCAAGGGGTGGCTGAGCATTTGGGGCTGGCTGAATAGTTTGCCGATCTGCTGAAGGTTTAGGTTTTGGTCCTGCAGTGTGTAATTCGGCCCCTGCTCGAGGCGCACTAGGCTTGGGTTTGGCACTAGGCTTGGGTTTGGGCGGTGCAGGGGGCACATTAGTGGAGCCTGCTTTAGCAATTGGGATATTGGGGGTACTATTCCCTATTATTGTGCGTGGTTTGGGTACAGGTTTGGGTCGTTCGTTAAGCGAAGCAGATGCATTCACTTCTGAACATTCTAATGGTGAGCCCCCCCCCCTGTGAGAATCTAGACTCCATTTGCTTGAGGCTAAGGCTAGCAAGTGTTACTATCGTCTTATCCATCTCAAGCAGGTGGTTTTCTATTCTAGTAAGTTTGAGCTCCAAGGGGGAGAGTAATTTCTTAAGAGTGACCCAGACAGTGTGTATAAATACCTCATCGTCCCCATTGTCCCTCTCCGCCCCACCCGAACTTCCCTCCCTTGACCCCTCTACGCATAATCCAGGGGAAGCCGCCACCTTGGTGACGGTCGAAGCACCATCTGGAGCATGGGTGGTGGCACAAGCAATGCTGTCAGTGTGGGTGCTATCGTTTGGTTCACCATGAGCTAAGGCAGACAAAGGGCGTCGGCAATTAAAGAACTGGGCTCTCGCAATTTTTGCCTTCTTGCGAGCAAAGGCAGATCTGGCCAAGCTCTTTTTTTGCTGCAGCGCCTTTTTGTTCGCAATGGTGTTAGCCCTTGTTGCAGCCCTAGGTGATTTGCTCTTTGCCTTTGAGCTTGTACTGGCTGCAGGTTTAACTGGCACTACATCCTCCACCGGGTTAGATGGAGGTTCCCTAACCAGATCACTTAAGGACTGAGAGGGGCTGTGATGTATATCAGCTGTGGTTAGCAAGGGGCGAGGGCCTGTTGTCCTCTCAGGGGTAAGTGCTAGGGCAAGGTTCCCAAGTGACGATTTTTTTGAGGAAGCAATTTTAAGAGACAATTTACGGGCAGCATCAAGTTCAAGAGAGACCCTGTGTTGCATTTTGTTAATTTCGTGGTCAATCGCCAAATTAGTTTTAAATAAAAAGTCATCCAAGGTCCCACTAGAGCCACCAAGACCCTTTGCGGTTTTGCTTCGTGTGGATCGTGTGCACATGATGGTTAGTGGGTGGCTTGTCGTACAATAATGGTAACAGACTCACGTGCAATGGCTGTTCGTAGGGCCAAATAACGTGGCCCAGCCCAGGCCTCTCAGGCCTAGAACGGCCTAAAACGGTCCCGCCCTTGTCCCGGGCTTCTCCCGGTCGCTCCCGCGAAGCGGAGATCCTACCCTCCTTAAAATGCTGCTGCTTTGTGTTGATTTGGTGATAGGCGGGGGGGCGTGGCCAGCGGGGAGAGCAGCCCAGGTGTTGCTGGTTGGGCGCGCAGGGGCTCCTGGTCGCTGGAGTCCCCTGCCTTGCTCGCAGCCCCGCTAGCTCACTTGCCTGACCCCGCACTCCTCCTCAGTTCCTCGAAGCAGCCCCCAGGCAGATGACGCGCTGCGGGACCCGCGAAGCGGGTCCGGCGAGTTGTGGCGCCGATTACAGGAAGAAGGGTCCGCTGGTCAGCAGGTCCGCCGTGCTCCTCTAGCAGGTAACTGTCTCAGTGCAGAGTGTCCCACAGGCGCTGGGGTTGAGGCAGCTTTAGGCTCCGTTGGCGGGGGGCGTGGCCAGCGGGGAGAGCAGCCCAGGTGTTGCTGGTTGGGCGCGCAGGGGCTCCTGGTCGCTGGAGTCCCCTGCCTTGCTCGCAGCCCCGCTAGCTCACTTGCCTGACCCCGCGCTCCTCCTCAGTTCCTCGAAGCAGCCCCCAGGCAGATGACGCGCTGCGGGACCCGCGAAGCGGGTCCGGCGAGTTGTGGCGCCGATTACAGGAAGAAGGGTCCGCTGGTCAGCAGGTCCGCCGTGATCCTATAGCAGGTAACTGTCTCAGTGCAGAGTGTCCCACAGGCGCTGGGGTTGAGGCAGCTTTAGGCTCCGTTGGCGGGGGGCGTGGCCAGCGGGGAGAGCAGCCCAGGTGTTGCTGGTTGGGCGCGCAGGGGCTCCTGGTCGCTGGAGTCCCCTGCCTTGCTCGCAGCCCCGCTAGCTCACTTGCCTGACCCCGCGCTCCTCCTCAGTTCCTCGAAGCAGCCCCCAGGCAGATGACGCGCTGCGGGACCCGCGAAGCGGGTCCGGCGAGTTGTGGCGCCGATTACAGGAAGAAGGGTCCGCTGGTCAGCAGGTCCGCCGTGCTCCTCTAGCAGGTAACTGTCTCAGTGCAGAGTGTCCCACAGGCGCTGGGGTTGAGGCAGCTTTAGGCTCCGTTGGCGGGGGGCGTGGCCAGCGGGGAGAGCAGCCCAGGTGTTGCTGGTTGGGCGCGCAGGGGCTCCTGGTCGCTGGAGTCCCCTGCCTTGCTCGCAGCCCCGCTAGCTCACTTGCCTGACCCCGCGCTCCTCCTCAGTTCCTCGAAGCAGCCCCCAGGCAGATGACGCGCTGCGGGACCCGCGAAGCGGGTCCGGCGAGTTGTGGCGCCGATTACAGGAAGAAGGGTCCGCTGGTCAGCAGGTCCGCCGTGCTCCTCTAGCAGGTAACTGTCTCAGTGCAGAGTGTACTCCTGCTTTCAATAATAGGGTCCAGGCATATACTCTCAAATCCGGTGTGCATAATCCACCCTTGCTTTTCTTCCTGCGAAGCTTTTTCCATGAGATCCTTATGCCTTTAGAGGCCCAAATAAAGGAGTTCCATTTAGCTTGAATCTTAGTTAGTCTGGCTTCTTTAAAGGTAAGTGGAATGTTCTGGAATATGTATATTAATTTAGGTAGCAGCATCATTTTTACTACATTGATTCTTCCAATTAGGGTCAGAGGAAGAAATGACCAGCTTTTTAAGGATTCCGCGATTTCTTTCTCAATTTTTAAAAGATTTTTTTCTGCAAGTTGATTTATGTCCTGCGTAATTTGAATTCCCAGATATCTAATTTGATGTTTCAAAATTGGAATGGAGTTAGCATAGGTTATATTCCATCAGAAAAGGGGAGACCTGTGGTTTTTGTGGTAGACTCTATAAAGTCAGGGATACTGACTGAAACAGACCAGTATAGGGCAAAACGTCTGGTTATAGGGTCCTTGAGTAGTTATAACACAAAAACATTGATAATCTAAATATCAAGCACTATCCCAGGCTAGACAATATTAGTTAATAAAAACATTTTTTATATATGAACAGGTAAACACACTAGTGGAATGAAAAGTGTAAACACAATTTATTAAAATACCTCCCTATAAGGGTTACAATCTAAATAAAAATCTTTAAAATAAAACAATGGTTAAACCTGTTTTTAACCATTGTTTTATTTTAAAGATTTTTATTTAGATTGTAACCCTTATAGGGAGGTATTTTAATAAATTGTGTTTACACTTTTCATTCCACTGGTGTGTTTACCTGTTCATATATAAAAAAATGTTTTTATTAACTAATATTGTCTAGCCTGGGATAGTGCTTGATATTTAGATTATCAATGTTTTTGTGTTATAACTACTCAAGGACCCTATAACCAGAAGTTTTTCCCTATACTGGTCTGTTTCAGTCAGTATCCCTGACTTTATAGAGTCTACCACAAAAACCACAGGTCTCCCCTTTTGTTGAAGCACTCTCCCTCAACCTGTGTTTAAGTAACCAGGGGAACCTTCCATAAATTTCTTTGTATATTCCATCACATACATTCTGATTTAGATTGATTAATCAGATATCCAGAAACTTGGCCAAACTTCTCTGCTGCTTTATATATGAGAGGAATTGATTTAATAGGGTCGGTAGTGTACAACATGAGATCGTCCGCATATAGAGCGACTTTTTTCACCAGTTGTTATATTCAAAGGGTAAAATATCTTGATCTTGTCTAATCTTTTCTGCAAACGATTCCATATATAGATCAAAAAGCAGGGGGGAAAGCGGACACCCCTGTCTTGTTCCTCTCTGAATTTTTATGGGAGAGGATAAGCTTCCATTTATTAGTAATCTAGCTATCGGAGCCTGGTAAAATGCTGCTATTGCCCCACAAAAGTTTCTGCCTAAATTGACTTTTTCTAATACTTTAGCCAAGAATTCCCAGTTGACGCGGTCAAAAGCCTTAGCGGCATCTAATGTAATAACCGCTAGTGGGACTTTATATTGAGAGGCAACATCTATTGCACCCACCAAAGCTTGTGTAAGATCTTGTATCGAATGGCCTCTGACAAAGCCCTTTTGGTCTAGATGCAATAGTTGGCCTGCTACCCCGTTTAGTCTCTCTGCTAATATTTTTGCCATGAGCTTATAGTCCGTATAAAGGAGGGAAATAGGCCTATATGAGTCACACTGGGATGGTCTCTTCATTGGTTTTAAAATAAGGACCACTATGGCATCATTCCAGGAAACAGGAATTTTGCCTCCTTCCTCATATATAGAGGTAAAAAGCTATTTCAGAACTGGTATTATTACAGGTGCTAGCACTTTATAGATCTCGGAGGGTAGCCCATCAGGGCCTGGAGCCTTACTTTTTTTGGCAGAATCTATTGCCAAAGCTATTTCAGTGGAGCTAATTTCTCTGTTAAGATTGTTGGAGGCCTGATCATCTAAAGCTTTAACCTGATATTGATCTAGCCATGACTGTATTAATTGCTGTTGTGGCAGGAGATCTTCTCTATATACTTCATCAAAATGATGGTAGAAAGCCTGATCAATATCTGTACTTTTATCTGAGATCACATCCATATTTGGAATCTGTACTTCCTTAATAGAGTTCTTCTTGATATCCTTTTTTGTTTTCCAGGCTAAAAGTTTTCCGCTGGCCTCACCATATTCAAAATGTGCTAATGAGCTAGCCTGCCAACGTTTCCTCAGCCTTCCGTCTAATAACTGCTCCAACTGTAATTTACATGTTAACAGATCTTTCTTATTATTCTCTTGATCTGTCAGGCTGGGATCTAGTGCATCCTGTTCAAGGACTTTAATCCTTGCTTCAATCTGTGAAATTTGTGCCTTGTATGCTGAATATTTTGCAATCTGAAATGCTAATAGGCGCCCTCTCAAAAAGGCTTTATATGTGTCCCAGACAACCGAGAGTGTAGCTGTACCTAAATTAAAAGTAAAGAACTCGTTTGATTCCTTAAGCAGCTTATCTATTACTTCTTCCTCCAACAGAATATTTCTGTCTATTGTGCATCTCTTAACCAGCTGTGGACCTGTCAATTTTAGAGTTAGAGTGACCGCTGAGTGATCAGAAATATGGCCACCAAGATGTTTTATCTCCACCACTTGCTGACTTAGGTGTTCTGCGATCAAGAAAAAGTCTAACCTAGATTTATGCCGTAATTTCTTATTGTGGAAAGTGAATTCTCTTTTTGTGCCATTTTTTTGTCGCCAGATATCTTTCCATCCAAACTGGATAATCGCATTAGATAACACAGCTCTAGTTTTAGAATTATGTGAGAACCTTACAGTGGTGGATTTATCTAGCTGTGGATCAAGTACTAAGTTAAAATCTCCTGCAAGAATCACCGGATCCTCATAATCCAAAAGTTCAACAAAGAGGTCTTTAAGAGGAAGGGTATCATCCGAATTAGGACCGTAGTATCCCACAATCGTAAATTTGTGCGCATGTTGCTTTATTTTTGCTATAACCCACCTTCCCTTTTTATCAGACTTGGATTGTAACAAAGTTATCTCTGAATTAGATTTGATCAATATAGCCACCCCTTTAGTAGCAGTTAATTGCGAGGTGGTTATCACCTGCTGAATCCATTTTTTTCCCTTAAAAATATCTCTTAATTCTTGTTCGGTAGAGTGGGTCTCTTGTAAAATAAAAATGTTTTCAGGTGCATCCTTTAAATACTGAAGAATTCTCTCTCTTCTATGCTTGACCCGTAACCCATTAACGTTCCACGAAAGAATCTTAAGGTATGATGAATGAGCTACCCTATCTTGCATTATTTCTCCTAACAAATGTGTATACAATGGAGCTTTGAATATGGCGATTTGGACATTTTTTTTTCCCCCAGATGCTCCCCACCCAGTGCCCTCCCCTCCCTTCCCCCGCATCCTAGCCCTCCCGTGCTCCCCTGGAGAACCCCCCTCCTTTTTCCTGGCCTGCTTGGGCCATTGAGACTCTTCCTCCCGGGTGTCTACTCAATATACATTGAGAGCATTGAAAATATATAGCTGAATTCTAATGATAATTGATGCATAAGCTAATTTTTTTCAGTATGTTTGTTGTCTTGCTCTCTTAGATTGTCGTCTGTAAGTAATTGCAGGTATTCTTCTGCCTCATCCAACCTTTTTAGGACTTTCATTTTATTTTTATACATCACTTTCAGTGATGCCGGAAATTTGAGCTGGGCGGTAGCGCCAAGTTGTTTAAAGGGTTCTAGCAGCTTACCAAGCTCCCACTGTCTAGACGCTGTAATGGAAGACACATCTGATCTGATCTGATAAGAAAAGCCGTCTATCAAAAGTTCGCTGGTTCTTAATGCCCTGTTAAGGATCTCTTCTTTTAGGGTATAGGTCAAAAAATGTACTAGAATCTTCCTAGGCCTGCTCTTGTTTGGATTCTGCCTGAATGGGTCTCTATGAACTCGTTGAATATCTTTTATTATTTCTTCTTCAGATATCTCAAGTTCAATTGTTTGTTTGATCAATCTGGCCACAAAAGCGTTGATATTTCCCCCTTCTGCCCCTTCTGGAACTTTTAACAGGCGCAAATTATTTCGCCTTTGTGCGTTTTCTAAGGACTCCATTTTTTCTTGGAGTCCTTGCTCCTTCAATCTTAGATCCTCAAGCTTTTTAGTATGCTGAGTGGCAAACTTTTTTAGTTCTGCTACTGAGGATTCTAGATCAGTAGTTCTAGCAGCTAAAGCATCGAATTTCTCCTTAATCTCCTGCTGGTTAATTAGTGTTGCTTCAAAACCACTTTTAACCTCATGACTCAGGGCTTTTAGCATTACTATCACCGACTGGTCCATATCTGATATATTTGTAGGAGCTGCAGATAGACTGTCCTCGCTGTTAGCATTCATTGTGTGCGTTAGAACTTCTTCTCCTGATTCAAAATCCTTATCCTCAGAACTATGTATAGTATTTTGTTTCGGAGTTTCTGCAGGGTCAGAGGCTTCCTCGAGCTCCAGGTCCATCTCTAGCCCCTCCAAAAGTTGGTATTTATTAGTAGTTTCCAAACCGCTTATAGCTACCCCACCTAAGGCCTCTTCCGACAATTTAAGTTCCAGTACTGAAGGCACGGTTTTAAAATATGCCTTCAAGGAAGGAGGTGGTTTAGTCTTTTCAGCTATTTTCTGAGCTTTAGCAGCTTTTTTTTCCAGCTTTCTTTAAAGATTTTATCTTGGATTTAGATATAGCTGGAGAGGGAGTGTCTAGAGGGACATTTAGAATAGGTTGCTTTCCCCCCTTGCTTCTAAGGGTATATCCTGAAGCCTGGGAGCCTTGAGTCTCTCTTTCTGACATATGCAAGTCTGGGGCTGATAGAACTATATCCTTGAAAGTCTCACTTGGCCCGTTGCATTGTGGATTTGGTAGTTTTAATTTCCATTTTATAGTTTCAGTGCTCCCCCCCTGGGTAACAAAAGCTATATCTATATCCAGCTCTTCTCCCCTTCTTGAGCTCGTATGCTGCTTTAAACCATCGTATTAACCCCTGTTTTGAGGCATCATATGATCCTACCTTTAAGGTGCAGGTAGCAGTGCGTGAAAGAAAAGGAGTCACGGCCCCTGCCGTGTCAGTATGAATAATCCTCTCCAGACTGCTTGTTTGTAAAGCTCCAGCATGGAGAAAACACCAAATATCGCCAAATCTGCTCTCCTTCTGTGAACAAAAAACGGCTCTATCATGCAATCCGTCCCCGCTGCCACCGCCGCTCGCTCAGCGCTCCAAAAGCCGGTGCAAGCACCCTGTGCCTCGGGCTGCGGCTCCGCCCGCTCACCTCCGCTTTCCGCGAGCCTGGATTGTTTGTTTGGTTTAGTTTGGCGGCGGCTGCTGTATTGCCGTAACAATTGCTGCTTGCACCGAGGAGACAGCAAAGGAAAGGAAAGCGCGTCGTGTCCCACAAGAAAAGGTTTAGAGCACCGTTTTGCCGTTCGCTGCTCCGCTCATACTCTGCACAGCACAGACACCCGAGGCTCCAGAGTCTCCCGACTAGCCACGCCCGCTAGCCGCCATGTTCTCCGTCATGCCCTCAATAAACTCATTTCTTAAAAAGTTGTTAAAACACAAACAGCACTTGTTTGTTTCATTTTTTGCACAATCCGATGGTATTGGAACGCTCATTCCACCCTCAGTCATGCCGTAACGTAAACGCAATCAAATTGTATTAGAACGCTTTAAGTGCTCACCAGTTACTTTCCACAATGACACACCCATTTTTGTTGCTGATCTTGCTTCAGTTAAGGTATCCTCTCCCCCTTCATTGTTGCTTCCTTCCGTTCTCGCTCATTGTTGCTTACTCATCGAACAATCCCCTCCTGCTTCTCTACTTAAACGGTCCCCAGCTCCCTCCCTCATTGCTACTGCTTTTATTTATTTAATTTGTTTGCCCCATAAAGAAGAAATTGGAGTGCTTGTTCTGTCCTCCATCTTGCCATAGTGCTAATACCAGCTGATGGTGTTGGAGCACTTTAAAGTGCTCACCAGTTAAAATACACAATGACATATTCATTGTTATATGCAGGGGACGCGTAAGCGATTTGTCCACAATCACAAACTGCTCATCCAACCCTGAGATTCGAACCTGGTTCCCCAGTTCACATATAGGTTGCTCTGGACATTACACCGCAGCATCGCTTCACTTCAAAGCTCCTCAACTGTTTCTCACTATTACTTCCACATTTGTTCAGCAAGACCCCCATCAAGACCGAACAAGAATTGACAAAGCCAATAGATCTCAGCAATGCCCGAACTATTGGCCTTGTCAATGTGAATGTATTTCAGACAGTATTTTCGTTTAGCATGACTGAAAGTCACTGAAAAAAGTGCTATGATGCGGCCAGTGCATGTGACGCCTGTAGTAAGGGGTCACAGTGAATAAACACCCAATGCTGAGAAGTACATGCTGTTACCAAATTGAAGTTTATTACCAAATCATACCCACAACCTCTGGAGCATCTGGTGAACTTGCAATCCACTGGCTACTGCAGTTACCCCTGAATCCTAGAACTCACCTTCAACTACCAAAGGTCAATACATAGAACAATTCATGAAGGTAATTACCATATGGAATGTAAAAGAGTGTAACAATTACCAAACATAGGGTAAATGCAGGTAAATGAAATACAGATACATTGAAATGGATGAAAATGAATGAGTAAACAAAGCTGCATACTAGCGCTTTTTTATGTTAGGAGGAGCAGGACAATAAATTCAACATGGGAGGTGAAGAGGTTGGCTCAATATCTTGTGATTCTGGGCTTTCAATGACTTTCAGCCATGCTGAACAGTTGATGTGGTGCTAGACAACATAGCTAAAAGACATTCACATCGACAAGACCAATAGCTCAGGCATTGTCGAGACCTATTGGCTTTGCCAATGCTTGTTCTCACATAGTAACCACGGAGATTTAATAATCAAGTTTCTGACTTTACATATACAGATCTAAAGCATCAGCACTTGAATTAATAATTCAACGGTGAATAGTTGATGGTACTCCACATAACAACACCCTCCCTGTCACAGTCCAGTAGAAAGTGCATGCTAGAGCCCTTCATACAACATGCTTTGGGCGGTTCTGTTTCCTGCAATATTTGTGCAATTATATCAAACTTTTGGTGGGCTATATCTCTTACTTTACCCTCTACTACCTGGCAAAATCGGCAAAATCTAACTCAATTAACCCGAACCAACTACCCATAAAAGCACAGAAAGGGATAACTTGTCTAGTAGCGCGTGGGTTCTAGGTGTAACAAATGTACTTTTACTTTTTAACCCCTTGGGTGCGGCCGCGATTCTGCGCCTGTGCGGCAGAATCGTGAGTGGGCGGGTTCATGATGGCCCCCCAGCCGTCATCAGCACACGAGCACCGTAATGCATGACAGCTGGGGGCCGTCATCTGCACCGAAGGGGTTAAAGTAAAAATTGTGAATTTCTACAAGGGCACACATTGTGTGTTATATGGGTAATGTAGCTTTCTGTTTGGAAGCCTGTTCTAGAAGCAGGTGTTTGTCCTTCAAAACGTTAAAATAGAGCTCTTTTGTGCCCCCACCAGGCTGAACCCATGAAGGAATGAAGCAGCTGGCGCACTGTGGATTGTTTGTTGCTAGCTAGGCAGAGGCGCTCTGCACTGACTAGTAACGATGGCCTTTCAGAGGACGCATGCATTTAGGATTTCTGTCACTGCGACACCACATTATGCTTCGGCGACTTAAGATTTTGTGGCCAAAAATACTTAATTTTTCCTTTTCATTGTACAGCTCGTTGCGTTTCAAGCAACCACGGTTAACCATGATTGTGCTATTTTTCAAATTTTGTACAAAATTGTTGCAATTGTTTACTAAAGATAGAAATTGGTCCGTAAAATGTTATGAAAGCTAAGTTTAACATTTTATGTACCAATACCAACATTTTTATAGAGAGAACAGTTATTTTATGTTTTAAATGTAATATTTATTGAATAGGTGTCCCTTTTTATCCCGCAGTTTTTTCTTTGCCTTTACACAACAGTTTTGCATATGCCTGGTTGTTGCCACTAAGTGCTGATTTATTCTATGTGCCTCTTTCGACGCTATAAGTGATTCAGTGTGATATAGTTCCATTTCAGTACTGGGGGACACAGAACTCACACATTCTTCTCTTAAACCCCAGCTTCAATATTCTGGGGGCTCCAGTAGGAAGACAGAGCCCGATTATAACGTTATCACAAGTTTATCGATGAATTCACTGAACGGAAGATGTGTAGGCCCATTGAACCACAAAGCTCTATGCATATTCATTACGTATTCACTGTATATTAATGTGGCTTGCGATGGGGATTCTTACCGGAGAGCGCAGTACGGCTCGCGTGTTATGTCCTTTCAATGCAGCAGTTTATGTGGCATGCACCATTTGAATTTCCCTCAGTATTTTGGCAAACCCTGCACAAAGTGACTTGTAATGGTATAGTCCAAAAATACAACTGCTTGAAACTGAACCAAGTCTCTGGTTAAGTGTAATTGGTACTGCGTAGTGCTTACAACTGAGTATACATATCACATACACAGACTATGGTCTAAGGATGTCCACAGATTCTTATTTTGTGAGGTTGCTCTCAAGACTTTTTAAATGATGTGTGCCAGTAACAGGCATATGCATTTTTAATAGGTGTTAGTGACATCCAATAAACTGAATACTGGGGAGGATTACTATCTTTCTTCTTTCCATGCAAGTCTGCAACATGTCCTCTTGTCTTGGGTTCTCAAACAGGGCTAGACTGGGGAACCAAAAGCAGCACTGGCACAAACACCCATACCAGCCGGGCTCCCTTCATCTCCTCACGCAATCTCTCTCTTTTCATCCATCCATTTTCTCTCTTCTCTCTCTTCTCCTTCCTTGGTCTCTTTCTCTCTATCTGCACCCTACCTTTCTCTCTTTCTCTCTCTTTTGAAACGTTCCATGACTGCTGCAAATTACCTCAGTTAGGTAGTTTGTGGTGGGAAAATCTGGCAGGAGCTTAGCACAGAGTAATATTACATGGTTCAGCAATAAGCATGGATATAGAGTCTAGTTCCAAGAGGTCAACATCATGCTGGACATTCATGAAGAGTGTTGTGTGGCATATGGTATGAAATGTTGAAATATAACCCTGCACGTTTATTTTTCAACAGGGATCAGCTAAATGATCTCCTATTTCAACTGTGTTGCAGTAGATCAATCCCACCTCAGCCCCTATAGTTTCTAGTTAAGTAGGTCAGCCTGTTTTATATATTGATACAACTGAAGGTCCACAAAGTAGTCTGTATCTCAAGTAACCAAAGCCGCTCTAAAATTGTTTGGTATTTGCATCATTGTTGCAAATCTGTTTTTGTTTGTTGGCTTTTGCCTAACAACTCCCATCTCACCCGAGGTCATTACTAA
This sequence comes from Lissotriton vulgaris, assembly GCF_964263255.1. NCBI lineage: Eukaryota > Metazoa > Chordata > Amphibia > Caudata > Salamandridae > Lissotriton > Lissotriton vulgaris. Next base: position 970,304,771 of record NC_141693.1, on the reverse strand, counting down.
CAATGTCTCTAGTCCTGACCGTTTCAACTACAAATCATGAATTTCTGTCTCTCAGTTAAGTTTATTATCAGCACAGCAAGACTGCAACACCCAGTATGCATTAGGCTATCATGCAAAAGTCCAGCACAGGAAACAGTATCTGTAATGACCTGGAGGGTGGTGGTGACCATGAACTAGGCTATGAATCATCTTATGTCTTGAATAATCAGTAGTCATGACCACATAGGAGAGTGTTTTTCGTGTGGTATAAAGCCATCGCACCATTTTGATTCTAACAGATATTTATCAAACTTTATAAGAAGCTTTTTGTGCATAGTGCTTATGATTTTGGGTAAGTGCCATTCCTTAACTCCTCACGTAGATTCTATTGTTCATTGTCCACATACTTCTTTCAAAATAGTTCCCAAAAGTGATTCTTGATGAGTCTTTTTGGCAACATTGTGAGTGTTGTTTGGCCTAGAGGCAGTGCATGTTCGCACGGCACATTTGTTACATAAAACAGACACTTACACAAATATTTTGGTGAGTCATAACAACTGAAATTATGTTAAAATTAGTTCGTTCCTGGATTAGATCACCTTGGTTGCAGTTTGGTATGTTTTGTAAAACCTTTTTTCTATTCCTGCCCATGTCTTGTATAGTTTTTATTCTCATTATACCTTACCAGTCTCTAAAAGTCTTTAGATTGTCAGATCACTCCTTCTATTTCCGCACTCTATGTGTGCCTAATACATAGACCTACAAAAGATCTCTTCCCACTTCAACATAGTTCATGTTACGGTAGATAGATAATGTTCGGGAGTGATACATTAAGCAGCAGTATGGAACCAGAGAAAACAATGGGCCAAGATCAATGTTGGAAGTCATCTTGAGAAGATATATCTGAGCTCAAGGGCCTACTGTGCACCTGTCAAAGCGGGTATTAACTGTTAGGCGTACACACAAGGGAGATCCAATATGGCCAAAGAGATTTTGAACTCTCGCATGATTGCACCGTCCAGACATGAAGACTATGCAGCATCCCCAATGGAATTTTGTAAGCATACTTTATAAACATTACCATATGATTCCTAGGCTATTGTAAGCAAGCACATATTGGATTTAATCCGTTTGTTTATCCTAAAAGAACCACATAATCAGTAGTGTAATTTAGTGACCTTCCCAATGATATGTTTCTTGTGAATACAGGTGAAGATCAAGTAGCTAAAAGGTTCACATTAATTGTATGGTCATTGCTCTTACCATATGACACTGACCCATGTGGATTAATCTTTGTATACAGGTCTAAGACATTGTTCCATATATTCGGTGAACCGTCACACCGGTCAAACAGTTTGTAGATGTTAAACACATGACAAAAGTATATCAATACCTATTAATATACTAAAGGTGAACCAGACAAGACAGATTAATTGAGCAGCACAGATTTCACAAAGAATAAGAAAAGAAAGCACATGTAGATTTAATTTATGCTAATCTGCACCTTTTGCCCTTTGGCATGGTTCACTTTGTCTTTGCAGAGTTAAGCACTGGAATAAACATTAACAGATATTTTTGTACACCTTTTGATCCAGTATGATTAACTTGCCTCTATGAGACACGGCTCAGACTGCTGTGTTGGACAATGTACGTATACCCATTGTACTGTTGATTTTCCGTTATAGTATACATTGAAGAACATATTGGTTAGTTGTGATGCAGTATGTAGGCATTTTTAAATTAATTGAGTGTCCCTAGAGACCCATTTTATATGATGAACGACATCTACTGAAGCACTGTTATAGAATTGACATACAGAAAGATACACTATAAAATCTGAACATACTATAACGGAGGGCATTTTCAGGTTTCATAAAGAGATTACAGACCATGAGTATTGTCATTTTTAAAGGTACACACATCAGAGTTTTTGACATATTTCAATACATCGCCAGCTATTGAAAGCCACCAAAATAATCTCCCAATGAAGTACTTTGATTTTCATAGGCCAGCTGTTAGAGCAAGATGGCACAAACCAAAATCATGTTGCTGATCTTCTTCAGTGGGAACAAATATATATTGTCCCTCAAATATATAATTCCTGCAAGGTCTCTCAATCTCTTGTGCGATGTTGATCTCAATATAGCTAGTTTTTTTCATACTTGTCTTCTTCCATACTCTGGAATTTCATATGGTACCTGCTGGACTTGGCCCTCTGTGCATGGTCACCCCCAAACTTTTTGCCTTCCTCCTTCTATTTTTTACTTAATTTGTTTTTGTTGACCGTAGTACTCCATGTACTTTACATTTGCTAACCAGTGCTAAAGTGCTTGTGGTCTATCCTGAAAATGTAGGAGAATTGGCTATACCCAATTGGCATATTTAATTTACTTATAAATCCCAAGTACGTTGGCACTACATGTGCCCAGGGCCCGTAAACTAAATGCTACTAGTGGGTCTGCTGCACTGATTGTGCCACCCCCTAAGTTGCCCTTTAAACTTGTCTTAGGCCTGCAATTGCAGCGTGGGTGCGCAGTTTTAAATTGCCATTTCAACCTGGCAAAATAAACCTTTTTGCCAGGCCCAAACCTTCCTTTTTAATACATATAAGTCACCAGCAGGGTAGGCCCTGAACAGCCCAGAGGGTGGGTTCATTGTATTTAAAAAGTAGGACATGTACTTTTAAGTTTTACTTATCCTAATAGTGAAAAACTCTTAAATTCGTTTTTTACTGCTGCAGTGTCTACCTCTCCCACAGGATTACACTGGAGCAATCTTGTTCCATCTTATTAGTGTAATATACAAATGAGAACAGGTAACCAGTTTATGTTTGGTATCAGTGGAATTGGGATTTAAAATCTTACCTATGGTGAAGTCGTATTTTTAAATGACAATTTTGAAAATGCCACAGACAAGGCTGAAGTACTGATCTTCAGTAACAACACCTCCCTGTGGAACGACTCCTGGTGGCATGCTGACTGGGACCTTCTCTCACCCCCCATAGACCACCCCTGGAACCTCAGCATCATTTCCAACAGCAAATTCACCATGAAGGACCAACTCAACAGTCTTCTTTGCCTGCTTCCTCACACTGAGCATGCTCCGAAAGATCTTTTTATGGCTCACAGTCTCCACCAGACACACTGTCACTCAAGTCCTCGTCACCAACAGCTTGGACTACGGCAATGCACTATACGCAGGAATTACCACACTCCTCCTGAAGAGACTACAGACCATTCAGAACTCAGTGGCCAGACTCATCTTCAACCTCCCCAGATGAACCCACATCACCCCTTCCCTGAGGAAACTCCACTGCTCCAAATCCACAAGATATGCCACTTCAAGGTTCTGACTCACGCCTACAAAGCCCTGCACAACCAAGGACCAGCATACATCAAGCACCACTTGAGTTTCCACAAACCCTCCAGACTCCTGTGATCCACATCCCGCTCCCTCTCTGACAATCCCTGCATCTGCCAAAGGAACAGTGGAGGACGCTCCTTCTCATACCATGCCATTAAGTCCTATAACAGACTGCCCGTCTTTCTCCTGACTTCACCCTCTCTTCAGGAATCCAGAAGGGGACTCAAGACCTGGCTATTCAGATGAAGCAACTAAGATCGCAATACCTAGATAGCCTTGTTGGTGATTAGCTGTGCTTGATAATTCCCTTTTAATTGATTAATTGAAATATTGGACCCCAGACACTAACTCTTAAGTACACTTATGGACTTGTGGATACTCTGCCTTGAAGAATGACTGCTGAGCTGTTGAAAGGACTGCCACTCTGCTAAACAGCTGCTCTGAAGGACAGCTGCCCTGCAGTTCTGACCTGCTGTCTGCTGCCCTCCTGCCTGGAGGAGAAGGAGTGAACCTGCACCTGTTGAATCCGGGACCACCAAAGTATATCAAAGAGCTAGTTGGCTGGCCTCCTGACTTGAGCCTCAGGGCTAGAAGGCTTCAACAACCTCAAATCCAGCATTTGGACTCTGCCATCTGTGAGTCTACCATGCTAAGTTGTGCCACCCCAGTCCTGGGTCCTTCAAAGTAGGCCTCAAGTGCTCTGTAAATCTCTGTGTTCCCATCAGAACCAACACATCTCCTTTGCTGCTTGGCGCAACCCTGAGCAGAACTGACATAATTCTGCTACTTTGTGGATTTTCCCTGCCCCAAAGATCTGCATCGCCTTTGCAGCCTCTTCGGAACTGCCACAGCATGAAGGATCCTCGGCGCAAGCCCTCATACCAACCTCATTGATGATAGCCTTGATGACGACACTGGACTCCGCATTGCAGCTTCGCAGCAGCTCGGAACTGAGACATGGCCCTGACTGCGTGACGGATCTGCAATGTTGGACTGCGCAACGCAAGCCCTTGTCAACAAGATCCTCGATGAAGCAGCAGCCTTCCCACCACAGCCTCGCTGCATCCCAGAACAGACGCATCGCTTCAGCTGCGCGACGCATATTCGATGTGGACTCTCACAACGCTCCCCAAGCCAGGATTTAGGTTACTTTTGTTCAGCAAACCTAACTGGGTCCCTGTAGTCAGCCTTTGTTCCATCACGGTCAGTCTGAACTTGTGACTTTGTCCCGGTCTTCAGTGACCAGATACCCACAGTTGGTGCTTTGTGCTTTTTGGTGCTATTTTCACTACAACCCTTAAAATTGCATATCTCTGGTGCTACTGATTGAATTTTTGTTGTTTTGATCTTGTTTAATTTAACAAAAATGATTCTATATTTCTAGCTTGGTGTGGGATCCTCTTTGTGTGTTTTTTCACTTTATTACTGCTTGAAGTGTTGCACAAATACTTTACAAATTGCCTCTAAGTTAAGCCTGACTGCTCTGTGCCAAGCTACCAGAGGGTGGAGCACAGGTTAATTTGAGTTTGCCTCACCCTGACAAGGATTGTGGTTGCTGCTTGACCAGGGCTCACACCCCAAGCATCATGCCTTCCCTGACCTGGCTCCAGATTAACTACAGGGGGTTATGCGGCCCTTTGTGTGGAGTTAATACATGGTCTATTCAAGTGTATGTGGGGCTGTGCCCAGCCACTCCCTCCCATCCTGCCAGTGATGGCAGGATGGGAGGGCACACCTAAGCTCTCTATTCTGTGTGGCTGTCTAGGAGGAATACACAAAGCCCAACTGTCAGCTACACACAGTCATGTGACCAGAGGCAGGCCACAGGCACTAAATGACTAAGGCAGGAAAATGCCAAATTTCTAAATGTTTAAATCAAAGGGAGGATAGGCCAATGGACAGTAGCCAGGTCGGGCCTGTTTATACAATAATACCAATAAGGAAATACCTGACTAGTCTTTCGTGCACCTGTATTTTATTTAAACAGGCACACCAAACAGACTCCAGCAATGTGTCTTGCATGGATCTAGTTTTTAATTACCTTTTGTTTATTTTATCAAATTTTAGCTTTGTTTAGATCTTTCAAAAGATTGCAAAATCAGGATGAACATTAAAAACAAATAACAAAACATTTCATGACCAAATCAACTGTCAAGAAAATACAAGTCATATACATAAACAAATAGAATACAAATATGATGTAAAGCACCAATTGCCACAATATGATTTCACAAAAGTTGTGAAACTTTAATTTCATTCTAATTAAACAGTTCAGTGTCTAATCAATAACACTTCTATGAATGCCAAGCACTATTCTCAAAGTGCCAACGTGTTTCGAGTTCCAATCTCACTGCAAGAACTCTCCTCAGGGCTTCTGTTATTTATAGAAGGACTGTTTTGTGTCTAAATAAAAATACAAAGAAAAATATGTGTCAAAGTGTGCAAAAAATGTAACTCCTCTCTCTATGTGCCAACGAACTCTACGTGCAAAATGTTACCTTTGGTTAGAAGCGTCAATCTAATTATGACTGGCTCTATGGGGGTACATTTCTTTCCTCCCAATTCAGAACAATGCGGGAATATTTTAGACAAATCCTACAAGTCAATGTTAGGAAAGTTAAGGATTCGATAATTGTCTAAATGTGACATTTTCAAAACTGTATTTTAAATATGACTTGACCATAAGAGAGGATTTTATATTACAATTCCAAAGACACAAAACACTAACTGTTTGCTTGCTACCATTTGAAAATTATGTTTGCTTGCTACCATTTGAAAATGATCACTAAATGTATTAAGGTAACTCCATAGATAGGTATTGCAATAGTGGAAACCAAATGTAGGAGTCTTTTTAGGTGTGGGCAGAATGTTTCATTCCGCCCGCAGAATTTGCGGACTTTGACAACTCCATGTTACTTTTGTAATGCGGAGTTCCAATCAAATTCCACCAATAGCAGAATTTTTTCCTGCGAGGCTCCAGAAAAGCGAGCAAGATTTTCCGATGCTGATGATCGTGGCTGGTTGCGAGCATTTGCAATCAGAGGGCTGCTTCTCGAGTAGCTTCCCATCCCTTACAATTGGCATCAAATTGAACCCAAAAACGTTCAGCATTCTCTTTGCTGAACAATTTCAAATCTCTTTTAAAATGCATCCCAAAATACATGAAGGCCTTGGTTTGTTATTCCACATTAATGCAGATTTCTGCTATAATGTTTTCTTCTTTCAGCAATATCAACTCAGCTTCATTCTGGTTTTGTACTCATTCAGTTGACCATTGAAGGTTGAAAAGCTGATTAGACCCACCAAATATCGAGCATGTGCCACTCACCTTATTCAAGATCTGTACAGTTCAATGAGACCCTCTATTACAGTGCCTGATAGTGTTATAAATGTGCATTAATCAGATTGGCACACATTTAATAAATTTAGTGGATTTATATAAGAACCCTGCGTGGTTGAGTACACTTGAAACATGGGTGGTTAATATGATATCGATAACGGTTACTCATGTATGTGTCAAAAATCTGAAGTCCAAGATAAAACTACACATCCTTTCTGTGGTGAATTAATTGTTTCATTGAGGAATTACTATGAATTCATCACAAGTCTACAACTGAAGGCTGGAGTCACCTACCAGTTTATCCACTGCCAGAAGAAATCTATAAGATCGCTCCTCTTGCCGGTATCGCTTTGTGCCCCTTTTTCACTATTGTCTCCCTCCCCTTACCCCCCAGTGTGTTTGTCAATGCCATTGCCTTTTAAAATCCTCCGTCATTTGCAAAGCCAATGGAGTTGCCCCCTCACCATGGCAAAGATAGTCTGATTGGTTTTGCCAATACTTGTTTGTTTAGTCAGTAGATGAGTCAGTAAACTCGAATTGTAAATTTCAAATACACTGACACATACAGAGACACAGGAAGCCAAAGAGACACACAGGACGAATGAAGGCCTTTAGAAAGGCACACAGGTAATACATACATTTACATTTACATTTATTTCACTTGTAAAGCGCGTAATTCACCCAAAGGTCTCAGAGCGCTAGGAGCAGACAAGATCCTTAGATTCAGCAGATTCAGAGGAGTGTGAGGGATGGAATACTAAAGGTTAAAGAGGCAGGTTTTGAGCAGTTTCCGAAATCTGACGTGATCTGGCTCTTCTCTCAAAGGTGTGGGGAGGGAGTTCCATGCTTCTGGGGCGGTTTTGCTGAAGGCTCGGTCCCCGTTCCTAACCGTTCGGACTCTGGGAACGGATAAGAAGGCTTTAGTAGAGGAGCGCTGTGTCCTAAGTGGGACATGGGCCTTAAGTTTCCTTTCTAGGTAAACTGGTCCATGTCCATTTACTGCCTTATGAACCAGACAGCAGAGTTTGAATTTTATGCGTTTTTTAACGGGGAGCCAGTGCAACGTTCTGAGACAAGCTGCTGACGGGGTTCGCGGAGGAAGGTCTAGTACTAGCCTTGCAGCCGTGTTTTGAAGAACCTGAAGTCGGTTTATTAGTGACTGATTGATGGCTGAGAACAGAGCGTTTCCATAGTCCATCCTGTTTATAACCAGCCCTTGAACTAGGGGCATGCGTGCTGAGAGCGGGATCCATTTAAAGATCTTCCTCAAACTGCGTATCTGGCCATAGCTACTTCCAACTATTTTTTTTATATGTTCGGACATGGTGAGCTTGTTATCTAGGATTACACCCAGGTTCCTGACGTAAGGTTTGGGGGCAGGGCACATGCCCAGGGCGTCAGGCCACCAGTCCGATGACCAGATTTGGTCAGCTTTGCCAAAGAGCATGACTTCGGTCTTCCCTGCGTTCATCATGAGGTAGTTTCTAGTCATCCACTCTTGTATATTAATCATACAATTTTTGAACCTAAATTTAGCATCGTCATTGTTTTGGCTAATGGTGACGAGAATTTGGGTATCGTCAGCATAGGATATTGTCCCAAAACCGCATTCTCTGATGATCTTGGCCAGGGGGGAAACATAAATATTGAAAAGGGTCGGGCTTAAAATAGATCCCTGTGGGACTCCTTTATCATTTTTATAGGAGATGGAGGTGTGGTCACCGATTTGGACCCTTGATCGTCTATTTTCAAGATAGCTTGATATCCATTTAAGAGCGTTTCCTTCGACACCAATCTCGACAAGGCGCTCCAACAGTATGCGATGCGAGATGGTGTCGAAGGCCGCAGATAGATTCAGTAATATCAGGATGGCTGATTTTTTTGAGTCTAGGGACAGCCTGATATTATCTACAACCTCCAGCAGGGCTGTTTCGGTGCTGTGGAATGCCCTGAAACCGGATTGGGATGGATCGAGGAGTTTATTTGATTCCAGGTGGGCAACAAGTTGTTTATTTATTAAGGTCTCCATGACTTTCCCAAAGAGTGGCAGAAGGGAGATGGGCCTATAGTTAGTAAATTGATCAGGATCAGCGTTTGGTTTCTTCAGAATGGGCCTGATTATAGCTTTTTTCCAATGGTCAGGGACAGCGCACTGTTGTATTGACTGATTAAAAATGTTTGTCAAGGTAGGGATCAAAACTGGGGAGATTTTATGTAAGACTTGTGGCGAAGCAGGGTCGCCCGGTGCTCCAGATTTCATTTTCAGCAGTGCGTGATTTACGTCCTGCTCAGTCAAGGGCAAGAACAGTTTCAACGTGTTATCATGGCTGTTATGAGAGGTTTGCCTTTCAGTGGGAGGAGTGCTGGCCTCAACCTCAGTTGTTTGCTTAGGAAATCGTTCATGAATTTCGGTTATTTTATCATGAAAGTAGGAGGCCACAGAATCGACCCATGTTTTGGAGTCAGGAAGCGCCTGTTGAGCACCTGGGGGTGTGGTAAACTCCTTCACAATATTGAATAGTTCTCGTTGCGAATTTGCTGCTAGGGCAATCCTGTTTCCCAGATAGACTTTTTTAGCCTCAGCGATGTCCTGCATATACTGTCTATGAGCTGCTTTGTATAAGTGTCTATCTTGAGCGCTTTTTGTCTGTCTCCATTTTCGCTCTGCCAGCCTAGTAGCGCATTTTCTTTGTTTGAGTTCCGGTGTAAACCATAGAGAATTATTTCTTGGAGGTTTAGAAGTGCGCATAGGCGCTATCTCATCAAGTGTAGTGGTAATGGCTGATTCAAATTCCACGGCGATTTGGCTAAGATTGGTACATTGGGCAGTAGAGGGCGGGGAAAAGGATTCGCTAAAGGCAGGTATGGTGATTTTATTCCATGGCCTGGTTTTTTTCATTTTTGTTGGGCGGGTCATCGGAATCTGAGATCCGCTTATAGCGAAATTTATGATGTAATGATCTGTCCAGAAGACTAAGTCGCTTTGAGTAATCTGCTCCAGACTCACACGCATGTACTCACGTGTGCACAACCACGCAAAAAAGCACTTAAAATCAATTTTTTGTGTCTAATTTGGTCATACCAAGATCCAAAATATTTATCTACCTGTTAAACTAGATGTAATCATTGAGCACATAACTAACTTTCTGGCAACAAAGAGCCCCTTCTCAGAATTATACAGGATTTGAAAATATAACTCATATACCCTATATACACTTTTTGGATTACTGTGGATGCTTCAGAACAAGTGGCTTCCCAATGAAAGGTATTTCGGGTGCTAAGGAATCATATAAGTGCCATGCAGATGTTGCAAGACCATTAATATGTGTAACCTAACTGAGGGTTTGGCTTGCACCCAAGATAGAAGGCCTGCTGAAGCTGCTACTCCGTGCGCTCAAGCGCTTCTTCATTCTTGTACAAGCTCAGATGCCTGTTTTTAATACATCTTGAGGTGTGAACCTGATTAGTCATCCCCACAAAACCAGTGGCGATCCACTCTTTCCTCTGAAATATCTTAGCTCTGACCGAACTGAATGCTACAGGGAACAAGGTTAGGAAATAAAGCCAGGCATATAAAATGGCTCCTGCCAATCATATTCGGCTTTATGGCTTCTTCTTAGTGCTAATGATTGCATCTTTATCACAGTGTCCAACACAAAGCTACTTTAATCTCTCTGCCGGCATCTGGAAGTTTTGGAGGACTTTTCTCATGCTGGAATTAGGTGTGAGGTGTCAGAGGAGTAAGCCGTGGGATGTAAAGAAAAAATGGCTGCAGCCACAAGACCCTTGGAATACGCTGCTGATTCCAGCTATCACTGCATATAACGCGTCGCTAGAGTCAGTCATCCTGCTTTATCCCTATTAAATTGATCCCTCGCTGACTTGGGCTCCTTTTTACTGCTGTTTGGAAGTTAACATTACCCAAACACTGAAAGTGCTCTTATGGAATACAAAGGGCTTGAACCACACAGTCAAAAGAAAATAAAAAATGTATTATTGTCTTAGATTACAAGGTGACATTATTCTCCTATAGGCGATTACAATTGGCACCAGAGCCACAATGGGTTTCAAACATAAATTTTTCAACTATTGTTTTAGCTTCGCACTCATCAAAGGAAAAATTAGGTTATTGTTTTGGTTTCTAAAAAGTCTAATATCACTGACACACTGCACCAGTGAGATAATCTAGGTAAATGGCTGGTTATATCGGCAAAGAAAGATGACACTAAATACTATTTTGTTAAATATCTATGCACAAAGAAATTATGGCCCTACATTGTTCTTTAAATGTTTGTCGGACTTATCTCAGAACATTGGTATATTGGTTATATTACTCTCACACTGGATTAGAACCTAGATAAATTGTCAAACGTGAAATTTAGACCCACCTAATAGCATGACCTACTTTTGAACCTTTGCAATAAACACAATCCGATAGATGTATGGAGAACCTATAACCTAACCAGAAGTGAGTACACCTTTTATTCACAACCTTGTGACTCTTAGTCAACAATCAATTATCTTTTAGTAGAGGATCGACTCCTTCAACAAACTGTTTCCTCCAAAATGTAACCAAAAATAATATCTGACCCTGCATGTATCTCACTACAGCTCAAACTAGCTACACCCTCACACCCTTTGATAATGGCACTAATGAGGAATTGAGACAGATGATACAGGTGAATAGCAATCATTATTTAATTGGTAATAACATATGGGATTCACTTAAAGCCACCATTAAAGGATGTATTATTAGTCTTACGGCTGCCAAAAATAAGAAAGACCAACAGCGCCTCAATGAAATAGACCTCAAGATCAAAAAGCTAGACAATTATTCACACCAAAGGCTCTGCAGCTGTCCCTTAAGTGAAACGTTTCAAATATGAATTTAACAAAATCTTATGTAAAAATGGGTTTCGGTGAGAAAAGAAGAAAAAATGGTTGAAGAAGATATCTTGCTAACTATTTAAATTTAGGAGAAGTAAACAGACCATCCACTCTATTGGAGGCCACACTGATTTAAAACGTATCTCTTCTAGTGAAAGTCAAGAGGCTTTAAAAATATTCTATGAAAACGTGTACTAACCTCATAAAGCCATTGACTTTAAAAGCTGTGAAGAATTTCTTGACAAACTGACACTCCCAAAATTGAACACGGAATCTAAAGAGTCTCAACAAACCCACCTCTCAAACTGAAATAGTAAAGGCTTCCAGATATTCAAAAATAGCAATTTGCATCCTAGACATAAAAGGCACATAGTTATTCTCCTTGCCTAATTTCGATATTCCTACTTGGGTCGCCATTGAAAGAGCCCTGCCTCCACCCCTCCCCTTATGTACACTACTCACAGTACATAACATTTTTCACCTTAATATAGGAAAATCACATGAGATTTTTGAACAAACAATCGACACTCTATGCACTCTAGACAAAAAACTACTGTGAAAAGTATCTAAACCGGAGTGTGCCTCTTTGAGGTTAAACAGACATATCAAGATTGATGGTACTTCAATTTTTGGGGAAAGTCGGGAAAAAAGAGATTAAAGGTTTGGGTACCCGACCTAATACTATCTCTTTCATTGAATTACAATTTTTTTTAAAAACTTTTCCAATTTAGACTTTTACAAATATCTCAAGATTAATGCAGAAATACGAAAACTGTGCTTTATCCATAATCAAGACCTCCCATCCTTATTAGAGAAATTCACAAAGTTAGAACATGTAGCCTAAAGAATATATAATCTCCTTTTGAAACTCAAACAACACCTAATTTGGAAGACTATTAACACAGGGAACACTTAACAGGTCCTATTCTGGGAATGATATATCACCTTCAGCCTGGCCAGATATTTGGAGCGCTCCTTTTAAAAGAACAATTACAGCTGCCATTGAGCAATTGAGACGGTGGATCCTGCACAATGTATATTAGATCCCTGTGAAGTGCCATACATTGAGTCTAGCTGATTTAAACCTCTGTTGGAATTTTAAATCGGAGTCCGGGGACATAGCACACACATTATTTAATTGTAAACATATCCTCCCGTTGTGGCATGAAAACCAACCAGTGTTACAGCATGTTTTTAAGACTTCAGTCTCCGTTGACACCACCACAGCTCTCTTAGGCATTCTCATCTACACTGACTCTGAATCTGGTAGACCTCCGATTAATGGGTCTGAAGCTGGCCATAGGAAGGAAATTCATCTTTTCGGAATGGAAAAGCTCTCAGAATATTTCATTCCATACATGGTGGGCCTGACCCTGTTTCGGTAGGAGTGCTGACAACATTTACTTCCAGAAATCACATTCACTATCTTCCTCAAGGAAACGGTGGAGTGCTCTTGATGTACCCGTACAACAGAACCAGGGCCGGACTGGGAACCAAAACCGGCCCCGGCAAAGTGCTCTGCCGGCCACCAGTGGGGAGGTTGGGGGTGCGACCAAGCTCTTTGCCAGGGCCGGTTTACGGCCGATTTTGTTACAGGGCCGATTTTGCAGCTATGCTTCATAAACGGCCCTGTAACAAAAATGGCCCCCAGGGGCCCTAAACCGGCCCCCGCCCTTGCGGCGCACCGGGGGATTGCCCCGTGCCCGCAACGGCGAGTCCAGCCCTGAACAGAACAAACCTCCATAATCAACCCAAAGACAATTGTGCTTACTTTCTTAGACTAAGAGTACCGCTCAAGATCCTCGAGTTCAATTATAATATGATATGTCTGCAATCAAGACCATCTCTTCGTCCAGGCTTTCTCCACCCCTCTTATCTCTCATTTTTACTCTTTGTTTATTGGTTTATTAATAAAACATTTTTGCAATTGCTAGACTTACATTAAAGAGCTTAATTTGATGTTAGACATTTTATTACAATCAATTAAACAATATCCTTATTACAGTTACCCTTACCACAATGTGCAATATGTATATATATTTAGCACTAATCTCTGTTGCATTATATCTCATAATCTATATATGCACTGAAATATGTACCTTTGTACGTATTACACATGTGCTTTATTTCAATAAAATCTTTCAAACAGAAAAAAGTATAACTTAACTTACGTTTATAATAAAGTCCATGATGTCACTGCAAGCACCTTGGAAGTGCCCAGTGTGGCCACTGTTTAAAAATATGGAGGTCATATTGCCATTTACTATTATAATCTACAGGAGAGAGCACATATTAATTATCAGGTTGCACTCACTTGGATGAAAATGATTGCTCGTTCTCTGCTGTGAATTTTGTCAGTGCTCTACTTTTAAATTTAACTTGATTTTAATAGGTCACCACCTGTTCACGCACATACACAGATCACTATTAATTTATTCATGATTACTTTTTCCCTCAGTGGAAATACATATTAATTGCCAGCACAGTTAATGTATTCGTTATGTCAGGAATTAATGTGTATTAATAATTGAAAAAATAATCTCGAAAAAACTGGCAGAGCTAATGGCAAATGCAAACGGCTCGCGTATCACCATGTAAGAATGTACTCATACCATAAAGTATACATCCCTAGCCTCCATAATGGGATTATTCAGTCGAAAACAGAAATTCTTAATTTTTATCTTGAGGCTTGTCCTTGTTATCTTACCCTCAGGGGTTCACCAGACTCAAAGTAGAGGTTTTTCATCTGTATCAAACTCAAGTTAACATGAATCCCCTCACCAGTGTTGTAAATATTTTATTTAATGCATTTTAAATGCACTTCGAGTCTCTAGTTCTTTCCTCATACCTTGGGCCCCTGGGTCCTAATACAAGCAAGGAAAATGGAAGCCCAAGCCGCTAACATTAGCTAGTAACAGAAAACCATAAATGGAATGAACTATGATTCTCATGAACTTGGGCCCGGTGCCTCTGCACTGATACACTATTTTTAGGATTCGCCTGCACAGCACTTGTGCTGTGCTTGAGAAATCTTTTATTTTTCACATAAACTTAAAAGAGACTTACTCCTCCTCCTCTCTTTCCTGGCTTCTCAGTGAGTCGTGTGCTTGACACTTACCTTTCCTCCATTTCTATTGGCAGTAGCATATTTTCCTGCATTTACTAATGCTCGTTCTTCGTTAGCTTTTCTTATCAGTTTCCTGCTGCCGAAATACTGGTAACATCTGCTTTGGTGAAACTACATTTTCATAAAGTTTTGCCTTTTACTGTATATTTATATAACAATTGATTTTGGCAACCTATCTCCGGAGTGGTCCCCCCTTTGGTGACCTTCATCCATGGGCCAGCCCCCAGACCCGGTCAACAAGGTGAGGAACCTGGGAGTCATGTTCGACAACCGTCTGAACTTCTTACCACACGCAAACCAGATTTCCTCCTCAGCCTTTCACAAACTAAGGCTAATTAAGAAAATTCTGCCCTTCCTACCTGAAAATGCCGGCAAAACACTGGTCTTGTCTACCCTAGACTATTGTAACGCTTTGTTTCTAGGTGCCCAGGAGAGAGTGCTATCAAAAATGCAGGCTATTCAGAACGCAGCCGCCAGGCTCCTAGGGCGAATTCCCAAATACCAACCGGTGTCACCTACCATAAGACAGCTTCACTGGCTACCGGTGAAGTCGAGGATCAAGTTCAAGTCTCTGTGCTTGGTATACAAGGCTCTACATAAGGCTGGACCCGTGTTCTTCACCCAGAACCTAATCCCTTACTGCCCTTCCAGAACACTGCGCTCCTCCAGCTCTTTTGAACTGATGGTCCCCCGAACTAAATCTGTCAACTGGGGTAACAGAAGATTTCTCGTAGCCGCACCGAAACTGTGGAACACACTGCCTCACTCAATCAAAACCAGCACCTCCCTCTGGTCCTTCCGCAAGCAACTTAAAACTTGGCTTTTTAATCAATGAACCTCAGCCTGCCTTGTGGGTTAAACACTGCAGTAACTCAGCGCCGAGATGCCCAAGGGCCTTCGATCGCGCTTTACAAATGTTGTTATAAATAAATAAATAAATCACCGGTATACATTAAGTGGTTTGCATAGAATCACTAGATGGATGTTGCTCAGCGCCATCTAGACTTGAACTGGGATCCCCAGCTCCTGAGTCAGCAGCTCTAGCCCTGCTCTATGTCTTCTCCACTCCTGTGTTAACTATTAGGGAGCTCTTTCCTTCTCCCAAACGATGATCAATGAAAACAGCTCTTTATTCATTACATAGGCGAAACCAATGCATTACCAATGACAGTAGCTCTCCTCCGCCAAGGAGAAGGAGTGTTGCTCCACTGGCAGGAGCAGCAAAGAAAGGAAAAAATTAAATGATAATGACAGAACGTTATTATTATTTCTTTTTTTTCCTCCTGCTGCAGCAGTGCATGAGGGGGTGGCACAGGGTGGGGCAGGGCTGCAAGGGAGGAGTGGTAGAGCACTCCTGTGTGCAATGACTGTTTGGTCGGCCCTCTTGGGCTGCCCAAAACAGTCATGCACACTCCCCTGTTCTCCCTGCAGGCTGCATTACATCCTAAATGGAGAACATGCCAACCCCTACAGCCCATTGGAGCGCTGAGATTGGCTTAGGGGTGGGAGGCTGCCTGCCTGCTTCCTGTTCCGACCTGGAGTAGGATACAGGCGAGCAGCAGAGAAGACGCGTGACCCGGCGGCAAGGTACGTTTTATTTTATTTTTATTAAAGCAACTCGCGAGCCCCGCCCCGCCCCACGCGCCGGCCACCCCTGACCAATAATTGTTAACTACATCCCTGCTCCCTATTTTTCTGACTTTCTTTCGCACTTTCTAATGTTGAGAAGTATAGGCAGTCCATGGGGAACAGGGTCGGACTGGCCATAGAGGCATCGGGTGCTTCCCCGAGAGGCTGGAAGGGCGGGAGCCGGTTTTGGAGCGTTAGGGCCAGTTTTGCAGAAGTGCTGCAATATCGGACCCAGAAAAAAAAATGCAGCAGTGCTGTGAACCAGAGCTGTTTTATTAACATGTGTACATGCAAATGGCATGAACTCAGAATTTCTTCGAGTTGATGCGGGAGCTTCAGAACCGACACTTCGGAAAACAGTGAGCAGTGGGTGTCTCCTTCTAAACCAGAGCTTTGCTGCCTGTAGCTAATGAACTACATTGAAGAAATTAGAAATTAATTGTATGTGCTTTACATAGCATAATGCCTAAAAAGTCCCCTGCAGGAGCGTGCGCGTTCAGAATAATTCTTTTGATCAGTAGTTGCTGCATCCAATATGTACAATGCAATTTATGTAAAAAGAACTGCATCTCAGTCATCATGATACAGCCCATGAAGATTTTGGAAGTCTGAGAATGAAATATAGGAGAACATAGAAAGTAGCAGCAGACATTATTTTGCACTCAGAGATTTATTTTCAGAGGCTGATCTGGAACACTGCTGCCCTCCAGTATGTCTGGGCTCAGACTCAATACCGTGTTCTGCACATATTTCACAGCAGTGTCTTTTAGGAGGTGAGCCCAAAGGGCACTGTCGTGTTGAAATTATGCGCTCGGCGCTGGCGGCGACATAAACAAATGGTACAATAAGGTTGACAATCGGCGCATAAACCGTTGCACATGCCGTGCCTCATTTTTTTCGTCCAAGTGCCAAATCAGGCCTTAAAACGTAACAACTACGGACCTCATTTACAAACTTTTGACACCTGGTAGCTTAGCGAGCCTTCCTGCTGCACTGCCATGCATCAAAAGAAAAGGGCTGACAAGATACGGCGCATTCCTGTCCTTCTCCCCTGCGCTGGAGCAAAAACAGCAGCCAGGCGCACCACAGACAACCTGCGTCATGTTGCAAGGGTGTCTGCATTGCAGGGATGATTGTTATTGTGCAGGAAGGGACACCTTACTGCACCCAAAAATAATTGATGGCAATTTCCTCTAACTATGCGCATAGAAATAGGAAAAAGCTAGGAGAAATAAAAGTATTTCTCCTCGTTGTGCCACTCCTATGCCTCCCTTGGGAGGGGTAGGATTCTGACGCTGGTTTACAATTCCTTGTAAATCTGAGAATGCTGCAGATTCCAGAGGCAGATTCCAGAGGCCCTTGCGCCTCTTTGCGCTGCAATTGCGTCACTTTATTTGATGCAACGGCGGCGTAAACAATGCGCCCTATTTACAACGTGACGCATCTAGGAGATGCGTCACGTTGTAAAGCCCTGCGCCATAAGGAGGCGTTCCTGCGCAGGGGGAGGGGGCGTTCCTGCGCAGGAACGCCTCCTGAAAGTAGCTGAGTGAAATCTATGAGATTTCACTCAGTCACTTTCAGGCCAATGCTGCGTCAAAACCCTGCGCCTGCTTGAAGCAGGCATAGGTCTTGACGCAGCATTGTGAAGATGGGGCACCCCTGAGGCTTGCTGGAGCTGCGTCGCGCTTGCGACGCAACTCCAGCAATGCGCCATCTTTCCGGCACAGATGCGTCACGCATCTGTGCCGTTTTTGCCCCATGGTGCGCCGCATTGTAAATGCGGCGCCCCATGGGTGGCGGAGCTGTGGCGCACTGTGGCGCACATTAACTGGCGCATTCCTGGTGATGCGCCAGTTAACATAAATATGCCCCCATGGGTGTTGCATGGGAACAGCCACAGCAACACCCTCGTAACGCCCCTTTCACACAATGTTCTGCGTGAACGGGCCACATATTTAGAAGGCCAGTAAAGTGACTTTCTGGCCTTGTAAATATGAAATTATACTGCGACACATTGTGCTATCAGTGCGTCAAAAAACTGCTGCTCCGGTGGCACGAAAGTGCCGCTAGGGCATCGTAAATGAGACCTTACATGGCGCTACCAGAAATTCAACCATGGATTTATTACTATAAATGATCCGCTCCACCCATTTGTTTATAGGGAAACTGAACCCTATGATAATTCTGAGGATGAGGAGAAATAATTCACACCATAAAGTTATAGTTGAATGAAGCTTATTTTCCTGAAAGAGTCTCTACAGGCGTTGTTCAGCTGTAGATGTTCACAGCGGATGAACTATAAAGCCTTTCTAAATCGTGTTATGCTGCTTCTTGCATGACGACGCGATGGCACGTGCACCAGCATGAAAAGCATGAAACTGATTTGTCACATTAGCGCCCCTCGGGACCATCTCAGCATGGAATCGGGGAAAAAAGGTTGAATGTAACACAACATTTATGATTTCAGAGTCAGATGCTAATAGGATCGTTTGTGTAACATCTACTGTCATAACCGTGAAAGTGCAGGCATTCCACTAAATATTAGCAATAAATATCCTAAAAAACAGAAAGTCACACCATTGAGGCCCTGGTACACTATTGTGTGTATTGCACTGGCCTTCAGGGGGCATATGCGCAATGCCTCCCAATGCAAAGCGGTGTGTAAGGCCCAGGCACATGGGAAAGTGCAAACAACTTCATTACCAAATGCGGATTCCTGTTTTATTTGTCTTTTTTTCAATTCAGAATTCACAAAATGAAAATGTACATTCATAAAACCATTTGCTCACATATACTATTACACCAGTATGGTGTAAATATTACGTGGGAGGAAATCGACCCTCATGGGAGGGACTGGAAGCTGCAGGGCAGACATTCCCTTGAAAGTGTGTGCAGACCCACACAGTTTGTGGGATTCCTGCTACTTTTCTCTCAGCCCCTTGCCAACCAAAAAATGGTTGGGATGCTCTCATGTAAAGCACAGGAAAAGTCCCCTTACTTGTGAGAATGGGTAAAGAGCACCACCAGTAGTGGTGAGGGAGTAGGAGAAGGATTACTCCTTGAGTGGAAAGTATTTCCAGAAGGAGAAGAAAGAAAAAAACGAAGGGACCTATTAATGTATGAGTATGTGAAGTAGTATTCCTGTAGTAGTACTTCACCAAGGGGCCAAGAAACCTATAAACATTGGAATATTTAGCCCTCTTTGCAATTTTACTAATAAGGCATTTGTCATTATGGGGCAATTCACAAAAGCAATCATGAATATGAGAAGTAGCACTTCTTTAATGCTACTTCATCTACTCATAAGTGCCTTACTGAAGTAGCCCCAAATGTATCAATTTCACTTTCCCTTGTCCTCAAATGTTCACATGAGTCAATATACACTTCTTCATTTGCTCATGTGAAAACCTAATTCACAAAGGTTTCCATGAATACTCCCTGGAAAACTGACATTGGTAAAACTTCATTACTCACATAAGAGGGGAGTGGGTCAAAACATTAGACTTCACCACCCCGAACCCCCTAAGACAGTATGTAAACACAAGAAGGGGTGGGGAGAACAAAAAATATATATATATGTAGTATAACAACACGAGACAGACAAAACAAATCTGTTTTGAAGACTGCCCTCACTTACACACAAAAGTGTGTGACATGCTTCATCATCGGGTCTAATTACAAAACGCCCTGGCGTAGCCATGCTCAGGGCGGAGAATAGGGGAGGGGAAAAAAACAAAAAAGACAAAACAAGACACAATTACAAGACACAACACAAATGTGACAAAAACAGTGATAGAACAGTGAATATCACCCTGTGAATGGGTATAGTGATAGAACAAAGTGCAGCATGAGAATGTGCTTTAAAACTGGCTTGTGGATACCATATGAACCTTTATTTGTAGGTTCCAGATCCAGGATTAAAAATGTGAAGGATGGGCCGTGTTAAAGGAGAATATTAAGTTCTCACAACACACCTCCTTGTACTGCTTGTGTCAACATGTTTCGACCGACTTACTGTGCCAAAGTGGTCACCCCGATCTTCTTCAGGACGTCTAGCTCTCCCAGTCCTGGTACCCACCTAACCCCAGTCCGGCCAATAGGTGGTCAAAAAGATTTCTCTAGATCATAAATCGATCAAGACGTGTGGAGGAAATACGAGTTTATCAATGTTTTAAACTCGAAATGGCGCCCGACAGGGAGGATTCCAAAGAACAAAACTGTTCCGTAGGATGTCCCCTCTAAATGTGCCTGCTCCTGGATCGCCGCGCAGGGTTGGTAAAACTTCCCCATGATGCTCCTGAAAACCTTTACAAATTACAGAATAGTCAAAAATGTATTCCATACATAGGAGAATGCCTATGGAGGTAGGTAGGTAGGTATGCTGTTATGCGGGAATAAACCTCTACATGCTCAAGTGGAAAATGCATGTGCAGTACAAAACAAAACAAAATATTCTGGGTTACAAAATGTAGGACGTGGTTGACTGTGCATGTATACACTTTACAGTGCTTGTACTTGCCACAAATTCCCATGAGCAGCAATGGTATTTGCCTCCCCATCAGATGGCCATCTCTTGAGAGGGGGTTGGTTGGGTCTCACCAAATTACAAGAGCAGGGCGCCTGTGCGCAAACTCAATCTGCACAGTCTCACTAAGCAGAGATTGTAGCCACGGGGCTATGTGATGTGGAACAACTACCTGACCCTGCTCCCTCCTAGCCCTGAGCAGAGGGTCACAGGCACCATCTTGGTCCCATCATACTGATCCACACGCGGTGTTCGACATTCGTAGACCATTCTGGTTTGCATACATTCTCTGCCTTCCTAAGAAGGTGGTTTAAACCGATACATGCTCTGAACTGGTATCAATCGCCGACAAGAATACTATCAAAAATATACATTGGATATGCCCGTATGTAAATCACAGAAAGCAAAAATGTGAATGCAGTGTCAAGCATTACAGAAAGGCCGTGCTTCCTCCTTTGTAGTACCAGACAAGAAAAGCCTAAACTACAAATAGCAGAGTGCCATTTTTGTAGGCCCACAGAATTTTGTTGAATGGGCCCTGGTCTATGAGTTTCTTAACACCACTTATGTCTTTCTTTTACTTTATTACATCAAGAGAAATGATGAATATACAAAAAAGAATGTCCAGATGTATCCCCACAGTTTTACAGCGTTGAGCAGAATAGGCAGTACCTTACTTAACAGAGAGCTTTCTGTCAAAGATTTGTACCTCTCTAAATAGCATGTTTTTTGGTTACCCAGAACGATACTTCCCTGTGATGCCACACCAGTTCTGAACCGCCTGGTACTAAGAATCCCGTCCTACCCATTGGCTCATTAAATTTAAGCATGTAAGCCAAAGGTTTCAATATACTTCGTCTGGTTTTAAAAGATAGTGGTACTGAACAAGTTATTCAGGTGAATGAATGTACTAAAAAGCAAAAACCCCAAAACATAAAATAAACTTCAGGGACATTAGTGTTGAAACAGGATGAAATTAGCACCACAAATTATAATTTCTTGCTAGAAATTCTAGGTTTGTGGAGTCCACATGGGATTCTTTCTGCAGTGACAAGAACAGCTTTGTCTTACCGTTCCTATTACCTGACAGATACAAACGTCTTTATAAGGTATAGACAAGATGATGTTCTGCAGTGGACTCAGATAACATGGAATTGCTGGAATTGTGCAAAGAAAGGTCCAAGAGGTATTTTGGGCCTCCCAAACACAGGTTAGAATATGCATTTGAGCTAGGTTGCTTAGTACCTTTCAAAAACGTTTCTGACAAAAGCTGTGTTGATGATTTATTTGGGTGCACTGTAATATGAAATGCTCCTTAACGCACCTTTTTGAAGGGGGTGGGTAAGAGGTGAATGTATTTTACTCCCCAGGTATTCTTTAAATGGAAGGAATGACTAATATTAGTAATCGTGAGGACTTGCCAAAATTTGAGACTGGATTTCAAGAATGACTGTGCATTGACACATTGTTTTGAATTAATTCCTGCTTGAGATGAGTGTCCGGAGCTGCTTTTGCTAAAAAGGAGACCCCATATGTTGTTTAAGAGCCGTGGAATATGATATGATCTGCTTGTTTGGACATCATTTGTATACTTTTGGGAATAATCTTACTTTAGAGCAGGGGTAAATCTGAAAGGATTTGATGTTATGGTGTAATGTGTAGGGTGGGGCGATCAGTCCCTTAGATTAATAAATGTCTGTTACATGTTATGACTGTATTGGCTTGAGAAAGTTGTGAATGAATTGCCGCAGAATCCAGAGAGAGGCGTCAAACGAAAGGAAAAACTTGCTTCAGTTTTAAGCCTTCTGGTATAATATCTCTTTGTAAGACCGTTAATATTAACCTACTTGCTATGGTCCTTGGTTGAATATCGCGCAGGTGAGTGATGATGATAAGGGTGAATTTGCAAACTCTTGTAATAGGCTATTTACAGTGTGGATGTGATGCCTTTAAATGAAGTATAGTGTCGTCAGCATATCTATGGCAATGCGTATCCTAAGCAAGAATGATAATAGTGGTTGTTAGAAATGGGGTCTCTAGTTGGCAGTGAATTGCACTCTGTCCAAGTAGGGTCCCTTCCTTCTAGTCAGGATAAGGGAATTATACACCTAGATAACCCCTGCTCACCCGATTGGCATGAGCAGACAGGCTTATCTCAAAGGCAATGTGTAAAGAATTTGTAAAAAAACACACACAGTAACACAGTAAAAACACTACTAATGTAAGTATCTTTATCGAAACTACAGTAGACCAAAACAACAAAAATCCAACATATACAACTAAAAATCGCACTTTTAAAAGGTTTAAAGCAATTCTGAGTTTAGAAATCTATGGATGCATGATTTTTACACAAAGTAGTCAAATGTGTAAAAATCCATAGGGAAAAACAGCTGCAAAGGAGGGAAGGATCAAAAAACACAGTGATGCGTCAGTTCCTGCGCCCTAGGGCAGGCAATGAAACAGTTCTGCAGCACCCAGGAGAAATAATGTGTCGAATCCGGTCTGGAGGGGGAAGTGATGCATCGATTTCCCAGGCGATTTTGGTCTGTGGATATTGCCTCGGAAAAACTTGCAGCACAGGTGCGAGGCATGAGAAAATTCAGTTGCTATTGCCGCGGCGTGGATTTCCATAGCAGATGACCAGTGATGTGTCAATTCTTATAGCCGCACAATGGGGCATGTGTTGGTGTCAGTGAGCAGGGGTGTTTTGGGCCACGGGCAGGCGCTGGGTCAATTTCTTCAGCCACACGAGGCTGTGCATCGGGAATTTCGGAAAAAGTTTCGTGATAAACCTGTCATAAGGGCCAGGTCCAACAGTGCTGCAAAAAATGTGTTGGAGATAATCACCATGTTAAACTTGTCTTGTACTTTTAGATATAACTTTGAAGTGGCTGAACCATTTATACTTGTTTGCACAGTCAGAAGGGAACAGATAATCAAGGAGAAGCAGAACTGAATGATGACGAAACACTTAATGTATTCTTTGAACTATGATAGAATGGCCCAAGGCCATTGTAGTCTTTGTTTTACTCAAGTCCAGTACGAGGAAGGTTTCTGCATCTCATTTAAATTTAATGCAAGAGGTTATATGTCTTAATGGCTACAGAGTGCAACCATGACTGCCTGATGACCAGTTGTTGAGTTTCTGCCAGGTATTATTTTCAATCCTGATATATTGCTAGGCACTCAAACACTTAGGGTTACTATTTATTTTAAAATGAAGAACAACTAGGGAGGGCAGATACATTTTCTTTAGATTATTTTAGAAATTTAGTGATCTTGGGCCAGATGTATAAAGCATTGTTCTGGTTACAAACGCCCTGATTCGCAGAATGCTTTTCCAAATGTACAAAATGCTACAGAATTGCATTTTGCATTTGTGATTCGGTATTTGGAAGGAGCCTTTTTAGGTCGTCCCTTCCAAATACCGAATCGGTATGGTATGTATTACTGTTTTGTGCCCGAATTCCTGCCGCAAAGCAGTATTACTTGAGAATGTAAATAATAATTTTGTATTTATTATTATAGAACATACAGTTGAGAAAGATCCATGTAATAGAACTTGCAATACAGAACACAGGGTGCAGACCATGATATATGATATGCATACAACACATCGGGTACAAGGGTTGGAGCATTGTGCTACAATCCCATATAATAATATTTTAAATGCAAACAGTGGTCCCACGGAACACTGCCTATTTAAAAAAAATGAAACTTCAAAGTTTTATTTGTTTTCTTTTTTAACACGCCCCGTTTTCCTTTACAGACATGATGATCTGATGACCTCAGCAGGCCACCAACCCTGTGATGACTGTGATCCCTAATGGGTTGCAAACTGCATTCATGAGGTAGGATGATTTGCGACCCATAAGGAATCCCTAAATGAAACTCAATGAGTTTCGTACATTTCTGACTACTGATTTCCAAATTGCAATTCAGAGATAATCGCATTTTGGAAATATGTAATCCTAATGTTTGTACATCTGGCCCTTAGTTTCTTATGAAATAACCAATGCACATACATTTACATTTACATTTACACAGTCTTAAGAAGACATAGGCATGATGGTGTTGACAACATCATGCCAGACCACAAGCAAAAGCAGCTTTTTGTGCAAAAGTAAGTTTGAGAATTACAATGCCCTTTTTGAAGTCCCTGACATTTCAACTTCAGAGAATACGAGTGAAACTTAATCATTCTATCATTTTGCTTTTGAAGTCATCATTGTATGACAGTATTTGGATGATCTTAGGTGGAAAGAACCAACCTAGATTTTGATAGAAGGTTTACAACAATTCTATTTATCACCATGTCATATGTCATTCAGACCCACTTATTAAAAGAGGGTGTTGCGCCACCGAGGCATACATTGCATTTGCACCAGGAGCCTGCAAGAATGTTTTTGACCTGGTTACTAATTGGAACAACAATTGGTAGTAACACTCACAAACTGATTTTGTACATGTTGTTGTACATAATTACATAATTGACACCATTCAACACTCACAATTATGTTCAGCAAAGAGATGGCAGTGCAGCACACTAGGGCACTTTACACTGAGGTCAAAATGGGTTAACAAATTGACACAATTACCGTTTGCAACATGTCCTCACATCTATACCAGTTTAAAGGACATGTATGTGTTAGTTATTGTATGGTTTCTGTCATGAGGCCTCTAGTTCATCAAAGAAGCTTACTCCTCTTGCCAAATGCTACAAAATATCTTATGCCAATAGCTTCTTAAATCAAGAGACCCAGAAACGTCATTGGCAAGCCAGATCCCTTCACAGGAGTGGGCAGCACCAGTCAGACACTATGAACACCGCGGTACAGATCATTGTGTTATGGTAGAGGAAAGATTGCTCTTCCAGAGACATTGGTTCCTTAGAAATTGTCTAATTAGACCTGTCAGCCATAGGGTGGTCTTCCCCTCAGCTTTTTTCCATTGACCTCTAATTTTTGCTTTTCTCATTTCTGCTGGCCTTAGGACTCTGTAGTCTTTACTACTGCTAACCAGTTGCTACATTTCATGTGCTCTCTCTCTAAACATGGTAAAATAGGCTAGACCCAATTGGCACATTTAATTAACATTAAAGCCCCTAGTAAAGTAGTACTACATGTGTCCCGGGCCTGTAAAGTAAATGCTACCAGTGGGCCTGCAGCACTGATAGCTCCACTAATTTAAGTAGCCTTTTAAACATGTCTCAGACCAGCCATTGCATCCTGTGTGGTCACTTTAAACTACCATTTTTAACCGAAATAATAAACCTTTTGCCAGGTCCAACCATTTGTTTTTAATACCTGTAAGTCAGCCCTAGGGAAGGCACTGATCAACCAAGAGGGCAGGGAGCAGTGTATTTAAAAGGCTGGACATGTACTTTTAAGTTTTACATGTCCTCCTAAATGTATTTTTCACTACTGCAAGGCCTACCTCTCACATAAAACAACATTGGGTTACCTTATTACATTTATTTAAGTGATAACTTTCAATTGGCAGCAGGTTGACAGCTCAAGTTTAGTGTCTAATGATTTGTAATTAAATACCCTCTTTAATGATTAAGTCAGATTTTTTATCATAATTGTGAAAAACCCACTTTTAGAAATTGGCATTTTTGTGTCCCAACTATTTGATGTCTGCTGCCTACATCCTGAGTCACATGGCTAGTTGTAGTTGGCAGTTGGTCTTTGTGTATTGCTCCCAGACAGTGAGACTAAGGGAAGATAGGTGTTGTCAGGAAGGCCATTCTGAGTTAACAAGGGGTTGGTATTGTCACCTACCACACTTGCACATCACAAAGGATCTACCTGACTGCTCAAAAAGGATTAGTCACTAGTCTTTTGTGAACCCAGACAAGCTGGGGCCAGGGCAGAGAAAGGGGATGACTGACACTTCAGGGGGGTGGAAACCTCATGAAGCTTCTCCTTTTGGACCTCAGACCCAACTCTTTAGATCATTTCTGGACCATTTGACTCTGCAAGGAAGAAGGCCTGCCCAGCTGTGAAGTTTGCCATGCTAGCCTGATTTACTATTCTATTGCCCTAGGACTGCTGTTGCTTCAACAGGACTCTTCTGGTGTGAGCTGCCCTGCTGAGCCCAGCTTGTCTGTGTGTCACGTCTCCAAGATCTCCAAGGGTCTGTCAGCTGACTTTATGTTCTCAAGCTACAGGGACACAACAGGCTTCTCTGTGCCACACAGGGCCGTGCATCGCCTTGATAGTTCCGCAAGCCGGATCCATTGCCTCTGAGGCTCCACCAGCCTGGCCTGGCTCAATGCATCTCAATGCGACTCACGGCCCAGCTGAACATAGCAAGGTAAATATTGATGCAAGAATTTGCAAGCCCCAGCAGCTTCACCAGCCCTGGCCCATTGCTACACACTTCGACCTCAGTACCGACACACCAATGCGCAAATCTTTGCAAGCCCCAGTAGCTTCCTCAATGACGACGGCGGACCTCGCATTGTAGCTCCCGTTGACGATCACTGACTTCGCTGCATGATATACCTTGATGCAGGATCTCGCATCACAAGCTCCAAGTCAATGGTTTCTTGACACCGGCAGTACAACTCAGCGCGAACACTTAGCATTGCTCCACAACCAGGATTAAAGGTATTCTTGTTCAGGGGGCTAAAGGTACCCCTGTAGCTCTATCACAGTTAGTCTGAACCTGTTACTTTGTCCTGGTCTGGCATGAACAGATAATCACAGTTGGCTCTATATTTACTGTATTCTTTAAAACTGCGTATCTTTTGTTTTACTGATTGTATTTTTATAGTTTTGGTCTTGATTTCTTAAAAACAATTACTCTATTGTTTCTACATTTACATGGGATTTTTCTTGTGTTGTGTTTTCACTTTATTACTGTTTAAAGTGCTGCATAAATACTTTCCACATTGCCTCTAAGTTAAGCCTGACTGCTTTTGTGCAAGCTACCAGGGGGATAAGCACAGTTAATGTGGGGTTGCTTGTTGCTTCACCCTAACAGAGGATTGTGGTTGATGCTTGAGAGGGGTCTCACACCCTCAATCAGTAACCTAATCTCTTACATGACCCATTTGAGTTGTCAGCAACTGAAAAGAATGATGGACAGAATGCTGAACATTGTCAAACATTCAACCCCAGTCACAGATCTGGGTTAGATCCATTATTTTTTTTACTCACCATGCCTCCCCAGTTTAGACCCAGCCATGGGAACAGGACAGTCTGTTTTGAGTCGATTAATCTGGGAAATCAAAACATATACCACAATAAAACTTTTCCCATTATAAAATGTGTTACAGGCTAACCGAGTAAAAAGTGCTCCAACCCTGTTTTACAGGTCACAGCATACCATTTACCCCAGGTATGAAACAATCAGTGGCCTTGTTTTGCCTGCTCTGCACCTATTCTGTTCTTTTGACTGATGACACTAGTGCACAGTCTTGAGATTTACATTTTGAATAGAAAGGTTTCTTAACGAGGCTAGGCTTTTTTTTCAAATGAAAAATTGCAATTAGGGGGTCTCAGACTCAAAATAAATTCAAATGTCTGGGCTCACTTTGGCAGTTATTTCTTAGTTACACTCATATAATATGTTTTATTGGACACAGACATATTTTGACACTTAATTTAATCTAAAAGTGACTGGAATTATTTAGTGAACTGTTGAAAATCGTCTTCTAAATACATAAACATGAATTTCTAATTTTACAGAATACTGTAAATCAGGGGTCTCCAACCGGTCGATCGCGAGCTACCGGTAGCTCGCCATCAGCCTACCAGTAGCTCGCGGTCCGATGCCCACTTTAGTACCCTATCACTGTCATTATGTCTTTTTTAGGCCTTTTTGGCCTCTTGTCTGTTCTTGTCGGTGTTTCTTCCGGAATCACGCTGCTGCTATTGGCTATTAAGTTAGCAGGGGCGGGGAGAAGTGGGTGATGTCGAGCTGGCAGAAGCAGGGTTAGTTTGCAGCTCTACAGGGACCTACAATGCACAATTTGTACATCGCTGCGGCCTTGGGGCTGGCTGCGTGATTCCAGCAATCAAATGGAGACTCACTCAGCCCTGCTGCGGCCTCCTTAATACCACGTGGCCTGTCACAGCATGAGCATCACCGAGCAGTGCCCTCATGAATCAGAGGGTCGGTTCTTTGCTTTTATTTCTGGCAAGGCGCGCCTGACCAACCCCCATGACCACGCAGAGTGTCTGTACAATGTCAATAATAGCTTAAATTTGTCATTCCTGGTGCCAGCGGCTGCTAGGCTCAAGTAGCACCTTTTAACCATGTAGGAGGCAGAGGAGGTCATGCTCTTTGGTGCCGGATGTACTAGGCATCGGAAAACCTGTGTTTTATTTCTGGGGCCACCCAAGCACTAGCAGAGAATGATTGCCGCCCAGTGAAAACAGGAGGAGCACTGACCTGAGACTTCCTGCGGGGGATGGAGGGTGCATAGGGCACACTATCGCCCAGATTGCATAGAGAGGGCCCTCTCCTGACAGGCCTGCATGTTGGAGAGGCTGGGGCACACACCTGTTGTCTAATCACGCTGTTCCCACCATCGCTGATCTGTCTTTAAAAAGACTGCTGCCGTTTAAAAAAGTCCTTTGCAGCCTCTGTAGACCAGCATTGCAGGCAGCATGCAGTCCGTGCACTCTGCTGAGCCCCAGGCCCAGTCAAGAGAGAAGTCTGCATTTTTGCCCAGCATGACGCCAGCAGCAGAGCACCAGCATTGACTGAGGCCACAGAGCGACGAGTGATGCCTGCAGCCTGCAGTGTCCTTGACATGATACCACTCCACCTGCAGGTGCATGCCCCCTTCAGAGAGAGCGCCTCTGCCCATGTTGTACGTGTGATGCCAGCAGATTAGCACCGCAAACCCCCAGCAGTAAAACCACGTTATGGTAAGTCTACTCTACATTAAATAATCATCTGGGTGCACTTTGTGGAGAGCCAAATAGATAAGTTTAAAATTCCTTGGTGCAGCCTACATGTGTTATCGTTTTTGATTTATGCTTGGCCTGGGGTCGCTGTGTAGTATTGCTTAGAGAGGCATCTGTATCTGTATAAATTAAACCACAGAGAGTAAAGTATGCATCTCGCCCTTAATTTATCCTATATTTAAAAAAATAAAATAAAATAGACAGTGACGCCTTCTACTAATGTTCACATTTTGAGTGGTTACTTTTTAAGTCTATGACCAAACTGCTTTATTTTGACAATAAATAAAACATTTGCTTTTCTCTTTAAAGGGTGAGCATATAAGTGAAGTTATTTGAAGTAATTTTTCGAGGCCTGCTTTGTTTTAAGGTCAGACACTATGGCTCATGACCTTCCATTTGAGAAGTTTTATATCTGTTTCAAAACTGTTCATGTCTCAGAAGTGGGTAATTTGTGATATTTGTTTCCATGGATATTATACTTAAATGTCATACATAAGCAACCTGAAAACTCGACAGCTGTGAAGTTGTTTCTGGCCACAAACCAGCCCCAGGAACATCATTTTACATTTCTTTTCATTAAAATGTAATGAAAGATGAGAGACAGTTTATAATAGGGACAACTTGCAAGAGGTACCTTATTTAAAAAAAATCCCTGAAAAAAACTGCTTAAATTCAATGAAATAATGGGAGAAATTTTAAATCAAGTTTAAATTTTATGGCACAATGCGCATAAGGCTCAACACCTCACTTTTTTTTAAATGTATCCCATTTGAAAAAAGTACCTAACCCCTGCAGTGGCTATATTTTTCTGAGGTCATTGAACAAGGAAAACCGAAAACCGAAACATGAATCAAGCTTAGGTGTATGACACCTTCCTTGCACTAGCACAGGTTTTAAAATATTGCAAATTAAGACACAAAAGTCATACAAAATGGTATCCATTAAAAAATGACCTTCTTTTATTTCTCTAACATGGAGAAGCATTTCAACGAGTTTTTAAACATGAAACAGTCATGGACTGCCACCGTCCCTTGTGTTATGACAATGCTATATCAATGTACTAAGCGGCAAGTCAAGTGTAACACCTTTATATCCTCTTGGGTGAGATTTTTGCACAGTGCACACCATGACCTCAAGCCTTTCAATTTACAGTTATGTGTGATAATAAAGAAAAAGAAGGCACGATGTAATAAAATAGTTGTATCGCAGCATTTATATTTAGAGCGTATTACCCCTTTGTGGGGCACTGAGGCACTTGCATACATGGCCAGCAAGCTATGCCATGAAGGGTGTGGTTGGTATGGTCTTGTGATCCTGTGTGGCAGCGTTTCCGTGTCATATGTGATGATCACCAAGGTGCCTTTACTGTGTTATTGGACGGAGCAGTATAGTGGATGACCAGGTATGAGAGACACAGACATTCAGTTTATGGCTTTCAACATGCTGGCAGCTTTACACAGCTCTGCAAGTCCCTATCATTTTATAATTGTAGTGTGCTTAGCTGGTGACTGCAGAGGCCAGGATGACATAATCTGTTGTAGAGGGAAGCTAGAATAGGTTTTCTGGTTTCATGTTGTGCATTGCATATACTAAATGGGTAGCTGTTTCTCTGTAGTGACCCTTTACTCAATGAACCTGTGCGAAGGGGGACTCTAGGAACAATTCGCGAGTTGCTCGGCCTTTAGTAGCTCACGTCAATTTTCACTGATCAGAAGTAGCTCTCACTACAGAAAAGGTTGGAGACCCCTGCTGTAAATGCATCAGAAAAGCGTGCAATATTATTCATTGTATTAGGTCGTCGCCTACCAGACAGCGCAGCTGTCTGGCTATGCGAAATACATATTGGGTACTTACAGAAAGTTGGCCTGTGAATGCATTCCGCCCGCTGTTTGCTATTAGCTTTGTGGTTTGTAACTCATGTTTTCTGCCTTTCCATTTGCTGGCTTTATTTGCTTTAGGCTGAGCAGCTTGAGTTCGTACCTCCCCATACTAAAGTTTTGTTGACAGTATTCTTCCATAAACTCATTTTCTGTAATAAACAGACCTTTAAATCTTATCTCATCACATTTGCTGGGCATTCAAAGACCGAGGTCAAATGTCAAGCTGTTTTCGTGGGAGCCTTGTGGTTTTTTTTTGCTTTTGACTGACTTCAAAGTAAGAGCATTTATATGAAAGAGTAATCAGTGTACTTTCTCCATGGAGCCTGATTGTGCCCTTTTTAGGTCTCGCACCTGGCGATTACAGCGCGAAGCGCTGTCTCGCCTGCGAGACCTATAGCCACCGGCTATGCTTTCAAGGAAACAGGAGATGGGCATGCGCAGGCCGGATCGGATCGGTGAACGCGCACGTTCACCACGTACAGTCACGCGCTGTGCCCATCGCCTGTCTCCCTTGCAAGCCTCATGCCGTTAGTTTCACTTTCCCTCCCCCTCGGCTCCTTTCCGCTATTACAGCACCAAATGCATTTTACTCGCGCGTGCACACAACCCCCTCATGCTTGTTATTTGTCTGCTCTCATTTACTGGGCGCTGCTCATAGAATCTGGACCCCCGGCTCTTGTTACGCATTACAAGCACTAAACAATCGTGACTCTTTAAAGACTGCCGGGACGCCACAGATCTCGCACAGGAAACAGAGCCTGTGCGCTCGGCCAACAGAGAAGCGTCACTGCTAGAAATTGTAGTGCACGTTACGGTTTCTGTCTACCTAGTGGAGTGGTGTGGCTCACTGGTTAGAGGCAGCAGACCCGGAAGCAGAGAACGGCCCGGGACCAGGGTTCAATTCCCGATGCGGCAGGGTCGTGGACCAGGGTCAGCGGACTCGATAATTCTCGCCTCGGTGCCTACTCTAACCAGGGATCACACTCGGCAACTCTGGGCATTAGCTTGCCTCATCTCTACAACGGCCCCCCACATTCGCCGGGGATGCCTGGTTTCACCTTGGAGATACCTAGTAGGGACCATCTCACAGGGATAGCCAGGACGGGTTCCCCAGCGGTCTACAGCGCCACGGCGCCTCAGGGCAGCAGTGCGCTTTACAAGACACATAGATTACAGCCTCCTCCGCCCAGGTCAGCAAGGCTGCGAGTCCCCTGTTTCCACACAGCCACTCAATGCCTGCTCTTTGCCGTGGGTGCGCTTTCAGGACCCGTGGGGGGCACGGACATGCAGAAAGGTCCGCACTGAAGCGGCACGCCGCCGGGGAGGGGAGTGGGAACGGCACAGCCGTCCTCGCAGTTTTACTCCGAGAAAGTCCGCCCGACTGCTCGCTTTTTAGAGCGTCTCCTTTTGCTTTCTGCAGCTCGGGCACTGCCAGACGGAAGCACTGCGCCCCTCGAGTGCCTGCAGAGGTAAAAGTGCAGCACTGAGGCGCACCGGCGAGCAGAGCAGCCCTGCGTTTGAACCTGACGCCGCTCCCGCCCTGCCCGTGTACTCACCGACGTGCGTCTCCGGTGGGAGGGAAATGGCATCCTGGGGGTCCCGGGCCTGCCACCTCGCCCCGCACGGCCTATGCGGGGGTTAGGGGGGCCCTTTGGCTCAGCAGCAGCGGGGGCATGGCGAGCTGCATCAGTGCGGTGTGACTTCCATCACGCTCCAGACTGCACGTCACCGGGAGGAGGCGCATGTTTTTGCCCTGAGCATGCATTCAACAGATGGGAGTTTGTTTGCAGGCAGTTTCCAGCAGCAATGTATTTTTAATTTGTATACTATGAAAGTCCGCCTTCACGTCGTGCTTTTGTAATGTATGCATATTTATTTTCGATTTGAAACTGTTTCTTTATTTTTATACGGAACCATGTTGGTTAATTGTTTTGCGAATTACTTTTCTGTCAGCTAGATTGTAATAGGTTAATTTTCTTTTCATTGAGCGTATGCTTTTAAAATATGGATACTTACTGTGTATTTATGTTTAAATGGATTGTGCACAAGCCCCACCTCTCCCACGCCCACAGCTGCGGACGTCAAGATCCTTTGCTTCTCACAGAGAATTGTGTGATAGGTGATAGATTTTAGAAAGTTCTATGACCCTAGTAAGGCTGCCCCATTAACGACTTGGATAGTGGATCCCTGGACACCATAATCGGTTCCTACTTTTAAAAAAAAATTATTTGTTTCACAGAGTTTTATAGAGCGCGAACTTGACCTGAATCGGGTATCAGAGCGCTTTACATAGCACCAGTTGCCTTACATGAGGACACAAGTGATATATGTGGCTTCTGCGCATGCTCGTGCTCATCTGCTGCACTCGGTAAACATGTACATGGTAAATACCCTCCGTGCTGCCTCCCACCCGCGAAAAAACCTAAGTGGTCTGGCATACCCAGCACGACTGCTTTTTATCAGCCCTTAGTGTCAGTAAATGTGAAGCATGCCCATGCTTGTTGAAGAAATTAGTACGCTTGCATGGAAATATTTTATTTAAAAATAGTCCATTATGTGGAAGCGTTTCTCATAATCGTTGGGATGTTTACAATCAAACCAAAATACTGACGCACACCACTGCTATGCAAGCAGGCTGGCATTCATTTCTGTAATCTATTTTTTAAAATAACTTTCTTAATGTGCTTACTCCCTTGGTTAAATGATATACATATGCACAAAAATGCCCTGGCGAACGTGGTCATGTGCCCACATTCACACATATAAAATATAGACTAGGTCACACAATTTAAAACAGCACCCAGCACTGTGATAAAGCCAACAGTGCGAAGCTCAATATTTTAGTCTCCGCATTTGACAAGACGGAAGTAGATAAAATGTATAGCATTCAGCAAAATAATAGCATTGCTTGCTGTACAGTGCTCTGAGGCGGCAACAATGTGGTGACAGCAAGCATTAAGAAAACAAGAAGGTGCAAATACAGTTTTAGACCTTTTTTAAACGTTACATTGATGTTAATTTCTGCAGCGTTCTCGTTCACTAACACTTCTGCCCATGTTTCTTTTGCTTGCTCACATATACACTTTTAACTGCCCGTGCATTTTTCTTCTTCTTTTTCTGCTATACTTCATTTATACGGCTATTTTCCCATTTTCTGTTTTTTTAATTCCTATACTTTTCCCCTCTTAACCTTCGGGCCTCTATCATTTTAGTTTTTTATATCTTGCAAAACAGAGAGCTCTTAGCTGTCTGTAGGGGTAAAGGCTCTATTTTTTTACATACCAATAAGTTATAGTGAACTAGGGGCCAGATGTAGGAGGCCATTTACCGACCTGTAACAGCCGATTTCGGCAGTTACCGACCGGTAAATGGCTATTTGTGATGTAGGGGGCCAATTTTACCGATTCGGTAAATTTACCAAATCGGTAAAATACAGAATCGGTATTTTTACCGATTCTTTAACTGCCAGATGTAGGTGGGACTCTTCTGAGTCCCAAAGGCCTTACAGGTTCGGTATTTTACCACCCAATCCAATTGGGTGGTAAAATACCGAATCCAGGTGTGCATGCACATGTGTGCATGCACACCTATGCCATGTGACAGACAGACATGCCCTTAGGGCATGTCTGTGTGCCACATGGCACACATGCCTGTATTTGGGGTGCTAGAGGATGTCAAAGTGACACCCCCTGCACCCTTGCAGGATTCGGTATTTACCGAATCGGTAAATACCGATTCGGTAATGCCCATTGTCAATGGGCATTACAGAATCGGTATTTACCGATTCGGTAAATACCGATTTTTACAGATTCGGTAATTCAATTACCGAATTTACCTAAATCTCCCTCCTTCTATTTTACCGATTCATAAATACCGAATCGGTAAAATTTGGTATTTATGAGTCGGTAAAATATCATTACCTACATCTGGCCCTTAGAGCCTGCCCATTGCTCACTGTTAATTGGCTTTTTTGCCACTCTCATTTGCTTGGTTCTTCTATGACTAAGCTATTGGCAATGTAAATGAAAATGAAGTTTATTTATCTTTTTTTAAAACAACACATAAATAAAAAGCATTGTCAAACTTCGGGCTGGTCTCCTGGAATCATGGATCAAGGTGGCACAGTCCCTATATCAGACGGTGTACAGCCTGTCTTAGCAAACACTGAAACTTTCTCCTGGACAACTAGAAAATGCCTCTTTGAGCTATAATGGCATACAGATCAAAATGTTGAGACCCATTTAATACCGTAAAAATTCGCACTTCAGAACCTGGAACTATTTTGCTGCCCCAAATCTCCAAGTAATATTTTGCCATCAACTTTGGAGAAAACGTATTCAACACCTTGCTTGAAACAAAATCCATGCCCCAAAAAACCAAAACAAATTCTCTGCTCCTACCAACGTTTCAAAACTTGTTTTTATCCTTTACGTTTCTGTTGTGTCAATATAGTAAGGGGTTGTGTGTTCCCAAAGGCTCTTTCTAGTATTTGAGTCAACTCGTGATCCTCTCTCTCACTCGAAATAGATAGCATTTTAAATACAATATAATTAAATTATATTTTAAATAAGATAGGATTTGCCGATGGTTTTACTGAATTTAAGGATTGTAGTGCATGTTCATACCTTTAAAGGATCGCTGAGTAAAACCGTTTGTTGTTGCTTTCTACCTAGTCTGGGAATGCTTCTGAATAGACACCTTTTTAGCTCTTGCTCCTAACGCAGCTGTCGAGTGACCTTTTGTAGTCAACGTAAAAAACTGATTTCATAACAACTATTGAGAGGGGCTTAGGCGTCACCCACATACATGTTGGTTGCCTTGAGTAGCAAGACATTGTTGCTTATGGTCTCAAGCCAGTGATCTTGGCTGTGTGCCGGATCTGTTTATGTAAAGGTACGCTAAAGGCAGTAGGCCTGAGATATTTGTTGTGAAAATGATTTTGTTTTTTTAAGATTTTCATACACATAAATTTTGCAGCCTAGTGGACGTCGGTAAACCACTGTCATTCTGGTCCTGTACAGTAAGCAAAGCAAGCTTAAGGTGCAAACTTTTCGATTTTCTAGGGGAGAAGATGTAGCCTTATGGTTAGAGCAATGCAATAGGTCTAGCATTATTAAAGTTTGAGCTATTGGCATTGTAAATGACAATGCCTTTTATTCATTTGCATCGGTGCGTAAACAAGCACTTTGTACTTATAGTCCATGGTTATGAGAAGCAAGGCTGGCAGTCTCTTTTACTGCCAGCCTTGCTCATCGTAATCAAGGACTATACGTTCAAAGTGCGTGTTTATGCACAGATTGCAGGTTTTAAAAACAAATGAATAAAAGGCATTGTCATTTACAATGCCAATAGCTCAAACTTTAATAATGCGAGACCTATTGCATTGTAAATGCTTATTTAAATTTTATTTTAGACATAGCCATCTGAAAAGGTGCATCTTTCTTTAGCTTCACAAAACATTTGTATGTCATTTGCAAACTTCCTCTTCTATGGTGAGTCCATTTAATTTGTGAAACTGCCTTTTCTAGGAACAAAGTACAGAACCGCATTTCAGTCTCAGTGTTAGCCTAACATATGTTGATCTTGGACAATTTGCACTTTTTATGGCCCATTCCCTGTCAAGCATATCATAAGATCTTTTCACAGGAAAGAACCAGCCTCATTGTTACAAAATTTAACAATGGTTGGTTTTCACTTTGGTGTGTAAAGCATATGCTTTATTTATAAGATCTGTGGCAACTTGTTTTGGAGAGTTGGATACGTTTAAAGGCACTTTTTATGAAAGCTATTGTTTTTATGTTTAGCTACACAATAATTATGTATTCCGTCTGCAACTGTGCCTTTTTCTGAACACATATATTACTGGATATAAACAATTTCCTCATTTGTTCTTGCAGGCGCTAGGGTCATGTTTTCAATGATGCAGGAGATGCAGGGGCACAGGAGACAAAAGCTTTAGGAAACCCACTGAGCACTGATTATTGGGATCTTTTTCTACTAAAGAGGCATTTTTAAGTGCAGTTACCTTGCAGACACCAGAGTAATGATTTGAATGGTGCAGCAGGTGCAGCGGCACAGGCACCAAAAGGTATAGGAAACTCACTGAACACAGATTATTACTATATTTTCCTACTAACCAAGTAGTCACAAGTGCAATTACCATGCAGACACTAGGGTCATGGTTTGAATGGTGCAGCAGGTGCAGTGGCACAGGGGCCAAAATCTCTAGGAAACCCACTAAACACCAATTATTGCTATAGGTTACTACTAAGCAAGCAGTCACAAGTGCAATTACCTTGCAGACTCCAGGGTCATGATTTGTATGGTGCAGCATGTGTAGTGGCACAGGGGCCAAAAATTCTAGGAAACCCACTGAGCATCGATTATTGCTATATTGCATTGCTATATTTTAGAACTAAACAAGCAGTCACAAGTGCAGTTACCTTGCTGGCTCTAGGGGTTAACATTTGAATGATGCAGCAGATGCAGTGGCACAGGGGACAAAAGCTCTAGGAAACCCACTGAACAACCATTATTGCTATATTTTACTTTCATTCAGAAACTCTGTCCATCACCTTTTCCAAAATTGATTTTATCCACACTAAGTGTGGGAGGGTATACTCAGACATGAGTCCCTAGCTCATTGCACCATCAGGATTCCAGCAAGCCGGGCCGATGACGGCTGAAATGCCAGAAACCGGTCCCCGGTAGCTTGTCTCCGTTCTGGTGAAGAATTGGCTAGGTAGTTTGGTCTGCCCTGTTCCCATCATGCACTGGGACAGGAACAGACTAATTTGCATGTAGCCAGGTTCTGAGCTGGGATGGTGTAGTGAGCTAAAAAACGGTGATGGATCAAGCCCTGATCTCTTGACTGGGTAGGAGTATTCTGCATCATTCAGAAACTCTGTCCATCACCTTTTCCAAAATTGATTTTATCCACACTTAGGGGTCGATTAGGATGGCGGACGGAAGAGCCACCGCGGCCCGTGAGTAGGTGGAAAAAGCCTTTTCCGTGTCCGCCTGCCGCGGATACTCCGTCCGCCATATCAGGATAGGAAAACTTGTCAAATTTCCGTCCGCGACGGAAAAGCACGCTCCGCCGGCCAACTACACACGACCACGCGGCGGACGTAACACATCCGGACGCACCGCCGTACGTACTGACGACTAAGGCCGTCCCCCCAATCAAGATGGCGGAAAACACACATAAAACCGCAGCGGAAAAACAACCTGTCTGAACACGTCGGAATCCCCACAGCGAACACAGGTGACATAGCCGAGATACCCACCGCAAGCTGACCACCACCATGGACCCTGCGCTACACGCTTTCCCGATGCTCTTCGCGATCCACCACGTCCTAGTCATGGCCTACTATGGACGGCGACGCTGGTAAGGCACAAACCATTGGCTGTCTGGAGGTGAATACCAGCAAGGGACGTGACGTAGGGAGGGGGAGTGTCATGGCACCGTAACCACTGATGAGAAGCAAATACGAATACACATTTGTAGTACGCAAGCAGGAATGACAACGAAAAACCACGA
The DNA here is from genome assembly GCF_964263255.1 of Lissotriton vulgaris. Taxonomy (NCBI): domain Eukaryota; kingdom Metazoa; phylum Chordata; class Amphibia; order Caudata; family Salamandridae; genus Lissotriton; species Lissotriton vulgaris. Next base: position 970,265,574 of record NC_141693.1, on the reverse strand, counting down.
GATTTGATAGACCACCTTTATTTCACAAAATAGGGGTATAATCACAGTGTATGCGTGAGCATGGGCAAAGTGGGCACCAGAGCAGGCACATCATAGCAGGTAACGAGAGGGCAGTATGCAGTATCAGAGCATCAACAGGGCATTGTGCATAACAGAGCAGGTACAATAGAGCAAGGTAACGAGAGGGCAGTATGCACTATCAGAGCATCAACAGGGCATTGTGCATAACAGAGCAGGTACAATAGAGGCAGGTAACGAGAGGGCAGTATGCAGTATCAGAGCATCAACAGGGCATTGTGCATAACAGAGCAGGTACAATAGAGGCAGGTAACGAGAGGGCAGTATGCAGTATCAGAGCATCAACAGGGCATTGTGCATAACAGAGCAGGTACAATAGAGGCAGGTAACGAGAGGGCAGTATGCAGTATCAGAGCATCAACAGGGCATTGTGCATAACAGAGCAGGTACAATAGAGGCAGGTAACGAGAGGGCAGTATGCAGTATCAGAGCATCAACAGGGCATTGTGCATAACAGAGCAGGTACAATAGAGGCAGGTAACGAGAGGGCAGTATGCAGTATCAGAGCATCAACAGGGCATTGTGCATAACAGAGCAGGTCCATCAGAGGCAGCACATGAGAGGGGCACAGAGAATCAACAGTCCATTGCACAGAACAGGTCCATCAGAGGGAGCACATGAGAGGGGCACAGAGAATCAACAGTCCATTGCACAGAGCAGGTCCATCAGAGGCAGCACGTGAGAGGGGCCAAGTGCATGAACAGTCCATTGCACAGAACAGGTCCATCAGAGGCAGCACATGAGAGGGGCACAGAGAATCAACAGTCCATTGCACAGAACAGGTCCATCAGAGGCAGCACATGAGAGGGGCACAGAGAATCAACAGTCCATTGCACAGAGCAGGTCCATCAGAGGCAGCACGTGAGAGGGGCCAAGTGCATGAACAGTCCATTGCACAGAACAGGTCCATCAGAGGCAGCACATGAGAGGGGCACAGAGAATCAACAGTCCATTGCACAGAGCAGGTCCATCAGAGGCAGCACGTGAGAGGGGCAGTATGCAGTATCAGAGCATCAACAGGGCATAGTGCAGTACACAGCAGGTACATCAGAGGCTGCACAACTACGTGTCCCTACCAACCCGTCACAGGAACCACAAGAGTGCCACGCAGTTCCCAATGGACACACCATGTGAAGTAACATTTCAGTGAAGTGTACAGCACCTCACATCACAGAATCAGGGGGACTGCGTGAACTACCTGCCTCGGACACACTGGCAGCACCAGCAACAGGAGTGTGAGACACAGTCACAGCCTGAGTCACACACACATGGGCCACGGACCCAGACACACTGGCAGCACCAGCAACAGGAGTGTGAGACACAGTCACAGCCCGAGTCACACACACATGGGCCACGGACCCAGACACACTGGCAGCACCAGCAACAGGAGTGTGAGACACAGCCACAGATGTAGTCACTGACACGTGAGCCACTGACCCAGACAGACTGCCAGCACCAGAAACAGGAGTGTGCAACACAGCCACAGATCTCCTAACTGACACGTGAGCCATAGACCCAGATACACTGCCAGGACGTGCAACAGGAGAGGGTACTACTGACACTGTGCCACCATCTGATACATGAGAGTCAACTGCACCAGCGCCACTGGGACAACTGAAATGATGAGCCACAGGGCTGTATGGGCCAGGAGGCAGGGTGGGCCTGGGAGCTGGTGATAGGTCATCTAGAGCCAAATCGGGGTTGGCAGGTGTCAATGGTGTGTGTCTGCGTTTCTTATGGAGGTGTGAGTGCACCCTGGACAGGACTGGACTGCCAAGTGGCGGGGACTCCAAAGAATCACCACCCAGCATAGGTGGAGCAACTGCTGCCGGGGATCTGGTTTCTGGGGACGTGCTGGAGCCTGCTTGTCGTTTGCTCTGTGCCTGCCGCCTGGACTCGGAATGATGTGTAATGGGGGATGCAACAACAGGGGACACCCACCTCTGCTTCTGACTGGCCTGGATGGGAGTGGAGGTATGGGGGGACTCCGCTGCGGAGACATTAGTTTGGCGTTCAGTAGTAAACATCAGCCTCAGTGCAGCCAGGGGTGAAGTATGCCTGTCCTTGATTGCGCCATTGTCCATGCTAGATGCCTTGTCCGTAGGATGTGCCTTATCCTTAGGTGGAGTGTTGTCTCTGGATGTAGCCTGTGCCCTGCTCGCCGCCCTGTTCCTGCCAGCAGACTTGTCGTCTGTGGTGCACCTGTCTCCAGTAGACACCTGCTCTCTGTGTGTGTCCATGCCCTTGGGAGTGTCCCTTACCTCTGCTGTGGGCCTGCTCTTGGGAGTCTCCCTGCTCTTAGTAGGTGCCTTAGTCTTCTCACTGTCCTTGGGAGTGTTCCTATCGACCGCTGTGGGCCTGCTCTTGGGAGTCTCCCTGCTCTTAGTAGGTGCCTTAGTCTTCTCACTGTCCTTGGGAGTGTTCCTATCGACCGCTGTGGGCCTGCTCTTGGGAGTCTCCCTGCTCTTAGTAGGTGCCTTAGTCTTCTCACTGTCCTTGGGAGTGTTCCTATCGACCGCTGTGGGCCTGCTCTTGGGAGTCTCCCTGCTCTTAGTAGGTGCCTTAGTCTTCTCACTGTCCTTGGGAGTGTTCCTATCGACCGCTGTGGGCCTGCTCTTGGGAGTCTCCCTGCTCTTAGTAGGTGCCTTAGTCTTCTGACTGGCCTTGTCCAAGGAACAGTCCATGGACATGTGAGTATCCCATGCCTTGGGAGTACCTTTTGTGTTGAATGCCTGTGTAGCTCCTGAAGGCATGTCCTCCAACAACACTTGTGGATCCTGTGTGTGTACTCCAGTGCATCTGACGTCGTCTACGTGAACAGATGTAGGTGATCTAGGGGATGTGGTCTGTGCCCTGCGTGCCCTGACGTGCTGTCTGATGCTGCTTCTAGTGGAATAACCTTTATTTGAGTCTTGCTCACAATAATCACTACCCCCTGAGACATCCAGCGGTGTAGATGGGGAAACAGAAGTAGCACCCTGTTCATTCGACTGAACTATTGCAGACGACACACTGCTTGCCAATGACTGCACTGTCCTGTGTAGACCTGAAAGATCGCCATGCATCCCTTCCATGAATGCCACCACCTGCCCCAACTTCCTATCATGGTCCTGGAAAGCATTTGTCATATTGGTCTGCCCCACACACAGCTGTCGCAGCAGATCAACTGCCTCAGCACACAGTGCATTTTGGCTCACCGTGGCAGGGGCAGCGGTGCCTGCACCGAACGCCACTCTGCTCCCCCTACTCCTCCGGCCACGAACAGTACATGGTGCAGTTGGTGGAAGTGTGGGCCCTGTGTGCTGTCTTCCGACAGAAGGTGATGAGTGCCCACTCCCAGTCTGTGACAACAGTGCAGGCTCACCAAGAGTGTCCGACGAGGAGGACGATGGTGTCTCCACATGCGAGTCCTCAGGGACGGTCCTGTCCCCCTCTCCGGCGCTGGCCTCCTCCTCCGTGTCAGTCTGCGTGTGTGCGAAGTCTGAGCCGGACTCATTTCCTCGGCTACTCTCCACCGTCTGTGGCAGAGTGTCCTCTGTCAAAGCTGAAATGCACAGAAAAGATGTGTGAGTCATGGGCAGACTGACGTACAGAAGGAACAGGATAGCCAAATTACATAGCAGACAAAGGTTTAGGAGCCCACATCCTGCACATGGCCCACCCCTACCAGTCATCCTCACATTTCCTGCCATGGGGCCATGGACCACTAGGGGATGTGCATTAACACTCAAGTACTAAGCAAGTGGCGTGTCAACATGGCGGACCTGGCTGTCAAATGAGTACCACCCAATGGGACCAAAATGGCAGCACAGGCATACGTACGCAACACGGAACTCAATAGTGTGTCTGAGCACCAATACATGCATAGCACTCACAAGTTTCCTACACAGACAGTATGCTCACCGCTAGTTTGCTGTTGATCGGCACTCAGACGTTCGGCCAGTTCAGGATGCGTCACTGCAATGATACGGTGCATGAGAGGGGTCATGGAGCGTCGGGCCAGACGGGGCGTCCTTGGAATCAGGCCCAGTGTTACTTCAGCTACATTCTTGCTCAGCCTGGAAATGTCGTCCCAGCGTTTGTGGCAGTGTGTATGTCGTCTGTTGCACACCCCCAATGCCCGTACTTCCCGTGCTATGCTCCTCCACAGGTCCTTGCGAAGGTGCAGCTTGACCTACCATGATGAAAGACAAAAGGGTTAAAGTCAGTGGACAGGTGGCCTGTTACACACATAGGGGCAAGACGTAAATGTCAGCAGCCATGCACAATCGGGAACATATGTGTAGCCCACACTACACAGCTAAGATAGAAAATGGCAAGATCATTTTGCCCCCTCATGCACACCAACATGTCCCACACTGCACTTACCACCCGTCCTGGTGCGCCGTAGAGGCGTCCATAGTTGCGGAGTACACCGTCCACGAGGACATCAAGCTCCGCGGCGGTGAAGGGTCGAGACCGGATCTCTTTGCCTCTCGACATGGCAAGATCACGGAGTATGGCACTAGAGCAGCAGTCGGTGGTCATCTCAGCAGCAGCAGCAGGTCGAGGTGATGGTCACAGGCAGCAGTCGGTGGTCAGCTCAGCAGCAGCAGCAGGTCGAGGTGAAGGTCACAGGCAGCAGTCGGTGGTCAGCTCAGCAGCAGCAGCAGGTCGAGGTGAAAGTCACAGGCAGCAGTCGGTGGTCAGCTCAGCAGCAGCAGCAGGTCGAGGTGATGGTCACAGGCAGCACTGGTCCCCAGGGTAGGAAGCGTCGTTTTGGCCAACACACATATATAGGGCCCTCAGCACGTGTCAGTGGCATACGTCGCCAGCAATTGGTCAGCCCTGGAAGCGTGATCGTGAAATGGGCCAATGACTGGCCCTATAGTTGCGGTGCACAGCTTCCGCTACTTGCGATTGGCCATATGCGGCCAGCGTCCCTCTCCCCATTGGCTGCATGTGCATGGACCGTCACGGGCAGACATCGGCGACCGCACGTGCAAGCCTCAGGCACGGATGCTTCAGTTGCAACAATGTACTATCACTGGCGCCTCCATGGCGGTGCACGTACTCAGCGGGGGAGGTGCAGGCCTATACACCCTGTAGATGTAGTCAATGGACATGCCATTTCATGACCCCCCTTACAGTCACCTTGCATCATCCACCGTACACCGGCCGGAGCGGCCAGGCCTAGGACGACCGCCGTGCCCGGCCATGAACACAACCGCCATGGCCGGGCACGGCGGTTATTCATGGCAGGCCACGGCGGTTGTTCATGGCCGGCCACGGCGGTTGTTCATGGCCGGGCACGGCGGTTGTTCATGGCCGGGCACGGCGGTTGTTCATGGCCGGCCACGGCGGTTGTTCATGGCCGGCCACGGCGGTTGTTCATGGCCGGCCACGGCGGTTGTTCATGGCCGGGCACGGCGGTTGTTCATGGCCGGGCACGGCGGTTGTTCATGGCCGGGCACGGCGGTCGTCCTAGGCCCGGCCGCTCCGGCCGGTGTACGGTGGATGATGCAAGGTGACTGTAAGGGGGGTCATGAAATGGCATGTCCATTGACTACATCTACAGGGTGTATAGGCCTGCACCTCCCCCGCTGAGTACGTGCACCGCCATGGAGGCGCCAGTGATGGTACATTGTTGCAACTGAAGCATCCGTGCCTGAGGCTTGCACGTGCGGTCGCCGATGTCTGCCCGTGACGGTCCATGCACATGCAGCCAATGGGGAGAGGGACGCTGGCCGCATATGGCCTTTGGGAAGTAGCGGAAGTTGAGCACCGCCATGGCGGCGCCAATTATGTGATCTTGTCAGACGCTGCACCGTGATGTGTTGTGTGCAGTTGTGTCATGAGGGATGTGAGCGTGATTGGGAAAGGTCATATGTCATACAATGTAGCATGTGTGTCCATACAATGGCAATCGGTCGGCACATAATGGGCAACAGATGTGCATTTGTACTTGTTGACGTCGGGTGTGACCCTACAGACGTTGTTACATCTTCACAACTACACAGTACATCACGGCTGTGTGGCCAATTAATGCATCTGTTGTCAGTTTCTTGTTGTGTCGAGGTGACTACAGTGGTGGTGGTACACATGCATTCCGTGTAAGTGTTTTGTACGTTGTGTCACCATGCATGTCATTTCCGTATGCACATCATTATTGGTGGTGGCATTTGTGCTTGATGACATGGCGTGTGTACACTTATCGTTTGTGTGCATGCAGTAGCATGAGCGTCTGTGATGTGTCTACGAAACATTAGGGTGAAGACAGAAGACTTGTCAGTAAGGTACACATGTGATGGAGTTCTACACGTATGCGTCGTTTGTAAGTTGACCAAAGTTACATCTCTCTCCCACACAGGAGGGCTCCAAATGTGCATCGGCCATACACTGTGCTGGAGGATATGGTAGACGAGGAGGTGATTAGGAAATTTCGGCTGGATCGACGTCGGTTGCTGGAGCTTGTGGCACAATTGTCTCCTCATCTGCAGCCACGTAGAACGTATCCTGGGTCGATTACACCCACTGCAAAGGTCATGGCGGTACTACATTTCTTCGCTACTGGCACTTTTCAGTTCACAGTTGGAGTTGCCGGGGGGATGTCACAGGCCATGTTCAGCACGGTTCTTCGGGATGTGTTAACAGCTATGATGCTGTACAAGGATGAGTACATACATTTTCCACGGCCGGAAGAGTTGGCAGCTGTCAAAGCTGGTTTCTATGCACTGGGCCACATACCTCACGTTGTGGGCTCAATTGATGGCACACACATCGCTCTCATTCCACCACGGGCACGCGAACAAGTGTTCAGGAATCGCAAACACTTTCATTCGCTGAACGTGCAGGTGGTGTGCCTGGCGAACAACATCATCTCCCATGTGTGTGCCAGATTTCCTGGATCCGCACATGACGCCCACATCATGCAGAGCAGCAATGTCCCACGACTCATGGCAAATCTGCGACCCGGTCAAGCGTGGCTTGTTGGTGAGTGTGCAGTGGGTACTCTTGTGATCTCTGTGTTGCATGGGGTACCCACCATATCTTTTTCTGATGTTTGTCTCTGTCATCCCCCTACATAGGCGACTCGGCTTACCCAAACCGGCCCTGGCTCCTCAGTCCCCTACGTAATCCGAGGACGGCGGGTGACATGCGGTACAATGAGGCACATGGAAGGACACGGAGAGTCATCGAACGTACCTTTGGACTGCTAAAGTCTAGGTTTCGGTGCCTCGATAAGACCGGAGGGGCCCTGCCTTACTCACCAGGAAAAGTATGCAAGATCGTGATTGCCTGCTGCATGCTCCACAACCTGGCAGTACGCAATGACATTGAACTGCTGTTGGACCCTGAAGACGAAGGAGTGCCTCGGCCTCCCATCCCACCCATGTCGACTGATGAGGATAGTGGTGAGGAGGAAGGTGTGGACCAGAGGCGCCAGCTCATAGATCGCTACTTCCCTTGAATGTGAGTATCTACCTCTAGTGGCGGTTGACAATGCCTCATGTATGTTTGCTGGTGTTGTGTGGATATGGGGTCAATCAGCTGGGTGTTGTTTGTGATGGTTGCACATGTGTGTCTTCATGTCTTTGGACATGGAAGTGTCCATGATGTGTGTGCTCTCATCCCATGCTTGTGTGATGGTTGTCGTTTGTGTAATGTAGCTGTGCATTGTGTTGTGATGTGTGTGAATCTCTTTACTGACGTGTGTTTGCTGTCTCTGGTTTTCTCTAGGTCACTCCCGCAGCGCCATTATCATGTACGACTATGATCCCTGTACCTGTTTACGTCTGTATCTGATGGCAATCATGTGAATAAACATGGAGGCAAAACATCATTGTGTGAGTTAATGCTATTTATTTACAGGTTGTGCTTCTGTGCTGGTGAATATTTACAAGTCAGTGGGGTGGAGGGAGTTGGAGTTGAAGGTATTGGCTGATGAAATGTCCGTGCTGACACCACATTGGGGGGTGTCAGGGTAGTCCAGCAGACCAGTGGGAATGATTGTCTGTGGGACAGGCTACTTAGCTGGGTGAATGTCTGGCACAGGCAGTGACATTGTCATGGTCGTCCCCTCTTGGAGCGTGTGCCTGGCGCTCCAACACTGCTCTCAGACTCTTTCTGCCTCGGCCGGCCCCTCCGTCTCTGACCTGGAACAGAGTCAGCTGGGAGGGCAGGTTGTTGATGGGCCACATCCGTCGCCAGGGGCTCAGGTGGTGGTGGTGGCGGTGGAGGCGGAGGCGGAGGTGGCGGCGGAGGCGGAGGTAGCGGGGGAGGCGGAGGTGACGGGGGAGGCGGAGGTGACGGTGGCGCTACCACACTTGGTGGAGGGGGGGGGGTTGTTCCGGTCAACCCATTCACTCCACATCGTTGCCTGCTGCCCCATGATCAGCAACATCTGGCCAAGGATGCCAGCGATTTGGCGCTGGGTGTTGGTGTTGTCCACTGAGTCCTGGTGTGCACGATCAGCGTTTGCCTGGGACCGGTCGTATGACGCCTGGCACCTGGCAAGAGCTTGTAGGGACTGTGCCACTGGCTGGGGTAGCTGTTCCTCCTCTGCACGGCGGTGTGTGGCTCGCCTGATTGGATGTTGTCCCGTTGCCTGTGTTTGTGGCCCACTCACCCTGCTTGTGTGTGGGGCCGTTGGACCAGCGTTGCGCGGTGGGTTATGCTGGGTGGCAGCGGCAGGAGTCGTGGTGCTGGTGGTAGTGGTGGTACTGGTGGTACTGGTGGTACTGGTGGTACTGGTGGTGGTGGGGACTGTGCAGATCACAGAGACAGGTGCCGCTGGAGTCACACATGCGACGTTGTTCGGTCCCGGGAGTCCCTGTGAGCCAGATGGCCCTGGCTGCGTGCTTGGTCCCGCTCCATCCTACGCCCCGGAGCTGACTGTGTCCTCGTCACCAGAGAGTCCTGTAGATGTGGGAGGCGAGGCTGGCGGCCGGGTACTGGTTTCCGCAGTCAGTTGACGATCACCTGAGGGACAAGATCGAGCTGGTCAGTAATTTGGACATTACATGGTTATATAGATTTGTAGCCATTTCTGTTTCCTGTCGCACACACCACACCCTCCACCACCACCACCACCACCCTCCCCGTGAACATGGGGGCCAGTTGGGAGTTGTAGTTTGGGCCTCTCACACACCCCACCCTCCACCACCACCACCACCCTCCCCGTGAACATGGGGGCCAGTTGGGAGTTGTAGTTTGGGCCTCTCACACACCCCACCCTCCACCACCACCACCCTCCCCGTGAACATGGGGGCCTGTTGGGAGTTGTAGTTTGGGCCTCTCACACACCCCACCCTCCACCACCACCACCACCCTCCCCGTGAACATGGGGGCCAGTTGGGAGTTCTAGTTTAGGCCTCTCACACACCCCACCCTCCACCACCACCACCACCCTCCCCGTGAACATGGGGGCCTGTTGGGAGTTGTAGTTTGGGCCTCTCACACACCCCACCCTCCACCACCACCACCACCACCCTCCCCGTGAACATGGGGGCCTGTTGGGAGCCATGGACATGTTAGTGAGTTGGTGTCGAACGTGCATGGTTTGGGGCGTAGGGGATGTTTCTTCTCAGTTGTGTGAGCCTGACCATGTCGTGCTGATCGTGGTGCTTGGTTTGTACTCACCAGTCTCTTCTCCTTCGTCAAGTCCGTCTAGGCTCTCTCGGTGTAGTATCCCCAGCACCTTCTCCTCCCAATCGGTGTAGGGTAATGGCTCCGGGGGTGTGCCACCGCCAGTATGATTGGCTCTAGCGACGTTTTTCGCTCGGATGCCCTTGATCCTGGTCTTCAGGTCATGCCACCGCCTCTGAATGTCATGCTTCGTCCTCGGCACAGTCCCCGACGCATTCACCCGAGTGACGATCCTGTCCCACATGTGGTTCTTTTGCGCCACGGTCGTCTGCTGGACTTGGGCCCCGAAGATGTGGGGCTCAACACAGATTATTTCATCTACCATTACCCTCAACTCTGTCTCTGAGAATTTCGGTTTTTTTTTGGGTGCCATGGTGTGTGGTGCTCAGTGTGTGAGTTGAGTGAGTTGGGAGGTGCAGGTGTGTGGTGTGTGATGTGTCGGATTTGTGTGGTGGGTGTTTGTGTGGTGGGTGTGGTAGGGTGGTGGGTGGGTGTCTTCTATGTGATTTTATGTGAGTTAGCAGTTTCTCGATTTGCCCTCTTGCTGGCAGCAATGCTGTGGTGCAAAGGATTGTGGTTGTGTGTGGGTGTCATTTTGTAGTCGTGTCTCAATGGTTGTTGCGAGTCAGGTGGTAGGTGGGCGTGTTGACGTGTGTGCATTATTGGATGATTGGGACGTATCATGGTGGCTTGTGATTGGTGTTGGGGGGGGGGGCCTTGTCAATGTTCGTATGTTTGCTTAGGACTTGCGGTGCAGTTTCTGACATTTGTTCGGCGCTAGGGATGTTGTGCGTGTTGGCCTTCCGCGGTGATGCTGTGGTTCTCGTAGCATTGTTTCCGCCGCGGACGTGGATGGCTGTGCGTTCCGTGGTACGGGCGGATTTATCCTAATTGCAGCCACGGAGTATTCTCAGGTATGGCGGTACATGTTTTATTTTCCGCGGTCATTTCCGTCCGCGGCAGTGGTTGTTCATTGAACTCCGTCCGCCGCGGACGGACTTGGTTGTGTTCCGTCCACCGCGGACGGTGTTGGTTGTGAACCGTCCGCCGCGGTCGGAGTTTCGTCACATGAATATCCTAATCCCAAACGCGGTATCTCCGCGGCGCAGCCGGGAGTAAAATTTCCCCCACCATGGCGGACAGTACCCATTTCCGTCCGCCATCCTAATCGGCCCTTTAGTGTGGGAGGGTATACTCAGACGTGAGTCCCTAGCTCATTGCACCATCAGGATTCAAGTAAGCCGGGCCGATGACGGCTGAAATGCCAGAAACCGGTCCCCGGTAGCTTGTCTCCGTTCTGGTGAAGAATTGGCTTGGTAGTTTGGTCTGCCCTGTTCCCATCATGCACTGGGACAGGAACAGACTAATTTGCATGTAGCCAGGTTCTGAGCTGGGATGGTGTAGTGAGCTAAAAACGGTGATGGATCAAGCCCTGATCTCTTGACTGGGTAGGAGTATTCTGCATCATTCAGAAACTATGTCCATCACCTTTTCCAAAATTAAAATATATTTTACTACTAAACAAGCAGTCATAAGTGCAGTTATATTGCAGGCACTGGGGTCAGGATTTGGAATGATGCGGCAGGTGCAGTGGCATAGGTGCAAAAAGCTTTAGGAAACTCACTGAACACAAATTATTGCTATAGTTTACTACTAAGCAAGCAGTCACATGTGAGGAAACCTTGCAGGCACTAGTGTCATGGTTTGAATGGTGCAGCAGGTGCGGTGTCACAAGGGCCAAAAGCTCTAGGAAACCCACTGAACACTGATTATTGCTATATTTTACTACTAAACAAGCAGTCACAAGTGCAGTTACCTTGCAGGCACTAGGGTCATGATTTGAGTGGTGCAGCAGGTGCAGTGACACAGAAGCCAAAAGGTATAGGAAGCCCAGTGAACGACGATTATTGCTTTATATTACTGCTAATCAAGCAATTGCGAGTGCTTTTTTGATTCTTTTGTAGCCATTGCACCCAAAGTAACAATAGCATAAAACATCACTGTAATAAAAGTTGTAACCTATTGGACTTTTCTGTCGAACTACAACTTATGTTACATTCAGCGCATTTATATGGCACATTTTCAAGGTTGTTGTAAGTTCTTAAAATGCTTCTGTATCTGGACACACTAACACCTTGGAAAGAGCATTCTCCATTCTATAACATTAGCACTTCTGCCATTGTAAGCACTATATAAATACTTAAAACTTACTGTTGGGAAGTGGGTTATTGGTAGGGGCAAAGGTAGGTCTGCCACTGGCAATAAGTCCACTAACACATGATAGGACTCAGCATAGGTCTTAGAAAAGTATTCCTTTGCTCAACCCTTGGTAACGTGGCTGCGAGCAGACAGGCTTAACTTCAAAGACAGGTATGTAAAGCATTTAAAAACACCATTTCAGTAAATAATCAAGACACAACACAAAATAAAAATCCAACACCAATTTATAAAAATAGGTAATATATTTATCTTTTAAATGACACCAAAACGAAAATAATCCACTGTAGGGAACCAGAGATATGAATTTTTAAAGATTAGTCACTTTCTAGTGCTTAGAAACCAACAGTGCCCCTTTAAGTCATTTCGTTTTCTCTGTCAGGGACACACCTTTATAAATTGTTCTGAAGAATTCTCACCACTGTAGTGGGCCGCCTTCTTCAGCAAGCGGGGTCCAGTTAGAACACCTTCCTGGTGTTCTGCTTCCAGGTACCAAAGTATCCAACACACAATCCAAGGTTCTGGAATCTCCAAGAGGGTCCTTGAAAGTGTGAAACTTCAATTCCGCAATCCAGTCGAACAAAACCCTTACAAATCCACTGGTACTCCAGGCTTTGAATTCTTTGTGGGGCTGTTCAGGTGAGCTCTGTTAACCTGTAGCTTGCAGGGAGTTTCCACTCTTGAGTCTTTTGGCGGCAAGGTAATCCACAGGGCTGTAGTTTCAGAGGGTGCAGTCTTCATAGGTCATGCCTTAGAGTTCTTTGCACACAGCAAAATCTTCAGCAGGGCACTTCTTGCTTCATTCAGTTTCAAGCAGCAGATCTGGAGGGCTCTGCCCCTCTCAGATACTTATTCAAAATTCTCTGGGTCTAGCACCAGGTCACTGCTGACCAATGAGAGCAGGGCAACTCCTCCTAGTTATGACCATATCCGGTGGAGTGTGGCATTTAGTTTGTCCCAGAGTGCATCATCCTTCCAACTCCATAATGGCTGATTTTCCAGCAAGGAGGTAAGAGCTGGCTAAACACACCCCCTGGGATATCTCATTTCCATGGACCATCCCAGTAACATCTACAAATTCCTTTCTTAAGCCTAGTCCTGACTCTGGGTCACTACTGTCAAAGTGGACTAAAACCCAGGCCTCCCCTCTTGCCTTTGAAGAGCGTAGTTTACGACGCCACCTCCTGGCCTCGAATTCCTATAGAACAGATCACTGCCCTCCCAGCAGCCTGGCTAATCCACTTAACTCTGACCAATCAGGGCAGACCACTGAAAGGCTGAATTTGGACTTACAAACAAGAAAGTCTCATAACTTATTGTATGTACACTTTAGGGGAAATTCAACAATATAATATCGTTGGATTTAATGCGACCATTCTAGGAAGTCTTTGAATGGTCCGGTTAGTCCTCTCCTATCAATATTTATTAATCAATCACTTACTACCATGTTAACCTATGGGCCATGGGGTTTGCAATGGGGAAAATGACTTGCGGCACTTTTGTAGCACCAGGGCTTATAAAACCATATTTTATAAGTATTTCCCTAACTTCTACCGGACCCCCACCCCCTGTGCAACTAGGGGAGACTTCAGGGGTTCTGAATCTGCAGAAATATTGCAGATCACCCTTACCCAATTCTTCCAGCATCAAAGTCGAATTTGAGCACCTCTTTAAGACAATGTGGGGAGTGAAATGTAAAATGTCTCTTTACCCAGGCTTCTAAAAACTCATTTTATAAGGGAGCTGCTTATAGATAACTGACCCCCCACCCCTGGAATACTTAGGGGTGACCCTGGGGGTCCCTAATATGCAAAAACATGGTAGGTTTTTAAGTTCTAAGGGCCCCTACCCACAAAGTCGAGTTTGGGCACAATTAAAGGTTTAAAAACTGTCCTGGCCACCAGTGCAGCTTTTAAACTGACCTCAGGCTTCAGCACTGCACACATGCTGGTGCAGAGAATCTGCTGGCCTCTAAAACTGCCATGCCCCAGGATACTGGAGACTTCTAGGTAGTTTCAATCCCCTGCCCGATTACATACTAGGGGCGTAGATGGTAGGTCATGCCAACTACAGGGGTACCCCACCATACTAAAGTGTACCCTAGTGTAGGTTGGGTGTCTTAACTGTGTTCTAATGTGTTCCTTTTGGCTTGGCACTGGCCCTGGGCCTGGTTAAACAGAGCCTAGGGTCAGTCAGAGTCAGTTACCACCAGTTCCAGTCAGCAAAAAGTTGAGGGGTGCCCAGGGCACAGGATGACTTTGCAACACTTACCTTATGGCATTCCATACCAAGCTTTGGCAAAGCCAATAAGTCTCGCTGTGCGAGATCTATTCGCTTTGTCAATGTTTCTTAGCCATATTATACAGCAGTGCTAGCTTAACTGCAGCATAAATGAATTTGTTTTTAAAGCGTAATAACTCTGACGACACTGGCTATGTCATGCAGTTTTTAGGTCGAGGACCGTAGGCTGCGCTTGCGCAGTTCGGTCCGAAGATTTAATGATTTTTAGTTAGGGGGTTTGAACCTGCCCCTCTTCTCCATTGGCTGGCCTCGTACATGCTGGCCAGCCATTGGAGGAGAGGGGCGTCACTCCTTTTAAGCCCTGTCTTTTTGGGATTGGGGGGCGTTTTTTTTCGTTTCTTTCTCGCTGTGACGTCATCATGAAAAAACACGCCCCCAGTCTGAAAAAGACAGGGCTCTTTCACGATTCCTCCCCTGGTTTCCTCCTCCTTCCCCGTCTCTTCCCACCTCTTCTTTAATTAGTAATGCAATGCTAAAAAATAATGTGCTACAGTGAAAGGCTACCGCTTGGTATAGAAATACACTGTGAAGAGACGTTATCATATTTTTACCCGACGTTTTTTGCATGATTTACATGTCAAATAGTTTTAGAACTGGGCTCGTGTACGAGCTCTTATAGTCCGGCAGGCCCTGGTCCAGCTTCCCCTGTATATGTTTCGGTTCACCCACATGTACCCACAGGACTGTGCCCCTCCCCAGACTCTGAGCTCAGCAATATTCCTCTATTCAGCCAACTTCCTAACTCTGTGCCTGCCACTTGAACAGTGTACACCCTGAAGAACTCAGCCTCCTGTGAATCTCTCCCCCATCTCGGCATCACTTCCCAGCTCCGAGGCCCTCCCTAGCCCAGCACCTCACCCCTGACCACAGTGGGAAAGCTCTGCTGTCTCCCCGCACCTGAAATCTTTAGTTACCAGGTCAACAAAACCGTGCCAATGTACATAACCCTGGACTGCCAAGACAGCCGGTCTCAAATCTTGGCACATGCGCTCATTGATCCCTCATGGAGCCGTGCCAATGCCAGCTCGGTTCCTGGTGGCACTGCTGCATTGGCTGGCACCGTACCCCGACTCGCCCATCCAGGTCACATGTCCCTCAGCTGCACTCCGTGTCTCTGGAGTCATCCGACCAGGACGCACTCATCCCCGCGCCCTCCCTCGCACACAGCTCTCCGTCTCAGGCTCCCTGAAGGCTCCCTCTGGTCGCCTCCGCTTTCGCTATTCTTAGAATTCCAAAGCCCCTTCTTTCAACCCAGTGCCAAGCGCTCCCTGCTGGGTAACAATCCGCAGATAATTCACTTGGTGAATCCGGAGCCAAGACAATGTAAACAATGACGTCAGCCGGATTTACCGCACCCAATGCTTCTGTTCACCTGCCTGGCCTTGGTGAGAGAATCGGCGTAGAGCCCTGTAGCGCTGGTGCCAAGGTCTCTCCTCTAGCCCTCCCTAAAGGCACAGAAGCGAAAGCCTAACAGCCACCTCGGAGAGAGTGACAGACAGACTGCCTGCCCGCCTGCCCAGTGAGCGGGAACAGTTTATATCTGAAGGCCAGCATCACCATCGTGAGTACTGGGGGCCAGGGGGTGCGGGGTCGGCGTCACCGTTACGAGTCAGTGCTTGCGGGGGCAGTGTGTGCTTGTGTCTTCCCTCTTGGTGTCTCTGGCACTTCAGTGGGTTGGTCAGCTCTATGTCTTGTATCTCATACGCTGCTGTCTTTGCCTCAACGTCTCTGTGGCATAGACCCCTCCTGAGTCTCCCCCAGTCATGGTGTCTGTCTGTGTGTGCTCGTCTCGTACCTCTCAGTTTACTTGATGTTCTCTCATTGCTTGTGTCTTTTCTGCTTCTTTCTCTGTGGTTTGAGCCACTCACTGCGTCTCTCTCTCTCTATCCTGGAGCCTTTATGTGGTTTGATCTTGTGCATGTCTCTCCCTGTCCCATAGTCTCTCACTGTGCCTTGGGTCTCGTTTGCTTCTCTCTTACTCAGAATCTCTCTGTGGTTTGGACCCTTTGTATGTTTCTTCGCGTCTTGAAATGTCCATGGTTTAGACCACTTATGTCCTTTAACTGCTCTTTGCTCTCCCTCACACCTACCTGTTGCTATCCTGAGAAGTGTTTTCTGACAAACACCTTATTCCTCATCAAATAATAACCTTTCCTCCAGAATTTCAGATTGTCCTTTCAAATGTGTGCTTTTGTTTTCTTCTGCCTCGACATGGATAGATCCTGCCTGCCAGTGTGCATACTCCTGCTGTGACACCCCTGTTCCATTCAGATACTACTGCCATGAGCCCATATTTGCCTCGTCATCCCAGGTTTTAATCCAAGTCTTACTCCCTCCACAAAGCTCTCTAGTCTGCATCTTACTCCTGGTGTGCCCACTGCCTTTGTCTTACTCCTTCCATGAAGCTCTCTAGTCTGCTTCTTACTCCTGTTCCCTGCTTGTCATCCCGGTTTTTCTCTGCCTCTGTTCCCCCGGGTTTTTCTGTGCCTCTGTTCCCCCGGTTTTTGTGTGCCTCTGTTCCCTGCTTGTCATCCCGGTTTTTCTGTGCCTGTGTGTACGTGGCTCTGTCTGTGTGTGTGCGTGGCTCTGTGTGTGTGCGTGGCTCTGTCTGTGTGTGTGCATGGATCTGTGTGTGTGCGTGGCTCTGTCTGTGTGTGTGTGTGTGTGCGTGGCTCTGTCTATGTGTGTGTGTGGCTCTGTCTGTGTGTGTGCGTGGCTCTGTCTGTGTGTGCGTGGCTCTGTCTGTGTGTGCGTGGCTCTGTCTGTGTGTGTGTGTGGCTCTGTCTGTGTGTGTGCGTGGCTCTGTCTGTGTGTGTGTGTGGCTGTGTGTGTGTGTGTGTGTGTGTGTGTGTGTGTGCGTGCCTCTGTCTGTGTGTGTGTGCGTGGCTCTGTCTGTGTGTGTGCGTGGCTCTGTCTGTGTGTGTGTGCGTGGCTCTGTCTGTGTGTGTGTGGCTCTGTCTGTGTGTGTGTGCGTGGCTCTGTCTGTGTGTGTGTGCGCGGCTCTGTCTGTGTGTGTGTGCGCGGCTCTGTCTGTGTGTGTGTGCGCGGCTCTGACTGTGTGTGTGTGTGTGTGTGGCTCTGTATCCGCGAATACTCTCTACTACTCTCTAATGCTCACCTATTGCCATTGTAAATGACAATACCATTTATTTATGTTTTATTAAAAAAAAAGAAAAAAAATGTCATGAGCAATGCCAATAGCTCTACCTTTAATAATGCCGAGACCATTGCATTGTAAATGCTTGTTTTACATTACTTTCAGCCATTCTTAATATAGCTGAATAACATTAGCAAAGCCAATAAATCTCACATAGGCAAGGCCTATTGACTTTGCCAATACTTGTTCATGTTGAGCTCTGTTACAAGTGGTCGATTAGAAACCGCAAAAGCAAATCTTTTTCCCCATTTACTTTTGCCTGCATAAATTCACATGCTTGTTACAAGATATGAGATAAAAATGTAGGTGGAATTAACTTTAAATATAAGTGGTTGATTTCTGGTATTACAGCAGAAACTGCTATACTTATAACACAAACTTTTCTGTTAACATTTCATTGTTCTTTACCCTTCTTTTGATGCAAAATGTAGGGAAAGAGATATGTATGGCCAAAGCAAGAGGACCTAGGGCCAGATGTGTGAAGCTGAAATGGGTTCGCAAACGCCGAAATTCGTGTTTGCAAACTCATTTGAGCAAAATGGTATGTATGGAGCAAATTTTAGTGCAAAATAAGGAATCGCAAATTTGCGATTCCTTATTTTGCGATTGCATTTAAAGAATCTCAAAATTTGCGATCCCTTAATCGCAATTTACCACCAACTTCAAGTTGGTGGTAATTTGCGAATTTCTTGAAAAATGCCAATTTTTGCATTTTTCAAAGTGCCATGTGATGCACATACATGCCCTTAGGGCATGTATGTGCACCACATGTGCACCCATGCTTATATCAGAGATGCAACAGGGTGTCCTTTGGACACCCCTGTACCCTTAAAATTATTCTAAATTTGCGATTAGCAAATTGTGAATCGCAAATTGAGAATAATTTCACATTCATTCCTATGGGCCTCCTGGTCCATAGAAATGAATGGGAAATTATTCCTTAATTGCGATTAGCAATTTGCTAATCGCAATTAAGGAATTTTAAGAAATCGCAAAAAAATAGCGAATTTCTACATACATACCATTTTGCAATTCTCAAATAGCGATTCCTTAAAAATCGCTATTTGAGAATCGCAAAAGTGTATCTTGATACATCTGGCCCTAAATGTTTGCTTAAAGTTTCCCTAGGCCTACTTTTCTCCATGATAAAGCAAAACAAATAAATGAAACATTACTTTTCCTTCCTGCTGAGCGTTTTCGAACTAGAATGTCAGACGCAGCGGCCATATCTTTTTAGTCATGCAGATCCAAGGCTGCACCATCACACTGAAAGCCTAAGGCCTTGGTAAATGATAACAAAAAGCAAATTTCAGGCTCCGTCTCCCTTCACCTCATGAAGTAGATTGTACTCCTCAAATGGACACTGTGAGAAAAATAGCAATTGTGAATTTCTCGAGGCCGCTAACACTGTCAACAAAGCCTATTTAGCCTTGAGTAAACAATTCATGAAGGCTTATGTGCCAAAGCAAGGCAAGTCGGTTTTTCAAAATTAAAACGTCATCAATTCTTTGAAGAACAGTTCTATTGTCTGCTGTGACAGTTTGTCTGAAAGAGGTCATAAATAACTGATTCCAGGGAATATATATTGATCCACCATTATAAAAGACACCTCTCCTGTGTGCATGGTAGCTTGAACAAAGCAGGCAATTAAAAAAAAAAAAATAATAATCTACGCACAAATAGGTTTCTGCCGCTCTAAACAAATGGCTTAGATGCATTAAAAAAGAAAGGATGTCAATGCACTTGTCTTCTACAATGTCAGGCACGAGTAGCTAAGCTGCTACCAGTTGTATTTTTTTATTACTTTCTGCTAATCAAAACCTGAATTTACAATGGACACGTGCTAAATAATCCCAGAACACTTACAATGATATCTGACCTGGTTGAGGAGTTCACACCTGAAGTGGGCAACTTGAGGACTCTCCGACATCACCCAGCGCCCACATACTTCAAGTCAACTTGAATCCCATTTTCTTCATTACCAGTTGCCCTGTTGCACAACAGCTTGCTGGGTGCTGCACTTCACAGCATACCCCATAGTACACACGATACTATACCCCTGAACCCCTATAGCACCTTAGATGCGGCGCAAATATCCCTCCCCAGTGCTGCGCTGTCCATTGGAACTAGTGCTGAATGGACGTCCAATGGTCATGCGCAGCACTGGGGAGGTAGTGCTGCCGTCGGCCAACGCCCCGACGCAGCACTTAAGAGGTTAATGAGTTTTTGTAGATTGCTATTATTTGTGTATTATTAGTAACATGCATATTATGTATGTAAACGCCTGGTAAAGTGCCTTTACTTGGATTACGCTAACTATTCCTCAGCTAGGCATCGACACCATCTTGTTCAAAATGGATGTCTCAGCCTGCCCATTCACTTTTTAATATTTATGATGCACACAGTCAAGCACATTCATATTTGTTTACTTCTGCATGACGATGTTCCTAAAGAAGATTTTTAAACATGAGCTCAGTATTGTATCCATCTTAAGATTTCTTCTACCTGATTGCTGTATTGTATTCCTTCACAATAGTTCACTGTTGTTTTGTAACTAGATTGTTCTGCTTTCATAGCATAGTGGGGGCTAAATCAATATTCATGTGGAGCTATAGTGCTTAAGTGGAAAGCACACTAATGTTTATTGCTCTGGTTTGCTGAAATTCTATTATTTTGCTCACACCGTGATGAATATGCAGTGTTTATTCTATTCTATGAGATTTCCTATATAAACCCTCAAATTTGGAGTTGAGCCAATGACTTTTTGATGTTTCTAAAGATGCTGTCCGATTTCTTACTGATTTTGCTGCTCATTGGGACTTAAAAGGTTTAAGACAGTCTTTGATTTGTCAAATTATCTATTGCTCTATTGCTGAGAGCTCTTTGTGGCAAGGACATTATGCATGTGAACTTTACATTATGTATGTGAAGCCAGTGTTCCCAAGAGTGCATAGGGTGTGCTCCCATGGGGCACATAGCTCTCTGCTTCTTCATGAATATCATGTGTGCCCTGTGAAGCACATCACCTTGTGCCCACTATTGCCTTCCACTATACGGTGTTATGGTTTAGTGTTATTGTGGGTCTATGTACATGGGTATATGAATAGCCTATGGACTGTGTAAAAATTGGTTTCTTTTGGTTTTGCTGTTCTGTCTGCATGTGAACTTGCTTTGTGTGTGTCTGTGTTCCCATATGATGTGTCCCTCTGGTGCATGCATTATACAAAAGCTGTACTTTTGTGCTTTGTCTCTGCCTGTTTAATTTATCACCCTATTGTTTTTAGTAGGGATAAATATTTCCCTTCCTAAGTTCTAACTCTAGCAGCAAAATATCCATATTAGAAATACTGCTATGCCCATGCCACATAAGATCAATTAGACATTCCAACGGCTGCTGTCAGTTCTGACTTTTAAGAAATTAGGAGGAAAAGGGATAAAAATATTAAATTTTGGGGAACTTCTCCATTGCAATTCGGATAAAAGCACAATTTACACAGGCACTTATTCACAAGGGAAATTTGAAAGTGGAGAAAATGTGGTGCATAAATTGGGGAAAACTGCTCATGCCTCCAACTCATTTTCCTACAAATGTATTGGTCAAACATTGCAGAGTCCATATTCCACTACTCATAAAATCCATCAGCAATTGAGTAAAGAATTACAAGCCCCGCCTAAATTAAGGACAAAAGTGTAACTGTTTGTACTGACCTGTGAAGGTCCATTATGGCCCATAATGAAAATTTGCTCCAATGGACAACATAGGTTCCTGGATGAGATCTTGGCAACATGATTAGGTCTCCTGTTGCTGTAGTCACGTGACAGTTAAAAGCCAATGCACAGCAGAGGGATGTACATTGTTACAACGCATGTTTTTACCATGCATGCCTTTACAACGCAGGTTTTTCAACGCAAGTCGTTACAACGACTTGCGTTGGGGGGTGCTGGATAGTGAATAGTTTAATTTACTATTCCAACTCCAGTACCCGTGGATAGTAGGGAAGGTGTTGGATAGTAAATTAAACTATAACCCATCCTACAGCGCCCCCCAGCGCAATTCGTTGTAATGACTTGTGTTGAAAAACCTGCATTGTAAAGGCACTGCGTGGTAAAAGTTGTGTCGTAAAGGATGTTTCCCACAGCAGAGTAGTGGATCTGCGCCCACTTTCAGGGTAAACATGTTTCCCCCGAATGATAATCTATATGGAGTCGGCTCCTTGGGGGCAATTATGGGGCACCAGTTTCATGCTTTGGGCCTTCATCTACAGCAAAACATGCATGTATAGTGTAGGGAGAAGCTAAGAGCTCTGCAGTCTCCTTTTACCACCTTCGATATATATAACTGAGAGACCACTGTATTTACAGTGTGACTTCTCCATTATAAAACCTCTTTCTGCCAACTGTGTGAACGAGGTAGCGCTGCTTGCATTGCACTCATAGCGAGTGCAGTTGCGGAAACAGGCTCAAAAACACTGGGCCTCATTTATCGGATTTTGGTGCAGGACAGCGCAGTAAGGCACCTTCCTGCGCTTCCCTGAGCCAAAGTGAAAGAAATAATTGCACAATATTTAAGCAATGCGGTGCATTCCTGTCCTTTCTCCCTGCATCGGTGCCATTTAGGAAGCCTAGCACCAACATAGGCACCCTCGCACTATGGTACAAGAGGGTCTACCTTAGATGTAGGGTTGTTTTTACTGCACAAAAACAATCCTAAGAGGCGTTTTGCTCTTTCTATTTGTGCTGCAGAATGCAGCACACACAGAAAGAGAAAATAAAGAGAAATAAGCATAACTCTCCTCATAACACCTCACCTCGGGAGGCGTACATATGTGGGCTTCCCCAGGTTTACATCACTTTGTAAATCTGGGGCAGGTAGAACCATCAAAGCTTCCATGGAACACCTCCCGGGCGCAGAATACGGCTACGCATCGGTTTGTGCTGCATTGCCTTATTCATGATTTATGAGGCCACTCAAAGCCATGTCGGGTGGCTATGCGTGGCTTCATGAATCGAAATGAGAGCCCTGCGCCACGCATGTACCACTTTATCTTGTGTAAAAGCGACACAGGGCTTGCATATGAAAACCCCATTGGGTCTTAATTTTGCATTCTGACCCCCACCCACACCCTCCAAGTGAAATACACTCTTGTGTTACACTACTCTGGAAATTTACAGATGGTTTAAAACACTAACCTGCAGATGTGGCACACGAGTAGGTGAACCAATGTACAGTGAGGTATAGTTTTGTAAGGCAAAGACCAAAGTAACATTGTGAAGTGCACCTGTCTTCAATGACACAGCCTTTTTTACACATAAAGAGCGAGTTTGTTGTCTGTGCTGCGCCTCCTTTGGCCTAATCAGGGGCAGGGATCCAATTTCCTTGCTTGGGTTAGGGCCAGTGGCGCGCTTGCTTTGCCACTTGATACAGTCAGATGATAATCTCGCCTGGGATTTGCAGTCTTCAGGATGTCATGTCCTCCAGGAAAGGACATTGTTATATAAGTAGGTCAGCGGTCTAGCTGGTCCAGACAGAAGTGAGATGCCAGGAACTTCCTGGGTTGGGACAGGAAGTACTAGTTTTCCCTTTCACTACATTGATTTGCTTACCTGGCCCCCAAGCTTTGGAACTCTTTCCCTCTCCCCCTCAAAACCTCTAACTCCCTAACCCTCTTTCGCAAGTCTTTAAAAACCTGGCTCTTCCCCCAATCTGCCTAGTCTCTCTGTCTTCTGTACTCTCTACCAGCGCCAGGAAACCCATGGTGTCAGTGCGCTTTATAAGCTCCCCCTACGATTGAGGAAAGCAGAGAGAAGAGGATGTGTGGAGAGTAGCGTGACATCAGTAGGCCATGTGTAAAAGCTGAGAAATTATTAAAGATGAGTTAATGGCTTTATGCCAGGTGCTGTCTTTTGTGCAGGGTGTTATTCTTGCCAGTGCTGTGAAGAGAAACTAATCCAGAACAGGACACAGGAATGCCAGGCATGAAGGCACAATCTGTACAGATGCTGTCCTGGTGTAGGTTTGCAGTATTTTCAAGCTCTAGTGTGAACCTCATCTTATGTTTGAAAAACAAAATGTAAAGGTGTACGGAGGTTCTAAGTTTGGACCTTTATCTTACAATACGCTGTATTAACAAGATGCCAAACTGTTTTATTTGAAGTTTCTTAAGCAGAGAAATGTGCTTTATTAATCCTGCCAACATGAACATTCGAATAGGCCCAGCAAATAAGGGGAGAGTGTGACAATGTCTTGTGACTGCATCAATGAATGCCCTTGTGCCCTGGAGGATCTTGATAACCTCTTGCACCGCTTTCTTGGTTGTTAGCTTTCAACATTTATTTTTGCCCTGCGCTCAATCATTAATTTTGTGTGGTGTGAAATTAGCCTTTGACACCGTGAAATTAACTTTTATGTACTGTGAAATTGTCTTTTTCATACCATGAAAACAAACAGCCTTATCTCCGTTTGCTAGTGATTGGCTGAGTGAATTAATTCATGATGATGGAAGCGTAGCAGCACTGAGGATTTAGAACAGAGACAAACAGAATGCTGCTGAATACAACAAATGGATTTTGTTTCAAATTATTACCTTGTTCTGCATATTGCTGCTGTAGTTTCTACCATGATGTATATAATTCACAAATTTTTCAGTAAAAAAACATTAACTTCCTATCTGTACCGATTCTTCCTGTTCTACATATCATGTGGTTAAGATGATTCTTGTCTAGTTAGTATCTCAGTTTAGTCCAAGGATTTAAAAAACAAAAACAAAAATTTATATTCTTTTTGCAGCTCGTGTATAACAGTTAGATACGTTCTCTAAGTACAATTTCTTGTACACATAGGCTCAGAGTTACTGTTCTTTGATGCAAGGCAATGCTGCACCACAATTGCTGTGCTGTCTTGCGTCAAAGGGAGAGAGATAAAATGACCCATCCATACTAACATGTGGTGCATTTTTTCTCTCCGACAAAGTTGGTGTACTGTTATTAGCCATGCACCGATGCACACACCCATGCGCCATAGTTCAAGGGTGTGTGCATTCGCCGAAGCATAGACTTTGTATTGGAAAGTGTCACTTTGAGTACAAAGAATATGCTTTAAGGATTTCCTCACTTTATATCTGCGATGAACAATGCAGCACATGTGCAAAGCTGGAAAAATGAGAAGGCGTAATATTTTGGAGCGAAACTCTAGCAATGTTTGTAGATTTATATCAAAACCCATGGGTGATTACGTGCAAACGCCCCTGCACCGCTCAGGGACCGTCATCTTGACACCAAGTAATCTAAGGCAGTGTATTGCACCACTTTGCATTACTTTTTAGGTCTCGTTTAGTGTTGTAGCGCGCATGCACTGCTCGCTCTGCGAGACATATTGTGGTAGAGGAGATTTCAGAAGGGGACTTGAAGCCCCGCCCATTATTTTCATTGGCTGCCGTCATCTTTTATGGTAAACGGTGGCCACCGATTAAAAATGAGGCTTCTTTGTTACAGCCCTGTCTCCTTTTGGGACAACCCATCCGGACTGGATCGTTTGCTTGACGGCTGTCGTGAGGGTATTTCTTATCTAAAGGAGGCGTGTAGAGACGGATCATGTTTCCGGAGTTAGTCTGTGAGCTCAACTTGCTTTAATTAGTTTTTCCCACTGCAGGCATGCACAACGTGCATGGCACACTTTCACTTAACTAGCAGACCCCAATTTGTTTACGATATGCTATAGTAACTAGTCCTAGGACCTGAGCATGCTCTCCACTCTTCTGACGAGCTGCAGCCCAGCACTGCAGGACCGGCTCGCCGTCAAGCAGGAGCCTGAGTGGAGCAACAGCAAACTCTCCTCATTCCTACCCTCGTAGATCGCCGTCTGTGCCCAGATGGCGGTACATCTGCCTGGGGGCAGCCCCCTCACCCCACGCCGCCTTCCTCCCCAGAGCCCAGCTCCCCCTGCTCCAGCAGCCGCTTGCCCAGTTTGGGCGGCGTGGAGTGGCAAGGAGCAGTACAACAAGAAGAGCCTGAACCGTGGTAGACCCAAGTACCATCAGCAGTGGGAGTGCAACAACATCACCATGCTCAAGAGCTGCGACAAGGCCAAGCAGCGCAACCAGAACATGCAGCAGCGACTGCTGGAGATCTCCAGCGAGGACGAGCGGCTGGACAAGTGCATCGAGCTGCTGTCCCGGGACCTGGTCGGCCTGCAGCACTTCTTCAAGCTGCTGCTGGCAGCCGCCACACAGGCCTTTAGCCCTCTGCAGCAGCACTCCGTCAGCGCGCCCAGCGGTATCGACTGCCGTGACTGCACGCACAGTGGCACCCCAGACTCTTAGGACTATCAGCGGGCGGGCGAGAGGAGCCACCTGGTGAATGTGAGTTTTTGCTTTGCCAAGGACATATTTGAAGCTGTCTTTCATAATATATATATATATGTTTTATTAACATTGAGGTTCCTGCGTACGTTTTGCACCTTGTCGCAACCAGCCTGTTTCCTATGAACACATCTCCGTGCCTCCAGGATTTATTTAGCTAACGGGGTTTGTAGCAGAAAGTTGCCCAAAATGTCTGGGCCTCGTTGGATGCTGCCTGTGTCCTCGTGTCTCATCGCCTTGTTGACTTGGAGAGGTTTTAAATTAGAATGCACCTCCTGGACTGCCTGTACACGAATGGAGTCCGCAATTTGGGCCCAATCATCACCGACACTGGCACTTAGAGAGCGGGAGGTGGGAAACATTTGCTAAAAAGATTAGCCCATGTTGCTTAACAAAGGGAGAAATGTTTCCACCAGAGAAAAGGTTCTCACACATAGCTGGCATTTGTGTTTGCACGCATAGTGTGCAGCGTTACCAGGTCTCCAGCTCTAAAACTGAAAATAAAGCGATTTAAAGTGAGAACAAGCACCCTAAGCTGGCGCGCTTTGCTCCACTTTCTCCCCGTTGGGTTTTAACGATGCCAGATGTATTTACTCTGCTGAAAGGCATTTCTACTTTTGCCTGCATTGTAAATGACAATGCCTTCTGAATGGACTTTAGTGTGTGCATACTAAAAAGACGATAACTCTAAAAGAGCAGTTTGAAAAGAACACAATCTAGCATGCTGTGAAATAGCAGTAGTCAGATAAACAAAGGCTACTACAAAAGGAATTTACAACAAATGTATCAGAATACAGGAAACGATAAATCTGGAATGTGGTGTGTGCTCACACGAAGAGCTGATAGAAAGTGCCCTGCTATCACAAAGGCAACACTAAAATAATAATAAAGTAAAAACAAAAACATTGGCACTGAAAGGAACTACCTTCTGCGTGGATGTGGTCCTTGTGAAAGAGAAAAATGCATCACTCAACATGAAGTTAGCCAGTGGCTGAAGTAGGCTGACTCAGTGGGAGGAAGAAAACTGTGAATTAAACAACAAGAGACAAATGGATGCAGAGATCCGGCTTGAAAGTCCCTTTTATTAAGTTTATTATACATATTTAATATTAGTAAAATCAAAAGATCTTGGTGAACATCAGACCTAACAAGTGATATTTGTTACACTTCCTGCATCAGGATCTTTGATTTGCTTGTGTAAAGTGTTGAAACTGTTAGCACACATCTTTCATTGGACGTTTGCTGAAAAGGCACTATTTTTTAGTGATCAGACTCAGAGCGAATTGCGCAAAATTGAAAAATCTGGATTCGAAGAAAGAAATTGTGACTCGACTGAATTTCCTACAAACAAATCCCACAAAATAGTTAAACAACATTGACTGGTGAAAAATACATTTATAAAAAAACTTTTACAGAAAAAGCTGATTGATTCAAGACAAAACAAATGAATATATTTGTTACGAAAATGTATTGATTCATTAAAACATTTGTTTATGAAAAAGAAAAAGTGGTTGATTAATTCATTAATCTACGTTTAGCAAAACAGAAAATAATTTAATGTGTGGTGAATCAGGAGAGATCTATGCCTGTTGATTTATAACTAGTGTGACATATTCTCCTGAGGCGGAAGCCGGGAGGCGCACTCGCGCATTGCTTACTTTTTAAAATGTGTTGATTGTCACTAATTACTTGCTTTTTAAATCACTCACCAGCTAGTGAGAGCACTTCTCTGTGTCAGGACACGCACAGCGGATCTTAGCGCTGCCGCGCCACCCAACACACACGCCATTCCCGGCCACGAGAGAGGCCATGCCCCTTTTTAGGCCACGCCCATCGTCGCCTTAAATACTCGCTGATTACAAGCGACTCACTCAGACAGACTGCCATATTCTCCTGAGGCGGAAGCCAGGAGGCGCACTCGCGCATTGCTTACTTTTTAAAATGTGTTGATTGTCACTAATTACTTGCTTTTTAAATCACTCACCAGCTAGTAAGAGCACTTCTCTGAGTCAGGCACGCACAGCGGATCTTAGCGCTGCTGCGCCGCTCAACACACACGCCATTCCCGGCCACGAGAGAGGCCACGCCCCTTTTTAGGCCACGCCCTTCCACCCTCCCCCCTTTCCAGCATATATTATGTGTATCCACCGGAAGCGCAGCGGGAGCACTGTTTACACGCGCCGAAGGTGCGCCTAGGGCAAGCCCGTCTGTGCCCGTCCGCGCCAGGACGGGCCCTAGGGCACACCAGGCTGGCCAAGTCATCACGTATACAGCTCAATCCCTCAGAGACCTACAAAACACCGTCACCACCCCTTCCCCAACGACCCTTCATCGCATATCCGCTGTTGGCCTCATGCGCCCCGACCAAATCCATTCCGGCGGACGCCCTCCTTCAGCTACGCCAACTAGGAACTTCACGTCCATTAGGATCTTATATCTGAACACTCGTTCACTAGTGAAACATGCCGAGGACATCTTTGTATTGCTATCTAACTCTAACCCAGACTTGTTCCTGCTTACAGAAACCTGGCTAACTTCAGAGTTCCTTCCTGACATACTGGCTGCTCTCCCCCCAGACTAATATATCCTTCCCACCGACCGCCCTGATGGCCGGCCCGGCGGTGGGGTGGCAGCCATTATATCTAAACGCCTGATATCCATCTCCTCTCACTCTCTCCCCCTCCCTGAGGTGGAGAACCTACTCTTCAGTGTCCAAACTGACACCGGCCCTCTCACTCTCCTCCTTCTATACCGACCCCCCCACTCAAGGCCCTCTTTTTCTTCCACTATAAACGAACAACTGTCCTCTCTGGCAACAATGCACTCCTGTTTCGTTATGTTTGGCGATTTAAACTACTGGTTCAATGATACCAACGCTGGCACCCATGCCACTGAGCTCTTCGACACCCTCACTAATCTGAATCTCATTCAGCATGTCTCCCAACCCACCCATATCAAGGGACATATCTTGGACCAGATCTGGTCCTGCAACCTGGCCCTGTCCCCACCAGACATATTCCCCTTTGTCTGGTCAGACCACCATTTGGTGGACACCACCATAACAGTGGCCGGTCAGATCCCTGCCCCTCTGATGGCCGGTGGCTAGTCACGGAAATGGAGCACCTACGATGCTCAGGGCTTTCTCACTGCTCTTGCCGACTCTCACATAGGTCCTCATCCCTCCGATGATATCAACGAATTAGAACAAAACCTAGGCTCCTGGCTAGAATCGGCCAGCGATCTAGTTGCTCCCTTAGTCAAATTCCCCCGCACCAGGCACCGCAATTCTCATAGGTGGTTTTCGGATGATCTCAAAGCCCACAAATTGAAAACGCGTCAGTTGGAACGCACTTGGAGACGCAATTACTCAGACTTAGCCAGACAATCCTATCTGACTGCACGTAAAGACTACAAGGCAGCCATCAGATCGGCTAAGATAGATCACTTTTCTGAAAGGATCTCATCGGCAGTAGATAAATCCAAGGAGGTGTTCAGAGTTCTGAATGAGCTAACCACTGATGATAGAACCCTCCCGACTCAAACCCCTATTCAGGAGGCCTGCGATACTCTAAACTCGTTCTTTCTGGAAAAGATCATAAAAATTAAAATGTCCATTCCCCCCCTCCCCAGTCATCCCCACCGGATATTTCCTCTACAAACTCCCTGACCCTTTCCGCCCTTCCCGCTCTGGATTCCACCTCCCTAGCGGAACTTGCCACCTGTGTTAAATCCGGCTCCCCCAACGACTGTTGTCCACTATTCGTTCTGCGGAATGTATGTCTCAACCTACCTGACGATATTCTAAATTTACTTAACAGATCCCTGTGCAGTGGCATCTTTCCTACCTCTTTCAAGGAGGCCATCTTACTACCCCTCCTTAAAAAACCTGGCGCCGACCCTGCAGAGCCGTCGAACTATCATCCCATTTCCCTCCTTCCCTACTTTTCCAAACTTTTGGAGGCCCATGTTACTCGGTGCTTGTCAAACTTCATTGAATCCTCCTGCCATCTGGAGCCTAATCAGGCGGGCTTCCGACCTGCCCACTCTACAGAGGCTGTCATCCTGGCAGTCCTTGACACACTCAGAAGCAATGCGGACGTTGGACGCCACCAGGCCCTCATCCTGCTGGATTTGTCGGCTGCGTTCGACACGGTGGATCACAACATCCTCCTCCACTGTGTCGAGCAGGCGGGCATCCAAGGCACAGCTCATGAGTGGATCAAGTCCTTCCTTACTGGAAGAACACAGGCGGTCCGCTTGGGTCCTTACACTGCCAACAAGTCCCCCACCTCCTGTGGTGTCCCCCAGGGCTCCTCCCTCTCCCCGCTCCTTTTCAATTTATATCTTTGGCCTCTGATCCAATCTCTTCTGAAATGGGATATCACAGTCTTTAACTACGCCAACGACTTGCAACTCATCCTCCCCCTCAACTCACCTCATGCCATCAAAACGTTTCACGAAGTTATGATTCACATCCAACTCTGGATGAACCAGGATCAATTAAAACTAAACCTCGGCAAGACTGAGCTCCTCCTCCCTGGACTCAGCCATGCCCTTTGGGGCCCACAGTACTGGCCTCCAGAGCTCGGCTCTCCCCCTATTCCAGCTAAAACTGTAAAAAGTCTGGGCATAATCATTGACGCTGAACTTTCCCTCAAAGCCCAAGTTGGAGGCGTAGTATCCTCCTGCATGTACCAACTTCGGAGGATTCGCAAAGTCCGTCATCTTCTCCCCCCCGAAGCACTCACTCAAGCTGTCACTTCACTTGTGCTTTCCCGACTGGACTTTTCCAATGCAATTTATCACGGTCTCCCTCTATTTTTGATGCACCGCCTCCTAGTCGTCCAGAATCAAGCGGCCCGCCTGATTCATGGATCCCCCAGATGGCAATCAGCCAAGCCTCTGCTCCGTAGCCTTCATTGGCTCCCGATGGACCGGAGGTCCACCTTCAAGGTGGCCTGTCTCACCTTCAAAGCCCTTCACTGCCCCAGCCCTGGGTTCCTCAAATCCCTCATCCATCCTCACTGTCCGACACGCAACCTCAGATCAGCCCACCGTGATTTGCTAGTCATGCCCAAAAGCAAAACTAAAAAATTCGGCGGCCGACGTTTTTCCTACCTGGCTCCTGTGCTTTGGAACCTCCTCCCCCTCTCAATCAAATCTTCTACATCCCTTCTTAAATTCAGGAAACTGCTAAAAACTTATCTTTCCCCCCCCTCAGCTAGGCTTCCCGCTTTTTGCGCTTCCTCCTCACCCACTCTGTCTCCAGCGCCAGGAAGCTTCGGCGACAGTGCGCTTTACAAATGGCACTTAAGATAAGATAAGATAAGTACATATATAATATTAACCCATACTAAGAATAGGAAATAATTTTGTGATTAATTTTAATTGAAATGTCAGAAAAATACAAGTCTCAGTATGACTGAATTAAGTGAGTGTGTGGGTGAGTGGATAAGTGAGTTTGTGTGTGTGTGTAAATGAGTTACAAACTGTATCCTTAATTGAAGCATACACTAAGACAGTGGCAAAGGGATTGAATTAAGCTTTACCCGGGAAATGTGTTAGAAACTGATTGAAGATGAGCATAATATTCAGGAGAATTGAGTCAGTCCTCATGGCAGAAATATGAGTATAGTTCATTCTCTTAAGTGGTATACATATGAACACTAAACTAAGACTTGGATGAATGTAGCAATCTGAGAAGAATGGATATTAAATGGCATAGTTGTCAAGACTTCAAACAGGGCACGCAAATCTCATGGGCTAATGTTTAAGCAGAAAAAGGTAGGGAAAACCCCCTTCCCTCATATCTTATTAAGTTTGAAGACACAGTTCCACTTCCAAAACCACTAGTGTAAGATTAATAACAAAATCAGTAGCTCCAGGGTATTTTAATATGTTGACCAGAGCAATTACTACAGCAGGGGTTGTGCTCAGGGCTTGAAGATTCCTGTCAAGCTGATAGAGATCTTTAAATATGGTGGGCGGTCCTCTGCCAGGGTAGCAGAGGCCATAGATGACCCTGATCAGGTAGGCTGACAGGTTGGTCTAAATGGTTGGTTGGTCTAAATGCCCCATTGATTTTTTTATTGACCTCAGGAAGATAAATGGTGTAATAATCAGCTCTAGTGGGATTTGAACTTGTAATTTTGGGAGTTACAAACAGACATCAATCAAGTGCCGAGCTAAGCAATGAGCATTAGTGGCACAACGAATCACCCAAATTAGGGTAAAGGTATCTGTTGCTCACTTGAATGAAAATGGCTCAGAGTAAAACTATACATCTCCAGCTCACAAATACTATGTATACCTAACATTTCATCTTACAATTGTGGGAGTTTTCTACATTGAAAAAATGTGTATTATTAACAACATGTAGAATATGAATTTTGTGTGTACACTAATCTGATGCTATTGCATTTGAAGCAATTTTGCTATGATTTATTAAAGTGCCTTGCTTGGCTTATGCTAACTGGGTCTCAGTTAGGGCTCAATGCCATCTTGTTTAAAATTTATCTCTCCCCCGGTACACTCACTGTTTATTATTTCTGCTGCGCACAGTCAAGTAAAGTTATGTTTATTTCCAAATGACGTTGTTCTTTCTGTTCTCGCAGAAAGGTTTCCTAACATAGGCTCACTAATGTTACAACATTCAAGGTTTCTTCCAGTAGCTTGCTGATTTGCTTTACACACTATTGCTCACTGTTGCTTTGGACCTATTTTGTTCTGCCATCTCCAGATGACATTAGAATAGAGGGACTGAATCAATATTAGATGGGAAGGCAATAAGGTGTTTAATAATTCTATGCTCTTCTTTGCATGATGGGTTTGCAGTTTTAATGTATTCCTAGGAGGAAATTTCCTATTTAAACCCTCAAATTGGGGGATGAACCTGGTGACTAGTAGGGATGCTCTTCGATTTCCTATTGATTTTACTGCTCACTGGGACATGGAATATTCTTGATTTTTCCCAAATTCTTGTATTGCCCAATTACTTGGACCCTTCATGACAATGACTTTATGCATCTGCACTTTACAATTTCTGATTGCACTTTTTACATTTCTGTAATAAGTAGCTACAATGTTTCACTTTGCCTTAGAACTCACCTATTGAGCTTGTCCTTAATGAATTAACCGTATTTTTGAAATGCTGATTGGTGACTTACTGTTGGACATATTACCTCATGAGATTGAAGTTTAACACCTTCATCCATCCATGACTGTGTTATTGAGGTGACTTTTGGGTTGTAAGAATTTAGGGGTTCCCCGCGTCCACCCTATCACTCCATTAACCCTTGTTTCAAGTAACCATTGAGCTGTTGAATACAGTTGGCTAATATGGCTGATAAAACGGGTCTTATTTTAAATCTTCATTCAGGTTTGTATGCATGAAAGTTGTTGACAAGAGTTTACGTACGATCAGTTTGGTTGCATTCAGCAGAAGGGGTTGATCTTTTCACTTCGGATGCCATTAATTGACTGCCTTGCTGAGTACTAGTAACATATGGCTTGTATGAATAAGGCTGTACACTTCTTAAGCCCAAAACAACCCAGCACTTCGTCTTATCATAACAAACCAGCTGCCTCTGTTTACAGCAAACATATACTGGCACATGTCAAACACAAACTGCAATACACTGTTTTGAATTACACTAAGCCTACAGTATGTTGCTTATGCACAGAATATACCTTTTCAACTGAGAGCAAACCCACTCCATCCAATCAGTTCAGAACACACTAGCGAATAATACTCCTTCTAAATTTAACAGAATATTCACAACCATCTTAAATAGAAAGTGTATACCTTCTTATCTCAGAACAAAACTTCATTGCATTGTTTTACCAAAACCAAGCCTTTATTCCCTCATCTGCAAATTAAAATGATAGTTCACCGCCCTAAATGTTTTTTTTAAAAACTGCACCGCCACACCATAAAACGAATCATTACTGTCCGAGGTCAGGGTAGCACTATACTGCCTCTCCTCAGATTACACATATTCCCCCAGCTCACAAAACCTCTGCTAAACCATGTTCTACCTCAGGACATTGCAGCGCTTCAGCTGAGAATGCATTGATATTGCCCCTCGTTAGTACTTTCAATTAAGGAAAAAAAAAAGCTTTCTATCAGTTCAGAGGAAAGGTAGACTACTTCGGATGTATGACGCAACAACGCTAGTTATTACAACGCGTGCCGTTACATCGCAATCGTTACAACGACTGCGATGTAACCACGCCATGCCATTACAACGCAAGTCTTTACATCGACTTGCGCTAGATGGCATGCTAACATTAGAAAAGTGTAATTTACTATTCCATTTTTAGCATTTGATAACTTTATTTCAGTCAAAGACCATAAAAGTGCAAATAAAATTCATACAAGCAACAAGTATTAAAACAATAAATAGTAAGCAAATCATTTGTTGTTAAAAAATAATTAAACAATTGAGTTATCAAAGAGTAACAATAAAAGATGCCATGAATTTTACAAAGAAGTTACAAAACGTTGTCTTCTGCGCCACATACCGAATAGGTATCGAGATACGGCAAACACAATGGGGGGATTGGTATCGTAAAACAAAATCCGGCACGCCTGGGTGACACGTCGAAGCTTAAGGTTCCTGCATATTGGCATCAACCAACATCTTCTGATTACTGAATATGCAGGACAGAAAAACATTACATGAATCACATTTTCGTTTTTATAATCACATTCCGGGCGGGCTTCTTTGCTTGACTTTGACCATCTGGATGTGAAAGACCTAATCGGTAGGGTACCATGCCTTAGCTGGAGATAGAGCTTTTTCGCAAGCTGAGGTTGTATTACGTCCATAAATTCCTCAAATTTAGGTTCTACTTTAACAAGGAGGAACTCTGACGATAGCCTACCCAAAGTTGCAGACCTCTGTAATGCAAGGAAGTTCTCCATATGGATCTGAGTTTGGAGTTCTTTTTTCAATATCCCAGGACATGACATCTCGGGTGTTTCCCAGAGTTGCGGATAACCTATCCGGGTGCTAACATTCCTAATATGTAGAAGCCATGAGATCTTTTTGTTTTTAAAAAAGGTCCACACCTCAGCAAATTCTGCTCTATAGGACGCCAATTCCAATGCTGACCACAACCTCTTCCAGTATACAATGGGGCGTGCGCTTATGATCTCCTCTATTGGCTCCAACCCAAGGTCACTTCTAAGGGGAATCAGTGGTGTGCTTGGTGGTAATCCAACTAAATTCCTAACAAACCTTTATTCCACCCTACTAAGATTTGGTGCCTGTTTGTGCCCCCAGAGTTCGGCACCATAAACTGCCCCTGTTCTAGCCTGGAGACGGTATATTTCCAGAGCCGGAGATACCGGTTTGAAGGCTGACCCCTTGATCACTTTACTAATGCCCCCTGCGACCTGAGATAGCTTAAGCGCCGACTTGGTAGTTTGAATATTCCAGTCGAGGATCTCCGTAAGGGTAATTCTTAAATATACAAAGGTCTTGACCCTCTCCAGGGGGATCCCATTTAGGACCGGATTTGAGCGTGCCCGCTTTGGGGGATTGAAAATCATGAACTTGTTTTTCCCCAGGTTTATTTCCAATCCCCGCAAAGCACAAAACGCCACAAATCCATCAAGCGTTCTCTGAATGCCAGATGACGTTTTCGACAACAGCAGAGTGTTGTCTGCAAACATCAGAGCTGGCATTCTCCCGGTCACCAGTTTTGGGGCGTCATTGTCCACCACGCCATTCAAATGGTCGACAAGACCATTAATGTAAAGGCTGAATAGCGTGGGGGCCAGTACGCACCCTTGGCGCACTCCTTTCTGAACAGGAAAGCGCTCTGTGAGATCACCATACCTCCCACACCTAACTTGGGCATAGTTGTCTGTATGGAGCATAGATAATATAGCCAATAGATAGGGCGGGAGTCCCAGATCTGACAGCACCTTCCACAGTTTGATTCGAGGAACCAAATCAAATGCAGCCCGCAGGTCCACAAAACCACGGTAGAGGCTGCCACCCTCCCACTTGCTGTTTTCCAATAAAGGACCTGCAGGCGAAATATTTGGTCCAAGGTGGAAGTGCCAGCCCTGAAGCCGGCCTGGAATGGGGTTATGATTTCGTTTTCCTCTATCCACCCGAGGATCCTATCAAGAATGATCCTTCCCATTAACGTCTGACTTATTGGTCTATAGTTTGAAGGGGTAAGTGGGCAGCCTTTTTTTAAGATGGGCACAATCTCAGCCCCCAGCCAGGTTGCTGGCAGTTCTGCCCCCAACAGTATCTCATTAAATAGAACAACTAGGTAGGGAGCCCAGATTTTAAGCTGGGTACGGAACAAGTCTCCGGGTAGTTTATCGAGACCGGGGGCCTTGTTGGGAAGTAATTTTCCGATTGCCGCCTCAACCTTATTCAGCGTGATGATATCACAGTGTGAGAGGCGTAGGTCCCTCCCTACTACCAATGGGTCCCACCATGAGTGGGGGGCGGAGGCTGACACTATTTCCCTATTTTTACCATTCACTACCCCTAGTTTCCCTAGATTTTGCTGGGATTCGGTAGTTTGACAGACTGTAGCGGAACCATAGAGTGCTCCAAAGTGTAACTCCCACTCTATGGGGGCAATATTTGGGGCAGGTGCGGGGTTTGACCCATTTAAGCCTGTTGCAACAATGGTCCAGAATTTTTTAGGGTCCCGACCCCTTAGCGCGCTTCCAAGTTCCTCCCACAACTTAATCTCCCATTCCTTTTTAGCCTCATTAATTGCCTTTTTGTAGCATATGTGTTTTCCCCTAATAACTCCTGTGTCCTTTGTTTTGAGTGCAAGCAGCAGGGCGGTTTTTGCCTTTCGACAAAGGACATTATACCATGGGTGTACATTGGTCCAAAGTAAGTTTACACCGCCCACAGGACAAAAAACATCCCTTAGCTTGATGGCCATCTGGTTATGAATATCGGCAGCCCTTCCCCTCGAACCCGGGCTCCTCATATCAGAAATAAATGGGATTACAATCCTTATTATAAGTATGTAGTAATTATTAGGGGTTGGGGAACATTTGTTTGAAGAGGCGGTGAATTTATCAGACGAAAACTCCCAGCCTTAAGTGATAAGACAAGGGCATTGTGATCACTATCATGCCTAGCGTGCACCCTGAATTCAGCCACCCTATCCCAGTGCCTAGCTTCAATAAATATGTAGTCAATGACAGATTCCACCCTCTCGTTGCATGCTCTCAGAGATGTCATTAGCGCAAATGATTGTATTTGCAAAACAAGAGGGGTCCATACCTTGACCTGAGAAATCTGCGGGTCAGGAATGTGCCATAGCTGATCTACTTCGTCTAGATCACCCAAATCTGGGCTCATCAAAGGCTCGAACTGGCAATTGAAGTCTCCACCCAGCAGTAGAACGATGGAGGGGTCAATTTGCTGGATGAAGTTTTTTAGTACATCAATTGCCTCAGACTCGCGCCCCTGTTTAACTGGCCTTGAGTATACATTTATTAGGGCTACCTGTGGCATACTTTGGGGGGGTAAGTAGTACACACTGGACATCGGGTGAGTTAGTGGGAATTTGCACAGCCCTAATGCCCATATGGGTACCCACCCAGATTGAGAGCCCACCCGATGGCCTACCTCTGCCTCCGGTTGTCGCCAAAATATCAAAAGTGGCGAAACCCGACATTGTACTAACTTCAAGTGCCCAGGTTTCCTGCATTAAACACATATCGTGCAATGCCATAAAGGCACCCCACTCAGGAATGGGTAGCTTATTTTTAATCCCCACAACATTCAGGGCCGGACTGGGAACCAGAACCGGCCCTGGCAAAGTGCTCGGCCGGCCCCCCTCCCCCTCTCCGGGAGGAGAGGGGAGGGGGGAGAGGTGCGACCGCGCTCTGTG
Source organism: Lissotriton vulgaris (assembly GCF_964263255.1). Taxonomy (NCBI): domain Eukaryota; kingdom Metazoa; phylum Chordata; class Amphibia; order Caudata; family Salamandridae; genus Lissotriton; species Lissotriton vulgaris. The sequence continues at coordinate 970,227,948 of NC_141693.1, read as the reverse complement.
ACAGGGCCGGTTTTCGGCCGTTTTTGTTACAGGGACGTTTTTTCAGCATAACGGCCCTGTAACAAAAACGGCCCCAGGGGCCCAAAACCGGCCCCCAACCATGCGGCCCTCCGGGGAATTGCCCGGTGCCCTCAACGGCCAGTCCGGGCCTGACGACATTCCAGGCCAGTGTGGAAAATTAATACGGTTTGGTAAACATTATCTGCGCCATCTTGCCTTTCCCTCGATGCCACACTTTTTCATGCACACCCGCCATCTTATGTGCCTTGGCCAGAACCACGCTCTGCGCGCCGCTGACCCCTAGCACGGCTCTTCACCCTCACAAGCACATCCCCCGCACGCTGACAGCCCCCGCTCTCACATGCCTTGGGTCATAAACCTCTCTTCCACACAGCTCTGCCTCGGAACCCCATCCTGTTCCCAGCGCAACACTTCCCTCCGTCCCTTTCATGGTCCCGGATCCCTTGATAACACCCCTCTTTCCTTTGTGCCCCAAGCCACCACCTGGCCCACGGATATTGTCATTGCCCCCTTCCTCCTGTACAGCAGGAACCCCCCCCCCCCATCAAAGGATCCTTGAGCTGAATCAAAGCGCCCACCCCATGAGATCCGATCAACCTCACACATTCCGTGAATCGGCGGAATGTCCAGCTGCGCGATAAACATCATCTGTTGTGACCGGGGTGGGGACTTCAACTGTAAATATGTGTGGGAACGGGCCTGAAGCGGGGATTCCGAGGATGTCTTTCCGTACATCAAAGAGTTAACAGAGATGTGTTTTATGCAATAAAGTAATAAACTCATGTATAAGAGGCCAGGCCTCAGAGATGCAGTTAGAGCACCTCGTGACGATACTTGCTGTCTGAACTGATGTGTTCTCCTCCGGAGAGAATAAACCCTTGTTTCCAGTCTTCCAGTCTCCAGCGCCTGCCTCTTCATTGATTAATATTTTGTGGGTTAAAGAGGCGTCACCACCGGGCAACACTTAAGGATCTTTGTTTACTGGTTGCTTCCTACCTTTTAACAACAGGATCTTTATTTGTGCATCTACTGACTCTTTCTTTACTGTTGTGTCTTCTAAGAGCACGTTAGACTCAGGAATAAGATTGGTCTCGTGCACATTTCCCTCTGTATCACTGCTTAAGACTTCTCTAGATTGAATGATATGTAAAAGATAGGAAGCAACCAATAAACAAAGATCCTTAAGTGTTGCCCGGCGGTGTCGCCTCTTTAACCCACAAAATATTAATCAATGAAGAGGCAGGCGCTGGAGACTGGAAGGCTGGAAACAAGGGTTTATTCTCTCCGGAGGAGAACACATCAGTTCAGACAGCAAGTATCGTCACGAGGTGCTCTAACCGCATCTCCGAGGCCTGGCCTCTTATACACAGATTTATTACTTTATTGCATAAAACACATCTCTGTCAACCCTTTGATGTACGGAAAGACATCCTCGGAATCCCCGCTTCAGGCCCGTTCCCACACACATTTACAGTTGAAGTCCCCACCCCGGTCACAACAGATGATGATTATCGCGCAGCTGGACATTCCGCCGATTCACGGAATGTGTGAGGTTGATCGGATCTCATGGGGTGGGGGCTTTGATCAGCTCAAGGATCCTTTGATGGGGGGGGGGGTGTTTCCTACTGTACAGGAGGAAGGGGGCAATGACAGTATCCGCGGGGCCAGGTGGCGGCTTGGGAACGAGTGAGACAAACGGGCACAAAGGAAAGAGGGGTGTTATCAAGGGATCCGGGACCATGAAAGGGATGGAGGGAGGTGTCGCGCTGGGAACAGGATGGGGTTCCGAGGCAGAGCTGCGTGGAAGAGAGGTTTATGACCCAAGGCATGTGAGAGCGGGGGCTGTCAGCATGCGGGGGATGTGCTTGTGAGGGCGAAGAGCCGTGCTAGGGGTCAGTGGCGTGCAGAGTGTGGTTCTGACCAAGGCGCCTAAAATGGCGGGTGTGCACGACAAAAAGTGTGGCATCGGGGGAAAAGGCAAGATGGCGCAGATAATGTTTACCAAACCGTATTAATTTTCCACAGTTATCCCCAGTTATAGTCCCATCTATTGCTTTCAATATGGGTACTCCAATTGCAACTTCAATAAGCGGATCTGGTTGTGGTAAAGAATTATCCCCCGATGTTAGTTGAGGGGGCTCAGAAGCCCTTATAATAGGAATAGGTGTAGCAGTAGTGACCTCATAGGTTGTGAAACGATTAGTTGGTTGGTCGTGCGTAGATTCTATTTGGGAGTCAGATAGCACCAGTCATTCATTTTCATCTAGACCAGAGAGGGGGTCAAATGGATTATATAAAGGAAGATTCCATCGCCTGCTTGAATTTGTCTGATGGTACCTGCTAACAAGAGGGAAGAAAGGCCTGTTGGAACGTTTGGGTGGGAAGAAAGGGGGAAGATTAGTAGCGCCAGGTCTTGATGCTATGATTTGGGAATTGCGACAAGGGGTTTGCGGGGGATTGAATCTATTCAGGGTTGATGGGAATTGTAAAGGGGTCATCAGAGCTTTAGGATAGAAATAGCTCAAATTGCGAGATGAAATACTGCCTTCACCTCTCCCTGGGAACCAGTCGCTAATATGAGTAATAACTCTGTGGTCACTGAAGTTAATTATCACAACATCCCCCTCAATATCTTTTGGTCGGGGACCCACCCAGTTACATTGTCTAACGGACACTATATCTCCGTTTATATGTGGTGGGAGAGGTCTATTAGTGCGTAGCCAATAAATGGCTTTGTTTTTAAGGTTATCATGGGGTTCTATACTTCCTTCTGCCAAAACTGGGACTCCGGTCAGGATGATGACGTAATTTGATGCCTCAGGGGGTAAATCTACGTAATGTCTGCTATTGTCTTGTACTGTGTGTGTTGTGGATATCTTAGTTAGTACTGTATTTTTGGCAATAGAGAACTTTGAAGAACCTATTTGGGTTTTCTCTCTGTGGTGCTGTTGAGACTGCTCCGGTCTAGAAGGAGCAGTCTGGGCGGTCCCTGGTTTGGGTGTGGGGCACTCCCCTTGGGGCCTGGTTGGTCTCTTTATAGGACACTTAGTTGGTGGACGGTTTACGTGGGAAGTAGATTGCTTTGAAGTCACATCGTTTAGTTTAGAGACTTCCAATAAGCGGTTCATTTGATCACCCAGCCTCTTAACTCTCTCTGTGAGCGGCAGCAAGAGAGATTTTAGGAGGTGTTCCATATTCCAACTCCAGTCCACTTAACAGTAGGGAAGGTGTTGGGATAGTAAACTACACTATTTGTAATGTTAGCACGCCCTCTAGCGCAAGTCAATGTAAAGACTTGCGTTGTAATGGCATAGCGTGGTTACATCGCGGTGGTTGTAACAACCGCAATGTAACAGCATTGCGGTGTAGTGACCGCGTTGTTAACGATGTTTCCCACTACCTCAAGGAGTAATATCACCTCGAGGCAATGGTGCTGCTTGACAGCGTAGGGGTAGCCTGCCCCCCTGCAGCCATTTCATACTACGACTTCATGGCCAATTGAGAACTGAATCACTAAGGTTGTATATAAGCCAGTTATTCATTCATTCATTCGTACAAAATACTTTATTTCGATCACTGTGGATCATAAAAGTACAACGTAAGACAATCACTTACAAACACAGTAAAAACACAAACATATGTAGAGCACAGACACGGTCCGTTCGAATAGCAGCACAAAGGTGCAGTAAAGGATATCAGTGACTAATTGTGGGTTCTGGAGGCAGAATGTTGCTCTCTGAAGGCCAGATGTTTGTGTCTGGAGAATGGCCAGCTGAAGGTCTTTGAGGGTGTAACGAAATTTGTAGGCCTTGGTTAAGGTGCCTAAGGGCAGACTGAGCGTCTGTAAAGGCCAGGCTGGGGGAGTGTAAGACCAACTGGAGGTGATCGAAGACAGGCTCATGTTCTCATGAGGGCATGCTACGGGTTTCTGAGGTCACAGCGAGAGTTTCCGTGTTTAAATGGTCTGCCTTAGGGTCTCTGAAAGTATTCTCATAGATTCTGAGTGTATGCTGGAGTTGTCTGAAGGCACATCAAGGGTCACTGGGTTATTTAAATACCAGCAGGTGGTGTCTGAAGGAAGGCTAACTGTTGGCTAGTGGTGTTTAAAGGCCAAATGGATGTGTCAAATGGGCATGTCAAGAGCATATGTGGAGTGTCTGAAACTAGTCACATATTTTCGAGAGTGGGCTGGGGGTGTCTGGAGGGAGAGTGGGGCGGTCTAAAAGTGCTTGGAGTTCTATGACGGCAGGCAGGGGTTGTCTAAAGGCAAGCTAAATGTTTCTGAGGGAATCTAGTGACAAGATGGGGCTCCCTCAAGGTTAGTCGGGGGCTGGCTGAGGTAGCAAATGGCTAACTAGGAGTGTCTGAAGGTTGAGGGGGCCTGGAGGTGTTTAAATGCGGACTGGGCGTGTTTAAAAAGAGACCAAATATTTCTATGGTCTGACCAAGGATCTTTGAGAGGCATACTGAAGGTTTCTAAGGGGTGTCTTTAAAGAAACTGGTAGATTTTTTTAGGCCACCAAATGTGAGATAAGAGATTCAGAGGTTGGGTTCTCACCATTCTCACTGCAAAAGATTTGTCCTTTGTTCATGTTTTTAGAATCTGGAGGGACCAGCATCTAGCATTGGAATAGGATTGCGTGGAAATCATTTGTATTAATTTTCCAAATAGTGATTACTTCTATTTGGTAATATGTTTGATGCAATGTCTTCTTTTATTTGGTGTTTTAAGTTTGCAACATTTGTATACAGCCATGTAGTTGCAATACAGGCCAGCTGGCGGACCTACTTAGAGGGCTATCTCCAGGTAGCTGACAGACATTTAAAGTATCTGAACGTCTTTGAAGGCAGACTGAGGATATTCAATGATCAGTTGTAAGTTTCTGAAGCCTTGCTCTGGGCCTTTGAGGGTCACCTCTATGTGACTGAATATCAGGTCAAGCTGTCCAATAGTAAGATTGGGCTAAGGGTCTTGTGAGATATTCTGAGAGATTTTGATGGCCTTCTGCACGAGTCTATGAGCCTAATGAGGGTTTCGAAAGATGAGTTAGAGTGTTGCAAGAACCAGTGGGGAGATGTCTAAAGGAAGGCCATTATAGTGGTAGCAGGGTCCTTTTCCCCCAAATCATCTAAGGTACTTAGGGCCTGATGTAGGTAATTCTAATTTACCACTTCTAAAATACCGAATCATACCGATTCGGTATTTAAGAAGTGGTAAATTAGAGGGGGGGAAATGTAGGTAATTCAGAATCGGTAAATACCGAATTGGTAAGATTCGGTATTTACCATTCTGTAAATACCGAATCGGTATCCCCCATTGATGCCTATGGGCCTTGAAGCCCATAGGAATCAATGTGGAATACCGAATCGGTATTTACCGATTCAGTAAATTCCGAATTTTGCAAGGGTGCCGGGGGTGTCACTTTGACACCCTCTAGCACCCAAATTCAGGACTTGTGTGACATGTGGCACACAGACATGCCCTAAGGGCATGTCTGTGTGTCACATTGCAAAGGTGTGCATGCACAGATGTGCATGCACACCTGTATTCGGTATTTTACCACCCAATAGGATTGGGTGGTAAAATACCGAATCTGACTGGCCTTTGGGACTCAGAAGAGTCCCACCTACATATGGAAGTTACCGAATCGGTAAAAATACCGATTCAGTATTTTACAGATTCGGTAAATTTACAGAATCGGTAAAATAGGCCCCCTACATCAGGAATGTCCATTTACCAGTCGGTAACGGCCGGAATCGGCCGTTACCGGTCGGTAAATGGCCACCTACATCTGGCCCTAAGTCTCGTATTAATTTCCAGATTCAGAAGGGCATCCGGAAGTTAAAAAAACATGAAAACGTCCCTTACTCCAAGCCTTGGCTTTTGCTGACATGGAATGTGCCATGAAATGAAATGTTCCTTAAAATGTACTTATGAACTGGGCTTTGCTAACACCTTGGCTCATTTAGGTTTACTTTCTATCCACAGTGCTATGTGTGAGTTATAAAAGTGAAATATTTCTGTAATGTCACGGTGAGCACATCTATAAATTAGTTGCTTTAATTTTGACTTGTGAGCAATTTCAAATGTCTCCAAGACTCCCTTGTTCTTCTGATTTTCATTAATTGGTAACAGGTCTCCTCTGTTCTATTGCCTTTTCAGGAGTTCAGTTTGATATGGCTCATACATGGCAACATTGCCAATTTAGATGGGTTCTGAGGATAAACAATTATGTTATATTTCCTTTCTTCCTCTAAAACGAGCCCCAATTCAAGCTATGGGGGAATGAAATTCTAGCACGTTTTATTCACAAAATCTTCCTCTTAAATACTTTCAAGTAACAGCATGTGTAGTAGTGTATCACTTGTGTGTTAAAGATCTGGCCTGCTTTGATTTGAGTCAACTGAGGAAAACAAAAAATAGATTGGTGGAGTAGTCCACTTAATCTCAGTCACTGGTATACTCTCAGCATCAACCCAGTACATCACGTTTTTTACCACTAAGCCACCCAGGTCAGGAACCAGCCAAATGCAAATAAGCCGTGATCCTGTTCTAATGGGAAGTCCCGTCTGCCAAAATCTGCGTGTTTTGGTATTTAATTAGCTTTTTTCAATGGAATTTATAGAGGTTTGAGCTGTCTATACTTACTTACGGAAAATTGTGGGTGATGTATTTATCACAGCTAGTAATTACCTGGTATGATAAATGGTGCATCACTAGTGATCTGGGCCTCAGTCTTTTCACTAGCAGTGTAGCGTCTTTATATTACAAATATGCAGCAGTCTTCTTGACTTTCCTCATAGTGAAAACTCTGACCTATTAAATCTTTGGCATATCTGCAAAGACCAGCCATAACAGTTGTCTTGTAGTGTTTGTGAGAGCGTAGCACTCGCAAATGCTTACACGAGACATCCGGCTAGTCATGTATTGTCAGGGGCTAAGCACGATAGAAAGGTCAATTTCTACACTGGTCACAAGAGGGGTACACACTGTAGCAGGATGCCAATACCATGCACTGTGCACACAAGCTGTCAAGGAATATTGCAGAGCACAGCACAATTGTTTTCCTTTGTTGGGAATAGACAATTGTGGCAATCAGGCAGGATTCCTTGAAGTAAGAATAGAGTTCATGGAGGTAGCTCGGTTCCCTCCACAATACTTTGTTCTCAACTGTACAACAGTCTCATAAAATGCTTAAGCAGGACTCTAGCCCCATGTCATTTAAAACAAGCTTTTGCAATGCAATAGGTTTTGCATTACTGAAAGTTTGAGGTATTGGCGTTGCAAATAATAATGCAACGCCAATAGCTCATATTTTCAGTAATGCGAGGCCTAGTGCATTGCAAATGCTTGTGTAGTGAGCCAGGATCCAGCATTGAATGTCTCAGTGCATTACCGCAAGCTGCTCCTAGAGGTTCCTCGTGAGCAAGGCACCAGCATTGCATGTTTCAGTGCAGTACCACAAGCTACTCCTAGAGGTCCCTAGTGAGCAAGTCACCAGCACTGCTTGTCTAGGTGCAATACCGCAAGCTGTTCCTAGAGGTCCCTAGTGTGCAAGGCACCAGCACTGCATGTCTAGGTGCAGTACCGCAAACTGCTCCCAGACAAGGCACCAGCACTGCTGACCTCTTTTGGTCGCATATGGTACTGCACCCTGAGGAAGATATGGTAAATCCAGCCTACCCATAATGCATTGCATGTAAGACAGTTCTATGAGTACATTCAAATAGCTATGTCCATATATACAATTAGTAGCTTTGAAATGTGACAAAAGAATTATTACATTAATTTCGGATTAGGGTGTACTCTGTGGGGAGCTGATGAAGAGATATTTATTGTTGGTCTCATAGAAATGTGAGATGTTCTAGCGAGCGAAGTTACCACTGCCAGCCTAGCTTAGGCTCAAGTGTGTGTATTACCTGAATCCTTTTAAGAAAATAGTGCCTTGAGTCTGTAATTAAAACCTAGGGAGTAACAACACATTTAACAGGGGGTGTCCTCATAGGAGGGTACAAGAAGAGACAAGGCGGTACGAAGGAGGGACTACTAATCCTATTTACCAATGAAAAGCCACCATTTACAAAGAACAGGAGCCAATGAAAAAGAAGGATGGGAAGTGGGCGGAGCTTTAGGCACATTTGCTGATTACAGCATGTCTCGAAGAGTCAGTGCAAGGGCTGCCCAGGCGAGACCTAAAAGTTCTTCTTGTCTTCTGTCAATATACATAACATGTAGGACAAGTAGTGTAGGACAGGCAAGGATCTGTGAAGCAGTGCTAATCGCAAATTTACAATCTGCATTTTAATATATACATTTCAATTCTAGGCAGCAGCCCCACACTCAAAACCTATGTTAATGGGACATTTTTCCTATAAGCCTAATATTTTGAAAATAAACAACCCTCTGTAAATGATCCTGTAAATTCTACAGTTTTTCTTCCAATGTACTGTACTTACAGAAATGTCATATGTCATTATATATGGCCCAGCTTCTCCTGATTATGCCTTCCGAGCACCGGACCACCCACACGCCCAAAAGAAATACCATATTTTCTAAAATACCCACCACATATTGTATCAAGGCCGTACAGTCCCTTTGTACAGCGGTTAAAGGCAAACCTCTCCATCAGCTTAGAACCAAGTCGAACCCTGATCATTCTTAATAACCAGACGCAATAAACATGAACAGTGAACTTTGTCATTTAATATTACATGTAGCAAAGATTAATTCATGTAAGAAGAAATCATTCTACATGTTTCACATTGTTCAGCACAATTGCTTCATCTGGGCAAACTATTAGCATTTGTCTTTCTGATCGCAACCACCTTCATCCTCATAGATATTTTCGGTAGTGGTGTCAATACCTGGAAGGAGTGATCTAAACATGTAGCAAATACAATCAGAAAAAGGCCTGCCCATCAATTTCAATCAAAGCCTCAAGAAGAGGTCATTAAATAATTACAGAAAAAGCTCCTTACAAAAGAAAAAAGAAGAATTGATAAGATTATAAAGATTTTATTACATGATATAATTATTCAGTAAATATAAATATCAATCAATATAGGAAATTTTTCTTAAAATTCAAAACATGATTAATCATAACAGTCCCACATATCAGTCTCAAACATACCTTTCATTTCAACATACATTCCATACCACATACACATAACACATCAAAGTACATTACAGCAACTGGCTGATCTATATATTACAGAATGGACATAAATTCTCGGGTAGATGGAACAAGGATCAGTCAAGGTATCCCCAAGAGAACAAACGCTGACGCGCGTTTCGGTGTGTGGCCCCAGCCAGGGCTACACCTTCATCAGGGCTCGGATGTACAGATCAATGTGGGACACAATATTCTGAAATAAAAACATATGGATATTTCTGCAAAAACACATCCTAATACATAAATAATCAAAAAAGCATACAATTGTCCAAGGAGCAGATCAATATAGAAATATAAATATTCCAAAAATATATATATATGCCAATGATATGCTGCAATACAAAACTGCATCAGGTCAATCAGAAATCCACTAGTAACATGTATTAGGGTTTAATAAGATAAGAAGAAAAGATCCAAGTATACCCAAGCGAAAAAGAAAGAAGAATGGAATTAAAAATGAAAAAGAATCAGCAGAAATATAGATGTGTGAACACACAGACCCAAAGCCCACATACTGAAAGAATCATCATTCAAAGACTGACAAGAGACATGCCTTCCCGCATGCCATATAGATGGAGTCAGCTATGGATAAGACAGCCTCAGGGGCATCATACCAGTCAGAAACGTTGGGACCCCTAGGTATTCCAAGGGTGTAAAATAATCCTCAGAGGGCCAAATAGATGTCAGGCCCCACCGCAGGTACTTCAATAGGCGGTGTCTAAAAGGAAATGACGGAAATTAAACGACAAGGCTCTATCTCGATGACCAATCGCTTATGTAATATCCCCAGTCTGATTATCAGTAGACCCAAGCATTGATACCTACCAAGAATCTTCAAAGTATGCAGCCATATAACGGGTTCATCTAAAGTCCTATCCAGGAAGTGGATGCCGTAAAGTGTTTAAGAAACTGGGGGAGGCATAACACGAGCCGACCTTCAATAGGATCCAAGAATGGAGATTCAAAATTCTAAACGGAAAGGAACAGTGCCTTAAATACATCCAACCCGGCCTAAGGCGGACGGCGCTGCAAGGCCAAGAAATAATAAAATACACTCAGCGAGACAAACATATTCGTCTTAAAAGCGGCCATTAAATAAGGAGGAATGAGGGTCCACGTGGACCCTCATTCCTCCTTTTTTAATGGCATCATTCCTCTTAAAAGTGGCCATTAAATAAGGAGGAATGAGGGTCCACGTGGACCCTCATTCCTCCTTATTTAATGGCCGCTTTTAAGACAAAGTGGTCGCCTTTCTCTTCCAAAGGATAACGTTTAGTGAGGTCATCCTGTAGAAGAGGTACTGCGAATGGATTCAAGATATCTAAAGAAAATAAATAAGTATTTCTACAGGGCAGTGTATATTTCGTCAGACCACTACCACTCCTTTTAGTGGAAGCAGGAGATCAGTGCAATAGATTCTGTAATTTCCTCTCAGGGATAAAGTGGTGTGATCGCATACCTTAGAATGACTTGTACATTTAATCAAGAGAGGTTGTTGGTTCACTGCTTCTATGTTAGGTAGTTGCTTCCCATGTGCTCCTTTTATTATCAAGGATACTAATGAGTTTAAATCTAAAAGCTATTTTGCAAGTAACAATGAGTGTAAAACAATTGCTACCATCAAACGGTATTATGTTTTCCATCCGCAGCTCATGCAAATTGATAGGAGTGAGCTATTTATACCCATTACATCAGCTCTTTTGTGCTATTTGAGAGCCGCTAGGGACCAACAGCTGCATCTTAGACAAACAAACGGAAATAGATATTTTAATATGGATGAACTCTGGCCATTTTATGAGTAGATGAAGTTATAACTGAATATTAATAGCTTTACTCTACGCTTCAGTTAACCTTCACTGTCCTGCCACGGTTCTAGTTTCTTATTCTGAGAAATCCCTCGTCCCACTCCCCCACAAAAAAGAAAGATGGTCATAAGGGACATACCTGGTAGAGTCTAATTTAAGAAAACATTATCCATACATGTTATGCTACATTCTCTGCTGTGGATAGGTTCACAGTTAGCCAAACCTGAGCAAAATGAATTAAAACCCAGTGTTGGCCCCTCCGCTAAGTTGGAGGAGCATCACCCACTGCTTTTAAGCAGTATAAATAAAGGAAAAATAAAACAATATTAACTTACAGTTATTATCATTGTATTTTTTCCTTGTTGCGGCAGGTTTATGGGCGGGGCTGCTCTGCTGACAGAGCAGGGGTGGGGAGGAGTGTGCATAAATGTTTGGCCAGCCGTCTAGGGCTGGCCAAACAGCCATGCGCACTTTACATGTCTCCACCTAGGCTGCATTACAGCCTGGGTGCAGAAAATGCCCAGGCACCCAGTCCCCGTCCGAGCACCGAACCATGGCGCTCAGACCAATTACAACGCTGCATTACAGCGCTGAGATTGGCACAGGGGAGCCTGGGTACTTCGAGGTGCTCTGTTCCTGTTCTGGAGATGATGGTGGAAAGAGCAGCAGGGGAAGTTTTTTTTCTTTACCCTCTTTCCACGCCTCGCCCTCTCACTCCTTATTTGTGCCAGCCGCCACTGTTATATCCATGTAGTGAGATACAATTTCCTCACAGAGTTGTACCTTCTCACACCGGTATCATGGGCGCTGCTGGCAGGGACTTCCTCAATTGTTAGAAGTAGGAGCCCTCTTTTATCTTACTCAGGGGAATGGCTTCTTTCCAGTAATGTATGAATGGTGATGCTATAATGTGAGCGCTCAGCATCAGTGTGAGTCTGCATGGATCCTGTTACAAAGTACTATCCTGCATCCCTCTAGTACTTAGTCGCTGTACTCAATCTGCTGGGAACAAAACTGGATAGCGCCATCTACAGTTGGGTATATTTGTCCATTTAAAGATGATGCATTCACATTCTGCTCCGTCTCTATTCAAATTAAAGAGGTATGGATCGCAAGTTATTCTTTAACAATTAGTAACAGTACCTGGATTTAGAATTTGTGTATGAACACTAGTCAAGTATCAACACCCTAGGAAAATATTAGATATTATTTAGAAACATTAAATTGACTACAGTAAAAAAAAAGATTACTACAAAAATGGCTTACTGCTATAGCCTATTCTCAGGTAAATACGAAAGACCCACTTCTCCTTTCAGATTCTACCTTATACATTAGCTTCTTTAGCTCAGAAACCTTTAGCCATTGGCTTGAGATATTGTCAATCGAAGCTTAGATCAGCCCACAGGAGTACTTTAATCTCACTGTTTTTAGGTCGAGCCAGGGCAGCGCCTGGGCAGCACATGCGATGCTCTGCGAGGCATGCTGTATTGGAGTATTGAAGCCCCACCCACTGCCCATATTTGTGATAGTCTTGTTTCATTGGCCTTCGTAAATGCTAACTTCTGATTCGTTAATAGGCTTGTTAATCCCTCCTTAGTACCGCCTTGTCTTCATTTGTAACCTCCCATGAGGAATGCCCATTTACTTTGGTTGTTATATGGTACTTCTTATTTAGTCTGTAAGCACTATTTTCTTTAATGAGTTTCTCCTACTGCAGGCAAGACATACTTTCCTGCAATATTCAGTGCGCCATGCGTGCTTCCGCTTCTTTGAAGTGAAATAGGTCCTGCATTTACAAGAGTACGAGCTATTGGCATTGTAAATGACAAGACCTTTTATTTATGTGTCAATTATCAAAAAATAAATAAAAGACATTCTCCTTTACAATGCCAATAGCTTAAACTCTCGCAAATGCGAAACCTATTGCATTGCAAATTCTTGTTCTGTTAGGTGCTTGTGCGTGTCCTTTTGGCTCGACTGGATGAATGAGGGGCCCTTTTACATCTTAAATCAGTAAGCTAGCGGCTCTGTAACACTGGGAAGCACGTGCTGACACAAACATGAAAAATGTATGTTTTCTTCATTAATAAAGCAACACTATTTCTAACTGCGGCTTCCATGTTTTTTAGATGGTTTTATGTGTGCTCTAGTACATTGGGTTTGATGTTTGTACCAAGCTAATCTGCACAGCATACAAAGGTCACACCTATTGGCTTTGCAAGTTCTTGTTCATAACTAATGTAAAGTGCTCAGCTTCATATACAAATTCAAAGGCCTGTATACTTGTCAGAATCTAAAACTAGAAAAGATTAGAAAGTGAATGAAGAAGAGTAAACAATGGGTCAGCAACTGACTAAAAAATCTTGTAGTGGTGTCGCTGGCAGACTAGCCTGGAATGATTCATCCAACATGGGTGCATGTAAGACACTATGTAAGATTATATGGCATATAATACAGGTGGACACGGTGGCCCAGAACAGTTTTTCAATAGTAATTTATATTTTTCATAGTACTGAGCCCTGTATAATGCAGTGTCGGCTCCTCCGCATGGCGGAGGACCGTCTCCCTACTGCTTTTGAGCAGTGCAAAGTAAAGGAAATATAAAATGAAAATAACTTTGAGTTATTATCATTTTATGTTTCCTTTGCGGGTGGATATGTGGGGCTGCTATGCTCTCGGAGCAGGGGAGGAGTGGTTTGCCCACTCCTAATTGCGCAATGACTGTTTGGTCAGCCATCTCGGGGCCCACAAAACAGGCGTGTGCACTTTTGCTGTTCTCCATGCAGGTTGCATTACAGCTTGCGTGAAGAACATGCCCAGGGCCCCAATCCCTGGTTGCGTGTCATACCAGGACGCTCAAAACCAATTACAATGCTGCATTGCAGCATTGTGATTGGTCAGGGGAGCCTGGGTGCTTACCAATCACAACGCTGCATTGCAGCGTTGTTATTGGTCAGGGGAGAAGGGCTGTTTTTCCTGGCTTCCTGTTCCTTCGAGTTCCACGAGGAGAGCAGGAGCAGAGACGCAAGGTATGTGTATATTTTTATGAGTTTTTTTGCATTGTGCAAGACCCCCAAACTCACCACCGCCACGCATACCCGCCCCTGCAAGTTATGCCAGCTGCCACTGGTATAATGATGCCTTCAGCTATTCCTTCCGATTTGCAAGATGGCGCCCAATTTGTCAGCTACTCCAGTAGCTCATGTTCACTACAGAGACAATATGAGACGTGTATGGGCAGAACGATTGATATTTATCATTTATTTTTAAATGTTATTTCTTGTTGAACACTCCACATACCATAACTGGCTTCTTGGTGCTGAAATTATAGGTAATAATACATGTGTTTGGACTTTGTGGGTATATCGCCAACTGATATAAATCCCTAACTTGTGATATGTTTGTTTAGAGTACAAGATTATACTTAATAGAATGGTTTGATTTTATATGATTTTTTATGTAGTGTTGTTTTTATTGATATTGTTGTTTTGTTTATCTGATGTTATATTTACTGTATCTTTCATGGTTATACTTCTTGTATACCGAATAAAGAGTTTTCAACGTAAAAAATGCGTGACGAAAAGGCGCCCCATGAACTGAAGAAACTAAGAAAGAAACTAACAAGTACAGAATCACTTCTTGATGTTGGGGGACCATGTGCTTTTGGAATATATTCAAACGAATCTTAATTTCATTTTGACCAGAGGTGAGAAAAACATCTCAAGAGACGAGTCACTCAATTTAACTCATCCTGGTTGATTGTCGGTTCGGTGCAGGCCAATAATTATGCTTATTTGTTAATCGGAAGTTGTCCCTTGGAGCTTGAGGTTAAATGAAACAATAACTGTACGAGTGCATTCTATAAAAGTATCCTGGCCTGAGCCAACACATGTATTCCTAATATGTGCGCTGTTTGGCTTTGATCCTCAGGCCAGTTGCTGTAATGGCTTTGAGTTCAGAACTTGTCCAATAACGCAATACAAGTTTTACAGAACAGAAAAGACAAACACGGGCTCTGAGGCGCATTCACTAGACAGTCCCCTAGGGAAAGTGTGACACTAAGGGCATGTGTGGAATCTACAAACAGTTGGAATGAAATAGAAATGAAATAACTCGCGGTGCTGAGCAAGAAAGCAAAGCTGCTCAGAGCAGCAGGAAACAGGTGCCATTGAGGACATAAGGCTGGAAGCCGGACTGCACAGCCAGGACTGGTCTTTTATGGCCCAGCTGCACAAAGCAGGCATGCAAGGCGGAAGCAGCAGACGGGATATTTCCTCCTCATATGTCACAGGAGGGAGGCAGTAGGCCATGGAGACGTGTGTCCGTGCAGCTGTTGTGACAGACACATTTATTCTTTCAGTGCTCTTCCACTGTGTAATCAAAGTAGGCAACAATCCATGCAAGCTCTTTACACAGTGTAATATGTTCTACATCAGGGTGTGCGTAAAATGAGCAATAGAAGCCCTGACAGTTGAGCAGTGCTAAACTTAGGCGCAATTGCAGTTTTTTCTGACATTAGCGCACAAATTTACTGTTGAATTGCCAACTGGTGTTTCATGGTGCAATATGACACAAACTCACTCAATTATCTTTCGAGCATCAGCATTTTGCGCCCAAAGTTCAGGCAGGCGAAGTGCCAAAATTCTTTATGTCACAGAGTGCAAAATTCCTCATGCATGCAAAGTGGACGTTTCGTGAAAAGAACAGTGCAAATCAGGGATTATACCAATACGAACAAACACCTGCTAAAATGAAGCAAAGTAGCACGAATTAGTGGCCGCACACCTTGCTGTGAATTATGGCTCCAAATGAAAGCAAATGGAAGTACTTCTCACTTTTGTTTAAACACGTTAAAATACATAAGAAATCGAACCTCCACAGATCCACAATGATTGTTGCAATGCTCAGGCAAATGGCTATTAGAGGGGTTACTGTTAGAAATTCCTGAAGGATGACAGGACTCAGATGATAGGTAAAGATGCTATTTATTGACCATCCACTCTCCTCACTGGAGAGCACACCAACATTCCACAGGGAGCTTCAGGGTGGGAGAAACCAACTATGGCAGAAAGGTAGGGGTGCACAGAATATACCAACAGGACTGATTGCAACACATCTCACTTCCTTATAATGTGGACAAAGGAAATCAAAGGAACGGGACACCAGGGGTGGCAATTGGCCGGCTGGAAAAACCTGCCTGCAGAACAACAGCAGTAGTTATAACAGCAAGATACATTATGTATGTACATTTACAATGTTGTCAAAACTCCACCATTGACCATTTTCAAGCTGGACAACATTCTTAAGCACTTTAACAATCTTGCTAGGAGAATGAAATTTGCTGAGAGTGGTCCCCATCTTGGTGTTCCTTCTAGCTTGCACCATGTCACCCACCTCCCACTTAGGAGCTTTAACACTATGCTTTTGGTCGTACCACTGTTTGTATTTGGTTTGGTGTTGTCTGACCTTTTCTCCTGCCTCCTCCAGATCTACTCCCCTGACACTTCTGCCACTTCACCAACTAGGATTAAACTTGGTACACGGTTCCCTTCCACGAAAGGTGAAACTCCAGTTACTCTATTAGGTGACGTATGATATGCCCACAGACATTCTCTCGGGGAGTTCTCTACGTCATGTCCATTGATGGCAGCTAACTGGATATTTTCTTTAATGATCCTGTTTGCCCTCTCCACCAGACCATTAGCCTTTGGGCAATACAAGGCTGTGGTTTCATGCTTTATGTCCAAACTTCTCAGAAATTCCTGCATTTCTTCTGAGGTGAACTGTACCCATTGTCGGTGATCGTAGTGGAGGGTATTCCTTCCTCATAGAACACCTCTTTTAAGAACTGAATCACCGATTTAGTGGTGATACTATGCACAAACTTTTGCTTGATCCAGTGTGAAGTATAATCAATCAGAACCAGCAGAAATCTCTTTTGCACACCCAGTTCCTGCATCGGCCCAATGATGTCCATTGCCAACTTGTTCCAAGGCTTGGTCGGGACACTAACTGGGGACAACGGAGACTTGTGTATCACCTTAGACTTGTCACTTCTTGCACATGCACCACAATCCTTTACGTTTTGTTCAGCCATGGCATCCATTTTTGGGAACCAGAAGTTTGTTCTTACTCTTGCCTTGGTGGCACTCCGCCCAAGGTGGCCTTCATGTGCCAAGTCAATAACTCTCTTCCTGAGTTCCCTAGGGGGTATCACTCTATTATTGTGATATACATTTCCTCCAATGACACTCAGTTCATTCCTGATTTCCCAAAATTCTTTGATCCCTGCTTCTACTTCGTTCTTCCTGTTAGGCCATCCTTGTCTAATGTGCTCTTTTAGGGTACTCAGTTCCTTATCCTCCTTCATACCATCTTCCCACTCTTTTTCCGTGATGGCGGGAAAGTCCATCATCATTATGGGACTTTTTAGAGCGTCCTCAGTGACTCCTACTTCTGGCAAAGGCGATCTTGATAGGAAATCTGCAATTCTATTTTCCTTGCCCGGCACATGCTCTATCTTGAAATGTAATGTTCGAGTCCTTGAATCCATCTGCTGATGCGCGGGGTGCAATTCTCGAGGCCTTTCACAGAGAATATAAACGTGAGAGGCTTGTGATCAGTCCGTATCGTGAACCTCAAACCCCATAGAAAAAACTTGAAATGCCTGACCGCCCAAAAGCACGCCAAGGCTTCCAGTTCAATTACGGAGTAGTTCTTCTCCAGTTTAGAGAGACTCCTGGCCACGTAGGCAATGATCTTCTCATCATTTCCATCTTTTTGGAAGAGGGTGGCACCCAACCCATTGTTTCAGGCGTCAGTTGCAAGTATGGTTTTCTTGGACGGGTTAAATGTTCCCAGGGCTGGGGAGTTGATTAGATCCTCCTTTAAGGCTTTCAGTAACAATCTCAAATCTTTGATATTGAACCCAGTTCCTTCAATTATTTCATCACATTAGAATAAAATCCTTTAGCTGGCGCCATTTTAAATCTAAAGCATTAAGCATTTAGGCTTGTCAATCAATGAATCAATCAACTCGGATTTGTATAGGATGACTAATCACCTAAGAGGGTATCCAGGTGCTGGGTTTATGCTGGGATCAGTCAAAAAAGACAGGTCTTGAGTCCCTTTCTGAATGCTGGGTCATTCTAGGATTTGGCGTTGAGGTAGGAGAAGGAGCATCCTCTGCTAGTGCTTCGGCAGATGTGAGGCATCTGAGCGAGGACGCTGGAAGCGGGGCATAGGTGTCAGGAGGGTTGGTGGAAGTTCAGGTGGTGGTCGATGTATGCTGGTCCTTGGGGGTGGAGGGCCTTGTAGGCGTGCATCAGCATCTTGAATTGGCATCTTTTCTGGATGTGGAGCCAGTAGAGGGTCCCCAGGTGGGTGGTGACACGAGTCTGTTTGAGGTGGTTGAGGATGAGTTTGAAAGACGAATTCTGTGTCATCTGTAGTCTCTTTAGGAGTTGAGTGGTGAGTCCTGTGTAGAGTGTGTTGCCATGGTCCAGCTGGCAGGTGCCTAGGGCTTTAGTGACAGCTTTCTTTGTGTGACGGGGAGCCATCTGAAGGTCTTTTGCAGCTTGTGGAGAGTGTGGAAGCAGGCAGAGGTGACTGTGTTGATCTGGCGTTTCATTGTGAGTTTACGGTCCAAGATGATGCCAAGGTTACAGGTGTGGTCTATCGGTGTGGGTCCGAGTTCGGCAGGCCACCAGGTGTCATTCGCAGGGAGGTATTGGTACCAAAAATCAGCTCCTCCATCTTGTCCGTGTTGAGCTTTAGGCATTTGGTCATCATCCAGTCGGCGGCACTCATCATGCAGTTCTGGAAGTTGTGGTAGAGGGGTGTTTTGAGGGTGAGAGAATGAGTTGGGTGTCATCTGCGTAGGATACAATACTGATGCCGTGGGTTCTGAGGATGTTGGCTTGGGACATCATGTACTTGTTGACCAGAAGGGGGCTGAGGGATGAGCCTTGAGGGACGCCACAGATGATGCTCTTGTGTTCCGAAGAGAAGGGGAGTAGTCGACCTCAGAGGAAGGATGCGATCTATTTAAAGGCGTCTCCCTGGATCCCACTGTGGGCGAGTCTCTCGATAAGGGTGTGGTGAATATGGCATCGAACGCTGCTGAGAGGTTGAGGAGGATCAGGCTGCTGTTTCTCCCCGCTCAAGAAGGGTCCTGATGTCACCATTGGCAGCGATCAGGGTGGCTCTGTGCTGTGGTTGGCGCAGAAACCGAATTGGGAGGAGTCCAGCTTGTGTTCATTTTATAACACAGACCTATAACCAAGTGACAGTCCTGGGCTACAGAGAGATTAGGTGCCTCGTTATTAGGAACTGGTGTACTCAACTGGTAAATACTGATATTACCTGGTGAGCATACATACTTTTCAGTTTCTGACCTTGGAATTAGTACGATATGGTAACTCTGCATGTTTACTTTCATTTCATGATGCACACACCTGGACTGTGTGGTGCTTGCCTGATTGAATTGTGCCAATTTTTCAAGATGAAAACTGCACGGGCAAACATCGGCAGAGTGTGCAATTACTGTTGTAATCCTGATTTGGCTGTAAACTCTCATATGGACCCAAATTAGGACCTGCCTCAAAGTTGCAGTGAAATCACAAGTAATTCTTTTTATTTACACCATATGAAAGAGGACATGAACTGAGAAAGAGGGTTTAAAGTGTAGTAATTTTGGGAAGTAGTAGAATTGTATGGCTGGCTTAAATACTTTTTTTCCTATATGCAAAGTCACCAAAAACGAGCAAGAGATGCCCACTTGGGTTGTTACTTAACATACTATCTTCGGATGCATTTGGTTTCCCTACATACAGGATAAGAGCAGCACTGGACTGTTTACATAAGGTAGAATGGGATATGAAGTGTAAGCCTTGCATACAATCTAATAATTTGCATGACTTTGAATTTTTAAACACCATACTATGTGGTGATTAAGTGTTATTCCTCTCGAATATGTTGCCACCTGTAGAATGTTGTGAAAGTCCTTTGTTGATGTTAATGACACAATGTTGTATGGGATTGGTTCAGAGTGATTTAAATGTAACCTAATGAAATTACGCCACTATTGTGAACAAGACTTTTTGCTGAAACGTGTCGATAGCCTCAGTAATTTAACACATTTCCCCATATACTGCTGCTGGAGTGTCTTTTTCTTAAATAAATTTAAACAGGTGAACGTTGCATGTTTACAACCAGGCAGGTGCATTTAACGAGTACCACTGATGGTCAGGTGCACGCTGTCTACCGCAACTCAGATTAAAGTGGAATATACATATTTACATTTACCATGATTTTCATAGTAAAAGGCATCCGTGGTAAAGGTATATCCATTGTGAAACATGTTGCTGTAAAAGGCGTTCATGGTGAAGGCTTTTTCATTGTAAAGCTTTTGTGGCAAGGGCATGTTGTTGTTTAGCCTTAGTTGCAAAGGCTGTTTCCCAACTAAAACCCGCTCATAACAAACATATGGCAATAACCACTCAGTGCTCACAGCAGTGCCCTGCCTTCTATATGCTCTACATAACAGACCATACCACTCGACACTCAGATGCTAGCCTGTCTGATATCAGTGTTTACATGGAAGGAAAATCACTTCTATACTTGTATTGGTATTGTAAAATATCCATTATTGATATATTTATAGTGAGTACTTCTGCAGCTATTCTAACTCATAATGGGAAAACGTTCACAATTGAAGAATGAAAATCAGAGCATGCAGCATTTAATCAAAAACCCAAACATTTGACCAGGAAGCCTGAGACAGAGACCTGAAACATCAAACATAGACATCCACACACTCTTCTGTAAGTCTCTTCATAGGGATATTTCAGGCGGTCTGATTTGGGGCTGAAAGTGACACAATCCTGCATAGAACAACCCATGAGGAGCATCCCAGCTTTCTCTTTGCCAGAACCTTCCCAGAATAGATCCTGTCATGCATCTCTATAGTCCTGGTTCCAGTTCAGCAAAGTGTTGAATCAACCTTGATGTGTGAATAGAAGTCTCTGAAGAGTTGCCCTTCCTCAACCAGCGACTCTCGCTGTCAGGTGGTCAAAGAGCGATACTACCACTGCAACTGGCTGGAAATTGCGCAATGACAAGGTGTGCCATTCTTTTTGTGATTCATAGTCAGTAAGACACCCAAGAAGTCAACTGTCTCCGCAAGGAATTATGCACCTCAAATCCAAATGAAGCGGCTCCCCTACTCCGCCATTCAGACACTATAAGCAAAGCGCGGTGCAACACGTCACCTTCCACTTAATACCCATCCCATGGAAATGATGGCAATGCGTGTTGTCAGGGGAGTAGAAGGGTAGACTTACTACCAATCCGTGCTCAGAAAAGGACGTGCTGATGAGGTGGACCTTGGGACACTCCAGATCTCATAATATCTTTCTCTAATAGTACGGCTTCATACACACATATTGACAATTTTGCCTTAAAACTACGCGTTTCCCTTTGGTGTTATTTTTTATATTGTACTGATTGCTGCTCTGTGTTATAGCCGTTGATCTGACACTTACCTAAATCAGTGATTTACCACCTGCTAAAAATTCCACCCAACACAAAAAATCTCCAACTACCTTTCTATTGCTTTATAGTAAAAGTAGCAAAGCCATGTTCAGGGCAATCAAGGACAACTTACTCACTGGTAACAAGTTTAATGTTTACTCATACCCACAAGAGAGGAGTGAACACTGACCCCATGCAGTACAGAGTACTGATGAAGCAGCAGAATGAAAAGCACAATAAAGTGAGGGGACACAAATGTACATGACTGCCAAACCGAAGAACATGCACACGTGAGACAGTGTGAAGGATGATAGCAGGATGTGTCAGAGGGTGTAAGTGGGAAGAGATAGGCAGAGGAGGTGACTAGAGGTCAGGAAAAAGACAGCTGATAGGAGCACATAAAGGTGTGGTGGCAATGTAGTGAGAGAGGGCGCAAACCACTGGATGAGTGAACCTAGTGGGCTGGACAGTGAAAAAAGACAGCTGGAAGGAGCCCTAGAGAAGTAACTAGGTTATTTAGGGATCTCAGTAGGAGAACTAATGATGGTGATGGGGAATAAAGAGAGGGTACAGAGGTGATTTAGAGCAGATCTGACATTAACGTAGCATGTGTATCTACTAAGCGCAGGTTCAGCCGGAGGTGTCTTGGCTCTGAATAACAGATGTTTAACCCCCTTGGTAGCTTGGCACGAGCAGTCTAGGCTAAACTCGGAGGCAATGTGTAAAGCATTTGCGTCAGCGCACAATAGCAACAACATACTAGGTACACCACAAAAGAGACTCCACACAAGGTTATTATAAAAATACCCTTTGTATTGTAAAAGCACATCAGATAAAATCACACATATACATGGTGCCAATTGGCACGGGCAATATTCACATGGGACTATTCACAAGACAGGGCCACATGGGCCACTGTCATATTCAACACTTTCCGAAATAGAAATACTTGTCAGAAATTAGAATAAGCATATAAAATCACTGTAGCACAAAGTAACAGTTATGAATCACATCCAGTAACTACTGGGAACAGGTAAGTACACACTACGTAACCCTAAACACCTTAGGAGCATGTCACGCAGGTACCCAGGACCTCACTAGGACCACCTGTACTAGAAAGAACAACCACCTAAGGATGAAATCCACTTAGGGGTATAAATCAGAACACATTACCCATGATGCATGAATATACATTCAGAGGAGTAGTAAAGAAAGAAAACACATGATGTATAGACCTACACATTCAGCGGTGTTAAGGACAGAGCACATGATGCAATCAAAATACATTCAGGGGTGCAGCGCAAGAAGACACATGATGACTAAACATTCAGAGGTGCAGCGCATGAAAAGAAAGACACATAATGCATCAAACATTCAGAGGTGTCAAGAGTAAAGCCATAGCGCAAAAATCACATGAGGCCTAAAAACCTTCAGAGGTGCAGGAATAACACATGATGCAAAAGATCACATTCAGAGGTGCAATAACCATACCATTTCGCAAACTCACATAAGCCACCACCTGTGGCAGTCCCTAGGCCAATGGCCTTGTTGGGGCTCAGACGCCCTGAGTCTCAGTGTCAGGGTGCGCTGCCATGCAGCGCCAGTCTCAAAGTTCAAAAAGCCTAAACGTGGCAGATGCCCACTAAGTGCTGGGCACCTGTGTACAAAAAGCTGTGGCAGGGCTCTCAGTAGCCCCTAGACCAAATCTGCGCCACCTGAGCCACACAGGCTCTCCAAAACAAACACTGCGCACGTTGGAGCCACACAGGCTCTGGCCAACACTGGTCAAACGTGGGAGCCACTCTGGCTCTAAAGCAACATGCCCCCTGGAGCCTCCCTGGACTCTCCAAGCGTTGGGGCGACCCACTGTCAACTGGGGCCGCCCTTGAAACCCTCCTAACGGTGGAAAACTTCTCAAAATGCCCCCCCAGAGCCTCTCAGGTCTCCAAACACAAAAATGCGGCGGGGAGCCTCTCCGGGCTTCGTGCACGTTGGGGCGACCCACTGCCCACCGGGGCCGCCCTTGAAGCCTTCATGGCTTCGCGATGGCACTAGACGCGACGTTGGGGTGGCCCACTGCCAGCTGGGGCCGCCCTATTGCTCTCGCTCCCGGTGCCGCTCTCCGGCACCAACCACAGCCGCGTCGAGCCCCCCCCTAGCCCTTCCGACTCACCGGGCTGTCTTCGGGGCGGGGCTCCTCCGGGCGGCAGCTGCACGCGAGGGCTCTCTTCTTCTGGCCAGCGCGTGGCTCCTCTTCCACCACGGAGCCCCGCCGGGCCGCTCAAACGCTCTCCTCGCGCTGCAGGGCTCCCTCGGCACACGGGAGCCCTGTTAACCGGCCGCCATCTCTCCGCGCCTTCCTCCTCTTCCTCCCGCCTCACAGGCTGCGGGGCGGGACTTCCGGCCGGCCGTGCTGGGATTGGCCGGCCGGCCAGGTACTTCCGGGTCACCGCGGGCAGCGCGGCGGCCCGTGTTCAGACAGGCAGGCGGGCAGGCAAGAAGAATATCGGCGTGGGCAGCCGAAGGTTGAATAAAATTCAAAATAAGCGAGGTGGGCACTCGCAGTTTACATAAACATGCGGGCCACCTACAGAAGCGCCTCCAGGCAGGAATCCTCAGCGCATCCAGCGCTATAAACGAGCAGGAAAAGCGCTAGACAGCAGGCAGAGCGCTAGAAAGTCCAGAGAAAGCGCTCTCAAGCGCGTGGGGGGAAATTAAGCGCCCCAGAGCTCCAGACAGCAGGCAGAGCGCTCCCAGGCGCTCAAGGGGAAGCACAGCGCCTCCAGGCACTAGAAATCCACTCCAGCGCTTTCCCCAGGAAAAGGCAGCTTCTCCATGCTGCCAAGGTCCCAGAGCTTCCCCAGGGGCACAGCCAAGTCCCCCCTTCAGCCCAGGCAGGGCAGAAGGGTCCCCCAGGAGTCCAGGAATCCAGGCACCCAGGGGCTGGGCAGCGCCCACCCCTGGTAGATCCAAGTCAGCCACAAGAGCTAGAACAAGAACAAGTTGGAGGGAGACACACTCCTTCTTATACCCAGGAATGCCTTTGAAGTACTTTGTGCAAGGGACCCCGAGTACTGGAATGTTTCTGGTTTACGTCTTTCCTGACAGCTTCAGGGCCAGAGGTGACAGTGGGCCGTCAGGATGGAGAGCTAGCAGGGTGGGCGGCAGGCACAGCCCAGCACCACCAGACGCTCTTTCCTCCCATCCCTGACAGCAGAGGGGCCTCTCATCTATGGCTGTCTCAGACCCCCCTCCTCTGGGGCCTTGCAGACCCTGCAGACCCTGTCCTACTCAAACCGGACAGTCCATCCACCGGCAGGTCCAGGCACTCCTGGGCAGACTCACCAGCCAATCACACGCTAGCACCAACTTACACAAATATACCAACTTCCAAAAGTAGTACTTCCAGACTAGGCACAAACAAGCTGCATACATCATTTTGCAGCATTCATTCTCCCGAGTTGATACATACCAAATTAGACCCTGCACTCCCCACGCATCAGGAATCTACCATGGGCATACATATTCCCCATTCATTCCTATGGGAGGGCAGGCCACTCACCACACCTATACAGAGAGCTCAAGCACTTTACACTGTACCACAGTGAAAAAAGTGCGCAGAGGCCTAAAATCACCAACACCAGGTTCCAGAAAGAGGCTAGGAAAAAGCAAAAAGTCTAGGGGTGAACCTGCCTAATGGGCCGGGTCCAACATTTATTATTACCCAAAAGTACTCATTTTATTGACCTCAGATGGATGAAAGGCTGAGTGCACCCGCTGGGATTTGAACCTGTGATCATGCGGTTAAACACAGGTCCTTGCAGAGGACCTGTGTGGCAACTGCAACGCCAAATGGCAGTGCAGCGCGCGCAATGTAATTCGTTTTGTTTATTTATTTATTTATTTGCATTACTCCGTTCGGCCGTGAGCTGGAGTTTACTACCCCCCACCCTGCCCCTCCCCCGCCCCGCCTCACCGCCCCGCAGCACTCCTTCGAGGAGCCGCCACTATCAGAGAGGGGGCCACTGAAGTGGAGTCTTGGAAGCCGCAGGTGCAGTGTGTCCTGATCTACTTAAAACACAGGATGACTGATTAAGAAAAGTCATAGCACTTTTGCTTACACCAAATGCGTTAAATGTCTTATACAGACTTGGCATTTAATGTCGAAGTCTGACACTTGAATCAATGCAGTTGTTTAACTTACTGCCGTGGGATGTCAAGTTATTTAAAGCACAAGGGGGCCTTAAATGGTTTCTGGAAGGGTGGGTTAAAGGAGAAGGCATCTGTTCAGATGAAGGGTATTCTTCGATGCATACGTCTTTGTACAATTAAATAAACATAAGCCATTGAGAGATACAAATATTAAAAATAGTATCTGGATGATTTTCAAAACTTTTTGGCAGCTAGGCACACTGCGGTTAATGGACCCGGAGTTCACCTGAGTGAAATATCAAGACAGACAACATTGAGATGAAGTGCTTTCGTGAGTAGATATAAAACGCACTTTGGATCCAATAGCTAAATGTTTTCTTGGCTGAATTCCTTAACCTTTGAAGTGGTCCATAATACGCACATCTATAGGCAGAAAGATAATAACGAGCCTAATGGATGACGTGCCAGAGCATATGCAAATGAGAAATGCAAGTTGCCTCACTAAAGATCAGGGAGTGACTTTTAACTCTGTGGTATCAAAGTAGAGGAGTTGTGGCAGTGCAGTAATCTGTGCAAATGCTCCTCTGGTGCTTTGTAAAGGTCGGTGACCTGCGTGTTGTGGGTGTCGCCCTGTGTGACGTGCATGTGACAACAACGGAAGGGTTTGGCTTGCCTTCCGCCACGCTGGTACTTTCCAGGTAGACTGCAAGCTAAGGGCCTGCTGTTTGAGCTGGATGGGCTTCCATGAGCCAATCATAAAGCCACCGATGCCTTAATTGATTCGCATCCACCTCCAGTGTGGGGCGCACTTGAACATTTTCAAATTGCTTTTTTTAGAGTTCCAGCCCAACCTTAACCAGCCACATCTTGACGGGCACAGAACAATCTGCCTGAAACTGACCTTTTTTTGACAGATTCCACGTGGGAGTTTGTGTGTGGTGTTTTCAAACATTAACAGTCCCTATCCTGTCTCCACCGTAGACCAGCCTCGTCTTTCTAGGCAAGAAAACAGTGACCCAACTTGCTCATTCCTGAACGAAACGCCCTAGATTATTAACTGAAGGGCAATGGAAAATCTACCAGAATTTACAAGTTCTAAATCAAACTGGGAAGTGTACTAATTCTAAAGCAAGTTATATTATCGAACCATTAATGGCTGGGAGAGAAAGGGCCCCTTTATTTCTGGCTATCGCTATGGGCTGAACCTGCTGAAATATTGTAGCATCAACAAGCAAACAGCTCAGACATACTAGTGTGGCAACCCAAAGATGACTTTCCAAATTTAATTCCCGACCCCTAACCCTGCACATGCTTTATGCATCCTGTTGTAATGTAGCACTTGGTCTTAGCAGTGCTTGTTGTATTACGCTACATGACATACCCAGTGTTCTATTTCTCTGTTTTGCTGCAGTTGCGGATTCCACCAACGGCAGGTAGTATTGTTGCTGGCAAAGGTGGGATCAGGCTCTGTGTGCTCTGCTTAAAGGTGAATAAAGCGACATTAAAAACTATTGAGCAGTTGAAAGTCATTTTTCACGAAGAGGGTTTTCCCCACATCCTAGTCACGGACAATGGTACTCAACTCATTTCGCATGAGATGCGGGACTTCCTAAATTATTGCGGGATTATTCACCACCGCACAGCGCTTTACAATCCTCAAGCCAATGGCATGGTGGAGCGCACTAACCGCCTGGTGAAGGGTACCATTTCCATGGCCTTGCTGAGTCAAAAGGATGTCTGTGTAATGGTTGGCGAGATGGTTTGGGCACATCGCATGACTGTCAATTGTGTAACTGGGTTTAATGCATTTCAAAAAATTGCGGATTCCACCAACTGCAGTTATTGTGGCTGGTAAAGGTGTGATCACTCTCTGTGTGCTCTGCTTAAAGGTGGATAAAGCGACGTTCAACCCTTTCCTGTCTCTGTGTCATCACCACCCATCCCTATGAGGGAAGAGTCAATCATGGGCATTCTTCATATGAAAGTGTCTTCTTCTAGCTGTGTTGTAGAGCTCGGTTTCCTATCAAGCTGTAAGTCAGATTTCCCTTATAGCGTCACTAGTCAGTTAAGCAGGTGGATCTGCATTCTCCTGACTCCATTCACTGGCAAAAACAAAAGTCATGGTAGATACTGATCTCTTAAGGTTTGGATGGTGTCTAATGTTTACCAACTATTGTCATGAATAAGTATCTGAAGGAAAATGTATATGCCGTGTAAGGTATACAGTGGAGTTGTTTCTCTTGAACCCACAAAGAACACAGTACAGGCAAAACGATTTTTTACCTTGCCATTTAATTGTGGACGATTTTTTGTCAATTGAAGATAGATAATATATCCTTAATATATAGTAAAAGGGTATAAAATGGAAAGACTGCATTCTTCACTTTGCAGGAGATATTGACTGAATTGTCTGAATTTAACTTGAGTCAAGTACTTGACACTAACATTCCATCATCAAACTTTTCCACAAGGATGTTTGAAAATATAGTGTGGCATTAATATTGTGGCTTAAATTTATTATTCACTTCAATAGTGAGATATTTTTGAAAAACGATATTTAGGGCACGGTAATTTTGTCAGAGGATTTTTAGGCCAAATTATTCTGGAAGCATACAATAAGGGGCCTGGAAAGACTCTGGGGCATGTTAGCAAGAACCTCGTTAAAATTATCGCCGTTTTAGCAGCAGGAAACTGCCGCTAAAACAGCCACAATGCGCTTAGATGTGCAGGACATCTAACTTGGGCTTCTATTCGAATTCTTTAATGCATATTAGCAAGCCCATTATGGCCGTTTTAGTTTCAGTTTCCTGCCGCTAAAACGGAGATGATTTTAACAAGGTTCTTGCTAATATGCCCCTCTGTACGGCCTCCCACTAGAATGTCAGATTAGATGAGCATGAGTTCTGCTTTGCACTCCCTTTTTAATAACTCTGTGAAGTAATTCCTACTAACAGTTTCAAAGGTCCATGAAGCCAGAGCAGGGCCTTCATCACTTTGGTGTCATTTTTCTTGAAGTATCTTTCATCTCCATCGGAAGTTTGCCCGGCCTTGAAAAGATCCTCAAAGCCAGGTTTATGGTTTTATGGTCAACTCTCTCTGGGCCATATTATCAAGAAAGGGCGATACATTATCGCCGCTTTTATCGGCAGGAAACTGAGACTAAAGCGGCGATAATGGGCTTGACAATATGCCCTTGTGAATTCCCATAGAAGCCCAGGTTAACACCAGAACCTGGGCTTCTATGGGAATTCACAAGGGCATATTGTCAAGCCCATTATCGCCGCTTTAGCAGCAGTTTCCTGACGATAAAAGCGGCGATAATGTATCGCTCTTTCTTGATAATATGTCCCTCTGTACTCTGCTTGCCTCTTGTGTTACATGACCAAAAAATCACTATTGGTAAGAATGTACTCTACATAAATAAAGAATAAAAAATAATTTGGTGCACATAGTTTGAATTGTTTAGCATTACCTATGGATTCCATTGATATATCTTAAACTGCTTAAGGTCTTAAAACACATGCAGCTTATATCTTCATTATAAACTGAGCGATAAGCACCCCTGTGACACCACTCATAGTGCACTACATTTTTATTTCGTGCGTTTTTCCACTATACCGAGCTTTATGCAATTCTTGTTTTCAATTATTAAATACTAATGATTGTTCTTTCAGTCTCCATAGAAAGACAAATGGTGATTTTTTATCACTTTAGTTGGCTTGTACTTACTTGTTTCTTCATAGTTTGTTAAGTGTTTGATTACTTTGCAGGTTGCGTGTGATAGTTTGTAATTTAGCTAGCCAAACACAAGAACATTTCATAATATGGGCTATTAGCTGTACCACAATAGATGCTATGAAGTGTTTCTAGTTGGAATCTAGCTATTATCTATATTTTAGTGTATAGGTTGCTACTTTAACTGTAAATAGAAGTCGGTTAGATTTTACTTTAAAAAGTGTTCTTTTGGCTGGTTATATCTGGCTACACAAGCCGATAATCTTAAGAATGCATCTTTTACACATACACAGTGGTTGTCTGAGTATAATGTAAATGTAAATGTGTTTCGATTTATATAGCGCGCTTTAACCCAGGGGTCCCAAGGCGCTTGCTTAGGGAACCCGTCCTGGTATTCCCCTGTGAGATATCCCGGCCAGGTATCCACAAGCCGAAAGCCAGGCATCCCGCCGCGAGGGGCCGTAGTGGAGATTAAACAAGCTATTGCCCAGAGTCGCAGAGTGTGACCCCGTGAGTAGAGTAGGCACCGGAGCGAGAATTGTCAACTCCATGGAATTTTTGAGCCCGAGACCCGCCGAGGCGGGGAATCGAACCCTGGTCCACGGCCGATCTCAGCTTCCGGGTCTGCCGCCTCTAACCACTGAGCCACGCTTAACGTCTCTACACTATATATACTCAATACTTTTTTCTCATTTTTCTAGCGTGGTTGTTAAATGTACATACTGACCTGTGAAGTGATATGGGGGCGGAGGCCTTCCCCTGCACGTAGACTCTATTGCAATGGACTAAATAAAATTACAACACTGGGTACATTTTAATTAGGGATAATGAATTTTGCTTGCTTACTTTCTTTGTAATGCTGCCATTTACTAGTTGTTTATGTCTGAAAGCCGGCAAGCGGAGAAAAAAGGCATACAGGTTTTACTCTCAGAGACTCTTCTGGCAGACTGAGAGGAGAGTGGACAATAACCTTAACCCCTTCACTGCGGCGGCTATTCCGCCGCAGTGCTAAGGGGGCGGGGCGGAAATGCGGCGGGCGCATGCTGGTGACGGAACCGCTCCGTCACCAGCGTCGGTTGCTCTGTGCTTATGACGGAGCGGTTCCGTCATGGCCCCGCCCGCTCAATAGAACGCTCCGCGCAGGAGCGTCGGGCGGGCCATGACGGAACCGCTCCGTCATCAGCACAGCGCCACCGCGGCTGATGACGGAACGGTTCCGTCATCAGCAGGGGAGGGGTTAATATCTGCTATGGTAAAGCTCCAATAACACCCTTACCGGGAAAACAACAGAGGGAAACCAAAGATTTCCATAAATTATCCTTGTCTTATCCTTACATAGCATGGGCCGAGCACAACACTTACACTTAAAGACAAGCAGCTTGTTAAAAGATCAATCATTTAAAAGCAATACAGTTGAAAGTGTAAAGAACCTAAGGGCCAGAACAAGTTGAATAAAATATGATTACATTATTACCTCAAATAGTTTGAAAAATATTGAAGAAAGAAAAGTCTGCATTGGACCGCATATATTTCAATGGCAGGCCTTCGTGCTTACGTTGTTTCTCGTCTTTTATAGAACAGAGTCAAGCAGTTGTTTTTGTCCAAGACAAAAATTCGTATGCACCCTGGTCATTGACCCTTAGGTTCCTTCTGCCATTCAACTTGCAGGAAGGTCTTTAAAATGCATGCATGACAGACATTTGAGGATGCTCAATTATTGGACCCTATAAAGTAATTCTCATATGCAATAGTTACAATGTCAAGTGCCAACATTTCATACAAGTTATTAGGATTGATGTGATCTCCCAAATATGGAATATTGTTTTAGACAGCCTTAAGTAAAGCTGGTCTAAATCCAATTCTACCACATACGTACACAACATAGGCGATTTATTTGCCATTGTTTTAACGAGAATCAAACACTCGCCGATGGATTTTCCTTAGATTTTCAGCTGGTGTACTGACTTGACAGGCAAACTCGAAAGGAGGCAGCGCTCAGCTAGATGCCATGTGCAGATTAGCTGCAAAAGCAAATCGGCAAACAGGTCAATTGTCTTATCAGCTATCAGTGGCGGCTCGTGACATTTGAAACTGGTGAGCCGCTATTTTCAAACGTCAAAACTTTTGAGTCAAATCTCAGCACTACTTCAGTATTAAATATTTTTGCTTTGTGTTTGGTGTCTCTGTGTTGTGGTTGTTGTTGTAGTTTAAAGAAAAAAATACACATATTGGCTGGAATGCTCTAAACACATTTGTAAGGCGCATGTGTTAGGAAAAGCCTCATGGCACATAGAATGGCCACAAAGCAGATTGGGGAGAATGAACCAAAGCTTTCTATCCCTGAGATAGAAACGCCTCCAACTGTTGAAGGGATGGAATTCGTATTTTCCCCTCCAATATCTGAAAGAGCCTCATTTAGAGGTAGGTGGATGTGGGAAGCCTGCCAGAAAAATGGCAGATACCGGTACACCAACCTTGCATTACCACATCGAATTTAAAGGTGGTGGAAACACAGGGTGGCTGGTGGTGAAGTCTCAGCGTGGACCCGCCATCGGAACTCTTGACCTAACAGCATGTCCAAGACAGGGCCATCAAGTCAAAGTGCCAGTCAAAGGTTTCCCCTGTTCCGGCTCTGCCACATAGGCAGTGAAAACAACTAATGCCCCACCCACTGGGAGAAAACACTCTGCATAGCAGGACCTTTGATAGTTCTCTTCCCATAAATAAATCCCCATCATTTGGGTTTGTTTTTGGAAGTAAAAATAAATGCAGAGCATGCCAAAAAAAAGTTAACGGCATCAGCTCGGTATTTAACAGTGATGAAAGGTTATTTGCAGCACCAGCGAATGTAT
This sequence comes from Lissotriton vulgaris, assembly GCF_964263255.1. Taxonomy (NCBI): domain Eukaryota; kingdom Metazoa; phylum Chordata; class Amphibia; order Caudata; family Salamandridae; genus Lissotriton; species Lissotriton vulgaris. The sequence goes on along the minus strand of NC_141693.1, from coordinate 970,195,677 downwards.
CTCACAGAGGTTCCTACCAGGTTGGCAGACATTTCTAAACATGATTGGAAGTTTTCTGCCATGGGGGTGGCGGGCTGAACTCCTGCTGACCTGGCGGTCGCCGACCAGGGTCTGACATAGTTTCCATGAATTACAATTTTAAATTGCCACAGCTAAATTCAATCGGTGTAGGCTATCGTCATATCAATCAGCATTTTACGTCACCAAAAATGCCTTCGTTAAACATCATCACACTGCAGTATTTTAAGGGTTTTCAACAGTTTAGCTGGGCCTATTTTTTTTTACAAAACGTCCCATCTTTGCAGCAAGTAGCATCACGAGCTTGAATGCAACCTCAAGCAATACTTCTGAAGAGTAGGATATTGTTACGTGAAGCAGTTAATTTACCATCGTCTACGTTCGAAGTGCCGGCCATTACTGAGATTTGGAATGACCTGCATTGAAAGAAAAGTTAACGGTCTTCACCGCTGACAGTCTTCTGCAAGTTGGGGTTAAATAAATATAAAAAAGTAAAAACTTACCTTGGCTTCCCAAGTCCGCGCTGACTCCCGACTCGAGCCCCGAGACTGCATGCAGACTCCCGCTGTCCTGGATTTGAATGCCGCCGGCGCCGCTGCATCTGACGTGGTGTGGGCTGGGCTCTCGAAGGCTGCAGGCAGCCTCCCTCTCCTCCATGGCAGCCGGCGCTGATTGGTTCGGCCGGCTGCCCTAAATACGTAATTTCTCCGAGTCTGCATCCTGCAGAACGGAGAATGGGAGGAGGCTTGGGGGAGTGGCTTGCCCACTGTTGCTAATACTGTCTGTTTGGACTGCCTCTCAGGCTGTCCAAACAGTCCGTATTATCAACAGTGGGCAAGCCACTCCCCCAAGCCACTCCCCCCTGAGGCTCGAGTTAGTAACCAGGAAGAAGTTCTGCTGACTGCTTTCTCGGCGTGCGAGAAGGGCAGGCAGAAACAAATGGTAGTTATAAATAAATAACTACCATTTGTTTCTGCCTTCTTCTCGGACTGCGAGAAAGTAGGGGGGGCGGCGCCCAAACGCCCCCATGGTAGAGACTCGGCACGTATGCCCACATGAAATAAAACACAGGAATGCTCTCCCTTTTCACGTACACAATCCTACTTACGTCACTCACTATTTATAAAGTGCTCATCAGATTCAGCAGGAAGAGAGACATTTTATGTCGAGGAAAGATATGTGGCACCTTCAAACCCACGGGTGACAGATGTGAACCAACCCTGCCCCAACCTGTTTGTTTCCTGCGTCTGATAGTTTCCCAAATCTTGGCAACTTCTGCCACCTTGCGTTAGGGCCTGAGCCTGCATCTCAGCGCCTTATAAATCTGTAATGTCATTGTGGGTACCACTCAAGCATCCTTACTCCGATCGTGATCTGTGTGATCCTCTGCACTCCAGTCCGTCCTTTTTACAACTGCTCTAGAGTGGGTCCCATGCATGAATCCAAATGTGTGCCTTATTGTGTCTTGCTTTGCAAGGATTCATCTTTTACCGAGCTCACAGCTTGACTTTAACCCTTGCCACCTCAATTCAAGATCCACGGACTGTATGTGAGCCTCACTTTACCTCCAGTTTGATGTCTGATGTTTGGAGGTTTGTTACGCAGGCATTAGTTTTTGCACGTTTTCGACGGGAACAGACGATTGATCCCGAAGAAATGACCTGTCTTGAATGAAAGACGTTCACAGAAGGTGACAAAAGTGCTAGTATTCTTCAAGAGCAAATGTTGATTACCACATGAAAGCCAGCCGTGTTTGCTTAGCCACTGCTAGGGAAAATGTGCAGGAAGCACTCAAACGTCAAAATGCTGTTTTGTCTGGAGTGCTAGAAATCTTTGCACTTGTCCTGCGTGCATCCCTTGTAAATCAATGTACTGCTTAGAAAGTTTCTATTGAAAAAGAGTTGTGTTTAGATTATAAAAAGTGGCCCTCCTGCCCCCTTAAGGGTCTTAGTATTATCCTTATCAATCAATTAAAATGTTTATAAAGCGCACTACATACCTGCGAGGGTCTCATTGGTGGGGGGGGGTGGGGGGGGGGGGTTGTGCTGCTACTGCTTAAATAACCAGGTCTTGAGAAGTGTCCTGAAGGCCAGTAGATCCTGAGTCTGTTGCAGGTAGATGGGGAGGGTGTTCCAGGTCTTGGCGGCGTGGTGGGAGAATGATCTGCCGCCGATGGTTGTTCTTCAGATGCGGGGGATGGTGTAGAGGGCGAGGTTGGCAGAGTGGAGCTGGCGGTTCGGGGTGTAGAAGGTGAGGCGTCTGTTGAGGGATGTTGGTCCGGTGTTGCGGAGTGCGTTGTGAGCATGGGTGAGGAGTTTGAAGGTGAACCTCTTGTTGATGGGGAGCCAGTGCAGGTTATCTGAGGGCAGTGAGGCCAGGGACAGCTGCGGTCCCCGTCCAATAACAGCCTGCGCTGTCCACCTCTTTATAAGTACAGAGGAAGAAAAACACAGGAAAGCATGCATACTTTCTAAAAGAACATATACAAGTTTAGGGATCTTAGAAAAACTGGAGAGTGAAAAAGTATTTATCACATTCTTGTTCTTGGAAATGCCTTTGAAGGGGGGGATATTTTCGTGGCAGAGGAAGGGTGCTAATAATAACCATGATCACAACCATTTTTTATCTCCCACTCAAGTTATGGTTCTGCAAATTAAGGCACCTGAAATCTGAAATCAGGGCGCTCTCCATTTTAACAGGCATGCTGCATATTTTATCTGAGAGGACAGATGGCACAAACCTGGCCAGAACTGGCAGTGCCAGACCCTCCACATGCTTCTTAGCCATTGTCTTCTTCCTCAGGACCAAGGTCGCCTCATTGCTTACGGTGTCCCTCATGGTGGCCCATGTGCTGCTGGGGTGAGGAGGTGGAGGGCAGCGGTGAAGACCCTTGCCCTATGGACTCCTCCTGAAGATCACACAACTTGGTCAAGTATGGAAGCAAGGATTCTTCGCAGTTTTCCTGGATGAACATCGCAGCCATTAGAAGGGTATCACTTTGTCCTGATTTACTTCAAAGGTTCATGTTTTGTCATTAATTCTCAAAAGAGCTACATTCGTACACTGCAATTTATTGTGATTGTATTTTTATAGTGCTTACTACCCCTGAAGATGCGCTGAAGCACTTTGTCAATTGCTGATTGCACTACAGAGAAGCCCTTCCCAGTTAGCACAATGCCCCCCCCCCCCCCCCCCCCCGACGCTTCAGTATCAGCTGTCAGCCCCACAGAAGACATCAAGCCTTTAACATAATCAATCCTCGTTTACAAATACAAGTGTCTGTTGTGTTCCCACCATTCAGCAATTCAAGCAGAACATGGTGTAAGGAGCTCTTCCTTTACAGACCATGTCGATTTCATCTGCAGTTGTAAATAGCGTTAAGCGCTGGAAGTGAGCGTCTTTCCGCCTCACCCCCACTCACAGAAGCTCCCACGGAAGGAACTGCTTCAAGAGTTCTGTTATCCGTTAGAATCTATCTAAGTCCCCTTTTCTTTAAAGAAGACATAACTCTTGCAGGAAAAAATGTGCGCAGCTGATATTTCAATAGGGTTCTTGCTTGGGGGAATTTAAAACCGGGAGGGGTGGAGGGGCGCAGACCACTTTTGAAGTGAGCATTTAATGTAAATGAAGCAAAAAGAACTTTGTGGCTGCCTGCAGGGATATCTGTTTTGCATCAATTCTCATAAATAAATAATGTAATTAAGTCTAGTTGGTAATGTGCTTTATCTAGACACTCGTGGGCGTATAAAGACACACGTTCATGTAATCCTACCTGCACATGCTGAGCAACATTTCTGACTTCATGAACCTAACACGCCCAACTCGTTCCCAGTATAGTGCTTCTTCTTTTTATCTGAAACTATATGAAACCCTAATATGACTTGTGGTTTTTTGTCTTAAAACTAAACAAATGAATTAAAAGGTTGTCTGTTGAATGTGGGACATGTGTACAACATAGCGGGACATTTTGTACTTGAGCAGTGAAGCAGTCGCGGCTGGTACCTCCAGCGAGCAGTTTGGGGGATCGGGTAAAAAAATTGTTTTTAAATCACTTACTTCCCGGCCTCTCCGCCTCTTTGCATCCTCTTCCTTCTTTGGAGAAACAAGAAGCAGGAAGCACCGGGGCTCCCACGCTCTCTGCAGCCAATCACAATGCTGCAATGCAGTGTTGTGATTGGTTTGAGTCCCGCGGCACTCAGCCAGGGGCTGGAGGGGTGGGCATAAGGCTGACCAAACAGTCATTGCGCACTTAGGAGGGGTGTACCTTCCTCCCCTGCTCTTCAGCCCTGTCCCGCTCCCTCATGCCAGCTGCCGCAGCAGGATGACAAAATTAATTGGTACTAACATTACGTTATTATCATTTTATTTTTTCCTTTCCTTTGCTGCATCAAGGCAGTGGGGCGATACTCCTCCGTCTTAACGGAGGAGCTGCCACTGCAATGAAGCAATCTAAGCCCTTTTCACTCCAGCCCCAACAGGTTTGATGATGCGTTTTTTTTTTGTTTGTTTTTTTTCTTTTTCCTTTTTCTTCACCTTTTCTCTTTTTCCTCTTCCTCCACCCATGTATATGTTATGCTCCATGTAAATATATATTTTTCTACAATAAAAAATTACAGAAAAAAAGAAAGGTTAGCTGTAGGTTTAAGTAAAACAAACAGTGTCCATTAGCACCAGTCTGAGATGTATGCATACACACACACCTCTGATTGCAGCACAAAGACCCAGGAGCAACTCCACCAGTGCACCTCCCTCCTAAGCCCCCTGCATACAGAGACAGCTCCGCTGAGGTAACTCAAGTAATAATAATTCATATCACATGAACATATTACCCCATAAGGGTGTCAAGGCGCTAGGACCATCAGGAAGATTCAGCGAGCTATTGCCCAGAGTCACATGATGCTGAGCTGAGCTGCCGCCAACACCAGGGTTCGAACTGTGAGCCCCGCACTCCGGAGGCAGCCACTCTGGCCGTTGCACCACACCTCCCTCTGCACAAGTCTGCAGCACCACTTGATTTCACAGTGCTTCAATCCATTTGTGGCTCTGTAAATGAGCATGAGTCCTGTTCAGAAGCATTCCTTCACGTTCCCGTGTTTGGACGTGCACACACTCTGCCTAATGTATCTCTGTCCTATCCTGCAATTGTGCCTGCTACCACAATTCTTAAACTCACTCAAAACTCTGGCGCTATCCCTCAATCCTGCAGCAGCATCTAATATTTCAGTGCTAACACCCACACACTGCTATGCTGGCTGGCTGCTCATCACACAAGCTGCCACTGCACATACAACAGGTGATTAAATACCCTTCGTTGATACCTGGCTGCCTGAAAAATAACATCTTCTCACTTATCCAGCACTGTGACACTCCACAGAACATATTTTTTCTGCTACTGCCGTCTTGCTATCCATGGCAAACAATAATATGTTTTTCTTGCTGACTTGATAACAGCTGTTTTTTTAATTCTATGTATCTGGTGTCCACAAAGAGAAGGTTTCACGTGTTTTCTAGAGTTTATCCATATACTAGGTCCATGGGAGATGCTTACCATGGTGCTGAAGTATCCTTTGTAGACAGTCCATATGCGTTTTCTGGCAAGATTCCTCCTTTAAACTCACAGTAAAACTGTTCTCCGAATGTAGCGGAGACACCACAGACGTGCTCATGGTAGTAATGTACGTCTTTGGAAAAATGCATTCAGAGAGACTCTTTTCATACCATCTGGTCTCAAAAGCAGGTACAATGTCATTAACAGAAAAAAAAACACTATTCATATTTTTAAACAGATAACTGGTATTATGCATGCTTTTCATAATCTTTAGTACATCTCACACCATGTGCATCTCTATGCTCTGGAGCCAGGCAAACTGCTGTGCTCTAGTTTTCCCCAAAAAATAAAGGCATTGTAGGAATTGAAAAGTAACAACTCCATTCTTTCAAGGAGTGTATGTTAAAGTATGTAAACATATATGTAGATTAGTGTACCATTGGCCATCCCATACTGTTTTCTGTAGCACAACTTCCCTCTGAAGTCTAAAGTTAATGATGGGGAGGGAAGGAAAGAATGCTGGGGATACTAAGGAGCAATACATCCCTCATGACTGCCCTCACCCTATCTGTGCTGCTACCAAAGAAAACAACCACCATAAATCATTTACTTATCTAAGAGACTTGGGAAAGCTTTACAGTGTAATGTGTTTGCCCCCAAAAAGTCAAGCTCAATTTCATTGTAAGTTTCATACATTATGTGTTTTAGTGAGCTTTCTCTAAGGAGCTGGATAAACAAACCAAAAAATCACATCTGCGTGAAGGAGAAGCACTTTTAATGCGGAAGGACACAACTTCTGCCCAATCAAAACATGTTCTGCTCCTCACCAACATGTGGGCGGAGCCAAAGCCCTTCTCTTTAGTAGTCCTGAAATCTCTTTTTAGGATGATCACATAGCATAGGGTGACAGCTGCACTGTAAAGTCAGCCGGAAAAAAAAGATTGATTTTGCATGCGATGCATGCATGAGACAAATAATTCAATGTGACAAAACCTGTGATGATTGAATGTACTTTTCAAATGTAAAATAGTATATCATTCATCCCAATGAGAGCCTGTACCAAGAAGGGGAAGGATACACTCAAACAGTCAATAGCATGATTGTGAGACTAGATTTTCCAGTGGGTTCATTCAAAATGTCATTAACAGCTTCTCCATCTAACAACTGATGGGGGCTTATCCAAGCAAGCCAATGCTTTGAAGGGGACTGTCTCGAATCCTGCTTTCTTTCTATTGAATGACAGAGGTTAGCTTCATCGCACATTATTAGCACAGTATTTTTAGGATAAGTGACTCTTCCAGGCCCACCAACAGTGAAAAGATAATATAATTGTTTTTTTTTACCTAATATGAAGGTTCACTCTAAGGCTTCTGGCCAAATGATGAACACAGGACCCATAGCTAGACCCTCATTTATGTAGCACAATCGGTGAATTATGGAAGGATGGTGGTAAGTCATATCCTATTGTGGGCTCCCACAGGGATCCTCACTTAGCCCCACGCACTTCAATATTTACATCACTCCATTAGCGGATCTCATTAAGTCTTTTGGCTTTGCCACAACATCCTATGCTGGTGAGTTTTTTTTTTACCCTTTACCACACATGCCTTTACTACATACCTCGTAGTAAAGGTATGCGTGGTAAAGGCTTTCGTGGTAACCACGCATGCACTGTAATGCATGGTTGGTAAAGGTATTCGTGGAAACAGCCGCGTTGTAGTGGCCGTTTCCCGTTTGATGTGTCTGCATGGGTAGGAAGCCCAAAGCATGGCATTATTTCAGGGTAGCATGCAAAGACTTCAGATCATTGTATGCCACCGCTTGCCATAAGAACACCAACTCTGCAAAAGCAAATCCATTTGCCAATTTTCCAATACCTGCTTTAGGTATCTTGTAAAAATAGAATTATTGGACGTGCACTGCAGCTTTCATGCTTACGAGTCTGACGTGTACAACCCCCCACGTTCCCCCTAAAAATGCATGTAGAGATATTGCCTTTGAAGGTAACAGTGTGGTTGATCTCTTAAGCGTTGCTGTATGCAGTTTATCTGTCACGAGAATCTCACACATGCAAATGAAATGTGTCAGAAATGTGAGAAATGATCCCCAGCTGTATGACAGATTCTGCTTCGTTCCTCATTGCACACCCACTCATGTGCGAATTCAGCACGTTGCAACGCTTATCTATTATTTTTGTAAATTCCCGCTATCCGTTTCCCCCTTCTGTCCTTGCTGAATATTTTTGTCGATCTGGGTTCTTTAAATGTGGCTTTTGTTGTTTTCGCATCATTTTTTCCTTCATTTATATATTTCTGGGAATATTCTACCGTAAGTAGCCGAGGTTCCTGTGCTTTGTTTTTTGTGACTGACAAAAATGTCCATCAGCCCATGAATGTCATCAACTGGTAGATATACTTAATTTTTATGATGTCTACGATTTCTTATTTTCTCTGGCGATAAAGTAGTGACATTTACAATGTTTACATTAATTGTTAGGCATAGATAATTTATTCACTGACTAAACCAAAGTGGTGTTATAAATTGTGGCCAGCGCAACTCTAAATCCGCAACCTATGGAAACATGGATTGTTTTGAATGGTTTAAACGAGCCTTAAGTTATCCTTTTAGTCTCCCGTAGGATGTGTTCGTCACATTTAAGGCTATTGATGTTTTACTAGTTGCTTGCAACCAGGAATGGCTGCTTCACTTTTCCCAGTGGAAAGTTTATTTCTTGGTTTGACCTGTCAGAACTGATTTAATTTGATGATTTGACTATCTAGATATGGCATTGATGGTTTCATCTTTTTTGGAGTTTTTGCTGTTAGGTATTTTTTTCATAAATTCATCCCCAGCAAGCCTTTCACCCGTTCCTCTTTCCAGGGCTTTTAGTGTAAAGGGTTTGTTTGCTATCTCCATAGCAGGAGTTATGTTGCTTGCTTTTGCTGATGTTCCAGGTATAAGGAGGCGCTGCCAAGAAAAATGAGGTAGATTATTTTGCATCGGTGTTTATATTTAATAGATTACGTCACAAAATGCGTTTTTGTCAATCTTTCTAGAAGCTCGGATCTTTTTTGCAAGTTATTCCGAACAGAAGAGGAGCTCCACATCTATTCCTTGCTCTAAAGGATGATAATTTTCCCTGCTCTGGGGGCTTTATGCCAATTATTCTGGCATGAGCAGTGCTTTAAATGGGCCGGTACTGTCCGGTACGGAGTACCGGCACTTTTTTATTTTGGGAGGGACAGTACCGGCACTTCTCAAGAGAAATGTAATACATTTAATTGGAGAGTACCGGCACTTCTCAGAAACAAGCAGGTACTCTGGCACGGAGTACCTGCACTTCTATTTTTCCATTTCAATCACTGGGCATGAGTGATATGACGTTGTACTTGAGGGGCTTACAGCAAATGTTCCCAAAGTAGCAATAGTTTTTACTTTCCCATAGCGGCTTCCATCACCCCATGAGTCGCTAGTAGTCCACTGTGAAGAAGCAGGTTGTATTGTCTGCTGCGGAGGGATGCAGAGAAGAGATTACACACGCATTGGCTAACACGGGCAATACCCTTTGGTGGAATAGTACCAGGTTCACTCCCAGTGACACATAGGTAGCCACTGACTGTCCACTTAGGGAGCCCAGGAAAAGGGTGCCTAGGCTCTAGGAGCTGCTTTATGCTGTCTACATTGTTGTACAAAGGCAGGCCTCTAACACATCGTCACTTCTGCTTCTTCTACTTGGAGTAAAACAAGGTCTTGTGTGGCTTGGAGTCTGGCGGCCTGGGCAGGGCCGGACTGGGAACCAAACCGGCCCTGGCAAAGTATTCGGCCTCCCCACCACCCCGGGAGTTGTGGGTGCCACCGAGCTCTTTGCCAGGGCCGGTTTTCGGCTGCAAAAACAGCCCTGTAACAAAAACGGCCCCCAGGGGCCCCAAAGAGGAGCCCTGTGCCCGCTACGGCCAGTCCGGCCCTGGGCCTGGGTGATAGTCTGCGTTTTTGGGTTTTTTTCTGAGTTTTATATAGCGCAAACTTGACCCGAAGGTTTCAGGTATCAGAGCGCTTTACATGAGCACCAGTTGCGATACACAAGGACACATTCTTTTTTTGGGTTAAGCACAGGGAAATTTAGGCCTAGATGTAGGTAATTTTATTTTACCACTTCTTAAATATCACAGGATATTGAGCGACGCTGCCGAGACTGTTGTGTTAAAGAATGCCGGAACTGAGACGGAGGTACACTCCTATGATTACACCAATACACTTAGAGGCAGCCATTTCAGGCCCATCAGTAGGTCGGAGCCAAAGCTAGCACTCTGCTGGAGGCTGCCGAGACCCAGTCTGCAGTGTGCAGAGATCTTTCCTTTCCACAGCATATGAAGCGCATAGAGGGGCACACGTGTCAGACAACCTGATAGGTGTAGATTGCAAGGGCAGGGCTCAATAAGGACCTCTTGGTGGCCCACTAATCAGAGAGTACAGTAGCCAATAAGCAAAATGAACAATCGTGCTTCTTGGGCATCAACCGAAGTCAGTGCCACTGAACTTTATTCCTTTGTCAAATGTAGGCAACTTAATGAGAAAGGTCATCAGGTCACAAGGCAGCCAGAACATGTTTTATCACATTTTACTTTATCATGGCTTTGAAGAACCATTTGGAAAATGCAATGCATCCAATAAATTAAACACAGTAGATCTCCGTGTGGTGCACCTGTCATCGTACACAGCAATGGTCACATCAGCCGCTAAACACCACAAATGAACACGTTTGTAACCAATTCAAGAGGCGTGACACTTACGTTCAGAGAGAGCGTGAACTCGTGGAAAGAAGTGAAACACCTGATGAAAGTGAACCTAGAGTAAGAAACTATGGGCCAGATTCACAAAGGTGTAGTTAGATGAAAAGTCTAACTTTAAACCTGAAGTCTAAGTTTAGACCGAAAGTCTAGCAGCTGACTTCACCATGATCGCTGAGGCCGCAGCTGCTCCCGCCCACCACCAGAGGGAGCACAGCAGTCCTGCATTTGCCTAGTTCTCAACGCACAGGGTGCAGCCGGCTAGTGTTCTGGCCCGAATTACATTAGAGGCCACATCGAGGCGGTGCTGCACAAATCCGTCAAAGTAGAACCTGTCAACATCGTAGGCTGAGACGCCTGCCGAGCAAAGGAAAAACCCTGGCACACCCCAAGAACCCTTGTAGGTACTGCAGAAGAGTCGTCCTCCGCCCCACAGAATGCCTGACATGAGGGAAGACCTACATCACATGCCACATACTGCAAGCCTAACCGCTTCGCAAACGTGTGCCTTGCTACCAAGAGCCTGAAGAAAACCAATCTGAAGGCAGTCAACCAGGTCACTGAACCACAACAATTAAGCCTAGCAGAAGGAGGGTTTAACGACTCGGAAGAGGAGATGCCTGAAGGAGTAGTACAGTTCGTGGTGGCTGAGGACCAGCCTTGCCAGGTAACCAGAAGGCCTACCAAGTGCAATATCTAGGTGGGCTCCACCACAATGTCAGCCATCATCGACACCGGGGTCTCCATGAACGTCGTGGTCAGGGACAAATTTTGGAAGCTGCAACCTCAACCACCTCTAAAAACTGCGAAAGCAAGAATATAAGCATATGTCCTACATGAGTCGCTGGTGCTAAAAGGGTGATTCAAAAACCACATATCTCATAACCTGCACATGGGAATATCCACCGTCTATGAGACTCAGGAAGGGACCAGCATGCTGCTCAGCTGCCATACGGCAGAGGAGCTGCAACATTTGCAATTTGTAATGATGATGCATGCAACCAAGCTTGAAGACATCCTCAATGTCTTTGGTGACCTGTTCAAAGGCCTCTGTTGCCTGAAAAGGAAGGAAGTCAGGCTACATATCGGTAAGTTGGTGCAATCTGTATCCATAAGACACCGAAGAGTCGCATTTCACCAGCACCCGAAGGTGGAAGCCGAGTTCTGCACATTAGATGATGCCTGCAACATTGAAAGAGTCAATGACCCCACATCCTGGGTGTCACAAGTGATGGTGACCCAGAAACTGAAACAACCTGGGGAGGTTTGGCTTTGCCATGATGTGAGAATATCAGCTGCAGGCATAGCCCTAGATCGGGTGAAAGTTTGCGATGTAATGAACTGCCCTGCTCCCTCCTGCCCATCAGAGATGCACTATTTCCTTTCCATGGTAAACTACTGTGACAGATTGATAAAAAACCTCACAGCTCTCACTCCCCCATTGCATGAGCTGACCAAACCAAACACTCTGTAGGGAGGGGGAAAGCTACAGGAGGGAGTGTTTCAAGAATACGAAAGCGGCACATTCTGCTGAGACCACTTTGCTCTACTTTGATCCATGCAATGAGACAAAGCAAGCAATCAATGTCAGCCTGACGGGACTGGGGCCATTCTCTCAATGCACCAGTGAGTGGACTATTGTGGCCTATGCCAGTCGGTCGCTCACCATCATGGAGCAAAGGTACTTACAAATTGAATGGGAGGCCATAGCATTATATTGGGGATGCCACCATTTCCACCTCTATGTTTACGGACATCCCTTTGCAGCCAAAACTGATCACAAGCCATTGATCCTACTATTCCAAGGCTTGGCTTCAAAGTCGTACCCCAAGGATTGAAAAATAGGTCATCCTGCTTCAGGGATGTTCCTTTATGATGGAGTATCAAACTGGCTCCCAGAATCCCACTGGCTTTCACCCCAGGAAAACATCTTCTCTGAGGAGAAAGAAGCTCTGGAAATGGAAGAATATGTCAGATACCTGGTGGAGGGCACAGTGGCCTCGGACCCTGTCTCTGGAGGACATTGGATCAGCAACCCGCCAGGATGACTGAATTCAAATGGCCCTGCCAGCCCTGGAAACCGGAAAGTTAGAGATGCTCAAGTTACACTGTGGGCTAAGGACCAAAGAATCTTGGAATATGCTTGATGTCCATTTTAACGTGTGCTATGAAATAATAAGGTTAAGTACAATCCTACAATAGTATTATATAGACCACAATAGGCAGCTACATATTTCTCTCCCTTGTCCAGCCGGACAGGGAATTTATTAATCAAGTGAATTATTAGAGGTTAAGATACATTAATCAACAAAACATTTCATTGCAGTAAGGCACAGTCCTGTACCGTACTGAAAAAGGATACACACATTAATATACATTGATTAAATGTATGTCAATCACGGAGGAGCCAGCTAGTCACTTAATTACCGCCAGTGCACTGTACACAAACTGTTTTTTAATTATTTAATGACCACGCTGACTGGCAAACTTATCACTGCGGTTCCGAAGAATGTGTATACAATGTTAAAAAACAGATAAGCTGACCTCTCTCTATTTCCTGTGGAATTGACAAAATTCTGTTATTTCTTTTTCTTTTTCCCTGTTTTCTTCCCAACAGGCGTATGTAATTTTCAAACCAGGCAAAATAATTATTTAAGTCCTAAAGATGATCCCTTTATAACTTGCGGTACAAAAGGGGTTGGTGATGGACGGAGCATCTGAACCAATCAAACACTCACACCCAGTCAAAAGATCTGGGTTTGATCCATGACCCTGTGCCTCATGGAAACAGTCCAGCCCGAACTGCCAAGCCATGCCTTCCCTGGACCGGAAACAAGCTTCCGAGGACCGGTTTCTGGCATTCCAGCCGTCTTCAGCCCGGCTTGCTTGAATCCAGTGGAAAAGTGAGCAAGGGACTCACGTCTGAGCATACCCTGCCACACTTATGGCGGCCAAAAGCGGTACAAAAGGGGGTGGTGATGGACGAAGCATCTGAACCAATCAAACACTCACACTCAGTTAAAAGATCTGGGTTTGATCCATCACCGTTCCTTAGCCCACTCTGCCACCCCAGTTCAGACATGGCTATATGCAAATCAGTCTGACCCTGTGCCTCATGGGAACAGTCCAGCCCAAACTGCCAAGCCATGCCTTCCCTGGACCGGAAACAAGCTTCCGAGGACCGGTTTCTGGCATTCCAGCCGTCTTCAGCCCGGCTTGCTTGAATCCAGTGGCAAAGTGAGCAAGGGACTCACATCTGAGCATACCCTGCCACACTTATGGCGGCCAAAAGCGGTACAAAAAGGGGTGGTGACCCTACCATGGGAGCGCCCCAGCTTGGATTTTGGCAACCTGCTGGAAGGGCGGCTTATGCTAGTTGTTATAGACGCCTATTCAAAGTGTCCCAAAGTTGAATTGGTAGAGAGCACCTCTGTACAAGAGACAATACCCAAGCTAGAAAAAGTGATGGTGACACATGTTCTGATAAGTGAATTATGAACAGACAATGGGCCTCCGTTTCAGGAGGAGGTGGAGAGGCTTATTGGTACCCTTAAAAAAGTAATTCACATAACATAGCATGAAAACCAGCCAGTGGAGGAAGCTATATACAATGTTTCTGAAATACTGCAGGCAAACACCCCACTCCATCACTGGGATGGTGCTGAGTCTTGCTTTCTGGGGCCGAGTCACTCGCAACACAATCCCACATAACCCTGGTTGGAGTCTGGCGAGCAGCGTGGATCAGCAAGTGCTGGAAGAAGTGTGGCACAGCAGCCAGGGTGACTGACAATGGAATCTGGGGCTCACGGTTCAATCCCCGGCACCGGTTGCATGTCAGCCCAGCACCTTGTGACTCTGGGCAATCTTCCCGAGGGCCCCCAGTGCTGGGACATCACTTTGGAGGTAGCTGTGTGCTTTACAAATACTGATATTTCATTTTTCATTTCCACCCCGATGCCAGAGGAATCAGACTTTTAGCATCCATCAACGGGCCTTGATATCAACCCTTAACACTACTGACACTGTGTTAGTAAAGGAAAGGCATCACGCTAGCAAATTGAATGAATGTTGGATTTATAGAGCCCATGGTTACCCTGGAGCGTCCCAGCGCTGTACCACTGGGGAACCCGTCCTGGCTTTCCATGTGAGATGGTCCCTTTACTGGGCATCCCCAAGGTGCAGCCAGGCATCCCCGGCGGTGATGGGGCCGGAGTGGAGATTAAGCAAGCTATTGCCCAGAGTTGCAACGTGGGACCCCATGGTTAGAGTGGCACTGAGGCGAGATTTATCGGGCCCACTGACATTGGTCCTGCACCCGGCCGCGTCGGGAATTGAACCCTGGTCCCGGGCCAACCTCTGCCTCTGGGTCTGCCGCCTCTAACCATTGAGCCACACTTCTCCACTTTTCCAAATTAAGACTGCAGTTTGAGACAGAACCCTGGCTAGTAACCGGCTGCCATGGGCCCATAGCACTGTGACCAGGGGGCTAAAGCAATCAACTGGGATGTATCATTCTTCAATCGGTGTCTAGCTGGGCTGCAGCAGGGGAAGAACAACAATGCGGAGGAAGCAGATGATGATGGAAGCCGACCCCAAGAGTGGGATGGCTCAACTTGTACGAACATTCAACAGACCTCTCAGGGGGGACCACACCAGTATCCAGCAGTCAAGAGAGTTGCAGAGGAGAGGATAGCGTGCCGTTCAGCCTCTGGAGCAGTGTGTCACAGTATTGTCTGAGAGACAACCTGTTACATTGAGCAGGCAGAATTACTTTCTGATAGGACCATGAATGTCCAAGTGTACCATGAGTTTTTTTTAGTTTTGACCTGTGCTCCCTGTTCGTTTTGTTGAAGGTAGGAAGAGATGTAATACCTTGGACTCTACTCCCGAGTGAAGGGAGTGATCCACGAGGCAGGGTGATATTGGTAAACCCCTAAGACATGTTGCTAGGCTGGTTGGTCCAGGATATGAAATAGAGACCATAATGAATTACTCAGGGATGCCCTTGGACTGTCACCCAGTGTCTGAGGTTGTGGTTATTGTTACACCTGCACCAGCACTAGGGGGGACATTACTCTCCGGGGGCCCTGTGCTTTTTCATGGCCCCATACTCGTGCTGCTAATCTATTTATAGCTTTTGAAGCAAACCTGACCTGTTTATTAAAAGCAGCTAATGTTTCTTAAACTACTAGTTGGCGTTACGACGTTATTGTGACATGCCTGCCTATAAGTGACAACCTTTACACCAGTGGGTCAGTGACAATCACTCAGGCTAGATAGCTATAGCAACTCATACGATTCCCATAATTAGAAACAAAATGTATGACTTATTTACAGGAGTGGAGTGGAATAGCTGGGGGCGGCACAAATTTTGGGGGGGCGGCTTCCCCCACTATTACCTCTCGTCTCGAGGTGGCAACAGCAAGCCCCCCCCCCCCGCGACCCCTCATTGTGTTTGCCGCAGGGAGGCAGGCGGAGAATACCCACCAGCACTCCCCCACCTCACCCCCGCTCTTCACTGCGGCCGCCACTGGGCAGCCAGAGGGTTAGCTACGCCACTGGATGTCCATTTGTCTGGTTATGAATTCAATTGTGTGCTTGATGCGCTGGCAGTGTACCCTATCAGCCTTCTATTCCATCCTGCTGTTGCCACCGAATCTTAATTTACTCCAGAGTAAAACTTTGCCGCATTCTGGTTGTTTCTGTGCAGATCATATGCTGTTCACAACTTCCCCCCCTCCTGCCCGCCCCCTGTTTAGCATTGAGGTATCCAGCAATACATGACTCCCTCTTCAGAGGTCCTTAGACAAGGTCTCTGTCAATTTTTCTCTTTTTGTCTACAATCAATGAGGGAATAAGGAAAGAATATTGTTATATCCTGTTGTCTCATAGTTCATTGCTGCTCAGCCTGTGAGAATGTTATGTAATAGAATGTTCATGAGTGCCTAAGCAGCAGGATGTTGCTGCCGGTGCGGCACAATACTTACTGTCTTACTTATAACTGAATACACCTACCTATATAATCTACACTACTGGCTACTGGACTGATTACCTACAAGGACCCTACTTTGTTTACAAAAAATACACTAAAGAAATGTACACTTTATCACTGCCTAAACCTACAGTATCTGGGAAGGGACAAATCTCATCGAGTAACGCCTTAGTGGAAAGGTTGAATAACAGGGCCTTATGCCTCAGCAGACACAACACATTAAACCAGGGTTTTCCCTTATAGTCCCAGGAGGGCTGGCTCCAGGACACAGTTTCACGCTACCGACATAAGTGTACATACAATGAATGGACATGGTATTGATTCATAAAGCCAGTGCTTTTCCTGAGAAATAGGCCTGGGCACTACTTTCCTATACCTGAGTTTGACCCTCTGGCATTCAGCTGACAGTACTACTGGCTCCTACTAATGTGCTGCTCAATGTTTATTATAACTCACTGCCCCTGTGAAGTTCCTCCAAGTAAGGCTTTGGCATTCTCTGAATGTATTTGCGAGAAACTTTAAAGTTTTTATTTTTATTTTCATGAAACTACTGTGGCAAAACTTCAGCTCATACAGTAATTGGAATCCACTCAGTTGACAGTCTGTGTTGTTCAAAATAACACCTTAAATGCTGCAGATCTCTGTCATTGGCTGTGGTTAGCTCCCTCAGAATCTGAGGGATGATAGAGTACTCAATTACTTCCCAATGTGCTAGGATTTTCCTGAAAATAGCTTTACTAAGTGAATTCGCATTATTTGTTACTGTGCATTTTAAGTCCAAGTAGGATTTACTAAATGTCTGAAACAGTACTAATTTTAACAGAGTAAAGTTACATATGCATTTCAAGACCTTTAAGTAGAATGTCTTCAATAACTGCTAAAGCGCGCTGATTTTTGAAGACTTTTTAAGTGAATACAATGTGATGGCAATAAGTGGACACCTGCAATATAACTAACATGTTGTTTTGTCCTTTTCAGAGCCAATGTCCTGGATTTCTTCTGCTGGTAAGTGCCATCTTAATCTTACGTAAACTTCAGAAGGTAATAAATAGTACGTGGTGTTTAATTTTAGACCAGGGTTATTATGAAATTAGACAATAAATAGTTTGTTTTGTTGTTTTTTCCTGTACTGCTCCCCTGCCGCCCTCCAGCTGCTTTCCAAGGCCCATCCCAGTGTCTCACACACTTGCTTGTAGATGTTTCAAGGAAGGGTTCTGCTCATCAGTGACACACATTTGAAAGCCTCCAGGGAGCGCGCGGCCGATAATTGTTCCACTTGTAACTGCCCTGTAAACGGATTGCTTTTGTAAAACAGCTGAAAATGGAACTATTCTCGATCTTGATATCAGCAAAAGGCGGAGGCCTTCGTTCTGCGACCTCATTTATTTGGCGCCTGGTAGATTTCAGAGCGCTGCTCACCAGGGACTCTGCACACAGAAAAGGCCATTTGCAGCATAACTGGCCTTTTAGGTGACACAGCCATCGCCTACGCTGGAAACACCCATAATGCAACCTTGTGAAATATATAGCCCTCTCCGTGCTGACTTGCTGCAGTCAACGGAAAACGCGCATAAATATGTATTACAAGGCCAGGAACACGCCCAGGCTCATGTTATTGTACATATTTAAGTGTGGCACTTTCCCTACTTGATGAGTATATGTTTATATGATCATTTAACTTAATGCCTGTGAATCATGCCCTCTGTCACATATAACTAATTCATCAAAGACAAATGTGAACGCATAATTGAAGCAAATTAGTTTTGTTGGTATCTTGAAAGAAGACAGAAAGGAGGGTTTGCGATTTGAGCATAGAATACAGGGCATAGGGCCAGATGTATCAACATTGCATTTTGCGATTCTATAATAGCGAATTTTACCGATTCGGTATTATAGAATTGCAATATGTAATGTATGTAGGTTTCGCAAAATAAATAGCGATTTCTACATATTCCTTAATAGCGAATCGTAATTTGAGATTCACTGTTAAGGAATGCCTTCCCATTCATTCCTATGGGCCTAGAGGCCCGTAGGAATGATAGGAATGAATGGGAAAGCATTCGCAATTTAAGATTCCCAAATTGGTCATCGCAAATTGCGAATGCAATTCAAGGGTGCAAGGGGGCCAAAAGGCCACCCTGATGCACCCCCAAAAATGTCAAGTGTGCACATGTGGCGCACACACATGCCCTAAGGGCATGTGTATGCGCCACATGGCACTTGGAAAAATGCAATTTGGTGCATTCTTCTAAGGATTTGCAAATTTCCCCCAACTTGAAGTTGGTGGTAATTTGCGATTCCTTACAGCAAGGTCGCAAATTTTAAATGCTTCCTGCATTGCATTTAGGGAATCGCAAATCCCTAAATGCATTCGCAAAATAGGTAATCGCAAAAATTGCGATTCCCTATTTTGCGAATGCCTTTTGGGACGATACAACCCAAAAAGCTTTTTACTGTCTGCGAATCGGCCTGTTTGCGAATGGTAAAACTCTTGCTACATCTGGCCTATAGAGTTCGAATTTAGAGTCTCCAGCAAGTCTTCCACAGCTGAGGTGTCTATTCCATGCATTAAGGAGGATGCCATGCCTTCCTGTAGTATGTGCTTACCCCACACCTTTTGTATTCTTCACTTAGGACACGCTGCAACCCAACGTGTCCTCGTTTCAAGAGAGTTAACCTTCTACTATCACATTAGACGCAAGTCAGCTGGGTCTTGGAACCATTTCAAGTCAAAGGCTAGCAGGTAAAGAGAAAACACTAGCATTTGCCTCAAGAGTTCTCAAACAATGTGAAAAGCAAAATAGCACCATTGAGTGTGAGGCATTAGCTTGCGTATGGGCAGTTCACAAATTTAAAATGTACGTCTGAGTCCGAGAATTTGTCCTACAGACAGACCACAAGCCCCTAGTGCACATTTTTTTGACTGGAGCAAAGTTAATGAGATTGGTTGTCGGCAAGGTTAATAAGATTGGTTTTCAATTTACAAGAATTCGTATTTGACATTTGGCATGTGCCGGGGGAAAAAACGTTTGTGCCGACTGCCTTTCACGAACGGCTGTTGAGGATGTGGAAAATGATGACTTTGTGGATGATGTGGTCTGCGTGGCTTATGTGGATGCTATCAGCGTTAACCATTGTGCAGGTTTGAGTGAACCAGACTGGTTGAGTGCCTGTCAGGAGGATGAAACGTGGAGTAAAGTCTGTCAGTATGTCGTCCAAGGTTGGCCAGAGAAAATAACACTAAGTGGACCTTTAAAATCATTCGGTCAAGTATCAGATGAACTGTCTTTGGGCAATGGATTGCACATGAGGGGGGTTTAATACATATCTCCAGCGAAATTGAGGGATTCTATTATCAAACAGGCAAATCAGGGATATTTAGGGTCTACCAAAACCAACATGAAAATTAAACAGTATTACTGGGGGGCAGGTATTGATGCCCAAGTAAAGTTCTTAATTGAGAAGTACCCGGAATGTCTTATATCTGACAAAAAATGAAAAACTCAAAACCCCCCTTTGCATCCTGTTCGGTACCCTGATGCTGTATGGGAGAAGTTAGCGTTAGACTTTTCAGTGCCATTCATGTTATGGCCTAATCATATGAGGTACTTGGTGCTTTTGATAGATTAATATTCTAAATTGATGTACTTTTCACTTCTGAAATCTGCAGACTCGGAGTCAGCCATTGAATTTTTAAAGCAAGTTTTCTGTTTTGAAGGTTCACCCAAACATATAGTCACCAATACAATATAAATACACTCCTCCCTGAGCACTCTAACAGTACATGTCAATGTAGACCCTGAACCGTTTTAAACATTCAGATTGTCTTGATAGATAAAGCCAAATGATTGTCACAGTTATCCAACACAATGATCAGCAGTCAATGTCTTATAAAGTCCATAACAAATCATCCACTTCGTTCTTCAAGTAATGGTTCAACTCAAAAGTCTTGAAATATATTTATTCCAGTTCAATTGTCTCCAAGAGGAGCCAACACGTGTTTCGTCATGCACTAATCCGTGCCAAATGACTTCATCAGGGCTAATTGGCTATGTCTCCAGAATTGCCAGTATTAAGTATATTGAAAATCAAAAATTGATAGTCACTGTATTAGTAAGCCAATGCATAATTATAAATGGTGGAAGATGCGGGCACAGGTGTCTTATTCACCCCCATCCATATTTCATTCGTCACTTATTTAAATGAATACATTTTTAATCAATTCGTTAGCTCCAATAAATATGTGCCAGTCCTCTACTTCCACTTGGGAGGAGTTATAGAGGCTATATGACCTAAATTAGCTCGGCATTTGGTAATCCTAAGTGGGTGACCTATTCCGATATGCCCGTCTCTCCGAGTAAAGATTCCCGCGTACAACACCGTAAGGATTACCAAAGGGGATGATGGACGGAGCGCTTGAGCAAATCACTCACCCCCAGTCAACTGATCTGGGTTTAATCCATCATCATTCTTTAGCTCACTCCACCACCCCAGTTCAGACATGGCCATATGCAAATCAGTCTGACCCTGTGCATCATGGAAACAGACCAGCCCGTACTGCCAAGCCATGTCTTCCCTGGACCGGACACAAGCATCCTGGGACCGGTTTCAGGTTCATAATACTCATCAGCCAGGCTATCTTGAATCTAGTGGCAGAGTGAGCAAGGGACCCACGTCTGGGCATACCCTGCCAACTTAGGGTGAACAAAGCGATACCAAAGGGGATGATGGACGGAGCGCTTGAGCATTTATGAATTAAGCAACAGGGGGTGGTGATGGACATAGTTTCTGAATTAAGCAGAATACTCTCACCCAGTCAAGAGATCAGGGCTTAATCCAACACCGTTTTTTAGCTCACTGCACCATCCCAGCTCAGAACCTGGCTATATGCAAATTAGTCTGTCCCTGGCCCAGTGCATCATGGGAACAGGGCAAACCAAACTACCAACCCAATTCTTTCACTGGGAAGGAAATACGCTTCCGGGGACCAGTTTCTGGCATTTCAGCCGTCTTCGGCCCGGCTTGCCTGAATCCTGATGGTGCAATGAGCAAGTGACTCACGTCTGAGTATACCCTTCCACGCTTATGGTGGACAAAATATTTAAACAACAGGGGGTGGTGATGGACAGAGTTTCTGAATTAAGCAGAATACTCTCACCCAGTCAAGAGATCAGGGCTTAATCCAACACCGTTTTTGGGTCATGGCTTGGCAGTTCGGGCTGGACTGTTCCCATGAGGCACAGGGGTGGCAGAGTGGGCTAAAAAACGGTGATGGATTAAACCCAGATCTTTTGACTGAGTGTGAGTGTTCGATTGATTCAGATGCTCCGTCCATCACCACCCCCTTTTGTACCGCTTTTGGCCGCCATAAGTGTGGCAGGGTATGCTCAGACGTGAGTCCCTTGCTCACTTTGCCACTGGATTCAAGCAAGCCGGGCTGAAGACGGCTGGAATGCCAGAAACCGGTCCTCGGAAGCTTGTTTCCGGTCCAGGGAAGACATGGCTTGGCAGTTCGGGCTGGACTGTTCCCATGAGGCACAGGGTCAGACTGATTTGCATATAGCCATGTCTGAACTGGGGTGGCAGAGTGGGCTAAAAAACGGTGATGGATTAAACCCAGATCTTTTGACTGGGTGTGAGTGTTCATTTGATTCAGATGCTCCGTCCATCACCACCCCCTTTTGTACCGCTTTTGGCCGCCATAAGTGTGGCAGGGTATGCTCAGACGTGAGTCCCTTGCTCACTTTGCCACTGGATTCAAGCAAGCCGGGCTGAAGACGGCTGGAATGCCAGAAACCGGTCCTCTGAAGCTTGTTTCCGGTCCAGGGAAGACATGACTTGGCAGTTCGGGCTGGACTGTTCCCATGAGGCACAGGGTCAGACTGATTTGCATATAGCCATGTCTGAACTGGGGTGGCAGAGTGGGCTAAAAAACGGTGATGGATTAAACCCAGATCTTTTGACTGGGTGTGAGTGTTCGTTTGATTCAGATGCTCCGTCCATCACCACCCCCTTTTGTACCACTTTTGGCCGCCATAAGTGTGGCAGGGTATGCTCAGACGTGAGTCCCTTGCTCACTTTGCCACTGGATTCAAGCAAGCCGGGCTGAAGACGGCTGGAATGCCAGAAACCGGTCCTCTGAAGCTTGTTTCCGGTCCAGGGATGACATTGCTTGGCAGTTCGGGCTGGACTGTTCCCATGAGGCACAGGGTCAGACTGATTTGCATATAGCCATGTCTGAACTGGGGTGGCAGAGTGGGCTAAAAACGGTGATGGATTAAACCCAGATCTTTTGACTGGGTGTGAGTGTTCGATTGATTCTGATGCTCCGTCCATCACCACCCCCTTTTGTACCGCTGAGCATTTATGAAGGCCTCTTAAGAGCGGACCAATGCAACTGTCAGGTAGTGGATCCACAGTGGAATCTACTATGTATTGGCAATGCCCATTGTAAAAGAATATCACAAGAAAGCAACAGACCTTCAGGACTGAGTCACGTACATAGAATATAGAGAAAATAGTCGGTGGCGCTTCCCCGGTTATTATATTACTTCCGGACTTTGCCGATCTGGGTCCCACCGGCCACGTTCCGTCGATTACGCTCCATGGTGGTCGGATTCCTCTGGGGAACGGGCCGGCGGCGGGTGGCCCTCAATACCTTGATGAGGCCGAAAGACGAGGGGGGGCTCGCTGTGCCGGACTTCGAAAAGTATTATCTGGCGGCACAGCTCCAGACCTTCACCCAGGAGATCGCCAGGGAATTCCGGGGCCCGGAAGACGGAAGAGGGACAGGTATGGCCAGGCATGTTCTCTCCTTTATAGCGCTGCGACAACGTTTAGTCCTGAGGGACTTGTCGATGGAGGAGCGGACTGTCCGCCTGTGTTGGAATCGGGCCCACGCCCGAGGCCAACTGAGAACACCATATGCGCCTGAAATACCGTTGGGGATGCTGACGGCCCTCCCCCACGGAGGGGATTGGTCACGTTTGGCGGCCTGGGAGGATTCCGGTTTACAGCTCGTTGGTGATCTGTACGAGGACGGCGCGCTCTTGTCCTTCCAGGATCTCATTGACCGCTTCGGGATCTCCCGAGGTGACTTTCTGCTGCACTCGGCCATTGTACGAGCGATCCAGGCACACTGGAAGAACGGGCAGGAGGAACCCCAATTATCTCAGGTGTGCCAGTACGTAATGATGTCGGCGGGCACGGTGAAGGCGGTTACTTGCCTATACGGCAGGTTGATTACCGAGGGATTGGCTCCTCTCACCACTTTGAGGACCCGCTGGGAGGAGGACATTGGTAGGGAGATCCCGGAAACGACCTGGTCCCAGTTGGTGAGACGGGCCTGGAAGGGCACACGCAATGCCCGTTTCCAACTGGTCCACTATTATGTTCTCCATAGAGCGTACCTGACCCCGGTGAAAGTCAGGCGTTATTTTGCCACGGCCTCGGCGGAATGCCCTAGATGCCCGGCTCAGGAGGCGGACCTCCTACACATGTTATGGGCCTGTCCAGGACTGACATCCTTCTGGCAGGAGGTAGTGACGACCCTGGAGGAGGTGACAGGGAGACTCTTATCATTGGATGCGGCGGTGGGGCTCCTACACTGGTTTCCCCATACCCCCAGGAATAAAATTTCTAGTAAGTTTATCGACCTGGGGCTCCTCCTTGCTAAACGAGAGGTGACTAGGAACTGGAAGGCACGGGCTGGTCCGGCGGGCGGCAGATGGCACAGTGAGCTTTTGAAGTGGGCGGCGGGAGAGAGCGCACTGAGATATCAACTGGCTTGGAGGCAGGGTAATGAGAAGGCGCAGGAGGCCGCGTTGGAGTGGGAAATGTTGGTGCAGGCCCTCAGGGATTATAGTGCCCCTAGCGACTCTGAAAGCGAAGAAGCGACTCACCCCGAGTCCCGGTGAACGTTAATACTGACAGCCCTATTGCATTCCCCGTGGGTCCGATAGCAGATCCTATGTTGATAGCTCCCCGGCGCTGGTGGTGGGGGGGGGGGGGGTTTCTTAGTTAGTAGACGTTTACGGGGAGGGTGTTTATTTTGGGGGTTTTAGGCTTGTTTAGAAAAGCAGATGACGGACAGTGCATTATCCGGACCAGCTCCAGCATCCTACTGACCCCCATTGCAATTCGCCGCCCGACCCCAGGGTTGTGGGCTGGTTGGCTGTGTACAGACTTTATGGAGGGGGGCCAGAGGGCTTTATTCTGTTACTATTGCTTATGATACCATGCTGGTCGTTACTGTATTGATTTACTGATTCCTGCAATAAAAATATATTTTAAAAAATAAAAAAAAAATAAAAAAAAAATAGAGAAAATAGTCCACAAGATTATCAAGGAGAAACAATATATGCATTGCTATTTTGGCAGAAAAAAGCTATGTCCAAGCAACCCCTTCGACTCTGAGAACACCTCCTAAGCCTGTAGTAGAGCAATTATTGAACTACAGAGAATGTGACCACTTACTACAGGCAGGGGTGTGTTTGTTAGAGACTAATATGCCACAGCAACAGAGACTGTTTCAGATGAGGATAGTTCAGGTTCCCTACCATAAGCATTACCCACCAACACCAAAATGAAATTTGATGACATTAGATTAAATAATAATGGCATAATGCTCTGGTTGAATTGGTCCTGCAGGCGTCCCAACCGATCAGTAAACTATTATCAGTAAAACTGCCTCCCCCTCTTGGAAGTGATCCTAAGTCATTGTTTATAAACATGGTGTCTCACTTGAATGAAACATCAAATATTTTCCTATATCCAGAAGAGGAAATCATCATCTATTATACTGGTATACACATCCTGTGTTTGGGGCATATAGACCTGTAGTGTGGGACATCGTATACAACTCAACATCAAGGTGGGCTGAGGAAGCACTGATTTTTGGTACTGATAATCGTTAGAATTTTTATCGGCTCCGCAAAGTTTTATCCTAGCCCTTTGTGAAATATAAGGGGGCTGTTTAAAGGCAGGTGGAAGGTTAGCACACTCTAGAATGCATACATGGAACAATGGAAACCATACTAGGAAAAGCCAAAGTTATGAATAGGAGAAATAGCTCTATGCAGGGCATCTCAGATTGCTCATCAAGCCCCCTACAGGGAAGTGGCGTTAGAAATCATCTTACTAGAATACTGATGACTCAATTGACACAATATACTCTTCTCACCTGGAATATCAGCTGAACAAGCAATCTATTGATGCATCATAGAATATATTAAAACCTACACCTTATAGGAATAGATATATCCCTATATAGGAAACACGTTAACTAAGTCAGAGGAAGCCAAACCGTGAAACTCAGTAGATAAATTGATATACACTAGATTCCACTCTTTTGGTAGGGGGTCATGGACATGAGTTACCATGGGATTCCTGTAGGAAGGTGAAGTATTGTGTAGTGATGCTCGTTAGGCTTCACCATGCAATACCCTAAAGATGGTCCTTGTATTCACAATAATAAATCCTTAGCTCAGTCCTGGTAGAGTGGCAGAGCAGTCAGGTTTTACTAGAGGAATATATATTAAGCAATTAAGAGTACCAACATGGAGGATAAGTATTTGACACTATTCAATATAAATCCCATACCAATTTATTAAACAAAAACAGAGTTTTATATAAATTTAGGCATCAAAATGAAGTCAATTGGGTAAGTATAACCGGAGTTATGGGGTTTAGAAGCAAAATTAAATCAGTGTAAAACAGTACTGCAATACTTTATCACTGGGTTCAATGGGGAAAAAGCAGCACTAATGATAATCAGTTAGTTGCAGTCCGAGTTGTGTGGAACCCATGGAGGGTAAAGGTGATGCAAGGACCAGGACCAAGCCACAACAGTCAGTTTGATTTTACCTGGCTCGAGAAGCTGGGGTGCAGAGTTGCCCTGGCTGTCCTTGGTGCTGCAGGGGTGCATACAACAGTCAGTGACCTCAATGATCACTATTCTGCGACCATCTCAAACATCCTGGATGCTCTAGCCCCACTAAAACTGAAAATAACCCAAATCAAAGACCAAAACCCCTGGTTCAAAGGATCCCTTAATAATGAGAGGAGAGCCCTCCGGCAAGCTGAAAGATCCTGGAGGCAGCACCCCTCTACCGCACATCTTGCCTGGCCAGAAATGCCTACAACAGGAACATACTAAATTCAAAAAAAGACTCCTTCAGAACTGAACTAGAGAAAGCCAAGAACAGACCCCACAAGCTCATCAAACTGGTCAAATACCAATCGAATAAACTGGCCAAAACATCGAATGAAACCCCAGATCTCTTATATCCTCAGAGGAATTCTCCTCCATCTTCGCTGACAAAATCTTGACCCTTGGAAACTAACTCAGCGCCATCAAACACCCTCAACCCCTTCCTGACCCGCCTCGTCCCACTGCGACACACCCACAGGCTCCACTCAAAAATCATGCTTACTGGACTGTCTTCAAAGACTATGACAAAGACTCCATCTCTAAAATCCTTTCTACCTTAAACCC
Source organism: Lissotriton vulgaris (assembly GCF_964263255.1). Taxonomy (NCBI): domain Eukaryota; kingdom Metazoa; phylum Chordata; class Amphibia; order Caudata; family Salamandridae; genus Lissotriton; species Lissotriton vulgaris. The sequence goes on along the minus strand of NC_141693.1, from coordinate 970,168,837 downwards.
GAACAACCATTTCAATGACCCACTCCCTGCCAATTGCTTAGCTGCCGTCCCCCAATCCATTATTCCCAGCTGGACTACAATAATCATCGCCTCCCTCCAGCAGGAAATAATGCCTGACTCTCTAAAAGCCGGCCAAGTCCTCCCCATCTTGATAAAGCCGTCGCTGGATTCAGCCTCCCCCGACAACTTCAGATCCATCTCCAACATCCCCCTCTTAGCCAAAGTGCCGGAGAAATGTGTGCAATAGCAGCTAAGTCACCCCATCAATAACTTCCACCTGCTTGATGACTTCCAATCCTGATTTAGAACAAGGCACAGCACCGAAACCACCATGCTCCACATCATGGATGATGCCCTCCAAGCCCTCAACCAAGGCAAAACTTGTCTCCTAATCCTCCTGGACCTTTCCTCGGCCTTCGACACGGTCAACCATGAAAAACTATTTGAACGCCTCAAACTCAGAATGGGATTGGATGGCACTGTTCTAGATTGGTTTAGGTCCTTCCTCCACAACCGGTCACAGAGATTCCTAATCAATGGCAACCTATCATCACCATCCCTGGTCACAGTTGGAGTCCCTCAAGGATCAACCGCTTACCAAAATGTTGCACGCAGCGAGTATCTCCTACCATATGTACGCTGATGACACTCAGATCTACATAAAAAAATCTCTCAAAGACTTTCTTTTGCTGAACGAAACCCTGAAACTCACCGTCTAATGGCTCATATCCAATCAACTCAAACTCAATGCAAAGAAGACAGAATTTCTCCTGAGCTTCCCTCCCAATACCAACCTAGAGATTCAATCGTGGATTAAGGCTATCACAGCCTTAAATTGCCCAACGACCATTGTAAATGCATGCTTTTCTTTACCTCATATATCCGGCACCCCTCCCCCTTACTTCTCGAGCTGTAATTGGTCGATTCTAAGTCTGTCTGTATATTGCTTTGCTCTCCTGTAAAGCGCTCTGATACCCTAATGGGTCAAGTTTGCGCTCTATAAAACACATACAATTAAAATTAAAATAAATAAAATATAAGCAACAGTATGCATCTAAACTCTAAGCATTTAGTAGACTGAATTCCTATACCATTATACATAACTGACTTCCACAACCTCTTTCTACTTCGATGATCTGAGGAATACTCTAATTTCACTCTAGAAGTGACTGAAAGATACTTTTCACAGTATCAGATAGGTCATGTGGTCCGAATAAGACGACTCACAGAAGTGTGAAGGTCTATTAACCACATTATAGATAGTATTGTATAAACTCACCAGTAAATTAATTACATTCTAGATTAGACCATGTACTCTGCATAACGCAAACCTGGACCAAGTCATTGAAGTAGAATATTTGTGAAGAACATTACCAGACCTAATTCATTATTATTTTGCTTCGATTGTGGTAGCTGTAAGACTTGCATCCTATCATAGAAGATACAATCAGGATCACTGGAAAATGACACAATTAAGGGTAGGTTGAGGAAAGTGATTAAAACCTACTTTTTTCCTATATCTGAGCGCCAGGATACCTGTAGGGTGGCAGTAGCGCTATATAAGCACATATACAATACAATACAATACAAGGTAACACAGATATAGCAGAGAATATAATAACAGAATGAGTGGCTTTGTTTCAAAGTGATGATGCAAGCAGAATGCATTGCATTGATCTGCAGCCTCGGGAAATCCATTAACAATCATGTTATTTTCCTGGAAGAGTCCATGGTGCGACTGAAGAGAAGTAGTGGCTAAACACAAGAAAATAGGATGGAGCAGATGAGATTGTGCACAGAGGATGGAAAGGCACTAGAAAAATAAAAATGCTCAGTTTCAGAAAAGATGTATCTCACCAGCATAACATAGTCAATAGAGCTGGCTGAAGAGCAGCCTTGTTCCTTAACCGTCGGGCAGACTCCTCCAGAATCAATAATGTATTGCCAATCAGAAGTTAAAAACACACTGGAAATATATCACAAACATCTACAAGACCTCAAGCAAGTGATGGGTTGCCATATGAACTTCTGCCAGAAAGGATTTCTCAAGGTTGGATATTTTAAAATAAACAGTCCCATTATAGATTCAAATTCTTCTTAAAAAGGCTCAAAGAAGGAAAGATAACTAAGACACCTGAACATTATGCATCCATTTCGGGTAGACCTGTCAAGTATTCCTGGTCCTCAAGAAGTGGCTTTTTCCTAAGTCCAGATTTTTTCTGCAAGTTCTGGTACCATACAGAGAAGTGTGGCTCACCGGTTAGAGGCGGCAGACCCAGAAGCAGAGGTCGGGCCGGGACCAGGGTTCAATTCCCGACGCGGCAGGGTACGGAACCAATGTCAGCGGGCTCGATAAATCTCGCCTCGGTGCCTCTCTAACCATGGGTCTCATGCTGCAACTCTGGGCAATAGCTTGCTTAATCTCCACAACGGCCCCCTCGCTGCCGGGGATGCCTGGCTTCACCTTGGGGATGCCCAATAGGGACCATCTCACAGGGAAAGCCAGGACGGGTTCCCCAGCGGTACACAGCGCCAAGAAACCCCAGGGTGAATGTGCGCTCTACAAATTCATACTAACATAACATGACATACATCGTGAAGAAAGGTCTTTTCATCTTTAGGACTGGTTCCACAGACTTCAGTCTACTTTTCTCTGATGTAGGATGATTCCCACAACTCTAATTTCATGTCTCCTAAAACTGTCCAGTACTAACTGATCCACTGCCAATTTCCAAATCAACAACACCATCACAGGGCTCAGGGACCTTCTGTACCAGGCAGCCACATCGAGAAATCCATTTTCACAGTGGCAATCTTATGTGACTGGTCTTCGATCCCTTTAACCCTTGCATGCTGATGACGAACCCCAGCCGTCATGCACTACGGTGCTCGTGTGCTGATGACGGCTGGGGTTCGTCATGGCCCGCCCCTGTTCATTTGTTTACAGCACAGGGGCGGAAACGGGCCAGCAGTGAAGGGGTTAAGCTGCTGGAAACAACAGGAGACAGGGGCTACTGTCCAGGAGCAAAATGATGCAAAAGACATTTAGGACAAAGCTAGAGAGAATGCACATGAATACTGCAGCATGCAAACAGGAATTCATCAGTACAACCAGAAAGGTACCTTTCTTCACTCTTCATTCCAAGACGTTTCTCTCGTCTAAGGTTGGTTGGGTAGGATATTTTACAGCACAAACTAATCAGCTGCTGGGAATGAGCTCTATTGAATCTTAACAAAATAGCAATACTTCACACTGACTGTTTTCTGGAAAAGTGAGGTCCTGAGCAAATATCTTGTGGTAGCAAAACTAACACAGTTTCATGCTTCCCAAAAGCAAAATGGGGAATTCTTTTGTTAGTTATATAGAACTCTCTCCTGCCTCGCAAATGCACTCATGGTCTCTTCAAACACAAATGTCCATTTTGGTAGTCACACAGGCCTCGTATCTTTGATTCTGGGCCCTTTGAAGCTGATAGGCAGACTCAATAGGTTGTGAATAAGTAGGCGCTCAAAGTCAGGGAGTATGCCTATTGCAATTAACTTCTGCTGACTTAGACAGAATAAGTTTCATATTGCACAACATAATAGCTTATATTACATTATCTTCACCATTAGTCTTTTAGATCACATAACCTTTATGTTGTAAATGGGTTTCTCACACCACTATTCAAATGCAAGATTAATATTTAGGAGTATATTACATTTTATTTAATACACAAATGTCTTGCACTAACTTGGTGCAAAAATAACATTCTGTGTTTCAGTAGTATGTGGAATAAATATATCCTTCACTTCTTCCCCTTAATGTATGCTGTGCAATTGTCTAGGGGCAGGGAGGGACTGGGAACGCAAACCAGCCCTGGCAATTAAGTCAGACCAGTCTTGGTAAGAAGGGGGGGCTGTGGCAGGAGCGCTGGTGGGAAACACTACTCCTGCTTTTGTTACAAGGGGCAATATTGTAGCAGTGCTGCAAAAATAGCCCCCAGTAAAAAAAACGCCCCCACTGGTCCAAAAATAGCCCCCACCCTCCTGGCCCACAGGAAAAAATGCCCGGTGACCACTACGGCCTGTCCGGCCCTGTTTAGGGGTCCTCCACACTGACAAATACCTCAGTAGAGGAACAGGTTCAGGTCATTTCTGACATTGTTTCTTCATCATCACGGCCCTTAGCATGCAGATTCATCTGTGAATTTTGAGGCGAAGAGTTTAGATGAATAATCTTGGAACTACTTTTCCAGTAGTTACTTGTTAGTGACCCTAGCTGTAAAGGTTTGTGGTCTGTTGTTCATTGATTTGGTAGCTGCAGATATCTGCAAGTATTATTCTTGTACCTTTGTGCTGTGCCTTGGCTGCTCTGTGTATTTGTACCATGTTTTATCTAACAGTGTTTACTTTGATGTGATTTAAAGCAAGTTTTTGTATCTTTCCTGTGCCCTGATTTACTAAACCTTTGGTGGACGACCGCCCTCAGTTTTGATTGCTATCCACAACATTTTAGATATTTCTTTATTTTTCAGAAACAAATTCCCACTAAATAACTAATCACCCCAACACCGTGGGACTTTTCTTCCAGTGCATGTGGGTCATTCTTGTTTTTTTCCTGTCTCACACTGCCTAGTTTTTTCTGGCAGTGATGGACAGGAAAAAAGCCATTACACAATCAACGCTAAATGGGGCAGATGGTGTAATGTCCTTCCTTTGACAGTTCCTACTCCACTGGGCTGTCAGAGAAAGTATTCTGTCAAAAGAGCAAATAAGTACTCCTTCAACTGCATACTTAGGGGCCTATTAGGATGGCGGGCGGACGCATCCTTGCGGTGCTTGGACCGGCCGCCAGTCGGCCAGTGGTCCTGCACCGGCAATTAGGATGCCACTGTGGCATCCCCATCCACATCATTGTGACGGGCGGTGCACACAGCACCGCCTGCCACAATGCTGTGACTGCACACTGTGCATTTGCATGCACAACGTGGCAGGCACCGTGCGGTACATGCAGGGGGGTGCAAATGCAGGGGGTACCATTGGTACCCCCATGTGCCCCCCCCCTCCCAACATCCTGGGGGCCCGCAACGGGCCCCCAATTGCGAAATCCGCATCCCTTTTCCCCACGGAAAGGCTGATCCCCGTATGCATAGTAATATGGATGGCAGTGTCTAACAGACACTGCCACCATATTCAAACCTTTTCCGCCTGGTCGATCTTCCCGTCCGCCGCGGTACCCCCGCCAATATAATCAGGCGGGCGGTAAATTGCATGCGGGCGGTGGATAATGGCGGGCGGATCGCCACCGCCATACGGGCGATGGTGATCCGCCCACCATTATAATAGAACCCTTTATATCTGTCTGTCTCTAAATTAGGTGGAATTTGAATTTGAACTAAATTTATGGAGCACAACATTCACCCATAGGCATCAAAGTGCAATAGTCGTAGCAGATTGCTACAAAGCATCAGCAGCTCAATCAATTAACTGACAGTAGAGACTGGCTAAGTACTAAACAGCCAAGTCTTAAGTGCCTTTCCAAATGGTAGGTGTCCATTGATCGCAGTTAGAGACTGGGGGAGGGAATTCCATAGTCTGGCTGCAGCCACAGAGAAGGCTCTGCTTTCCCGTCTCTTCTTTCTGAATCTAGGTATGGCGACCAGATTACAAGAAGCTGACCGGAGATTTTTGCCTGGGTGTACTGGTGGAACACATACCTGACACTAGCTGGATGTCCTTGATTAATCGCTTTGTGTTCGATACAGATGACCTTAACCCTAATCCGCGTACAGATGGGAAGCCAGTGCAGCTCTCGTAACCTAGCTGCAGCTGCTTGGTGCTTTGGAATGTTCAGAATCGCTTTGCAGGAGCATGCTATGCTACCTGCAGCTTGGCCTGGGTACTAATATTTGAGGCCTGAAGTGGGACATTACAATAATCCGTGCTGGACATGACCAATGCCACGTCCATCTGTTTCGGCGATGACAAAGGGATAAATGGGAAGATTTTCCTTAACTTCTTTATGAGCCAGAAAACGGTTGCAACTGTACGATTAGCCAGTCCGTCAAGCAAGCGAGAGTTCACATCTACGATCACCCCAAGGTTTTGACCTTCTCTGCTGGAGTAGGGAGAGTACCTAGAGTGTCTGGCCACCAGTTGTCCTTCCAAATCGATGTTTGCATCCTGCAGAGTAACACCTTTATCTTTCCCAGTTCAGTTTGAGGACATTCATTTCCATCCAACTGCGACATACAGTGAGAAAATTGTCAGCAATGGCTGGCAAGTTCTTAGGGATTGGCACAATGATCATGACCATCACCGAAGACACACTCTCTGCCGCCGAACACCTACACTTCCAGATTCACACAGACCCCAAGACCACACTTAGAGGAACACTCACCTACAGACCCCCGGGCCAGCGCACGCAATTCAGTGAAACCATCGCCGACTTCATCAGCCTGCACGCCCTAGCCTCATCAGAATATATACTCCTAGGAGACCTTAACTTCCACCTGGAGAAAAACAGCGACAACAACACCACCACCCTACTCGACAACATGGCCAATCTCGGACTCCAACAACTGGTGAACACCCCAACCCACATCTCTGGCCACATGCTTGACCCCATCTTCTCCGCCAGCAACCACGTCTCCTTCAGCCACTCCTCTGGACTACACTGGACCGACCACAGTTGCATCCACTTCACCTTCAAAAAGAATACATCCCACCACCGCACGCAACAAATCCCCCGCAGACACTGGAGCAAAATCACCACAGACCAGCTCTCTCATCGCTGAGCCAGAACCCACCAACAAACACCGCTGAAACCAACGACGCAGCCCACAACCTCGCACAGTGGATCACCAACTGCGCCGACGACCTCACACCTCTGAAAACCCCCCCCCCAGACAAGACCGGCTACAGGAAAACTCTGTGGTTCACACACGGCCTCAAAAAATCAAAAAAGTACTGCCGAACCCTTGAAAAAACCTGGCGCCACGAACAAACTACAGAAAACATGACAGCCCTCAAGACCGCCACCCGCAAACACCACCAGCTGATCCGCACCACCAAAAGGACATCATTCAAAGAGCGGCTAGACAACAACACCCACAACAGCAAGGAACTCTTCAACATCGTCAAAGAACTCTCCAACCCCAGCGCCAGCAACAACGATACCACACCATCGCAAGAACTCTGCAACTCCCTCGCCACTTTCCTCCACCGAAAGATCGCAAATATACACCCAGACTCCGCCTCCAGTCACCGAACCAATGACCCCCACCACCCTCAGCACCTGGACCCCCATCAGCACTGAACAAACCACCAACGTCATGAACTCCATCCACTCCGGCTCCCCCTCGGACCCATGCCCCCATCATATCTTCAACAAAGCTGACACTATCATCGCACCCCAACTCTGGAACTACATAAACATCTCGTTCGCGTCAGCCACCTTCCCCGAGAGCTGGAAGCACGCAGAAATCAACGCCCTTCTGAAGAAACCCACAGCAGACCCCAAAGACCTCAAGAACTTCTGCCCCATCTCTCTTCTTCCCTTTCTGGCCAAGGTCATTGAGAAGACCGTCAATAAACAGCTAACTGCTTTTCTCGAGACAAACAACTTGCTCGACCCTTCCCAGTCCGGTTTTCGAGCCAACCACAGCACCGAGACTGCCCTCATCGCAGCCACTGACTACATCAGGACCCTGATGGACAACAGAGAAACAACCGCCCTCATCCTCCTGGACCTCTCGGCAGCCATCGACACTGTATGCCAACACACCCTAATAACACGCCTCTTCAACACTAGGATCCAAGGAAAGGCCCTGGACTGGATCACCTCGTTCCTCTCCGACAGAACCCAGAGAGTCCGCCTCTCTCCCTTCCGCTCGGAAGCCACCAAAATCATCTGCGGCGTACCCCAAGGATCCTTGCTCAGCCCAACGCTCTTCAATATCTACATGAGCCCCCTCGCCGCCATCGCATGCAAACACAACATCAACCTCATCTCCTACGCCGACGACACCCAGCTGATACTCTCCCTCATCAAAGGCACAGCCACCGCCAAAACCAACCTACAGGAAGGAATGAAAGACGTCGCAGAATGGATGAAGCTCAGCCGCCTGAAGCTGATCTCAGACAAGACGGAGGTCCTCATCCTCTGACAATCCCCCTCCGCCTGGGACGACTCCTGGTGGCCCTCAGCACTGGGCTCCGCACCAACACCCTCGAACCGCGCACGCAACCTGGGATTCATCCTGGACTCCATCCTCACGATGACCAAGCAAGTCAATGCCGTCTCGTCATCATGCTTCAACACCCTGCGCATGCTCCGAAAGATATTCCGGTGGATCCCCACCGAAACCAGGCCCTCATCACTAGCCGACTGGACTACGGAAACGCCCTATACGCAGGAACCACCGCCAAACTCCAGAAACGACTACAATGCATACAGAACGCCTCCGCACGACTCATCCTCGACATCCCTCGCCATAGCCACATATCCGCCCACCTGAGAAACCTGCACTGGCTCCCCGTCAACAAGAGGATCACATTCAGGCTCCTCACCCACGCACACAAAGCTCTCCACGACATGGGCCCCGAATACCTCTTCCACCCGCCGGCTCGCTCTGCCAGCCTCGCCCTCGCCATCGTCCCATGGATCTGCAGAACCACACTCGTAGGAAGATCGTTCTTCTACCTGGCCGCCAAGACATGGAACTCCCTCCCCGCACACCTACGACTGATCCATGACCATCTCACCTTCAGGAGGCACCTCAAGACCTGGCTATTCGAGCAGTAGCAGCACCCCCCCCCCCCCCTCCCTTCAGCGCCTTGAGACCCTCACGGGTGAGTGGCGAGCTCTATAAATGTTTTGATTGATTGATTGTCAGTGTATGATATTGCATGTAGCCCATGAGAGCGATTGATGGAAGTCAGTAGAGATAGGTAAAGATTAAATATCGTAGGGCTCAAAGACAAGCCCTGTGGCACTCCACATGGCAGGGAAAAAACATCAGAGTAGTACTGATTTAGCATCACCCTCTGAGAACTGTCCTTAAGGAAGGCGGATAACAGTGCCAGAGCCCCCGTCAATGCCGAGTTCTTGTAGGCATTTACTCAACCGAGAAGGAGAGATAGTATCAAAGGCCACGGACAAGTGTAACAGAATCAATGCTGGGCCTTGTCCTTTGTCCACTAACTGCCTGATACAGTCTGTGGCAGAAACCAGGGCAGTTTCAGTTCCATGATGTTTTAATAAACTGAACTCAGAGGTGTCCAGCCATCCTTGATCTTCCACAAACTCCATCAAGTATCGATTTAGATGTCTTTCAAGAATCTGAAACAGACAAAGGGCATTCACAGCTATGGTACCCCATTGCTTTTTCAATGGAGAACCCTCTCTGCCAAACTCTAAATGAGGTCCTTTGTTTCTGGTGAAATTTTCCATTTTAATTTGCATGTGATTGTTGTTTTTTTTGTACGCTGGTTAGTGGGTAGTTAAGGATTTGCCTTTCGAGTGTTGGTGTTGCTACTGCTTTTTTTCCCTTCAAGAACTTTTCAATGGCAGTCTTCACATTTATCGTTGAGTATAACTCCACAACTGTGATTGTAAACTTGGCGCCACATTTAGTGTAGTGTGATACATGTAAATATGTCAAAATGGTGCATTAATGGTACATTCTGGCATTATGAGAGTCATCACCAGTTCACAGTTTGCCAGATGACAGTGATTTATTTAATTTTACCATCTACTGCACAATGGTGTTGAGAAAACTACAAAGGGATTGGTGGGAGATCATCAACACAATTAGAATTAATTGATTTGCTACTTTACCTGGCAGACTCACTTTCAAGGAAGTTTTTCATGGAACATTGCGTACAGTCCCCTTTACATCTGGGAAACAATGTCTGGGTAGGATTCACAAAGCTATTTACAGCTGTTTTACAGTTATAAATGACTCTTTTTAAACCTGACACTATCCACAAAGGGATACTGTCAGGTGTAAATGGCTTTACTACAGTGTAATTCTCCACCACAAGTGCAAAGCATTATGCACCTTCGAACCCTAAGCAAGGGCTTAAGAGTGGAGGGAGCAACACATGGTTTTCCTTGACTATTAGTGAGTCCCCACAAATTCTTATTTGGCCCTTTTGAAATATGGACAGAGTATGAGTTTTATTCTAACAAATCCTAGAGTTCCCAATCAAGTGTAGGAAGGGGAAAGTGTCAACACTAAACTTAGTAGAAGTACAAGAGAAGGGGGTTCTCTAAAGGGAAAATGTTTTCTCTATTAATAAATAAATATACAATTGACAATGAGGCTATCTTTCACTCACTTGTGTGTAATTGTAAGCTACCAACAATTATGCTTTGGAAAGATGGCAAGTAATAAGAATGTCACATGGCATTTCCAGACTTTTAGAAATTCATCTGTTTGCCCTGTTCAGCCCCATTTTTTGCTAAATGATACTGATGTTAACTGACTCTGACTGTACCTGGGCTCTGCTGACCAGGCCCAGGGCCAGTGCTATGTGTAAAAAGGTACATGTAATAGGGTACACTTATAATTGGCAATGACAGACCCTATATGTCCCTAGTAGATAATAGGGCTAGGGGTTGCAATCTACCTATAAGTCCCTAGTATATGATAGAGCATGGAGCTTTAGAAGCTCAGCAGATTTCCTTCACTTGTATGTGTTCCTCCTGTCCTTTAAAGTCAGTCCTGCCTGCAGCCTGTCTTTAAAAGTAAATTCTCACAATTGGTATTGACAGACCCTATATAGCCCAAGTATTTAATAGGGCTCTGGTATTCAAACTACTTATAAGCCCCTAATATATAATAGGGCATGGAAGTTGCAGACTGTCTTTTAGTAAGATTGTGTGCAAACTCGACTTTGGTGGTATGGGCACTTTAAAAAGTGGTAATCTATCATATTTTGACATATTAGTCTCCCCTGGATGTCCCAGGGGTGGGAGGTCATGTAACTACAAACAGGTGCCTTATAAACACTGTTTTATATGCCTAGTGAAGGGAAAACTGCCCATTTAATTTTCCCCCCACTGTAGATACTTAGCTCCATGGACTAACTTTGCAATATTTCATTTAGTTATAAATATTCCTAGGAAATTAGTAAATATCAATCAAGGACTTAAAAGATTGGTATGATAAAGTCAACAACTTGCCACTTTTAAACTTATCATAGCTAGTACTTTGCCGGGCTGCTTTGATTGGGTAATAAGTGGCCTGGCCAGAGCAGAGGTTGTCTGATGGAATGAACTCTAAAGACATCCGAGGATGGGGCCTGCAGAGGGGGCTGGGTAAATTAAACTGAGCTCATAGAGAGACCAAATCAGGAATGCCAGGTGTACTTATCCCCAAATCCTGTGCCCAAACCAGATGGCAGGTTTAGGACAGGAATTTGCAGAGATCAGGGGGAGGGGAGCCGATGGAAATGAGCCACACTGTGGGTTGGTTTGGCTAGTTCTTAATCCCCTGTAGATAAATGATCCATGGTGGACTTTGGAAGTAGAGTGCTTTGTTGGACAATAAGATGCCATACTTTGGAGGAGGTTGTCATGCTTTGGGGTGGCACCCAGCATCTCATTGGACAGAGGTGCCCCCTGCTTCTCGCCCCAGAACACTGACTAAATATGTGGGTGCTGCATAGTCTCTCAGAGCTGCTGCTTGAAACTACAAGTGAAAAGAAGGATTGCCCTGCTGGAATCTGGATCTGCATGCAAAGACCTGCACTTTGAATGACTGCGCCTGCTGCACAGTATTACAGCCTTGGGGACTATGCCATACTTCAAGAAGGATTAAGGAGTGGACTCTCTGAAATCTACAGGTTAACATAACCCACCTGCTGCATCTCCACCATCCTGGAGTGCGTCCAGTGTACTTTTAAGGACTTGGTGAGGTGCATTGTGGGGTTTATAGTCCAGACATCCCAAGGACCATCTAAGATATTCCAGATATTTGGACTGGTGTTTTGGACACTTTGAACCTGCAAGTAGATCTTCAGGAAGCACTTCCTAAAGTTTATAGAACTTTGGACAACTTTTGTGAAAAAGCTCCAAGAGGTGACCCACCCGACCTTGAGTCAAGTCGACTACCTTCAATCACGACCTGGCCAGAATTTCATGTTCATCCTGCTGAAAGCTCCGGAGCTCCAGACTTCCAGGATTTGACCGGGGCCTTGTGGGAAGTCAAGGTGGCGAACCCTCTCCGAATCTGGCCTGCTGTGGAGGGTTGAGTAATGTCAAAAGAAAAAGCTCAAGAAACGTTTCTATGTGTGAAGATAAAATGTTGACCGAAGCCTCCGGCTTAGGTTATCCGACCAGGGCTCCATCGCGGTGGCCTATAAAACTTTGAATTTATCCCAGTCAAGCGTGACCAGATGTCTCAGAGTGGCACAATCATGAAAAAATATGGCTGGTCAACGAACTGTTAACACAGACTTAGCTGCGCACAACACTATTTGAAATGTATTGATCAAACTTCACTTTATACATTGTGTTCATATTTTTAATTCATATGTATCTTCACATTCAGTCAAATCTTTTCAAAGACATTTTATACCCATTAACTAACACAACATTTACTAAACAATATACAACATTATGTACAATAAAGAACATTAGATTCTCTTCTGTGTATCATAGTTCGCCCAATGCATTTCGGGACAAAAGTAGGGTCCCTTCGTCAGGGGCAATGCTGCAAAATAATATATACAGGCGCATAAGTTCAGTTGTATTTATATAGCAACATCACATGGTTCAATACATTTCATAAAAACACCTCCACCTAAAGAAATAACACCCATAGTGCATAAACAAACAGACCACCTATGTCCTTAAATAACCTGAAGGTACTACTCACATAAACACGAGTCAATAAGTCTTCTCTTCTCTTTTGAGCTTCCTAGGTCCAACACAACTCTAACAAAAGTGGCACAATACATTTTTAAGCACTATAATGTGGTTAATCTTTAAGAATTCATATCTCTGGTTTCCTACATTGGATTTTTGTTGTTTTGGTGTCTATTTGTTCATGAAAATATTCCCTGTTATTATAAATTGGTATGGGATTTTTTTTTGCGTGTTGCGTCTTACTTATTTGATGTATTGGAGTTTTTTAAATGCGTTAGATTCCTGTCTCCTAAGTTATGCGTGACTGTTTATTGTCAGCTACCAAGGATTGAGCAAGAGGCTAATTTACTGAGACCTTTACTGCACCATATACTGTGTTGGTGGCCTTACTACTAGTGGTAGGTAAATATTTACCCTTACTAATAACCCACTTTTCAACACAGACATACACCTGACTGGCATACCACTATGAATATAATTTTAAAATGCTCTTTTAAACAGAATGCGTTATTCACATTAATTCATACCTCATAACGCAGTGATTAAAGAAAGATGCTTTCCAAAAAAGATCATTAACACCAACTGGGCATGTCATGTAATATGGCTACTCATTTTGTGCATCATTGGGTCTCCCAATACACAATCTTTGATGCATTTTGATCCAGATTTTGCCATATCGAGTGTGTGCAGTTGAGTGATAACATAAGTGTTCTCTGAAACTGAATCAACCTAATTTGGGTACCACATAACAGCACAATGCACTGCCTGTAGGAAAATGATGCTGGCAATGTTAGCACAGCATTATGGCCGAGTGCTTGGACTAGAGACTCCCAGCAGATGCCATTCGTCTGAATTTGATTGAATTACCACTGTTGGAATGACCAACTCCATTCGAAAAAATGCCAACGGTATCTAAGCCAATGGAGAATATACTGTTTGTGCTCAAATTTCTTTTTTTTACACTTTTGCCTGCCTTTAAATCAGTCTTTGAACCTGTGGGCATTTTCTTGCAAAGTTGTATAAACCTAAAAGATATACTTGTGCCGTGTAGCAAAGCCCCGGGGAGCGCGTGTTCAGTCAGAACTTCAATATTTACAATGAAAGAAATCTCAGATTTTTTCCCAACCGTTTTTCCCTAGTCTGTAATAGGAAGTGACACATGAACACAATGTGGCGCAGCTAAATTGCTGGATGTTCTGCCTGTCCTGTGTTCACTGAAGTGTGCATTTTTGAATTGCAAATTTGAAGCTTAGCGTCTTTAAGCAGCTTGTTTGTATACCGTTTCTCCTAGACACGAATCCAAACAGATGGCTTGTGAAGGAGTTTAATATGCTAGTAATTCATGCCAGTGACTTTGAGTCCATGTTAACTCATTAGTGCAAAGCAGAATTATACTTTATTGTGAAATTTTATAAATCTATATTCCTGCCGCTTTAATTTTTCGGCACATCTAAGGAGAGAAAAAAGTTACGGCTTGTTATATATCATAGTGTGTTGTAGCCTTACAGTATGTAACCTTTACAACTTGGGACCATTTGAAAAACACATTTCATTGTGTGTGTGTTGAAATGTAATTTAAATTAAAAGAATTTATACTCATCTAATACTACCCTATGTATTTCTCTATGACTTTCTTAACTTAGACATGTCTAAGCAGTCAAGTAACTGTAAAAGCAAAAAATAAACCTTGTAGAATTGTTGAAAGGTTTAACAATTATTATTGATTATATCCATATTTATCTAAATATCCAGATTGTGTTAGAAAATAAGGACAGGAATGAGATAGGGAAATAAAGGATAATCACAGTCTGAGGTATATAGTATCAAGTAAAAAGACACATTTTATCATTGGTGGGGCGCGGCAAAGTTAGTAAAATGATTTTTTTGCCGAGGTTTTTATATTTATTCAGAGCAATTCCTTTAGAATTTCAACATTTTCGGTTTAAAACGTTAGAAGGGTTATTTGATAGGTTTCTTTGGGCACATGGAAAAACTAGGGGGGCGTTACGTTTTATGTCTCCACCACAGGAGAGGGGGTTCGATTCCTGACCTGAAAAGTTACTATTGGGCCTCTGCACTACAGTATATGGTGGTGCTTATAGGGGGAGGTCCCCCGGACGGTGAAGGGGGAAATTAACAGCCCGATGTGTATAAATTGTTACTGGGAGATAATGCGGAGAGGGTTTTTTGTAAGTTTACGGAGCATAGTTAATATAAAAGAACTAAGTTCAAGACTTTGATTGCTGCATTTAAGATCTGGGGGACCTTAAAGAAAAAGATTGGCTTGGGAAGGGTTAACTATTACACAGTGCTATATAAAAATCCAACATTTCCAGAAATTTAACAGATGAAATTATGGCAGACTGGGATGCCAAGGGTGTTACTAAGGTCGGGGATCTATTTGGAATACATGGTTTTCGCCAATTTTGCGACATACAGCTGGAGTTTTCATTGTCGAAGTATAATTTTTAAAAATGTTTACAAATCCAGAGGGTTTTTTTTTTAAATAGGCGGGGCTGTGGGTTTGATAGTAATGCTGTGGTTGATATAATGCTTGGAGGTAGCAAAGGGGGTATTAAATTGATCTATGCAAAATTAACAAAGCTAAAGCAAGATGATTTAACAAAGCAGGAGGCTAAGTGGGCTGAGCAGGTGGGAGCCGCCCCAGGTGTTTTTTTTTTTTAGATCTTTGGAGCTCGGTCAGACTAGTCTATGCTCCGCTGGGCTACAAGCGCAGCACTATAGAACTGTGTTCTCACTGTATTATACTCCAGCCAGAATTGCACAGTGGGGATAACCTGTCCAAGATGTGGGGGTTCTGATGCAGATTTAGTCCACATGTTTGCGTCTTGCCCTCGCTTACAAGGGCTATTAAATATGATTGAGGAATATCTAGATCGGTCTCTTGCGGTTAAAACTAAGCTAACTCACAAATTGATTTTGCTGGGAGTCAGCTGTGTGACCCACGAGGAGAATGTATTTCGCTTCTTATTTGTGGCCATGTCTGTTTTAAGGATTAAGATCGCTGCTGCTTGGTTAGATCCTCTACCCGCTACATTTCAACAATGGCTGGCTCGCCTACTCTCTATATACACAAATGAGAGGGCAATATATGATAGAAAGGGTAGGAAATCAAACATTCTGGGACAAAGTATCTGGGCTCCTTTAATAAAATGGAATGAAAAATGATTGATATATATAGTTTGGGGATGCAGCTATGATAAGATTTCTGTTATGAATGTTATTTTTGAATGTGTTTTTTGGGATTTTCTCTTAGTATTCTCCGACGTCCTCTTTGTCTGTCTCCCTCTTCTCCTTTTTTTAGTATATGAAATGTAATTTTGGGCTTTATGGATTAGTGTGTAATTATGTATAAGATCTAAAGCTCCCGGAGCTTAATTCTTTTTGTTTTGCTATGCTCGCTTTTGTGGAAGAATTTTTTGTGTTGATGTCTGTCACCCTAAGTTGTTTGATATATATGATTGCTGATTGCTTGAAGGGGGGGAGAAAATACAAAACTCAATAAAGATTTATTTTAAAAAAAAGACACATTTTAATTTCATAACATTGGAAAGACAGGAAAAAGTACATCATTTTGTAAGAGACAAAACATTCTCAGTGAGAAACTGCAGCCATATCAACATTCTTGCAATGTACCCATTGTGAAATTCCCGTTCACAAAGAGAATAATACAAAGACAAGCAGAGCATTTTCTCTTTGTCTTACAATACAATTCCTCCCCAGAACTGTCAAAAGGTAGTTGCAACAGCTGCCATCTTGTTTGAACAATGTGCATATTGGTGTGCTGAAACTCACGATGTTAATTAGTATGTGGATAATCATGATGTAGGCACAATTTCACTGAAATATGTTCTTCTCTGTTGCAGAATGTGGATACTATTTCAGAGGCACTCTATAAATGTATCTCTTGCACGTAATAATAATCGTCAACAAAACAGAAACATACTATAGTTATATCTCCCAAAAAATCTTAATTAAAATATAGCTCTAGTAATTTCATACTGCAATTCAAAACAACTCTAGACACAGCATCGAAAACAGTTGTAACATTTACCAAGCAAAGATGTGTATCTTGCGTTCTGATCAAAGTATGTGTCATAATTTCGAAAGGTTGACAAAAGAATCAAGAGAAATCTAGGAAGTGGATTTGTAGGGATGCTAATATGCTTAGCTAAAACACATCACCTGTCAGTCAAGGTTCTTAATGTCAGTTACAATTGATGCCAGACCATATGTTATCAACATAAAAAAGAGAGTTCAGGAGTTCTACAGGGGGGGCTATGACTCCGCCCACATGTTGGTGGACAGAAGGATATGTTTTTATTGGGCAGAAGTTGTGTGCTTTCTCAGAAGAAAAGGTGTTTCCTGTCCACACAGCTGTGATTATTTTGTTTAGCCAACTGTCTGAGCCAGCAGCAATATGGCTGTGTAGAGATAAATCACTAGCACACATAAAGTAGCAGGCTTACAATAGGATGGAGCTTGACCTACTTTCAGAGGCTCACATATGGCACTGTAATACTGTTGAAGTGTCTTAGATAAGTAGATACTTTAGTGGGCTTTTTCTCTGCCAGCAGTGCATATGGGAGGAGGACAATCGTGAAAAATGTATTGCTGTTTTCCTGTTCCAGCATGCTCCTCTTCTCTTTCCATCATTAACTTTAGACTTCAGAGTGCAGTTGGGTATTTGAGAACAGTATGGAAACATGCAGCGCTACACTAATCTACATGCATTTTTAGGTCTGACTTAACAGCACAACTGTCACAAGATCTTTTACAAACAGCAAAAAAGATCTTTCAGAGTAATACTAGGAGGAGAGGCTTAGATCCACCCACAAGATGACTCTGTATAATATCTGATAGCACCAAAGTTATGTGGTTCCACTGAAAAAGGTGCTTGTATTGGATGTTTTGGCTTTTTGAAAAAGCTTTCACTTAATATAGCAGGACTGAGTAGGATATGGTGACAAAACAATGATCATGGCTAAAGGCCTGATCTGTTTATTATTATATGTTACAATAAAGGCAGTATTCCTAACATATTTAATGTGAAAAGCATATGTTAATATAAATCCATTGAAGGGTGGATTATTATTAATCTGTTTGAAATCTTGCAGAGACGGATTTTCTTATATTTATCTCACACATTAATGAAATAGGCAAGTGTTTGTTGATTATTCCTTGCAAACAATCATGACCATAGAAGATTTGCTCTGTGAGAAGACTTCTAGGCCCTCTTAAGGAAGCCTGTATTTTGCTTTGAAAACTATACATTTGTATTGTTTTGAAATGTTATTATTGCATGCCTTATGGTTGTCATGGGGAAAGCTTACGCTCAAAGCAGTAGACCTGTGTTGGTTATTGTGACAAGCTATATAGGCCTTCCTTATTGGTGTACTGGGAAAAGGTATATCTGAAGTAAGAGGTCTGATCTGGGTATTATAACTGATGAGAAGGGCAGTAGGCATAGCTTAGTAATTGTAAAAAGCATGTATATCACCCACAAAGCAATACATTGCGCACAACCACCTTTCATCAGGAATAAAATCATCAAATACATAAAACAAAGGAACCACTGCTCCAGACTGGCAGCTCGCCTCGAAACCCCAGCATACAAGAAAAAAAACATGGTTGGTACATGTTTCTTGGTTTAAGCAGCCAAACTATGGAATTCATTACCCCCAAACATAAGATCCATAGATGACTATCATGTATTCAGAAGACTAGTCAAGAGCTTGTTTTTTCCTACTTAACCACCATACTCAAACACAAATGTTCTGCATATGTCTGCACATGTAAACATGTATATTTTAATTATATGGATGTATTTAGATATGTGCATTTCTTTGTACAAATATATATACTTATATACTACTATGGCTTAAAGAAGGAATAGATATTCTCCAGGTCTGCTTAATAAATGTATATATTACTTAAGGTCAAAAAAAGATATGTAGGTACATAATTGTATGCTTAACATATATATAGGTCACTGCATAGTTTTCCTATAAGTTGTTTGATTGGATGCTTATGGTTTTCTGTTTTATATTAATTGTCTATCACAATAGGAAAATATGATTATAACATTTTCATCTATAAGTGCTTCACTAGTGAAATATTGAGAAAAACATAAAAATAAAAAATACACATAAATACAATGTTTTTTATAAAATTGCACATATAAATTAGCTTTACGTACAGCAACACTTGAACATCTGTGTTCCTAACTATATGTCCATACATACATGCACATGCCCATATGGAGCTTTATACAAAACAACTCTATATCTTTATCTATTCATATTATTTTACTCATACATGTATACTCTTTCTATGTAGTTATGTATCTACACATGTATTACTTTACTCATACTGTCGAAACAAAAATTCTTCAACTCCTTCCAATAAACGACTCTATGTCTCATTCTATACCTCGTTCAAGATGTCATCTACTGCCATTCTCTGACTCATTCATAAAAGACTCAACTCCTGGTGAGGGAGAGAGAGGGGGTCACTGGGAGAATGTTTAAAGACCCATCCAGTTTTAATCCCCAATTCTAATCATAAACAACACGTGAAAACTGGTGGTCTGGTGAGGGAATATAAAAGATAGTCACAGAACAAGGGTAGAAGCAGGACCCAAACAAAACAAATCACTTGCTTATATGGCAACTAGTGGTAGTAGAAATTTCTGACACAAGTGCAACTCCATGACAGAAGAAACCCTGAGGAGGGGAAGAAAAAGTTAAGGATTTCCATCAACTGCCCTTCGTGGCCAGTGTCATCATCTGGAACTCCAAAGATACCCCTGTCACCTCAGCTCTTCTGGCAGCAGGCCAAAAGCTGGTGGACTAGGCGTGTTGTGAGACCAATGATACAAGAAGGAAGAATGACAGGCTGAGTATCTCAAAGGTATACTGACCAGAGGAGTCAGAGATGCAGTGCAAAGACAGAAGTGTGAGTGTAAGTGAGTTAAAAAAAGATACAGCAGTGGTCCAAAAACACATTTATTGGTGACCACTGATGAACTTATTAAAAAACACAGTGTCGGCTTTGAAATTAATCTATGGAAAAAAATGGTCTACTAGTTTCAGCCGTAGTGGGCACAAGGACCCCAGCTTTCTTCAGGAATTAGTTGTAATGGCTACTGCATTAAGTGCAATTATGAAAACAGTGAGAACAAAAAAGCAAAATAAAATAAAAATAAACTAAAGAGTCATCACCATGTTATTACATGTGAACAATCACAGTACCTCTATACAGGAGGGATGGTTATTCATACCTGTAGTTTTCATGTGTTGTTTATTCTCTGACTCATCCCAAACCTCATTCTACTAGTATGATCTCCCTAATAACTTTGTCTTGACTCTTCCCTCCTCTATCCCTACTTGATTCACCCTAAACCTCATTCTGCTACTATGATCTACCCTCCTCTATCCCTTCTTGACTCACCTCAAACCTCATTTTACTACTATGATCTTCAAAATATGACTTCCTAGATTCTTCCCTCCTGTATTTCTTTTTTGACTCATCCCAAACCTCATTTTACTACTGTGATCTCCCTGATAACCCTTTCTAAACTATTCCCTCCTTCCAGACTCTTCCATCCTCTATCCCTTATTTGGCTCATCCCAAACCCCATCTTACTACTATGATCTCTTAGATAACACTTTCTAGACACTTCCCTCCTTTATTCCTTCTTGACTCCCCCAAACCTCATTCTACTACTATGATCTTCCCTCCTCTATCCCTCCTTGACTCACCCTAAACCTCATTTTTCAACCGTGATCTCCAAAATACCACTTCCAAGACTCTTCCCTCCTCTATTCCTCCTTTATCATGTTAAGTAAAACTAACAGACTCACAGGTCCACTGGTTAAATTAACAATTTATAGTTCCCTATACTAATTAAAAACGAATCCTTTGGATTCTCGAGTAGCGTGCTACTCGCCAAAAAGCTCTTCAATGTCTTGTCAGGAGTAGTAAGAGCTATATAAATATAATTACAATCAAAATTTGATAAAAGCAGTAGGCTTTTGACAGTGGATTGTTATCACATTTTAGTACAGGCTATGGACAGATATTTTGTTATATGCAATATCACAGATTACCATAGTAGGTAAGGGGTTTGGTGTTGGGCACCCATTCTGGTAAACCAGGGGAATAGACAATTTTTATTGTGCTTATTCTGGTTAGGCCCAATTCAGAGAGTTGTATATTGGTTTGCCTACTATAATTTGTTAAATATATGTAATTTTATAACTGAATATACCATGCATGATGTTTGCCAGATTATGCGCACTTCTGTAGGCCTGTGTGGATTATAGTGTTGTATGAATGGTAAAGGCTATAAGTCTTATAGTTCGCCAGGAAAAATTATGTCTTATTCTTTAGGTGGGGGTCTATCTGTAAGGAAACTGTATTACAAGGGAAGTAGACCTGGCTTACTTATTGTGAAAATCTTGAGTCTGATTCACAAAGGTAAAATGAAATAGAAATCTAACTTTACAACTTTTGGTATTCACGAAGGGCATTTACTACTTGTAAATGCATTTACTACTTGTAAATGCCCTTTGAGAATACCAAAAGTCGTGAAGTTCAACTTTTGGTACTCACAAAAGGCATTTACGAGCCCTGTGTGAATACCAAAAATAGTAAAGTTAAACTTTTGTCTCAGTTTACTTTTGTGAATCGGGACCCTTGCTTACTATTATAGGTAAACCCTTTTAAGAGGAGATTGTTATTACGCTGCGCTAAAGCCTATAGACAGGTATTTTGTTACACCTAATCTTGCAGATTACTGTAGTAGGGAAAGGGTTTGGTTTTGATGATCCAATCGAAAAACCATCAGGTTAGAAGATTTGCACCATGGTAATCCTTATTAGACTCTACTAGGAAGGAATTGTTTTAATAACTGTCATTTTGAACATATTTGTAATTTTATTACGATTCACCTGATGTTTGTCTTGTGGGAAATTTTATCCTCAACTCAGAAGGTCTGAGCTGATCACAGTTACAACCCAATGATAAAGGTTATGAGCCTGATTCTTTGGTAAGAAAAGTTACAATAAATGCAGTAGGCCAGACATATTGATTCTGAAAAGCATATGTTATAAGCAATAGCCAATTACATGGGGATTTTTATTACTTTACATTAAAGCCTACAGATTGGTATTTTGTTACATTGAATCTCCGCAATAGACAAGGGTCTTGGTGCTAGCTACCCCCTCTGACAAATTGTAGGGTTAAAATATTTGCACTGTGAGATCCCAATTAGACCCTCTTAGAAGAGATAACATTTAGCATTTCCAATTATAATGTTATATGCTTTTGTCATTTTAAAACTGTATACCTGATGATTGCCCTCTGGTAAAGCTTAAGCAGAATTGGTTAGTCCTGAGTGGGTTATGATAACAGCTATAGGCCTCATTGGTTGATTAGGAAAGGCACTTCAAGTGCCGGAGGTCTGATCTGTTTATTTTTTAAATATTATGGCGAAGCCAGTAGGCCTGATTTGTTTACTATGTTAAAGTCAACCGGTATTTAAGGATGTGCTGTTTTTTCACTGTGTTAAAGCATGACAGGACATTATCATATGACAGAATCTGCGACCATAGCACAGATATATTTTCATGCTTGGAGAATACTCCTCTCCCAGAGTAATAGTGGCGTGCATCATCAAAGGTGCCTTCCCCTCATCCAAGTAGGTACCACTCTAATCAGCTCAACCACTAGTCAGGAGCCCCTGATGAACTTATTTTGCTGGATAAGGACAAGGATCAAGTTTCTTTTAAACAAGCATTTACAATGCAATGGTTTTGCCTTTGTTAAAGTTAGAGCGATTGGCATTGCTCTTGACATTATTTTTATTTATGTTTTTTTTAACATAAATAAATGGCATTGTCATTTACAATGCCACTAGCTTTATCTCTTGCAAATGACACACACCAACACCCACAGAGAGCCCCCCCAACACACACAAACCCCCCCCCCACACACACACCCACACAGAGCCCCCCCACACACAGCCACACAAAGCCCCCCACACACACCCACGCAGAGCCCCCCCACACACACACCCACACAGAGCCCCCCCACACACTGCGAGCCCCACCCCACACACTGTGGGCTCGCTGCGAGCCCCCCCGCAGGCAACAGAGGCACGAAAACAGGGTCACAAGCAAGCAACAGGGTCACAAGCAAGCAACAGGGTCCCAAGCAAGCAACAGGGTCACAAGCAGGCAACAGAGGCACGAAAACAGGGTCCCAAGCAGGCAACAGAGGCACGAAAACAGGGTCCCAAGCAGGCAACAGTGGCACGAAAAGAGGGTCCCAAGCAGGCAACAGAGGCACGAAAACAGGGTCACAAGCAAGCAACAGGGTCACAAGCAAGCAACAGGGTCCCAAGCAAGCAACAGGGTCCCAAGCAAGCAACAGGGGCACGTAAAGAGGGCCACAAGCAGGCAACAGAGGCACGAAAACAGGGTCCCAAGCAGGCAACAGCGGCACGAAAACAGGGTCCCAAGCAGGCAACAGAGGCACGTAAAGAGGGCCACAAGCAGGCAACAGAGGCACGTAAACAGGGCCACAAGCAGGCAACAGAGGCACGTAAACAGGGTCACAAGCAGGCAACAGAGGCACGAAAACAGGGTCACAAGCAGGCAACAGAGGCACAAAAACAGGGTCACAAGCAGGCAACAGAGGCACGAAAACAGGGTCACAAGCAGGCAACAGAGGCACGAAAACAGGGTCACAAGCAAGCAACAGGGTCACAAGCAAGCAACAGGGTCACAAGCAAGCAACAGGGTCACAAGCAGGCAACAGAGGTACGTAAAGAGGGCCACAAGCAGGCAACAAAGGCACGAAAACAGGGTCCCAAGCAGGCAACAGTGGCACGAAAACAGGGTCCCAAGCAGGCAACAGAGGCACAAGCAGGCAACAGAGGCACAAGCAGGCAACAGAGGCACGAACACAGGGTCACAAGCAGGCAACAGAGGCACGAAAACAGGGTCCCAAGCATAGGCGCTTTCTGACTCAACAGTGAGGCCCTGTTTTTTCCTCGGTGTTTAATCCAGCCTGTTGGCTTGCTTTCTCAGTTTTGCCAAACATGATACCGATTATAGTGAAAGACAGGATGATGTGCGAAAAAATACAAAATGTTGTCCTGAGCAAAGCCATAATTAAAACCCAATTTAGTGGTTTCAGCAACTTAAGCATTAAACCGCATCTCTTCCATTCGAAGTCACATACAGATCTCAGCAGCAGGTGGTTAACCCACTGTGATGTCTCGCAACGTAGTTTGAAAACTAGAATTCTAACCTTAGCTACCCCCATATGAATTAATGAACGGTGTGATCTTAGGCAAATGACAATGCGTACAGTGCGTGTGCCTCACTTATTTCTATTTACAAAACTGTTAGCTCTTAAAACATACTAAAAGCTGGCAATGTTGACTACAATAAAACCCGACATGTGCCCGACTCCCCCAGCCCCCCGTCCTCTGAAGACGACACTTCACCGCGGGTTCTCAAAGACGAGCGAGCGCTGTTGACCCAAGCCCGGCGTCGCCTGATAAATCCTCGGCGGAGGAGGGCCTGCACACAGCATTCATCTGCTGATAAGGCTTGTGTGGAGAAGAAACAAATATGCATTTCCCCTGGAACAGAAAGCTCGCGCACACTCCATTTACAAACTGAAGGACAGGCTGGCCTAAGTAAAAACCCTGCGGCGGGAGGTCAGCGCCGCACAATGAATTTCATCTAATGGGAGCGGTAGCAGAGTGCCTGGCGCAGGGCTTAAAAATAGAGCGCTGTGAAAGGTACTGGCAGCAGCCGGGCCTGCGTGACCCCGGTTCACACCTGCGCTGGATGCTGACCACGGGTGGGGGTTCAGGAGGGAGCAGCTGGGGGTGTTTTGGTGGAGGGGGGCAGGTGTGGCCACCTTTGAATCTTTTCTAATTCTTTTTTTTTTTTTTAAATAACTCAGGAAATGTAATATGAATTATCTCCATGTCTCTGTTTAGTTTACTGATTATGGAAACGAAAGATGCAGTTTCAGACTTGCAGCTCACTTTACCCGTCCCGCCGAAAACCCCTTTGACTTCTGCTGGGTCTGTCTTGCCAGTTCTGGGTGGCCCAAGCCTCGCTCCCCCCCCATGCTTTTAAGCCACCCACAAGGACATGTGCACGAGGGGATAAGGCCCCACCCCCTTCTAATGCCACCAATGACTCCACCCTAAATCTTCAAACAGTGCCCACCTCTTCCCCTCCCCCAACAAAAGCTTCAAGAGCGGCTGAAATCTGGCTGACCAGTCCACAGGGACAAACGTGTAACGTCATTGTACCTAGAAAAAACCTTTTCGTTAAACATACTTAAAGAAACACAAAAAGGTTCTACATTATCGATCTCACGGCTCCAAGGGCAACTTATCCTCCAGACGGACTGCTTGGCAGCAGGACAACGGACCACCTCTGCTTGGAGTTTGACAAGTATGTACACTACACAGGCGAGGCCTTTCCTTCTGAGCCAACCATGGCGACTAGTCACAAGCTCAGGGGGTCACACGCATGCCAGGGGCGCTTCCCCAATTACAGCGCTGACTTCCTAAAACACAGACACAACGGGCCCCATCCACACAGTGAGCGGAGCACTATGCCAAGTCACGCGGGCAGCGCCTTGAGGAGTTCCGGTTCACAGGGAGGCGCTATAAAGCAGTCTTCAGTGCCCAGGACAGCCGCACAGAACACGCCACGGGAAAGGAGGGTTTTTCACAGAGTGCAGCGGCCAGGGAGGCTGTGGGGGTATCCGATGGGCAAGGTAATATGTCCCGTAGCATACTCGGGAAGTCGAGTGGCTTAAAGAGCCAGATATTCAATAGATGGAGGACAGCGGGAGGGGGGGCGGGGTAACGGGCTCACACACAGCGGGAGGGGGGCGGGCGGGCTCACGCACAGCGGGAGGGGGGCGGGCTCACGGACAGCGGGAGGGGGCGGGCAGGCTCACGGACAGCGGGAGGGAGGCGGGCGGGCACACGGACAGTGGGAGGGGGGAGGGAACGGCAAGAAAGCCACTCACCTGGACTTCCTCCGGCGGCGGTCGGCCGCGGAATGGGCAAAACAAACCTAGACGCCAACTTCTTCCCCCGGGCTGCGGGGGGCGGGCACTTCCGGCCGGCCGCGCTAGGATTGGCCGGCCGGCCAGTCACGGGGCGGGAAACGGGGGAGAAGAGACGCAGTAGTGCCGGCAATGCCGGACCAGACACGGGGGCGTTCCCGGCGTCCCGTGACGTCGGCAAAAGCCAAAGAATGTCGGGAACGCCCCCGTGTCTGGTCCGGCATTGACGGACAGGCCCCTCGTCCAATGGCAAGGCTCCGTTTACGGAGCCAGCCAATCAATGACGAGGGCCGAACCAAGCCACACTACAGTTCTCATCAGGTTTTCGCCTGCGCCGAAAAGATGCGCAGAGCGCATCTTTGGCGAGGCAAAACCTAAAAATGAGCACGGGCATTCCCTTAAGATATCTCATTTTATTCTATGGGCACCCACGCGATGATTAAAACAAAATGAAACCTGGGTATTATGAAAAGGCAATGTTTCATACATCCAAGAGATTTACACCTTTTAGAAAAAAAACTGGATCCATGCATTTATCCAACAATAAAGGGATTTGGGCAAGAAGAAAATTCTTCCACTGACAAGGAGATTGACATGTTGAATGTTCAAAGAAATGATCAAATGTTTACAATTGTACATAGAAATCTCTAAATTAAGCAACGGGAATTCTACAACACAAGGGCCCCTTTCAACTTTTAAAAAATAGAAATTATGGATACATTTCATAGGAATATGCATTCTTTTCAGTCAAATAACTCACTGACTATTATTATAGCTTTCTGCATAACTTGCTGGGTAAAATAATTCACCTTTTCACTTTGACACACTAGATAGCCCCTTCCTCAGTCCGCAGCGTTGCTTCTGAAAGTTATTTTAGCTAAGACAAGCAGGTCAAATGTTTACACGTTTCCTCTTTGCGGCGTCATCATCATCATCAATAAACTTTATTCTGCTTTAAGGATAAAACCATAAAAGTCAAGCAACTACAACAAAATATCATCATACAGTACAAATTCACAGATGTACCAAAGATCCAGATAATCAAGACATAAGCAGAATACATGATATACAAAACAGATATTAGTCGAGTCTTTTCCTAAGTCTAATGGCATCCCATAAAAAACTGAGGTTGTGTAAAACAGTGTGCGGAGTCACGTTAATTCAATGATAAAGCCTGACCCCTTATGGAAATTCCAAAGAGAAGGCCACTGTTGAATCTGACCTGTCTGTTCTACAGTTGCTTCATTAATAACTCTTTTTCGAAATCACCAGTATCACCTCAAATTCAGTCAAGTTATTGTAAAGACTGTCCTTGCTCAGTAAAATAGGACAAACAGCAAACGTTCTCTTTGCAAGGGCCCCTTCACTCCAGTGTCAACTCTGCTGTGAGATATTTTTGATTATCATACTAAAATCCCATCATTAGGCCATACTCCCCAGATAAAACTAGCTTACCAATCGCCCATCTCTGTCAGTTACAAAGCCACTGCAGGCATCTTCTCAAGCTCTATTAATGAAGACTTCATGCAGTTACTTCTGGGCAAAGGTTGGGGTATTATCTGAGCATGGAAGTCAATTCAGAAAAATGCTAGGGGTAGCAGAAGTGACACCACATGCCCCTGGTCTACCCAGATGACATCACAGGAAGTGATGTCATATAACCTTTGACCTTGGTGATATCATAGGAAGTCACATCAAGTGATCTTTTAACCGTTGGCATTACAAGAAGTAATATTAATGAAGTTATAAAACCTGCAGGAACTTAGAAGTGATAATGGACAAAATATACTAAAGGATCTAATTGTGCATTTTAGATCCCATCGATATACTGTCTAGGCGGCTGTTATAACATGCTAGTGATATACTCACAAAAAGTCAGCACAGCCATCATAGACAAAGAGAAAATACATAATAGGCCATCTTCAATCATTTAACCTTAAACATAGCTTCAGATACGTAGGCGCACCGTAGAGTACTCAGGCACAGCCATCATTTAGTAACCATAAACATCAGATTCCTAGATACAACAATGATATTCTTAGAAAATAGACTCAAATGCACAAATATATTTCAAATGCCCGGGTAGAATGTCTAACTGCAAAGGCAAATCCAATATATGCTCAGGCTTAATATGAAACGAATCATTAAACAGAGGGTAGACCAGGGCAGAACACAAGTAAACCCACCTATCACAACAAGTTTATAAGGGAGACCCCACAGTCCCAAGCAAAAATGACTCAACAAATATTCACATACTCATCTCATACACGATTTCCGGTTCTTTCGCCAAAACTACCTGCGTGCACTGCAAATCTGGATGCCTTTTCTGAGAGGAGAATGTTTAGCTTATTAACGAATTTGTGAGGCAAAACAAACAGGTCTAGGAGTTTGGGATCTTTGCCAGATTTTCAGAATAACCAGTCGTTTTATTTGGATTAATTCCATGTAAACATATTTTATGTGGCTATAATAAAAATCTGGTATGGATCTGCTATGGGTTCAGCATGCCTTGATCTTGGTTGATCACTTTATTCCAATTATTTTAGCCATATATGTAGCACCGAGCAACGTCTTGCATGTGTGAACCACCTCCACACCTAAAACTATCTGTCCCCCCTGTGTGCACATATACACCCCTCCCTATGTATACACATAGCTTTTATTTAACCTATGTTTACTAAGCCACATCTCACATGTGTACATGTGCTGCCCTTATGTGTGTGCCTGTAGGCCAGTCTCTCAACTTTGGGCACATAGTTACATCGCACCTGTGTGCACCTAGCTCCCGCTCACTTGTGTACACCTTGCAGTTCCTCATATCACCTACATCCAGCAAACATTGCTCACCTCTGTGAACATAGAAATCCCTCACCTATATGCATCTTGCCCTCACCAGTGCATAGTGCTTTTCAAAAGTTTCAATCATTATGGGAAAGAATGCTAAACATTACAAACCATGTACATGTTTTTTTTCTCAAATGAATTATATTACTAGGCATAACGAGTTAAATTCGTAGACTGAATTAACCCATGTATGTAGTCAAAATGAGTAATATGCTGACCACAATGAATTATTCTTTGTCATGTAATCTCAACAGTGACAGAAGCGGTAGAAATTAAAGGAGAGATAGGGAGACACTTAAGGAAGAGGGGGGAGAGTAAAAAGGAGACAATGACTGGGAGGAAGGGACAATGATGGAAACGAGATAGAACGGAAAGAGAGAGAGGCAAACAGATGAGAGAGGGGTGAAGAATAAGAGAGACTGGATGAAGCAAAAGGAGATGCCTGGAATTTGAGGAAGGAGGAGAAACAAGGGACACAGAACCAAAGGAAAGACATTAGGCTGCCTTAGCAGTTTGAAGAGAATAATAAAGGAAGTAGAATAACACGCAAAGGGTCTGATTTACAATTTGACATATAGTACTCAGTCATCAGGTTATCAGATGGCATTACGCTGCCATCCTGATAGACTACTGTCCATTACATGTAGAAATGACAGCTGGTCCAGCGGTTATCTCTCTGCATTGAAAGTGACCACCATAAATGCTGTTCATTACTTTGTACAAAGGTTTGTTGGACAGATGCTGTCAGGTTTTTTACAGCCATCCACCAAACCTTCAAAAATGTTTTGTTTTTCAGCAGGAGTTAATTTCTGAAAAATAAAACATAAACTGCCCTGGCAGCGACGGTCAAGACAAAATAAGACAATAAACCCTAAATGGGGTAATAACTTTCCCCAACAGCCCCTACTTTGTTTGGTTCATTGGCGAAAATGTAAGGTCCGCCATTCTCCAAATAAGACAGGCCGGCCTAGGGTGTGGGGGATAGGATACTTTGTCATTGCAATGGATTACCCTGTCCGCCAGACTCTAAATTTGACCCCAAATGTAGAGGATTGTGGGTGAGGGGAGGAGAAGGAAATTTAAAAGCAGGGCATAGGGGGAGAATTGGAACAAGTGAGAGAAAAGAAGAAAGGAGAGCTGGAAGAGGATAGAAGAAAGACAAAAGGGCATGGGGAAGGCCAGTAGGAGGGAAAGAAGAGAGAGAAGCCAGAGTGGGGGGGACTACTTAAACAGGTGCAGAGAGGAGGGAAAGAAAAGGGGTTGATTTAGGAAATAATGGAAAGAGAAGTCGGTGGCAAAAAAAGGAAAGATGGAGTGAGTGAAGAGAGGGGATAATGAAAGATAGGAAGAGAGAGGGTTAAGTGAGGAAGGTGGGAAGTGAAATTTGAAGAAAGAGAGACGACAAGATCAGCAAGGGAACAGTGTGTAGCAAAGTTAAGGATGTGAAGGCAAAAGGTAGGATAGTGGGTGTTAGATAATTTCTTCGTTAATAACAAGGGATGTATGGCTAGGGCCTCACAAGCAGTATTCTGTTAATGTACTTTTACAGAGTCTCATACCATGCTGAGATATCGCCATGGTCACTTTTGAGGACTTTCTAAGTTCTCTTGGGGTCCAGCAGCCTAGATTGTAGTAGGAAGGCAGTGGAAAATGCTCAGGCTCCTGGTGAAGGTGTGAGATATGAGGATCAACTGGTCACATGTTTAATTAACTTAGGGACACCAAGGTGGGCAAGGGTGCGCTTGGGAGGATGTGATGCTCTTCTTTTCTTCCCACTTCCTCTAGGGGTGAGAGTTTTCTGGGGTGGTTCAGGTCCAAATCAGGCCCTAGGTCAGCCCGGTGTGAGAAGTAAAACAAGGTCTACTCGCTGTCCAAGCTTGACTGTGTGTATCTCTTAAGGTGATCACAACACAAGGGCACAGGGGCACTGCAAATCTATGGGGAATGGTGACATCTACAAATGTGGAGGTGCATGTTTATTTTGGACAGCGTATGACTGATACACTTCTGGTCCAAAGCATTCTACCAACAGAGGGCACAGAGGTACATAGTGGGAAGAACATTGAGGTAGTAAACTGCCAGGTGCCCAGTGTTATGTTTCGAAAGTGATAGAGTTAGTAACCTTGTAAAAAAACGTCAAAGGCATTGCAGATGGTTTAAGGTAATTTCTAGACAATAACAGTCCATAAAAGAGGTAATTTCTGCTATTTATCTATTTACCATGTACTGTAAAGCACTGAAAATGTGCACATAAATACAGTGAAAATATGTCAATGTTACATGTGAGTGAACTAAAAACTTTCAGCTGAGTCATCTGATGTCCATTCTTTACCTGTGGCAGTCACTTACCCTTTTATAGCAGCTCACCCACCCTGAGAAGGCGGGAAAGAAGTGAATTTGGAGGCCCCTAGCAGGGCCCTCTTCCCCACTGGCCCTCTGCTATGGGGCCTGGGGCATCCCTGCACCATGTAGGAGGCACCGCATGGTGCCTGCCACATAGTGCAGTGATGTTTTAAATGTGTATAATTTGTATTGTGGCGTGTGCTGCAGCCCGCAGCACACCACAATGCAAAATATACACGTTGCAACCGCTGTGACGGTGATCATATCGTAATGCAGGTAGTGGGACCGCCGACTTCTAGTCGGACGGTCCTGCTTTCGCCACGGTGCCAGTCGGATGACAGTCCGAACAGTATCGTGAATGTTTTTAATATGTTTTTCAATAATATAGTGGTTAAAAATATCATTTTGTAATTATTTAAATGTGTTTTAGTTGTTTTGGGCCACATGCATCATTGTTTGATTTTGCAATTCCTAATTTGCGATTTTTAGGGAATCGCAAATTAGGAATTGCAAAATGGGATGCATGATTTTTTTCCCATAATATTTGAGAATCGGTAAAAATCGCAATTTTTACCGAATCGCAAATATTATGGGAATACTAAATTGCGAATTTGCAATTCCCATTGATTCCTATGGGCCAAAAGGCCCATAGGAATCAATGGGAAGGCATTTTCACATTGCGATTTTCTTTTTTAGAATCGCAATTTGTTCATGCATTACATGGGTGCAGGGGGGGGTCCAAAGGACCCCCCCCTGCACCCCTGTAATGTATTTTTAAGTGCATGTTTCACACACACATGTTCTAAGGACATGTGTGTCTGTAACATTACACTTTAAAAAATGCATTTTTGTGCATATTTAAACATTTTCGCAAATTACCACAAGGTTCAACCTCGTGGTAATTTGCACCCCCTATTTTGAAATCCGCAAATTTCAAAACAATGATGCATTGCTTTTAAGGAATCGCAAAATTGCGATTCCTTAAAAGCAATCGCATTTTTGGAAATCGCTAAAAATAGCGATTTTCACAAAAATGCATGATGCATCTCAAAAACGTATTTAGGAAGTGCAAACGGCCGAATTTACCGATTCGCACCGTTTGCACTTCCTAAATAGGTTGATGCATGTGCCCCTATATTCGTTTTATGTGGTATTATTGTTTATAAAAAGGGTATTTGTTTTAAATTATAGATTGAAATTTTAATTGATTTCGAATTTTTTATAAAAAATTTTATAATACCTTATAGGCCCTCATTATGATGTTGGTTGGAACGCAACCTACGGCCTGTCGGTTGTGGTCCGACCGTCATCTGCTGCGGCAGTCTGACTGCCGCATTAAGAGGTGCAGGGGTTGGAGGCATGGCGGAGGGAGCGACCGACCGTTCCGATGGGTTTAAGGAGCCCGTCCAACTATTCCCTTCAATAACGGAAGAGCCTGCTGACGCACCGCCATAGGGATTACGATGTCTTTTTCAGACAGCCTTTCAACGGCAGTCCAACGGCCATTAAAAGTCTGTTGGAAACGGATTTTGAGGGCCCCTTGCAGGGCCCTCATCCCTCCGCAGCCTCAGCTATGAGGCCTGTGTAGCACCTGTGGTGCCCCCTCCAAACATCCATGCACCGTGTGGCAGGCACCACTATGGTGCCTGCCACCCAGTGCATGGATGTTTGTAAACATACCCTTTACTATCGTGGGATGCACCGCTGCCCTTTTCCGACCACCAGCACATGCCACAATAGTACTGGGTATGTTTCTGATTCCGTGCTGATGGTCATATCTTAATACGGTAGGTGGGACCTCCAAATCCTTGGCAGTTGATTTCATTGCCCGCTTCAATGTAAGTCGGACCAGCATCCTTAGTGTTGCAGTGGGCTGTTGGGTTTATAGGGGGATAGGGTGGCAAGTTAATTAGGTATTAATCATTATGAATTATTTAATTATTTTTATTTAATTATATGATTGATATTTATTATGCAAATCATGCCATATGGAATTATTTTCATTATATGTTATTGGTGGGCTGTTTGTAGGGGTATAGGTTGGGAAGTTAATTAACTGATAATTATTTAACAATTAGGATTGTTCATTCATCATTAAGTTGATTTTATTTATTTAAATTATGGAATACTTATTAATTTTAGTTATATTTTAGTTGTGTGCTGCTAAGATTCAATTTTTTTGGGTGTTTTATGTAGCGCAAACTAGACTCGAAGATATCAGGTATCAGAGTGCTTCACATGAGCACCAGTTTCTTTACATAAGGACACATTCATTTCTTTAGGCACAGAGATTAAGTTATTTGCCCAGAATCACAGAATGTTGAGCGTTGTCACCGAAAATCGAACCTGGTTCCCCAGGTTTGAGGTTGACCGCTCTAAACGTAAGGCTACATCCTCTCCCCCAATTAATTTTTTATTTCATTTTGTATTATGTAAAATATGGAATGTTGATTTATTGTACTATCATTTTAGCTGCCGGATGCTAGGTTTGCTGGGGTATAGGGTGGGAAATTAATACATTAATATTTAATTTATTATTAATAAATTAATTATTTAATTGAATCTGAAATATTTAAATTATGGAATATTTTAATTACATTTTGTAGGCTGCTAGGTTTGTAGGGTATTGGCTGGGAAGTTAATTTAATAATAATTCATTAACAATTTAGGGCCTGATTCCGATCTTGCGCGGAAGGGCATCGAACCCGATCCGGCCGGAAAAAGTACGAGCTGTACGTGTGTTTTTCGCCTGACTCGTACAGCTGTACGAGCGAGCAAGTACGATGCGAGCAATGCGAAATTCATTGACCGAATCGTTTCCGGGTCCGAACCGCTCCATACGTCTCGTCCGTAAGCAAACCGTGCCGTGCAATGGATGCGATTTACGACCGAGCCGGTATGATGCACACGTCGGACAGCCGGTGCGAGACAAAGTTTCCGGCTCCCAAAACGTACAGGAAGTTGCCTTTGGGGGTCGGCGTCGGACACCCTGTCACCCACAGGCTTATGACTTGGACACAGGGGGAGACCCAAGGGTCTCCCCAACACAGGCATGCACGGTGTGGATGGCACCGATGCGTGCCCACTGTAGGGGTGCCTTTTGTGTGAGACGTACCCATTCAGTTAATGGGAGCCCATGTACGCGTCCTACGACCGGCTCCCACTGACTTCTATGGGAGTCCGATGGAACTGAGTCTGGCAGCATGCAGCCGCATCGTACTCGCTCGGTCGGACTGCAGGAGTCCGGCTCGGTTGAAAAACACACCGGATCTGGCTTGGTCGTAGAGCTTTCCAACCCAGATCGCAATAGGGCCCTAAGTGTTAATTAATTCATTGGATTTTAAATATGTAAACTATGGAATAGGTATTTTTGAAGTTATATTTTAGGTGCCGGCTAGTTAGGTTTGTAAGGGTATAGGGGGGATGTTAATCAATTCTTAACTGAATAATATGTATTTATTAATTGATAATTCACTATTGTATTGAACAGAAATTATGTGATTTTATATTTTTTTATTAAATATATACATAGGTTTATTCATAATTTTTATATTACGAGTTTAATATTTATTCAACATTCTCGGTGTTACATATATATGTACTGTGTTTGAAGTGAAATATTTTCTCTACTCTTGTTTAGACTGCAATCGGAATAGTAAAAGTAACCTTTTTGTAATTTAACTCTTTCCCTACTGTTGACCTGAGTGGAGTAGGAATAGTAAATTTCACCCCTCTGAAATCCAACACTTTTCCTACTGTTGCACAGCTCTTAAGTCCAATATTTTCCATACGGTGCCCTGATGTAGTGAAAATAATAAATGGAATCCCTCTGAAGTCCAGCACTTTCCCTACTATTGCGCTGTTTGGAGTGGGAATAGTAAATTTTACCCCTCTGAAATCCATCGCTTTCACTACTGTTACAAAGACTGGAGTGGGAATATTACATTTTAGCCCTCCAAGATCCAAAGCTTTCCTTACAGTTGTGCTGTCTGAAGTGGAAATAGTCAATTTCACATCTCCGAAGTCCAACACTTTTTCTAATGTTGCACAGGCTGGGGTGGGAATTGTGAAATTTGCCCCTCCAAAATCCAACACTTTCCCTGCTGTTGCACTGACTGGAATGGAAATAGTAAATTTCACCCCCTCCGCAGTCCAGCGCTTTCCCTACTGTTGAACAGACTGGAGTGGGAATAGTAAATTTTACCCCTCCAAAGTCCAACACTTTCCCTTTTGTTGCAGAGACTGGAGTGGGCATAGTAAATGTTATCCCTCTGAAATCCAACACTTTTCATACTGTACCAGCAACTAGAGAGGGACTAGTATATTTAATAATATCAAATAGTTTTCATAATGTGGGTAAATCGAGTTCATTGCATTAAATGTTGTATATTTTAATATTTTACATTATTTGGTGTAATTTTTATAATTATTTTAGTGTTTATAGTGTTTTTTGTAAATTTGTTTTTGTATTTTTCAATCTCTTAGATTTTATGAATTGTCTATATTAATTTTTATAATTTTTTCATTACATATATAGTATATATATATATATATAAATAATTGTGAAATAGACAGAAAATATAGTGTAAAATAAATATATTATGGAATATGTATTCGTAGTAATGCAAATCAACATATATATTACTTTGGTTACAATATATGTATATGTATGTCGGTAGATTATTTTACATAAATATAAACACACACATATATATATATGTGTTTGTGTATTTATTTAAGTATATAGTTATGTATGGTATTACATATGAGTGGAATATATTTTATTTACATTATATTAAAATTATATATTAATATATGTAAAATGTGATACTTTAATCTGTATTTATATTAACAAAGTAGATATTTGTATCTATCATTGGACAATGTTAGCGTCAACCATAATTGTTTTTTGATATTTTAGTACTTACCATTATAAGTATAGGATCACGATATTGAGGTAAACAATATTTTTGGCACAATATTTTTGTCAACAGTATTCTTTACCACAATCTTGTGTCAGTGATCCGTCAATGAGTAGCCCTGTATTAACCATCAAAGATGAGTTGTTAAGATGCAGCACAAGATAATGACAACTATAACATTATATTTTTGCAAATGCATTGTCGTTGGAAAATGATATATTTGATTTAAACTGTGTTTATTTTTCAATGAGCCCTTTGGACATTTTTGTCTCTGACTTCAGTGGTAATTGTGCAGACATTATGTGGTGTATAGTTTCACCCAAAGAGATGAATGCAAAATGTTTGTAAACTTCACACTGATGTATACATTTAGATACATATACTTATAGAACCTTAGATTATTGCACGCACGAGGCTCCTGTTTGTGTAGTGCCAGAAAAGCCTTTTGCTTTAAAACAAACCTGTAAACGGATACACATTTACTAAGGTTGGAAATTGGTGGATAGAACATGAGAATTTATACGGAGACTTACTTCCGCTGCAGCATAGTAGCTAAAATTAGAAAAGAATTTGATTCTAAAAACTGTTTTACAGATGTAGAGCATACATTTGGAACATCAGATCATGTGAAACAGTTCGGATGAAAAGGGTCTTCAGTCAAAGAAGTTTTTATTTTAGTGTAAAGTCAATAACTTTATTTCATTTACCAGGGTAACCATAAAAGTACATAAAAAAACGCATTGTTAAAACAGCTCAGTCAGCTCATAGTACATAGATAAGAATGACAACAAATACAAAACACTGGTTCCGACCTGAGAGAGCAAAAAAAGAGGCCTCAAAGAACCTCGATCATGACATGTGGGGGCTATATATTAAGGATATGTCATGTAGAAGTCATACATTGTTCCACATACTAATTTTTCTAAGGTCAAACGACCCATTTATAGGCCTTCGCAACTCTGGATCCTTACTAGTATATTTATTCCATAATGTGCTGTACATTATAGAAGAAATGCCATTTTTAGTATACATGTCCCTATTTGGTGTCCCCTCTGGGGGAGCCGGCGGATTCTATTCAAGTTCCATACTGGTACCTCCAAGAAAGCAACACATTCTACGAAGTGTGCTAAGAACAGGCATGCCAAGAATATTACAGTATATGTAATATTATACGCAAAGTGGCACTTAACAAAATGTATGCCGTTCAAGTTTTAAAAAAGTTAGAGAAAAATCTCCTCATTACCTGTCTATATAAATAGCAATTCATATATATCCAAGCAAGTTCCAAGATATTGGCCAATTATATACAAGAAGTGTTGCATCAAACGACCTTACCAAGCAAGAGTCTCCAGATTCCAAGTGCCAAGTTCTGAATCAACCAAATGGTCTCTGCCGGCGAACACCAGAAGGGATCTCTGTCGAGGACCTGCACCACCCGGAGCGCCAGGTTGCGAGAAGTAGAAAAACACCTTGGCTGCCAAGACACGGGCCTCCTCAGGCAGTGATCATCCGCAGTTAGATTCCAATCTTCTGTTGAAACCCCTCCGTCGGGCATCCAAGTCGCCGATGAGTCCCACTTGGTTGGGTGCCAATTTGTAGAAGTAGATCTCAGCAAGGCCTACCGGTGCTAGGGGTTCGCCCTTCTCTGCACACAAGTCCTCAGACCAGCCAATAGAAGTTGGCACAGAAGCTGAAATAGCAAAAAGATATTTTATTAAACCTCATGAGGTGGAACTACATTCACACAACACCCTTCGGTAGTGTATGAAGTAGCACAAGGAGTAGAAGAACCATGGGTCTTTTATACCAGCAGCTCAAAAGAAGGCGGTACAAGCACACATAGGAAGAGTTACATACATAGATAGTCATACAGAGAATGGCCAGTCAACAGTAAGGGAAGAGCTAACAGTTGCTGACTTTAGTAAAGACATCCTGACAGTGACAAACCCAAGCAGGTGCATTGGCAGCTACAGTCTCTTCTGAGCATGTGCAGAGTAGCAGGGGCTAAGTATAGTCAGTTCTTGAGCACAGCACAAGGGCAAGCGACAGCGAAGAAGGAAAAAGCACATGGTGAGCACATGGTTAGACAAGATGTCTGCTGAAAACAAGATGGCTTCAGCTAAATGCTAACAGTGTTCTCTGCCAAATTTCCACAGTCAGACCTTTTGTAGTGCAGTTTTCTCTTCAATATGATAATAGCAGATGAAGTACAAGTGTCAAATAGTAAAAGATTGCATATTTTTAAAATAACTGTTGCCACAAGGTGTAAGAAATACATGGGTAAAAAGCAAGGCACCATTGCAAATGTTTTTTTTAAAGCTACACAGTCCGCCCAGAAGAAAAATATACTTCATTTAAAACAGAATTGATTTCCTTCTGTTAACAGCACTTTTTAAAAAAGAACAAAAATTTAAACATTTAGATGGGGAATCAAGCTACTGCAGGTAGGCCATGGCTACCCCAGTTCTTCTCATGCCCCTCGTCCCGATCACTGGAATTAAAAACCTTTTGGTAAAATCAAGATAAAATTGCCAAAAAAAGGTAAAAAGTAGCAAACTCTGAGGGGAGGACCCGTCATATGGACATAACAGTATTTTAGATGGGTCATACTGACCAAGAGTAAACCCAGGTGCCATCTCACAAAGCCCAGTCTATCACAGGTGAGTAGCATTCTGTCCCATGTACAATCAATCTATTCCAAGTACGGTCCCAGGACTATTGCGCTGCGCAGTGCAACGTACTCCCTTACAGAGGGGTTAATGAGTTCTGGATCCTCTCTGAGACAGCACTTATTTGATTTGAAGGTTGCTTTTGCCCAGGCCTTCTCGGAATTGGTCATAGTAAAAGGCTCAGAGAAGAGGTGCGGCCTACCCAAGTCGTAAGCTCAGTCTAAATATAATTAAACCAAGGGATATTCAGGGCTCTCTCATATAAAAGGCAGTCCTTGACGATCTCCCTGTTAAAAGAGTCATGTGGATGTATCCAAATCGAGCACCACAAGAGCAGTTTATTAAAATCTTCTGCATAATACACCCTGAGCTCTTAGTGCAGAGAGAATGTAGAACCCACAGGTGGGACACCCAGTAGTCTCCTCAGCACCATGTTTTTTTCTCCCTGGGAAGGGTTTGTGTTGGAGTATCCCCACATGCCTGTTCCATACGTTAGAATATGAAGACTCTTTCTTCTGTAAATGTCTAGCAAAGGGTCCACTGGTTTTGTACCAATGCAGTTGGCAAAGTTAAAAACGTACCTAACCAACCTAACACATTTCTGGCTGTACATGGACCCCAGTTACCCCTTGCATCAAAGACAACACCCAGGTATGAGAAATCCTGGGTGAGAGCAACAGGGTGACCTTGTTACAAAATACCCTGCTTCATAGTTTTCCTAAGATTGTAGGCCATATTAAAGGTTTTGGTTTGGTTAATGACAAGACCCAATGACCCCATAAAAGTGACACATTCTTGAAATAAGATGTTAAGGCCATTGTGGGTCGAAAGTAAGGCTACATCATCTCCGTAAAGTAAAACAGGGACCTTTTTCCTGCCAATGGATGGAGAGTCAGAAACGTTATTAGACAGGGCGGCACCTAAGCTGTTAATGTATCATAAAAACAACAATGGAGCTAGGACATCCCCCTAGCGCACCCTTCACCCCAGCTTAAAGCAATCTGTCCACTCGCCTGAGGGATCAAACCTGATAAACCAGATAGATCATAGTGCAAGGCTGGCAAGAACTGGACCAAGTCACCATCCACCTCTAAATGAATCAGGATATCCTAAAGTTTGGACCTCACCGCACTGTGGAAGGTGCAGGGGAGGTCCCTGGAGGCCAGGCAAATGGAGCCCTGCTTAATAACAGTATATTTGGTCATAAGCAGGTGCAAATTGAGGCATTGCTCCCTACTGAGCCCTCATGGAACTCATACTGCACCTCTGAAAGTATGTCAGACTCTCTGGCCCAGGCTAGGAGGCATTCCAGAACCACTCTCCCCACCAGCTTAACAGCGGAATCCAGCAAGGATACCAGTCGCTATTACTCTAGAGAATGAGGGTTGCCCTTTTTGAAAATTGGCACAATGACAGCTTTTCACCATGATTGAAAGGGGCCCGTATTGCTGATGGCATTGAAACAATTACACAATAGGGGAGCTCACAGATCCTCGGATGATCTATACAAATCCATAAGCACCCATAACTGGCCCTGGGACCTTTGTTAAGTGGCTTTTAGTGATCGCTTCCCTTATCTCATCTAAGGTAAATCCCAAAGCTGAGCGGACGGCCACCACCTCCTCAGCGTGCTGGGCTAAGATCTTGGACCCGTAGACTACTTTAACATAATTTACCCAGTCTTCTTGGCAGATGGAGGCACTTTCAGTATTAGGACTTGTCCCACAGATGTAATATTTGTCACCACCACCCATAAAGATCTTGTATCTTCCATCCTATAGGCCATACCCAGCGCTCCCCAGGATTTGTTTTGAAGTTCTTTAGGTCTGGACCATTGAAAAGCCTTATAGTCTGCTATATTGTTGGGCTTTCTTAATATCCCTCATGTAAATTCACCAAGGCCTTTCTAAAGGATTGGTCAAACCATTTATCCTTAAGGGTCTCTGAACTGTTCAAAAGCAGGGTACTTACCACTGAGCTTAGCTTGCCAAATTGGTCAGTCACAGTCCAGTAATCATCAGTAGAGTCAGACATTTGAGTACCACAGGGAGTAATTCGAGCAAAGTTTTAGCAAGAGAGTGCTCAAGTCAACATTTCTCCAAGCCAGGGCAAACCTTGGGTCTTAACTACTAATGCTTGAGAGGCTACACTCTTATCGCCTCCCCCTTCTAGAAATGTATAAAACAAGGCTTAAGTGGTTATAGTCACTGCATCGGCTTTCATTGATAGCATCCCTAGAAACCCTGGCGAGTAAGTCATGGGTAAAAAAAATTTTGTCAATAATGGAGGACCACTCCCCCGTCTCAAAAGTAGCTTTGGCAAGATAAGATGGGTCAAAAAGTTAATTGATGTTAAGAAGGTCAAACGTTTTAATAATTTAAGAAAGGACATGGCCCCTTTATCCCAAGGATGCTTATCACTCCCTATACTGAGACAATCAAAA
This sequence comes from Lissotriton vulgaris, assembly GCF_964263255.1. Taxonomy (NCBI): domain Eukaryota; kingdom Metazoa; phylum Chordata; class Amphibia; order Caudata; family Salamandridae; genus Lissotriton; species Lissotriton vulgaris. The sequence goes on along the minus strand of NC_141693.1, from coordinate 970,127,623 downwards.
ATAGTACATTCGTTTTCCAGCTGGTTTGACACTAGTTTAAAATTAAAATCCCCACCTAGGATAATTTGAAATACCTTGTGCTAAGAGACAAGTTGCACTTCGAGTCCAAAGATAAAATCAGTCAAAACATTAGGATTAACAAAAGGGTCAGATTTAAAGTACCAATTAGAAAAGGTAATTAGAGAAATGTTCAATCCATTGGGCCACGTAGATTAAAACACTTGGAATAAATTACTTCTGGAAGGGAATGGAGTGATACTCCATTCCAAGGTAACTTTAAACCAGGTCATAAATCCAGACCTGGACCTACCCGGCAGAGGGGGTAATTCTGATGGCAGTCCAACTGCCATCTGCTGCTGCGGTCTGACTGACGCATTAAAATACGTGCAGTTGGCGGCAGCAGGCGGAGGGACAGTCCAAGGCTCTGTGAGGACTCAAGGAGCCCGTCCGACCATTGGAGGGTCAGTAATCCCTACGATAGGGATGAGTCTTGCTAAGGCACAGCCACTGGAATTACAATGTCCCTTTTCGCCAGCCCATTCATAGCGGTTCGCCCGCTATGAATAGGCAGGTGTAAAGTGACTTTGGGTGTCCCCAGTGGAGCCCACTTCCCACCTGGCCCTCCACTATAGGGCATGCCTCTATACATCCCTGCACCGTGTATCAGGCACCACATGGTGCCTGCCACACGGTGCAGGGATGTTTTTAAAGTGTACATTTTATATTGCAGCTTGTGCTGCAGCACAAGCCGCAATTGAAAATGTACACTTTACAACCGCCATGAAGGTGGTGACATTGTAATAAGGGTAGCGGGTCTGCCGACTCCTTGTCGGGCGGTGCCGCTTCCACTACGGTGCCAGTCGGGCGAGAGCCTGACCGGCATTGTATTGATACCCAGAGATGGGGCTGCAGAGACCATGTGGGAATAATAGTCATTCTTGCTGACTAACTCTGTTGCCCAGGTTTCTTGAAAGAAAATAATATCATACTTGCATATAGAGTGAACCCATTCTTCACAATCCATTTTGCTGGTGAGGCCACAGAACTCCAGAAAAGGATATTAACTTCATGGGCAGGGTTTGTGGGGTGGTTACATTTGCCACACTAGATGACAGAGATAACTGTTTACATTCGATATCAATCAAGGTAACCAAGTCATGAGGTGCGCAGAACCAGAAGGTTGAGGGACCCAGTCCACAGCTCACCTCCTGAACAGAGGTTGCCCTAATCACATTATGGATGCTGCGTCAATGATTTTATGACAAGTCGCTCAGATGGGAGAAGTGAATGTAAACAGGAATATTGAAGGGAGATAGTGGTGTGGCATTGGATGGTGAAAGCATTCATGGTTATAGGGTATTTTGCCAGATCTCTATAAAAGAAGCTAAGGGGCAGTATGTTGATGTTACTGCTTTAGAGATGGTTTCGCTGAGAGGGCCAAATTAGGTCACCAGCGACCATAGGGCTCCTGAAAGTGACTACAACACATAAAATACTTTGTGCATCTCCCCGATTCATCCCACCCTTCTAGAAATTAGAACCTCAGTAAATAAGCTACTGTGGAGCCTTCAGTTCCCCTTGATTCAGAGTATTACTTTATTAATAGGTTCTACAGTAGACTCACTCGCTTTAGATGGAAGTATCGGGACATTTGTCATGACTACAAAATAGGTGCATGCATCTGGTGGGAAATCACATCTTGTGGCACATCCAAGGGTCGGTTCTATATGTTTAGAGGTTAAAATACAGTTTCCCATTGAGCAATGGCCCCCAGATTGAGTACTGGCATTTCAGTGTCCTTTGGGCAGGGGGGGTGGATATGGCTAAACCAGGCACAGGAGATGCACCATATATACGAGTAGAAATCTGCTCCCTCCTGCCAATGCTGATGCTCCTGAGCTGGGCTTGAGGGCCTCTACCTGGTGATACTGTCACCCCTCCCGCTACACCATGAGCCAACCTGGAGTCCAATTCACTTATTTTAGCCTCAGTGCACCCCAGGCATTAATATAACCCTGATAGCTTAGAGTCAAGAAGGCCAACAACCTCCTTGCCAAATTGCTCAAATAGACCCTCAATAAACTGTTTACAATCAAGGAAGTCATATAGGCATTGGGGTCCCAGGGGAGGCATGCATGGCTAAAGTAGTTGTATATTTGTAAGTGTGCCCTGTTTTTCATTTGTTGTGTGTTGGCAGGGTTTGATTAAAAGCCTGAATATGGGGGTGAAGCACATATATCAGGATGGTCTCTACCCACCCTTTCCTGGCCAGTTATGCTGGTAGAAGCACCACAATCAATGGGTATAGAGGCTAATGAAAGATGTTTACAGAAAAAAGATTTTATTTACCTACTAGCAGCCCGTCCCGACGTTGTCCGGGAGCAAAAGGCTGCTTCTGGGCCCCCGCCCGCCCCGACGTTGAGGCTGCTTCAGGGCCCTACCAGCCCCGACGTCAAGGCTTCTTCAGGGCCCCTAAGCAGTGGGAGTCTTTCTTACCTGCTCCTGAGTTCGCCGGTCGTCACCGCTCCTCGCCGGTTGTCCGCCACTCCTCTCCGCTCCTCCCCGTGCTCACGTCCCCGCTCTTCCTCTTGCTCCTGTACGCCGCTCCTCCCCGTGCTCGTGATGTCATCTCGCACGTCGCGGACGGCGCTTCTTCCTAGGGACTACTTTTTTTATATTAAATTTATTAAAGAACGTTTTTTTTTTAATATAGCCTATGTCCATCTGCTTGCCCTGACGTTTTCAAAGATGTTTTGGGTGGTTGTATTGGTGGTGTAGGTTTCGAGTTTACCTGGCTCAAAGGACACACTTCTCTCTTTATAATAGTAGTATAGATGGCCCCACTGACTTTCCAATGTACCCATCCGTGACTGATTTCTTGGCAGCTAGCCCCTTCAGTACTGGTGTCTAGCTTACGATTGGCATCCTAGGGAATTGCAGGACACGCAATAGTCAACAGCGAGAACATATAAGCGTACAGACTGAACCTGTGCAAGACAAAAATTAGAGTCCAGGGAGGTACTTGAAGAACAGTCACAATAAAGATGCACAGTACCTTTGAAATCTAAATTCAATGGGGGTGGCCAAGCCCTGCCTCCTCCGGGTTCTGACGGGAGTGGACGCAACTGCCCTTGGTCCATGTTTTGGTTGTGCGTGTCCCGCACGACAGGAGAAACAATGGCGTTATATATCGCAAGGGGGCTTCTTCCCCTGAACTCCAATGCAGCGCCTTCTGGTGCAGTGGTTCATGGGGCTTGGAGTCCCCAAACCAGCAGCATGGCAGATTCCACGCAGCGGGATAAACAATGGTGCTACATAGCGCAAGGGGGCTCCTCCCCCATAGCCTCAAGCAAAGGCGCCTCCTGGCACAGTGGTTCCTGGGGCCTGGTGTCCCTACACAAGCAGCATGGCTAGTCCCAATTTAGAGGCAATTACAATGTCGGTTGGAAAGCATTCCGACCGACACGGTCTCGGAATCGTTTCCGACCGAATCGGATTCGGTGAGTCTGACAGACCGATTTCGATGCTTACGAACACCTTTCAGTCAGACTCCCATTGAATTCAACGGGAGCCCGCATTCCGAACGAATACACAGGCTCCCATTGAAGAAAAGAGTGGTGGGGAAAATCGTGCAAAATGTTGCAGGCACCCCATGGTACCTGCCACACTGTGCATGCTCTGAAAGAGAGGACCCATGGGTACCCCCACGGGCCCCATTCAAAGGCCCTCGGGTGAAAGGGGCCTGCTATGGACCCCCAAAGTCAGATTCCAACAGCCGATCCATGCTGAACAACCAATTTGAAAAGGCTGTCCAAATCCGACATTGTAATCGCTTGGTGAGAAATGCGGTCTGTACACGTACGAGTCGACTGTGACCAACTCGGTTCCTCAGAATGCTGTTCGTACAGAGTCAGAAATTCTGAATGGTTTCCGACCATCGTAATCGGTCTGTTGGAAATGTGTCTGAGTCAGTCGGAATGGCGGGTTCTGAATCGGTTTTGGACTAAGCGAATGCCATTCGAAGCCTTTCCGACCGACATCATAATCAGCTCCTAAGTGTCAAATGTATTTGTCTGGCAAATTGATTGCGAACTTTAAAATCACAGTACATTTATTTTAACATCGCCGCATATTGTTCTTTTAGTGTGCAGCGAATGTCAACACGTTCTAGTTAATGTGTGCTGCTGATAACAGTTGAGTTAAATTAAAAGTATAAAATTCATGATATCTTATCTAAATGAACTAGCTAGTTATGGTTTGCTTCTACCACTTCTGGATCTTACAACGTTTTACCAACATGTAAAGCAAGCCTACTTCATGACATAGAAAGTCCAGATTAGCCATTAAGAAGCAAATTCAATTTTTGTTTTTTTATTAGGGTCTAATATGATAGAAATAGAAATTTCTGTTGTGCATAAACTGCCATTAAACATGTTTTTGATATTTGCCAATTTTCTATTTCAACTCGCTTTGTAATTGTTGTATGACGCTCAGTTTCCCAGCTGTCTTTCATTTTATTTAGAAAACATATTTTTTTCAACAATAAAATAAGTGCCCCTAGAGGAAGCAGTAAAGGTTTTCTCAGATGTTTTGGCGTAGATTTCACAGGCCATACTAAATAAAAGATGGTAGCCTACCACAAGGCGCTAACCACTTATGGCATGTCATTTGATACCGTCCACTGTACAACTGAGTGGGTGGTAATATCTGGCACACTGAGAAAAAAACTGCTGTCAAAAATGCCCCATACAAACAAATGATATCCCTTTCTACCTCCAGTGGTGTGAGCTTTCACAATAAGGAATTCCTAAAATAAGATTTTCCTTCTGCTGGTATTATTGCTACTGAAATGCAATGGAAGGATCTACTCTGCTAACAGATTGATGGGTTTCTTGAGACCTCGCCATGCCCTGAAGAAGGGGCCTGAAAGGTCACCATTCTGAATGGGCAGCACCATTCCATCCAGTGTGGTGACCACAATTCCTCCCAACACCCCTTTCCCCCTTTAACTACCAGCACAGTGAAAGAGTCTCCATATTTGATCGCTCTCGCTCGCTCTCTTTCCTTTCTGTTGGAAAGCAGAGGGGTAAAACTTACTATTTCCACTCCACTGAGTGCAACAGTAGGGAAAATGTTGGATAGCGGAGGGGTAAAAAGTACTATTCCCACTCCAGTGAGTACTACAGTAGGGAAAGTGTTGGATAGCGAAGGGGTAAAAATAACTATTCCCACTCCAGTGAGTGCAACAGTAGGGAAAGTATTGGATAGCAAAGGGGTAACATTTAATATTCCCATTTGAGTCAGTTCAAAATGTAAAAAAAACAAAATATCAACTACAACCAAAAAGCTATAAAAAAAAGCATATATAAAACTATAAAAAATGTACAGAACATAAAAGCATGCTATAATGTTAAAAAGATCTAACAAATACCTAGATTTTTCTTTTTCATTTAAAAATTATTTACAAACAAATAACTACTTTTAATAGAAATTATTTATATATTTAATTATCTCATAAATGTATTATATTTTTTTTCCTACCCTATAACACCACACAATTCATAACACACATCTAAATTTTAAAAAATGTACCTCCATAATTCACATAATTAATTATCAATTAAAGAAATATAATTAATTAAAAACCAACTTAAAACAGATACAAAATAATTTAGTCCACAAACATTACCCCTAGAAAACCGAAACCCACACACAAAATAAAAATAAACAATTGCCATATTGTTTTATTAATTGATGAATTAATATTAATGATCAACTAATTATTAATGAATTAAACATAAATAACTTTCCACCCTCAACCCTAATAAACACCACAACCCACCTCAAAAAAATCATTGCACAATTTCCATAACTAATTTTAAATTAATAAATTAATAGCAATTAACAACTTATTAATTTACCCCCTGGCTGTGGCCGGAATTCCACGCCTGTGCTCCGATCGTGGGCGTGGTCATGACGGCTCTCAGCCGTCATCAGCACACGAGCACCGTGACTCATGAGGGCTGGGGCCGTCATCAGCACCAAAAGGGTTAATTTAAAAGATATTACTTCCCACCCTTTACCACTATAAACCCCCCTAAAATGAATTACCCAATTGCCATATTTACATTTTAATTAGTTAGCATTAATTAACAGATAATTACTAATTCATTCAAAATAAATACCTTCCCAACCTATTCCCCTATAAACCCCACCACCCGCTCCTAACAAACTAACACTATTAACATAATTAATTACCAATTAATTAATGAATAATAATTATCAAGCAATTAATACATATTTAATAAAGAATTAATTCCCACAATTAACACTATAAAATATAAATTAAATCAATATTAATAAAAAAATATTAATAAAGTACTTCCCACCCTATTTCCCATAAAAACCACAACCTGCTCCTAAAAATATGACACAATTAACATTATTAACAATTAATTAATTAATGATAATTAACAACCCATTAATAAAAATTAAGAATACATTAATTTCCACAATGAACACTATAAAATGTAAATTAAATAAATATTAATATAATTATAATTAAATTATTACCCACCCTATTCCCCTATAAACCGACAACCCGCTCCTAAACAAATGACACAATTAACATAATTGTCAAATAATTAATTATTAATAATTAAGAACCAAATAATAATACACTAATTCCCACAATAAACACTATAAAATGTAAATTAAATAAATACTAATAGATAAAAATAATAATTAATTTCTTATTATTAAATTACTTCCCACCCTATTGCCCTATAAACCCACAACCCACTACAGAACTAAAAAACGCAATATTGAAGTAAAATAAAATGTATAACTACTAAAAATTGTAACCCATATATTAGCAAACAAAAGCAATACTTATACAAAAAATAGTTCACATACTTTTAAAATACATACTAAAATACATAACACTAAATAAAACATCAATATTTTAAACAACTATATTTTTGCAAACCATATTAATGACTTTGATATTTTCAAAAACGATATTTCTTACCTCCAAAACAATATTCTTGACCACGATATTCTTGCTGTCGATATTTCTGCATTACGATATTTCCAACTCAGTGTTAATGTATGTTGATATTTAAAACTTGATATTCTGTCTTTGCACCGAATCCTACCTTGTTGCACTCATCATCTTATGTGACATTTCCTATACGTTGGTGTTCACACTTGCATTATTCATTGTCTTTGAATAAAATAAAAACGTGTGTGTGATATAAAGTGCTCTGACACCCAACAGTGGGATGAGTAGCACTATTAATGAAAATAAATAAATGTTAAAGAGGAGCTATGGAGAGATGAGGGGTATTACTGGAGGGTGGCAGTGAAAGAATCTGTGGAGAAGAAGGTATTTGGGGGTGCACCAACAAATATTGTCACACCAGGCTCCACCGCCGCTAAAGCCGGTTCTGACTGGGTGAACGAGAGGGGGCTCTAATGAACAACATAGTAGATAGTGGGATTTAGTCTGTTCCTGTTTCTCTCCATCGTACTGAGAATAGACAGGAATGGAGGTGGTATTTGCAAGAATACCCAGCACATAGTTGGTCAGCGGCAATGTAGACGATCTCCACGTGTGCAGGACAAGTACTCGGGGAAAATGAAGGGATCGAAGCATCACTTTCACGTTAGAGGAGGCTTTTCCCCTCACGTTTAGATAAACTGCCTTCTGGTAGGACGGTTACATAACACTGCATAATTATTTCCCTCTGTTCGAGGTATGCTGTGCTAGCATCATGAGTCTCACGCCTTCTGCTCCCTCATGAATGTGTCTTTCATAATTCAACATTTTGCAGTTATTTAAAAAAAAAAAAAAAAAACAGAAGCGGCAATGCAATTACTGTGCACATCTTGCTGGGACCACGCGGGTGTATATGCTTGTACAAGTTTGGCCGGATCACACGCGGCAACATTTATGCGGGGATGGGGGGGGGGGGGGGGGGACAGCATGATTCTAATTTATGAAGCCTGGGATGGGGAAAACGTGCGGCAATGCAGTGTTATCGTCCATTTGAGCACGTGGAAGCATAATATGGAGCTAATACCGCACCTGAGAAAAAAGCTCCATGCGGGATTGCTATTTCCAAATACTAGCCAGAGTTGGGATGAGGACTTTAGATGTAATATAAATGTATATTGGTGCTACAGTCTTCATAGGTAGGTTGCTTATCATTTTTAATGCCTCCTTTAAACAAAAGATTTTTTTTTTTTTGCACGGGTGGAAGAAAATGCTGTAAAGTACCTTGCCTTAATATTCTGCCCACGTCAGCATTCCTTGATTTATTTCATACCCGTATGTATACTCCATTCTCCTTGATCTAAATTGATTTGACCCCTGTTTTTAAATTGCACATTAAAGGGTAACCGGACTCTTCGCCACGGCTTTCAGCTCTGCTGTTTTCACTTGTTCACATTTGTATTCAGTCTTTAAAACTAAGTGCTGGAGCTGGTTATTACCATCAGATTGGAGAAATTAAATTGTATCCGCAGCAATTTGAACAAGATGCTCATAATGACACATTCAAATACTCAAGTTTTAATGTTATGGCAATCTCCCCAGAAGCATTGTTACAGAATTTAACAGCTTTTAATTAACAGGAAATGTGGACATTCGAGTCGTGTTATTTGCAGAAGTGCTGAGAGTGTTTGAAAAGTGTACAGAAAAAAACACAATAAAGTCCTAATTGCTCATCTCTGGTCAGTTTGCCGATGCCCGACACAGTGACACAAGTGCTTTTAATTGCAAATTTGAGCATCACATTCAATGGAAATCCCCATTTAAGTGGGATAAATTATATAGTTGCTTTCCCCAACTCTTAGGACGTTATTTCTTCTACACAAGGCTGTATCATGGGTAGAGAAATGCACAATACGTATACTATTTACAACTCCCTTTACTATGAGTACGTACGTGGATGTATGAATGGATGGATGGATGGGGCAGATGAGTGGTCGGGCAGACAGCTCGATGGACAGAAAGACAAGGGAGCAAGGTGGATGAACAACAGCCAGACTAGGAGACCTGGAAGATATAAGGGGAAATGTATTGAAAAATTGTGCAACGCACCATAGGGCAAAGGTGTGTGCATGATGTGTGTGATCAGTCCAAAATCCTATGCTTGGATAAACTTTATAACAAATCACCCATTTGATGTGTGCTGTAAAGTGCAGCACACAGACACACATGGAATGTGTGAAAAATATTGGAGAAATATATAAATTTCTCCTAATGCTTGTCTAAAGGAGACATTATTTTTTGATGCAAAATCAGGTTAGGCAATCTTTGTAGATCTGGCTTTGATTAAAAAACCCTGAATTGTAGTGTCGGTATACCCAAGAGGCATCCATGGAATGCCCCCTTGATGCAGAGTAGCATAAAGCAGCTACAATTGCTATATGTGCAACACTGAAAAAGTAATGAACTGTAAAGTAAATACTATTAAGACTTTGGAGTGCTTTGCGTCAGTTTACATAGCTGTGCAGTATAGCAAAGTTTTGATAAAACTACACTATTTTATCAATGTAAATCCTGAAATATTTCCACCTAAGTCATGAAACAATTATTGTAGCAGCACGTTCATACCCTTTGGCACCAAGAAAACGGTGACATTATACTTTGTACATAACAATAAGAAAAATCAGACAGGCATATATCAACTCAAGTTTTCATAGACCAATGACTAATTTTAATCAGTGTTTCAATTAGCCTGCTCTGATTCTCTAAGTGATCTGCAGTTCTTACAATATCACTACCGTCCGAATGGCTCTTTAAGATGCTGTATTGCCACCTCGTGGGTACGATAGGCTGATTCCATCATGTATCAATGCTCGGTGGTATGGAGCTAATCCACACCTGGGCAACCCGCAATCTGGCTGTAACTTAAGTATTATAGACAATGGAGCGTTCTTCCACAGCATTAGCTCGTCTATGCAAATAATAATACTTTGTCCAGTCAAACTTACATTGGCTTTTAAAATTCATACATTACTTTGTGACACGAACTGGAATTTCTTCAGCTGTGTACATTCAGCAAACGTATGACGTTGGTGTCTACATGTCCACACCAAGGACCTTTAGAATTCATATAAATGATCTCAGTTGTGCATAATATACATATTTATAATTTTAAACTTTTGCAGTCGCAAGTTAGCAACTCTAAAAATGTTATATCCCATTTTGATTGCATTCATTATCAGCTTTTTGCCGATATCCTTGTCTGATTTCGCAGGCAGGTTAGGTTATCCATTGTCTAAGGTGTTATTGAAATGTTTGTACAACTTTCAAATTCAATTTTTGTGTCTGATCAATAAAATATTTTAGTTCTAATTTTCTATCTTCAAATTTATCATATGCATTAAAAACTAGCATCTGTAAGTATTTTTAAAAAAACAGCTAGTGGTAGGCTATATCCTGTTTATATTTCGGTAATGATTTTTAGTATTCAATTCTTCAACAGCTACTCAAGAATACTTTGACCCGACGCTCAGCTTTTAGTAATAACTTTCTGAAATATGATTGGAAGAGATAAATTACCCCAGAGAAGAGTATAACAGTTAATTGGGGAAATATTGAACACTCTGACACATTTGTTCCTGATATTTTTAAGGTACTGATGACCTTGAAGCAATTATCTTGAAGTAGTTGGGATACGAATATTTCTATGAAAAGCAGCTGGCTTCAGGACCAAGATTCAATAGATACATCTTAGAGAAACGATCTCGGAGATCTTCAGCAGTTAAACATCTAAATCTTTGAACATATTTTTTGTCAGAAAATGGTGATTTTGCTCCTATGTTGGTGGCAATGCAATTGCTATTTCAATAGCCGTCCAGGCTTTTTATGAACCACTGCTCAATATTTGTACCTTTGCTGATTTTTGGCCATGTTGCCAGTCATCTAGCCTGCGCTGGCCCTTCTCTAGGCTTGCTTAATGTGCTTGGTTTGTGTTAACTTTTTATGGTACAAATGATTCTAGAACAGACTTAACAGTCATTCATAGGCTCTGCCTCTTCCAACACCCCATTGATGTTAGGTTCATTGACTGATTTATTTACTTCATCTTTGATGTTAATCATGTTTTGAGCCCTGACTTTTTGGTGGTGATCAGGTACACCGATTGCCCTAGCGATCCCGGGGGCTTGTAGTGCCCGGACAGACTCCCTCCCAGACTGTAGGCCTGCACACCTGGGTGGTAGCTCCCTGAGCCATTGCACTACCTTGGTCCTGCCTGCTAAGGGGAAGGACAAATCTCAGCGCCAGGCCCAGGGCAACACCATCACACAGTATACCACCACCCGCCAGCCGCCACATAGGATTAAACTGCAGGGTTGGGCATTCTCGCCAGATCAGTCCCTTCAGAGGGAGGCGGAACCATCCAGAGCAGCTTTACAAGTGGCCATTAAGGGGCCCAGGGAAACACTAGAGGGACAAATTGAAGGCGTCTCCATCGAAGTTTATCTTCTATGTGCGGACTTAAGCAAAGTAACCAACAAGATAGACAATGCTCAATCCAACATTAGTACCTTGCATTTGGAGGTTCACCAACTAAAGCAACAGGTTTTCCAAATGTGGGTGGTCATGAATACGCTGTAGAACTGAGTTGAGGATGCCAAAGAGCACTTACGCTGAAACAATGTGCATCTTCTGGGATTTCCAGAATGGGTGGAAGGCCAGTCAGTGTAGACCTGTCTCTAGGACTGGGTGCGGAAAACCTTGTGCCCTCTGGGCCTCTCAGAGTTCTTTGTTATGGAAAGAACACATTAGTCCCTTTTCTGCTGGTGGGTGCCCACCCAGTTCTATCATTGCCAGGATTATGAAGTACCATGACAGGGACGTTATCCTAAGGGCTGTCAGGAAACATTTGGTCCTGCAATTCGAAAAACCCAACATGGCCATCTACCCGGACTGCACTCATAAGGTACAGGAGCAGTGCAAGTTCTTCATTGCTTTGAAAAAGCAGCTTCACAAGATGAACCTCAAATACATGTTGTTCTATTCTGCAAAGCTCCGAATTCTGCCAAATGCGAAATCACATTTCTTTGAGCTCCGGTGAGGAGGTATGGTACTGGCTAGACTTATCTCCCTAAGTCTCAGCACATCCATTGATTACTGGGGACCCCGTTCATGATCGCACAATGAGAGGCTCAAATGGCCACCCTCTGGGTTGAGATGGCTGCTACAGGGAGCAGCGGGCGCTCACACGCATTGAGGTCAGAGAGGATGCCACCATAGACTCCGCCACAGAATAACCCTCCCTGGTGCCTGAGACTTTGATCACCGTGACCACCCCTGAAGGGGGAATCCTGGAATGTCCCCCACAGACCGCTGACATCGTGCTTGACACCGTGACATCCCGATTGAGGAGCTCTTCCTGTTTTCATTAATCAACAAAGTTGCCGGTCCTACACCTCAGCCTTGATCAGCTTCCTCCCACCTCTGGTGTTATGATTACATCAGGGACAAAACTGGTTGCAAGATTGCTCCCTGACTCTTCCATGTCCTTGCTCCAAAACACAGAATTGCTTCACTTTTCTGTGATGTAAAGTTCTTTTTGAAAAACAGCAAACGTCCTTTCACCCTGTTTTCCTACACTTTTACCAATGAAATCAGTTCCTTACACATGCGGTGAGCCCAACATAATGGAAAGGAACAGGTCAAAACTGTTAAACTGTGAAGCCGATGTACTCTCAATGTGGTCTTCAGGTGATAAAAGTTTTGGCCTATTCCATTTACATGCAGAATACCCACCAACACATACAGGTTACCTTTTTATCAGGTGAGGTGTGGGAATATTGGAGTGGGTTTTTAGTAATTTTACAGAACTTACGTAGTTTTCTGTTACCAAAAAATGAACAAATTAAATGTTTTTTTTACTCTTTTTATTTGCAACAAGAAATAAAGTGGTGGTCAGCACAAGCAGGGAATACATTAGCCACATACCTACCATAGGAAAACACAGTATACACATACCTTTTCAATACAGGACGTTTCATAGCAGTACAATCCTAATAGCAGTTCACAATGCAATCAGCTCGTCAATGGGTGTGATTCGGGGGGGCTCACATATGGTACCTCGATAGTCATTCCAATTGGACCACACCGCCACCCATTTCTGGGGGCAACCCAGTGCCACGTATACTGTCTTTTCCTGGATCATGCACCAGTCGATGTCCGTCTTCCAGGAACTGCGTGTCTGAGGCGCTACTGCCCCCCACAGCCTAGTAATATTTCGCTTCACGATCAAATTCTAATTTGTAACCATACTTTGACATTTACAGGATATTCTGTGTTTCCTGGGTTATTTACCTTTTAGAAATGTGTAGGTTTTGTTGGTGGCTCTTGATGTTGCCCCAACACAGGTCCAAATACTAGACCTCTTGTAAGGAATCTTTCCCTTTAAAAACATTTCCTGGTGTCTACTGTGTGGATCTCTGCTCAGACCCACTGAAATCTGAAACATCTCTGGTACCACCACATTCAAGAAACCAGGAGGGACGCAGATCTGGCACAAGCCTTGGTAGACCTATTTTCTAACTTTTATTTTATTTTATTTGTTTTTTATTTGAAAAGTTTTATGTAGCGCTGGCTAGACCTGGAGGTATCAGAGCGCTTTACATGAGGATCAGCGAGTTACAGGTAACAAAATTAGATCGGTTACAGGAGCCAAGTATAGACATAGGAGGAAAACATTAGATTACCCAGAAATGTGAGTTAATAGCGCGTAGCATAGCCAAGACAAACATCTTGTGGGGAGTGACATGTAGAGGGGGAAGTTTAAACAGGGGTAGGGGATGCAGGTAGGAAACAAAATGGGGAGGGGAGGAAAACAATGTCCCATGTCCGGCTGGGTAGGTGTCAGCCAAGGGGTGAACCAGAGCCAAACTCCTCTATAGCTGCATAGGACTGCTCCACTGGGCATCAGCCAAGGTTGCTCAGGTAAAACAGGGGTAAGGAGTGCAGATAGGAAATTCAACAGGGAGACAAGGAAAAACAATGTCCGATGTCCGGCTGGGTAGGTGACGGTCGAGGGGTGAACCAGAGCCAAACTCCTTTATAGCTGCATAGGGCAGCTCCACAGGGCATCGGCCAACGTTGCTCGGGCACCGAGGTGAGTATATTTGAAAAGTATTAAATAGCGCTGGCTAGACCCAGAGGTATCAGATCGCTTAACAGGAGGAAGGCGTTCGGAGGGTTACAGGGTTACATAAGTTACTGGAGCATAAACATAGCATAGAGAAGAATCGTGATTTAAAAATTACATCAGTTACTAGTACATTAAATAACAACAGAGAACATGTTCAATGGAGAATGGAGGGAGGTGGGGGAAAAGTAAAGGGGATTCGAAAGCAGATCAGTTCTGGCAGACCTGCCATGGAGGAAAGTAATTCACGAGACTAAAGGAAATTACCATATTTTGGGAAAGAGATTTGCTAAATATCTGATAAATGTAATGTTCAACTTGTTGTCCTGATCAACTAATCGGGGTGAGGGCAATCTGTAACCCAGCAATAGAAAATTTAGGTTGTGTAGATGGTAAAATATTTGGCTGTTGTGTGCTACAATATAGTCCAGGGGTGAGAGGTGATACATGTACCTAAACTGGCATTTCACTTTCAGTTGATTTCCAAGTTTCCCAAATTCACTGTACCCTAAACCTATAATTCATATGGGCACCCATAACATATAAAAACACACATACATGCCTGGTTCTCCCGTGCTCAGGAGGCCTGGAGGAATAAGGTTGGTGTGCAAGCCTTGACAGGGATATGTTCCTGCATTAGGGAAACTAGAAGAAATACCGTCCAGAACTGAATGTCGGGACACGGAGGGGCTTGCTGAGTGGCATCAGACAGGAGTGGTGGGCAGAGGGCTGGGCGTGCACTGTTTAAAGCACGCATGTCTCTGGACGACCACCTTGCATTGGCCAGCCAGACATGCACACCCAGCTGTGCCCCGCCCGACATCATAATAAGCCCCTAAATATGGTGTTTCCACACACATGCATAATGGCTTTGCAACACATTATCCATTAAAAACTTTGGTGATAACCTACATGATCTATAGCAGCTATATATAGTCATAAACATACAACCTTGTAAGTAGAAACATCCTTCAGTTTGAATTACAGTGTCTGGAGTACAACTGCACACTATACAATACGTACAATGATCTAGATTCTTTATTTCCTAGTTGAGGAAAAGTGGCAACATTTGTCTGTGGAACTGGCGCCAGAATCCCGCTGTGCATGTTCTGCTAATGCTTGCATGACATAATTAAGACAGATGATATATTGTGTGCAGAGTTCAAGCAAGCTGGTCATACAATCTGAGCTGCATGCCCCAAGCTGTTTGCAAAGTTACAGATTGTTCATTTGAATCTCAGCAGCCTGGGAGTAATGCTACCTGACACTGCGGCTCCAAAACAATCCCGTGCTTCTGCATGCGTTTGCTGTCGTAATAGATTGTGATTAAGTAGCTGTGATTGCAGACTGAATGCAATAGTGTTGCATTACCTGTGGTATTTAAGTGGATTTGCATGCTGTAGGGTTTGCTTTTGGTATCCTGTTTCTTCAAGACTGGCGTCTTTTATTTTTCAGTTATTGGAAAGTAGATTTGCAGGAATGGTTCATTGTCATGTCTCATATTTATCTCCTTACCAAAGGAAGTGAGAGGTTTTGCAGTTCACAATTAGACCTATTTCATACACTGCTGGGTGCAGAATACTCTAATTACTTAAAGGTAATCGTTATTACGCTTACTTGTACTCTTTTTTTTTCTCACAATCTTTATATCATGATAAAGAGTAATTATATATGTCGCTCGGAAATAGGACTATGGTACATCAATAATTTTGTGAGACTCCAGCCCCTCCTGCTATGGTTGAGAACTTGGACGAAGGAGGAGACCACATTAAACCCCACAATCATGGCCGACAGACACTGGCAAAGAACTCCAAAATACATTGGCTGTCATATATTTCCAAGACCTGTAACTGGTTGGATTTAGGCGAGCAGTTTTCAGCCCCAGTAACTCTCATGGGTCAACAATTCACATCATAGGTTTAAGTTAGGAAGACAACGCCTTAATACTGTTCAATATTTCATTGCAAACCCTAGACAAGGCACTTTCTCAGCGAATCTCCGTATCTGTCCTTGTGACGGATTGTCCGTACAGAGCACCCTGCACTTTATCCTCTTCTACAAACACTGTTCTACATTGAGATTGGTGTGAGGCAATGTTACTCAAATTAGTTTTTATACAGTGGGCGGTACGTCTACGCTCGAAACTTACCGCAATTGCGCAATTTCTGCACACATCCCATGCCCCTGTTCCAAACCCCTTCTGATTTTATATGATAATGGGTTTTAATGTTTGATTTATACTTGTTTGCTATTACTGTTTTTTGTTTTTATACTTATTGGCTCTTTGGACATTGAATAATGAGAGAATGTCAAGCAAGGTTTTAGAGACAACAGCACTTTTTCATTCTTGCTCTTTATGGCGTGTTTTTATGTTTGATCGCTCATACAGGGTTCATTATCACATTCTGCATTTTTGTAAACAGCGAGCATAGTTGTATTATTACACTGTACTGCTACTCTCTCCTTTGCACAAAATATTTTAAGACTCATTTACAAAGTCATTCTATGGATTATGCTTTTACAGGTAGATTTTACATATGATGTATTTCTTTTTATCTGTACTTTTATGATTCTTATTTAAAATCGAATGAAGGATTGATTGAATGATTGAAAAAAAGTGTTCAGATATGGAGGAAAAGCCACACACCATAGCCCTTAAATATAACATGTCAGCTCCTTTCCCCAGACAAGTGTATGCCTGTCCTTTCACCCTTAAGTCTTGTTTGCCAGTTTTCCAAAGTTTCAGGTATCTCACTGGAGGCTGCCACTGCGTTTCTGCATCTAGCTTTTTTCATCTGTGTCTAGAATTTTCAATAATTGATGCATCTTGTGCTCACTCTACTGTGAAAAGGTAGAGTTCCTGCATGCTGCTCATCATCACACGCCAATATTTGGTCATTATCTGTCTATCTATCTATCTATCTATCTATCTATCTATCTATCTATCTATCTATCTATCTATCTATCTATCTATTACACCGTGCCAGTCCCCACTGCTTACTTATTGTTATGTCAGAGTTTTCATTGCATAGCAACAGCATTGTTTGTTTTGCTAATAAATTTGGTGCCATTTAATAAATCTACATGTAACTTTCTGAAAAAAGTGATTATAGTGGTAAATTAAAAACACAAAAAGATAATATAATGTAATATATATATATTTTCAATAATAGTGGTATTCTATATATATGTATATATAAACATACGCACATGATTTTAATGTGTTAATAAGTATATATCTATTCTTAATATTAAATGTTACATTTATTTACTATACATTATATTAATACATTATGTTAATGTTATGTATTAAAATGTTTAAGATTACTGTAAATTTATTGAAAAACTATATTTTTGTCTTATTGTTTACGATATAGGTGTGAAACAATATTTATGCTTTGATATTTTTGTACTTACGTTTAGAAGGGAAATGATATTTGTGTCAACCATATTTTTGACATTAAATATGTGTGTCTCGATATTTTTGGTATCGATGTTATGGCAGTGATCGACACCCCTCACTACAGATTTGGGTTTGCGATTAGGAATTGGACACCTATAAGTAGGTTTACCCATCAGCATATCAAGTCTGTTGCACAATGAAAGAAGCAAATGTCCTAGCAGTTCATATATTTAAATTTTTTTAGAGGTTATATGTCAGTAAAATCATCTACAGAAATATCATTTGACATAAATACTGTGCACTAAATATCAATTACAAAAATATTTTCCAGTGGTTGTAGATGATCTTCTATCAACTGCATTGGGGCAATATTTTTGTAAATGAATTTTAAGACACAATATTTAGGTCAGATGAAATTCTAAGAACAATATTCTGGTACCATACCTTGCTGAGAACCCCTCTTGGGTAAAAGAAAGAAGGTGATCGGGATTACGGACTGGAAAAATGATGTCAAAAGTCATTATGTCACTATATGTTCAACTGGAAACCACCTATGATTAGATGTGTGAATTAATGTGAAGTTCTCCCTGGAGAGTCATCACTGAAATACAGTCATCAAAAAGCTTGACCTCAAAATCCTTTGCTTTAGTGTACTCGCTACCCTGTTCTTTTCTGAAAATATTCATTTGATTTGCCATCTCCTCCAAATAAGCTCTTCATTTAGAGAAGGATTTGACCCATTTAAGAATAATGTTATCCTCTTATGTGTTTTCAATATAACTGTGCTTTGTTTATTATTTTAAGCCTGATGTACTTTTTCTTTTTTACCATGTTTCTTTTAAGTCATAACGTCTGTCTTTACCCTTTTTCTTAGATACTTTATCAAATTTGCATATATTGTACAGTTGCATAAATTTAGCGTACAACATATTGTTGTAATGTTTGTCATAGTTTCATTCAGTAAACAGTGTAAACGAGTTCTGTGTGGGGCCGCTTATGAGGACTGGTAAATGTGTTCTAGCATTTCACGATACATGCTATTCTGTTTACTGGCCCATACCAAAGTAACACTGGCGTAATAGAGCCACAAGGATAGAGGGCCATAGTTTCCCGCTCTTGAGTGCTACAAGTAATCAAGTACATACCCCAGTGTTCAGCACATGAAAGAATAAAAACAGTGAAAGAATGACCTGCACTGCTCAATTGAGTCCAAGATGGAGTGTAGATCACAAGTAGTTATCTGCTGTCCCAGTTCTGGTGCAGGCATTGAACAGAAGAAGTCACTACTCCACATGTCCTTCACAGGTCCCAGCTTTCCACAGATGCCCTCACTGTGTAATGAAGCTGTGTCAACTGGGAGCTAAGGCCTTCTATAGGCAATGCTCCTATGAAGTCTCAAGGTATTAGTGACTAAAGGAAATTCCTGTGGGAGTTCCCACAAACATAGAAAGTCCCATGAGAGAACTTGTGTGTGGGTGGAACTTGAAGTCCTGCAATCAGTGATCAACTAACAGCTCTACACTCTCCCTCACCTAAGAAGATAGGTCAATGCCCACATGGACGCTACAATCAAAATGTTACTAGCTGCACCGACGCTCCAAGTAGAAACCCCTGCAGCAAACCCATCATCTTCTCAAAGGAGTACCTACTTCCCCGGTGAACTCCTCAGTGACCTCAGACTGAATGCCTTCGATCCTTGAGCTCACAGTGATATTATTTGTACATTTATGTTATTTGAATTAAACTCATTTTCAGCATCTGGCTACAGGCAGCTTTAGCTGTCTGTTGTGACTGCTAATGTGATCAGCACAGTTCTAGGATGTTTCCTAGATGGTTACTGTGTGTCGCTGATTTTGAACTATGTCTTTGGTCATGTGGTAAAGTAGTTCTTAAATGCATACAGAGCCAGCTCTGATCCGTTGTCTTTTGCAGTCCTGTCAGGGCATTTATTTGGAGTATTGTAGCCCACTGTTTGCACTCTCTCAGCTCCCTCTTGCTGAAGACAGCTCTCACCTGGTAACTCTTAGCAGAGCTTTACATATATGGCAATGCAAACGTGCTGTTAAGTCAATGCTTGTTTTCTTTGCTTTTTTATATGAACTACAATGCACTAAATTTAGGGTTTAAATAGATCAGAAATCCCATGTTGCGTAATTCTATATGAGCAGATTTTGTTAGTCACAGAAGTAGTACAGCTACTAATTAAATAGTTTTTTTTGCTAAACACAATTGTAATAACTTGAAAGTACAGTAAAAGTTTATTATTTAGCATATTTGCGTGGAAATTAAAGGGGACTAAGCAAACTGTAGACATCAAGTAAACGCAGTCATGCAATGACAAGTGCCAACTTTAAATCCTGGCATACCCACTGACAATTACGTAAAATTCTAAAATAAATATTACAGAGTAAATGACATTCTTTGTTCACTCTGCTGTCACCTACATTCCAAATCATCTGAGTAAAGGTACACAACACACAACTCCTGCCAAAAAAACAGCACAATACAAACACAAATGTATCCTCAAAAAATGAAAGTATCCATCTGGCACAAATCTAAAGCATCCCTGGCATACAGATGCAAATATAACCACCTTCACTGAGACCGTTTGTATGCAGAGTGAGAAAATTATGCATGTGCTCTTTTTGTTAACACCTTACACGTATGCCTGCTAACTTACACATGGGTAAATTACTTCTGCATACAATAGAACCTTTTGTAAAGTAGACGAACAATGCATACATTACAAGCAAGCTGTTGAACAGACAATAAGGGAACCTTTCAAGCAAGTAAATGCATTTATTGTGGAACATGAAGTCTCTTGCTTAATGTTTATTTTTAGATATTAAGTGAATCATCTTCTATAAACAAGTCCCACGGTACATCCTTATTTATATGCAGCGATTGGTGATAATTGTCCAATGGGCTTCTTTTTCCTTTCCCAGTGTTCTAACAAATGCATATTAGGGATGTGCTACTGTTTATCTCATCTAAAGCCTCGTTCCCTGGGGATCCATGTTAATTCCTCTGCATACATAACTTTCTCTAATCGCAAAATAAAGATGGAAACGAGATGCGTTTGTTCTTCATTATGTCTTAAGTGTATTTATTAGTTCTCTGTCGGAAATATTTCAGAACATGCGGTAATTTACACATTTTGCAAATATCTGAAAAGGCAGTTAAGCTGTCTTTTTTGTTTGTATCTTGGAAATTTACAATTTTCATTCTCAGCAACATAACATTCTAGTTTATAAAACAGTGAATCCTTTACAGACTGAATTCCTGAAGAATGTTTTTGAATTCATTTGAAACCGGCAGTTTTTCATGAGAGACTGGAGTTGTGAAGGTATTTTTAAATAAAGTGATAGGTTTCATTACAGGGTAGGTTGAACATGTTTGTTAGATGCAACCACAAAAAAAATAGTAGCTGAAAAATAGTAGCTGCAGGTTCCTTGCTTGTTGGGGGGGGGAGCAGAAAGACTGTGGCAATTTCTTTTCTTTGGGGGTGTGAGGGCATTGGCATCCCCATTATGGGCAGCTTCCTCCTCTGTTATTACAAACAGAAAATCATGGTGTCTAGAGGGCTTTTTGCCCCCCCCCCGACAGATCTGGGGTAATAACCCCCTTCTGCCCTCTAGGGTGGAAAGACTGTCCTTTTTTGTTTGGGGTGATTTTGGGCAGCCCCCACCCTTACATATTCAACACCAAAAATTCCTGGTGCCTACTGGTCTTTCTGCCCCTGCCCCCGCCCAGGGCAGATTGGGGATAATAACACCCATCTGCCCCCAGGGGGGACAGAAAGACTGCCCTTTTTGTTTTGGGAGGTGGGGGCACTAGCACACTCATTCTTGGTATCCCCCACCCCTCTTTTAGGAAGAAACAAAATCCCTGGTGTCTAGTGGGCTTTCTGCCCCCTAGGGGGCAGATTGTGGGTAATAACCCTGGGAGGCCAGAAAAGACTGTTCCTTGTATGTTGGGGGGCATTGTGGTCGGCCCCCACCCCTCTTTTATAAGAAACATATCAATTATTCCTAGTGCCTAGAGGGCTTTCTACCCCTCGCCAGTGGGCGGACTTGAGGCTATTGCCCACATCTGCACCCTAGTGAGTGCAGAAATACTGTGCCAATTTTGAGGAGGGGCGGAGGCTTTAAAATGCCCATTTAGGCAGCCTCTGCCCCTAAGTCCTCACACAAAAAATATCCCTGGTGTCTAGTGTGCTTTCTGCCCCCCCCCCCCCCCCACACACACCACCGGCAGATATGAGGCTACGGCCCCCATCTGCCCCCCAGGGGGCAGAAAGACTGAAAATAGTCTATTTTATATGGGGGGGGGGGGAATGCCCTTGCTCAAGGGGCCGCCCCTATGCCTAGTGGGTGGATCCCTGCTTGGGGATCACCCTCCTGTGGCGATCCCAAAGCAGGGATCCCTTAGGGAAGGGTACCAGTAGAAAGGGGGAGATTATCCCCTTTACAATGGTACCTCTCCCATCTGCCTACCTGTTCAAGGGCTGAGATAGCCCCAGGAGCACGTAGGCAGTGAAAGTGAAATGAGCTGATCAGCTCATTTCACTTCCAGTTTCAGTGTAATGACATCAGCATGACATGCGCACCGATTGTCACTAAACTGAAAAAAAATGCCTCAGGCAGCTGGGGATGATCTTCCCCAGCTTCTGAGGCTGAAAAAAAAAATAGCTCTGCAGAGGACGTAACTATTATGGGGTAAACTGCTGCTTTATTTATGTTCTGTGGGCTGATCTGCCCTTCTCAACTGGCTTCCCTCAGAACCCAACTGTAAAAAGTTATTTCAATTGAGTTCTAACCTAATCTGCAACTGGGGACATCACAAGTCACTGATTATAAAGACATTAGAGACAGGGTCTTATATAAGGATGAAAGAATCTGATGGATTATAAGGAAATTAGAGATGGACTTGTTGTATGGGAATTGTGGGCTCTCGTGTTATACAGAATAACAATGAATAAAGTGTGGAAGTTCAAAGATCTGAAAGGTAATGAAAACACCATATTTTAGTGTCTAATTAATCAGTATGCATCACAAAAACGCTTTAGATCTGCCAATTATATCATAAATTGGACTCATTTGTGAGTCTGAAATTGTGTGAGTTGCATCTGAAAAAATTAAGATATTCACACCAAAAAGCAATGATAATTCAGATTAATTTTACCTTAAGTATATTACAGAACAGAAAACCATAAGTGGTTACTCTCATTACAATTTAGTGTTAAAAGTCGATGTACCTCAATTCTATTTCCAAAGTGACACACATATTTACTTGTGAAAAGTAGCTACAAAGCATTATTTAAGTGACCATGCTCTGCTCCAGGAGGTTGGCTAGGCAGGAAAGGGAGAATGTAGAACGTTATCGCTCAGACAAAAACGATTAAAAAACCTGCTCAATAATATAATGTTGCAATACAAATACAACCCTTCTTGAGGCAGCTGATGATATGGCCTTTTCACAATGCTGGTCGGACCGCTTTCCACAGCCTCATTGGCATCGGTCAGACTTCCACGGTCTCTGGGAAGCAAATGGACCAACAGCAGAACTACGATGCATGCTAGATGCAGTCCGACCGACCACTGGTAGCCTGCCAACAGCTTTTCTCCAACCGCTAAGATGGCGGTCAGACAAAAGCAGCAACCTTACAGCTGTACAGGGGGTTCAGACCACCGTCCGGATGACTAAGTGCATTTCTAACAAGCTGACTGTGGCGGTCTGACCAGCTGCCTCAAATCATCAGAAATTAAGGGTTTGGGTGCAAAGTCAACTAAATCCGCTTCTCCCATAAGTCTCTGGTGTCGATCCCTTTCACCAGGTGCCCCCTACACCGCGCCAGTTGAACCCGAAGATTACCAGCCTGTGGACACCAGGATGCATGTAAGTCCATAGGTGGTATGTATCCCCATTGACTGGACTGTGCACAGATTGCCACACTCCAGCAATGGGGTACATGCAGCACAAGGCATATCCCCACATATGTCATGCATGTGTGTACAAATCACATATTTCCTGTGAACTTGTACGCACTTGCAGCGACATGTTCAGGGATATGAGCACCGCCATGGATGAGACTGCCGCTGTAGTAGCAGTTGCATCGGTTGCATCGTGAAACTGTGGGGGGACCTTTCCCAGCCTTGGCGGTCAGAATCGGATCGCAGCTGTCGGGCAGGCCTATAGTTTCTTTTGCATAAAAGGACAGGGACCATGATTTGAAATGGAATTTCCATCATTTTCTGAAAGCAAAATAAACACGAGGGAGTCTAGCTCATGCAGAACAGATAAACATGCACTTTTCTGCAATGTGGCAAGCACTCTTGTTAATGCAGCCTATGTATGCTTACTAAACCAAACCTATATTAGGTACTGTTGTTAAAATAAATACGCCACGTCTTTATAATCATTGAAATAGCAGCAGCCTTTTACAGTCTCATGGACCAAGAAAGTTATAAAAGTCCTTTTCAGATAAGTGGAAACATAGATCTGCTTGATAAACAAAAAAAAAAGTCATTTGTAAGATTATGTTTTTGACGTTTGATAGGCCTTGAGCACACGCTAAATGTTCTTAAACAAAAACACGTTTCCATATGCCTCATTATTGCCCATTGCCTTGCTGAACTCTCTCAATGATATCAGGGTTACTACAGTTCATGACACACCTACTAAGTCCAGCACCATGAAAAGGTTTTGCTACTGAATAAACTGCGATGAAGAATGTAGACCCATGCAATGCAGGGTCAATTGGTCTGCCAGTCATACCTTCCACAATTCCCGTGAAAACCTTTGAGTTTATGTTATAGACTGCCAAATCCTATGCATCGGTTGTCTTTTGCAGCAGAATTCTTCATAATGGCAAATTATGTTAGCCAATCACATTTAACAGAAATATGCAATGAGACACACTGAAATCATCTTAACGGAACTAAAGAGCAAAAGCTCAGTTTGTCGTCCCCCTTTTCACTTTTTTTGCTCGTTTTTTTTCTCTCTCAACCTCTATTGGTCAAAATCTTCATTATCGTTTTTTCCCCCCAAACTTATTTGTTTGTGTTCTTCTGAAAAATGGGAATATGCGGCTGGTGACCACGGGCGTCCGCAGAAATGTTTCCAGGGGGGACATATTTTTTACTTCATCACTATCCTCCGACATTATTGAGCACAAGTATTAAATACATTTAAAAAAAATCTAATAAGACAAAGAGCTTAATTAAACAAAGAAACCCATAGGGGGGAGAGAAAAATCTTGTGAGGCACCACAGCAGACGACCTGGCAACTACAATGAAACAGAGTGAAAAACAAAAAATGGCTGGCAAAAACACAAAAATATTCTAAATCAGGTTGATGTGGTTCTAGAGAGATCCACATCAGCAAACCTTTCAATGATGGTACAGTGGACGATTGTCTGAAATCTACCCCTCCCCTGCCTCTCTCTCCCAGCCTAGTACCCGATCTTGGTTGTGTTGCCTGTTACATTTAACACTCAGCATTCCCTCTCCATGACACTCAAGTTATCCTAATGGTTACGCTTCTCTTATATCTATCTACCTCTCCTATTCAAGCACTGTCTTTCACCTTTCATCTTTCTCTCCAGCATTAACTTTATTCACTGATTCTGCCCCCTTCATGTCCACCTCTCCCCTCCATTCTCAACTCTTCATATTTCATCTCTCTCGCCTCTTATCTCCATTTGCTGTTTCTGCCATTTTGGAGCTTCCTCTTCCTCCTACATGCGCTGCTATTCACCACTTTTCTCCCCGGCCTCTTACCTTGCTTCACCTCTTGTGCCAGGACGCAATACAGGCCCCTGCACCACAGATGGGCCCACAACACTTCAGAGGGCCCCAACCCATCAGGGGGATTCCATTCAGCCCAGGGCCAATGAATATCTGTGAGATGTGGGAGACTCAGAGGCCCATTATCACATTCTGCCGAGAGAGACCCCATCATTTTGAGTTACACCACTGCTCTTATGTAAGTTACAACATTTTCTCCTCTTCCACCCTCTCACTCTCCCCAAGCCGGTTACATTTCTTTTTTTTTGCATGCTATTCCTTTTGCCTAACCAACATCCTTCCCTTCTTTCATTGATTCTGCCATTATATACACATCACTCCTTCCCCATCTCCCTTTCCTTAAGCGTATTGTTCTATATAGCTGTTTTGCCCCTTATGTTCAGCTCCCTGCTGTACTCTGTCATCTCCCCCAGCTTTTACTTTCTTTTGTATGTCTAACCCCTTTTAGATGTGCCTCTCCCTCAATACTCCCATTAAAACTTAAAAGGAACACCACACCTCCTTAGATGTACCCAGGAACACAGAAATTAAGATTTCAGGTGTAATCAAACATGATGCCGGGGAGTAGTGCTACCTTTTCAGATGTGCAAAACAAGGAATGGTGTGTGGTTTGATGGGTTAAATAGCTAGGGTGTATCTTAGACTGTTCTTTTTACTCACCTCAGCGTGGTAAGGATTGATGTGGGGTCACCCCTCCTACCAAATTAATGTTGTCATCCCTACTATTCTTTTACAGACCCAATTGTTCAATATTCCTTTGTTTCATGTAAATTGCATGAAAATAAAAAACAGTAAGCGATTATACTCGACTTCAGTTACTATTTATGTTTGACTCTGCTCAACATAACAGAACTGTAAGAAAAAAAATAATAATAACCTCCTCTCTCTTTCCGTTTTCTGCTCTTCAACCCCTTTCCCTTCTTTGTAAGTGAGCAGAGCCCATTGGTATGTGAGGTCACTCTGTTTAGGTTGAGCCTAGAGCAGCGCATGCGCAGCAGCTCGACTTTTAGTAAGGGGCTTTTCAAAGTGCTACCCACAAGCTTTTCCTGGCCTAAAGCTTGCGTGCATGTGCGCGTGAACGCGCGCTGCCATTATCTGCCTTTCTTATCTCATTAAGCCTTGTTCTAATGGCTCCTCTGCTCACACTCCCCCCTCCCTTTTCCCCCTCTCTCCTTGTCAGCTTTATTCAGGCTCCTCTGCTTGCTCTACCCCCGCTCTTCTCGTCACCTCTGCTTGCACTACCCCCCTCACTACCCCCTCCTTTCTCCCCCGCCCTTCTTGTCAGCTTTTTAGGTCTTGCCTACTGTTCTCTCTTACTCGGTCCCCATGGAACTGCTGACTTTTTTTGTGCTCAAACCTTCCCAGCTATATGGAAGGAAGTGTTCCTCGCTTATAGCTCTTTACAGCACTGATGTACTTCCCCCGTTGTCCCTCTATCAAGCCACTTGTCTGAATATTCTCACACGTAAAGTGGAACAACGATCCGTTCCCTACCCAAAAGTTAACTATATTTAAGTTTATGGAGCTTGGACTCTGCCTTGGATTCCCTCTTGTCATTTTTCTTCCATAACTGCCCTTCCCTTCTCCACTTTCTATTTCCGGTTTTCTCCTCTCCCTCCCCATTGGCCGAGCAAGCATACCTTTACTTCCAAACCTCCCACATACCTTTCATTCCACCCCTTTCGCCGGCCTGCCTAGCTTTAATTTCCAATAGAGAATGCTCTAGCAACTGAGGAGCCTGCCAGGGGTCACTCACTCCACCTCCAGCCAGTGGTTCACGTCCTCCCTGGACTCGCTTTCTCTCTGTGTCAGCCTGGGCCGCTCCCTCCCTATAGCCTCCTCCCCCTTCATCTCGCCGTGCTTTTTTTCCCCCTTTTCTGAATAAAGGGAAATTCAAGGGATGCGCTAGTTGCGTGCACAAGTCTGTGAAACTTTGGTGGAGATTAATTTAAAAACTGAATGGAGATTGGGTGGGGGGGAGGAGTGGGTTTATTTACTGAACTGACGTGAAACCGAGGTCGGTTATGGGCGACTTGCTGTGTGTCACTACCAGCGCCACAGGCGCCTTGATTGTTGAACGAAACAGGTGGGAGCCGTATGAATTCTGTCTCCTCAAACTGTCCGCCTCTCAAACAATTATTCGGAGGCGACTGTTCGACCTGAAGGTGAAAAGATGACGTATGCCACACACAGGAGTCGTTCCCGATTTGTATTGTCAGACTGAAAAGGAACACGAACACGCAACAATTTCTCCTTCTCCTAAGCAGCCGGTGCTTCCTGAAGCTTCTGCATGCTGGTCTTGGCAAGGTGAAGAGGAAACATGGACAGATTACGTTTGGTAGGAATGCGCTATACTTATTTGTTAAAAAGTGATTTTCTTTTAATACACATCAGGCCTAAGCAGTAGTTGTTTGTATAGAGGTCCGTAAAAACTGATGACAGGCCTGGTGCTGCTAGATAATCCTCATGCTCTGCCTTGCACCCTTCTCGCCTTCCACCATGCAACCTTCTCCCCCTCTGCCTTGCACCCTTCTCCCCTTCTGCCTTGCACCCTTCTCCCCTTCCACCTTGTACCCTTTTCCACCTTGAAGCCATATCCTCCTTTGCCTTGCACCCTTCTCTGCCTTGCACCCTTCTCCCCCTCCCCCTTGCACCCTTCTCCCCTCTGCCTGGCACCCTTCTCACCCTCCCCCTTGCACCCTTCTCCCCCTCCCCCTTTTACCCTTCTTCACCTCCTCCTTGCACCCTTTTCTACCTTGCACCATTCTCCCCTCTGCCTTGTATCATTCTCCCCTCTTCCTTGCATCCTTCTCCCCTATGCCATGCACCCTTCTCCCCTCTGCCTTGCACCCTTCACCCCTATGCATTGCACCCTTCTCCCCTTTGCCTTGCACCCTTCTCCTCTCTACCTTGCACCTTTCTCCCCCTCTGCCTTGCACCCTTCTCCCCCTCCACCTTGTACCCTTCTCCCCTTCTGCCTTGTACCCTTCTCCCCTTCCACCTTGCACCCTTCTCCGCCTTGCACCTTTCACCCCCTCTGCCTTGCACCCTTCTCCCCTCTGCCTTGCACCCTTCTCCCCTCCGCCTTGCACACTTCTGACCCTCCGCATTGCTCCTTCTTCACCTTGAACCCATAGCCCCCTTTGCCTTGCACCCTTCTCTGCCTTGCACCCTTCTCCCCTCTACCATGCATCCTTCTTGCCCTCCCCCTTGCACCCTTCTCCCCTCCCCCTTGTACCCTTCTCCACCTCCATCTTACACCCTTTTTTACCTTGCACCATTCTCCCCACTGCCCTGCACCCTTCTCCCCTATGCCTTGCACCCATTCTCTCCTCTGCCTTGCACCCTTCTCCCCCTCCGTCTTGCACCCTTCTCCCCCTCCGCCTTAAACCCTTCTCCACCTTGAACCCATATCCCCTTTGCCTTGCACCCTTCTCCGATCTCCACCTTGAACAGATATCCCCCTTTGCCTTGCACTCTTCTCTGCCTTGCACCCTTCTCCCCCTCCCCCTTGCACCCTTCTCCCCTCTGCCTTCCACCCTTCTCGCCCTCCCCCTTGCACCCTTCTCTCCCTCCCCATTGTACCCTTCTCCACATCAGCCTTGTACCCTTTTTTACCTTGCACCATTCTCCCCTCTTCCCTTTACCCTTCTCCCCTACGCCTTGCACCCATTCTCCCCTCTGCCTTGCACTCTTCTCCCCCTCCGTCTTGCACCCTTCTCCCCCTCTGCCTTGCACCCTTCTCCACCTTGAACTCATATTCCCCTTCGCCTTGCACCCTTCTCTGCCTTGCACCCTTCTCCCCCCCGCCTTGCACCCATCTCAACCTTGAAACCATACCCCCCTTTGCCTTGCACCCTTCTCTGCCTTGCACCCTTCTCCCCCTCCCCCTTGCACCCTTCTCCCCTCTGCCTTGCACCCTTCTCACCCTCCCCCTTGCACCCTTCTCACCCTCCCCCTTGCACCCATTTCCCCCTCCCCCTTGTACCCTTCTCCACATCCACCTTGCACCCTTTTCTACCTTGCACCCTTCTCCCCTCTGCCTTGCACCCTTCTCCCCTCTGCCTTGCACCCTTCTCCCTTCCGTCTTGCATTCAAGCATTGGCATAGCCAATAGGTCACGCCTTTGGGATCTTATAAGTGTTTAGCCATGCAACAGTTGATGTTGTTGCACCAAAGATATTGTGCTGTATAACTAAATACTTTTAAGGTCCCAAAAGTAAGACCTATTGGCTATGCCAATGCTTGTTTTTTGTTGTAAGCCCTGCAGGATGCTCTGCGTTTCATTCATGCCGGGGCAGGGCTTACTTAACACATCACACCAATTCAAGTATCTGCCTAAAGCTGTTATCATGCAGATGCAGCGATTACGCTAAGAGAAAGAGATGCAGGGAAAGCTAATCACTGCCACAAATCCTTCCCTGTCCAGTTTGCAGCGCCTCAAAGGGATGCGGTGCCATGTTGCCATTTCAGCCCATGAAAGCTAATCACTGCCACAAACCCTGACCTGCCCAGTTTGCAGCACCTCAAAGGGATGGGGTGCCATGTTGCCATTTCAGCCCATGGCAGCGGGGCCCAGGAGAGACCTCCCCTTGTGTCTTTCACAGTTCACCAAGTCTGCGAACCCAAATGGAGGGGGCTGCCACCTGGAACAATGGCACCATTTCAAAAGCAAGATGGGCTAGGGCCGGCCCTGCAGACTGTGCCCACACGGACGCACTGGAGGGAGTTGGGGGGTTGGGGGGGGAGGAGTGCGCCCCCCTGCGGTCACCCATGGGCTGGTCACATAGCCGTGAAGACTCACTTTGCTCCATTCCTGTGTTCCTTGAAAACTTCACTCTTTCAAGCGAATGATGAACGCACGTACAATGTTTATCCGAAGCTGAGCATCTCACGCTCCATCTTCCTGAACTGCCAGCCTGGCGTGAGCGCTTTCCACACAGTACCACTTTCCTCTTTAATAATGCCAAATGGCTGCCGTCTTTCTTTGTCATGCACTGCTGGAATTTGCAAGTAGTAGGTTGAACCCTCTGACTCTGAGAACACCAGGCCGAGTCAATTGCTTCCTGTTCTGCTGCGCGCTGTTTGCCTTTTGCCTATTGTAAGGTATTATCTTGTTGGAAGCTAAATACATTTCAGGGGGATTACTGCCAAAAATGCAGACAAGCCTTGGGTGACGTTTCAGCCAAGAGCTTGGGGCGGACGGGGCTGAAAATAAATATGCATATCCCGGTTTAAATGGCTCACAAGCTGTTTGGTGTAATGCGCTGAACATTAATGAGCAAGCGTTTCATTCCGCTAAATGACTTGCCTTTTATTGTTCTTTGTTTAGCTTCTTCTTTTTTTTTTTTTTTTACAAATTCCTTTGAGTTGGGCGCATTCTTGTACATTTGCCTTTGAGGAAAATGCAGCTATCACAAGATTGCTGCAAATCAGCAAGTACACTTCCCATCCACTCTATTCCATCAGAGACTCTGCAGTGAGGGCGCAGAGCTTTAACGCCCTCCCCTTGGAGGCCACTGAAGGCAGGCCGTGTCGGGATTCCATAGGCTCAGCTCCGATATTGATTTGTGTTCATTTATTAAATATCCTGCATGGCGGCTGAGA
Source organism: Lissotriton vulgaris (assembly GCF_964263255.1). Lineage (NCBI taxonomy): Eukaryota > Metazoa > Chordata > Amphibia > Caudata > Salamandridae > Lissotriton > Lissotriton vulgaris. The sequence goes on along the minus strand of NC_141693.1, from coordinate 970,096,624 downwards.
GTTATAGATCTGAAGAGCAAATCGGAATTAAAGTGCTTTTGGCCGGCGCAATCTAGGCTCGTGTTAATATATGGCTATTTGTCGTCGGATTATAGTCATTAATTCACATTAGATCGCAGCGCACTAATTTAAGGTTACAATTACTTACTGTGAGAATAATGGGCTTGGTGATATAAAAAATGAATATAATAAAAAAATCGATTCTGGCATAAGGAGCTTTCAGCCATATTCATCAACAAGAATTGCGCTCGCAAATGGCCAGATTCTGAGAATCTGGCCGTTTGCGAGTGCGATTTTTGCATTTGGGATTCATCATCCCAAATGCAAAAATCCCTATTACCGAAATCGCATATTTGCGAGGAATTGGATTTAAGGAATCTCTAATAGAGATTCCTTAAATCCAATTCATCACCCTATTTGAAATTGCGAATTCGCAATATTTGGTCGCAATTTACCACGAAATCTGACTTCGTGGTAAATTGCGAAAAACGAGTAAAAAGCACTTAAGTGCATTTTTTACTTTTGCATGTTACACACACACATGTCCTCTGGACATGTGTGTGCGCAACACCTGTTCAAATGTGCATTTGAGGGGTGCTGCAGGGTGTCCTTTGGACACCCCTGGCACCCTTTAAATCGCAATCTTATTTGCGAATAGCAAATTGCTGATCGCAAATAAGGAATACTCCCCATTAATTCCTATGGGCCTTTTGGCCCACAGGAATGAATGGGGAGTTTTTCCTTATTTGCGATTAGCAATTTGCTAATCGCAAATAAGGAATCAGTAGGAATCGCAATAAATTTTGCTAATCCTACATGAATCCCGTTTTGCGAGTCCTTAATAGCGAATCGCTATAATTCGCTATTAGGGCCTCGCAAAACGGGAGATTGATGAATCTGGCTGTTTGTGGGCACGTACGCTACTGTTTTGCAGAAATGTTGTGAGGACTGTACCCATTATTCGCCTATGCAATGTAACATCACATTTTTCAGTAAATTATTGAGCAGTCATGCACGACCTCTTCATCTTTACCACCTCCAGGCACGACCGGTACAGTTAAGAGCGGTGGGGTGGGGTCAGGGGTCTACATACGACGGAATAAATAAAATAAAACAAATAAATAAATGAAGCCACTTACCTTGTGCTCGCCGCATTGCTGACTCAGTGATGCAGCGTTCGCAAGGTAAGTGGTTTCATTTATTTCTTTTACTTTCCCAATCTTGTTGTGTGTCGACTTCCCCCAATCCTCCTCACCCCACCGCTCTTACCTGTACCGACTGCACCTGACCACCTCTATGTTACAGACACTCCCGGAAGCTGCTGTTATGTTTGCTTTGTACTATAATGGTAAAATGCATTATGTTTCTTTTATTGCTGAAGGGGATAGTAGCAGCTCCTGGAGGGAGTGTTGTGGGGCGGTGGGGCTGGGTGTGGGAGGGGCATGGTGGGGGGTAGTAAACTCTGGCATACGGCCAAACAGAGGTAAGTACATAAATAAATAAATAAAATGAATTACATTGCCCACGCCGCATCCCCATTTGGCGTTGCAGCGTGTGCAATGTAATTTGTTTTATTTATTCATGTACTTACCTCCATTCGGCCGTACGCCGGAGTTCAAACCGCAGCGATACGCCGTATTTGCAAGAATGCGCTCACCCCTACTTTTCCCCTAACAGTGGTGTTAAAGAAGCTTCCTAGCGCCGGTGCAGGCCCTTTGCACCATGTTGTACGGGTGCCTGCGCTGCAGGGGTGATTGTTTATGTGCAGGAAGGATTTGCTTTTACTATATGTGCTGCAGAATGCAGCACACATGGAAAGAGAAAAATACGAGATGAATTAAATATTTCTCGCCATATCGCCTGTTTAAGACCAGGTAAACCCTGGCGATTTTATGGCGCTGCCACTTACCTTGTAAATATGGGACAGCGTAAAAAATCAATGGGTGTTGCGGTGGAAAGCCCACTGCAACACCCATTGCACGCCCATTTGACGCTAAGTGCTGCGTGAATAGGGGCATTATTTACAAGGAGGCATTAAGCCATGTTAAGTGGCTTAACGCTGCCTTGTAAATAAGGAGAAGGGCCTAACGCCACCAGACGTTGGAAAAAGTGACGTTCTGGTGGCATTAACTTTTTGTAAATATGCCCCTTAGTTTATCCATAAAACCTTACTTTGGGTCAGCATCTCCCTGTCTTAACGATAAACTTCTCAAAGGGGAAAGAAGTTCATTCTTAAGGATCATTTGTAGCACTATCCGTGACCACCATTTTTGTACATTATCTTAGAAGCTGAAAGGCAGCTGGAGAGCTCGAGTGAAATGGTGTTTTGCGCTCTTCATTGGTCTCCCTTTTCCATGGGAAACAGCCTTTACAACAAGGTTTTTACCATGTTGTGAGTTTACTTTGCATTTTTTACAAAGCATGATTTTACAACGTTTATGCCTTTACAACGCATGCCTGTATCACGCATTTAAGGTAAGTTCAGGTTGTGGGGTTTCTCCACCCACACATACATTGTTTATATATATAAATATATATATAAACAATACGTGGTAAAGGCACACATTGTAAAAGCATATGCGTTCTAAAATAATGCTGGGTAGAAAATGCATTGTTAAGGTTATGCAAAGTATTTCCCTGCCTTGTTCCGTCATAAAACCGTCTCCCTCTCTGCTTGTCTCTATCTTTTTACTGTATTGATTTTGACAATGGGAATGGATTATAACAACACAAGACAAAATACACTGTTTTAAAAATCTGCCTCTTTCAGTTGTCTTCTCCTTCTATCTTGAAAATTCAGAGAATTACATTAAGTCATGAATAATGACTTCTGCAAATGTGATAAATGGGAATTTGCATCATGACTAGGTCTGGGTAAAATTATTTTTTTACATTCCACCATAAGCGCGAGCAAATTGCTTCTTGAATCTACTAAATTTTTAGAAACGTTTCCTCAAGGCAAAGAGGAACACGCATGGGCAAAGCCAATAGGTCTCAGCAAACCGAGAGCTATTAGCATAGTCAATGCCTTTTAGCCATGTGTTATGGAGTGGATGTATGTGTTATATAGTTGAAATATGTGTAATGTAAATATGTGGCATGGCGCAGAATGTTATTTTGTGGAGTGGAATTATGTTGTATGGTGTGGATTAACGTGGATTTCCATTGTGTGGAGTGGCATGGAGTGAGTGCAATTATGTGTCATGATGTTGAATTATATTGTGAGGATTGCAATTATGTGGTGTGGAGTAGAATTATGTGGGTTGGAGTGGAACTGTGTGGTGAGGAACTGTGTGGTGTGGAATTGTGTGACGTTGAGTGAAGTTATATAAAAAATTATGGGGGAAGCAATTATGTGGTATAGAGTGTAGTAGAATTATGTTGAGTGGGATGTTGTGCCATGGAGTGCTATTGTGTAGCATGGGGTGGAATTGTGTGTTGTGGTGTTGAATTATGTGGCATGATGTGGTATTCTGTGATGTAGATTGGATGTATGTGGTGTGTAGTGGAATTATTTATTGTGGAGTGGAATTATGTGGTGTGGAGTGGAATTGTGTGGAGTAGAATTTTGTGGTGTGGAATTCTGTGGTGCTGATACGACTTATGTTGAGGAGAATTATGTGGCATGGTGTGGAGTGTATGTATATGGAGTGTTGCTATGTGGGGTGGAGTGGATTTATGTGAGTTGAATTATGTGGTATGGAGTAGTATTATGTAGATTTGAATTATGTTGAGTGGTGTGAAATTGTGTGATGTTGAATTGTGTGGTATTGTGTGGAATTATGTGGCATAGTGTAGAGCTGAATTATGTGAATAGTAATTGTGTGTTATGGTGCGCAGTTGAATTTTGTGGAATGTAATTTTGTGTTTTGCAGCTGAGTGCATATATGTGAAGTGTAATTATGCAGCATCAAGTGGCATTATGTGTAATGAAATTTTCTGGAGTTGTATTGTGTTGTGTGGAGTAGAATTATGTGGCTTGGAGTGGAGTGGAATTATGTCTAATGGAGTGGTATTATCTGAAGTAGAATTATGTGTTTTTTATGGAGTGGAAATATGTGGAGTTGAATCGGTTGGATTGTAATCATGGCATGGAGTAGAATGATGTGGAATGGAATTGTGTGTAGCAGATTTGTGTGGCCTGGAATTGTGAGATGTTGAAATGTGTTGTGTGTAGTGGAATTAGGAGTCCCTACACAATGCTCTAAAATGCCCACTGCGTATGTTTAGCAGTACTTGCTAAATGGCAGCTGTCATTAATCCACTCGTGAACCCCCTGTTGAACTGTTCTCTTGCACAGGGTGTGGTTCCCCAGTCCTGGAAGCAGGCAATGATTATTCCCCTGCTCAAAAAGCCTGGTCTGGATGTGGAGGTGTTAGCGAATTACAGACCTATCTCGCTCCTGACGGCTTTTGCGAAGGTCATTGAAAAGCACGTGCATAAGGTGCTTGCCGATTACCTGGAGTCCCACGACCTACTGCACCCTACCCAGTCGGGTTTCCGCGCCAATCTTAGCACCGAAACAGCTCTCCTGGAAGTCTCGGAGGCGATAAAGGAGGTGCTGGATTCGGGTGGGAGAGCGATGCTGGTGATGTTAGATCTGTCGGCGGCCTTTGACACCGTCCCTCATGAGGGTCTGCTTGCTAGACTCTCAGAGATTGGTCTTCGAGGGACGGTGCTCCAGTGGTTTCGATCTTTCCTGGCAGGCCGTCGACAAACGGTCTGGGCTTCTGGTTGCTCCGCCGAGATGTCGCCATTGGGTGTCGGAGTTCCTCAGGGCTCTGTTCTGAGCCCAACTCTTTTTAACATCTTCATGACCCCTCTGGCGGCACTGGCGGAGTCCTTCGGGGCCCAGATCGTTTCCTACGCCGATGACACCCAGCTCCTCTTCACCTGTGAGAGGGGTGCGGACTTCGATGGAGGTAGGATCCAGGGTTGCCTTGAGGCTGTGTTTCAGTGGTTCCATCATAACAGCCTCAAGTGCAACTCGGATAAATCCGAGGTCCTCTTTTTTGGGTGCAGTTCGGACCCGGACTGGAAAGTGTGGTGGCCTGAGAACATGTTTCCACCAGCAAGTTCGTCCCAGGTGGCTAAAAACCTCGGGATTAAGATCGACAATGGCCTCACACTACGCTCGCAGGTAATCGGTCTCACTGGCACCTGCTTTGGCCTACTCCGGATGCTTCGCAAGTTCCTTCCCCTGCTATCGGAGGAACACAGGAAGATCACGGTGCAGGCGATTATAGGCTCGAGAATAGACTATTCCAACGTCCTCTATCTCGGCCTGCCAGAATACCTGCTCCAACGGTTACAGGTTGTCCAGAATTCGGCGGCACGTGCCATCTTTGGACTATCTCGCCGTGCCAGAGCCTCAGGCCTCCTGGAGGCTTTGCACTGGCTACCTGTCCGGAAGCGGATAATTTTTAAGACTCTTACCCTGGCACACAAAGCCTTGCACGCCTCCGGAGCTAGATATCTTCAGAAAAGGCTGTCCTTCTACCTTCCTGCTAGGTCGCTCAGGTCTGAAGCCTTGTCTCTTGCTGCAGTGCCCCGCATGAAGAGAGCTCGCATCGGTGGCCGCTCTTTTAAATTACTAGCGCCTCAGTTGTGGAACAAACTGCCTGTGTCCCTGCGCAGCACTCCTAACTTGTTGGCCTTCAGGAAGGGGCTTAAAACCTGGCTTTTCACCTCTTAGTTTTGGGCCCTATTAGGTTTCCTTTTCTTCTGTTTTTGTTTACTTTCCCTGTTGTGTTATGAGATTAGTGTGCAATTCAAAGCGTCGGGACACTCTTCTGAGTAGCCGCACGCTATATAAAACCTTTGTATAACATAACATAACATACTTGGTCATTGCGCTCAGAGAGCGCTTAAGTCGGTAAGAGGCATGACACATGCATGCCATGGACCAATGAGGAGAAGGAATAACGGAGCACCATGGGAGCCAGCAAATGCTAAGCCTATAGGCGGGCTGAAGCCCACAACTGGCCTCAGCTTGTCTAGGGGCAAAACAGACTAGTGTAAAACCCTTTGTGAGTGTACTGAGGCAGAGTCTTTGTGATGTGCACACGTGGTAGGTGCAGCTTCGCACCCTATCAAGTTAGAGATGTCCCATCCTGTCAACACCCATTCCCCTTTGCTTCACTGTCTACGAGCAATACACAAATACCAACGGCCAGCTTCACCTAGTCATGTGGCTCAGGATACAGGCTGCAGACACAAAATGGTTGGGAAAAGGAATTGCCAACCATTTCAAAGTAGCACAAACACAAAATGCCAAAACTGACTGCTCCTTTTCAACCTAAATTCCTTTGTGACGACTATATTGTATAAAAGTGATCACCATTTATTTTTTGAACATCATAAAAAATACTTTTGATTTTTTATCACACACAGAAAAGGACCAATGCACAACCAACCATAAAAGTTTTTCCTCCCACCAACATGAATGAATAAACAACAGGGGATACAAACTGGTGAATACTCAAACAAATGCGACCTACAATACACAAAAACTGAAATATTATACATTATACATTAGTTGGAAGGATATTTTGAATGTGGCACATGTGTGTGTTGTCATCAGACTTTAGAAGGTACGGTGTTTCAGCACAATAATGTTCAATGGACCCATAAAACATGTTCAAATTGCACGACTAAACATGTCATAAATGCAGTAAGTGTCCTTGTGAACAATTGTATATTGGAAAAACCAATTAAGAGATTTGTCAAAGGATTACTCAACACAAATCGCATATAGGGTGCAACGTGTTAACTGCCCCCCTTGGATTGATAACCACCACACTGAAGCAGATTTGCGATGGACGGTATTAGCAATATTAAATCCGGACCCTAGAAGAGGTGATATTGACGCAAAACTGAATCGACAAGTGGCTTACCTGATGCTATATTTTAATACTGTGTCTAATTGACTCAACGGAATGTCTGAGATCAAAAACTTACCAGGTTAATGTGGAGTTTATAGGTTAATTTGAAGTTGCAGCACTGTTTATTGAGTTGTGATTACAGTGAATTTTACATCATATATCTCAGGATTCCTCATATTATATTTGAATACTGTGCCCAACAACTTGCTAGTTTTAATTACCCCGGAGCTTCGTCAGTGCCCGTTCTGTGGTAATTACGAGTGATTGTAAACTATATATCCCAGGATTCCATTTTTTCAGAGACCATAATCATAGGAGATGACCCAATTGGAAGTTGTCTTAAATAGACCGAATCGCTGCACTTCTGTGGTTCCTTGGGACCCCTTTCCGTTTGCGAATGGGTTACCACTAACTTGAAGTTGATGGTAACTGCCAATGTTTTGCGACCATATTTCTGATCACAAAACATTCATACATACCAGTGCCATTTGGTATAAGGAAGGGACGCCCTAAACACACCCCTTCCTAATACCGAATCGCAAAATCAAAATGCTATTCGGTAACAAGTTACTGAGTCGCATTTTGCCCTCTGTACATGGCAAAATATACTTTACCGGTCGCAAACGTTCCAATGGGTTTGTTTGCCACATGTACAATGCTACCTACATCGAACCCAATATTCTTCCACAAGTATCTCTGTCGGCAGGTACTTCGGACATTTCTTTATCTGTAGTTTTCACCGAGTATCTTTCATCACGCAGCCTGCCCCCATCATAGCCTTTGCCCTGGCTACTTCAATCCAATCTTTGTCACCACCTTTTTTTGTTAAACAATATAACTGTTTATTCTTATCCGATCTATGCTGTCATGTAGCTCTATAAATGCATGCAGCTGTTTTGCTAAATTCTGTAACTGGGAAATCCAAAACTCTGCGCAGGGCTTGATTACACTTACAATTAAATTCCTAAATACACAGCTATCACTATCACTAAAAGGCTGCATTGTTTCTCAAAAGGTTTTCTGTCAGAGATTTTTTTTAAAATAATGTATCACCATCTTTTTCAAAATTGTGGTACATTTATTGTGTGGCAAAACGTATAGGAAACTAGTATGAAAGTACATTCTAATACTGCGTACATATTTGTTGCCTTTCAGTACAATACATTTCAAAGACAATGCTAAATAAATGGACAAGATTTATTCCAGAAGTATACAATTTTTACATTGCTCATTAAAATAAATAGGCTAATAAAAAGAGTAGCCATGGTAAATGTAGAGTTTCATCTGAGAAGCCAATAACTAACAATGAAGGAAGTGATGCAAGGAAAGAGCTGTCGGGTATTCAGTGGTGCCATTTCTGATGGCCTTGTCCATGACGTAACTTGCCTTAATGATGATGCGGGTTCGGGCAGGGATCCATTGTAGTTCCTTCAGTGTTGGGGTGATGTGGTTGAACTTCATCATGAGAGTTATTACATGTGCCACAGCAAGTGTGATGCCTTTCATTGGAGTGAGGGAGGTGAAAAAGAGGCAGTTGAGGAGAGCTTTGTCTCCAGGCCTGTGAACGAGGACCAAGGCAAGCAACTGTAAAAACTGCGACCTTTGCCTCTGATGTCCTGGTCCCCTGCATGGCAGAACCTCAAACTGGGAATGAAGCACCCCTTTTTAGCATTTAATTCTCGGTGTAGTGAAACAGAGCAGTCCAAAGTTTACTCTGGTGAGGTATGGTGGACTAAAGACTTAGGGGCAGATTTATGAAGGCCTTGCGCCGCCGGTGCATCACTTTTTCCCACGTTAAAAATGACGCACCGGCGGCGCAAGGCCTTCATAAATCTGCCCCTTAGAACTCAGAAATGCAACAAATACAACAAAATACATTTCAGGAATTTCTGTCCAGCCAGTGTTGTTTTATCAGGGGCGGCCTTAGGCATGTGCAAGCTGTGCACCTGCACAAGGCCACCAAACCCCAGGGGCCACCACACCAATATATATCCTTAATATAATATTCCTCTGAGGATGAACACATATTCGCGTGGGGGCCCCTGGCAGGAATTTGGCGGCCTCCGGCTCCGTTCCACTTCCAAACACCCTGACCCCCCTCTTCACTGACCTCCGCGCTCTGCCCTGCCTGGAACCCCTCTTCCGGGGCCCCCTACCTACGCACTCTGCCCAGGGCCACCATGAGCCTAGAGGGCCCGCGGGTTTTACATAAAAAGACCTTTAATGAGCACAAAAATAAATACTATGCACTCAGCAGTCATCATGCTGCAACCACAGATTTATCACGGAAATAAGGATTATTGTTATACGATGAATGAAAAAGCTGAAATGTCCACAGTTAACCACTGTACTGATAGTTTGCGTCGTTTTTGGGGGAATTTTTACATAGGTGAACTACACCCGAAGGTATCGGAGCATTTTACTTGAGCAGCCTCAGTTGCATTACAGGCGGACAAATGTATTTTTGCTAGGCAGAGGTAGATTAAGTCATTTGCCCAGAACCACAGGATGTTGAACGTCACTGCCGAGATTCAAACCCCGTTTCCCCTGTACCGAAGTCGCCCGCCCTAGCCGTTAGGCTACACCCTCTCCTTCGACAGCTCTGCCATATTCTTTCATTGTGCCCGTGTGAGAGAGTAGAGCAGACGCTCAGTAGTAAAGTATTTGCATACCAGTTACCTCCGAATCACACTTGGCAATAGGCTTTTGACTTCTTCCATTTTTGACATTTAATTGAGACTGTGTTTTAAAATACATAGAAAATGAGTTATAACGGTGACTCCCTAATAAATGTCTCTAATGATAGACTCCGTAATCTACACAGAGACACTCAAACACCTGGACTGATAAATGACAATGAGTTGGGAGGTCGCCCACAGCCACAATACATTTAGTGCAATACTTTATTTGATCAAAGTCATGTAAAGGCAGACTGACTAGTTTTTGTCGCTCAGCATGATACGCTGGGCAGTGAGGACTATTCACTGGCTGCCTGTCAGGGATTCTAGGTTAAATCTCTCACTGAGAATCCTCAGAGGCAGATCAAATACACACATTCAGCACATTCACTGGTTACAGCTCTAATTGCCCATGGGACCTGCCATCCATCACATTAATGAATGGTCAGCAATAAAGCTTGCAAAGACTGGGGTCTGCCTTCCTTGGAGCCCAACTACGAAAACACACTGAGAACCTGCGCACGCCATAAAGACATATCCACTTCCCTGAAGGCCTCAAAACCATATTATTTTTCTAATTCGTGGGTTCCTTAACAAACTCCCTTACTCTGATCTAAGGCTATCGACACCAGAACACCATTCATTTTGCGGTGTGCAACCTAACAAGACCCAATTTAGTTCACACAACACAAAATAAATGAGTGAACCCAAAACATAACAGAGACTCTTTAAATTGCTGCCATCTGACTGACAACGGGACCATCAATAAACTGAAACAAATGTTACACAGAACAACATTAGGAGAAACAAGAAGTAAGAAGAAGAAGGCCTTTAAAAAACCTGATGAAACACAAATCGACTGATTGAGGTCAATCATATGTGAATGCAATGTGAGATGACTCAATGTCTATAAAAACATCTCCACACATATAGTACCAGCTGTCAAGTCCCGAATGCAAAGACGTGTGGAGTACTGCTGTGCATTATATGACATGTATGTATGTATGTATAGGCATTTATATAGCGCACTACTTACCCTGAGGGTCCCAAGGTGCTTCGACCGCTGCGAAACCCTTCCTGGCTTCCCTGAGAGATGGTCCCTTAATGGGTATCTCCAGGGTGAGACCAGGCATCCCCAGCAGTCTGGTGGGGCCATTAGTGAAGATGAGGCAAGCTAATGCCCAGAGTTGCTGAGTGTGAACGCTGATCAGAGTGGGCACCGAGGCGAGAGAATTATCGAGTCCGCTGACCCTGGTCCAGAAACCTGCCGCGCCGGGAATCGAACCCTGGTCCCGGGCCGTCCTCTGCTCTCGGGTCTGCCGCCTCTAACCAGTGAGCCACACTACTTCACTTAGTGATTGGCCTTCAGTAGTTCCCAAATGTCAACCAAGTTCTCAGATGAAAATTCTTTAAAGGATGTCAGCCTAATTTTGGGCACAGCATCCGTATGTTGCCTCTGTAGTCTGAGTCAATGGCATTTTTTAATTGCTGAAGAGGAATGCATGCAGGTTGGAAAATGAGTTGTCTTTTTCCCATATGCCTGGCCACTTCAGACTGGTGCTCCATAAGGCAAGACGCAAATCCCTCCTATAGGCAGAGGGTGCTGACACTCGCTCACCTGTGCAGGCGGCCTCTTTTGTAAGATCCAGGGAGCGGATCAGTTACTCTTACCCTCCACAATCCAGTGGTTGCTAGGGAGACCAGCCAGTACCTCGGCATACACAACTCACATTTGACCACCCAGAAGCTCATCTAAATGTGGGAGATGTATGCCCTCACAATACTGACTCCACTGACTTGACTATAAAAACTTGGCATATGTTGATATATGCAGCCAAGATATTGAGGTGAGGAAGAGCCTGGTTTCCCTGGCAGCATCCCATGCATATGAGACCCGACCGTCTAACTCATTTGCCTTCCCATGATGGTCTAGCCTGGCAGTCTGTGCTCTTTCGCGTGCAGACAGCATTGGGGACACACATCACTGGGCTAAAGCGCTCTATCCTTAATATGGTTCAGCAAAGACAAAACATTTCTTTTCTTTTAGAAACTAATTTGCCATAGAAGTCCTCCAACACGTTGCAAATATCTGTTGGTAAATGAGTATGAATGAGGTTGAAGTGGTCCTCTACTTTAGTGGCATGTTGCACATTAGAATCAATGAAATGGGTGCACGTATTTTTCAGCATAGCAGGTAGGAAGTTTAATATATACTGCTCTAAATAACATTGGCAGGGTAGATAACCAAATCACAATAGTTTCCTCTTGATGATTTCATTGCGTATCTAAAAATGTTAAATCCTGCCCATCCTTTATCACATTTGTTTCCTGTAAGATAATATCTTAATACATTTTAATAAGCACACAAACTATGCTGACCCTATGCCCTTCATAATTCTCCAGATAAGGTCCCCGTGCCCCTTTTAATACTCCAGATCGGAGGCTTGTCACCAAGAATTATATTTCATTCATTTCTCTCTAGAAAGAAAATGTAGTCTAAATGGATAAAATAACTATTTTTTTTAAAGTTTGAGTTTATTAAAATATAAAGAAGCAAAAACAGAAATACAGAAAATGAAGAAACAATCATAAGTTACAACAGTATGAAAAATCGCATTGAAAAGGGATCAAAATAAAATTATCGTTAAGCAGCAAGAAAAATCACAAGGCAAAGTCAATCAATTAATACAAAGAGAGTAAACATTGTAAGCATAACAACAGAAATCAAATACTAAATAAAACAATTAATGGAATTAATAAAAGGCATTGGGAAGGGATCACTGTGGTTTTTGAACTCATCAGTTTCAATTTGGGAAGAAGATGTGGAGGAAGCGACCAAGGAAAAATAATTGGTTAGAGGGAGCCATAGAAGATCTCATTTGATTGCTAGGGAAATGGGAAAGACAAAGTTAGTGTCAAGTCGATGGTGAAAACAGACCACATTCCACAAAGCACGAAAAGGGACATCATTGGCCTGTTTCCAATTGAATGTAATGAGATGAAAAGCAATAGCTATTAAGAGGTCTAATAGCGTGTAGTGATGTGTGGATTGAGGGTAATTACGAGAAAGGGAATTTAGAAAAATGTTGGTAAAGGAGAAGTGGGAATTGAAATTAAAAAATTTGGGGGGATTTGAGTCCAAACCAGCTTCCAAAACTGAGAAATGGGTCGGCATTCAAACAACATATGTTTTAAATCAGCAGAGGGGCATGAGCAAGACCAACAAGTGGAAGGAGTATCTGATGAAAAGGTCGATAAGATAAGTGGGGTAAATAAAATACGATTATAAATGAAAAATAGGGTTTGAGTGGTGTTAGCAGCTCTAGAGGTTTTATGAATTTTCGTCCAACTTTTATCCCATAAGGGGATTGACCAATCCTGTGAAAAATCTTTTTCCTAGGCCAACTCAACTTTGGATTTAACTCTATCCACTACATAGTGAAATGACTTATAGAGAAAAGAGGCAGTTGGGGAGTGGTCCAGTGCAGAAGATATAGGATTAAATGAAGTAGGAATATCATTGGCGTTAGGTAGCGATTGAAGATACTGTGTAAGAATAGGGGAAAGGGAATATATATTGTGAACAAGAAGAGGAAGGTAACGAAAATTGTGTTTGAAGTTCAAGGAAAGAGGAGGTTGATTAAGAGAGATGAGTTGGGAGATCCATTTCAAACCATGAGAGTACCAAGACTTCCAGAAAATGGAACGATTCCGAATTTTAAGGTGTTTATTATTCCAAATAGGTTGCAAATGAGTAGAATGAATAGGTGGGTAAGAGGGGGACAGATAAGGAATAAGAAGTTTTCGAGAGTGAGAGATAATGGGGTTACGAAGGGAAGCCATGTTAGACTTAAAGGATAATATTTCACAAATTCAAAAGGAGTAATAAGGGAAGATTCTAGTTTAAGCCAGAGGGGGGGATAAAAAGGAAGGTCAGAAGAAAGCCATTGTGTTGCCTGTTTCAATGAGAAGGCTCTATGATAAGTCTTTTAAAATCTGGAAATTTAAGTCCTCCATTGGATTTATCTTTCTTCAAAGTAGCGATAGCAATACGAGAGCCCTTACCTTTCAATAGAAATTTGAGTAAAATAGAATCAATTTTCTGAAAATAATGAGTACAAATATGAATAGGGATCATGGAAATAGTATATAATATAAGAGGAGCCAGCATCATTTTAATAGAGTCGAGACAACCCCACCAAGAAAGGAAAAGAGGATTCCAACGTGTAATGGCGGCATTCAATTTTTTAGAAATATGTTCAAGGGTATCAGATAAAAGAGGGGCAAACAAATTCCTAAGTACTTGATCGTTGAAAGTTGCCAAGAAAAAGCAGAATGCTCAAAAAGGTGTTTTTGACAAAGAGAGTTTAAGGGTAAAATGTCACATTTATCGACATAAAGACGATATCCAGAAACCTTGGAAAAGGAGGAGACCTGTTGTAGAAAGAAAGGAAGAGTAGATGGGGGATCAGAGCAATACAAAAGAATGTCATCAGCATAGACCGAGAGTTTAACTTGATGAGAACCAAACTGAAAACCAGAAATGTTATCATCTTGCCTAATTTTAGCGAGAAAGGGTTCCAAAGCTAAAACAAACAATAAAGGGGATAACGGGCACACTTGCCTAACACCTCTTTGTAAAGGAAAATAATCCGAAACCATACCATTTGCAAAAATTGATGCCTGAGGACTCGAATAAAGTAAAGAAATAAAAGAGAAAAACTTAGGTGGAAAGCCTGCCCATTTGAGAGCATGAAACATAAAGTCCCAACCTATCCTATCAAAAGCCTTCTCAGCATCTAAGGAGATGGCAGCCAAAGGGTGGGACAACGAAGGAGCCTTACTTAAGATATTGAAAAAGACACGTGAATTATCTGATGGAAGACGGCCTTTAACGATACCTGACTGTTCTGGGCCAATTAAATCTGGCAATAGAGGATCCATTCTAAGGGCGAGAAGTTTGGCAAAAATGTTATTGTCGGTGTTTACTAATGAGATAGGTTGATAATTTTTGATTAAAGTATGATCCTTATCTTCCCTAGGAATCAAACAAATCAAAGCTTCTTGAAAGGTCCCGCGAGATGAGCCTGAATCAGAAAAGGATTGAAATAACATTAGTAGTTTTGGTAAAAGAAGAGAAGCAAAGTGACTATAAAATTTAATAGTAAAGCCATCGGGGCCAGGAGCCTTGCCATGTCTTAACAGTGAGACGGCATGTGAGATTTCTGCAATAGAGATATTAGAATCCAGGGAACGAAAATCTACATGAGCAGAAGGAGGTGAAGGAATGTTTTGAAAATAGGAAAGAAGATCAGCCGAGTCAGTGCAGGTTTCAGGAGTATAAAGAGTTTTATAGAAGGAAACAAATTTGTTTAGAATATCTTTATCCTTAAACAAAGATATACCAGCAGGGCTTTTAATAGATTACATTTTCGTTCTTTCTTTCCGTATTTTAAGGTAATTGGCTAATAATTTCTCCATTTTATTTTGACAGCCATAATAACGAGAATTACATTTCAATAAAGAATTTGAAGCAGCGGCCGTGGTAGATTTATTAAAAGCAAATTTAGCGTCAATGAGATCTTGAAGAGAGGATTCAGCATTAGATTGATAATATATATATTCAAGCTTTTTGATTTTATTCAAAAGTTGAGTGGATTGGATTTCTAACTGCTTTTTCTTTTGAGAAACAAAATTAATAATAAAACCTCTAGCAGTCGCTTTAAAAGAATCCCACACCATCACAAAAGAAGATTCAGGCGTGTGATTGAATTAAAAAAATTCAGTTGTAAAAGTATTAAATTTAGAACAGAAAGAAGGGTCAAGAAGAAGAGAGTTATTAAACCTCCATCATCCAGGATGAGGGAAAAAGGGGATGAGGTCAATATCAACAAAAACAGGTGCGTGGTCAGAAATCAAAATAGATCCAATGACCGAATGAAGAGTAAGTTGAGCTAGGGATTTGCTGAGAAAAAGATAATCAATACGGGATTGTGAATGATGGGAGAGGGAATAAAAACTATATTCTCTAAGGTCAGGGTTACAAAGTCTCCAAATGTCAACTAGTGCATTGTTACAAATAGCAGTAGTAAGTTGAGAATACATTTAGGAGGTTGAGAATTTAACTTTGGAATTTCTATCTAAAATAGGATCTAAAATTTGGTTGCAATCCCCGCCAAAAATAATATAATCATCAGTAATTGTAACCGACTTTTCTGAAATAGCAGGCCAAAACAATTTATCAATACCAGTAGGTGTGTAAACATTAAAAACAACTACAGGAATCTTATCTATATTTAACTTAATAAGCACCCACCGACCATCAACATCGCATTCTTGGGAAACAATAGAAACATTTAACTTTTTATGACATAGTATTACACCACCATTTTTCTTACCTATAGCAGGTGAATGGAAGACATGGCCTACCCAGTATTGCTTGAGTTTTAAGGCTTCAGATTCTGAGAGGTTTGACTCTTGGAGAAGGGCCACATCAGCTTTAAGCCGAGCTAAATGGGATAAAACCAGCTGCCTTTTAATAGTGTTATTTAAACCTTTAACGTTCCATGTAACAACCCGGAATTTGAAACAAAGAAATAATATAAGGAAAAATTACGGGGTGAAGAAAGAGAAAAGTGTTAAGAACAAATAGGAGCAGAAAAGGTAAGAGCAAAGGCGTAGAAAAAAGAAAAGTGGTAAAAGTGAGCAAAGCCGAAAGAAGAAGAAGAGAAAATGAAAAAGAGAAAGTGAAGAGGAAAGTAAGAAATTGAGAAACAGTAGACAGTACAGAACAAAAAGAAACAATTAAAAACATACCTACAGACACAGAACGAAGGACGGGGACGACGACGCCAGAAGATGACGACATATACAACGAGAACAAACGTCATCGAACATCAGAAGTAACACAGCATAATACATGACTTATGAGCCACATCGGGGAGAAGAGGAAAAGAGTACACCTGTGAAGAAAAATTAAAAGAAACACAGAATTATCAAGAGAACAAAGCTTGTCTATGAAGTATCATTACAAGGGCGTAGACATGAGTACAAAAGCACAAAAGAGTGAACACGTAAGGAAGGAAATGCGACAAAAAACAGTTGAGGAAGCAATAATTAAGGATAACAGTTAAACAACTCTTGAAGTGTCCATGACATCAGCTGCTTGTCATTGAAGAAATTCTTGCAAAGCAGAAGGGTCCTCAAAGGTCGTGGTCTTGTCTTTATAGGTAACCTTGAAAAGGCAGGGATGAAGTAGGCCAAATCTTGCATTAAGAACACGCAACTGTGGGCGCATATCCAAAAACTTCTTGCGTCGACCCGCTGTTACCTTAGCCACAGCTTGAGATAAATACAGGTGATGACCTTCCCAAACAATCTGTTTTTTAGATTTACCTGCAGATAGAACCTGGAGGAGGTCAGTATACTGTAGGAACAACATGATGACGCTTCGAGGTTTAGAAGAAATGTTTGGGCCCAGTCTATGTGCTCGTTGAATGTCGAAAACAGAAGAAGTAGGAAGGTCCAGGATTTTTAGCAAAAAAAGATTGAAAAACTCGGTTGGGTTTGAACCTTCTGTGTGTTCCGGAATTCCATAAATTCAGAGATTATTTCTGTGGTTTCGATTTTCCAAATCTTCCGCCTGCCTCTTGAGGAGTGAAATGTCCTTTTCCAGAGTTGTAATTCGAGAACACGAAGATTGAAGAGATTCCGTTTATCATGTAAAAAATTGTAAAGTTTTTGTGGTTTCAGTCATAAATGGTTTCAGCGCACGAATCTCCTCCAGAATAAGGTCCATGGAAGCAGAATTTGCGGAAACAGAATTTGCGGAAACACTTGGGGACAGAGGGTCTTTCTTCAGCCGCTTTGTTGACACAGGTTGTAGTCGTTTAATTGAAGACTGCGTTTTTGGAATTGCCCCAGGCGTCAAATCAGGCTTCTGTGACGCCCTTTCTTCCATGTCTGGGGGAATTGAGTCGGAGTCTGAACAGGTGCGAGACTGGACAGAGGCAGAAAGTTTAAGGTTGCGCAGTTTCCCCATATAGGACGTGGAAAGCTAATAAGAAAGCAACAAGCCTCTTAAAAACATCCAGAACCTGAGATATAGTAGACAATAAGAATGACCAAAATAGGTTGAAGACATAAAAACATCAAATGTGCATTATAAATCCATATAAAGGACAACATGAAGAGTGAGAGTTCTTTTCCTTCTCCATTGACAAAATGGCGGCACTGAAAATCATGAATAGAGGCACAGTTCACTGAAAATATCAGGCAACATCAAAAGTAAAAGTTCCATGAAGAGTATGAAGACACTAGCAATATTGTAGCCATAAAAACGTATTCTGGTGCATTACGCTGGCAAAAATCGGCAATAGCGCGATGAGGGTGAAAACAAAATGGCGGCTGCGATCAAAACCGGCCGATTTGCGGTAAAATTCTGTGCAGAATGGCGATGTAGGGGGTGATAGAGCAGCTACCTGAGCTCACCTCATGTTCCCACAGTTATAGCAGCGCCGTAGGGAGCCTGCAGCCGATGTAGCCGAATAAAACGATCCGGTTTTGGAGATCGGCTGACGGAGCTCCGCAGTCAAGCCACCATCTTGTGCTGCGTTCAAGCCACGCCCCTCTGGATAAAATAACACTAATTGGGTAAAATACGCTCTTTCTCTGAGTTCACATGCATTATCGGGTATAACACTGCAGCCCACATTTTTTGCCCAAAGCAGTAGCATACTGCGAAGTGGTGAGGCAGAGGTAGGGGGAACTAAGAAAAAAAAAAAAAAAAGGCAATAAAACTTACCTGCTCTAACGGCCGTCACCTCGCTCCCGATCCTCGCGTCCTAGTCAGGACCCTGCTGCACACTTTGCATGCTCCCAGCTCCCAATCCCAGCGCTGCTCATATACTGAGAATGCTATTCTCAGCATGTGAGCAGTGCTGGGATTGGACTTCCCCATCTCGGTTCGGTGCTCAGACATAGACTGGGAGCCTCTGTTGGTTCTCTCACCCAGCTGTACAAGACAGCTCGGTGGAGAAAGGTTTATTGCGCATGCCGGTTTTGCCTGCCCCAAAGGGCCGGCCAAACTTTCATGAGCGCTTGGCAGTCTCCACCACTCCCCTCTCCTCCCTGGTTCTGCACCGTCAGGATGGGAGGTCACGCCTCTCACTCAGCTCGCAGTCTGCAGGGCTAAAAATAAAATGATAATTAAAATGTCTTATTATCATTTGATTTTTGTCCTTTGCCTCTACTGGCTTTCAACAGGTGGGGTGGGGGGGGGGGGGGGGGGGTGTTTGATGGTGCTCCTCTGCCATAACATAGGAGCCGCCCTTGGCCCAAAGTGACACAAACCTGGTGCAAAGTGTTGTGAGATTTACATTAGAATTTTTGCCCAAAGTAACACAAAGTAAGGCTGTGCGCTGTTTGCTACTTTGCAACTTTGCAGCAAGGGGGCATATCATCAGTGGTGTACAGGCATTCCTATGCAACCACTGCTTGGTTTCGATACACATTTCTAGTTATACCAATATTGTTAGACAGGGATTTGAACCAATGTTCTTCCTTTGCATTTTTGCTGTACTCTACAACACACATACAAAGTGGAGAAAATATTAAAGATTGGTTTCACTACAGTGCCTATACTTGACAGAACACACACACACTTCCACTATGGCGCATGAGTGCATGAGTGGGCGCATGGCATCCTAAACTGCACTGAGGGAAGTATAAACTGCGCCATAATTTAGTATAAATAGAGCTGGTTTTCTCTTATTGTTTGATGCAATGAAGCGCAGCATGTTTGGTTGCTGCGCTGTATTGCGTCAAAACGTAGTAAATCTGGCCCCTAAACTTAACCTCACAGTTTCTTTTTATGATCTGGGATAGAATGTGCTAAGCCATCCCTCTGACGCCTTGGCCTCTTCTATCCCTTTTTGGTGAGACTAGAGAGGATTTATAGATCCTGCTCTAATTAATTTCCATGGATACCAAACATTTTTTTGGGAAATATTTATAAATGTACATTCAACAGATTCAAAGGCTGTACACTGTTATATCCTCTATATTGTATTTACATGTAAATAAGCCTAGGTCTTTCCAGCTGCTCAGCCAGAGTGTGAGTTGGTTATTTGAAATGGTGGTGTGCCTGTGATGCGTGGAATACCTGGGTGCCTGAGTTTATGAGAGTTGGCAGTTAGAGATGGGCTGAGCAGCTAGGCAGGCTGCTCCTGGAGGGGCTGGTACTTGACCAGAGCTGGCTGAACTAAGAAAAATTGGGAAGAACATGTGAAGTCCCATTCCAGTCATGTAAAATAAAGTATACATTCAGCCAGAGACTTTTGGAAGCAGGTATACTTTTCATATTAGGTTCTGGAGGCAGTGGCTTCTCCTTTTATTGACTATACTTACTGTTGTGATGAAGGTTGCCATTTATTCACATTTGGTTTCATTTTTGCAGGTGCCGTGGCTGACAGCTAAGATGAAGTTATTTAAAGCCTCCTAATGTCTCTACAGTTCTCACAGGAGGGTTTGTGGCTCAATATCCGATGAGTGGGTTGCCACATTGGAGCAGTTCAGACTAGAGAGCTACACATAACATGCAGGTAAGCCTAATCATCCTGTTTGAATCTGAAAAAAAAAACAAAAAGAGATCTTGAAACTATTGTGTCAACACTGGGTATTTTTATGCTTTTTCAAGATATATATTCCATCTGCTAATTTGATTACATCACTATTCACCCCTTTTAGAACTTTAATTTCCCTAAAGGACCTACCTGCTGCCATCCGACAGGGTCCTTTTTCAAAGCATGGGGTCCTTGTATTCATGCTGGTATCCTGTTAGTAGAACGTTATGCAGAACAGGAATCTGTTGATCAAATATCAAATTAGTCTCTGATTGTTGCGGAAATAGCTTTTTGCAAATGTTACAACTGTACATATTCTGATAATTAGTATCTCACCTGTGCATTGCAATACCCACCTGCATGGTGCGTGTGGTCATGTGAATCCTTGCTGTAATATCCCCTTCCTCCTGTCTCCTTTTTTCTTATAGAGCATTGATTCATAATGATCTAGTGCTGATTTGAAGACCTTTATCTCGCATTTAGGGGCATATTATCAAGAACGGCATTAAAATTATCGCCCCTTTCGCGGCAGGAAACTCCAGCTAAAGCGGCTATAGTAGGCTTGAAAATATGCCCTTGAGAATTCCAATAGAAGCCCATGTTCACACCAGAACATGGGCTTCTATGGGAATTCACAAGGGCATATTATCAAGCCCATTATAGCCGCTTTAGCAGCAGTTTCCTGCCGCTAATTCGGCGATAATTTTAACGCCGTTTCTTGATAATATGCCCCTTAATTCTTTCTCCATATTTCTTTTTGACACGTTTGGTGACAAAGCTCATCCTCTGACACAAATGCTAGTTAAAAAAATTGTGAAGATTTAAATTCAGTCTGGTGGCCCATGGGCTATATGAGCAGCAACACTGGTGTAACATTAGATCCTGCAGCCCCTGCGGTGCAGGGGCCCCAGGCTCCAGCGGGCCCCCTCCGGCACTGTGCACAGGCAGCGGGCATCTAACCTGAGAGATTCTGACTGGGCCCTGGGGGCCTTCCATGTGCTTTGCAGGGGGTCGCTCCAGTTTCATTACGCCACTGAGCAGCAGAACCTGCTTATTAGTTCTATGACGCTTAACCTACACTCAGACATCCACAATAAATGCACTGAAGGAAGACATTTCTGCTCTCGAGCCGGTGTGGTGCAGATACAAGTTTCCACCTCCACCTGACAGTTTTTAAAGAGTGAATCTCTCCAGGACATGGGTTAAATAAGAAGTACACCCTCCAGCTCAACAAAGGCCACCTCCCAGGAGAACCATTCAAATTGACAAAGTACAAGGCTCTGTGCATGGTAGATGGGAGCGCAAACACTCCAGTTTTGACAGAACCTGATGGAGTATCAAGATTGATTAATAGGATACCTGTCCAGGTGGAGCTAAAAGTGCAAATATTCCTAATTTCCTTGAGCTTGGAAAGCCCCTCAGAATGGTGATCGATGTTACTACACACTTTGCACAGTACAGTCATACCACTTCACCATTACCCCCAAAAGAATCCCCATAGATTGGTAATGTGGGAAAATAAAACCTAGTAAATTCCTCCTGACGATTAGGCCATGTGCTATATGCATTCCGGAGATGCATAGCCTTTAGGGGATGCTCACCAAGGCCGTCAATCAGTACAGTTAGTCTTAAGTTGACTCATACAGGTCTGAAGGGCACCTTTGTCACTGTATGATTTACCTGTCATCAATTCTTCCTGTCTTGAAATGTACACTTCGATCTGGGTAGATTATTATCTTGATATGTGTTATACAACCGTTCAATCACTCAACTGCAGACCCGAAGGGAATGCTCATCTGCAGTTATGCAAAATTATTTAATCCTGGGAGTGATATTTCTGTACATACTCAGTGTTAATTGTGACTTAAAATCAATGTTCAAAGGGCAATCGGCCAGAATACATGTCATTCAGTACCCAGAGTCCTTCGTTGCGAAAGGGCCACCGCGCTCCGGTGTTATATTATTTTTCAAAATTGCAGTGGAATGCCTCTGCTTTCTGTACAATAGAGCTGCCATCAAAATGTCTCAATCCTTTGAATATATTTCCAGAACAGCCACAGTTACAATGGAAAATCTCTTTGGGTACAATTCGATGGGATATTCTTTTGAACAGAGCATCACATGGATACCCTGGGCACTGTGGCTCCAAGAGTAGTGTCTGTGATCTGGCAGGGAGCAAGTTAACAAAAAAACATTGATGTTTGTCCTGCTGCCTTTCTAACTAGGTCATCTGTTGTACACTTCATTTATATAGGCACCTGTTGATAACATTATAAGCTCTTTATAGAATTATTGCTTTTCTTGAAAAGCCACTTCATTGTCTGGCTTTTTGTAAATGTTGGGCTAAAAATCCCTGGCCCAGTGTTGATGTGACCTCCTGCTGCTCATTTCACACTCTCACCGACCTTTAAGTGTATCGAGATTTCTTTTTTGAATTCATTCTCTGAAAAGTAAGACCAACTAAGGATAGTTTGAATCACATTAAATGTCACAGGAGCCAATTTATCAATACAACTGGTGATGACACATATTCTATTTTCTAAAATATACATTTTCAAACGTAAACTGCACTGATAGGTATCACACAAAGTAGTTGTAGTGGTAGCAGAGATCTAGCAGTGGCGTAGTAAGTTTAAAAGTAGTATACCTTTGTGTTTAGAAGGCTTTAAGGGAGTTGGTGGCTGTGACAAAGAAATCTGTAGTAGCAGCCGTGAGCATTCCAGAGAGGAGAGATGCTGGGTGAGAGTGGGCACATTTTACAGTTCACAGTCTGTTGGAAGGTGGTTTATTAGTAGGGGTCAGTAGGTACCTACCACTAGTAATTAGGCCACAATCACAATGTAAGGCCCAGTTCAGGTTTCAATAAATTATTCCAGTGCTCAACCCTTAGTAGTTGGCTGTGAGCAGGCAGGCTTTTCTTAGGAGACAGGTGTGTAAAGCATTTAAAAACACAATACATTAAACAAGTAAGACACAACACATAGTAAAAATCCAATACCAATTTTAAAAAATGTGAAATATTTGCAAGATTAAAAGGACACCAAAATGACAAAAATCCAATTTAGGGAACCGGGGATATGAATTTGTATAGAATAAACACGTTCTAGTGCCTAAAAGCCATCATCATTTTTTAGTGACCCCCCGAAGAAGGGCGCTGGGTCGCCCAAAATGCATTGGGTTTTTATGGAATAAACACTGCTTGAGATGAGCCTGGCATTAATTATATTTATTGAAGAGGTCCGGATGGGCACAGAATAAATATAAGAAACTTGAAAAAGGCTGAAATATTTCAGACGTGGATTTCTAAGATGGAACATGAATAACTTGGTAAAAGTGGAGAAATAAATAATGATTAAAAATGAAGATTTGGAGTAAAATGGTTGAAGTTTTGAATGCCGCAAGGGCGGCGGAATGCTGTGCATTTGGCCGGGGCATGAACATGTCCCATTTGTATTTATAAAAGCCAAAAGCGCCACTTTGGGACACCTGGTCGAGCTTGACGGGGAAAGTCAATGTTTCAGGCCAACTGTGATGGAGCGTGGGTGGATATACTTAGCGGTAGGGCCCGATCAAGTTTTTACCTTCTGACTTAGTCACGTTTTGGAGCTTTTTCTCTTGACGTCGAGCAAGTCCCCTATTCAGGCCGGGTTTTGAGTTGATGATGGCGGCTTGGTTCAGTTCGAGGCCTCAGTGAAATCCTGGAAATCTTGTGATCCGGAACTTCCAGTGGCACGAACCTGAAATCCAGGCCGGGATGCGGTTCGAAGACGGGACGGTCAACTTATGGAGCCAGTGACAAAAATTCTCCAAACTTATAGCTCTTCTTCCAGAAGGTCCTTCTGGGGTTCCAAAGTGTCCACAACACTAATTTAGGGTCCCAGAACCTGTGAGCTGCTCTTTGGGATGTTGGGAATACGTCTCCCACAATGCACCTGCCCATATCCTTAATAGTCCCTGGATGCTGTCCAGCGGGGTACTTCTTGATGGAGGTGATGCAGGTGGAGCTCTTTTAAACAGTTTCTTTCAGATAGTCCACTCCTTCAACCTTCAAATCCAGGTAAAGTCCTTTTTGAGCTGAAGACCAAAGTGTGCCACAGGTGCAGTCCTTATGAATGCAGTCCTCTCTTGGGCAGTCCAAGGAGCCAACAGGGAAGTCCTTCTTCTTCTTGTAGTTTCAGCAGGGACCTGAGTTGCTGTACAGCTCTCTTATATGTATCTAGTGTTTCTAGGTGACAAGCAGGGGGGCACCCCTGACCAATGGGGTACAGGGTGCCACCTAGAAATATGACAGCTTCTACCAAATTGTGGCATATTCCTGCTCCAGAAAGCACTATTCCTTTAAAATCCAAAATGATAAACTCTCTCCTGGAGGTTAGGCCAAGCCACTGGCATAAGTTTTCCTAACACTCCCCTTCCAGCCTCTATGCTGAACCTATTACTGGGGCTCCTATCTGGCTGTGGTGCAGGAAGTGGGGCTGAGCCTGTATCTTGTCTGTCATTCCCTACTTAAAGACCAGTTTGGCTACCCAACCCTACCTTTTGCTCTGCAGCTTGTAGTCCTCATGACACCAGATGTACTTTGTCTCTATGCAGGCCACTTCACACCTAATCATAGCAGTTTGGCTCAGCCTGCCAAAGGCTGGCCAATCAGGAGAGGCTGCTGGAAGACTGAATCTCAATTCATCATAAAATAAAGTTCTATACCTTCTTTTCTGTGATAGTTATCGTAAATCTAACTTTGGCGAGTTGTTGGATACTTTGACGTGTATTTTTAGCCAGCTCCGGTCAATGTTTATACTTTACCACAGTATTCCCATGTTAGCCTCAGGAGACAATGTGCTAATATGAGGAAAAACAAAAGTGGCAGTTTTTCCCTCATCAGGGCATATAAAACATATTTTATGATGTCCCTGCTTAAAGTTGCAAGGCACCTTACCCCTGGGGCACCTAGGAGAGACATTATGTAAAAATAAGGTAGTTTAAGATTTTGAAAATATCTTTTAATTCCAAATTCGACTTTGCATATCATTTAATTTTAAATCTTTAAAATGAAAGCAGACTACACAGCAGTGCACACTTAAGTGCATTGAAATCTACTAGGCCTCTAAACCTACATGCCCTACCATATACTTGGGGCTTACAGGTAGGTTGTCATATTAATTGTAATTATACCCCATTACCATATACCTTTTACACAGAGCACAGGCCCTGAGTCTGGGTAGCAGAACGCAGGGCACATTCAGAGTCAAGTACCACCTTTATGAGGTACTGGCACTCTTCTTGATAAAGGACCTACTGGCCCAGAAGTGGAAATCAGACGCTCAACCAGCCTTAAAACAATATAAATGGGACTAAATAAATGGGTGAATCCTGATAACCAAGCACAGTAGTACTGGATCAATTTTCAGAGTGGGGGTGCTGCCATCTACTTTACAACACTATAGTCATAGGGATTGTGAAAAATCAAAGTGTTTCACAAAGAACAAGTGTAGCAATTAAGCCACGTTCTTAGTAGTAAAGGTATAGTCTGTAGCTCATAGTACACTGTTGCAAATATAATAATAAAGCATGATGTAGTAGTGCATGGTTATTTAAAGACTGCACATTATCCATTGGAATGGCTGTTACATTTGCAAAGACAAAAATTAGATTAGCATGAATGGAGGTGGAAGGTAAAGCGTTTGGCAGAAGACCACCATAAAGCTGACAGGTCTAACAGTGCACAAACAATATGTCAGGTTTTAGCAAATATTTATCATTTGGCCAGCACCAAGAAGAGTGTCTTGGATTGTTTTGATCCTATTAAAATCTTTGTTGCCTTAACAATTCAGAAATGCAAGGAATATATGCCTTGAGTGTTTTTCTAATGGTTGATACATTTTGACATATGTGTACAGTTAATTTACAGGCATTTATATGTGTTAGAATTTTTTTTAAATGCTATAGGCTTTCCTATTGCACATCAAATTCTTTTGACAAGACTAGCCAACATTAGGGTGGGGGACAGACTTGCAATGGATTCAATTCTTTCTGTCAGACAGGACGCAAGCTGGCAGGTTAGAGTCTTTTCTCACCCCTGCCCAATCCCTTAAGACTGGATTTCCACAGGGCTCATCCCTGAGTCACACTCTATTTAAAATATATATATGTCACCTCTGAACTCCATCATTGAATCCTTTGATATTCAGGCTATCTCCTATGTGGATGACACCCAACTTATATCTTCTCCAGCGGACAGACCAGCCATAGGACAGGAGACTTTTAAGGTCTGTATACTGAAGGTGATGGCACGAATGAACCATACAGTCTGTGCTGCAATTTTTCTACAACGGAGATCTTACTCTCAGTCATAAGGCCACTGGTTGGTCCAATGGGAGATACCACTGAAGTCCAAACACAAGCATCAGTGGTAAAAAATCTTGGGGTAAAATTTGATGAAGGGATTACCTTTCTTGCCCACATCACTGTGTGTGCTGAGAAGGACATTAGACTTTGTTCTGGTGAAGAAACCGAAAGCCATTGTTCACTCCACTATTACCTCTAGATTGAATTATGCAAATTCTTTATTTTTCGGTGTTCTGTCCTATTTGATGAAACATTTGCACCTTGTTCAAAATGCCTGAGAGTCACAAAACACCACTTAATATCAGGTAGTTTTAAAGAATTTCATTGGCTCCCTATTTAGAAGCGGATCATCTTTATTGCATTAGTGGTTGCTTTTCACTCCATTATTGGGGTGGCGCCAAAGTATCTTTGTAGAAGGCTCTGTCCGAATATCCCTGTTTGCCCCCTCAGATCGAAAGAGGCATTGTTACTGACAACCCCAGGAGTTCACCTGCAATCTAAGGGTGGTCACGTGCTAGAGATGGGGTTTCTGGTTGGCTAAGGTATGCAACCAAGCCAGGTGGAACCCACCACTTCGTAAGTTATGCAGATTTTTAGGGGAAATCACATAAATTGCAGTATGTAACAATAGGGCACAGAAGCCCCTGCACTCCTA
This sequence comes from Lissotriton vulgaris, assembly GCF_964263255.1. Lineage (NCBI taxonomy): Eukaryota > Metazoa > Chordata > Amphibia > Caudata > Salamandridae > Lissotriton > Lissotriton vulgaris. The sequence continues at coordinate 970,069,440 of NC_141693.1, read as the reverse complement.
CTGGACTTGTCATGGTAATTTCTGAGAAATCCCAACAAAAGCACTCACATAAGGCAGCTTAGTCTTTGGAGATGGTCCGACGCCTCTCTCATGGTCATCCACTGAGGTTTCACCCTAAAATGTAGAATTAACAATGCCCCCAATTACTAGCAGGTCCAGGGCCCTTTGGGTCAACCGGGTCGCAACTTCTCTGTCACCAAATTGATCCACTTGTGAAGGTGCACAGGACTGCTTCATCCAGTGTAGAAATGACCCCGGGGCTCCCACATCACAGAACAAGGGTTCAGTGCAGCTCCCCTGGGACCAGACAAGCTAAGACGGCTTTGCCACACACAAGAACGCAGGATGGCGAACGGGACCTCATAGGTTCAATACCAGTATTGTAGTACCTTTTGGCCAGAGCAGCAGGGAAGCAGGTGCGCCACACTGGGCTGTCCTCCCATAGCTGAGGCAGCCTGGTGCCCAACACAAGGTTCTTAAGGATGATAGTCGCTCCCGGATGGCTCCTCAGCTCAGCGGAAACATGGTGCTGGTTTCCCCCTGTCAACGGTGATTCTGGCATGATGGGTGTAGTTTGCATTGCTCAAGCAATGCGTTCATTATGAATATGCCTTGCTCAAACACAGCTCGATGCGGCGCTTTTAGGGACAATCTTTGCACCACAGTGCTGGCATGTAGGCGAGTAAAGTGCTAGTTTTAGACAAAGTGAAGCACTAATTCCTGTTGGTCTCCACTGCTGGACTCACGGGGTCTTGAGTCCCACAGCAGTGATAAAAGGGAGGGATCTTTGATGGCCTTGAAAATCCAAAAGAGCAGGGGACAATCCAACAACCTCTTGAAGAACACTTGTGGGGGCACAAAAGAAGATAGCAGACAGAAGTCCAGCTCATCAAGGCAAGTTGCAGAGTGGCAGTATCTCCTTCAGCCCAGCACGTAGCAGGCAGCAGACCAACGTAGCAAAGCTGTTCAAAAAGTGGTAGTTCCTCCTGGCAGCACCGCTGTCCTGCTGACAATGTACAGATGTGGAGCCAGTAGGGTCTGGTTACAAGTCCCATGCAGTGTCTGATTAGATGGCCCCAGTACTTATACCCAACAATGCTGTTGATGTAGGGATGACTTCAAAGGAGCCCCTTGAATTGCACAAAGACCCCTTTCAGCCCAGCCCTGGCTCCATACTATCAGTAGGGGTTAATCAGGACTTTGTGTGAGGGCAGGACACAACCTATTCTGATGTAAGGGTGGGCCACCTCTTCCTCTTCCTGCCCAGGAAGACTATCTAGTAATGTGAAATCCAACTTCACCAATAACTACCATTTTGAATATACCCAAAATGGCAAAGCTACTCCTTTCTTATCATGAATGACCCCTTAAAAGTTTTTAAGGAAATTCCAAATGCTAGCCTATGAGCGAAGTAGGCCTCATTGCAGTGAAAATGAAATAGGCTGTTTGCACTACCAGGACATGCAAAACATAAAGGTGCATGTCCTACCTTTTACTTACACAGCACCCTGACCATGGGGCTCCCTAGGGCCTACCTTAGGGATGACCTATGTGTAATAAAAGTGGGGTTAAGGCTTGGTAAGTAGTTATAAATACTAACTTGGCATGGCAGTAAACTGCACAAACAGGCCTTGCAATGACAGGCTTGAGACAAGTTTGAGAGGCTACTTCTGTGGATGGCACAATCAGTACTGCAGGTCCACTACTAGCATTTCATTTACAGGCCCTGGGTATATGGTATACCACTTTACAAGGGAGTTACAAGTAAATCAAATATGCCAAACGGTAAACAGACATAATATCGATTCCAAAATATCGATAGGACAAAATATCGAGTAAAAAATATAGACTGGACAAAATATAGACTAGACAAAATATAGACAACAAAAATATCGAGTAATATCGACTAGAATAGCAAAAATATCGAATCAAAAATATAGACTAGACATAATATAGACTAGATAAAATATAGACAACAAAAATATCGAAAATAAGGTAAGTTATTAATATTTAATAATATTTGTGTAATATAAATCTGTAGCGGGTTGTGGGTTTATAGGGGAATAGGGTGGGTAGTAATTTAATTATAAATAATAATTATGTAAATTTAATATAATTGTTACTTAAATAATAATTGGTAATTAATTAAAATATAATTGGTAATTAATTAAAAATGATTAATTGATAAATAATTAATTTTTAGTAATTTATTTTCTGTAGCGGGGTGTGTGTTTATAGGTGAATAGGGTGGGAAGTAATTTAATTATGATTAATTAATTATGTAAATTTAATCTAATTGTTAACTAAATAATAATTGGTAAATAATAAAAATATATAATTGATAAATAAATAATTTTTAGTAAGTTATTGTCTGTAGCGGGTTGTGTGTTTATAGGGAAATAGGGTTGGAAGTAATTTAATTTTAATTAAATAATTATGTAAATTAATTATATTAATAAATTAATTATTAATTGGTAAATAAATAAAATATAATTGGTAATTAATTTAAAATAATTAATTGGGAATAGTAATTTCCACCCCTACGCTATCCAACGCTTTTCCTACTGTTGCACCCACTGGAGTGGGAATAGTAATTTTTACCCCTACGCTATCCAACGCTTTCCCTACTGTTGCACCCACAGGAGTTGGAATAGTAATTTTTACCCCTACGCTATCCAACGCTTTCCTTACTGTTGCACCCACTGGAGTTGGAATAGTAATTTTTATCCCTACGCTATCCAACGCTTTCCCTACTGTTGCACACACTGGAGTGGGAATAGTAATTTTTACCCCTACGCTATCCAACGCTTTCCCTACTGTAGCACCCACTGGAGTGGGAATAGTAAATTTTACCCCTACGCTATCCAACGCTTTCCCTACTCTTGTACCCACTGAAGTGGGAGTAGTAATTTTTACCCCTACGCTATCCAACGATCTCTTTAATGTAGCACCCACTGGAGTGGTTACATTAAATTTAAACCTTTTGCTATGCTATGGTAAATATATTCTATATGTTTTATTAATAACATGTATTTATATATATATGTATTATTATTATTAATTTTTAAAGTAACATTAATTATGTAATAATGTTACATTTATTTAATAATTTTAACAATGTTTATATTAAATATATTTAATATTATAATAGTTTTAACTTATTTTAAAGACATAAAAAAATCGATATTTTGACAGTCTATATTTTTAACACTCGATATTTTAAACTCAATATTTTTGTACTTACCTTAATGAAGATAGAAAGTTGATATTATGTCCCTCGATATTTTATCATCGATATTATGGGAACTCGATATTTTGGTAGTAGATAATATTTCAGTGATCCATGCCAAACAGGTGTAAACCAATTATAACATGTTCAGGGGCATGAGTATGTGCACTCAGTGAAGTAGTGTGGCTCACTGGTTAGAGGCGGCAGACCCGAGAGCAGAGGACGGCCCGGGACCAGGGTTCGATTCCCGGCGCGGCAGGTTTCTGGACCAGGGTCAGCGGACTCGATAATTCTCTCGCCTCGGTGCCCACTCTGATCAGTGTTCACACTCGGCAACTCTGGGCATTAGCTTGCCTCATCTTCACTAACGGCCCCACCAGACCCATGGGGATGCCTGGTCTCACCCTGGAGATACCCATTAAGGGACCATCTCTCAGGGAAGCCAGGAAGGGTTTCGCAGCGGTCGAAGCGCCTTGGGACCCTACGGGTAAGTAGTGCGCTATATAAATGCCTATACATTTACATTTACACCTTAGCACTAATTAGCAGTGGTAAAGGCCCCAAGTCCTACTGCCAACAAAAAGAAAGTCAGAAAAGAGGGAGGAGGAAGTCAAAAAAGTTGGGGAATAACCCTGCAGAAAGGCCAGGTCCAACATCACTCCTTTACATATTTGGCCTCCAAGGACTGGAATGATTTGCCTTTGTTTCTGTGTAGAGCCCCTACTGGAGTTCAGTTTAGGAAACAACTTAAGACTGGGTTTTTTGTCACTATGGTTCCGGATACAGTTTACTGATAGCTGGGACACCTGATCCCAGCAAACCCAGCTGTTTGCTTTTCAAACATTTTTGTATTTTTGGGGCTATTATTGAATAATGGAAATTTTTCCGATTCCTAGTGAAAATGATACATCCATAGCAGTATTCACCAGAGGAATTCCCCTGATCATAGGCATAACATACTGAAGGATAGTTTACTGGTGGATTCTCCTCCACATTTAGTATTTGCTCTAGATATTAGAGCATTTTCCATTACCACTCAAATCTGAATCGGCTGTGCTGCCTTACGAATGGTATATGTTTGTTGTTCATGAGGAAAAATCCTCAAAAGTCTTTGTAATATGGTCAACCCTGAAAGGGGGAGGGAGAAAATGGCAGCAAAAAGCATTAAATCGATCTCTTGATTCTGCCACTTTCTATTCTAGCCAAGAATCAGTATTCATAGTTGGGAATTTACCATGATTCCCAGAAAGTAATAATGTGAGGAAATCTACAGCCTTCTGTTGCCTCGATGGCAAAAAACTGCCCAGAGGTGTATTATTACATATCTCTTGCTCCTGATGTCATCTGCCATGCTCACTCTAAAAAATGACTTGCTTGTAAAATAGTATGCACAGTGTAGTAGTGCACCACAGTGTAACACTGATTTTTTTTTATCTAAGCACACATTCAGAATGGAATCTCTGTACAAGCAACTGCCAAGGGCAAATTCCATACCACACAACGTACCTTCTGCCCATTGTTTACACATGTATTTAGTTGGCGCTAGGATTTCATGCAAAGCCGGGTGGTGCTACCTTGGCAACTTAACTTGTTCTGCATTACATAGAATATGGGGGGTTTCACACTATGTGACGCAATACTGCGTCAGCACTGTGCCTGCATCCACTTCCAGTGCCAAAGTCTTTGTGCACTAGAAAGTTGATCCACACTGTTGTTTGCACCACTCTGCATCAGGTATCACCCGTTCCAAAGCACGAGAGTCAGAGCTAAAGTGTATTAAATCTGCATTTAAAAGTAAATATATAGTACTAATTGGCACAAGACTGTGGCACAGACTTCCATACATACAAAAAGTTTGCATGCTGTAGATTCACAAGTGAATCCTACACATTTTGCGGGGACATCTACTATGCCGCAGGGATGCAATAAAAAAACACACCAGATAGACCCCAAAATGTGGTGATTGCTCCCTGACATTCTGACATCTCCCAGCCCGTGAACCCTATTTAATCTTCGGCTAGGTGGGAGTCCCAGCACATAAACTCTTGTGTACTGCAGGGTCTGCCGTGCACCATGCTATTTTCTTGCAGGTGTACCCCAAAATGAAGGCTCCTGAATATACAAGCGTTCGCACAGGCTGCCGGTTATAGGAGTGCGTTTGTCCTATGGCTTTAATTAGAATTAGCATCTGGCACAGGCCAAATAGTGAGAGGCTTGAAGGGGTCTCTAACATTATATGTTGCAAACTGAAGAATGACTAAACACCAATGTTCAGCCCTGCTTATAAAAGTACGGTATCGTTGAGAAATGGCTTGTATAGTGTACTGAATAAAAAGGAAATGAATACCAACAGTATCTTTCCATCTGTTAATGTTGAGTTTGTGGATCAAGGCACCGAGGCCTTCATAGTCATTCCCGAGCCTGGGTATTGCCTTTAGACTTCTGTTTGAATCTGCCTGTTTGAAGCCCTCAGGAGTGGCCCATGCAGGTAAGAGAGCCCAACCCCTCTTACCTGCATGGGCCGCTCCTGAATGTCCTGTGCCTTTTTGTCTTTGAGGACCGAAATCCTGAGAGGATTATCGAGAAGTAATTTCCAAAACTCTACTCCTGCCAGTCGGACTCCATGAATTCACTGTGATCTCCCCGAGGAGAGAGCAGGCGTGGATGCTAGTATCCCATAAGCAGCATGTATAGTCGAGGTGAATTCTTCTTTTGAATCCGTTACCAGCCCATCATACAGTGGGGTGCGCCTCAGGGTTTGGAATAATGCCCGGTTGTACCTCACACCATCTCCTACTTTACTCCATAGTATGGATTTGAATACTGTACTCATAGCAACAATATTCAGCCTCATCTAAGTATCGGACATAACGGTGGACCTTGCTAGGTTGATGTCAGCAATGTACTATCCAACATTTGTTGCAGACTCTGGCAAATATTCTGAAACTTGACACCATAAATTCATAGATTTTCTTTAATCAGTCTATGATATTGTTTTACCATCCTAAATTGTGCCTCATCCATGGCGTAGCCACCTAGCCAATTCACGTTGAACTAGGCAAATATGGTATGGAAAATGTAACTCTATTAGTGACCAACCTTTCTCTGAGACCTCAAATCACATCCACTTGAAGGAGCTGCTTCTTCCACTCTTCCTTCTGAAGCAGGTCAAGCCTAGACTTTCATTTCTGGGTTTCCCTCACGAAGTCACCATAGCAAATCATTTTTTTACACTTGGCTTGACTATTTAATGGGCATTTATTTGAGACTTAATATCAGTACAACTAGGTAACTCAAAATAGTCAAAATAGGGCAAGAAAATAGCAGGGGCTAAAGAAAGTTTGACCACTTGTCTCCAATGCTTTGCTCTCTTCATCGGTTACTCATCTGTAAAAAGGATCTTCTTGGAGACCTTTGATGGTGTACTGGATATTTCAAAATATTGATCCAGTGTTTGTGAGACAGAAGTGCATTAATAATCTTCCTATGCAAAACCTATTTTACTCACCGACTTTAGTGCATACATCATCATCCAGTCTCTTATACATAGAACATCATTCAGAGACAAGGCCGATAAACATGGTACCTCTCTTCCAAGCAAGGCCTACCTCTTCACATGAACATAAGGCCTTAAAGCCTGACTTTTTTAATTTAACATTTATCGATGTTTTCTGCTAGACAACTGCTTGGTCTCAACAGTTTCCCTTGTGTGTGTTAGTGTAAGACCATTATACCTCTTTTTGATGGTGCCCTCTGTAAGACATATTACTATAACAACATAAAATCCCTGTGCACCATAGGCACAAGGATACTAGAGACGTCAGTGCCTGCAGCTTTTACCATCACCGTACCAAGATAATTCAGGACAGGTAGGTGTCAATCAATAATGAGTTAAAGTCCTCAGATTCTGCATTGGAACCTGCCTTCACTCTAGAGGAAGCGTCTCTCAAAGGCATATATACAGTTCAAGATAGTCCCACAGACTGAAAAGGTCATACACTCTACACTTGCTACCAAGCTGTTCCAAGAAAAACTGGAGAATTACTTTCTATCCCTCACCTCACCTGGGATAATCAGTTTCTTATTCTGCTAAAGTTGTAAATAGAGACAATAACACATCTGAATCTGAGCTTGGGGAGGCTGGCACTGGTGGAAATCCAATTGTACCATTAGAAAATATGAAACTATGTACGCTTGAAAAACTGCCCTATCAGGGACCAGTCTCCCTTGGTGGTCCAATCCTAATCCACAATACCTTGCATGCCATCCATGACATGCAAGGTACCTGAACTGACAAGGTATCTTCTGAAGACCACCAACAAACTCCAGTCCTAGAGAATAACTTTGACATCAGCTTGAGCACTGAGACAATTCAAACCTTCAACCAGATTGGGTATTGTCGCTATTCTTGAAGCATGGGTTCGTTTTGGTGGTTAGAGGGAAGTCAGGGGGTGTGATAACCTCATGTGCCCATGCAATCCACATGCCAGACTTTACATTGGAAATTTCAGAAGGAGGAACCTAAGCCAAAGAACCCCTAAATATGCCAATTTCTGCTTTGAATTCTACCTGGTGTTTATTTAACCTGTTCACTGCGCGTGTCGGCCAACGGCCGTCGCAAGCAATACCGAGGTAGTGCTGCGCACGTCGTTGGCCGACGCGGCCCGCACACTCTTTCAAACCTCCTAACAGCGGCAGAATTCGTGCCACGGTTAAGTTGTGATGTTTGGAAGGGGTCATCTTTCAACCTATTATTATTTTATTCGCCATTACATCTGATTACCCGATCCAGCCAATTCACCCAAACAGACAACTGTAGACTAAAGGCAGACAATAATGTGCATATCAGCATGGCCGAGTATAAGGGTGTGATTCCTACTAATGCTGCTAGTGAGGGTGAGCATGGGTAGAAATGGTGCCAGCCACAGCCACGCCTTCTGACAGCTGGCCATGGAGACCTGAATATTAACACTGTGGTAACAGCTTCTGTGAATCCATCCGTCTGGTGAAAAGTTGAATGGGAAGACATATGAACTTACAGTATTGCTAGCGATTGACAGTGGTTGCCTTATGCCAATAACAGACCCCTGGATTGTCTATGAATGTTAATATTTTGGGCTAGAGGGTGGCTTTGAGAGACAGGTCGGGCAATGTGTTGAGCATGGAAAAGACTACAAAGCCATTTACTTAGGGCAGGACTCCTGCCACCAGTTTGTTGTTCCACGCCTGGGCTGCGAGCAAGCAGTGTCCAGTGAGACCAAGCCCTAAGGAAGTTCATTTACTGCTTATCTGCTATACTGTTCTGAAACAGAAAGAGGGATTAAATGTTGGGCCTTGACTATTTATTTATTTATTTATTTAAACTTTTACCGCGCACAGCTACCCACAGTGGGTTTTCCGGTGCTAGGGATAGACGAGAAGAAGATATCAGAGAGCCAGCATGCAGGTAACCAACTGCTTATGTGAACAACAGCGTTTTCAGTGCTCTGCGAAAACGAAGAAGACTGGTCTCTAATTTAAGGGCTGTGGGACTAGAACGAGGTTGAAGAACTGTAGAAGATGGAATGCAGATAGTGGCTCAGGATACCTGTTTTTTGTTAATAAAGTGGAAAACTAAGAAAGTGAACTCTAGAATACCAGGATGTTAAAAAAGGAGTATAATATTTGGTGAATCTGAGTAAAACTGTACCCAAAAGCGCCTGGTTGCTGTAGTATAGAGGTCTTTTTATGCTGTCATTTTGTACGTAAGCAATATCGCATAAATTGTCTCCTTTATTGTTGTGTAGTTATGACAAATAGCATTTCATCTTTCGCTGCGAAAGAAATGAAAAGTTGTGAATGATGTAAGTTGAGAGTTTTGTTGAAAATCATTTTGCAAAGTTACACATGGAATTAATATTGTGTGAATGTTGGGCTCCTAATTATAGAATATCATGACAAAGCAGAAAGAGACTGATTCACAAAGGCAAACTTACACTTATATGTAAATCTACTCTTTTTCGTCATTCACAAACTATGATTTAATTGTAACATTACGACTGCAGAGACTCCGAAATCAGGGTCGAGAACTCTGCTCATAAAAAGATCGGACAGGCCTATCTTTTCATGCGTGCATTCTCAGCCTTCATGCAGAGTCCCTGCAGTTGTAAAGTTACTATTAACCCCTTCACTGCGGCGGCAATTCCGCCGCAGTGCTAGGGGGAGGAGGGCCGCGCGGCGCTTCCATGCTGATGACGGAACCGCTGCGTCACCAGCCTCGGGCGCGCTGTGCTTGTGAAGGAGCGGTTCCGTCACGGCCCCGTCCGCTCAATGGAACGCTCAGCGCAGGCGCGGATTCGCGTAGGCGTGCCGTGACGGAACCGCTCCGTCACCAGCACAGCGCGACCGAGGCTGGTGACGGAGCGGTTCCGTCACCAGCATGGGAGGAGTTAAATCATAGTTTGTGAATAACGAAAAAGAGTAAACTTACAAAAAAGTTTAAGTTCACCTTTGTGAATCTGGCCCTGAGCGTATTCCTAAGGAGAGCTAGACAGGAGTAAGGAATAATTACCCAGACAAAGGACCTCTGGAAAGCTTCTGAAACAGCACAATCTGCTCTTGGTTCTTCTGTTCATTACTTAGCTCCCTCTAGAGACCTCAAGCTAGTGATGTTCCCTAGAAAATAATCTTCTAAACAAATTATCAAAGTAACAAAAAATACAAACAGACTGGCTAATCACAAAGTTACCAGGAAACAAATCTTCAAAGTACAGCATTATTTGTTATTGTGAATCGTGTCCCAAGACAAAAATGAACTAAATTACTCATTTAGGCAATCACCAGAAAATTGAGTTTGATCGTTTTCTAATTCTTTTGGAGAGACTTCTAAGTGTTAATGGAGTCACACTGGGAAATGTGCTGCTAAAAACAGTAGCTGGCTTTTTGATTGGGTTTCATCCATAGCGCAGCTATATAATTGAACTACGGAATCTGGCATTACAGTTATATTCGAGTGTTCGATCTAATCTCTTTTGAGAGAATTGAACTCAAGATTTAGTACCATATACCATGTAAATGTGTTTCCAATAATATATTTGGCTTGTCTGTGCACATTACTTTACTGAACCAATGCAAAAAAATGGTGGGAAAGGACACATCTGCCTCCTACACTGCTTTTATTCCGCCTCTCTTCACTGCCATGGACATGACAGCTCTACAGGGAGCAACTGTTTCTGAGCTCATTAAGGGGCATATTTACAACAGAATGGCGAAGCATGGCATTAAGCAAAAATTGCTAACGCCACACTTCGCTATTCTGAAAACGCAGGGATGTGCAGTATTCACAAGAAGTATAGGAACCCCTGTGTTTCCCCTCGTGCTGGCACTAAATCTAGCTGCCTTCGCCAACTCAGGCAGCCTTGAACCATAGTGCAGGGGTTTCTGCATTGAGGGAAATTATTGTTTATGTGCAGGAAGGTGTCACAGAATGCTGATTTGAAACTCCTATGTGTGTTGCATTGTGCAGCACACATAGAAGATGCAAATCGCCATTTGTTTAATGATTGTTTATGTGCAGGAAAGGACACCTTCCTGCACAGACACAATCATTCATGGCAATTTGCACAGTGCAGCACCCACAGAAATAGCAAAAACGAGGAGAAATTAACCATTTCCCCCCATTTCGCCATTTTAAGACCAGGTTTTCCCTGGTCCTAATTTTGGCACTGCCTGTTATTTACGCCACACTTATAAATAGGGGGCATCGTAAATCGCCCATTGCCTACCCTGTTCACGCTAAGTGTAGCATATAAGGAGGCCTTATTTACAATTCAGCAGGGTTAAGCCATGACAAGTGGCTTAATGCTGCCTTATAAATAGGGCAAAGGGATAATCACCATAGGAACTTCTCAAAAACTGACGTTCCTGTTGCGGTAGGGGCTTGTAAATATGCCCCGAAGTTGCTTCGTCAGTAGGATGTGGCATAAGGGAAAGAGCTGCAGACTTTGGAGCTGGGCAGGATCGAGTCTCGGCGTCGGCTCAACATTCTGTGATTCTGAGAAAATCACTTAATTTCCCCTTGCCTACCAAAAATTAATGTGTTCTTCTGTAATGTAACTAATGCTCATGTAAAGTGCTTCAATACCTTCGGATCGCACTATGTAAAACTGCAAAAAAAGAGAAAAAAGCAACTCTTCATCCCTGGTAAGAGGGGGCCGCAAATCATGGGTAACATTGCACAATCATTAATTACTGTTTGCGAGGGATGCAATAATTTGCAGGTGTGCCATTTCAACTCAATTCCAAATTGAGCACCTCGGACTCTGGAATGATGGCCATATTGAGCATTCATTCATCCACGCTGAGGTGTGCAAATCCGGATTGCACGCAATTAGCATCTACAAGTTGCAGAGGTAAATTCCTGCATCCGTTGCAATATGCTCCAAATAACAATATAAAAAATACCTTATCATTTTCAAAATATGATAGAATCCAGTATCACTTTGAAGTGTAATTATTATTCACTCATATATATGACCCACCGGTGTGAGACTGTGCCTCTCTTTAACTACGGGGGGCTCCAGGAATCTGTCAAACTCTATTTACTGACAGAGTGAAACAAAACATGCGTTATGAACATTAATACAATAGGCAATTTTTCAGGCTGGAAACGGCCTTCGTTGAGCACACTGTCTATCAAGCAGGTTTTGCTGATGTTGTTGATACACTGCAGGATGCCTGGGCTGTGTCATCCAAAAGGCGTCTCCAAGTGTTCTTTTAGAACAATGTCTCTTTGTCTAGCTTGAAACACTCCCACTGTGATTATTTGGCAGTGGGACTGGCATGCTGAGCAGAGAGTGAGACGAACTGCTTTGAAATTCGGTACAAAGTTTATGCAACATAATATCTAAAGCACTTGGGCAGTGGGAAGCTATGCGCTCAAATTCCACTTGAAATGCAAGCAGGCCATGGAATCATAAGCACAGGGCAAGAAACCCAGACTCTGTTATATGTACTGAGAGAACTGTCACTTGAGATGCTTTTTTGCACCCCTTACATCTATTTCAAGAAGCTGCCACTAAGAAGCACCATGATTTTTTTTCATGGATAACCTCTATAAAGTTGTTTTGTTGCTGAAGTCTGACTGTTTCCGTTTGCAAAATTCGTACTTCTGCATTTAAGCATCAAGAGGCACATGCATCATTGCACCCATTTGCGATTCCTAAATTGCGAAAATTAAGGAATCGCAATTTAGAAATCGCAAACGGCAATGCATGATTATTTCGCAAATATTTTTGCGAGTTCTTAATTTTCCTTAATTGCGATTCACATTTTGCGAATCGCAATTAAGGAAAACCTACCCATTGATTGCTATGGGCCAAAAGGCCCATAGGAATCAATGGGAATTGCGAATTCGCAAATTGGAATTCGCAAAATGTTAATGCATTCCATGGGTGCAGGGGGGGTCCAAAGGATCCCCCCCCTGCACCCCTGAAATGTATTTTTAAATGGATGTTTCACACACACATGTCCTAAGGACATGTGTGTCTGTAACATGAGAGTGTTTTAAATGCTAATTTGAGCATTTTAAACCTTTTTCGCAAATTACCACGAGGTTCACCCTCGTGGTAATTTGCCCCCCCTAATTGCGAATTCGCAATTTTAAAATTAATCATGCATTGCTTTTAAGGAATCGCAAATTTGCGATTCCTTAAGAGCAATCGCATTTTTGGAATTCGCTAAAAATAGCGATTTTTCCAAAAATGCATGATGCATACTAAAAAGGTATTTAGGAATCGCAAACGGCCGATTTTACCGAATCGCACCGTTTGCGATTCCTAAATACCTTGATGCATGTGGCCCCAAATGTATGAGGAATCGATTTGCAAAAGGTGGTCGCAAATCGTGCTTCCGTATTTAGCTAATCGATTTAGCAAACCAGCCTAAAATAGGTCGGTTTGCAAAATCATCATCGGAGTGTGCTGCAATTTCACCTACCTTATCAATCTCTGTGAGGCAGGTCGCAAACTGTGACTCACTCCGATTGGATGCCATCACAGGAATGTTAGCTTGCTGAAGTGAGCAGGTCAACATGTCTGTGATCGTATTTTAATAAACAATATGTTTTTTAAGCGCAGCCCATTTATCTTAATGCATACCCACCGCTCTTACCTGCACGGGCCGCGACTGAATATTTTTAAGAGTGAAAAATCACCCCCTGGGCCACTGCTCACTCAAATAAAAAAAATGTTGATTCACAAAAATGATTGGGTTTCAAGGAGACCCCTTTGCCTTCGTGAAAGGGTTACAATATTCCCTGAGGAGTCAGTAACCTATCAATGGTTTACCACTGAAATTGCGGTTACAAACAATTGGTTCATAGCATCTTAAATCGCCGTTTAGAAGGGATGCCCTAAACTTGCCGCTTCCAAATTGCATTTATGAAATGATTTTTAAATCCATTTTTGGAATTCAGAAGCCTGTTACTGAATCGCAAATTGGGATTAGTACATTTTAAAAAGTCATTTAGAGGTCACAAACACTGTGATTTAGCAACCCCCAAGCTTTGCAACCGCCAAAGGGCTTTGTACATCTGGCCCACAGCTTTGCCCACAGCTTTGCATTGCTACAAAACTTAAGGGTCCAAAGTGCTATTCTCGGGTCCAAAAGGTGGTATTTTTCAACAGCGACTGGGTTGGAACTTGGGAATATTTTTGCAGTGACAGTTGTACTAATTTATGTGCAAAAAGTAACATTCAGTATAAATTCTGATCCTACCAAGTGGTTCTAAATGCAAAAATAGAGGTCTGAGAGATACAGAACACCTCCATTCCTGCTAGTCTTTTGTGGATGCAAAAATTGCAGCCTCTACCCCTGAAATAGATAGGGGTTGAAACTGAAAAATAAATGGCAGTATTGGAATTTCTTTGGGGGAGCAGGCAGAAGTGCCTGGGCTGCTCTTTGTTCCCTACAATTCCCACATTAACAAAATGAAAGCTATCCTTAACATTTAATGAATGGATGCCTCCTCTTTTGAGAGTTGTGTTCCAATCTCTGGTGGCAACTGCGCAGTGACACAGCCTGGATACATTTCCATGCATATTACTAGCGGGGGACACTTGTTTTTCTCCCCATTTTCCTATCTTAGTTATTTTTAAGCAGAAGCAATTTGTACGCTAAATCTTGCAAAGCCACTCAATACCCATAATGCACCTTTCATATTTCGCAATTCATGTGTTAGCAGTTGCAAAGCCTTTAATTTTGTGAATCACATGCTTTCTATGACAAAAGCTTGTGATGCAGGTGTTTAATATCTAAAGAGGCATACTTTGAAAGTGTGTAATTTGTTTACAGCATCTGATTTGAAACAGTCAGTCCTTGGCTACAAAGCGAACTTTAGAAAGCTGCTGATGGACCTGATATGGCTGGACCACTAAGCACTGACAAACATGCACACATGCTGCAATGATTGCTCCACCAAATATTTGAAATCAGAATGCAATCCAGCCCCAGAAGACGCAATCACGAGTAGCAGGCAGTATTTTATGAAAATCCAAAAACATTATTGGTATATGTACACCAGAGGCAAGCTAGTGATTGGTAGGATCAGAGATAAAAGGCAACTGGCCTCCAAGCCCCTGAAAACCATGTTGTTGAATTTGCCAAAAGGGGTATGATCATTTTAATTTGCAATAATGTAGGGTGAAATGCCATTTTACTCTTCGTACAAGTAGATTTACCTCTTGTTGGGACAGAATAGTCACTTGCATGGAGATGGTCATGCCCTGCCCGAGAACCCAACTGTAATGATGTCTCGATCCCTAATGCTGAATTTGTTGTCATGGGCGAATATGGATCATGTGTGTACACCATGACAAGGCCTGTCTCACAGATTACAGTCTTTTTGGACCAGGAGGGGCACCCAAAGCGCCGCCCTCATAGTGGTGAAAGGCTTCTGGCTTTACCCAGAGTTAAGCAGCACCAGCACGGTGGTACCAGCATACTGTGTACCGATCAGTAGCAATGAACAGTCCTTTTTACCTGTGTCATTAAAGTACAGCTACTGTGTGCTTAACTCAACCTTGGCCTACATCGGTTTGGTGAGTTGTGCTGTGCAATGTATGTGTGCTATACATGTGCTCAGCGTATATGTGCCTGTGAATGGTACAAGATAGGGATAATGCAGTGGTGTGCAGTGCAGGTATATTATATGCATATACTGGGCATATATGTGCCTGTGAATGGTAGAAGACATAAAGGATGTAGTGCTGTGCAGAGCTATGTTGGGTTTATGTGTGCCTGCGAATGGTACAATACATGGGTTTAATTTTGGAAGACGAGGGGGTGACTGGAGGAACATGAGAAGAGGAGGTAAAGGAATCCCCCGCCAGACAGAATTGTGTATTGCTGCATTCCTGTAAGCTGAGAGCTAGGCTCTTCTATACACTTCAAAGGTTGATCTTTGATTCAGAATGAGGTCACTGGGAAGGGGCCTGGGCATACCTCACGGAGTTTGTGTGGCTGATAAGAGAATCATGAAGAGTAGGGATAAGGCCCTGGCGTAACCTTTTGATACACATATCACTATGGCTGACATCCAGGTGTGAACTGCCGTGGCCTGTGTTGTTCAGCTATCAGAAATAGAGTCTCTCCTGCTCTGATAGACTGCTTTGTGGAAGAAGAGGGAACAGAGGAGAGGGTATTTCAAAAGGAAGCAAATCCCCAACATAAACCTCAAAGACTCAGACTCTAAATCACATCTGGTGACCCCAAATATTGTTATCTATCCAGCAGCCATTCAGGCGGTGCGAGAATGAAATGCTCTTCAGGACTTCTGCCTGTGACCAAGACTGGGGGTCAAGGCCTGCTAATTTCCCAGTTGGTTGAGGGGACATCCCTTAGGAAATCCAAGACCACATTCCATGGAACCTGGAGCACCAGTACTTGCTTGCTTGCTAAGGCCAGTGTACCCTATGAAGAAGAGGAGAGCGCTAGTGGGAGCAAGTTCCAGTGGGGGATTCCAGGTGAGTGGATCCTCATTGCAAGGTGTGAGGAGATCAGATCATTGGCCGTGTGCAGAGAAAAGTCAACTCCCCCCATATTCAGAGGAGGCCTGTTGTGAAGTGATCCATGGCCATAGCTGAACCGAACAGGTCATCGCCCGAGTGCAGTGTCAAATCGGTGTTCCAGTATGCCAGATGGGCCCGCCTTGGAGATTGCTGCTGTGCCAATCGGGCCGTAGCCCATGTTCGGTATCAAGTCAGAGAGCCTGTATACCAATTTCGGCTGGCATGAAGATTTCTGGTATGCCAATCAGGCCGTAGACCATGTGCAGTTTCACATCAGAGATACTATATGCCAGGTGAGACCACTGTGAAGATTGCTGCTTTACCAATCGGGCCGGAGTCCATGCGCAGAGGAGCAACAGCGATGCTATATGGCCGTGACTTAGGGCCAGTAGCAGGACTGTCGAACCCTTCCCCGACTGTGAGAGTAACTAGGGAGCTAACCTAGCACTGGAGGAGCCCTGAGATCCCCCTAGTCTCTGCAGGACTAGTTGTGAGGAACTGAAGGACAGCCAACTGCAGCCTGCCTTTTCCGAGTGTGACAGATTTACTGGAGGCAGCCGCTAAAAGAGGATGGGCTTGGATACTCCAGTCGCTTGGATCCTGCTGATGTTGGTAGGTCTAAATTCCGGACAGACAGCTCGAGGGAACTTACTTTCCACATAGCGCTTTGGTGCAGGATCACTTTGACTTTAAAACAGAGTTGAAGTGGGGCTTCTGAGACTCAGACTATTAGTGGGGCTTAACTTGAATGTCACCTAAAGTGAATGAGGAATAGTCACAACTGCTAGTTTGAGGGGAGTGGAACGCAGGGATCCGTCTACGAAACACTAGAGCCCTGACCTCCAGGAACTGTGTGTATTTTTTATGAATGTTGTATTTTACTTGATGGTCCTAAATAAATACACTTTTTTCATAAAAACAAGTACTTCACTGGACAATTGTTTATTGCTGCATACATTTTGGGTTGAGAGTCTGTGTTCACTTCCACAAATTTAACTCCCCCACCCCGAGATGCCTTGAACTGCTCGATCCCTGCAACCACTGAGAGTCAAGTGCTAGGTTGGTACTTGATTCAGAAAAGGGGGTGGTGATGAACAGAGTGTCTGAATTAAGCAGACCACTCTTACCCAGTCCAAAGATCAGGGCTTGATCCATCACCGTTATTTAGCTCACTGCACCATCCCAACTCAGAACCTGGCTATATGCAAATTAGTCTGTCCCTGGCCCAGTGCATCATGGGAACAGGGCAGACCAAACTACCAAGCCAATTCTTCACCAGAAACGAGATAAGCTTCCGGGGACCGGTTTCTGGCATTTCAGCCGTCGTCGGCCTGGCTTGCTTGAATCCTGATGGTGCAGTGAGCAAGGGACTCATGTCTGACTATACCCTGCCACACCTATAGTGGCCAAAAACGATTCAGAAAAGGGGGTGGTGATGAACAGAGTGCCTGAATTAAGCAGACCACTCTTACCCAGTCCAAAGATCAGGGCTTGATCCATCACCGTTATTTAGCTCACTGCACCATCCCAGCTCAGAACCTGGCTATATGCAAATTAGTCTGACCCTGGCCCAGTGCATCATGGGAACAGGGCAGACCAAACTACCAAGCCAATTCTTCACCATCCCAGCTCAGAACCTGGCTATATGCAAATTAGTCTGTCCCTGGCCCAGTGCATCATGGGAACAGGGCAGACCAAACTACCAAGCCAATTCTTCACCCATCCCAGCTCAGAACCTGGCTATATGCAAATTAGTCTGTCCCTGGCCAGTGCATCATGGGAACAGGGCAGACCAAACTACCAAGCCAATTCTTCACCAATCCCAGCTCAGAACCTGGCTATATGCAAATTAGTCTGTCCCTGGCCCAGTGCATCATGGGAACAGGGCAGACCAAACTACCAAGCCAATTCTTCACCAATCCCAGCTCAGAACCTGGCTATATGCAAATTAGTCTGTCCCTGGCCCAGTGCATCATGGGAACAGGGCTGACCAAACTACCAAGCCAATTCTTCACCTCCAGCTCAGAACCTGGCTATATGCAAATTAGTCTGTCCCTGGCCCAGTGCATCATGGGAACAGGGCAGACCAAACTACCAAGCCAATTCTTCACCACCAGCTCAGAACCTGGCTATATGCAAATTAGTCTGTCCCGGGCCCAGTGCATCATGGGAACAGGGCAGACCAAACTACCAAGCCAATTCTTCACCTCCAGCTCAGAACCTGGCTATATGCAAATTAGTCTGTCCCTGGCCCAGTGCTTCATGGAACAGGGCAGACCAAACTACCAAGCCAATTCTTCACCCCCAGCTCAGAACCTGGCTATATGCAAATTAGTCTGTCCCTGGCCCAGTGCATCATGGGAACAGGGCAGACCAAACTACTAAGCCAATTCTTCACCTCCAGCTCAGAACCTGGCTATATGCAAATTAGTCTGTCCCTGGCCCAGTGCATCATGGGAACAGGGCAGACCAAACTACCAAGCCAATTCTTCACCTCCAGCTCAGAACCTGGCTATATGGCCAGTTGCTCGGGATCCATTGAAGGTCGCCCAAGGAGAAATGGTCTCAACCCCCATAGTTGGACCCAGTAACCCCTGCTTGCCCCATGGCCCACTGAATGGGGTTCTGACACCTCTTGTACATCACCCAGCGTAATTCATTATTTATATTTATGAGTGCCTGCATTTGAACAGTTCTTTGCTGTGCATGTCTGCTACAAGACAATCTTTGGCAAGGCAGATTAGAGTAAAAGTCCATGAGCTCAATTCCAAAGTGTGTGTTCCTTGAAAGTAGTTTGAGCACAGTTACAGGGATATTTCAAGCCTACTTTTCCTTTGCAGTGGCATGAATATAGGTTTGTGTAATCGCTCCTTAATGAGAGCCTCAAAATAAATGAAAATATCCCCTCTCAGGCTTGGCCAAATCCTGTAGAGTTGTGCAGTCAAGGGATGGTTAGGGTGACGACTTCACTCTGTCATTAAGGACACATGGCCCTATTTAGGCCATGGCTGCTAACTGTTCCACCAAGGGAGAAGTCATGACCCCCACCACCCTGGCAAAGCGCTGCTCACTATATCTAAAGATCCCTGCCAGCCTGGAAGGGATCGCTCTGCAGTGAAGGGAGCAGCAGTGAAGTCTGCTGAGTAGGCACTATGTTTAAAGCACCCACTTGGCAAACTTATTTTTGTTCAGGGGAAACCAACTCCTTACTCTTCTGTCTGACTATTTGGGGAAGAGTAGCATGTAGTTTGGCACAAATCTTTAGCTTGTGGGCAGTCCATGAACGGAACGCTTTCTTTCTGGCTCCGGCTGCCAACCTCCCTTTTGTGATGCATCTATGTTGTTTTTATGGGGGTAGGGAGTTAACCCCTGGAGACCTTTCATTTTTTCCATGGCGGTTCACCCAATACCCAGTACCTCCATTTTGTTTCACTTTTTCCTTACTTGCATCTGTCACAACATCTAATCCACCAGTGAGGTGCATGCAGAACACTGACCAGCATATACGTATGCACAGCAACAAGCCCGCATACCATCCACATGAAATCGTGGCTGCCGTGTTTTCTTTTTTTTGATTGGATTGAGACCCAAACACCATATTTAGTGGGGGAAATTCTTCAAACATATAGGGCAACCCAGTATACCTCAGGGCAAATATAAATTACAAAGCAAGATAAAAATGTCCCAATGGAATCGTCTATTGCCGGATTTACAATAGTTAATTTTTCCATTCATTCCTCATCAGTAAAATGTTTTTTTCAACGATTTAAATTATGCAACAGCATCGCCATTCACAGGCTGATCTGTGCATAATTTAGTGGAGTTTACTGCATTTCATTGTGTATAAATCATCATTTGCAAGGAAAGATGACATAATATATGCAGTGAGCGGCAGAGGTGCAATGAACATGCGATGTAGATGGTGATATGGAAAGGAATATAATAATAACGATTACAAAACCCTTAATGACCCCTTCCTCCAGGTCATTAGAGATACTGTTTCTATTCCTGAACTTTATGTCATAGCCTAATGAATTCTGGGTGTTGAGGTCTGATTTTCCACTATTAATCTAATTAAACGAATGCCCCTAAAATCAATGGTTGTGGCTCAAAAGTTCAGGACTGGCGACTGTCTATGGAGCTGGAGTGAGGTGGTCTACCCATGTTAGTACTCAATAGTGCAAGGGGACAACAATAGAACAAGC
Organism: Lissotriton vulgaris; assembly: GCF_964263255.1. NCBI lineage: Eukaryota > Metazoa > Chordata > Amphibia > Caudata > Salamandridae > Lissotriton > Lissotriton vulgaris. The sequence goes on along the minus strand of NC_141693.1, from coordinate 970,048,960 downwards.
ACTGAAATCCGCATAGAAAATATAAGTTTCGTGTAATCTGTTTGCGTAGGAGTGTTGACACTTACACCCCAAAGTCGACAATTGGAGAGGGTCATCATCAAAACAGGTAGGATGAATTATGGGTCGGCATTCATAGAAGCGTTGTGAAAGAAACATCTCTGACAGAAACATGGGGGAAGTTGAGTGTTCATACGAATCACCTCACATTTTGTTCAATGGCTGTGCATACTAGTTTCAACCAGTCAGATCAAAGCACAAAATGTCTGCTGCTGGTGGTTTTAGTCCATTTCAGGCCAGTCTGTGTCCCTTATGTCACAGTAGTTCAAGTTCAGGACTTTTCCAATTATCGTCCCATTTCCCTGCTCCCCGGCATTAGTAAACTCGCAGAGAAATGGGTAAACAAACAACTAGCATCCTTTCTGGAGACCCATAACCTGCTCCATCCAACCCAAACTGGGTTTCGGAAAGGACAGGGTACGGAGATGGCACTGCTGAGGGTGGTAGAGGATTCCAGGAGGATTCTGGACGCAGGTGGCAGCGCGGCCATTATCCTCCTGGACCTCAGTGCCGCCTTCGACACGGTGAACCACCGTGTCCTCCTGTCTCGTCTCAAAAAACTGGGCGTCAAAGACAGGGCACTCATGTGGCTGGAGTCCTTCCTTGGTGACAGATCCTTCAAGGTCTTTACAGTAAATAGCTGCTCTCCATCAATGCCATTACAGTGTGGGGTGCCACAGGGCTCCTCCCTTAGCCCCACACTGTTTAATGTTTATATGGCGCCCCTGGCAGAAGTAGTTGCCCCCTTTGGGATCCAACTGGTAAGCTATGCTGACGACACCCAGCTAGTTGTTTCTCTTAATCAGTTGGAATCCTCCCCCTCCAGGCTCTGTCATTGCCTGGAGGCAGTAGCAAACTGGATGGACCTGTCCCACCTGAAATTGAATGGAGGTAAAACGGAGCTGATGCTTCTAGGAAAACGAGCCACATTTGACAACTCGATACACTGGCCCTCCTGTATGGGTCCAGGACCCACTCCAAAGACCGAGATAAAGAGTCTCGGCTTCTGGTTGGACGCAGAGTTGTCATTTAAGACCCAGGCAAGGAAAACAGTAGCCACCTGCTTCGGACTGCTGAAAACAATCCGGAAAATCCTTCCTCAGTTACCCGAGGCAGCAAAGAAAACCATCGTCCAGTCCCTTGTCCTATCCCGGTTGGATTATGGAAATGCGCTCTATCTTGGAGCCCCCTTGTCGGTTATCCGGCAACTTCAGGTTGTCCAGAATTCCGCAGCACGGCTACTCACGGGCACGAGCCATCGTACATCAGCCAGGCCCGCACTCTGCACCTTGCATTGGCTCCCCATAAAGGAGCGAATCTATTTTAAGACCCTCTGCACGGTCCATAAAACACTCTATGGGAGTGGCCATCCCATTCTAGAGGATATGATCAGACCTTACAACCCTACCAGGAATCTTCGCTCGAACCAACAAAATTTGCTGACAGTGCCTAGGATCAGGAGATCCCGCACATGAGGTCGCCTGTTCTCGCACAACGCGGCTGGGCTGTGGAATGCTCTTCCTCCACCTCTTCGCCAAGAGCCTAACCTCCTTGTTTTTCGGAAAAAGTTAAAAACTCTTCTGTTTCCAAAAAACTAGTTAAAATAGTTCTCTATTTTTAATCCATCTCTGCTTGGTTAGTCTTAAGCGCTGGGATGCTCCCGAGTGGCCATGCGCTATAGAAGAGCCTTTTAATAATAATAATAATAATAACACGATCCACCATCTTAGAGTAATTTGGGCAGATGTACAAGAAGGTGCCCTAGCGTGGCACCGCAAGCCCTTTGGCTCCGCTTCGCTGCAGCACTTTCAGAGCACATGAATGGGACATATTTACAATAATATGTCGCATTCCAGTGCTCTCCCCTGCTCTGGCGCACAAACAGCTGTCATGCACCAGCGCAAGCACCCTTGCACCATGGTGCAAGGATGCCTGCGTCATGGGGAGATTGTTTTTGTGCAGGAAGGGGTTCCTTCCTGCACAAAAACAATCAGTACAGGCTTTTTCCTCTTTCAATGCGTGCTGTAGAATGCTATTTTTAGTGGGTAAATGAGCCTGCAAGGGATTTATTGAATTAGAAATGTGTATATTTACTGCAACCAATGACAACAAACTCTGTCAAAATAGTGTGCAATACACAATTTCAAAACCAAATTACAATTATTTACATATAATCAAATAATCAAAGAAAAATGTATCACACAGGTGAATATATTCAAAGAGTTGAATGTTATATTCTTAACATTTCATGAATTAAAAAAGGGTACAAAATCATACAAAACACAAAGCAACCAGAAGTTACAATGATATATATCCTTCTTTGTTACAATTATGTGCACTGTTTTCAGATAATTCCAAGGCATTGTAACTAAATGTAAATGTAAATGTACATGTATTTATATAGCGCAAATCGCCCACATCGCAGGCATCTATGCGCTTGCTTAGGGAACCCGTCCTGGTATTCCCCTGTGAGATACCCCGGCAGGGTATCCACAAGGTGAAAGCCAGGCATCCCGCCGCAAGGGGCCGTTGTGGAGATTAAGCAAGCTATTGCCCAGAGTCGCAGAGTGTGAACCCGTGAGTCGAGTAGGCACCGGAGTGAGAATTATCGAGTCCGTGGAATTATTGAGCCCAACCCCCGTCGGGCGGGGAATTGAACCCTGGTCCAGGGCCGATCTCAGCTTCCGGGTCTGCCGCCTCTAACCCCTGAGCCACACACTAAATTCTGCAAACAACTTTGCCTTTGATACAATGATCTATGAAATCAGGGTGATTGTCGAACTTTCGGTCTACAACTATTTGCATCCACTAGACCATCTTCAGGACTTTTAAAAAAATACAAATTAATGACCCCTGTATAAAAACGGAAAAAACAATAGTTACTGTGTAATCTTAAAACATATTTTTATTACGAAACTCACCTGTGTGAAAAGAAATAGAAATGAAATGTGTTTAGAAAGACAGATAAAAATATCCATAGGTAAGAGTCTACCCTTCTTGTGAGGAAATCATTTCACAAAACTATGTGAAAGGAGCAGGTCATAAGTGGTTTAAACTTGTCCTCGCCATCTAAAAACTTGGTTTGATAGAGGGCGGGTATACACCTGGAGACAGGGATGCACTTCTAAATCTAAGTGATGGCCATGGGGGAGTGATAAGTGATTTAAAAACCATTATATTAGTCCATGTGCTATGTTTATTCAAATGGGAAATGTATGGTGGTTAAAAACTAAGTGGACGGTGGTATGGGATATTATTCTCCCTTCACCGTATTAAATGCGGTCGACATGTTTCTGCTAAGGTGTCCCCAAAGGGTACGTACAATTCTTCAGGACCTAAAAAAAAGATGGGAGGTGGAAGGGGGTGTATACCCTCTGTGTCCACTTCCTTTTAACTAGTGAAAATGGAAGGAAAATCCTGTCGCTAGATCAGGAGTGGCGGTTTGTGGTTAAAAACACTATGTAAATGAATATTTCCCTCTTGGTGTAGTACCACTAAGAGTAACTCCTGTATTTCTACTCTAAACGCTCCATGGGAGGGCTGAGATGGAAGGACGTACTTAGACTTTTGTCTAGTTTCAGTGCTTCCAGCCATTCTTCCCGGAGGTGTCCACGGCCATCACTTAGATTTAGAAGTGCATCCCTGTCTCCAGGTGTATGCCCGCCCTCTAACAAACCAAGTTTTTAGAGGGCGAGGACAGCCGATGATGAAGCATGACACCGGGCGGTGTGTGAGGCAAGTCTGTAACTTTTTATGAGATGGCCCCACTGGTAGTGCATCTCTATAGAACTCTGTAGATACACATAGGAATTGATTCAAGGGGCAGCCCACTTTTGTGTATTCATGAGATGTGGAGGCTGTCTCGCCCTTTGGCCCCACGCCTCTGGTTCCCACCCTCAGCAACATTAATGGGGTTAGTGTGTGTGATCACTCATGACATCTCAAATGGCATACTTGATGCCATCACTAATTAGATTATCCATTGTGACAGTTTTCTATACACTTATAACATGGAAAGGTATTTAGTAAGGTACATCTGGAGTACATTTTCTATACCTTTTGTACTGGTAATGAGTTTACCCGTAGCAACATGCTTGGCCTCCTTATCAGACATTGGGTTTCTGGAGAGAGTGGGCTCCCCGTAAAGACTTTTGTACAAGGTGATGGCTGTGCATAGAGGGACTCGGTGGGTAGTGAAGCTTCCGTTTTTAGAGGGAGTGGGCTCTTGGTGAAGAGTTCTGTATAGAGTGAATGCTGTGTATAGTTGACGTCTGGCCATATAATGGGGTTTTATTATCCGAAGAGAGTCAGCTGTTGGTGAAGAGATGTGTGGAGGGTGAAGGCTGTGCATTGTAGGAACTTGAGCACATAAGATGACTTGGACATCTGGAGGGAGTGGGCTCTCCATGAAAAATTGGGCATAGGTTGAAGGCAGTGTATAGTAGAGGTTTGGCCTCCTTTAGGGACTTGTGTATCTAGAGAGAGTAGGCTCTTCATTAAGAGATTTACACAGGGTGACTGGTGTGTAAAGTACGGGCACGGCAAGCTAATAAGATTTGAGTGTCTGGAGGGAGTGGGCTCGCCATGAACAGTTGAGCACAGAGCGAAGACTGTGCATAGTAGGGGCTCGACCTCTTGATGAGGCTTGACTTTCTTGAGGAGTGGGCTCTCCATGAAGAATTGTGCTCAGAGTGAAGGCAGTGCATATTAGGGGCTTAGCCACCTATAGGTACTTGTGTGTCCCGATTCAGTGGTCTACAGTCTAATTATTTTATATTAGAACGCATAATTATGCAATTCATGCTTTCCATTATTCTGTGCCATTTAGTACACACAGATTTTTGTGACAGAAGAACCCAACCTTGTAAGGGGTGCACATTCAAATGTTGGGGTTGCTTCATTTTCTCGGTGGTAGCCCCCGACATATGAGGGAAGCCATTTGTCCATGTGCTTATTCTTATTAACTAAACATGCTCACACACAAAAAGGCCTCACAGGGATGTTCTGAATGTGCCCTTCCTCAAAGGTGGCAAACATTCAATTCAGCCCCTAAAATGCTCTATTGGAGAAGGCACTACATTTTACAGGGACCATCTTAGGTTCCACACTCACAACAGGGAGCAGCACTGCGACCGACCCCTCTCCACTCTCCTTAGCCTGGTGGAGACCATAACTTCCTTCGAAATGGTGGCCTGTGTTGCACAAGCATAAACACTGGCAGTTACTATACACACCCACCCTGATTCAGGACCTGAGACCCCATCAAATGATTGGGAAGGCATCTGCTTTTCTTAAGCATGTGTTTACAAGAGTAATGAGGTACAAGGTTCCTAAGGGCACATTATGCACCAATGCAGATGTGTAAATTGGTCTATGTCAGAATATCGTGCACAAAATAACGTGGTACCTAAATATCGTAGCCAGAATACCTATACACCTTGAAGATATATTTGCATCTGCACGATGGTGTATTAAATAAACACTTTTTGGTTTTATAAGCAACTTACTTGTGGATTCTGCTCCTTTGGTGCAGTGGAAACGCTGTCTCCGTGTTGAGGTGTGGAGCCTGCTGAAACACACATATATATATATATATATATATATATATATATATATATATATATATATATATATATATATATATAGTAATTTTTGTGTATACTGACTACGATGTTTGGTTCAGTGCATGATAATGGAGTCCAGTGCTGGTTACAAACAATCATTATGAATTTTCTTCTGCCTATTTCTTCCTACTTAATTTAAGGCTATTCAAACATTGATTTAATACATAGCGAAAATGCCCAGCCTGCTCACTGACACCCCACTTACTGTGAATAACTACAGAGCTGGTCTTTCTAATGCAAGTCACTTGAAATGGGCTAATTTAAAGATCAATCAACAGCTGCTCTGGCATTTCTGTAGTCAAGTGAGTAGAGTTGTAAAGCGCGACTCCTGGAAAGTGAAATTAAAGTCACTCACTATTGTTTATTGCAATACATTTCGGTTTTTCTTCCATGGTGTAATCGTATTTTTTGCTCGTGTTGCGAGCAATGGGATGATATGTTATTTCAGTGCCTTTTATGGGACTAGAGTGAGATTTGCATGCAGTGGTTCACCGTCTTCAAAAGCCCGCATCCCTTGAGACAACAACAAAGAAAACCGCTTATAAATTGAATACACTGTTTCGGTTGCTAATCCTGGGCAGATTCATTTTTGTAATTATATATTTTTCTTTCCGTAAGCACAGAGAACGCTAGGATAATAACCCGCTCGACTTGCCAAGCTGCTTACTATCTAAAACTGAACATAATAGGATTGCTTATGTTTAGAAATAAGTCATGCTGCTCAATTATTTTGTGATTGCTCTTTTTTCTTTAATTGACTTTCAAATCGAGTAAGATGTATAATCACAAACTTGATGTTACTTTATAAAATTTTGTTATAAACGAATTAAATAAATATACAGAAGAAACAGCATGTTTGATTTTTCTTCTGAAGTATCCATTTTGCCCCTTACCGCCCAAAACAAGGCATTTTTTTAAACTTCATAATCTCTTTAAGTCGTTTGTGGTTTGTGTCACATGCTTTGCTTGAGACCATTCTGTGCTGACTTCCTTCAGTCAACAATTTGCATCATCCAAGAAACTGTTGCTGTTGTTGCCAGTTGGTTATTTTGAGGCTATGGGACATATTTTGGGGCGCTGTACTTGGAACAAGTTTGAATTTATTACCCATTTTCTGCTCATTCAAGCCTGCATTATTCCAAACAATACAGAATTATACTTTAAACTGTCAAAGACGAGGGCACACAGAAACAGCCAAAGGCTTTAGCTGCCATGCATCTACTGATCAAATAATAATAACAGACATTTTGAAAAAGCATTGATGAAGCTGATTTTTTCATTGTTGTGTAGAATTTTTTTGTCTAAGAAATAGCGCTAAATCAGCAGAACATGAATGGCGAGAACTAGCAGCTGCTCGCTCTTAATAAATGTGCACTTGGAGTAGGATTTCCCCCAAAATCAGTCCAGCCTTTTGTGCTTGTTTCTTAGAGCAAAATACACTCTCCTGTCCAAAATGAACATGAGGATGCATTTTGTGTTAACAAAATAGCACTAAATGCAATTGAATATAAGCAGCAACGAAAAATGGCGCTCACACTCACTAAATATGTTCTTGCAGCAGGCTTTTTTCCATCAATTACTCTTAATTATGTGAGCAGGCATAATTGCATTATTTTTAGTAATTGTGCTTCAAAGTGTAACACGAAATTACCAAAATTACTCTGAGTACTCTGACATGATTGACATTCCGCCCCGGTTTGTTGTAAGAGGCTGCAAGCTCTGATTGGTGGGGGTGAAGTCATGTAAGACTACACCTAAGTATAATTCTACTCTTGATAATGGCGAACAGTGTACATAGCAAAATATTGTTATGTTACGCCTAGTAGTAAATATAGAGCCGGGTAAATCTATACATGTATATTTTCGTCTGTGAATTGGGCTCGTTATTTCTAGAGAACTTAATTTGCTTGTAATTTCCAGAGAAAATTTAATTGCCAAAAAGAAAATAGAGAACAGAAGAGAAATAGCAGAATCTGTCCCTTTGTTGTTCCTTATACATTTCTATTTCCACAATTTTAAAAATTCAGTCTACTAATGCCCTTTTAATATATTGACACCTAGCAATTCTACTTTTTGTAATAATATATTTATTGTCTGCTTGATTTACCACTCTAAAAAAGGTAAAACATTACATTTACTTATAGAGAAAAATGAATAATGTTCAAAAGCATTGCATCTATGCTGGTGAACAGAATGAAGAAGCCACAAAGTTATTTGGACTAATTTGCTTTTACATGCCAAACAAGCATTAAGCACCTGCTCCAGAATTATGGGCCTAAGCCACAAATGATTAAATTCTGCGCCGGTGTGCAAGAGTCTAACGCATGATAATGAGCGATGTTCCGATGTCAAATGGACCACTGAGTGGCATGTTTATCAAACATTATGGGTGCCACAGCACATGGAGAGAAACACCCTTGAAAATAATGTGGTTTGAGAGTAGCTGCATATACCACAGATAGGAACACAATTACATGGTGGAGAAACGTGTGATAAGATAGGTTTCTGGAGATTGTCTGAACCTCGGGGGGAGGGATAAAGGGGATTCATTCTAATTGGCTTACAGACATAACCTCATGCAGCATCTAATGTATCTCTACATACCTCTGGTTTCAAAGAATCTCACTGGCATTGGCAGGCTCAATATAACTTAGATAACTCTACCTCCCTCCCATATGAACTACATTAGTTTCATATCATCTCGCAGTGGGTTATGCAAGAAGAGTGGGTTTAACCTATAGTTACACATACAATAAGGCCTTAGCAGACACCAGTTTTTATCAATCAATGCCCATATTTTCCATTCACTACCCTTTAATTCATTTTTTGCCAAAAATAAGTGAGTAACTAGTTATTGAGCACCATATATTTCGAAATATGTTCTTTTCCGTTTATTTATTTTTCTTTTCCTTTGCTCTTATATAATACTGAAAAAGTCCACAGTGAAAGCTGACGGGGCCCTAACATTCTGAAGTAATAGGCACCTTTAATCATTTGCATGTCTATATCACTTGAATTTGCGGATCAGGCCCTACATCACTCAAGCCAAGTCCTGTGCTCTGCCTAACAAACTCCTTCACGAGCCACCAAAGATAAATCCTCTCACATTCAATACCACTTTTAACATGGTGAACAAACCCTCCCATGTGGATGCACAACTTCAATAGCATTTTTGTGGTAACGAGATCTCATGATCAAAATCATGATCATAATCATGATCAATAGTAAACAGTCCAGAAAATGTATCTCATGGAACCTACTTGTATGATAATCAAGTCTGACAATTATTTAAAAAATAGTTTAACTGGATATCGATGACAAGTAATAAGGATTATTCCTAATCAATACTAAATGAGTAAGCTTTGAGACAAGCACAGAACACCGACAAATAAAATAAATAATTTTACGTGAAGATAAAACTTGTGGCACTCTTTTTCTACCCAAGGAAAATGCCCTTTCTATGGTGTGAGGAGTAAGGACCACATTTAGAGTTTGTCAGCTACAGTAAAGGTAATCAGGGCGGCGGAGGATTTATGTCCGCCACCCTGCCATTATTTCAACCCCCAGATACAAATTTCACCACTGTCCTGCATTGAACTATATGGGTTTGTCTGCACCGCTGTCACAGTAGTTCATACAATGCCATTTAGTACATCATTCCATCCAACTTTTAAACGTTTTTACTTTGCCAAAAACAAACTCCCAAAGTGAGTGAAATTGGCAAAACTCTGAGACACAGTTCTTTAAGTGAACTCCCCACCCTGTAAAAGCTATTTTTGGATCAAATCTTTTGATTATCTTCCAAGTCAATCTTTTGTGCACACCATTATGGGCCAGCCATGTAATATGCAGGATGATACAAAGACAGTGGTAACATAGCAAGTCACCTACAACAACCCTATTGTTCCAGCCACTCAGACATGCCAGTGGCAAATGACGATGATACATCATAGGGACTGATTTTCAGCTAAGAAATAAAAACCAAGGAGAAACAAATATATGAGATTACGAAAGAACAAATCTCCTGCCCACCACCCACCTCCATATCTGATGCAGTGTGTGCGCACTACACTCAATCCCTTATGGAGCTCCCCAGTTAGTTTGCCAATTAACCTTCAAGTATCTCTGGGCCATGAGGGTCTGGGATCAGCTTTAAAATATGTAAGTATGTTGGGCATGTTAACTCCCTGAATTCTGTAGAGAGAATTGAGATAATGGGGCCCTGAGCTTGGCATAGGAAGTGTTGTTGGATGTAGTGGCCATGGATGGGAAACATCCTTTACGACGCAACTTTTACCCCGCAGTGCCTTTACAACGCAGGTTTTTCAACGCAATTCATTACAACAAATTGCGCTGGGGGCGCTGTAGGATAGGTAATAGTTTAATTTACTATCCAACACCTTCCCTACTATCCACGGGGACTCGAGTTGGAATAGTAAATTAAACTATTCACTATCCAGCGCCACCCAACACAAGTCGTTGTAACGACTTGCGTTGAAAAACCTGCGTTGTAAAGGCATGCGTGGTAAAAGCATGCGTTGTAAAAACATACATCACCATGGATAGATGTTCCATGCCGAGTAGGAGCCACAGTTGATGCAATCACTGCCTGTGGTCAGGGAGCCTTTCTGTGCCCCAAGATGACAACATAACCAGTAAGCTGCATTCAGTGGAAGGGTTATCTGTCTCCCCCGCTTGGAGTGAAGTGGAAATGCGAGGGCATTTGTAAGCCCTAGAATTGTGTAATTGGGAATTGGGGAAAGTAGTGTTAAAAGGCAGTCTCAATGTCATCCAGGACTTGGTCCAATATCTAGGTAGTTTTGGGCAGTGCCAAAGGAGGTGGAGCAAGGTCCCAGGGTTACCGCACCCCCTCCCCACCCCCCCCCCAGCAATCCCCAGTGCATCCATTTCCGCATGCGATCTGGTGTATTACAAGTACAAGATGATCTTATAGGCTGTTTCCGTGTGCCCCATGGTGTGTGCCGTGTGGTGAATTCTATGGAAGATATCCTCCCAGTCTTTGTCCGTCAAAGATATGCCTAATTCCGCCTCCCATAGATTCTGCCCAGGTGTTCTACGATGTATTTCTTTCTTAGTCAAGTGGACATATACCTCGGAGATTAGCCTCTTGTCATCTGCTTTTAGGAACAGCTATTTCCTAAATGGGTCATCGGTCAGCTGGCTCCTATGTGTACTTCAGGATCAAGCACCCAATTCCGCAGTTGTGCATATGAGAACCGATCTATTTCTAGCAGGGAACAGTCAATTTTGAGTTGGTCAAATGCAAATGACCTTCTTGATAAAAGAGACAGCCCATACGCTTAAAACGCTGTCTGACCAGCGGCAAAAGGTTAGTCAGAGTTAGCGAATAGAGGGGTCATGGGTGATGGAAACGTAGATAAGCCTGAAGTAGTCGCCACACTTTAAGAGTTGTACACGTAAGGGGTTAGGAGTAAAGGCCCGAGGCCTTGTGACGGCATAGAAGCCAAGCAAACCTCCATATATGGGAGCCCGCTACAGTCTGATCCATAATTACCCAGTGTTCCTCGGCAAGCGGACAGTTCCACTCCATGAGATACCGTATGTTAGGATATCCAGCAGGGACTTACTCAGTAAACAAACTTCGTGTTTGTCCCTGTGACAATATATCTATTCAATCTAACTTATATTTGCTATTTTTCTGTACATTATATTCATGTATTCGGAAAAAGTATATTCCCCCTTTACTGTTAAAAGTTAACTATGTCCAGTGCCGCCTTGCCCTGTTTTTCCTCCAAACGCTCCCTAATCCATATATCAACTATTGTGTAGCATCATAGTTAAGTTTGGCTCTATCAAAAAGGAGGTTAGTGAGGCATTAGAATGTTTAAAGAAAAAAAGCATTTGCTAATATTTTATAATAACTGATTGGGAGGAGAGTAATTTGATAACTATTTTAAAATGTCTTTTATAACTCATATATTCACCATTACAATGTATTTTACTAATTTAATTGGTATTGTTTACAAAGGGCACAGTTAGCACTTTAATTACTATGCACTTTATGAGCTACTAATAAGCTAGTCTGAATAACTTAATGAACGGTATTACTATCCTAATTGGTTCTTGGCTTTATATTTAAGTGATGTTTTAATTATATACTGTTTATGATGTATCTTTTTTTTAAATAATGTATGATCTGTATACTTTCATGACCTTATCAATTAAGATCAAATAAAGTTACTAACCAACCAACCACTCCACGAGATACCGAAGTTGGGCCACTTGGTAGGACTTCAAAAGCATGGGAACCGCCAGGCTCCCATACTGTTTAGTACGATGCAGAAGTTGAATCTGTAAGTTTTAAATGTCTCTTTGTAGTGTGCGGACCGACCCGGGAGGTGAGGACAGGGAGAGTGTCTGAAATAGGTAGAGTGCACAAGGCAAATGTTCATTTTTACAGCCGCAATGCGGCAAAGCCACAAAAGTGAGAACCTTTGTCATTGTGCCAAATCCTTGCGGGACCCTTACTGGGTAATCAGCGATGTATAGTTCACAGCTGCAGTTTTGGGGAGGCTACATGCCAGGGCGACTTCAAGATATTGAAGGCCCTCAGTTACCCAATGGAAGTCAAACTACAACTTCAGTGTACGTTTGGTATCTGGGTCCACGTGAGATTTAAAATGTGGGATTTTTACGCACATTGATGCGAAAGCCCGGGATCACTTTGAAGTCCTTCAGCTCTGTAATTGTAGGTGGGAGGCAGGTCATGGGTTGTATCAACGAAGAGATTACATTGTCCGCGTATAAACAGATCAAATACTGGTCAGCTCCAAATGGGATGCCCATCCCTTAGGGTTGTCCCTGTCCCTTAGTCTCGATGCCAGAGGCTCCATGTAGAGCACAAAAAGAAGCGGGGAAAGTTGGCAGCCCTGTTGTGTGCCCCGGTGGATTGAAAACACGCTAGAGCAATTTACTCTAACCGCCGCATGGGGAGCACTGTAAATGCTCTGTATCCATTGCCTATAATGCTCTCCAATGCAAACCGTCGCAGGATTTACTTGGTAGAACACCTTTTCTGCATCAATAGCTAACAACAAGGCCTCTGTGCATGACCAGTGTACTTTGTCTGTGAGATGGCAGATGCATTTCATATTGTCACTGCACTGGCATGCGGGAATAAACCCGGCTACCTCTAGGTCAATAAGCCCTGGCATAAGGGGATTAAGATGCTCACAAGCAGTTGCATTGCTTGGGGTATTTCCCTTGTTTGGGTATGACTGAAATGGAGGGTTCCAGCATAGTTTCCGATAGGGAGCCTGAGTCAGCAAAATAATTAAAAAGTAATGTGAATAGGGAGGCTAGTTCCGGGCAGAAGGTCTTATAAAATGCAGCACTAAAGCCATCAGGCCTGGGGGATTTTAGGGGTTTCAGCCGGACTATGGCAGAAATCACTTCCTCGATGCAGATGGGTGATCTAAAGCCTCATCTTCTGTAGGTGGGAGAGGAGTAACTGCTGCACTATTAAGATAGGCTCAGTAGTCAGCTGGAATATTTTTCTGCAGAATAAAGTTTCATGTAGAACATCTGAAAGATGCCAGCTTTACTGTTGGTGTCTTTCACCTCAATCCTGGGGGAGACCAGGAATTGATCGAGCCGGGCATAGTTAGAGGAATAAAAGGTGTAGTCTCTGTCTATAGGGTGGTGAGCATGCCACACATCACGTAGGCTGGACTCATTGAGCCACGCAAAGCCTTCAGGTAATAGTGCCCCAGTTTGTCCGTATCTGTGTCCCGAGTGATCAAGTTCTGCATTCATCACAATATTAAAGTCACCCCCTATGATTACAGCCGAATCTGAGGACTGAAGTTCCCTGGCCAGGGAAGGGTTCTTGGCATTCGTTCAGGGTTTAAATTGATACAAGTGTAAAGTGAAATGAGCCTATTTGCAGGTGGAGAGCTAGGAGACACCCTTTGAGTTCCACTACCGCACCCTGCACGGTACCTGAGAAGCGTTTAGAGATAATAATGGCTACCCTACCCTTTTTCCCAACCACTGATGACCAATATTGCTGTGGGAATCACTTGGTTTGCATCCTATATATTTCTCTGGTGAGCAGATGTGTTTCTTGCAATAGACATATGACCTCATGCGAATTTTAAAGCAAGGAAAGTACAGCTGATCTCTTAGTTGGATTATTAAGGCCTTGAATATTGTGGCTCCCTAACTTAATCACCAAATGATACAAGACAGATCGCGTTCCCCCCACTGTGGCTTATGTGAGTGAGAAGGTGTGCTGGAAGGAAATCCCCTTAAACCGAGCCCCAAGCCAACAATAAGGAATAAACAAAGTACAGTCGAAAAGTAGGCAATAGTAGAGGGTCCAATGAGATATGGAACATGGAAGTAGGGGAGCAAGCCTTGACCAAATTCACTATCATTTGTGTGCAAAACTTCCATGCCTGCCCCTGCCCTCTACATACCAGCTACCTAGGTAGGAAGTCCCAGAGCTACTTCAGGAGGAAGGGCCCCATGTGACCATCCCGTCGCTAGAAAGGGAACGAAGAACAGCTGACCTTTCCTTTGCGATGGTGTGGGGCAATGACTTTCAGGAACAGACTTATGATGTGCCCTGGGCCGATATTTTCCTCTGGGTCTGTCCCTTGTGGGGGCAGGGTGAGAATCCTGCTCCGACAGGTCCTGGTTTAATACATTGCAGGCTTCTGTCAGGGATCAGACTGGTGGGTCCTGCCATCCAAGCAGAAGATGAGGTGGAAAGGGTGACCCCATGAGTGCCATGCACTTATCTTGATAAGATGACTCGGGACTGGGCGGAATTCCTTTCGTTCATGTAGCGTGATGGCTGCTGGGTCTTGAAAGAGCTACAGAGAATGGCACTGGAACTCTCGTGACTTCTTAAGGATTGCCTCCTTAGTTTTAAAGTCATGCAGGCAGGCCAAAATGTCTGCTGGGGGCCACGTCACATTTCGAGGTGGGCCCATACGGTAGCATCTGTAAAGTTTGATGTTGTTCTCCATTGTGGAGCCCAGGACCGAGCGAAACAAGACCTGCACATATTCCTCTAGATATGAGCCTTCTCCCGCAGTTGGGGCCCCTCTGATACGGATGTTATTTCTTCTTGACCTGTTTTCAAGGTCTTCAGCTTGAAGGTCAATTTGTTGTTCTTGGAGCTGGATTATTTCCTGTTGTAAGTTCTCAAGATATCCGTCTCGCACAATGTTACCTTCCTCCATGGCAGCCACTTTTTCCCCGACTTTGTTAATGTCTCGGCGAGCCTCCCTTAGCTTGAGGGCAAGATCATTCTTCACCATCTGCAAGTCCTCACGGAGGGAGGCAAAGAGAGATTCTAGGAACTCTCGTGTCACAGGACCCTCAGAGTTCTCTCCACTGCCCCCGCCTTTGACTCCCCCACACTAATCTTCTCTCCGTGTGCCACTCCAGAGGTCTTAAGGAGGTTGTCCCAGACGGTTTGCTACTTTGATTTAACAGAGGCCATGAGGGCGTGGCTGATCCCAGGCAGGCCAAGTCCTCCAAGCAGACGGTCTAAAGCAGAGGGAATGAACCTGGCGCGCAAATGGGGTCTGATTGTTATTCCGATTGGAGGGTTATGATGAGGAAGACGGGGAGGGATCCCCCTCCAAGAGGCACTCCACGATTACCGGCTCTAGCCTAGTCCATGGGCTGGCCCACTGTCTGCCACATGCCACTGTGTTTCGGCAGGAGGGTCAGTTTGTCCCAGCTCCTATTACCTTGGGCCCTTGTTACTACACTTCAGGCTCAGCGTAGGCAGGTCGTGCCCCGTGGATCTCGGGGCAAGACACAAGTGAGTCAGGCCGATGTAGGGGAGCTTCAAAGCCTCCCTCTAAGTGTCCATTGCGAAGCCACCAAGGGGGAAGGAGATGCCCAGGTGGAGTCCTGCCCTGGCATAGAGCGGGCTGTATCTTGTCTGCCCCCTTCCTTGCAGGTCTCCACATGGTGGGCGCACTCTGCCCCCCAGGGGTCCGATGAGCTTTAGGGAGGAACCTCTTTTAGTCACCTGGTCGTTCTTCTATCGAGCTCCCCTCTCTGTCACCTTCCAGTGTGCAGTTTGTCGACCTGGGACTGGTAGCCACTAGGCCCAAGGTGCGTTGCAACAGCCTTCCAGCACGCAGTCAGGCCTCTACGATCTTATGTTTTCCGCCTCATACCAAGGAGGCTCCCTGCCACAGTCTCTTAAACCCTGGTTGGTGCTTCCAATCCTATGAAGCTAGGCTCCCCCAGCCAGAACACAGTGAGGGGGGGATGCGCCCTCTCTGTGATGTGTAGGTTGCAGTCTGTCCCAATGCAGCCACAGTCATTCAAATCACGGGAGGATGCCCATCCAGACTTAGACACCGGTCCTGAGATCCTCCACCATGCCTCACAAGGGCCTGGCCTCCGCTTCAAGTGCCACCGCCCTGACCTCGCCCAGGCTGGGTGCAGTGTCGACGTCCGCAGCTCCGGGGGGGGGGGGGGAAGGGGGGGGGGGGCATGAGTGCTGCCTTACACGCATCCGCTGCCTCACCCGCTCCCGCTGTGGAATCGAAGTCACAGCACCTGCTCCAGCAGGCAGCGCAAGCTCACGCCTTCTGCTTTGCAGGTGCTGCAGTCAAGGCCGGTACAGCTGCTGTGAACTCGGGGTACAGCTAGTTTGGTGGATGGGGCATAAGATAAAATCAGTACTACTGGTAGGGCGAGGACGGAGCGCCTGGGATGTGCATCCATTCAAGTCGCCATTTTGGCCACACCCCATAAAGACTATTTTAGAATGAGGTCTCGCTGACTTGAGTATTCAGTCTCTAAAGCCGAGAAATAGGGAGAAATCCAGTGAATTAATTTCCAATAATCTATTTAAGGTCTGTTATAAAATATAATTCATGAATTGAATTAAATTGACCCTTTACTATCTTAGTATGGAGGAATAATAGGAGAATCCAACAACGTGACCCTTTCTTCTGCAATTTTTGAGATACAATGGAAGTTAACTTATTGTTTGTTTCAAGATTCACTTTATTATCCTGACATAAAGTGATTATTACTTCACCTTTGATAGGTTTAGGTTCCAGCCCTTTTCTGCTCCTCTAATTAAGCAGTTGTATCTTCTTTTTTTTTTACATGACTGACAATGTTGCCTTCTATCAGCTTTTCAGCTGGCTAGCGAACTTATTGTGGGTCGATTCACAGACTTAAAAGTTTACGAAATTCACAACACTTTAAATATTTTTGTTTGCACATTTGCACCAGTTGCTGCATTCCAGGTATAATCTTCTAAAATTCATTAAAATTCCATTTCCTCAAGAAAACAGAAGCCTGCACATATTTTCACTTGAGGAGAAAGAAGAAAGAGAAGGGTCACTTACTAGCCTTTTTCTTTTCTAACAGGTAAAATATTTTATGCCCATGGAGACTCTTTTTCCCCTGCATCCCTATCAATTATGAGGTGTTTGCATTTTCTCTCTAGTCTCCCTCTGCCATTAAAAATGTTATCCTCCTGCCATGAGACCGTTTTCATAGTAGGAAAGGCTTTGAGAAGAATTCGTAAATACTGAAATGTGCAAGAGTGCAAGTGTTCAAATGGTGACCCTTACATTCCCAACCTGCACCTTCCACTCCCCGCCTATATAGGGGTGATTTACTCACATGAAACCTTTCATATGAGTGCAAAAAAACTTTTGTGAGTTGCAAAAGTTATTTTGCAATTGCAAATGAAGGCATTTGTGCCTAAATCTCAAACTTACACAAACTGATATCTTTGTGAACCTGTTCAATTTAGTATGATCCAGCAATATTGGAACAAGCGCACGACAATATTTTTCATGTTACGAGAAATTATATATCTCCTACAGTACAACAACAGTTACATAGAAGCACAAATAACAGAATATATGTGCAAGCGTAGATAGAAATTCAAAAGGAACATATTACATTTTAAGACAAGTCTAACGGCCTGTTTACGAGTTTGGTGGTCTTGGAGCGGGCAGCCACGCCAGCGACAGCTATAAGACTGCCAAATCTGAAGTCAGTCCACCCGCTTGATTACGGGTTGTTATCCTGGTGGGCGGTTCTGCAGCAGAGGTGCTACAGCAGTGCTTTTCTAAGCCTCATAGGAATGTCTTAGAAAGGCACCACCCTAGGAGCACCGCAGCCCGTTCCTCCACAGACAGAAATGCACAGTGTTGTGTATTGCTGTCCATGCAAGAACCAGAGGTGCAAAAATTCAGGGGGGCATAGCAAGCACCCCATGCAAAGGGGCAACAGGAGGTCCTGTATTGCCTCCTTAGTTTCCTCACCGCCACCCATTTCATGGCTGGCTTACTGCCATGAAGAGGGTCACAGTGAGGAAACTTGTAATATGTTTGGCGGTGCCGCAGATGCATTGTTAGCATAATACAGCCTCACACCGCTAAGCCACTGCTGCGGGATCAGGGAACCAGGCGGTTGTGGAGGTCCTTTTGTGGTCCTGCAGCCGTAGTTGCAATACAGCGGGTGGACCGCAGTCTTGCAGTCAAGAGACCGCCACCACAAGTTTGTAAGTCCCATGGACCACAGAGCTCGTAATTAGGCCCTAAGTAATGTTTCACAAGAGTTTTATATATTTTCTCTACTTCTAATAACACCCATTTAAAATCTCTTCAATATCTAAAGAAATATAATGTACAGCCAAGACAGACAACAAATACACATACAACCTTACAGAGTCCAAATGAACTTAAATAATTAGTGAAATTATACAGCTTCTCACAATCCCACAGCATGTGGAAGAGGGAATCTGTTTCATTCTTGCATCTCAATAAGGTATCATCTTCAGAGAGGCAGTTCATACTTAGCAGCTCTTTCTA
Organism: Lissotriton vulgaris; assembly: GCF_964263255.1. NCBI lineage: Eukaryota > Metazoa > Chordata > Amphibia > Caudata > Salamandridae > Lissotriton > Lissotriton vulgaris. The sequence goes on along the minus strand of NC_141693.1, from coordinate 970,030,422 downwards.
AAGATTGATTTCTGTTGGGTCAAAACTTAAAACTAACAAAACTAAAAAGTTCAAAAAGTTCACAAAAGTTGTAATGTAAAATGTAATCAGAACCGACGCCCTCTAGATCTCCAGATGAATAATCAAATTCTCTGTCCAGGCATCTTGTAAAGAAAGGTGTGATATTCATACGCAGTTATACGGTTCCCAACAATAGTTTAAACTATGAAGCCTACATTTCCTCCTTTTGAGGAAGAAAGGAGATGGTGACATCGCATATCTTCCATCGTCGGGCTTCAAAATCCCTAGAGCAGTTTCGGTAGTTCTAAGTAACTTAAACCTACAAGATTCCATTTAATTAAGATAGAATTTGTTAGTGGCAGAGTGAAATGGGAAAAGACACCATCCGGATACACTTGTTGCACCAGAGACAAACCCCATATTACCTAAAGGTTTCAATATTTAAACATCTCAGTCCGTACATAAGTTATGATTCATCCAAAAATATGACAATGAATTAAAAGTTACATCCTATAACATGATAATCACACCTTGGCGCAGGATCTACTCAACATTGTGCCTGACCCTAAGCGGGCCGCCCTGGCAACATGTGGCTGCTACTAGAAATCTTCCAGCTTTAATACACTCGCTGCCAGTAAGATAGTAGCACAGGAACTCCATGCACTCCCTGCTTAATAAGCAGCGACTTACCAGCTACCTACAGCTACCAACTACCTACCAGCTCACTATCTGCCAGCTACTAGCTACCTACCTAACAGCTCTGTGCACATTGCTGAATCATTGGGAACCTTGGGACATTCTGCCCCTTTATGACATCATGCAACTGTAGGCGCCAATGTGAGCCACCCTGGGACCACATACCATTATTGGGTCACCCATCACCAGTGCCCACACTCCGCCCCGGTCTACCTAGATGTCCACGCAGCTAAACAAACCTCAAGCTAATCAAGCGTCAATAAGTGGGTAGTTGCCCTCAAAATACTCCACCTAGGAGGATTACCCGACCAACATGGCTTATAATTATTCATATGATGCAAATGGGAGTGATAAGGACATTAAACCAGCGCAAAAAAAGATCCAAGCAGGAGCCTTCCACCCCAGGTACCCCCATAAAATCTAAAATGGACAAAAGTGCAACACCGGAACTAATTATTCAAAAACATGGCACTCTCCACACCCTCGCACAGTCCACAAAGAACACCACAGAATCAATGCAACCTGATCTAACCTCCCAGAAGCAAGACATGCTATTGCTAGGAGGCAGAGTTAATGAAGCAGAAACACTCATAAGTCACCTGGAGGACCACAAACTCAACACTGCTAAGGCAATTACAACTACTACTGTGAGAAGAATTTCATGGAACTAGAAGACAGAATCAGAAGAGGTAACCTGCACGTTTTTGGGCTCCTGGAAGGAGCAGAGAATCGGGCCTCATCCTGCACTGCATTAATAGAAAAGTGGATCGCTCAAGTCCTAGGAATAAACTTTGCTAAAGACTTTGACCTCATATGTGCTCATAGAGTACCCACCTACTTCCCCAAAAATTCTCATGCACATAGGGCCCTCATCTTCAGACCCCCTCCATTACTTGCACACCAAGGCTATCCTCACCCAGATAAAGAAAACTCAGAGGATCGAATGGAACAGCTCCTCCAATGGGATCTCACAACACTATTCAAAAGACACTGTCAAAAAAAGGAAAGCATTCCTGTCCCAACATAAGGCTATAAAGGACGTAACAATACAGGTCTCCTTTATTGGACCAGGGTGACTTAAGACAACTACAATGGAAAGATGACCATCTTCGAGGATCCCAGGGATTTGGACATCCTCTATTTATGCTGTTAATCATAAACCCCTTCAGCTCACATTTTTTGGATACTGAGTTATCTAACCCCTTTGTAGGTATTTCCTCCACTAAAGTCCACCCTTACCATAAACCCTTAATCTTTGCTATCCCCGATGTAGAGCTATCCAACGTGGTATACTGTGCTATAACAAATCTCAATGTTTGTATAACGGTTAGAACAGTATGCTAGGACATCTTAATAGTCTGCTTAATCATTTTTGGGTTCCGGTTTCCTATTATGCACTACTGACAGTTTGTCCAGGCATTAAGGTACTTTTTACAATGACATAACTGTGACCTTCTTAGGTATATACAGATACATGTCTAGGTGGATTGAGTTACAGTTCTATGTTTGCATCTCAATTACAAAATGCATGTTTGCATATTTACAAACTTAAAAATGTACAATTTTTAGCATTATCAATTGATGTATTGAAACCCGGATACTCACTCACCTCTACCTGATTCCCACCAAATAACACTAATGCATTTAAGGGCAATATGATTTTGATGCTAGAGATTCACCAAACCCATCTTGGCCTGTCCAACACTTCACTATGATCCTTCATTATCCAACGCAGCCCCTCACTTTTGCTTAAATATCATACACAGTATCATACGCAAATATCATACACATATTGCCTTGTGGGTACACCATATGAGCTGACACACACCTTACACTTTGACAAATGGCATGGCATTCAAACCCTTCACTCTGGCCGTTCCACTCATAACCACCAGGACCCACTTCCACTTTAAGCCCACTTGGTACCTCCTTAGGTTACCCAGCAAAATGTTAAAAAATGTTGGCACGACTTCTATGCTATCTACTGCCTCTTTTCAAGTTATTCTCTCTCTTTCATCCTTCATCTATACCTCTTTCTCTTCTCATCCCCACCTTCTCTCACTCTCCTACCTCCTACCCTATGCCTTCCTCTTACATCCTTTAGACTCTTAGACCGCCCAATACCTCCTCCCCTCTTCACCCACACCCTCCCCCTCATCCCCTCCTTCTACTCCATTCCCCCCACTCGCCAGCATCATACTTGGGTCAGCTCTAAAATAATCCACACTGCCCCCTCATGCATAACCTAAAGATTCTGGGCCATATGTAGGTAATCTCTATTTACCGATTCTTAAATACTGAATTTTACCGATTCGGTATTTAAGAATCCGTAAATAGTATGTAGGTAAAAATTCGGTAAATGTTACCGATTCTGTAAAATTCGGTATTACGGATTCGGTATTTACCGATTCGGTAATTCCCATTCATTCCTGAATGAATGAGAAGCCATTCACTATTACCGATTCGGTAAATACCAAATTGGTAAATGGGGAACATATTCAAGGGTGGCAGGGTGTCACATTGATGCCCTGTTGCACCCCTGAATCGTGCATGTGTGCACATGTGGCACACATACATGCCCCATGGGCATGTATGTCTGCCACATGGCACTTCTAAAAAAGCATAAATTGCTTTTTTAAAGGTTTTCGATATTTACCACTGTGACGCGGGGGACCCCGACGAGGGCCCCCCTGGTATGCCTAGTAATGTGTCTACTTTTTCTTCACAGAATACCGAGGCGTGGAATACCCCCGACATCGTCCGGAGACATCCTGCAGCGGTGCACCTACAGGACTACACCTTTAAGGGGGCGGAGACGGATTGGCGCCACGCCCGTCCCGACGACGTAAAGCCCATTCCGGAGTCCAGCCAGGTGTGCGAGACACCCGGAGGTGGAGTTGGAGGTTGGTGGAGCGAGTGGAGGGACAGCGGAGCAGAGTGGACGGAGGAGGAGGAGGAAGATCAAGAGCGGAGGTCGGAGGAAGATCAAGAGCGGAGGTCGGAGGAAGATCAAGAGAGGAGGTCGGAGGAAGATCAAGAGCGGAGGACGGAGGAAGATCGGAGGTCGGAGGACAAGGAAAGCGGAGAGAGAGCAGGAAGGTGGAGCCGGACGGAATCGGAGACGAGTCAGAGTTACAGGTCGATTCCACGGAGGAAGCCAGCGGCGGGACCAGACAGCAGACCTGAGGTGGATTACCGCGAGAAGCCAGGGGGCTCTGCGGGACGCGCATCGCCCAGCCACACTAACACGGAAGTGTGGCTCACCCAGGTACGGTCCGACAACATAGCGTGGGGAGGGGGTAGACGAGGGAAGCCCGCCTAAAAGCAAGCACCCCTGCACACCCTTGGTGGTTTCTCAAGGGTTCACGTCCCACAGTCAGACTTGGAACTTGCACGTGTGATTCCCCTCACTCCCTTACCCGTGAGACGTTTATCCCAGCACTAGTACTGAGACGTACATTTTTCTTTCTTTCCTTTCTGGGATACCGGAGCCAAAAGACCAGCAGGACGGCCGGGAAAAGGCCTACGACGCCCAGAAGACCTTGGGACTGGCGAGGAACAGGAGGACGGGCCAGAACGGAGGAGGCGGACTCACCCCTACCCTTTTACAGAGTGCCTGTTAGCAAACGACGCTTGTACAAAGCAATAAAACCTGCACTACCCAGTACCCCAGTGTGTGCGAATCTTTTTGAGAACCCCGCAATAGCGTCACAACCCCGGTCCGAAATCCCACAAGTGGTGGAGAATGCGGGCAGTGTAACCGGGAGTAGCATCGAGGACACAACGATGGATGCGATCCTGCAAGCCCTCGTGAAGGGCCAAGAACAACTGGCATGGGCAGTGGAGCAACAGCTAGCCGCAGCCCAATTGGACCGGGATACATTCCGAAGTTCAGTGGTACAACAATTGGAAGGAATGAGAGTTTCGGGAGACCCCGCCACGGTCACCGTACGTGAAACCAGGGCTAACCCCACGCCGGCAGGCATTTCCCTGCAAAAATATGTCCCGGGGGAGGACCCAGACGCTTTTCTAACAAATTTTGAAAGGGTGGCCCTTGCTTGTGGATGGACTGTGGACAAGTGGCCGTTTTTCCTGGCACCGTTGTTGAGCGGAGAGGCACAAGCAGCCTATCAGGTAGCGAACAACAACGGTACTACCCCGTACGCCCAAATCAAAACTGTGATTTTGGATCACCTAGGCTTAGATGCTGAAGCCTATAGGGTCCGATTCCGCAAGGAGAGGGGACAAGCTGGAGACAACCCCAAAACCTTGTTCTTTAGATTAAAAACAGCGGCGGACAAGTGGCTCACCCCATCCACAAGCACCAAAGAGCAAATCATGGACAGAATCTACCTTGAACAGTATTTGGAAGCCCTTCCATATGGGACACAGCGGTGGCTACGCCAGCACTCTAATCTGAACACGGCTCAAGCCATGGAGATGGCAACCACCTACGCCCGGGCCCAACCTCGTCTACATAGTGCGGAACCAGAGAAGCCAAGCAAAGGACCGACAAGACCCGAGCGACGACTGAGGGCACCCTCGGGACCCCTCACTCCTCCACCCCGACCCCCGGCTGGCGATCATCCCCCATTTCGGGGCCCACAGTGTTTCGATTGTGGCCAGTGGGGCCACATAGCCCGTTTGTGCCCCCTGAAAAGAGCGCACGAAGAACCGATGGACGTTAACTATCTTCCAAAGTCCGTGTTGTACTCAGCTGAACTAGGAGGCTCCTTCCATGTGAGTGTTACTGTTAATGGGGTGATGGTTAGGGCCCTCCTTGATTCTGGCTGTAAGCAATCGGTCATACAAGGGATATATGTGTCTCCAAAACAGTTAGTACCAGAAAACAGTGTGTACATTAAATGCGTACATGGGGACGTAAAGGAGTATCCAGTGGCTAACATTCCCCTAGGTCTAGAGGGCATGGAAAAGATGGTAGTGAAAGTGGGAGTCATGGATACCCTACCCGAACCGTTGATCCTGGGCACCGATAACCCGAACTTCCTGAACCTCTTCAAAGGCCAGCTGGGCCGAGACAATGAACAGGGAGAGTCACTAACCAACTTGCTGTCCACGGGTCCTTGGGAAGGAGATAGGTCCTTCCGATTTGCCCAGGCCAATGACGAGACACTCATCAATGCTTGGGAACAGGCACATGTTAATTTAACTAATCCTAGTCTCTCCTACCCCCGCTTTTTGATAAAGGAAGAACTTTTGTATAGAGTACCCTCTAAGGAGGACCCGATGCAACTGCTGGTACCGGTCTGTTTCCGCGACCAAATAATGTACTATGCCCATACCCACCTACTGGCGGGACACATCGGGAGTGAGAAAACGACCCAGAATGTCCTCAGGAACTTCTACTGGCCTGGTATCTACAGCGACATAAAAAAACATTGTCAAACCTGTGACCTCTGTCAACGGAAGAATGCCCAACGTCCGGCGGCGGTGCCCTTACAACCTCTGCCAGTCATCGGGACCCCATTCGAGAGAGTGGGGATGGACCTGATAGGCCCCTTGACAACCACCAAAAAAGGGTTTAGATATGCCCTCGTTATCGTGGACTACGCCACTAGATTTCCTGAGGCGTTTCCTCTAAAATCCCCCACCTCCAGGAACATTGCTGACAAATTTCTCGAGTTGTTTTCTCGAGTGGGGTTCCCTAAAGAAATCCTCACGGACCAGGGGACCCCATTCATGTCCAAGGTTATGCAGGAGGTTTGCCAATTGTTGGGCTTACACCAGATCAAGACGTCCGTGTACCACCCGCAAACGGATGGGTTGGTTGAACGTTACAACAGGACCTTGAAAACGGTCCTGAAGAAAATGGTCGAGGTAAACCACTCCGACTGGGACTCCTTGTTGCCCTTAGCCCTATATGTGATAAGGGGCCAGCGACAAAGCAGCCTGGGGTGTTCCTCTTTCGAGATGCTTTATGGGAGACAGCCGCGGAGCTTGCTGGATATGACAAAGGATATGTGGGAAAAGGAACAAGGCGGTGAAACCAGAAGTCTTCTCGAATACAGCTCGAATTTGAGGAACAAATTAGGAAAGATCAGGGAACTCGCGTTTACACACTTGGAGGACAGCCAGAAACACCAACAGACCCATTATAACAGGGGAAAAAAATGGAGGTCGCTAAAAGTAGGTGACTGGGCCCTGGTGTTGCTGCCATCAATGGCCAAAAAGTTCAGTAATGAGTGGCAAGGCCCCTATGAGGTCATTGAGACGATAGGTAAAACGACCTATCGTCTCCGACTTACCACCCGAAAGACCCAGATTTTTCACATAAATCTGTTAAAAAAATGGCTTGGAACCCCACCCGTGGCGGCTCATCTGGTCCTGAATCCCGCCAAGTCCCTCAGCTCCACGATAGATGACTTGGTTGTCAGCGAGGAATTGTTTGAGGCTGAGCAGAAGGGCCTCCGTCAGGTACTGAGGAAACACGCATCCATCTTCTCGGACCTTCCGGGAAAAACCACCTTGGCTGAGCACCGAATTGAGACGCCACCTGGTACCGTGGTCAAGCAACGACCGTATAGAATCCCAGAGGCTAAACGGGAGGCCATAGCAAAAGAGGTGGCAGAAATGCTCAGGTTAGGGGTGATACGGCCTTCCCGGAGTGAGTGGTCGTCGCCTATAGTCATGGTGCCCAAACCCGACGGCAGCAGCCGTTTTTGTATGGACTTCCGGGCATTAAACGAAGTATCGGCTTGTGATTCCTACCCCATACCCCGGATCGATGAGCTCATCGAGAAACTCGGGGAGGCAAAATATATCAGTACTTTGGACCTGACGAAGGGGTACTGGCAGGTGCCCCTGCGCGAAGAAGACAGGAGAAAGACAGCCTTTTCCACCTCGGAGGGGCTGTTCGAATTTACGGTTTTGCCCTTCGGTCTACATGGGGCTCCCGCCACATTCCAGAGACTCATGAACACGGTTCTGCGGGGGCATCATCAATATTGCTCCGCTTATCTTGATGACATCATCATATTTAGTCCCTCCTGGGAGACTCACTTGCAACATCTGGATGCCGTGTTCAGTTTGCTCGAATCGGCGGGTCTACATGTCAATTCCAAGAAGTCCAGGATCGGGTACCATAAAGTCAAATATTTGGGGTACCTTCCAGGTCATGGCCTCATTGAACCTCAGGTGGAAAAAGTACGGGCTATCGCGGAAACCCCGTTTCCGAAGTCTCTAAAGGACATGCGTGCCTTTTTGGGTTTGGTAGGGTATTACCGGCGTTTTATACCCTCCTTTTCTGAGGTCGCGGCGCCCCTGACCGATACCCTCAGAAAAACTAAGGCCCGCCCAGACTTCCACAACCCGACGCCGGCCATGTGGACTGCCTTCCAGACCCTTAAAAAAGCCATCACCACCAGGCCGGTTCTTACTTCACCCAACTTTAACAAACCTTTTGTATTGCATACGGATGCCTCTGACTTTGGTATCGGGGCGGTGTTGTCCCAGGACTCTGGGGAGGGGGGTCTCCGCCCCATTCTCTACATCAGTCGGAAGCTGTTTCCGAGGGAGGTTAGGTACCCGACTATTGAAAAGGAGTGCCTGGCCATCAGGTGGGCGGTGGACAAGCTACGCTACTACCTTGAAGGGCGGTCTTTCCTGCTGTACACGGACCATGCCCCTCTCATATGGATGGCGCGGAACGTTTCGAACAACCCTCGCGTCATGCGGTGGTTCCTGGCCTTGCAGCCGTTTCGGTTTCAGGTCCGGCACCAGAAGGGGGCCGAGAACGTCCATGCGGACTTTCTGTCACGATACCCTCTCCCCGATCGGGAGATTCCTAGGGGGGGGATGTGTGACGCGGGGGACCCCGACGAGGGCCCCCCTGGTATGCCTAGTAATGTGTCTACTTTTTCTTCACAGAATACCGAGACGTGGAATACCCCCGACATCGTCCGGAGACATCCTGCAGCGGTGCACCTACAGGACTACACCTTTAAGGGGGCGGAGACGGATTGGCGCCACGCCCGTCCCGACGACGTAAAGCCCATTCCGGAGTCCAGCCAGGTGTGCGAGACACCCGGAGGTGGAGTTGGAGGTTGGTGGAGCGAGTGGAGGGACAGCGGAGCAGAGTGGACGGAGGAGGAGGAGGAAGATCAAGAGCGGAGGTCGGAGGAAGATCAAGAGCGGAGGTCGGAGGAAGATCAAGAGAGGAGGTCGGAGGAAGATCAAGAGCGGAGGACGGAGGAAGATCGGAGGTCGGAGGACAAGGAAAGCGGAGAGAGAGCAGGAAGGTGGAGCCGGACGGAATCGGAGACGAGTCAGAGTTACAGGTCGATTCCACGGAGGAAGCCAGCGGCGGGACCAGACAGCAGACCTGAGGTGGATTACCGCGAGAAGCCAGGGGGCTCTGCGGGACGCGCATCGCCCAGCCACACTAACACGGAAGTGTGGCTCACCCAGGTACGGTCCGACAACATAGCGTGGGGAGGGGGTAGACGAGGGAAGCCCGCCTAAAAGCAAGCACCCCTGCACACCCTTGGTGGTTTCTCAAGGGTTCACGTCCCACAGTCAGACTTGGAACTTGCACGTGTGATTCCCCTCACTCCCTTACCCGTGAGACGTTTATCCCAGCACTAGTACTGAGACGTACATTTTTCTTTCTTTCCTTTCTGGGATACCGGAGCCAAAAGACCAGCAGGACGGCCGGGAAAAGGCCTACGACGCCCAGAAGACCTTGGGACTGGCGAGGAACAGGAGGACGGGCCAGAACGGAGGAGGCGGACTCACCCCTACCCTTTTACAGAGTGCCTGTTCGCAAACGACGCTTGTACAAAGCAATAAAACCTGCACTACCCAGTACCCCAGTGTGTGCGAATCTTTTTGAGAACCCCGCAATAGCGTCACAACCCCGGTCCGAAATCCCACAACCACCAACTTGTAGTTGGTGGTAAATAACGAATCCTTAAATCAAAAATGCACTCACTTGAGTGCTCCCTACATAGGAATTAAGGATTCAGTAATTTACCGATTCGGTATTTTAAGGATTCGGTAATTTACTGATTCCTTAAAATACCGAATCGGTAAATTACAGAATCCTTGAATCCAGGCACCTACATTGGAAAAAGCTAAATACCGCTCGGTAACGTCAAATTTACCGATTTTCGGCCATTACCGACTGGTAATAAGCTACCTACATATGGCCCTCTCTCTCTTAATGTTAAGGGCTTAAAACACCTACAAACAGAAAGAAAATTCTAGATTACACACACAAACTCAAGGGTGACATAATACTCTTACAAGAGATGAAAGTTGCCCTTAGAGAAGCTCTCCTACTGAAGAAAGACTGGGTGGGTGACATTTCCTGTGCACCAACAGTCAATGAGAAAAATTGCCTAATTACTCTCATCTCTATCTCCTCTGGTTTCAATATCACCTCATCTCAAGCTGACCCGGAAGGCAGATGACACTATCACTTCTGCCTACCCATTGCATACTTAATATAAGTGGTTATTTGAACCTCCCATGGGACAGCATACTAGACAGAAACTCTACTAGCTCTTACAGACCTAACTAGTCTCACAAACAAATGCTAAACCTCTGTATACACATAAACTAAATGACGTTTGGAGACCCTGTAACCCTACAGGCAAGGACTACTCATTCTTCTATCACCTCCATAACTCCTTCTTGCGTATCCATTACATTTTAGTAGATGATCTACATGTTGCAGCTACCTCAAACCCCACCAGTGAACCAATCTTGGTAACCGATCATGCCTGTATTACCCTACTGTATGACATCTCTAGTGCCACATCCACAACCAAAACGTGGAGAATGAATTACCTCCTTTCAGAAGACCCCATATTTAAGGAGTCAATCAAAAAAGAAATTGAACGATTCACAGAAATCAAGAAAGACTCTGCATCTCCTCCTCAAATAATGTGGGATGCGTTGAAAGCTACAATTCGGGCCATATGTTTAAACTAAAGTCTAAGAAAAACAAGCAAGATAATAGAGCCTTAGACCAATTGGAACTCCAAATAAAGTCACAAGAAAAATCCCTTAAACTTTACAGAGATAAGTCACAACTGAACCAACTGACGAAACTAACGTATGAATTTAACAAAATCCTAAGTGGGATAACCCACCTTCTAATTCAAAGAAATAAAGGCATCAAAGTCCGCGGTCGAAACAAAGTGGTAGAATACTAGCCTCTTATTTAAAACAAAATGGCGGTAAACCTAGGATGGCTTCTATAACAAATGAACGTGGCATATCCTCCAACAAAGAGAAGGACATTCTAATCACTTTTGAGGACTTCTATTGCAAACCCTATGCAAAGAGTAATGACTCTTCATATAAGTCCTGCTTAGACTACCTGAAAGGTATTAATATCAAAAATGTAGAGGAGGAAGTCAGACTTTCCTTAGAAACCACTATTTCTCAACACAAAATCCTATATGCAAATAAAAAACTCTAAGCTAGGAAAGCCCCAGGCCTGGGCGACTTACAAGCCTCCTACTACCAACATAGACATCCTCTTTAGTCGTCTCTCTAGAGAACCTTTTCACCCATTTTTCCTCCTCTGGCACCATTAAAGACACATCTGCAGAAGTAACGACAATAGTTATTCCCTAAGAAGGGAAAGATCCTTCCCCCGTAAAAACTACAGGCCTACATACATAATAAACTCTGATTGCAAAATATACGTGAAAATTCTAGGACCAAGACTAGAACCCATACTTAATGAAATTATTCATCCCTCCCAAACCGGCTTCACCAAAGGCAGATTTAGCACAGACAATATCAGAATATTCAGCGATACAATAGAGAAAGCCGACTGCCTCAACCAGCCTGTTTGTGCACTGGCTTTGGATGCAGAGAAAGGTGTTGACAAGGTCTCTTGACCTTTCCTCCATGCCACTCTCACTGCCTTCAACAGATGCCCTTCCTTTATCAAAATGGTCTTCGCTTTGTACCGAGAACCTAGATCCAGAATAAGCATCAACGGCGGCCTATCTGATACGTTCAACATTAAATAAGGTACCAGACAAGGCTGCCCTCTCTCCCGACTTGGAACCCATTCTGACACAAATCAGAGAGGACCCCTCTATTCAGACATCCCCTTCAAAGCAGGAACTCAGAAAGTGGCAGCTTATGCCGACAACATCCTCCTATTTACCCCCCAAGTGGATATAGCCCTACTGAATATATTGTCCACTATAAACAAAACAAAGGTCTCAGAATATTGCCTCAATAAAGACAAAACTGAAGTGCTTCTTCTTAATATACACTGTAACAGCTTTATTATATGTGATTTTCACCTCAAATGGGGCCCAGATTTTTTTTTTTTATTCCTAGGCCTATGGTTTTCCCAGAACCTAAAAGAATACATAGATCGCAATGAGAAAATGATCTAATCCAAAATCAGAGACATTGTAGACGAGGGGAGGAGCTATGCGGGCATCCATGATGGTCGCGTGAGCAGAGGGCTCCCGAGACCCGCGCCGCCCTCTTGCAAATATCCTTCTACTATCCTGAATATTTCTATGGGCTTTTGAAGTTCTACTCTCGCTGATCTTGATACACTTTCAAGAACTGAGATCGGACTTCGGGAACCATTTTTACATCGTCTTCAACTTTCTGGCCTGCCCCCGGACGGGACCGGGGTCTCTGCTGCTCTGGCTGGCCGAGACGCAATTCAACAACAGCGGTCAAAGGACATCCCTTCCACCGGTGTCATTGTCACTTTCAGTTTCGGTTTCTCCTTGACCTCCTAATTGACTGTTCTGAAAGTACTCCTGACTTCGGACTGCGGTGGCTTGACCCGCTGTGCTTTCCGGCCATATCCCTAGTCTCACAGGCTACGATTTTGGATGGAAACTCTGCTTTGGTGACCTAAAGATATCTGCCATTTACACCAGGTCCAGAGGGGCCCTTCGGGGCGCGGCTTCCAATATGGCGACCAAACCTGAAACTGAGAAGCGCAAGACGAAGGTGCCGACCCGTGGGGGTCCCGTCCAAACTAATGTTATGGACCGATATACACAACCAAAGGGTTCCCCCAGTGGTGATGGTCGTAGTCTTGAGGACCCGAGGATGGACCTTGTGGCAACATCGGAGGTCTCACTCCAGGATCTAATGCGTGCCATCGCTGGGATCAAGACTGATATGGGGCTACAATATGAGGCCATTGTCTCCAAGATCGACACGGTGGCCGTTGATGTTACCCTCATTAGAGCGGACTTGGCTAAGACCAACGAGAGGGTCAAGGCCTTGGACCTTAAGGCCTCCAGTCTTGTTACTGATATGGCGGACGCGCAGTCGGAGATTGGCAACCTGCGATCATCGCATGATATGATGGCCAGACGTCTGGACGAGTACGAAAACAGGGCCCGACGTAACAACATTCGCTTAGTCGGGGTACCTGAGAACAGCGGCGACACTACCGTTGACCAACTAGTGGAGGATTTAATCGTTACTCATCTCGCTCCCACCGGACTTAGTAAGTTCTTTGCAGTCGAGCGTGCGTACCGCTTCCCAGGTGGACAGACTAAACCGGGGGCTCCACCGAGGCCTATTATCGGTAGGCTCTTCCACTTTCGGGATCGGGACGCTATCCTCCAGGCTTCTCGTAGGCACGGCCCATTGAAGTATGAGAACAGTTCAATTTCTATATATCCTGATTTCACTCCTCAAGTCCGGTGGCAGCGGATGGGATTCCAGGGAGTGAAACGGCGCTTGCGGGACTTGGGACTCAGGTATGCGATGCTGTTTCCGGCTCGACTTCGCATCGAGTATCAAGAGCGTACTTTCTTTTTTGATCGACCGGACAGTGTTGGCGACTGGCTGGACTCGCTGCCGAAGATGGACGATGGGAGTGGAGGCCCTGGCGGCGCGGACGGAGGTGCATCGGCACAGGAATGACATTTTGGTTCTTGATGTCTGGTTTTGGTTCACATTCACCAGCTGAGTTTTGCTTTTATTTATTTATTATTGCTTTAGGCCCGAGGGTGGCGCGGGGTGGGGCGGTCTCTCTTTCCTCCTCCGGGGTTCTTTGTGTAGTGTATTATGAAGGGGCGACAGGCACACTGCAGTTTGGGGTGGCTTTTTAGTCGTACGCAGGGGTGCAGGGTGGGAGGTGTTGTAACGGGTTGTTGGTTGGGGATGGGGTGGGGGTTATTTATTGGTGTTGTATTTGTTCTTCTCACATGGCACAATGTATATTGCTGTTATCCTGTTGCTCTTGGGTTCCGAGGGGGGGTGGGGGGGGTTATGGTGCTTTGCTGGGATGGGGGGGTGATTTGAAATTATTGTCTTGGAACGTTAATGGTCTGGGTGACAAGATAAAACGTGGTGTTGTACTCCAATTTATCAGACGTCACTCCCCTGATATAGTCCTGTTGCAGGAGACCCATCTGATAGGAAATGCGTGTAGGGCCCTTGATAGACGAGGCTATAGGTTGGTAGCACATGCTGGATTCACATCTGGCTCCAGAGGGGTCGGCATAATGGTCAAATCCTCTCTGCCCCTTGAAATAGATGAAGTTGCCCTTGATGATAGGGGTCGATATGCTGCTGTCTCTGGGCGGTGGGAGGGGAAGGTGCTCACAGTTGTTAGTGTGTATATTCCCCCGGGTCTTCAGGCCACCACCTACGCTGATCTCGGACGAACTCTCCTAGGGCTTCCAGATGGTATCCTTGTACTGGGTGGGGATTTCAACTCTGTGGTCTCGGGTGAGTGTGACCGATTACCCCCCAGGGTCCTGCCGGCGTCTCAGTTGTGGCTGTCTGAGTTGCTTGAGACTTTCGAATTGGTAGATGTCTGGCGGATGCTGCACCCTACGCAAATGCAATATACGTTCCACTCTGGAGCGCATGGCAGTCTCTCGAGGATCGATTATTTTCTGATGTTGTCCGCTCATATTCCCTTTGTGCGTGGGGTTCGCCATCTTCCCAGGGGCATTTCTGATCATTCACCCTTGTTGCTTGAGGTTTCGGTAGGTTTTTGTGGTGGGAGTAGGGTTCCCCCTATCCATCCTTGGCACTTAAGGAATCCTAAGCTGCGTTCCGAGCTTCTCAAGGCCATTGATTGTTACTTCAACGAGAATTTGGGGTCCGTCTCTTCTCCTATTTCCTTGTGGGAGGCTTTTAAAACTGTAATAAGGGGATCTGCACTGTCATTGATTGCTGCCGATAAGAAGGCCAAATGGAAGAACTTAGTGCACCTTGAGGCAGAAATTACCTCGCTCGAGAGCGACTTGGGTGGTAACGATACTCCTGCAGTCCTACACTCCTTGGCGCTAAAGCAGGCTGATTATAGGGCCCTGGTGACCGACGCTGCTAAAATTATGAACTGGAATCAGCTGGGCAGACTCTATGATGTGGGCGATAAGGCGAGTAAGCTACTGGCATGGTTGGATGAATCTGAGAAAATGAGTCGTGTGGTGCCAGTGATTAAACGGTTGAATGGGGAGTGTGTGTCTGAACCAGGTGAGATTGTGGAGTGCTTCGTGGACCATTTTCGGACGGTCTATCGATCGGTGAGTGATAGAGATGAGTCTGATTCCCGCCTGCTTTTGCGTGATATCGCGCTGCCCTGTATTTTGGACGAGGATAGATCCACTTTGGATGCGCCTATAACGGTGGATGAGGTCGCTATTGCTATACGATCCCTTTGTTCGGGTAAAGCTATGGGGCCGAATGGTTTGCCCATCGAGCTTTACAAGCTGCGACCGGATAAGATGGCGACCTATCTGCGAAATATGTTCATGGATGCCTTTGAGGCTGGTCTCCTCCCCCTCGATCAGTGTTTGGCCATTATTATTGTCATCTACAAGGATGGTAAACCTCGTGACCAATGCACCTCCTATCGCCCTATTTCTCTGCTTAATGCTGAGCCCAAGATCCTGGCTAAATTACTTGCGAATCGTTTGCTAACGGTAATCTGCGACCTGATCCATCCGGATCAGTCCGGTTTTATTCCCCATCGGAATACGGCACTCAATCTTCGTTGACTTCACGGGGTTCTCGCGAGAGCTGAGACGCTGACCGAACCCGCCATCTTAGCTTCTCTCGACGCCACTATGGCTTTCGACACCATCGAGTGGTCTTACCTTTGGGCGGCTCTTTCAAAGTTTGGTTTTGGCCCTAATTTTATTGCCTGGGTAAAGCTCCTCTATGAACAACCACTGGCCCTGGTGGTGGTTAATGGCAGAGTGTCTGGTTCGTTCCCGCTCGGGCGTGGCACCCGACAGGGTTGTCTGCTCTCCCCCCTCCTCTTTGCCTTAGCACTGGAACCGTTGGCGGAGTGGCTCCGGTGGGAGCCCTCGATCAGGGGCATCCGGTGGGCCCCTGATCTTGAAGATCGTGTCTCGTTATACGCAGACGACATTCTCCTTTATTTCACTTCACCTCAGAAGTCACTCAACGTGCTTTTTGATGTCCTCACCTCCTTCGGGAAGAACACGGGTCTCGTCATTAACTGGACTAAATCATGTATTTATGTTATAGCGGGGGAGCTTCCTCCACTACCCCATAGATTCCCGATCCAGGTGGTTGAGACTGGTTTCAAGTACCCCGGGAATTCATATCTCCTTGGACCCCTCTGTCCGCTATGACGTAACTTACAGGCCCCTCTTCGGCGACTTAAATTGGACGTCCAGCGGTGGCGCAGCTTGCCCCTATCTCCACTGGGGCGTGCGGCTCTTTTCAAAATGATGTCCCTCCCTAGATTCTTGTACGCTCTGCAGAATTTTTTCGATCCTGTACCTTCTGGATATTTTCGTGAGGTCAATGGCCTCCAGAGGCAATTGATCTGGGACGGACGGGCACGTATCTCCTTGCCTAAACTCACTTTGCCATGGTACGATGGTGGCATAGCCCTTCCGGACATCAGGCGCTACTACTGGGCCTCCCAGTTGAGCGCGGTTAACCATGTAACGTACTCCCCAGGTCCTGTCCCTGCCTTTGCGATGGACAAGTTCCTCTTGCCGGGCGGGAACTTCAACAGGGCATTGTACTCGAAGGAGCCATTCCGATTTCTGACTGGACCTACGAAGTGTGCTGTGCGTGCGTGAAGAGATGCGAATGTTGCTACAGGCTGGGGCGATAGGATGACACGACTGACTCCATTGTATGACTCTGATAGGTTGGGTAGCCTGTGGCGAACGAAAGCGTTTGATAAGTGGGATACGATTGGTATCAGCAAGGTGGAGGATCTTTGGTCCAAGGGCGCAGTTAAGTCCTTCGACGCCCGTAAGGTGGAGTATCATCTTGGCGATAATGAGTATTTCCGCTACCTTCAGGTGCGCCACGCTTTGATTTCGGTTTTCCCTCCGGGGACGGAGATCCCCCAGTCGTCACCACTTGAGGACCGGATTCTGGACGGCCACGTGCCTGACAGCACGATTTCTTTGATTTATAAAAAGCTTATAAACACCAGGGCTGACCTCCTCGTACGGCTTAGGGCCTCGTGGACCGCGGACGGCCTGGAATTAGACGACGAGGATTGGCAGATGGCTATCGCCTCCCCTAAGGAGGTGGCCATTCCAGCTCGCCTTCGTTTTGTGCAACTGAAGATCCTCCACCGAGTTTACATGACTGGTACGCGACTGGTGCGAATGGGTTACTCGATCGATGGGCTGTGTAAGCGTGGTTGTGGCATGAGTGGTACCTTTATGCACATCATCTGGGAATGTCCTGTAGTATCGCTTTCTGGTCCAGAGTGCATGCTATTATGGGACGGGTCTCCGGGGTCTCTCTTTTGCCTGAGGCTCGTCATTGCCTGCTCAACGTCTGGGAGCCTACGGACAGTACGGTTGCTCAGACTTTCTGGGTCACTCTTGGTAACATGGTTGCCAAGAGGGATATAGCTCAACTCTGGGGTTCCCATAGGCCGCCTGGGATAACAGCTTGGAAGGAGAACATGGACTGGTGCATGTTTCGGGAGAAGACGGTCTATGAAGCTCGGGCCGTCCTAGGAAATGGGGCAGGATTTGGTCCCAGTGGAACGTGTATCATGGAGATATCTGCACTCCTCCACTTGAGTATACTATTAATGTCCCATCGTCCCCGTAGTTGACGTTCCAGATGATTGTCTATAGTGCTATCCTGCGTAATTCTCTTCACCATTCCCCTGTCCCTAGAAATATGTCACAATATTCTTAGAGACTGATTCCCTCGCCCTCTCCCCTTGAGCCCTTGGAATCGCTCCTACCATGTGATTGTGTGATGTGTTTGTTATATGTTTTTCATTAAAATCATAAAACGAAACCTATTTTATCCTTATGCTTTTTCTGTGTTTTGGTGCCGGTACACCATTAAGCTGCTATTCTTTGTTCTAAATGTACTGCCTCTATATCTGGCATCCAGATGTTTATTGTCATAGCGGCCGGCCCGATTGGGTTGTAGGCAGACGCTGTGTACTGTGCAAACCGAAAATAAAGGTTTTTAAAAAAAAAAGAAAAAAAAAAGACATTGTAGACAGTTGGTCCTCTAGATACATCACTTGGTGGAGATAGATTGAATTGGTTAAAATGATGATTACTCCACTCATTAACTTCCTAATCAGCATGTCACCGGGTCACCTTTCTGATGCCTTCGTTACCAAAATACACGTAATTGTCAACAAATTCTTATGGCAATCCAAAAAAACTGAATCGCCTTTAAGAAACTAAGAACGCCCAAATCACCGAGTGGCCTAAACTTGCCGGACTACAGAGGATACCAGCACGCATTCCTAGCTAAACAAGGTAGCCTCTGGTTCTCTCCCTCGGACACCATCTTCCCCTCACAGCTCAAGATTGAAAAGGCCCTAGCGGAACCTCTGTATCTTATGTCTTTTATTACTACTAAGAAAATAATAGCGGAAAACTCAACATGCATCCTCACTTGTACAACGCAAGCTCTCTGTAAAATTGATAACAAATTTCCAAATAAAATGCAATACTGCACTGTAGCCTCATTATGTCACTGGGATCACCTGCAAATAGATGGCAAAATGTTACTGTTGGAGCACTGGGCACGAAAGGGCATACAATACATAGGAGACCTAGGTTCCCCCCAGTAATTTCTGACCTGCTTACTACTCTACAATGATATTCCAATAGGGGCCATTTAGCCTTAAACTTTACTCCCTCCTATCTCCCACCAGCTTGGCACTAACAAAACCAATACAAAACAAATGGGAATCATTCTTCTGTGACACTAACAACCCTACAGACATTCCATTGAACTGGCCACATATCTGGGCGAACCTTATCTCTGACAAAATCACACCTGACTTAGCTCAGAGTAGATACTGGGTGGTGCATATGACCCACTGGACCCCGGCTAAACTAGTTAAACGGAACCTCAGTAATTCCGACACATGCTGAAGCTGCAACTAAGGATCAGGAGACCTCCGTCACATGCTATTAGAATGCACCTTGGGTAAAAACTTATGGCCAGAAATAAGTAAAGCCATATTACAAATTCTGAAATTGGCATGGACATCAACTGTAGCCTCTATTTCACTGGGTATCCTTCCCCCTGACACGCATTACAAGTTAAAAAAAGAAGACCGCTTTCTATGGGATATTTTTTGCATCAACTGGTCTCAAAGTAATTCTTTCCGAATGCAAAGACCTTACTAAACTATGCTCGCACACTTGGTATTATTTAAAATATTGTCACCAATAGTGAATGCTTTTAAGTCTCCTGGCGTTTCAACAGGTAATGCCTCCAAGACCATCAATCAAAATATTCTATGGAGGAAGAAACCCAAATATTGTTTCTTCCAATGTCTGTTGTTTGACCTAGAAATATTTGGTGCTTTCAGCTATGTACACTTGACTATATCATGCTAAAATAGAGATATTTATGTGACTCTTCTGTATGAAATGAATCAACAGTTCTTTTTTCCTTAAATTGTAGCTTTTTTTCAAAGATACATTGTACATTTATTACTTACAATTATGAACAAGATGACAAAGGACAAAACCTATACCAATCATAAACATTACATGACATTACTAGTTGAAATGTACAATATAGTGTCCTACATTGTCCTATTGGAGGGCCATTTACCGCTTTAGTCTTCTAATCTGTAGTGCTAACCAGTATACTTGGCCCTATGATGGTGGGGGACAGAGCATTCGTTTGTGGCAGGATATGGTGCTGAATTCCATCTCCTGTGGTGCATCACTTTATGTGCAGATAGAACAATTAATGATCGCTCTTAGCCCCTTTATAATAACGCTGACGCGTTTCAACCCTCGTGATGGGCCTGCAATGTGTTTCAGGGAAGGTCTTATTCAGGGCTGTAAGCTTTGTGGACGCTTTGGGTCAGCTTGTTCCAGTGTACTTTTGAGGCATATATATGGTTTCCTTAACAAGTGCTTCTGTTTTATTGAGCGGCCCTTGGAGTGTGTTTTTGTGGAGGCCATCCAACTTATCATTTCTGGGGTCCTCCTTGTTTGGTGGCTCTGACCTTCTCAGCAGGGAGTGTTCCGTAGAGAGCAGATCGTGTGTATGCGTATTCATTCGACCCGCTCTCGACCAACACTCCCTGCTTTTTTGAAGCAGTTTTGTCCATTGTCATCTTGTTCATAATTGTTAGTAATGCATGTACAATGTTTCTTTGAAAAAAATTCGTAAAAAAGCTATGAAAAAAACTATCATTTAAGTTAAAAAGGACTGTTGATTCATTTCATATAGGATCACATGGATATCTTCATTTTAGCGTGATATATTCAAGTGTACATATTAGCTGAAAGCATCAAATAATTACAGGTCAAACAACAAACATTGGAAGAAACAATATTTGGGTTTCTTCCTCTAAAGAATAGTTTGACTGATTGTCTTGGAGGCATTCCCTGTTGAAGCATTAAGTATTGATGCCAGCCTCCATAGCCAATAACTGAATCATTCCTCTAGACGATACACGCTTTAAGTCTGTAGGCAGCACAGGTGCACCATTACAAAACTTACAACCAGTTATAAAAATGTATAAAGCCAGTTTCCAATCCGAACTTGCTTCCCTTCTGTGAGCTGCAAATTTATTTGCCTAAACTGGACTGTTAGGTGTGCCATCCACACTTCTCCGAGTGACCTGACCTCAATTAAATCACTATTATCCCATCACAGAAAGTAGATAATGACGCCCTCGTGTAGCTTTGCAGCAAATCAGCAATCGCATGCTCCTCCGTACTGATCTGCCTGCTGAAATGGAGGAAGGTGCCAGCCAATTATAAACAACCACGTGGTCTGCTAAATGTTCTTTACTATTCTCATAAATGTGTACATGTGGGGCAATGTTATATCCCTTGGTTTCTGTATTCCTAGTGCGTATAAATGTAGCGAAAGTTCCCCTGTAACAAGTAGAAACATAATAAAGATACTCTCCTCTCTCAAAATCCTCCTTTCTAAATGGATGCTTTTAGATTGTATTTCTCCTAGCAGAAGTCACATCTTTTATATATAATCTCACAAGTTTAAGCTTTACCGGAGGCAATGGTAAAATGTGCATCTTGATGCAGTACACGATATTTTCACCCACTTTGTTCAGAATGCCAATCTTGAGTACAGCCTGTGCCTTCGGGACACGGAGTAACCTGCATCACGTTATCTGATGCTTCCATTTAATTAGGCATCTAATTAAATCTGCTTAACACAACTGCCAAAGGCTATAGAGACAGCCTCTGTGGATTTATGATCTTCAGAGCCAACAAAATCAGTATCTCTTTGAAACAAATTGAGTTTAAAGAAAAGTGGGGGATTTCTACCAATTTATCAACCGTGAACATACCACTGATTTAAACATTTTGTTTATCGCTCCTTATTCTTTATGTGTCAATGTCTGAATATAATAATGGCAAACAATATCAATAATGCAAATATGACAGCATGAAATTATATTCAATAGATGTAGTCTGATTGAAAAATAAGCCAAATATGTTGTTGCCAATAAAATGATTATCAATATTTAAATGCTCGATCTTCAAGTGGGAAAAACATCCACATTCCTATTCACCCTCCTCTTGAGTGACACCAAGCAGCCACCTGCTGCATGGTTTCATGATGCGCTGATTACTTTCAAGCAATCTCATTACACCGAGGCGGTCTTCCACGTACCAAGTGGTCTATCCACCTCTTGCCATTGCAGCCCTTTGACCCTGCACCCAACTGTCCTTACCCCTCCATATAAACCTCTCCCCCTTTTCGTGGGGGTTGCCTATGAAAGGTGGGGAGGGTTATCTCCAGTCACCCACCTGATCACCTTACTTAGCCCTGAGTGATCAAGCCCAATCATAAGGGGATGTGGCAGGATAGAAAGTATTGGAATGAGGAAGGCAGACTCACATGTCGAATGATTACTGGTATTTAATTGGGTGATTACTTCCTCATCCCTCTCCTTCCTCTTCCCAGTACTTGGATATATCCGGATGTTCCCCAGTGGCATAGCATCACCCTGTCCATATGGCCGGGATGCCTGTCACCCCCTCCCAACACAATCCCCAAGGATGGGAAGACGGACGCAGTTCTGAACTTTTGGAAGGCGGGAGAGAGTTACCCTCCCGGCCGTATTTATTAAAATATGAAACAAAATTAAAACATTAAAATAACAGTTTCATATCATGTACAATTTTCATTTATTACATTTTGATGAAGACATGTTCTTTGGCTAACCTTAACAAATCTCTAGTACAAAGGTTTTCCTAGCCGAGTCTAACATCCTGCAAATGCATACTTTCGAAATTAAAATTGTACATCCTAGCATTACGGGCCAACGGCAAGGTCGCAACCGGTGTCAGATCCCTACTACCAGAACTCTCCCCCTCACGGTGTGAGGGCGGCCGCGTAGAGGACTGTACCCTCTGTGCCAACTCCAATTTCCCTTGTCTTGCGGGGGCCCCCCATTTTAACTCGACGCCATCTTAAAGGTCGTCCGAGGACCCGTGTGAGGTGTCTGTAAGAAGGCAGCGTGGACCCCCCTCCCACCCCACACTGTCTATCACATCCGCCGTCGCGGATATCCGGGCCCCGGGAAATTCGTAGGAGGGGCATCTAGCCGCCTCCTCCCCTGGAAGGGGCCTATGGCCGTCTTCCCTTAGGCGACCCATACTTAGTGGGTGCCGCCTCCCCGTGGGAGGGGCCAATGGCCGCCTCCCCCCGTCGAGGGCTCACGTGCAACGAGTGGGTGCAGCTTCCAAGCACAGGAACAAGAGGATGCTTCTTCGGATTCCCGCTCTCTTTATTCCTCTTCGGGAGGGCGTGTACCCTCCTCCGGTACGCCTACTGGGCGTGGCCAACGGTGTAGGTGTCTAGGACAACCCCTCTTGGGCGGGAAAAGGCGCGCCCCGGCTACGCCACTTCGGGCATACCAGCCGTGACACGCCCCCCGCCCAAAATGGTTTCCCGGGGGGATCCGGGCCCCCTACCATACGTTCGGGGGGACCGAGTGGTCGCCCCTTTCCAAAAGAGTGATGCCTAGAACACATGCCCACTCCTGCATTTCTCCAACATATCTGTGTGTATTGAACAGAAATGAAAGCCTAAGCCTCCCTGAAGAACTCACTCTAGGACTATTGCAATCTAAACCCCTTCCTCCAAACCCGAGGGATCCCCTCTCTCCAAGCTCAAACATATAAAGATAAATAAAACTACAAGAGGTCACCTACATTTCCACCCTTCAAATGTCCATCATTGGAGTGCCACTAGTGTCAGCCTACGAGGTGCGAGTTTCCTTGGCGGACTTTCATTGAACCTGAATAGGGCGTTTTGTTGTTTATGAGACAGTGGATTTCAACCAATGCCTCAAGGTCAATAGTGAAGATGTCTTACCTCCATGAATTTTAATAAAGAAGTAGTCATATTGCTGGATTTAGCTGAGATAAATACCCACAGCCCTGGTGTACATATTCATATATATATTACATTCTGGCGATCGCCAGTAGGTAGTTATATTTAGGACCTAGTTTACATAGGAAAAGTGTTTTTTGACTTGCCTATATCTTTGGCACCGGTTTACGAATCTTCACTTAATCTTCCCAAAAAAAGGGTGTTGTGGGTTTTATTGTGGAAAGTTTCAGGGTGATTTGTCAAGCAGGGGCAGTAAAAAAGGAGGGGTAAAAAAAAGTGCTTTACCCATGTTAAATCCCTTAGGAATTTTAAACACAACTACAGACTGAACCGCTGAACAGAATTAAACCAAATTCGTCAGAAAGGTAGCTCTTGGTCCAGGAAGAGCCCTTTTTTGTTATTTGGTGTACATCTGTTCAGTAGTTTTCAAGATATTTAAAGAAAACCAAATTTGTATATCCATGGTCGTGAATACGTTGCAAATACGTCGCAAATACCCCCAATCTCATGAAGAGATCTAATGGCTGTCAACACTTCAACCAAACAAATGGGGGCAGTGTAGGAACACCCTGACCCCCTAGCTGCGGTAACACCCTGGGACCCTGCCAGGGCAAAAAAAGCATATTTTTTTAATTTTGCCAAAAACGCAGCATATTCAGCTCCCCCCTCCACCAAAAAAAGCAACATTTTCTGTGCTTGTTTATATTATAGTCCTCGAATGAGCCAGGTCCTGGGGCATGTGGCATTTTGAAAAAAAAGGAGGGAGCAGATGATCCCCACTCCTAAGGCTCTATTGAGCCCCAGGAGCATACCTCCCAAGGCTTTAAAATTATAATCAAGGGGGACTGCGTGGACCCCCTCAATGAGCTCATGGGAGCCCCAGGGACCACCACCCTGGGCTAAAATTAAATATTTAAACAGGCCATCTCCCTGGTTGGCTATGAAATATATAACAGTGGGAGAGAGCCGCGCGTCCCCATTCCTTGGCCATTTACGGCCCAGGGACAACCACCTCCCCAGAGCCAGCCTGTACCACTTCCTAAAACCATTAATGGTCTTGAGGACAGCCATACCGCAGGGTTGGCTCCTGCTATCTCCCAAGATGCCCACCCTTGGAAGATTGAAGTTTGCTTTCTCTTGGCAGGAGCTGTGACAGCTCCAGTCAAGCAAGAGCAAATAATATCAGCTCTCCCAGAGGGCAGGAGCATCAAAACTACTCCGGCTCGCTGGGAGCGGAGTTTTCATGGAAAACAGATGAAAAAATTGCTCCCACACACTGGGAGTTGCATTTTTTGCTGCTTCCTGCGTGAGGGAGAAATGGAGCTCTTGCTGGAGGCGAGTCCGCGAGGACATTGGGGCTCCCCCTGCAGTCCCCAACAGTGCTAGGAGTATTTAAATGTTCAATAACACCTGGAAGCACAGCCCGTTTGGCCCCACCCCGTCTACCTTAGTAGTATGCAATGGTATTCCTACCTTTTGCCAAGATGACGAACAGCTTAGCAAAAGGCCCCCCAGCGCATTTCCCACCAATTTTGGTGACACTCTAGTTGCTGCTTTCTAGATGCCAAAGAAAATGAGGACAGGAGCGCGTTGCGTGTTGACCGCTTTTTAATTGCTTTTTGTGTGCTGAATTTGTGCTGCGCGTAGACAGTTGGGCTTTTTTAAAACTCCCTCTTACCCGCACAGTAAATTGTGTCCCCCACCGCCGCTTGGCGGGCTTGGTTCCTGGGGCGGGCGCCATCGTTGAGAGGGGCAGAGCAGCTTCCTTCCGCCAGCGCTTGACTGCGCATGTGTCAGCGAGGGGACGCCTACTAAATGCTCCTCCCTTCCGTAGCGGGATCGCGGAGCGGGCGCGTCCTCGCGTGGCCGGAGTCGTGCCAGAGTCCTGCCCGTCTGCGCCCGTCCGCGACAGGACGTGGCTTGACTCTGACCCCCCTCCTGGCCGTACTTCTGTTCATCATGCGGTGCTACACCAGAGACAGTCTGGCTGCCATCAACCGGTCCTGGGTGACCTGTACTGCACCTCGGGTGGATCCCTTATGTGGCCCGTTTTCGTGTGGTTGCGGATGTTTTACCTTGTCTGCCCCCGTAAGTAGGAACTGCAGGGAGGCCACCCGTGCGGCCATTAGCCCACAGCCTTTTATCAGCTTATGGAATCTCAATGCCAGGTCGCTTGTTAGGCATCATCTAGACATTCGCGATCTGCTAGATGAGGAGTTGCCTGACCTATTCTGCGTGACGGAGACCTGGCTGCAGGATGCCGACACGGCCGTTGTCAATCTGGCCTTCCCGCCGGAATACTCGGTATTCACTTTAAACCGAGCTTCTAGAGGCGGAGGAATAGCTCTCGCTGTTAAATCCTGCTATTCTTGTACGTGGCATGGTCAAAAAATCCCGGGTTGCGAAAGTGCAATGTTCAAGGTAGCTATTACACCTAACTTCACCCTGTCGGGGCTATTGATTTATCGGCCCCCGGGGAGCGAAGTGGCCTTTAGAGCGGCGCTACCTGACGCCATTAGTGAACTGGCTACGGGGTGCTCCAATTTTTCCATCATTGGAGACTTAAATCTGCACTTTGACAACTTAACCAGCCCCTCGGTGTCCAGTTTTGTGGCAGATCTTGAGGCGCTCCAGCGGATTCAGCTGGTGGCACAGCCCACCCATTCAGGGGGTCACACCCTTGATCCGTTTTTTACTAATCTTAAGGAAGCCTGCATTACCAGCTACACACCTCTAGCATGGACTGATCATTACTTGATACAGATCCATTGCCCTACTCCGGCTATTCAACCCAAGCCAGTGGTGTGTTCGATTCCAAGACGACGCTGGAACAAACTTAAGCTGGATGAGTTTTTCCACCTCCTATCGGCTGACCCATTTGTCAACACGGGGTCGCCTGATCAGGTCTATGACAGGTTTTGCAATTGAGTATCCAGGGCTTTGGACACTCTTATTCCCTTGGTAGGCTGTAAAACTGGGACCGGTAAAGCCAGCCCCTGGTACGACGACTCACTGCGTGCATTGAAGGTCTCTTGTAGGCGTGCAGAGCGGGCTTGGCGTAAAGCCTACAACAGCACGAAGAAAGTTCTCTACCTGTCTACTGTGAAAGTGTATCACCGGGCGGTATGCAGAACTTGTGCCGCATTTTATGCTGCACAATTCAGGACTAGTTCGAACCCGTCTAAGGCTATTTTTAAGGTATTGAAAGACCTTACTGCTAAAAAGGTAACAACGACGTACCAGAGCTCTGTTGAGCACTGTGAAAAATTGGCAGAGTTCTTCCTGGAAAAGGTGAATGCCATTTATCGGGCCTTTCCTTTGGCCACTCCCTCGGCTAATCCATCTCTTAAGCCGCTACCATCTGAGGGATTGCATTCCTTTCCTATTTTAACATCTGATAGTCTAGACTCATTGGCCCGTCAAGTGAAGTCTGGGTCCCCAGAGGATCCACTTTGCCCAGATGTGTTCAAAGACCTAGCGGTACATGATATCTCACCGCTATGCTCTCTGATCAACTCGTCATTAACATCCGGCGATGTTCCACTGAAGTGGAAGCGAGCCATGGTTCGGCCTATCCTCAAGAAACCCAGCCTGGACGGTAGCAAGCCTGAGAGCTATCGGCCGATTTCACTCTTGCCGTGGCCGGCTAAGGTTACGGAGGCGCATGTTAATGCTGTCCTCTCGGAACATCTCCGCCGCGCAGATATCCTCGACGCGACGCAGAATGGGTTTAGGGCTGGTCATAGCACGGAGACGGCTCTGCTTTATATGGTGGAGCACCTTCGCTCCGTGCTTGACGCGGGACAAACGGCAGCGCTTGTGCTATTAGATCTGAGCGCTGCCTTTGACACCGTCTCGCACCCGATCCTTCTGCGGCGCCTAGAGGAGGCTGGTGTCACCGGTATCGCTCTCCAGTGGTTCCGGTCGATTTTAGCCAACCGGGCCTTTAGCGTGACCGCCCCACCTTACCAGTCCAAATTCCATCCGTTGAACCTGGGGGTCCCCCAAGGCTCCTCGCTGAGCCCTACGTTGTTTAATCTGTACGTAAGGCCGCTAGCTGAGGTTGTCAGGCAATGGGGTATGACGATGGTGTCATACGCCGATGACACCCAGCTAGCGGTTACGATCAGTGGGGATGCCGAAGTCGATGCCCCCAGGTTTCAACAAGGACTGCGGGTGGTCGCCAGCTGGATGACGTCCAACTGTCTCCAGCTGAATGCTAGTAAGACCGAGGTCATGGTCTTCGGCAGACAGCCGGATCTTTGGGGAGAGAGATGGTGGCCTGGGGATTTGGGTCCTGCTCCCATCCCAGTCGCCGAGCTTAAGAACCTCGGGGTCTGGCTGGACCCTTCCCTTACGTTTGTGTGTCATACCAAACGCACGGCGGCCTGCTGCTTTGGCATCCTGCGCGGGCTCCGTCCAGTGCTCAAGTTCTTCGATGCCCCCACCAGGCAACTCATGATCCAAGCCACTGTCATCTCTAGGCTGGATTATGCGAGTTCCTTACTGGTTGGTCTGAATCAGGCGGAGATTGGGCGTCTACAACGGATTCAGAACGCCGCAGCAAGAGCGGTGGTAGGCCTCCCAAGATTCTGTCCTACCTCCAGTACCCTGCGGTCACTGCATTGGCTCCCGGTGGCTCAGCGGATCCAGTTTAAGGTCCTCTGTGTCGCCTATAAAATTCTGAAGGGGTCCCCAGCTACGATTCTTATGGCCCTCCTCGCTCATTACACCCCAGCTCGACTCTTAAGATCTGCGGACCTAGAACTGGCTGTTGTGCCGCGCTTCAAGCGGAGTAGAGCTGGAGGACGCTCATTTCGAGTGCGCGTGGCGGTCCTGTGGAACTCCCTGCCCCCAGCGATTCGTGCTATGAGGGATCTGCTTTCCTTTCGCCGTGCGGTGAAAACCTTTTTATTCCCTTAGTTCGTTTACACTGTTTGTTTATTGTTTAGTTGTGTTGTGCAGCTGCCTTGTCGGGCGCCAGGACGCTCCTTAGCTGGAGCATCTGTGCGCCAAATAAAAACGCATAACATAACATAACATAACATCTTCACCAAACAAAAAAGCACTCGCTCCATATAGCTAACAGGCAATACCCTTGTGTGGTGGAGATTCACTCCTTTGTAATCTTGTTGTGTTCTCTATAGGAGTATTCATGTTATCACAGATTTCTAGATGAAGACGTACGAGGATCATTCAGATTGCCGAAACGCTCACAAGGTCACTGTAGACAATTCCTCATGGTCCATTATGGAGCTGTAGTGTGAAAAGCTCCCAGTTTAAGCTCAATCTCTGTAAAGGACAAATGATCCTAACTTCCTGGGCTTGGCAAAGGCACAGCAAGTGTGTTTTCTCAACAATCTGCATTGATGAACCATCTGAAATCCTTGGTGAAGGTGAATGCCTCGTTGATCTATTGAAGCGCAATCTGTAGTGACTGTTATGAGTGGATTCTTTCTTGGCTGCTCCTGGTGAGAGCAGAGTTCATGGTTCTCCCTTTAAAGTACTATGAGTTTGCAAAAGTGCAGAATCACCTGGCGGCTTCACCTGGTTGGCCCTTCCCCACCTACCTTAATAGTATGTAACTCACAGACCCATACACCCGCTCACACACCCACAAAACTATTCACACATCCACACAGCAGTTACACACCTAGTAACAGGTCCATACAGACTATCACACCCACTCACCAACTCATAAATCCATTCACAGACTCACTAGCACACCCTCAAAACTACTCGCATTCCCACTCATTCACACATACAAACACACACACCCACTCACAGACTCACAGAGCACTCACACACCCAGTCACCAACCCATATAGCCACTCACACACCCATGCACACACCCATACAGCCACTCGCACACCCACTCACTGACCTATACAGCCACTCACATATCCAATCAAAGGTTACAAGTAATAGTTAGGAAATAGAATTTTTAAAACTTTTGAAATTCACAAAAAAACAAAGGTTACAGGGATGTTAAAGCATACAGGGACGTTATAGTTAGTCTCAGATTTCACTCATACAAAGCCTGTGAAATTTAGCAGTTATAGTTGTCTGCGCTAACTATAACTTACGGCCCTGCAGTGCATTGCTTATGAACTCACATATTACATCACTCATGACATGGTCAGCGACATCACTCATGACATCTTAAATGACATCACCTATGATCCCTTTAACACCTTGGCTGCTAGGTGTTTTCCCCCCCAGTGCTGGAATTGCAGAGTTGCCTCTTTTCATGAGGAGCTCAGCTCGTCATAATCACAGCTCAACCGTGCCTCATGACGAGCTGAGCTCGTCATGAGCAGCGAAGGGGTTAAACATAATGCAGCCTTAGGAGATGGGTCCCCAGGGCCTAATGAGGCTCGTGGAGGGGGCCTCCCTGCCTTCACTCTCCTTTAAAATAAAAAACAGCCCAGAGGGATGGGGTCCGTAGGGCCTAATGAGGCTTGGGGAGGTGGGCTACTTTGTTCCCTCCCCTCTATTATTATAGTCTACTCATCCTGCAGCTATTGCATCCAGAAGCTTGGGAAGACTGCCTGCTCTTGATAAAGACCCAAGACCTCCCATGAATAGCGGAACTGTTCCCCTGAATCCTGCAGGATCTCCAAAGCAAAGTCTCAGAGGTCTTGAGAACTCCCAAACCCCGACATCTGAAGCCTCCACCTCACCTGTTGCCTTCGGCTCGAGTTGAAGTGGGCCTCAGGTGTCAACCCGGTCCCCAGCCCTCCAATGCTCGAGTTCCATCGTGGTTTCACCCCTCGGCGACTCCCCGACGTCACCTGCAGCCGCTGCATATAGGCCCCCATGACCACTCGATGCCTAAAGATACCTCTGCATCTGTTGCCCCCAGGTCAGGGAGAAGAGGACCCCAGGAGTCCCTATGTTCCCAAGCATCGCAAGCCTTGAACCTTCCAGATGGTTCACCCCGACTGGCCTTCCAGCCAGAGTCTACAGCATCTTTTCGCATTGACCGATCTCAATTGAAACCTATTGGGCTCCCAACTCTCTTTTTGCACCCTGCACCTAGTCATCCTCGTACCGCTGGTGGTGTACTGCTGATGCTGCCATGGACCTTGCCGTCCACTCACCCTAACTCCCGGAGAGTGAGCTTGTAAGTCGCTATACTATACCTGTTTGCAGAACTTGTCTTTCCTTCCAACGGATAACATTGCAGAACTCAGAAATTGCACTGTGTCAACTTTCTAAAGTGAAAAGAATTTATATTTTACGTATTTACCTGAGTGATTTTTTCTCTGATGCCTAAACATATATGAAGAAACTTGCTATTTTTATAAATTAGGGTGGATCTCCTTCAAGTCGTGTTTGTTATTTATTGATCATTATTTGCATTTGCAAGTGTCTTGCACTCCTCTTTGTTAAACCTAAGGCTGCTCGACCACACTACCCCCTAAAAGAGCACTTTGGGATTGCATAGCACACCCCTGTCCACTCATAAGGAAACCCCAGGACTCTTTACACAGTATACCAGATTCGTGATATATCACATAAAGAGCCAGCTTCCTACAACTGTACAAGGCAAACACTTTTTTTGTGTGGAAGTGCACATTGTGCAAAGAGGCACACCAATGGCAGAAGTGGGCTAGCCCCAAACCCCATGCTGTATGCTGCAGTTCATGGACCGAAAGTATGAATGACTCATTAAGAGATAAATGGATGAAGACAGCTGACTGAAATCCCTATAAGCATATTATGTATATGCTTTAATTCAAATGGTTTTGGCTACTGACAAGTATTGGTAAAGTCAATAAGTCTTGCCTTTATAATGGATTTGCCGAGATGTTGGCCTCATCAATGATTGTAAAGTACTGCTTAAAAAAAGTACAGAAAAAAATATTTCATAATACTGGAGGAAAAGCACATATCTTAGGGCCTCTCAAAACTGTATATAGAATTCAAAATGTTCAGTTTAATAAATGGTGTGGATTTTTCTTCAACTAATTTTTACTCAGGATACACTGAACAGAATATAAAAAGAAAAAAGGGATAAAGCCATTTGGTCATCTGGTGTAGCCCAGGGAGGTAGATTTATGGGTGTATAAGAAAAGGGTAATGCTAAGTACACCTTTCTGTTCTGGTGCAGCTGAGTGTGTGCAGCAGATGGCCCCTCCCTAAATGCCAACAAAATCATTTGTGTGTGAAAGCTTTTGCATTCATGCAACGTGTGGAACGCAGGAGATACAACAAAAACAACTCTAAAATTCTGCACTTCAGCCATACCCCAGCAGAGCCCTGTTGCTGTGCTTTAATAGACATGCTGGTTGGTGTGAGGAGCAATATAACAAGGGGTGGGAGGACACTTACTTGAGCAGTGGAAGATGAACACAAGGGACGGAGTTAGAAAACACATGCTGAATACAAAATAAAAATTTAGTTCCCTAAATGTGAGCAGTGGAAGGATACAAGTCAGCCATTCAAAAGGATTGTAAAGAGAATATGCAGCAGGGAAGGAACAAACACAAGAAAAGGAAGGCCATTTAATAAAAAGTAAGCAAATGATAGTCTCAATAAGGCCAATCAATGGTAAGTAATGAGCTGGCAGCAAGCCTACTGTAAGTTTACAATAGGTCTTTCTCAACTAGACAGCTTATGCTGTCTAATAGGCGAGACATAAAAAGGGAACATGGATGGTGCACAGTAAAGAACAACTACTAGCTAAGGACACCACTAAGTCCACACTTCTGTTAGGAAAATACAATCCTAAAACAGAATAAAAGCACAATATTGTACTGATATTCTGCTATTGTGTTGGTATTTTTTTTTTAGGATTGTATTTTCGTTGTCACTGCTACTGCCATAAATGGTATTTCACATGAATACTGAACACGGGCTTTAATGGTGCTTTTGCGTGGGGAACATACTCATGTTGCTTGGAATGCCTAACCGTGAGCACTTCAACCTAAACAATGGGTTCTTACTATTGTGTATTTCTTTATTGCTGTCTTCTATGAAGGTTCCCCACATTTTCTATTGTTCACATCTAGATTTGCACCACAAATGCTCTATTCTTTAATGTGTCTACTTTATTACTCAAGTATAGGCCACAGAAGTTTGATATTTTTGAGTGATTCATTTCCTTGTCCGAAGAAGGTGCATTGGCTCATATTAGTGCTTTTTTGCATGTGTTTAATTTTCTGAAAACATTCTTAGCTGTTAAGTTCTAGTGACAGTGAGACTTAAAGCAGTTCTTCTCAGTGTAATTGTATTATATTATTTATATAGTGCTTACTATCCCTAAGTAGGGCGCTGACGTGTTGGCCTACATGAGCAGCATGCTACACCATAGAGGGCGTGTGGGTGGAAGGATGTTGTTTATGCTATGATCCTATGTGTGAAGTATTTCCATGTCATGGATGATGACCACCGAGGTGCGGTTATCGTGTTTATGAGAAACAGCTCGTAGAAGTGTGTTGGATTGTGAAGTGAAATATACAGATGCACAGTTTTATGCTTTTCAGTAGGCTGTACACTTTGAACAACTCTGCAGGTCATTTATGGTGTTTCATACTATATAGGGCCTGATTTTGATCTTGACGGATTTGGTCCCTCTGTCTCTTTTCTGTTGGGAAACCCCGCTCAATGTAGATGCTGTGGGTCTATGGACGTTAGTCCAAATGTTTCCGCCGTCTCTGCCAGAATTTTCCTCCTGTGTCGATGGCGTCATTGGCAAAAGCAGCTGTCCGAGGGAGTTCAGCCAATTTTTCCGCTGAGCCAATTACAATGGGCCTTCCCATCAACGTAACTGTAGCGGGTAAATATCTACACCTTAGGTGGCAGTTTAGAAGGGATTTAAGATGGAAACTTACCTTTTTTCCCACGAAGTTGGAATCAAAGGTAACCTTCTTATTTCACTTGTTTTCTTTTGAATTGTCTGTTTACATTTGCTCTGGACTCATGCATTTTTTAATTTATCGTACAAGCAATTTTTACTAATGTGTAATGCACATGTGTGTGTAATGTTGTTTAAGAAATTCGAAGAAACATACACCTGTATTAACTTTGTTTTATTTAAATTTGGTGCAAGCTTCCATTATGATAATGGACACTTACACAAAGATTTACATTAATCAAAACTCATAATGTGTTCATACAAGTGTGTTTAATTCTTTTATGTAAATTATCAAATTATAAACATATGCATTACACATTTTTGGAATAATTTAAATTCAATATAACTCAGTAATTGTGCTAGACAAGGTAAAACATCTTTTTGAAAATAAATGTAAAATCAATGTTAGTTCTAACCACAGAATAGAGTACTGCCATTATTTTTACTGATGGTGTTATTGATGTTGGATTCCTAATGTGAGGCAAAAGATATGACTCCAGCTGATGACGTAAATCAAGACTAGTTTGCCTATTTTTTCTGAATTTTTTGATAATATCCCATTCTTCCATGGTGGCAAGGTCTGGAACTATAAATAAAAATATAGCATCAAGGTTTGGACTATACATAGGTTCTAATGTATTTTGAAAGTATGAAAAACGATTCTTTTATAAAATAATACTTTTTGGTTTGTCGTTTTTGTTATTTTTTTTAACTTTAATTTTTTTTTTTAAGTATTACCTACATATAATTAATTTATGAATAAACAATCTTATCAATTTTTACTTTTTAAAATGTACAATGAAACTGAAAACATTGAACAAATTGGGAAAAGAAATACAACACCATTCATTGAATTTGTATTTTTTTATGAAATTCAACACAAAAAAATACAAACAAACAAGATTAAAAAAAAGAAACAAAAAATAAGTTAAACACAGTGAATGAAACTAAGATTGAAGAGCCACAATTGTTTGAAAAACAATGTACAAAATACAACTGGCATCAAAAAGATAAATGTGTTCAGAAAATAGTCCAGAGTGAATGCTGGTTATACACTAGAAGAAATCAGGTTCTTTGTCTCTTGTTGGTGGTGGAGGTCAGTCTATCCTCTCCTGCTGGTCCAGATGAATGTCCCCTCTTGAGGGGGACTAGTGGATCCTCAGTGGCAGGGTCCGAGGTGAATTTGAATTTAAACTTTATTGTTTAGTTAATTAAAACCATAACAATTTAATTTACAGTACACAACCAATATTAAAATTTAGGGACTCATTAAGAAGAAAAAGAAGTCACATAATTGTTGAGTATAAACAGAATAAAATCTTAATAGTTTTTCTCCTAATACTAAAATCAGAATAAAAGAAAAAGAGACAAGAAGTTAGACCATTAACATAGTTAGACTCAAATAGTTTTAAGGGGTTTCTCAAAGGCCTGCAAGAACTTTACCAACTTGCAGTTTATTTGAGGCGCTGTTGAATCCAAGCCTCCAATGATGGCAGTTCTGCAAGTACGTAATCTCTTAATCCGAAAGATATTCTTTAAAAAGAATGTTCGTTGCCTGGTCAACATCTTAC
Source organism: Lissotriton vulgaris (assembly GCF_964263255.1). Taxonomy (NCBI): domain Eukaryota; kingdom Metazoa; phylum Chordata; class Amphibia; order Caudata; family Salamandridae; genus Lissotriton; species Lissotriton vulgaris. The sequence goes on along the minus strand of NC_141693.1, from coordinate 969,995,484 downwards.
AGTGGCATATTATATGAATTAAATCTTCTTTTGTGCTACCACAGAGACGACAGGTGACAACTTCAGACTGTTTCCAAGCGGACTCCTCAACTAAGGTTGGGAATTTACCAAATCTCAGGGCCATCAGCTTTTTTTTGATAAAGATAGAATAAATAGTATCCAAGTAGGCTGCCGGGGTAAGTGACTTGTAACTATTGATCACGGCCCAGGAATGGGAACGATGGGAAAACATTTCTTTGTCCGTAATCAATGACTGAAATTTGCCCACTTTATTTATTGCCTGTTTGAATGAAGCGAATGGCAAATTTTTATCCCAAAGATTTGCAGAGCATTTTACCTCCAATGCCCGCGATAGGAATTTGTTTGCCTCAGATTTTTTATGAGTTTCCAGCTCCTGCCATAGAAATTTATTAAGATTATTAGCGGTTGCTTTCTTCTTAATCTGGTACCACACCTTGATGTATGAATAGAGTCTTCCCAATGATTCGTCCTTTAAGCCAAATTCTAGGCGCATTTGCGCTGGAGAAGCAGAGTTGGGAAGTCGAAGGACCTTTTTATAAATTTTGGTTATTAAGTTATTTAAGAGGACCGAATCCTTTCCATGCATTGCTACACTTGCATATGTCAAAGTGGGAAGGGCCTTATTTGCAATCACAGTTAGTAGTGGTTTTAAGGATGGACCTTCCAGTTTCTTCGACAGAATGCTTAGCCCAAATATTAAAGCTCCTGCTCTTTGAGTCAGATATTTTTTTCTGGTTTTTTAGGGCGAGCTTATCATCGATAAAGTATCCCAGGTATTTGTAATTTGATACCTTCTCCAACTGTTTTCCTTGTAACCAAATATTATGATGTGTTAGACGACGGTTAGTAATTAACATTGTTTTGGTTTTAGTTGCGTTTAGAGCCAGCTTGTTTGCAGACAGGAAAACTGAGAGTTCTGTTAGTAACCTGGATAGATCAACCTTCGTTAGACTCATAAGGACAATATCATTGGTATATGCCAGATGTTTGAGCTGTAAATTGCCCAATTTCGGCAGATGTGCATTACAGGTATTTAATTTCCCGGAAAGATCTGAGATAAAAAGATTGAAAAGATGAGGAGCAAGGACGCACCCTTGTTTTAAGCCAATTGATGTAAATACTTTTCTCGATACACGGGAACCATCCCCCAGTTTCACTTGAGTCCAGGTGTCAGAATAGAATAGCAACAGGCCCCTTAAGATACTCTCTGGTATAGACCATGGGCCAGATGTAGGTGTCCATTTACCAACCGGTAACGGCCGATTTCGGCTGTTACAGACCGGTAAATGGTCATTCCTGATGTAGGGGCCCTATTTTACCGATTCGGTAAATTTACCGAATCGGTAAATACCGATTCGGTATTCCACATTGATTCCTATGGGCATCAAAGGCCCATAGGAATCAATGGGGAATACCGATTCAGTATTTACAGAATCGGTAAATACCGAATCTTACCGATTCGGTATTTACCGATTCTGATTTACCTACATTTCCCCCCCTCTAATTTACCACTTCTTAAATACCGAATCGGTATGATTCGGTATTTAAGAAGTGGTAAATTAGAATAACCTACATCTGGCCCATGCTCTTAATTTCATCCATAATAAATTTCGGTCCACACTGTCGAAGGCGGCTTGCAAGTCTATAAAGCACAAGTTCAAATCCTGTTTGCTGCGTAAGCATTTTTCCACTATCATGTTGATGGATAAGATATTTGATATTGTTCCGATCCCTTTTCTGAACCCCGTTTGATTAATAGGGATCAATTCTCTTTCACCTGTCCAATTTACCAAGTCGTTTAAAAGAAGCGATGCAAAATATTTTGCCTCTACATCCTGCAATGCTATTAATCGGTAATTAATCGGGTTAGTTCTTTTTCCACCTTTATATATTGGCATAACTATAGAGCCTTGCCAGCTTTCCGGAACTCGATTATAAATTTGCACATCTGCAAAAAGTTTCTCCAGAAGTGAACTCCAATATTCAGGTGCGTATTTGTAAACAGCTTGCGGGATGCCATTCGGCCCTGGTGCCCCGTTGGTTTTGCCCTTTTTAATTATTTTTATTATCTCGTCTGCAGTGTAAGGATCGTACGAGCTATCAGAACTTGAAGCTTTGCATGAGTTACAGGTTGATGGCTGACTCCCTTGTTCTTTATCTGTTATCATTTTGTTTTGATTTTTTAGGACAAGTTCATTACCTGAGGTTTTTGATGAGGTTTCTTTAAGTTTTGACGAAAGGAAAGACGCCCATTCAGTTTCCTGCACATTTGATGTAAGAACATTACAAGGTCTTATTAATTGATTTATTGTTTTCCAAAATGTATTTGAATTCGGGAGCTTTGAACTAAAGAGCAGTTTGGACCAAAAATTCTAATTTATCCTCTTTTTAAACTCCCAGACCTTCTTTTTATATAAATTTCTTTGTGCAAGAAAGGTGACCAATTGACATGCACCTTTATTGTTCAACTGCAACTTCTTACGAGCTCTTCGCAGATACCTTCGTAGGTCTTGTAGATCCTTCGATAGTTTTCTCTGTGAACCGTCTCTGTTAGTTTTCATTTCGGGTGACTTCATTTTTAATTTTAGTTTCTCCAGAAAGAGAGACCATGCTTGGATCTTATTCATTGGGGCGTTACCTAATTCATTCAACACGTCCTCTATTTTCGAGAACCACTCGATTTTATTTGAATTAGACCAATGTATGCGTTTTAAATTAATTGTATATAGATGACCTTCTAACATGTATGATGGTTGCATTCTTTCCATGTTGAAGTTGCATTGCATGATCACTCATCGGTTTGTATTCAATATAGGAGCTGATTACTAAAGGGATTATTGAAAGACTTACAATTGTAAAGTCCAAGGTTGATTGGGCATGTGGACCATAATATGTTTTTCTTGGAGGTTGATCTGCCTCTGTCCTCCCATTCAGGACACGCATACCTAAATGCTCTAGTTCTGTTACTAATTGAATCCCTAAATGATCCTTTTGAATTCTTGCCCCGCCTTGCATCTGTTGGGGAACACTCCAATGCATGTTATCAGCAGTTAATATATCATCTTCCTCTGGGGAGTATATCAATTTAGAATTGAAATCGCCGGTTATTATAATGTTCGTCGATGGCTCTGTAGTACGAAGGCCCATTCTTACTTTACACAATAGCGCATTCTTTGTCTTTTTCACTTGAGATTTAGGTTGAGTATAATAATTAATCAGGATTGTCGACTTGGTATTGCTTGCATTTTGTCCTGTTAATTTAATTAATTGGATACTTGGATCAGGAGATTTTAGTTGTTCAGAGTTCATTTTTAATGATGTTGACACATATACTGAAAGGCCTCCAATGGCACGACTATAGATCTTACATTTTTCAGCGGCAACAGTGTAGTGCATAAAGCCAACCAGAGCGATTTCTTCTTGTAGCCAAGTTTCTTGTAAAGCGATTATATCACAGTCGGCCCATTCATCCAGTGCGAATCCTTCCTCCAGTAATCTTTTTGCGCCTGCAATGTTCCATGATAATACATGTATGTCATTACATGCTGTTTCATTCGCCTTATCTTTAATCGGTCAGATCTTCCGTTTTTCATTTAGCGTACTCGGAAGCCATTTCCAGTTATCTTTAGATAGTTGTGAATCCCCAACTTTATCGGCTTCCAATCTTTCCCGAGTATGAGCTGCATCACTTCTACCCTTGGCATTATGTAAAATTGAGTAGACTGACTTATGTGGATGACATTCTGTGATTTTCCTGGTGAGTTGCACACTACAAGGTTTCTTCAGTGGAAACGGGTAGCGTGGGGAAGTGGGCTGTGATAATTGAATGCCCCATGTTTGAAAAAGGTCTGATCTCCCCAGGATTGCTTGCACTATGCCTAAAGTTTTCCATGTGGTCAGTGTTTGTTCATTTGTTGTATCATTGGACCCTTTAAGAAATTGACCCTGTTCAAGATCTGTTGATTTAATATCTCTTGGATCCTCAATTTCGGCCATGAGTTTCAGGATATTGCTCCTATTCAGTATATCATTACAACCCTGTGTCTTGTACTCAGGAGTCCAAATAATTTGATGGCACTCATTGCCAGATTTAGAAGAGGTGGGTGTAGATGTTTCCTCTTGTGGCAGGACCTCCCTTTCTGTGGCTGAGGCAGATGTAGTAGGCCTAGATGGTGTTGGACCACAGATGATGTTACTGGAAAAGCCCTGTACATATGGATCAAACAATCCTGCAGCACCCCAGTCGGAAAGCCCAAATTCAAGTTGAGATTTTCCATCTAAACATTGTGCTCTCTCTGCAACTGCTTCATCTCCCGGAGCTCTGTAAGGACCTGGCCCACCATGCCTTGGGAATGACTGAGGGATCCCAAGAATTGGTCAATGGTGGCCTGGGTGACAATTAACCCAGTGATCTCACTTTTCTGACCCACAGATTCCCTCCCGTAAACCTTAATCCCACTACCCTGTGCCCTTGACCTAGTGTGCCCCATCACACTGGGTCCTGGCTGAACTGGAGGTGGTGGAGAAGTTGGATTGACAGCAGCCAGGACCTGGGGGCAAAATATTGGTGTGATGTTCCTTTGGACACAGAAAGTGGAGATATCCAGAGGCTGTGATGTGGTATCAGCTAAGGTGGAAGGTGTAGGTGTAAGACAAGTGAGACTCACTGGAAAGGTCTGCCCAGGCAGACCAGATGGACCAGCCTGCTCCTCATCATCTGGACTTGGTAGAGTGAATTCCTCACTGAATGCTTGTTCTTGGTATGGAGTGGAGGTAGCATCAGTAGCAGTGGCAGATGGATGTCCACGTGTTGGAACTATAATAAATTACAAAACAAAAAATAATTATGTATGGATTATACATCAAATGAGGCAACCTAAAAAGGAAAAGAAATATATAAATATTATACATTTCAGTAGTATTATAATAAATTACAATAGTTGTTTAAATTACACACAAAACTGCTTCCAAAAAGCAGGTAAAATTATGTCCTGAAATGAATATAAAAAGTGAAAGTATACATAAAATATGCCAAACATTCAACACAACACAGTAGAGAGGAGAAATGTGACATAAACCATTCCATGGCCTAGCAGGGTAAATTTCTGAAAATTAAACAACTTAGAATGGATAAATAGCATTAGTCATCATATAAACCCTGTAAAGTACATTTATTCAAAACACAACTTATATTCAGCATTCAAAATAACCTGCATTTACATTTTTAAGTAAACAAACTTTGATTTGTGAAACAAATAACATCAATTCAATAAAATAACAAGAAAACAACAAAAGTAAACCCTAATAAAATTAAACAGTCATTTACAATAAAAAACACATATATGAAACATGTTATTAGGTGAAAAAGCACTTACAGTCACCATACAATCATGTTTAATGGAGATGGAAATCTGTAATGTTAAATACAACAAAATACATTCAAATAAGCCAAAACAAAAATGAGGAAAGACACACATATTGACAAAACATATTAACAATTAGTAAACAAGAGAAACAACAACAATGCTACAATTTATTTTAATTATATATATATATGTTTATATGTTTAAAAAGGTGCAAAATACAATAGCAAAGCTAAACTAAAAGCAAAAACTGCATTTAGATTTAATGACACATTTAAAAGCATAACTTACAGTCTCCACTCCACAAGGGGTTCCTGTCAAGCCTTCAGGATGTAGGATCAGCAAGACCTCCTCCTCCCAGGGATATGGGTGTTAGGGGGGAAAACCCCCACCAGTCCTCTGGGCCTCCAGGTGATGCTTGGAGACCAAGGAATGCACACTCCCCCACAGATCGTTGCACCTTTTCTTAATTTTCTCCTGGGTGTGCAGATTGTTTACTACAGCATTCACTCTGTCATCTATTCTGGTCCACATTTGCCTTTTTTGAGCTATAGTTCTACTTTGTACTTGGGGTCCAAACAATTGTGGCTCTACTCGAATAATCGCAATCTACCATGACTGACAATTCTCCCTCAGTAAAACAAGGATTTCTCCTCCCTGTCAGCATTAAAAAATAAACTTTAATAAATGTAACAACCCACAACAACAAAAGAAAAGATGAACAAGAAACATAGAAAGTACAAACAAACCTGACTTCACTGAAAAAGTACTCATGAACAATCTTCTGCTACAGTGAAATGGCAAAAGATCATGATCTGAAAATGAGTGTGTTTTATAGGGTGGTATGCAGGTGAAAACAATTAGCCAAAACACATTAGGTGCTAACATTCATCCACAAGCCACAGTAATAGTACAATGTTGAACGCGTCTCATAATGGATTCCCTCCATCAGGAATCTACTGCTAGCACTACACCAGCACAGCTGAGAAATCTAAATAGGCTCGGTGAAAACCTGCCACCCTGAGAGCAAAGGAATGATATTAGCCAGCAGAGGAGGCCGCAGCGTCGGCGGAGGTAAACCGAATATGCGACAGAAAACACTCTTGTCAACGCGGGCAGAGGATCAGCCAACCCACATCTAAATCTGGCGGGCGGGAATCCATTAGTTTGACGGAGAACTTGTAAACACAACCATGGAGGGACAACGAAAGTTCGGCCAAGTTCTGAATCAGGCCCATAGTCTGCTAAGCTGGTTACTGCACTGGGTTGTCCAATCTGGAGATAGAGACAAGTGAAGAGATCTGTTGCACAGGGAATTTTTAGTGTCATCGCATATCTGAGTGTATATGTGAGATGTAAAGAAGTGGTCAGATTGTATAGATGTTTGGGGCCTGCAGTGAATGGACTATATTAAAGACCTCCAAAATCGTCCAGTAATATGTGACAGATCTCTTCAGTTATTCCATCCCTGTTCATTTGGTGATGTTTGTGTTTTTGGCTGTACAGTGCAGGGGAGGGACAACTCTCAAAGCAGATATGTATTATGTGGATTTAATAGGTATAAGTTTCATTTTGTTTCTGATACTGGATATTATGGTTTTAGTATTATTGTGGGGCACAATTTTTATATATGGAAGTACAAGTCGATATACTAGTACAGCAAACTATAGGTCAGCCCTCTTTTACTTACCTGCATAATAAAAGCAGTTTGCTGGTTGAGATGCTTGCAATTCATAAGTTGTGAGCTGAGGATTTTACATGAGGGTGTGACTGTTTTCTGGACTCCAGTGGCTGAAGGCAACTGGTGCAGTTATCTAGGAAATAGCAAAGATGTAACCTGTCTTTTGAAGTGCATATACTCTTGGGTGCTTCTAATGCTGGCTGGTAGTGCGTTCCAGAGCTTGATGTCTTGTACCGAGAAAGCAGTGATTCCTACGGATTTCTTATGATAAGGCCAGGGCCGGCTTTAGCGCTGGTGGCGCCCTGTGCACCAATGTCTGTTGGCGCCCCCCCCCAATGACCACCTCTGCCACTGATTCCCTCACCACCGCCCTTTAATAGTGTCTCTAAAGTCTCCAGAACCACTGTCTCTCTGATTCATTTAAGTTTTAGAGCACCATCCATACCAGTAAAAGGTGTCAGAGCACTTTCCATCACACACACATTGTACAGAGACAATCATAGGTGTGCAAAGTCAGTGTATAGGAAATGTTACATCAGACAAGACTACAAGGTGTACTGTAGGATTAACATGTCATTGATACTGGTAGGCAATATAGTTTAAGAGTCCTTATTCTGGAAAAGCACAAATTTGAATTTAAAATGTAACACCATTGTTAGGGGTTCTCTTTAATAACAAAAATTGTTTTCCACCCAAATAAACACTTTTGGCAAGATTAGGATAATGAAAGACTGGGCAAAAAAGCATATAGCTCTAACCTATACATTGCAGTCTACACACAGCTCTTTGATGACAGTTAATAGCTCAATGTTCTATATTACGATTTTGACTTACAAACGACAAGTAACAAAAGGAGCTCTTTTACAGCAGCAGTAACCCACTAACCTATTTACATCACATGCACTTTGTTATCTGCATGTTACACATTCTTAGCAGCAGGCACTTTAACCTTCTGCGCTACCTTTGGATGAGTCAAAACTTCCACTAGACAAACCTCCAGTCTCTTTCCAGGAACACGTTAATCACCAGAGTTATCTTGACGTTTTAATTGATGCCTATAAAAATGAATAGAGGCCAGGAACACGTCAGCAGGTTGGTGCTTTTAAAATGATAATATTACTAGTGAAAATGACGTCCCCACCCCAAATCAGCGCCCAGTGCGGTGGCACTGATCGCACCGCCCTAGTGTCGGCCCTGGATAAGGTGGTATGATGATAAGTGGTGTTGGCCTGGAGCACAGGGGTATATATTTTGAGTGGGGAAATGTGCTTTCACAAAAATGTGCATGCCCTTCAGGCAGCACGGATCATTCTGTTTATCCTCCTACATAAGCTTAGACTTACTGGGTCAAACACCTCACATCGAAATGCTATTAAACAGGATATTGAGACAAACAAAAATTGACCCCGGCGAGTCCTGCTGCATGCCCACGGGCAGGGGCTCAAATAGTGCCCCTGATGAAATCCTGGAGGGTCTGGCTACAGGGATGGTGCAGGCATGTCTGTGGCCACATTAGTTGTGATCTGACACAATTAGGGAACATGACTCTGCCCACTTCGCTTGCATCTGCCACAATCAGGAAAAGTGATTTTGTCCAGGCACACGGGTACTACTCTGCAGGACTGTGGTATTTTGGGTAATAAAGACAGTACTTGCACATCTTAGTATTCCTTACTGAACTAGGGCATCAGTTGAAATTCTCAGCAGAAACATGGTATATGTCCTGAGATAGCTCCTGCCCACTTGGGCAGCCCCTTTATACAGCTAATGGAATACTGGCACCTCTCAGCAGGACATTTTTCTATTTCTGGGACAGCACTGGCCAGGCTCACCCGAAATTTCCCCTTACCTTAATGAGTCTGAAGGGTAAAAAGGCCAAGTGACACCCCTGGGAGGGCATACCTGAGCCTATGCTAATTTGGTATTACAAACTATATTCCGCACACGCAGAAACAGAGAGAACCAAACACATGACAGTAAGCGGGGCTCGGAGTGTTAAAGCGCATATCCAGCCTGCCTGCTCCTATGCACATACAGCCTTATTCATCAAGGCCAAATCGGCTCGCAAAGGGCCAGATTCTGAGAATCTGGCCCTTTGCGAGTGCGATTTTTGCATTTGGGATTCAACATCCCAAATGCAAAAATCGCTATTTGCTAATTCGCATATTTGCGAGGATTTACATTTAAGGAATCTCTATTTGAGATTCCTTAAATGTAATTCATCATCCATTTTACAATTGTGAAATCGCAATTTCAGGCCGCAATTTACCGTGAGGTCAAACCTCGTGGTAAATTGCGAAAACTCAGAAAAATGCATTTAAATGCATTTTTCTGAGTTGCACGTTACACACACACATGTCCTTTGGACATGTGTGTGTGCAACACCTGTGTTAATTTCCATTGCAGGGGTGCTACAGGGTGTCCTTTGGACACCCCTGGCACCCTTGTACTCGCAATCTCATTTGCGATTAGCTAATTGCTAATCGCAAATGAGGAATGACTCCCCATGCATTCCTATGGGCCTTTTGGCCCATAGGAATGCATGGGGAGTTATTCCTTATTTGCGATTAGCAATTAGCTAATCGCAAATAAGGAATCAGTGGGAATCGCAATTAATATTGCGATTCCTACATGATTACCGTTTTGCGAGTCTCAAATAGCGATTCCTTATGATTCGCTATTTGAGCCTCGCAAGACGGCCCGTTCATGAATCAGGCTGATAGTTATTAAAATTGACAAAAGGCTAAGAAGCACCGAAGAGTGACACCCAGCATCTTAGCTCCATGACTACAAAATGTGATGGGGGAGGGGACTGGTAGGGATGGATTTAAGTAACCGAGACACGCTTAGGGCAAGACTTTTGTCTCACTTCATTAGAACATGTCATTATAAACCATTGATAGCGAATAAACTTGAAGATAATCACTCACAGATTTCTTTCTTTACTAACTTAATTGACATGCTACTTCCAGTAAATAATGACTTTGTGAATAACGTGATCCATCCTCCCCAAATAAAGGCAATCATCAAAGGAAGGATACACAATGGATCCAGCATCAAACACTGTGAATAGGAGTATAGAGGGTGAGAGCACTGCAGAATCCCCAAAATAAACATACTGGTGTTCAGAAAGAGAATGAACAATAAAGATGTCTTAAATTTTCGCTTTTATCTTGTCACATTTGCTGTGTGTTCAAAGACCAAGGTCAAATGTTAGATTCAGACTTGTGGCAAATCCCTGCTTATTCTTTTCAATCGGTGATTGAGGAATACTTTCTTTCTCTGACAGCAATTTTGTAGGATTTTGTAACCTGAACTATGAACTAGGGTGTCGATTAGGATGGCAGATGGACCTGCGTCCGTCCGCCACCCCCGAGGTGGAGGGACCATCTGCAGGGGCAGCGGCGTTCCCTCCATAGGAATTAGGATGTGACCGCCACCCTGGCGGTCACATCCTGTATATTTAACATTGCGGCGGGTGCTGCTTAATGCAGCACCCACCGCAAAGTTAAAAATGCATGCTTTGCGTGTGCATGCACAAACGGCAGGCACCGCTCGGTGCCTGCCTCTTTGTGCATGCACATGCAGGGGGGTAAAATAGGTACCCCCCATGTGCACCCCCCACCCCCCAACATCCTGGGGGCATGCAAGGGGCCCCCAGAAGCAAAGGTCCACATGCTTTTCCACGGCGGAATATTCGCCGCGTAAAAGCATGTCTCCGGACCCATCATAATATGGCTCGTGGTGTCTTGCAGACACCGCCACCATATTGTGGTCCAGACCCCGTGGATCAGCGGCGGACGGACCTGCCATCCGCCGCTGATCCCTCCGCCATCATTATCTGGCGGTGGGTGTTTTCAAGGACCGCAGCGGTGAATCCGCATCCTCCGGGCCGGCGGTGGCTTCCACCGGCCTGGAGGATGCGGATTCACCACCATCATAATCGACCCTTAGGTGACAGAGTTGCCTGGCATACATGGAGTGTGAAAGGATACACTATAGGATGTCTATTGTTCCACAACAAAGTTGAAATAACTGTAAATGAATTACAGATTACAAGTCCTGATTTTAAGAATTAGTTTAGTAGGTTTTGCGCTGGCTTGGTACATGTGGATGAGACTTACCTGGCATAAACTTAAATCCTTGCAGGGCTCGTCAACCTTCCATTTTTAAGAGGATTTTTATAAAATTCATGAGTTGAGTGGTGATCTAAAAAAGCACCAAAAACTATTTATTTTGTACTGTTTGCTATAGAAATGGTCACCAGTATAACTGCACAGGCACACCTGCAAATATGCAATTATAATGATGAACCGAGGCCTGTTCACACAGGCAGGTTCTCATAACATTACCAAGCCAAGGGGATCTAGCCAGAAACAGCAAAATACAGTTCTACCACCTACTGACTGTGCCCCAGCTCGACATACTCACCCTGAACTCTCTGGCACTCAATTACTGGCGTTTTGCACAGGTGCCTGTGTGCCTATCATCACACACAAATTATCCACTTTTTACTTCTAAATACTTTTGTCTTATTTTATGGACCTGAAATAGATCTTTAATGCCTCGGTCGGTCAACTTACTAAGCAACATTACAGAGTGCAACAATGAGTCTGCTGGTTCCCTGCTGAGTCTGCTGGTGTGTACTGGTGTCCAGGGGGCTGCCTTTAGTTTATTGCCCGTTACTACTACAGTACACAACTGTGTTAAAAGGCACTACTTCCTATCACTAACCTTATGGGTTTTGTAACCTAAACCAGAGTGCAAGTCAAAGTCGATCTGCGAGTATCGGTGCTCTTGCATTGTCTTTACTCTGATCGAACACTGGGCCAATAAAAGGAATTTCGCAGGCACTTTTGTCAAAAGCGCTGCCTTTTTACAAAACTGCCAATTTTGCGATTTTTTTGCAAACTGCGTAATACTGGAGGGTTTGATTAAAGTATCTTAAGTAGATAATTTATGTTGTTTTTCTCGGGGGGTACAAAAGGGGGTGGTGAGGACGGAGCATCTGAATCAATCAAACACTCACACCCAGTCAAAAGATCTGGGTTTAATCCATCACCGTTCTTTAGCCCACTCTGCCACCCCAGTTCAGACATGGCCATATGCAAATCAGTCTGACCCTGTGCCTCATGGGAACAGTCCAGCCCGAACTGCCAAGCCATGTCTTCCCTGGACCAGAAACAAGCTTCCGAGGACCGGTTTCTGGCATTCCAGCCGTCTTCAGCCCGGCTTGCTTGAATCCAGTGGCAAAGTGAGCAAGGGACAGCAGCACATATGAGAGGAGGGCAATCATTAACCTACATCGATTTTTAGGTGTAGCTTGACAGTGCGACTGTCACCTGAGCCTTTTAACCTACACCAATATTATTCTACAGTTATTTGCGTCCCGTGCTATTTACTTGTAATGCTTCACATTACCATGCAGCATTCCTTTAAAGCCAGACCTATTGGCATTGCCAATCCTTGTTAAAGTTAGAACATATTTCTAGACCTCAACGTGTAATGAGAGTCTCATTTTGCCTAGAATTGCTTGCAAGCAGATTATAACAAATCATTCGCCTGCCTCTGCTGCCATCTCCTGGACCATATTAATACATCATGCGGCCAGTGATGATTAGTTATATATAATAACATCGGGTACTTAAATGCGAGAACACGAAATTGCATATTTTCTGCAAAAAAAATAAATCCGTATTGTTTGGATGTAAGTACCCCCAATGCAGATTGAGGGTATTGAGCTGAGCTGTTTCTGCTTTTCTAAGATGTACTATTATCATAATATCAGGTGATTGAGGCTCAGTGGATCGTTCTATGAAAACAGACACCTCTTCCATGTTCAATTTCTCTTGTAATTCGTGCCATTGTTACAGTCCTAGGCGAGCACCAGTCAATTTTACCGCAGATAAATTAAATAAGCGTGTTTTTCCACTACAATTTATTCATAACATATGCACTGTTCAATGTGCAAGTAAGCTTTACGGAATAAACATATGTTACGAATCTGATATCGCTTGTGATATTTTAGATTGCGAACTCTTTCATCCCGTTAGCATTTCTGTGCGGAGGCTTCATTTTCGGATGAGGTCACCGACGAGCCTCCTTTCCGTGCCGCCGCGCGCTGCACGTTGATGTATCTTGTCTGCACGTGTGAGGTTATCCTTCCTGGTTCGCAGTGAACATTAGGCCCTTGTATTTACAGCTGCAGGAGCATCAAAGGGCGAATCTCTGACTCAGTCATGGCCGCGAGTTGTGCTCAGCTTCGAAAACAACGATATCGTTTTACCAGGCCCTTGGACGACCTGTGCTGGAAAACTGAAGAGTGATTGAACTTTGGCAGTTTCTTTACTCTCCTGAACAATATTTCTTTGCTACACGTCCAAGTGCCTGGTGTCATTTGTTTCTCAGACTCAGAAAAATACCAAAATGTACTGTATTGTAATTGTATTGTAATTGCATTTATATAGCGCTTACTACCCCTGACGAGGCGTCGAAGCGCTTTTTCGGCGGGTAGCACGCTACTCCGGGACCCATAGAGGATAAGTGTTGAATTAGTATAGTGAAACATGCAAGTTCATTTTAAGTGGTGGATAGGTTAGTCAGTTATTTGGATTTGGAATGATAGCAGAAGGATAGAGGAGGACAAAGGTTTGTATTTATATAGCGCTTGTTGACGCACGCTATTCAGGAAGCCTACAAAGGATTAGTGGTGAATTAATATGGTGAAATATGAGTTAATTTCAGTGGTGGATATTAGTCTGTTACTTGGAGTGAGAAGGATAGCGGAGGGATAAAAGGGGAAGAAAGAATTCCATTCTTAGCGCTTGGACGCCTCAGGGCAGCTACTGTGGAACAGGAGCCCGCATTACTATCGATGCCCAGGCTGCTGGCGCAAGTCGCCTCTTGGTTCCCATTCTGAATAATTACCAAATAAAGAGACGGGCGCTGGAAGCAGGAATCAAGAACAGAGTTTAATTCTCATGAGGAGAGCCTGTCATGTCAGACACGAAACAAGGTGCCATCGGGAGGTGCTCTAACAAGTGAGCTGAGACTCTTGGTTTTATACCTTACAGAACACTCGATAACACAATCAGGACTGTATGACGTAAGAGAAGGACATCCCTATAATCCTCGTGGTGATCCTACCCCACATGTGTTCACAATGGGGACCCTTGACCTGCTGATAAGAGGGGAGGGCAATCACGCAGCTGAGTGTTCCGTCAACTGTTTAGGATGTGTACGCCTGATCATAGCCCAGGGGGTGGGGTGGCTAGGATCAATAGTGGCATACAATAAGGGCAGTAAATGGTATCTCCTGACTCAGGCGATGGCCTCGGACATGTGTGGTCAGCCGGACTCGGGGGAAGGGGTTATCAAAGGAGTGGTATTCATGCCGCGTGGACAGTCGAGCGCGGAGGGAAGGCTTGTCAACAGAGGGGCATTCATGGAAGGGAAGGAGGCGTTGGTCAGGCGCGGCCGTGACTCTCAAGGACAGGGTTTTGCAAGAGAAAAAGGTTTATGACTTGCCCACGTGAGGAGAAGGGAGGGGTAGCCAGGGTGGACACAGGGACAGGGTCACACAGAGAGAGAGAGAGAGATCTTATGACCCGTACATGAGAGAGCGGGGGCAGTCAGGTGCAGCTGGGGAGGGCAACGTCAGCTAAGGCGAAGGATGCCTCTCCAAGAAGGGATGGGGGGGGTTTTGTGCGAGTCAAGTGGGAGAGTTGCCTTTCACAGCGGGGTCGCGCAGAGGGAGAGGGTTTCATGGTCTATGCATGGGAGAGGGGGGTGTTAAGATACGCGCAGGAGGGAAACCGGGGATCCTAATGGGTAAAGAGGTCATAGTGCCTAAACTGGCTGTACATATGTATAGGGGTAGGGGCTCTCACTGGCAGAGTGATACGGTCAATAGTTTACGGCATTCATGGTGCTCACAGGGAGAGGAGTGGGAGAAGAAGGGGAATGAATGCTGTCTATGTACATCAATTTCTTCAACTTTCACAGTCGCCCCTTTTTACATAGCAGCAGTCATATTTGCAATTGATGGGTTTACAGGCAGACAGGCATCGTTGATGAATTAGCGTTTTGTCGATACTAACATTTGGCGTACAATCATAGACAGTTAAGGTGATGGGCAGAATGCAGTACATAGAAAATTACATTTCATTGAGTTCCTGATAATATAAACGCACTACATAGCAAAAATCTTTCTGACTTAAAAAAAATGTGACCAATGAACAGCTTTGACCAGGTAGTTGAGAGCGGAATTCAGTTCAATACACAATATTTCTTCGCCACAGTGTCTTTGTATCATTGAGCCATCACTGGTAGGCTCTAGTCCGTGTACTGTCGTTGGCGCTGTTGAGCACCGGCGGTGGAGCTATAGGTCCAGCTCAGTCCTATCCTTACGCGTTGCAGGGTGTGGTCAGTCCTCTGCTGTTAGACCACAGTCCTGTTCCCTAAACAATCCGGTTGGTGGCGCCTTATGCTCGGCACCCATAGTTCTATGGCAACACCCTATTCCCAGCGGAATGCAGTTCTTTCCCTTGGCAAAAAGTCACGTGGAAAAGAGGGTGAGTGTTGTTCAAATAGTCGATAGGTAAGAGGGCGGAGTTGGGTCAGAGTTCCTGGGTCACACAAAAGGGACCAAGGGAGCAAAGGATAACAAGCAGGCAGGCCCATCAATCGGGCCCAAAGAAGGGGGACGGAGACTCCAGGCACACGTGGGTTAGCAGACGGAGGGCTTTAAGGCGGCCCATCATTTTTCATTTTCCACGTTGAAATTGCGGTCTCGTCCCGTATCCTGTTGCTCTGCGGCTCCACCTTTGGTCGAGGTCACACGTGTCCCAAGATCCGCAGTCAGGCTGTACGTCACATCTGACCCATCTCCTTCGGTGATCGTGAATCTTTGAATAGGTACAAGACAAGGTTTCAGTGAAATGACAAAAGGAGATATCTACGCACGTGAACTCCTCCCTCAAGTCTACGCATTTGGGAGATACGCTCATTGGTCACAGTCAGAGGTCCTATTACCAAGCAGTGCATGTGTCAGCATTCCTACTGAGTTTATAGCAGGTTTAATCATCGTCCTATTTATAACTCAAGTGAGGATAAATAATATTCCCATCAATTGTGCATTACATCATATTCAACATTATGGAGCATTTCCCTCCAGGACTGGCTAACCTTTTCAAACAGGGCGGGGGTGTCATTATCGAGAGTCAGGCAAAACAAGATTTTCTCGAGGGTCACCAGTTACTCATGGTCATCGTGCTTATCTCCGAGACAGCAACCGGGTTCTATCAAAAATTGGGGCGGGGATGCTTCGGGCGCTCGCGCTTGGGTGCAAAAAGGGGATGGGGCAATCTGGGCATTGGAGGTCAATCTAGACGTTGGCGTTCGTCTCTGAAGAACAGACATAAGGTGCCATTGACATACAGTTCCCCTATAAATGGCCAGATTTGGGGGACTTTAGTCGTCTTACCTGTCCTTTCCTTCTCGGCCAATTCAAGTTCGTTCATTTTACAGAAAGGAGAGGTAGTAATATGGCGAGATTCAATCATTTTAGTTTCGGTCAATTTCGCTGAACGCCTTTTCGTTCAATATGTATCAAATCAGACTGGTGCCGGTGGGGCACAATTTTACCAAAAAGAAGGAGAGAAAATAGGGAGACTCTCGTAGAGAGCGAGAGTCGTCCGCGATCTAAACGAGCCATTCGGTACACGTATGACATGTGGAGAGAGATAGAGAGAGAGATAGAGAGAGAGAGAGAGAGACGTGTACGCAAATAGGTCATTTAGTGCGCTCACAACACAGAACAGCATAGGTCAGGTAACACGCAGATACGGACAGAGGGAAGACATAAATTCATACATTACACACACACAAACTCAGACAGGGAAGACAGCACATGTATTACACATATATAAGACATTTCACGACAAGACAGGAAACAACAGGTGGCCAACAAAATTCGTATTATATCCTACGTATCTTTACTATCCTATTTATCTACGTGCTTAGCTCTTTCTACCCTTCCCTCCTTTTCATTCTCGCCAGTTATCTCTGCGAGCGTTCTCAATTGCCAATACTTACACCTCGGTTAGTCGATCAGAATTTAACCTGGTCGTGCTATTTACCCATGGTTGGATCTTAATCCATTTTCAGTCCCTTCCTTTGATGGGAAGTTCTCCAGGCTGAGGCAACGGCAAGTATTGATCGGGAGAACAGTCGGGCAGCTTGGCTATATCTATAAGAGTGTGAAAAAAAGGGGGGTAGTGCATTTTGAACATCAGCAGCATTTCTAACTTCCTAGACGGGTGGTGCCGTGGCAACCCTTACCCGTATAATTTTCTTTGTCCTTTCCCTACCTAGTCAAACGTCCAGTTACATTATTTAGCACGTCATTTCTAGTCAATTTTCCGTCATTCAGTACCTGTCCAGTTCCTATGTCAGTCCATCCTCTCAGTCGCTATGTTCTAAGGAGGAACAGTCATGTTAAGCCTACGTCTTTTAAAAACCTTTCGTTATAACGACTAAACACATATTCCCTTTTTCCCTTTTTCGTCGGTGGTCCAACCGTCGCTCTTCCATACTTCAGTCGACGTTCTGACGTGACCTGCAGAAGGGAGGGAAAGAAGGGGTGGGGGGGGCAGCATTCAAAGCACATCATTATGCAGTAATCCGAAAATGTTGTTACCTACCACATACTCGCCCTATCTCCTCGTACTGCATTCCCTTGCCATCTCGGCGTTTAAGCCCAGAGGGACCAGTGGTGTCAGATAGATAATCATTGACGATCTGCGTATCTACATGAGCTACTTGGTCGTAACCCTCTTTTTATCGGGTGCAAGGGTGGCGGTCAGATGGCATTTCTGTGGTGTCATTTTAAGGGTGTCTGAAACACCTTTCCGGCTGCTTGTGACACATAATGTAGCTGCTAAATATCTGATCCCTTCTGATCTACATCCTTCATTATACTTATTCTTCGCTTACAGTAGTAAGGCATCCAAAACTCATTAATGCAACTGCTACAACCATGCTTTCTTTTCCAAAATACTTTTAATAAAAAGTGCTGATGTACAAATACAGGCCTGCAACTCGGTGGACCGGCTACAAAGCAGATTGAAACTGTACATAAGAAGAACGAAATTGGTGGCAGTTCATTGCATAAAGTGCAGCAGTGCAATAAAATCGCATTAAACTTCCCTACAGAGCAAGCATGATGCATGTCAGTAATTCATCTTTAATAAATTCATAAATTCATTATCCAAGTTCATTCGTTACCTAAATTACACCAATTCATTTTCCAACTTATAATCAGTACCCACTCTAAGTCAGTTCATTGTCCAAGCACATACTTAATAACCTTCATATCTACTTTCATTATCCAAAAACTGCGCATATATCTCGGGACAAAAGGCTGCGCAATCAGGGTGCAACAAAGTTTATTCAAGACGTTTCATTTTGTGTCGGCGCCATTTTTGGGTGGGGTCAGGCGAGTTCCAGCACAGTCAGAATGTCTCCAATGATTCGTGGTTGGACCGGGGCCTTCCGTTGGAAGTTCAAAAAGTTTTGAATCATGTGGTAACAGTCTAACGATAGTCAAAGAGTGGGGAGGGCGGCAACAATTTTCCTACCGGGTCATTCTGGTGTTCCTCCGGAACTGAACAAGTCTGTGCCGTGGCTGCACCTTAGCCATTTCCAAACTGAAGCTGGCGCTGGCAGGAGTGCGTCGATGTCGCGGTTCCCAGTGAGGGGGACGGGGGCGCCCATGCGGAGGGATCGGGGTGCCCCCCGGCTCTTATAGAATCTTCAAGGTTGAGGAGAAGAACAGACATGGGGCGCGCGCCCGTCCAGGGCAGAAGACCGCTTTTTGATGTTGACCCTCTTTAAGTAAGAGCATTGGGGTGTCGCTGGAAGCCTCCACCTGGAGGGAGGTGGGGGAGGCTCGTTCGCGTCACCTCCCCCTTCCAGCGACCCCGCGCCGTTCCTCGGCTCCGTCGCTTCGATATTGGCCGTGCCAGCCATTGAAGATGGGGGGGGGGGTCGGTGGCTGCGGCAAGACATCCCCCCCTTTTCTCGTCGACATGTGGCGGGACTACCTGTAACTATGCAGGAATTTGACATGTGGCGGGACTACTTGCAAGCGCCGCCATTCTCGCTTTTGGCTTCGGCCTTCTTCGTGGGTCGGACCAGGCGGGAGACAGAAGGGGAGGGGTGGTCGGTGGCTGAGGCAAGACAGCCCCCCCCCCCCGTGGCCTGCAGGGCAGCAGGAGAGAAGGAGAGCACTCTGCCATTCTTTGGACCGCCTGCCCAACATCATCTCCTCCTGACCGTGGCCAGGCGGGCCCCTCGTGCCTCGAGGCCTCGCCTTCCGGATGGGCGTAACCGCGGACCTGTTGCACTTCGGGAGCTTCCGGAATGGGGGTAGGTACCTATTGTATTGTTTCTATCTCATATGACCGTTATTTGGGCGTGGCGGGCAATGAGGCAGACATGTTTGGAGCAGGAGTAGGCAATGGAGCCTAGTTACCTCGTGGCTGCCTTGGTGTCAAGCTTGTCTTCCCTCGCCATTTTTATGTTTCTTATTGCGAGTTATTTCTAACATTTCTTATTTTATTTTTAGCGAAGTTGATAACTCATCAGTGGCCTACTGATTTCGCTCAACTCTTTTTCCTGTATTTTTATGCCATAACCTATTATAAGCTATAGCGACTAGTCCACACTTAATGAACATGTCCTTATTAGGTGTACCCTCCAGTGGAGCTGGATGGTTCATCTCTAATAAGCGGTCCGGGCTAAACAGGCTACCAACCAGTGGGGAGAAGATAGGCATGACGGATTACAACGGGGACAAAGGTCTGCATTACCTATCTTATCACAGCGGGCAAAGACTAGGCAGAATATTTCTATTCTCCGTTGTTTGGCGGCGGTGAATACCTCAAACGAACCAATATCGAACAATCAATGTTCGGTCAATCAAACAATCAGTGGGGAGAATAAGTGGGCACGAAAAGTTATCGTTACCTACTCTTTCTCTACCTGCAAAGAGAGACCTTGTTCTTCCCTGTTTGCAGACAAAGAATCTCCAGACAATAATCCACGAACGACAGTTCGGGAAACAGTGGGGGAGGAAGATAGGCACGACGGATTACAATGGGGACAAAAGTCTGCGTTACCTATCCTTCACTGCTTGCAAAGAGAGAGCCTGTTGTTTTCTCCGTTTGCAGACGGTGAATCTCCAGAGGTTTCAACAAAGCGTAATACTAGTATTATCCAAAACAATCATTTCACAATTTGTCTCATTTACGCGACCTTACCCGGACCGGACCGTGTGGGCAGTTCTTCGCCTTCCTCCTTCCAGCGCCCGATCGTTCTCTTACTCCATGATTTTACCGCAGCAGTCCTGTGGGATTCCAGTCAGGACAGTAGGTCACTCAAGAGAGGTCCGTTCAGAATAGGTGAAGTTCATTCAATCGGCAGCCGGACGAGGGCCCTCTCAAGGCAGGTATACTCCGATCATTTAGATATTCACCTCATCGTCTGGATCTCTCTTACTGGACCTTATGTCACTGATGGGCCCCGCGTTGGGACGCCAACTGTGGAACAGGAGCCCGCATTACTATCGATGCCCAGGCTGCTGGCGCAAGTCGCCTCTTGGTTCCCATTCTGAATAATTACCAAATAAAGAGACGGGCGCTGGAAGCAGGAATCAAGAACAGAGTTTAATTCTCATGAGGAGAGCCTGTCATGTCAGACACGAAACAAGGTGCCATCGGGAGGTGCTCTAACAAGTGAGCTGAGACTCTTGGTTTTATACCTTACAGAACACTCGATAACACAATCAGGACTGTATGACGTAAGAGAAGGACATCCCTATAATCCTCGTGGTGATCCTACCCCACATGTGTTCACAATGGGGACCCTTGACCTGCTGATAAGAGGGGAGGGCAATCACGCAGCTGAGTGTTCCGTCAACTGTTTAGGATGTGTACGCCTGATCATAGCCCAGGGGGTGGGGTGGCTAGGATCAATAGTGGCATACAATAAGGGCAGTAAATGGTATCTCCTGACTCAGGCGATGGCCTCGGACATGTGTGGTCAGCCGGACTCGGGGGAAGGGGTTATCAAAGGAGTGGTATTCATGCCGCGTGGACAGTCGAGCGCGGAGGGAAGGCTTGTCAACAGAGGGGCATTCATGGAAGGGAAGGAGGCGTTGGTCAGGCGCGGCCGTGACTCTCAAGGACAGGGTTTTGCAAGAGAAAAAGGTTTATGACTTGCTCACGTGAGGAGAAGGGAGGGGTAGCCAGGGTGGACACAGGGACAGGGTCACAGAGAGAGAGAGAGAGAGATCTTATGACCCGTACATGAGAGAGCGGGGGCAGTCAGGTGCAGCTGGGGAGGGCAACGTCAGCTAAGGCGAAGGATGCCTCTCCAAGAAGGGATGGGGGGGGGTTTGTGCGAGTCAAGTGGGAGAGTTGCCTTTCACAGCGGGGTCGCGCAGAGGGAGAGGGTTTCATGGTCTATGCATGGGAGAGGGGGGTGTTAAGATACGCGCAGGAGGGAAACCGGGGATCCTAATGGGTAAAGAGGTCATAGTGCCTAAACTGGCTGTACATATGTATAGGGGTAGGGGCTCTCACTGGCAGAGTGATACGGTCAATAGTTTACGGCATTCATGGTGCTCACAGGGAGAGGAGTGGGAGAAGAAGGGGAATGAATGCTGTCTATGTACATCAATTTCTTCAACTTTCACACTACCCGCGCTTTAGAAATCCGAATTCATTCATTCATTCATTCATATAGCACTTGTTACCCCTGATGGGTGCTGAAGTGCTTTTCTGGCGAGTAGCACGCCACTCCGGAACCCATAAAGGATTAGTGTTGAAAATTAGTATAGTATAAATATGAAGTAATTTGAGTAGTTGATATGTTATTCAGTTATTTGGGCAGTATATTAGTATAGTTGAATATGGAATTTGAGAAGTGAACATGTTAGTCTGTTAATTTTGATTGAAAAGGATAGTGGAGGGATAAAGAGTGAAGGATTTTTTTTGTTTAGTTCTTAGCAGTAGGAAGAGGCTTTTGGATGAGTAAAAAGGAGTTTTGGAGGGGAGTAGTCAGAGGGGAGAGATTAGAAAGGTTTGTTTTAGGGGATGACATTGCTCTGACATGTTTATCTTCACGTGTTACTTGACTATAATGAAATAAGTAGGTCGAGTCAAGTTCTGGTCGGTTCCCAAACATTCTTAACACTGCACAGGGTAGAGTGAGAGCGACAAAATGAGAGGAAGAGGCAAAAAAGAAAAAAAGGTGTTCTACCAGTAAAATAAATAAAAGAGAGCCAGAATGAGAGAACTGAGAAAAAGATCACTTTACCACGGGGGCCATAGAAGGTGGGGGCTCTGGGCAATTACCCATTTTGTGCATGCCTTAAAACGTCTCTGTCTGTTGTCCCTCCCTTGAGCGCATGTGTGAATGCTGCCACTGTCGCGTTAGCCATGTATGTCTATTTGTTGTGTTACTTTACGTAACCTTAGGTTAGGTTACATTAGGCTGCGTTATGTTATGTTATGTTATGTCATTGAAATTTTATACAGGTCAGAATATGCATCTTCAGGGGCCTTTTTCAGGATATGTGGGTCAAAAACCAGTGAGCTTGACAAAGCAAGTATGCACATCAGACGCATGTCCTCTGGATTCAAAAGTCCTAAACCTTCAGAGCAAAGTAGACTGGGAGTAAAAAAATACATTTGGACCACCTAAGTTTATTCCCCATGGAGGACGCTCCAAAAGAAATTCCATAATTTGGCCCCACATGGTCATAGCAATTGCACACCTGGGCGGCATTAGTGTGAGTGTTTTCCCAGTTAGCACAGCATACATATGTTTCACCAACGTGTCCTCGGTTCTTGCAGAGATGATCTGTGCTCAAGTGTGTCTGTCCGTGCCAGCCTGAAACAGTCACACATTTAACAAATGCCCAGATAAGTGTACTTCAGGGATATACGGCACCACGAATACTAAATACATTTAAAAATAGGGGTGCCCAATATCCTTTAGAGTATATGCAAGTTGTCAAATAATGAATTTAGAGGGTACTCCACTTTTTTAAGCAGATCACTACCTGCAGCATGGCCAGGAGGTCCTATTCTCTCTTGTCAAACCTTCAGACAGTACTGCTTATAAAAATCTGCTTTGAATAAACTGAAGCCAACAAAGAAATATAACTGAGAACCGAATTGTAAGCATATATTTATACAACATGCAGCTCTGGCTGTACTAATGAGCAGTCCTATGTATTTTCTCATTACACCGTCACCAACTTTACAAGTAGGTGGATTGAAGCATATAATGTCTTGATTTTCTAAAACATGTGCATGAAATTACAGCCTTACCTATGCGCTTGGGGTCCCACATTCCATATTTATTAACCAACAACCAGTCACCTGGCCGGATCATTACATGATCAGGCTTTCCATCTTGCTTAAAACTGTTCATGGAAAACCAATGAAAGCAGTCTCTAGACCTCGATGTAATTGGAAAACAGTTACCTCTGCTAGCTCTCAGGAGGTCGGTTCTGCCCCCCTGCCTCAATCTCATTTTGATGTGGACACTGCTTTGTCTGTTTATCGTGATTCCCTGACCATCGCTTTAGATCGATTTGCACCTTTAAAAAATGTTTATCTACGTCTTATAGACATCCAGCTCCGTGGTACTTGGATACCTTGAGTCAAGAGAAATGGGCCTGTAAATGCCTTGAGCGTAGATGGTGTCTCATTAAATCCTTCAAGGACATAGCAGAATATCGCTCCAGGCTTAGAGTCTATCACAATATAATTATGGCAGCACAGAAAGCATATTTAGCCTCCACAATTGTTAATGTAGGAAATTCCACCAAAGAGCAATTTAAAGCGCTAACTAACTTTGTGAAACCACGGGCATGAGCCTCTACTACTGTGGCCTCACAAGAGTTGTGTAACAACTTAGCTGCCTTCTTTGAAGATAAAACTGAGACAATATATAATAATTTCTCCGTCATTCCTGACTCGCCGGAGATTGAGTTGGAAAGTAATCATCTACACCCCTCAGCTGTGGTTAGCCTGTGTGGCTTTGAACTCTGCTTGGAAGACCATGTGGTGGATTTGCTTCTCAAGGCAAGTCCGGTTCTCCACAGGACCCTTGCCCTTCTAGGACAATTGCTAGTTGGTAGTAAAAAATTCTTGGTGTGAGGTTGAATCAATCTCTTTCCGTGAAAGTTCAAGTCAGTGCCACCTGTGGCATCTGCTTTGGTACCATGAGGCTTTTTAAAAGAAAACTTCTATGGCTTCCAGATACTGCTAGGAAGGCTCTTGTCCAGGCTCTCATCACCAGTTATATATACGCACAAAACCCTTTTATTTCAAAAGGGGAGGGAACAGGAGGCTACTGAGCAGTCAGGCTAAGCTGGCCTCCAATGAACATGTATCACACAACAAGAAGCTACCCTGACCAAGTGTCTGATTCCTAGTGAAGGATGAGGCACACTAGGCTGATTACTTATGTGGTGTTAGGCATCTAAAAAAATGCAAGGACTGTCCTCACACACCACCAGGTGTCATGCTTCATCATCAGCAGTCCTCGCTCTTTAAAAACCGCGTTTGATAAAGACCGGGCCTACACCTGACAGGGAGGCACTTCTATAACTAAGTGGGGGCCTGTGCTGAGTGAGTGATATTTAAAAATCGATGCAAAATACTGCTTGAAAACTTTAATAGCGCAGAATGTGCTCGGTATTAAAACCAATAGTGGGGACTTGGGGGGTTAGTATCCCATCCCCATCAGTATTGCTAATATGTTTTGCCATAGTGGCCAGGAGGGTCCATGGCATTCATCAGGGTGTGAGAGAAAAGGGCTTCTATCTCGTCTCTAAGAGCCTAAGATGTGAGGTTCCGTGACGATCGTAAGTGGTGTTTTTGACTCGCACGAATATGGTCGAGTCTGGTATCTATGAACCGCAAATGACGAGTTTAGTGGGTGTACGCAGTTTCGCTGTGCTAACCTAAACCGTTACTCTGTTTCGTGGGTTTCTATATCTGTACCCACGGGTTCCATCTTAGATACGGCATCCATTTTGTTTCTTGCCCTCAAGTAGCCAGCGAACGGACGCTGTCCGCTTCGCGACCCTGGGATTCCCAAGACTCTTGCGGAAGACACGTTTCCTTTGAAAGTGTCTTTATGATGAGGGGGATGATACTGTAAGGCAGATGGCCCCGCTCGAGGCTCATCTTGCCGTGCCGGTCTATTGTCTCAGCCGTGCATCTCATTAGGCGCGTCTCTTTGATGCTTGCAACTCGTGTTTCCCGACACCACCCCTTTTACACCCTTTCGGATCTCCCCACTGTTTCTGCCTTCCTCTGCACCTGTTTCTGTTTCTTCTTCGATCTGTTTACTGCCAATTGGAATGTACTAATGGTGGGAAGATGGGTTTTTACAGTTGGGAACCACCAAATGTTTCCGTACTTATGTTCCGGGCCCTGAATACATGAAAGCAACCCCTTCTGACGTTTATAATGGGAACCAAGTTGTAAACCTTTGTGTATCATGTTAATCTATGGGAGAAATGTGTATAAAAGGAGCGACCCACAGTAGCAATTTGAAGCAGGCTCCGCGAACCTACATGTGATGTACTTCTCGTGACTTCTGTGTTCCCTGCAGTAATAAACCTCGAATCTTTGAAGGAAGTGTCCCGTGTCTCTGTCATTTGTACGCCGGAACAGGTTACCCACAAAGGTTTCAGGTGTTGTCCCCTGGCACCGCTGGGTCTTAGAAAAACCCAGTCCTTCAGTTGGCGCCCAACGTGGGGCTGCATCAGTGGTACCGGTCCAAGCCCGACGATCGTGAGGAACTTCGTGTGAAATCTCCGAGGGAAGGTGCACCCCGCTTCATCGATCCTGTTGTCGAAACAAGTGGCCCGACGACTTTTCCCGCGAAGATTCCCGCCTCCTGACGGCTGCGACGGACTGCTGCCCTGACTGTAGACCTGTTTTGGCGCCTGGCGTAGACCTTGGTACAGCGAGACGATTGACGGGCCTTCCTGGTGACGCCATCGATCTTTGAGTTAAGTATTTGTGGGTCGCTCCCAGAGTCCTTAGTTGTGGGTGCTTAGTTGTTGCATGGTTCCATTGCATTTGTGGTTCTTAGTACTTGGTTCTTTGTTGTGGTATTTGACGTCTGCAGTCGCCAAAAACCGAGGGTTTTTGCTCTTTGCGGGAAACTCAGCTAGTGTGCAAGATGCCTGGCCGTAGTACTTTGTTCAGTTGTTTTGGTCGTTGTGGTGCAGATTCCCGACTGGAGGACTCGTGTCCGATACCTCCGGTTGGAACTCCAACTTATGAATTATATAGCAAGCATGGGTTAGGTCCGATTACCTTTAATGAATATTGGATTCGCTACACTAGAAAGGACGGTGTCCTTAGTTGGCCACCTCATGGTAGTTTCGAGACCCCGATTTTAGATAACCTCGAGGCTAAATTGTTTAAGAAAAAATCAAGGCCGGCCATGTTTGATGCCTTTCGGTTATGGCGCAAAGAAGCCAAACAGAAAGAAATCAGACAGACAAAACATAATCAGAGAGATGGAGTTGCTGCCATAGTAAAGAAGGCAGAACAGTTTCAGCGAGATAAGGAGGAAAAGGAAAAGGAAGTTTTTGATAGGCTTCAGCGTATGTCTATAGATAAATGTTACCCCGCTTTGCCAATGGAGTCGGATAAGAAAGAGGAATCAGTTGAGGACCCTTTACTGTCCTACCTTCTGAAATCACCACCTCCGTACGCCCAGGGTACCGCAGTTCCTGTGGTCCCCCCTGTACCTGTTCCTCAACCTGTTCTTCAACCTGTTCCTCAACCTGTACCCGTTCTTCCGACTGTTCCTGCTCCTTTGCCTACTTCTATTCCTACTGCTCCACCGCTTGTACTTCCTCATACTCCTGCTCCCGCTGCTGCTCCTGTTCTACTTACTCCTGCTGTTTCGTCTGTTTCCGACTCTTCTCTTGTTAATCCCCTATGTTATACTTCTCCATCTACCCGACGTCGTACCCCCTCTGTTGCTGCTAACTTCTTTAATTCTCTTGGACCTATTCTTGAGTCCGCTGGTTCGGACGGTCCCCAAAGACGTAGTCAGCTTCCCGGTAATAGGGAACGTGCTGCACTATATAATATGGCGATGGCTTGGATGAGATACCCTCTTAGAAATCCTCCACGTGCAGTGTTTGAGACGTTCTGTCAATTCAATATACCGACACAAAGATACGTTTTCGAAGAAATGTGTAAAGTTTTACGTGACCAAATATCGGCAGATGCATCGGACGATGTGTTGACTGCTTTGACTAATCTGCAGCTCCAGTTTTCGAGCGGAATGATAGTCGATTCAAATGTTCGACGCGCTGTTGAGCAGTTGTTATCTTTTCGTCCTTCTATAATGCCTCGGGCATTGTTTGTAGAAGACATCGAAGGACCGCCAGCAGCGCCTGGTCAGTATCCCATGCGCGAAGTTCCACCAGTGTGGATGCCAGGTGATGCTAATGCTGTTCCTATCATCTTGCCGCATTTCCAGAGAGTATGGATTCATCTCCCGTGGAAACGATCGGAAGTTCTACAGGTGAAGCAATCTTTGCCTGACCCCTCGCAAAAATCCTGCAGGGTATTATAAAGAATTATCGCAGCTCGTAGATGCTACGATAATGAATCTTGCCGATATCGATATGCTGTTTGGCAATGTCGTACCGCAACCGGTATGGGCAAAGATTCGTCAAGAAAACCATGCGGCTGAATTAGGTGGTGATTGGGCTGCTCTTGTAGCGGCAGACACACGACAAATTGGTGGGGCTAAACCCGAACAGCTCATTACGGCTTTGCCTCAGAGAATTATCGCTCTGATGAAAACGCTTATGCCAGCCATGAAGGTAAATTGGGACAAACTGTCCGCTTGCAAACAAAAGAAGGATGAGAGCGTCTCTGATTTCTTTACGAGATTTGAGGAGGCTTTCATTGACCACAGTGGTCAAGACATGGGTACCGAAGGTGGTCAGAGGTTGTTTGTGGACAAATTTGTTTCAAATTTACTGCCTGACTTAAGCAACAAATTGCGAAATTCTGAAAGTGCGTGGGCTGTTTCTACTTCTGCTCAAATATTGGCTACGGCTCAATATTATGAGAATAGGGAGAAAGAGGAGAACGATCGTGCTGACAAGAAAACAAAAGAGCTAAAAACTAAAGTGTTGTTGCAGCAGGCATACCCTCCGCGTTCGAATCAGAATGACTCGCAACAACGTAATCGATCGCAGTCTCAGTCAAATAGGTCTCAATCACGAAATGATTCCTCTTCACAGAGATCTTCGTTGGGGTACAATCAGTGTGCCTATTGTAGACAGGAGGGTCATTTGAAATTCGATTGTCCAGTCCTCAATGAGCGTAATAGTGGTAATTCGTCTAGAGGAGGTCGTGGTGGTTCTCAACAGACATCACGTGGTAGAGGTCGCGGTGCTCAGAACGATCGTTCCACTAACACTTCTGACTCCAATAATTGTTTTGATCAGCGTGGATCGTCACAAGGGCGATCTGCTCAGTACAATGTGGATGATTATTACGTCGATCAGGATACTGACGACGGTAATTACTAGGACAGCCATAGACAAGGAGAGGGAGTAGTATCAGTTCCGGTTGATCAGAGAGGGCCTTACGTCGCAGTTGCCACCTCGGGCGTCATTGAGCCTTTTCTGTTGGACACTGGTGCAGCGAAAAGTTCCATAATGCATTCGAAACTCCCTGGCGCACCTTTGTCTGGCTTAACAAATGTTTCCGTTGGATTCTCTGGCGCCCCTGTTAGCAATCCGGTTTCGTGCCCTTTGCCTCTTACAATTGGGCCGCGTGAGCTGAAAGCTCCGCTGATTTTGACCACCGGGTGTGGTGAAAATCTCTTGGGCCTGGATTTGCTAAAACGTCTGTATGCATCTTTGTATTGTTCTCCTGCGGGAGTGAAGCTTACTTTGGGTGAGAGAGTTATCTCTCCAATGTACTTGTCTCTCGATAAGCTTCCACCGGAATTGAGTTCTCTTCCTGCATCTTTGTGGGCAACAGGTCCCAATGACGTGGGCCTGCTTGACATCTCCCCTTATGTTGTTCACTTGAAATCTAATGTGCGATTGCCACGTATTCCCCAGTATCGTATCTCCCTTGATGGTGAACGAGCATTGTTAGCTATTATCTATGACCTGATTGAGAAAGATGTTATCGAGGAGACTCGGGGAAACGTGTGCAACAGTCCTGTGTTGCCCATTCTGAAACGTACTGATCCTTCGAAACCACCTGTTTATCGTTTTGTTATCGATTTACGGGAGGTAAATAAAATTGTGATTCCTCAGTTCCCTGTTGTGCCCGACATCACGGCGCTACTGACTCTGATTCCAGCCTCGGCATCTTGGTTTTCAGTGATCGATCTGAAGAATGCGTTCTTCAGCATCCCGATTGCTGAGGAAAGCAGAGACCTTTTCGGTTTCTCTCTTGGTGGTCGCAGCTTCCGGTTTAAACGTGCTCCTCAGGGCTACTGTGAAAGTCCATCTATATACAGTCAAGCCTTGAAGGGCCAACTAGATGCGTTTGTGTTGCCGGCTGGTGCAGCCTTGATCCAATATGTTGACGACTTGTTGGTGGCTGCAGATACTCAGGACATTTGCAAAATTGCCACGGTATCGTTGTTGCAACATCTCTGTGACTTACATCACAAGGTGTCTCCTTCTAAACTTCAATATTGTTGTCAAGAAGTAACCTATCTAGGTCACTTATTGTTAAAGGAGGGAAGAAGGTTGACCCCAGAGAGAATTGCAGCGATTGCCCGAATGACTGTGCCAACAACTCAGAGAGATGTGCATGCCTTTTTAGGTATCACGTCATACTGCAGGCAATGGATTCCGAATTTTTCATTGCTAGCGAAACCATTGGTGGCTCTTACGTGCAAGGATGTTCCAACTCCTTTACCATGGACGGAAGAATGTCAGAAAAGTTTTTCTGAATTGCGTGACGCGTTGTGTTCGGCTCCTGTGTTAGGTACCCCTGACTACAGCAAGCCGTTTACACTATACGTTCACGAGAGAGAAGGTTGTGCGTTGAGTGTTTTGACGCAACCTTTTGGTGGTAAGCAGCGTCCATGTGCATATTTTTCCTCGACCTTGGACCCAGTAGCTAGAGCATTGCCGAGTTGTTTGAGAGCAACAGCGGCAGCTGCGGTGTCCATCCGACAATCTGCAGGATTGGTCATGGATAATATGCTTACGGTGATCGTTCCGCATGCAGTTGACACTCTCTTAAATCGTACGAAAACTCAGCACTTGACGAGTGCAAGGTTGTCTGGGTACGAGTTGACGCTGTTGGCAAGCCACATCCAGATAAAACGTTGTAATGTCCTGAACCCGGCAACTTTGTTGCCCATTAGCATGGAGTCAGATGAAGTAACCCCTCACGACTGTTACTTACGGACTGAGGAGGAAACAAAAGGTCGTGTGGACCTTAAAAACACTCCTTTGGAAGATCCCGATGGGACCTTGTATGTGGATGGTTCATGTTTTAAATTGCCAAATGGTGATGTGACGACTGCGTATGCTGTGGTTACTTTGAATACTGTTGTGGAAACTGCGAGATTGAATCAGAACTCTGCTCAAGCTGCAGAACTGATCGCTTTAACTAGAGCGTGTGTGTTGTCGAAAGGGAAACGGGTGAATGTGTTTACCGACAGCCAATACGCTTTTGGCGTCGCACATAGCTTTGGACGTTTGTGGAGGGAGAGAGGTTTTATGACATCGCATGGCACTAAGATTCAACATGGACAGCTTGTGAATGATCTTTTGGATGCACTTACGTTACCTAAGCAGGTGGCGATTGTTAAATGTAGTGCGCATCGTAAGGTGACGGATGATGTTGGTCGTGGTAATGCGTTTGCGGATGAGACTGCTAAGGAGACTGCCCGGAACCTTAGCACTAGAATGTATGTGACGAGTTCGGTTAGGTGGCCTACAGAGACTAGTATGTGCGAGGATACCATTGAGAGTGTGAAAACAATACAGAATGAGGCCACCGAGACTGAAAAGACGAAGTGGAAAGAGAGTACGGGAAAGTTGGATGCGAATGGTTGTTGGATTGATTTGTCAGAGCACAAGAGGTGGATGTTGCCAGATGCGTATGTATTAGCTGTTGTGACGATGGCACATGGGTTAGCACATATTAGCGCGAAAGGTATTTGTAAGTTGTTGTCCCCTGTGTGGAAGAATGATGGTATCACGAAGTGTGCTGAGAGATTGGTGAAGAATTGCATGATATGCATGATGTACAATCCTGGTAAGGGAACCCCTACACCTCCTGGCCATTTTGCTCCCCCTTCATGAAAATCCTACTGAAGGAATACTTTCCTCGGTATGGAATGCCACGGATTGTATGGTCTGATAACGGAAGTGAGTTTGTGGGGAGTCTGATGAAGAGTGTGTGTAAGGGCCTTGGAATTACTCAAAAATTCCATAGCGCCAATCATCCCCAGTCAGCAGGTTTGGTTGAAGGGTATAATGGCACCCTTAAACTCAAACTAGCGAAGATTCAGGCTACGACTGGTCTGTCGTGGCCTGACACTTTGCCTCTAGCTCTGTTGTCAACAAGGGCGACTGTACACTCCCGAGTAGGGCTCAGTCCCTATGAAACAGTGTTCGGCCGTCCTGCGAATGTTTGGGGGGTCCCTAGACCGAGTGTGTTTTCTGATCTTGAGTATCCGATGTTGATTGATTATCTTCATGATCTGACTGCTAAACTGAGGTTAATTCACCAACAGGTCTTTGAAGCACTGCCGACGCAGACGGAGGGTCCAGGCCACCAGCTCCAGCCCGGAGACTGGGTGGTGACGAGGAACTTTGGAAGAAAAAGAAATCTCGAGCCTCGTTTTACTGGACCCTTCCAGGTCCTCCTTGCCACGAGAACTGCTGTCCGTTTGGAAGGCCGGAAGAACTGGGTGCATGCCACCCACACCAAAAAGGTACCTATACCTTTACCGGCGGACTCGTGGGTGAGGAAAGGCATTGCTTCATCTGAAACAGAAAGATTGCAGACCTTCGTACCTTTTAGCGACGCCGAACCTGTCGGAGAATCCTCAGTGCAGCAGAACGACATTGTTGAACATTTGTCACCGCAAAGCTCAAGATCTGAACAATTGACTGATCAACAGAACTCTGTTCCCTCATCGGATCCATTGTTTGACGAACAGACACGTCCTGGAAAGAGCCGATACTTTTTGCGATCTAACACTAAGGACAAATAAAATTTGCTTTTATTCCTCGACATCTACATTATCCCATTGCCACGATCAGTCTAAAACACTCGTATAACTGTGATTTTGTAAATATTGAGTTTTTTCCACATCTGTGTTTTTGCTTCCACAGCTGAAAGACTTTGTACATATTTGTGAAATTAAGATACCTTGCATCCAGGTGTACCGTAGGGCCGCGCGTGTACTTCCTTCTGGTTAGTAGGTCTTGGCACTAGGTCAAAGACCGTCGGTTCCTGGGAACTCCTAGGGATTGACTACTGCTACACAGAACGAAGTGCGTCAAGAAACGTTGCGGACGGTTTTAGAGGATGGCGTTTTCAAAGCTTGTGGACTTGGAAAAAGCTCAGGCGCAAAGATTCAAACTGCAACAAATTACTCGTACCAAATGCTTTATGTTTCAGGTGTTTTTTCTGTTTCTAATTGTTTCCTCGTTATTGGGGGGTGGGGTGTATTATATGATACAGTACTTCCTACCTTTTGCCATACCTACTCCTACTTCTGAACCTAAATCTACCACCACTGTGTCCCCTCATTCCTTCCATATTCTACCCCAACACGAGCAGGCTAGACGTGCAGAATTCAGAAATAATTCCTTTATTCAGCTCCTACATCAGCATCAGTTAGTGGTTAATACCACTAATTGTTGGGTGTGTGGGTTAATGCCACATACCACGGATAAGGGAATTCCATACTTGGTCCTTCCTTATAGTTCCCAGGGTTCAGCTCGAGCATTTCAAACAATGTTTCGAAGTGCACTAGATTCCTACCCCAATCGAGAGCCACGTCCTTCCCACTTTGGTCCTGGTCCGTATCACAACCCTTTGGCTATAGCGATCGCTGATTTAGATAGGGATATCTATGAGCCGTCGCTCATCCCAGAAGAAGAGGTGCGAGCCTATAGGGACCTGAGTGAGGCTGAGTATAGTGCGCTCGTGGGTGAAAGACAGCTTAGAAGCTCGTCTCCGATATGGATCGTACCCCACCTTGGTAATTTCTGTCTAAAAGGTCGTGGCCGAAGACCGAGAGCTCATCTTGGAGAGAGTGCTTGCTCCGAGACGTATGTCTTGCCGATGCTCTCGTCCCCTGTGTTTCTGACTGCCAAGGGTACGTACTTTGTCTGCCATGATCGTGCGTATACGTGGTTGCCCTCCGACTTTGCGGGCACATGTTATATCGCAAATTTGTTGCCTCCGACGTTCACCGTAGATGCAGACTACCACAAGACTAGAGTTAGCGAAGAGGACACTGCCGGTCAAGAGGCAGGAGACTTTTTCAAGGGTTTCTTTCCGTTTTGGGGGCCTATGGTCAATAGTAGGAACCTGAGACAGTTGACTCGAGTAGTGGAATCGACAGCTAATATCACTGCCAGTGCCCTTGGTAATATCACCGCAGAACTTCAGGCGGATAGGCTCATGACGTTACAAAACCGTATGGTTTTAGACGTTGTTTTAGCAGATCGAGGTGGAGTATGTAAGGTGATCCATTCGAGCTGCTGTATTTTCATTCCAGATAACGCTCCGACTGTCTATCAAGCCATCTCAAAGTTGCATAAAATCTCTGAGTCCATACACGTGGACGTAGGGGATTGGACGCTACTTGGGTGGTTTTGGGGCCTAATGTCAACTTGGGGTTGGAAGATTCTGATGATCATCGGGGTTGTCGTAGTGTTTCTGTTCACGTGTTGCCTTTGTGTGCAGTGTGGTCCTGCCTTATGTGGCCTCTGTGCTACGACGTGTATAAGACGGCCGCCTGTTACCAAAGGAGCTCAGATGGATAGAATTATGTTGCAACAACATCTAGATGGTCTGATGAATATCGAATATGATTCTGACTAGTGCTTGCCTACATGAGTGCAAAAGGAGCGTCTGAGGTTCCGTGACGATCGTAAGTGGTGTTTTTGACTCGCACGAATATGGTCGAGTCTGGTATCTATGAACCGCAAATGACGAGTTTAGTGGGTGTACGCAGTTTCGCTGTGCTAACCTAAACCGTTCGTCTGTTTCGTGGGTTTCTATATCTGTACCCACGGGTTCCATCTTAGATACGGCATCCATTTTGTTTCTTGCCCTCAAGTAGCCAGCGAACGGACGCTGTCCGCTTCGCGACCCTGGGATTCCCAAGACTCTTGCGGAAGACACGTTTCCTTTGAAAGTGTCTTTATGATGAGGGGGATGATACTGTAAGGCAGATGGCCCCGCTCGAGGCTCATCTTGCCGTGCCGGTCTATTGTCTTAGCCGTGCATCTCATTAGGCGCGTCTCTTTGATGCTTGCAACTCGTGTTTCCCGACACCACCCCTTTTACACCCTTTCCGATCTCCCCACTGTTTCTGCCTTCCTCTGCACCTGTTTCTGTTTCTTCTTCGATCTGTTTACTGCCAATTGGAATGTACTAATGGTGGGAAGATGGGTTTTTACAGTTGGGAACCACCAAATGTTTCCGTACTTATGTTCCGGGCCCTGAATACATGAAAGCAACCCCTTCTGACGTTTATAATGGGAACCAAGTTGTAAACCTTTGTGTATCATGTTAATCTATGGGAGAAATGTGTATAAAAGGAGCGACCCACAGTAGCAATTTGAAGCAGGCTCCGCGAACCTACATGTGATGTACTTCTCGTGACTTCTGTGTTCCCTGCAGTAATACACCTCGAATCTTTGACGCCGAAGGAAGTGTCCCGTGTCTCTGTCATTTGTACGCCGGAACAGGTTACCCACGAAGGTTTCAGGTGTTGTCCCCTGGCACCGCTGGGTATTAGAAAAACACAGTCCTTCAGTTGAATCCACTTGAGTAGGTTGACCTTGGTCCAACTCTACTATGAAACTTCAGAAAACCCGAGATTATGGGTAGGGATGTCCCATGGAAAGGGAGGATTTGAGGGGCCCATGTAGTCACACTTGCCTCAAGGTGCGCCCCATGTGGTGCTCCTGTGATCTGTCTTTGTTGCTGCAGCGGGGAAGCAATGAGGACGGATCATAGGAGCACCATCAAAAATAGTTTTGTTTCCCACCCCAAGGTGCGCTAAAAGCCTTAACAGGTAGGGCCATTCAAGCAAATCAAATGCCTTAGCCCCGAGGCAAGGGTCAATGGTATGCAAGAGGGTAAATAAGGTGTGCAGGTTATGGGCAGTAGAACTGCCAGGTACGAACCTGAACTGGTCAGAGGCATACGATGCTCAGCAGGAGCGGAAGAAGCCACAAGACTTATCAGTTTCGCTAAGATCTTATTATCTGTGTCTATCATGGATCGGGGTTTATATGATTTGCAGCACTGAGGTTCCTTATCTGGTTTTAATATAGTAAAAATCAAACCTTCCCTGAGGAATAGGGGGTGCTCATCAGACGTCAGTGATACTTCATGCATTTTTAGTAGATGCGGACCAAGAATCGGGGCATACTCTTCATATAAGAAGGTGGCCTTTAGGCCACCCAGGCCGGGGGTCTTGTCATCAGGCAGCCTGTTGATAATCTGGATAACCTCCTCCTCAGTGAAAGGCTCATCAAAAAACTGCCTGTGTCCTTCCTGAAGCCAAAGCAGCTGCACTGATTCCAAGTACGAATCAAGGTCAGGGGGTGAGGACGGTGTAGATGTGTATAAGTCTGAGTAGAAGGGGGCTCCTTCGCCGGGACGCTCCTTCGCTGGAGCAGCTGTGCGCACAATAAATGCCAGTAACATAACATAACATAACAGCATCACGTGCTCTATAGCCTCCATCCCAGCATATACAGTTTGCTATTCGTCTCCCAATTAAAATATGAAATCGCTAGCCCAGGGTTTGCAAAGAAGATTAGTGAGGGTCTTGCCTGCCCTGTCATCCTCTCGATATCACCTCATGCAGGCCTCCCTTCCCAAATAGTGTGTTTCTCTAGGTGCTGCTTCGTCATACTCCAAGGGTTTATTGCGAATGGACACTAACATGGCTTCAGTACAAGTACTGGAGGATGAAATGCGCTCCGTGAGGCCCCGGCTGGTAAGGAGGAATGGGGGAGGCAGCAAGACGCTTAGAACAGTAGATAAGCGGGTGGTGGCAGAAAGATTGAGGAGAAAGGTCTCTTTGAACAGCAAAGCCGCACAAGCCATGAGACCAACTCGAAAAACGATCGGCACAGCTGTGTCTACTGCTAAACCGTGCTTGAAATGGAAAGTGATGAGGGCAGCTGAATATGAAGGGTTGACGCAATGGTGAAATGCTTAAAAAGCTTAAGAAACACAGATGAATAGCACATCGTTTTTTAATGAGGACCATTAGTTTTCTATCATGGTCAAAATATTGGCCTTAAGTACAAAGAGATTTTGGAGAGGCTGAGATGAAATGGTAAAAAAATTTGCTTCGAATACGAGAATTATGTTGTTCAGAGCTATATATACATTATTTCACAGATTGACATTATAGCTGAATGATCAATCCACTTTGGGGATTCACAGATAGAGTTCCCTCTGTGACCTCAATAGAACAAGCTGGTACGTGGAACAGTGGCTTTTTGAGGGTAAATATAAATGTATACTATACGCTTAATGAATAAGAAGGTCCTTTGACAAAAAGGGAGTTGTAAGAGTGATGGAGTGTGTTGTCTTTGTTCTATGCTTACATTTCGCAATCTCCAATAACGGTGTATGGTGTGTCCAATACTGGTACCTTGACCAAGTGGCTTGCCCTGAAGAATTTGCCTAAAATTGATGTGGCAAAGAAACTGGCAAATACCGCTGGAAACGGTATGCATGATAAGCAACCGTTTTTTAATTTGAAAAAATACACATTTGAATAATAAAGGGGTTGCGAATATAGTGTGTTTTTTAAACTTTAATGACACACGCTCACATTGTGAGATGTGATCTGTTCACTTCACTGCACTCAAGTTATTTTCTTTTGGACACCAATTTTCATTATTCCAGACAAAATGACCACTGATGATGAGAAAAGTGGGCACAACTTGTGAGTACCAACCAGTGAACCCTTTTGTGGTGCGCATGTGAGGGGTCATTTTGTCTTTTCACATTTTGTCCTCTTTGAAATCTCTGGGTTCTTCTCACAGTGTTACATGTTGATGGAAATATTAGAAGAAGTGGTGACTGCCAGTTGTAAAAACAGTTTTACTCTTAAGTAAAGGCGGAAAATGTTTGGCGATTACCCCATAAAAGGAAAGAGAGGAATATATTGAATTTACAGTTTATGAAGCCTCGCCTTCGTTTTGAAATGGTGTAGCCTGACAAAAGGTGCCTTATAAACCAGGTCCTGTTGTTCTTGATTGACAAGAATTTGGCATCCCTTCAGTGCAGTTCCACATTGATTTACTTTTAGGGGAGGGGCTACATTGCTATATCATGTGGGTTAACATTCCCCAGCATACATTTTATTTAACACGTTTTAGATTAAATACTGTTCTTTTTCTGGTATCTTTTCCAAATCGTGGTACGTGGTTTAATAGTCTCGCTGTCTGCCCCATCGACGTTTGTAATATCCAGAGCACTTTGCATTTTTTTGTGTGTAACTTTTATGGTCTGCAGAGGAAACAATACCATTTTCGAATATGGCACGCCTTAAGGCTATCTAGGGCCATACACGCACTGTTGGTATTTCAACAGCTAGCATCTGAAAAAACCTGCTTGGCCGTAACTAACTTTGTTTTACAAGCCATAAAGATAAGGAAACTGCATGCGTCCATAGCAGCTTGATTATGGATCTTAAGTCCATATTTAATCATTTTGTGCAGGGGGCTTTAAAGATTTTGTTTTTAATCTTTCTCTGTTAAATGCACTGAATACTTCAAGTAAGTGGGCAGGATATTTGAGCGTCCTGAGCACTTTTTAATTTATAAGTGTTATTTATCCTACGGCAGGGTAATGAGATTCCTTCTATTATTGTATGTTTTCAGGGTAATATGTATCAGTTAAGCATTTCTTCAGCATTAATAGCTTTGTAAGATAATTTTATCCCAGACATGGTGATATAAGTTTTTTTAGTTGAAGACATAAGGCACTATCTTTTTAATCTGCTATAGTCTTTATGATCTGAATGGTATAATCAATTGTTTGTTTAAGTATACTTCTCTTTCTCTTTTGTTTCTTTAATGCAATTTGTGTAAATTATTTGTGCTTTTATGGTTATTATTTAAGCTGAATAATAGATATTCTGACTGACTTTAACAAGTCAAAGGCTTTCTTTTTTAGCTGAGCTATTCATCCTAACCAAGATTTCCACCCCTTAACTATCACAATAACCCAGTTGGATTACACCTAACCCAAAACGCTTCTCCAAATCTGAAGTCAATGCATTTAAGATCACCTACCTTCAGAATCTCTCAAAACACTCGATGACAAACTTTAAACACAAGATCCTGCCAGAATTTCCAGAAACCCTATTTGCATACCAATACCATTGCTTTTAAAAAGGAACCTTAAAAACCGACCTCTTCCTCTTCATGCACAATACTGACCTAGAGTTCCGCTGTTTACAAAATAATCTGAATGTCTCCTCATTGACAAACATTCCCTTTGGACGCAAATGTGCAGCACTCTGCCGCCTAAACTGTAATATTTTTATTTCTATCTTTAACAATCGGAAAAAAATGTTCTAAGCTAATGATCCAATCTTGGCCCTGGTCTACCCTCTTTTTCCTTCTCTTAGACCTCTGCCCTCTTGACTGTCCCCCACTAGACAATAAGCCACAAACTCTGGTCAGACCCCGTTCAACTCCTACTCAGGCATTCTACGTGCCAAATCACTTCACCCCAACTCATTCACTCCCCGGCCTCCCC
Organism: Lissotriton vulgaris; assembly: GCF_964263255.1. NCBI lineage: Eukaryota > Metazoa > Chordata > Amphibia > Caudata > Salamandridae > Lissotriton > Lissotriton vulgaris. The sequence goes on along the minus strand of NC_141693.1, from coordinate 969,956,323 downwards.
ATCACTGACAATAATCGCCTTCCTTTGGAGATCACCTACTCCAAACCTCTCACCCTGCTCTAGCATTAAAAAAGACCTTCAACATCTTATCTTCAAATCAACAGCTTTCCCCCCATCACCCACAAGTTATCCAATATATGCCCTGTCCGATATCCTTTTGTCTACCCACCCTCTCCTCCTTCCTTTCACCCTATATTCCATTTGTTGGTTATCACTATGCCCTTTCCCCCCATATTTGGAAATTTCTCCCCCCTATTAGTGAGGCAAGAGCTTAACTTTAAACTGCCTGCACCACACACAAAGCCTTGCGTTCCTGTTTGCCCATCTACCTTACTAAAAAATTGAAGATTTCAAGTTCAAAACAGGGTTCAAGAAATACGTAATCCTTTCACCACTAAACAAGAATGATACATGAACCAAACATTTTCGGAAAGCATAACAACAATCATCCCTTCCTCCAACCCTCTGTATGACCAGATGCCATGCTACCTTTAAAATGAATTTAAAGCTCTTTTCTTTGATTGACATTCAGGCTGGATCTATGCTCTCTTGCTCACGCTTGAATGTCTGTTTTCACTTTTCCTGTGTTGTATCTGTAATGTTTTCTCACTATGATTAATGGCAATTATACTCTTGCAAAGAATTCTAATGACCCTAGGCCATGTCCGTGGTATATGCAACCACAATTATACATACATAGTTATAAAATAAATGTACAACGTGGGTGCCAGTCTTGATATTTTCCTACACTTGTCAACCCTGTCTTACATAACGGACAGGGAAAAAGAGGTGACCGATATCCTGCTCCAGGACAGTTGGCACTGTGGCCTGGTGTCCCTTTGGTGATGGTGCACCAGGTCTAAGATTTACAGCAGAATGTTCACCGGTGTAGACCTTGTGCTTCCCCTAAATGTAAATAGACTGGAGGAACTGGGTTTGGCGGGCTGAGAGCACTGCAGATTTATGGTGGTTCCCGCTCTCTATCCAACTTTAAATGAGATCTATGCATTGAAGTTCCACTCAAAAGGTGTGTGTGAGGAAACAACAGGTTAGCAGTTGTAGCTGTGGAATGTTCAAGTACACGGCCTATGTGTGACACTGACGTTTTTAGCGCACTGCCTTCTGTTTGAATTATATTTAAAAGTTAAAACACAAGCTTATGCTCTAGAATTTGGGGTTGAATACATGTGGAAGAACAATATTAAAGAATGTGTTTTTTGCAATTTTTAAAACTGTTTGAATCTGACACTGTTAAATAAGTTTTAATGTAATGAATAAAATGTATCTCTATAATGTATTTTGATTGCCTCTACAGAAACATGACGGAACACTACTTTACACCTCTGGTTTTGTGCATTGGTTTCCTTAAACTTCCAAAGGCAGTAACAGCAGATGAAAATGTGACAGCATCCTCATATGCAAGCAACAGAAGTAAGAACTGATTTATTTCTACCTACATAGAATTGCATTAACCCATCCATTAATGTTTTCTCTAAACAATAACATATGCTAAAAGCATCATTAAAGTACTGTACCTTTTTGCAGACATTGCTGATCATCGATCATGGTTAATGCTAACTTTTATAACTGATTAACCCACTTTGATTACAATACTAGGTAAACCTCTCCTAAATATAAGTATGCTAGTCTGTGGTGAAGAGATCTTTATATGATCTGTAACTTGGTTCTCACAAATCCAAAAAAACAGACCTGCAAAGTTAAACCTGATACTGTAAGAAATGCCTGGCTCACCCTTGGTAACTTGGGACAAGTAGCAAATCCTTTCTTAGAGAAAAAAACATTTGGTATAGGTGAAACATGTAGGCAAGAAGCAATACAGTTAATAGTCTCAAGCCAATTTAGTGAAAAAGTACAAAAATGAAATAAAAAATGTATAATTGAAAAGAAGAACAATTATTAGGGTTCTTAAGTTACAGGGATAACAAAAACAACCTATAGCAAAGCCATTAGAAAATGCTCTTACTGTTTTGTACAGGAAATGCAGAAATATATGAAATGCTAAAATATCATCCATACAATTTACCACGATCTAGGCACCTCGGTGTATGAATTTGGGTTGTAGTTGGTGGTGGAACCCAGTGAAAGTGTTTGATTTAATCTTAGAAAATGTCTGCATCATTGATGTATTGAGTTCTTCAATATGTAGCTAGTGATAGATCCACTAGGTTAGGTTCTTTCTTTGAGCGCTCCAGCCCTACCTTCAAATCTCCCCTCAGAAAGGTTCAAGAGGGAAAAAAGTTAAATGGAGCTAAGGTAGATGTGTCTTTTTTTCAAGTAGGATTGGCCAGTGGTCCTGTTCATTCCTAAAACATTTGAAACCACTTCTACCTTGAAGGAAAATCCTCAAACTTTAAGGATTGGTTCCTGCTTCTTCTGTCCATTTTTTCAAGATGCATGAGGGTTCCTACAACAAATGTCATGCTCAAACTGGCCTACTGTAAGGTTTGCTGGTATGCAATTTATTTCCCTCTCTCTCTCTCTCTCTCTCTCTTTCTGCATCTTCTGTACACTTCAGCCACAGGAAGGAAGTTACAAATGGACAAGTAGGCATCAGGGTTGTAATACCCATGTGTATCAGCAGCAGGCTGCTCCACCGGTCCGGGAGCACATTGTTGGAGTAAAGGTTCAAGACAGATACATCTCTGCAATACTCTGGTTGGCAGTATTGACCTATTCAGAACACAAGGCAGGACAGACTTTTTCCTATTCAGGTCCAAGCAGATTCTTTTATCTGAGGAGGGGGGGAGGGGCGGTGTAAAGGAAAGTTTTTGAATAAATAGATCAGTCAGTATTGGTAATTAGGACTAACCAGATCTTACAATATTCATAGCAGCAGTAAATCACATTTCTTTTTCTATGTATGTGCCTTGTGGCAGCCGCACTACCCTACAGTTTCATGCAGCAAACATGCAGACTGCTCTCTCCTGACTTTCTATTTAAACAAGGAACAAGAGCAAACCATATGTCCATGTGAACTGGGTATAGCTAGTCAGCCAATAGACAATGTTCACAAGGAACTCATTTGGACAATAGATGTAAAAGATAAGGTAAGGTGTGTTACTTTCTTTTTACAAAATCTGAGTTTGTAGTTAGAATGGGGAGTTATGTCCTTTTAACTCTGTTATTATATTAGATAAATATAGAATCAATCAAAGTTTTAAACTTGAGGCCCACAAACAATGATTTTCTCTCAAGCCCACTGCAAATGAACATGGACATAGCATTTATTTTGCAAACAACAATCATAAGAAAAAAAGAGTTAAGCTATTACTGTGTATTCATACTATATACAAGATAAAAAGTGATCCAAGTGACTTTCGTGCCCCAGGATAGTGACCAAAACCAACAGTGACATATTATACAGTGACTACTAAAACATAAGCAGTTGGTTACTGGAATAAACTGGGAGGTCTCTTGTGGAATCAACTTATCAATTCACTCAATAGGGATTTTTTCCTTTGGTGTCCTAGGACTCTCCCTTTTAACTCCATTGGTGCGGTGCAGATTCACCCCGTGCGTTGACAATGATTGATTCCCATTGTTCATGACGAGCTCAGCTGGTCATGAGTGTACGAGAGGTGTACCTCATGACGAGCTGAGCTTGTCATGAGCATCGAAGGGGTTAAAAGTCGATGACGTTTCGACCCTCTTGCATTACGGGGTCTCTTCAGGACAAGGGATTCTGAGGACTGCAATGGGACAATGAATTAAAATGACAAATGCCTAAAGTAAGCAGCAGAAAGGAAGATAACCTTGAGTGAGCTTACCCCAGGCAATGATATTGGCCAAAGGTTTTAAATTAGATTGTCTTGATGTTGATGGTCAAGGGTTGGTGACCTTGTCGTGGGTCAGGCAGACTCCGGCAAGGAATCCGTTAAGTATAGCGTTCAATGGTTGTCCGGTCTCAAAGGTACCAAGCGTAGGGAATCAGCAAAGTTAATGTAGGGTACTGGTCGCCCTACCAATTGATACGGGCACTGGTCACCCTATCTTATTAGTATAGCAAACTAGGGGCCTATTAGGATGGCGGACGGACCAGCATCCGTCCGCCACCCCCGAGGTGGAGGGACCATCCGCAGGGGCAGCGGCGGTCCCTCCGTGCGAATTAGGATGTGACCGCCACCCTGGCGGTCACATCCTGTATATTTAACATTGCAGCGAGTGCTGCTTTAAGCAGCACCCACTGCAAGGTTAAATATGCATGCTTTCCATTTGCATGCACAAAACGGCAGGTACCGCGCGGTGCCTGCCGCCTTGTACATGCAAATGCTGGGGGGGTACCATAGGTACCCCCCATGTGCACCCCCCACCCCCGACACCCTGGGAGCCCGCAAGGGCCCCCCAGAAGCTATTGTCCACATGCTTTTCCACGGCAGTAAATCCGCAGCGCAAAAGCATGTTTTCAAACCCATTGTAATTTGGCTGGCGATGTCTTGCAGACACGCCACCAAATTGCGGCCAACACCCCGCGGATCAGCGGCGGACGGACCTGCCATCCGCCGCTGATCCCACCGCCATCATAATCTGGTGGTGGGTGTTTTGAAGGTCCGCAGCACTGATTCCGCATCCTCCGGGCCGGCGGTGGCTTTCACCGGCCCGGAGGATGCGGAATCGCCGCTATCATAATCGACCCACTAGTGCTGTACACAGGCAAGAGGAAGGGCACTGACCACCAGGGAAATCACATAAGTTGCCCTTGTGCCTCAATCAGCAGTAATGGAATTGAGCGCCAAGAAAACAGTAAGTTAGTACAGGGCACTGGTCTCCCTGGTGTGGAGATAAGGGGCACTTGTCACCCTATCAAATTAGTGTAGCAGCCTCTTGCTCAGATCAGGCAAGGGGGGCCACTGGTCACCCGGGAAACATTTAAGGTCCCCTAGTGCTGCAATCAGCTTACAATGAAGCCTTAGTGATGAGTATCATCTCTCACAGACACCAGAGAAAAAATCCCTATTGAGTAAATTGACTAATTGATTCCACAAGGGACTTCCCAGTTTATTCCAATAACCAACTGCTTCTTTTTAGTAGTCACTGTATAATACGTCACTGTTGGTTTTGTTCACTATCCTGGGACACGAAAGTCACTTGGATCGCTTTTTATCATGTATATAGTAAGAATACACAGTAATAGCTTAACCCTTTTTTTCTTATGATTGTTGTTTGCAAAATAAAAGCTATGCCCATGTTCGGCTGAAGTGAGCTTGTCAGAAATTAATTGCTTTTGGGCTTCAATTTTGAAACTTTGATTGATTTTATATTTATCCAATATTATAACAGAGTTAGAAGGACATAACTCCCCATTCTAACTACACTTTACCTTATCTTTCACATCTATTGTTCAAATGAGTTCCTTGTGAACATTGTCTATTGGCTGACTCTCCTGACTATCAGCACCACAAAAAATCTTATGTGAGCCACTACTTGGTGTAGTTCTCCTTGCCCCATTGGGTCTCCTGGTTCCACTCTCTGAACTAGAAAGTATAACTGGAATTTATTCACACTCATAAGTCCCTCTTGTTAGTCCCTAGGGGCTTCCTACCCCATCATGGAGGCTGTCTGGTGAGTCACTCAAAGTAGCTAAAACCTGCTATTCACCACAAATGTGTGCCCGGTTTCCGGCACTGCAGAGATAGGTGGGACACTAAATACTTTATTTTTGTTCTCCAGGTATGCTCTTCTTACAACTGTACAAGTGTCCTGTACATAGATGGGTACCTCTCCCGAGTGACACATAAGGCTATTTGAAAATAAATATCCTGCTAATTTTAAAACTATCAAATACAGTTAAAACTGTTTTTAAGGCCATATTGACTGCAGAGGTTCCAAACACTGGAAATTCAAAGATATTAAGCAGGCGAAACACAGCAAAAAGTTTGATTTTCCTATTGAAGGATGTTGCATAATGTTGTTCCAGGTTGAGCTAGCCATGTCATGGACGTCCTTAGCTGCACACAATGTCTTCAGTTACATGATGAATGAATTTTGTCTTCCATTTTGTGGATCTTTTCATGTCTTAATTTTACTGAGAAGTACAATTTTTGACAACCTGCCCTACATCCACAGAAGGAACAAGCTGACCAATAACAATCACGGCAGCAGCCTTTCTCCTGCCCCTATAACTGACATGCAACGCCACGAGTGGCTGTGATCATAGTATAGAAGAACCAACCCTATAGTTGTGCTGGATGCAACTATACACATATGTTGCATCCTGAGGCCCATTTACAGCCACATTGCACCATCTACATGTTTTCTCCTTTTCTCCCATGCTCCAATAAACTATAAGATAAAATTGTCAAACTGTATCCACATATATTTTGATATATCTGCTGGACAATTTTAAGATACCGTTGTCCCTAATATGGAAGTTCCCTGTAAAACTAGTTCTCAAAATGGTAGCCTATTCTAATAGTCAGCACAGATAGATCTGCTTTGTGATAAAACATTTTCCTTGGATTCTCCTGTGCAGCTGAAAGATTATTTGGACATAGCTATTGGGTCTGCATATATTTAGGTTAGGTTTGGCTCACCCATCAATAGTATTAAAAAGATATCTTAGCATATTTTCATTTTACTTCCCAACCATATTTCTAATGCAATCCACTTCAAAGGGGAATTTATCAATAGTCTGATTGTCATACAGTACCACAATGAAACTTGCTTGAAAGCTGTGCCATTTTGTCCATGGAGCATCTATAAAGGAATCTATAGAATTTAAGTAAACTAGGGACCGAATCGGACAACCATATGGCAGACAGCCACAGCCCGTGGAGGAAGTTGCGGTGGGGCAGGCAGGCGGGGTGGGGGAGGGGCAGGGTGGGGGGTGATAAACACCGGAATATGGATGATTGCAGGTCAGTAAAAAATTCAATAAATAAAATGAATTTCGTTCCCTGCAGGGAACGAAATTCGTTTTATTAATTCAGAGAACGAAATTCGTTTTATTAATTGATTTGTTTACTTACCTGCAATCATCCATATTCCGGTGTTTATCACCTCCCCCACCCTGCCCCTCCCCCGCCCCGCCTGCCTGCCCCACCGCAACTCCCTCCACGGGCCGCGGCTGATGGCAGAATGGCTGTAACTTTAGCATGGTAGCCTTTAAAAAGTTGTTGCAAAGTATTATCCCTGAATTAATTAATTAATGTACTACTAAACTTCTTAAAAGATAGTCAAAACAACAAGGAAAGTTAAATAAAGGCCATTCTCGCCCCAAATCCCATTGAACTAAACTCCTCTCAAAAGGAAGAATCTGAGTCTTATCATAATTCTTTTTTTGTTTGTTTTGTATGAAAAAAGCTCCCTGTACATCAAGTTTCTCTTGAGTCCAACAAGTGCTAAATGTTGACTGTTATCTGCATTCCCAATAATCAACATGCACAATGGTTTCTAAAAACAGAGTTAGGGTCCTATCACGATGGCGGGTGGACATAGTCTGCCCGCCACCGTAACAGAGCGCGGGACCACCCGCCGATGCTGTGGTGGTCCCGCCATGCACATTAGGATGCGCCAGCCACACTGGCGGGCGCATCCTGAGTCTTTTCCATTGTGGGTGGATCTGCTGGCTGCAGACCCGCCCACAATGGAAAAGGACTGTGCACAGCACTGCCATGCACTACATGGCAGGCACCACTTGGTGCCTACCATGTAGTGCATGGCAATGAGGTGGGGTACCATAGGTACCCCCATGTGCACGCCTAACCCCCCTCCACCCTGGGGACCCACAACGGGCCCCCAAAGTAAAGATTGTATGCCTCCGTTGAAAGCCTCCGTTGACGCCGTGGAAAGGCCATTGACCGCCAACATTGTAATATGGATGGCGGTGTCTCACAGACACTGCCACACGGTGTCTCACAGACGAGTCGACCGGTGGAAAAGAGGCAGAAGGTCTTTCCGTCTGCCGCGGACCCCCCAGCCATCATAATATGGCGTGGGGTCTTTGCTGTGCGGGTGGCGGGCAGATCGCCCCTGCCGGGCCGGCGGTGACTACTGCCGGCCCGGCGCGGCTATCCGCCCCCCATCCTAATGGGCCTCTAAATGTTTTGATTATCGTGTTATTTTTTCAACACTATCCCCATGTTGGGAACTATTTATAGGGCCACCATTTTGTTGGTTCTTCTGTACTAAAAATAATAAGAACTGTTTTTTAAAATATTTTGCGTCTGCCATTTCTGAACAATATTAATAAAGAGTGTTACTATCACCTAATGTAATGGTGCTCACTTTATCAATCTGGGTAGAGTGGCAGGCTCAGTTGTCATAGCAGGAGATTGCAATTCCAATCCGCATTTCACATCACTTGTCAGCAGTGAATCTTTAAATCACTGAGCCCCCCTTCTGGGTTGGGTTCTTCCATACATTTTTCTGTATTTTGTGTTGTAATATGCTTTATGATATTCAATGTAGTCCCTTGGACCTTAATTTCCTGCATCATTTTTGAGGTTTTCAGGTCCTCTCGAACGTCATAGGTTTCCAAGAATTTTCCAAGTGCATTTTCCATTGCATATGAAATACCTCACCAATAGTATTGGACTCTGGTCCTGCTATATCTGTATGTTTAAACATTCCACGGTCCCTCATTTCTCAAACCCCAATGTTGCTGCCTTTAATAATAAATGTATTAAATCGATATGAAACCAACTGTTTTCACCTGCATTCTTAGAGACTGAAGCAAAACATTAAATAAGTGATTTTTCTGCCCCCCTGCTGCAAATGGTTTACTTCCTTCATAGATAACGTAGTCCTGATTTTGTTAGAATTTTCTTCTCCATACATGTATTTGTAGAAGTATTTATTTCGACCCTCTATCATATTTTGACAAAGCTAATTGTCAATGTGTGCTGAACACATTTTATCTCACTTCTTTGTTTTGTCTGTCTCTATTGTTTCTTTCATTTAAAAGGCATAGATTAGGAAGAATAAACCATTCATAATCACTTAATTTTAAATTGTTAAACTTTATTTCGGCCAGTTTGGCCATAAAAGACACATATATATAAAAAAACAGACAGTTATAATAGCATACATACAACAACATTTAAAAAACAGTAAGTTTAAAAATGTAGTACAAGTTACTTTTCATCTCCTCGATTTAAACACATTTCATTTTGGCAACAGATTTTTATCGGCATATATAAAAGTTCTACTCAGAGTATCTGGCCAAGTTTCCTGCGAGTAATATACACTGAATAAAGGAACCTGCTTATGCTAAATACAATAAACTGAGTTGTATTGCTTTTTATAATCCTATATGCTGTAGAGCAGGATCTGGTTCCTAGGAGAGTGCACATGGGTTTTAGCCATTTCTTTCGAGCCTTCAAGTAGGCACTACATATACACAACATGTGGACCTCATTCTCCTTGCAGGGGTTTAAACACATAGAACAACACCCGCTTTTGTCATTCGAGCCTCCCAGTCTTTTCTGTGACCAACGTTCTGTATTATAACTCAACATAAGGATCCCATATCTAAACTTCAGATAAAGGGACTTTGCAATAGGTGGCTCTATTTCATCTAAAAAAGATTCGAAGCGGGGTTCGTCTTTAAAGGATAAAAAATCTTGGATTAGAGATCCAACTCTGCTTTCGTGTACGAGCCTGTCACTCATGTAAGACCAAAAGGCTCGTTTTACAATAGATTTGGAAAAAGCCGGTAAATTGTCAGGATTCTCCCACATTGAGTACAGGCCCAGAAGCGTGAACCAGTTTTTTAATGTGCACAAGCCACTGAATAGAGTTAAAAGAATCAAGGATCAACAATTCTTGAAGGCCATTTCTGTATTCGAGCAGGTCTGGGGTAGACCACAACCTAACCCAAAACATTAATGGTCTTATAATGGCAAAGTAGTCTGTTCTTTTAAAATTCAAGTCAAGCTGGAGGGGTATTAAGGGTGTACTATTCGGGACCCTTACAATAGCTCTCATGAATTTATTGTCCAAACCCTGAAAGCTATCTCTGGCCCAAGGTCCCCATATCTCTGCTCCGTACAACACAGCAGATTGAATTTTAAATTTAAAAAGCTCTAAGACAGGGGTTACACTCTTGTTTATGCTAACGTTTAATCTACATATAATTGGTTTGACGTTGTGGGCATATGATACCTTACTTTTCTCAATTTGGGCCTTCCAACTTAGTTTGGAATCAAGTGTAACGCCCAGATAGGAAAAGTTTTCCACTGTTCCTAATTTCTGGCCATTCAAAGTCAAAAACCCTCTGTCCGGTTTGCTGGGGTTTAGTGCCATACATTTCGTTTTATCAGCATTTATTTCCAGGCCCTTGGTCATGCAATAGCAGCTAAAGGAGTTTAAGAGTGCCTGGAGTCCTTTCTTGGTCTGGGATATAAGAATGGTATCGTCCGCAAGGAGCAACGCAGGCACCCTCTCTCCGTTAAGCTGCGGGGAATCATTGGTACAACCATTCAAATAATTGGGGGCATCATTAACAAACAAGGAAAATAAGGTAGGGGCCAAGACACACCCTTGGCGAACCCCACGTTCAATGGGGATGTTACGCGTCAGTTCGCCATTTGGACCCCACCTGATGTTTGCATAATTTCCAGCATGCAACTCAACTATTTGGGCCAAAAGACACCCTGGCAAGCCTACCTCACTTAAGGTCCTCCAGAGCAAGTTGCGAGGGACAAGGTCAAATGCGGCTTTCAGATCTACGAAAGCTACATACAAATGACCTTTCCTGATATGCACGTACTTCCAGATCAAACAACAGAATCTGAATATTTGATCTATGGTACTAGTCTTGCTCCTAAAGCCAGCTTGAAATTTGGAGATTATTTTTGAGTCCTCCAGCCAGTCATTAATCCGAAATAGTAAGTGTTTGGAATAGAGTTTTTGCAGGATATCCATTAGACTAATTGGTCTATAGTTTGAAGGTACCAATCTATTCCCCTTTTTAAAAATTAACACAACTTTCGCTGCACGCCAACTATCTGGAAAACAACAACTTGCAGACAAAACATTAAACAAACGATTTACATAAGGAGCCCATACTTCAATGTTATGTTTGTATAGATCCCCCGGTATTTTATCAGGGCCTGGTGCTTTGCAGTTTTTTAGTTCATTAATCGCCCTTATTGTTTCCTCCAGTGTGAAGTCAAGGGGTTCGATAGGCGGAGGGGACCATGGTATCTTGTTATCATCACCATCATATTGTTTATAAAGGGATGTGAAGTGGGTCACCCATGTCATTTCATCCAAAAACGTGTCTTTTACAGCTCTGCCTGCATGCCCCTCGTTTGCCACCAGCCTCCAAAAGCCAACATTATCATTAGTCTTTGCAGCAACTAGCATTTCTGACCAGATTGACTCTTCCCATAGTTTTTTCGATGTTTTTTGGGCACACTTATATACCTCCCTTGCAAGTTTGACTCCTTCCTTTGATTTGCTTTTGATAGCAAGCAGGAGATTTCTCTTGGCCAGCCTGCATGAATGATCATACCATAGTTTTCCGTGGCTCCCCACTCTTTTATTTTGTTGCTTTTTCCTTGGCATTTTTGACAAGCAGGTTTTTAGTTCACTGAAGAAAACATTGTGCAGTTCAATAAAGTGATCAAAGTGGACAGGTAGAAAAGATTGACCAGCTATAGGACCGAGCATTTCCCCAAAGAGAGAGTACACCGATGCTAGGGCCTTGCCATCAGACAAAATATAGGGCCATTTTACTGCACGCCTATTATTATTTATGTGTACATCCTCACATATTTTGCCATTGGTGGTCTCAGATGATGGAGTAGCTAGGTTGGCAGTAATATCACTAAACATTTGCACATCAATGTAAAGTTCTAAAGGGTAGTGATCACTTTCCTCCCTACTTGCCACTTTCAAGTCAATCAAATAATGCCAAAGACTAAGGGAAACAAGTATGAAATCTAGATTGCTGTTGGATTTCGCAAAAGTAGGATGTTTTGACAAATCCGAAGGGAGGCGGCCGTTACATGCTCTAAGACCATGATCTGCAGTTAGCCTTAGCAATTGAACGGCCAAAGTGGAGCACTTAACAGAGTTTGAGGTTTCAAGCTGGGGGATTTTGTACACCTGGTCCTCGTCCTCAAAAACGTCATTAATACCAGAAACCGGTTCAAAGTTGCAGTTTAGGTCGCCTCCCAGAATTACCGGAGTATCTCCAACCACCTTATTCAAAAAGAGATCCAGTGTTTCCAGAGTTGGTGAGACCTTGGAATGGGCAAGTGGTCTATTGTAGACGTTGACAATGTAACATTCATTTCCATTTGAGGGTACAATTTTTAAGGCCAGAATATCGGGTGTACCTGTATCTATAATTTCAACCCTCATAACCAAGGTGATTTTAAGCCATATAATCAACCCCCCTGACGGTCTCCCCTTATCAGACTGGACTGCCTCACTCAGACTGGACTGCCTCAATCACTTAATAAATTTGAACCTATATACTTTGGACAAATTATAAATCTCCCTTGACTGCTTCCAGTCTCTTTAGGCATATTACAGGCGGCTGTTCGTTGTGGTGTGCCCTTGTAAGTAGACATGCTGCCAGGTGTGTGTTGCAACTCTTTGTATGTAGCTGGAGAATTTGACCTATTTCACAGAGCAAGGATCCAGATAATTCTTAATGTCATTGATCTTGAAAAAGGACTACAGACGTCGCTCGTTTTTGTTTTTCGTTTAGCAAAAAAGCATACAGCGCACTATATTTTAGTTCCAGGGGCGGCTCTAGGGTCATGGTGGCCCTGGGCAGGGAGCGTAGGTAGGGGACCCCGGAAGAGGGGGTCCGGGTGGGGCAGAGCGCGGAGGCCAGTAAAGAGGGGGGGGGTCAGGGTGTTTAGAAGTGGAACTGAGCCGGAGGCCGCCAAATCCCTGCCAGGAGCCGCCACACAAATATGTATCCATCCTCAGAGGATAAATATATTAAGGATATATACTGGTGTTCGAGCAGTAGCGGCACCCCCCCCCCCCCCCCCCCCCCCAGCGCCTTGAGACCCTACGGGTATGTAGCGCGCTTTATAAGTGTCACTGATTGATTGATTGAGTGTGGTGGCCCCTGGGGTTTGGTGGCCCTGTGCAGGTGCACAGCTTGCACATGCCTAAGGCCGGCCCTGTCAGTTCCATCCATCTTCACAAACACAGCTACTTCATTGTTCCTCCTGTTCTCCCTTTCTAATGCATTTCGTTAAACTTCGGTGCAACTACGTTATCAAATTATTTTATCATCACTTTACTCATCTATACCGTATGGGATACATATGTAAGGTCTCAGAAGAGCATTTACGAAGTGTGGCACCTTCTCCAAGGTAATAGATAAAACGCTATAGAGTATACTATGAGTAAGCTGAGGGCTTTGAAGCAGCTAGTGAAGGAAATGGAAAAGAAAGGAGAAACCAGTAGATTTTTCATTGTTTGGGTGAAAAAGGAAAAATTTACGAGAAATCATGTTTTCTGAAAAGAGAGACAAGCATATTATGTAAAGATAGTTGCAGCATTGGCAAACTGTAAGAAAAGGGAAAGGAGAAAATGTCAACGAGTGATGGAATACAGTCAGGCTCTTATGTTTTTTAAAAGTTAACAGAGGGGAAGCTGATCGTGTGATAGCAGGAATAGCGTCATTGTTCACAAAAGTAAACACAAGAAACGTGGGATTAATGTAACCAATCTAAAGGAGTGACGGACACAACCAGAATGAATGCAGTGCGGTAAAGCAATAAAAGCTGATGTAATACTTATTAAGCAAATTCACAGCTTAAATGAAGAAGGGCTCCTATGTTCGTTCTAAATAAATGTGATTAAAGTTCTAAAACTCATTCTGCCGTAATCATGTTTTTTTCTCTGGTGTTATCGTAGCTATACCATTGGGCCTTTGTTGGAACATATAGATCTACTACTACTCTAGAACCCAGATTTTCAAATGCAGAATGAGATATTGCATTTGAAGGCAATAGAAAGTGTTGGAAAGTTGGTTATTGGTAGGAGTAAGTATGCACCTACCACTAGTAATAAGGCCACTAACACTTTTTAGTCAGGTAAAGGTCTCAGCAAATTAGCCCCTTGCTCAACCCTTGGTAGCTGACAACAAGCTGTCAGGCCTAACGTAGGGGATAGGAGTGTAAAGCATTAAAAAAAAACAATAGATGAAATAAGTACGACACAGCACACAATCATAATCCCACACTTTATAAAAATAGGAAATATTTTTATGAACGAATAGACATCAAAGTGTTAAAAATCCAATGTAGGGAACCGGAGATATGAGTTTTTAGAGATTAACCACGTCATTGTGCTTAAAAACCTAAAGCGCCACTCTGGGACATCTGGTCACATTTGACCGGGACAAAGTTAAAGTTTGAGGCCTGGTCGGATACACTAAGCAGAAGATCCCAGTCAAAGTTTTACCTACACACTTAGAAACCTTTCTGGAGCTTTTTCTTCCGACACCGCTCAACCCTCCACAGCCGGCCAGATTTGGAGAGGGTTTGCCGGCTTGACTTTCCACGAGGGCTTTCATTAGGACAGACCTGAAATCCTGGCCTGGTCGCAGTTGAAGGTAGTTGCTTGCTTCTGGACATCGGGTTGGTCACCTCATGGAGCTTTTTCACCAAAACGCTCCAAAGTTTAGGAGGTGCTTCCTGAAGGTCTCCCTGTAGGTTCAAAGAGTCCAAATCACCAATCCAAAGGTCTGGAATCTCCTAGATGGTCTCTAGGATGTCTGGTCTACAATTCCCGCAATGCAACTAACCAAATCCTTAAACGTCTACTGGACGCACTCCAGGATGGGAGCGCTTGGTGGAGATGATGCAGGTAGGCTCTGGTGGCCTGTAGCCTGTTATGTTATGTTATTGGTATTTGTAGCGCACACAGATACTCAGAGGAGTGTCCCGGCACGAATCTTGAGGAGTGAGGGAAAGCTGATTAGATAAAGAGGCGCGTGTTCAGATTTTTTATTTTTAAAGAATGGGATCCTGAATGCTACAGAGAGCAAAAGGCATCAAATTCCAAGACAGAGCAACCTTCAAGGCAAGGGAACTACTGCCCATCATTTGCAGTCAAAAGCAGGGGACATAAGCCAGGAGTTGAGAAGCAGAGAGCAGTTGTCTAATAGAAGTGTAAAAGTGAATTAGACCTGAAGCATGCAGGGCACGATGTGCTATGACCAGAGCTTTGAACTTAACTCGTTCAGCCAAGGGCAGCCAGTGAAGTGCGCGCAGATGTTGTCTCACACTGCTTCTGATAGGGATGTTAAAGAGAAGCCTGACCGCTGCATTCTGGACTACTTGTAGTTTGTTATGCAGGTAGCCCGGGAGGCTAATGTACAGGGCATTGGTGTAATCAATACATGATAAAATTAGGGCTAGGGTGACCATTTCTGTAGCAGCCCTGGGGAGAAGTGGTAGAAATTTCCTGAGGGATTTAAGTAATCCAAAACTGTTCCCGGCTAGCTTCTTGATCTGGGTAGAGAACAAGAGATTCTCCTCAAACCAGATCCCCAGATTCTTGGCGGGTTGCCCCATTGAGGCTGGCATAGAGAAATCAGCCTGATGTGTTTCTCTAAACGAAGAGGGAAACTTCCATAAAGGAGGATTTCAGATATCTCCTCACTGCATTTAAGTTGGGAAGAGGCCACCCAATGAAAAACCGTGGTCAAGCATTTTTTTGCAGAGGAGGTAGAACACTCAGTTTTTCCCCAAGTAAACAAGAGCTGGGTATCGTCAGCATAAGCAATTATTTTGGCCTCCAAATCCTCCGCCAATTGGACCATGTGAGTAACATTAATGTTATAATGGTGGGCGCTCAAAGAGGACCCCTGTGGAACCCCTGTAGACACCATCTCGGGTGAAGAAGCAAACAGGGGGAGCCATACATACATGATGCATCTTGCCCTCCAGAAACGATTTAAGCCAACCCCAGGCAGTGCCCGATATGCCAATGTCCGCTAGTCGGGCGAGCAGCATAGAGTGGGGAACAGTGTCAAATGCCGCAGAGAGTTCCAGAAAAATCAGAGCTGCCATCCCGCCAGCATCCAAACAATGCTGGATGTTCTCAGACACTTCCACTAGAGCTGTCGGCCTATAGATCAGGAAGCCTCCAAAGGTAAAAATGTGCAGAAATGCAGATGCTAAAATACAATGCTTCACATTCCCCCAATGGGAGAGCCTCATCCCGATGGAACACCCACTTATTTCTGTATATAATTGCCCCCCTCCCCCTCTCCTGCCTGTGCGGTTAACTCTAGAGATCCTGTAACCATCTGGAATGGCCATCGTAACAGTAGGATATGAAAATTCATCCAACCATGTCTCAGTAATGAACAGGAGGTCAACTGGTTTGTCCGAGAGGATGTCAAATACATCATGATAGTGCTTCGTTAGTGAACAAGTGTTAATCATTGCAGCACAAATTAACGGGCTCTGCTTACCAATGCTGGTAGAAATACTGGGCAGGGCAGAGCCAACTGAGCCAGAACCCAAAGAGTAGCGCATATCGGGCACGCGGTACCGGGGAGCACTGACATATCCCAACTGCTAGAATCGGAGCAGGGATGAGGGCGGAACATCTGCAATCGCTTGCTGCTGTAGGGCCGCAGACCCTCAGGTAGGGTGTGAATCGGGCAGCGAGGCTGGCGCTGGCAGCTACCGGGACGCTGACGGGCACAGACGGGCTTGCCTTAGGTGCGCCTTCGGTGCACCAGTGGCGCGTCTGCGCAGCGTGCATATTTATGGAGCAACTAGAGAGCGCACTGCCCAAAATGGCATCTCTAGGTGTTGAGCGGGGAAAGCAGGAAGTAGCAACCCCTCGGAGAAAGTCAGTACATCAAATTCATACAGTAAGCTCCCAATAGTGTAAAATCAATTTAAAATGACTAAAATAGTTTTGAAGGAATAGCAGAGAAATTCAGTGTGCAAATAACGCAAAGTAAAGTGCAAATTGGCAAAAGGTAGGCAAAGCAAATCCCCAAAGGCACATGCATCTGTGCAGCGCATATTTATGGGGATGTTCCGCCGACAGCTGGAGAGCGCACTGCCCAAAATGGCGTCTCTTGATGTCCAGCGGGGAAAGCAGGAAGTAGAAACCCCTTGAGGAAAGTCAGTACATCATATTCATACAGTCAGCTCCCAACAGTGTAAATTCGAATTAAAATGACTAAAATCGTTTTTAAGAAATAGCAGCGAAATTCAGTGTGCAAATAACGCAAA
Source organism: Lissotriton vulgaris (assembly GCF_964263255.1). Classification (NCBI taxonomy): domain Eukaryota; kingdom Metazoa; phylum Chordata; class Amphibia; order Caudata; family Salamandridae; genus Lissotriton; species Lissotriton vulgaris. The sequence continues at coordinate 969,939,125 of NC_141693.1, read as the reverse complement.
GTAAAAGGGCAAATCAGCAAAAGGTAGGTGGAACAAATCCCTAAAGGCACCGGCATCCATGCAGAGTGCATATTTATTGGGATGTTCCGCTGACAACTTGAGAGCGCACTGCCCAAAATGGTATCTCTAGGTGTCAAGCGGGGAAAGCAAGAAGTAGCAGCCCCTCGGGGAAAGTCAGTACATCAGATTCATATAGTCAGCTCCCAACAGTGTAAAATTGATTTAAAATGACTAAAATAGTTTTTAAGGAATAGCAGCAAAATTCAGTGTGCAAATAACTCAAAGTAAAGTGCAAATCGGCAAAAGGTAGGCGGAACAAACCCCTGCCTGCAGGGAGTCCACTCCTTAATCCTTCTTGAAGCAAGGCAAGGTCCCCAGGGCTTAAGCACCAGATTGTGCAGCAGGCACAGTCATTCAGAGTGTAGGCCTTTGGGTGCAAATCAAGATTCCAGCGGGGCAGTCCTTCTTTTCCTTGTAGTTTCAGGCAGCAGATCTGTGAAACTATGTAGCTCTCACATATTTATGCAGTGTATTGGGGCAACAAGCTGGGGGCAACTCTGTCCAATGAGATGCTGGGTGCCACCCAAAAGCAAGACAACTTCTTCCAAAGTGTGGCATCTTCTTGTCCCATAAAGAACTGCAATTCCAAATTCCAACATGGGTAAATTCTCTCCAGAGGAGTAAGAGCTAGCTAAACCAATCCATAGTGTGGCTCATTTCCATGAGCTCTTCCACCCCCTAATCATTGCAAATTCCTGTCCCAAACCTGCTATCTGGCTGGGACACAGGATGTGAGGGTAGGTACACATCCTTTACTGATCTTCTCTCTCTTTGAGCTGAGTTTGATTTACCCAGCCCCCTCTACTGGATCCATCCTCCCCAGTTACAGAGCTCTCTCCATAAGATAACCTCTAGTCCGGCCAGGCTACTTATCACCTAATCAAAGCAGCTTTGCCAAGCCTATTAAGGCTAAGCAGACATCACAGACTGCTAGAAAGCTGGATTTTGGCTTATAAAAGACAAAGTTCCATAACCGCTCTTCTGTACTAGTTATGATAAATTCAACAGTGGCAAGTTGTTGACTTTATCAATACCAATCTTTTGAGTCCTAAAATGATATTTCCCTCCTTTCCTAGCAATAGTTATATCTAAATAAAATATTGCAAAGTTAACCTATGGAGCTAAGGACCTACAATAAGGAAAAATGAAATGAGCTGTTTTTCCTCACCAGGGCAAATAAAACATATTTTATAATGTCCCTGCTTATAGTTACATGCCCCCCCGCCCCTGGAACACCTATGGGAGACCTGGAGGGTGCTAAATATGTAACAATAAGGTAGATTGTTACTTTTGAGGTGCCCTTACCACCAAGGTCGAAAATACACACTATTTACTTTTGAAGACAGTCTACAACGCCAGGCTACCTTTAAAATTGCAGCAGACAGGAAATCTGCTGGGCCTCTAAACTTTCATGCCCTGTTACATACTAAAGGGGGTGGTGATGGACGGAGCATCTGAATCAATCAAACACTCACAACCAGTCAATAGATCTGGGTTTAATCCATCACCGTTCTTTAGCCCACTCTGCCACCCCAGTTCAGACCTGGCTATATGCAAATCAGTCTGACCCTGTGCCTCATGGGAACAGTCCAGCCTGAACTGCCAAGCCATGTCCTCCCTGGACCGGAAACAAGCTTCCGAGGACCGGTTTCTGGCATTCCAGCCGTCTTCAGCCCGGCCTGCTTGAATCCAGTGGCAAAGTGAGCAAGGGACTCACGTCTGAGCATACCCTGCCACACTTATGGCGGCCAAAAGCGGTACAAAAGGGGGTGGTGATAAACGGAGCATTGGAATCAATCAAACACTCACACCCAGTCAAAAGATCTGGGTTTAATCCATCACCGTTCTTTAGCCCACTCTGCCACCCCAGTTCAGACCTGGCTATATGCAAATCAGTCTGACCCTGTGCCTCATGGGAACAGTCCAGCCCGAACTGCCAAGCCATGTCCTCCCTGGACCGGAAACAAGCTTCCGAGGACCGGTTTCTGGCATTCCAGCCGTCTTCAGCCCGGCTTACTTGAATGCAGTGGCAAAGTGAGCAAGGGACACACGTCTGAGCATACCCTGCCACACTTATGGCGGCCAAAAGCGGTACAAAAGGGGGTGGTGATGAACATGGCTTGGCAGTTCGGGCTGGACTGTTCCCATGAGGCACAGGGTCAGATTGATTTGCATATAGCCAGGTCTGAACTGGGGTGGCAGAGTGGGCTAAAGAATGGTGATGGATTAAACCCAGATCTTTTGACTGAGTGTGAGTGTTTGATTGATTCAGATGCTCCGTCCATCACCACCCCCTTTTGTACCGCTTTTGGCCGCCATAAGTGTGGCAGGGTATGCTCAGACGTGAGTCCCTTGCTCACTTTGCCATTGGATTCAAGCAAGCCGGGCTGAAGACGGCTGGAATGCCAGAAAACGGTCCTCGGAAGCTTGTTTCCGGTCCAGGGAGGACATGGCTTGGCAGTTCGGGCTGGACTGTTCCCATGAGGCACAGGGTCAGACTGATTTGCATATAGCCAGGTCTGAACTGGGGTGGCAGAGTGGGCTAAAGAACGGTGATGGATTAAACCCAGTTCTTTTGACAGGGTGTGAGTGTTTGATTGATTCAGATGCTCCGTCCATCACCACCCGCTTTTGTACCGCTTTTGGCCACCATAAGTGTGGCAGGGTATGCTCAGACGTGAGTCCCTTGCTCACTTTGCCACTGGATTCAAGCAAGCCGGGCTGAAGATGGCTGGAATGCCAGAAACCGGTCCTCGGAAGCTTGTTTCCGGTCCAGGGAGGACATGGCTTGGCAGTTCGGGCTGGACTGTTCCCATGAGGCACAGGGTCAGACTGATTTGCATATAGCCAGGTCTGAACTGGGGTGGCAGAGTGGGCTAAAGAACGGTGATGGATTAAACCCAGATCTTTTGACTGGGTGTGAGTGTTTGATTGATTCAGATGCATGCAGGGGGTTATCCAACCCCCTGCTGCATATGGCTGAAGGCTGTGAGTGGCATGGGATTGGCTGCATACAGGGTTTGGTTACAGGGCCTGGCGTGCGCGACAGCGTTTGGAATAATATATGGTCATTAAATATTACTTTATGTTAAAAAAAACAAGAAATTCACTGAAAGAAAAAATAAAGCTTACAGGGACATTATATTTATTAAATAGAATTTTAAAAAAACTTAGAAATTCACTAAAAAACCAAAGGTTATAGGGACATCATAGTTTTACACACACAAAACCATAGAAATTCGGCAGTTATATTTATAGTTTGCTCAAGTAACTATAGCTCATGCCCTAAGGTACCCCTCATATTACATCACTCATTAGCTCTTCTATGACATCATTGATATCACTGCAACATTTGCAGTGAAATTATGGATTAGTAAACTGTGTGTGTGGCGGGGTCGCGAGTTATAATTACCTTAGTGCACAAGTTATATTTACTTGAGATAACTAAAACTGACGAATTTGTATAGTGTTGTGTGTGTAAAATCTGAATCTTAACATCACATACGTCCCTGTAACCTTTCCTTTTTTTGTGAATTTCTAAGGTTTTTTTAATTCTATTTCCCAACAATGTCGTCTCTGTAACCTTTGATGTTATATATATATATATATATACACACTGTGTTGTGCAGTATTTATAGTTTTCATTGAGCAAATGTTTTCAGAGAAATGGCTGACATTGAATGTAAATCATCTTGGAGGTTGTAAATTTGCACAGAGACTTCAGTACTTGATTGAGACGTTTGATTGTGAGACACACTTGTGATATACCTTGCATACAAACATTCCTTCCTTTTTTAGTTCGGTAAAGCTTAGGTCATGGTTCACGGTGGAGCAACATTGGGGACCAGATCCAGAAGATCTGACGAGAGAAGGGTCACTACTGAGCGACCTGGTTTGTGAACATTTATATGTAATTGTTTATGTATAAAATGTTTTAAATTGTAACACATGGTTCTTTATTTCGTTGCCCGATGTTTACTCTTCTCCATATCTGGCAAATACCTGGCCACACCCCCAGTAAATAACACCCTGTGAGTGCCCTCGTCTGAGGGCTATTATTAGTCTAGTGGCAGGGCCTTGCCAGTTTCGAGGGGTGTGTAAGCAGGAAGCAGTAATTGCATACATGAGCAATGCTTAGAGCAGTTGGCAGCAATTGGGAAATTACATGTTATGTTACTTTGTGCGGTGACTAGCAGCATCGAGAAAATGTTATGCATGAAGTATTGTTTAAGGGGCACTTGATCAGAGCGAGGGAAAAAATTGGAGTAGAAATGTTTACTTTACGTGCATAATGACATTTATTTTTGTATTTGGGTAAAGACTCTAGGCAGCAGTGGGGATGCAGCACAGAGTAGAAAGGTAAACTTGCAGCAAAACTGGGTCATTCCAATTACAGGGCTGGACGTTAGTGGAGATTGAGCTGTGCGTGTCCTACTTTGAATTCCTATACAACAGGTGTGTCTCAGGCTCCAAGCCTCTTTTTGGGCAATGGCGTGCAAATGACGTGCAGCAATTACCATTTACCGTTATCCTCTTCTCATTACGTCTAGGGCTTGATAGGCTAAAGGAAATTTTGAAAGGCCTTAGTCACAGCTTCAGGAGGGCTGCTGCTCTCACATGAAAGAATATACTCATTATTAAACATATTTGCATGACTATTACGTGTGCCCTTTTTAACTTACCACTTGCTCAGACTTATATGTAGATGTATGATGTTACTAGCTGTGACACAAAAAAGATGTAAAAGCAATTTCGTTTTAGAAATGTGTCCCTATGAAATGTACTGGTAATAGGGTACGGATAGATGCATCTCGCACCAACATGCACCTCACAACATTGATATTCTGCCTCTTACCATGGACATGCACTTTCAGACACATCATGTTGTAAACAGAGCTTTATTGTTCCTTACGAAAATAATAAGCGAAACGCAAAAGGAAGAAAGACTTTTGTTATCTTGCTCCAGTGCCCTTTCTTTTTGTTAAGGTCTTGTCCTTGAAGTGTGGTATGTCTCTGCATAATATTCTGCAAGTTAAGCCCAATGACGTTAAAAGCAACCTGCCAAAATACCACCAAAGCCAAATTGTGTATGGGCCTCTTATATTACATGAGACCACACAAGGGTGCAGTGGTGTAACAAAACTTGAGGGGGGCCCCACTGCGAAGTACATGGAGGCCCCCTCCCCGGCCTACCACCTATCACTTTTCCCCAACGCCAAAACATCTGGTATATTTTGAATTGAAACCTCCAACATTTAATGAAATTCTTCTATATTGTCTTGCTTAAAGTTCTAATAAGAAAGTGAGAAACACTCTTAATATATAAACTATGCCATTTGTAACATTATTGTCAAGAGCAGATTATTTAACTGAAACTGCAATCAGAATAATGCCAAGGAGCCGTCCTAATTTCTCAGGAACTGCCTATCTCTGAAGAACAACTACATAGGTTCTGAATTAGAATTGATATTAATGGAAAATAACTTGAAACTTTGAAAGACAAACCCAAACCTTCAATTTTACAGACTCAAAGGACAATATACACTAGGAGTACATAAGATAAAACTCTGTATCCTGCCTGCTCCAAGAGAAATAAACTGGTGTGAGTTGTCTACATGCCACACACTTGCATCTGTCAGGGGTTGTGCATGATAATAACCACTCTATAGTTTTTTTTTTAATGAACTGAGGAAGCAATTTCAACCATCTTGTCTTTCTTAGTAAGCTGGTCAAAAACAGACAGGCAAACGAGGTTGAGGAGGAAAATTGCGTGGATGCTTCAGAATATTGATGTAGATGTTTGTCTGTTTGTATTTATCATGTCTGTGGTGTAAATAATGCTAATTAAAAGATTTAAGGTACACATATTACAGACAAGTGCGAGCAACACGGTACATACCACATTATGTAGAATAAAAACAAACCATATTAGCAAGTACCTAAAGACAGAATCTATACTAATTGTAGTTGGCGAATCAACTGAAAAAGTGCAAATACTTTCGAAGTAAATAATAACACAATCACCAGTCCAGCAATATATAAAAATCAAGTGTGTTTTGTAATACAATCCTCTTTTCGTCTTGCATCAAGGTGAAATACTTTCAAAGTGCATGATAAAAACAAGTCCAGCAGTATGCAAAAATGAAGCAAGGTTAGTCAAACAATTCCCCCTTTGGTTTGTGCATGAAGGTGCAAATATTTCAAAGTCACTCTTAAAACATTAAACTGTACAGAAGGCAGCAGCATAAAAAAATAAATCTGGTTTAGTCAACCCATGCCCTTTTGGTTTGTGCATGAAGTTGCAGATATTTGAAAGTGACTCGCAACACAATAACAATGTAAGCAGCATAAAAATCAAACCCTTATGCAAAGAATTCCCTTTTTGAAGGCACACATATTTCAAAGTAACTGGAGAAATAATACCAAGTTCAGCAGCATAAAAATAAAACTAGCAAAAGTGAGCTCCTGTTTTGATCTAAAAATACCTTTTGTGGATGTTGCATGAAAGATAAAGGCAACATTTCTCTGCAAAATGCATGCAAGAGGCACTCACACATCACCCACATTAAGAAAAAATTCCAGGAAAATGGTATTTAACCCCTTCGATGCTCATGACGGAACGGTTCCGTCATGAGCATCGGTCGCGCTGTGCTCATGACGGAACCGTTCCATCATGACCACACCCATTTACATTAGGGCCCAGCACCGGGGGTGAATCGGCACCACACGGATGAGGTTAAAACTATCTGTTTATGATTCAAGGTCAACAGGGCAAGACTCTGTGACTTTGCAGAACAGATCTGGCTTTATCAGAGGGCCCCCTGGAAGGCTGGGGCCTTGGGCTGGAGCCCACATTGCACAATCCCTAAACATCTCTGAATGTGCCTTAAAGGAAGAATTGCCCTCTCCCTGTAGCAAATTTCTGCCCTGTGGCCAGTAACTGGGCCCTGCACAAGAAAAGCAGCCTGCTCTGTGCCGCTATGTTTTCATGATATTAATAAGGGAGGCTGGAGGGGCGGGGCATGAGGCATCAATAATACCGCCACCGGCACGGTACAGTCCCCAGATAACCTTCATCACCACAAACACCAGAACCATTAAATGGGTCTTAGGCGTGATAGCAGGGTGAGGTAACTGAAAATATACTGCACATCTGCCCCTTGGTGGGTCAGGTGCCGGTGTAGTAGTACCAATTGCATTGCAGGCTGTGCTGCTTTGCTTCGCTTACTTCACACTTACTACCGTTGTATTGGCAGCAGTTTGAGCAGCGGCAGGCGCAGACTAGACGCATCACTGGTTCGGTCCGGTCCAGTTTTGAATTCCACTGTGAGGTGCGCAGAACCACAGACTGAGCATGACTGACCCACTCTTCTGTGCCCCACCCTGAAAACCACTGTGCGCGTGGTCACAATCACTGCGCAGCAGCGTTTCAGCACTGCATGATTACCTTGCCCAAATGTGAGTGTGTTTCTCTGTGCGGCTGTGTTAGCCAAGCCTTCGTCTCCAGGCAGGCCCAGGGGCACACATATTACATTAATAATGGCCTGCTGCCAGGCCCATGGCTATAATACAGCAAGTGTGGTGCACGGGCGTGGTGGCAGGCAATTCAAATGCTGCTAATTACACTAAATGGCCCACTTCCGCCAGACGCTGTCAACATCTACCCCCAACTCAGTCCTGCTCTCAGGTCAGTCTCAGAGCCAGTTTGTATTTGTGGTGAGGGGCCCCCTGACCTCGGGGTCCCCGCACCATGGGAGCTGCGGGGGCTATTGTTATGCCAGTGCAAGAGTGGGGGCAAGGAACATCTCCCATGTTCAAAATACTACAGACAGCCCAGTGTAGCCACTGTAAAGTCTCCTGTCAGATCCCTTGATCTTCAATGGATTATTCAGAGTCCTACTCATAATATGGTAGTTAAATCTGTTGTGGAATATGCTGTACTGCAATTAGTTATTTACACGATCATTTTGTGCCTTAGAGTGTCCCTCCTTTTATGTTTCTAGGAAGATAATCCATATTGCCCCGAAAGTTTGTTACTGATCATTAAGTGTGTATATGGAGAGCTCGTAAAGTGCCATAAGTAGTAGATCATTGTACTATTCTTCATGTGATTGTGACATCCTTGATTCCCAGTTATCAAGTATGCACATTTTTGCAGCTGCTAAAGCTGTGTCAATTGCTTTAATGATTGTTGATTCTGTGCGTGATGCGGGATCACCAGTGATCGTAAAAGTATTATTATCAGACTACTTGCATCCTTGCCTTGTGGATCATACCTCGTCCCAGAACTCTGTTAGCAGTGGGCAAGCCCAGATTACGTGCATAATGTCTACATCTGGGATATCGCGTCACCAGCATCGGAAGTCAGGACTCAGGATCACTTTACACATACTGTTTGACATCCTTTGTAAAAGCTATAATACTTTGAAAAAACGTTTTTGGAAACTTTCATCCCTCAGACCCCTGATGTGTGTGATCAGCAGTTCCTATCAGTTAATATTCTGAAAATACTACTTTTAGAAAGTTGGCCCTTTTATGCCTAAACTAAATGTGACTTTCTGCCAGTGTACAGGGTCACCTGACTGTAATATCTCTCATGTGATATGTTTTGCATTCCTTCCAGACATGGAGACAGAAGTAGCTTGGGTGTAGAGGGAGTGGGTCTTCCTGACCAGATGGCTGGGGAGGAGTTGTGCCCTGCCTTGATTACACTTCAAAGGGCACTGCCTGCAGCACACACAATGGAACGTGATACCAACTCTGCCTTTGTCACACTAGTCAGTTTGAACCCAAAACAAGGGGAATGGGAAGAATGAACCAGAACTAGTTTGTTAGTAAGTCTTGGACTGCCACCCACACAAATGCTGGGACTGGGTAGAAATATGTCACCTTCAGAACTACACTTCAGAACACTCCTGGGCCCATGGGAAGATTCAGAAGAAGGACTGCCCTGCTGTCTGAAGAATTAAACCTGGGCCTGTTTGCCTTAAACCCATTATCCCCAGAGGTGATTACAAGAGTCTGTTGGCTGACCTTCTGTTGGAGCCACAGCAACATAGAATGCTTCTAGAGGCCTTTCTACTGCCCAGCACTACCTGGACCTGCCTGAACCATGCTACTTGCCTCTGTTGGAGTGAGTTCAGATCCCCAAGAGGTACCCACAAAGTCCTGGACCCCTGGCTGGCATCAGAGTGAACACCTCCAGCATCAAAACCAAGTTACAGGTGAGAGCCCAGAAGTCTGGAATTCTTCATCATTGCGAGTGGGCTCTTTGTGTTCATCAATAGTCACATGTCTCTCACCACCTTGAAGTTCTGCCAGCTACTTTCTGTTCATGTAAAACAATGACATACTGCGCCTCCCACAGACGCAAAGCTCTAGTGATGACTGCTCCTTACACTAACAACAATCACCTCATGGCCATGGCCAACGCAGAGGTCCAGATGAGACTTCTTGCATGGACTCGGACATTGAGAAGGTAAACTCCTCACCAGGACAAACCTGGTCCCTGTATCTGACCTGCACTCCTTCGTAGTAGGCTTGAACTTATGACTTTGACCTGGTCCAGCATTACCAGATACCTATGAGTGGGGCTTTGTGCTTTTTTGAGCTATTTTCACCTAAAGCTTTCAAAATTCATGTAAGCAGGAGCCTCTTTTTGCATGCTCACCCCCAAAGTTTGTTTTTTTCCACTGATTGTGCACTTCGGCCTGCTAACCAGGCCTTAGTTCCAGTGATCCAACTCTTTAAAGTGTACCATTTGATTAACTAGTACCCAATTTTCAGCACTTAACTTACTTATAAGTCCATAGTACTATTACCAGGGGTACACAGGGCCTGTAAGTTAAGTTGTCCCTCATGGCTGCAGCACTAATTGTGCCACCCTCAGCTTGACAATGTAAAATATGTCTCCCAGCTTGCCACTGCAGACCAGTAGGGCAGTTTTAAACTGCTAAATCGACTTTGTCATTTAAACCTTTTTAATATATATAAGTCATCCCTATAGAGCCCCAAGGCAGGGAGCTGTATATTAAAAAGTAGTACATATATTTCTCTCAGTCCTAATAGTAAAACCTCAAATTGTCCTTTTTGCTGTGGAAAGGCTAGTGGCTCCACTGGCGCAGACAGGGTTACTCACTGATAACTTAGCTGTGCTAACTTTTGAATGGGACTACTAAAATTGGTACTTCAAGGCATCAAAGCTAAATTTAAGGTGACATTTAAATATAAGGCAACTTTTGCCACTCTTTTCCCCAGGTTTTCCAGTGGCCAATCGCAGATGCTGACCACAAGACAACCTTCAGTCCTCCTGGGGAGAGGTGCGAATGACTCCCAGGAAAGGAAACAATAAAGGAAATGTTATTGGATGTGGTGTCACTTCTCCCTGGAAGGAAACCACACAGGGTATGGGCCCAAAAGGTGAGTTTTAAAGGGGAAACCCCCTTTAAAGGGCAAATGGTGGACACCCACGAGAGGGCTACTCTTTTATTCTGGAGTTCAGGTTGGCTATGGGAACAGAGAGGGGAAAACAGATGCCAAACCTGTTCCCCGTGGGTGCATAGCACTCAGGTACCAACACCTCTTGGATGGGCTACCAAGCTCCACAAACTGGGAGAGGGGTCCTGGCATCTTGGGAATTGGGAAGCATTTTGCATTCTAGACTAGGTAGATGGCACATGTTGCGGGGAAAATGACAAGACTCCTCGTGGCAAGGCAAAAGAAGATTTACTGATGCGACAGGGAGAGTAGCTATCTCCACACAAGAAAATAGCTGGTCTCAATGTAGTGCTTCACAGGCAGCTATTTAAATAGCAACATGAACAATGCTTATTACAAAAGGTCAAATAATAGGTTACTTAGCAGTTATATATTTGTTACAGAAAACATCACATCACCCGTTTCCCTAAACTGTTAATCTATTTCTTACACATTCTTTATTGCACTTCTTACAATGCTTAACAAACCATCTATTTACTTCTTTTTAATGCATGTGTATTTGGCATGTGTGTTTTATCGTTCTTCTCCCAAGACTCCTTATCAGATTCTGTGTGCTCTTGGCTAATTCAGTCTCCTGCTCTTATTCTTCAAGTCACATTTTTAATTTACTAGGACAACACAATACATGCTTGTGTGCTGAGACCATGAATTCCTTCAGGCTTAAAAACACAGGTTTTTTATTTAACTAAGACCTTGCTGGTGATGCACTCTATTTTCTAGTGAACTCTTCACCTCTCTTGCATCAGTATGGGATTTGGGCCTGCACTGCTCTTTCACCATGTACAATTTTATATAGTTTTCTACTGATGTCACTGTATCGTAATTTCTTCATGTTTCATTTCCTCTCCAACATTCCCCCGTCTAGTTGACATTAGAACTCCTGGTTCTAATCCTGCATCTGTACTTGGCACTAGATGGTATGTATTGCCCTGAGCATACACTACTCGTGTTGGTGTCCTAACTGGAAACATCCCTCCCACCTTTGTGCTGATCCTCCTTCAACTTGCTAAAATTAATTGAATACCACAAAATATCAACAAAAGTCTGCAAGAGCTAGCAATAAGGCCTTTAGCAGTCCAGACATCCAGGGTGGTAGCAAAGAAAAACACACACTAACCCAATTATCTGGAGCACCTCCTTCATCTACCATTCTCTTCTGTAGAATATGCACAGTTTGTATAGCCTCTGAAAAGGTTTCACTGCCTGCATTATTCACTGGGACAAAAGTATAACAAGCAGTTCCTGTCTTCGCACATACCCCTCCTACCATGGCCGTCACGAGGTCAAGGACATAACAGTACTGTTTTATCAGCCTTCACATGGCACACAGCTCTTCCTTTATGGCGTTAAATCCATCTTTTGTGGTATTGATAGTCTTAAGGAGTTTCCATCTAATTATTTGCAGCCATCAAGCAGTTGCCATTGGATGAAGAAACGGCAAAATACTTATAAAGAACAACTGTGCATCATTAAACAATTGGTACTCTTGGAGAACATCATTCAAAGTGGTAGTGCCATAATTTTCTGCAGCTCTTTTCCTTCAATGACGATGTAGCAAAGTTGTTGGATGGCTTCGGGCTGTTCATGTAACATTGATAAAGTGACTCCCATAATTACCAAAATAAGGGCTTGCAAAGTGACCATTGTGCATAGGCTACTCAAGTTCAATGGTAGCTGAGGATACAGTAGTTCTCCACACTGCCAATAACAGTCCATGAGGCTGGAGGTTACCCCCTGCATGTTGGCGTTATCTATTGTGGCACTGTAGTTGATATTGAAACCTAGACTGCTATTTCCCCTAAAACATAAAGAAATGGGCGTTAATCTCATACCTGTCTGAGGACTCACTGTACTATCTATCCATGTGTATCGCGCAACATTATAATCCCATATACACAATTTTCTACTGCATTCTGACTAATATCAGTACCATTCCATAAAGACATAGCCCTACAGAAAAATCCAATATCAGAATGCCATTGACCATGGGCATCAACTGATCCAGTAACTCTATAACCTGACCTACGAACGTAATTTGAGGGTAAAGGATTTACTAAATAACTATTACACTCAGTGGATGGATGTGTTACACCTAAAACTTAAGACCATTTGTATCCATTCTACAGTGGTAGGATGACTCGTTTTCTTCATTTGTCCGATCTCATCTTTAGTGTCCTGCCTGTCTGTAAGGATATATAAAACGTCTGTTAAAGAGTTATATTTTGTAACATTTACTAGAAAAGTTACTACCCTAACATGTGTTGGATGCATTTGGGCCTTAATCCTCACAGGTAGAGATGTAAAAGACATAAAGCTGTGTTTGGGGGTACTTCTTTAGTTGAATGTTACCTATCTGATCCTGTGGCATGAGGAATTAAAGAGCAAACAAAACATGATTCATTGGTACTTTCTGATCCTATGTCTGTCATATGTTTCTACCACATATCGCATATTATCTAATAACCTCTATCTAATAATCTAATAATACTATGGGACACATTAGCATGAGTAGAGAGTTCTCTTCACAGGTGTGTGATATCAGAGCCAGAAGACACATTACTGTAGAGAAGCAATACATTACACCAGAGAAGCAATAGTAGAAATGATAGTATTAGGAAACAAAAAAGGAAAAAGAAAACAAAAATCCATAACTTTTGTTCTGTTTATCCAAATAATTGTCCAAAAACAGATGGCTGTTCAAAGGCAGATATGGAGGTGGGTATTTTTATGGTCACTATCTTCTTTCCCCCTCTTGTTCCATTTATATCGCTGGTGGTTTTTGACGTAATGCTGGGTGCATTCGGATATCCGATAGATGGATCTAAGGCTTTCTGCCATCCTTCTCCCTTCTGGAATTCCCAACGGGGATTCTCCTCATGAATCAGAAACATAGCAGCTGACTTAGCATCACAATGGATGCATGGTCCTGTTCAATTCATCAAGATAAAGGACAAACTACAAATATAAGCTTTGGGGGTAAAGGTTCTTTGCCTCTGAGGTGTGCTAATCAAAGCCTGACCTTAAAATGGAGGCTGTCACAGACAGGCACCGGGTGCCAGGGCGGGCTGCCTGTCCCCTTAATGGCTGCGTTCACCGAATCCCACCATTATCGCAAGGCAGTGCTGAGTGGAGGATCGCCACTGAGCAAACATCCACTGGTGGCCCTAAAACAGCAGGTTTTGCCGAGTCCTTGCCCCGGGATCATCGACCTAAGGCGTGCACGCCCGAGTTAAAGTTGGTCCATTGAAGTCCAAGGACCTGCAGCACTAAGTCAGCCAGAACCAAGATGGCCGCCAATCAGAAACTGGACAAGAAGCTCCCAAGGCCGGGGTCACTAGCATTTAAATATCCTGCTGATACCCTGCCACCCACCTTCCTTTCAACCAACAGCGCCTCAAGACCTGTCCTCATTTTTGTTGTTATCGCTAAGTGAAGAGTAAGAGGGATATAGGAGGGTGCCCGCCTGATCCCAAAATGTTGGCTGTTATATTTAGGGATCTCTAGTTGGCATAGGTAGGTACCTGTGACAAATAGGGACCCTTGCGTCTAGTCAGGGTAAGGGGGTACACTCCTTAAAAAAACCTGCTCACCCCCTTGGTAGTGTGGTACGAGCACACTGGCTTATCTCAGAGGCAGTGTTTAAAGCATTTGTGAACACATACAGTAATCAAGTGACAACACTACAGGTGGACAACACACAAGTTTTATATCAAAAATAAGTATTCTTTATATAGACTTATCACAAGACCACAAACGACAAAAATCCACAATACTGTACTTAAAATGGTAGAATTAGCTTAGTTCTCTTTGGATCCTAAAATGCGACACTTTGAGTTCAATGTACCTTTGGGTGTATAATGCTATACAACGGTCCCTTACACCCAGGGACGGTGATGCATTGGTTTCTTACTGCTCTTCCATGGCGACGCAGCTCGCAACACCGTGATGCGATGAAGATCCGGTGCGAAGAAAACAAAGATGGCGTCTTCTCCGTGATGCGATACGATGTGTGCACTCCCAATGGGTGTGCGGCGACTCAACAATTCCTCTGAGCCACAACAGGTCCTGCAACACGCTTCTCCGGTGATGCGGGACGCTCCAGCGAGGAGATGCGACAACTGCAGCGGCGACACCCTTGTTCAGTGATGCCACGACAGCGGTGGCGGCACTCTTCTCCGCTGATGCAAGATGCTTCTGTTATGCGATGTGACAGCTACAGCGGCAACATCCTTGTTCAGTGATGCGACGGCAGCGGCTGTGGCGGCGACACTCTTCTCCGGTGATGCGAGGCGCTTCTGTGATGCGATGCGACAGCTACAGCGGCAACACCCTTCTTCAGTGATGCGACGGCAGCAGCTGTGGCAGCGACAGGCTTCTTCCTCATGAGTCGCTTCCAGCTCCTTCCGCTACGCAGTCCTTCAGAAAGCCCAACACAACTGCAGGCACTTCCAGAGAACTCTTGGGGAGCTGGTGGGTGAAGTCTGTTGTCCCTGAGACTTGAGCAGGAGGCAAGCTCTTCCTCAAGCCCTTGCAGATCCTTCACAAGTTGATGAAAGTACACACAAAGTTCCTCTCTCCTCTCTTTGGCAGTTAGGCAACCACTGCAGGCCAATCCCCCTGGCAGCACTTCAGCTTAGGCATAGTCTCTCCTCAGTCTCTCTGGTTCCTCTCCTCAGTAAAAGTTTCTTCTTGTTTCCCAAAAGTGATCTAATTCTCTGGGGCCTGGGTCCCCTCTTTTATACACAGTTTGTCTTTGTTCTCTGAAGGCAGAGAGGCCTTTGCCTAGTACAAACCAGTTCTGGTCAGTCCTGGAGCACTTTGTTTACATGTCTCCTTCTTTCCTTTCACAGTGCAGGGCAGAGACATCAGGTGCACCACAGGAGGTGGCGCTAGCATTGTGGAGGGAAGGCACAGCCCTATTCAGGTCCCAGATGCAACTCCTCCCACCCATCTGCATGTAGATCTCTCTATTCAGCCCTGTGCTGACTTACCCTGTCTCCTGGAATCCCCCAGCCCCTGTCACTCAAACTCCAGACAAGAAATACGCAACCTATTAGAGGCAGGCTTGGATGGTTAGATAAGAAAATAACTACTTTCTAAAAGTGGTATTTTCAAACACAGAATGTTAAAATCAACATCACTAAAAGATGTATTTCATCATTCTGAGTTCAGGCATACTAAACTCGAATTTCTACCTGGTTCCCTCAGTCAGTTAGGATGATAAGATGTAATAATCAACTGCCCATTCAGGCCTATGGGGAACAGGTAGCCTTGCAATAGTGAAAAACGAAAATGGCTGTAATTCACTATTAGGACATGCCACACATCAGGGTGTGTCCTACCTTATACTTGCAATGCACCCTGCCCTTGGGCCTACCATAGGGGTGTCTGATATGAAGAAAAGGGAATGTTTAGGGACTGGCAAGTGGGTGCACTTGCCCAGTCAGTATGGCAGTACCAGACTGCACACAGGCTCTGCAATGGCAGACCCGAGACACACTTTTACAGGCTGCTTCTGTGAGTGGCACAACCAGTGCTGCAAGCCCACCAGCAGCATTTGGGTTTACCAGTCTAGGGCACCCCTGGTGCACTGTACTAGGGTCTGACAGGTAAACCAAAACCAGCCAATCATGGAATCACTAATCCATACATCAATTTACACTAGGGAGAGCATATGCACTTTAGCACTGATCAGCAGTGGTAAAGTGCCCAGAGTTATAAAACCAACAAAAACAGGTCAGACAAAATACAGGAGGAAGGCAAAAAGTTCAGGGATGACCCTGCAAAAAGGGCCAAGTCCAACATTGGCTGTTTCCTCCCCTTGTTGCTACAATACTGCTCTACTCTCCTCCTCTGGAGGCGAGCGGTCACTAACCCTGACCTCTAGCTGCCCCACAGCTCTACAAACACCCCCCTTCGAGCAAAAGAGAACATTGGGATCAGCTGAATGTAACACTAATGACACAATACCCTCAACTGACCTCAAGATGGCTCCCACAGTAGTCCCTACCACGGCCTGCTACTATTGTGGGACATAAACCAAACTACAACCCGATCTTATACCTATTCCCATCATGATTACCCCTCAGGACTTAAACCTCGCAGATCCTTCCTCTGACAGACGAGTCCTAGCCTTCTGGCTGATGCCCGGTGGAGCTACTGGGTAGCTAAAGAGGAGATGGGTTGTGGTCTTCCCCCTTGGCCGTCCCCTACCCAGCCGGTCCTTGGACAGTCCTTCCTTTGTCTCTCTGTCGTACCTCCCTCCTTCTCCATCACCCTAACCCCTACCCCTCTCGCTCCATTCATCCTGCCTTCTATGTTCCTTAATGTTGTTCAGTGGAGACCTAGCTCTTTGACTGATGCCTGGTGGAGCTACTTGATAGATAAAGAGGTAATGTGTTGTGGACTTTCCCTTTGGCCGTCACCTACCCAGTCAGTACTTGGACAGACCTTGCTTCGTCTGTCATACCTCCCTCCTTCCCCCTCACCCTACCCCTCTAAACTCCATTCATTCTGTCTTCTATGATTTTTTAAATGCTGTTTTGTGGAGACCTAGCTATTTGGCTGATGCCCAGTGGAGTTACTTGTTAGCTATTGAGGAGATGGGCTGTGGACTACCCTTTGGCCGTCACCTACCCAGCCGGACTATGGGCAGATTTTTCCCTTTGTCTCTCCGTTGTATCTCCCCCCTACTCTGTTACCCCACCCCTTACCTCTCTACGTTCCTCTGATACCGTCCTCAAGATCTCTATATGTTCCCTGCAACCAATGTAACCTGTAACTGATGTAATTTTGGATCAATATGGAAGTCATGTAAAGCGCTTTGTTACCTTCGAGTCTATTCCATTTTTAATCCTGAATGCTGAGACCTGAGCAACATGGCTGATGCCCGGTTGAGCTGCAAGACAGCTAATGAGGTTGCAGTTCCTTCTCGTCTCCCTGTTTTTGGCTCCTTCCTCCTTTCCCTCCCTCCCACAAACTTGTGCAACTCAGATTTTTTTTTTTTACTCTATCTTGCTATGCTCATATAAGAGATGTAATTTGTAACGCAATATACAACGCTCTGATACCCCCTGGGGTCTGGTTCGGGCTATATTTAACATTAAAATAAATAAATAATAAGATACCGATAATTGCTGCACCTGTCTAACATGTCCACTATTTCAAGATAAAGAGCCTTAATAGGACCTTGTGGTCATCGAATGGTAGAATGTATCACCTTCATAGTGAGACTTGGTGACAATTATTGACAAACTGTACAATTCTGAAGGTTCATGGTAAGCATATCATGTAAGTTGTGAATGAACCAATCTTGTATTTGCATATACAAATGATCTCTTGAGGCACAAAATCCTGACCATTTGCATGTGCTGAGATTCCTATGCATAACAGGACTCACGTCTGACTTAAGGAAGCCTCTGACGCTCCAACTCTTAATCCGACCCTCCAGGATTTCGCGATGTGCAAAAGAAATCACTAAATTGGCAGTTTTGTAAAAGGGCCACGTTTTTAACAAAACTGCCTTTGAAATTTGGAGAATACGATCTGATATTTATTTTTGTTGACGAGACTGGCCTTGCCACACCAACCGGCTGCGCTGAGTCTGTATTCCAGCAGTAGCCTAGCACAGGAAGGTGACTAGGTGCACTGAATCTCATCCATGGTCTAGGAACGGCACATGACTGCCAGGGATGCCAGAGGGTTGGGATACTGAGGGCATGGCACCAACATAGAGCATAGGAGCATGAAACTCATTACATTCCAGGAACATTTCTCTGCGTGCCCATGGAGTGGGGAGATTTTGATCACAGCTTGTTTGTATTCTTTCTCTGTTTCTTTTATAGTCTTAACCAAATTGTTCAATTATGTAGAATTATGGCATTTGTAGTTGAAGAAAAATCTATATATTTTTTATTTTAGTGAACCCCATATAAATTAAATTTCTCATGACTGTCTTTCATTGTATTCACTGCACCAAATTGTTTTACTTTATAGAAATACATTATTAAACCCTCAGTGGATCTGTATTTGTTGATTCAGTTATTTCTTTGCAACTGTCCTGTCATCTAATGTCCAGGTCATTTTTTTGTTGAAGTTGTTACCTAGGTATATGTTGTATTTTATCTATATTTAATCCATATGGGATGCTTGTCCTCAGTCGTATGATTTATTTGGAATCTAGTTGCCTCAACTGTCACACTCCTGTATCCTTCTCTTTCCTTTTTTGTAACAGTATCAATTTCATAACACAAAGATACAAATGTACAAATTCTTTATTTGCAGAGTTACTTAAAACCATTGCAATACATACAAAATAAAACCATATTTAAAATATTCGGGCACCATCATAAGTGTCATGGTATTGAAAATCTAAAACGCTTCTGTAGCTTTACAGTTTTAAAATGCAGATTTAGCCATGCAGGAGCCACCTACGAGAATAATGCGGTCAACTGTGACAATTAGTCATCCCCCTAGTAAAATTTGTAGCCCAATGTTCCCTGCAGCTTTAGAGTCAGTTTGGCATTTTTGCCCGAACCACTTCAAGGAATCTGACTAGTCTAGTGTTCAAAAGTGGTAATGCGGGGTCGAAACATGCCAAAACTGCTTGTCTCCTTGTCCAAATCCCTCTTTGGTTAAAGGGAGTTTTTAGCAGCTGCCTCCTTTCTTGAAGCATCTCCGTGCAAGTGCAGATGGTATGTATAATGTCCCCCTGGCCTTTTTGCACAGGCTGCATACTGTGATGGTCTGCACCCTTTTCCTGGGAGGGAGGTGCTGCGTAGTTGGTAACGCTCCGAGACGGAACTTTAGGAATTTTAATTTGAGTGCTTTTGAATAGCCCAAGTTGAAATATTGTTGTGGGGCTAGGATCTTGTATGAATTCAGTCATCCAAGCGTGCGCTTTGACAGAAAAAGCTGCTTTGTCCTCCAGCAGTGAGTTTATTTTAAGCGACTTCAACACCATTTTTTTAAAAGCTGCATGGTGGCAGTGTGTGTCCCATAAGGGCAAAAGGCCTGTGTTTGTCAGTGACTCCTGAAGGTACAGTCTTGCTGTTGAATATCTGGCCGCAGGAGGTGGTTTAGTGTATTGGGATTTGATGTCCTGATCTTGTGCCAGTAATTGATGAATTCTCCGTAGCTGGCCCCGGTTTGCTTTATCAGACCAAACTCCAGTCGAATTTGCACCGGTGAGGTATAGGACGGGAGGCTAAACATCGTTCTATATGCTTTTACAAACATTTTGTCCAGAAGATTGCTAACTCTCCCTCGAAGTGCTTCGCTACCATAGGTAATAGAAGGTAGGATTTTAGTCTGTGCTACCACTAAGAGAGGGCTCAGGGTTGGGCCAAGTAGTTTAGCTGATAAACCTTTCATGGTCAATGCAAGGATCATCCCTTTCCTTTTGATCTCTTCTTGTTGACGGCTGAATGATCCTTCTTTGTCTATATAGACTCCCAAATACTTATAAGCCTCCGCTGATTCAATGTGTTTGTCACCCAGATACTATAGGTGGCTCTTTTTTCGTTTGCAATTGATTGTCATGGTCCTGTTTTTTTTAAAGTTTATTGAGAGACTATTTTCTTCTACGTAGACCTGCAGACAGTTGAGGAGATGTTGCAAGCCAACTGCCATGTGGCTGAGTAGGACTACATCGTCTGCGTAGAGTAGATTGGATAGTGAAGTGCTCCCTAGTCTGGGTGAATGTGAATTGTAGTTATTAAGTGTGGGGGTTAAGTCCGCCATAAATAAGTTGAATAGCATGGGGGCCATCACGCAGCCCTGTTTAAGACCTTTGGATGTTATAACTTTTCTTGAGAGATGGGTCCCTGAACCCAATTTGACTTGAACCCAGGTGTCGGTATGTAGGAGCATTATCATTGATAGAAGGTTGTTTGGGATGCGCCACCTGGCTAACTTAGACCACAGTTTGGACCTCTCCACGTTATCAAACGCGGCGCTGAAGTCAATGAAACAGACATGCAGCTGTATTTTCCTCATTTTTGCCGTGTCCATTATCAATGAAATCGCCATGATATTGGATATTGTACCGGAGTTTTTTTGGAATCATGTCTGGTTTGGCGGGATTATTTCGTTATTTTCCGCCCAGGTTGTCAATTCCTCCAGCAGTGTTCACGCAAAATATTTGGCTTCATTATCGATCAGGGCTACTAACCAATAATTGGCTGGTAAGATCTTGCTGCCGCTTTTGTGGATTGGAATGATTATTGAGGCTTTCCATGATTCTGGAATTATACCCAGATGTCTTACTTCCAGAAATAGTGGATGGAGCATTTCTGCAGAATCATCCGGCTTTTCTTTAAAAACTGCTGGCAGGATTCCGTTCGGACCCGGCGCTCCCTCCTTGGCATAACACAGCATGCTTGTTCAATCACCTGTGTGATATTTTCCATAGTTTTTATGTTCATATGCCAGCATAAAGATTTTACATAGTGCAGGAGTGGATTGTGGATTTTGTGTCGAAACATGAGGGAGTTCATGCTGAGGTTATGGCATATATCCGATTACAATTAGGCTGACACCTAGTTATTAGTGATCATTTCCAACAAATCACTTCATGACTCAAAAAGAAGTATTGTGACTGTTTAAAGATCTCTAGTGAACTTTGAAACCTCTGATGGATTGATGGCATGGAGATTTGCATCACTATTCCTAGTATTTTCTGGTTGTCAGATAAAAATAGGAAGTTTTTTTTTCTGTATCAACGCATAGCTTAAATAGGCATCTAATTAGAAGAAAACATTTATGAAAATGCTGGTCTTATCTGAGACACAAGAGAGAAGAGGTTGACAGTCACTTAGATGCTCTTTGGTCTATACCATACCATACTTCTCGCGAGCTGCCACAGGTTTTGTAACTTTGCCTTGATTGTTCTACTTTAAAAAAAATTTACTTCTCGTGCTATTTCCTACCTGCACCTTGTCTGAGCTTCCCCGCACCTCCACTCTTTCAGCCCCTACCCCGGTCCACCACTGGCTTGCCCGATTGATGTGGAGGGTAGTCAGGGCGGCCAATCACCACTTCCGGCTTGGGAAGGTGGAGTCAGGGGTCAGCGCTCCAGGCACATAAGGGAATGCCATTTCCTGCTCGCAGTGGACGCACGCAGCACTGATTACTTTGTGCTAGCTGCCACAGGTTTTTTAACTTTGCCTTGATTGTTCTACTTTTTAAAAAAATCACTTCTCATGCTATTTCCTACCTGCACCTTGTCTGAGCTCCCCCGCGCCTCCACTCCTTCAGCCCCTACCCCGGTCCACCACAGGCTTGCCCGATTGATGTGGAGGGTAGTCAGGGCGGGCAATCACCACTTCCGGCTTTGGAGGGTGGAGTCAGGTGTCAGCGCTCCAGGTACATAAGGGGATGCCATTTCCTACGAGCGCAGCAGGCTCGCCAAAAGCAGGCCCGTCTGCGCCCGTCCGCGCCTGTTCCGGGACCAGCGCCAGCCATGCTGCCGGTGGTCCTCCGTTATGTAGACTCTGCTGGTCTAGGTCCCAACTACTGGCTCTTAGGATAGGGATATGCAGCTGTAGCACTTATTGCAACCCCTCCCGGTTGCTAACTAACTATTCCAGTTGCAATGATTGCTCATTCTCCCTTAGCCCACCCTCAGAACGGCTTTCTGTATGAGACAGAGAAGTCTCACCTAAAAACCCTCCGGTTGTGGTTAAAGCTTGTCTCCTCAACTGCCGATCTCTCCCTCGGCATGCGGGTGATATCTGGCTCTCCCTGGCCTCCCACTCCTGGGACCTAATGTTTCTGACAGAGACATGGGTTAAAGACTCATCTAACCCTGATATTAGTTTGGCGATTCCCCCGGATTATTGTTTTGTTGGGATTAATCGTCCAGGTACTAAAATGGGAGGAGGGTTCGCTGTAATCCTTCGCTCTCACTGGAAGATTACTTCTAGGAAACTGGGGAACACGGGCTCTATTGAAGCTATGTATTTTTGCATCTCTGATGCAATACATCTTATTTTAGCAGGGGTTTTGATATATAATCCCCCCGGCGCCTCTCCATCCTCTCTTACTGAGCTCCTCGCTACCATTGTGGACCTCTCTTTGAGACATCCGCATTTTACTATCCTTGGGAACTTCAATGTGCATGTAGATGATACCGCATGCTCCAAGGCCAGTTCTCTGTTGGATACTCTGGCGGGCCTGAACTTCTCTCAGCGGGTACAAGGCCCTACTCATCGAGCGGGCCATACCCTTAACCTCCTATTTACGAATTTCTCTGGCCTGTCCACCACGCCCCCACTACCCCTTACTTGGTCTGACCATTACTTGATCCCTTTTAACCTAGCCATCTACCTGCCACCGGCTATCTCAACTAAAGCTAGAGATCTGAGTAGGAAATTGTATAAAGTCACCTGCGATGCCCTTGAACTGATACTGGCTAACTCGAATTGGCAGACCTCAGGTGATCTGAACACTGATGTCTCTAATTTTAATACCTATCTATCCTCTGCCATTGATGTTATTGCCCCAGTGCAACCTCTATCCTCTGTCAGATCTAAACCCTCAGCTCCATGGTCCTCCCAGGCCCTACGCAAAGAAAGAAGCAGTTGTAAAAAGCTCGAGCGCTGCTGGCGACTTACCTATGATCCTCGCGCTAAAGCCACCTATAGAGCTGTAATAAAAAAATGTCATAAACTCAAGCGTGCTACAATGAGAGAATACTTTATTAGTAAAATTTGGGAGATAATTGAACTCTTTTCTCATGATTTTACCATCATCCTTTGAATCACTGCTTTGATGCCGTTGACATGAAATCCTTCTTTGTCAATCTAATTGATTTTTGCTTTATTTTCCTTTTTGCCCATGCTCATGCCTTCACCTAAAGAGGACTCAAAAATTGATTCCTTTATTTCTTTGCTTAAAATCTTTAGATGCTGCTAAAGAGAATCAAACTATCATTCTGCCTTTAATAGTGGTAGGAATCCATAAGCTCGTATCTGATGCTTGTTGTAAACCATCCTCTTCAGATTTGAACCTCTATCTTAGGGGCCGATTATGATGGCAGACGGACCTGAGTCCGTCCGCCACCATAGAGTAGGAGGGAACCTCCGCATGGCCTGCGGAGTTCCCTCCTGTGCAATTAGGATGTGACCGCCACCCTGGCGGTCACATCCTCTATTTTTACCATTGCTGCATCCGCCGCAATGGTAAAAATGCATACATTGCATTTGTATGCAGAAAGCGGCAGGCACCGTGCGGTGCCTGCCGATTTCTGCATACAAATGCAGGGGGGTACCATAGGTACCCCCCATGTGCACCCCCCACCCCTCCTTCAACCAGGGGGCCCGCAACGGGCCCCCGCAGCGAAGTTACACATGCTTTTCCACGGCGGAAAACCCGCCGCGGAAAAGCATTTGAAACAGCCCATCCTAATATGGCTGACGGTGTCTGAGAGACACCGTCACCATATTAGAGCTTTTTCGCCGCGGTTGTAAGCCAACCGCGGCGGAAAATCTGCGGACGGAAACCAGGACCCACCAGCCATCCTAATGTGGCAGTGGGTCTTTGGTGGGTCCGCTGCGGTTTTTCTGAATTTGTAACTGAGCTAAATTACTGTTTGATCTACATGCATTGTAGGGAGATTCAGTAAATCTTTTCAGAATATCAAGTTCAGCTTCTTTTATTCTGTGTTACATTAGCACAGCTTCTAGTGTGTAGCATTCCGGTTTGACTTAATTTCTCTAGAAGGCTGGGTCTCCCCATTGTGATACTTTGGGGCTTATTTACAAGTCCCATGATACTCCGGTCGTTACTTTTTGTGACGCACCTGCGGCACATCTTGTGGCCCCATATTTACATGGACACGTAAAGCCACCCTGCATGACTTTTCGTGTCCTTGTAAATACAGCCCCTTTACAAGTAGCACTATGCGTGAAAGAGGCATGCCATGGATGTTGCTGTGGGTGTTTCCACGCAACACCCATGGCTTCTGCCACATTTCCAGATTTACGAGAAATCGCAAACCTGGAAATGCATCAGAATGCTGCACCTCCCCAGAGGAGGCATAGGGAGGCGCAACAAGGGTAAACGTTTTTATTTCTCCTCATTTTCTCCTCTCTTTAGGTATGCTGCATTCTGCAGCACACATAGAAAGAGGAATCCACCTCTTGTGATTGTTTTTTTGCAGGAAGGTGTCCCTTCCTGCACAATTACCTCTTGAACAGCTCATTGTAAATGTTTTTGCTTCAATGGATTATCTGCACAAACCTTAAGAGGTTAAGCCATCCAAAATGTATACAAGAATAAGACAGGGTTGGGAACTGACACTTACCAAATTATTCTCCGATTTTCCAAGAAATGCATTTAGACACATTCTTACCTAATTCAATCTTTCAAGTTTGAAGATATACTTCACAAACTGAATTAGAGAGGAGATGTGAAGTACTGTGTTTGTAGCATGAGATTTGCCTATTCTCTTTTACCTATGTTCTAAAATTGATCTGCAGCAATATTGATTGCAGAATATCAATTACTACTATATTTTCTCAATAAGTATATGTCGCTAAGTAAAGGTTTACTATTCCTAACTTCACATGCACTTATATTGATGATATGTATCTTGTGGAGTTAAGAAAAGTAAATCGGCACTTATCTATATATGCTTCTCTTGAGGATAGATATCAGCAGTTGACATTCTCTAGTCCACATTGTGGTGGATCAATATTTGGTACCTCGATATTTTGACAACTCTTGGAGAGACTTGCAAAAACAGACTGGCAAGCATGGACTTTGGGTATGGTCCTCTGCATCTCTAAATATCAATCCATACAAAGAATATCTGATCAGAACTATAATACATCCACGATATTAGAGGTAAGGTAACGTCCCAGAATTCTAAATCCAGAGCAGGTTTTCATTATGCACACAGTGATCTCACACGCGATGAGCCTGAATCCATTCTGGTTGCTTTTACTGATGCAGCTCCACTATACTTCTTAGATTATAATATTTGTGCAGGAAAATTATTTTGGCATAAGAATAAGAAATGCATCTTCTGTAACTTCTGTACTTAGGTGGCCTAGTTTTGAGTTGTCGAACAAAGCGATACAAAAGGGGATGATGGACGGAGCGTTTGAGCAAGTCAAACACTCACCCCCAGTCAACTGATCTGGGTTTAATCCATCACCATTCTTTAGCTCACTCAGCCACCCCAGTTCAGACATGGCCATATGCAAATCAGTCTGACCCTGTGCCTCATGGGAACAGTCCAGCCTGAACTGCCAAGCCATGTCTTCCCTGGACCGGAAACAAGCATCCTGGGACCGGTTTCGGATTCATGATGCTCATCAGCCAGGCTATCTTGAATCAAGTGAGCAAAGGACTCACGTCTGAGCATACCCTGCCAATTTAGGGCGAACAAAGCGATACAAAAGGGGATGATGGACGGAGCGTTTGAGCAAATCAAACACTCACCCCCAGTCAACTGATCTGGGTTTAATCCATCACCATTCTTTAGCTCACTCTGCCACCCCAGTTCAGACATGGCCATATGCAAATCAGTCTGACCCTGTGCCTCATGGGAACAGTCCAGCCCGAACTGCCAAGCCATGTCTTCCCTGGACCGGAAACAAGCATCCGGGGACCGGTTTCGGATTTATAATCCTCATCAGCCAGGCTATCTTGAATCCAGTGGCCAAGTGAGCAAGGGACTCACGTCTGAGCATACCCTGCCAACTTAGGGCGAACAAAGCGATGGCTGATGAGGACTCTTCCCATGAGGCACAGGGTCAGACTGATTTGCATATGGCCATGTCTGAACTGGGGTGGCTGAGTGAGCTAAAGAATGGTGATGGATTAAACCCATATCAGTTGACTGGGGGTGAGTGTTTGATTTGCTCAAACGCTCCGTCCATCTTCCCCTTTTGTATCACCTTGATTTTGAGTTGTGTCAAATCCGCTGATGTGTGGCGGAAGCGGAGAATTCTCTGATAAAGAGTTAACCATCATGGAGAAACCTCCACTGCAACTCTCTTTGCCTCAGATGAAAGGCCCACTTCTCATGGGTGTTCATTTCTCGCTCAGCAGTTTATGAACATAAACTAAATAAAAAATATTCTAAACAAATACAATCATGCCGTTCAACAAGGTATCATAGGCACAGAGCCTTCATTAGGAAGAAATACCTTATAAACATGTGCCTTACTTGATCATTAAATCAATATAATCACTTAATAATAAGGGGAAATACAGCCCCTCCTGGGCATCCCTTTGGCATGTCCCATACTAGTTACACATAATCTTTGTCGATGTGGAAGTGTGGATGTGTTGATGGCCTCATGCGTTCCAACAGGAAGTGGGTTGGAAGCCACAATGAATTGTATAAGTGACCATTATTTAAAGCTCCACTCCAAATAATGAGAAGTTGCATGAAAAAAATCAATTCAAAGCAACTAGGGCTTCAGAATAACAGCGGCGCAGAAAAATTACAGAGTACAGAGCAGGCACAACTGAGAAAATTCCTATGCTTCATGCCTGTGGTCTCTGAGTCTACCTCGCCATTGTCGTCCAACAATCTTCACCTCTGTGAGGCTTGTGAAACCACCAAAGTCATGATTCACAGAGTTCTGAACATCCCCTCGGATCTCTTATACTTGGAATTACAGGATCATTTCTACAGCAACACGAACGAGTCACCTTTTTTAGCTCTAGCCAAGGCTGAAGAGGAAAAATAAATAAAAAGCGGAAATGCTGCTGCAGAAACACTGACTCATTTCTCACGTCTGTCGCCTTTCCACGATTCTGTGAAAACCAATGAACGCAGCTGCTAATAAAAAAAATAACCAGCAGCCATTTCCCCTAGCACGAAAAACGCTTCATAAGTTTGTAATGGTGTGCACTTCTTTTAGCTGGTATGTTGAGGTATAAGGCTGGAATCTTCAACTCAATGAGTAGAAAAATCAGAGTTTCAAAATGGCCAAACAATCTGAAAATGATATGCACTGGAATTACAATTTTGCTACGGTGAGAAAAATCCTTGCCTCGGCCTTGATTAAAACCACATAAATGAGGCACTGCCTCTACAATCCCAGTAGCTGCATATAATACAGATGGAGAATGTAACGAGTTGGCACTTCATCAAGGACAACAACAATTCTAAAATATGTTCACTAAATAAATTATGTTGATGATTGGAAACTGAGACCTGTGCTTATATTATTTTCTATGCTGCCAATGAAGAAATGCGAAATCGGTAGCAGGAAAACTTTGTAACTTTCCCAGTGTCAAAATTAACTCAGCTGGGTTTCTCAACACACAATTCCTTCATCAACCAGAGTGATTTACCACTTGCTCACAACATTGCAGCTAGTTATAGATACTCAATTCAGGTACCATTGACTGGCTTGAATGTTCTGTAAGCCGTTGGTGAGTGTGTCTTATCTAGAGTTTTAACTATGGTGACGAAAGTCAGTAAAATAATGTAACTGAAATGTACTTTTCGAGCACCAATTGTGAAGGAAATGCACTTGAGATGTTTCATGGACCACAAAATATTCTTTTTCATTCATACTACCATCAGATTTAAAGTGAGACAAAAGTCTAACTTTACTACTCATAAATGCCCTTTGTGAATACCAAAAGTTGTAAAGTTAGACTTTTGTCTCAGTTTACCTTTGTGAATCAGGCCCTGTATGTAAGTTTCATCAAAGCAAAATGTATTCTGTTCAAGTTTGGCAGAAGAGCTGAGCATAAGTTTCTTTACTAAATTGTCGAAGATCTATTTGTATCATTATTGTGCCTTTAATCTGAATAATGTGTCTCTCTCTAAAGCTCCCAGGTCCAACAGCTTCCAGGAACCCGCCACCATAAGCCTTTAATTTGAAATTTTTATAGAAATATGTTCCTTCCTTTCATATATCTCCTAGTTACTTGAAGTCCGTGGGCGATGATGCCTTGTGTCTGTGAAAATATTACTAAAATATATCCGCTGATATATTTTGAGTCAATACAGCTGCTCAAGGCCAGCTGTTATGCGGTATCTGTTTTTTAGTCCTAGCACCAATCTACCGCCATCTTACTGTTTTCTTAGGTAGATCGATAGACATACTGTAGAAGTTAATTACTGTGACACATGGGGTCAACTAGACTTCCAGCATTGGTACCGTTTTCTTTAAAAAATGTATTTATATAGGTGAGCACTTTTTAGGCTTATGTAGAGACAACTATATCTTACTAGAACAAAATACACAGGCACTTGGTCCAGCCTCTTCAGCCATTTTTTTCTAGGATTGATTCACTCTTTGGATCATACCAAAGAATAGCCATTGGGAGTTGTGCCAGTCAGTCATTGTGTATGAATTTTTATTCTTTATCCACATCTAGCCGTTTTATTTGTAGAGCGGGTGTACAAGTCCATTCAGATGGCAAAGAAATCTGTTGCTAGATACTGTCATGGACCCTATGCTTAATTTCAGCTGGTGATTGCAGGAGAGGCCCGCTGGCACTCATTTTTGGGTACAGGCACTTATTTTTCCTCGTAGGCTTTGACCTTGAGCAAGAGATTGAATAAAGGGGAAGGAACAAGGAAGAGAAAGATGGAAAACATTGACAAAGGGAGAAATCAGGTACCTGCAGTGAGATAAATAGCCAGAGAGTGTTTGGTGGTGGAATAAAGAGGCATGGGAAGGAATCAAACACTGCATGGACCTCCAGTCCAATGCTTGAATAGCCATTCAAGAAAATGCTGTATGAGGTGCAAGTACTCAGGTTGGATTCACTGCCTTAGCCCCATAAAAGGCTTTCCATGGAAGGTGGCTGGAGCTGCCCTGGCTGCATCTACAGCATGACTCTGTCTCAAAGATGCCAGAAAGTTCCAATGAAACTCCTTGGCAAAGGACCTGCCCACTACCATACCACAATAGAACTGTGTGTCAGTGTATCTGGTGTCATGAGGCTGTGACATCTAAAATAATCCTCTGCACACCAAGAGTGCGAGTCAAGCATTATGTCACAGGAATTAAAAGTTAGACATTGGATAGCAATACTTGATAACATGATTGTAGGCCTATTTTTTTATTTCCAAATATTATTAATGTGTACTGGCCCAGGATGACTGGAAGCCCGGGGGTCTACTCAATGTTTAATATTTGCCTTGTCAGTGCTTAATTTATATAAGAATAATTTCTGGGCCTAAAGTTTTTCTCCGAAGCCTGCGGATGGCACAACCGGATGTAGGTGTGTCAAATACCAAGGTTGCATAGTCTTGAATCCTCCAAGTGTTTTTCAAGTCTTTGGGTGATAGCAACTAATACATTTTAGTGGCGCAGTGTCCCCCAATCAGCTATTTCTGTACCAAAAACGGTAGGTAACGCTCATGTGGAAGCATAGGTGTCCTACCGTGGACCAGCACCTCGATGGTCATGAGAGAGTGTCTAACATAGTGCACACATAGGCGATCAAGGCGTTTAAAGTTGGGTAGGGATGGGAAACATCAGTAAACCACAATAAGTAATAGAAGTATTGTATAGAAGCTAACACATAGCAGGCTCAGAGAACCACGTAGTCAGAAAGGATACCGGGATACCGGTTAGCTTGCACTTCAGGGAAAGATTTCCAACTCAGTCAATGTCGATAGCAATTAGTCCATCACTTTGAAAGTTAGTGCTTTTCCGTTCTGCAAAATTGAGCCAGGCCAGCAAAAGTGATTTGGATTGGTAATTCTCTGGATAGGAAGGCTTTTTGACTTTGGTTCCATTCCAGATTTTATGTGGGTGTTCACTCGTGCGAAAAAACATAATTTCCACATTAGTATACACATTTGTAAATTGTGTATTTCCCCACATAGGTATCCTGGCGCTGACATATTATGTCTCAGAGATTTAAAGATAATGACTCTTGATAGGGTTGTGAATCTTGCTTTTATCATTGGCAGCCGGGGCCCTCTGAGCCTCAAACTCTCTGACAGATCTGATGCCCAAATTGCTTGGAATCTCGGGCTCAGGAAAGGCCACACAAGAGATCACAGTGTCTTCTGTACCTTCCGGCAGGTTGAATATGCTCAGATAATCTTTACTGTGATTTGTCTCTCAAGGGTTCTGACCTTTCTTGAATGAGTGTCTAGTACTTTTTGGGTGTTCCAGACCGTCGTCTTTCAAGCACCTGATTCTCATTTTAACCTCTGTGACTCCACCTCGAAGTTCCTTTCTCATGCCAGTCGTTTTGTTTTGCATCATGTCGATATTTGTTTTTGAGGGTGCTCTAGGTCATTCAATACTGCCAGTCTCTAGAGGATCAGGTCCTCAAAGGCTCCTGTGTTATTCTTTCCTTTTATGGGAGATTACAGAAACGGGTTAGAGCATTTATGACTTGTTTGAATTTCCTTTATGCCCTTTGTTTTTTTTCATTGGAGTCTGCCATCTTTAGGATGTACCCTTCGATGGGTTCTAACCTGTGGGATCACTCATTTAACTGTGTCTGATAGCAAAGATATACAACCTTGTCACTTGAATTGTACAAGTTGGTATAGGTTATTCTATGCCTTCGTGAATATGGGTCGCTCGGCCCACACAATGATTAGGCAACCGTGTAGGTTCCTCAGAATGTTTGTGGGTGCCTTTGAGAGCACCATAATTTGACATTTGTGTTGTTGCCACTCAGAGATTCGGTGGGCATCAATATGTGAAAAGCCTGAAAACTGTATAGTTAGTGTGTCAGATTACTGGGTGGTGTCAGAGAAAGGTATGAATGAGATATCCTCATATGCCTCATTTGGAAATGTCTTGGGAACAAGTCAGGGCATTTTCTTCCAGTTATAGCTGGGCATTATAGCTGGTACGTTTTCATCCTGTTATAGATGGGTTGAGTGGCTGGCAGCTATAGCTAACCCCTAGGAACTATTCATCGTGACTGCTGTGGATGTGCTACTGTGGATAGTGTTGGCTTTAAAAAGCAAAATGTGGAGGTGGAAAGTTCCATAAGTATTTTGCACTTAACCCAATGGGTTAATTTGATGATTTCAACTCCTTTGACTTGGCAAGATCATTGCACAGGGAGTGCACCATTTTCAGAGCTGCCTTGACCTGCATGTATACCTCTAGAGTAAGCAGCATTACAGCAAATGCTATCAGTTTGTATTGGGCAAGTTTCTGAAGCACTGTCCCATTGGACATGCCTCACTACTCATTGACTTCACTCCGCTGTCCTCAGAATGCACCCTTCTATAATGTGACATTTCTGTGCGGTCATTGGTTACTATGTAGTCCAGTGCTGCATGCACTCTGGAGTAGAGAATCCTGTTTGATCATTTCTCACCACACACTGCTGCCATGATGGTCCCTGTGACAGTTAGACACAGTGACTCATTCTGTTGGTTCAGATTTGTAAGTAGATTGTAGTGGGAGAAAGCACTGTGCTTGGCAAGATGTGGTGCAATGCAGAGCTCCTCTACAGAGCAAACTTTTCATCAGATGCTAGCCATACACCTGAAATCATTAATAGTCTTTTAAATAATCTTTTCAATGCATAAAGATTTTGGACTTTATTTAACGTTTTGAGGTGTAGCAAATAGGTTCCTCCCATTTAGTCCAGCTGGGCTTTTTGCATTTGACTACCCATCTTTTGGACTTTCATTCTGAGTGAGTCTCATTACCTGATTCTTACTCATTGAAAATTGAGGGTGAATTGGGCTGAGAATGCTAGCCACCTCTAATGGCCTTTTAAGAGAAGGCTACTGCTGCACTGCTACGGTAAGACTATCATCTTGTAAAGGTCGGTATCTGCAAACAAATAGGCTGATGCAGAAGGGACTCTTCAAGGATTGGTACTGACCTGCGTATTATTTATGATGTGAGTGGCATGCATAGTGTAGGACTGTAGTACATAATGAAGGTCTGTGGTGCTTACACCGTGTTACACATTATAGGCAAAATCTGCACTAAGGTACAGTTTCAACCCACTTAGGCCTACCGATATCAATCTATTGGTAAACAGCCACTCAAGTGTAGATTTGCAGTTCCTAGTATCATACATAAATGCCTTTGTCCCCACTACTGGGAAAATTAATCGCTCCACCCTCCAGATGGAGTGTCAAAGGATTCCCCACAAAATAGAGCTATTAACAGTGTGTGATTCAGTTCCTGGGAAGGGGTGGGGGGGAAATCTGCTTCTGCTTATTAACTTGTCACAATGCACCTGGGCTGGGAAGTTCAGGCACACAGAAACAAAGGAGGAAGGACAGACTTCTGTAGGCAACACAGGAAGGGATCACCTTTGAAATTTTGATGGGACGGAATCATGCAGATGTGTCAGTTAGGGGCAGACCTGATGTTTTCAGGTGAGCTCTATCCATATTCACCTTGAAATTAACATATTCGAGTGTTCCAGGATGCTCTACAGGAGAGTTCATACAGGAGTGGTGTAATGATATGGCACCCTAGGATTGGGCAGGAGTGTCTGGCTTCTATAACCATTCACCCTGCTTAAACCCCTTGAACAAGGAAATAACAGATGAGAAAACACTGGACCTGGAAGCGACAACAGTGAAACAAAATCAAGCTGGAAGGAGTAGTCATCTGATTCCCCTGCTAGAGTGGATTTTGGGACTTTCACTCCAGCGGAGCCTTAGGACTAGGAACGGTTTCTCCAGGGCCAGTGTAGCTGCCCCCACACCCTCTGAGGAACAGTTGGGGGAATGGACCTACTGGGGGGCCCTAGAGTGTTCCTATGGGGCTTTTGTGAACTGGCCCCTGATTCAACTGCTGACACACAAGTGTATTGCAAGACGGACAAAAGGCCATGAGGCCTGATGAGTGCAGCAAGGAGGGAGGCACTCCCAAGCAGTAGAGAGCATCAGGATATCAGGTTGAGGGCAGGTCTGGTGAAGGGAGCAATGAAATCACCCTCAAACCCCATTTTGTATGCCAGAAGGCATTAACAAAAGCCTCCTAGTCATCAGGAGCACAATAAGCCCATATGTGTGTCCCGCTTGTGCCTACCGGCCCAAAATATCACCTGATTCTCTGGGGAGACAAAGCAGAGAATGTAGCACTAGATGCTTTGCCATCTTTCTTTAAACTTCCCCAGTGGAGGGGTAAGTGTCTGGGGCAGTGTAAATTCATGCATTTATTTTTATGGGAATGGGGTGTGTTTGGGAACCCTTACCCCTGTCAACTTTTGGCCCCAGAGGTCCATTGTAATACTGAATGTCTCAAGGGTCCGATCCCCCAGGACAAAAAAGCCAAGAGGAGAAGGACCCAACTCTGAGCACCTGCACGCTTCTTTAAACCCTTCTCCCAGGCAGGTCAGAGCCCTGGGAGCGATGCGTTGTAGCTCCCCCGTACCCTTGCCTGTGTCTGGGGGTGATGGACCTCCATGCCTTGAGAGCAAAAGCGCGAGCACAGGGCGTCAGAGGAGCTAGCTTGCCAGTGCCGAAGTAACCCCCCCCCCCCGAGCTTCACTCAAAAAAATTAAAAAGACAAGAAGGACTAAGGCATGTGGGTGCCATGGGTCGGACTGGCACACCTGTGATAAAGAAGGAAGACGGCATGAGGCCACTTCACAACCAAATAAACAAAAAGGAATGTTCTGGGGAAGCATCTCTTACAATATTCATACCTAAGGCAATAGGAGCACCCCATAAGTCTTAAGTCGAGGCTTATAATTTACATAATTGCCCAATCAACAGAAGAGATAAGGACTATTCTAGATATCGGCGGTAAAGCGGCCCTGATCCTGTTGGATCTCTCTACAGCATTTGATACGGTCCATCATGTTTTGTTGATGGACCGGCTGCAGGAGATCAGGGTTCAGGGCGCGGCCTGGAGACTCAGCAGGTGGCGATGGGGGAATTTGTATCTAAACCTTTTTCATTACCATGTGGGGTCCCTCAGGGGTCCTCACTGAGTCCGACATTTTTTAAATATTTATGTGTCTTCCCTCGCACCCCTTATTCAGTCCTTTGGGTTTAGCCTGACGAGCTATGCAGACGATACCCAAATAGTGGTGTCTCTTCTTCCAGCAGAATCAAAAAGTACAGCAATCCGTTTTAACGATTGCATGAATGCAGTGGGGACATGGATGGCCTAAAACTGCCTCAAGTTAAACTCCAATAAGACGGAGGTGGTATGTTTTGGGAATTATCCCAATTTCTGGACGCCAGAATGGTGGCCAGATTCTCTGGGTCCTCTTCCCGCACCCAACAAGAAGGTAAAAAATCTTGGGGTGTGGATAGATCAGCAGCTCAATTTCAAAGACCAGGTTAATTCAGTGGTTTCTGCCACGTCCTACGCTCTTAGGTCTTGCAGAAAATTCTGCCTCTGCTACCGATTGAATGTCGTAAAACAGTGATTACAGCTCTCACCATGTCGAGGCTGGATTACTGTAATAGTCTGTACTTCATACAGAAGCTGCAACTCTTAAAGAATGCAGCTGCTAGACTCCTGTTGGGCATTCCTAAATATGCTCCAATAGCGGATGAGATTCGAAAATTACACTCTCTGCCACTCAGGAAGCGTACCATGTTCAAGGCGATGTTTCTGGTACATAAGGGCCTTTACGGAGTAGGGTCGGCCTATCTAAAAGAACGCCTTTATTGGTATAGCCAAGCAGATTATTACGCTCATCAGATTCCAAATTGGTTCATGTGCCATTTGTCAGAAAGGCCACCTGGGGTGGTAAAAGCTTTGTGGCAAATGCAGCCAAAGCATGGAACAAGCTACCCCATCGGCTTAGAGCTATTTCGAAACTCTTCATCTTTCGAAAGGCTTTAAAAACTTGGCTGTTTTCGAACAGTTAATTAAGTATCATTCTTGGCTTGGTCCCTCTGGAGAGATTTCACATAGTGCCAGGACACCCATGGGTAACAGTGCGCTCTATAAATGTCATGAATAAAATAAATAAATAAATAAAATGT
This sequence comes from Lissotriton vulgaris, assembly GCF_964263255.1. Taxonomy (NCBI): domain Eukaryota; kingdom Metazoa; phylum Chordata; class Amphibia; order Caudata; family Salamandridae; genus Lissotriton; species Lissotriton vulgaris. The sequence continues at coordinate 969,903,688 of NC_141693.1, read as the reverse complement.
GGTGCCCTACCAAGGGCAGTGGCACACCAATGGGTGTTAAAGCATGTTTGGGGGCTGCATAAAGTGCAGCAGGCCCTGTCCACTAAAAATATCCTTAAAAGTGAACCTAAGACTCCCAGAGGGTTGCTTTTATGACTCCAAGAGACGCTTTTTATAGTTTCAATCACTTCTGAGCTTGGGCGTTTTCCTATGGGCTATACAGTGTGAGAATCTCTATTGGTAGGTTTAAAGGCTGCATTTGCTGTTTAATAAAAGTAAAATTAAGACTCTGAGACATTGAATTCAGTTTTTTATTGGTAATGTTCATGTTGACGAATGCAAGATTTCACAGTATAATGAACTTTATTAAATTCTACCCTCCCATTGAATTCAATGTTGGTGATAACATGCATTGAATATTGGACTGTTCCCAGTGATTTCAGCGGAGTTACAATGGTGAAATACCACTTAGTCCCTGCTTTTAATTATATGTGACATGCTGACAAAGCCAGTAGGCTTAACTTATTGATAATTAAACAAACTTACATTCTGATACTGCAATTAATATAGGTGGGCGGTATTGGGGTTATACCTTTGGGAGCCACTAAAAGTATTTAAATCAACCTGTCTGTATGTATTTGGAATTTAGTGCATACTATTTCGGGTGTTTGCGTGTGTTTGTGTGTATATATATATATATATATATATATATATATATATATATATATATATATATATATATATATATGAAAAAAGCAGTCCTTATTCCGTCAATGGATGGTGGAACATGTAAGGTCTGGACCGCCTGAGCCTCACACAGTACAGCGAAGTACAGCCAGGAAACAATAAATCCTCAAATGAGTTTGCAGGAAGACGGTTTATTAGATAAAGATGACGCGTTTCACTCCACAAGGGAGCTTGTTCATATATATATCACCATTTATTTCACTGCCTACTCCTGACGCGTCATGTGACCAAGCTCCGTCCGCGGAGCGAAACGGGTCAGGGAGGGCACTTGCTCTTTCATTTTTTGCTAAATAAAAAATGCACTGCTGACACCTTATTCGGCGTGATGGCTCGATGATTTAACATCGTGAAATTCATCTTGTGGAGTGGAGGTCTGCGCCCATTCGAACCGCTACCAGGAGCGGTTGGGATTTTGCTTGTTTATGTATATATATATATATATGGCGGACAGGCTCAGCAAGACACCTAAATAAACTCCCTGTTATTGCACAGAAATTGGGTTCAACTCTTCGTTCTTTCCTGGCTGATTGCCGGATATAATTGGCGGCACAGGCTTGTGCCGGAACGAGTTCTGTCTCATATATATATATATATATATATATATATATATATATAAGTTGAAAACTCTGCTGTTCCCAAAATAAAGTCCCCCTTTTCCCTCTGGTCTCCACAAATGTTACAGCGCGGGGATGCCTCAGGGTCACCAGGCGCTATACAAATCGCTAAATAAATAAATATATATATATATATATATATATATATATATATATATATATTCACTGAAAAAACCATAGGTTTCAGGCCTTATATAGTCAGTGATGTCATCAGTGATGTCACTGACCATGTCATGAATGATGTAATATGTGACATGATCAGCAGTGGATTGCGGGTGCGCGATATATAGTTAGTGCAACTAACTATATATGCGAATTTCAATGGTTTTGTGTGAGTAAAATAAGGTTTTGTAAATGCTAATTCCTAACTATATATGGTCTATAACCTATGGTCAATGGTTTTTAATAGCAAATATCAAAAGCTGTCAAATGTATTCTTCTTTTAAAGGAAAAATATATTTTATATGTATTTAATATAATTTTTTTATGTATATACATTTTTTGAGGGAACGAATTTATCAACTATCATGCTGAAGAAGAGTGTGGGGAAAAAAAAACAAAGAGGAGGACTAAGAGGAAAGAACAATCAGTTCAAAAATACAATTGCTTTAAAGCATGAAGTGCTTTTCCACACACTTACATTTAAATAACCCATATTAGAACATACAAAATATCTACAGAGGAGACGGTGTACATTGAATTTTAGACTCTTCATTGGTGCCTACATGTTGGTACTTACATCACCCACACAACACAACAGCTCTATTCAGAGATACCCTACCTCAAAGCACTCTAAAATATTATTTTACTATTTCCCTTGGTTTCCCCTTGGTACGCTTTCCGGAACGCTACCCGGTGCGCGGACCGGGCGCTAACCGTGCGAAAATTTGAAAAAAAAAGGTTGTTTTTTTTTTACATTTATGGGCCTCCTCAGCCACCCTCAGAAAACCTAGGGGGTCAGGATATGTCTCCCGTGCCCCTTATACCCATTCCCAACATTGTTTATCCTCCATTTTGTGACTGAATTCGTCCGAAACACAAGATGGCGGACTCCCGTTACGCTACCGGTGAGCTACCCGGTTCGCGTACCGGGTAGCGCTTCCACCGCGAAAAATCAAAAAAAAATTATTTAATTTTTTTGCCCCGCGGGGCCCTTTAATAGCCCCCACATCAATCCTAGGGGGTCAGGAGGGGTCTACCTTGCCCCCTTTCATTCATTTCCCCCTTCGTTTATTTCCACCTCTTGTCTCTCGATCCTACCGAGAGACAAGATAGCGGCCGCTCCGGACTGTTTAGAATGTTGACAGTCACCGGAGAGCCAATCTGCTTCGTCTCGCGAAGTTCCGTTACGCGTCTGGTACGCGAACCGGGGCGCTAACCGGGACGCTATCACAGATATATATATTTTTTTGAACGTTAATTTCTCAAAATCCACTGGAGCACATATCTTGAGACCTAGCAAAGGCACATTGGGCAAACAGTCTCTACAATTTTGCCAAGTTTCATAGAAATCCATTCAGCCGTTCGAGCTAAAAGTGAGTCCAACCGCCCTATGGAAAACTCAATGTTAAAAACACGTTTTGGGGCCCCCCTTTTTTCTCGGCTCCCGCTTGACGAAACCCCCCCAAACTTTCAGGGGACGCTCAGAAACAGAATGTGCCATTTTCCTGAAAATTTTAGCCAATTCCGTCCATCAACGCCAAAGTTATTCAACATAGAATTTTCAGAAATCCCTATTCAAAAAAATCCTAACTATATATACCTACTGGCGACCGCCAGTAGGTTATATATATATATATATATATATATATATATATATGACTTCGCTTCGTCTCACAAGTTTAACACGTTCTCAGAATTCCAAAAAACGCCAGAAATCAGCAGAGTCCAAGGGTGTTTATTGACACCTTACTACATGTTTCGGCTTCCAAGAAGCCTTGATCACGTGTTCTTGGAAGCCGAAACATGTAGTAAGGTGTCAATAAACACCCTTGGACTCTGCTGATTTCTGGCGTTTTTTGGAATTCTGAGAGCGTGTTAAACTTGTGAGACGAAGCGAAGTCATTGAGGTTACCGGCGTGCTCTGCGGCATTCACGCCACTTCCCACGGGGCCTCCCGCAACCCTTTGGAGCAACCTGGCATTTGGATATATATATATATATATATATATAACATTTCTATGGCAAAATGAAACCCCTCATTTTGTTCCTTTTCAAATTAAATGTATTAAGTGTTACCACTTTATTCCAATCAAGATGACTTCAGGTGTGCCATACTTTTGTCATAAGTAAGACTGTTATCGTTCTAGTTGTTCTTTAGAACACTCTGGGACATTCTGTCATTGGGCTATAGTTGGGCTACATCTGGCTGATATTTGGGCTACATTTGGGCTCTTTTGTCTCTGGTGGCCATCTCGGGAGACTGCATATCAGAATTTTTTTAATGAAATATAAGAGGATTTGAGAAGTCACTCAAAATGTGCCCTAATTTTTCTTTCTTCAGCACTAATCATAATTTCTATGGCAAAATGAACCCCCTCATTTTGTTCCTTTGCAAATTAAATGTTTTAAGTGTTAACACTTTATTCCAAATGTGGAATTTGACTAAAAAGCTCCCTTTTCTTTCGCCTGGTGTCCCATCATGCACCCTATCCACCCTGACATCGACCAGGCAAGCCGATTCTCCTACTTCCAGCACAAATCCCGTTATACCCCCCCTTGCCTGTTTTTCTTCTTGTAGTACTGGCACATGCAAAGAATGATGGCCAGCCATCATGTATCTTACGGGTTTTCCGTCCCGTTCGATATTTTCCTTTAGACCAGAACGGAGTCAGTCGGATGGTTGACTCGGAAACCCCCCCCCCTCTCTAAGTCTGTCACCGAACGAGCAGCTCTCGCTCGTCAATGATTTCCTAGTTTGCAAGGACAGCCACGGGTGGGGTTAACAACCAAGGGAAAACCTAATCAAGCACACGAGACAGCCACGGAGAAGAATAGTTTACTACAGCCCATTCTCCCTCTTCCCCGCTGCACACACATACCATTGTGAGACATCACCGCCCTTGTGTATGAAGTAAAGAACGCACAATGCCTCGTCCTCTTTACCTTTCCGACAGAAATGACCCTGTGACAATGCCACGATTCTCTGTCCTCAGATACTAGCAACTCTGAAACTTGTTACCTCAATCACCCCGATGCAATGTGTTTGTCTATGTGTAAATGCTATTCAGGTTATTTTTTAAACGAGAACAAGCATGCTTTGTCTTCTGTATGACTACATCATGAAATGATTGAATCAAGTCTAAGGGAAACTCCTTCTTTCTGATTGTACTCGTATTGTATAAAAGTGCTGATATGTTTCAAGCAAAGTAGACTACTCCTGAACCCGCTTGGTGAAGGAGCTCTCCCTTAACTCGAGTTCTGGAATAAAACCCTTTCAACTCGAAGACCACGGACTCTGCTCCTCATTTTATGCATTACCATTTTCTTGGGTAATTATAGAAATTCTGAACGGCGTAAATAACTAGTTTATTTTATTTACCACATTTATTGCCGCCTGAACAGGGACGCTCCCTCTTCCCTACGCGCCGGCGATGTAAGTCGGGTCCTTGTCCCTTCCATACTTTCGACGGATTTCAAGTGCACAACAGCGGGGTGTTCCCGCTAACTCCCTCGAGACGAGGAGGAGGCAGACTGCGACTGATCATCCACACGAGGCGGTGAAGAAGATAGCGGAGCATCCCAACCCAGAGCCTGACCAGTGAGAGCGCCGAGTCCGAGGTCTTTGGAGCCCCGAATTCCTGCGCAAGCGTCAAGAGTCCGACGACCAGGTCCTCGAGTTTTGCTTCTTGGTGAGTACCACTGAGATAGTATAAAGACGGATTCCATTTTTGGAAAACGGTAAAGACGTGTCTCATTCGTGAGACCGGTACAGTTGCACTATATTCTAGTGTATAAAGTGTTTGTCTTGTTTTTGTATATTCCAAGTCTTTTAAATCATAATTTGTTGAGTTTAAGAATGCCTCTGTTTTCCAAATTACGTACTATAGGCACCAAAAAGAATCTGTTAGAGAAACCAGTTAAAGTTCCGCCTAGAGATACTCCTGGATATTTCATATACAACAAACATGGATTGAGTGCTGTATTATTTTTAGACCTTTGGGTAGACTATACCGAGAAATTAGAGATGGCGTATAGGTGGCCTGCCACAGGTACATGGGATATAGAATGCATTATGAGAGTGGAGGAGGAGTTATGGAAAAGAAAGGCGAGGCCCTCACAGACAGAAGCCATTGGGTTATGGCATAAGGAAGCTCATAGGAGGGCCCAGAAAGAACTAGGGAAAGTCAAGAAAAGTAAGAGAATGTCGGAACAGGCTAAAGAAAAGCAATTACAGGAAGGAGGTGAGAAAGTCTTGGCTGAACAGGTAGAGAGAGAGAGAAACGCTCTTGTTTCCGGTATTTATCCTGTCTTGTCGGAAGAAATTGTAGAAGAATACCCCAAAACCCCAGTGAAAGTAATTCCCACTGCTCCCGAAAATTTCCTCCCTGCCTATCTGTCCGAACCACCCCCGCTTATGTAAACTTGCCTAGAACACGCCCGCCTACACGTGCTCTTGAACTAGTAGCCGGTGGTTCCACCTCTGATTTAGGAGTACCCGGGAACGGTGTTGAGGATAAAGACGATGTCCCGCCTCTTGAATGTCCTTACGACCCCGAACCCGGTAATGGCCCAATGACCACGATATCAGAGAGATTAAGACTAGCCGTGGGTCAACTCCAAAAGGTCCCTGATATAACGAAGCATTTGGATAGAGTTTACGAATTCATACGGACAGGTGAAGGTCCGGATACTCTGGTCCAGGTCATGAAAAACAGAAAAGTTCCCATCAGAGGACTGCTCCTGCGGTTCATCATAAATTGTCTGATCCGGGAACTAGACCCAGGTAATGGAAGCGTAGACTCTGAGTTAATAGACCTTAGTGATCAGATACACAAAGGAGCACACGATCTGGGACATCAGATCGACAAAATAACTAAAAGACTGGTTAAGAAAATTGTCACTATTCACTCTGAGAAAGTCACACAAGAGGACGACTCAGAGGACGATGAGGGTCCGACACTAGATAGAATGAATTTCCTGGGTGTAGCGCGACATTGTCCTGGTCCCAAGTGGCGAACCCCGCGAATGTCGCAGAAAATTAAAAAATTAGATCCTTCCTCTGAAGATCTTTTTCAGTCCACGGAAAGAGCCCTAGATGAATGGATGGACAATGAGCCTCCCCTTACCCAACAAGAAAAGGAATTGGCCCGGTCTGCCACCCATTGGATATCACAACACCGGGTACATGGCCCAGATATAGTAGCGCAAATGTTTCTGGCTCTCCCCTGAGCAGAACAACGACTAGCAGGTATTTTTATGGTCCAACACCTGGCTACCTTATACGAGAATAACTCCCATCGACCAGACAAGCTATACAAATTGTTACAAGAAGTAGGGACAGATAGATGGAGGTCTCGGGGACCGGAATTGATCAACACCATTCTGGACCTGCGCCTCCGTTTCCTGCAACTTATCTTAGCTTCATCAGATCATGAACCTTACAGTATAGGCCAATATCTCTTACGAGAAGTCCACCCCATACCCCAGCCAGATGGTGCACTGCAACGAATACATGTGTATACTCCCCTAACCAAATTAGAGATAATGAAAATGAAAAAGATGGTGCCCTCTCACGAAAAAGATCCCGGAGGATTCCATAGAGAGTTGAAAGATATCCTCCAAATGGGTAGTTTTACATATCCAGACATAATAATACTCCTTAAAGTAATTCTACCTACAGGCATATTTGACAAATTGAAGGAAAAGGATTGGGAGGTGGGTGGTAAAAAGATCACGTGGACTGCCCTAGAACAAGAAGAGACAGACAGAAAACCAGGTGAAGGTCTAGGTGAACGTGTAAGAGAACTGCCCAGTCTCCTCATACAGGTCTTGCCTCTGTTGTTGACAACGAAAAAGGAAGATTGGGATGCCATTTCTGCCTGTAAACAAAAGCCAGACGAGGATACGGGTGATTACTACACCAGATTGGAGAAATGTTGTACTCGCACATAGCAGCGAGGCATATCCTCATCTTTTTGTGTCCAAATTGGTGGACAACGCCTTACCCCCCATCAGAAATAGAGTGTTAAAAATTGAGAGTACCTGGCAAGCAAATAGTCCTTCACAAATGTTACAGTACCACCACAACAGAATAAGGGAAGAACAGGAACAGGAAAAGAAAAGAGTAAAAGACACAAAAATGAAGGTGCTGGTTGCACAGACGGCACCAGTAAATACGGGCCCCAAAGGTAATGTGGGGGCCAATAAAGGTACTTGCAACTACTGCAAGCAGCAAGGCCATTTTGTGAGGGAATGCCCAGTTCTGAAACACAACATCACGACAGGAAAGACGAAAGAACACCCTCACACTCCTAGAACAGGTAACACTCAGCAGCCTCAAACCATTACGCCGCCACAGGTTCAGACACCTGCTGCTGCCACGCAGATGTACCAGAGCGTACAGTCAGATTAGACCAATTTTGAGCCATATGTATGAGACAGCCTTGAGAGAGAAAGTGACTTACCCCTTATCCCAGTTCCAGTAGATCAGAAAGGTCCATATGTACAAGCTCACTTACTGGGACAAGACAGAAAATTCCTCATCGACACGGGGGCAAGTAGGACTACCATAAGTCATAAGGAAGTCCCAGAGGTTCCTCTCTCTGGCTCGCATAATATATCTCTGGGCTTTTCAGGAAAACCGATCATGAACAAAGTATCTGAACAAGTCTCTTTAGAAGTGGGTCCTCTGATACGTACTACTGATTTGGTCCTTACAGAAACGTGCCCAGAGAATTTACTAGGAATCAAGACACTCAAAGAACTAGGAGCAGTAATATGCTGTTCACCGGAAGGAGTAAAATTGTTCCTACGAGATTTCAAAGGACATTTCACAGTCAAAGAATTCGACCCCAGACTAAAAGACATCCCGCAACATTTGTGGGCAAAAAGCTCGACTGATGTCGGATACATGGACATCACCCCACATCAAGTCACACTCAAGGAGGGTGTAGTCTTACCCCGTATACGACAATATAAGATTCCACCCGAGGCTGAACAACCCTTACTAAAAATAATCCAAGAACTCATAGAGCATGGTGTGGTGATCGAGACTGATTCAAATGTTTGCAATTCTCCGGTTCTTCCGGTCCTCAAAAGGACTGACCCTCAGGCACCCCCGGTCTACCGACTGGTGGTTGATCTCCGAGAACGGAACAAATGTGTAATCCCACAATATCCGGTGGTCCCAGATATTTCTTCACTATTGACTGCCATAGATCCCGAAGCTGCATTTTTCACAGTCATCGACTTGAAGAATGCGTTTTTCAGCATTCCTATACACCCAGACAGTCAATATCTTTTCGGATTCAGTTTAAAAGGACGAAGCTTCAGGTTTACTATAGCTCCCCAAGGCTATACAGAAAGTCCAAGCATCTACAGCCAAGCACTAAAAAGACAACTTGACAGTATCAATATGCCTGCCAACACAGCATTGATACAGTATGTAGATGACATCCTCATCACAGTTAGGACAGAACCAGAATGTGAAAAAGCATCTCTCACAGTCCTACATTTCCTGACAGACAAAGGTCACAAGGTGTCTCCCTCAAAATTACAGTTCTGCGCACAGCAAGTAGCTTACTTAGGACATTTGCTGTCGAAAGAGGGTAGGCAACTAACACAAGAACGAATCCAACTGATTTCAACAATTTCACAGCCAAAGTCACAGAAAGAAGTTTGCGCATTCATTGGTCTCACTTCATATTGCAGACAATGGATCCCTCAGTATGCCCACATAGTCAAGCCACTCATACAGCTAACCACAGCGGAAGCAGCCACTCATACAACTCTCCCTTGGACATCGGAACACTCCCAAGCATTTGAAGCTCTGAAACTAGCTCTGTGTCAAGCACCAGTTCTGGCCACCCCGAGCTATAGCAAGCCTTTTACCCTGTTTGTGACAGAACGTGACGGAACAGCACTATCCGTCCTCACACAAGACCAAGCAGGAAGAAACAGACCCTGTGCTTATTTTTCTAGCACATTGGACCCCGTAGCACAAGCTTTGCCTGCATGCCTGAAATCCGTTGCGGCTACAGCCCTGGCCATAAGACAAAGTGATTCAATAGTGTTAGGACATCCCCTGATAGTACAAGTACCACATGCTGTGGAAGTCCTTCTGAACAGAACACAGACCCAACACCTGACTGTAGCAAGACTGACAGGATACAAACTAACGCTCTTTCAGCCACACATAGAGATCAGACGATGCAACGTATTGAATCCTGCTACCCTTTTGCCCTCAAGCTCAGATGACACGACACAACATGACTGTGTGGAAATGATCGACGTAGTGACAAAACCAAGACAGGACCTAACAGATGTTGCACTCCCAGATCCTGATGTAACACTCTATGTAGATGGGTCGTGCATGAGGACAAGTGCTGGAGAGTTAGTGGCAGCCTATGCAGTAACAACGGACTGTAAAGTTATAGAGACTCAAAGAATTGACATTCTGTCAGCCCAAACAGCAGAGCTCATCGCTCTGACACAAGCCTGCATATGGGCAAAACAATTGAAAGTGAACATCTATACCGATTCCCAATACGCATTCGGTGTAGTTCACAACTTTGGAGTGTTATGGCAGGAAAGAGGTTTCCTTACCTCGCATGGGGCCAAGATACAACATGGTCACCTGATTCAAGCCCTACTAGATGCCATACACTTGCCTGCAGCCATAGCTATTCTGAAATGCAAAGCACATACCAAAGCTACAGACATCATATCTAAAGGAAATGACTTAGCGGACCGGACTGCTAAACAGACAGCCCAGAGTCCAGTGAACACATCAGACTCTCAGGTACCAACACAGACTGTCACTATGATAGTGAGGGACCCCTTGAAAGATGTGCTAGACATACAGACACATACCACCACAGATGAAATAAAGAAATGGACTGAACAAGGAGGGGTCCAGACTGATCAGGGTTGGATGACCAAAGACCGAACAGTGTGGTTTCTCCCTGATTCCATGGTACAAGTCATAATTGACACGGCCCATAGCCCCGCCCACCTAGGCGAGAAAGGTATGCTGGATAGTCTACGGAATATCTGGTTTAACAAACATCTGAGAGCTGCAGCCAAACAAAAAGTAAAAACTTGCATGATATGTTGCCAATTTAATCCTGGTAAAGGTGTACCAGTAGAACAAGGTGGATTCCAGCCTCCTGATCATCCTTTCGAAGTCCTCCAAATGGATTATATCCAGATGGACAGATGCAGAGGGTACAAATATGTGCTAGTGGTAGTGTGTACACTGACATGATGGACTGAAGCATACCCCGTCCCAGACTATGGTGCCCAGACAACTGCTAAGCAATTAGTTTAGTTTAGTTTAGTTTAGTTGCAGAGTTTTATATAGCGCTGGCTAGACCCGGAGGCATCAGAGCGCTTTACATGAGGATCAGCAAATTACAAGTTACATCGAATTACAACAGTTACATGAGCAGAGTATAACATAATTGGAAAAAACAGTGATTTAGTGAGAGAATTCTTCCCCAGGTATGGGTTACCAAGGGTCGTCTACTCGGATAATGGACAGCCTTTCTCCTCCAAATTAATGGAGGCTGTTTCTCTTTTATTGGGATATTCCTGGAGATTCCATTGTGTCCGACACCCTCAAGCAGCTGGCCTGGTAGAAAGACACAACCAGACCTTGAAAACAAAACTAGCCAAAGTATGTGCAGAAAAAGGGATAGACTGGGTCACTGCCCTCCCGGTCGCTCTCTTTTATATGCGAATGGTGGCACATTCCCGGACGGGACTGTCCCCTTTCGAAAATAACATTCGGGAGACCTCCTAACATCTGGGGTGTCCCTTCTCCTAGAAAACTGACTGACATTGATTCTAATATGTTGACAGATTACCTGGCTTCCTTGATGTCTGCACTCCAATCTTGTCGTTCACAGGTTACAGCAGCATTTCCAGACCACTCCTCGCCTGGAGAGCACACCATCAGGCCCGGCGACTGGATCCTGGTGCGAAATTTTGATCGTACTAGCCCCCTGGAGAAGAGATGGACAGCTCCTAAGCTGGTCCTCCTGACCATGAGGACAGCCGTCAAAGTAGAAGGACGCAAAGGATGGCTCCACGCTAGCCACTGTCGGAAATTTTTTGGACCTACACCTACAGACACTGTACCCTGTTCAACAGCTACAAATGCCCCGGATATAATTTCACCAATTCCAGAGCTCACTCCTCAACAGGAATACCGATCGCGGCTGCGATCTCACCAAAAACAGACTAAAGACATTGCACCTGATCGTAACGCACCGGTGGCTAATTAAGCCCAGGAACAAGCTCTTGGTGAAACGGCTGCTGGGAGACATTTTTGATCTCGTGTACAGAGACATCTTGATATTAAATCCATAGACATAATGAGGAGAGATGACGCGGTGCGTCAATGGAAAAAGACTAATTATGTAAAATTACTGCATAGCAGGTTCTCGATCTTTCTGTTTACAATGTTACTTGTTTGCTGTGTAGCAGCCTGTCTGGGATGGATCTTATGTACAGTTTTCCCTCCACATTCTTCCACGTTTGTAAAGAACACCACTTTGCATTCCTATGTTGATCTTCCCCCACACCTCGAGGACAGAAGAAAGGAATTTATAAATAATACATTCATTTCCACCCTCCATAAACACCAGCTCATAGTCAACAAGACAAACTGTTGGGTTTGTGGCTTGATGCCACATTCCGTACATAAGGGAATGCCCTTTTTCTCCCTCCCGTTTGGTTATTCAGGATCCGCCTATGCCTTAGCCATGATATTCTCTGCTTCAGTCAGAAACATTCCCCCGACACGAGAGTAATTGGAACGAGGTAAAGACCAAAATAGTAAAGGCTGTTTCTAAAATGGTGGATCTCACTGTTACCTGGGGGAGGGCCGAAGATCACGAAAATATCAGTTACTCTCAGTTCCATGACATTGCTTCCTTCAGGGAAATGTTTTCCGTCGATCAAAGACGGACAGATCAAGGGGGTTGGGTAGTACCGCAAAACGGCCGGTTTTGCATAAGGGGGAAAGGAAAAGGAGAAGTAATGGGGAACAGCGAGTGTGATAGGACATACACACTGCCCGCTCCCGATTTTCCGACCATAGTAACTGCCCCAAACACTTATTTCATTTGTGGACCCCATGCGCGCACCTGGTTGCCCCAAGGCTGGTCTGGAAAGTGCTACATCGCATTCCTATTACCACGACTTACACAGCCCCCGCCAATTACCACCTGATTGACCCTCTGACCCAAGTTAGAAGACAACGAAGGGGGGTCATAGATGCAGAAGATACTACAGGACAAGAAGTAGGGGACTTCTTTAAAGGTTTTCTCCCTTTCTGGGGACCTATGGCAAATAGTCGCCACATCCGGCAACTAACCCGTGTAGTTCAGGCCGCCATAGATGAAACAACTGGCGCCTTAAATAACATTACAGCTGAGGTAGCTGCAGACAGGCTCATGACACTACAGCACCGTATAGTTTTAGATGTCCTGTTAGCCGACCGTGGTGGTGTGTGTAAGGTAATAGGGTCCAGTTGTTATGTATTTATTCCAGACAACGCCCCATCAGTTTATTCTGCTATCTCCCGCCTTCATGTTCTATCCGACAAATTGGATATGGACACCGGCACATGGTCCCTGACCGGCTGGTTGTGGGATCTCCTGTCCACCTGGGGGTGGAAGGCACTAACAGTTCTGGGCCTCGTTTTCGCCACTATCCTCACCTGTTGCCTCTGTGTCCAGTGTGGCCCCGCCCTTTGTGGACTGTGTGCCACTTCCTGTACTCCTCGTCCACGAAACAGAGAAAAAGAAAAATGAAATGATCATGGTACAGGAACAAATATACGACCTGATGAATATAGAAATTGATTAAGAATTTCTGTAATAGGGTTTTTATGGGACAAGGAGGGAATGTGGAATTTGACTAAAAAGCTCCCTTTTCTTTCGCCTGGTGTCCCATCATGCACCCTATCCACCCTGACATCGACCAGGCAAGCCGATTCTTCTACTTCAAGCACAAATCCCGTTATACCCCCCTCTTGCCTGTTTTTCTTCTTGTAGTACTGGCACATGCAAAGAATGATGGCCAGCCATCATGTATCTTACGGGTTTTCCGTCCCGTTCGATATTTTCCTTTAGACCAGAACGGAGTCAGTCAGATGGTTGACTCGGAACCCCCCCCCCCCTCTCTAACTCTGTCACCGAACGAGCAGCTCTCGCTCGTCAATGATTTCCTAGTTTGCGAGGACAGCCACGGGTGGGGTTAACAACCAAGGGAAAACCTAATCAAGCACACGAGACAGCCACGGAGAAGAATAGTTTACTACAGCCCATTCTCCCTCTTCCCCACTGCACACACATACCATTGTGAGACATCACCGCCCTTGTGTATAAAGTAAAGAACGCACAATGCCTCGTCCTCTTTACCTTTCCGACAGAAATGACCCTGTGACAATGCCACGATTCTCTGTCCTCAGATACTAGCAACTCTGAAACTTGTTACCTCAATCACCCCGATGCAAAATGTTTGTCTATGTGTAAATGCTATTCAGGTTATTCTTTAAACGAGAACAAGCATGCTATGTCTTCTGTATGACTACATCATGAAATGATTGAATCAAGTCTAAGGGAAACTCCTTCTTTCTGATTGTACTCGTATTGTATAAAAGTGCTGATATGTTTCAAGCAAAGTAGACTACTCCTGAACCCGCTTGGTGAAGGAGCTCTCCCTTAACTCGAGTTCTGGAATAAAACCCTTTCAACTCGAAGACCACGGACTCTGCTCCTCATTTTATGCATTACCATTTTCTTGGGTAATTATAGAAATTCCGAACGGCGTAAATAACTAGTTTATTTTATTTACCACACAATCAAGATGACTTCAGGTGTGCCATACTTTTGTCATAAGTAAGACTGTTAGCGCTCTAGTTGTTCTTTAGAACACTCTGGGACATTCTGTCACTGGGCTATAGTTGGGCTACATCTGGCTGATATTTGGGCTACATTTGTTTTTTTTGTCTCTGGTGGCCATCTTTGGGCTACATTGGGCTACATTGGGCTACATTTGGGCTCTAACATATATATAGCCCAATGTAGCCCAATATATATTTTTCAAAGTTAATTTTCGTAAAAACCACTGGAGCATATATCTTGATACATAGCAAAGGCACATCGGGCTACCAGTCCCTACAATTTTGCCAAGTTTTGTGGAAATCCGTTCAGCCGTTCGAGCTAAAAGTGAGTCCAACCGCCCTATGGAAAACTCAATGTTAAAAACACGTTTTGGGACCCCCCTTTTTTCTTGGCCCCCGCTTGAGGAAACCGCCCCCAAACTTTTAGGGGACGCTCAGAAACAAAATGTGCCATTTTCCTGAAAATTTCAGCCAATTCCGTCCATCAACGCCAAAGTTATTCAACATAGAATTTTCATTCAAAAAAATCCTAACTATATATACCTACTGGCGACCGCCAGTAGGTAATATATATATATATATATATATATATATATATATATATATATATATATATAACATTTCTATGGCAAAATGAAACCCCTCATTTTGTTCCTTTTCAAATTAAATGTATTAAGTGTTACCACTTTATTCCAATCAAGATGACTTCAGGTGTGCCATACTTTTGTCATAAGTAAGACTGTTATCGTTCTAGTTGTTCTTTAGAACACTCTGGGACATTCTGTCATTGGGCTATAGTTGGGCTACATCTGGCTGATATTTGGGCTACATTTGGGCTCTTTTGTCTCTGGTGGCCATCTAGGGAGACTGCATATCAGAATTTTTTTAATGAAATATAAGAGGATTTGAGAAGTCACTCAAAATGTGCCCTAATTTTTCTTTCTTCAGCACTAATCATAATTTCTATGGCAAAATGAACCCCCTCATTTTGTTCCTTTGCAAATTAAATGTTTTAAGTGTTAACACTTTATTCCAATCAAGATGACTTCAGGTGTGCCATACTTTTGTCATAAGTAAGACTGTTAGCGCTCTAGTTGTTCTTTAGAACACTCTGGGACATTCTGTCACTGGGCTATAGTTGGGCTACATCTGGCTGATATTTGGGCTACATTTGGTTTTTTTGTCTCTGGTGGCCATCTTTGGGCTACATTGGGCTACATTGGGCTACATTTGGGCTCTAACATATATATAGCCCAATGTAGCCCAATATATATTTTTCAAAGTTAATTTTCGTAAAAACCACTGGAGCATATATCTTGATACATAGCAAAGGCACATCGGGCTACCAGTCCCTACAATTTTGCCAAGTTTTGTGGAAATCCGTTCAGCCGTTCGAGCTAAAAGTGAGTCCAACCGCCCTATGGAAAACTCAATGTTAAAAACACGTTTTGGGACCCCCCTTTTTTCTCGCCCCCGCTTGACGAAACCCCCCAAACTTTCAGGGGACGCTCAGAAACAAAATGTGCCATTTTCCTGAGAATTTCAGCCAATTCCGTCCAACAACGCCAAAGTTATTCAACATAGAATTTTCAGAAATCCCTATTCAAAAAAATCCTAACTATATATACCTACTGGCGACCGCCAGTAGGTAATATATATATATATATATATATATATATATATATATATAGCCAGCCAGTTGTTTTTTCTTTTATAAAGAAAAAATGTTCTTTCATTATATATATATATATATAATGAAAGAACATTTTTTCTTTATAAAAGAAAAAACAACTGGCTGGGCAAAGGTTTATTGAGTGTTGTGGTTAGTATCAGCAAGCTCTAACAACTAGCCGACACCACATAGACTGCTGTGCTTCACTACTCTGATCAATCAATCAATCAGAGAATTTGTAAAGCGCGCTACTTACCGATGAGTGTCTCAAGGCGCTGAGGGGGGGGGGGGGGGGGGTGATGCTGCTACTGTTCGAAGAGACAGGTCTTGAGGAGCCTTCTGAAGGTGATCAGGTTTTAGGTCTGTCGTTGGTGGGTGGAGAGGGTGTTCCAGGTCTTGGCGGCGAGAAAGGAGAAGGATCTGCCCCGGAGGTCGTTCGTTGGATGCGCGGGACGGCGGCAAGGGCGAGGATGGTGGAGCGGAGCTGGTGGGTGGGGGTGTAGAAGTTGAGTCTGTTGTTCAGGTAGGCTGCTCCGGTGTTGTGGAGTGCTTTGTGTACGTAGGTGAGGAGTTTGAAGGTGATCCTCTTGTTGACAGGGAGCCAGTGCAGGTCTCTTAGGGGAAGTTGGGGATCAGTCGGGCTGAGGCGTTCTGGATGCGTTCTTAGTGTGCGGTGGCAGACCGTGTCGAACACGGCTGACAGGTCCAGGAGGATGAGGGCTGAGGTTTCGCCGTTGTCTAGCTGGCGTCTGATGTCGTCTGTGGCGGCGATAAGGACAGTCTCTGTGCTGTGGTTGCTCCTGAATCTGGACTGGAATGGGTCTAGGATGTTGTTGTCCTCGAGGTGGTGGGTTAGCTGCATGTTGGTGAATTTCTCGATGAACTTCGCTGGGAAGGGTGGCAGGGATATGGGCCTGCAGTTCTTGAGGTCTTTGGAGTCCGCCTTAGGTTTCTTGAGGAGGGCGTTGATTTCGGCGTGCTTCCAGATTTCCGGGAATGTCGCAGTGTTGAAGGAGATGTTGATGAACTTTCGCAGCTAGGGTGCGATGGTTGAGTCAGCTTTGTTGAAGACGTGGTGTGGGCAGGGGTCTGATGGAGATCCTGAGTGGATGGAGTTCATGACCTTGCTTTTTTCTTCGTCGTTGACGTGGGTCCAGGAGGTCAGCTTGTTGGTGCAGGTGGAGGTCAGGGAGTGGTCTGTTGCGGTCGGGACGGGTGATTTGTTGAGGCTCTCGTGGATGTCGGCGATCTTGCGATGGAAGAAGGTGGCCAGTGAGACGCACAGATCCTGTGAGGGCGGGATGTCGTTGGTGTTGGCGCTGGGGTTTGAGAGTTCCTTCACTATGTTTAAAAGTTCTTTGCTGTTGTATGCGTTGTTCTCCAGTCTGGCTTTGAAGGACGATCTCTTGGCCGTTCTGATGAGGTGGTGATGTCTGTGGATGGCGTCTTTGTGGGCTGCGTAGCTGTCTGGTGTGCGGTCGTGGAGCCATTTCTTCCCCAGCTTCCGGCAAGTCCGTTTGGAGATCTGGAGTTCTTCGTTGAACCAGGCGACTTTCTTGCTGGGGTGGTTGGTGGAGGGTTTCTTGATCGGGACGAGGGTGTTGGCGCAGTCGTCGTTCCACTGTCTGAAGTTTAGGGTGGCGGCGGCTGTGTTGATGGGGTCAGAGGTTGGGTTCTGGGTGAAGGTGGAGGTCAGTTGGTCTTCGGTAACTTTGCTCCAGTGGCATCCAGGCAGTTGTTGGGTGTGGTGGTGCGTGGCAGGTTTCTTGAAGGTGAAGTGGATGCATCAGTGGTCAATCCAGGGGAGTTTGGTGGTGTGGTTGAAGGCGACGTGGGTGCTTGTGGAGAAGACGGGGTCGAGCGTGTGGTCGGCGGCATGTGTGGGTTCGGTGATGAGTTGTCGGAGGCCGAGGTTGGCGAGGTTGTCGAGCAGGTCGGTGGGGTTGGTGTCATTGTTGTTCTCGAGGTGGAAGTTCAGGACTCCGAAGAGGATGTAGTCTGTGGAGGTGAGTGCATGGGTGCTGGCGAGATCGGCGATGGAGTCGCTGAAGATGGCCCGGGGTCCAGGGGGTCTGTAGATGAGTGTACCCCTGAGGGTGGTGTTGGGGTCAGTGTGGATTCGGAAGTGAAGGTGTTCGGCGGAGTTGAAGGAGTCGTCTGTGAGGGTGTGGACCTGGAGGGTAGACTTGTGGACGATGGCTATTCCTCCTTCCAGCCAGTTGGTGCGGTCTTTGCGGGAGATATTGTAGCCGTCCGGGATGGCTATGGCGACGTCGGGTGCCGAGGAGTCATTCCACCATGTCTCGGTCAGGAAGGCCACGCCTGGGGCAGTGGTTTCGAGCAGGTCCCAGAGCTCGACGGCATGTCTGCGTGCTGAGCGGGTGTTGAGGAGTATGTAGCGGAGGTGGTGGATCTGTTGCATGTGAAGTTGCAGGTGTGGCAGGAGAAGAGTCTGTGGGTACGTTTCGGGCGGCCTGGAAGCAGCGGTGGTCTCGGCCGGAGTTGAGAGCGTGGCGGGTGTTGGCGTTGTATCGGAGTCTGGCGTTGTGGCATGTGCAAGGTCCAGGGGTTTTGGCGCTGGGTGCGGTCCAGGCACGGACGGTCGCGGACAGGCTTGCCTTTGGCGCACCCGCTGCGGGCGTCCGCTGCGAGTCCGAGCAGCGGCCGCCATCTAAGGAGTGGAGGGAGGGAGGAGCAGCTGGGAGGCGGGAGTGGGGCGATGAGGGGGCGTTGCCTCAGGGGTAGCGTTGAGAGAAGAGCGGGAATAACAGCGAGTAAAGGGGGTGGGGGTACCAGAGCGAAAAAGGGACCAGAACCAGGCACAGCAAAGAACAGAAACAGAACCAGAAATGATGCAGATCAGAGCGCAGGTCTGACCCAGGTCACGGCGGTGATACGAGGCACACAGCGTCAGCGGGCGCAAACTCGCGCTGAAGGAACAGGAACAGCACTTAGCTGGTGGAGCTGTCCGGCAGCAGGAGGGTGACCTGACCTGCACGCAGGGTCAGAGGTCACTTCTGTTGCCGGGTAGCGGCTGCCATTTAAGGAGTGGAGGGAGGGAGGAGCAGCTGGGAGGCGGGAGCGGGGAGGCGAAGGGGCGTGGCCTCAGGGGTAGCGGCAAGAGAAGAACGGGAATAACAGCGAGTAAAGGGGGGTGGGGGGTTACCAGAGCGAAAAAGGACCCAGAACCAGGCACAGCAAAGAACAGAAACAGAACCAGAAATGATGCAGATCAGAGCGCAGGTCTGACCCAGGTCACGGCGGTGATCCGAGGCAGGCAGTGGCAGCGGGTGCGAACTCGCGCTGATGGAACAGGAACAGCACTCAGCTGGTGGAGCAGTCCAGCAGCAGGGGGGGTGACCTGACCTGCCGCAGAAGATCAAGACCTATAACGGAGTACTTGGTTCCCAGTGAAAAGACAATTCAGGACTTATTACTTGTGAAGGACTTCCTTTGAAACTAATAACCCAATTTCTGACTGCTTGGAGTTCCTAGATTATCTATTGAAAGTTGTTTCAAAGACTCAATGGGTCTAGTTTCTATTGCATAATTCTAGCCCTTTTATTTTGTTATCTTGATTCTGTTTTGCATCTGGCTCCATCTGAGTCCTTAAACATTA
Source organism: Lissotriton vulgaris (assembly GCF_964263255.1). Lineage (NCBI taxonomy): Eukaryota > Metazoa > Chordata > Amphibia > Caudata > Salamandridae > Lissotriton > Lissotriton vulgaris. The sequence goes on along the minus strand of NC_141693.1, from coordinate 969,883,982 downwards.
ACATTTAGTATACCCGGGACTAAAATGAAAAGACCATTAGCCTGAGCAGCACAGTGAGGGAGTTAAAGAGAGTGGCTGTGCAAGACAAGATGTCATGTGAGCCACTCACCAGGTAAGCGAATACCTGAGTTGCCGGCTCTTTTATCCCCATGACAAACTGTTGGCCCGTCCTGGACCTATGGAGGCAGGTGATCTGTTTAGGAGACAGAGTCCTGAGACCCTCCGGGTGAATAGCCACACGTTAAAAACCCCTGATTGATTGATTGACTGGATGGAGGTTGTTTAAGGAAAATTCTTCCAAAACTAGCCAAAAGTCTGTGCCTCTGTCCAACATCTTTGCTGGATTTGGAAGCTCACATATGCCTAGGCTTTCCTGTTTTCAGTTTCTATTTTTGGTGAATTCTGGTGTTTTTTTTTCAGTGTTTTCCAGTGATTTCAATACCTTAAAAAAACAGTGGTTATCAGTGGTTACACATTTTTGCGCCATTAAAAACAACTGAAACAGTGTTTTTCCAGTGTTTATGGAACGTTTGCTTGCTTTATGCACTGATAGAGCATGGCATATAGACAGTGTATGTACAATGTTTATGATGTACAAATATATTTTTACAAATCAAACTTATTGTAGTACACCATGCAATACTTCTTCAGTGAGTCTTTTGTCATGTGCTCTGGCGCTTTCCTTCCCACTATCAATATGCGACCGAAGATCCTCACATATCTTACCTTTGGCATCATCACTCAGCAAAAATTCTGTAAACGGTCGCCACATGGAAAATATAGCATTCACAGCCTCTAGGACTGAAAACCACCCGATAAACGACACAGTTAAGATGACTCTTCCTTTGATGCCATATAAAGCACAAAATGAGAAATATTTGTTTTAGTTCCACCGCATAAGGAAACAGTGCACTAGAATGGACTACTAAGTCAACAGCATTCTTCATTAATTTGATGTTGTCCAAGGTTGGACCAGAATGCCTGGTGTGTGCAAGCTCTTTCGTATAGACTTGTATGATAAATTTATTCAGGAGGAACTTAAAAGTGATTTCCGCAGCATGCTGTTATCCTGAAAGTCTGTCTCGGATCCAAACCTTCCTGAACATGTTAGACACACCTCGTCCATAGGAAGTGGAAAGGCAGCGTTCATTCCTGCCTATCAAGCAAGCTTTACTCTCCTCTGACAATACACTTTGATTCCTGAGAGGACTGGCCTAATAACTGGCACTGCAGCCCTGAGACGCAGGGGGGCCTCCAACCCTTCAGGGGTTTCTGTCCCTTCTGGGGGCCCTCATTAACCCCAAGACCAATGACTATCTGTGCGTTCTGTGAGACTTTGGGCCCCTTACCACACTCCGCAGGGGGCCCATCGTTTTGTGTTACGCCACTGCTAAGAGGATTTTTTTTGTGTCTGTGGCTAGCTTGAGTTCCTAGAAGACGATGACGATGTGCATTTGGCGGGGGAAACGTGGTGTATCTATAGAATCTTAGCAACACCAACTCCTACTAAACTCCATGTAACACTTCTGCTTTCTGCACCAAATTTAGGAAGTTAAAGTACTATTTTTTAGAATTTCACTTCTATGCACCCTAAGTTATGCTTAAGGAAAGCAACACTTTGTGTTTGCCATGACATGTATAATAGGGCATTGTCGTTTTGCCGTTTATGCCTTGCACTATTTCAGATTTATTTATTTAAGTGATCGATCTTTTAAAAACAAAAACCATTACACCAAATGACATTTTTCAAATAGTACTACTGCATACTTGTATGAACACATAAAATCATTAGTAGAATTTTTACACGGTTAATCTACAAAATACTTCTGTGCAACAATTATTTACTTATTATACCTTGCACTATTTTTTTGCATAATGCTTTGCTTTACAAAATATATACTGTAGTGCACTTGCGCATGCAGGTCATGGCGCACTTTACCATCAGCATCACCAGGTTACATTAATTTTAGTTTTGAGGCAAAACATGCAGTCATCTGTTATAAGAAATGAGATGAGAGCAATGTTTCCAAGGCGGCTGAAAGCAGCCGGCTGAACAAGCTAACGTCAAACATTCCATTCGACCACTGAGCGCATGTGACAACCTGACTGGGACGCTGCAAACATGCTAAAAATGCTCGGCGGTTCCCAAACTTCCCATAAAAAAGAAACACTGAAGGCCACGAACAGCGAGCAGCAGGCGAGCCCTTCTGAACTTGGCATTCCTAGAACTTGTTTGTGAGTTTTCCAAGGTAAAATGATTCTAATTTTATTATACCGATCTGATTTTTCCTCGATACAATGCCTTGCACTTCCCGTAGGGCTGTGTACCCTTTTGAAAGGATACAAAAATATAAATTCTAAAAGGACTGACCATAATTTTAGCAATCCATGCTAAGCAAAATGTTATAGAAATGATGCAAATGTAACAGGCCACCAAGACAGTCTTTTGGTAGATGTAATCATGCTCTTTGACTGTTGATAATGCTATCTGCAAATTGCATATTTATTTTGATACATTGTTTCATCTTTGTAGTTGCTAACAGTAAAGGGAAGATGCTTAGCTTAGACACCACGTTCTGCAAAATTATACCTCATTAGGAACATCGATCAATATTTTTTGTCCAGTTTGGTGAATCAACGAACGTTTGAATTTTTAGACGAACGTAACTCATATATAATGATCTCATTTTGGACAGTTTGTGTGGAGGATGGACATTTGTGGTCAGTAAGGGTAGCCCCCGCAGGGAAGAAGTAAATCATGAAAAATCTGGGTAGGATGTGCATACGTGACAGGAGAAAATCTTAACAAATGTAAATAAGTATTTCTAATTGCAAAATGTCCCTTCATTTTAAGAAATATTGCAACTGATATTGGTCAATCAGAATAAGTCCGATTTCTCCTGCTGGGTTTTTACACTGGTACATTAATTTGTATCTCTCTTAGGAGAGTTTAAAAAGTGAACATTTCTTGTAATTGAAGTCAAACATTGTGGTAATCCTCACTGCCTAAGTGCAGGTGTTCTACAATTCTAGAACATTTCTGTAAACTGCATGACAACTAAGTTCCTGGAGTTTGTCCCCCTCTTTTTGGGGTTGTTCTTCCTCTCTCCGGTCTCAAACATTTCTAATATAAATACAAAAGTGAGCTGCCATAGGTAGAATGTGATGGTGAAGTGAACAAGACCCATTTTCGTCAAGAAGAAAACTATTACTTCTTACCTAAATGTCAACAACTTCAGAACTACTTTTTCACTCCGTTTCCTTAAATTTGCCTCCAACAGAGCAGCTCAGGCATGTTATGGAATTTTGCCACGTCCTTTTTTTTCACGTACATTGAATGTTTGCTGAGCAGCTGCCATGTGTCAGAGGGACGCTCAGCAAGCTCCCAAAGGGGGAGACTGTTTCTACAAAACAAAGAAACTAACAACCCTGGCACCCTGTGAGATTTCTCCAAGGGTTTGGGGGGTCATTTGTCTTTTACCGGCAGTCCCAGTAGTTGTACAACATAAATTACAGAAAGTCTGTTAAAGTGCTGTGACTTGTTTATGTACAAAAAAGGCAATATATTGTGCTGTTACTAGTAGTATAGTGCAGGTAAGTAATAGCAAAATTTTGAAAAATGAAATGAAAGAGTAAAGTAAAGTAAAGTATGAAGTCTTATATAGCGCGCGATTACCCTGGGGCATCTCGGCGCTTGCATAGGGAACCCGTCCTGGTATTCCCCTGTGAGATAGCCCTGGAAGGGTATCCACAAGGTGAAAGCCAGGCATCCCGCCGCGAGGGGCCGTTGTGGAGATTAAGCAAGCTATTGCCCAGAGTCGCAGAGTGTGAACCCGTGAGCTGAGAAGGCACCGGAGCGGAATTAACGAGTCCGCGGAATTTTTGAGCCCAAGACCCGCCGAGGCGGGGAATTGAACCCTGGTCCCGGACCGAACTCAAGCTCCAGGTCTGCCGCCTCTAACCCCTGAGCCACACTTCTCCACTAGAGGAAAATAATAGAATTAATTGATGTAATAGCAATATTGTGTGCTTAGAAGAGTTATGGTAACTTTTAGATCCGGTGCCACTGCACCTGCTGCACCATTCAAATCATGCCCCTAGTGTCTGAAAGATAACTGTATTTGTGACTGCCTGTTTAGTAGTAAAATTAAGCAATATTTGGTGTTTAGAGGAGTTATGGCAACTTTTGACTCCGGTGCCACTGCACCTGCGGCACCATTTACATCATCACCCTATTGCCTGTAAGGGAATTGCACTTGTGAGTGCCTGTTTAGTAGTACAATATTGCAATATTTGATGTTTAGATGGGTTCCTAAAGCTTTGGGCCCCTTTTAACTGCAAGATAACTGCAATTGTGTCAGACTATATAGCAGTAAAATATAGCAAAATTAGGTATTTCGTGTAGGTCATGACAAATTTTGGGCCACGTGCCACTGCACCAGCTATACCATTCAAATCATGACCATGTTGTCTGCAAGCTAACTGCACTTGTGACTGGCTGTTTAGTAGTAAAATATAGCAATATTAGGTTTTCAGTAGTAACATTTAGCAATAATCTGGGTTAACTGGAGTCCCTAGAGCTTTTGGCCCCAGTGCCACTGCAGCTGCTGCACCATTAAAATCAAGTCCATTTCAACCGCAAGGTAACTGCAATTGTGACTACCGGTTGAGTAGTCAAATATAGTAATATTATGTGTTTAGAGGAATTCTGGCAAATTTTGAGCCCGGTGATGCTGCACCATTCAAATCATGACCCTGTTGTCTGCAAGGTAACTGTACTTGTGACAGCCTGTTTAGTAGTAAAATATAGCAATAGTAGGTGTTTAGTGGTAACATTTTGCAATAATCTCTGTTAAGTGGGGTCACTGGAGCTTTTTGCCACTGCAGCTGCACCATTCGAATCAAGTCCCTTTCAACTGCAAGGTAACTGCAATTGTTGCTGCCTGTTTAGTAGTCAAATATAGCAATATTATGTGTTTAGAGGAGTTCTGGCAAATGTTTGGCCCGGTTATACGGCACCTGCTGCATCATTCAATCATGACCCTGGTGCCTGATTAGGAATAAAATATAGAAACAGTAGGTGTTTAGAGGAGTTATGACAACTGTTGCCCAAGTGCCCCTGCTGCACTATTGAAATCATGACCCTAGTGCTTGCTAGATAGCAGCACTTATGACTGCCTGTTTAGTTGAACAATATAGCAATATTAGGTGTTTAGAGTAGTTCTGACAACTTTTGGACCTGGTGCCACTGCACCTGCGGCACCATTCAAATCATGACCCTAATGACACTGATTGGCAAGAGGCACTAGCATCACCCAGAGAAGTAGCGATTGCATCCAAATTATGCCTTGTGCAGCTCAATATCTTCCATAGAATGTATTACTCTTTATGGGATAGGGAAAGCTGACACCCAGCTATGCATGCGACAATGCAGGGCAGTTGGTGCATTCTTCCATACACTATGGACCTGCCCTGTAATAATATCATATTGAAAATCATTCATGACCATTATCACAAGGGTGAGTCGGAACCCAGTCCCTCCAGAGCCCAAACTTTGCCTGCCTAATATTTGGGAAGCGGTGGACCGTAACTCCACAACACAGACCTGGGCGACCCTGGGAATGATGTTGGCCAAAAGGAACATTGCTAAACATTGGGGTGTAATAATAATCACACAAGGGGGCTGGAGGAGATTTTGGGACCTGTGTGGGCCACCTCCCCACTCATTAATCATTTCACAAAAAAGGCCACCGGTCCACAGTAACTGTAGTTTCAAACAGGTGACTGGGTGTACTATTACACACAAAGGGGAATTCCCTTCAAAGGGCGGTTCCCCTCACACACCAGAGGTGTCATGCTTCATCCTTGGGGTGCCTCCTCGCGTGAGAAACTTAGTCTTCATCTGGATACAACCCCCTCGCTGCGAGGGAGGAGCTCAGGGTGTTTTTGTTGGGATAAGGTGGGTGTACTAAAACCCTATGTGAGCCTGGTGTGTAGGAAAATATGCAGTGCTGTAATGTGAGTGGCTAAAACTGGCTACAGGGTTAGCTATGCTGCAACTTTATTCAGCTACCCGGTGTCAGGATTAAAACCACTAAATAGCTGTTAACGCAGGTGCTGACATTAGACGCAACTGTGTTAGTGTCCGACCAACATGTTTTGGTCAAGGAGACCTAAACTAGTGCCACGGCCTTCTTCAGGGTCAATCGTTCAGCTATTGCAATAAATAAGTGTACAATGTCAAAAAAACGTGAAAAAACATGTGCATGCCCCCTGGACGTGCATCTCTTGATGGTGGTTTTTGGCGAACGTACCATATGGCTATTATGCCAGGACGGATGTGGTGAACTTCATGACCTAAATTGATTATGCATTGAACATACTAAAGAGTCGATTCACTGGTTCAGTATTAAACCTTTATATATTTCATGCACGTGTTTTTTCATGTTTTTTCACATTCTCCCCCTTTTTATTGCAGTGGCTGAACAATTGACCCTGAAGAAGGCTGTGACACTAGTTTAGGTCCCCTTGGCCTGAAACATGTTGGTCGGACACTAACACAGTTGCCTGTAATGTCGGCACCTGCGTCAACAGCTATTTTCTGTTTTTAATACTGACACCGGGTAGCTGAATAAAGTTGCAACATAGCTAACCCTGTAGCCAGTTTTAACCACTCACATTACAGCACTGCACATTTTCCTACACACCAGGCTCACATAGGGTTTTAGGACACCCGCCTTATCCCAACAAAAACATCCCTGAGCTCCTCCCTCGTAGTTAGGAGGTTGAAGCTCGTGTGGGGACTAGGTTTCTCACTCAAGGAGGCACCCGAATAATGAAGCATGACACCTCTGGTGTGTGAGGGGAACCGTCCTTTAAAGGGAATTCCCCTTTGTGTATAATAGTACACCCAAAAGGTGAGTTGTCCCCGAGCACATATATGCCAATTCTTATATTTTTCAAGAGAAAAGGTAACCACAATCAAATGAATGTCCTTTCAAAGTTCATCAGATTAAATTCCTTTATTTTCCATTTCTTTTTTCTTCAAAAACATCAAATCTCTTCATAGTCTTCATCTAGTTCAAACAGAGGTAGCCAACACGTGTTTCGTCAGAGGGTACAGTCACCCAAATGACTTCTTCAGGGCTACAACAGAATAAACAAATCCATAATGTATACAATTCTCTTTATATACACAAACGATCCTTCACCAGTGAATAAGTATTCCAACAGAACCAAAAATTAAAACTATAAAGAGTTATAAAAAATTGGAGATCTGTACAGATACTGAAGGAAGTCACATGAGGATCTACAGAACACCTATCAGATACAATGCTGAAGGTGAATGGACGTGTTTGAAGTAAAGGTACCACATTCCAGAGAGAAAAGAGAGAGAATCCAAGAGTAATGAGTTACCACAGCGTGAAAAACATATATACAAGCGTATATAGAAAGAACCTTATTACCCAAAGTTGTGAATAAGGTCATAAAAAGTGTGAAGGCAAGTGAACACGTTACAAAAAACCTTATTTTTATAAGGGCAAAGTATCAGTCTTTCAATCTTTAGATGCCCTGTCCAGTTAACACAGGACGCTCTCTTCTCAGAGATATAGTTTTACTGAAGATAACGTTTGACTCACCAAAAAGATCAGTCCAAACAACAAATAGTAAAGACCAATTCCAGAAGGCAATTGTTCCTCAATTATAAAGTGGAACTGTAAGAAAAGAAGATAATCAATTAGGGTCCATACTCTTCTACATGTTCATTAATAACCTCCGTACCGCTGTATATAGAAAGAACCTTATTACCCAAAAAAATAAGGTCATAATAGATGTGAAGGCAAGTAAACACATTGCATAAAAAACCCTAAATTTATAAGGGTAAAGTGTCAGTCTTTAAATCTATAGAAGCCCTGTCCAGTTAACACAGTGCAACCTCTCCTCAGAGATATAATTTTACTGAAGGTAAAAGTTGACTCACCAAAAAGATCAATCCAAACAACAAATAGTAAAGACCAATTCCAGAAGGCAATTGTTCCTCAATTATAAAGTGGAACTGGAAGAAAGAAAATAATCAATTAGGGTCCATACTCTTCTACATATTCATTAATAGCCTCCGCACTGCTATATCAGCGCACATTTCGCCTAAAAACAGAAAAGGCTCATCCTATTCATGTAATATAAATACTACATGTCTTTAAGCTAGGTAGAATTAATAAAACCTTATCTTCATTAAAAGGTTCGGGTCATTTACCTCATTCCATTTTGTATATCTGAGTTCTTCATATATGGTAATATATAGTTCAGATCTGTGGGAAACAAACCCATATATATTTTCAAATTCAAACCATAACATTAAAATCTGTGTTTTCAAATATATTCGAATAGCCATAAGCATGATAAATAGTTAGTCCATATATACGTAGAGAGGGGTCGTATTAAAAAAACAGCTAGTCCATGCTAGGCTATCTTAGAAAAAATACCTCAAAATGTTAAGCCTATAAAAACGTCTAAGACATAGGTGAATCACACTCGATAACGTGCCTGCTGTAGTAACCCAAAAGTATACTGTGACCCGTAATCCAATCTCGGGTAACACAGTATAATCACTCGTAATAATCAAAACCAACAAGAGAAAGGAGAACCAAACCGGTAATCTACCTACCGAACAGTGCCGAAGTTTAAAACACTACCTAATCGAGCGGATTCCCAGCCGGGAAACCACCAGTCACTCGGCATACTTAATCGACCACCGGAGCCCATATACACGCCCCTGAACTTACCCAGGAGAGTACTCCTCACGTCTTCAAAGGGGTTCCGTTGCAATCACAACCGAGCTATCCTTACGCGGCAGTTTAAATACACGAACCCGCCTGGACATTCACTTTGGGCGTAAACATAGACATAGGACACTACTCTTATTCTATCAGAAATATACGGTCGCCATCTTTAAATAGTAAAGTGACGAACGCGATATCATTCGTTATACTTATCGCAACCTTTAAAGTTAAATTATTATAAGACAACAATCATTTAAAAAAAAGGAAATCTATATTTCTACGTATTCCTTGAACGGCGTTTCAGTGCCCAGTTCCGGCAAAAACATCACTCCAGTTCTGAGAGCGACGTCGGGAATAACTGTAAGTAATACCACCCTAAACAGCCGCCATCTTAAAGTGATAGAGATCGATGGTCGTAAGAAGAATCCATATATTGCATGAATGTCAATATAGGTAGATACCATATTCATACTCAGAGAAGAAAGTTTAAACCTTTACAACTCGTTTATAAAAACACCTATTAGGTTTTAAAATTACTCAGATTCAAGAAAAAGAGGAGTGAATAGCCAATATTATTATCTTTGTAAGCTCTACTAAGCCAACAATTATAAACCATAAACAGATATCCAGATACCAACATATAGTGTCCAAAGGAACCACTGTGCCCAAATTAGAAAAGAGAGGGTCATACAGAAATCAAACCCATTCAAAAGTTTTTCTAGAGATACAAAGAAAGATGAAAAATAGGTAGGAGAGAAAAACATACAGGAAGATGGGTTTGCATATAAGGATAAATGCAAAGATAAAATATTTGTTCAGGTAGATTGAAGCCTCAATCCACACCACTCTTTTCAACCCACCAAATAAGCAATTTATAATTCAATCGCCTACAGTAATACATATTTCCATAATCTCATAAGTGAGATTGTTATTTTTATTTATACACAAATCTAAGGATATAAGGGATTATAGGTCACAGTTAATCAGCATTAGTTGCATTCTAACCCACATATTGGTTTGTACATATAGACTGCAGATAATTCTTCTGATGAAATGATAGATCTCAAACAGTTTCAATGCACAATTACAGAAATGAATGCCCATAGATTACAGGAAATAGTGTAGTTCTTGGTCCACATTTATTCCGCATTCTACCGCACGAAGCTTGAGAATCCACCTCGCTTCACATTGTCTCAATTTCTGTTCTCTGTCCCCACCCCTTAAGTCGCCATGTATAGTCTCCAGGCCATGAAATTGAAATCCTAGACTTTTCTTATGCTCTACACAGTTTGCTGCATGGTAACCTATCGGGTATCTCTGGTCCATATTCTTAAGGGCACGGAAATGCTCTATCATTCTTTCTCTCAATGGGCGGATGGTACTACCCACGTAGATCTTTTTGCATTTACAAATAATCACATAAACTACAAACTTCGTCAAACAATCCATATGCTGGTAAATCTTGAAAGTGCGTGACCCATTATAACTGAATTCCTTAATCCCCTTACTCGCCATCCGGCACATGCTACAGCCACCACAGGGAAAAGAGCCAATGTTGAGATCCCTCAACCACATTTTGGGTGTACCTCTTTGTTTTGGGTAACTAGGGCTAATAATGCCCTGAATGGTTCTACCCTTTCTGTATGTAATACTAGGTGAGTTGGAGATGTATTCCAATAAGGTTTTATCTGCTAGAAGAAGAGGCCAATTCTTTTTCAAGATCGTATATAGTTTATGTGACCATGGATGATAATTCGTCACAAGACGTATTTTATTATCCTTACTTGAGGTTGGTTTCTTAACAGTATTCAGGGTATCTGTGTGTTTTAGTTTAGTCACTCTTTTTTTAGCTTTCGTTAGTACATCTTTAGAGTAACCCCTATTCCTGAACCTCTTTTCAATGTCCAATACATTCCTTTTGAAATCTTCCTCCAAACTACAATTCCTCCTTGCCCTTAGCATCTCCCCATAGGGGATAGCATTTTTCTGACTATTTGGGTGAGCACTATCAGCATGCAAAATAGCATTGCACGCTGTAGATTTACGATACATTTTACTCTGTATCTTACCCTCAAAGTGAAAAAGCTCCAAATCAAGAAACACTATGCTATTTAGGTCAGAAGTCATAGTAAAAGTCATATTGCATGTGTTGTTATTCATGTGGGCAAAAAAATCCGATAGGTCCTCATCTGTACCTGTCCAGATTAGTAAACAGTCGTCGATATAACGACCATAGTACAGGATATACTCCTGCCACCTAGCCCCCGATGGGCCCCAGACATGCCCCGCCTCGAACCATCCCATAAAGAGACAGGCAAAGGACGGAGCAAATCTAGAACCCATCGCAGTCCCACATGTTTGCAGGTACCAGTCTCCATTGAAAAGGAATGCATTATTTGTAAGGATAAGATTAGACATTTCTAGTAACATTTCTGAGTGTTCCAAAAGTTCAACAGGACGTCTGAATAGAAACTTTTTAAGTGCCTCCAGTCCTTGTTCATGTAATATGTTAGTATACAATGAACAGACGTCCATAGTAACAAATTTCATCCCATGGTCCCAGGTTAGGTCATGCAAGATATTTAGTACATGTTTACTGTCCCTAATGTACGATGGTAAGTTGATAACGTAACTCTGCAAAAATCCATCAACAAACTCGGACATTCTCTCGGTCGGTCCACCGATACCCGAGATAATGGGTCTACCGGGGGGTGCTGCTAGATCTTTATGAATCTTTGGCAGAGTATACAGGCACGGGTAGCGGGGTTTATCTGTCTTCAAGAATAGATATTCATCATCTGATATCAACCCACGATCCCGTGGTACCGAGAGTACCTAGGGGATTGCGGGCACAAATTTTCCCTACTTATGACGACCTGGAGGCAGACTTACTTCAGGCCTGGGAAAAAGAATTGGGTGACAATAGTTTCAGATTAATGAATATCTTAATTGAGAATGCGGACCGCAAAGTGACAAAGACAGCCTTGGAAATAGACACCCTTGAGAAAGAAATTGGTGATCTAAACCTCCCGGAACCCACAAAGAAAAACTTTGACATCTTGGAAGAAATATTGGGGAGGTATGAGGATGATATTAAACAACGTAAGGCACGCAAACTAAGGCGCGATGAGATAGACTATGCCAATGGCAGAATTTTCACGTTTGCAAAAAAGTTCGACGATATTGTCAAGAGGGATCAATCAAGACCAGGTGCTAAAAACCATACACCTAGCAGCACCAGTATGGGGTCATCTAGTAATCTCTCTAGCGGTAGTGAGGAAAATGTAAATAGTAACTCCCTTGTGGCACTACCCGATAATGCTTTTTTACGGGAAGTGCAGAGAATACGGATGGGGAACAAAGGAAGCGAAAGGAGAACCAACCAGGAAACACAATTAAAACAAGGAGAGGAAAAAGGGGAGGGCGGAGAAGCAAAGGGAAGAGAGGGGATGCATACACGCTCCTACAACAAGTCCAAGAAATAGATCATGATGATGTCTAATGAGATCCAGGTGGTTAATCTGTCAAGCAAGAGTTTGTCTAGTGAACTGAAATCTGCTTTACAAAAGGGAATGAATTACTGTCCAACCACTATATATGATGTAACGGATGTGAAAGTTGACTTATACAAATTTGTACGTCACTTGAAATTAAAAAAGTTCTTTGCAAATAACCCTAAACCTTCTGTTTCTAAATCATCTGGTGGGCCCTTTGGGGATGTTTCGATTGATGTCTTGCAGAATACTGCTCTTTTACTTTCATTGAATGATGATGTTGACACGGTCACGAATCTGTCTGAGGTTGCAGCTGAGTTAGATCTTTGCACTAATTTGAGTGAAGACAGTGGTCTTAAGAACAGGTCCCGCTGGACCCCACAACTAACCAGTGGCAATAATATTGACCTGTTTCATAAGACTGTAATCATGGAAATTGATAAGTGGGACACATACATGACTAAACACAACTTTACTCCCAGAGCATTTAATCTGACATCAAAAGAACGTAAGGCACTCACTAGTCTATCTCAAGATCCTGATATTATAGTGAGAAAAGCAGACAAAGGGGGAAACGTGATAGTTATGGATAGGTCTAAATACGATGCTGAGATTCTATCCCAACTTGATAATCGGACCTGGTACAGGAAATTGGACAATAACCCTATGTTCGTGATTGTTAAGACAATAAACACTGAGCTGACCAGATGGCGGGATCGTGGGTTGATATCAGATGATGAATATCTATTCTTGAAGACAGATAAACCCCGCTACCCGTGCCTGTATACTCTGCCAAAGATTCATAAAGATCTAGCAGCACCCCCCGGTAGACCCATTATCTCGGGTATCGGTGGACCGACCGAGAGAATGTCCGAGTTTGTTGATGGATTTTTGCAGAGTTACGTTATCAACTTACCATCGTACATTAGGGACAGTAAACATGTACTAAATATCTTGCATGACCTAACCTGGGACCATGGGATGAAATTTGTTACTATGGACGTCTGTTCATTGTATACTAACATATTACATGAACAAGGACTGGAGGCACTTAAAAAGTTTCTATTCAGACGTCCTGTTGAACTTTTGGAACACTCAGAAATGTTACTAGAAATGTCTAATCTTATCCTTACAAATAATGCATTCCTTTTCAATGGAGACTGGTACCTGCAAACATGTGGGACTGCGATGGGTTCTAGATTTGCTCCGTCCTTTGCCTGTCTCTTTATGGGATGGTTCGAGGCGGGGCATGTCTGGGGCCCATCGGGGGCTAAGTGGCAGGAGTATATCCTGTACTATGGTCGTTATATCGACGACTGTTTACTAATCTGGACAGGTACAGATGAGGACCTATCGGATTTTTTTGCCCACATGAATAACAACACATGCAATATGACTTTTACTATGACTTCTGACCTAAATAGCATAGTGTTTCTTGATTTGGAGCTTTTTCACTTTGAGGGTAAGATACAGAGTAAAATGTATCGTAAATCTACAGCGTGCAATGCTATTCTGCATGCTGATAGTGCTCACCCAAATAGTCAGAAAAATGCTATCCCCTATGGGGAGATGCTAAGGGCAAGGAGGAATTGTAGTTTGGAGGAAGATTTCAAAAGGAATGTATTGGACATTGAAAAGAGGTTTAGGAATAGGGGTTACTCTAAAGATGTACTAACGAAAGCTAAAAAAAGAGTGACTAAACTAAAACACACAGATACCCTGAATACTGTTAAGAAACCAACCTCAAGTAAGGATAATAAAATACGTCTTGTGACGAATTATCATCCATGGTCACATAAACTATATACGATCTTGAAAAAGAATTGGCCTCTTCTTCTAGCAGATAAAACCTTATTGGAATACATCTCCAACTCACCTAGTATTACATACAGAAAGGGTAGAACCATTCAGGGCATTATTAGCCCTAGTTACCCAAAACAAAGAGGTACACCCTAAATGTGGTTGAGGGATCTCAACATTGGCTCTTTTCCCTGTGGTGGCTGTAGCATGTGCCGGATGGCGAGTAAGGGGATTAAAGAATTCAGTTATAATGGGTCACGCACTTTCAAGATTTACCAGCATATGGATTGTTTGACGAAGTTTGTAGTTTATGTGATTATTTGTAAATGCAAAAAGATCTACGTGGGTAGTACCATCCGCCCATTGAGAGAAAGAATGATAGAGCATTTCCGTGCCCTTAAGAATATGGACCAGAGATACCCGATAGGTTACCATGCAGCAAACTGTGTAGAGCATAAGAAAAGTCTAGGGTTTCAATTTCATGGCCTGGAGACTATACATGGCGACTTAAGGGGTGGGGACAGAGAACAGAAATTGAGACAATGTGAAGCGAGGTGGATTCTCAAGCTTCGTGCGGTAGAATGCGGAATAAATGTGGACCAAGAACTACACTATTTCCTGTAATCTATGGGCATTCATTTCTGTAATTGTGCATTGAAACTGTTTGAGATCTATCATTTCATCAGAAGAATTATCTGCTGTCTATATGTACAAACCAATATGTGGGTTAGAATGCAACTAATGCTGATTAACTGTGACCTATAATCCCTTATATCCTTAGATTTGTGTATAAATGAAAATAACAATCTCACTTATGAGATTATGGAAATATGTATTACTGTAGGTGATTGAATTATAAATTGCTTATTTGGTGGGTTGAAAAGAGTGGTGTGGCTTGAGGCTTCAATCTACCTGAACAAATATTTTATCTTTGCATTTATCCTTATATGCAAACCCATCTTCCTGTATGTTTTTCTCTCCTACCTATTTTTCATCTTTCTTTGTATCTCTAGAAAAACTTTTGAATGGGTTTGATTTCTGTATGACCCTCTCTTTTCTAATTTGGGCACAGTGGTTCCTTTGGACACTATATGTTGGTATCTGGATATCTGTTTATGGTTTATAATTGTTGGCTTAGTAGAGCTTACAAAGATAATAATATTGGCTATTCACTCCTCTTTTTCTTGAATCTGAGTAATTTTAAAACCGAATAGGTGTTTTTATAAACGAGTTGTAAAGGTTTAAACTTTCTTCTCTGAGTATGAATATGGTATCTACCTATATTGACATTCATGCAATATATGGATTCTTCTTACGACCATCGATCTCTATCACTTTAAGATGGCGACTGTTTAGGGTGGTATTACTTACAGTAATTCCCCACGTCGCTCTCAGAACTGGAGTGATGTTTTTGCCGGAACTGGGCACTGAAACGCCGTTCAAGGAATACGTAGAAATATAGATTTCCTTTTTTTTAAATGATTGTTGTCTTATAATAATTTAACTTTAAAGGTTGCGATAAGTATAACGAATGATATCGCGTTCGTCACTTTACTATTTAAAGATGGCGACCGTATATTTCTGATAGAATAAGAGTAGTGTCCTATGTCTATGTTTACGCCCAAAGTGAATGTCCAGGCGGGTTCGTGTATTTAAACTGCCGCGTAAGGATAGCTCGGTTGTGATTGCAACGGAACCCCTTTGAAGACGTGAGGAGTACTCTCCTGGGTAAGTTCAGGGGCGTGTATATGGGCTCCTGTGGTCGATTAAGTATGCCGAGTGACTGGTGGTTTCCCGGCTGGGAATCCGCTCGATTAGGTAGTGTTTTAAACTTCGGCACTGTTCGGTAGGTAGATTACCGGTTTGGTTCTCCTTTCTCTTGTTGGTTTTGATTATTACGAGTGATTATACTGTGTTACCCGAGATTGGATTACGGGTCACAGTATACTTTTGGGTTACGACAGCAGGCACGTTATCGAGTGTGATTCACCTATGTCTTAGACGTTTTTATAGGCTTAACATTTTGAGGTATTTTTTCTAAGATAGCCTAGCATGGACTAGCTGGTTTTTTAGTACGACCCCTCTCTACGTATATATGGACTAACTATTTATCATGCTTATGGCTATTCGAATATATTTGAAAACACAGATTTTAATGTTATGGTTTAAATTTGAAAATATATATGGGTTTGTTTCCCACAGATCTGAACTATATATTACCATATATGAAGAACTCAGATATACAAAATGGAATGAGGTAAATGACCCGAACCTTTTAATGAAGATAAGGTTTTATTAATTCTACCTAGCTTAAAGACATGTAGTATTTATATTACATGAATAGGATGAGCCTTTTCTGTTTTTAGGCGAAATGTGCGCTGATATAGCAGTGCGGAGGCTATTAATGAATATGTAGAAGAGTATGGACCCTAATTGATTATTTTCTTTCTTCCAGTTCCACTTTATAATTGAGGAACAATTGCCTTCTGGAATTGGTCTTTACTATTTGTTGTTTGGATTGATCTTTTTGGTGAGTCAACCTTTACCTTCAGTAAAATTATATCTCTGAGGAGAGGTTGCACTGTGTTAACTGGACAGGGCTTCTATAGATTTAAAGACTGACACTTTACCCTTATAAATTTAGGGTTTTTTATGCAATGTGTTTACTTGCCTTCACATCTATTATGACCTTATTTTTTTGGGTAATAAGGTTCTTTCTATATACAGCGGTACGGAGGTTATTAATGAATATGTAGAAGAGTATGGACCCTAATTGATTATCTTCTTTTCTTACAGTTCCACTTTATAATTGAGGAACAATTGCCTTCTGGAATTGGTCTTTACTATTTGTTGTTTGGACTGATCTTTTTGGTGAGTCAAACGTTATCTTCAGTAAAACTATATCTCTGAGGAGAGATCGTCCTGTGTTAACTGGACAGGGCATCTAAAGATTGAAAGACTGATACTTTGCCCTTATAAAAATAAGGTTTTTTGTAACGTGTTCACTTGCCTTCACACTTTTTACGACCTTATTCACAACTTTGGGTAATAAGGTTCTTTCTATATACGCTTGTATATATGTTTTTCACGCTGTGGTAACTCATTACTCTTGGATTCTCTCTCTTTTCTCTCTGGAATGTGGTACCTTTACTTCAAACATGTCCATTCACCTTCAGCATTGTATCTGATAGGTGTTCTGTAGATCCTCATGTGACTTCCTTCAGTATCTGTACAGATCTCCAATTTTTTATAACTCTTTATAGTTTTAATTTTTGGTTCTGTTGGAATACTTATTCACTGGTGAAGGATCGTTTGTGTATATAAAGAGAATTGTATACATTATGGATTTGTTTATTCTGTTGTAGCCCTGAAGAAGTCATTTGGGTGACTGTACCCTCTGACGAAACACGTGTTGGCTACCTCTGTTTGAACTAGATGAAGACTATGAAGAGATTTGATGTTTTTGAAGAAAAAAGAAATGGAAATTAAAGGAATTTAATCTGATGAACTTTGAAAGGACATTCATTTGATTGTGGTTACCTTTTCTCTTGAAAAATATAAGAATTGGCATATATGTGCTCGGGGACAACTCACCTTTTGTTACTGAATCCTCTGGTTCCAGAGGACTCCTTTGGGGACGCAAGTGGCCGCTTTCCCCCGTTCCCTTGAGCCTTCATATAAGGAGAATATTAATTTAGTTGTAGTTGCGCAAGAGTTACCCATCCACTATCTGTTCTGCTTAATAGTACACCCAGTCACCTGTCTGACCTTCCAATTACTGTGGACCCGGGGCCTTTTTTGTGAAATGAATATTGGGTTGTAGCCATCGCCCCCACACTTACAGAGTGGTGCAAAGATATGGACACAGCCATGATGGCGGAAAAGACCGTATATGTGCACCAGGGATATCCTAAAAAGTGGATACGACTACGGGGAGGGTGGAACACCTACAGAGGGGGCATATGTGAATTACCAACAGTGACCTGAGAAATGGAAATAAATTAACGTAACTGATAATAATGTATGTAACGATATAAGCGCATGCAGCAAGAAACGAACAATAATGTACTGTAACCGAACAGGCAAGTAATGCATACTGCATGGACCATATATACGGTTCGATATGTACACGAATGTTATGACTGTGCCACTTACGATCAATAAAAAAAATTATTAAAAAATCATGACCCTAGTGCCGGAAAATAACTGCACTTGTGACTGCAGGGTTTAGTAGTAAAATGTAAAAATAATTGGTGTTTAGTTGAGTTAGGACAAGTTTTGGCCCCGGTGTCACTGCATCTGCTGCACCCTTTAAATAAACCCCTTTCAATTGCAAGGTAACTGCAATTATGACAGCCTGTATAGTAGTAAAATACAGCATGTGGTGCGCAAGCAAAACGTTAAAAAAGTAGATTAGGCAGTCTGCTCTAAATAGGGCTGAAGGTCAGATGTATTTACATCAGTTGTCTCAAGTCCATCCAAGGGTGTAACACAGGCCCCTGCAGTCCCTGTAATGCAAAGCTTGCCCCTACCTTTCAGCCACCCTGCTCCAACCTTTCAGAGCGCCCCCATTAATCCCAAGGCCAATGAAAATGTGTGAGGTAGAGAGACACAGGGGGCCCTCTTCAGGTTCTGCAAGGGGTCCCCATCATTTTACACTACGGCACTGAGTCCTTTGGTGTGCTGTTTCCACCAGTGAAGTCAGTGGGGGCATCAGTTGTGGAAACATTAAGGTTTCTCGATTCTAAATAGTGTATGCGGACCATCCGATTGACCGCAGGTACTCTGCCATGTTTGTGGTGGGGTACCCTGCCCACAAACATTAAATCAGGTTCAAGTCTTTTCTAGCTCTGTGCTCTACATTGCTCTTGAGGCCATTTTCAACCACTCAAAGCATTTTTAGGTTTTGCCTCGCCAAAAAGATGCGCTCTGCGCATCTTTTTCGCGCAGGCGAAAACCTGATGAGAACTGTAGTGTGGCTTTGGGTCGGCCCTCGTCATTCATTGGCTGGCTCCATAAATGGAGCCTAGCCATTGGACGAGGGGCCTGTCCGTCAATGCCGGACCAGACACGGGGGCGTTCCCGACATTCTTTGGCTTTTGCCGACGTCACGCGACGTCAGGCGAAAGCCGGGAACGCCCCCGAATCTGTTCCGGCATTGCCGGCACTTCTGCGTCTCTCCTCCCCCGTTTCCCGCCCCGTGTTACACGAACAAACTGTGTTTTCTTGGACATGTCACTTTACCACCATTTGACCCAATTCCATAAACAACCGGAATTGGAACGCTTAGAAACGATTAGAAATGCGCTCAGACGTTTTGTAATATTTTACAATGTACGTTGATTACCTTTAATTAATTTGCAGCTCGTCCTACAATGAAAGTTAAGCACTAGGTACACACAAGCGTCCTTTAAAATAGGCAAGATCCAAATATCTCTATTATTGTACTTTTAAAAGGCGCCCTCCCTGCCCCCGGCGAACAGCAGGGTAAGTTCTGTGAAGTGTAGAAATACTCACATCCTGTCTTGACTGCTGGTCCGCGAGGGAGCCCACTCCTCGGGAAACTTCGCCGCCCGCCTGCCTGAGCTAGAGACGGGCCGCCGCGCTGCCCGCGGCGACCCGGAAGTGACCGGCCGGCCGGCCAATCCTAGCGCGGCCGGCCGGAAGTGCCCGCCCCCCCGCAGCCCGGGGGAAGAAGGAAGTATGGCGGCGCCCGCGGGGCTCCCGTGGCCTGGAGGGAGCCCCGGGAGATGCGGAGGACGTTGCCGGTCTCCCATGCCAAAGAGGGAGACCGGAGAAGTGCCAGCGAGATTGCCGCCGTCGATGTTGCCGGTCTCCCATGCCGAAAAGGGAGACCGGAGAAGTGCCGCCGTCGCAAGGTGCAGGTGAGTTGATCTGCTTGCACAGGAGGAGCCCCGGGGAAAGAGAACGTCCCTCCTCGGCCCCGGAGAGTCCCGAGGAGCGGGAGCTCTCGTCCAGCAGCCGCCGGACCCGGTGAGTGCCTGCAAGGGGAGAGGGGCGTCGGGACACATTGTCGGTGTCCGCCCCTCCCCCCCTCCCCCCTAGTAAGTCACCATGTCCCCTGCGCCTCTGTCCCGTGCATCCCCGTGCGCCTCCTCCTTCCCTCGTGGTGTGTGTGTGTATGTATATATCGACGTAGCTGTTTACTTCTTTAAGGAAAAATATTTGTTACATAGTGCACGAGACATGTACATATTCTGATGGAGCGCACTGCCGTGACTCCTGTGATGACTTTAGCATGTCAGCAAATTATTTCACCGTAGCAGTTGAGGCCTAGCCGACGTGTCTTGTTTACTTGTAGTTCACGGGCCATAAATATGCTTCTGCCTTGTTTACATGCAACTGAACTTGACAGCTAGTGCCGGATGTCTTTGTTTGCCACAACGTTCTTGTATTTTTTTTTTGACTGGGTTTGTGGTTACTTTAGGGCACGTAAGGACTGTTTTTTAATTTTCTAGGCCAACGGATTTTAGCCAGTCTAAGCGAACATAAACATTTCGCTTGTTGGCTTTGTGCGTATATATATCTCAATCTCGTTTATCACGATTTGCAAGTCTGTCAGAGGTCCCAACTTTATCCTATGCAGAGGTGGCTAGTCCGGTTATCGAAATCACCCAAGATTGGTTTCCTGTTTGTAAAGCTGCAACGAACTTGGACCCTTCTTCAGTCTGTTTATACTGCCAATACTATTGTAGTCTTCCAAAGGTACAATGATTCTGCCTGGCGCTATGACTTGTGGCTGAAAGAGTAGTATTCCTTAGTCTCGAAGGGTCCTTAATTTAAATGTAAACATTAGGATCAGCTGTTTTCGGTTTCTCTTGCAAACTCAATTTTTTGCTCTGAGAACGATAACTGTTTTCCTTACAGTGAATGCAAGATGTGTACTTGGTGAACAAACGGACTAGGAAAGTAACGTTTTAGTTTAGAAGCTATTTTGGCGAGATACAAATCTGAAAATGGATATTTCCCTCGTAATGCAATTTGAGGGATGCCATGTCTAAAGGCAAAGTAGCAAGGGCCACTGCAAACTAACTAGGAGTGCTAAGGCCCGCAGGGCGAACGAAGGCGTGGGCCACTTCGAGGGTAAGAGGGGGCGCGGGAGATCGGAGAGCTGGAGAGGGGGCCTGGCTGGGGAGGTGTGTGACGGGGGAGAGGGCAGGGGAAGGGGTGTGTTGTGGAGACGCGCAGATGGGGTGGTGTGTGGAGCAGGGTTCAGAGGAGGAAAGAGGGTCTGAAGTGGGGAAGATGTTCTGTGGGATCCCCACGGGAGATCAGGACTGGGAAAGGGGCGGGTGATATTTGCACCAGGGCCCAGGGGGCGAAAACGATCAGTAGTTGGTAGGGTTTGCAGGGGGAATGTGTGGGATACTCTTGGAGACGAGTCCTGACAGGGCACGAGTCGGGGGGTACACATGGGTGGACGGCGAGAGAGAGAGAGGTCTTGCACTATAATGGTTACTTTGAACAAATTGTGTGTTTTCAGTGCTTGTTTATTCCATTCCCTTACTCTGCTTGAGTGACGAACTCTCCTTAATGGTATCTCCCTCTCAAACTCCATATTACCCTTGACGACCCTTCCAAGTGAAGTGAAGTGTCCTCCACTTCTGGGGTGTATGGCTTGCCTTAAATTGGTACCTATACATTCAGGTTCTTCTTCATCACTTCTGGTATTTTGAAACTCCCATGACTGGTCCTTGGCCGTTGTACGTTTATTTGCAAAGATCTCACCGCCCTAATCGAATCGAAAGGCAGTTGCCACGTGGTAGAACACACTGCCAGATCAGCAGTCCACACAATTTATGAAATTACCATTGGACAAAGCTTTGGGAAATTGATTCTAGTCGGATACTTGCTTTAGGAACCTGAACTGATGCCCCTTGAAACTTTGTCTTTTAATCTTGATAGCATGCCACAACCCTTCTGAGATTTTACCAGCAAAGGGCCTTATTTTGATGCCCATAATTTGAGATGCATTTTTTGCACATGTCTCATAATAATTTGCCTCTGTGTGCCCCTGTTGCCTGCTTGTGCCTCCGTGTGCCCCTGTTGCCTGCTTGTGCCTCCGTTTTCGTGCCCCTGTTGCCTGCTTGTGCCTCCGTTTTCGTGCCCCCGTTGCCTGCTTGTGCCTCCGTTTTCGTGCCCCTGTTGCGTGTGCCCCTGTTGCCTGCTTGTGCCTCTGTGTGCCCCTGTTGCCTGCTTGTGCCTCTGTGTGCCCCTGTTGCCTGCTTGTGCCTCTGTGTGCCCCTGTTGCCTGCTTGTGCCTCTGTGTGCCCCTGTTGCCTGCTTGTGCCTCTGTGTGCCCCTGTTGCCTGCTTGTGCCTCTGTGTGCCCCTGTTATCGAAATCACCCAAGATTGGTTTCCTGTTTGTAAAGCTGCAACGAACTTGGACCCTTCTTCAGTCTGTTTATACTGCCAATACTATTGTAGTCTTCCAAAGGTACAATGATTCTGCCTGGCGCTATGACTTGTGGCTGAAAGAGTAGTATTCCTTAGTCTCGATGGGTCCTTAATTTAAATGTAAACATTAGGATCAGCTGTTTTCGGTTTCTCTTGCAAACTCAATTTTTTGCTCTGAGAACGATAACTGTTTTCCTTACAGTGAATGCAAGATGTGTACTTGGTGAACAAACGGACTAGGAAAGTAACGTTTTAGTTTAGAAGCTATTTTGGCGAGATACAAATCTGAAAATGGATATTTCCCTCGTAATGCAATTTGAGGGATGCCATGTCTAAAGGCAAAGTAGCAAGGGCCACTGCAAACTAACTAGGAGTGCTAAGGCCCGCAGGGCGAACGAAGGCGTGGGCCACTTCGAGGGTAAGAGGGGGCGCGGGAGATCGGAGAGCTGGAGAGGGGGCCTGGCTGGGGAGGTGTGTGACGGGGGAGAGGGCAGGGGAATGGGTGTGTTGTGGAGACGCGCAGATGGGGTGGTGTGTGGAGCAGGGTTCAGAGGAGGAAAGAGGGTCTGAAGTGGGGAAGATGTTCTGTGGGATCCCCACGGGAGATCAGGACTGGGAAAGGGGCGGGTGATATTTGCACCAGGGCCCAGGGGGCGAAAACGATCAGTAGTTGGTAGGGTTTGCAGGGGGAATGTGTGGGATACTCTTGGAGACGAGTCCTGACAGGGCACGAGTCGGGGGGTACACATGGGTGGACGGCGAGAGAGAGAGAGGTCTTGCACTATAATGGTTACTTTGAACAAATTGTGTGTTTTCAGTGCTTGTTTATTCCATTCCCTTACTCTGCTTGAGTGACGAACTCTCCTTAATGGTATCTCCCTCTCAAACTCCATATTACCCTTGACGACCCTTCCAAGTGAAGTGAAGTGTCCTCCACTTCTGGGGTGTATGGCTTGCCTTAAATTGGTACCTATACATTCAGGTTCTTCTTCATCACTTCTGGTATTTTGAAACTCCCATGACTGGTCCTTGGCCGTTGTACGTTTATTTGCAAAGATCTCACCGCCCTAATCGAATCGAAAGGCAGTTGCCACGTGGTAGAACACACTGCCAGATCAGCAGTCCACACAATTTATGAAATTACCATTGGACAAAGCTTTGGGAAATTGATTCTAGTCGGATACTTGCTTTAGGAACCTGAACTGATGCCCCTTGAAACTTTGTCTTTTAATCTTGATAGCATGCCACAACCCTTCTGAGATTTTACCAGCAAAGGGCCTTATTTTGATGCCCATAATTTGAGATGCATTTTTTGCACATGTCTCATAATAATTTGCCTCTGTGTGCCCCTGTTGCCTGCTTGTGCCTCCGTGTGCCCCTGTTGCCTGCTTGTGCCTCCGTTTTCGTGCCCCTGTTGCCTGCTTGTGCCTCCGTTTTCGTGCCCCCGTTGCCTGCTTGTGCCTCCGTTTTCGTGCCCCTGTTGCGTGTGCCCCTGTTGCCTGCTTGTGCCTCTGTGTGCCCCTGTTGCCTGCTTGTGCCTCTGTGTGCCCCTGTTGCCTGCTTGTGCCTCTGTGTGCCCCTGTTGCCTGCTTGTGCCTCTGTGTGCCCCTGTTGCCTGCTTGTGCCTCTGTGTGCCCCTGTTGCCTGCTTGTGCCTCTGTGTGCCCCTGTTGCCTGCTTGTGCCTCCGTGTCCCCCTGTTGCCTGCTTGTGCTGTCTGGGTGTGTGTGGAGGGCTCTGTGTGGCTGTGTGTGTAGGAAGCTTTGTGTGGCTGTGTGTGTGGGGGGCTCTGTGTAGCTGTGTGTGTGGGGGGCTCTGTGTGTGTGGGGGGCTCTAAGTGGCTGTGTGTGGGGGGCTCTGTGTGTGGGTGTGTGTGGGGGGGCTCTGTGTGTGTTTGTGTGTCATTTGCGATAGATAAAGCTAGTGGCATTGTAAATGACAATGCCATTTATTTATGTTAAAAAAAACATAAATAAAAATAATGTCAAGAGCAATGCCAATAGCTCTAACTTTAACAAAGGCAAAACCATTGCATTGTAAATGCTTGTTAGTAACTGGTGCTGCAAAAACCTTGAGCATTTGCTAAATGTGCTTAACTAAAGTAAAACATAACATGGGATGTTCTGCTCTAAGTAGTCGGTCGCCATCACACTATTCTTCTCATTGCAGGATATTTCACTTTCTTTACCAACACATGCCTATGGGCTATACTGGCACGTGTGACGAGCAGTTCATCTAAGGTCAACAAAATGACATCTAAGCCACTTAATTATTACCTTCACAAGAAACTGGTAGTCATACTCTCTTTCCTCTTCACAAGCATGAACCATTTAACTCGGGACGTGAACTCTTAAAAAGGAAATTGTTAGATGCAGTAGCGGATCTGCGCTCAGCCAGGGAATGGGGCCCTGGCATGTCCTACATGCATTCTGTAATGAAGTCTGCATGGAGAATATGGGAAGTGCACATGACTGTTTTGGGTGGCCTGAGAGGGCTGACCAAACAGGATTGGGTAAACCACTCCGCCCCGCCGAGAAAGCTGCTGCAGCAGGACACATATCATGATAATAATTTGAGTTATTATCATTTTATGTTTCCTGATGTGGAGCAGTGGGGCAACGCTCCTCCGCCTTAGCGGAGGAGCCGCCAGTGGTTAGATGGAATATTTCTCAAATCTTTTTTTTTCTTTAAGTGTCTTTCTTTTCCTTTCAGGGACGATTTCATTTCATGTTAAATAGCGGTTTTAAGTATGTCGGTGCACTAACTAAAGTAACTTGTCTGGGCTGTCACACAGCCCTTTGTCTGTCTGTGATGGAGAATGTTGCTTTTTACTGTTATTGTGCCACAAGTCTGTAGATCAAAAATCATTACTTTAATGTTTAATGGCGCAACTCGTTTGGCGTTATTCATCTTTTAAAAGCTACATGTTCACAGGCAATTGGCCCAATGGCGTCTTTATGCTTAACAGATAGCCTAACCAATGATGATAAACCCTTGTAATTTGATATCTTATACTTATTATTTCCAAGTTATTTGGTCATTAATAACCTTTGATATTCACCAAAACTCCAAATTTCGATACATTTTGGGAATCACACTTTTCCTTCTTCAGGCACAAGCTGTAGAGGGGTCATCCGGTGCATCACTGACATCACCAAACGAATATCTAGTGTTGTTGCTTGTAAGAGATGCATGCCTCAGCAAAGAGAGTCAGGTAGAGAGTTGAGGTAGTGAGATAACTATAAAGTGATGCTGTATTTAGGAGAATGGTGTAGTAGAGAGGGAGTTAAATTAGAAGTGAGGTATAGAAAGGCAGGCCAGAAAAGAGAGTTGTAAGGCAGATGGAAAGACACAGAGACAGGGGTGAAGGATAGAAAGAGGGATGAGGTGTTGAGAGAAAATAGGTGAAATAGAAAGACAGAGGTGAGATAGGGACAACAAAGTAAGATAGATCATGGTGGAGAGAGTGCAATGGTATAGACAGCGAGGTGAGTTAGAGAGATGTATAAGAGAGAAGTAGACAGAAAGG
This sequence comes from Lissotriton vulgaris, assembly GCF_964263255.1. Classification (NCBI taxonomy): domain Eukaryota; kingdom Metazoa; phylum Chordata; class Amphibia; order Caudata; family Salamandridae; genus Lissotriton; species Lissotriton vulgaris. The sequence continues at coordinate 969,857,962 of NC_141693.1, read as the reverse complement.
GGAGGTGGATGGGTGACTTGAAATAAAGTGAATGGTAGAGAAAGAGGAAGTAAAAATAGAAAAATGAGTTAGCAACAAAGAAAACGATGTGGGAAGGAGTTTGGTAGTGAAAGATGTGAGAGAGGTGGGGTGGAAGGTACAGAGGTTGGAGTTAAGAGCGAGGTAACAAACAGTTGGTGAGGTAATTTAGAGTTTAAGGAGTCACAATAACATAAGTGGGGTACAGAGATGTGATTTAGTGGTCCATATGAGATTCAAAAGTGAGGTAGAGAGTGGGAGAGGTGAGGTAGGAAGCATTGCAGTATTAGTAGATGTGAGAAAGAAGTGGAAAGAGATGAGGTATAGCGAGATGAGGTAACAAGAGATGAGGGTGACAGAGAAGTGAAATAAGTGATGGTGAGATACAGGAAGTTAAGATGGAAAGAGGCCAGCGATATGCAGAAAAAAGAGCAAGGAATAGACAATTGGGTGAGAGACAGGTGCATTGCAAGAGAGGTGGGATAGTTAGAGATGATGTAGCAAGACAGGGTGGATACAGAGCAGAGGAGCTACATAGATATGTAGAGGTAGGTACAGAGAAAGAGGTAAAGAGAAATTGTAAGGTAGAAGAGTGAAGTATAGAAATGATGAGAAGCAAACATATTTGAGACCTAGAATGAGAAGTCAAGGGTTGTAGAGAGAGGTAGTATAGAGGCAGTTAATAAGTAGGTAGGTAGAGCAGTGATGCACAGAGAAGGGTGGGTCTTTAATGAATGGTGAGGTAGAGAGACATGGGGTACGATAAGGCAGGTAGAGAGAGGTCACATAGGCAATGCTGAGGTAGAAAGAGGGGAGAGTTAGAAGGAGAGGCATTGTAGACAGATGTAGGTGAGGAAAAGAGTAAGTTGGAGGGTGGTAGACAAAGAAGAAGAGAGAGGTAAAGACATCTGAGTTTATGTAGCGAGAGAGAGAGAATAGAGTGAGAGACAGCTGAAATAAAGAAAGGGAGGTAGCTAGATAAATAGAGGGTGGTGAGGTAGGAATAGGTAGTGAGACAGAGCCAAAGGAAGGGGACGGCTAAGAGTGGGAGAGGGATACAGAAACAGACAGAGGTGAGTGAGAGAGATGAGAGAGAATGAGGTACTAGAGTGATAAGTTTGAGGGCCAGTCAGAGAGATGTGGTAAATATATGTGAATTTAGAAAGGTGAGTTAGAAATAATTCGACTAAATAGATAGAAAAAGAGGTGGGGGCTCTGGGCAGTTACCCACCTGGTCCACGCCTTACAATGTCGCCTCTTTGTTAATATCCTAAATCTTAGGTCTTTGCCTTTTCAATAAAGAATTACCTGACCCACTGATCCCACACACACAGACCATAAGGTTCCAAATTTTGGTACCCAGACAATGCATCCCTATTTTTTCAGCAGGTGACAGGAAGTAAGAATGGGCCTGGCTTATAGAAGCTACTTGCAGACAAGTCCATTATTTCTCCACACTTGCACATTCCAAATAATGACAATATCTATCTGCACATGGAGAGGGATGTTGACACTTAGGCTGTTAGTGACCATCTATTTCTTATTTAAACCCTATTAGCCCTCAATTACCCAAACTCAAATTTCAGAGGAAAAATGGAACTCACTAGAAAAAAACGTTGACTTTGCATTGACCTACAGAATCAAGCAAGAACCTACAACAATCATTCATCTTAAATTAGCACTTATCCAAGCTAAAAGAGAATGTGTCCCCTCATCATGCCCAAGGTATTCCTTAACCCCTTCGATGCTTGTGACGGAACCATTCCGTCATCAGTCACGGTTGAGCTGTGCTGATGACGGAATGGTTCCGTCATGACCACACCCAGTTATGGAATGTCCAGCACCGGGGCAAATCGGGGCAGCACGGAAGGTGTTATAGTAGGACTGGGGATTGTTAAAAATGGGGATCTCCAGTTGGCAGTGGTATGCACCCTGTCTAAGTAGGGACCCTTCCATCTAGTCAGGGTACGGGAGTTACACTCCCAAGATAACCCCTGCTCACCCCCTTGGTAGCTTAGCACAAGCAGTCAGGCCTATCTCAGAAGCAATGTGTGAAGCATTTGCGCTTAGACACACAGTAATACAGTGAAAACACTACAAACGGACATCACGCCAGTTTAGAAAAATAACCAATCTTTCTCTAAACCAAACAAGACCAAAATGACAAAAGTCCAACATGCAGAATCCAAGATGCCACTTTTTAAAGGTTTAAGTGATTCTGTCCATAGAACTCAGTTGATGCATTGATTTTAGCACAAAGTACCTTTGATGCATCAAAATCCAAGGGTGAAATACAGCCGCAAAGTAGGGAAGCATCAGGCAACACAGTGATACATTGATTCTGGAGTTCCATGGGAACGGAGGTGTCAGGTCTGCTGAACGCAGGAGAACTGTTGCGTCAATTCCTTACTGCGCGGAGAAGCGAAACTTCGAAATCCAAAACCAGTTCCTTTCTGTGGGGTGATGCGTTGGAATCTTTGGTGCACACGTATGATGTGTGGAAAATCCCACACGCTGGAGTCGATGCGGCGGCAGCGAAACAGGAGCTGCGTCAATTCTTCCAGCCACGGACCGGGGATGGGTTGAATCCTTCAGCCACACAGCACTGGGTCGGAGATGGAGCAGGGGTCTCGGACATCGGAGACACAGTGCTCTGGACTCGGACTGCTGTGTTCATTCAGGCCACATACATGTGCTGCATTCATTTTTCAGCCTCCCCACGGTAATGCATTCGTTTTTTAACTGCACTGCAAGCTTGCGGCAGGTAAAACGGCACTGGAAGTGCAATGCGTGGATTTTAAGTCTTTAAAGCAGCCAAACCATCTCCAAGGACCCACAACGGCAATTGGCACCACTTGGCAAGTCAGAACTCCCAGCACAGGAGTTCAGGGGGCTGCAGATGATGTCTTTGATGGCCCTGAGACTTTTTAACAGGAGGCAAGCACACACAAGCCCTTGAAGAATCTTCTCAAGTAGGATATAAAAGCAAAGTCCAGTCCTTTTCCTCTCCAAGACAAAAGCAATAACTGCAGGCCAACCCAGCAAAGGGGCAGTACTCCTCCTAACAGCTCTCCTGCTCTTCCTTTTGGCCGAGTCTCCTCTTGATCCAGAAGTATTCTCAAAGTGTGGGGTTACAGGTCAAATACTTGTACCCCTTTCTGCCTATGAAATAGGAATACTTCAAAAGAAAGTCTTTGCAGAGCTCAGATCCTGACTTGCCATGACCTGGCTCCAGACGCACTACAGGTGGTTGGAGACAGCATTGTAACAGGACAAGCAAAGCCCTATTCAGGTGTCCGTGACAACTTCTCCCATCACTCTAGCTCAGGAAGGTCCAAGAGCCTGGTGATGGGCAATGAGGATAAGGAAGGCACACTCCTTACAATCGTGAAAAAATGAAATTGGCGGTATTTCACTATCAGGAGATGTCACACAAACTAGTACATGCCCTACCTTTCATATACAATGCACCCTGCCCATGGGGCTACCTTGGGCCTACCTTAGGTGTACCTTACACATAATAGAATGGAAGGTTTGGGTCTCGCAAGTGGGTGCACTTGCCAGGTCAATATGGTAGTTTATAACTGCACTTGCAAACATTGCAGTGGCAGGCCTGAAACATGGTTACATGTCTGTAGGAGGAGCCGAGACGGGAAGGACGTGGACCGTCTCGGCTCCCGGCCAGCGCGCTGCTCCGGCCTGGAGCCCGGCGTCCCTGGGAGATCCCCTGCGACCTACTCGCCTCATAACTGTGGCGGAGGGTGTGGGCACCTGCAGGGCTACCCAGATCGCTGCTGGTGCCGGTGGAGTGCAGAACGCTGAGTGCTCCTGATCCCCGCCGAGGACCCAACATGGCGGCCGCCCGTTGCCAGCTCGGGCGGTAGAGCAGCGGGGAGGAGGAGCGGAGACCGGGAACGAGTCGGTCGGGCGCTGTGCACCTGAACCGTGTGTGGGACGCCTGCCGCGTCCCCCGCTGCCACCTCGCTGCTGGTGTCTGTGGAGCGGCGCTGGCTGGCGGCTATCGGTCCCTGCCGGAGACCCAACATGGCGGACGCCCGCTGTCGGCCCGGGCTGAAGAGCGGCTGAAGGAACGGCAGAGAGGTGAGCGGAGACCGGGGGCGAGTCGCACAGGCGCTGATCAACTGAGCGGTATGTAGGGCCCCCACTGTGGCCCCCGCTACCACCCGCTGTCGCCCGCCGAGACTCTTGCCCCCCATTCCCCCTTGCTGACCACGCTGCTTAGCCGGTGCCTGACTCTAAGATGGCGCCCTGGGGGACACGCTTTCTCTGACCGGCAGACACAGGCTCCGGGCACACGAACGCGGAGGATAGTGCCCTGGTGGACTCTGGAGGACTTCTCTCGCGGACTAGACCCTCCCTCCGTACCCTGCATCCTATCCACCCTTCATCTATGCTGGGAATGCTGTGGTTTGCTCGGACAGTTTGCGCTGGACTCTAGTCCTTCCCTCCGGACCCTTGCATCCCACCCACCCCTCCTCTATGCTGGTACTAGTGTAGTGTTTGCAATGGTCCTTTGTACTCTCTACCACCCCTATATATTACCCTTAGAGTGCTTCCAGTCACATCCCTCCTGTTAGGATAGAAGACAACTCTAACGACTAGTATCCTATGTGATTATTAGATTGTATCCATGTGTATCCCCTCCCTGTCTTTATAACTATAGCCTTAACGACTAATCGACTGTGAAACTGCTGGAATATAGCCATGTGTTCCCCTCCCCCGTGTGAAGTGATAACCCTACTCACTAGAGCAAAAAGAAATGTGTTCCTGAAATGTGTAACGTAACTGACTCTATGTAAAGTGCCTTGTAAAGGGGCAGCTGACATTCCAGGAGCCTAGTCCCGACAGCTCGACGACTTCGGAGGGTTGGAAGTGGTCCCCCGCTACACGGCGGAGGAGGGCTCTGGACATCGAATGCTGTCTTTGTAAAGCGCGCTGATAACCTAATCGGTTCAAGATCCTGAAATGTGCAACGTAACTGATTCTATGTAAACTGCTGTGATAACATGTAACTGTTGCTATGTAAAGCGCTCTGATAACCTAATCGGTTCAAGTTCGCGCTATAGAAAACTCTAAAAATAAATAAATAAATAAATAAATAAATGTATACTCATGTGGGTGGCACACCCAGTGCTGCTGGCCTACTAGTAGCATTTGATTTACAGGTCCTGGGCACACACAGTACACTTTACTAGGGACTTACCAGTAAATCAAAAATGTCAATCATGGATAACCAATTATAATCACAATTTACACAGGGAGTAATTGCACTTTAGCTCTGGTAAAGAGCCCGGAGTACACAAACAAACAAAAACAAAGTCCAGCATACAGTCAAACATACAGGAGGTAGAGACAAAATGTCAGGGGGAACCATGCCAAAAATGCCAGGACACCAATTTCGTTGTCCTCAACATCATCTCCAAACTCAAACCCTCCTCCCATACCAAAGATCCTCTTCCTGCTCATTTGGTTCAGGAACTTAAGCACATCATTGCCCCTGAATGGACCAACATTATCAACTCCTCCCTAGTTACTGGCAGTGTTCCTGCTTCCCTCCAACTTGGTCAAATCACCCCTATCCTCAAAAACACAACAGTGGACCCTAATGACTTAATCAATTTACGCCCAATCTCAAACCTTCCCTTCCTTTCTAAAGCCCTTGAAAAATGTGTCCTGTCACAATTGGATAATCACATCGACACTTTCAATCTCCTTGACGCTTTCCAATCTGGTTTTAGAAAGGGATGCTGCACCGAAACTGCAATGCTCAACATTACTGATGACATTCACCGCTCCCTTGATAGAGGTGAATCCTCCCTCCTCATCCTCCTTGACCTCTCCGCATCCTTTGATACTGTTAATCATCTCACCCTTATGAAAGCTCTCAAAGACCGCTTCGGTTTAAATGGCATTGTCCTCAAATAGTTCACTTCCTATCTCCACAATAGAACCCAACAAATTAAATTGAATAGTTGCCTCTCCAAACCACAACCTGTCTCTCTGGGCATCCCACAAGGCTCTATCCTCTCTCCTACTCTTTTTAACCTCTTCATGGAACCCCTCACTACTATTCTCAAACAAGCCAAAATCAGCTACCACCTCTATGTCGATGACACACAATTATATTACAAGATTGAATCACACAACAGCATCTTACATCTTAATTATGCCTTGACCAAAATTCAAACCTGGTTCCATCTTAACGACCTCAAACTTAATCCCCCAAAAACTGAAATCATCCTTTTTGCTCCCAAAAACAACCCTCTGCCTATCCAACACTAGATTGCCGATATCAAGGCACTTAATTGCCCTCTCACTACTTCCAACTCTGTCAAATCCCTTGGCATCAGCGTCGACCAGAATCTCAATCTTATCCCACATATTAAAAATGCTGCCAAAGGTGCCCTTTTCATTCTACATCACCTTAAAAATCAAACCCTTTATTCCAATGGACGATTTTAAAACCATTGTTCAATCACTTGTCCTTTCCAGAATCGACTATGGCAACGCCACTCTTGCTGGCACCCCCAAAGTCCATCTTGCCCCGATTAAATCTGTCCTCAACCTGGCAGCCAGGCTTATCTCTAACAGTAAGCATTATGATCACATCTCCCCGGTCCTCAAAAATCTAAATTGGCTACCAATCGAAGGCAGATCCACCTACAAGATTGCGTGTATCACTCACAAAGCCCTTCACCAAAACACCCCCCATACCTTTCTGACAAACTCCAAAAAGCAGGATGTACTAGATCTTTGAGGAGCATCAACGCCCTTGTCCTAATCCCCCCTCAGACCAAAAAGAAAAAGACTCAATCATGTTCTTTCTCAGGTAATGCCCCATCTATTTGGAATTCTCTTCCCAAAGACCTTCGCTGCAACCCTTCCTACCCCCTTTTCAAGAAAAAGCTCAAGCTGCTTCTCAACAAATATTGGGGTCCTTAATTCTTATTGAACCATCGGTCCATTTACTCTTAGCTGTCCTATACACTCTCCCTTACACTACCTTTCCTACTCTCGCTTTTCAAGAACTACCTCAAGCTGCTGCTTCATAACAAATATTAGGGTCCCTAATTCCTAATGAACTATCTGCCCACTTACTCGTGGCATCCCTCTACATTCTCTCTTCCTTCTACTCTTCCTACTCTCGCTCTCCTTCTTTCTCCCTCTAACTAAATACTTTACCCCCCTATTTTCTTTCTCAACAGCTCTCTTCTCCTTTACTTGCTCTCTAAAAGCTACTCCTTCTTTTCCTTTTACACTTGGAGGGCTCCATCACCTAGTATATGTTAAAACTGTGTCGTTTATTGATTTTCTTTTTCATGATGTGTTAAGTATCCTGTAAAGCGATCTGATACTCTTCGGGGCAAGTAGCGCTATATAAAACCTTTTATAAATAAACAAATAAATCACAAGTAATTTATCTTTATTGGCATTTCAGCATGTATTAACAAGTTTTCAGTCTAATTATTAACAGCTTTTAATATCCATGTTGCATTGATAAATGTAAAGTAGCACCTTTCATGTGTGACACTTTCACCCAGCCTTTTGTTCTCACCTAAAAACACTTTCCATTCTGAGACTAGTATGTTTGTATTTCCCTCTGCAACATCAGACTCACATTTTGCAGCATGCAAAGCCTTCTTTGTTAAGGGCCAGAATGGATGAAGATATAGCAGTGGGTTTCTGGATGACATGTTGGTCATTTTGTAAACTACAAGTGTTGTTCATTAGGCCTTTCAACATCCCACTGAATGATCAGTCATCCACACTGTCCTCTTAGCTCTTGATAGTTAAGCACCAAGGCAATTGCTAAATTGTTTACACATTCTAATGGATAGCTTCTTGATTTAATCATTGTTAAAACAGTAGAGGTGAACTATGGAGAACAATTGCTACTTGTGTGCTCATATCTTTAATCAGTCTTTATTAAGCTCTAAGTTCCTAACACAACCATCAAGGGAAGTGCTTAATGTGAGCCAGGTCTTTCCGGTGCTAAGCAACGGCACTTAATTGGTTTCCGATGCTCAGCACCGGCACCTAATTGTCAAGACCATACCTAGAAAGTCTACGACATGGTGGCGCTGCTCATCTAATTTAGAGCTGAGCAGAACAATGGTTGTTTAGGAATTCAATATACATTAAAATTGCCAATACCTGCTTCCCCAGCCTTTCCTTTAGCTTTGGGAACCTGGAATAAACGGAAGTGTCGCATTTACATGCGAGAGAGATGATTAGTAGTTGTTTTGGCAGCAATGACAAGGGTGATGGGTGGTCCAAGCTTCTGTGGCCTCCTGTCAGAGCCCTGGCACTTAATATTTTACAAATTAAGCACTGACCAAGGGCCCTACCAGCACTATTGCCCTGCGGGAACATCCCTTTTTTGACATTCCGTGGCGCAATATGCCACTGCCATATTTATACGGCCACGTAAAGCCAAGTTACGTGGCTTTTCATGGCATTATAAATATGTACTCCTTTCATGCAGAAAACTGAGTGAAAGGGGCATTCCATGGGTGTTGCTGGGTGCCTTCCCAGCAACATCCATGGCATTTTGATACTGCCCCAGATTTACGAGAAATCGTAAGTCTGAGGCAGCGGCAAAAACGTACGCCTCCCCAAGGAAGACGTAAGGGAGGCACAACGAGTAGAAATATCTTTATTCCGCTTTGTTTTTCCTCTTTCTATGTGTGCTGCATTCTGCAACACATATAGAAAGAGGAAAAGCCTCTTGTGATTGTTTTCGTGCAAGAAGATTTCTCTTCCTGCTCAAAAATAATCATCCCCGCAACGCAGGCACCCTTGCACCATGGTTCAAAGGGGCCTGAGTTGGTGCAGAGCAGCCCATTGTGCACCTTCACAGGGGAAAAGGACAGGAATTCGGTGCATTCCTGCCCTTTTTATTTGCTGGAGGGCAGGGCAGCAGCAAGGCCTGCTGGCCTGCCCGGTGGCAAAAAAAACATAAATGAGGCCCCAGGTCATTCAAACCTCCTTAGTATTGTTTGAAATGTAATAGCTCGTCCCCTTGGTATCTCAGTGAAGTTCTGAAGGGTATGTTTAGTCCTGTCCTTGACCTCCTTAATTGTATATTTCATCTCACCAGTTTTCATCAGTTTTCTTCACCATCAATAACTCTTTGACACCCAATAGGAGGTCATTTGTACAAACTCTGTTTGGACAATGCTGACGCTGAGATGAAGCAACTCAAACAAAGCAGTTGTAAACTTTAATGGCAATGGTGTAAAAATATCAGCTGGCTAACCTTGTGACATACAAGCCAGTTAGGTTGCATTAATCAATCAAATTAATCTTTTATGGCCTGACAAGATTAGCCAATCCAGAAATCTGACCAAAAGGGAGCAGTGATGGAGCAGAGATTCACTAGGGAATATAGGTGGTGATGCTGGATTGGGACATACGGTGGAATACTTACTTTATCAAAACTTAGCTTTTTCCAGGGGTTGGGATGGAGAAATCCCCTACATAGTGACAGACATGTGCCTCTGTCATGAATGCCCCACCTGCATGGTTATCTGGATCCCTGGTACTGATTTTTGGTCATGGGTGAATATGAACCATACATGTGCACCATGACCTAGTCCTGTCCCATGGTAATGCAGTCTTATTTTATGAGGATGGGCGCACCAAGTGCAACCCTGTAAGTGGTAGAGGAGTACTGGCCTTGCCAGGAATTAAGTGACATGAGCGTGGTGGTGGCAGCATTACCCATTTTGGGCCTGATTCACAAATTTCCTTTGTAATTGTGGCAGAGGCCCTGCAGATATGACGGGGCCACGCTTGTGGCGGGACCCTGCACTTGCGGCTTGACCACCACACTGCAGTTAATCACGTGTCAGGGCTTCCAAACCATGACTGCGGGTCCTCCATCACAAGTGCAGAGGCCTTTTGTGAATCAGGCCCTCAGTGTTTAGTATCAGTAGTGTGCACAGGCCGTTCTACCTGTTGTGTACCTAACTCAGCTTTGACCTACATGGTGCCTGTGTCTAGTGCCAGGCAACGTGTGACGTGTTTGTATGTAAGGGAATGTATGGGTGCCTGTGACGGAGGACCCGCAGTCTTGGTGGGGAAGCCCTCACTCGTAACTGCAGTGTGGAGGTCACACCGCAAGTGCAGGGCCCCCATCATGTCTGTGGAGCCTCTGCCATGAATGCGAAGGCCCTTTGTGAATGAGGCCCAAAATGGATGGGTATGCTGCCACCACTGCGCTCCTGTCACAAACACCCACATGCATCAAACTCCCGTTTTGCGTTTCCAAATTTGCGATTTTTACCGAATCGCAAATATGGATTCGCAAAACGGGATGCATCACAGAAAGTGCATAATTTTTGCGATGCGGTAAAAATCGCAATTTTTACCGAATCGCAAAAATTATGCGAATTCAAAATTGCGAATTCGCTATTCCCATTGATTCCTATGGGCCAAAAGGCCCATAGGAATCAATGGAAATTGCGAATTTGCAATTTTGAATTCGCATAATGTTGATGCATTCCATGGGTGCAGGGGGGGTTCCAAAGGACCCCCCCTGCACCCCTGAAATGTTTTTTTAAATGGATGTTTCACACACACATGTCCTAAGGACATGTGTGTCTGTAACATGACATTGTTTAAAATGTGAATTTGACCATTTTAAACATTTTTCGCAATTTACCGCGAGGTTCAACCTCGTGGTAAATTGCACTTGCAATCTTCAAGATCGCAATTTTTTAAAGAATGATGCATTGCATTTAAGGAATCGCAAAATTGCGATTCCTTAAATGCAATCGCATTTTAGAAAATCGCAAAATTAGCGATTTTAAAGAAAAAGCAATGATGCATCCCAAAAAGCATTTTTGGAATCGCAAACGGACGATTTTAAGGAATCGCACCGTTTGCGATTCCAAAAATGCTTGATGCATGTGGGCCCTAATTCCTGGCAAGACCAGTACTCCTCTACCACTTACCGGGTGGCACTTGGTGCGCCCATCCTCTTATAATAGGACTGCATTACCATGAGACAGGACTAGATCATGGTGCACATGCATGATTCATGTTCACCCGTCATCACCGAGGAAGTCAAGATCACGAGCTCCTAGCCTGGAACATTAGACTTCTGACTATATATGCCAAGACCAGCAAAGCTTGTGAGGAGGAGGGGGGTGCCTGGCGGAAGCCGGGCCCAGTGGGGATCCTGCCGCGGAGGTCAAAGTAAGTGAAGTGTGAGACACCTAGTCTGGTCGAAAACACTGCAAGATTGCGCACTGTCCATCCAATCTTCTAGTGTCAGCGGCCCATGTGTGCCAGGAGGGGGCCACGATTAAACTAGGGCTGTCACCCTTGTGCCATCAAAGTCAGTGACCCAGTGTGGAGGGGGCCACTGCAAATCCAGGGCCTTTGCCCTTGTGCCAGAGCAATCAGCGACCTCTGTGTGTCAGGAGGGGGCCCACGGTAAAAATGGGCTACACCATTGTGCCAGTGAAATCGCAGCCCAGTGTGCTAGGAGGGAGCCACCCTGAAGTTAGGGCCTTCACCCCTTGTACAAGTGAAGTAGGTGAAATCCATGTCTCAGGAGGGTGCCAATAGGAAACCAGGGCAGACACCCTTGTGCAAAGAAAATCGGCAACCCCATGGCAGTCGCCCTGGATTACCATTCCAAGCCTGCTTCATGAAAGCAAGAGTCGTCCAGGAAAGATAGCCAAGGTAATTTATTCAAATCACTGCAAGTAATATAATGCAAAATGAGATAGTGAAAAGTCCAGCCTCTTTCCCTGAAAACTGCAACCAACTTGACATCAGGAGACCAGAGCTTGCAAAGACCTATCACAGTCCACCTGCAGTTGCTGATTGCAATTGGGTCGGGTAAGACTATTCAAGGTTGTCATGCCTGCCCGGGACTTGCACAAATTTAGCACGTAGAGCTGGTGAGATTGACTCTTAAGGACAATTTTAGACTTTGTCGTGTGAGGACATGCATGACCACATTTGAAAGTCCGCTCCATTATCAAATGGAGAATAACAAGCCTCACTACAAGGGACAAAGGGACTCAGGGATGCTGCCCAGGATGATGCTAACAGACTAACCTTAATAGACTGTGGGTATTATTTAGTGTGTTGCCTCTATGCTTCTTATATTAAAAACCTACTTTTTTCATAAAAGTAAGTAATTGACTGGACAGGCAGTTTATTGTGGATACTATTTATACTTTGAGACTTGGGCCCTGTATACCTCACACCTACCACCTGCTCAAAGAGTCCTGGACTCCTCAACTTGCGCTATCAATGAGGGCCAGGAGTTGAAATGGGTAATACTTGGCCAAATGACATAGGACCCATAGTAGATCGGGCCCTCTGACAGTTGTAAAAGACTGCAACCCCTGAAGGGTGAGCCCAGGAAAACTCTGCTTGCCCTGTGGCCCTCTGAAAGGGGTTGTGACACCAGATCTTTCCCAAACTGAAACAAGCATTTGCAATGCAATAGGTCTCGCATTTAGGTGACTGTGAGCTAGTGACATTGTAATTGAAAATGCCTTTTATTTTTGTTTTTGTTTTTAAAACGTAAATAAAAGGCATTTTCATTTACAATGCCAATAGCTTAACCCGTTCCATGCTCGTGACGGAAACACTCCGTCACGAGCCACGGGCGCGCTGTGCTAATGACAGAGTGGTTCCGTCACGCCGCGGCCGCTCCGCCCACGCTGCATCAATTCCACGCCTACGCAGCTGAATTAATGAGCGGACGGGGCCGTGACGGAACCACTCCGTCATGAGCACAGCACGCCCCTGGCTCATGATGGAGTGGTTCTGTAACAAGCATGCCGGCGCCGTGCGACCCCCTCTCCCCCCCCCCAGCGCCGCGGCGGAATTACCGCCGCGGCCAACGGGTTAAACTCGCATAAATGCGAGACCTATTGCATTGCAAATGCTTGTTCACACTTAGTGCGGCTTGCAGCAGCCGCCGCCGCCAGCCGGCCCCTGTGCCACGAGAAAGGGGGGCGTGTCCTAACTGTCCTCTGTGGCCAATTGCCATCATGTAGGACAGGTCAGACACTGCAAAGGACGCATGTCAGTTTGGCCGGCTGTATTATGATGGCTTTCCTGACATGGGCACTTTGCAGCTCTCCACTCAGATGTCTTAAGCAGCTGGGTGGAGACCAAGCATAGGCCTCCAAGGCCTGGAGGAGCGCCGGTGCAACCCACTCCATCCAATCTTGGCTCTCCTCTCATGATCGTTAAAAGCATGAGAGCAGAGTCTGGATTGGTTAGGGGACCTGTTTCTGCCACAGACTGCAGAAGAAGACGAAAGAGGATGCCTCGTAGCCCATGGGTAAGTAAAACTTACTGTTATTTCAACTAAATGTGCAATGCATGAGATTGTGTTTAATTTTAGGCTTTTGGAGGGAGGGGTTGTTTGTATTTTGGCTTTTGGAGGAAGGGTTTTTTCAGTTTGGGCTTTTGGAGGGAGGGATTGTTTAATTTAGTTTTTATGGAAGTGGTGAGGCACTTTGCTTGCCCCACCACTTTTAAAGGGTACTAGCCACCCCAGATTGCGGGTAGGCCTGAACTTGGGGAGGTAATGACTGCAACTGGCAATACGACAGGTGTGATAATCATTGGGTATTTGAAATACCTCATATTCCGTGTTGAAACTCAGAAAATGGCAAATTGTGTACTAAAAATATGTAGTTATTACTGCATTTATACGAGTTTTTCCTCACTTTTTCCTTAGTACATTCCAGCAAGTTAGACTTGCTGACATTCACTGAGGAAAAATTGAGGGAAACTTTAGGTAATTACTGCATTTGATGACTCCTAATTCCAACGCCTGCACAGACTCCTATCTAATTTAACACAGGATTTGGAATTTAGCCCTCTACTCATAAACAGGGCCTGGTTGTCCAATTCTTAATCGTTCCAGCATGGCGGCACATGCTCCCTTTGCTGACAGGAATGTGTTGTGCGGGTGGCCAGTGCAGGACTGCATTCCTTGTCATTTGCCATGTAATATCTCTTGGGTAGGCAAAAGTGGAAGTAAGAAAATCAAACTGGCGGACAGTCGATGTATCATAGCAGGGCCGACTTTAAAAAGACACTTTCAAAGTTGTTTATTTTCTCACACCAACATGAGTGTTTGACTCTGCCGTGAACGGTGTCATGGAGTCAGCATCTTCAAAGCGAGAGCGAGTATACTGCACTCATCATCCCCTTCCCTCGCACCCCAAGCAGAAAGAACTGTGGAAAGACAGCTCACCGGCCCAGCTAAGCCACCGCTGGCAGATAAAGGCTCACAGAGGATTGGATGCAAAGCAGTGATTTCACTCCACTGGAAAAAGAATCCTAGAGAAAGACAACAAGCTGTCTCCGTGGAGCCGATGGGGGAGGGAAAGTGAAAGCGCACGATGCACGCGCAGTGTAACACCAGCCCTACACGGGGACAGGAGATGTGCACTCGTACGGAGTGCACATCTCCTGTCCGGGCGCCTACATGGTTTGTCTCCCTTCGCGCACCAAACCCACAACAATAGCTCGCAAAGGCGAAACAGCACATGCTCTGTGTTCGCTAGGCGAGACCCAAAAAGGTCTAAGTGCAGCCCTGGTAGATACAGGGATGTTGTTTCAGATCTTGGGTGCAGAGAAATAAAAGGAATGGGGTCTAGTTTCTTTCTTTATTGCACATCTTAAGTTCCAGTTTCATCATGTTTGCATCAGTTTACAGCAAAAGATTTTTGGAAAGACATTCCAGCTTCACATTTTTTGTGAAATAATGCTGCACCATTAACTTTTTCTTAAAACTTCACTGAAAAAGAAATTCATTGGTTAGGAGCTCCGAGCTTGGTTCTTCTGACATTATATCGGGGTGAACTTGAGGCCTCGGGCTAAACTGAAGACATGGAGTTGAAGCAGTTAAATCAGTGAGTCTGGAGTGAAAAGGATCTACCTGAAAGACCATTGGTGTTTGTGCCTTTGCAAGGTAAGCAGGTGCTTTCTCAGGCTGTCATTACGCTGCTGCTCCTTCTACAGTTGCCCCAAACATTGCTGGTGAGGGCCATCTTTGATTGGTTTACCTCTTCATTGACACTACCAAAGGCCACACTCCTTAAAGCCAAAGGCCACAATTTTGGGGCGGTTTAAAAAAAAGAACACATTCTTAAGTGGCTTGAAGCGATTCGTATGATTGCAATAACAGGACTGCTGCTTTGATTATTACCATGAAGTCTTGGTGTCCTAGTGCCGGTGTCCATGATTGCCAATGATGGCACTATGCCATCAGGGTAATAGGAAGGCAGCAGGGTCAGATTGGTAAGGCGGGCACTCGGGCAATGGCCAAGGGGGCAGTATCCAAGTTCCAGCTGCTTTTTTGGGCAGCCTTGGGGCCGATTTGGGTGGTGTCTGTGTTGTTCAGATGCTGCCAGCGGCCCAGTGGGTGCCTGAGTGGCCTTTCTGGAGACAGATGGGCGTCCATTACCTCCCTTTTATCAACGGGTAGAGATGTCACTCCCTTTCTCTCGCTGGGTCGGCCTATTATTGTATGCAGATTGAGCGGGGCAGGGGGCCTGACCAAAAGTGGCCACACGTGTTTTCAAGTGTGTTTCACCAGTGTGAACTAATCTGTGCATTTTTTTTAAATCTAAGTACAGTTAAGAAAACATGCCTCTGTCAGAGACCAACCCCCTCCCCAGCCCGCCTTCGTTTTTTATAAAACTTTGCTGAAGCAGTGTTTTGCGGAAAGGCAATATGCAAATGTGGGCCACTTTTTTTAGCATTACCAGGCCGATTTTTAAGCCCAATCCAACCCTGAAAGGAAGAAAATGAATACACTCTGCCAATGTAATTGACGCAGTAAGTCTCCGATACTAAGGAGCATGGATGGGAATACAGAAAATTATTGATTATTTTGAAAAAAGCGGAAAGGAGAAGGATGCGCCCTGGGCAGTAATGCAGGCTCAGGGGATTTAATATATGAGAGAGAAAGATAAACGCGGGTAAGTGGAAGTGGTAGCAACAGTGAGGAAAGTCGCTTGAAACTTATTTAAATCAGATGAATAACACAAAGATAACTGTAAGAAAGTATTTGCATAAAAAGCGAACAATATAAAAACCTTGAACTCTGACTTGAGGATTGATATGCAGCAATATCTAGGCGAAGCCATGGAATTGTGGGTAAAGAGAAAGATGGCTTCGGCAGAGGAAGTCATTCCAAGGGGGACAGTTACAGACAGCACAAAGAAGACCCACATTAGCAGTTTACAGCCAGTGTGTGGTGTTAATGAAATTGAGTTGAACACGTGATTCAGTCAGGTTTGCTTTTATGACACATTTCGTAGTTACCAGTCACTAACCTGTGTTCTAGGTCCTTGTAATGAGGTGTTTGTGTCATGTAATTATATGTGCTTACTGACAGAAAACATGACTCAGTGCCTCTGTCCCAGCAGACTCAGCCACAAATTCCACAGTATCTACAGAGATTTAGCGGAGCATTTCAAATATTTCAGAGGAAGTGGAAGGGAGTAAAATGTGGATTAGGCCCGGGTGCTTCTGGGCCCTGTAAACTCTGCAGTTCACAACGGACAAGCTCCAAAAGAAAGAACTACACGATAGAGGACACGTGCACACTTACCGACCCTCCGTTTCATGAAAAGGTTAAACATATGGTGTGCATTAAAAGCAGGTCACATCATCTCACCCCTTGTGAGTCAGCTAGGCGCTAGTTGTTGGTGACCTCATGTCTGCTCCTGGTGTGTGTCAGTAAGAGAGCAATGTGTGTGCAATAGTACAGCAGAGATATCAGGCTTTAAAGCTGAGGTGTCCACCCATCACTGGGCAGAGCTATACATTGGTGGTTTGGCACTAATGGAGGGAACGTGAGTTGCAACTGAAGAGAAAAGTGGCAGAGGGAGGACTCATTAACGGTTGTGCAAGCTTCACCAGAGATCCTACTTTCGTTATTTCATGATGCACTAAAGAGAGCCGTGCAAGGGATGCGCTTGGCTGCAGCATACATATTTAGCAAACACTCGGGTGATTATATGCTGATTACATTTGTTTAAATTAGGAAGTACTAAAAGACATCCAGGACTGTACAGATAGGACGGCAGAAGCTGTGGCCCTGCACATGTGCATGGTGCCATGTGGACTGGATATGTACAGCTCGGTACTTGAGCAGGAGCTACAGAAGAGGGTCCCTTTGCTGTGTGCAGTCTCCCATTACAAAAGCATCTACTTGGGAATCAGTGCCATGGGGCGAATGTATGACGTTACTACGCATACATTTACAATGTATGCCTTCACAACGCAGTTTTTACATTGCAACATCCTTTACAACGCATTCCTTTACATCGCATGCCATTACAGCGCATTTTTAGAAACTACCTTTACAACGCATTTCATTACATCGCATTACACGCTTGGAGAAGGTAGTAGCACGCACGCGCGCTATGCTGCTGAATTGCAATCCTCAGCGCTGCTGATATTTTAAAAATACCGCTTTTGTATCTTGGTTGCTATAATTTGCATTTCCCCCGTTTTTAATTCAATCTTTGTGTGCCCTCTTACTTGCACCTTAAATTGGGCCCCCCACCGCGCTTTTCGCGGATCTGTGTCACTTTTTCTTCTGCCTTCGTGTTTGGCGCCGGGCGCCATCTTGGGGGTGGTGTGTAGCGAGTGTGCCACTTGTTTGAGCGCTCTAGCGCTCACTTGGACCACAGGTGAGCCCTACTTAAGGTGAGCTTGGCAGTTGCTCGGCCTTGGAGAAGGTAGTAGCACGCACGCGCGCTATGCTGCTGAATTGCAATCCTCAGCGCTGCTGATATTTTAAAAATACTGCTTTTGTATCTTGGTTGCTATAATTTGCATTTCCCCCGTTTTTAATTCAATCTTTGTGTGCCCTCTTACTTGCACCTTAAATTGGGCCCCCCACCGCGCTTTTCGCGGATCTGTGTCACTTTTTCTTCTGCCTTCGTGTTTGGCGCCGGGCGCCATCCTGGGGGTAGTGTGTAGCGAGTGTGCCACTTGTTTGAGCGCTCTAGCGCTCACTTGGACCACAGGTGAGCCCTACTTAAGGTGAGCTTGGCAGTTGCTCGGCCTTGGAGAAGGTAGTAGCACGCACGCACGCTATGCTGCTGAATTGCAATCCTCAGCGCTGCTGATATTTTAAAAATACCGCTTTTGTATCTTGGTTGCTATAATTTGCATTTCCCCCGTTTTTAATTCAATCTTTGTGTGCCCTCTTACTTGCACCTTAAGTGGGCCCCCCACCGCGCTTTTCGCGGATCTGTGTCACTTTTTCTTCTGCCTTCGTGTTTGGCGCCGGGCGCCATCTTGGGGGTGGTGTGTAGCGAGTGTGCCACTTGTTTGAGCGCTCTAGCGCTCACTTGGACCACAGGTGAGCCCTACTTAATGCTCGCCTCCTGCGTGCAGCGGTGACGCGCAGCGGTAGCGCCGGACTCGCGCCGCGTCAGCGTCCCGGAGGCGTGCGGAGCGGCGGGTGGGGCTCTACCACCAGGGATGTGTCCCCCTGGGACTCCTGTCCAGCATTATTCCCCCGTGGAACTTCGTTCTCTCAACCCTCGGGTCTCAGGCTGTCGCACTGTTTTTCCCGGACGTCATCGTGGGAAATCCTGTTGCCCGGGTTGTGGCTGGCGCCCTAACCGCTCGCTCTTTCCACGGCCGAGCAATAACACCCTTAGTGTGGGCTTCTGTTGCATGCTATTAAACACCAGGTCAGCATGTAAACATGCGCAAGACATTTTTGAGCTCCTAGATACAGTGAAGCCACTATGTCTTATGCTCACTGAGACGTGGTGGGGTGATTTCTCCAACCCTGATGTTGTTACGGCAATCCCGCCTGACTACAACATCTTCAGGAAGGATAGAGCTAAGGGAAGGGGCGGTGGAGTGGCATTGGTGGTCAAGAAAGGTACCCCGTGTGCGATCCTGCCAGCAATGGACATCCGAGGCTCGGAGACCCTAGCCTTTTCTATTACTCTGTCGCCACATCAATCCTTTAAGGGATTACTCGTGTATAGGCCACCTGGTGCACCCGGCACTTTCTTTGAATATCTGGATTCTGTGCTGTTGGGGCTGGCCCTGAAAGCTGAACATTGTATCGTGGCAGGGGACTTCAACTTTCGGATGGATGATCCGTCCGACCCTGCTGCCATCAAACTTTCCGAGGCTTTGACCCCGCTGGGACTGATCCCTTATTTACAGGAGCCTACGCACGAGAAGGGGCACACTCTTGACCAGGTATTCTCGTCCTCCCCTCTTGAGGAGATAGAGATTACTCCTGTCCTATGGTCAGACCACTTCCTTGCCAAATTTGTCATCAAAGGCATAGCTAAACCGGTGCCTATCCTGGCACAGCAACAGGGTCGTGGCCATAGGGCATATCATCGAGTAACCCCAGAGATGCTGGCCCAGGCTGCAGTGGCCCACCCTTGCCCCCTCTCTGGCGATCTGGACAGGGATCTGCAGACCCTGCAGGATTGGCTTTTTGACAGGCTAAAGGATCTTGCCCCGGAATTGACATCCCGCCTGACACCGAAACGGGTCTCTGCGCCTTGGTTCACCGCTGCACTGTCGGCTACGCGGCAGCAGTGCAAGGTAGCCGAGAGAGCCTGGCGGGCACAATATGACACTGTTGCCAAGCTGACCTACAAGACGGTGGTTAAGGCCTATCACCGGGACATTCGCCTGGAAAAAAAAGCATATCTAGCCAGGAGAATAGAAGCTGCTTCTAACTCCTGCAAGGAGATTTTCTCCATTGTGAGAGAATTCACTTCCCCATGGTCTAACACCTCGGACGAAACGCCATCAGGTACCTGGGCTACGGACCTTGCTGATTTCTTTACGAGCAAGATCCAACGCATTCAGGATTCATTCCCTTCACCAGGGCCCATGGTCCAGACTGAACCTGAGACCACCATATCGCCGCAGACCTGGCCAGGTGTGACGCTGAGCGTGTTTCCACCGATCTCTGCTCCTGACTCCTTAGCTCTAATGGGCAATTTAAAATCGGGTTCACCCCTCGACCCATGCCCTGCTAAATTTCTAGCGAAAGTTGCGGAGGTGATCAATCCACTGGCTAACCCGCTGTTAAATCTCTCGCTGGATAATAGGCTAACTTTGAAATCCCAGATCCTGGGGGTGTCGGGCACCTGCTTCGGCATCCTTAGGATGCTGCGGAGGTTTCTTCCCCTGCTGTCCGAGGAGCACAGGAAACTGACAGTGCAGGCTCTGATTGGGTCCAGGTTGGATTATTCCAACATTCTCTACCTGGGCCTTCCAGAGTACTTGCTGCAGTGGCTTCAAGTGGTGCAGAACGCCGCTGCAAGAGCAATCTATGGTCTAAATAGACGGTCCAGTGCATCGGGCCTGTTGAAAACCTTGCACTGGCTTCCCATCCGGGAACGGATCGCCTTTAAGGCTCTGACTCTGGCCTATAAAGCTCTCCACGAGGGGGGAGCAAAGTACCTTCAAAAGAGGCTGGTCTTTTATCAACCGACCAGGTCTCTGAGGTCGGAATCCCTGTACTTGGCAGTTGTTCCGCGTGTAAAGAGAGCGCGCCTCGGAGGCCGCTCTTTTGGATTGCTGGCACCACAGTTGTGGAACTCTTTGCCGCTTGCTCTGCGGGGAGCCACTAGCCTGCTGGCTTTTAGAAAAGGCCTAAAACTTGGTTGTTTACTCAGTAGCCTGTTTTGTTTGTGAGTTTTTGTTTGGCACTCTGTTCTTTCTTTTATCGGTGTTATGTTATTCTGTCGCAGTTTCCCTTTTCCAATAAAGCGCCGGGACACTCTTTTTGAGTAGCCGAGCGCTATACAAAAGAATAAATAACATAACATAACATAACATAACATTACACCATTACAACGCATACCATTACAACACATACCATTACATCGCATTTAAGGTATGTTGGCTAGTGTAGGGGTAATAATTACTATTCTGACTCCAGTGAGTGCAACAGTAGGGTAAGTGTCGGCTAGTGTAAGGGTACTAAGCCTTGTAATGGTATGCTTTGTAATGACTTGCGATGTAATGCCAGTGTTGTAGTGACATGCGTTGTAGTGACATGTGATATAATGGCTGTGTTGTAATGACATGCGATGCAAAGGATGTTTGATGTAATGACTGCGTTGTAAAGGTAGTGCGATGTAATGACTGCGTTGTAAAGGTTGTTTCCCCATGGGGCACATGCTAGAGGCTTGATACATAAGCAGTTGCAGACCTTTGTTCCCTGAGGCAAAAGTGGGATTCAGCGCCCCTGCTAGACCACCACATAAGAAGGGGCTCGAGCGCAGGAGTGCGCATGCTCAGATTCAGTCAGTAAGGCAGACACCCCCTCTTTTTATTCTTATCTCCTTCTAAGGAGGTTGACCGTGTAAGTCTAAGAATGCTTTCTGCAGACATTATGAAATGGTACATACTAAACAACCACACCCAAAAGAGAAATAGCCTAAATTAGAAACAGGAAACTGGAAGCTTTTGCGGCTACTCCCAAAACTACCAGCACCTCGTGGTCGGCTTTGGTAGCAGGCAAACAAAAATACAAAGTAGGGCTAGGGTCAGAATGTAACTTATATCCATATTTACCTGTGTTGAGAAACACGGTGGACAAATGACTGCGAAATTGTTATCAGTGCAAGTTGTTATCACTGTTACATCATCTACAGAGGACACAGCAGCTGCATTGGCACCATGTCCCATTTCCAAATTACTTGTTTAACGCCTTGGTGTGATGATCCTGTACAGGTGGGAATTTATTAAAGTGGGTTCTGTTCTCAAATAATAAAAAAAACATAAGAAAACAATAAAAATAAAAAACTAAGGTGATGTTTGGCATTTTTCACAGGTGCATTCTTCATGCTTGCAGCCATGTAGTGATGGTGGCAAAGCATTTATTCCCTTTACATCAAAAGGGACCTAGGCTGCCTGGATCTTCACCCCATGATCGAGAGAAAGTTTGGAGCCTGCAGCTTAGGCTAAAGTCAGGCTGGGAGCCTTCTAGATATACTTTGCACGCCAACCCTGATGCCCACAGCGTGTTAGTAATAGTTTGTTTATCCTGTCATTTCCTGTATTTGTTTTTATGTTGTATCTTTTTATTGGTATTTCCGTAGCGCACATCTGACATTGGAATGTGGGACAGATATATTTAGGGCTGCAAACAAACTGACAGACATCACTGACTGACCTTACGTCATGAGAAATTCTAATACACACTACTGTGGAACGCCATTTTGGCTTTCAGATAGCCATTCAAGCCTCACTGTATTTAGATTAGCTTTTATGCATGCCTTGAAACAGATGTGGGGTAGAGCTGAGCCCAAACAGTCTGCTACTGTAAAGTGTAGAAATGTAGACAACTAATTTCTGCGATTCACCACGTGTAAGGTTTTTCATTTCTAACTTGAAACTTGTTTTGGTTCAACTCATTGAGTTGTCACCACATGTGCTTGCATGTGGCTCCAAGTCACTGTGGCCTAGGCTCACAGGTAGTGTAGCTCAGCCTCGTAGGTGTCAAACCTCCAACTCAAAGAATGCAAAGGCCTCATTTGCGAATGCTGTGTTAAACCGTAGCTCCAGTACAAACCTGCTTGCATGGGTGTCACAATTACAAGTGGGTTGGAGAATTCCGACCCCTAGTACTTTTGTGCAGTTAATATCAGCAAGTCTAACATGGTGATATTTACCTGGATAAAAGGTCTGAAAAATACCGGGTCATATAGTTTTTGGTGGGGTAAGCGCTAAAATCTGACTGTTATTCCCCATTATCTTGATAAAACTCATATTTTTCTTTATTAAAGGAATCCAACAAATAACGATCTTTGTGGTATCAATATATAGCAGGTTCTCTAAAGAACTCACATGGATTTCTGTTTTGAATGAAAAAAATGACGCTTATTAGACCGACATGATCAACCTCTTGTGTTACATAGAGACCTCGGGAGCCAAGCGGAGATAAGTACAGTGTTTATTTCGTGAAGTACAAGGTAATAAAAGAGGAGCTAATACGCAGCCTGTCCTCATGCATAAGACGCCCAAGGAAGACTGAGCATCCGAAGTGGGACAGGAGCGCGGGCCATGAAGCAGTGACTTAAAAAGAAACATAGCAACCAGAATGCATTTACATTTGACAAGTGAGCTCGCTCCTCAAAGCAGGAACTCGCTTGCTCATAACAAGTTCTTAAAGGTACCGCACACTCC
Organism: Lissotriton vulgaris; assembly: GCF_964263255.1. NCBI lineage: Eukaryota > Metazoa > Chordata > Amphibia > Caudata > Salamandridae > Lissotriton > Lissotriton vulgaris. Next base: position 969,834,727 of record NC_141693.1, on the reverse strand, counting down.
ATATATTACTGCAATGTCTTATGGTACAACACCTTCCCCTTTTTGAATAAACAAAGCTAAATAATTTGTATGAAAAAAAAGATTACATAAAAATATCTAAAGTAAGCATAACAATACAATATTTACATCCCTACATCTATAATTTCTTATTGTAAGACGTATAGTAATACTTAAATTTAGAAGGCATAGTAGTATTGTGTACAACTCTGGTGTTATGGGACATAATGCAATAATTAGATTGTTCAGGATCAATGTCTGTACCAGGTTGCCTTTGTGTAAGTAACAAATCATTTGCATTATCAATCTAAGATGACCCTTGACTGTGAGTTGAATGCTCTTGAGTTGTTTGCCACCAAGTGCTTTCAAGAGGGTAATTGTTGCCATCATAGTCTGGCACAGCTTGCATTCTGACTGCATGTGCCTGGGTGATCTTGACCATGTCTCTCTTACTCCACCAGCCTTTGTCCTTTATATGTACTGAGCCTATAGACACTCTTTCAACACAAACTGATTTAGAACATTTCAATAAACCCTTCTTGACCTTATTGTAATTTTCAGGGGCGGGTGGTGACATTTGAAAGTGGTGGGGCGCAAACTGATTTGCATACTGCACCGTAGCGAGGGAGTGTAGCGAGCGAGCCCGAACCCCATAAGGGGGGCTTGGGGGGATAACCATCCCCAAGAAAGTTTTGAAAAAAGAGAAGAAAAATCGTGCATTTTCCAAGCAAATTTGAGAAAGCAGGAAGGTTAATAAAGCAATTGTGAAAGTGCAGTTATTACATTAATAGATGGCATAACATAGGTAGCTGCTTATACAGTATATCCACAGAGCTTCATACATTCCGTCCTATTACGCTGCTGAATTCAGACTATAAGACTTGCATGAAAATCTCAGCTCTAAGGGTAGAAGAAGTTGCACAGCAGTTGGGAGACAACCTTTACAAAGCCCTCTCTCCCACTCGTTTTTTGTACCTTTCTGCCCTCTGTCCCACTCGTTTTTGTGCCTTTCTGCCCTCTGTCCCACTCTTTTTTTGTGCCTTTCTGCCTCCTGTTCCACTCGTTTTTGTGCCCTTCTGCCCGGGGGTATCAAAGTACGCAAATGACTGGCTACTTTTAATTGGCATCAATGACAGTACCTCGTGCACACAGGCAGTAATATCTGCACGGAAGAGCTTGTGAAAGCCTTATGCATGCATGGCTCGAGAGTACAATCTAATTTATATAGGGGACCAAGACAAAATGTAACATAAAGCCATACCCGAAGCTCTCTACAGGCAATAAAGCATATAGGCTATAGAACTTCGTGCAAGATTACAGGCAAAAGAACCAAGGTACGCACTATAGTGGAAAAAGGTCTCAGCTCCCTGGTCACTGCATTAAAAATTGCTACTATATTTCTGAAACAAATCATTGGGTGAGAATCACCAAACCGCTATAAACTCGACTTTAAATCTTAAGCAATATCGATCACTGCTGCCCACATAATGTGCTTAAAAATGAACATTTGATTTGTGTCCAATATTGGATCCCAACACCTCCTTCCCTGGCTCAGTAGGCCTTCCCCCAATTCACAAAAGAACTTTTTACATGGTCCCCCACAATCTAACCCTGCAGGCCACACCCGAACAGTAAGGCATACAATGGGCAACAGCAGTGTGTGGTAAAAGATGGCGAGCTTGGGAGAGCAGCGTAATCCCTTTAAGAGGTCCGGGGTAATGAAAAGGAAAATATCCGTCATTCCTGTGATTTGTAGCAACATTATAGTGACATCAAACACTACAGAACTAAGCAAAATAACCCAACGTTGCCTGACTCAAACTTGACAATTACCATTAAGGAGATGCTGCACGAATGATCTGACAAACAATATGGGAAATGTTAGGCGGCAGGCTCCTGACCTCCATGGGATCTCTTTGCTGTAGCCTGGTACCTCTGGAATCCTGTAGAGCGGTTCCCAACCCTTTCACACCTGATTCTGCTCAAGATCACTCGTTGCTCTCCCTTCCCCCTCTGATAGTGCCCTTCCACTCATCTTCTCTTCTGCCCTCTCCTCCTTCTTACCTTAACTGCCCCTCCGTCATGTATACATGTCTGACAGGGCCCTGTGACATTTCCTCCTTCCCGTTGTGTACTTCAGCTGACTGCCTACCGGAGAGTCCACCTGTAAATGCACGGTGGAAATGTGAATCTGCACGTTCAGATGTTTACATTATTTTATCCACAGAGCATTTCTTTTTTCCATATGGAGAAACCTCTTGCCATTGCCAATCACCCCAAGAAATACAGAGGTGCTCCGTTTTTTTCCCACCTAAAAAGCGTCAATTACTCATGCATATTTACACGATCAGTTTTATGTTTGTTCCAGGGTGCGTATTTATAACGATAAATGAAACATCTTGTAAGTGTTTTTTACATAATCCTTAATTAAGTACAGACAGAAATTGAAAATCTAAGCCACACTTCGCACCGGAGATGCTGAACAAAGCACTACCATACACAGGTCTCGAATATGTTTTCGATTTTTTGTATTTTTCTTAGGAGGGCAATGTCTTTGCAGACTTCACTTTACCAACTATAAAAAAGGTGCAATGCTTTACATTAATCGAAGAAGTTACCAAAATGTGGATCTTGACTGAAGCCAAATAGCGCCATTTTCAAGGCATGTCAGAGACTCCAGGTTATGCCCTGGGCTTCAGATTGATTGTGCAGATTGCTGGGAGGCAGCTAACCTTGGTAAACACTCTGCATATGGCTCACACTTTGGTTGGGGGCCTCGGCCCTGATGTGCCATCTTTACTCCTCATTAAACTTCCTAATCTAACTAGAAACCTCGCAGGTTGTCAAAATGAGGAACGTGTAAAGGGCATACATACTTACTGTGTACAGTATCCTCTGCTCGGGTCTCTAAGTCTCCTTGACAGTTGGCACGCGCGCTCTCCGGATCTCCTCAGCGCTCCTCGCCGCCTCAGTCGCCTGTGTGATGATGACACGAATATACACTGTGCGCTCCTAGCCAATCCTGGCGCTGCATGCAGCGCCAGGATTGGCTAGGGGGGCACAGTCTGTATTCGCCCTGAATCGCCCTGAATCCTTCCAGCCCTGGCGGCCTGAGCAGCACCTGCTGGGACCCGCTGGTACAGTGCGCCACGCATGATCGAGCTGGCCAAAGCCCTGTGTCACTCAACTTGAGTGACACAGGGCTCCACCAGCCCGAGACTTAGATGCCGGCCCGCAGCTCAGCCGCCCCACCCCCTGGCTTCAGCGGCGAAGGAGTCAAGGACCTTTCCGAACTGAAGGAGCACTGGCAAATGCAATTGTATTTTGCCTGCTTAGCGGGCGGCTAAGCAGGCAAAAATACAATTGCTTTTCTTTTGCCAATAGCGTGCATGCGTGCGTCCATGTGGCTTAGTGGGGCTATGCCCCCACGCCCCAATGGACGCACCGCGCCTGGTAATTTCTGATCAAAACCCAATCCCCTGCTTTCAATGTTAGTTCTTTGACATGGTTTATTTTGTCAAAACATTATTTAACCTGACTTTGCATTTCTTCAACTCTAGATGCAATAGTCTACAAGGCAGGTGTGCTCTTTTTGCTTGCTTCTCTCACCCAGTCAGGACAAACTGAAGGCCATGGAAATCTTTTGCATAACATCATAAATGGGGACATACCTGTTGTACTGTGTAGAGTTACTAGATATGACCACATTTTCTTCCTCAGCAATGTTTCGACCTCAAGGCCCATGGTCAATGATGTTTGCACACCCTCTTTTAACCCCTTAGCCGCGGCGGTAATTCCGCTGCGGCGCTAGGGGGGAGGGGGGCCGCGTGGCACCGCCATGCTCATAGACGCAACCACTCCGTCATGAGCCGCGGTGGCACTGTGATTGTGACGGAATGGTTCCGTCACAGCCCCGCCCGCCTAATAGAACGCTCAGTGCAGGCGCGAAATCAGTGCCGCGCAGGCGCGGCGGCCGGGTGTGGCGGAACCATTCCGTCACCAGCACAGCACCACCGTGGCTCGTGATGGAATGGTTCCGTTACGAGCATGCAAGGGGTTAAGAACTTATTCAAGCGTTCAACCCACCATTGGCAGAAGGTGAGTAAATCGCAACCCTGAGATGAGTAATGTGAAAACCCTCAATGAAGTCCTTCATGCTTGCTGCTGTGAAGTGGGTGACGTTGTATGTAACAATTTCTTTGGACGCTCCTTCTACATCAAGTTTTTTTTACACATTTTTGATTATAGCATCAGTGTTGTAAACAAAGGTATAACCAACATATAACCATTTAAAAAAATAATCAATCAGAACCATCACGTATCTTTTGTTAATAGGTAATAACTCAAATGGACCCTCAAAATCAAGGGCCCTTTTTGCAAATCTTCCTCTGGTAGGGGGGCCATATGAATAGGTGACTCATTTCACTACAATGCTTATCAGATACCAAGCAGGTGGTGCAATTTTCAATAAATTTGGAAACTTGACCTTCCAACGCAGGCCACCAGTAAAATTATTTTAAATATCTGCATGTGCTACTGACCCCTAAATGGCTCTTGTGTGCCTCCTTAATAATATAATCTCTGATAGTATCGGGAGGCACACACACCTCATTACTTACTAGCACCCCTTCAACAACAGATAGATTCTCTTAAATATGTACAAAAGGTCTCAAAGAGGCCTCAACATTTGTTTCCTTGGGCCAACCTTCTTTCATTAATTTTAAAACAGTCTGTAACGTGGCATCCTACTTGGAAGCTTAACCACCGTTTAAGTGTGATCACCCCTTCGTTCGGCACTATACCCTCCACCACATTCTCATTATCTTAAAGTGTATTGGATTTTTTACCTCTGATGGGTAACCTGGAGAGAAAGTTTGCTCTTATGTTTTTCCCACCAGGGATGTATTTCACCATAAAATGTTATTCTTGCAGTTTTGATAACAATCTGACCAATCATGCTGATGCTTTCCCTGAACGATTGCCGCTCAACAGGTGGAGCAATGGTTTGGGGTCTGTAAATAGATCAAAATGGGAACCCCAAATGACAGTCTGGAACCTATCCACCACCCAACAGCATGCCAATGCCTTTCACTCAAAGGAGTTGTAATTGGCTTCTGGGAGAGCTGGGAAAGCAAGAGGCAAAGGCAATCCTGTTTTCTTTGTCCTGCCATAACTGTGAAAAAGCAGCTCCCAATCCGACTTGACTGGCATCAACAGGAGGGATACACTTTTTGCCTGCTAAAAATGGAGTTAACGCCCGGGCTGAAATAATGAGATTCTTCCGTTTTTTGAAAAGCTTCTTTCACGTCATCAGACCAGATATACTTTACTCCTTACTTGAGGAAATTCCTCAGGGCTGCACAATAAAAGCATTAAATTGCACAAACTGTGAATAGTATTCACTTAGCCCAAGAAAGGAGTGAAGTTTTCTTTGTCACTAGGTCGATATGCATCTTCAAAAGCTTTAATCAATGAAAATTGTTGTAGCTTTTTACGTGGTGTATCAGTCGAGGCAGTTAACTGAGAGCCCAAAATACCTCAAGGTAATAAAGAAGCAATAGCTTCACTGTGGCAGATAACTTTCAGGTATGTTCTTGATCCAGACAGAGGATACATGTGTATGATGTGTCTTTTTGCCCTGCTTGGCTCTGCTCCTCCACCATTCTGCGCGTTGGCTGAGGCACATTTTTCCCACAAGGTTTCTTTGGCTCGTACTGTTGCAGAATCTTCAGTGCAGTGCTTCTCCAATACCTGAACATTTGGATCTCCAGGCCTCTGCCCAAGTCTGCTCTGACTGTGCCAATTCACATGCACTGCCAACCTCCACAGTTCACTCCAGCGATCAAGTCATCCATACATCCATGCTAGATTTCTCAAATTGGACCAATCACTAAGAATAAGAGGTCCAGACAGTGTATGGGTGTTGTGCATGTGTGTGGTTTATGTGCTTGCTTGCCAGTATGTGTGGTGGGGTCTGTAGTTGACTACATTCAAAAGCTTTATCTGGGCCTCCTTGCGGGTGCTAAAGGTTCAGATAGCAGCAGCATACAGAAATGTTATCTAACTTCTCCAGTGTGCCCAGAAGTGTGTCGAGGAACAGCACACATTTTGCTCCAGACTATTCCCGAGCATACTAGGGTATGGACCCAGGGCGTCATAGTACACCTGCTACACCATTGACAGCTATGCCCCTACAGTCACTTTAATTGTATTTACAGATTGTGGCTCAGTACTACTGCTGTCCATATACTTCAGGTTCTGTCAGTCAAGCCCAAACTGTACCAAATTACATCTGCACTGCTCCTTGCAGGCAAAACCGTATACAGCAAGTGAAAACAAAAGTCACTGCATCTTTCAGGCAGGACAAGTACTCAGCAAAGAGTAATCCCTTTGTCCCTCCCCTCATGCAGGGCAAGGGGTAGTCCTTGTGCTGCTCTCCAAAGACAAGGCTATCTATATAGTAAGACATGGGCCCTCCACTGCTCCCCAGAGGAAGGACTCCATACTTTTGCAGAATGACTCGTGCACTGTTCCACGTAGACAAGCCTCCATCTGCGCTGCTGCCCCCAGGCAAAAAGTTTGCCCCTGTCCTGCTTCTTTCAGGCAGGACCATCTCTGCATTGCAAGGGATCCTGCACTGCTCCCTGCAGTCAAGATCCCCTATAGCGCAAGTTCCTCTCAGGCAGGGCCACCTCTGTACAGCAAGGAGTGACCCTGCAATGCTTTTCTCAACAAGAGCCCTATCTAATTTGGAAGGGATGATGCCGCCATAGACCTTCTCAAGCAGGACCAATTCTTTACTGAAGGTGGTGAAGAGAGATCACAGTACCATATATGTGCTAATCGCAAGCAGCCTCTCACATCCTACACATGAAAGGGGCACTGTGTATTCAGTCCGTCAGTATGGGGGTGATGAAGGGCTCTTACGCTTCTAAGTTAATGCCTCCTCTAGAGCAGACAAGTTAGCCCTTTACAGAATGGTTAATTCCACACCCTTCCTTGTTCTTACCTCAATCCTTAGCTTATGAGGAATATGGGTAGAAAGGGTTCAAATCAAGATCAATGTTAAATAATTGAGGCGGTGCAGAAATGAGAAGGTATGTCTGTTTGGGAGTGCAATATATTGTGTGGTATTCTTGAGGCTAAGTTTGGACTTTTTCAATTTTTAAGAAATGTTACTAGGCTTCTTGCCAGATGTGCCTATAGTTTGTGACTTCTCATGAAGTCTATCGAGCACTTGCACTTCTTTGTAAGAATACTATAGAATCCTTGTAATACTGTGCTTCATCTTGGGGCAATGTAGGTAGTTATCTACAGGCGGAATCAGGAAAACCCATGGGAATTCCAGTGGAAAGGAATTCTGAACGCTGTATTTCTGTAATGTGATGCTTTAATTTGAATTAATTGACAACGTTTCTTTCTACAGCTCCTGCTTGGTGTTGTTTTTTTAAAGCAGACAAAACATTCCTACTATATAATGATTCATGAATATTTATATTGCTGCATGTAACAGGATGCTAGTGTCTTACTGATCTACCCAACATTTATATCAGAATGTGTAAGGATGCATTAATAATTTACATCTTCAATTGTCTTCATGGTTAAGAAGATTCTTCAAAATAGATTCCTAACGTTATGCTTAGGAGCCAGCCTGTTGGGGGAGCATCACACACTCGGACATCGATAGCCAAGTGGCAGGCTCTACTCCACGGAATACAGCGGACGTGTTACCAGAGGGTCAATCCAGTTCTCATTTTCTTTCGGGTGCTCTTTATTTTTATTGTGAGGGATTTACTATGCGAAATGTTAACCGGGGTCTGGTCTTTTCAAAGTACAGCGCTCTGATACATTTGGGTCATGATCACACTCTACAAAACACTTAAAATAAATAATAAAATTAATAAAGTCATTATATTCCCTATATTAATCTCTCCATTATGGTTCTTGGGTCAGATGTGATCAGTCAGAGCACCACTTAGATACTGGGTTTAATCTTCTGCAGCAGAGCTCATTGCATTGATCCAGAAAATAAGTAAAGAAGATTCATGTGAACATCTTTTCGATAGTTTTGTATAAACCTTTTTTGTTGCATGGATATTAGCATAACAGTAACAATACAACTCGAGGTAGAAGCTGCCCACGCAGCAGGCGAGTCATTTACTTCCACATATGCTCATCGCCTGTGGGTGGAGAACCCTTAATCATCTCCCAAGCCTATCATTAAGTTAATTCTTTCTTACAGTCTGAAAGATTGTGCGAAAGATAATTTCCATATATTAATCGAATCTTCTCTGCAAAAAGAATCCTGCTGTTCATCTTGGAGCACCTTAGTGCTGAAAGACAAGATAGGAAAATAGTGGTCATGTGTAATTTGTTCGGGATGTTTAATCGTTTGTGTCCTCAATGTGCATTGCTCTGGAGCCTGTTTTGTGAAAGAATGTTGTTTTTGTTTGGCTTTTTGAGTGTGAAATTAAAAACGAATAATTATGTACGGTAATTAACATTAGAGAGAGACAAATAAAAATGTGTGTTTAATATAATAACATTTTAGAGTTGACATGAGTGAGCCTGGTCATGTTTCCAATTGCACTTTAAAATTCATGTGAATTGCAGTGTCAAGCAGTATCTTTTTTTTATCTTTCTCTGCCTATGCACCAAAGACTCTCAAATTAGTTGTGAGTAATTCAGTTCGCATTGCAGTCCTGCTTGGAATGTATCTTCTGAGGAGTTTCTTTTAAAGTGTGTGTAATGTTCCTAAAGAAATGTTTTATTTTTTAGTGAAGCCCATTTCCTTTGCCCAAACAGAGATGCTGTTTATATTTTGACTGTGCTTTTGTTTTCTGTTGCAGGGCATAATACAGAACTATTAAATAGATGTAGAGCAAAAACCATTAAACCATGTGATGGGTTTTCTGTTTTAACATTGTGTAAAATAATGTATCCCTTTCATCACACCACGGTGACTTTACAGATTGTCCGTCTAAAAATATATACAAACGCTCCATTTGGATATGAGCAGAGATGTTCCCCCTTAGAAGCAGACTCCATCTCAAGCCTCTGATTGGCATGCACTTAGAATGTTTTAATGTTCCTGCTCTCTTGCTAGACTGAGCAGTCCTTATGACAGACTGCTCTTTGACTTTTTTGCCTTCTGCTAGACCATATTCAGTTCTGGCCAGGGTCGGATTGGGATCACAATTCGGCCCGGGCACTGACGAAAACGGTGGCCCACATTCAAGAGACGTGGCCCATATTTAAGGGGCGTGGCCCACATTCAAGGGGCGTGCCCTTTTATGAAACACCATTTGCACAGACAAGGAATGAAAGTGGGAGGATACTGTTCTTGCACACAACACAGGGCCAAGGTGACAATGGCCTACATGCTGAGCAACTTAAAAAAAATAGCAAGGCCCCTTCCCAGTGTGTTCTGGCATTTTGAGTATTTACCATTTACTGTAGTATTACCCTTGTACCTGTGTATGGTACCCTTTTGTAACTTGCACAAGTCACTTTTCTCTTGTAACACACTGTTTGCTACCTCTCACTTTTGTTTGCTTTAGATACTTGCACAAGTGCCACCATTGCCTACGTAACGTTTGTTCTTGTGCTGGAGTGTCTGCCATTAATTGCAGTATTATACCTCTACTTTTATTTTGTACGCTTTTGTAACCTGCACACATATCTCTTTTTCCTCCTGTAATGTATCGTTTGCTCCTCTTGTATTTTGGTTGCTCACTATTGTCACTTTTGATTCATGTAACTTAACGTTTGCTTTTGTAATTTGTCCACTTGTAATTTTCTCCTCATGTATTATTGCTGTTCCTAGTGTGAAGCGCTCTGACACCTTTGGGTAAAGTCCGCGCTATATAAAATCGCATAAATAAATAAAACAAAAAAATTCCAAACATCACCAGGCCCCCGCAGCAAGACCCATTCTTCCTCGCCCACTATGCCCTGAATGTGAAGGGCTGTGGGCGAGGTGTTAAGACTAACACCGTTTCTGGGCTGCATGGGCGCCTGGGGGCCGAGGTGCAAATGGCTCAAAGGCCTGAGAAACACCTGGCCCCCAGGGAAGCCGATTATTGCAAACAATCACCCCTCCCCAGCCCAGCCTCAGCTTGATTGCTTGGCAGGGTAGGGGTGAAGGAGCTGACAATCCCTGTCTGGCCGCACAGCGAGGCTGCTTTCATTTTCTCAATCTCTGTCTCTGTGGACTCTGTGGGCCGTTTTTTTTTCTCCCCTTTCCTAGTCCACTCTCTGTGGACTGGGACAGGGTAGAAAAAAAACGGCCCACAGAGGGCACTGAGGCACCGGCCCTTCGGCCCATTCCCGAATGCCCGCCTTGCCAATCCGCCCCTGGTTCTGGCTATTAACTAGATTCGGGCTAAACTTCTACTGCCATTGTTTGCATGTATTTGCATTTTAGCCTTTTGGGTCCATTAACTAACCATTATCTTTTTGCCTTCTGTATTGATTCTTATTTTTTAAACAAACCTTTATGATTTACACCTTGAACCTTGTCTTCTGTGGATTTTCCAGTGTGGACTTATTAAGTGAAAATACTAGGTTTCTCGTCTTTAAAGGCGCATACATAGCCTAATCCAACAATCAGTCCTTTTAATGATGAAAAGTGCTGACAGCTTTATGATACTTGTATGCTGATCCTTGGTGGTCCATTTACACAGTACACATTTTCAGAGGGAAGAATATGGCCCACATTTTCTTCCAAAAAGCAACAGATGTCCATTCTTCCCTCCACTACGTTTCCCTTCTTCATTGTGAATGTGGCGGTAGGTGGTGAAGGTTGCTGTCATTGATGAGATACTGGCAGAAATTATGCTGGACCACATGCCCTATTTAAGGTGTCTCTCTACTACCAACTACCATTTGTGGTGGTGTTCCTTCTGTGCAAAAGCACTGTGTAAACCATGGTGGTTTTGCTCAAAAGAGCCTCACAATGCCTCTGACACTCAGGTAGAAACCTCCCCACATGACAGGACGTTGTTATTCTGGCTCTGGAAATGCTTTGGAGGTGCAGTTCTGGTTCCATGTTAGTGATTGAAGTTCCATGGAGTGGCAGACCTTCCCCGTGCACGTTATGCCAAAGCATCTCCCACCATGAAAACAGGAGCTGGTTCAGGCAGTAAAACCATTCTCTACCAGAGTGTCGATGGTGTGTTTTCCACATCTAAAAAACAAGCGGAATCCTGATAAGACAAGTCAATCTGTCTATAAATCCACATCTCTACTTCACATATTACCGAACGTCATTGTGTTTTTAATTAATTACATATAAAGAAACCCAGAGCCCCTAGATTGTGTCTTAATCTTTTGTTGATGTGTTTCTGTAGATTTTTTTGCAATTTTGTCCATCCATTAATCATGGATGTCGAGTCACCAAAGCTCGAAGCAGTACGAGTCACATCAAGTACCACTGACCCAAGTGACACCACACTGTTGTCACCATGTCCTGTCCTCAGTCCCTCTGCAAAAGACACACAATTGATGGACGGAATGCAGAACAAATCAAAACATTCACCCCCAGTGAAGAGATCTGGGTTAAATCCATCATTCTTTTGCTCACCATGCCACCTCAGTTTAGACCTGGCCATATGCAAATCAGTCTTGATCCTGTGCCTCATGGGAGCAGTCCAACCAGAACTGCCAAGCCAGGTCCTCCCTGGACCGGAAACAAGCATCTTAGGACCGGTTTCGGGGTTTCACCCTTCTTCAGCCAGGATAGTTGATTCCTGTGGCACAGTGAGCCCAGGTCCCTCTGCAGCCTCTTATTTGCTGATATAAGCAGCAAGAGGTGGGGATGTGTGATAAGCTGAGCTCCTGAGGACCCTGTGGGATCCAATAAGTCAAGGGACAGTACATTCAGAGCTCATGAAACCAAACAGCAAGCCAATGGTACTGACATCTGTAAAAACGTGCTCTTTATCAAAAATACAAATTGCAAGTACAGTACAGTGCCTGGTGGACATTCGTACTCTCTTGTATGCCTAAAGGGTGTCAGAGTTGTAACGTTGTATACTCAAATCCCCCTTAGGGCATTCAAAAAGTACCCCTATGTGTTCAAAGATATAGGGGGGTCAATGCTGGAACGCAGCAATCAATGTGTGCAGCAGGTGCAGGTACACCTGGGCACAGTGGTTTGGGAGGGCCATTGAATCCTAAATTGTGTTTATATTTTATTGTCCTACCAGGGTTTAGGGATGCCCATTCACGCTGTTCTTGGTTTAGTAATGCGAACAGAAAGCTCGTGTACGCTTTGGCCGGATGTCATGAACACTGTGGTAAGCCGCTTTACTCTTTATTTCATCGTGCCTTCTCTCTGTGCTTCCTTTGCAGACTCGACATTTTCACACCTTGAAACCGGCTCGCTGCTCACGTCCGTGCTCGTGCCCGTCGTGGTGGTGATAGTGCTCGTGCTGCTGGCCGCCTATTTCTTCAGGTAAGACTGAGGCGCGCGTGTCACGTGGTGTTGCTAGTCCAGGCCCGCTTCGCCTGATCAACCAGGAAGTGCGAGTGTTTTTATTCTGTATTCCGGCGTGAGGCGAGGCAGCTAGCTGGAGGCTGCTGGAGGAGTCGTGTTACAGCGCTCTCCGGCTTTCAGGATGAGAAGAAAGAGCTTCACGGGGCTCACCTGGTCTGTGAATCTTATTTTTCAAAATAGCGCTGCGATGCTACAGTTGTTTAATTTAGTGTATTAAATCGACGTGCCTGGCTTTCGTTTAGGTTCAGGAAACAACGGAAGGCTGTTGTTACTTCTGGTGACAAAAAGATGCCAAATGGGATTTTAGAGGAACAAGGTAAAACACATTTTTAATAACTTGGATTTTTAAAGTTGATGTGTGCTTCATTAGAAGGCTGAAGTAAAACGAAATTGCAATCGCCAGTATGTATCTCGTATTTGTTATGCATCTCGTATTTTTATGAATGTCTGCTTTCACTGTGCTGCTGTGTTCGTTAGCGCATTAACAACACGTTAAACAGCGATCGTTCAGGATGAAAACGAGAACATTCAATCTCAGAGGATATAATATACAAACAGTCAGATGTTAGCATAGTTTGTTTATTTTAAGCGTGACTCACTTGCCACCTCAAATGGCGGTGTTTGTAGTCGGACGCAGGTGCTACCCTCAGGGAATGAAAGGGTGTCTTAAGCTGTTGTTGACACTGAGAGCTCTTCACAGCTCTCCTCCCAGTGGTACCCAGGAGGCTGGCGCGCTGCACACCTCCCTCCGTAAGAAGTTAGTAGCGCTGCCTCTTTTTCATTTTAATGTCTGCGCTTTCTAGCGAAGAGTCATATTTTCTATCAAAAGACGTTTATCGTATAATGTACCGAGTCTATCAGTGTCATTGCAAAAACACACGGCAAAGCGCATTTGGTCGCCTACCGTATGTTCATAATGTGGTTTATTAATCGCGTTTGCACGATACGTGTACAGCTCGCAGCTGCAGATGGTTATTGGGCTGTTTGCCACTTTTCAGAACTGCGTGGCCTTTGATGCAGGTATTGGAATGTGAATGTGGTTTCCGTTGTGGGCTTTCATTTCTGTGCAGCAGAGCTCACGTGAAATGCAACATTTGACGCCCACGACACCAGTTCCTCGTTTATCATACCGTGTTCGGATGACAGAAATGATTGACATTGTTGGGGTTTCCCACGCGCTCATGTGAGAGCGTTTTTTATTGTTTAGTTCTCCCTCTGCGTATGAATCCAGGAGGATTAATGCACTGACAGTGTGCCTCGCGTATGTGGATTTTACCCTTTCTTCTGAGGTTTCACCCACCTCATTTAGAGTTGGTCTCAACTTAAGTATGTCAACGGCGGAGACTGCTCTGGCATACTCCTCGGACGCCCTGATGGCCTATGGGCCGCCAGTGGTTTGTCCACCTGCCCTATTTAGAGTGGGGGATGAAATGGGAAAATGTTACTTTCACACCCCTCCATGTGGCAGTAAGTGCAAGTAATAACATTTTTATTGACCCTCAGGCCATAGGAGAAGCCTCCCATGGTAAGCGAGTCATTACTTTTTTTGTTTTCAAAAGAAAATCCAGCTGTTTTGTTTTTGGGAAAAAAGGATGTTGAAAGTGTGCCGTAAGGCAATGTCGTGTTGACGGAGCCGCACAGCACAATTATAATGAATTGACAGGAACTGCTGTCCCTGCCTATGTAAGAGCTGGCTGGGGCTGCGGACATTTGTAAATCGGAGTAAGGTTATTCTGTCAGGGTGATGTAGTAGTTTAGTCCTATTGCACCGACGGAGTAAATACCTTAAATCGCAATCTAAACCAGCCCCTAAATTCTTTATAACACACATGTTTCTTATGTAGAAAGCAAGCCTTATTGTTTTTTGTTTTTTTGTTGCAGCCTGCTCTTAGTAATTTAGTGCAAGCATTGGCATATCCAATAGGTCTCGCCTTTGGGACCTTATGTGTTTAGCATGAACTTTTGGCTAAGTTGTAGAGCATTGTGGCTGCTGTGCATCATGTTGAAAAGTTATAATAAAAAGTGTTAAACATTTTTGTTACCTTTATGCAAACCAAGACGACATTATATACAACTGAACAACCTGATTACATTTTTTTTTAACATAAAAATGTCTTCTAGTTTTTTTGTACTTGCCTCCTGGCAACTTCTTCCTGCCTGTTGTCATGCTTGTTTGTTATAATTTTTTTGTTATGTGGGAGCGGGTCATAAATAAAGGGGGAGTGGAGGTTGTAAAACAGTAATTTAATTAGAACACGAGCAGCGGACGGACACTAGGGGAGAATCAACAGATGCCAGATTCTGAGGGCAGATGACGTGATGCTTAGGCGATGTTTAGGTTATGCTTAGGTGATGCTTAGGTGATGCGCTGATGCAAAATGGTGGTGGTGAGTAATGTTTGGTGCTCAGGTGGTTCCACTATATGGTGTGGATTGGAGGTACGTTTTGGATTGTGGAGTTGTGGAGTTGAAATATGTTGTTTGGTGTGTAATTATGTGGTGTGTATTGGAAATGTGTGGAGTTGAATTGTGTGGCCTGGAACTGCGGTTTTAAGTGAAATTATGCTTAGTAAAATTGTGTCATGGTGTGGAGTGCTTGTATGTTGATTGGTGGTATGTGGCACAGAGTGCATTTATGTGGAGTGTATTTATTTTGCACTCAGTAGAGTGCAATTATGTGGCGTGTAATTATGTGGCACTGAGTGGTATTATGTGGTGTGTATTAATGATGCATTGAGTAGAGTGTAATTATGTGACGTGTAATTATGTGGCGTGTAATTATGTGGCACTGAGTGTTATTAAATGGAGTGTATTTATGTTGCATTGAGTAGAGTGTAATTATGTGGCGTGTAAGTATGTGGCACTGAGTGGTATTATGTGGAGTGTATTTATGTTGCATTGAGTAGAGTGCAATTATGTGGCGTGTAATTCTCTGGCACTGAGTGGTATTTTGTGGAGTGCCACTGACTTGCTGCTGCCGGGTCAGGACAAGTTGAATGTTCCTGCTCAGGTTCGGAGCCATGCCTTGTCTTCTACGGAAGCCTCAAAGGGGTCATATCCTGTCCTCCATCACTTCGCTCCAGGCTGACCTTCATGGTGGCTGCCCAGATGTTCGAGCTGCATGGTCAGTAATGTACAGAAATGTGTAAATGTAAATGTATTTGAGCTTATATAGCGCACAGCTACCCACAAAGGGTTTCCCGGCGCTTGCTTAGGGAACCCGTCCTGGTATTCCCCTGTGAGATAACCCCGGCAGGGTATCCACAAGGTGAAAGCCAGGCATCCCGCCGCGAGGGGCCGTTGTGGAGATTAAGCAAGCTATTGCCCAGAGTCGCAGAGTGTGAACCCGTGAGTCGAGAAGGCACCGGAGCGAGAATTATCGAGTCCGTGGAATTTTTGAGCCGAAGACCCGCCGAGGCGGGGAATTGAACCCTGGTCCAGGGCCGTTCTCAGCTTCCGGGTCTGCCGCCTCTAACCCCTGAGCCACACTTCTCCACAGAAAGTGCCATAGGCCACGGAGGTGATAGCAGTAGGCGCTATGCAAGAGGGCTTATTATGGACCAAGGCGGGTTGCCATGTCACAGAACTCCAGATATCTCTAAGAACAGATCTCCCTTAAAAGTCAGTGCTTCCTGGAAACTTCATTTAAATAGAGCCTGAAGAAAACTGCACTTTGTTGATTGAGGCTATTTTTCAGAGTGTCTTACAAACTCTCTGTATGATATCTGTACGGATAAAAAATGTCAAATAGTTTGAAAAAGCGAGTGAATAATCGTGAAACACTTTGGCCAGTAGGGAATTTGATAAATATGAATTATGTCATCAATAACTGATGACATTTGTGAAGCTTAGTAAACTGAATTTATCTCAAATACACTTTGAAGTATTGTGGTGGTCACTATTTGTGGAAACTAGTCCCTTTGGGTACATTTATGTGCCCCTTAAATTAATTGACATCAGAGGGCCCTTTCTACTAAAAGTTATTCCTATGTGCACCCCATCTTGCTATTGATAATATGGGAACACCCCAATCTATGTTGGTAAAATTCAGATTTCCACTGTTTCATCATAACAAGTGTGAAATCTGCTGAGCACTTATGGTTGAGTGCCCCTTCTCAGCCCCTCCAGAGTCAAAGCTGCCAGTAATATCTCCAGATTGGGATGGTTGAAGAACGACCTCCCCTCCCCCAGGGTTCCAGGAGGCGGTCTGCTGCAGGCCAGGCCACCAGGCACCTCACTCTCTACTCTTGGTCATTATAGCTTTGTTTGCAGCACTGCGCTTCATTCACACTGTAGGACACAGCATTGATGTTGTCCATGATTTCCTGCCATGTCCTGGCCCAGCTCTTAGGGCCGGTCCTTCGGCGTGAGGTGCTCCATAATTCCTGACGCATCTTGGGCAACTTCCGCTGCCAGAAGTTCACATTCTGAAAACAAGTTTTGAATCCAATAAGCTATGGAATTGCTTTGGGGGTGATCATATGGCCTGGGCACTGATAGATTGCAAAGCTTCCCTTTGTACCAACCCCACAGGATGGCTGCATTTCAGAAGCTGTCTCCTGGGTTTACCAGGAATGTGTGTTCAGCTCTTAACGGTGTGGTGTGGGGAATTACAGACTCATGGGGTGTGTTATCATCAGAGGACAACATGTTGTGATGTGCTTCCAGTTGCAAGTCACTGCTCTATCAATCCTGGGGAGGCGGGCGCACATTTATCAAGTCATGGAGTGTCAGAGATGCGCTAGCACCCCACGGTGGGGGTGAAACCGGGTCAGGTGTTACTCATCTCTGTAAAATGCAAGTCTGTGATCTGGCCCTGAGTGGAGCCTGTGAGCTACAGATGACAAGAAGATGGACACAAGAGAGAAGTCCTTTACCACCAATATCTGTGTGTCTCTATGTACTATGATGACAGGGCGAGGATGGACAGGGAGGAGCTGAGTATATGTACATAAAGGAAATCTTACTATACTCCTTCCCATAATGAATGAAGACATTCAGGGGCAGCATGAGTTGAAAGCAGTACTATTGGTTCTAACAGTAAAATTCTCTTCACTACTGCCCGTTATAGGTGGCCCCAACACGTTCGCACCATTGCTCGAGATGCCACCGGGAGGGTGGGCCCAGACCGCTTGGTTGGCTAGATGACAGCGTGGTGACTGCACTGAAGGGAGGGCTGGTATACCCAGAGGAGAGGGGGTTCTCAAAGCCTTCTGTCCTGCATTCTTGGGAAGTGACCTGCCTATAACGTAGGTACAAGCCATCTCTGCCAAATGTGTGGATTATTTTTAATTGTAGAAAACTGAATTACCACATGGTGGCACCAGAGCACCAAAGACGCTTATAACTGTGACACATTTCCGAGTATGACACTTGAAAGGATGTTTATCGCACAAACGAAAAGTAATTGACGGGCAACTATAAATAACTAATAACAAGCACAAAACAAGCGTGGCTGCGAAAGTGTAAGTGACTGCGCTAGTAACCTGATCCACGTCCAGCTGCCAGCCTTAGGTGCCCCAGCGCGCTCCTGAGACCCCTAGGCCATGGGAGTGAACGTTTTGAGGGAAGGCGGGACATGCACCTGTCTTTGGCCATTTGCGTGCTTTCAATAATTGAAAACCACACGCAAAGGCCAATGGGATGTGTGGGAGGAGGCACACCCACACGGAAAGGGCTCTTGGAAGTCTGAAGGGATTCTAAGTGACCTCTCCTAGTGCAGTGCATGCGGGCTGCGATAGGCGAGACCTAAAAAACAAAACATTGCCTACTGGAGCTCTCCATGTACAGTGCCATACAACCGTTGGTAAAGACAGTAGTTTTTTTTTTTTTAAAGGCCTTTATTTTACACTTCCAACTTATCACAGCTGATGGCCTACAACCCCACGGGGCCGGCCGCGTTCTTTTCGTCATATGAGCAGTGTCGCTTGAGTTAACACAGCCAATTAGCCGACAACCCGGGAGTCCGGAGACGTGTATAATTAGAGTGTACATAGTTCAAGCAGATCTCGTATCGGAGAATCCCAAGGCCCATGAGTTTTTATTTTTGTTGTGTTTTCCATACATTCTTTAAACCTGTAAACCAACATACACGTTAACATATTGCATGACAATGATTCCACAAAGTATATAATCACATCTTAATCCGAGATCGCAACTCACTATTATTGACCTTAGTGCGGAGTTTCCCCGTAAGTTCAAAGCTAGGCAGTAGGGCAGCACGTTCAGTCTCCGTCCTCTTCTAAATCTTCTTCAGAGCAGGCATCGTCATCCTCCGGTAATGAATCGCACAGGTCTCCCCTATATTTATATTTATTCCAGGGCGACCAAATCTTATTCCATTTACGCGGGCAGGCTCTATTGACATATGCTGCTCGCTCTGTAAACATTATCATGTTCCTGCCCCATTGTGCCAATGTAGGTAGGTCAGGTGCGCCCCATTTTTGTGCTATATCCCGTTTCGCCACCATCATTGCCAATGTACCCCAGAGCTGACCATATCTAGTTAGGTCATTTGAATCCCAAATGTTCAGCAGACATTTACGCGGTTCAGGGGTCAGTGTTACTTGTAGTGTTTGTGACATTGTACGCATCACCTGTCGCCAGAAGGCGGCGATCAGGGGCAGTCCCAGAGGGTGTGGAATAAAGTACCCTCCTCCCCACAGCCTCGAAGACAGTAGGGATGCGGAGCTCTCTGTAATTTATGAAGTGTGGTTCTTGTGTAGTATATGCGGTGCAAGATTTTCAATTGCACCAGTCTAAGGTTTGCTGAAATGCCCACCTCCCGCGGCGACGCCAGCGCCTCGGTCCATGCAGTCTCATCCATGTCTTCTATTTCTTCTACCCATTTTTCGCGTAGTTTCAGTGTAGGGTCTGGCTGATTGTTCAGCAGTTTTTTGTAGGTAAGAGAGGTGGCACTACACTACATGTAGTCCGTGAGTAGCCTATCCTCCAGCAGTGAGGAGTCTGGGACTTCAGTGTCGAGGGGTATCGCTTGCAGCAGTGCATGGCGTATCTGCACATATCTATAGGTTTCGTTGGGTCCTAAGTCGCATTGTTGCCGAAGGCTTGAGAATGGCATTACGGTTCCCTTGTCCCACAGGTCTCCCTCCATAGATATGCCAACGGTGTCCCACTGCGTGAATCCTTTACAATTTCTCAGTTGTCCTAGTGCCTTAGTGTCCCATAGCGGGGAAAGCTTAGTGATCACACCCTTCCACCCCAGTTTCGCCTGTGCTGTGTGCCACAAAAGTGCCGTGTGTTTCGTGGGACCTAACAGTCGCACCGCCTGAATCCTATTGTAGAGGACTGAAAGCATACTGTCCACGCCTAGTTGAGTCCTGTCTGCTCTATACGCTGGGTCATCTCGGGGCGCGTGTATCCAGTAGTTGATAATTTTCATTTGTGCGGCCCAGTAGTATAATTGCAGGTTTGGCAACGCAATTCCTCCCTCGAACCAACTTTTATTCAGTTTGACGTGGGCACTATGCGCTGGCTTGTTGTTCCATAATAGGTTGGACACCAGCGTTGTGACCTGTCGAAAATATCTCGGCGGAACCGGATAGGGTGAATTTTCCAAGGCATAAAGAAATCTCGGGAGAGCCATCATTTTATTAAGTGCTGCTCCCCCGAGGAGTGTCAACGGCAACAGGGCCCAATGTTTGACGTCCGTACGGAGTCGGGACAGGGGGGGACAAGGTTTTTAGCAAAAAAGTCCGATTGGTTGTTTGTTACATGAACTCCCAGATATTTAAATGAGGATGTAGTCATCTGCAGCAGGCAATCCACGCCGAGTTGGGGTGGGGGTCCGTTTAGGACATAGAGGATCGACTTTTACCAATTAAGAGTATACCCCGATGTTGTCTCGTAGTCGTTGCACAGTGTCAGCAGGGCTGGTACACTGCTGTCCGGGTCCGTCAAGTATACCAACATGTCGTCAGCATATAGGGACACTCGGTCCTCCCATCCTTCTTTCCAACTAATGCCCTTTAGCAACGGAGTGGTTCGGAGCAATGACGCCAGAGGTTCCAAGACTATGGCAAACAGTAAGGGTGATAGGGGGCAGCTCTGTCGCGTCCCTCTCGTCAGTTGGAATGTATGGGAAATATGACCATTGGCTGCTACATGCGCGACTGGGTTTGCATATAACAGCCGCACCCAAGCAATGA
Organism: Lissotriton vulgaris; assembly: GCF_964263255.1. Taxonomy (NCBI): domain Eukaryota; kingdom Metazoa; phylum Chordata; class Amphibia; order Caudata; family Salamandridae; genus Lissotriton; species Lissotriton vulgaris. Next base: position 969,814,064 of record NC_141693.1, on the reverse strand, counting down.
AATTGGGGCCAAAACCCATACGTGTCAGGACTGCAAAGAGGTGACCCCATTGAAGTTTTGGTTTTAATTGCCATGGAAAAATGCTGTAGGCAGACTTTCGCACATTACAGGCAAACTTATTTACTTTGCTAATAAGTGGTTTTGTTAGGCCATGGGCATCCCTCTTGTAAAACAACAACATAAATATGCGTTTAAATGTCTATAACTACAAAATGACACGCAAGATCACATGTAACACATTAATAAAAATATTCTATGGCTAAATTAAGTATCAGACACTCCACCTTACACTAGTTTGTTCAACTGTTTTGTATGAGTGCTGCCTCTTCGCTTTTGGTAATAGTGTATTACCTATGTCCTGTGTTAGACCTGGCATGTTTTGGCACAGTTCCCCCTGTCTTTTTGCTTCTGACCTCCTATTTTTGACTCTGTGCTGAACTTCGATTTTTCTGGTGTTAGGATTCTGGGTACTTTACCACTGTTGACCAGTGCTAAAGTACATGTGCTCTGTGTCTCAAATGTAATGGCTTTTGGTTTCTCCATGATTGGCATTCTTGATTTACTAATAAGTCCCTAGTACAGTGCACTACATATGCCCCTGGCCTGTAAATCAAATGCTACTAGTGGGCACGCAGCACTGATTGTGCCCCCACATGAGGAGCCCTTCAAACCTTTCTGGGGCCTGCCACTGCAGAGCATGGCTGTGCAGTTTACGACTGCCATCTCCACCTGGCAGGTTCACCTACTTGCTAGGCCCAAACATTCCCTTTTATTACATCTAAGACACCCCTAAGGGAGGCCCTAGGTAGCCCTATGGGCAATTTATTTAAAAAGTAGAGTGTGCACTTTTAAGTATACATGTCCTGGTAGTGAAAAACTGCTGAATCTGTTTTTAACTACAGCAAGGCCTATCTCTCCCATAGGTTCGCATTGTAGCTGCCTTGTAATACTATACAAGTGCATCTTCCAAATGGAAACAGATTGAAAATTGGAAGTTGGTGTCTCTGGACTCACAATTTAAAAACAGATCTTTTAGTGAAGTTAGTTTTTAAAGTGCAGGTCTGAAAATACCACTTTTAGAAAGTAGGCATTTTCTTACCTTAACCATTCCGTGCCTCTGCCTCCCTAGAATAACATCTACGTTGGATGACATTGTGAGTTTACTTAGAAAGTCACACACAGAGGGAGCTGAGGTGTTACATGTATATTCTAATGGCCCATCACCAGGCTGATATGTCTTTCTGAGCTAGAGTGGTGGGAGAAGTTGGCACTTGCACCTGAATAGGGCTGTGCCTGTCCCCTCACAAAGAGCTGCATACCCCCCTGTAGTGTGTCTGAAGCAAGGGCCATGAAGGGCAGGGTCTTGTGCACTATAAATACCTTTCTTTGAAGTCTCCCTACTTCTAAGGATAAAATAGATATTGTACTGGATTGGATCACTGATACCATATACTCAGAACACTTTTGGACTGAGGACATTCTGCCAGGAAGAAGAGCTGATGAACTGCCAGGAGGAACTACCACTTTGCTGTTTGCTTTGCTGCATTGGCCTGCTGGCTGCTGGCTGCTGCTTCTTACCGTTGAGGGAGAGGACTGTACTTTGCTCTATGCATCCTGCTTCCAAAGATCCTCCAAAGGCTGGAGTTGAGCTTGCCTCCTCTTGGAAATCTCTGGGCCATCAAAGACTCCACCTGCAGCACCTGGGCTCCTCTGCTGTGCGCCCTACTCTTTAAAGTGATGCCAAATCCAGTTCTTGGGCCCTTGGAAGTGATTTGCTGTACTCAACAAGAAGAAATCAGTACATTGACTTTGAGTATGACTTTGAAGCAGGCTTTGCTCCTCAATACCGAGCTGCTGCCTACACCAGAGCCATGGCCCCCGCTCAATGCAACAACCGCGGCTTGCAACACAGGCCCAACGCAACGGCAGCACCTCCGAAGTTCCGCCACAGAGCGTCTCAAGCACTGTATCACCGAAATCCTTGATGCCCTTATCCACCGCAGCACCTGTGACCCTGTAGTGTGACATCGACACTGCAAAGTCGAGGCCTCTCAGCTTGACCATCGATGCTTCATCGACCTCGCACCGCCAGCGGAACCGCCGCCTCGCCGTCAATGCCGCATAACCTCCCCTGCTCCCTGCAACATCCCTAAGCATCAGCAGCTCACCGACTCTGCATCGCATCCAGGAACCAATGCCTCACTTGCTTCAGTGACGCCTCACCTCTGTTGTGCAACACACCGTCCCGAGCGCCGACCTGCCAACTATTTGCATAGCAGTAAGGAATGGACCCAACACAGGCCGCAGAAATGCCTAACCTCCCTGGCACCTCGCAACGTCTTTGTTTTGTCATCGTCTCCAAGATACTGTAACTGGGGGTGTGTACAACTCTGTAGCCGGCCAGCACTCCATTTCTGTCCGCCCAAATTTGTGAATTCAACTCCATCAAGCATGTCTGATAGCTCCAGATGGAGCTATTGTGTTTCTAAGAGGTATAACTGCACTTAATATTGCAATATTTGTATCTTGACTTGCGTATGTTGGATTTTTGTCATTTTGGTCTTGTTTTACTCCGATAAATATTGGCTATTTATCTAAACTGGTGTGGAGTACTTTTGTGGTGTTTTCACTGTGTTACTGTGTTTGTGCACTAATACATTGTCTTTTTAGTTTAGCCTGACTTCTCATAGCCAAGCTACCGGAGGGTGGACACAGGTAAACTTAGTGTATACTACACTTACCCTGACTAGAGTCTGGGTCTCTAATTTGACAGGGGACAAACCACTGCCAACTAGAGAACCCATTTATAACACCCAGTTACTATTTATGTCTGCTCAGACCCGTAAAAGTTTGGGGCATTAGTGGATTTTATTTCCATGACTATGCAGTGTATCAGAGAGTTTCCAGTTCTAAGTAATCACGTGGAAGTAGGCATGAAAGTGCACAAGTTTCGATACTGCATTGCATTGTATAACACTGGGATTGAATACTGGTAACATTCAATATTTCATGAGATGTTAATGGATATCTGAACTAGAAGGAAATAGAAGGATCTACGGTCTCCCTCCGTAGATATGCCTATGGTGTCCCACTGCGTGAATCCTTTACAATTTCTCAGTTGTCCTAGTGCCTTAGTGTCCCATAGCGGGGAAAGCTTAGTGATCACACCCTTCCACCCCAGTTTCGCCTGTGCTGTGTGCCACAAAAGTGCTGTGTGTTTCGTGGGACCTAACAGTCGCACCGCCTGAATCCTATTGTAGAGGACTGAAAGCATACTGTCCACGCCTAGTTGAGTCCTGTCTGCTCTATACGCTGGGTCATCTCGGGGCGCGTGTATCCAGTAGTTGATAATTTTCAGTTGTGCGGCCCAGTAGTATAATTGCAGGTTTGGCAACGCAATTCCTCCCTCGAACCAACTTTTATTCAGTTTGACGTGGGCAATATGCGCTGGCTTGTTGTTCCATAATAGGTTGGACACCAGCGTTGTGACCTGTCGAAAATATCTTGGCGGAACCGGATAGGGTGAATTTTCCAAGGCATAAAGAAATCTCGGGAGAGCCATCATTTTATTAAGCGCTGCTCCCCCGAGGAGTGTCAACGGCAACAGGGCCCAATGTTTGACGTCCGTACGGAGTCGGGACAGGGGGGGACAAGGTTTTTAGCAAAAAAGTCCGATTGGTTGTTTGTTACATGAACTCCCAGATATTTAAATGAGGATGTAGTCATCTGCAGCAGGCAATCCACGCCGAGTTGGGGTGGGGTCCGTTTAGGACATAGAGGATCGACTTTTACCAATTAAGAGTATACCCCGATGTTGTCTCATAGTCGTTGCACAGTGTCAGCAGGGCTGGTACACTGCTGTCCGGGTCCGTCAAGTATACCAACATGTCGTCAGCATATAGGGACACTCGGTCCTCCCATCCTTCTTTCCAACTAATGCCCTTTAGCAACGGAGTGGTTCGGAGCAATGCCGCCAGAGGTTCCAAGACTATGTCAAACAGTAAGGGTGATAGGGGGCAGCTCTGTCGCGTCCCTCTCGTCAGTTGGAATGTATGGGAAATGTGACCATTGGCTGCTACATGCGCGACTGGGTTTGCATATAACAGCCGCACCCAAGCAATGAAATTGGGGCCAAAACCCATACGTGTCAGGACTGCAAAGAGGTGACCCCATTGAAGTTTTGGTTTTAATTGCCATGGAAAAATGCTGTAGGCAGACTTTCGCACATTACAGGCAAACTTATTTACTTTGCTAATAAGTGGTTTTGTTAGGCCATGGGCATCCCTCTTGTAAAACAACAACATAAATATGCGTTTAAATGTCTATAACTACAAAATGACACACAAGATCACATGTAACACATTAATAAAAATATTCTATGGCTAAATTAAGTATCAGACACTCCACCTTACACTAGTTTGTTCAACTGTTTTGTATGAGTGCTGCCTCTTCGCTTTTGGTAATAGTGTATAACCTATGTCCTGTGTTAGACCTGGCATGTTTTGGCACAGTTCCCCCTGTCTTTTTCCTTCTGACCTCCTATTTTTGACTCTATGCTGAACTTCGATTTTTCTGGTGTTAGGATTCTGGGTACTTTACCACTGTTGACCAGTGCTAAAGTACATGTGCTCTGTGTCTCAAATGTAATGGCTTTTGGTTTCTCCATGATTGGCATTCTTGATTTACTAATAAGTCCCTAGTACAGTGCACTACATATGCCCCTGGCCTGTAAATCGAATGCTACTAGTGGGCATGCAGCACTGATTGTGCCCCCACATGAGGAGCCCTTCAAACCTTTCTGGGGCCTGCCACTGCAGAGCATGGCTGTGCAGTTTACGACTGCCATCTCAACCTGGCAAGTTCACCTACTTGCTAGGCCCAAACATTCCCTTTTATTACATCTAAGACACCCCTAAGGGAGGCCCTAGGTAGCCCTATGGGCAATTTATTTAAAAAGTAGAGTGTGCACTTTTAAGTATACATGTCCTGGTAGTGAAAAACTGCTGAATCTGTTTTTAACTACAGCAAGGCCTATCTCTCCCATAGGTTCGCATTGTAGCTGCCTTGTAATACTATACAAGTGCATCTTCCAAATGGAAACAGATTGAAAATTGGAAGTTGGTGTCTCTGGACTCACAATTTAAAAACAGATCTTTTAGTGAAGTTAGTTTTTAAAGTGCAGGTCTGAAAATACCACTTTTAGAAAGTAGGCATTTTCTTACCTTAACCATTCCGTGCCTCTGCCTCCCTAGAATAATATCTAGGTTGGATGACATTGTGAGTTTACTTAGAAAGTCACACACAGAGGGAGCTGAGGTGTTACATGTATATTCTAATGGCCCATCACCAGGCTGATATGTCTTTCTGAGCTAGAGTGGTGGGAGAAGTTGGCACGTGCATCTGAATAGGGCTTTGCCTGTCCCCTCACAAAGAGCTGCATACCCCCCTGTAGTGTGTCTGAAGCAAGGGCCATGAAGGGCAGGGTCTTGTGCACTATAAGTACCTTTCTTTGAAGTCTCCCTACTTCTAAGGATAAAATAGATATAGTACTGGATCACTGATACCATATACTCAGAACACTTTTGGACTGAGGACATTCTGCCAGGAAGAAGAGCTGATGAACTGCCAGGAGGAACTACCACTTTGCTGTTTGCTTTGCTGCATTGGCCTGCTGGCTGCTGGCTGCTGCTTCTTACCGTTGAGGGAGAGGACTGTACTTTGCTCTATGCATCCTGCTTCCAAAGATCCTCCAAAGGCTGGAGTTGAGCTTGCCTCCTCTAGGAAATCTCTGGGCCATCAAAGACTCCACCTGCAGCACCTGGGCTCCTCTGCTGTGCGCCCTACTCTTTAAAGTGATGCCAAATCCAGTTCTTGGGCCCTTGGAAGTGAGTTGCTGTACTCAACAAGAAGAAATCAGTACATTGACTTTGAGTATGACTTTGAAGCAGGCTTCGCTCCTCAATACCGAGCTGCTGCCTACACCAGAGCCATGGCCCCCGCTCAATGCAACAACCGCGGCTTGCTACACAGGCCCAACGCAACGGCAGCACCTCCGAAGTTCCGCCACAGAGCGTCTCAAGCACTGTATCACCGAAATCCTTGATGCCCTTATCCACCGCAGCACCTGTGACCCTGTAGTGTGACATCAACACTGCAAAGTCGAGGCCTCTCAGCTTGACCATCGATGCTTCATCGACCTCGCACCGCCAGCGGAACCGCCGCTTCGCCGTCAATGCCGCATAACCTCCCCTGCTCCCTGCAACATCCCTAAGCATCAGCAGCTCACCGACTCTGCATCGCATCCAGGAACCAATGCCTCACTTGCTTCAGTGACGCCTCACCTCTGTTGTGCAACACACCGTCCCGAGCGCCGACCTGCCAACTATTTGCATAGCAGTAAGGAATGGACCCAACACAGGCCGCAGAAATGCCTAACCTCCCTGGCACCTCGCAACGTCTTTGTTTTGTCATCGTCTCCAAGATACTGTAACTGGGGGTGTGTACAACTCTGTAGCCGGCCTGCACTCCATTTCTGTCCGCCCAAATTTGTGAATTCAACTCCATCAAGCATGTCTGATAGCTCCAGATGGAGCTATTGTGTTTCTAAGAGGTATAACTGCACTTAATATTGCAATATTTGTATCTTGACTTGCGTATGTTGGATTTTTGTCATTTTGGGCTTGTTTTACTCCGATAAATATTGGCTATTTATCTAAACTGGTGTGGAGTACTTTTGTGGTGTTTTCACTGTGTTACTGTGTGTGTGTGCGCTAATACATTGTCTTTTTAGTTTAGCCTGACTTCTCATAGCCAAGCTACCGGAGGGTGGACACAGGTAAACTTAGTATATACTACACTTACCCTGACTAGAGTCTGGGTCTCTAATTTGACAGGGGACAAACCACTGCCAACTAGAGACCCCATTTATAACACCCAGTTTCTATTTATGTCTGCTCAGACCCGTAGAAGTTTGGGGCATTAGTGGATTTTATTTCCATGACTATGCAGTGTATCAGAGAGTTTCCAGTTCTAAGTAATCACGTGGAAGTAGGCATGAAAGTGCACATGTTTCGATACTGCATTGCATTGTATAACACTGGGATTGAATACTGGTAACATTCAATATTTCATGAGATGTTAATGGATATCTGAACTAGAAGGAAATAGAAGGATAAAAAGGTGACTGCAGTACCAATGACGTCATCCACTACAGTGGCAGTGAGAGCATGGCTTCAGGATTTTATAGGTAGGAAAACCAGATTTTAACTATTAAATGCCACCCTAAGCAGACTTTGCTGCCTACAAGGTGGGTGTATATTTGAGAGTGGAACATGTGTAGCATTAGGAAAGGTATGTTCACCCAGTGACTAGAAACAAAACTCCATTGTCAGTGGGCAAATTGTAACTGGTATAGATTATTCACTTTATAGCTTTAGACCTGTACCATTTACAGATTTTAATTTAATTTAAGTCAAAGACTTATTTTTATATTTAATAAAAATTCAATTTAATCATGAGAAACTCAGGACGATGAAGCGCCACTGTATAACTGGAGCACAGATGGAGAATGAGCCAAGACAACGCGTTCAGGAAAAGCTTCAAGTACACCCTTAGGCGCTACCAACAGCAGATCCTGACCCTTAATTGTTTTGCGCTGACAGACCACATTGAAACCAGCACCAACTGCAGCAAAGAGGTCATTGCCATTGTGAAAGATTTCCGCTCCCCAATGGCTGTCTACAACATCATCACCCCATTCACAGGACCTCTGCAACAAACTCTCACAATACCTCTACAGGAAAATTAAGTCCATATACAACAACTTCGATCCCCCAACTGAACCCAACAGATGTCACAACATGACTCCCTATCTTTTCAAACGAAACCACTATGGCCACATGGCCCTCCACCTCCATGGACAAAACCGCCTTCACAATGCAGTCCATCCACCCAGGGCCCTCATCAGCTCTGTTCCCACTACGCCTTCACCAAAGGACTACAGCCATCTGAACATCGCTCACCCCAATACTTAACTTCTCCATCTCTTCTGCCACCTTACTGGACAAATGGAAACACAATACAATACTCCTCCTGCTCAAAATGTCTTCTGCAGTCCCACAAACGCTCACCAACCACAGACCTATCTACCCCCTATTGTTCCTGGCCAAACTCCTGGAGAAACTTACCAAGCATCAACTCCTCAATGTTACACAATTACATTCCTCATACCCAACTACAGCACAGAAACCGCCCTCATCGCCGCTACAGATGACATCTGTATGATTCAGGACAGATTAGACTTGGCTGCCCTCATCCTCCTAGATGCCTGTGCATTTGACACGTATTCCACCCCATCAACATCCAACGGATGCAGGAGAATGGAATCCAAGGACTCGCTCTCCATCAGATATGTTCCTTCCTGACTGGAAGAACACAGTTAGTCAGCTTAGTTTCTTACTCTTCGAACTCCTGTAATCTTACCTGTGGAGTACCACAAGATCCTCACTGAGCCCGGCCCTCTTCAACACTTACAAGATCTCACTAGCAAGCATCATCCACACACACAACATCAACATTCTATTCTACACAGACGACACCAAGATGATACTTCTTGGACATGACGGAAATCCCCCACTGGATAAAGACTGAAGGGACCATTAGTATGAGTCCGCCCGCCATCCCGACATAAAACGGGACCACCTGCCATAAGGGCGGCGGTCCCATGGGGGCCATTTGGATGCGCCCGCCACACTGGCGGGCGCATCCCGCATTTTTAACATTGTGGCTCAGCACCGCCCGCCGCAATGCAAAAAATGCACATTGTGCACTTCAATGCACAACGTGACAGACACTGTGCGGTGCCTGTCACGTTGTACAGTGAAGTGAAGGGAGGCACCATAGGTACCCCCCATGTGCACCCCCCATCTCCCCGGAGTCCCTGGGGGCGCGCAACGGGCCCCCACAAGACATTCCTGCATGCCTTTCCGTGGCGGCAATGTCGCCACGGAAAAGCATGTCCCCGCCTCCACCCTAATACGGATGGTGGTGTCTAACATACACCGCCACCATATGAGACCGGAACTCTTTGAATCCCCTTCCTGCATCAGGAATGTGGATGTAGTCTCAGTTAAGAGGCAGTTTATGACCTTGGCAAGATTAGCCCGCGAGGAAAGGGAATTGCAGAAGCTACCTGTGAGGTCTCATTACATATTAAAAAGATCCACCTCATTGGAACCCTACCTCAGGATTGTTACCAGGCCTTTCCACAGATTCCTCTTAATTAAGTTTAGATTTAACCTGATTCATTATTATTTGGGCAATTATCAGTCTTGGGCCAGACCATAGTTAGCCCCTCCCTGCTCTTGTGACAACTTTTCAACCCAGGACACCATGCATTTTGTATTGTTTTGTTCTTTATTTTCTGTTCCTCGCATAAAACATTTGCTACCAATTTTGAGGGAGGCTGGTTTTATACAAGCTAGACCAGCTCTTCTTTACCTCCAGTCCATGAGTAATAATCGCACTATATTTTGTATGGGAAATTATTTGGTAGCAGCATCACGCATTAAATCAAGTAATGCAACAATAGACAGTCTCTAATGACCGCCCACCCCCTGCAGCCCATATTGTCATTTAGTATGTGGTACTTTGCCTTTTTGCACAAATTTCCTTTTTAACAGCTTTTACTGAACATATTGTTTTGAAACAATCTTTGTAAATGTATTTTAATATTTTAATATGTATGGAATGTATGTCTTTTTATGATTTTATTTAAAATCGAATAAAGTATTTTGACTGACTGACTGACCATATGAAACCCTTTTCCGCCCGGTCAACTCCATGACCGGGGGGAAAAGCAGGGGACGGTCTTTCCGTCTGTCGCGGTCCCCCCGCCATAGTAATATGGCATGGGGGAAATGGTTGGCGGGCGGGGAAGGATGTCGGGCAGATCACCACCGCCCGCATGGGGGTGGCGATCCGCCCGACATCCTAATGGGGCCCTAACTGTCTCTCCTAACTGTCTCTAATTTAACACCAGTATGACAGAAGTTGTTATCCTCGGTAAGAACTCATCACCGTGGGACTCCACTTGGTGACCGTCCAAATTAGGACCCACATCCACTTCCACCCCCAGCACCCATGCAAGAATATTGAGCTTGTCATTGTCTGTCAACTCCACATGACTGACCAAGTCAACTCCATCACGGCTTCCTACAGCCAGACCCTAAAGATGCTGAGAAATGTCTTCAGATGCAAAACTGTCACTCACGCCCTCAACACAAGCAAACTGGACTTCAGGAAAAGCCTCCCCACCTGGATCAACAAGTAACTCACCAGATGACTTCAAATGATTCAGAACGCAGCAGCCAGAATCACACTTGGCCTACCATTCTGCACGCACATACTTTCAAAGCTCTCCACACCACAGGCCAATCCGAATCTAACTTTATAAACAAACTAGACAGCTCCACTTGTCCGGACTCCAACTCACAAATGCCATGTATTAGACCTGCAAGCCCTTGGGTGGCCTTCCCCCAAACATTTTTCCTTTACCCTCCACTTTTTGCTGAAACTTTTTGGCCTCAGGAATTTGTGCACATTACCACTGCTAACCAGTGCTACAGTTTTTGTGCTCACTCCCTAAAACATGGTAACTTTTTCTTACACTTGATTGGCATATTTAATTTACTTATAAGTCCCATGTAGGGTGGTGTGCCATATAAACAAACACAAGAAGATGATGGACAAAGAGCTGAAACAGTCACAGATCTGGGTTGAATTCATCATCATTCTTTAGCTCACTCCACCACGTCAGTTCAGACCCAGCTATATGCAAATCAGTCTTGACCCTGTGCCTCATGGGAACAGTCCAGCCCGAACTGCCAAGCCATGTCTTCCCTTAACTGGAAACAAGGATCCTGGGACAGGTTTCTGGGTAACACCCTTCATCAGCCAGGCTAGCTTGAATCCAGTGGCAAAGTGAGCAAGGGACCCACCTCTGGGCATACCCTGCCAACTTAGGGCAAACAAAGCAAACACAAGATGATGGACGGAGAGCTGAAACTTTTCAGACTCACCCCCAGTCACAGATCTGGGTTGAATCCATCATCATCCTTTAACTCACTCCGCCACGTCAGTTCAGACCCAGCTTTATGCAAATCAGTCTTGACCCTGTGCCTCATGGGAACAGTCCAGCCCGAACTGCCAAGCCAGGTCTTCCCTAAAACTTGAAACAAGCATTCTGGGACCGGTTTCTGGGTAACACCCTTTGTCTGCCAGGCTAGCTTGAATCCAGTGGCAAAGTGAGCAAGGGACCCACTTCTGGGCATACCCTGTCAACTTAGGGCAGAGGTCTTCAATCTGTGGGGCGCGACCCCCAGGGGGGTCGTGGAGTCCTTTGAAGGGGGTCGCAGATTCTGTCCCTGGCTTGGGCTGATTGAGGGTGCTCATGGCGAGGCCTAATTCACACCGAGGTGTGAAAAACATCGAAGCCTCATTAACAAGTAAAAGACTTGTCAAGTACTCGGGTGTGGCTGTGTGTGTCCCTGAAGCCGTTTCGAGCTGGGGGAAGTCGGGAAGGGGGGCTGGGGGAGCAGGCTGTAGTGTAGCCTGCCCTTTGAGGTCAATGGATATTGCGCGCCTGGAGCTGTGGGTCCCGTGACACATCCCCCGCCCCAAGCAGGGAGGCACAGAGATGCCCTCCCATGATCGGGAAAGAAGGAAAAACACGCAGAGAGATACTGACCCCCCCTCCCCCATGAGAAAGGCACAGAAAAGGTGGGTGAATGAATGATGGGTGGATGGATGTATGTAAGGATGAAGGATGGATGGATGTGTGAAAAGATGGGTGGATGAATGATGAATGGGTGGATGAAAGGGTGGATGGATGAAAGGGTGGATGGAAGGAAGGATGAAAGGGTAGCTGGATGAAGGATGTATGGATGGATAAAAGGTTGCATGGATGAATGATGGATGGATGGATGGATGTGTGAAAAGATGGGTGGATGAATGAGGGGTGAATGGATGGATGAAAGGGTGGATGGATGAACGATGGATAAAAGATTGCATGGATGAATGATGCATGGATGGATGTGTGAAAAGGTGGGGGGGTGAATGATGGGTGGATGGATGAAAGGGTGGGTGGGTGGATAGATGAAAGGGTGGATGGATGATGGATCGATGTATGGATGGGAGGATGAATGGGTGGATGGATGTATGTATGGATAAAAGGTTGCATGGATGAATGATGGATGGATGTGTGAAAAGGTGGGTGGATGAATGATGGGTGGATGGATGGAAGGGTGGATGGGTAAAGGATGGATGTATGGATGGAAGGATGAAAGGGTGGATGGATGAAGGATGGATGTATGGATGTAAGGATGAAAGGTTGGATGGGTGAAGGATAGATGGATGAAGGATAGATGTATGGATGTAAGGATGAAAGGGTGGACGGATGAAGGATGGATGGATGGATGAAAGGGTGGATGGATGGAAGGAAGGATGAAAGGGTGGACGGATGAAGGATGGATGTATGGATGTAAGGATGAAAGGGTGGATGGGTGAAGAATAGATGGATGAAGGATAGATGTATGGATGTAAGGATGAAAGGGTGGACCGATGGATGGATGTATGGATGGATAAAAGGTTGCATGGATGAATGATGCATGGATGGATGTGTGAAAAGGTGGGAGGATGAATGATGGGTGGGTGGATGGATGAAAGGGTGGGTGGATGGATGTATGGATGAAAGGGTGGATGAATTAAGGATGCATGTATGGATGGGAGGATGAAAGGGTGGATTGATGTATGGATGGATAAAAAGTTGCATGGATGAATGATGGATGGATGTGTGAAAAGGTGGGTGGATGAATGATGGATGGAAGGGTGGATGGGTAAAGGATGGATGTATGGATGGAAAGATGAAAGGGTGGATGGATGAAGGATGGATGGATGGATGGATGGATGGAAGGATGGAAGGATGAAAGGATGGATGGATGTGTGAAAGTGTGGGTGGATGAATGATAGATGGATGTGATGAGGTCTAACAGGCGCATTTATGGTTGTCAAAAGATGATGATGAGGAGTACCAGTTTCTAGAAACTTTTGTCAGAAGGGGGTCCTTACCCCTAAAAAGGTTTTACAAGGGGGTCTCGGCATCAAAAAGTTTGAAGACCTCTGACTTAGGGCAAACAAAGCAAACACAAGGAGATGATGGACGGAGAGCTGAAACTTTTCAGACTCTCACCACCAGTCACAGATCTGGGTTGAATCCATGATCATTCTTTAGCTCACTCCGCCACCTCAGTTCAGACCCAGCTATATGCAAATCAGTCTTGACCCTGTGCCTCACGGGAACAGTCCAGCCCGAACTGCCAAGCCAGGTCTTCCCTGAACCGGAAACAAGCATCCTGGGACCGGTTTCCGGGTAACACTTTTCATCAGCCAGACTAGCTTGAATCCAGTGTCAAAGTGAGCAAGGAACCCTCATCGGGCATGCCCTGCCTACTTAGGGCAAACAAAGCAAACACAAGGAGATGATAGACAAGAGCTGAAACTTTCCAGACACTCAACGCAGTCACCGATTTAGGTTGAATCCATCATCATTCTTTAGCTCACTCTGCCACCTCAGTTCAGACCCAGCTATATGCAATTCAGTCTTGACCCTGTGCCTCTTGGGAACAGTCCAGCCAGAACTACCAAGCCAGGTCTTCCCTGAACTGGAAACAAGAATCCTGGGACCGGTTTCTGGGTATGTGCCATATACTCAAGGCCTGTAAATTAAATGCTACTAGTGGGCCTGCATCACTTATTGTTCCACCCTCTCAAGTAGCCCCATAAAACATATCACAGGCATGCCATTGCATTATGAATGCAGTTTTAAACTTCAAATCGACTTGGCAATATAACCCCCTTGCCAAGCCTTAAGCTCTCCTTTTATTGCATATAAGTCACCACTAATCTAGCCCATACAACAAGGTGTAGTGTAATTAAATGGTTGGACATGTACTTTTGCCTGGTATTAAAACCCCTAAGTTAGTTTTTCAGTACTATGAGGCCTACCTATCCCATAGGATAACATTGGGTTGCCTCCTTATATTTAATACGTGCTAACCTTTGATTGGGCACAGGTAAACATTTCATGATTGGTGTCCGACAAATTGTAATAAAAAAGCCTCCTTAATTGTAAAGTTGGATTTTAAGTTACAATTTTGAAAGTGCCACTTTTAGAAAGTTGAGATTTTCCTGCACTAGTTATTTGGTGCCTGTAGCCTATCTTAGGTCACATGACTAGGAGTTGGGAGATGGACTTTGATTTGTCCTTCCTGACAGCCACACAATAGAGGGATTAGGTGTGCCTGGATGGGCCATCAACTGGCAGGATGGGGGGGGGCGGAGCTGAGCACATCTCCACTTGCTACTGAAAAGGATGTACTCTGCCTTCACACAAATGACTTATCACAAGTGCATTGTTTATGAAGCCAGCTTGGAGCCAGGGCAGATGATTCAGAAAACTTCATGCACATTAATAGGGAATTCTCTAGAAACTTCTACTTCACAAGAGGCACCAGGTAAAAAAAAATAGGACAGTCGGATCTACTCTTCAGTTCACTTTCTGGACCTTCAAAAGGACTCTCAGAGGACTGCCTGCTGCTGTTGTCTGCTGTGTACTCCACAAGACTCCAATCATCTTAAACCCACATCTGGTCCCAGGCGGAGTAAGTCCTAACTCCACGAATAGTGTCTTTCCAATCCTGGACCATTGATGGTTGTGCTAAAGGTAACCAAAATGCCATAATCCAAATCTTGAGTCTTAAAATATTTTTAGCTTAAAACTGCCTCGAGAACCGAGAGAAGACCGGGAACGCCCTGCTAGTCTATCCTCCAAGGTGCATCTGCTCTGAGAACAGAGAGAAGACTGTGACCAACCTGCTCTTCTATCCTCCCAAGGTGCATCACCAGTCTGCCTGACTTTGCAGCAGCTCCCGCTACGTTCTTCTTTGCAGTAGCAAATCCTTTTCAGTGGTCTTTCATCCAAGGGGTATTGTCAGGCCTTCCAAACCTCTAACTGGACAAACCCACACAGTGTGTGCCCTGAAATCCAAATACTGCTGGGTAAATAACAAGTATCCAACTTGGAACTGCTGTTGGAGGCTCCTAGTTCACGAGTGGAATTCTAAGATGGCCGCTCACTGGAGAAACGAGTCAGCTGTCTAGTTGTTGTGTGCTCTCTCAGGTGCCGGTATCCAGGTGAAGCGTGCGCTCAAATTTAAATGCGCACTTCACCAGAGTTTTTGGAGAGACTAACCGAAGATTTTGTGCTCGTGTTTCCAACCAAATATTTCCCTGGCCATTGCGTCGCGTTATTCCTTTCTGTCCGCTGTATAGTGGGACTTTCTTCCTTTCCCCCTCCCACCACCTCCTAAAGAAAATATTACTGTGTTAAAATCTTGAAGAGATGCCCGTTCAAGCTCCGCTCACCTGGAACTCCTGTACACTTCCTGTCAGGATTGAGAACAGCAATTACAGCATACAGAACCGACGGACATACAAGAGAAGACAGGTAAGTGACAAAAGCACCATGTTAATCGACGAGAGGTAAAATGTATTAACGATAAGAGGGATTACAAGGTTGAACTAAAAAGAGTAAGAAGGGCAAAAACTTACCTGCGTAGACAATCTTTGAATAGGAAAACGAACCTGAAAATATAAGAGAAGGATAAATAATTAGAGCGACAAGCAACATAGTACAAGAAAAATACCTAGAGTGTCAACCAACATTAGAATTGATAAATATTCAACAAGGAGAATCCAAGTGAAGAGCTACTTACTTCTAGAAACTGTAAGAGAGAGTATAGGAATAGTTATAGCTCCTCAAAGAGAATATTAGACATTAATGAATGTGTATTTACAGATTAAAAGGCTCAAGAAGTAAGCTTAAAAGAGATAAGGAAAGAAGAGAAGCCTAGTCTCTGGAATGTTAGGTAAGAAGTAAATAGGATTTTCAATAGGCACATCAAAGAGGAATAGGAGGAGTACTTAATCTCTCTTTCTTTTGATGTATCAAGACTTCTAGATTACCATCTACTAACCAGTGAAACAAGAGAAGCTGAAAGAACAGTTCCAGAGCAGTCTCTTCTACTGTTTGTTATTTTATCCACTTCCCCTCTCCTCCTTGAGGGTCCTCGAGGGTCAAGTTTCCATAACGGACCCCGGGTATCCTTGAGGTGGAGTTGGGACAAGGCAGCTATCTGTTCCTGTGCAAGTACACTCCTGGAACTCTTTACGGCTACATTCTCCAGCTTCGTACCTCTGGAGATTGATCGACTTCCAAAAAAGTGACTAATACAAATGTAGAAATCTTCATCACCATTTTGTCCAGCAGCTCACCCACTTCTGAAAAAATGGTTACGTCCCACTCTGTGTTGGAACATAAAAAATCTTTATAGAGAAATCTCCAAAGTTCCACAGTGGCAGAGAGACCAACCTGCTTCAGTTATCTGGCCTTCAGTTCCATGGCAGCTACAATTTTAGCGGCATTCCATGTAGGGAGGATTTTTTCCTTGAAAAAAGAGACAAAGTTCTATGTTGGGACTCAGAAGGATTTTCAATGATTTTGTTAAAAAAAGTGACGCAGTCCCTTTCCAGAGTAGAATTTAGAAACTTTTTTTAACTTTTCAACTTGCAGCCTTTCACCAGGGTCTTTCCACTTCACATATCCAATCTGGACTCCATCACTGTCGGCTTCAAATTGCACCTAGGTCCTGACCTACTGCTTCCATAGACTATCATTAGGGCTTAGTGCTTATTGTCTCTTGGTCTTCTTAATAATTACAAATGTCATATCTCTACTTCTCTTTATTTGATTTTTGTTGTTTTGGTCTCATTTTAGTTATTATTAATTTGGATAAGTACAATGCTCAGCCTACAAGAAATTATTCCTCCTTCTCCTCTCTACAAGGAACACCATTATCTGCCTAGAATTTGACTGTATCCAGCAAAAAATAGCAAAAAATAGAAGGGCTGGTCCACTTGGCAGAGCACTTTTTACTGGGAATGTTTGAAACTGACCATGGAGAATTGGGGGCCAAATGTCATTGATTCTACATGCATCAAAACCACAATAAAAAAACAACTTCACCTCTGGACTCGTGAATTAGATATGGAAGCTCTCCAGTCAAAGGATCTGCACAAAACTGTAATATTGCCTCAAACAACAAAGCCTCATCTTAATCAGGCTATGGGGAAACAGGCTCTAAATTACATTTTATCAGCAAGGCTGTCACTTGGATTCATCACAGAGTGCAGATTGTGCAATTATAAAAGGGAATAATTGGCCCATATACTCCTAAGCTGTCTGGCATTGCAACAGGCCCATCAAACACTTCTTCTGTCAATTTTTTTCCACCAGGGCGCCTGCACAGCCAACGAAGCCGTCCACTTACAACACACCTTGGACACTGGCAGATATGGCTAAGTTTAGGCAATTTGTTCAGCAAACTCGCTCGCTCCTGAAGGAAAAAATGGTTGCAGTGGGAAGTGGTTAATCGTCTGACGAGTCCCATGCTCTATAAGGCCCCAATATCTGTAGAATGCTGGCTGACCGCATTTTTAAGGATGATCAGAAGGCACAAACTTGTATAGAAGGTCGACCGGTCTAAACAAGAATCTAATCGAATTAATTACTTTTTGCAAACAAACAGAGATGTGCTTTCCATTTTGCCTTGCCGAAGAGCAAATGTAAATGTGTGACAAGAACCAAGGCCTGCCATGGCGCTTGATATCCTACAGTTCATGAACGGCTGCACAGACACATTTAATAGCTGACTATATTGCCTTCTATGTGGCACATGGGACTTTCAATAGCACTCACACTTTATTTCAGACTTTTACTGACCATGCACAACTTTCGATAATCGCCTTGTTTTAAGTTTGGTAAAAAGAAAAACCGGGACCTCACCCAACATTAAATTGCTGGGATGAGAGTCAAATTGTTACACATTTTAAATGTGGTGTTTTATATTTTACAAAGTACTCTAGGAATTAAGATTGCATTGAGATTTAGAATTGAATTTGATTGTATGATTTCCTTTTCCTTCTATAATGATTTTAAGTAATCACACAATAAATATATTAATTCATTCATTTTATTTAATAATTTTTATTCTATTTTCTATTCCAGTTTGGTAGTTTTATTGCTTGGTGTTTTGACTTTATTACTGTTTTGGGTAGTGCATAAATACTTTACACATTGCTCTAAGTTAAGCCTGTCTGATCTTTGCCATAGCTACCCAGAACCTGAGCTCAGGTTAATTTTGTGACTTTAAGGTTTCACCCTGAAAAGGAGTGTTATTTTTTCTTTAGGCAGGCAAACACCCAGCTCAAACTGTAATCCACCTTCTTATGCTACCTGAATAAAAGTGTAATGTACTGTAAGGAAAAGAAGAACTTCAAGGTTTGCTGCCCCATCAATAAATCATGGGGTAATAATGGATTTCCTCAGACTTGCAGAGGCCTGTATATGATTGGTTTCTTATAATAAGAGGTGGGCATAACTCATGTAATTCTGTGTAGTGTAATCTCACAGAATTACCCCATAATTCTGTGAGATTACGAGGAATTACATGAGAAGAGTAATTATGCATTGATCTCTATATTATTAACGCAATTGGATGCATTTTGAGACAAGAAAATAACACTAAATGCAACATAACATAAACAGCGCATGAGATGCCGCTCACTAAATGTGCTCTCGCTGTAGGATTTTTTCACCCAAATTTTTCCTAATTATGCGAGTGGGCATAAGCACATTTTTTAATCGGTAATTCTGCGCCAAAAAGTAACATAGAATTACTGATTACTACGATTACCCCGCTGTAATTGAAG
Source organism: Lissotriton vulgaris (assembly GCF_964263255.1). Lineage (NCBI taxonomy): Eukaryota > Metazoa > Chordata > Amphibia > Caudata > Salamandridae > Lissotriton > Lissotriton vulgaris. Next base: position 969,795,179 of record NC_141693.1, on the reverse strand, counting down.
TTCCACCCAGGCCTACTTACATTGCTTCCTTAGATCAATGTTGAAGGCCGCGGAAGTGTATCCGTTCACACAGACCACGGCTGTTGGCTCTTTATAGCAGTTGAGGACCATGGAGCGGAACTTCTCTCCAATGCCCGCCTTCACCAACACCTGTTCTAAGAAGGGCCAATGTACTCGGGCGAACGCCTTCTCCGCGTCTACCGCCAGCATCATTCTCTCCCCAGGAATCCGAGAAGCCTTCTCCAACAGGTGGACCACCCGCTTTGTGTTGTCAACCGTCTGCCTCCCTGGGACAAAGCCTGCCTGATCCGGGTCAATTAGACCGGGCAGGTGGGGCGCCAGGCGACTGGCCAGGATCCCTGTATAGAGTTTTAAATCTACGTTCAAGAGTGATATCGGTCTGTAGGACCCACAGTATTTCGGATCCTTCCCTGGTTTAGGGATGACCGTAATGGAGGCCCTCAGGAGATCAGACGGGATGGCTCCAGGTTCCGCGAAAGAGTTAAAAAGGCTAGTGAGGACTGGAGCTAACGATGTGCAAAACATCTTATAAAAGAGGGCGGAGTAGCCGTCCGGGCCCGGTGCTTTGCCATGTTTGAGTTTGGCAATGGCCGACACCACCTCCTCTATTCCAATGTCCCTATTCAGGTGGTCCGCCTGTAGAGGTTCCAAGGACGGCAAGGTGACCGAATCCAAATAAGAGGTTGTGGCCGGTATGTCTGGCGGGTCACCGGCGTAGAGGTTCTCGTAGAACCCTCGAAACAAGGCTGAGATACAAGCATCCTCCGTCTCCATACTTCCCGTGGGGTCGGAGATTTCCTTTACCATCTGGCTCTGCCTTGCAACCCGGAGTCTATTGGCTAGCAGCTTACCACAGCGATCTCCCCCCGTATAGAAGGCGTGGCGCAGCCGGAGGGCCGCGTATTCTGCCCCATCCATATCCAAGGCTGCCAGAAGCTTCCTTGCCTCTTTGAGCTGCCGCCAAATCCTTGGCGCCCCCGTCCTACGATGGATCAACTCAAGCTCTCGAACTCAATCAGTAAGCTCATCCCTCTTGGCCCTTCGCTCTTTATTTTCAGCCGCAGAGATTGACAAAAATTCCCCCCTGAGGACAGCCTTCAAAGCCGCCCACTGTGTGGCCCGGGTGGTATCGGCGTTATCATTGTGAGCCAGATAGTCACGGAGCACCTTTTCAATACGGTCTACCACCACCTTACTATGTAGCAGAGTATCCCGGAGGCGCCAAGTCCTCGATGGGTGAGTGGCAGGGGGCAGGCAGAACGAAGCCTCAACCGGAGCGTGGTCCGATAAGGATAATACTCCCATGTCCACCGAGGAGACCAGCGCCTGCACCGGTGAAGTGACCAAAAGATGATCAAGCCTCGCATAGGTCTTGTGCGCATGGGAATAATACGAGTAGTCCCTGTCTGTGGGGTGCATATGACGCCAGAGGTCCAGGAGATCTACCTCCGCAAGTCGTGCCTTACAGCAGGCCGAGAATTCCCCGACCTGCGGGGAGCGCTGCGCCGATCTATCTACAGCAGAATCAAAAACCATATTAAAATCCCCCCGAGGATAATATGTCTGTCTGGCGAGGCAGTGATATCTTCCACTGCTGACTGCAGAAAACGTTCCTGCTTGTCGTTGGGACTATAGAGGGAGCCGATCCTGAACGTAAATCCCCCCACTCTGAACCTGTGTGCCAGCAACCTGCCCTTCAGCTCAGTGAACTTGTGGAGATGCTCCCCCTAAAGTGCCTGGCCACCAGAATCGCCACCCCTGCTGTCTTGGTGGCGCAAGAGGAGAAGAACTGTATCGGAAATTTGTGGGAGCGCAGCCTATGCGTGTCTTGTGGCAACAGGTGCGTTTCTTGAAGGAGGCATATGTCCGCGTGGGCATTCTCCAACAGGGAGAGTACTGCCCGTTGCTTGACGGGGTTGTTCAGACCCCGGACATTCAAGGTCACGACTTTAAAGGTGTAAGGAGGCATAGTGGATAGTGTATGTGAAAGCGAGGGCATTCCGTGCTGAGGTCATGGAAGGTGTGTGTACCCCCCCCCAGCTCAAGTAACAGAACGGCGGGCAAAAAATAGCATATGAACCCACATCCCTCTGCGCTAGGTAACCTGTTGCAAGCTACGAGCCCCAATGCGTCCGTGGGCTGCCTCATGCACCGTCCAGCCCCTCCCTTCATCTCTGCATGCACTCCCCGTCCTTCTCTAGTCAAAACAAGGTGAAGAAAGACAGCTAAAGCAATAGATTCCTGTACTGTGCACTGGACAACCCCTTCTCCCACACCCAACTCCCGCTTCCCACCCCAACACCCCCACACCCCAACGAGACCCTCCCCACCCCCCAAACCCCATTCCCACCTCCCCTCAAACTGAGTCAAAGGAACCATTGTCCAAGTCCGGCCCGTAACGGGCAAGTCTATGGAAAGTCACAAAAGTGGACGTCCAGCCACCACGCAGCCTCCGCTCCCCCCCCCCCACTCCCCCAGGCCCCCAAACCTGCAGTTCCAAGAAAGCGATGTCGATCTCCCCCCGGAGTACTTCTTAGGCGGTCAATGCAACTTCACCAGTCGCCGTTTCTCTAGCAACTCCTCTCACTGCACTATCCATTTCAGCCCGGATAGTAGGCGAGTCAGGTCTCGCCGAAGAAGCTGAATGCCGGCGGCCAGGGACTGATTGCCAGCCATCTCTGGTGACACGACGACGGCGTGGAGTGGGTGCGTCCTCGTCGGTTGCTGTGATGCCCAGTACCGCACAGGTGTCTTGAAGGGAGCGCAGCTGATGCAATGTACCGTTCCAGCGGAAGATGATACGGAAAGGGTGACCCCAAGAGTACTGAGTGCCATGCTCTCGCAGGAAGTCAGTCGCGATTTTAAAGGACTTGCGTTTCTGTAGAGTGACCACCGAATGATCTTGGAAAAGGGTCACTCTATGGCCCCTGAACTCCAGAGAAGACTTGGTGCGGGCCTCCCGGACGATTCTTTCTTTCAAGGGGTAATCCGGCAGGTAGGCCAAGAGGTCGGGAGGGGGCACCGGGGATCTACGCCGCGGGCCTACTCTATGCGCCCTGTCGATTCTGACAAGAAAGTCGGTTGGCTCATCCAAGATGTCCCTGAACAGGTCCTGCAGATAGCCCGCCGTGTCCTCCCCCTCCTCTCCGAGAGGAACACCCCGGACCCGGATGTTGTTCCTCCGGGAACGGTTCTTAAGGTCCTCCACGTGCGATTGAAGATCGATTTGTTGGTCTCGAAGCCTAATCACCTCCTGCTGAAGCTGCGTGAGTTCCTCATCTCGAGCATGTCCGGCCTCCTCTACGGAGGTCACCCTCTCCCCCAGGCCATCAACCTCTCTCCGTACCTCTCGCACCTCTCCCGCCACCTCCTGTTTTAGTGCCTGGAAGTCCTCTCGGAGGGAGCTGAAGAGCGATTCGAGAAAGGACCTGGTGACAGGCGGCTCCCCTCCACTCGCCGCCTGGGAGCTGCCTGACTGTCCCGGGGAGTGTTGTCCGCGGTCTTGCCGTGCGGTGCCCCTGTTCAGCATATCCGGCAGAGTGCGGTCACCTTTCTTATTCCATTTGTTACCGGCCATTTTGGGCAATGGACGGTGTGCCCCAGTCACCAATGGTGATATCTGCGTCCACTGCACCACCGAGCCACCAGCCGGCCGACCTGCCCTGGTATCCTGAGTCCTCTGCGTGCTTACGCCGTCAACCGCTGTCTGCACACTCCTGATCCAAATGTTCCCCGGGAGTCCAGCCGTGCGCGCCAGTCCCGGCCCAACCTCGGGCAGCGAGGGCGAGACAGGTCACTCGGAGCAAGGCACCACTCTCCCAATACGTCGAGCCGCCCTCGTGCACACCGACCACTTCCAGGGCCACACCAATGTCGTTCACCCCTACTCAGACCAGCCGGGAGCAAGACCTCGCGTTTTGCGATCAGATGTGTCCCGAGGTCAAGCTAGGCCTACTGCAGGCTCACCATGTCACAGCGTCACCCGTAGGTCTGGTTTAGTCCTCCGGTACTCCGGGCTCACAGGCCTTCAGTCTCTCCCAGGTAATGCTGAGGGGGGATCGGACGGAGTTGTCTCCACCCCTGCCGCCAGGCCCTATTTTATACTGATAGCACTGGGCCCACAGGCCGCGGCGTCGTGTAGAGTCCCCCGCCGGCAGGCCACTCAACCCTCTGCCGCCCAGCTAAGCGCCACTCCCCGCTTCCCTGATGGTATCGGGTCAGGGGGATGGGGTCCCGTTCCCCTTCTATGGCCGCTCACCGCTGCTGACGGGTCCACGAGCCTCCGGCCTCACCGGCCACCTAGGCGCTCACCGGGCGGCCGCCCCCTTCGTTGTTGTCCTCCGTGGGGCAAGGGCTCTTGCTGAGACGGCCCCCGCTCCGGGCCTCCAGAGCCCCCAGGCCAGATCCAGTCGCTGGCCCCTGGAGCAGTACCCCCGACCACAGGTGGGCTAGCGCCGATTCACTGCGCAGGCGGCTCCCGTCCAACTCTTCCCCGGCCCTCCGTGGGGGAAGCTGGGGCCCTGCAGGGATCGGCCGCGTCGACGGCAGCCAGGGACGTAGCTAGCCTCAAGCGGACCGACCCCGCTAGGCACAAGTGCTCGTCTCTGCTAGGCCGTCGGGGGGACCGTCTCTGCACCCTGCGCGGGTCCAATCAGGCCTGGGGCCTCTCTCGCCACTATTCGAGTCCTCCCTGCGGCCGCGACTCGGCCTCGTTCCGCCTCAGGACCCAGCCGTACACGCTGCTCCGTACACCCCCGACTCCGTGTAGCAACCAGCCGGGTCCTGCAGTAACAACAGCCAGACCCGACCAAGGCTTTGCACCACTCCGGGCAGTTTCGGCGGCCGCAGCGCAGCACCCCAGGCTCAGTCAGCTCCACAAGGCGGGCCCAGCACCACTTCCGGCCGGAGCCCTAGCCTTCGCTGATCCCGGCCCGGCGTCCAAGGTTTGCCGATGACGCCCTCAGGCTCTCCGATGATTCTCGGGATGAGACCCTCAAGTCCCCCACCCCTTCCGCCGCCGCCAGATAGCAACGGGGGGGGGAGATCAGCGATAATAAGGCTGTTTAGGGGCCCGGGTCGGAGGAGATCGCAGTAGGTGCGTCCACTCACTCCGCCATCTTGGCCACAACCCCCTGCTTCCTTAGATCAAACTATACTTTAAAAATGTATCATTTATTATTTGCTTTCTTTGAAATATTTAGGATTAGCATACTTAAGACTTGTAAGTTTCTTGACTGTTAATGTAAAACATAAAAAATAAAAATAGCTCTTGTATATACCATCCATGAGAAGGTTTATGCATCTTCATAAGCTGCACAATAATAAAAGTAATAATATGTCAGGATCTAGCCATCTCTCAGTAGTGGTAACTGTAGAAAACACAAAGGCTGTCAAGTGTTTTATAACCCCATTTTATTGACGCTGGGTGTAGAGTTATGGAACAGATGATACAAGGGATAGAACAGTGACATCACTGTAGTATGTGGGAAGGTGGAGTTGGAAGAAAAAAATAAAGGTAAAGTTAGGGAGGAGCTGTAGCTGGATATGTATTGAAGATTAAAGTGATTATTTCTTCAGATGATATGCATGGAGAAGTATCTTTACATTGGTGATGAGATGAGGACCCAGTCTGTGTGGAGAATAGACAATTTTAGCGTCTCCAACCCTGAATTGCAAGAAATGCAGATAAGAATCTCGGGAACTGACAAATATTCACTCCTGAATGAAATGGGAGTACATACTCCACATGAAGTAAGTCTTGCTAACAGGCTTGGATTTCAATGCAGAGTATTTAGAATAGACTGACACAATTGTTCTAATAACATTTGATATGCTGCAAGCTGCAACATATAAGACATGCACAGTGGCAGTTTCCTGCCCATGTGGCTGCACTCGATCATTACAAGCTGTCGAGCCTAGAAACTTCTCATCTGCTTGCGTTCAAAGAGTTCTGAGCGAAGTAACAATCAATAATTCACAAGGTAAAGGAGCATGCATAGTTCAACAAAATACATTTACAAAATAAAATCTACTTACTAAATCAAGTGTACATGTTATACCTCACAAATCCCTCACTGTTTGCCTTCTGGCGCCTTTGATGAATGCACTTGGCAACTGTAAAAGCGTGGAAATAGAAAAGGGAATATATGAACATCACAGAAGACAAACAGCTCAGAATTGACTAAGCCTGTTATTATTTTAGATTGTTGTTATAATTTGTTATATTACCTTATTATGTTAAATTTAGATTTTTAGACTATTATTTTAAATTGTTTTACATGCAATATGACAGATCAAAGCATGGCACCTCCTCCTCCATTCTTGCCAACTCCTGGGGATCCACCAGTACCATAGAAACAATGCAAAAAAGTGTTTTTTTAACATATATGTTAGACATATGAGGCAACACGTATGGTCCAATCAGAAAAAAAGCCATTCGTCTTTATCATTTGAGAATTGAAGGAGGAGATTATATTAGGATGTACCAGAAATATCCTTAGGGATGTATAATGTTCAACCAAACAACATGTTGAAATATCCTTACAAATGTTAGATTTGCAGTTTCCAACTAAGAATAATGTTGTCCTTGATCGTCACAAATTGTTTTCCAGAACACAAAGGATAGATGAAACCATTGCTTCTTACAAAGCCGCATTAAGGTGGTTAGCTTTGTCTTGTCAATTTGAACTGTCAACTGTCAAATGATTCAGTTCGTAAGGTGCGAAAATAATAAAAGAATAAAAGAGAAACATTTTATAAAGACCCCACCTTGGATGAAGCTATTTGAATAGATAAGCGGATAGAGTTAGACCATGCACCAATGTGTTTAAAGGAAATGGATAATTCTACTAACAATAAACTGGATAATGTGCATGTGGTGGAACGTGCAAATGTTGAAAAGAGAAAAAAAGACGAGAAAATCAAATGTTGTTAAAACGAATTATGAAGGAATTGTGAATGAAAATGATAACAGTGGTAGGGAGATAAAATGTTTTTATTGTGCAGCCCCTAGCTATATTCATTCTAGCACAACATGTGCAGCCAAGAGTGCAATATGTAGAAATTGTGGAAGGAAAGGACATTATGCAAAGATTAAAACAAAGATTACTAGTAAGAGGATACAGGAAGACAACCAAGGGGTTTATGAAATTTGTGAGAGCATACAGGAAATAATCTTGACTATAGATGAAAAGCCGGGATGTGCAGCTGAAAGTATTAGTGAGGAAGGTAGGACTGTGTCAGTTCTACATGAAGCGAAACTAGAAAGCATGGATAAATTGGAAAAACCTAATAGTCAGGTGTATATAGATGACAAGACAATGAAAATATTAGTGGATTCTGAGAGTTTATATAAACTATTGTCAGACAAAACATAAGGGAAAAAATTGGTTACGGATGTGTTTTCCACTGTTAAATCATTCATATATGAGGGTTATAAGCTATAGTTGAAAGGGATATAAACTTTAGGTATAGGAATCAGATGGATGACAATCAGATTCACAGGTGAAGCGGCAAGTATATGTGATCAATTATGGATCAGATCTACGGGGTGGCATTTCCAAAAATACTTCAATATTGTAACAAATCTGAATGCCAGAGAGCCAATCATGGTAGCGGAAAAGGTGGAAGTAGAAGAAATAATATATAAGCATGATATGAGGTAATTGCTTAAGGCATCACACCAAAGAAGAGTATAGTGGCAGCAGTAAAGAAACAAACCAACACCATCCTGTAAAAAAGAGTTAAAATCATTTATTGGTCCTGATGAGTACTATTCAAAATATGTAAAGAATCTCGCTGAGATAGTAGAACCATTAAGACTGGTAAAGAAAAATACTATGTTTGTTTGGAATGATGAATGTGAACATGCTTTTGAGACGGTGTAGGAGAGCATAGTGCAGGCACTTTGATGTGTCATTTTAGGTTTTATGTATGGGGAGTGGCTTTTAAAGTAAGAACCAATCATAAACCCATAACATATTTGTTCAAATGTGGAAGAGGGTTGGAAGGAAATGTCACACTACATATATCAAGATGGATGTTATCCATGTTAGATTATATTTTTGATGTACAATATGTAAAGGGGAGTAAAAATGTAGCAGCGGATTGTTGATCAAGAATGCCAGTGAGTGAAGTTGGAACTGTAGAGGAGGTGGAGGGTGAAATTGTATTTGGGAGAGATTTGGGAGAGATGGCGAAATTGCACTAAGTATTGACAAATGGATTGATGCAAGGGGAGAGGATTCCTTCATGAAAGAAGTGGAAGTCAAATAGTGCAAGGATGCACTGACAGTAGATTCCCGAATAAAGATATGAGTGAATTTACAAAGTGAAGAACAACTTGAGTATAATAAGAAAATTAATAAGAGGGAGCCCAATTGTTCCACCAAGTGGAATCCATTAACGCATTATTGACATTGCACACGAGGGTCATCCTAGCTGCAATATGACAAAGAGAATGGTAATTCAATCGTTATGGGGGCCTGGTATGGATGTTGGCATTGAGGAAACTTTGAAGAACTGTTATGTATGTGCTAGTAGCGATACAACTATGGTTGTGAGAAAACCTTTATTGGAATGTACAGAATTTCCAGAGAGACCATGGAAAAGACTGTCAATTGATTTCCTTGGTCCTGTGGAAAGGTTAGGATCAAAGTATAAATATATTGTAGTACTTCTTGATTATCATACAAATTGGTTTGAGGTGAAAACAATGGAACAAGTGAACACTTTTTTGAAGAGGTTTTTATGAATGAAGGGATACAAAAACTATTGTGTCAGACAATGGAGTCCCATTTATTTCCAAAGAAATTAGAATTTATTTGACTAGGATGTGAATTCTTCATGAGAGAGCCCTTTTCAGAACTCCAGCCAATGGTTTGGTAGAAATAATTATTCATTTGATACTTGAGCACATGCAGCTTTCTTTTGCCAATGGGCCTTCTTGGAAGAGACAGTTAAGGAAGCTGATTTGAGTTATAGGCTGACTCTTCATTGGGTGACACATATACCACCACTTGTGTCTTTGAAAGGAAGATAACCAGAAAGATACAAATGCCCTGCATGGTTGTGTGGAAAGGAGAGTGTATCGGTGGATCGAGAAGAAGGAACAAGAATAATCAGAGAAATGTTAACTAAGGAATAGAATACTATCACAAAAAAGGAGTGTGAAGAAACTTGACGTAGAGATTGGAGAATGGGTGGCCATAAAAAAGAGAGGAATAGTCATAAAGGGTGATAGCAAATATTCTATTCCACATAAGGTCACAGATGTTAAATAATGTTGAAGTTCTGGATGATGGCTCAACGTGGACTTTAGGAAATGTGTTTAAAGTCAACATCCAACAACAGGCATATGTGGAAACTAATAGTAATACTGTGCATAGGAAAAAATAGATATAATATGCATGAATGTTAGTCAAAGTAACAACTATTTAAACTATCTATATTGCACAGACAGGATACTCTTTTTAGGTAATGTAATTTCTGTTCAAATAAATGTGTATGGTCTTCTAGGTATTAAGGGGGATATATGTGCAGAGTTATGGAACAGATAATGCAAGGGTTAGAACAGTGACTTTACTGTAGAATGGGGCGGTGGATTTAGGCGAAAAGGTTGAACGAAGTGTGAGGTATGAGCTGTAGCTGAAGATGTATTGAAGATTAAAGTGATTATTTCTTGAGAGGAAATGTGTGAAGACTAATCTTCACACTGTGGTAGAATGAAAGCAGCAAAAAATGTAAGTATTGCATATACTGGAAGAGCTCTAAATAGGGAATGTTGAGTTGTGACAAGATGATCCATGTCCTTTAGCAAGAGCGGGAATTTGTCCCATTTCCAAAGTATACCAATAGGAGCCAGATAAAGTTAAAACCTAACCAACAGACGGGCAATTGTTGCCTTTCACCTTAGTGAGCAAATTTACCATGCCTGATTTCACCTCCGCTTGCCGAAAAATTATGCTCAATTCGCTGCAGACTGAAGAATTAGGTTCCGCCTTCAGCAGTGGGAAATAAAACAACACATGGAGTTAAGATTCTTAAGCTAAAGCTAAACTGCTTCCAGACCTGTCAGTAAGACAAGTGGTTTCTAATTCACGTAGAAAGTGCTCTAGGACACACATGAGGGAATGAGTGCAGAAACAGTGACTCCTGCATTTTATTCCCGAACATGTTGTAATCTTGTAATACTTGTTAATCCCTGTGTTAGACCTGGCATCTTTGGCGTGGTTTCCCATGCCTTTTTGGCCTCTACCTCCTGTATTTGTGATGCTGTGTTGGATTTCGTTTTTGCTGGTTTAGATGCTTTGGGCACTCTGCCACTGCTGATCAATGTCAGAATGTAGGTGCTCCCTGTGTAAATTGGTATTATGATTGGATATACACGATTGGCATATTTGTATCACCAAGAAGTCCCTAGTAAAGTGCACTGGGTGTGCCAGGGCTGGTGATGACAAATGCTAGTAGGCCTGCAGCAGTGATTGTACCACCCACATGTGTAGCCCTAAAATGGTGTCTCAGGCCTGTCACCGCAGTGCCTGTGTGCAGTCTGTGAACTGCCATGTCCTCCTGGACAGTGTCCCCACTGACCAGGCCTAACCCTTCCCTTTCTGTGCACATTGGTCACCCCTATGGAAAGCCCAAGGTACCCCCTTGGGCAGGGTGCAGTGTATGTGAAAGGTAGAGCATGTACTTGTGCAGGTGACATGCTCTGGTAGTGAATTAGAGCCATTTTCGTTTTTCCCTACTGCAAGGCTATCTTGCTCCATAGGCTATTATGGGGGATGCTGGCTACAGTGGCTACCAGCATATCTTCCCAAAGGAACAAGATAGGACATAAAAGTCTGGTATACCTGAACTCAGAATTTAATAACACATCTTTTAGGAAAGGTTGATTCTAAAATAGCAGCTAAAAGTAGTTGTTTTCATTTTTTAACCTCCTGGAGTTCCCCGATGTCTAAAGACTTTTCACAATATATTGCTCTATAAGTCCTAGCATATTATTGGTGCAGGTGAATTACTTTGGATATGGGCCCATCAAGCATATCCAACTTTGAGGACGAAAGTTCTTACACCTTTATTCAGGAGCATTGGTGCAATGGAATTTGTACTACGTAATGGAAACACAGGGTAATAGTGTCACTTCCAAAATGAATATGTTACATACCTACTTCTTAGACCCGTCTTACTATTGGCTAACAATTGAGAGAAAAGTCTTTAGAATTTAGCTTTTCATTTTAATTCTGAACCGGCTTGAAATTGCCAATCTAATTCATCTTTGTCAGATACAGGGTTTGCCACAACTTCAGCAGCATCGAAAACTCCAATATTTTTTGTTGGTGGAAATCGATTTATTCCTGAACGTGTATATGGATGATTAGCAACCTGTTAACATTAGATACTGTAATGGATACATTTGATAAAGCAAAGGTTTGTGCTTTCCTGTCTCGATCTTGCACTTTACCGGGTTTACATGTGTCTCATTCAGCCCCCAATGCAAAAAATTCATTAGTATTGTTTACTGTTCTTGGTTTGACAGAACAACAGAGGGTTATGCTTCTCAGCAGATCACCAATGGGCCAAAAGAGGTACTTTCCTATCCCAGTGGAGAATTTGGAGGTGGAGGTTAGAATACGATCAGCAGATGATGGCAAACTGTTTCGTGAAGAGTACAACGTAAGTTATTTTATTTGTTTTGGTGAAACAGTGATAAACATTTTTGTTTAATTAACGGTTGGTTATTTAGTTTAAATATAAATGTCATGTCTTCAATTAATCATTTATGTCTGAAAAAATGCAATTAAAAAACCAGGGAAAGTGAAAAGGCTATTTGGGTGATCGCTACAGAGCTAAAATGAAGATGTATTCTCCTTTGCTTGTGGGAGTGGGTCGCTGTTTCATCTTACCCAACTCAGGCTTGATTTATACTTTGGTGTATGGGATACTCAATCACATGACGGCTATCTCGTCCACTATATTACACATACCATTGGATATAACGTACTTTAATATGGCGGACGGGAAATCTGTTATGTTTGTGATGGAGTATCCCATCCCCCAAAGTCTAAATCAGGTCCACAGTCTTAATTTCTGAACTGCTAGTCTGTAAAGTGTTTTCCCTCTGTTTCCATGTTCTGTTTTATACCTTTTGGTGAACTCTATTGTATTGTAGTTTCATTTATATAGCGCTTAAAGCCTCTCATGAGGAGCAGATGCGCAGAATGATAATTTATTTGTTTTGCTTAATTAGAAGGATGTTTGAGTGGAGCTATCCGTGTTGTGTATGATGACTACAGCTGTGCTCTTATCATGTTGTATGCCCCTGTGCCATTATGTGTAGTGAGCAAAATGTGGGTGAGAGATGGGTTTTTATGCTTTGAGGTCACTGCTGAGTTTGGGTTGGAAGGGTGTGCATATGCTCAGCTGTCCTCGTGACAGTTTTTTAAAATGTTATATGTAAATGGTGGCGGCTACTCATACCATGTCATGTGCATGTGTAGCAGCGCCTTTGCGTAATGTGGAGTGAAAAAGCTAGACATAGCTGCACACATGGTCATGTCTACCATCATTGAGTGAGATTAGGGTTCAGTTCTGTTGAGATTATGATCCTTATGTCAGTGTCATCCAAGCAGCTCTTGTGATGCCGAAAGTGTATTTCTTTTATTTGGGTGACATTTCTCATCTGTTGAAAAGAAGCTAGGCTATTACTGCCTTCCTGAATTCTTGCATATTCTTTGGTTGTGTCGAGCTTAAGTTGCATTGTTTCCTGCTTGTATAAGGAAGCATTTATTCATGTAGAGTGGGATGAACAGACGTGATACCAATCTTGAGCAAAGGGTTTGATTCCATGAGCATCTCTGGAGATTTACTTGGATGATGCAATAGCGGCATGAACAGCTTTATGGGCACTGCAGAGTATGTTGAATATGAAGCATCTGGCTATGGGTAGCCAATAAAACACTTGAAGTGCTGGCGAAATGTGGTCCCGTATGCAAATATGTCTGAGTTGTCTTTTACCACATTTAGTATTCTTCACAATCTTCAGAGTAGTTGTAGCAGTTAAGTTTATTTACTTAGTCACAACAAGATACAGCGAGGCTGATGGTGGTCTGGAGCTTGTGTGGCACCTTAATGAGAGAGAATGCATTGAAGAGTCCACTTGGTGTGCTAAGCATTTCCTGTGACTTGACACACATTTTTGAGGGGTTATGGGGTGAAAAGGGAGGGTCCTGGCATAGACTGAAGTTTTGATCTTTCATCTTTCCCAGATTTATTAATTAAGCTGATGTTGCTGGAGGTGGGACTATGTATTGAGGACAGATGGGTGCAGGTTATCAGTTCTTCCATTCTCTGCATATTACTGTCCCTGTTTTAAAAGAGTTCTGTTTAAGGTAATTACTTAGCCTCCATGTGTTAACGGGTCAGAGACAGTAGTCTCTTCCTAACGTGTCATAGTCCCTTTCATTTTACAGGTTTGTTTTGATCCACGTGTTATCAACATATTTGCTGTAGGTATGTTGAAAGATTTGATGATATCTGTATGGACACTGAGGCAGGCCTTGAAAGCGAGTGGTGGATGATCAAGTATGGAGGTATGTCTGGGGAGGCATCAAAAGCTGGTAGCAAGATGATGATGGATCTGTTGGCTTTTAGATTTCATCCACTAGATGTCACAATTAGTCATTTCTATCTTCATCATGCTCAACTGCTCATTCAGCCAAGGGATCATAGACTGATGGCTAAGATGTATGCACTTTTGGATTTAGTCAACACTTTCAGAGAGCCACCTGTGGAGTTGAACCATTTCTGTTGTTCTATCAAGAGGTGAGATGGTCGAGCAATGAGAATGAGTTTGATCTGTTATTTTTAGGAGGTCCTATTCATCGCTGTTGCTGCTGTTCTTGCCTCCCCAGAACCTCAAAGGAGATGAGGTACAGGGCAAAAAATTGCCAAAACCCTGATTACCCCATGTCTCATCCTAACAACCAGAAATGGTTGCAAATTTCGATGAGGGTGGCTGTAGTACTTGGGCACAGTGTCATTCAAGCACAAACATTGGCCAGGCAATGTCTGACCGGAAAGCTTTGGATAGAAGGGAACTGAAGGATAAGGAAAGTATTTGCAATATTCTTCCAAGCTTAAATATAGATTAACACAGGAAGTAATTCCTCCGTGGTTGGGGCATAGTTATGTAAAGAAGCTCATTTTCTCACTTAAAGAGAATGGCTGGTGAGTCCCTTTCCTGAATGAACTTTGACTCATTTCTCAGCTCCATCATGAGCAGCTTACCAGACTATACCTTCCAGACCAAGAACTTAAGCAGGATTGAAAAGAACATTATTTTTTAAACTCATCTTCACTGACAGCTATTTTTGAAGCATCTTCAATATTAAATGAGTTATAGCCTGTGTGTGATTTTATTAAAGGCAATTTGTAGAGTTACTTTTAGAATTGTGACAATACCTGTACTCCCTACTTTGGTAAATTGACAAATAGGTACATCTCGTTAATATTGTTTTACCCATCATCCCATATCTACCTACATGTACTAAACCGAAAAGACATATTATTAAGTATGTACATAGAAAGGGTTTTTGGGTCTGCCCTGTTCGACCATTGCCTTTTTTCAACAAATTTCTGTCGGCCTCTGTTTTGAGACTTTGTCAATCAAATCTTGATTCATACCAGAGGAGTATTCATCTCTCACCTAATGCTATTGGCTGTTTGAGTAAAAAGAACAATTGACGGACAGAATGCAGAACAATGTCATACATTCACACCAGTACAGATATCTGGGCCTGACTCCATCGTTTTTTGCTCCCCATGCCATTCCAGTTTGGACCCAGCCATATGCAAATCAGTCTTGACCCTGCACCCAATGGGAACAGTCCAGCCAGAACTGCCAGACCAGGTTCTCCCTGGACTGGAAACAATCATCCTAGGACCGGTTTCGAGGGTCCTAGGGTTGGCTGTTTGAGTGCATGCATTAAATTCATGAGGTATTACTTTACTGTTATAGCTCTCTTTGCCACTCCAGCGGGTTCCCTCTTGCGTGTCTCACTCTAATACTCAATATGTTAGCACATTAAACCAAGACTCATTGGCTTTGCAAGTGTTTGTTTTTGTCTGCTCCCCAAACTAATGTGGATGTCGTTGTATGGTGCACCTTTTTTTCAATATAATAATGTGGCAACTGAGATTATTTTTTGTTTATCTGCCTTTCTCTTGTATATAAATAAAGGCTACCAATGTATCCAAAAAGTACAAATGTTTTTGTGAAAGTGTTTGTTTTATCGTCATTAGGCAAATCTCTTTAAACTAAACAGAGTCTCACTGTGCTTAACATTCTAGTAAACTTTCTTTCACAGCTTGAGTGACATAAAAGTTATGAATGCCTCATGAATGAAGTCAGGGAGTCTATTAATATTTGATTTTGTTGGTGCCTGCAACCAGAGCTGTTTAAATACAAATTAATTCAAACCAATATTTAAATATCTATTAGACAGTCGCTGGCAGTTGTTTGTGGCTTACGGCACCCCTTCAGTAAGTAATTTTCATGTTTGCAGTTAGTACACATTTTGACTGTATGTTTGGTTGCTGCTTATCTGTAGGAATGTGAATGTTTATGCCAATTAAGTAGTAAGCAAAAGGTTGAAAGTAAATCAATTATTGGTGCTTTAGCTACCTTGACAGAACTATAGTAGGGATAGCAGCTTTCGGTATATAAGTGTTGAAGCATAAAGCGTGGTAAAAATATTTATTATACGCTTACTCTCCTGAATACTCTAACCGTACTTGGCCCTTAATGATAAGTCAATCTGAAGCATTTCCATTAACCACAGAGGCAATGATCCTCTGATGAGTCTATCTCCACCGGTAGAGGGGTGAAAATTAGGATGGCCAAACTCCACTTTAGCTGTCCAATGAAGATCATTAATTGACTGCCCCCTTCCAAATTAAAGATCAAATTTAGGTACATTACTCTCAGGACCATGCTGTAGAAATAATGAATAGCAACAGGAAGACCCAACCTCCTAACGAAGTTAGTCAAGTTAGGATAATGCAAAGCAAAAGTTCTGCAACTGCAACACAAAACAAAATAAGTAACATCTGATGTTTTGTGAGAGCTCAACAATTCTCCATACTACACATTAAGCATTAGGAAAACGTTTGAATGGAAAAATCAACAGTATTCTATAATAGATTCAGACAGAAGTTTGATTAATTTGGTTATTATATTAAAGATTGAAAATTCATTGCCATGAGTAATTTCTTTAGAAGTTCAGTTAAGAATATCAATGTTTGTATTAAAACGGCAAACATGTAAGTAGGCTTTCTTGGATGATTATACTCAGAATCAATTACAAAGTTTCAGAGCCCTACCACCATTAAGGCGGAAGTATAGTTTATTGTCTCACAGGTCAGGCCCTACGAAGATGAAAAAAGAGTTCACAATTAAAGTCCATTAAGGGCAAGTCCATTAGCATAAACCAAGAAATAAAGGAATGAAAAAGGGAAATGGTTTGGCAATGAAGGTTTCAGCCCACCAGCTACCGATTTTAGCATCAGCAAAGCAGTTCAAAAGCAAAAAACTTGTTCAAAAATCATTCAGCATAGCATGCAGGGCTCGAGTAGGAAAAATCAGAATGGTGTCCGCCATAAAGAAAAAATCAATGGCATTGCCCCTTCTTCGGGGTTTCTTTTTTATAAAGTTTTTAAGATTGTCCCAAGGAGGTGGCTTCACACCACCATCGAAAGATTATCATATGTCCATTTTTGCATGATGCCACCTAGGTCATTTGCAACAGCAAGAGGTTTTCCCATGTTAGTCATGAGAAACAAAAGATTTGAAAGTCCACATAGACCTAACATTGGTGGAGAAAAAATACAAAGTTGCATTCTAAAGTAATAGCTGCAATCCTGTTCCCACAGGAATATTTCACTGTGAACATTGAAGAAACATTCAAGAATGTCGGGGTGTACACATGTACAGGACAAACAAAGCAGCATTTCACTAGTAGAAAATGAACCCTTGCCTTAGGTTAGGTCAGTATTAGAAAAAAGCATTTTGAAAAGGTCTTTAAGTTAGCATCACACTCTTAGGTTTAAAGTATTTTTATTAAGGCACAAAAACACGGGGAGGGGAGCAGGAGGTCAAGCAAACATACAGTACAAGAAGCGGAACGTTGCAGCGAGTCAGAAGAAAAATAGGGAGGCAGGGGGCCCCAGAGGGTAACAAGGCAAAGACATAGGCAATAAGGCATTGTGAACGACCCCCCTGTAGACCCCCACTCCCTAGGCAAGGCCGAGCCAGAATAGTACTCCGCTACACAGTAAGAGAGAAGCATACCGTTCCACCAACCCCCCGACCCCAGAAAAGAAGAAGAAAGAAAGCAAAGAAGGAAAAGCAAGAAAACAATACCCCAACATCCCCGTCCGAAAGTCAGCATTAGAAGCATATAGCCCCTCTTCCCACCCCCAATCCCCGGCCCCCAATCCACCCCCTCACTCCGCCGCAGCCGCCGGCGGCGTCAGCCTAAGGAGGCGCAAGTACCGTGGACACGTGAGCTCGTGAAATTCCGTGGACAGCAGTGCCAAAAAGGGGTGCCAGAGCTCCTCAAACTGGTCAACATTCCCAGCCACCGTTAGCGACATCTTCTCCATGCCCAGTACCTGCCAGAGCCTATGCAGCCAACCAGTGATAGAGGGGGCAGTGGGGGTGCGCCAGAGTACAAGTATGTTCTGAACGGCGGAGCCTAGCGCAATCGCAATCTGCCTGCCCCTGCGAGATTTCAGCGGATACATCAAGTCATTGGGGAGGCCTAGCAAAACATACGCGGGGAAGCGCGGAAGCTCGATCTCGAAATGCCTATCCACCTCATCTAAGACTTCCTTCCAATAGGCCGACAGCACCGGGCACTCCCAGAGAATGTGCGTGAGGGTGCCCTCCTGTCCGCAGCCGCGCCAGCAACCTCTATCGCCGATTTTGCGCATCTCATAGAGCCGCTCCGGGGTGTAGTACCAATAGGTGGACACTTTAGTGAAGGTTTCCGTCAGCCCAGTGTGGTATGCAGAGTGCCTCGCCCGATATGCAATCCTGTCCCACTCCTTGTGGCTCAGGGTCCTGCCCAATTCCCTGTGCCAGCGCTCCCTCCCTGGGTTATGGTAATGAAACGGCGGGGGTTGGAGAAACTTATACAGATCAGTGATCAGCTTGGCGTCCGAGGTCCGGGTTACCAACCATCGCTCATAGGGCGTAATCGAACGGGCAGCGACGTCACGCACGGGGGGTTGAAGAGCACAGTGGCGGACTTGCATGTAACGCAGTCTGTCCCCTTCCGTCAGGCCAAACTCCTGTCGGAGCTGCTGGAAGGGGAGCACGCCCTCCGGCCCGTAGATCTGGAAAAGCGCCCTGCAACCCGCGCTCACCCAGTGGGAAAAGGCTCCCGGCTCCATACCCGGAGTGAAGTCTGGATTGCCAGCAATGGGAGTGAACGGCGATGGAAAGGTGGTGAGCTCACGAAGCTCACACACCGCGTCCCACACTCTTAGCGGGACCCGGGTGATAAAGGAGGCGTAGAGATTAGGCGGGCGGTGAGTGCGCCGCAGGAACGGGACCTCCTGGAGGGTATGGCCTGCAACTGCCTGGTCTTGAAAGAGCCAGTGTTTGTCCGATTCCCACCGGCTCCACTCCACCAAATACCGGAGCTGCGCCGCCTGAAAGTACTTCCGGAGGTCTGGGACTCCGAGGCCCCCCGCCTCCGGGGCAAGCATGGAGAGGACCCGCTTCATCCGAGGCTTACGGCCCTGCCACACAAAGCGGGAGATGTCTGCCTGCGTCTGCCGTATCCAACCCACAGGGGGCTGGAGAGGTAGAGCGCGAAAAAGATACAGGATCTGAGGCAGTATCGTCATCTTCACCGCCGCGATACGGCCCAGCCACGAGAGCAGGCCCTTGTTCCACCGGCCGAGTTCCTCTTTGATCTTTTTGCCCAGAGAGGAATAGTTAGCTGCGACCATGGCAGGCAGGGAGGGAGCAAGCAAGATTCCCAGGTAAGGCACCGTGGAGGAGGACCACTGCAGAGGAAAGAGACTCTGAAGGTCCCGCCTGGTGTCGGCAGAGAGTGACACATCCAGTGCAGACGACTTAGTCATATTCATTTTAAAGCCCGCCACGCGGGCAAAAGCGTTCAGTTCCTGGACGCAGGCAGGGAGCGACCGCCTGGGGTCATCCAGGGTCAGCAAGACATCGTCCGCGTATAGGCTGACCACATGCGTGTATTGCCCCATCTTCACCCCAATAGCGTCCGGGTTATCGCGAATCCTCTGTGCAAACGGCTCCATATAAAGGGCAAAGAGGAGTGGCGAGAGAGGGCAACCTTGTCTCGTGCCGCGCTCAATGGCAAAGCTGCTAGAGCTGTGTCCATTGACACGCACTGACGCTGACGGTCTCCTATAGCAGTTAAAGACCATAGTGCGGAACTTCTCGCCGATCCCCAGTTTCCCAAGAACCAGCTCGAGATATGGCCAATGAACCCTATCAAAGGCCTTCTCCGCGTCGACCGATAGCAGCATCCGCTCCCCCGGGACGCGGGAGGCCTTTTCCAGCACGTGCGTCACCCTCTTCGTGTTGTCGACCGTCTGTCTACCGGGTACAAAACCGGCCTGGTCCGCTTCCACCAAACCTGGTAGGTGTAGACCCAGTCTGGCCGCCAAGATTCCCGTGTAAAGCTTGAGGTCCACATTTAGGAGCGAGATGGGCCGATACGAGCCGCACAGTGTCCGGTCCTTCCCCGGCTTGGGGATAACCGACACAGTCGCTGAGAGAAGGTCCGGTGGAATGGCTCCCGGTTCGGAGAAGGAGTTGAACAAGCGAGCCAGGAGAGGCGCGACAGTGGGACAGAAGGTCTTGTAAAACAAGGCCGTATAGCCATCCGGGCCCGGGGCTTTACCATGCTTTAGCCGTGCGATCGCGGTGATGACCTCCTCCACGTGAATGTCCCTCTCCAGGTGGTCCGCCTGGGTGGGGTCCAGGGCCGGGAGGGTCACGGATTCCAAGTAGGCCTCAGCCTCTCCCGGTGGGGAAGGCTCTGCAGCGTACAGCGCCTCATAAAAGGAGCGAAAGGAATCTGCCACCTCCGCGTCACCGGAAACCGGGATCCCATCCGCTCCCACCAGCTCCTTCACCACATTGCGTTGCTGCGCAGCCCTGAGCCTATGGGCCAGAAGCTTACCGCACCTGTCTCCGCCGGTGTAAAAGGCATGCTTCAGACGCAGCGCTGCATACTCCGCCCGATCTAGGTCCAACGCAGAGAGGAGTTTCCGTGCCGCCTTCAGCTGCTTCCAAACACGAGGGGCCCCTGTCCGGCGGTGAACCTGCTCAAGCTCCCTAACCTGCGCCGTCAGTTCCTCCCTCTTGCGTTGGCGTTCCCTGTTTTCCGCCGAGGAAATGGAGATAAACTCCCCCCTGACGACCGCTTTCAAAGCCGCCCACTGCGTTGCCAGGGACGTGTCAGAGTTGTTATTGTGGGTCAGGTAATCCTGGATGACCTCCTCCACTCGCTTCACCACCGATTTCTTATGGAGAAGCGTGTCCCGAAGCCGCCACATCCCTCTAGAGGGGGGGGCCGCCGGCCAAGCAAAGATTCCGGAAACCGGTGCGTGGTCGGACAGGGACAAGACCCCGATGTCTGCCGCCGTGGCGGCCGAACAAAGCGGTCCGCTCACCAAGAGGTAATCCAACCTCGAATAAGTGCGGTGCGCGTGGGAGAAATATGAGTAGTCCCTATCGGTGGGGTGCATGGTGCGCCAGAGGTCATGCAGGTCCATCTCCGCAATCTGGTCCCGTACCGCTCTAGAAAGCTCCCCTGTCTGCGGAAAGCGCTGGGCAGACCTATCCAGGGCGGAGTCGAAGACCATATTCAGGTCTCCCCCCAAGATGATATGGCGATCGGGCGAGGCAGTAACGTCCACCAACACAGATTCCAGGAAACGATCCTGGTGGTCATTTGGGCTGTATACCGAACCAACCGTAAAGGCAACACCTCCCAGACGCATGCGATACACTAGAAGCCTTCCCTTCTGCTCAGCATGTTTATGCGACACCTCCCCCCTGAAGGAGTTGGCTAGAAGAATGGCCACCCCAGCAGTCTTAGTCGCAGCAGAGGAAAAGAGTTGCGTAGGGAACTTGGCAGAGCGCAACCTATGGCAATCCTTGGAAAGTAAATGGGTTTCCTGCAGGAGGCAGATATCCGCCTGCGACCCCTCCAACAGGGAAAGGATCGCCCTACGCTTCACGGGGTTATTCAGACCCTTAACATTAAGGGTCACTACTTTCAGGGGCGGCATCGCCTCCAGGGAACCAACGCGCTATGCAGCGAGCAAGGGATCAGTGGAGGGGGCGCGCGGGGCAGGGGCGCAGGGAAGGCCAGAGGTAGCATCGCACATGTTCGGACAGCTTCGGACGGGACCCCCCCCCACACCAAACCAACAGTTAAACCCCCCCAGAACCAACCCATGGCAACCAACCAAAACAAAAAAAAACAGGAAACAACACCCCATAGTCTCAGTCTAGCCCAAGTGGGCGAGTCTGCAGAAAACAGTCAAGTGGACGTCCAGCCACACACCTCTCCCCCGCCCCCCCAGCCCCCCGCCCCAGCCCAGCATCGGTAAAGCTAAGAGTCTCTCCCCCCGGAGAAAAGTTAGGCCGTCAAGGCTACACCAGTAGCTTCATGCAAGTTCCTGGCCGCAGTCCTCAGGGCCTCCTCCATGTCCGCTCTGATGGTGGGCGAGTCTGGACGACTCGCCGTCGCTGACGATTGGCGCCTCCTCGATCTCCGTCGGCCCCGCCGCTCGGGGCGCCGCCATGCGGGTGTAGCCCCTTCCTCCTCCGTAGCAGTAAGGCCCAGTACTCCACAGACATCTTGTAAAGAGCGCAGCTGATGCAGCACCCCATTCCATCGAAAGATAAGACGGAAGGGGTGACCCCAGGAATAGGCTGTCTCATGCTCTCGCAGAAAGTCCGTAGCGATGCGGAAAGACCTGCGCTTCTGCAGTGTGATGGCGGACAGGTCCTGATAGAGCGCCACAGGTCTTTCTCGGAAGGTCAGCGGCTGCTTCCTGCGGGCCTCCGTCATGATGCGCTCTTTTAGGGGGAAGTCCGGCAGGAATGCCAGGATATCAGGCGGGGGTGCCGTTGACTGGCGCTGGCGGCCCACCCTGTGTGCTCTGTCAATGTGGATCGGGAAGTCCGCTTCTTCCTCCAAGATGTCGCGGAACAGGTCCTGCAGATAGGCCACTAGGTCCGTACCTTCATCCGCGGATGGAACACCTCGCACCCGGATGTTATTCCGCCTGGACCTGTTCTCGAGGTCTTCCGAGTGGGCCTGGAGCTCGACACATTGCTCCCGGAGGCGGAGGACGTCCTGCTGGAGATGAGTTATCTCTTCATCGCGACGTTGGGCCGCCGTCTCCACAGCATCGACCCGCTCGCCCAGGCCTTCGACTTCCCTGCGCACTTCCCGGACCTCTCCAGCCACTTCGGTCTTAAGAGTTTGAAATTCCTCCTTGAGGGAGCTGAACAAGTCCTCCATGAAGGACCTCGTGACTGGTGGCTCGCCCACGGCTGCGTCCGTCGATGCCCGGGAGGCCCCCGGGGACGGCTGTGCCCTGTCGCGTAGTTGCTGGGACCTGCCGAGCATTTCCGGTAAAGTGCGATCTCCCCGTGCCGCACCACGTCTCCCGGTCATCTTGGCCCCCGATGAAGCCCAGGGTCAGTTGCTGTAGGCGAGCGCCACCGCTCGCGGGCATTAGGTGTGAGGCCCTCGTCGGGGACAAGGGTAGTGCGTCACAGGCGACAAAATGGCGGCCCGGGCCTGGGCAAGCCGACCCCCGGGCCAGCAGGCAGGCAGCAACGTCCAAAGTGGAGGCCTCCAGCCCCGTACTCCCAGGGAGGGCAGCGGATGAGTCGGCACCAGGACGAACCGGGGCTCCCGTGTGAGAAGGGCGCAGGCAAGGGTCACTGGGCTCAGCTACACCAAGACAAGATGGCGGGAGGGTGGAGCCCAAGAAGGCAGCCCGGGCCAGCAAGTCCATGGGCGACCCTCAAACAGCAACGGGTCCGGAAAGTGCGGGACCGATGTCTCCCTTCACCACCAGTTGATTTGCCCGGCTCGGGCACTGCTCGAACTCCGCCATCCAGTGCCTCCGGGCGCGAAGTTCGCAAGGCGTCACCCCTCGAAGCCCAAGGTGGGGTGAGGTCGCCGGCTCAGGGCTGGGGTTCGTCGCCCAGCAATAGTGTTTGCCACTAGGGCACCGGCCAGGAAGCCTCCTCACTCCGCGGAGTCCGTCTATTCCGCTTCCTCGGGATCTCCGGCTTTCAGCTTTTCAGCACTCGGCCCAGCCGAGGCGCGCGGACAGCGCCGCCGTATGCTCCGCCTCCAGGCTCTTCTCCTCGGGGTGACCCGGGCTCCACTCCTCGGAGCGATCTCCGAATAAACTTTTCGGGGACTTCCCTCGAGGCCACAGAAATCAAAGTGGTATCAAAATGTGCCCCACGAACTCCGGCACAGTTCTCTCACCCGCAGTGCAGCCGCGGGGGGAGAGAAGCGCAGGAATCGGGGCTCGGGCTGAGCTGGGCCGGAGGAGCTACGGGAGGAAGCGTCCGCTCACCCCGCCATCTTGGCCACGCCCCCCTAGCATCACACTCTTAAATGAAATGACCTCTAAACCAAGATCACATATATAATGAAATTAAATCAATTCACAAAGATTATGTAGAATGTTCACCATTAATTATTACATGATCGGAATCAGAGGGACGGTGTTCAATTGGCTCAAGTCCTTCCTCTCCGAGCGCCAACAAATGATCTGGTCACCACCTTTTTCAGCAACTGTTCCATCACTGGATGTGGGAGTGCCACAGGGATCAGTTTTAAGTCCTACCTTATTTAATGCTTATCTTTCCCCTTTGGCTGAACTAGTGGAGCCCTATGGCGCTCGTATTGTGTCCTATCCTGACGATACGCTGCTGCTTTTCACCTGCGATAAGTACTTCGATTTTGCAGGTGATTCCATCAAAAGCTGCCTGGAGGCGGTCTTTTCCTGGTTTCAGCAGAACCAGCTGAAATGTAATTCAGACAAGTCTGAAATTATATTTTTGTGCTGTTCTCCTGATACTCAATGGAAATCTTGGTGGCCGGCAGATATTCATCCTCCTTCTTCACCTACTGCGGTCGCCAAGAATCTGGGTCTCAAAATTGACAATGGTCTTACCTTTAAACCCCAGATCCTTACTTTAGTCGGACAATGTTTTGGTCTACTACGCACTCTTAGGAAATTCCTTCCTCTATTGTCGCACTGTCATAGGAGAATTACAGTGCAAGCAATGATTGGATCCAGGCTCGATTACGCCAATGTACTCTATTTAGGACTCCCAGAGTAACTCTTGGCTCGCCTACAGACTGTACAGAACTCTGCTGCGAGGGCCATTTTTGGCCTAAGCCGCAGAACCCATACCTCGACCCTTCTTGATTCACTCCACTGGCTCCCGGTGAGGAAGCGTATCATCTTCAAGACTCTGACCATGACTTTCAAATCCTTGCATGGTACTGGTGCAGTCTATCTTAGAAAACATGTCCAGTTCTATCATCCTTCTAGATCTCTACGCTCAGCCACACAAGCCCTGGCTGTTGTTCCAGCAGTAAAGCGTGCACGTATTGGAGGCCGCTCTTACAGGGCTCGTGCTCCGCAGCTCTGGAATAAGCTCCCCCTTTCTCTGAGAAGAACAGACAATCTCCTGTCTTTCAGGAAAGGCCTTAAGACCTGGCTTTTTGGCCTTTAGTGTGCTATGATGTGTTCTGACTCCCTCTACAGATCTGTACAGCGCCGGGACACTCTGCCCGAGTAGCCGTGCGCTATATAAATCATCATCATAACAACACATAACATGAAAAGAGCTAACGTTAGAAATGCCCCACTACCACATTTTTCTAACATCCATATAAGTGCATATTTTTTAAACTCATTAAAAAGTCATTTTTCTATTTTTATGACCTATAGAAACTCTAGTATCACCAAGTAAAATTACAAGCTTATACTTCATTTCTACATGTTTTTGCACCGACCTTTCTAACTGGTGCATGGTCAACAAGAAGCATTTGAAACACTGGCCACTTCATTTATCATCAAAATTCCACCAGGATACGTTATTAAGCAACAAATACATTAGAAATGCATTAGTGCACCTCATTCTCATCTGTCTAATGTGTGCAAACTATACTTTCAGCTTTTCATCCTTTAGTTTGCAAATGTGTCCTGTATTTTGATTTTTATAAATCGTGCTGCATCTAAAGCAACATGATTAAAAAATCCTGCATCTTTTGCATTATTAGGCCTCTGTATTGCAGTGCTGGGTAAATTTGTTTGGCCCTCCTGATAGTAACCCTGTTACAGAAAAAAACTTCAATGAACGCTCAGCGACTCTGGAAAACATATACATGGACAACCAAAGGTGAAGAAGCCAAAATAATGAGACTTATTTTTTTTCTCAGCTATTGACATATTTAATGACTGGATTCTGAAAGCTCTATTCCGATGTAAGACACAACATTTCTGAATTCCGATATTGGTCTCTTTATATTTGTGCAAAAGAAACTTCCCTGTGACATAAAGTGGGGATCCGCTGCCATTGCTCGTCCTCGTGATGAACCAAGAAGAACTGTTTAAAGAACCACAAAGTCTGCGGTTATTGCTGAAAAGAAGCTTTTGAAGTTTTCATTCTTCTGTAAGAATGGACATTCATTGGCCAGACATATTACCTTCAATCGACTCCACCTCAACCCCAAGAATCACAGCGTGGGACCCTCTCACCACGCAGACCACCGCACCAACATGAGAATCATCTTAGGAGATCCATCCACTCAAGACTCCTGACCCCAACACATGTTCAACCTGGGTAACAATACCATCAGCAAAGGGCTCACCTCAATTCTCAACACCTCCATCACCGCAGCTTCATTCCCAATGGAAACATGCAGAAATCAAACCCCTCCTCAAAAATAACTCCGCAGAGGTACTCAAGAAATACCGTCCCATCTCACTGCTGCCCTTCCCTGCAAAAGTCGTGGAAAAAGCCAACTCATCAACCACCGTGGACCCTTCCCAATCTGGTTTCTGATCAAACCACAGCACAGAAACTGCCCTAATCACGGCCACCGATGATATCAGGTCTCTCCTAGACCAGGGGGACACCACAGCCCTGATTCTCTTCAACCTTTGATACTGTGACCCACCAAACCCTTCTAAACATATGAGAATACAAGTGGATGCCCTCAACTGGATCGCATCTTTCCTCAATGGAAGAGCGTTTGCCTCCCACCTTACAACTCGAGCCCTAAGAACATCATTTGCGGCGTCCCCCAAGATTCCTCACTGAGACCCAACCTGTTCAACGCATACATGGCCCCTCATGCCACCCTGGTCAGAGCCTACAGTATGAACAGTGTATCATATGCTGACGACATCCAGCTCATACCCTCCCTATGTTATGTTTTGTTAAGTATTCTTATATAGCGCACAGATGCCTCAGCGAAGAGGCGTCCCTGCTTACCCCACCAGCACCAAAGCTAACTTCTATGGGTGTATTACCAGCTTCGTCAGCTGGAAGCACAACAACTGCCTCATGCTCAACACTGACAAAACTGAGGTACTCATCTTTAGGAACAACGTCAATCCCTGAAACTACACCTGGTGGCAACAGGCTCACCATGAAAAACCAGATTAACACAGTATCGTAACCCTATTTCCTAACGTTCCTCAAGCTCTGAAAAGTCTTCAAGTGGATCCCCATCAGCACCAGACGCACCATCACCCAAGGCCATCATCACCAGCCGCCTGGATTTCGGCATCACTCTCTACATAGGAGTCACCACTCAGCTACTAAACAGACTACCGACCATCCAGAATGCAGCAGCCAGGCTCATACTCCACCTCCCAAAGCGATCCCGCATTAACCCTCACCTCAGAACACTCCACTGGCTCCCCGTCACAAGAAATGTCAGTTCAAAATGCTGATTCATGCCTACAAGGGCTTACACAATGAAGTACTAGCCTACCTAAACCACAGACTGAATCTACAGCAACCCAACAGGCATCTGTGCTCCGCCGCCTTCTCCCTCGCCCACACTCCTCGCTACATCTGAAGCAGAAGTGGCCACAGCTCCTTCTACTACCTAGCCGCCAAGACCGGGGTCAGCCTCCACCTCCACCTCCGGACCTCGCCACCCTGCAGGATTTCAGGCCTAAAAACCTGGCTATGCGACTGACAAAGCCCACCAGCAGCTACCCCCCCCCCCCCCCCCCCCTGCCCCAAAGCACTGCGCTTTGCAAATCCTGATTGATTGAGTGTTTGAGCCAGGATTTCTCTCTTTGTACCCCCGTTATTAAAGTGGTGTTTTCGGTTCTGTTGTAGAGTGTATTAAACACCTTCGTAATCTTGTGTTGATAGCTATCTTGTTAGCATACCATGTTCACCTTGAATTCCTTTGTTGCAGGTGTTGTAGCGTCATGTTGATATATTTTTTGAGAGCCATATAAATAATGTCTTTAGTAGCCTATAAAGAAATTACGTAGCTGCTCTACTGTAATTAGTTATTACAGTTGACTTCTGACTCCACAGTACCTGCTGCCAGTGTCAGCAACCAGATGAAAGACAGGTCAAGAGCATGATTACAGCTGCATTTTTAACAAAGCAAACGAGAACTGTTCCTTCTTCTTATAACATTTTCTAAAAAGAGATCAGCAGAGAGGAGATATTTATATCATTATTTGAATAAATGTAATTGTGTATCTTGGTGCTTTCCTATGGTACAGTCAAAGTAACTTTTAAGACCTTGTCACTGTAAGCTTATGTTTAATATTAAACATTTACATGTCAATTTACAATTCACACCTTTAAATATCCTGCACTCATCCTTTTTGCCTTTGAGACCTACATAGGGGCTACAGTGGTAGGCTTGCAGTCATATTTTGCACTTTCTCTCTAGTGGTGGCCCAATGTTTGCTGCATTCTACTTGTGACATTTAACTTAGAGGCCCTGGGTACACTTTATACCATATAGCCGGTGCTTACAGGTAAATTAAATATGCCAGTTAGGAGTATAACCAATTTCAACATGTTTGAGGGGTCAGAACACATGCACTGAGGTCTAGTTAGCAGAGTCCCAATGCACAGAGTAAAAAAATAGCAATAAACTCTAGCAGAAAGTGGAGGTCACCATTCAAAAAGGGGCATTTTCACACAATAGACATGAGTTGAACTGATTTAAATCAGTGGGATTTCTTACAATGGAAAAAGGGAGGGGAGTAACGAAAGTGGACTTTACATCATTATACTGAGCAAATACAATCTGTAAAACTGAAAAGAGACTGAACACCTTGGATTTAACAATAAGTTTGGCATCTTAAGTTCAAACGGGACACTTCTGTCCTGTCCCAAACATAGCGGTTTGGTGGAAGAGCAAGTATGTTCTATTATGTTTATACCAACAACAGGAATTAAATACTATTCATCCCAGAGTCGAGCCTCTGGGATACTCTGGATTTCAATCATGCCCAAACCGAGAGAGCTTACAAACTGTTTTGACTAATGACGGATTCACAAATGAGAGATTTACATTTTTTTTTAAAATAATAATCAATATTCCTTATTGTATGAGCAAGCTGATGTTGAATGTTGGTCAAATTGTGATCTATCCGAACAGGATTTAGAGGTTTCTCTCAACCTTAATTGTTTTGAAATATGTATGGCTTTCACTAATGTGTATAGGCAAGTAAACTTTATTGCCTTCTAAATTAGTATCATATAATTTTTTTGCAACAGACTTGGTTGCAAGAGAATTAGAACGTTGTCAGCTTTGTGTCTCTCTGTAAACCCGGGCACAAATGTGATGAAGCGAGGCTATGTGGGTGTCTGCTTACCCGTTTTTTCTATAAGGATATTTAGCAATGTAAGAAAGATTGAACTGGAAAGTGAATGGTCCCAAATAACCATTATAGAGATGCAAAGCTATATGGATCAAAGTGTGAATTTAATTTTAGTGAATACATATGTGTGTGTATATATATTATACTTTCATGAAGATCATTTAATGCTTCATCCACTTATGTCGGATTAGCTGAAGATTCCACCCTGAAATGTAATCCAACATAAGTGGATGAAGCATTAAATGATCTTCATGAAAGTATAATATCCCTAATGCAATGTACCTGATAGTTCCAGATTCAATGAATCAAGTAATATGTGTGACCAGTGGCGGCCTGTAATTTTGACAGGGAGGGTGGCAGGCGGGCCGGGCCACACATGCACACATATATACCCACTCACTCACACTCATGCATTCATAAACGTGCACACCAGCGGCAGCTAGCTTGGATCGGGGGGTGGTGGGACAAGGGGCGGGGACAAGAAATAAAAATACAAATTTGCACTTACCTTTAAATGCATATCTACTCCGTTGTCTCCCCCGGCCGGAACAGGAAGCACCCAGGCTCCCCATAGCCAATCACAGCGCCGCAATGCAGTGATGTGATTGGTCCAAGTGCCGTGGTTTGGTGCTCAGACAGGCAGTGTGGAGACTGGGCATGTTCTCCACCCAGGCTGTAATGCAGCCTGGGTGGAAAACATGCAAAGGGCGCATGACCAAAAAATCATATGCACTAACAGTGTGTCCCCCACTCCTCCCCTGCTCCTGTATGAACAGTCCAGCCCAGCCCCATCCACAAAGCTGCAGCAGACGGAAAAAATAAAATGATAAAAACATGTTATTATCATTTTATTTTTCCTTTTTTACACTGCTGAAAAGCAGTGGGGTGGCGCTCCTCTGCATTAGCGGAAGAGCCGTCACTGGTCCACACACACTCTCCCAGTCACAACACTTGCAACAAATTCATACAGGTATACATACAGGCATGCACTCACCAAACATTCAAAAACATAAACTTACCTGCCCTGCCGCTCCCGGAGAGGAAAGCCTTTGAGGTCCAGGGCGGTTCGGACTGCTTCCATCTCTCATTAGCTAACTTTAGGTCAGTCAGTGAAATAAGGTAGCAATCCCTCACTCGTCACAGAGTGGGACGGGGCCAGTGAGACTGGTGGGGTCACCTCAGTCAGACCTGGGCACTTCAGGGCCTAAAACTGAAGCACCCAGATCCGAGGCAATCCGTGATGCTCCCCTCATCACAAGGGGGAGGTCTACGAGGCACTTTTGCCAGGCTGAGAAGGTCACACCCACAGGTCTGTGAAATCCTCAGCCTGGCAAAGTCGAGCTCAGGCATCCAGGAGCCGGCACATTTAACACATGTCTAGCTCCTGGC
The DNA here is from genome assembly GCF_964263255.1 of Lissotriton vulgaris. NCBI lineage: Eukaryota > Metazoa > Chordata > Amphibia > Caudata > Salamandridae > Lissotriton > Lissotriton vulgaris. The sequence goes on along the minus strand of NC_141693.1, from coordinate 969,764,786 downwards.
TGTCTGACTTGAACAAAAAGAGTGTCTGTCAGGCTGACCTTTTCTCAGTCTGAAAGACACTCTTCTGCTTAAAAATTTGAGGCGGCATTGCACCTGCACCCATTTGGATTGATCGCAGCTGTTTGTGACTGGCTTGGTACGTATGGTTCAAAAAGCCTAAATGGGCGATTTGATCAGGACGGTCAGGCAGAAAAGACCTTCCATTTTGAATCCCACCATTGCCTTTTTATTATGTGTTTGTCCCTAATAATGTTGTTAATTTGTTTGGGGGTGATTTGAACATAATGAAGTTTGAAGGTAGTGATCATTGGGTATTACAGGGAAGACTTGTTGTAAATCTGCAGCCTTAGTTGAAAAACTACTAATATTAGAAACAGACTTTCCAAAAAGATTAAAAAAAGCAATTTCCCCCAAGGCGACTTCAGGTTCTTGCTGAATTTCAACTGACTTTTTGAACCATGCAATCATCACAGATAGTATGCTGAGGAATAACCACTCCTTAAATTTATTACAGGGGTGTTTGGCCAAGAGTGTAGAGAATACAAGGAACCGCTTTGGAAAATACAGCATTCACTTAGGAGAGGCTCATGGGTCATGCATTCAGAGCAAATACAAGGTTGTAAATTCAGTGTAAGAAACTTGTTAGAAACAAGAAAGAGGCACTTTATAACAAAAATGTTTGTGGTATTACTGATGAGGACCCAAAAAACATTTTGGGGGTCGGTTCGCAATGTATTTGGTGTAACTGCTGTGACACCAGCCCATATGATAGCTGAGGAAGAACTGGTATGATATGTATGGGGAGAGGATGTAGCCTTACGGCTAGGACAGTCGACCTCCAAGCGGGGGAACCAGGTTCGGCAGGGACGCTCAACATCCTGTGATTCAGGGCAAATCACTTAATTTCCCTGTACCTAACTAAAATGAATGTGTCCATCAGTAACAAAACTGGTGCTCATGTAGAGCGCTCTGATACCTGATATCTTCGGGTCGAGTTTGCGCTATATAAAACTCTAAAAAATAAAACTTTAAAATGTGTGCTTTATCTTTTTTCGTTTTATGCAAACTTTCTGGAAAGTTGAGAAAGGGCGAACCATGTAAGCAATGTAGTTTATATGGTTTGCCCTCTCTCAAAGTTCTAGAAAATTTGCATTAAATGGATTAAGATATATTAGACCTGTTTTCACCAAAACGTAGAAAATAAATAATAATAGCCCTCAAATTAAGTTGAACTGCTGTACCCAACAACATACCAGCAATCACAATAAAAAATAATATTGATTGATGGGTAGAAAACTTAAGCTTTTATTTCAGTGGTTTGTAAAACTATTATTAAAGGAAAGTGACTAGAGAACTCCAGCAAAATATAGGCTTATCAGATCTTAAAATGTTTGTGAGACGATCTCCTCTAAAATTCTAATCCTCAACCTTAAACATTGGGTCTTGGATGATAGCCTCTTGTCTTTAGAGGCCTCTCCACAATTGACCACTGCTTTGCCTTGTGAGCTACTTAATGTCCATTGAGTTAAATCAAAGGCTGTGTTGTTTCTTCATGGACTTCCGCATTGCATTCAACTTAGTAGAGGAAAATGATGTGGTAAATTGTTACCCTGGAATGCACCAAGAGGACTATTGACTTTAATTCAAGCATTGAATACGTCAAACTGGACTTATGTGGAAATAGACCCTTCTGGTCACCTCACTGAAAATATGTAAATTTACTATGGACTGTACCAAAGGGTGTGTTTTAGTGCTGATCCTTTTTTTCTTTATACACTATAGATTTACAGAGTTGTTGAACTAATTAAAACTCCTTTTCCCAAAAAATGGGGTCAATTCACATGCCTTATTTAATGTGTATTGATGATTTTCTTATATAAAACAAAGGGGTCTTCAAAATAAACATGATCTTTTAACAAGGTATTGTAAGACTAATGTTTTGATGATAAATAAAGATAAAATAAAAGCATTAGGGACAGATGTGCAGATGTTTTTAGCAGTTGCAAGCGAAGAACCGGGCCATTTGAGACCATTAAAACAGCTTTTAGCATTTACCAACCCTATTTTGCGAGTCAGTAACCCATCAGCGACTCGCAAAATAGGGTTTGCAAGTCGATATTAGGAAGGGCATGCCAAGGATATCCCTTCCTATAGTCCATAGAGAGTCTCAGGTGCATGTATGATTGTTTTGCAATTGGAATGCAGTCGCAAAACATTCATATTTTACCAACTCCATTTGTAAATGGGAAGGGGTCCCTAGGGGACCCCTTCCCCTTTGTGAATGTGGGCACCAACATTTTTTTACAACAGGCAGCAGTCACACGGACCACTGCCTACTCTTAAAAAATTAAAAGGTAGCTTTTCATTTTTATTTTTGAAATTCATTTGATGGCGGAAAATGTATTTCTCCACATTGCTTTTTGCAACCTGTCCTGTCACGTACCATAAGTCCACCCACACAAGACGCGAACCGTTTCTATCAGGAGAAGTGTCGAAATACAGAATAGTAGAACATTTGTTAATATCTATTGGATTTCTCTCCATCCTGGGCTTCCAAATGTAAGCCAGTGTTCATGAAAGAATACATTTTGCTAAATGCTCTCTGAATCACATCGTAGCATAAGTAACCCCAAATTCAGAACTATACAAATCACCACTATTCCTAAACTCAATATCTTGGGTACATTTAAAAAAATACATAGATTTTCTTCATGCCCATTTTTCATTCATTAGATTTTACCATATAAATTAAGCATGGTTGTTACACAATGAAGCATCATTATAAGCTGCAGCTCAGTTGTTGGCTCTGAGTATTATTGCTTGATTTTGGACAACCAAAACACTCAGCATCCCTGCAACCATTAGCATCTGACGGATCTAAAACAATATTACTTTTGTAAATCAGCCATTGGGGCAAACTAGTAGAGATGAACACATTATCACTTGATTGTATTTTTTCCAACATATTTTCATTCTTTTTTTACTTCAACAATAATTTCTTTGGGAAAACCATGAATGATCCACAAAAATTACACCATGCTGAATTCAGATGTGTGTCTACTTTTCACAAATGTAAATCTTTCTGGGTAAAAATAAATTACACCATGCTGAATTCAGAATTGTGTCTACTTTTCACAAATGTTAATTTTTCTGGGTTCACACATGAGTTTTAATCCTGTTTCCACGACGAAGTTCAAGTAGGTAGAAACCGCATAAAAATATGAAGAATGACCTTCAAATTAAAAAAGCAAAAACTGCTGTAAAGAATTTGGTTTTATTTTACAACTTTGCTTGTTGCTGAAAACTGGTAAGAGAAGATGGTGATGGTAGCATGATAGCCTTATTTTGATGCCTTGGTGTATGCCTGCCCAAACTGGGTGAAAAGATATTGATGCTATCATATAAAGTGGTTGCCCTGTGAAGGTCTGCCTAAAGCACCTATAAGTTTCCAGGAAAGAGAAGCACAGCAGGGCTAACTTATGTTGAGCCGGTTCCCACACGTGAAGTGCCTAGGATATATCGGGAGTCCCACCATCCTTCACTGGTGCCAAAGGGAACACATGGTCGCAACATATGTGAAATTATTTTTATTTTCATCATGACACATAACCAGAGTACAAGAGATTTTTCCTTAGCAGTTTTATACCTGTACTGGCAGACATGGCCTCTAATGGACTGGACTTGCATAGTTCTCCAAAGGAGAGAACGTCAAACCACAGAACATGGAAAAATCCCTGAGTAGGTGTTTTTAATCAATCAGGCCTCTTATCTGACATCTCCCTACCCCACTACCTCTGCCTTTCTGGGACCCGCTGGAGAACAGGTACACCCTCCTTCTGAGTTAAAGATAAATTTAGCTAGAAATACCTTGCTTGACAAAAACTGTTAATCTATCATGAATAGGGAAACCTGCAATGACTTTTGAGTTTTCAAAGTAGAAGTGCACTACATGGTTGTATAACCCCTATGCTGATACTGCATTCATGCACACATTGGAGGAAGTCTCATAAGCTGATGTGCCTTAGAATATGTAGACTGAGGGCTGTGCTGACCACTGTACCGCAGATCTAAGTGCCAGGACATGCAGCATGTTCTTATCCCTCACATAGTCACATCTGCATGTCTCATGGGGGCACATGCATCATTGTTTTTTGTGGTCGCAAAGGGGCAGATTTGCAGAATCTGCACCTTTGCAACCGCAATTTTTGCATTTGGGATGCATCATCCTGAATGCAAAAATCGCTATTTAAGTAATCGCTAAATTTGCGATTACTTAAATTGCAATTGCATTTAGGGAATCACAAATTGTTATTCCCTAAATGCAGTGCAACAAAAAAAAATGAATTTGCGATTTCGCTTTTAAGAAACGCAAATTACCATCAACTTAAAGTTGATGGTAATTTGCGAAAACTTTGAAGGATGCGCAGTTGTGCATTTTTAAAAGCTCTGTGTTGCACACAAACATGCCCTTGGGGCATGTGTGTGTGCAACATGTTTTTAATTTCACTTTCAGGGGTGTATCAGGGGTGTATCAGGGTGTCCTTTTGGCACCCTGGCAACCTTGAAATTGCATGCGCCATTTGCGAGTACCTATTTGGTTCTCGCAAATTGCACATACAATTCCCATTGGGAAGGGCCTCTAGGCACATAGGAATGAATGTGAAGCCATTCCATATTTGCGATTCTCAATTTGCAAGTAGCAGATAAGGAATGTGTAGGAATCACAATTTTTTTGTGATTCCTACAAAAATCACAATTTAGGAATTGCAATTCCTGAGTTTGATGCATGTGGCCCTTGGTGCTTCCTTGCATCACATTACTGCTTCTTGAACCTCTGCACATTCTGACAGCTGTCTGTGTTGCAGACTGCTCCACACTCTGCAGGTCTTCCACCTGCAGCCTTTTCTAGCTAATTGTGAATATATATATATAATGTAGGAAATCCAGCTGAACACCATGTTGCAGTTGATGATTTACCAATCCCAGTGGCAGAGGAGCTGCCCCAGAACCTGTTTTCAATGACCACAAGGGAAGTTTTACTCATTCCCTTGGCCATACCTCTGGGGTGGGCACAGGGAGTTCTTCACAAGGGAAGAAAGGTTCTGTCATCTTGGTTTTGGGTAGAGAGGGTTACTGTTTGATAGTTTACAGTACGTACACACAGGAAGTGCTGCAGATGTGGTTAGGGTCACCCCTGGGTAAATTTACCCCATTGGTTAGGGAGGGGCCAGGACTTTCCCCCGCCCAGAGACTGGCATTTCTACCCGTACCCACCTCATAGCACTCCTGGAACTGTGGAAAGCACTTGTACCCAGGACCAAAAAGTGAACTTCAAGAGTCAGTTGGCTGACCTCCTGTTAAGCTCTAGGGACTCAGAATCTTCCAGAAGCTCACTTTTTCTGAAGAACCCAGCTGACAAGGTTCAACTGGACCCTGCTGATGGCTTCTGCTGGAGAGAGTTGTGACCCTAGGTGCTGTTCCCGAGCCCCCGGAGCCCTTGACTGGTGTCAAAGTGTACTTCTCCTGCTCAAACAGCAAAAGCTGGGACTTTTTACCGGCATTTCCTATCAAGAACTGGCGAGAGACTGGGACCGCCGTCAAGCCAAAGCTGTTGGCATCTAATCGCTAGTCAGATCTGATTCGCTGGTCTGCCACACTGAACAGTTTCTAAGTCGTAACGTAGAAGACATCACTAAGAGTGACGCTGAGTCGAAGCCGATCAATGTCGAGAACTTCCCAGGCATGGACGCCAGCCTTCGCCTGCTAAGAGCTTTTCTGTCTTTGTCGAGAACTGTCTGGGACTCCGCTCTTCAGCAACCTGCTGTTGTTGAACCCTGCCTCAGACACAGCTTGCATCTTGCATCTTGCCCTGCCAACGACTCTTCAATACCACCTTTTCCACCTTTTCTCCAGAAAACTTTCTAAGTCAGAAGGAAACTGTTTGACCGGGACCAACCTGGTCCTGGTATCCAACGCGCACTCTTTCGTAGTCAGCCTTAAACCTTACTTAACCTTACCCTGTCCGGCGTGACTAATTGATCGAATTTGGCAATTTGCACGTTTAGGCTCTATTTTTATTTAAAACTTTAGAAATTGATATCTCTGGTTCTCCTTATTGGATTTTTCTCATTTTGGTATCCATGTGTTCATTAAAATATTCTCTATATTGTATATAAATTGTAGTGGGATTTTTATTGTGTTATGTTATTGACCTTTTATCTTTTTTGGTACTTTTAAGTGCTTCACACGTTTTCTTAAGTTAAGCCTGTCTGCTCCAAGCCATAGATATCATGGATTGAGTCCAGGTTTAAATTACTGAAAACTTTACTGGAACTTACAGGAATAGCAACATTATTAATTATGGTAGACTATTATCCATCCCAACTAACAAACCACTTTCTCACAAGGACCCTTTACAAGTAAGTTTATTCTGTCACCTGACCATGCCTTGAAACCAATCTTAAGACCTCCAGCAAGCAAGCATGTGAAGCACAACATCTCCAGACTGGAAATAAAGAAATGCATAAAGGACAAGCTGAGACACAAGTAATTTGCTTGAAATGATTCTACAATCAGGAATGCCATACCTGTACAGATTCACCTGACTCATCACTGGAGGTAGTAGTAAATAAAAATTATTACAAAAAAGTACATATCAAGCACAAAGTCTGGTTGAACATATACGGATACAATGCCTTATCATGAGTTGAACAACATTTGTTTAACCATTTTCCAGTTAGAGACTAACGTGCATTATGCTAGCAGCAAATATTGACCGTTTGTCAATAGCAGTCAACAATGACTGAGTAAAGTGCAATGTGCTCACGGCACCAAAACTAATGTGCACTGTGCTAACAGCAAATATTACGTTTTTCAGTGACAATTAGCAGCAAAAGGAAAGTGCAATAAATAAAATGTTTTACAGATTGTCTGTAACTATTAGCAGCAAGACATAAAGTGCATTAGATCTACAGCGACAAAGCTAAAGTGCCCTATGCTAGCAGCAAAAAGTTATGAATGACTGTCTTAATCGAAAAATGATGTATAATATACAAGGCTCCTACCGGGGATAAAGTGCACCTGTGCTGACCTCTAAGATAATTGTACAAAAAGTACCATCCACATTCATAAAATTACTTTTAAATTACAACATTACAAATGTTAAACTACAACATAAGTTAAAATGGTTGTGAGAACTACAACTATTACACAGTATCCGAATGAATAAAAAATACAATAAAATAGCCCACCTACTCCCGAAAAACAATAAAAATAGTTATATCATTACCGTAACAGATATATCATTTACATAAGATGTCTACACTACGTAATTTCTTTTCGACTATAAAGATGAACTATACAAATTGATGTATAGTATGAATGTTGACACCTCGTAAGCAACATATAGTTGCCGTTCTACGAGCTCTACGAGCTCTAACTCCCATTTTTTTAAAGATAGGCTTTAAAACTGTCTTCCGCTCCTGTAGCATTTTTAGACATAGCGTGCAGTAGGTTTCATCACACAGCCCACAAAGCCTACAAATATTCGACGTCCATTTATTCTCCCATTTTTGGGTTCCGTCTTTAGTTGGATATATGCCAAATATAGCATGAATTCCTTTTTGATCAGAGGTTTTAAATGAAAAAGTAAATAAGGTTGGACTAACAATGTATCAAAGGAGTTCGCTATGGACCAGAAATGTTTTTTTTTCCTCAGTTCATCTTTATCCATTATTTCTGACAGCAAAGCAACAGTTAGGTTAATTGATTTTTTATAAACAGTTTTACTCCTCACTTCATCTACTGAATTTGGGCATTCAAAGTTGTATAGACACTCAGATAAATAATCCTGCCACCGACTCGAATATTCGCCCTTCAAAATCTCACGCCAGCACACATTTGCTAACGTGCCCTCATCAGCGCGAGATAGTGCCAATAAAGTTTTTTAATATGTTGCTTGTCGGACCAATAACTGATTCCTTAAACCGTATTCCAGTCTTAAGTTGGCACGTGAAATCTGTCTGGGAATCCTAAAAACTGATTTATACGTCCTTACTTCTATGTCATCAAGCAGTTTTGCATCCTTGCCTCGAAAGATTATTGAACCGTAGTCCAAGGATGGAATAAGCTTTGCTCTCATGACCTTCAGCAAGTGATCGTAATTGGGGCATAATAGCCTATCTCTCAGCTTTCTAAAGGCAAGTGAAGTGCCTTTGGCCTCTAAATTATTAAAATGCTGCCTAAATGACAAACCATCATCAAATGTGATTCCCAAATATGTATATGATTTTACACATTCTATAGCCAAACCTTTAATATTCCATTCCATTACTCCCGGTTTACCTTTTCCAATTGTCATTATTTTTGTTTTTTTTGTATTAATTGTTACACCATTTTGTATAACATGTATATTAAAGGAATTTATTAGTCTTTTTAACCCTTTAACAGTTTGGCTTAGTAAAATGGTGTTGTCTGTGTACTGTAAATATTTAATCTCTTTACCCATCACAGAAGGGGAATGTGAAATGACATCATTAAAATGGGCTGGGAGATCGGACATAAATAAATAAAAAAGGCAAGGAGCTAACACACATCCTTGTTTCAAGCCGACATTGGTTTCAAGGTGACGGGTGGTGTGTCTACCGTCGCCAATTTTGATCTGTACCCAAGTATCGGAGTATAATAATTTGATCATTTTTAAAAGTGTTTCTGATTTACCCCAATTGATTAACTTCAACCAAAGAAGGTTTCTGGGGACTGAATCAAAAGCAGCTTTTAAGTCAATGAAACAGATGTACAATTTTTGTTTCCTACATTTTGCTCTTTCACCTAATAATGTCAATAAAATCAAATTAGTGAGAGTTGATTCTCCCTTTCTAAAACCAGTTTGAAAATATGAGATCAGTTCTTCTCTTAGTGCCCACGACTCTAGTTCGTCTAACGAACAACTTGCAAATATTTTCGCATCTACATCTGTAAGTGTTATTAAGCGATAATTTGCTGGATTGTCATATTAAGCAATAATTTACAGGATTGTCCTGGGGCCCGCTTTTATAAATTGGCTGAATAATGCTTCCCTGCCATGATTCCGGGATGCAGCCAGATTTGAGCACATCATTAAAAAGGAGCGTTCATAACTATGGCCAATTCGTTATTTTAGCTTTAAAGATGGCATTGGGGATTCCATTGGGGCAGGCGCTCCATTAGATCTGACCTTGATAAGGACTTTTTTAACTTTATCAACCGACCATGCCTCAATGTCAAGGGAAGCTACGCATGAGCCAGTGACCAGTGCTGACCTAAGACGCTGCCGAGTTTAAAGAATAGACCTAGGACTCCATTTCAACCATTCTAAATTAATTTTGGTGGAGAACGGGCTGTAGACATGTCGGCGCCCTAAAGGGATACATTGTAGCGACCCGCCCGGCGCGGATTCACGGGTGTTGTCAATCAATGCGATTGCTGAAACGCTAATCGTTCTCAAGTAACAAGGCGCCCCTGCATTCACCGCAAAGAGTTTTACTGGAAGCTCGACGTACCCTGTGAGTCTTTTCCTCTCGGCAAAGGTGCATCTTTTGCATGAACACCTTTAGGTCCACCACCGTTAACTTTTGCAATCTGGCTCCGCCCCTTGAGAAAATCTTTTTCAAGTAAGAAAATTCTGCCATATTCCAACGTGTTAGAAAGTTGAGGCTCCCCTGCCCCTTGCATTTTTGCTTTTCGAGAAAACCAAAGGCCCTGAAGAGAATCCCCACAAGTCAACGGGATTCGAAACGCGTAGGCCACAGCCACACTGTTGTCTGCAAGAGTGATAAGCACTAATGTTAAGAATTATTTTGTTGCTTATCCCCGGTTTTTGTACATTACCTTCTTTTTAAATGAAATTTGATTTTGATATAGGAATGTACCTTGTGTTAGACTAATTACTAAGTGATAATAGTGTTAAGTGCCCCCGCAGACTTTGGCTTCTTTCCCATTTCTTTCCCCATTTCTTGTTTGGTACTACATTGTAAATATTGAAAAAACCTTTTTGTAAATTTTGTATCGCTTTAAGCTACTAAACCCCCCCCCCCCCCCCCACTCATGAATGGCTGTATCGTGTATGCCTGTGATATGTGTGATACGTGTGACATGTTGAATGATTCCCAATGTTAACTTCCTGTTGAATATGTTCTCTATGTTTGTTTTTTGGAATATGCATTTGTTAAAAAATATGATCTTCGTGTTGATAAAATCTTAAAGAATAATAAAAGCTATCAACTAGCTCTTGGTCTTGAATGTGGTTTCAAGTACTGTATTTAAAAGTATATGAATTTTTTGGTTATCAGTATTGGCAATCCTCTTTTGTTATTTACTATTACGGCTCAGCCTTGCTGATTAGGGCCAACCCCTAGTTGTTTTCTGGTCAATGTCAAGGGAGCATAGTGAATCTCTGGCACTAGGGCGAAGACCCCCTTCTACTGACTCTGGTTGGCACTGATGTCGATTGCATTTACCATCCTCGTACTGTGGGCCTTGAGAAGCTGTTTTCAAATTATTAAAAAAGTTTACCCAACTTAATTCATCAATGTTGGTACTATTACTTCTAAAATTACCATTTTCCAGATTATTAATAACAACGCAGAATAGTCGCGAGTCCTTAGACTTGCATGCGTAATGTAGTTTAGACCAAGTCTCTTCATAGTACGCTTGTTTAGCCCTCCAAATTTCGTTCTTATAGCCCTTTTTTAGGTCTCTAATTTTAACTGACATTGAAAAATAAGATGTCCCTTTTGCTTTTCTATACAATGATCTTATTGTTTTATTGAGAGTTCTTTTCAAGTACAGTAAGCGGTGGGAAAACCACCCTGCTTTCTTTGGGTTTAAGATAATACCCCCTGAGGGATCCTGTTTAGAAAATTTATCTAAAAGAGAATCACATAGGTAGGGCCAGAGAGCAACCATCGAGTTCCCTTTGGAATTAGCTACTTGAGCATCTAGAATTAAATGAGAAAGGAATTCCAAGATATCTTTCTCAGTTTTATCGGTCCATATCAGCCTTTTAAGATTAAAAGCGGTGGGGGCAATTCTAAGAATTCTGGATTCAGGCAAGTGTTCAAAAGGGAAATTAAAAGGAATAACTTCTGGATTGTGATCGCTCTCAATCCTTGGAACTACCTCGTAACGTTGGACTAAATCAGAAAGTTTCTCTGACAGTATTGTATAGTCAATTATAGAGGAGCTACCAATTTTGTTAAATGTTGGTATGTGCTCTCTATCATGCATAATCGTTAGATTATATTTTATAAACTCACAATTGGACCATTGAGATAGGAGTTCTGAATGAATTGCCCACTTTTTGTACAAAACAAGATGAGTATTAAAATTCCCGGAAATGATCATCAATGAATCCATGTGATCTTAATATAGCACTTTCACCATTTCCCATAACTGAATAAGTTGCAATGAACTAACTTTTTTTTTCGAACTTAAATAAACATTTTTTTAAATTAGAGATTGTCTAGCAATTAATTTAATGCACTGTATCTATTTGACCTGCAAGTCAATCTCAAAATTTTCAACATCCAGACTTAAAGAAACATATATAGAGAGACCACCACTTGGCCGAACAAAAACGGCCTCCAGAGATGCCACATTCAAATATTCAAAATAACCAATCAGTGGCTCGCTACACATATTCCAAGTTTCTTGCAAAATTAACATATCAAAAGTTTTTTAAAAACCTACAACATTTACATCCTCAATAAGTGATTTAAAACCATTCGTATTCCAATAACAAAGTTTAAAAGAAGTTGGTACTTTGTCTAGAGCGGGCTGGCATCAATCTATCTTATCATCGCTGGAGGTGTTTGCACCGGGATAATCTTGTCGCATTTCCGACGGACTTCAGAGTCCAGGAGCCTCCACTTCACGCCATCTGAGTTGCATCAGTCCCTCCTGCCAGCCCCTACTTTACGCCTCGCGGCACCCGCTGCGTGGGCGCCAGATGGCTGGAGGTGTTTGCACAAGGATAATCTTGCTGCATTTCCGACGGACTTCAGAGTCCAGGAGCCTCCACTTCACTCCACCAGAGGTGCATTAGTCCCTCCTGCCAGCCCCTACTTTACGCCTCGCGGTACCCGCTGTGCGGAAAGCGCGCCGGGCCAAGCCCGGGCCTGTCTGCGCCTGTCAGGGGCCGGAAGAGGCTGGCCAAGCCTCCCCCCTAACACCCCCAGAACTGTGAATCCTCGACCTCATTGCCCGGACATTTGCCATCAACAAGAGGAAGTGAGGTGAGGACAATTTAAGGTGTGCACTGGCAGTTTCTTGACGGACTTTGTGGGGTGGAGACCATAGCATAAGCCAGACACTTTTGCCCGGAAATATATAGAGGACTCGGGCAGAAAACTCCTCGCCACTTTTAAGGCCCCTGATTGTACGGACTGTCCGGCTGGTATAGGGCTTTGCTTACTTTGTAAATTGTTTATCGGGCGGGATGAGTAAGAGGAAGGCAAAGGTCTCTATGGTAGGGGCAGTGTAAAGGGGACTTTAGATGCATTTCTGTTGAGGGCAGAGTCTCTACTAGTGCATGAGATCCAGTTGGCGGAGAAGAGACTTTCATTGGACTCAATTGTGTCATAGAAAAGGTCGTCAATGGGAGGTTTGGCTACGGCCAGGTCTCCCAATTGCGGCAACCTATTAGCCCATGATATTGTACCGGGTGTTCAAACTGTAACTAGCCCTAACACATCCACTTTATCATCACACGTGGCGGGGTCATCATCACAAATATTAGAGCTGTCACAGGATGTGCCATGCGTCTCAGAGAGAGATGGAGTAGAGAGCATGGAAGGCTGCGTCTTAAACTCTGGACCAGTATGTGGGTCAGGCCAGGCAGAGGGAGGCCCTGCTTCAGTCACACCACTGGAAAAATGCGAAACTGCACAGAGGGAAGGCGGGGAGGTGGTCACCCAATCCAAAAGGGCATTACCAGTAAGAAGCGAGACAGGCAGGGCGGTCACCACTGTAGCTGACCCCACGACATTAGCAAAGCGAACCCGAGGGGTGGGGTGGAACATTGCCAGCAGTAAAATCAAGTAGAAAGGAGTCCAAACACAAGCTAGGGCTAAAGACACAGAAAACCCAGCAGGAATTTTAAATCCTATAAACTGTGGAGAGGCAGGAAAAGTGGGGGGATGGACTCAGAAATATGGTTGAGGCTGGAAACTATGTTTTTGACTCACCTAGGGCCCATGCACGAGAACATAAGTTAAAATGGTTTGTGCGAACTACAACTATTACACAGTATCCGAATGAATAAAAAATACAATAAAATAGCCCACCTACTCCCGAAAAACAATAAAAATAGTTATATCATTACCGTAACGGATATATCATTTACATAAGATGTCTACACTACGTAATTGCTTTTCGACTATGAAGATGAACTATACAAATTGATGTATAGTATGAATGTTGACACCTCGTAAGCAACATATAGTTGCCGTTCTACAAGCTCTAACTCCCATTTCTTTAAAGATAGGCTTTAAAACTGTCTTCCGCTCCTGTAGCATTTTTAGACATAGCGTTACAATGTGCAGTAAGGTTTCATCACACAGCCCACAAAGCCTACAAATATTCGACGTCCATTTATTCTCCCATTTTGGGGTTCCGTCTTTAGTTGGATATATGCCTAACATCGCATGAATTCTTTTTTGATCAGAGGTTTTAAATGAAAAAGTAAATAAGGTTGGACTAACAATGTATCAAAGGAGTTCGCTATGGACCAGAAATGTTTTTTTTTTCCTCAGTTCATCTTTATCCATTATTTCTGATAGCAAAGCAACAGTTAGGTTAATTGATTTTTTATAAACAGTTTTACTCCTCACTTCATCTACTGAATTTGGGCATTCAAAGTTGTATAGACACTCAGATAAATAATCCTGCCACCGACTCGAATATTCGCCCCTCAAAATCTCACACCAGCACACATTTGCTAACGTGCCCTCATCAGCGCGAGATAGTGCCAATAACGTTTTTTAATATGTTGCTTGTCGGACCAATAACTGATTCCTTAAACCGTATTCCAGTCTTAAGTTGGCACGTGAAATCTGTCTGGGAATCCTAAAAACTGATTTATACGTCCTTACTTCTATGTCATCAAGCAGTTTCGCATCCTTGCCTCGAAAGATTATTGAACCGTAGTCCAAGGATGGAATAAGCTTTGCTCTCATGACCTTCAGCAAGTGATCGTAATTGGGGCATAATAGCCTATCTCTCAGCTTGCTAAAGGCAAAGGCAAGTGAAGTACCTTTGGCCTCTAAATTATTAAAATGCTGCCTAAATGACAAACCATCATCAAATGTGATTCCCAAATATGTATATGATTTTACACATTCTATAGCCAAATCTTTAATATTCCATTCCATTACTCCTGGTTTACCTTTTCCAATTGAAAAGATAGCGCAGCAGCGTGTGCACTCTCTAATCGAGTTTTAAACACTTTGCTAAGTGGATTCACTTCAACAATATAGTATTCGCTAGCGTGCAAAATGGTAAAAGGTTCTGCTACACCTTTAAGCTTAAAGCAAAAGTAAAGTCCGGGAGGTGTCCCGGAAACCAAATGCACTGCGTGTATCACTCACACGAGTGGAAACATTTCTTCAATATCAAATGAAAACAATATTTTTCAAATCACTTTTACAATTTCAAGATAATGAACATAAATGTAAACATTTAAATGTCTTGTATAGCACACATCAACTTCATAGCTTGGTTGCTCAATAAAGTTTTATTGAGTGTTCTTCACTGAGTTTGTTGAACATTCACAAAGTCGTGACACGAAGAGAACATATTAAATTGCACATCCCAATGCATTTCGGGCATCTGTCTGCCCTTCGTCAGGGGAATCTACAAACTAATGATAATGTACATTACTACCCAGTCGGCAGTGTATTCGCGGCTGTACAATCAAGGGGGGGCAGGATAAGTAAATTGCATTCTGCAATAAGGTGTTTACAGAACCCAATCAGAGAATCCCAAAAGTGTGAAGAACCAGACACAAGGTGGTGTGATCAGCGATCCTATGTACAACACCTAGATGCAAACTGTGTTAGTGAAGGCGCTAAACAAAGACCCATTAACCAAAACGAACCAGGAAGAGGGCTAACCGTGATGGGGAAATGCTCAATGAGGTGAAGAAAGAGAGGGGGCTGAGAAAAAAGTACGAGGACCCTAGGTCAAGTATGCTTACTACGTGTCGGCTCAGAAACGCTTAGTCGCCCATGCTGGGAAAGTCTTTCTAGTGACGTTGTCTACATATGAAAAAACAACATTAAAAAACGGTAAAGGAACAAAGTCGACAAAAGCTATGCTAAATGGCATAATCCTTTGTTGCCAGAACCAGATTTCGGTGGCGATTTCAGCTCTCCTCCTTTGTTTGCATATAAGAGATCCCGCAACTTGAAAGAAATCCTCAATGCCAAACCTCCCAAGACTAATCCACAACACAAAGGTCTACTTAGATGTTTAAATTGTTCCAATTGTAACAATGCCGTCACAGGTAGACAACGTCACTAGGAAGACTTTCCCAGCATGGGCGACTAAGCGTTTCTGAGCCGACACGTAGTAAGCATACTTGACCTAGGGTCCTCGTACTTTTTTCTCAGCCCCCTCTCTTTCTTCACCTCATTGAGCATTTCCCCATCACGGTTAGCCCTCTTCCTGGTTCGTTTTGATTAATGGGTCTATGTTTAGCGCCTTCACTAACACAGTTTGCATCTAGGTGTTGTACATAGGATCGCTGATAACACCACCTTGTGTCTGGTTCTTCACACTTTTGGGATTCTCTGATTGGGTTCTGTAAACACCTTATTGCAGCATGCAATTTACTTATCCTGCCCCCCTTGATTGGACAGCCGCAAATACACTGCCGACTGGGTAGTAATGTACATTATCATTATTTTGTAGATTCCCCTGACGAAGGGCAGACAGATGCCCGAAATGCATTGGGATGTGTAATTTAATATGTTCTCTTCGTGTCACGACTTTGCGAATGTTCAACAAACTCAGTGAAGAACACTCAATAAAACTTTATTGAGCAACCAAGCTATGAAGTTGATGTGTGCTATACAAGACATTTAAATGTTTAAATTTATGTTCATTATCTTGAAATTGTAAAAGTGATTTGAAAAATATTGTTTTCATTTGATATTGAAGAAATGTTTCCACTCGTGTGAGTGATACACGCAGTGCATTTGGTTTCCGGGACACCTCCCTTACCTTTTCCAATTGTCATTATTTTTGTTTTTTTTGTATTAATTGTTAAACCATTTTGTATAACATGTATATTAAAGGAATTTATTAGTCTTTTTAACCCTTTAACAGTTTGGCTTAGTAAAATGGTGTTGTCTGTGTACTGTAAATATTTAATCTCTTTACCCATCACAGAAGGGGAATGTGAAATGACATCATTAAAATGGGCTGGGAGATCGGACATAAATAAATTAAAAAGGCAAGGAGCTAACACACATCCTTGTTTCAATCCGACATTGGTTTCAAGGTGACGGGTGGTGTGTCTACCGTCGCCAATTTTGATCTGTAACCAAGTATCGGAGTATAATAATTTGATCATTTTTAAAAGTGTTTCTGATTTACCCCAATTGATTAACTTCAAACAAAGAAGATTTCTGGGGACTGAATCAAAAGCGGCTTTTAAGTCAATGAAACAGATGTACAATTTTTGTTTCCTACATTTTGCTCTTTCACCTAATAATGTCAATAAAATCAAATTAGTGAGAGTTGATTCTCCCTTTCTAAAACCAGTTTGAAAATATGGGACCAGTTCTTCTCTTACTGCCCACGACTCTAGTTCGTCTAACAAACAACTTGCAAATATTTTCGCATCTACATCTGTAAGTGTTAATTAAGCAATAATTTGCTGGATTGTCCTATTAAGCAATAATTTACAGGATTGTCCTGGGGGCCGCATTTATAAATTGGCTGAATAATGCTTCCCTGCCATGATTCCGGGATGCAGCCAGATTTGAGCACATCATTAAAAAGGAGCGTTCATAACTATGGCCAATTCGTTATTTTAGCTTTAAAGATGGCATTGGGGATTCCATTGGGGCAGGCGCTCCATTAGATCTGACCTTGATAAGGACTTTTTTAACTTTATCAACCGACCATGGCTCAATGTCAAGGGAGCATAGTGAATCACTGGCACTAGGGCGAAGACCCCCTTCTACTGACTCTGGTTGGTACCGATGTCGATTGCATTTACCATCCTCGTACTGTGGGCCTTGAGAAGCTGTTTTCAAATTATTAAAAAAGTTTACCCAACTTAATTCATCAATGTTGATACTATTACTTGTAAAATTACCATTTTCCAGATTATTAATAACATCTCAGAATAGTCGCGAGTCCTTAGACTTGCATGCGTAATGTAGTTTAGACCAAGTCTCTTCATAGTACGCTTGTTTAGCCCTCCAAATTTCGTTCTTATAGCCCTTTTTTAGGTCTCTAATTTTAAATGACATTGAAACATAAGATGTCCCTTTTGCTTTTCTATACAATGATCTTATTGTTTTATTGAGAGTTCTTTTCAAGTACAGTAAGCGGTGGGAAAACCACCCTGCTTTCTTTGGGTTTAAGAAAATACCCCCTGAGGGATCCTGTTTAGAAAATGTATCCAAAAGAGAATCACATAGGTAGGGCCAGAGAGCAACCATCGAGTTCCCTTTGGAATTAGCTACTTGAGAATCTAGAATTAAATGAGAAAGGAATTCCAAGATATCTTTCTCAGTTTTATCGGTCCATATCAGCCTTTTAAGATTAAAATCGGTGGGGGCAATTCTAAGAATTCTGGATTCAGGCAAGTGTTCAAAAGGGAAATTAAAAGAAATAACTTTGGGATTGTGATCGCTCTCAATCTTTGGAACTACCTCGTAACTTTGGACTAAATCAGAAAGTTTCTCTGACAGTATTGTATAGTCAATTATAGAGGAGCTACCAATTTTGTTAAATGTTGGTATGTGGTCTCTATCATGCATAATCGTTAGATTATATTTTATAAACTCACAATTGGACCATTGAGATAGGAGTTCTGAATGAATTGCCCACTTTTTGTACAAAACAAGATGAGTATTAAAATTCCCGGAAATGATCATCAATGAATCCATGTGATCATAATATAGCACTTTCACCATTTCCCATAACTGAATAAGTTGCAATGAACGAACTTTTTTTTTCGAACTTAAATAAACATTTTTTTAAATTAGAGATTGTCTAGCAATTAATTTAATGCACTGTATCTATTTGACCTGAAAGTCAATCTCAAAATTTTCAACATCCAGACTTAAAGAAACATATATAGAGAGACCACCACTTGGCCGAACAAAAACGGCCTCCAGAGATGCCACATTCAAATATTCAAAATAACCAATCAGTGGCTCGCTACACATATTCCAAGTTTCTTGCAAAATTAACATAACAAAGGTTTTTTAAAAACCTACAACATTTACATCCTCAAATAGTGATTTAAAACCATTCGTATTCCAATAACAAAGTTTAAAAGAAGTTGGTGCTTTGTCTAGAGCGGGCTGGCATCAATCTATCTTATCATCGCTGGAGGTGTTTGCACAGGGATAATCTTGCCGCATTTCTGACGGACTTCAGAGTCCAGGAGCCTCCACTTCACGCCACCTGAGGCGCATCAGTCCCTCCTGCCAGCCCCTACTTTACGCCTCGCGGCACCCGCTGCGTGGGCGCCACATGGCTGGAGGTGTTTGCACGAGGATAATCTTGCTGCATTTCCGACGGACTTCAGAGTCCAGGAGCCTCCACTTCACTCCACCAGAGGTGCATTAGTCCCTCCTGCCAACCCCTACTTTACGGCTCGCGGCACCCGCTGTGCGGAGCGCGTGCCGGGCCAAGCCCGGGCCTGTCTGCGCCCGTCAGGTAGGCATGGGCGGAAAATCCGTTCCGCTCGCGGATTTTGCGGATTTTCGGGAAATCCGCAATCCGCGAGATTTGCGAATTTCCTGCAAAATCCGCGAGCAGCGGATTTTGCTCGCACTGCTCGCACTGTTCGCGTGAGTTCGCGCCCCGCGAATAAGTGCGAAATTGCAGAAATACGATCTAAGCAAAACTGAAAGTAACTACTTACCAGGTTCAAAAGTTCAGGCACATCATTAGTAGCCATTTCCTGTAGTGCTTCCTGAGGGGCCCCTCCAGAGTTCAGTTGCCAGTTGAAACTATTATGTGACCCTGCTCTGAACCTCAGAATAGTTACACATATGCCACAAAGGTCATGAATTACAGCTAAGGGAGACAAGCAGGAGCCAGGCTGGAAGTTAAAATCCATTAATCAGCCCCTAATTCATTATTGTCAGTTGGGGCAGGGCAGGTGTTGTAACTAATTTTGCAACAATGAAAGCACTTAGCAAGTGCAAAAGATCACTAATCAGGGCGCACTAAGGAAGCAGGTGCCAGCTAAAAAAATATTCTGTGACACATTAATCAGCCCCAAATTAATTCAGGTCACTTGAGGCAGGGAAGGTGTGCTTTGCTTTGCCGAAAATAATGTACACTGGACAACCAGAGGGTGTGGTGATGAAACAGAGGGTGGCATGGGTGGGCCAGAGGGTGGCATGAGTAGTCAGAGAGTGGCAGTGGTGACAGAGAGTGGCAGTGATGAAGAAGAGTGTCCCAAACAGGTTGGACACGTAGAAACAACAAGTTCGCAAAACTTGCGACCCGACAGGTAAGTTCGCAAATTGCGAAATTGTAAAAACCCTCGCGAACTGGCAGAAACACGGGCGAACACAAAAAAAAAAAAAATCCGCAAATTCGCGGGAATTCGCGGATTTTGCGGATTGCGAGTTCGCAAATCCGCAAATTCGCGGATTGCCAATCCGCAAAATCCGCTCATGCCTACCGTCAGGGGCCGGAAGAGGCCGGCCGGGCCTCCCCCCTAACACCCCCAGAACTGTGAATCCTCGACCTCATTGCCCGGACATTTGCCATCAACAAGAGGAAGTGAGGTGAGGACAATTTAAGGTGTGCACTGGCAGTTTCTTGACGGACTTTGTGGGGTGGAGACATAGCACAAGTCAGACACTTTTGCCCGGAAATATATAGAGGACTCGGGCAGAATACTCCTCGCCACTTTTAAGGCCCCTGATTGTACGGACTGTCCGGCTGGCATAGGGCTTTGCTTACTTTGTAAATTGTTTATCGGGCGGGATGAGTAAGAGGAAGGCAAAGGTCTCTATGGTAGGGGCAGTGTAAAGGGGACATTAGATGCATTTCTGTTGAGGGCAGAGTCTCTACTAGTGCATGAGATCCAGTTGGCGGAGAAGAGACTTTCATTGGACTCAATTGTGTCATAGAAGAGGTCGTCAATGGGAGGTTTGGCTACGGCCAGGTCTCCCAATTGCGGCAACCTATTAGCCCATGATATTGTACCGGGTGTTCAAACTGTAACTAGCCTGAACACATCCACTTTATCATCACACGTGGCTGGGTAATCATCACAAATATTAGAGCTGTCACAGGAAGTGCCATACGTCTCAGAGAGAGATGGAGTAGACAGCATGGAAGGCTGCGTCTTAAACTTTGGACCAGTATGTGGGTCAGGCCAGGCAGAGGGAGGCCCTGCTTCAGTCACACCACTGGAAAAATGCGAAACTGCACAGAGGGAAGGCGGGGAGGTGGTCACCCGATCCAAAAGGGCATTACCAGTAAGAAGCGAGACAGGCAGGGCGGTCACCACGGTGGCTGGCCCCACGACATTAGCAAAGCGAACCCGAGGGGTGGGGTGGAACATTGCCAGTAGTAAAATCAAGCAGAAAGGAGTCCAAACACAAGCTAGGGCTAAAGACACAGAAAACCCAGCAGGAATTTTAAATCCTATGAACTGTGGAGAGGCAGGAAAAGTGTGGGGATGGACTCAGAAATATGGTTGAGGCTGGAAACTATGTTTTTGACTCACCTAGGGCCCATACACGAGAAGATCAATTAAGTCGAAGAGAGAGTGTCCCAGTGGATTTCCCAGAATAGTAATCAGACAAATGTGGCCACGGCGCATTTAGTAAATACCCGAGGAGCATCAGACGCTCCCATTCCGTCAAGGGTCTCTTTGCCCTCGCTGAGAAATGAGGGCATGATAGAGGCTGGCAAACACCAGAAGGGCCTCTAATAAAAGAGAGAGGGACCCCAAAACCAAAGGGATAGGGTTCCACAATTGACGTTAGTCTGAAAGAAATTCCCTTTGGGTAAAATGGCAACAGTACATAAGTACTCACAAGCATACAGATAACAACTTAAGACACCCACATATCACAGGGAAGCAATGTAGATAAATAAAATTTACCAATATATGTGAAAACACTCTCAGAACATTTCAAATTATAAAAACAATTTATTAAAGATAAACCCCTTACAATATCGGTCAGACCTATCATGTGTCTGAGAATCTATTTGGGAAACTGTATTGTCCTACTGTCCTGATGAAGGCGGATTAATATGTTTACACCGCCGAAACGCGTCGACGCCTAAGGAGTAAATCTGGGAATATACACTAAGGAGGAAACCAAATTTGTTGTCTTATGATTGGGTTCTATCCTTCTTTCCTGTACACTCCTTTTTAATTGAATGTTGTTTTTATTGATTATTGCACCGTCCTTATATGTTTCCCAAATTTCTGTTTTTATCTAATGTAATGTATCTTTAATAAATTGTTTTTATAATTTGAAATGTTCTGAGAGTGTTTTCACATATATTGGTAAATTTTATTTATCTACATTGCTTCCCTGTGATATGTGGGTGTCTTAAGTTGTTATCTGTATGCTTGTGAGTACTTATGTACTGTTGCCATTTTACCCAAAGGGAATTTCTTTCAGACAAACACCAGAAGGGAACAAAGGAGGGTGTGGATAAGGAGACCATGGATGGCGGGGCTCAGGGATGGAATCACCCTGAGTCTAAGAGGTGTTGAGCGAGATACTAGGCTCACGAGGGTTGGTCCCGCAGTTCAGAATTTAAGTCTGAAGGTGGGTATGAAACGCGCAAGGGGCATAGATGGGAGAGCACTTGCATCACAGGTTATATAGTCCGCTCATGAGGACCACGTTAGGGGTACTCCGGATCTGCAAGTTATAGACCTTTTGCCGGCATCCTGCCCACACACTGTAGTCCTGATAGGGGCCCGGCCCTGAATGGAAATATAGAAGAAACATCACAAATGCTGATTAACAAGGCGGCCTATTGGCTGAATTCTAACGCCCAGTTCGACATTGCAAACCAAAGACACATGTTAATGGCGAGAAGGGTGTCCTGGATAGGCTGTAGTAGGAAGTGCTTCCCAGGAGACACTATTATTTTAAATTTCAGGTTCCCAGGGCTGGTACACGACCTCCTCACCCAGCGTAAGGGGCCCTTTGAGGAAGAGGGTGGCTCGACCATCAAAATGCTACCACTGGGTTTTTTTTATAGGGAAACAATGGGAACAAATCTTGGCATTAGCAGAGGAGTTATATCATGGAACATAGCTGGGCTCTCATTGAAAATATCCAACACTGAGTGGCTATCCTATATAAAGACTTTCCAGGTCATCTGCTTACAAGAAACCTGGGAGACGGATAGTAGCTTGTTATCTATCGAGGGTTACAAAATGTATTTTGTACCGGCACGTAAGGGTGCGGTGGGCAGAGCTCGGGGAGGCATGATTACATACGTAGATTTAAGGCTCCAGGGGAGGTGGGACGACTTGGGCTGGGACTCAGATGATTTGCAAGGGATTAGATTAAGTGTGAAGGGAACCAAGTTAATTTTTATTAATTTTTATAATGCTGTTTTATTGGGCCAACATTTAATAAGACTGAAGGAACTGGGGAGCAGGTTAGCAGGGATACACGACCAGGGGGAACGGGAGTACCAGTTGGTGGTACTAGGGGACTTCAACTGTCACTTGTGCCCATATGTGAAACTAAGAAGGGGGGACTGGTCCTCATGCCCTTTGGAAGATGGTCCTCATGTAGAGCATACAATCGAGGGAAAGGAACTAAATAAGGTGCTGGGAACCTTCGCCCTCACACATACTATGGATTTGATGAAAATAGGGGAGAATGACCCAGTCCATCCAACCTTTAAAGGTAGAGGCTGTGATTCTTTTATTGATTTTATTTTTGTTTCAGATATGCTTAAGAGGGGGATATTAGGGTTTGAGATGCAGCTAAGCATCTTTAGTGACCATAACTCACTGGTCCTGTCATTTAGAGACCCAAATCTAAGTAAGTACCCTGCTCGTACGGGGGAGAGTGGAGTTTTAACACCCACTGATCAAGGGAGGAGTCTCAGATTGTCTCAGGCAGATGGCGATGCCTTCTATAGAGCCTTATTGGCGGATAAGCAACAGTTTGTGTGGAAGTGTTTAAACCCAATGGTAGACGGGGTAGTTTTGGTTAAAGCCTTTGAAGGGGTCATGAAGCACATTGATAGTCTACTCAGGACTAATGCCTGTAAAAAAATGAAAGGAGGACCACAGGTGGTTTGACCATAACTGCTCCCTCGCTGCGAAAGAGCTGAAGCTAGCTCTTAAAGCAGTTCCAAAGGATAATATAAGGGTGGCCGCATGTCGGGCACTATATAAACAGGCAGTTAAGTGACGCAAAACCTCCTTGCAGCAGCAGGCCTGGGAGAACCTGAGGGAAGCGGTTGAGAACAATTACATGACTGGCTTTTGGAAGGTTATTAATGACCCATGCTTCCAAGACGCTAACAAACCCAAGATAGCAAATCACATCCTTCCAGAATCATGGTTCGAGCATTTTTATGGACTATACAATCATGGTATGAAAGAGGACCCCAGAGTAGCGGAGGCAGGGGACGAGACTGCAGCACATGTAACATTTTCCTTGGGGTAGATTAAGGCGGGCATTGAGGGCCTAACAAGGAACAAGGCACCAGGGCCTGACGGGGTTCCCCCTACCTCATCTTGGGCCAGGTACAACTGTGGGCTCAGATTTTGACCAGAGTAATTAATGCTGCAGTAATTATGGGTATGCCTGCATCATGGTCAACAGCCACAATAGTCCTATCTTTAAAAAGGGAAATAGGGACAGCCCTAGACGGTGTACCTGGCTTTCATGGATTTGACTCCGGCTTTCGACCGTGTGAACCATAAAAAACTGTGGGAACTCATGGGGGTTATGGTAGTGGATCCGGGTATAGTAAACATCTTAAGAGAACTGCACAGGAACACTTTTGCTCAGGTCAGATACAATGAAGAGGGGAGCTTGACTGAGCAATTCCCATGCTCAAGGGGAGTAATACAGGGCTGCATATTGGCACCCTTCTTATTCACCCTGTATATAAATGGCCTGGAGCGGGCACTAGATGCTCTTGGGGTGGATTCGCTAAGGATAGAAACAAGGGGGGTCCCCGTCCTGCTCTACACAGATGACGCGGTACTTTTTGCACGGACCCCTCGAGGCCTACAATGCCTGATATATGGCTTTTTCCGTTTTATGGAGAGTCTCGACCTATCTGCTAATCTCTCCAAATCTTACATTATGGAGATGGGGGAAACGCCAAAAAGGAAATATAAATATATGATTGGCGCACACTGCCTGGAAAAGGTCCAGACTTTCTCCTACCTGGGGATTTTATTCGATACCCGTCTTAGTTTTAAAGCCTTGCTAGATGAGAAATGTTGCACCTTAACTAGTTGTTCCGGTGCAATTATGAACTTCGCTCGTAGGCTGGGTCGATGGTCACCGGAACAAATTTTGAGACTCTACAACTCGATGTGTTGTGCCAAAATTCTTTATGGCAGTGAGGTTCCGGGGTTTTACCAACTCAGAAATTGTCCACACGGAAGAGAACAAATACATGAGGCGTTTGTTGAAAGTCCCGCAAAGTACCCCGTTCTATATTATTCACGAGGAATTGGGTGTCAGTCATATCAGAGACAGGATAGAAATAAAACCTATTATATGTTGGGTCAAAATATGAACAGACCCCGAGGCCGCACTAACCAAGGAGCTTATATTGGATTGCATGGCACGTGACCAGGGGAGGAACATTCCATGGTAGAAGTATGTGAGGGAAACACGGTCAGTCCTGGGTTGTGTAGACTTCTTTATTAACCCTACTAAATTGTCAGCTCAGGACAAGGTCCACGTCAAGGTGGAATTCATCAAATATGTGGCAGACCACAGGGGATACAGAGAGGTGAGCATACCCTCTGTGAGAGCACACCTTCTGACCAAGTCTTGCTTGGGCATTGAGCCTTACTTGTCTGTCGTCCACAGTGCCCAAGACAGATGTTTAATGACACGCTTCAGGCTAAATTTGTTACATCATAGACTAGCGGTGCCGACAGGTTACACTAAAACCACAGAGTTGAAGGGCCTGTGCGGTTGCGACCAACGGTCTCCGCAGGATACCCTTCACTTTGTCTTACTGTGTCCCTACTATGTGCACCCTAGGAAGCGATTTTTAAAAGGTATTTTAAAAAAAAGCTGGTTTTAAACAGGCTAACGTGGCCCTATTGTATTTGAAGTTGTCCACAGAGATTTTAACTCTTTGCTGTACTGTAAATTTTTTAAGGTCTGCATGGCGACTCAGAAACACCAGAGGAGAAAACTGATTACATTGTTTGTAGTATGGTTAGGTCAAAGGTCCCAGTAATAAATTGCATGGGCAAAGGTATCCCCAAAGTAATATCCTTTCATTGTGTTCCCTGCTGGGAGGCTGTACCTTGAACGTATTATGAATTTCATCTGATTATACCATCTCTCTTTTAACTCATCATATTTTGTAATTATCTGTATGAATGATTGCAGAGAAGGGGTATTAACAGTGAACGTCTTTTATAGTGAATTCTGGGTTGGACCCGTCTTAACATGATAACTTTGACATTTGTATGTTTTTAATGATTGCACTTTTATGGTATTGTTTTGATGCCGAAAAAAGTATATTGATTGATTGATTGATTGATTGATTGATTCACCTGACGTCATCATTTTAATTTCAAAAATCGAAACACCTAACCCCAGAAGAAACACCTCATCAGATGGCACCCACGCAGTTGCTGAGCTACCATGATGAATTCCAACTTCTACCCCTTCTTCAAACACCCTCTGTTTCACAATTGGCTCTGCCTTTCCCTTGCTGCCCTCACCATTTCTGTTATTAACGCTATGTCCAGCAGCGGCCTGTGCCGGTAAGAGCAGTGGGGCCGGGTGGGGGGATTCAGACAGACAACGGAAAAATACTTATTTATTTAATTTTCCCTGTTATGTTATGTTATTGCCTCGTGCTCATCTGTTGGATCTCCCACAACCCGGCCACACCGCTCTTACCTGCACAGGCCGCTCCTGGTTATGTCAGCACTCCACATGCACCATGAGCTCACTACTGTAGAAATACAATTGCGTACAAACCTCCTCAGCTTTCTTGCTAGTTATGGTTAAACTGTGTCTAAAACATTTTTATGTATATACTTCTTCATAGACCATCTGTTTAATAATTTTCTGTGTGAAACACCACTAAAGTGACATTTTTGTTATCAATAATTCTGTAAAATAGTTTTACATTCAGGCTATGCTGTTTTTCCTTTTACCAGTTATGGCATGCAATCAATACTGGGTCTCAATCTAACTTTACTTGTCCATCATAAAATATGGAAACTGAAAACTACTAAGCATATGGGCATTTGGAAGCTAACCATCTGAGTTTGACATCTCTTGCCATTTGCATTAAGTTTGCTAATGCAATGGGACAGTTGATTTTAACATACCACCTAATGTTTCTCCTGATTAGGCACTGCCACCTATACATCTCCAAGGACTATTTGAAGCAGCGAATAAGGAAGAGAACAGAGAGAAAAATCGGTACCCAAATATCCTACCTTGTAAGTTTTAATAAAAGCTGTTACTTGGCTTCGATTTGAATGTGCAGATTGTCTAATGATTAAATGTTTTCATATAAAACTATTGAAATGCCTAATTAGAATACTGCCATTTTGAGTTCTCCTGGGAGAGTAAGGCACTCAAAGTCAAGAAACCTGTAGCTGATCTTCAACAATACCCTTTAAAGGAAAGCTCCACAACTGTAAGACAAGGTATTTTTAAAGTAATGCTGATCTCCAGCAAAACCCTAGCCAGGAAAGCTTCACAAACATAAAAGAAGTTCTTTTTAAAGTATATGTTTTGACCTACATGTCAAATGAAAGACCTACTTTTTAGAAAGTATGGTAGTGAGGGAGTTCAAGGACTCCCCATGATGGATTCTATCTAATATACACCATATTATAAATCTCACTGTAGAGAATCCTTGTGGCTCCGGAGAGGTCGACAGACCTTTTCAACTGTATACGAATTAAAGCTTTTCAAATTGATTCAGTCATCAATGACATTTAGAATTTGCAATCAGTCAATGATGAGAGGGCAATGGAAGTTTCAAAACCTTTATTTATCTTAAGGTTTAGTACCTCTGTCTCTTTATTCAGATTAGTAAGTTTACTGAAATATAAAATAGAATTTAAGAGTCAGCTTTAGAAAGATATACATAGCGTTCCATAAAGAAACTCTGTAAATTAACTAAAGGACTAAATAGAACCCATGAGAGTTCCTCTGAAGAAGTGCAAATCAAAAATAAACACCTCATGAAGAGTAGTACTGGCAACTCAGCCGAGTTCCCTACAGCGGCAGTAACATCTATAAATAAGAATATGGGTCCAGATGTAGGTAGCCCTTTACCGATCGGAATCGGCCGAAAATACCGATTTTCGGCCGTTTCCGATCGGTAAAGGGCTATGGAGATGTAGGGGCACATATTCGGTAATTTTACCGAATCGTTATTATTACCGAATCGGTAAATTTACCGATTCGGTAATATTTACCGATTCGGTAAAATTACCGAAAATGCAATGTGGGTAGCCAATTTTCCATTGGCACATGCCTTTCAGAATCGGTATTTTACCATGGAATACAAATCCATGGTAAAATACCGATTCCTGTGTACATGCACATCTGTGCATGTACACATGTGCCATGTGACAGACAGACGTGCCCTTAGGGCATGTCTGTGTGCCACATTGCACACATGGCCGTTTTGGGGGTGCTAGAGGGTGTCAAAGTGACACCCCCTGCACCCTTGACAAATTCGGTATTTACCGATTCGGTAAATACCGAATCGGTATTTGAATTGAATCCTATGAGCTTCAAGGCCCATAGGACTCAATAGCAAATACCGATTCGGTATTTACCGAATCGGTAAATACCAAATTTTTAAGGAATCGGTAACAAATCCAGATGTTGGTACCTACATCCCATTTACCGATTTTGAAATACCGAATCGGTAAAATTCGGTATTTCAAAATCGGTAAATGGGATTTACCTACATCTGGGCCATGATCTTTGCCATTGCGTTGATCCCCAAAAATCCAAGTGTAGGCACCTTAGAGTAATAGCTGAAGAAATCAACTCTCCATAAAGAAGAGTTTCAGAATAAGGAGAGTTCCAGCAGCAAGACCACTGGAATAGAGGTCTGAGTCTAAGTCGGAGAAAGCTGAGAATCTCTGTCTATATACCTAGTAATGCTCATTATTATAGATTCATACTTTTATTACATTTCAGTCAGCAGCAGCAGCTCCTCCACTATGGCGGAGGAGCGTCGCACCCCTCCCCCGCCAGCACATTTAAAGTTTGAAAAATAAAACAATAATAAAATAGGTTTAAAATCTGTTTTATTATTATTTTATTTTTCCTTGTGCCGAGGATTGGCCGCGGGGCCAGGGTGGTGACTGGCTGGGTGAGAAGTGCTGGGCGCTGCCTTCACTGGGCATGTGGGTTTGACCGGCCGTCTCAAGCTGGCCAAACCCAAATGTGCAGTGACCTGCTCTCCAACATGGGGTTGGAGAGAGCAGGCACAGGCTTACAGTCTGTCCTGGAGTGCAAATCAAGATAGAAGCAGCTTCAGAATTGGTCGCAGGTCAGGCTGGGAACCTGTGTCTGCCTGGCAGTGGAAAGGAGAGGTCTGCAGAAGAACACGATGCAACACGATCATGCAAAGCGCAGGTAAGTTTTTTTTTGTTTTCTTTTTAAATCAATTTGTCTCCGTGGTCTCCCATTTACAACTGTTCTAAACATTATGCATATATTTTTCTACTAATCATTTCCTACATAAACATTTCTACAACATTTAAGGCATTTTAAGTGCAATTCTAAAAAGGTGAGTTAACACCTGTCAGGTGCCAGTAAAATTTTATTGTTTTGTGACAAGATTTAGATCGCAACGCATTGATAAATACCTTAATGATTTGCTATTCGGAAGGGACGTCCTAAACATGCCCCTTCCAAATTTAAATTCATTAATGTGTTACCGTATCAGAAAATGGGTTTAGTACATAGCAAAAAGCTATTTACTGGTTGCAAATCCTGTGGTTTTGAAAATTGTAGACTTTGCAAGTGGAAAAAGATTTTAAACATCAGGGTCTGGATTCACGAAAATGTAAAACAAATTAAACAAAAAAGAGAACATTTTGGGAAACTATAAAATAAAGATAAATGAAGAAAACAAGCCTATGATAATGTCAACAATGCTAAGCTGTATCGTAGAAGTCAGTGGGAAAGAAGTCAAATCTTTGGAAAGTGATGGAAATATCAGGAAAGTGACTAAATATGGCTGTGGGCCACTTTAGTTGGACCAGGACAAATAGTGGCTTGACTCGCAAGTGCACGGTATTGTACAGTTCATGGTTAGTTCAGCGAACAAAGTTTCCTTTTGGACTTGGACGTTTGTTTAAGATAATCCTCACAATATTGATTGGAATGATTTTGAGGTCTGGTGAAGAAAGTAGGAGAGCAAACTAACGGTTCTGTTACAGGCATGATTTTATTGGATTTTTATTGTTGATTCTGGTTTATCAGAAGAATTCAATAAAAAAATTTGGGTCCCAATGCAAACTACCATTATTCAAGGTATGGAAATTCTATATTTTGAAAACTTGCATTTTAAGAAATAAATACATGTTCGAAATAATTTTATTTTGTGTAGTTGTGGACTGAATTGTTTACATCTGTATTGTTTTTGTTCACTGAAAAAAGGGCAGAGGCACATCTTATATTTCGCTCATATGTTTAAGGTCTAGAATTTTGTTAGTTTCATCTCTTGTTTACTTGGTGTTGGGAATCTTCCTGGAGTGGCATGATGCTGATTAGGAATCTACCTACAGGGGTCTGATGCTATTTCAAGTTAATATCTTATAAAAAGTACAAATTAAACTAAAATCCCACAAGTGCGGGGCGCTAGAGGGCGCGCTTACGGAATGGCTGCCTAGACGCGCAGCTCCCGTTCCTTGGCACATAATCCTGCATTAATCCTGCACCACGGGGCACTAAACTATCCTGAAACCACCCGCATTCTGAGACCTGCATTGTTCCCTACGCTCGCTCCAACTTTGGCGGCTCTGGGAGCTCCGGGACCGGAGATACGGGCGGAGGCAGTTTGACCGACACTGCCGCTGGAGCGCGAGAGGACGCCGGGCCGGCTGCTGCAACTACGTGACCCCGGGGATCACCACGAGGCTGCAGGCCGCATCTCGCTGCCGCGATCTGAAGCCCTGCTACGAAGGTAGGAGACGGCTGGTCACACTGCCTGGAGCTGTGCCCCCCCCCCCCCCCCCCCCGTCGCTGGCAGATCCTTGTTCTTGGTACAGGGGGGGGGCTGCTCATCTTGCCCCTGCATGAGATTGCGACCTGCCTGCGCCGCTTCCCGCCTTGCCGCCATGGTTGGCTGGCACAACGAGCGCTGATGGACCAGTGAGGACTGGGGCCTGACCCACCCATGAGCCGTGCCACTCGCCGATGGTCACTGCACCGTGGCCACACCTGGAGACAATCTCGGATAGAGGGTTAGCTGCAGCTCCCTACGGTGTGGGGACCCTGGGATATCCCGCTGTGTGGCGATCCCCGTGGGGCTGCCCTCTTCGCTGCTGACCGTTGCTGCCTATCCTGTTGACCTGGCCCCTGTCATACTGGTGCTGGTAAGGTCTATAGGGCATGGATCTCCGACACGATTAGCCCTACACCACTGGGGTCCTCTGGATGCACTACACGTCCTTGCTTCTACATCCACCACTGCCTGGCTGGAGCCTGGGGGGGCACGTGCGGCTGGGATTGCTGACGACTCCCCTGTCTCACGCTACAAACCTACACTGCGGCGGGACCTTCCTGCTCCCTCCCGGCTGCTTTCTCCTCTTTGACCTGCCCTGCGCCTTATTGACTGGGATTGTGGATTATCGCTACAAGCAGCCATGGGGCGCCCTGAACAGCGCCAGCCCAAATTGAGCTTCGACAATGCTCGCAAGGGCACTAAAACGACGACGGTGAACTCGGAGCCTGGCACGTCTTCTCTGCAGCACACAGCCCCCCCACCCCCGGCCCAGGCGGCGGATCTCACGGATCTAATCCAAGAGATGCGGCAGGGCTTCGCCACTGTTGTGGAAAAAGTGGATGGGGTGACGGCTCGATTGGATGCCCTTGTGCATAAGGTGGACCGGCATGAGGAACGCATCACGACTGCGGAGCAGCGGATATCCGACAACACGGATGCCACAGCAACCCATGCGACGCAATTAACCAGAATGGAAAATTTACTGCGCGTCATAGCAGCGAAGAACGAAGATTTGGAGGCGCGCAGCCGTCGTAACAACATACGCATAACGAATGTGCCGGAGTCCACAGCCACAGGCAGAATGGAGCTATATGTGGAGAAGTTGCTTAGGGGATCCATTGGAGACGACGCTTTCTCTCCTCAGTTCATAGTGGAAAGGGCACACCGTTCACTGGCACCAATGCCCCAGCCTGGCTTACCTCCTAGGCCTATAATAGCACGGCTCTTGAACTACCGAGACCGCGACACGGCCCTTCGGGCGGCCCGCACTCAGAAATCGCTGCAATATAATGGGGTCACTTTTTCAATATATCCTGATTTCACGCAGATGGTCCAGGACGAAAGGCGCAAGTTTTTGCCTGTAAAGAAAAAGCTGCGGGAGGCCCAAATCGACTATGCCCTCCTATATCCGGCTAAACTGCGTATCACTCATCAGGGTAAGCAACGTTTCTTTACTAACCCGCAGAAGGCAGAGGATTATCTTAAAACTGTGCGGACGGCACGCAGGGGCGGGAATGCGCCTGCAGACGAACTAGAGAATGCTGATTTGCCCCCGGAACGACAAGAAGACTAGCTGCATGTGCAAGGTATGCGCACGGTGCTGGTCGCACCTGCCGCCTCTCCAGAGGCTTATGGAACTTTAGACATTGGAGTGCTGAGAGAGTGTTGGACACGCAGGATCATTGCACCCCAGTGGTAATGTACGCCAAGGACCACCCCCTTGGCCTTAGTCTCCACCGAGGGCGGTATACTACTGGAGCTAAGAGCCTGGTGGTGGCAGTACGCACTCTATGCTTTACCCCTTCTGGGTGTTCCCCAATACATGGTTGTGTTTTTTGTTACTGCTGTTGAGGTTGGACGGGAGATTGGGGTGGGATTATGAGGGGGGGATCCATGGCTACTGGCATGTTTGGGATGCTGGGGTGGGTGGGGGGAGGCTGGGGTTCACGAGGCTTTTGTTGCTCAGAATGTACATTTATCTGCTGACAAGGTGTTTCTTTGAGATTGGGCGGTATGGCTGTGGCTATGTCACCAGCGCCCCTTGGGCATCCCCATACTTAGAGTTGCTGTCTATATGGCAGTGTTGAATACCTGCGCAAGATTGACATGCTTATCGTGGAATGTACGGGGTCTCAACAATGCGAAGAAATGCAGAAATATAATTGCTTATTTGAACAGACATCATGTGCAAGTTGTCATGCTACAGGAGACACATCTGCCTGCTCAGGGCGATGCTACATTTGCGAAAAAATGGGCGAGTACACGTGTTTTCTCCTCATACTCGACATATGCGAGAGGGGTTGCGGTGCTCATTGCCCGCGGGGTACCTTTTCATCGTCTCGGAGAGGCGGTGGACAAAGAGGGGCGTTATGCTTTGCTGTGGGGACGAATAGGCCGCGATGTCTATATGTTTGTGTCCATGTATGCACCGAATGTTGACACTCCAGCCTTTTATTCTGTGTTGTGGGGGGAAATTGTGGCCGTTGGGGCAAGACATGTTGTATGGGGTGGAGATTTCAACCTTGCACTAGTGCCTCACATGGATAGGGCGGACGGTGTCAGCTCCTACAAGCCCAGATCTAGGGAGACATTGGAGGGAATCATGGAGGAGGGGGGTCTTTTGGATGCCTGGAGACACCTGCATACCCAGGGGCGGGAGGGGACGCACTTCACCTCGCACACCGGGACGTGGGCACGTCTCAACTATTTCCTAGTTGATAGAGAGGTTATTGCAGAGTTGGTAAACGTAGAACACCTGCCTAGGACCTTTTCTGACCACAGCCCTGTGTCGATGCAATTCAACGTTCCTGGGTGGGAAAGCCCTCGTCCTCAGTGGCGACTGCGACCTGATGTGCTCTTGGACAATGTTTTCCGTACTGAGTTGGGTGAGGAGATAGCTGAGTTTTTCCCAAGGAATAAAGGTTCTGTGGAATCAGTGGAACACATATGGGAGGCTTTTAAGGTCACTGTTAGGGGCTTCTGCATCTCCAAGTGTCACGGGGTACTGCGTAATATCCTACAGGCCATAACTGCACTGGAGCGCGACTTGCGAGCTCTGGAACGCTGCATGGTCGCAAATTCTGACCCACACCTACACGCCACCTTTAGGGAGACACTATCGAAATTTGAAGAGGAGGCAGCTAGGGAGGCGAAATATCGGGGCAAACACTGGGTGGCTCGGAAATATTGCGAGGGTGATAGGCCTGGCAAAGTGCTCGCTGCAATCACTAAACCATCGCGCGTACACAACACTATACTCGAGCTCACTGACGACACCGGCACTGTAATCAGGGACCCGGCAGAAATATTGACCACCTTCACGACATATTACTCTTCGCTATATACCTCAACGGCAGCGGAACATGCATCACACACTGACTACCTTACTGAGGTGGCACTATGTTGGCTCAGCAATGGCGACAGAGAGTTTCTTGCAGCTCCTCTTGAATTAGACGAAGTTCGAGAGGCCATCATGTCACTTCAGAATGGCAAGGCGCCGGGACTTGATGGCCTGCCGGCCGAATTTTATAAAACCTACGTTGACATAATGGCGCCGGTGCTACGCGAAGTCTTCACGGAATCCTTAGCTGATGGCATACTTCCCCGCTCTATGCGTGAAGTGGTCATCACCTCCCTACTAAAGCCGGATAAAAGCCCCACCACCTGTGATTCATACCGACCACTATCCCTCCTAAATTGCGATGTCAAGATCCTAGCCAAAGTCTTAGCCACCCGACTGTCGCTTCTTATGACCAGGCTGGTCCTACCTGACCAGTCGGGCTTTGTGGCAGGACGCTCTACATCCCATAATCTCCGCACCCTCTTTGCCTTGCTTCGCACGGTCCACCCCGACATCCCTGTTGCAGCGGTGTTCCTGGATGCTACCAAGGCGTTCGACTCGGTCGAATGGCCTTACCTGTTTTCGGTTTTGGCCAGCATGGGCTTCCCCAGGTTATTTCTTTCTTGGGTCCGACTCTTGTACACAGACCCCACTGCGAGAGTGCTGATCAATGGCCGCCTATCGCCACCTATTGCACTCACTAGGGGCACCCGGCAGGGATGCCCGCTCTCTCCCCTGCTATTCGCCATTGCGGTCGAACCGCTTGCATGTCGTTTACGGCAGCTGCATCGGGAGAGTGCAGTGCAATGCCTGCAACGGCAAATAGATGTGTCCCTATATGCTGATGATATCACATTATACGTTAAGCATCCCGAGACACATCTCAATCCCCTGCTCCGAGAATTCATTGTGTTCGGAGGGGTGTCGGGTGTCCACATTAACTGGGCAAAGTCGCAATTTTTCCCACTTACTGACGCAGTGCAAGTCTTCCCTCTCGATTACCCACTAGAGTGGTGTAGCGATGATCTTAGATATCTGGGGATTCGAATATCTCGTGATAGAGAGGAGACGATACGAGCCAACTACGGGGTAGCCATGACCAAACTCACTACTGCGGTGGACAGATGGCTTACGCTGCCGCTCTCCATGGCGGGTAGAGCCTCACTCATTAAGATGGTGATTCTACCTCGCTTCCTGTATCTTTTCCTTAACATCCCCTATTACCCTGGCGCTTTTTTCTTCAGAACGATCCGCACGGAGCTGCGCAGACTATTCTGGGGCGGCAAATCCCCCCGCTTAAAGTGGTCGACATTGACTCTCCCCTACGACAGAGGCGGCTTCGACGTCCCTGATCTTGAAACTTACTACCAATGTGCGCAAGCGCACTTTGCCTACCATTGGATTGCTCCGACTCCTTTCATGCCACACATAGCGGTGGAAGACTGGATTGTACACCCTATACCACTCAGTGGGCTGCTACACTGTCCTGAAGCGTCCATCACCACTGCGAACACCTCAGTTTCCTGCACATTAGATGCATGGCGCCGCATTGCCAAACATCTGTCATGCCTGTTTCCCTACTCCCCTAAGCTACCACTTACTTATCATCCACAACTGTCTCTCTTGTCGGAACGTGGTTTCCGTCAATTATGTGACAAACTGCTCATCACCTGCTGGGGCGACCTGTTCCATGAGAGTAGTTTCAAAACCAAGGAGCAGTTCTTTCAAGCACAAGCGCATACCTCCCTCGAACTCTTTTATTACATTCGGCTACGCGCGGGGATGCGGGACATACTACCTGACTATCCCAACGAACCTGATACCCTCACGCCATTGCACTTCCTGCTGGAATCACAGGACGGGTCCCATTTGGTATCCGGTCTTTACCGTCAGATCCGCACTGCTGCCCCTGAACCGGAGTCTAGTGCCAGACTGCGCTGGTCCGCTGAACTTGCCATCGACATCACTGATGAGCAGTGGAAATACTGCTGCACGCTTACTTCTCGTATATCTGCCAGCAGCAGATTGAAAATTATTCATTACAAATTCCTTCAGAGAGTATACTATACTCCGGCTCGGAAACACAGATTCGGCTTGGCTGACCACGACCGCTGCGAGCGCTGCCGTGCTGACAATGCTGATTTTTTACACCTGGCATGGGACTGCCCCCAGGTTGCTCATTACTGGCAGCTGGTTATGGAGGCTATTGCGGAGATGGTGGACGAGGCAATGCCCGCTGACCCATTGGTCGCCGTCCTCGGACACACGAAACAACTGCCTAAAGGAAGCCGCAAATTTGTTGACACTGCCTTACTCTTAGCCAAACGTCGAGTAGCCTGCCGCTGGGGCAGAGGAAGAGCTCCTAAGTTTAAGGACTGGCTTACGGACTTAACATATTGCCAGGACCAACACACTACCTTTGCCGAATTGGTACCCCTCTCTTGCAGACCCAGAGATATTTGGGAACCGTTAACGCACTATCTGCTCACACACTCGGAAGACGATGCACGTTCGAGCGACCCCCCCCCCCCCCCCAGCACGCGGACGCCCCTCCCGGATTGTAGCCCCCTTGATTTTCCTTTGCGACGTCCGACTCTCCTAGTCCCCACACGCTCTCATGCCCCTGCAGCGCCCTGTATGGACTAGATCACCTGCCTTGAATCTGGCCCACGCCCCCCCTTCCCTTTGGATATGACTCCCCTCTTGTCTCTGCATCCCCAGCACGACTCGTGCTCCGATTAGATGGCACCCCGGATTTTCTCATTTTTTCTGCACCTATAGGACACATCTTGTCAGGCCTCTACCACGCTAGGATACAAGTCTCGGACATCAGTTCCGCCATGGACTACGGCCTACTGGCCCATCTCGCTGCACCACACTACGATCATATTTCGACAAAGCAACACATTGCCTCGTAGTTATAATTTGGGTTGGGGAGTTCTGGGTTACTGTTTTGGAGGGGAATACGTATTTGAAACAAAAAAAATAAACAGGAGAGGGTTCTCAACTCTCGACTGCAAAAAACCCTGTTCAACTGCTGCTCATCCTTGCCGGACCTGCTCCCTGGACTGCAGAACCAACATCATGTATGTTTTTCTCCCACACGCCGCCGGGCCCCTGGGATGCCGGCTATTGGCTGTGTACTGTTCATGCATTTTGCTGCCGGCCTCCGGGTTGTGGCGAACCAAGCTGTGTACTACACTCTTTTCAATCCAATAAAGCAGGTTGAACCCCAAAAAAAAAAAAAAAAAAAAAAATCCCACAAGTGCTCTGAATTGCTGATGAATTTTCTTGATAATGACTTGGAGAAGAATTGTGTGTAAACATTAAAAGGAAATTTATACATTCTTATGTTCCATAAGGTTGATGTTTTCACATTTTTCACTTGTATCCACATTGCCCTTGTTTAATATGTTTCCTGTTACTGTTTCACCTGTGAGAATTATAAACCACGTCTATTACAGAAATTAATTCACTGGACAATGGCTAGTTTCTCGTTTCTCTGCCTTAACAGTATTCATATTATTTCTTGCCATTTGACAGATCAATAAAGATGTATGAAAGTAAAACTATCACATCTTGCATTAAACCAGAACTCTCCTGAAAAATATAGGTAGCAGTGGGACTAATGGCTATCGTTATCCTCATAGCTTGATGTTTTTCTTTACAGATGACCATTCCAGGGTGTTGCTGAGTCAGATAGATGGAGTTGCATGTTCAGACTACATCAATGCATCATACATAGATGTAAGCATAACCTTTTTCAGTTACTTTCTTCTTTCACCTCGGAATGGTTTGTGCTGTAGGTATAACAAATATGTATGTATTCTAGCTTAGATCCAAAGCATAATATAGTTATTGGTGGTGTGTACTGGAGTGTATAAACGTATCTTGAATGTCTGATTTTGGTGGTAGTCGAGGTAGACCACTACACTTAACTTGATTCAACATTCTCCAAACCTCTATGAATGGAATAATAAGTGTCAATACAGGTACTTCAGTAGCTCCAATGTCTATGATCAGTGCCATGACCACAGTTAACTTCTCCTCTTCATCCTGCATAAGGCCAGTAAGCGGAATGATGTCAATCATTATGACAGTAGATTACAATAAAGCAAGACAATAATTACTGTCTGGTGAGGGCACACACATTTGATTTGACAGATCAACCAGCATAGAATATTTTAACAAAGTCAATTGTTAATTACTGAATGTTGGCCAACATCGTATTAATGTTTTCATCGCCACATCAATGTTAATCCGAAGCAAAAGAACATGTTAAAATAAATAAAATATTGAATTTCATAATTTACCATACATTCTTAAGTTTAAAGCTAAATAGAAATCGTCATTATGAACTACAATTTGTGAATGGAAGAAGCTGACATTTACTGCAGAGCTTCATTCAAACCTAATAGGATCAGAAGCAGAAGTTGTTGAATATTTGCTGTTTGGTAATATCCTTTGAAGCATCTTGTGGGGAATGTCACATTGTTGCATCTACTACTCTTGAACTATATTTGGCTTGGAATAATTTACTATACCAGAATTCTTCAGCCAAAGTGTAATAAAAGACTGTAAGAACACTGTACTCCACCAACCTCTTCTAAAACTAAGTGTAAGAACCCTCATCCTGCATCTTTAGATGCTCAAGCAAAAAGAAGAACCACTTCAGATAATAAAGATAATATCAAATTCAAAACAGTGTCTATAAGAGATTAGATGTTAAATTTAGTTGTTTGAGGAAATTAAAGTAATAAAAGACTAAAGGCATTGTTAATAGAACAAAATTTATTGTTAAAACGGTTTTTATGGTAAGAAATGAAATCATTTTTTATGTGTATTTTTTGGGGCATGAGTGGTAGCAAGAAAGTATTTCCTTGCTTATCTAGGCACCTAATACCAGAAATTCAAAAACTGAACTTTACTAGAAGCATCGAAATTAATAAGGCAAATGGAAATCCACCAAAGCCTCTTCAAAAACAAAGAAAACATAGGCAATCATACAATTTTATGGTATCAATATGAAAGGCTCATTTATAAACCTGTATTCCTTCTTTGATTGTTAATTGAGCTAAACACTGAACTCAGTGAGATCTCACTAGAGACTGTTAAAAGAAACAAATTCAAACATGTGAGCAAATGTCAAAGGTACTAATTTACAATTATGGACTATTTTACCCTGCAATGATGTGGGTAACAATGGACCAATTTACCTAATATTTTACAACGTGGCTAACTGAAAGGTATATCTACAAAGCAATCAGAGAGAGCAGATGGAACTTTCATTTGACCATTTGTGAGAGTCATATGGTTCTTCAACACAGTTATTAATTTGGTGATGAAATAAATTGTGGTCTGGCCAGTCTAAACTGTTATTGTTGGTAGTTAACACTAAATGGAAATTGGATTATCAGTTCTCAAATCATTGGGTTGCTTGTTTGGGATGAGATTTATTTGTTAATCCAATTAACATAAAAAGAAAGTTCTCTGACTTCCTCTATTTTGGAAACATATAAAATATTATTTAAATGTCACAACTCCTACTGATCCCTGTTAACATCATTTTCCTTTTGAAATCCTGTTAAAAACGGATGCACTGTACTTGTATATCTGTTTTAATTTTCATGCTTGATAATCTTTGCTTATATATGCATACTATATCTATGTGATATGATACCATTAAAAAGAATTGTAAATAATTTGAAACAATCTTATCAACAAATAATTTTTAGCGTATTCACTAAAATCAACTTTGTCCTATTACAATATTGTAGTAAAAATATTTTCAACAAAGAAAAGAAATCTCAAATTACACCAAAGCATGTCTTTCTCAGATTTATCATGCAGGCAGTTATGCAATTTCATGTCAGTATTACAGAAATTCAACAGCACTATAATGTTAGCATTTCATCTGCTGTGCATGTGCAAAGGCTGCCACACAAAGTAATTCCCTCAGCATGGCAAGAGTGAGGAGACAACCTATGTAAAATGTCCTGTTTTTGGGTAAAGAGCAAGTCTGACACCTGGCATACACGGATAGGAGATGATAGGTGCAAATGTAATGACTAATGTGGATTGGTAAATGTATCATGAGGGTTCTTTGCTAACATTTTTAAAAATAATTAGTGGCAAATGGATCACTTTTAGGACATTAGGCCAAGCATTGGTAGGATTTGAAAATGTTCCCAACTGCACCCACCAGAACCGTAATCCAGGGGTGCAGGACCTCACCAGTGTGAGACAATGGCAGAAATATCTTACAAATTTATCCATACAATTTGCGAAGTGTAATCTCAAAATGTCCTGGTTTCTTGCTATGGGGGAGGGGGTAACGTTGCATCCCCTCCCTATTTCAAACTTTGTCACTGCCCCACATCATGTCTACAGTGGGGAATGGAAAGGTCCCTAACAGCTTTAGAACAGTGTGCTGCTCTTCTGAGAAATAAAGCAAAGTTGTGCGTTTAATCATGAAGGAATATACATTTTTTTCATTTGAGCCAGGAACTGTTTAATTCATACACCAGCAGTGACAGTGTCTAACACAGGAAACGTTAGCCTCTCAGCCAAGAGCTGCCCTGATCAGCATCTCCATTTAGGCAAAGGTCCATCAATAGTGAGTCACAACAAGGTCCCTGTCCCTGCTGAGGTCCTAGTCAATCATTAAGCTGTAAACAATGGCATACTTGACCTTGAAGATAAGTTTTGTGCTACCAGAAGGTGGACTGAAGCCCCCCTAACCTCCAATAAAACACACGCGGGCACACACACACACATACAGAAACACACAGGTGCACACCCATAGGCACACAGAGACGCACACAGTGATACATACTTAAATGCACACACAGGTCCAGATGCACTGTGATAGTGACTTTGACACCTTGACTTCTTTGTGGTCCATCTACCAGATTGTGAGAGAGAGAGGTTTGTGGCTAAAGGTTTACTCTGAGCAAAGCTAACATTTCATATCCGCTGTTTACTGTGCTTGAATCCTGCCAAATGACTCTGGCAAGAACTGATCATGGTCTCGTGCTGCGGAGAGTAAACTCTGGGTGCCTCCCCTGTGCGTGTGTATTTTGGCATCTCAGAAGAACACAACTGCTTCTTGCACATTAGGGTTTAGAGCTAGCTGTTGCCTCCCATGATGCACTGGTGCCCAGTACTGTTTGCCCCGCATGTTTAAGTGAGTGAGCAAGGATTCCGTGCTGCAGCTGGCTTTCTAATTCTTTAGGGTGGACCTGGTTACAGAGAAGATAGACGACAAATCCTCTGAGACCGGCTCGATTCCCATCTCATTAACATGCAGCCAGGGTATGCTGACGGGCCACTTTCACCTCTTTCGTCCTCTTACACATTATTAGATATTCATTGAATTCTGGATATTTCTAAAGCTTGGGCCTAGGATGGAAGTCAACAGTGCTACACACAGAACTTCAGTACCTTGCCAGTAGGTGCTTGTAACAGATGAATGCCCCCTGACTGCAGTTTAAGTAGATGTTTTCAAATAATTCTGTACATACAGAGCCACTGTCACAATAAAATAGGCAGAAAAATATAGTTACATTTAGTTGTCACATTTAAAAATATGCCGCAGCGGATCCCCCCACCCCCTTCCTCACTACCCATATACTGGAACTGCGCACTTCGATATGCAATCTTCTGTGTGGGTAAGGCATTATAACAAGTATTCACTGCTAAACTGTATCTTTGCCCAACTGTCTGAAGCTGTTGACAGATATTTAAATTTACCTCAGATATTCTTCTTTTCAGGGATACAGAGAAAAGAATAAGTTTATTGCAGCTCAAGGTAATGTATTGTTCAGAAAATGTTTATGACGGACTTCTTTTAAGTTCAAAATACACCCATTCATAATTTCAAGGTTACTCTAAAGGCTCTACTATATTCATTCTTACTTTTTATATTGCAAAAGGATAGTGACATCTTTACTATTGAATAATAAACTGACACAAAGGCCACTCATGGATTTAAATAAATGAATGTTCTAATGTTAGGCAAATTATGAGCTTGCAGTGTGAAATTAATCATCTCTAGACACAAATCATTTTACTTGCATCTATTTTTCATTGTAATTTGTGTACACCTGTGTGTTTGTTGTGCACTCCCTATTTGTTGTACTAACTACACTTGTGATGTACCTATGTTGGAAAATATACAAGTTGCCCAGAGATGTGAATGGTACTTCCTACCTACTCCTTATCCTTGCCTCCTTAGTAAGACTTAGAATGGAAGTCTGTGTGTAGTACAGCTTGTACCTGTGTTTGTGCATGTAGTTGTGTGTGCCAGTGCTTGCATTGTTGTACATTTGATTCAGAAGGGGCTATACTCTCCAGGAAATAGACACTGTATGTGTTTGGGAACTGTCTGTGTAGAGGACAGTGTACCACCGCTCTGAGCCCAATGGTACAGGGCAGGCTGTGGATGAAGGAGGAAGTGGGTGCAGCATTAACCACACATGGATCAACTTCTGCAAAGTCAAAACTCGGTACAGAATGAGCACAGAATTACTCACCCCTTTTCCAGTCACGTACTAATATTTTCGCTCAAAAGCATCCATACTGCGGAGGGAGAGAATCGTGGAGCCAGCGGGTGGGAAGGGGTTAAGGCTGCATGAGGAAGACTCAGCTGTGTGGGAGCCTGAAGTGGGCACAGATGCATTGGAATCTGAGGGATGAGAACCATATTGAATCCTGACCATCAGACGCATGGCAGAAAGAAGGCAGCAGAGAACTTTGAAGCCTCAGGTCCTAGTGCATTTGGAGTCAAAGCATGCATCGACATTTTGTAGCATGAGGGGCAGAGGAGCTAAATATTAGTTTAACACCTGCACAAACAGTGATTAGAACTCAGTATTATTAAGGACTTCTCTAAAACAGGTTTTTATTGGAGCCTCGTGTGGAGATAAGCATTGTAGTCTGGGACAGAGAGGCCTGGTCAAGTATGCACAATCTATCTACCCACGCCACCCTTTTCAAAAGTCTTGCACCATCACTCCCGCAGATTAGGGAGGGGCTAAAGGCCCACACCTTCAGGAAACACCTATCAATGCTTAAAAAAGGACTCTTCCCCTCGAGCCCAAAAACAGAACTCACTACTCTGTTCTAACCCATATGTATTACATTATCCTGTATCGACCCCCTCTTGCAGACTTTTGTATATTGCTATGTAGTGTGTTCGCTTGCTTCCCAGCTCAGGTTGCACTCTGCCGATAGCAATACACACATGCCTGCGTACATTGTCCTTAATCTTAAAGACTACTTACTTGATCGAATCTAACTTGAAGCAGAAAAGAGTTCTCAAAATGAGAGGCATATTTTTCATCCACGTTTTTGTTAACACATTTGAACACGCCGTGAACTGAAGGCCTGTCTGAAATTAAATGTTTACCCAATGCCTAATGTGTACATATGTAAAGTGTTACGCTGCAGTGTATGAGATACATTTCTTGCAGTGCTTATCAGTTCCCCATAAACCATAGGCTTCATCTAAACGGCATGCCATTTTAAAAAGACAGATTGAGCTCTTACTCTACCCAGCATGCTTGTGCTTCTCAAATCAAAAACTCAGTGACATGCATGTGAGGGAAAAGCAATATGAAAATGTGTGACAAAACAGAACCAGGCAGTTCTAGAAGACACTCGTGCACCGTGATCAATTTCAGGGAACAACGCAAAGATTTGGAACATATATGCTGGAGATATACTATAATTGTATGAGTTGCAAACAAGCACACATCTTTTTAAATGTTTGGAATCGGATATTTGTAATAATATGTAGCATTTCCTAGCAAAGCTGCTACCTAGGTATATTTGCACTACAATGCAGATTAAAGCATGTGCATCTCATTCATCAGTGTACTACACTACATGTAATATCTTTCAACGGCTTATGTGGGGCGGAGACCAATCAAACTTCTGAGTCAAAGCAGTAATTTCCTAACATGTTCATGTCCATTCTACCATTTGATTGTCCCAAATTCACACACATTCTGGAAGACTGTCTCTGGTCTCATTATTTTCTTATGTAGTATGATGGAATAACATTATATAACTTCTAGCCTAGTCAGGAGTACATTAAGTGGTTTATTACCCCCACTACCGAGGACCAAACTGGTTGTTATAGGCCCTGAACCCGAGCAGCTCAGGCCTATGACAAGCGTTAGGGCCTTTAACAACTGGTAAAGCCCAAGGCACATGGGCTATAAGGCTATTAGAGCATTCCACCCATGGAAGGTAGAATGTTCTAAATTAAAAAGTGAGAGACAGGACGACAAACATTGGAATGTAGGAGCAAAAGGCTTCTACCAACCATTATAAGCCAGAGCTACTCTATTGTCTTCAATGGAGCTCTCAACATTCCAATGTTCTAATCCCTATTTCGTCATTTTTCTGGGTGAGTTTGCTGTGGCCCATACAGTCTGGCTATGCCCTATACCAGAGTCTTCCTCGGTAAATAATTTCAGTATTAGATGACTTTAACATGCTGATCCTTATGTTGTTGGCTATTAGATGAAAAAGCATTTCCAGGTATTGACTGCCATGGACTTGTACTTTTGTACTTTCTGGTAAGGGCAT
The DNA here is from genome assembly GCF_964263255.1 of Lissotriton vulgaris. NCBI lineage: Eukaryota > Metazoa > Chordata > Amphibia > Caudata > Salamandridae > Lissotriton > Lissotriton vulgaris. The sequence continues at coordinate 969,720,187 of NC_141693.1, read as the reverse complement.
CATTGAGTTCATAGTAATAATGTATGCTGCGGAGATGTCTGCATCCTTCTCTTTAGTATTGCTCTTTGTATAACTAACTGCAATACTGTATAACAAATAATGTCCTGTCAATCATCTTTAGTACAATTTCCTTGTTTGGCTGGAGTGCTTGTATTTACCTTCTCTCTAGAGAGGCAAGATGCAGTTTGGGCATTTGATGAGCATCTTCTATATTAAGTCATACAAACTTTGGTAGATTTTATTGGAGCAAGCAAGTGTACATTTAACGTTTGGGGTTCAAGTCACAGCGAGGGGTCCAGTATGAAATAATCTTGAACCATCGTTTTCATTTGCAGACCACAGGTGACTATTCTGCCACTGAAACATACTTTGAGGGAAAACATATTCAGGAACATCTCCGGTACTCTTAGCCTTAAACTGATATGATTCTCAAAACACTGATCCTAAGTGCCCAAAAGCTGTATTTACACAGGGGTGCGTGTGTAGATTATTGGCTTTACAACAAGCATTTTGTTTGTTTCCCTATGCTCTCCTGTTTTTGTGAGTACCCTATAAAGCACTAAATATTGAGCCTTGCAGCCATTCCAATGCTGTTAACTGGGATTGGCCATAGAGGTGAGGATGTGGCTGAAATGGTTACTCAAGCATTATATTTCATGTTCATTTCGGATAAATATTGAGATATATGTAGGGTTTCACTTGTTGGCAATCCAAAGGATGTTCGATTGTCAAAGATTATTGTGGTTCACCTGTGGTTACACTGGAAATTTATATGTTTTCACCATGGGTGATAAACTCAGAGTGCCACAACAGTCCCTCCATGCATCCCAGGATATGGATTTATGGATCCGGCATGTAAAGCAGGAATGGGGGCAAACTTTTAGCCGCCCCCTGCCGCAAGGTCTGTAAATACTATGATTGTACACTGTGGTATTGCATTTTGATCTATCTGTACTTGTAGTGATTTGGTGAAATCTTCTTTTCTCTTGGCAGGTCCTAAGCCAGAAACAGTCAATGATTTTTGGAGGATGATCTGGGAACAGAAGTCTGCAGTTGTTGTAATGTTAACAAATTTAAAAGAAAGAAAAGAGGTAAGGAAATGATGCTTGTAATTTGTTACTTCACTCATCTTGCCAAATGAAAAACTATTTAGTAACACAAAAATGCTGTACCTCATTGTTTTATTGTGGAGAAATTGCAACACGTCTCGTTTTGTTTCAAGGAATTCTGGTCCTATTAAATGGTGTAAATAGCCTATTCTCCAAACGTCAAAGCCTTTTGTTTTTAATTACGAGGTTTGTTGAAACCTTGCTATAGTAATGTAGGGCTGCCACAAGCTCAGCAATAAGTTATGACCTCGAGGGGTTTCGTAATTGAATGCATGCTCTGTTTTTATGTCTATAAAGTAGTAAGTCACAATGGTTGTACAATTCCAAAGATCAACCTAGCTAACATCCATGTAATCCCAACTCATTTTGCAGCACCCAGAGAGCACGGTCTGAAAAAATACAGTGCAACATTCAGGGCTCTAGAACCGGCGTCTTATTCCTTCAAATGAAGTCGGAATTGAGAACAAGCACTGGCAAAGCAAAAAGGTCTGGCTTTTTGATTTTGCCAATTCTTTTTGTCGATGCTATTCAGAATCCGCTATCAGAAAATAAAACGTTCATTTCGGAACAGCAAAAAAATCATAATTAAATGAAAGGGGTGCAGTGATGTATGTGTGGACATGCATAACCAAACATGGACTCATATGCACCATGACGCTATTGCGTTCCCAGTATGATGATGTATGTGGGCATGCACCACTCATGCAATTTAGCCCCAGCAGATGGTGTAAGTGTGCCATGCATCACCACGCATGGGCATGCATATATCATGGTGTAGCGGACATTTTTGATTTTGTAGTTTACTGTTTAAGATAGCGAATGCCACTCTTGTAATGGTAATTTTTTTTTTTAAGGTGCACAAATGGCATTTAGAGAAAACAGTCTCCCAGTAGGAAGCTGCAGCTCAATAAAGAGTAAAAAAAGTCCGTTCTGCCGATGAGTGATGGTGAGCACTGGTTGAGGGGTGGAGGAGTCTTGGGCATGTAATAATAAAAAGCGGAACAGAATAGGAAGGGGTGGTGAAAGCCAGGGTGGAAGAGCAAAACAGAGAGCATGAGTGTGTGGTAAGGAAGGGTGAAGCAGCCCACGGTGGAGAACGCAAGGAAGCATGTGTACTCCTATTGAATGCAGTCAGCAAAAGAAAAAAGTAATTCCCTGAATGTAAGTAGTGGATAGAAACAAGTCATAAAATCAAGGGGATGATAAAGATGCTAAGCTAAGAGAGGGACAAACAGACAAAGAGGAAGGAAAGTCATTGAATAAGAAATAAGCAAACAAGATTGACAAGAAAGCCAACAAATGATAAGCAATGGGCTAACGCAAAGTCCTCTGTAACTATTGGTAATATGCCCAATACTTTTCTCAACAACAAACATCTAAACTTGTCTATAGGAGAGACCTAAAAAGGGCTAATCTCTCAAGTCGATGCACTACAGGTTACGGGTACTAAATTTAGAAGTTTGGCGTTTCAGATTTTAATGGTTAATGTTAGTAGAAAATATTGCTATGTGGTTTAGTTTATAAGTATATTTGATTAACACATGCGCCCTATGTATATAGAGGATTACATTTGGAATTTTGTTTATCTGTGACATGTTTATAGTTTTAGAGGTAATCTATTGAACACTAAGGGCCATATGTATGACCGATGTTTGTGGTCGCAAACAGGGAATCGGCCCGTTAGCGTCCACAAAGTAGGTCTGTGCAATGTACAAACCCTATTTTCCGAGTTGGTAACCAATTACAGACAAGCAAAATAGGGTTTACGACTTGCTATTAGGAAGGGGCGTGCCAAGGGCAACCCTTCCTAATAGCGAGTGGTACTTCTATGTACGATTGTTTTGCAACCACAATTGCGGTCGCAAAACACTCACGGTTTACCACCTATTTCAAAAAAGTTGTAAGCCACTCCCCAGGGAACCCTTCCCCTTAGTGGCTGGCAGCAAAAATATTTTTAAGAGGAGGCAGTGGACCCACGGACCACTGCCTACTCTTTAAAAATTAAACAGTAACATTTCATTTTTTTTTTTTAATTCATCCCGTTTTCCTTTAAAAAGCAGTCACAGACATGGTGGTCCCTGTGAGTGCTGGCCATTCCCAATGGAGTCGCAAATTGCGATCTACCTCATGAATATTAATAATGCAGGTAGTTTGCGACCCCATTGAGAATCACAAACAGTGTCTGAGACACTGTTGTACATTCCAGTTTGCATGTCGCAAAACAATGCATTTTGTGACTCGCAAAATGGAAGGGTTGTACATCTGGCCCCTAATCCGGTGTAATCAGGAAAGGTGTCAGGTTCCTGATGCAAATCAGCTTAAGGACCTTGCTGTCTCTGAAAAACGACTAAGCAAATAAATAAATGAACTACTTGCTCACTGTAGCGATCTGAGGACAAATGAGGGAGTGAAAGAGAAACACTGGACTGGAGTTCTCTCTTGGGAAGGATCCGGCACATGTTCAGAGTGGTTCAGGAGGATTCACTGGCAGGAGCAGAGTACGGCACTGCACAGGATTTCCAATGGTGGATCTTGCCATGGACACTAATGCAAGCAAAAATTGGTATAAAATGAATGAATGCAACAAACTATACGTGAGTCGAGTACATTTAATTACTCTCTCAATGCTGACTATTTTTCATCATGAATATATCTTATCAATACACAAAGGCACTAGTGCCCATCAGCAGTGGAAAAGGACCACTCAGTACAATTATTAACACATACATAAGACCAATAAAAAATCCAACACATTACATAACCCACAGAAAAACACATGTGAGTGTTCCCTTATAAAATCCAGTAGAACCACTCAGAGGAAATCTGACCAATGTGCCTTAATATGGCTGTACAATAAGTAGATCTAACTCTAATATGGCATATAATTCAATGTATTTATAACTAGCAGCCCGTCCCAACGTTGTCCGGGTATGAATTGCTGCCTGCCAGTAGTATATTGTTTTGTAGGATTTCGTTTTGATAGCATTTCTTATCTGTGACAGGCCTGTGAAACGCTCCGATTCACAGTGCACTGCTGATGCACTTAAGAGTGCACGTTCAGTAGTGTGTGAACTCGAGTTTCCCTACTTTATTTTTCCTTGCAATATTATAGCGCCCACTCGACAACATGGCATGAGCACAATTTACATTACAGAAGAACACATTAATTTGTGGTAGGCGCGGGCAGACAAAGCGATTTGCCTGGAATCACAGGATGTTGAGCTGATGCCGAGATTCTAACGTAGCTCCCCAGCTCTAAAGTTTGCAATTCTAGAACTTGTGGAGGGAGGTGTGTCTAAAAGTGTATGTCGGTGCTGGCCATCAATGAGAGAGACCTGTGCATTTTTCAAATGGGTGGTGAAAAAATATGAGTATGTTGCTGGAGATGTGGGCCGCCGTGCCACCAATGTACTTACCGGGGGAGGGTAAACACCCATTATTCCGCAACTTTCTTTCCGCATACCATCACTCCGCATACTTTCATTACGAAAGTACCATGACTCCGCAATGCCATTATAACTCATGGCATTACATTTTATATGCTTTTACCAAACGTACATTTACAACAAAATTTGTTGCAAATGCATGAATGGTAAAAGCATGTTTTTTTTAAATGTTTGAATAAGGTAAGTATGGGTATAGGGGTATATGTTTTGGGGTACTGAGGTATATGTTTTGGGGTGTTTGGGTATTTTAAGGGTTCAGATATAGTTTTGGGTTATGGGGTACAGGGGTAGTTTTAGGGTTTAGGGATAGGTATGAGTTTTGGGGTACAGTGGTATTTTTAGGCTTCAGGGCTAGGTTTGGGTTTTGGGGTATAGGGGTATTTTTAGGGTTCAGGGGTAGGTTTGGGTTTTGGGATACAGGGGTATTTTAATGGTTCAGGGCTAGGTTTGGGTTTTGGGGTACAGGGGTATTTTTAGGGTTCAGGGCTAGGTTTGGGTTTTAGGGTACAGGGGTATTTTTAGGGTTCAGGGGTAGGTTTGGGTTTTGAGGTACATGGGTATTTATAGGGTTCAGGGCTAGGTTTGGGTTTTGGGGTACAGGGGTATTTTTAGGGTTTATGGATAGGTTTGGGTTTTGGGGTACAGGGTATATTTATAGGGTTAAGATGGGTTAGTGTTTAAGGGTGTTGGGGTATTTTAAGGAGTAAGGGTGGGTTATGATTATGGGGTACAGGGGTATTTAAAGGGAGCAGGATGGGATTAGCACACGATATGAGACATGGCATGAAGGGCGGAACGTACCACACGCCCCTAGCGTTTGTCACGCCCCCAGCACATGTCCACAGCACAATGCAGACAGGCCCACAAGGGACTACTTTGCTGGCACGGTTCTTTTACCTTTTAAATGTATATGGTGGGCGTCTGCATAGCCTATGTCCTTCTGCTGCAACTGCCCTTTCCAACGATGTATTGGGTGTTGTGATTGGTGCTGTGGTTCCTGAGATTACCCGCCTCAAAGGTTTGGGCTCTCTCTTTATTTTATTAGTATGGATTTATGCAGATCCCTCCAATTGATTGTTGACGTGACCACGTTTCAGTCTTATCCTCTTTGGCCTCTTCAGGACAGGGTTATACACATAACTGTAGATAAAAACATCATAACATAATTACTTCTACCCCTATTAACATGTCAAGTGAGCCAGCACCGACAGTAGCGAGCAACCACCCAGTGCTCGTGTGAAGTGAATCAAAATGCAAAATAACTCTGTGGCACACCAAGGCCCAAAAGTAGTCAGCTAAAGAATCAAGTGTCAAGAATGTAAATGGACACATGTCCTAAGTGCAGCACACGTGCACAACTAAAATGTGCTAGAAAAAAAAAAAAGAAAAAAGAGAGGCTCCCTTCACCGTGATTATAAGCAGAAGATCATTAAAAAACAGGTGAAAGCGTCTTTTCGCTCTTACACAGAAAAACTAAGGAAGCAGATGTCATGCAATGAATGGAAACCCAGTACACGTACATGAAGGGATCAAGGAATAAACCAGATCCCGTCCACGCGCTAGTAAATCACTCTGAATCGTGACTAAAGCACTAGAAAAAAGAGAGGACGGTCACAACATTAAAAACCAGTTCTTCTCCAGCATCTAACCAAAGTAATAATGCTGGAGCTCACAACAACTCCTGATACAGGGGCCAATCTAGCACTTACCTCCCTCTTTCTATACGTGACCTTCCCTTTTTAATTTTATGTGCAGGAGCCTGTCCCCATTTTCAATATATCCGGAGAAGCTCACCAGGCCAAGACGAAAACCTAGTAAGAGGGAACACATACCAAAAAAAGCTGAGTCAGGAACCACTCAATGACTAAAATAAAGGTCGTATAAAACTAAATATAGTCAACTGCTCATGAGCGCTGCGCAAACACTTACTAGAAGTCAGTAGTGAATATTCTTCCGCTCCTATGTCTCCACCGTCTCACAGTAGACGTGAAACTACACTGCTGCCAGGTGGGCTCGTACGCCACAAAGGGCCCGCACACACATAGGAACCTGATCCTAGGCTGCCCTGCCTTTAGTCACCCCCAGACAGTTCAGACCCTTGACAGTGTACGGGGAGTCACTTTCCATAACAAGACGTGGGGGTAGGCAGGGATTCCCCACACACAAAGGCTGACACCAGTTGTACACATTAGACATCCATAGCCACTCATCAGAACACTCCTGGGCCTGAGAAAGTTACAAAAGAAGGACTGCTGTGCTGGCAGAGGATGGCCTTGCTTCTTGAAGGACTGCCTGGCTGTCTGAGAAGGAAGACTGGACCTGCTTGCCTTAATCCCAGGCTAACTAGAGTGACTCCAAGGGTCAGTTGGCTGACCTCCAGTGTGAGCAACAGGGACACAACAGGCTTCAGAGGCTACAGCGAGGAGTGTCTGTGACTCCTGACCTGCCCTTCTTAATACATCGATGACCATCCTCAGCGCTCAGCCTTCTTCCTCGGGGCCTCCTCCAAAGCTAACAGAATTCTTCATGCCAAACTTAGAAGGTAACTTTTCATTGAGACTTACCTGGTCCCTTTATCCGACGCATGCTCCACTATATTCGACCTGAACTTGTGACTTTACCAACCAGATGACTAAGAGTTATGCTTTGTGCATTTAGGCTCTATTTTCACCAAACACCTGCATATCTCCAGTTTTACTGATTGGATGTGTGTTGCTGTGGTATCACTTTATTAAAATGTACTCTATTTTTTTCATTTGGTTTGGGATTTTTGTGTTGTCTTCCCTTTTTTACTTTTGGTGTGCTGCATAAATAACTTACACATTGCCTCTAAGTTAAGCCTGCTGCTTTATGCCAAGCTACCAAAGGGTTAAGCACAGCTTAATTTAGTGACTTTGGTTTATCCTGACAAGGATTGTGGCTGTTACCTGAGTGGTGCTTCCACTCCTCTCAAACATTAACCCACACATTTCTCACACAATAATTTACACCTCAGTCGGGATTACAACTTATTTGACAATAACACACCTTTATCACTGCACAAATTTCATCAAGTGCAACCTGCAAGAATTTCTGCAGGGAAATGAAAGCTCATTCTGAATTTTACTGTTTGGAATGGGAAAACATGTTATCCATTATTAGGAGGTGTTGAACTCAGAATACCCTGTGATATCCATATTTAATGGATGCTCTATTCCCAAATGAAAGGCAGTTTGAACGCTGCCCTATATCAGTGATATTTACGGATCTATGAGTGCTTGATTCTTCAAACATACAACCACAAGGCTAGAAATATGAAAAGGTACTTCTCAACTGCGTTTGAGGGGAAAAAGGAAATTTCGCACACAGCTATATTCACAATCTTGTATTTTCACAAAACGTGCTGCTGATACACTATTTGTGTTTTTACTTGCAAATGCCTGCACTCAGTGCAGGGGTGTGTCACGCTTGTCTTTACCCATCCCTTAACCACAAAGCGGCTCAGCAAGATGTAGGTCTGGCCCTTAAATCATTTACCTGAAAACATTTGTGCTCCGCATAAGGGAATGCACAACACCATCAGGGGACACACATTTCCAATTTCAGACCCCCTCTGTCCTCAATGATCATACATTGACAAGAGGCATTTTGCCCCTCGCAAATGCAAGACAGTACTTCGTCAATTACGGCCAAAAATACCTAAAAATGGTGTGTGGCAAGCTGTTTTTCCCATATTTCTACGCAGCATTTAATATGCCTTTAAGAAGTTCTGAGTGACACTGATGTAAGCACCAGATAAAATGGAATCCTGTACTTCTAGTTCTGTCTCTGATGTTGCTCTGATTGGAATGAGTGCATCCAACATGCCAACATGAAGCTTGATTCACACTGGCAAAGTTATGCTTTTGCAAGTTTATGATTGTTTTTTTATTCGCAACGGAATTTACGAGTAGTATCTTTACGAGTGAGGAGTCTCCACACATAAAGACATAGGACTGTCCTATACCCTGGCATTTTTGTACTGAAGAAAATAAAATAGATGACTTTTCAAGATATACATAAAAGAGAGATGAATAGTCAGTCTTATAGATTAAGAGTGAATTTATTCCACAATTGTTCAGTTTGGACTTGAAGGCATGAGCTTTTATTACATATAACACAACGGGGAGTGTGCTTGCTTTCTGTGCTCTTCGGGACACTTTGATATTATAAAATGAGCCACAGGTGCTTGTGCTGCCCCTTCTGTAATACCAATAGTGCAAGTGCACATGAAGGGCTGGTGCTCTCTTAAAGAGATGTTTCTTCATTTGCATGAGGTCAAGGCCCAATGAAAATGAGGGAAACAATTTTCCTCTGCCCCAATGCTGTGCTAAGGACAAAGGCGCTGAGGCACAGAGACCATAAGAAGGTGCACTGATTTTGTGCCACAAAGAGGTGGCACAGAGTCAACGCACCCCATGAGGCTGCCCTCTGAAAGGGGCAAAAGGGGTCCATGCTTTGGATGTCAGTGCAGTCACCTACCGCATGGTCACAATCATTCACTGCACCCGCTTGCAGGGAAATCTTTGTCTCCCCTTACGAAATGTACTGCAAACTGAGCCACTGCTTCAATAAGCTGCACAGCCTTTCACTAATGCACTGCCCCCAGGGCAGATGCAGGTTTATATCTGTCTTGGGGGCAGCACATAATCTGTAATGGGGTGCACTTTCTCTGTTTGCGTAGAATCCACCCTATTAAAGGTGCACCTGGGGCAAACAGGTGCAGTGTATCCTATCTATAATACAGTCGCTAGTCCAGTGCTGGCCCTATCTGTACTACTGTGTGTATGGGAGTGTCTAGCTTTTCTGAATAGGCTAAACAAAGTAGTCACTTTTGACATAATGCACCAATTGTTATTATAATAAAAGGCCGCATATAATGATGAATGTCTATTGGACCATCCAGAAAAAGCAAACTTGCAATGGGTGGAATGCTTAAATTATTCTCAACCACTGGTAATTACTCTGAGCCTCACTCCAGTTCACTGTGCCACTCAAGCCTCCAACCATGTGCACTTCAGCCTTACGCTTGGGCCAATAGAAACCGTCCAACCTAAACTTCCAGGTTATGTCCCTTCTGAACGTGAACTCAAGCAGCATTGGAGCAGTTTTAGTGTTATTGGGCCCAACAATGAGGTGAAGCTTAAGTTCTGTGGGCACAGTGGGGTACAGATGTCACTTCTGGACATACCCAGTGCAACTAAGAAAAATAAAAAAGCAATAGCTAAAATGCTTGAATTAATCACGGCCACTAGTATTTTCTCTGTGTCTGTCTCCAGACCATCATTGCTTTGCTCACTCTGGATGGACCATGTGGAGCTTTCAGCGCATCCTAAAACTGGACCTCTCGTATACTCTAGCTGCCAAAACAAGGACCTAATAGCTAGATCAGTGATACTCAAAGTGCGGCCCTCCTGACCTTTACGTGCAGCTCCTTGGTCAAAAGCAGTACTGGACAGTTGTTTACTCAACTAAGCACTAACACTAAAAAGATGTTGAATAAACAGGCAGAATTTCTTTAAAGGTTATGTGAAATTAAAGAGAGAAAGTAACTAGGTTGTCATGCACCACTTAACTTTAGGAACACCTTCATTTTTAAAGGCATCTTGAAGTAAAAGTGTAAAAATATGATAGTCTCTTCAAAATTCAAAAAGTATGTTTCATTAACATGCAGAACCATTTCACCATCATAACATCAGATTAAATCAATTCATTGAGAACTTTTTTTTTAAGTGATAGTTTTCAAACATGAATTTAGAAGCATTCATTCTTCGCCCCACCGTGACAACAATGCCAATAGTCAACAAAGAGGCAAGTCCATTGTTATGTGCACTCTTTGGGTGGCCTGGATTCCTATTATACATGAACATTATGGTTTAATAAATAAAACATGGGAGAAAGTTTTGTACAGTCCACATCTTTAAGTCATGTATTTCGAGGTCATCTTATATGTGATAATAAAGAAAAAGCAGGGAAAGTGAAATAAAACAATTGTCTAGGATCACACTATTTGGTGAAGTGGGGAAACCAAGATTAATCCCAGGTTTGCTGATTTCATGCAGTTCAGTCACTAGATGTATATACTTCACTTTCCCTACACCTACCACACCTCCAGCCCTCCGACTCACTAAAACTCCCCTCTCTGACTGGCACCCTGCTGGCATCAATGTGGCCCTCTGTCACATCACAGACCAAACTATTGGCCCCTGGGAAAGTTTGCGAGGGCCCATGCTGCAGATAGATAATCACAACATTGAATGTGCTTCAAGATCCAAACTGGTGCTTTCTATAATTATTGGGACATTGTTCTAGCATGGATTGCAGGACCCTAATTAAACATCTTCACAATATTGTATAAGGGCATGAAATGTAAAACGACCCTCCATGCCCTTTGCAACTTGAGGAGCTAGTTTCAGTTAGTTCTCTTATGATGCCCAGTTTTTTTGCTTTCTGGTTGCTTGAACATCCTTAAAATTGATGCCCTCATATCACTAGTCCAGGAAGCTGTGGAGACCACTACGATGGCAGGCTTCAAAGGTATATGGCAGCATATATCCATACACCAATAGCAATCTGGTAGCTTGAGAAATGCAGGTGTTCTGCTTCCGGTGCACGGGGCAGCTTATGAAGGAGCTAAGTGTTGCCAGATTAATTTTATAACTGGCTGCAATTGGAATATGTCAGTTTCACTGTGGTCCTTGCCAGGATTTAAAGCAGAACCTTGGGGAGCATGGCAGGAAATTACTTCTGTGAAAGTTCGAAAGGGGGAACAGTGTAGGGAGGGACTGCCTGACTGTAGGGTTTGTATCCAGGCTGGTGCTTGCTCTTGCACCCTTAGAACATAAGGTCTTGTGGGCAGTGGTGTTAAGGGCCAGTCAAAGAGTTAATTGCATCAGATTCTTGGCACTACTGTGGTAGTCTGCTTCAACACTAAAATTATCTAGAATGGTAACAGTAAACATGATTACGATCTGGGTAAGAGGCCAGCTTGTACTTGATTAAGCAGATCACTTTAATGTTATCATAATAGCGGGATTTGTCATCAAATACATTAAATATGTTAAAATAAAATTATGGAATTGAAATTCATCATCAAAATCTTTATTTCGGTTAAGTAACCATAAAAGAATACAATACAATGTTAAACATCATCATATACTGGTATACCGAGTAAAAATGTATTTAGAACATACATGCATACTGGAAACATTTGTGCAATAGGAGTTAACTGGAAAAAGGGGCCAAATTTGTGTGGAGATTAAAATTCTTATAGCACAATATAAATCCATCAGTCGAGGTAATACATAGTTAAAAAAAAAAATACAATAAATATTTTTAAGAAATTTTTGGCAAATATCAGGAGCTAGTATTATAAAAGTAGAACTAACAAGTGTTTAGATCACAAAAATCTGGAACCATTGTGCAAGGAACAATTGGGACTTTAATATGTAAAGCTAACTATAGTACTGGTTCGTTTTATTTAACATACTGTTAGTCGGTACAAGTCCTAGGAGTACTGTTACATTTTTAGGCCATATCTTTTCCTAACCATTGCCACGGCAAGCAGGAAACGACTCAGACTAAATACTATAGTCTGTGAGGTGTCCCCCTTAAATACTCTTTCCCCTTCTTTGATTTTCCGAAAACCTAAAAGAAGGCAAATGGGCTTAATCCACTTTATCCTTGCTTGCAAGTATACAGGGCATATGAATAAAACATGGGCCTTGTCCTCCTTAATGCCCATGTGACATAATTCACACAAATCAGTTTTGGATTCTCTCATAGGACCTGTGTTACACGCCCATTTTGAAGTACTAGTTTTTAATTGTAGGATGCCATAGCGATACTTTAAATACAATGACTTTGCCATTGAAGGCAAGATTAGGTCCATGAAGCATTCAAATTTATATTTGGTTTTGACATCAAAGAATTTAAGTGTCAATTTCCCAATTTTTGAGTTTTGAAGGGGGTAACTGTGGATAAATTCCCAATACCGTACCTTCAATAACTTTTTTGAACGATGGGAAAGGGAATCAGGATCTGTCCAAAAACTATATAGGCCCAATTTTAAAAACCCTTTTTCAATGTGCACTAACCAGGTCAGTCTAGTAATATTCTTTATATGTATAATTTCCTTTAGAGCTGCTCTATAGTCCACTAGCTCATCAGTGGACCACAGACGAACCCAATAGAGTAGCGGAGGTAGGAAAGCATAGTCGTCAGAACGACGTATGTTTAAGTCCCAAAGTAAAGGAATTGGAGGAGTACAACCTGGAACAGCTAAAAGTTGTCTAAAAAAGCTGTTTTCCTGTACTGAAAAAGAATCTCTAACTACATGGCCCTACAGTTCTGCTCCATACAAGGTGGCCGATTGAGCTTTGTACTTAAATAGCTCAATTGCTGGTGATACTGCCTTACAAAAACTGTTTTTATGCTTCCTTATTATAGGGGCTTGGTTTCGTATTAACGTTAACCTCGATTTTTCTATTTGCGATTTCCAATTCATTTTAGAATCGAGGCTAATACCCAAGTATTTAAAATTTTGGACCTGTTCGATGTTCTCGTTATTTAGACTAAAAACCTTGTTAAACCCCTTATGTGGACTGATCGACATAACCTTGGTTTTAGAAGAATTAATTTCAAGGCTTTTGTCCAAACAGTACAAACGAAATTTGTTCAACAAATTCTGTAGTCCTTTAGGGGTCTGGGAGATTAAAATCGTGTCATCCGTAGTAGTGCTAGAGCGCGCAGTTCTCCCCAGGTCACCCGAGTTACCAATTCCTTCACACGCACTGGGCCCTTGGCGCGAAAAGAAACTTTTTATTACTCCACTAATTTGATTGGGTGATCCGGGTGAGGATTTCTCCTCCTGCACGCTGCTAAGAGTAATCAAGTTTGGATTTACCTCTGCTTACCATGTACCCGACTTACCACAGGCACAATTCTTACGACGGACCTGGAGCTATTAGGGAAAATAGTAGACAGGCCTAACATCCAATACACTTTAAATCAGTAATATACTTCCCACAATTCTGTAAAATGACCACAGACACCTGATGAAGTCAAAGAAACTTTATATAAGAATTCAAAGAGAAGATGCCAAGATAATAAGCGATACACAGAGTAATATATCAAACATTAGAATCAACACCAATAGATAACTTTGCATCAAAAATAAGACCATTAGGATATATGGGAAACTAAAGGTAGAAGTTTTAGAACAAAAACTAGTCACTGCAATTTTATACTAGAACGTAGGATTGGGGATGAGACCTAGAACATGTACTTAACCTAAGTATTTAAGCTATTCTTGCTAAGTTCACTGCAAACCACTAAAGGAAAGGGGAAAAAACGGGAACATGCTATGGTTTTATAAAATCAATGAGTTTCTAAAGGATGGGGGGAGAGAAGGAACCAACTAAAATTCAGACACATATAATTGCAATGGCAATAGAGCAATAACACAGGTAAGAATGCTTTTACCAGATCAGATAAAAGAGAGAGAGAGAGCGAGAGAGAGAGAGACGTAAACCCACAATCTATATTTACCTAGTTCAGATTGAAGACCAACCCTGGCCACGGGTCAGTTGGGAAGACGGGGACAGGGACCCTCAGAAAGGGAATGCCAGAATGCGAGCAGGTACAGCTCACGGACAGTAAGGACAGGATACCCCTCAGGTTCAGGTCAAAGACTGGGCCTCCCAGGGTACGACCAACACCCACAGCTTCGGACAGCAACGCCTGCGTTACCCCCTCCTGCAAGTAATCCGCCAGAAACCCCGATTGGATTTTCGAATTCCCCAGCAAAGTGCTTCGCCAGCACTTAAGATTTTCCACCCCTTATGAGATTGTGGAAAGTATGGACAAAGTGCTCCGCAGCACTTTCAGAATGAGCACCTATTGAGATCGTAGGGTCAGTGACAGGTCTGCTACTCGGACAAGTCGGACAATTTTCCTAAGCTAAACTAGGGCAATTATACGGTTTTGGGGACCCTTAGACCACCCACTAATGTTGCAAGTGACAGCTTCCCACATTGTGATTGGTCAGGAGAGGTGGTGCGGTCATTACCACCTCCTAGAATTCAGTTTTCTCATGTTTAATATTCAATTTTGCACACCCGCCCCCCGGGTTCACGTTCCCATGCATAGAATACAGCAGTACAGGACAGTTCACAATAGGTAGCAACAGTATTGCTTCTTCCAAGGTAAGACTCCGTATTCCCAGCGATGTTCCCAGGCGCATTGTGCTTCAGGAGCCAGCTGGCTAGATTTAGCTTCTGCGCGGTTGGAACTTTCTCCGGTCATGTGACGGTGCCCAGCAGAGCTTCAAGTATGGCTCCGCTCATGATTGCCCCAGCCCACAAAGACGCGGTACATGAAAAGTAAGCGAAAACAAATTAAAATCATACATAAAAATGATCACACTGTATACCAAGATAAAACTTAACCAACCCTTACTTTATAATGACTATAGCATTAAGGATTAGTGCGAAAAGACAGATAGGCTAAAGCAGCTGCAGCGAGCAGAGAGCGTGGTGAGAGACAAGCGGCCATATTTAGCATCAATGCGCATGAGCACAGAATCCCTCCAGAATGCGAGTGCGTCACATCACATGGGTATGACCGACGCATGCGCAGACTGAATTTCGGCAAAGCAGCCTTTTTCAGTGCAAGCTTCGTTTTAGTACGAAAAGACAAACAAGCAAGCATCCTGGGGACACCCGCGTGTTGGGAAAACGCTTTATAAATGACGAATGACGAGGTTAATATTATTATGCAGTTTAGACAAGGGTTTTGCATACGAGCAAGGCGTTTTACGGGCAAATCCTTGCTCCATCAATCCCCTCTTTGATGATATTTACTATCATCACTACATGAAGGAAACAGATGCCAACTTTTCTCATTCATCCACATCACTCATCCGAATTTCAACAAATTTGTCGTTTAGTTTTCTTGCAGCTTCTCTATGAGAGTGGTCATTTTTCGCCTTTTTGTAAATTGCACTCTTCAACTCTTCTAATTCTAAATCATCAATATTTCTTTTCACCCCCCTCGGATTTACTGTATATTTCTTTTTGCACTTTTGACATTTGCAGCAGATAAAAATGATCAATACAACCACACCTATTATAACTATTGGCATCAGTATTTTCCACAAAATATTCCTACCTAAGTTAGTAAACCAACTACCTATAGAGGAGAGACCTCCAGTCAGTCTCGTCCAGGCACTGTCAACCTCCAATGGTTTGAGTTCCCTTTCCAAATTAGTTATGTTCTTCACATATTGTTTTAATTCGATACTTTTATCAGGAATGTAGGTGCAACAATGTTGCGCTTTCAGCATTCTACAGACTCCGCCCTCTTTTGCTAATAGGGTGTCAAGGGCAAGACGATTTTGTAAAACCATTGATCTGATCGCAACCATTTCAGTATTGACCAGCAGGAAACCAGCAGCAGTGTCCGTTGATAACCGGTCCACTACTGTAGACAGTTTGCAGATTCTATGGGTGTTCAGAACTACCCCCATTCCAGGTATCAGTGCACTAAAAATATCACCTATAATTTCACCTACACTTTCGCGCCTACTACGCACTAAGCCATTAGTTTCATCATCGCTTCCAGCTGCATTATTCACATGGTATATTTTCGGGAAAACAATGCCAAAATAGCAGCTTCCATACCAGTGATCCGGCAATTTGAAATAAGCCTTGTTCCCACATATATAATATATTCCGGGAAACACAGGTTCTGACCCATTTTTGAATCCCCAGCCTCCAATTACCTTATAATTATGTTCACACTCGCTGGAACCGATGAATACATTGTTATAGTACTCTGTCTTTTCCCTATGGATACAAAGTTTCCCCTTTCTTTCAAAATCCAGCAACAAGGCAGGACTGGCTTCGCCTTCTGAGGTGTTATCCATGTGCTCAGCCCACCTAGGGATTCTATCCTTCTCGTCATTTGCCTTCTTCTGAAATTTTTCTCTCCTTCTGTCTGCCATCTTTATAAACATCTTTTCCTGCTCTTGCAGTGAACAAGTCAGATTGTCTTCTCTTGCTTGATCTAAGTCTATGTTACCTATAGTCAGGAAATATTCTCCCATATAGCGGGTCACGTCACTTGTAGTATGTACACGGTTCAAATGTCCTCTAACAGGAAGTTCAGAAAATACTACGTCATCATTTGAATAATAGTACTGCAAGGTGCTTCTATAGAACAAGCTAGCTAATATACTACAGGAGATTCCATAGGTCAAAGGTAGATGGTGGTATGTCACGCCTTCAGCCACTGATGTTGGTAGCTTCATGCAGACATAACAGTCCTCTATTTCCATAGCTTCTACATAATGCACTAACAAGTTAGCAAAAACATTTAGATGCGTCCTGTTTCTCATTTTGTGAAAATGTAGTCCATCCTCATCTGGTGCTTCTAAATTAGGTCGTGTGTGTGTCAGTCCTACTCTTTTGTCGCGTCTTTCTAGTCTTCGTGGTGTTTCTGCAGTCTGTACAACCCCTACATCTACTGCTTCGGGTTCAGTAGGGGACAAGTTTGGATTTCTACTTATCATAAAGGGTAGAAAAACGGTTAGTCCTATCCACATTACTATTAGCATAGCTACACTACACAAGCATATCTTACAACAGGTTTTGAGACACCCACACCGGGATCTCCCAGAGACATTCGGATCAGACATATTTAGCTTACAGGTGGCTTTTGCTACCCCTCTTCGTTTCTTTGGCCCAAAGGCTCACTTCAGGGCTCTCTCAAGGAGGGTCTTCGTCCGAACTCCGATCAGCAATGGACTCGTTGTCACTGTTGCCACTGTGGTTTGGCTCGTCAATTTCCTCCAACACAAAGTACGTCCACTCAGGGCTCCGATACAGTCGGTTCTGTTTCTTTATTCTGTCGCTCTTTCTCAGCGATTTGCCTTGGGCTGCATTTCTTTCACTTTGAGCCCTTTTCCGGTCTTTATCGTTTTCTTCGACTGTCTTTAGTCTGAGCCTTAGTCTCTTGACGTATCGGGGTGCACTTCTTCCTCCGTGCCTCCCAGTGGTTGAGGAGACTTCGCCTTCCTCGTGCACTCTTTTCACTTTTTGATGTGGCACTTCTGTTTCCCTGCCTGTCTGACTAGTTCCAGGTCTTTCGTCTATTTCTTCTGCCTGGTCCCTATTCTGACCCTGCTCAGATTCAAAACGCACTTTCTTCTTATTTCTGATTACTGTTGTTTCCGTTGTCTGAGCACTTTGATCTAGTTCTATCTGTTCCTGTTCATGCTCTTCGATCTCTTCGCTTTCTTCTGCATGAACGTCAGCTCTAACTTCTAACTGTCCCTTTCTCGGCTCCGGAGTTTCAGGAGGAGTCTCGAGGTCTTGATCTGACCCTACTTGGCCTATGTCCTGATCAGGTGTGTTGTGGCTTTCGTTGACCTGACCTTCTTCTTCTATTTCTGACTCACCTGGACTATCCCACTCACTGTCTAAGTAAGAATATTTCCGGGTTCGTATTGGATCATGAACCGGTTCGTCGGCGGGATACCATTCAACGTCTCGACTTGTGCTCGGCAGTTCGATGTCAGCTAGCTCCGGACTTTCTTCCTCGGAAGCCTCTTCAGCTGCGCTGCCTTCAGCTCCAGTCGCGTTTTCTCCAGATACCCGCTTTGTGTGGCTGGCGTGGATCCACTTCGGTACACCAGCACACTTCACAGCAGTGGTAGTGACGAGGATCACTTGTCGTGGCTTTCCCCACCTTGGCTTCAGGCAACTGCTCCGGGTGTGTTTCTTTAACACCACCCAGTCTCCTGGTTGCAGATTGTGTGCTGGATCCTTGGGCCACTCGTCTTCTGTCTCTCCAATCTGCTGAGAGAGAGAACGCACTTGGTCACCCAGCTGCTTGCAGTATTCTATCACCATATCATCAGAA
The DNA here is from genome assembly GCF_964263255.1 of Lissotriton vulgaris. NCBI lineage: Eukaryota > Metazoa > Chordata > Amphibia > Caudata > Salamandridae > Lissotriton > Lissotriton vulgaris. The sequence goes on along the minus strand of NC_141693.1, from coordinate 969,701,691 downwards.
ATGCTTAGCAGTTTGTTTCCGGGTACCCATGCCTGGCGCATCACTCTTCCCATCAACACTTCATGGGGACTTAGGCCAGTCTTTCGATTCGGGATACTTCTCAAACTCATCAGCACCAGGGGTAAAGCCTCTATCCAGTTCATTTTTGTGGAATCACACATTTTTCCCAATCTGGACTTCAGGGTGCCATTTATTTGTTCCACTACCCCAGAAGCCTCTGGATGGTAGGCGCAGTGCAATCTTTGCTTCATTTTGAATGCTTTACAGAGTTCCTCTAGGACATCGTTGGCAAAATGCCCACCTTGGTCCGTTTCGATCGTCTCTGGGATCCCATACCTAGGTATCAACTCCCTGAGCAACAATTTTGCTGTGGTGATAGCGTCATTTTTCTTAGCTGGATATGCTTCCACCCACCTGGAGAATAGACATACTATGACTAAGACATATCTATATCCTTTGCATCTGGGCATGGTTATGAAGTCTGCCTGCATTCTAACGAAGGGCCCTACTGCCTTCCCAATAGTGCTCTGCTTTACTACGGTCTTCTTTCCTGCATTGAATTGCTGACACACTAGGCACCTCTGGCAAAGCCTTTCCGCCTGGTTCTTGAACTTTGAATTACAGAACACCTGTTCAAACACCCGACACATCGCATCTCTTCCCATATGTGTTGGCTCATGTATCATTCTGACCATGGGGTCGATCAAACTATCAGGCAGCACAGGCCTCCCAGCCGGATTCACCACCACACCATCTTCTCTCAACTCGCATCCATTTGCGGCCCACCTGCCCTTTTCTTGCCTGTCTGTGGCTTGTTGCAACTCTTTTAATTCGTCCCACGTTGACACATTCTCAAACAACATAAGTTGGCAGCTGGTTCCATCCCACAGGGCAATTTGTAGGGACATATGGTGTCGGGCACAAAACTGTGCAATTTGGTCAGCGTACCTATTACCGGCAGTCACATCATCATTTCCAGATCTGTGAGCCGCACACTTGACCACAGCCAATTCTTTGGGTAATTGGATAGCTTCCAGTAAGTCATGCACCACCTTCCCATTTCGGATAGGTGTGCCTGAGGAAGTCATGAATTCTCTTTGTAACCACAATTGGCCGAAGTCATGAACAACCCCGAAACAGTACTGACTGTCTGTGTAAACAGTAATTCTTTTGTTCTTTCCCCTCTTGCATGCTCGAGTTAACGCGATGAGCTCCGCCACTTGTGCAGATTTCACCTCGCGCATGTAGGATGCCTCGATGGTTCCTGTCAGTGTAACCACAGCATAGGCAGCACTTAGACTTCCACTCTCATGTCTCAAACACGAGCCATCCACGAACATTGTTTTATCCCCGTCAAGTAGCGCTATTTCACGGATGTCTGGACGGGGTTTTGTGCTATATTCAGTTAGATCGATGCAATTATGTTCCCCTTCCTCATCAGAGTCCACATCCAGAGGGACGGGTAACAGTGTCGCAGGGTTTAGGACATTGCACCGGGAAATAGTTACATTTTCAGCACCAATCAAAATTCTCTCATACTTAGTCAGCCGACTAGGTGTGAGGTACTGGGTCTTAGTTCTAGTCAGTAGGATGACAACAGAATGAGGAACATAGACAGTGACGGGATGTCCCATGACAATGTTCTCACTCTGTTCCAGACTGACGCAAGTAGCAGCAACGGCTTTTAAGCAGCCAGGCAGTCCAGCAGCCACTGGATCTAGGGTGGCCGAAAAGTAGGCTACCGGTCTTCTGACTAATCCGTGCTCCTGGGTCAGGACCGAAAGAGCACAATTCTCTCTCGTGTCACAGAACAGCTCAAAGGGCTTAGTGTACTCAGGCATACCCAATGCAGGTGCGGTACATAGACAGTTTCTCAGAGTTACCCAAGCATTCATGCTTTCACTGTCCCAGTGGACGGGGTCTTCCACTCCTTTCTTTGTCATATTTATCAGTGGTCGGGCTAGAGCTGCAAATCCTACAATCCATTGTCTGCAGTAACCCACAACTCCCAAGAACATTCTCACCTCTTTCTGGGTGGTGGGCAGTTCCATTGCTTTAATTATTTTGATCCTTTCGGTAGTGACCTTCCTTATTCCTTTTTCTATCTGGTGCCCCAGATATTTTACTGAGTTTTTACAGAATTGTAATTTGTCAGGCGACACTTTATGTCCTCCTTTTCCTAGGTGATTCAGCAAGGCAATTGTGTCAGTGACACAGTCAGACTGGGTTTTAGATGCCACTAACAGGTCATCTATGTACTGCACCAAAACAGACTCTCTCGGCAGCACTAGGGATTCAAGGCACTTTTTCAGTATCTGGTTGAAAATCGATGGACTTTCGGTGTACCCCTGGGGGACACGATTCCAGACATAGATATGGCTGTCAAATTCAAAACTGAAAAGGAATTTGCTTTCGGGATGCAATGGGATGGAAAAGAATGCGTGGCACAGATCGATGACAGTGAACCATTCTGCATTCCAGGGAATCTGGTATAGTATTACTGCAGGGTTGGGTACAATAGGACAGCAAGGCACAACAATTTGGTTTACCTTGCGCAAATCTTGCACCACCCGGTACTTCCCACTAGGCTTTTTGATCCCAATGATAGGCGAATTACAGGGGCTGCTCAACACTTCTTCTATTATTTCTGCTTCGAGCAGCCTCGTAATTTCAGTCGCTACTCCTGCCTTTACTTCTGCACTCATTTTGTACTGTCTGGTTTTCGGATATACAGCATTAGTTTTTATTGCTATTTTAACTGGGTCCACATTTGCCATCAGGCCTACATCTTTTCCTGTGAAATCCCACACTTCTGGTACCACTCTTAGCTGGAGTTCCTCAGGTAAATCCTCAATTGTCAAAGGCTTGATATCAGCATCTTGTCTGACTAACATCAGTTTGTACAGGCCATCTTCATCGGGGGTCTGAATTTCAACGCCATTTGGTGTGCAGAAAATGGTACAACGCATCTTGCACAACAAATCACGTCCTAGTAGGTTTACAGGACTGGAATCACAGACCACAAATCTGTGCATTTCCTTGAAATTTCCTATAGAAATCTCCATTGGTTCAGTTACAGGGGTACTTATTATCTGATTCGAGACTCCCACTACTTGGATTGCTTCTCCCGAGAGGGGTAGGTTAGGAACATCCACTGTTCTTACAGTAGATCTGGTAGCACCAGTGTCCAACAGAAAGGTGACGTCTTTTCCCTCTACCTTTCCTTCAATGTATGGTCCAGTCTGGTCTACCGGTAAGGAGGCGCCAAGTACGCACTCCTCATCCTCCCCTCTCAGGCCCCGTCAATCTTGATCTTCACAAAGGAAGGTATCATTTAGCAAGTACTGTGGAATGACTGCATTTCTTTCACTCTCAACCTCCCATACTTCCGCCCTCTCATTCTGCTGACCCTGACTCTTAAAATTCTGTCTAGGAGCGCGGGGTACTGGAGGTAATTTTACCTGTTGCTGGGTTTTTCTTGTCCCCTCTTTCGGCACCTGTGGATTTAAACCATTTACAGGGGCATTACCGGCCTGTAGGTGTGGACACTCGTCTCTCCAATGCCTCATCTGGCCGCACCCATGGCACGGAAACTTTTTCATGGCCTCTTCACGACTCATTTTAGGTCTGGGCTTTCCCCCCCCCCCAGAATTGGTATTCGGAACATTATTATCAGAAGTCATTTTACTTAACTGTTTTTCTTGCTGTTCAGCTAATTTTACCTGTGCCCACATCACTTTCTCCTTGAGGGCCTTCTTTTTATTTTCGATTTCATCTTCGCAGTATTTTGCATATTTCAGGACATCATCTATGGGTTTTCCCTGCCAACTGATTTTGTTATCTCGAATCCATTGTGAGATTTCAGGCCTTAATCCTAGCACAAACCTATAACTGAAATGCGTCATGTCTTTCATGTCTACATTATCGATACCACTGTAAGTTTTGAATACCTGCAGTAACCTTTCATAAAATGAATGCACCGTTTCATCACGTTCTTGGGTGGTTCTATCTATACGGGTCCAATCTGTCTCCTTTGCTGGCACCTTTTTCTTAAGGTACTGGATGACCTGGTCATATTTCCTCATTACATCGGGTGAAGGGGCCCCCGTTTTCTCATCCCTGGGATATTCATCATTAGGCCAATCAATTTCTATCTTACATTCGGTCCACAGATCTACAGGGACCACAATGTCGAAAAACCCATCCAGGTCTTTCAGCAGACATTTCTGAACTTTTATGAAACGTTCTACCTGTCTGTACCAGTCAACTGGTTTCTCACGTAATTTCGGGAAGTCGTTTGTAAATGACACAATGTCTTGTCTGGACCAAGGGACATGGACATATTTCCCTCCCGGGACCTCTCTCATGGGGCACAATTTTTCTGTTGGGGTTACTTCCTTCAATACGAATTCTGAAGTTACGGACCCAGCCCTGCTGCCTTCCTTTTTCTTTGCCCACCTGGTTCTCCATTTCCCCACTTCGCCCCATTTCTGCAAGATTTTCAACAATTCTCTTACTTGGATCTGTTTTCCCATCACATTCAGGCTTTCTAAATCCTTGTCTGAGAAGTCTACTCTGTAAGGCTTCTGAAGAATTTTGGAGCGACTAACATCAACTCCCATTTCTGTGGCGGCATCCATTATTTTTTCATGGAGCACCCTAGCACTCCGGGTAAGATTTTTACTGATGAATAGTAACTCTTCTTCATTATACGAGCTCAGGCGCTCAACTCCCACGTTCCCAGCCATCATTTCTTCTATTTCTATTCTTAATTTATATATTTCCAATGCTTTAGGTTGGGGAGTGGTCTCCTTCTCTATCTCCTTTGTCCATCTGTCTAATTCTTCAGGGGAAACTAAAGAGGCGTTCCTAATTCCAGTTGCACTTTCAATCACCACTTCCTTTTGTCTGGGCTGACTTCTTGTCCCTACTACACTGGCCCTTGACTCCCTTATGGGCAGATCCATCAAACTTCCAGATTCACACTCACTTTCCTGATCCTCATCTATGAATACTTCCTTCCTCGGGGTCTGGAAGCTAGGAGTAGGCAGTATTGGGGTGATAACAGGAGGAAGGGGACTAGTCAGGTCATTTTTATACATCGGGATAGCAGGACCAATAGTTACCGGAATGGTCAAGGAATCAGGATGGGGATGCATCTGGGCAATGGTTCTGACTAATTCCTCTCGCTGTTTAGTCAGGGCTTCTCTCTCTTTTTCCTGCAGCCCCCTTTCAGCAGAATTGCCATGCAATACCTGAGGTACTAGGGACGGATAAATACTTGGGGCAGTCGGGGCAACCAATCGAGGGGGACTTTCCCCGAATGGCTGATAATTCGGGACGGTGGATTTCGGTCTGCAAAACCCATCCCTTCCACTATGTTTACTGCTTGTAGCTGTCCCGTCTGTATCACTATCCCTCCTACTTTGGGGGTAATTTGTAAAGGGATTTTGAGAATGCACCGGTTCTGATTCTGCTACATAGGGAGGTGGATTCTTCATTAACAAGTCTTCCAGGTGTTCATCTTCTATGTCCCCCATAGGTGCTAGGTGATGGGTCTTTTCTTTACTTTTTCCTCTTTTCTCCTCTAATACCCCCATCATGGGGAACAGCCCTTCAGTTAACATAGACTGCCTCCACTGTTTCATTTTCTGCTCTTTGGTTGGCGTTGGAAGTCTGGGATACCACTTACTCACTCCCTTATCCATTCGGGGTTTATCTCGCTCTGCAGCCTCTATCTCCCATTCCTCCAAAGCTTCGTACTGGGTCAACCTAGGTCTAGGGTGTAATTCATTCATGCGGGTCCTTAAGTTAAACAGGATCCGACCATTAAATGTACCTTCAACAGGGAATGCTAGGACTCCGTCATCTACAGTATACTTTGCCCAATTTTCTAGCCAGACACAAGTGTGATACCCTTTATCAAACAACATGAAAGAGGCAGGGGTATTTGGTGGGGGAATGAGTACACCTTCCCTCGTTCTAATGGGCTTGTCAGTTTTGAAAAAATTCTTTACTTTATCCGAGAATGACAATTTTCTCTTTATTCCATACATCATGTGCGGTCTACCTCGTATAAGCTGATCCTTATGAAATCCTAGGTACTTTGGATTCGGTATGAAATCTGGATACCACATGCAACTCTCCAGACTCGCTTCTAACTCGGCTTGATTAATTTTGTTTACTTTCGTGCTTCCAATGCTAGCGCGACTTTTATTTCGCGCCACCCAATCAGGTCAGAGAATACAACTACGGTTAACCAATGGGTGCGCGGCCTTTTCGCAAGACAGAGTCTCACGCTTCGGCACTCACCCCTCCTTTACAAATTCAGCTCCGCTACCCACCCGCTGTTTTGACCAATACCAGCGCGGCACGGAGTGACGTCAGAGCAGCTCTCCGACTGACTCCCTCCTTCACAAGGTAACGGAAACTTTTTACTCTCTCTAAAGTGCGAGTGCAAGTTTTAGTCAATAACACACAACGTTTGCCACTATGTCTGAATGTTCTAAAGAGAGAAAAGACTTTTCTTTCGCTACTAGTAAACCACTTCTGTCTACTTTTCATTCACTCTGGATAGACTTCTTTGCCTGTCCTTTCACACCAGTAACATAGAACCCGTTATTCTTCTGACTCATCCACCTTCGTCGGGGATATGTACTGAGCCAGGATTTCACCAGCGAACTATTTTACTTACCAGACAAGCCTCGGAGACCCTACTACTCCTTCCGTATGCGACCCTTACTAGGTGATATCGCAATGAAAGTTTTATAATGGACTCGTAGCTATCATTCACTCCAGAAACAAAGGTCCTAATTAGTGCTTCCAGTTACTCCTTTTAACCCTGCACTAATGATTCAAACTTAGTGACTTCAACAGCTAACCGGATTCTACTCACCGTTAGCTAAAATACTTCCCCGGGGATTCGGACTACACTGAACATTTACAAACAATTCTGGGTTAATTCAACATGCAATATTTATAGCAGCAATGCAAAATCATGTACATTTATAAAAAACATTTCATAAATTTTGAAAAATACAGTAGAAATCAGCAGCACTTTTTATATTCACGGTTTGTTTATGACCTATCCTGTCTACCTAATCTAACTAGTCCAAACCATCCTCTGGCTGCCAGAAATTACTGCTAGAGCGCGCAGTTCTCCCCAGGTCACCCGAGTTACCAATTCCTTCACACGCACTGGGCCCTTGGCGCGAAAAGAAACTTTTTATTACTCCACTAATTTGATTGGGTGATCCGGGTGAGGATTTCTCCTCCTGCACGCTGCTAAGAGTAATCAAGTTTGGATTTACCTCTGCTTACCATGTACCCGACTTACCACAGGCACAATTCTTACGACGGACCTGGAGCTATTAGGGAAAATAGTAGACAGGCCTAACATCCAATACACTTTAAATCAGTAATATACTTCCCACAATTCTGTAAAATGACCACAGACACCTGATGAAGTCAAAGAAACTTTATATAAGAATTCAAAGAGAAGATGCCAAGATAATAAGCGATACACAGAGTAATATATCAAACATTAGAATCAACACCAATAGATAACTTTGCATCAAAAATAAGACCATTAGGATATATGGGAAACTAAAGGTAGAAGTTTTAGAACAAAAACTAGTCACTGCAATTTTATACTAGAACGTAGGATTGGGGATGAGACCTAGAACATGTACTTAACCTAAGTATTTAAGCTATTCTTGCTAAGTTCACTGCAAACCACTAAAGGAAAGGGGAAAAAACTGGAACATGCTATGGTTTTATAAAATCAATGAGTTTCTAAAGGATGGGGGGAGAGAAGGAACCAACTAAAATTCAGACACATATAATTGCAATGGCAATAGAGCAATAACACAGGTAAGAATGCTTTTACCAGATCAGATAAAAGAGAGAGAGAGAGCGAGAGAGAGAGAGACGTAAACCCACAATCTATATTTACCTAGTTCAGATTGAAGACCAACCCTGGCCACGGGTCAGTTGGGAAGACGGGGACAGGGACCCTCAGAAAGGGAATGCCAGAATGCGAGCAGGTACAGCTCACGGACAGTAAGGACAGGATACCCCTCAGGTTCAGGTCAAAGACTGGGCCTCCCAGGGTACGACCAACACCCACAGCTTCGGACAGCAACGCCTGCGTTACCCCCTCCTGCAAGTAATCCGCCAGAAACCCCGATTGGATTTTCGAATTCCCCAGCAAAGTGCTTCGCCAGCACTTAAGATTTTCCACCCCTTATGAGATTGTGGAAAGTATGGACAAAGTGCTCCGCAGCACTTTCAGAATGAGCACCTATTGAGATCGTAGGGTCAGTGACAGGTCTGCTACTCGGACAAGTCGGACAATTTTCCTAAGCTAAACTAGGGCAATTATACGGTTTTGGGGACCCTTAGACCACCCACTAATGTTGCAAGTGACAGCTTCCCACATTGTGATTGGTCAGGAGAGGTGGTGCGTCATTACCACCTCCTAGAATTCAGTTTTCTCATGTTTAATATTCAATTTTGCACACCCGCCCCCCGGGTTCACGTTCCCATGCATAGAATACAGCAGTACAGGACAGTTCACAATAGGTAGCAACAGTATTGCTTCTTCCAAGGTAAGACTCCGTATTCCCAGCGATGTTCCCAGGCGCATTGTGCTTCAGGAGCCAGCTGGCTAGATTTAGCTTCTGCGCGGTTGGAACTTTCTCCGGTCATGTGACGGTGCCCAGCAGAGCTTCAAGTATGGCTCCGCTCATGATTGCCCCAGCCCACAAAGACGCGGTACATGAAAAGTAAGCGAAAACAAATTAAAATCATACATAAAAATGATCACACTGTATACCAAGATAAAACTTAACCAACCCTTACTTTATAATGACTATAGCATTAAGGATTAGTGCGAAAAGACAGATAGGCTAAAGCAGCTGCAGCGAGCAGAGAGCGTGGTGAGAGACAAGCGGCCATATTTAGCATCAATGCGCATGAGCACAGAATCCCTCCAGAATGCGAGTGCGTCACATCACATGGGTATGACCGACGCATGCGCAGACTGAATTTCGGCAAAGCAGCCTTTTTCAGTGCAAGCTTCGTTTTAGTACGAAAAGACAAACAAGCAAGCATCCTGGGGACACCCGCGTGTTGGGAAAACGCTTTATAAATGACGAATGACGAGGTTAATATTATTATGCAGTTTAGACAAGGGTTTTGCATACGAGCAAGGCGTTTTACGGGCAAATCCTTGCTCCATCAGTAGTGCCTGAACGGCTTGACCACACAACTTGGGAGAGTCATGCTCGCAGCCCAAGAGGGTGTCTGGGATGTCATTTACATAAAGAGAGAAAAGGGTTGGCGCCATAACGCAGCCTTGCCTTACACCTCTCTTTATGTCTATTCTTTCCGTTAAATCTCCGTTAGGTCCCCACCTCACTCTTGCATAGTTCCCCTCATGCAGCCTGATTAGTTGTTGTAGTATAACCCCGGGGACTCCCATGTCTCTTACTGATTTCCATAGTTTCCCCCTTGGGACCAGATCAAAGGCGGCCCTAACTCACAAAAGCTACATATAGGTGAGAGTTCCTTATATTAATATATTTCCAAATTAAACATAAAAATCTAAAAACTTGGTCTACAGTACTAATTCTAACTCTAAACCCTGCCTGATATTTTGTTAAAATAGAATTTTCCTCGATCCAGATATTTACCTTGCTTAAAAGTTGGCGTGCAAAAATCTTTTGGAGCACATCTATCAGACTGATTGGTCTGTAATGGGATGGGTTAAGTCTATCTCCCTTCTTAAAGATGGTTTCAATTTCGGCGCCCCGCCAAGTCTCCGGAATTGGGGCCCCCCTTAAAATGTCATTACTGAGCAAATTGATATACGGAGCCCACAAGAGGTTCTCATGTTTCCAGAGATCGCCAGGTATTCTATCTGGGCCCGGAGCTTTACCCTGTTTGACTGCATTAATGGCTAGTATAGTGTCAGACAAACTAAATGTTAAGGGTGTGTCACACGAGTCGAGTTCTATGTTCCCATGTGTCCCCTCTTCGTCGTCCCCACCGCACGAGTACAGGGATGAGAAGTGCTTGACCCAGACACTTTCTGCAAGGAACCTATCCCTCGATGGGGTTCCATCTTTAGTACCACTCGGAATCAGGTTCCATAAAGAGGATTGGTCTTTCAGTTTACATGCTGAAAGCAGGTCCGACCAGACTTTTCCATCCCATTCCTTTTTTGCAAGTTAGATTGTTTTTTTGTACTGCATTCTTTTGTCTGATAATATTAATGTGGTTCCCTTTTACAGCTTTTATTAGTTCAGATTTCGCCTGACAGCAGGCTCTACTATACCAGAGACCTTCCTTCAGATCATTTTTTTTTTGGGCCAAATTGTACTTGCTTGGTCCCTTTTGAGAAGGTCTCTCTGAGCTGTGACATCAGTTTCCCATGCACCTCTGTTAGGGAGATGCCCTCAATGTTATTATCGACTAACGGTGACATTGAGATTACATAAAAATCATAAATTTTCTTTATGATACTCACATTACTCATAACAGCAGGCCATTTTAGGGACCTGCGGTTATTGGACTCTACGGGGTCATCAGATCGAATGTGACCACAAGGACTCAGCTCGGTGGGGGACGCAAATAGCGAGCTACAAATGGTCAAAGTTAAAGGGAGATGGTCACTTTCTATGCGGTTTTCCACCTTCATGTCCAGAAGCAATGGCCATAGGCGCGTAGAGACCAATATGTAATCTAAATGACTGGCACACCGGCCTCTTTTAAAAGTAGGATTACTTGGGCAATCTGATGGGAAACGCCCATTACAGGCGCGCAAACCATGTTCCATTGTCATTTTTAGTAGTTGCAGGGCACCTTTTGAGCAAGCGATGGTATTGCTTGCATCAATACAGGGGATGTTGTTAGCACTATCTTCCTCCCCGTAAATATCTTCTAACCCCACAACTGGCTCAAACTTCCTATTGAAGTCTCCTCCTATTGAAATTCAGTTTACTGTTTTACTGTCTATAATACCATTTGCTAGTACATGACATCTACTTAAAAGTATTACCGAGAGTGAGGTCGGACAAGATTAGAATTAAAGGTAAACTCTACATTGCAATTACAATGACAGCCGAAAGGTGAGGGTAAAACCATATTCCTTCTAATCAAATATTAGGTAATTGCCTTCATGTTCTGCAACACAGGTGGTGGTTTTTCAGAGCTTCTGTATCCATGATAGTTTTTAAAGGTATGGTCCATGACCTGCGAAACTGGTGTTCTCACACATGTTGCTGTAGAATTTATCAGCAAATGAAAACACGTGACACAAGATTACTGCCCTTCTATGTGATTGTAGCTTACACATTGCACATTTAGATTAAAGTGTTTGAGGTAAGAAACTATTTACACCAATATTTGTCTACTTCACTGAGTAACACCCACAATCCCTTGTGCCTACAAACATAAAATCAAAGCCAACACGTGTATTTTGGATGCTATCCATGTGTTGTGCAAATGAATTGCTTTCCAAGGCAAACAACATAATCTGTTCCATGTTGATAATAAATTGGCTAGAATACGGGGCCAGAGGTGTGGTGTAAAGCACCAGGTATGTATTCTAGGGGGTGTTGGTGGAGTGCAGTGCAGTAGGGATGTGTGGGATACTCCGCTGATAATTCTGATAACCTATGCTACACCAGTTGCCCGGTAGGAGATAACCCGAGAGGCCTGAAAGTAGTGATGTACTGGTTTGTGTGCCGGCTAGCACTCTTAAGGCCCGATTCACAGAACTAACTTACGACAAAATCCTAAAATTTCTACTTTTGGTATTCACAGAAGGCATTTAGTAGTCTTAAATTAGGATTTTGTCTTAAGTTAGGATTTTGTCCTCAGTTAGAATTTTGTCCTAAGTTAGGATTTTGTCGTAAATCAGGATTTTGTTTTAAATTAGGATTTTATCTAATTTAAGACAAAATCCTAATTTAGGACAAAATCCTAATTTAAGACTACTAAGTGCCTTCTGTGAATATCAAAAGTAGTAAGTTTAGGATTTTGTTGTAAGTTAGGTCTGTGAATCGGGCCCTTAGAACTAGACATCGACTGTTCCCACAGCAAGGAAGTGTTCCAGCTCTCTAGTTATCTTTGTACAGTGGAGTGTGACATGCTGACGGCCCAACCTCTGAAGACATGTACAACTAATGTTTGTGTAAAATGGCGCTCTCGTTTCTGTTTTCCCAATGCAGCAGTAAAGAGTGCATCATTGTGCTCCCCGTTGCTGTCACTGGTGAGCAGCTGCCTTGTGCACATTCTGCCTCATGTCCCCTGCCAGTCAGAACATCAGTTCTCTAGCCCTTTGAGTAGGTAGTCTTTATGAGCAAAAGGCCAATCTCCTCTGCTATTGTTATTTAAGATTGCTATATTTGGTTTTTTTGTTGATCGTACATTTCACCATCCAAAAGGTCTCTTGGTGTTACAAAATTAGTAGCACTGTAGTTTTGTCAACAAGTACTTGTTCACTCTTGAGATATGCGTTATCGATGATGTCTGTGCGTCAGATATCGACTGCTGAAACAGCTGTACCTGACCACTGAGGGCAAAGATGTAAAAAGAGGACATGTACAGATGAGGTTCACTCAATGCTATTGTCATAACATTGGAGACAGGGTCTTGTCAGTCTTCTTTTGATTTGATATCTGATGCCATGTGAAGGAAGGTAGGATCCTTCTGCATGGTTACCCCCACTTTTTGCCTGGTGCTAAGCTGTTGTTGACTAGCCTGACTGGGATCCTGCTAATCGGGACATGTCTATCTGCTTTCTCCCTAAATTGTTATACTCAGTATGTAGGTACATCCCAGATTGGTACTGGGGTTCCCTTATACGTCCTTTGTATATAGTACTAACGTACCCAGGACATAGGTACCTCAGAGGTCCCCCATGGGCTGAAGCGTGCATTATGCCACCCATGAGAGACCATTCAAAATGGAACTACAGGCCTGTCATTGCAGCCTGTGTAAGCTGGTGCTAGCACTACTTACTAAAGATATAGGTTTACTATATCTAGGGTCACTGCAATTAAAACCTATGTCACCCCTATAGCAGGCCTTTGCTATCCTGAAGGTAGGGTGCTTGTTCTAAGTGAGAGTGTGCCCATGCATGAGCAGGACACCCCTACAGCCTAAGTAGTCCATTCTGCCGGGTTGTCAGTTAAGCAACCATATACCATATAGAGGGACATCGCGTTATGACCTGATGACCATCTCGAAACTGGCTGCAACGAATACTATAATGTTTGGTATCAAATATGTTGGAATCATACCCCCACACTGTGCACCGTTAGGCTCTCCATGTCCGTGGTACCAATCTTCCAGACCAGGACAGCACACAATGCTTGCTGCCGACCAGAGACACAATTCTACCCTCCTGCTGAGCCAGGCTTTAGCAGGGGAAGGCAGAATATTAGGCATCCTGTCACAGGGAGGTGTGACAACCTCCCAGACAGGATTTAGTGTATTGGGAAGGGACGAGTGCGCTTGCCAGCGCCACTTAGTCTGCATGTGGGGCACATTTGGTGTCCCCATGCATTGTCCAGTTCAAACCAGTCCTGGGAGCCGTTGGCTCCCACTCTGGCGCAAAACTGTACAAACATGGGAGTACCCTTCCCACTGTCCAGACCCTCCCCTGGGAGGGTCCCCTGAATCGTCCCAACCCTTTTTTAAGGGTACTTAAGATGCTTACCTGTGGTTGGGTCAGACACAATTCTTCTACCGTGTGAGCACTGTGGAAGTCGCTGGATTTTGTTTGGGCTCGACTTCATCTCCCTTTTTGTCTGCTGCATCGTCTGTGCCTGTGCAACATACAGAAACCTTCCAAGGCCTGTGGGCATCAAAGACACCTGAAGGAATCGCCCTTGGCGTGAAGGAGTCACTCCCCTGCATTCGCAGGCACTGCAACTAAGCTCCTCCGGACTCCGAAAGATTCTGCAACACAGGTGGTGGTTTTTCATAGCTCCCGAGGCCTGCCCTGCCCTGCCCTCTAACCAAGATTGAGGCCAGTATCCCTCGTGGGGGTTGCAATAACCCACCCCCTGTCCAATGCCTCAACTTGCAGTTGCAAAGGCTTGTTGACTTCCATCCAAGAAGATCTTCTGGCTTCAAGGAGCCCCAACCTCGAGCATTTCCTGTGACCAGAATCTTCAACCACACTGTGGCATCGTGGCCTGTATATTTTGGTGAGCTGCTTGAGGTCCTCTCGCGACTCCAGTGCCTCTAGCCTGTGGGTCCATTTGAGGGTCACCTTTGCTTCTCTTGGGCTCCCCTGATTGCTTAGAGCCTGCCCTGACTCCCCTGCTCGTGGTGAGTCCCCTGGACCTTGCTGGTCCCGCTGTTGCTCCTTCTTCAGCTCTCCTGCACTGGTTGCATTTGCCAAGACTTGTTGGTGCTCCTGCCAGACACCCACCCCTCAGCACTCGACATCCTTTGTGGTACAGCTCGTGCACAGCTCCTGGTCTTCCTCAGCGCAGCCTGGTGCTCACAGCAGCAGAGTCAAGTTCCTCGTCAACTCTCCTGCAACTCCCGACATCAGTTGGGCATTCGTCTTCAAAGTCTCCTGGTCACTTCTGAGTGACATAGACTCTGTCCCCTCTACTTACAAGTACCTCTCAACAGGAATCCAACTTCGGATTCTAACAGACACTTTCGCCTCCTTCAGCAGCATCACTTTACTGAACCCTCCATTATGTTCAGCGGGGGTTTCCGACACCACTTCACCCCTATGCACCCGGCTTCCCTGGTGTAGGTAATGTGAGTACTAGGGTATCTGTGGTTGGGGTGACTCTCCAACCTTCTTTCTTTCACTGGGTTTCTTCAGGGTCCACTGGGAAGGATCCTTAATCTTTAAAAATCCAACCACAACTTACACGTAGACTTGTACGGAGCACGCAATCGTGTTTCCACACTGCACACGCTCTCCGTGGGGTTCCCAGTCACTCACCTTGGGTGGTTCCTTGGGTCCCCAGCACTTCTACGTCCTCTTGACACTGTCTTCATCCAAGTTGTGGTTCTTATACCACTTTCTTAGTATATGATTTGGTCCCCCCTGGGGTCCACTGTGTATAACGTGCTATTTACTGTGTTTCTTTGCAAAGTATTGTGTGCATTGTGCATATCTTCGGGTAGGAGATGTTTGTATGTGTTATAGAGAATTATATAATACAGACATCGTTTTATAAATACCTTGTGTGGTTATTTTTCACTTGATCTATACTTTAAGTTTGCATTTCTGGTCAAAATAAGCTGCTTTACTCTCCTTCTGGACTAAGCCTGAAGGCTGCTCTCCACAGCTACCACTTAGAGAGCTTTCCAAGGTTGTCTAAAACCTCCTACATCACCATAAGGGCTGTCTGGACTGGTGCAAGGTGTCCACTTACATAAGTGTACATCATATGCCAGGCCAGCTTCTCACACCATGTGATGTTGTTGCTTGGTTACGAGCATTTCAACTGCTGCTTCTTAAAAGACAACTCAATGACCAAGCAATGTAGTGTCATTTATGTTTCATAACCTAACCACTAGTGAGATGAATTCAAAAATGAAAACAGGAGTATCATAGTCATTGCTCAGAGGTCGGTGCTCAGAAGTGAACCTACAGTTTAAATAACTAAATGCACAGCATTATGGTTGATATGTGTATTTAGTGGTGATGATAGTAAATGTTATTTCTTTCAACAGGATAAGTGTTACCAGTACTGGCCCGATCAAGGATGCTGGATTTATGGCAATATTCGCGTTTCAGTGGACGATGTCATAGTTCTTGTAGACTACACTATTCGGAAGTTCTGTATCCAGCCAGTGAGTATTACGCTCACCCTAAAATGTTCTGACTTTTTAAAACCAGTTTTGATTCTTTTTATTAACCTGCATAAGGCAACCGCTCACAGCACACCCATAGAGCAGAGGCAACTGGCGAACTTAGGTTGTACATACTATACCCATGTTGCATAGTCAACAGGCAATGGTAAACAAAGTGCAAGGTTCATATACACAATTACTGATCAGCAGCAGTGAGCGGGGCAGAACAGACAGGAGTTTTATAAGCATCCTCCAAAACAAAAAAGGCAGGATGGACAAAACTCTGTGCTGGGTGATTCGAGAAGATCCTCCCTCAAGAAATGTTTGAGACTGTGTAGGCGTCAAAAAGAGTACATACCTCACACTTTTTTCCCAAGAATATGGCTAAAAACATAGGTTTGCAGGCAGTTTGAAGACGAACTCCCCAGAACCTGAAATAGTACTCTGAAATAATATTGCCCTGTACCACCAAATGTGCTTGTAAAAGGAATAATGTTTTTGGGTGCCAGCTGATCAAACATGCCCACTGTAATTTATACACAAGGAAGAAACCATGGTGAGAATTCCTGCTATTATAGCCTAATTCCAGAAATAATGTGGTTTATTTTCATTTTCCAACAAATAATAGTATATGCTGACATGATACAAATGTATAGCAGGGTACTTCGGATCTTATTTTTGTTTGCTGAACAAAATATAATCGCATAAATATAGACCTGCTATTTTCGTTGAGTGTGAGCACAAGTGTGGGGGACTACCTTTTTTTTAAACCACAGGCCTTCATTTTAATCCTATTCCCCGCCTTCTGAAGCACCACACTTTCCCTCAAATATTGATCTGGGTAAACCAAACTGGAGACTGAAAACCTTCCGAAGAGCAAATCTGGAAACTGAAGCTGGAAAGGGCTCAAAAGGTTGTGAATATTGATTAAGCAGTTCCGTTATAGCCTCAGACCTCCCACCACAAACATAGGAAAACTAAGATGGAATTGGTAAGGGAAAGGTTGAATCTTCTTTAGGTAGGCTTGGTAGGTTGTCCTTATCCTTATCAACCAGTAACAGTCCAAGCTTTTTATATGCATTCTGGTAGCACTGTTACCTTTAGGGAGAGTCATCAATTTTTTAGGACAGGTTTCTCATACTCCAGCACAACACTCACAGATGCAGAAGGGTTCCCTCTACTATCATTTCAAGTTCACAGGTAATGTCCAGGTCCCACTGGTTTACTGGAATTCATTCAGATAGACAACATATTCCTCTATCACAGTACCTCCCAGACCCTCCATTTACACAAGAGAAGTTCTAGGGGAACAGAAGGCATTCGCTGGCAGTATCTTGACCCCTTGGTTACCTTTGAATGAGCAGGATACTAGTGGAACGTGTCCTAGAACAAAATACTGGACACAAATATTCAACTCAGTTTGTATAGCCCACCCACCCACCTTGTTCTCTCTGGCCTTTAGAGAAGGTCTGGTTAGTTCAAGAGCATCCTAGGAATGCCAGCCTTCCCAATGGCACCCAGGTAGGGGGAATATGGGTTGGAGTATCATCAACTGAAAGTGGAGTTTCCTGTTTCGATTCAAGTGGGATACGTACTGGGATACATACTGGGATCAGTAAGAGTAGAACTAAGAGGAGCGAAGATTGCCAGCGAGTCATCAGTGTTAGCCGACACTCCAAAATTCTAATGGGATCCACGTTACAGTCCCTACATTGAGTTGGCGCCTCTTGGGAATGTGTTTAGGGATAAACACACACATTGCGATTTACTACGTTGTACCTGATTTATGCTTCAGTTATAGAGTTTATGTTCCAATGAGTTATCAGTTGGACAACTTTTTTGAGGCTTAAAAAATTGCAAAGTATGTTAAAAATGATATACAAGTGAAGACTGGGAAACACCCTTTACAACACAGTCATTACATCGCACTACACTTACAACGCATGTCACTAAAATGCAGGCATTACAACGCATACCATTACAACGCATGACACTACTTTGCATGTCACTACAAGCAGGCATTACAACGCATACCATTACAATGCATAGTACCCCTACACTATCCAACACTTACCCTACTGTTGCACCCCCTGGAGTTAGAATAGTAATTTTTACCCCTATACTATCCAATACTTACCTTAAATGCAATGTAATGGTATGCGGTGTAAAGGTAGTATGCGATGTAATGGAATGTGTTGTAAAGGTAGTTTTTTAATATGCGATGTAGTGTCATGTGATGTAATTGAATGCATTGTAGTGGATGTTGTGATGTAAAAACTGCGTTGTAAGTGCATGCGTTGTAAATGTATGCATTGTAACGTCATACTTACGTGAAGACTGTAGTTGGCCCTTTGCCACAGTGGATGCTGTAGAAACCATAAGCTAAAGCATGCTGTATTTATGGATTCAATGAAGGCTGAATATAAGTAAATGTGCAGGGCAGTGCTATAGCACCGCGGCATGTATGCAAAATATACTTTGTTTGGCTTCGAAGGCCAAACTTTCATGATCTATTTCTCAAAACACAATTCTAATGCCCCAGATATAAGAATCGGCTTTATTGAGAAAAGCTCCAAAGTATTTGCATTGTGGCCTAATTAGTATTCCTTGCAACACTGTGCACCGCATAAGCTGAAAAGTCTGCTCGTCCGAAGCGGGATATGAGCCAATTGTAGATTATTCGCAGGATGTGGTTACTGCTGGCATCTTATAGGGGGTGATTACTGTAATGGGTACCCTTTCACAAAGGTTACGAATCCAATCACAATTCTGCTACGAGAAAATGAAAGCTAATGGCTGAGTCATAATGATACCACTGGGCAGCATAAACAAGGAGTGAACGTGAAAATAAAAGGCTCCTGGCAAACCTAGAAGTGTGTCGTGCTTACTATTGCATTTCTCTTTCCGCATTCATTACGATGGGTTTTTACAGTTATTAGCTACAAGAAGCCACAGACCTGACCTTGCTCTCTTTGGGTTTCATTGAGAGTTTCCTGTTATCTTTGGTTGGTAATACCCTGCCTAGTAAATACTGATACAGTCGGGTGTGGTGTTTATCAGGTGTGGTATTACCGCCTAATTTCAAGTTCCATATTCTAGGATATGCGATCATGCAGTAAGGTTTGATTTTGTTCTGGTTCTGAGCTGCAAAATTCTGCCAAGTTTTACCTGCCACAATTTGAGTGGGGAAGTAGGGCAAAAAACGGTGGTATTACTGCGCAAGTTAAAATCCTGATTTGGGTGCAAATTTCTGATTATGCTTGCTGACCCAGTGAGAAAGGAAAACCTTTGCATTTGACCAGTATTGGTGGGCGCAGGAGTGAGATGTGAGCAGCAGCTAATAGAGAGAGTGTGTGTTGTGGAGAAACGTAAAGAAATAGAGGGAGGAAAGCAGACTTCTTGTGACAGCAAGTTATGGCTTGAATCAGGCATTTGTTAAATGTAATTACAGCTTTCCCCGTTCCCGGAACAAACTGCTAACATTTAACACATGGATAGACAATACAAGTCTTTGCAAACTGCATACTTAATATTAATAAAGGATGGAAAATATGATTGATTGAGTCTGTAAAATTCAGGCTCAGAACACTCCCAAACACAAGGGACCAGGCCCCAGCTTTGAAGCAAATACTTTTTTTCAGACAACAAATGGAAGCATTTTTTTTAAATATGTTTTTAATAAAGATTATAAGATTTCATACATCGCAAACTTCTAATGCTTAGGTTTTTTTCTTACATGAGACATTGGTTGCTTAACAATAGTTAGCCGACCTTTCCAAAAAGAGAGTTCAGTTTTCTCCAAATGCTTACACAATGAACTTGTCCATGAACGGTAAGTCCTGACAAAAAATCACACACCCGAAAGGCCCTATTTTTAAATACTGTCTTAAGAAAGGAGACAAAACGTGCCTGGGCTGCACTGGACACTTCCATATCACCTACAGTCCTTCCATCCGTAATGTTGCCAAAGTGAATGCTGAAGCCACACAGTGTATTCCATTGCTTTGCCTACCATCTTTGTTGCACCATAGTTAGGTGCAGATCTTAGAGCCCTCATCTGGAATATTACAGCCTTTAGAAGTATCATTATTTGATACTGGTAAATCAGAGACTAAGCAAAAAAGACTCTCTTTTGTCTATTATCTGGGTATCTGGGTCATGTTCGCTACTGTTGAACATCATTGTTATTTTCCAAGAACAGTGCAAATAAATATATATAGACTTAGCAAAAAGGAAGATGTTTGTTGCATCAGATTTTGCTGAATAATTTGCACATCCTTTAAACTACATTATAGCCGTTATAGTTTCTGAATCAGGAGCTTATGTGGATCATCAACAACAAAATAATCATGACCTTTCCAGCTGAGATTTTTCAAAAATAGATAAAGCAACAAAGACAGAAAGAAACTTAAGTCAGAGTTGTGATTACAATTCGTCTGGTACAGTATCACAACAACTTTACAAACATAGTGAGCTACAGTTGTAGCTGTCCCATGACACAAACAAACCAGATCTTTAAAACCAAGCAGCTGAGAGGGGGAAGGATATTTCGTGGATATTTTGTTAACACGTCATACTTTTATCATTATTAAATTCATGGCAGAACATTGTCTAGCACAAAGGCTACACTAAAAAAAGACAAAATCTTTCATTTATCGCCTTGCGACTTATCCTGATGCAACCTGTTAACTAATGACACAACAACAGGCTCCTAGTGCCAAAACAAACTAAAATACCTTTCAACAAAGCTCCCTTTCAGAACATGTTATTCTGAAGACAACATAGAGAGAAGGCAGTGCTTCAGTCAGATAAAAATTGAACAGCATATGCAGAGTTTGTACTCTGTTGATGTTAGTATACCTTTACTCAGCAAAGCACGTCATTGAATACAACCCACATGCCACACTTTTCAATAATAAGCTTCGATCTGGCAGGTCATTTATTCCAAAAAAGAGAATCAAATTGTCAGACTCCTTCATGGGGCCATGGGGCAGACGGCATACTGGGCTCCAAGAGTGGTGTTTGGGGTTCTTTGCCACTAGTTTCCTGCGGTCTGTCCTGCTGTGGAGCTGCATACTCATCCCGAACAACCCTTTCCACACTTGAGCATTAGGACAGTAAGGGGGGAGCACTCACAGGCATCTTCAATAGGAAGTTTGTGGGGGGAACTCTCCAGCCACAGTCTTTGAGCAAAGTGATGGATCCCGCAGCACATAGCATTGTCGCTGGATTCTGGATCAAAGCATGATTACCCAAGCATGGGTACAATGAAGTGTGAGTTCTCTGCACCTGTATGTCATCAGCTTACCTTTTGAAATAAACTGAGATAGACAGAAGGGCAGACCCTGCCTAGACCCTACGAAATGGCAGTGCTCAGAAAGAACTAATGAGCAGTCCATTTTTAACAAGAACTCCAAGACATTTCAAAATGTCTAACATTGGCCATCCAAAATAGAGCCCACCCGCTCCAGTACTCAGACTCACAGCCCACAGAGACTTATTACCATGCATACATACATGCAATTCATGTGCACATTCACTTGACATGCACAAGGTTTTGGGTTCCACATAATAGCAACAGTTTACATGGGAGAGGTCAGTTATTGCTCTCTCATTAACCGAGAAAAAAAATGGTGGCCACACTACATATGCACAAAACACGGTTGTTGGACTTGCCCCTTTCTGCAGGGTCATCCCCATACTTGTTGTCTTCACTCCTCCTATTTTTGCTGAATTCGTTTTTGTGGCCTTAGGATTCTGCACACTTTACCAATGTTATCCAGTGCTAAAGTGCGTGTGGTCACTCCTTAAAACATCACAGATGGGCTTATACCCAGTGGTCATATTTAATTTACTACCTTTGCCCATGGCCTGTAAATGAAATGCTAATAGTTGGCCTGTAGCACTGATTGTGCCCCCCACCTAAGTAGACAAGGCCAGACTAGCTGTACCGGGCGTTGGTGGTTCCCTGGGAGGCTGGAACAGTGGGGGCCCCTTTTGTTACTGGGGTCAGTTTTGTAGCAGTGAAACAGTTTTAAAAGCACTGCAGAGTTCCTTCCATATACAACAGTTTTCAGGCAACAATAAAGGTGCCAAGATAACTCTAGTGATTAATGAATCTACTGATTGGTGTTTTGTCTCGTGGCAGCTTTGACTCGTAGCATAGAGTGTTAATAGGCCTACCACAAAGAATGTGTACTATACAGATCCCAGAACAGTATTTTATGTGCATAGCACCCCCCTTGTAGTGGTCAGGCTCGCTCGCTGCGTTCGCTCGTTGTAAGAAACTGGCACTATATATACTGCACCAAAATGAGGTATAGCGTGTATAGAGTCCAAGTGTCCCCAGAGGTAGGCAGAGGTTAAAGTTAGATAGAACCTTACTCTCTATAAAGAAAGTATCAGAGGACAGTGTTAAGCATTTGATGTACACACTCAGTCAGCAAATGAATTCACACACTCAAGAACTGAACTCTAGGCCAATTGTTTCTGTATAAAGAATTTAGGGCCAGATGTAGGTAGCCCTTTACCGATCGGAATCTGCCGAAAATACCGATTTTCGGCCGTTTCCGATCGGTAAAGGGCTAGGGAGATGTAGGTGCACATATTCGGTAATTTTACCGATTCGGTAATAATTACCGAATCGGTAATAAGTACCGATTCGGTAATAATTACCGAATCGGTAATAAGTACCGATTCGGTAATAATTACCGAATCAGTAATATTTACCGATTCGGTAATATTTACTGATTCGGTAAAATTACCGAAAATGCTATGTGGGTAGCCAATTTTCTATTGGCACATGGCTTACAGAATCGGTATTTTACCATGGAATACAAATCCATGGTAAAATACCGATTCCTGTGTACATGCACATCTGTGCATGTACACATGTGCCATGTGACAGACAGACGTGCCCTTAAGGGCATGTCTGTGTGCCACATTGCACACATGCCCATTTTGGGGGTGCTAGAGGGTGTCAAAGTGACACCCCCTGCACCCTTGTGAATTCTTTATTTACCGATTCGGTAAATACCGATTCGGTAATGCCTAATCATTCCTATGGGCTTCAAAGCCCATAGGAATGAATGGGCATTACCGATTCGGTATTTACCGAATCGGTAATTAAAGAATTGTTAAGGATTCGGTAACGAATCCAGATGTTGGGACCTACATCCCATTTACCGATTTTGAAATACCGAATCGGTAAAATTCGGTATTTCAAAATCGGTAAATGGGATTTACCTACATCGGGCCCATACTGTGTTTATTTTTAGAACCAAGCAAGCCTGGTACAGGTAAGCATTAAATACTTTTCAGTAATAAGTTACTGGATATAGAACAGTTTGAAAATGCAATAGGAATTGTACTTTGTTTGATTTACAGGGGAGCAGTAGCAACACTTAGCAAAATACGGCACATTGGAATGAATAGGCTTTTTCAATAAATTGTAGGTAAGTTACTTTTACGTTACTTTTTCTAACTCAGTGCTGGATGCTTAGATTCAGCACAGTGACATTTCCTGTAAATAGGTGAGTAAATGTCTTTTTGTTATTCATGCGAATTTTAAAGAATATTTTCAAATTTCAAAACTCCACACTTAGAAACTTTTTGGAGCTGTATATTGGAATGAATAGGCTTTGTCAACAAATTGCAGGTAAGTTACTTTTACGTAACTTTTTCTTACTCAGTGCTGGATGCCTAGATTCAACACTGGGACATGTCCTGCAAACAGGTGAGAATACACATTTTGGGGCCGGGTGCAGAGTGTTGAGGCCCAATGTTATCCTACGGAGGATAGGGGGTCTCCGGTTGGTGGCTACCTGCTGCCGAGGCTGTGGGAGCAAAGCTCCTAGGGTTTAGCTCCGTGCAAATTGGGGACCAAAGTAGCACCAAAGGTGCACCCTCAGCGGCACTAGGGTGGCCGGGTGCAGGGTGCTGTTTTGAGGTCTGGTGCCCTGTTTCCAATGGAGAACCTCCGGGACAAAGAAACGCTGCAGGCTCAGGGAAGAGGATCTTCCAGGTGCGACCACCACTTCGAGGGGTAAGTTGGGATGTTGAGGGTTGGATAGGCACCGTTGATTTGGGCACACAAGGCCGTGGGGCATCGGGTGCAGGGGTGCCTTGGGACATCGGATTTTCTTACCCGCTCTGGTCACCGTAGAAGGGGTCCTCTGGATTGAGGCTGCAGGCATCATCTGGAGGCTTGAGGCAGGTCAGGGGTCGCCAGATCTCAGGTCACGATCGCCAGGGTGACCTCCTCGTGGCCGGGTTCGGCGGGTGCAGAGTGGGCTGGATTCACGGTTCCTGGTTGGCACCATAAGCTGCAGTTTGAACAAGTCCGGTGTTCACGGGAGATTCAGTCTTTGAAGTGAAGGCAGGCAGGTCCTCCGGGGTTTTTGAGGTTGTTGGCTGCAGGACACACCGGGATTTCGCAGAAGCAGGTTTGAGGGAAGACAGGCCTGTAGGGCTGGGGCCAAGTCAGTGGGCGTCATCCTCTTGTCAGCTCTGCACAGCTTTTCGCTCTTCTTCTTTTCTTCCTTTCTTGTGGTTTCTGGATCTGAGGAAGAAAGGTTCAGGGTGCCCCTAAATACAGGGGTGTTACAGGTAGGTAAAGGGCAGGGACCAATAAGTCCCTTCCTTGGGGTGGGTACACCCCCTATTCTGCCACTCTCCAGTGGGAGGGGGGCAGGAGCCTTACCCTGGTTGGCTGAGTCCCCCTATCCTCAAGATGGCGGGGACGCGAGGTTGTGCTTCACCTCGCCTCACCCACCTGAGGAGTGGAGTTGGCAGGGGTGGACGCATCTCTTTTCCTCACTTGTTTTTACAGCCGGTTGGGGGGTAGAACCAGTGAAAGCAGCAAATGGTCTGGAGAGGTTCACAAAGGTGGCATGCTTTTGAAGCTTCTCCTTCGTGAACCATGCCCATCCTGAGGGAGGAGGCTTGGCACCTCGTCCCAGAATGTGTATTGTTTCAGGCCCCCAAGAGCAGCAAGCTCTCGACCCAGGGGTCCAGAAACATGTCTGGTGGTGGCAGCCTAAGCAGCCACTCAGTCAGGTCACTAGGAGTTGGTCGAGTTTCAGGGGGCATCTCTAAGATGCCCTCTGTTGTGCATTTTACATTAAATCCTACACTGGCATCAGTGTGGGTTTAATGTGCTAAGAAGTTTGATACCAAACTTTCCATTCTTCAGTGTAGCCATTACGATGCTGTGGAGTTCGTAATGACAAACTCCCAGCACCCTATACTCTTAATGGCAGCACTGCACTTACAGTGCCCAGGAATGGACTTGGGCACTGTAGGGGTACAGTGCTCATGTACCTGTACCCTCACCACCGGCATAGGGCACCCAGCTAGAGGGGTAACTGATGTATGACAGGGCAGTGGTTTGTGTGCATGGCACTCATGGATGGGTGCCATGTCGACTCCACTTTGTTCTGCACCAAGACACACAGCCTGCAAAGGCAGTGTGTGAGTGACAGGGTACAGGGCCTTTAAGGGTGGTGCTGCAGCCCTTAGAGACCTTCTCTGGTCACAGTGTCCTGGGCACCTGTGGTACCATTTACCAGGGGCTGACACGTGGCCAGAGATGCCAATTAGGTTCGTTTAGGGGAAAGAACACAGGCCCTGGGAACCTGATTGGCAGGGACACAGGACACACCAAGTAAAAGTGCATCAGTAGTCTGCCAAAAAGTGTGTGTGTGGGGGGGGGGGGGTTACGGCAACAGAAACCCACTTTCCTACACTCGTTATGCACTGTATGGAGGCTGGGCTGGCAAACTTTTTTCAGACTGCTTTGGGTTCCTAGTCTGACCCTGTAAGTAGCACTTTAAATATGTCTCAGGTCTGCCATTGCAGCCTGTGTGTGCAGTTTTTAACTGCAATTTCGACCTGACAATGTAAACCTGTTTGCTAGGCCTAAACCTTCCTTTTGAACACATATAAGTCACCTCTAGTGTAGGCCCTAGACAGCCCTGAGTGAAGGGTGCAATGTGTTTAAAAAGAAGGACTTGTACTTTTAATTGTTATGTGTCCTGGTATCGAAAAACGCAAACATATGTTTTTTTACTACTGCAAGGTCTAACTCTTCTATTGGATAACATTGGAGTTACCTTATTACATTTTATAAGTGTCCTTTCCAGATGGGATGGAAACAGGTAACCAGATCGTGTTTGGTGTCTCTGGACTTGAAATATAAATCCCTGACTTATGGTGAATTCTGATTTTAAATTACAATTTTGAAAATGCCATCTTTTGAAAGTTGGTGTTTTCTTGCCTAAGCCATTTGGTACTTGCAACCTGTTACTGCATGACATGACTGGGTGTAGTACACAGTTGGGCTTTGTGTATGCCTCCAAGACGTCACCCACAATGGGGAGCTTAGATGGGACTGGATGGACCATCACTAGGAGGAGAGAAGGGAGGATTTAGGCCCAGTTTACACTTCACTAGGCTGTATCCTGTCTGTCCTCACACAAAAAGCAGTATACCCCCTGTAATTAGTCTTGAACCAGGGCCCGAAAGGCTGGGCAAATGTGCACTTCAAAGGCATGCCTCTAGAAGCTTCTCCCCACTTCAAAGGCAGAACTGGGTATATATGCTGGTCCTCAGATACCAACTCTTCAATATGCTTCTGGACCTGTGGACAGTCTGCCAGGAGGAAATACTGCTGACCTCTTGCCTGGGTGAGAAGAGAACTAGACCTGCAATTTCACCCTTGAACCCAGGACACCAAAGTGACTCCAAGAGCCAGTCTGCTGGCCTCCTGATCTGGGCCTCAGGGACATTAAAGGCTCCCCAACATCTTGCACCAGCCCCAGGACCCATATGCAGTGAGTTCCTGACCTCCAAGAGATGCCCCATAGGCGATGGACACTTAATGTGGCTAACGGTAGCTGTATTCAAGCTTTTGGGCTCCTTGTGACCGCAAATGGGTCCGTTTGCACTGAAACTCTCTCGCTCACACCGCAATTCAATGCAAACCTCCAGCTGCCACTTCTTGGTGCTACAGCATCGACCAATAACGGGGGCCACCAATGCGAAGCTTCAGCAACGCTCGCACACAATGCCTGGCCTGCTCATCCACTCATCGCTTACTGCCTCCCTTTACGCTCTTTCTGCTCTTTGCTGCCTTTTCCAATGCAAACAGGACTCTGGGCATGGATTTGAGAAGGTAAACTTCAGCAGGCCCAACCGGATGAGTGTAGCCGACCTGCGTTCCATCTTGGTTGACTTGCAAGTGTGACTTTGACCCAGTCCAGTGCAACCAGATAGCTTATAGCTGCAGTGCCATTTTATGTTTTTTGGCGCTAATATACACTTTTGGTCTTGTTTTAGTTAAAAAATCTGCTCTGCTTTATTAACCCAGTAAAGGGTCCTTTTTGTGTGGTGTTTTTCAGTTTATTACTGCTTGAAGTGTTTACAAACTGTGTCTAAGTTATGGCTGATTTAACTGTGCCAAGCTACAAGAGGGGTGAGCACAGGTTAATTTAGTGTTGGCTCATGCCTCACCCTGACAAGGATTGTGGTTGGTGCTTGACCAGGGCTCACACCCTAGTCAGCTACAGCCTAAGTCCTTACAACAGTTCACTGCCGCCATAAACACTTCCTGTGATGTACCTGATGCTGTCACAGTGGTCCACTGCCTAGTATGAGGGCATTTTAGATGTGCCCCTACTGATCAAAGAGTGGGTTCTGGACCTCGCATTGTAAGGGACAGGGCTAGATCTCTTCATGCACACTAGGTTAGCATGACACCATGGACCGAATAAAAGTCTGCATACCAATTTTACATGCTACCAGGCACTCAGCAGTTTTACTGTGGAGGAAAATTGCTGTTCAACGCACATCATCAGTGTTGTAAATGATTGAAGAATATATAAAAGTCATTCATTTTATACCAAGTACAATTGACAACCATGCTCTGTTTACATGTTGGCTGGTGACACTTGTGGCACACAATGACATGGCCCTACTGGCGTGAATGCCTTGCAAAGACAAGTAACCGCACACATGAACAAATGTTTATTGTGCACAATAGTGAATCTAATCATGGCTAAAGAAAACAGAGCATGCCCTTTAACTATGCTGGACTTTATCCACCTGGTCTGCATTTACCATTCCCTAAGACGATTTGGAGAGACCTTTTATGAAAAGCTTTTAACTTGAGTGATATACATACCTGGAGGGGTGTATTAATTGATTGTTTCATCCCTCAGACACAGTGTTAAACTGTTGCTTTACAAAATTCCTGGTGAGTGCAGTGAAACTGCTAGATCTGTTACACGACCAATGAGTACGCAAAGTGGTAGAAATATTTCCCTTTGCGTATTTAGCATGTACTTTTAGCCAAGGTGTACATTTTTACAGATACTCAAAGTTAAACCACTGAGATTAATTCTTTAACTATATATCCTCAATTGTGAAGCTGTTACTAACGTACTAAAGCTAATCGGTATATGCAAAGATTTTCAACAACTATGCATATTAAAATAGAATATTAATCTAATCATGAAAATAAATATCATTAGGGAATTGGGTGCTACTTGTTCAGGCACATCTTGTTATCATTTGACTCATGGCTAAGAGGTCATTGCCAGTCTTTTTTTGCTCAATACACACGTGGAGAAGGACAAAATAATATACTGGTCTGAAAAACTCATCTGCCATGGCATGTAAGATACTCTCTTGAATAGACTTGCAATTGGATCAGTATTTAGAATACTATAAGGATGTTCACCTCAAACATGTCGCTCAGTGTAATAAAGGTAGCTCTGTTACATTTACTGTGCAATACCAGCACCTTTTTCCCTACAACCTGTAATTCATACTAGGATGCACGTATAAATAGTAGCATAGACACTGGCACTCAAAGTCCCATTTCTGAATATGGCTCTTTACAACGAATGCGTTGTTCACGCATTCCATTATAACGCGGTTATTACAACGAGCTTGTTGTTTCAACGCGAACCATTACATCGCAAGTCGTTTAAACGACTTGCTGTAGGGTGCGCGCTGGACTTAGGAATAGTATTATTTACTATTCCTATTCCAGTTTGTGCAACAGCAGAGAAGTTGTTGGATTGTAAATCCAACACCAGCGCGCCCCCTACAGCAAGTCATTGGAACGACTTGCGATGTGATGAAACGTGTGGTAACAACGCGGTCATTGGAACGACCATGTTGTAAAGGAACTGCATTGTAGAGAAAGCGTTGTAAACACTCTTTCCCCCCCAATTCCTGATGAAGATCCAACACAAACTTACATAGAGGTCAAAACTCATTTACCCTGTAGAACTTTCCCTCGCTATTTCACTCAGATAAGACCTGAAGGCTGCATCTTATCCTATCTGTCTCCTTGAGGAAATGCTGAGACACTAGTTTTGCTCAGGGCTGGACTGGCCATAGCAGGCATCGGGCATTTTCCTGGGAGGGTGGAAGGGTGGGGGACGGTTTTGGAGCTGTGGGTCGATTTTGTTACTGGAGGCCTGTTTGCAGCAGTGCTGCAATATCGATCCCCAGTAAAAATAAAGGAGCAGTGCTTCACACTTGCACACCCCCAGCCCCCATGGAGGCTGGTCCAACCATATTGCCAGGGCTGCTTTGGGTTCCCAGTCCGGCCCTGATTTTGCTCATGGTGCACTGCCAGCACACATTCAATGAATTACTTCTTCTTAAAAATAGTATTTGCTAAAGTAGTTCAGTACTTTTAAATGTGGAGGACACAACTTTGTCAGTGAAATGGAAACATGCATATGTCTCTTTGCTCAAATCAAATAATGGTGTTTATAACCTCTCTACTTTCTTGGCTTTAAAGCCATGCATGTGTTGGATTGTTGGTAATATTATATATACAGAGATTAACTATAACATCACTATTGTACCGCCAGCAAAGAAGATTTCAAGCAGCATTCACTTAGTAATAAACCTTGTGTAGGGTCACCATTCCTACTTGCTCCTAAGTCTTACTAATCAACTGGTGTTAGAAGTTGTGTGGGGACAAGACACAGCCTGTTCAGGCATAAGTGTGGCTTGGTCAAACTCCTCCCTCCCATCCTGCCAGGAAGGCCAATCAAGCCACACCTATGCTCCCATTGTGTGGGCCTGTTTAGGGGAATACACAAAGCCCAGCTGTTACCCACCCCAGACATGTGGCCAGAGACAGGCAGCATGCACCAAGTAGCTTAAGTAAGTTAATTCCAACTTTCGAAAAGTGGTATTTACAGAATTGTAATTTGAAATCCGACTTCACCATAAGTTAGGATTTTAAATTATGATTCCAGAGATACCGGGCTTGGGGGACTTACATCTTACCAATTGGAAATTACACTTATTAAATGTTATGTTATGTTATGTTAATATAGACTTAAAGAGCGCATTATCACCCAGGGGTATCTAAGTGCTATCTACGGACATATACCACCAGCGAGAGACGCAGAACCACCAGCTCAGAAGGGGCCCCCAGGCCTCCATGAAAAGCACAGTCTTCAGATTCTTCCTAAAGGGGAGGAGATTAGTTTCCTTCCGAAGTTTAACTGGAAGACGGTTCCAAGCCTGAGGGATAGTGCTAGAGAAAGCTCTACCGCCCACAGACGCAAGGTTAAACCGGGGGCAGACCAAATTACAGGCATAAGCTGACCGAAGGGCCCTTATCGGCATATAGTTGATCAGTCGGTCCTTGATATAGCATGGGGCTGAGCCATGAATGGCCTTGTGTGCAATACAGAGGCTTTTGAATTTGGTTCTCTGAGTAATTGGAAGCCAATGTAAATCCTGTAGTAAGGGTGTGGCACAGGTTCGCCTAGGTTTTTTTAAGATTATTCTGGCAGCGTTGTTCATTACAACCTGGAGCCTAGCCAGGAGGTTTTTAGGTAGGCCACAGTATAAGGAGTTGCCGTAATCGAGACGTGCCAGAATCAGGGCAGAGACCGCCAGTCTAAGAGTGGAGAATGACTGCAGTGACGACACATGTACCCACCACAGCCGACACCTGCTGTGTCCTGGATAGCAGGGCATCAATTTTGATGCCCAGACTTTTTACTTCCACTGCGGGTTCCGGGAAAGGCCTCAATTCTGCCGGCCAGAACAGATCACTCCACGGATTTGAAGCTGTAGTGACCGCTAGGACTTCAGTTTTGTCAGGGTTTATTTTTAATGAATTAGCCGACATCCAGTTGATGGTGAACTTGAGAATGTCTTGCATTCTCAAGTGAGCCGTAGGTGAATGGTCAATCTGGATCAGAATTTGAGTGTCGTCGGCATAATTATAAACCCTGCAGTCCATCTGGTTCAGTGCTGCTATCAGGGGCTACAAATAGATGTTAAAAAGCAGAGGTGATAAAGCTGAACCCTGGGGCACTCCCCATGTCAGCCTGGCTGGTTTGAACACTAGATCCACTAGTTGGACTCGCTGGGAGCGTTCCCTAAGAAAGGAAGTCAGCCAGGCCAAAACCGTGCCCTGGATCCCTAGATCCTTGATCCGCGATAGTAGTCGGCCATGATCAACAGTGTCAAATGCTGCGGATAAGTCCAATAAGACCAGAGCACACAGAGTTTTCTTATCAGCCCTGAGTCTCAGGTCATCCAGCACGGAAAGCAGGACCAATTCCGTGCTGTGATGAGCTCTGAACCCAGCCTCATTGGGCTCAAGGAGATAATTACACTCTAGGAAGTAGGTGAGAGAATGTAAAACATGCTGTTATCGAATTTTTGCTAAAAAAGGCAGCTGAGAGATTGGCCTAAAGTTCTTCAAATTTTTAGGATCTGCTCCTGGTTTCTTTAGAAGCGGAACCACCTGGGCTTCCTTAAAATTAGAAGGGACAAGTCCCGTCTCCAAAGAACGGTTCAAAAGGGCAAGCACTTTATCCTCCATACCTGGCCATCCCAGCTTAAACATTTTAGGAGGGCAGGGGTCCGCTGGAGAGCCTGATTTCCCCCGGCCTACTAAGGTGGACAGAGACTCCTTAGTAAGGGAGGGCAGACTAGTCAAAAAGTTTGTTGTCAGCCTAGGGAGAATGAAAGGAGGCTCGAGGGAACAGAAAAGGTTTGGGGTATGACTGATTTCTGTCATCAGATCCTTTATCTTGTCCAAGAAAAAGGTTTGAAAATCATGGCAGTCCATTTGACTAAAGGTCGGATTTGGCACCCTAGCCGTCCTTAAATCGTTTAGGACCTTAAACACTTCTTTCTGCGGGTTGGCGGGCTCAGTATTTGTCGCCTCATAAAATTCGGCCTTCCTCAAGCGGATGGCTTTTTTATATGCAGCGAACTTCAATGCATAAGCAGCAAAAGCACTGGGTTTGTGAGACTTACGCCATGCTCTCTCACATTGGCGGAGGACTTGTTTTTGTTCCCTAAAAGCATTATTAAACCATGGTGTCCCCTTACCCTTCTCTACCAGTCTGATTTTATGGGCCGGTGCTACTACCTCGATGGCATCCCTAAGTGTAGACAACAGGGTAGCACTTTCGGTCTCCAAATCGTCCTTCATGGGTGAAAGATTATCAGAATGCAATATGATAGCTGTCAGGTCAGTCGCTTTGACCTGCCTCCAACTACGCAATGTTTTCCATTTCGGTTTAGCTTTGCTCTTCTTGTAAAGAGTGGATATTGGCCTTCAATCAGATAGTGGTCTGACCAGGAGCATGGAGAGACCACTAAGGGACCTATAAGTGAGCAGGTTGGCCAAACCAGATCCAATATGTGTCCTTTCTCATGTGTAGGCCCACCCACCATCTGACTAAGTCCCAACAATGTTAAAACCTCTTCTAAATATTTTTTCTGACGGTCCTTTGGGGTTATTTCCCAGTGAAAATTAAAATCCCCGAGCACCACCAGTCCTTCATAGCGGGTGCGGAAATCATGAACCAATTTCAAAAAAGGCTCCATAAACCTAATTGTTGTGTTAGGTGGACGGTAAACTAGGAGGAATACCACGCAGTCTGTAGGGGAGCAGAACTTAACTCCCAGTACATCTGCGCCTTCGATACATTCAGAACATAGTGTTTCAGTTTTCAATGCATCATTGAAAAGGAAGGCAACGCCCCCCCCCCCTCATACTAATGGCTAATGACCACTAATAGCAGCAAAGAAGAATGCCGAGTGAGTTGACACAAACACTGCACACTGAACAGTAGGCAAATTAAAATAGAGTGTAGCTCTGATAAGGGTTAAAAACTATGTCAGCGATTGTGCAAATAGGCAAAACAGGGAGCTCTGAAACAAAGCAGCTAGCGCGTCACCAGGAAAGCGCGTCCGCCATGTAGTAAATGTAGTAAAGTTGTTCTAATGTCACCCTATGGGAGAGAAGACCTTGCAGTAGTGAAAAACGACTTTTGGAGTTTTCCACTACCATGACATGTAATACTTAAAAGTAGATGTCCTGCCTTTTGAATACATTTCCCCCTGCCCTCTGGGTTGACCAGAATCTACCATAGGGGTGACTTGAATGTATAAAATTAGACGGTTTGGGCCTGGCAAAAGGTTTATTTTGTCAGGTCGACATGGCAGTGTAAGCTGCACACACACACAGGCTCTGCAGTCGCAGGCCTTAGACATGGTTAAAGGGCTACATAAGTGGGTATCAAAATCAGTCCTGCAGGCCCACTTATAGCATTTAATTTACAGGCCCTGGATACAGGAGGTACCACTTTACTAGGGACTTTTAAGTAAATAAAATAATCCAATTGAGGATGAACCAATGCTACCTTGTTTAAGCAAGAAAGTACAAGCCCTTTAGCACTGGTTAGCAGTGCTACTGTGCACAGAGTATCAGTGCAAAAACAAGGTCAGAAAAGTGGAGGAGGCAGGCAGACTAAGGCTGTCAGCTCTTACAACTGGTCATGCTAACCACCTTAGAACTAGGCCTTCTTATTAGATTGTAAATGTAGCTTCACTTTTGTTCCAATTCCATTGTAACAGCTGAACCACATTTCTTACTCTTAGAATTAAGGTAGTAAGTAGCCTTGGTATAATAATACAGAATGTATATGAGAAGCATTGTTACACAAAAACTCCACTAAGGTCTTTAGTTCTCCCCAGGTACCTTAATGCATACAACCCATACAAATTAATAGGAGTCTTTCTGATTCTCTCAGTTTTAAAATGTGGTTCTAGATGGAACACTAAAGAAAGTGAGCATTTACAAAGCCAATAGGTTGTGCCTTGGCATGCTTGTGAAATGCTTTATTTGTTTTAATTTTTATAGCATGCGCATGCCACAAAAATACAACACAGTATAAAAACAAGCATGCTGCTATTATTGGGATAGTCATTAGCTTGCAAATTATTTTAAATTAAATAAATTTAACAATTGTATATAATTTTAATAGAATAAAACAGAATAGTTGCTATCAGGCAGGCATGTATATTTTAGACTAGTATAGGAATCCTTATTAGTTTTAGTGCAACTAGAAGAAAATTATGATTCTTATTAGTGCAGCGAAAAGATGATACTGACTTTGTGTGAAGGTAACCTGACAACGTAGTTCAAACACAAAAGATGACTACAAGTAAAAACATGAAAAAGAATCAAGATTGGAAAGAAAAGAAAAAAAAACATTGAGAAAGTAAATTATTATCCCACCAGCCCTCACAATGAAGTGCACTTCCTTTAGATGGATGTTCTCTTGTGATCAGGCAAAACGCAGTCACTCATAGGGCAAGTAAGTCAGTGGCTGATGGTAGCTGACCCCTTAACCCATGCCATATGCCATGTTGGGTGGAGGCAAAATGTGAATGACAACTGAACAGGCCAATAGGTGAAGAGGGCTGGCCAAAAGAATATATAAATGTATGTATTTTTTTAGTTAATATTTTTGCTGATTACATTGGACTGGTGAAACGGCGAAAGCTGCCTCTTGAAAGACCTAAACCTGTAGTTCTGATTTTAACAGTTCGCCATGATCTTTTCCAAAACAGGAAGTCAAATATGGTCCTGTAGTGACCGGATATTTTGTCTTATTTCTGAGTGATGGTGACTTTAGTCTACTACCATCTTAGTATAGTGGATAGATCTCTATTTTCGGCCTATTCTTAGGGTTAGCCTACTGACTTTGGCATAATAATATGCCCTTTCATCACTTTCGGGCCTGAAGGCTTATATTAGAGGGTAGATCCTTTATTTCTGATATCATATTACCTATTGGTAGGGCTTGCTTATGTATTTTGATAGAGCTATGCGTCTCTTTCACCTTTTTCGGGCCTACAGGGCCCAAACGAGAGAGATTCCATTTTCTTTCCTGCCTCGGCTGCTCGAGGCGCTTGTAGGTCAAGAGAGATGTTTTAGTTATGAGCTGTTGTTCACTGGAGAGGAACCGGTCAGAGCTGACCCTTATCGGAGGAATGTAAGCAGAGCTCGGGTTTTAGACGAAACAACAGTTGGCCACTGTGGGAGCGTCGGAGGTCCGGAGCCTAGTACAGGAATCTGGTGGGCATCAGGTTACTGTCTGGATATTTCCATGAACAAAGAGCTCTTTATATTATCGAGGTGTAGAGAGGAGAGGCAGGCAGATGACAGTTAGCAGTTGCAATCGACAGTTGGAGTTTGGAACGATCGAAGGCTGATGATCTTTTGGAGAGACTGAAGTTACATTGTGAGTCAATCTGTTAGAGAAGTTGGAGATAGTTAAACGTCGGAGTTAGAACAATCAGAGTGAAGAAATTAGTTGAACAGATGGTTTCCAGAGCGGTTGAAACTATGGGCTAGATGTAGGTAATCCCCTATCTCTTTCTTCACCGCTTTTCTAATTACACCCCATTATGTAACAGGATTGTTTAATGTGACTCTGCATGTATCCTTTAGGTTCCTTCTTTTCCTAAACACTGGTTCAACACAACACTGCCACACTTTCTTTTAGCGATACCTGTCACTCTTCTTTCATCCTGCAAGCACAAGAGTTTTTGTATTTCTCTCAAATCGTTTTTGATGTGCTGTTTATGCTATTCCATTGAACTAGTTAAATGTAGAATATTTTGCTTATTACTTTTATTTGAACTTTGTGAATTGTTTCGCTTTGAATGCTAAGGTCCTGTATGTTTTCATTCAACAGGCCCCTGATGAAGGGTTTTCTGTTCAACCCGAAATGCATTGGGCATGATGTAACGTTATGAAGTATTCATGAGTACAATGAATGACTCAATTTATTTGAAATATACAAAAGTATGAAATATCCAATCAATAAGGAAATCGTGGATTCAGCAATCTTATAAGTCTCATCAATTTAAGGGAATCAATAGATTGAAATCTTCTAATGTAAGAAGAAACCACATTGGTTTCATGTAAAAGAGCGCGCCCTTCGTGATCAAGTGACCACACACTCTACGCATAGGTGTGCATGCACACATGTGCATGCACACCTGGATTCGGTATTTTACCACCCAATTGGATTGGGTGGTAAAATACCGAACCTGAAAGGCCTTTGGGACTCAGAAGAGTCCCACCTACATCTGGAAGTTACCGAATCTGTAAAAATACTGATTCGGTATTTTACTGATTCTGTAAATTTACCGAATCGGTAAAATTGGCCCCCTACATCCCAAAAACCCATTAAATTGTCCCAATTGCCACCTACATCGGGCCCTTAATCATTAGTTTGAAGTCTGGAGGTGAAGACAGTTCGTGGGAGAGAGGAAGCCAGTGCAAAGTGATCGGTGCAGAGCTGAGAAACAGAGAAGAAGACGAGAGAAGGGTTCCAGTGCTTTGAAGGGGCATAGCGGTGCAGACGTGTTTCCGTGGGTGCAGAGTAGAATCTGAGATGAGCCAAGGCACAGACGAGAGAGGGACCCAGATGCAGCTAGAACCGGACTCCGTAATTATAAGGTGAAGTCTGTCCTGCTATTATAGTGCGCAAATATACTAACTCTTTCCTTTATTTTTCAGGCTATGCTTAGACTGTTAGATAGTATTGTAACTCTATAATATAATGTTTTCTTTGTCTGTTATTGTGTAATAAAGGGACCCCAGTTTGTAACGAACATATATATTTGAGTATTGTTTCTATGATAAAGCTAACCTTTCTTTACAGCCAGGTGCCAGCGTATGGAAGGATGGGCGATTCCCTTCCTACAGGGAACTGATGCGGGAGATTGATGTGAGTTTTATGTCAGGGAATAATTCTTAAGTGTAACAATTTGGCAGTTCTTGTGTGAGAGGATCGGATCTCCTATCTATCACATGAGGGATAATAATTCATATAAGGTAGAAGATACTCCCAGTAAATATTAGGTACTTAGAAACTTCCCCAATAGAGAGAGAGAGAGCAAAAGGTATTAATAGGACAGTGAGATCGCTCAAGATAGGGCGTTAATGAGAACACCAATTGGGATTGGTGTGTAATGAGATTGCTCAAGATAGGGCATTAGTGAGAACACCAATTGGGGATGGTGTGTAGTGGGATCGCTCAAGATAGGGCGTTAATGAGAACACCAATTGTGCTTGGTGTGGTAGAGTGAGCTGCTTTCCACTATGAGAAGGAGGGTAGAATAGTCCGGGCCAGATTGTCGCGGGGCTAGGCTATAAGGTGAGATCATAGGATGAGACATGGAATTCCGTAGTTATTAGTGACTATTCTTAGTAATCCCTTAGATCTAGCAGTGTTTTGATGGTATAAGCTTGTATATTGCGAATTCCCCATTCCCGGGTAAGTACTCAGGAACTGTTGTAAATAGGGTCCGGGAAGGGATGGTGTTACGTTTTGGCCGGGTTGGTTGTATCTAGGTGAGTGGGTGATTCTTGGTCTGAGAATCCGGTCATTACAGGTCCTTAATCACTTATGACGACAGATGACTTTTCATGGAGTATGTAAATGTCATTTTAAAATAAATCTAACAAGAAGAAAGTAGCTACATAAGTGCAACAAAATGTGACAATTAAAAATAACTGCCACAAGGATTGCCATACTAGTTAAACAACTTAGTTAATCAGGAATGACTAACTAATGATAACCTGTATATGTTCCAGGTTGAAATGGGTTAAATAAACTCTATAATAAACCACTAGACCTCTCTGCAGACAGTTTTGACTGGGCACACATTGTTCACACGCTAACATGTTCTTCCATGTTTTTTTTACATTCACAGTCTCCCATATTGTGGGATGCTCAGCAATCAAAGAATCTGTTTACCAGGACAATATTTAATGCCAAGGTTCTTCAGCAGGCAAATTGTATTTGCATTTTCTTCCGCAATTTTATATTTTCAAGCATGCAATCCATTCTTTCTAAAACTAAATAGTTCTGGTTTAACTTTGGCCTCCAGTTCTTGATGTAATCATGTATTCCATATTCATTTTGTGTTTGCATATTTATAGTAAATTGAATCTTAAAAGGTATGTCTAGCAAGGGTTATACTGGCTAGTGGTTTTCAAAAATGTATATTTTTTTAAATAAAGTAAGTTGCTGGGATCTTTGAATGTTATCAAGTCTCACAAGCATGATTTATAGGTAGTAGTTATTTTCATCAGCATTTAGCATCCTATGATAAGACACCCTCCACTGCAATATTCAGTGCATCTTTTTCCAGAGAAATGTTCTTCATTCAGGCTGGGTGTAGTGGTGGTGATTCGTAGCCTGATTAAAAACTAGGATGTACAATTAGAGATGTTCCATGAGAAGCAAGAATTCCAACGAATTCTAGTGATTTGGGATGAAATTCACAGCTCTCTAATGTAGTAAAAACATTTCAATTCACAGTTGTTGACTCTTATTTAACATGTCTTTGACATTCTTCTAACTTCCCCAATAAGTATATTCTCTTCCTGAGAGCTCTGAAACCCCCTCTTGCGACGGCATAGTCTGAAAGGCATTGCTTCATATTAAAAAACTGTCTTAAAAACAGACTCCATCTTGCCACCTTTCAAGATACCAACTCAACTATATAGAATTGTACATCTTGTTCGTGAATACTGTAGCCTCCTGCAGATGAACTGGTGATTCACTTAATAAATGTTAAATGCATCTAAGCTTTACTGTGTTGCAATCTAACAATAATAATCAATGCACAGCTGAAGATTGCCTAATGTTTTCATTACAAAATAAGGGTGTATCTAAAGGTAACCTGGAATGTTAGTGAATCCCTTTTCCAATTAAACAGTTATGTATGTTATGTTATGTTATATAATTTTATACAGCACTTGAATACAAATTGGGTGTCTTGGCGCTAGCTGAGTGAACAACCTAAAAAAACTGCAGTAGTTGAGAATTCATTTAGAGTAAAAAGCCATGCTTTGAGACCCTTCCTGAAGTCTAACAAATTGGGTTGAGATTTAATAGAAAGGGGGAGAGTGTTTCAGGCCTTGAATGCATTCAATACAAATTCACTTGTCTGAAACGAGAAACCAACATAAGTTAGGATGAAGCTGATTGTGAAGATCTTGATGGAAGATACATGGAGAAAGCCGATCTCATGAAGGCAGGACCCTGCCCATGATTGGCTTTATAAACTATTTATAGTGATTTAAATGTGATTCTAGCCTTAACTGTGGGCCAGTGAAGCTGTTTAATAACTGCGGATTCCACGTGGTATTTAGGGAGCTTGAAAAGATCCCAAGCCGCAGCATTTCAAACTCTCTGAAGTTTGTTGAGCACATGTTTGTGTGCACTCAAATAAAAACTGTTACAGTAATCGAGTTTGACAAAATCAAAGATGTTGCCACAGATTTTTGTAGACCAACAGGAATGAAAGACAAAATTGTCTTAATTAGTTTTAAAGTGGAAAAAGCAGCAGATGAGACAGAGTTTGCCTGAGTTGTACAAGATAGATCTGTGTTAATTTTGACTCAGAGATTTCTTACTGATTTACAGGCACTGGCAGAGGACCTAATTCAGATCGCCACCAATTAAGAGACAAGAAAGATGATTGAGTTCTGAAGAGTAGCACCTCAGTTTTGGTGGAATTTAAATTAAGACAATTGGATGACATCAGAGGCTGACTGCTCTCATGCAGTCACAAAAGTTGGAAGCTACATCTTGTTTTTCCTTTGAAAGTGAGACGAAGATATGTGTGTCGTCTCCATAACATGTTAGGGTAAAACCAAAAGAATGGATCAGATCTGCAAGTGGTGTAACATAATGGTTAAATAGTGTAGGACTCCGCGAGGATCCCTATGGGACCCAGCATGTATAGTGAAAGGAGGGTGATGTGAAGTCTCTGAGATGCATTGACTGCTTGAGATCAGTCAGGAATGATTTGAGCAGCTTCCAGGCTGTTCCGTACACCCTGTATATATTCAGGCGGTCAAGTAGGAGTCCATGGTGGACCATATCAGTACACAAGAGATGGTTTTAAGATGCCTTAATCCATCTCCTAGCTGCCTCATACCATTCACCCGACACCCAGCTGATACTCTCCCTCACCAAAGACCCAGCCACCGCCAAACTCAACCTCCAGGAAGGAATGAAAACGTCGCGGAATGGATGAAACTCAGCCGTCTGAAACTGAACTCTGACAAAACGGAGGTCCTCATCCTTGGACCATCCCCATCCGCCTGGGACGACTCCTGGTCACCCACAGAACTGGGCACCGCACCGACACCCACTGACCACGCATGCAACCTGGGATTCATCCTGGACTCCTCTCTCACGATGACCAAGCAAGTCAAAGCTATCTCATCTTCATGCTTCAACACCCTGCGCATGCTCTGTAAGATCTTCCGGTGGATCCCTACTGGAACCAGAAGACGGTCACCCCGGCCCTCGTAACCAGCCGACTAGACTACAGAAACGTCCTATACGCAGGAACCACAGTCAAACTTCAGAAAAGACTCCCAACGCATACAGAACGCATCCGCACGACTCATCCTTGACATCCCCCACCACAGCCACATATCAGCCCACCTGAGAGACCTGCACTGGCTCCCCGTAAACAAAAGGATCACGTTCAGGCTCCTCACCCACGCACACAAAGCGCTCCATGACATAGGTCCCGAATACCTCAACAACGGCCTCACGTTCTACACTCCAACACGCAAACTCTGCTCCGCCAGCCTCGCCCTTGCCACCGTCCCACGGATCCACAGAACACCACCGGGGGAAGATCATTCTCCTACCTGGCGGCAAAGACGTGGAACTCCCTCCCCGCCCACCTACGAATGACCCAGGACCACCTCACTTTCAGGAAACACCTCAAGACCAGGCTCTTTGAGCAGTAGAGGCACCACCCCCCCCCAGACCTCCCCCCCCCCAGCGCCTTGAGACCGTCAGGGGTGAGTAGCGTGCTCTACAGATGTATTGATTGATTGATTCTATTACATGGTTTCTGATGGGGTTTGTTTTTTGGATTGTGTTTGTATACGAAGTAAGAAGTCATTTAAAAACATTCACCTTAAAAATGACAAATGAGGAGGAATCCTTATCACTAGTGACTTGGTCATAGGCGAATTTGTTTGCACTGGTGTGACAAACCTCTGAGCCTTCTCTTCCTGATTATGCAATGTGTGAACAAGATGTGTACATAGCAATGTGAAATTACCCAAGGTATAAAACGGTGTATTTCCAAAGATATAAGATGGCAAGAACAAGTAAGAGAGCAGCTTGAACTGTAAGGAACACAACAGTACTGTAGTGAGGTAGCAAGGATATAGTGACAGTGATAAATGTTGGCAGAAATGCAACATATGAGGATGAAGGCTGAGCTGAAATTGCAGTGCTACAACCAACGAACACCATTGACAGCACTATCTGTCAATTGAGGCAGATGAAATATTAGGCAGGGTAAACTATGCATGAAGAGAACCTAGAATAATAAGTAAATGGAGAGAAAAGGAAACAAACTCTTAAACTATATTTTACCAAATGCCTCAATAAATTATTGAACTAGAGAGTAAAGAACTTGTGAAAAAAAAATACAAATGTACATTCAGATCTGAAAAAGGCACAAAGTCATAAGAATTGGTGCAGTAGAACACACTGGACCTCATTCACCAAGAAAAGTGAAATAAGGAAACAGTGCTGCACTTACAAAATGATATAAATTCACTTTTCCAGAACAACAAACACATTTCACAAATGAGCACTGATACTTAGTATTATTTTATACAAAATGAGCACATTTGTGTATGTAGAGAGTGCCTACGGCATATTACTCAAAAGTACATAGGCATCCTCTTAACTATTTCTCTTCTTCCCCAGAAAATCACTTACACTAACTCTTAATAACCTGCTAGTGTGAATGAATCATGTGACGATTGACTGATGCAATGCATGGGACGGAATTCTGTACTTATTACACTTGCTGTATTATCATTGCAAAATAATGTTGAGGATTATTAGTATTATTAATCAGCCTGATTGTTTTTGTTATCATCAGTAAAGAGTATTGTTTTTGGCACTTAGGCTGTATTCAAAAAGAATATTATCATTACCTTCAACTAGGCCGAAAGCCTATAGCTGACCCCTGTCAGATTTGAGCTAGGGTTGTAGAAATGCTGCACTTTTCCAGTGGCCCAGCATTTTGAAATTGGGGAAGAGGTAAGGCAACTATGAAGATGTGGAGAGGATAGGTAATTCAATTTCCTACTGGGCCATCAAACCCTATAGCACCATCATGCTGCCCTGGAAGACTGACCCATGGTGACACAGAAAGATGGGTAAGGGATAAAAGCATTACATGGTCCAGCCCACAATCCACAATCTAAGAAGCCCTCCTACTCTTACAAACTGATCACCAGATACAGCATATGACAAATCAAAGCAAGGTATAACTTAACTACTGCAGCATTTGAGCATCCCAATAAGCATATCTTTAGACTACAATAACTACAATGCTAATCAGTCAAGGACTCTAGAACAATGGCCCAGGATCCTGTCAAATAAAAAGTTGATCTTGCACGAGACATTGTCTATGTTTTTCTTACAATACAACATTAGGTGCAGTATCAAAATGGACAAAAAAAAGACAATAACATTAGAGTAACCGCATCAAGACCTTAGGCAAATAGGCAAATCCTGCACCCCCCATACATTTTGTTCTTTTTTTTCAT
This sequence comes from Lissotriton vulgaris, assembly GCF_964263255.1. Taxonomy (NCBI): domain Eukaryota; kingdom Metazoa; phylum Chordata; class Amphibia; order Caudata; family Salamandridae; genus Lissotriton; species Lissotriton vulgaris. The sequence continues at coordinate 969,658,877 of NC_141693.1, read as the reverse complement.
TTTCTCCATCATCCATTCCATATACTTCATTATGCGTGTCCGTTTATATGATGTCAACAGTGCAATATTCTTAGCAGATTAATTATTTGACAAGTGTTCGTAAGGCTAATCTGTAGACTGCTAGATCCAGTCAATCAAACATGCATTATGCCTTTTTATACAGAGACCTTGCTCTTTACTTAATCAAATAGAAAAAGGCTCCTTGAGGAATTATTTCACAGTCATCAATTAGTTTCTGTAATGTCTTATATAAGTACATTAATTCGAGAAAGGAACATAAGAAACGTGTTATCTCAAGACAATTTTATGTATTATTTGTTGAATCAGTGAACAATTGTTTCCAAAATTAGAGAAAAATACAAATGCTAGGCAACAAAACAACACCATAATATTCAGTATATTTACAAAGTGCCGTACTATACCGTTGATACAATATGTATTAAATAAATATATACATAGAGTGCTCCTATGGCATCAATTAACTAATCCATCAACTTTTCATACAAATCCTCTCTTTGATGAATATAAACCAAACGGTATACAGGCGTCGACGTTTCGGTCTTTAACGTATAATTTTCACCAAGACCATCCTCAGGACTATGTGTTGCACAAGATATCTATAAAAATATATACAATATATACAAATTCAGTACATAGGATCCATTTCCTTATGTCCAATATACTTGATTGTCTGCTTACATTAAACTACTGTCACCCCACCCAGTGTGACCAAATGAAAAACTATACATGATTAACTATACAACTATCTACACCATATCAAGCCCATCTGGGTATAAAGTACTCACTGTACTGGTCTAATCCACTTCAGTTCTTTGTCACTCTCAGTTCTTTATCAATCACGACTTCAAACCAAAATCCATAAAATCCTCCTATTCGAAGACAGAGTTAAGTCCAGTCACTACAAGCGCTTCCATAAATGGAAGACATATTCAATAGTTATCAGGGGCATGGCTTACCTCTACACCTATTCCCTGTAGGTAATGGTGTAAACGGGCTTGGCTCCGAAATTCGGCAATGGCACATACCACATAACTGCAAAGAAGGAAAGAATGGAGATGAACTCCGGGTATGTTTTACGCGGGACAAAAAGTCTCAAAAGTGACCCCCAGCGACATTTAAACTTGGACGCCTGATGAAAATTAAACTTGGACGCCTGATGGAAATCATCGGACTTACTCGTATGTTCAGCTGACAGCGGGAAGGAACTCCTCGTCTATCTTGCACGGCGATTGCTAAAGCCGCGGGTTACACCACGAAGGATAAACTTCCTCTAAAATGTGCGCATGCGCACAGGGAAGCCGGCAGGGGAAATACGTGGCAGCCATAACGGAGTGGAGTGGTGTACCTATTGACGTGATGTGCCAGCCTAGTAAGACCTTTAAAAATACTTCTAAAAGGCGGATAGAATCCAGGATAAAAGGAATACTTTATAATATATGGACAGGTGATAATGCTCAAAAACACTCCCATAATATACTGAGTAGCGGGGTGTATCTCCTAAAGGGACCAGTCAAAGAATACTCACACTAATACATCTCAACTAAGTACTATACCTCCGTCACCAAACAAGGTAATTACACTGAGCTCAGTCAAAGAATACCAAATGGAGTACAAACTCTCTGGCAAGGTATAGTAGAGTCTCTATTAGCAGGGGATACAAGAACCCTGCCTGTCACAATGTCACGAAATACATTACAAGGTTGCTAAATTGTGCCATTCCACACACTGGTTTAACCAATGTTCTACTGTCCTACCTGTCCATATCCATTTGTTTTCTTTTAATGTAAGCAGGCGATCTACATTGGTTCTTCTTTTTGAGCCTTTCCGACCTCAATTACAAACCATTTCATGTCCTTTGGACCATGTGACTGCTGTATAAAGTGTTCTACTAGTGGCGCTGTTAAAACCTTGCACCTAATGCGTGACTGATGTTGGGCTATTCTTTTTTTCACCTCTAGAGTAGTTTTCCCAATATACATCAAACCGCATGGGCATTGAATACAGTAGATGACATTCCTTGTCAGACAATTTGAATGGTGTTTAAAAACAATCTGTTTATTATTCAATGTACATGATTTGATTACTGTGGTGGTGTCACATGCAGTACATTGATCACATGGGTAATGACCTACAATGGGTGCTAACCCCCATAAATTCGGTAGGGTATTGGTATTGGGTTCCTTGTATGTTTTTACCAGATGGTCGCGAAGGTTTCTCGCTCTTTTAAAAGCAAACTTAGGAATGTTTAAATGTGGTTCAACTTTCTTTGCTTTTAAAAGAGCGAGAAACCTTCGCGACCATCTGGTAAAAACATACAAGGAACCGAATTTATGGGGGTTAGCACCCATTGTAGGTCATTACCCATGTGGTCCAAAGGACATGAAATGGTTTGTAATTGAGGTCGTGAAAGGCTCAAAAAGAAGAACCAATGTAGATAGCCTGCTTACATTAAAAGAAAACAAATGGATATGGACAGGTAGGACAGTAGAACATGGGTTAAACCAGTGTGTGGAATGGCACAATTTGGCAACCTTGTAATGTATTTCGTGACATTGTGACAGGCAGGGTTCTTGTATCCCCTGCTAATAGAGACTCTACTATACCTTGCCAGAGAGTTTGTACTCCATTTGGTATTCTTTGACTGAGCTCAGTGTAATTACCTTGTTTGGTGACTGAGGTATAATACTTAGTTGAGATGTATTAGTGTGAGTATTCTTTGACTGGTCCCTTTAGGAGATACACCCCGCTACTCAGTATATTATGGGAGTGTTTTTGAGCATTATCACCTGTCCATATATTATAAAGTATTCCTTTTATCCTGGATTCTATCCGCCTTTTAGAAGTATTTTTAAAGGTCTTACTAGGCTGGCACATCACGTCAATAGGTACACCACTCCACTCCGTTATGGCTGCCACGTATTTCCCCTGCCGGCTTCCCTGTGCGCATGCGCACATTTTAGAGGAAGTTTATCCTTCGTGGTGTAACCCGCGGCTTTAGCAATCGCCGCGCAAGATAGACGAGGAGTTCCTTCCCGCTGTCAGCTGAACATACGAGTAAGTCCGATGATTTCCATCAGGCGCCCAAGTTTAATTTTCATCAGGCGTCCAAGTTTAAATGTCGCTGGGGGTCACTTTTGAGACTTTTTGACCCGCGTAAAACATACCCGGAGTTCATCTCCATTCTTTCCTTCTTTGCAGTTATGTGGTATGTGTCATTGCCGAATTTCGGAGCCAAGCCCGTTTACACCATTACCTTCAGGGAATAGGTGTAGAGGTAAGCCATGCCCCTGATAACTATTGAATATGTCTTCCATTTATGGAAGCGCTTGTAGTGACTGGACTTAACTCTGTCTTCGAATAGGAGGATTTTATGGATTTTGGTTTGAAGTCGTGATTGATAAAGAACTGAGAGTGACAAAGAACTGAAGTGGATTAGACCACTACAGTGAGTACTTTATACCCAGATGGGCTTGATATGGTGTAGATAGTTGTATAGTTAATCATGTATAGTTTTTCATTTGGTCACACTGGGTGTGGTGACGGTAGTTTAATGTAAGCAGACAATCAAGTATATTGGACATAAGGAAATGGATCCTATGTACTGAATTTGTATATATATTGTATATATTTTTATGGATATCTTGTGCAACACATAGTCCTGAGGATGGTCTTGGTGAAAATTATCCGTTAAAGACCGAAACGTCGACGCCTGTATATCGTTTGGTTTATATTCATCAAAGAGAGGATTTGTATGAAAAGTTGATGGATTAGTTAATTGATGTCATAGGAGCACTCTATGTATATATTTATTTAATACATATTGTATCAACGGTATAGTACGCCACTTTGTAAATATACTGAATATTGTGGTATTGTTTTGTTGCCTAGCATTTGTATTTTTCTCTAATTTTGGAAACAATTGTTCACTGATTCAACAAATAATACATAAAATTGTCTTGAGATAACACGTTTCTTATGTTCCTTTCTCGAATTAATGTACTTATATAAGACATTACAGAAACTAATTGATGACTGTGAAATAATTCCTCAAGGAGCCTTTTTCTATTTGACTAACGTTACCCAGTTCCTTGGGGACTATTGGGTTGCCCTATTTCTTGTGACTTTACTTAATCATGCATCCACTTTTTTAGAGAGCCCTTCTAATATCTGGCTCAGCGGGTTTGATTTATAACATGGTTCACTAGTATTCCTTTCACCTGTCCATGATCAAGATGCCATTTCCCATCCTTGCTCACGGAGGCCTAGTTCTTGATGGATCAGATGGTGGGCGGATTATCGCAGACCATTCCATTAGGTCTTCAACAAATTTATCATCCCTTCATACTTTCTTTATTTGGGTTTCCTCTGCACAGACCATTCCATTATATCCAGTATCTGTATCTGTATCAATAAGAGGTGTTCTTGGGCTGAACCAAAATATGGGAATCCTTTTCTTGTACAATATTGTTCCCAATGTGTAAAATTTCCTATCCATTTTTTGGGATTATTCCTAGCAATCACTGCTTGATTTTAGGTAGTCGCGTGCTTCCCATGCAGTCTCCAACCCTGTGAGTAACCTCCTCCCACAGATTGCATTACTGGGCATTCTCAGGTGATGTGTGAAAAACCTGCTGGTGTATCTAGAAGACCTTTCTGAGTAAATGGTGCTCAGCTTGACTGCGGTTTAGTACATCATATGGAAATAATTATATTTAATTTAAGTTTTGATTATTTTCTACGGTCTTCATGCTCTGACATGGTGTGATCCATTTTTTATTCTGTTGTTCTTCTTTAATCCGCACTGTTTCCCAGCCAACATGTGTTTCGTCTGGGGAAGTACCCCACGACTCCTTCAGGGCTTCTGCCAACGAAAAGATATAATGCGCTCCTCCCCGCCGGTTGTAATTCCGTCCCGGCTGTTGGATAGATTGTGAAGAAATAAAGCGCTCTTGAAGACGAGTGCATCCGCCATGGTCCCGCTAACCCCTAGGTTCCAATTTGACCCGGAAGTTACTTGTTTTCTTGGCTATTTTCAATTAATATGCTGTGAAATGTTCCAGTTTCCCAAAAAAGTTGATGATGTGATCAAGTACTGTCTTCCGACACCAAATCTTCCAGTTAAAATAATAACAGCTGGAGTGTAGTCTTCATTTAATAATGAGTTGGTCATTGTAATTGTGTGTGAGTGTGGCAAGGCCACTTAATTGTCTGGGGGGTAATGAAATGTGTGTTTTTCTACTACAAGGATAAACAACGTAATGATTTCGGGATTATGTGTATCTGAAAATGCATATTTATTTGTCTTTTGAAGCAATAGAAGATCTTAGTTCTAAATTAATTGGGAGGCATGATTTGCAACTAGTGGCTAGTGAGGTATCAGACGTTCCATAATGAATGGAAAGTTCGTTGCAAATAACAAATCAAATGAGACAATAACAGGAATACTGTAAACAGAAACCGTCTAATTTTGTAAATCCCTAAAGCCAGAAGATGCAAAACATCAAAACAAACCTCCTCCTGCCTAGCTCCCAGATATGGAACGTGATTTCAGATCACTTTCAAAAGGGATCTAAATATCATTTCTTCACACTATACCTTGTTGATTAACTGTCTTGCTTGTTTACTACGTTACCCTACCTTTGTGCCTTTCGTTCGTTCTTACTTTCTTAATTTTAATGTGCTCCACTTTCTATGTAACTGGGTTCACGCTCTAAAAATAAAGAAAAAAATCCAATTGTGAGGCAATTTCAGTCTATAGGTCATCAACAGCCACTGTACAATGTGTCAAGGTAAAATAGATGGCAGTGAAACTGATTATTGTTTTTTTTAATGTTCGAAACAGGTCCATGATGGCTGCAAAGCACCGAGACTGGTAACACAACTCCACTTCACCAGCTGGCCTGATTTCGGTGTGCCTTTCACACCAATTGGTATGCTGAAGTTCCTTAAAAAAGTCAAAACAACAAATCCTGCCCACGCTGGACCCATCATTATTCACTGTAGGTATGTTCTCTCTTGTTCCACTTCCTCCTAGTAATCACTTATTACAAATCGAGACAATGGCATTGTCAATCATTCTGAGGTCAGGGCCACGCACTAACCCGTGTTGACCCTAGAGAGGCGGTGCAGTGGGTTATCTTTCACACTTCAGGATAAATTTGTCTCTGCCTAAACACATGTCGACCAAGTGGAAACTTGCCTATGCCTGGGAAATAAGTGCCATTGTGCCACGTTACGGACTATATCGTAAAATATTTTTACATACACAATTACATGTCTTTGTGGTATGTCTGTTCTTGGTGTAAAAACCTTCGACCAGTCTTGTACTACAGACGAGTTGTAGGGGTGGTAAACTGTAAGAAACATAAGTTTGCATATTTCCTTTGTAGAGGAAGTCGTGATGTGTTGTGTGCTGTTTTTTGTTTTGCTGTAGTATTACATTGTGTTTTTGTGTTATACTGTGGTTGTTGTGCAGCATTCTTTTTTGGCTGTCCTGTTGTGCCCGGGTATATTTTTGTTTTAGTGCTCTGTGTTGCGTTATTAAGTTGTTTTCTCTTGTGCTCAGCAATTTGTTTAGCGATGTAAACAAATTCAGCAAAAATGAGTTATTTCCTTTACAATTGTAGTGACAAGCAGTCACTTGCCACTGTCTAAAGTGGTAATATATGATTGTTTCAGCTCATCAACTATCTAAGACAACAGCTCAAAACTGTGACAGAGGTTTGTCTGAAATATATATGATACAGCCCTAGGAGTTCCCCAGTGAGGGAGGGAAGGTATGGTGAGAGACTTTCCAGGGCATAATTACTGTTTTCACTTTCAAAGAAAGAATACTTTTGTGTTTGCTTCATCCTAAATTAGGCGGAAATACGCTGTGACTGGATTAAATTTACTGTTGTGTATTTCCCCCAGATGTAGCGTTCCAAGCAAATAAATGAAAGAGTATTACTTTTTGCTTATAACTACTACATTAGTTTTAACACAAAAATATAGCATTACTGCATTATAGTTATTTGTTTCAAAACAAAATTAAGCAATGCGACAACAGGCAATGTGTGTGGTGACTGCCTATTTTCAGAATTTGCATGCAGTTCTAAATTTTCACCATGGTGTCCTTCAAAAAGCTGTGATTCGTGGTGAAAGTTTGTATTTACCACTGATATACTATTTATTTCATTGCTGTTGAGGACCAGCAATTATTTCCTCCTTGTCATTCTTTCTCATACTACTCCTTACCTCATGAGTTGTGCCTTGCCTTTCAGAGAGGAATTTCCTATCCTACACAGCTTTCTTATTTCGTCGAGCTTGGGCAGCGCATAAGCTGCTCTGCGAGGCATGCTGTATTAGAGTATGGAGTTGAAGCTCCACCCATATTTTTCATTGGCTTGTGTCATTCTCCTTTGTAAATGCTAGCTTCTAATTCGTTAATAGGCTTTTTAGTCCCTTCATAGTACCACCTTGTCTTCCTTTGTAACCTCCCATGAGGACTGGCCCTTTTACCTCTGTTGTACATTGGCATGTCTTATTTAGTCTGTAAGCATTGTTTTCTTTAATGAGTTTCTCCTACTGCAGGCATGACATGCTTGCCTGCCACATTCAGTGTGCCATGTTCGCTTTCACTTTCCAAGCAGCCCGGAACAATGTTGGCTGCTTCTTTGAAATAAAAGAAGTCTTGCATTTACATGAGTTTCAGCTATTGGCATTGTAAATTACAATGCCTTTTATTTATGTGTTAATTATCAAAACAGATAAATAAAAGGCATTTTCATTTACAATGCCAATAGCTTAAACTCTCGCAAATGCATGACCTATTGAATTGCAAATGCTTGTTTACTTACTGTAGGAGGCAATGAAAGTTATGGTAGTATTTGCTATGCAAAAAGAAAGCTGATGGGTTGTCTTGAATTCCTTATGGGATAATATTTGGAATTTTTTATTGACTGCTGTTAATTCCCCAAATAAAGGGGTCCTTAAATATAGTGACATGGGCAGTTTGATGCAAAATGAAAAAAGACAATACAGAAAAAAATTACACACACATATGAAGATGAACTCAGCAGCAGAAGATATAAGAGCATCAAAACATGAATCCAAAAAAGTATTAATCTAAAAAAATTAAAAGATGGTCAGATAATTGGTTAGCCCTTCAGACAGCTATAAAAATGGGCAATAACAAAAAATTCTGGTCCTTAATAGTGACAGGACTACAGCAACATACACACAGGGCAGAGTACCATATGTCATGCAGTAAATTAAAATATGTTATAGAATTGTTACACAAATAAAGACCAGCTCCTACAAAGGATTTTTCTAGTGATAGGAAGCTTGAGCCCTATACTAGTACTGTATCAACAAAAAAGGAAGAGGGGGATGGGGAGCTAGTTATGGTCTAGTGCCTGTGCTCCTAAATCAAGTAGTCAAACCAAAAAGGGAGTCACTGTTCCGTAGGTACAGGTGCAAAGGAGTCACCCACTCACCGAAAGGAAAAGAGGAGAGAATGATCAAGTGGGTGATCCTAGGTCTAGAACCCACTTTTCAGAGGCAAGTGCAGGTCTTGTGTCTTGTTGCCCTCACACACCCCGAAGGCTGTCATGCTTCATCATAGGGTGTTTGCTCCTCGTGGGGCCAGTGACGCAATGCGCTAGGGGTCCCCGAAGGGTCACTTTGGTGGAGATCTTTTGAGAACAGCCATCAGATGAGTGTGGGTATGAGGAGTGAGTCCTATGTGAAGGGTGAACGTGTATGTGAAGGATTAAACTGGCGGCTAAGGGAATATTTATTGTGACAGTACCCTTGTCATACTAAAAAACCTGACGGTCGTGCGTTACTCCAATAGGCATTATTGTGCCCCGGTAACTAAAAGGCCGACATGTTTCACCTCTGGATGGTCACAAGGATCCGTGGTGCTTCATCAGGACCAAAAACAAGTTGTTATGTGAAAGTGCAAGTGAGTGGAGGGGATGGACCCCTCTGTGAGATCAGGGTGGGTTAGAACTGTGAAATACTACAGTTAGGCTACAACTAAATAGTTTAACCACTCCTGATGTGACCTAGGAATGAAAAGGAGACAGAAAAACATCAGACACACATGAAACCTAAATCAGAGACGGCATTGTGTGCCTCCTCAGAGTACAAAAAACCGTGCACAAGGCGCATGAGATATGAGACTTGCTTTGCTTATTTCATGGGAGTGGCCTCACAGTGGTGGCCATCCAGGTGTACACAGCAAGCCGGCTACTGGCTACATCAGGTAGCTGGTGAACTTGAGTGCGGCACTACCGGTACCTCAGAAGCAACCCCCCGTGTCAGAACACGCGGTTACCGGAATGCCCATTCCGTTTGGCCAAGGTGCGCACGAAATGCACTGATCCAGTAATGCTGGGTATTCAGAATAACATGCTAGAAACACTTTTGCAATGCTAATGTTTGAAATGTGGTGTGAGACAGAATGCCCGTCCCGAGGGATCAACACGCGCAATAGATGATTTCGTCTCTACCCTACAGAAGATCAAGTTTGGCTCTCCCCAAGATCCAATTTCGCCAGACATCTTGTTACAGGCTGGCAGCCTGAAGAAAATAGCCACAGCAGCCTTTGTATCACTTTACCTGCCTCAAGGCATGATACCAAAATCATGGAAACATGCGATAATTCGGCCATTACTAAAAAAAACACATTTGGATCCTGCAGAACCGGGAAATTACCGACCCATTTCACTGTTACCACTGCTAGGCAAAATTGCCGAAAAAAAGTGTTAATCAGATGCTCTACAAATATCTAGAAGACAATCAAAGGCTTCATAATACACAAATGATATTCCGACCCCAGCATAGTATGGAGTCAGCTCTGCTGGTAGTAACTGAGGAATTGAAAACAATCCTAGATCAGGGGTGCATAGCGGCCATCCTGCTATTGGATCTGAGTGCCGCATTTGACACTGTAGAACATAGCACACTGATCAAAAGACTCAAGGATGCAGGTATCACAGGGACAGCGATTAAATGGCTGACCTCATTCCTGGAGGACAGGTCCTTCCAGCTGATGGAAGGGGAACTTCTTTTGGATACCCTCCAATTATCTTGCGGAGTACCACAGGGATCAGCACTGAGTCCCACGCTTTTTAATGTGTAGATGCAGCCATTGGCAGACATAGTTCAAGAATTTGGCATGTCAATTGTGTCATATGCCGATGACACACAACTGGTGGTATCAGTGACGAATGACCCCTAATCTGTATATAATAATCTAGGCCCCCTGCATGTCAAAAATAGCTGATTGGATGTGCAAATGTTCCCTGAAATTGAATGGGGATAAAACAGAGATTATGTTCCTGGGAAACCAGAAAGTAGCCAGGAACATTATCTGCTGGCCAACCCAGTTGGGTAAACCCCAATCCCCAAGACAGTCTGCAAAAATCTGGGAGTTTGGCTAGACGATAATCTAAGCATGGAGACCCAAGCAAAAAAGCTCCCAGTTAAATGCTTTGGATTACTACATATGCTTCGAAAATTTTTACCCATCCTACCTGTGCATTCCCGCAGAACGGTGGTTCAGGCTCTGATTATCTCACAACTGGACTACGGGAATTCCTTATACCTTGGTGCACCAAAATATGTCATCCATCGGCTGCAGGTGGTCCAGAATGCTGCAGCACGGATCCTACTTCAGATTCCAAAAAAGTATTCAGCCAAAGCTACTTTAAAGACATTGCATTGGCTCCCAGTTCAAGCAAGGATCGCCTTTAAGGCACTCTGTATTGCCCACAGAGCTATGAATAACAGAGGACCTGCCTTGCTGGGAAAACTGGTTGCCCACTACATCCAAGTCAGGAACCTAAGATCTTCAAAAGATCTCCTCATGCAACAAGGCAGAATAAAAAGGGCAAGATGGGGAGGAAGATCCTTCCTTCATCTTATCCCCAAGATCTGGAACTCGCTGCCCAGGGAGACGTGCATGTTAACTGACTAATTAGCCTTCAGGAAGAGACTTAAAACACTGCTCTTTCCCTAAAAACCTACCTGGTGAACTGAACAAGACTACTGTTGTCATACCCTCCTAGCGATGGGAAGCCTACGGGCAACCATGCGGTTTACAAATCCATAAACATAAGTGTTGCACTAAGCCAGCAGTGCTGCATATGTAGAGAGATCACTGCTCATTGCTGAATAGTAGAGGAGAAATGCCCTTACCTAGAGTCACATGTAGGATTACTCCATGGGCTAGGGCGTTTGACTTCTGCCTTCTAGCACCTACCCGTCCTGACGTCTGCCCGCATATTATCTGGTCAAGGTGGTGGACGTCCAGATATAGTAGCAGAGTTGCCGGTTTGGGTGGTTCCCCCTTTCAGAATGCCATTGAGCAGAGAGGTGCACATTTGTAGGGGTGCAGTGAAGGTGTCCCTGCATGCTGCGCCTGCGCTGGGTGCCGAAACTGCTAAAGTAGACCTGCACACTGTGATTGAGTCTGAAGGGAGGCTACCTATTGCGGTTGCCACAGAGATGAATTATGCCTACTCTCCAGTAGAGCTTGGGAAAAGAGAAATGATAGAAGTGAAAACTAAGGATACAGTTCACTGCAAGTTATTCGCTAAAGCAAATTATATGATGCACAGCAGGTTGGGAAATAAAGCTGTGTCAGTAACAAAAGTCGGTAAATGGAAAATGGCAAGATGCTGGTACATAAGACGGGGAGCAAGTGTGTTCCAAAGAAAAATGTGGAACAAAGTGCATAGCAGTCAAGTTAGCCCATAGTCAGGGTGTTGAGGAGGGGTATGCAGTGTATACCCACCGGGTGATAGGGAGAGCCAGGGTGGTGTAGCAGTGGTAAGGCCACCAGGAGTTAGACAGTAAGCTAATGTAAGCTACTCTATGTCAATAGGCGTAACAGTTATAAAGCCCCCTAGAATAAGAGAGATTGGCAGATAGAGCTACCCTATATCAGGTGGCGTTGTTGGGGTCAGAAGGCTATTAAAGTCAATGTAGTGATTGTTACAGTTCAACTCACAGTATCTCATCCTGGAGCCCCCATGTGTGGGTAAGTAGGCGATGAACCCATTGTTACGTCCCAGGAGTGAAGAATTACTCCATGTCTGGTTAGCCTCCAGGATGGTCCACTGTATCTCCTCACACAAGTGTCCTTTTTCGATGAAGTGGTTTGTCATCTTGGTTACCGTTCGGCCACGACGGATGGTGCTCTTGTGCTCACTGATCCTGGTTTTGAGGGGTCTAGTTATCATCCCAATGTATCTGAGTTGACAAGGGCTTGTGATCATATACACGCAGTTCTTGGTTTTACAATTTGTGTGAGTGCGTTGTTCTCAGGAGAAGTCCTCCATCTGGAGAATTTTGGTGTGTCTTGTCGAGGAACAGGCACTACATGAACCACATGGATGTTGTCCTGCTATAGGGGACAACTTCCACAGGGTGGTATCCTGGGGTTTCTTCTTGGGCTGTGGCCATATGTGAACCAGTTGGTCTCGTAGGTCCTATACTAGTATGCCAAATATGGTAGAGAACTTAATATGAAACCGCCGAGAATCCTGGACTGCACGGCCCAAAGGGCATATTAATCGCAGTCATCAAATCAGACTCAGAGACCTGGAGTAATTATTTATCACTATTATTTAATCAGACCATATTATCAGGTCAACTGTGAACCTCATGGAAAGGTTCCTGTAAGAAATTGTGTTGTTGGTTGACTGGGGTGTGAGCCTAGGTCAAGCACCAACCACAATTGTTTTCGGAGTGAGGCACACACCAACCCTCAATTATCGTGCGCTCAATGCGCTGGCATCTTCGCACAGAGCAGTCAGTCTTAACTTAGAGGCACTGTCTGAAGTATTATTGCAACACTTCAAACAGTAATAATGTGAAAAACACCAATCCAAAAGGATCTCATGCCAAGTTAGAAACATAGTTATCTCTAATAAATAAAATAAAATAAGACAAAAATACAATCATTAGAACTAAAGATATGCAATTTTAAAGATATTGGTGAAAATAGCGCCAAAAAAAACAAATGAGCAACTGTGACTATCTGGTCGTGCCGGACTGAAAAAAAGTCACAAGTTCTGGCCGACTGCTATCTAGCGTGGGCCAGCTACAGGGGCCCATTTAGGCCTGTTGAACACAGTATCTTCAATACTGGTTTGCGTATCTTTGCAAGGATCTGCGTCGAAGATGCATCACGCATTGGAAGCAAGCATAGATTCCAAGGTGTGGCGATGCTGCGATTCAAGGTCCTGCTGATGAGGGCTTGCGATGCAAAGTTTGGCGTTGAGGGTGTGATGCACAGTCGGGGCGATGTGTCTGTTACAAAGAACTGCATGGCTGCGATGTGGAGTCCAGTGATGTCCTCGAGACTGCCATCGATGGGAGATGCGAAGGCTGGCGCTGAGGATGCATTAAGCAGCAGTGCTTCTGAAGAAGCTGCAGAGGCAATGCGGATCTTTGTGAGGGTTCAGACCAATGCAGCAGCGGCAATGTGTCACTACTGCTCAAGGTTGCGTCACACAGCAGAGGAGATGCATTGGTTCCACTGGATCTACAGAGACCGGCAGAGAACTTTAGACCTATCACTAAGGGTCTAGGACTGGGGTGGTACCACTTGGCAGGGTAGACTTACAGATGGCAGAGTCCAGGTGCATATCTAAGGTTGTTGGAAGCCTGTTATGTCCCTAAGGCTTCAGATAAGAAGGCCAGCCAACTAGCTATTAGAGTCATTCTGGGGTTTTGGGTTAAGAAAAATACAGGTCCAGTTATACTCACTCAACAAGTGGGCAGCAAGTCAGCACAGCAGCAGTCCTTTAGGGCAGCAGTCCACCCGAGTGGCAGTCCTTTCAGCAGCACAGCAGTCCTTCTTGCTGGCAGACTATTCACAGGCCAAGAAGTGTACTGAAGAGCTGATGTCTGAGTTCCAGTATTTAAAGCCAGTTGTACATTTTGAAGTGGGGAAAAGTTTCTAGAAGCTGGCTTTTGAAGTGCACTGGGGTCCTGCCTTCTCAATACTGGCTCCAGAATAACTACAGCCCTTTGTGTGGGAGCAGGACACAGTTCATTCAAGTGTAAGTGGGGCTGGGACCAGCTCCTCCCTCCAGGCCTACCTAAGTTCCCTATTGTGTGTGGCTGTCTAGGATGAATACACAAAGCCAACTGTCAACTACACTCAGTCACGTAACCCATGGACACGCTGCAAGCACCAAATGGCTAAGGCAGGAAATGCCAACATTTTAAAAGTGTGTGTAAAAAGGGCTTAGGCCGCTGTTTTGACAGTAAAGCTAGGCCACTGTATATTTCTAGAAAAATAAATTAGCTTTTCCTGACATTATTAAACAAAACATTTGATTCTGTGCAGTGGGCACGAAACATAATTAGCGTGGACACAGATTAACTTTCTTACATTTTTCACAAATTTATGCCAATTACATTCGAATTCAACTTTAGAACCCCAAAACCAATTGTAAAACTATTCTTGATTATTGTACTGTAACACTAAAGCAAGCTAATCTTTTTGTTTGTTTTGTGTTTTTTCCCACTGCATTTGACAAGCAGTCAAGACACAGGTTCTGGACAAAATCATTAGGATGAGGAATAAATGGTGCCCTTCTACATCTATCATTAGATCTTTATACTGGCCCTTGGCCACAAGTCAAATTAACACAGGTGCATGGACTAACACCTACAATTAAGACTTACAATGTCCCTAAACTATTCTGGCACCCACATTATTCACACTTTTATATTGCTGATGTGATCCCAATCCTTAACAAAGATGATAGTATTCCACCTAAATATGTGATTCTGAAAATCTCATATTTCATATATGCTGAGGATCTGATCTTAATGCCAAAGATTCAGAATAGCCTAGAGAGACAGTTAAAATGATTAGGAGAGTTTGGCATGGAAAATTGCCTTCTTATTAATTATAGCCCAAAAAAATAATGTCTTTTGGAAACCCAAAGTCTATATCTAAGTGGGAGCGGAGGAAGTCACAGAATGCACTTATCTAGGAGTTTCCTTTGATTTAAATTTGACTTGGTCATCACATGTAGATCGATTAAGAATAGACTGTTCATTTATATTTAACCATAGTTTTTAAGAAACAATGAATACAGATATTAAATTCCATATTTATTATAACTATACAGCTAATTTTTAAATTATGGACTGGTACACATAAGATTATAATTGGGATTAATGCGGCTAGACTACCTAAATTGCATTAATCTGGTTAATTATCTGTGTGAATGTGGGAGTTCACCACTATCAAGTTTAAAAAGACTTATTAGAGAAGATCAGAAAATAAATACCAGAACAAGTGGGTAGCCGCGGGAACCAAACTGGAGCTGAAATTAAGAAACTTTCAATTGCCTACAGTAAAAAGTTCAGTGGCAACTTCATAGTTGACTAGAATGACGCTCTTAAAAATTAACTTACGGTCAAGGCGCTAATAAAACTGAACTTGAGATCAATAGGTCTGAAACAGTTCTAGCTGTGGCAGCAAAGGATAAGAACTTTCACTACAGTCATGGAACTGTCTAAAAATAAAAAAAAGGCAACTGTATCTTGACTCTTATCTATGTCAGAGGGTACAAAAGGCCTTCATATGCTTTAGGCTATTGTATATCCCACTGTTGCAGTTAAAAGGACGCTGGAATAAGACTTGGGTTCAAAAGAATCAATGCCGGTTTTGTAATACCCTGAAACAATCTCCCACATCCTATGCCTGTGTCCTTTTCTACAGGATAAATGAAAGAAGTACTTGAACCCGGTATTTAGGGAAGCTGGTTTTTAAAAAATAAATATTGTTAGAATGTCAAAAAGTTTTAATAATTTTGTGACAGTTTTTTTAGGATTTGTTTCTTAAAGAAATGTAGTTCAGTTTTTTAATATTTTTATTAAATATATATTTTTTCATTTTTATATAAATAGTAGTTTAATAAGCATGTTATAATATAACATTTTAGGAAAATATATAATTTCCTTAAGTGTGGTAATGAATAGTATTAATCATGTATTTTGTATTTGTTACATATAATATTGTAGGTAAAAAAAATTATTTTGACTTGGATTTAATTATATTGCATTTTTAAGTTTTAGATAGGAGATAGATAGTAGTTGGCTGGCTATGTGTTCAGGGACTTTGGGTAGTATGCGTAAGGATGTTGGTTATGGGTTCTTGAGTACTAGTGCTTATTTCTCAAGTGCCTTGTAAAATTTCTCTCACTTCTTGTTCAGTAACATTTGGGGAGAAGCTGTGCTCTTTTACATTAATTGCATTTTCAATTGTAGCTGCCTTTCCATAGCATGCTTTAGAATAATATGTAGTACATTTCTAGTTTATAGTTTCTGTTGATGCTCTTTCTTGTGGTGCCTTCTGTCATTACATCTGCAAGTAGTTTAATCATATAAACATATGTTATAGTTACATTTTTCATGTTAGTTATTAATATGTCTGAAAATGTCACTTTTATTTGCTTACATTTTTTTATTGTGGTGTTTTGCACGGTTTTGCAGCTTTTCCTATCAGCTCGTATAAATGTGGAGCAGATGTGTGCTTTCTGTTGAAAGAGGAAAACAAGTAATATTGGTATTTTTTGCTAGTTTGTCGAGGTTTAGGGAGCTAGGTTTATTTGTGTGGGCTATTTGGGTGAGATTCTAAGTTATTTTTTATGTATACGCACTTTATTTTATAATATTGGTGTGTTGTTGCAATTGAGCTTGCTGGTTTGGAAATTGTTTTCTTTTCTTTATTGTAGTCTGTGTAAAATGATAGAAACAGAGTGTGTTACTATTTACTTGTAAATTAACAATTTTTTGTTTAGTAATATTTAATTAGTTTAAATAGAAGTATTACTTACTTGGATATGTAGTTGTAGAGCTGTATTTTTGTAGCGAGAATTAAGGCAGAGTTTCCTCCTCTTACAGTGTTTGTCATTTTTAGAATAAATATGTGCTTTAGTTAGTGTGCCTTTTATAGTGTTCGTTTAATTGGTTGAGTTGTTTGATTTAATTTTTGTTAACGATATTTGTATGCTTAATATTAGTGATTTTTATAGTTATGTATATGGCATCAATATTTGTATTCTCTCTATTTATTTTCTGATATTTGTGGTTCTCTGTATTTGTTGGATTGATATTGTCTCACTGATACATAATGCTTATTGGGTGTTAAACTGGTACTAATGAGGTCCAACAAATGCCCAGACAGGTGTTAACAAGTGCAAAAATGACACAATTATGAAGTGATACTATCACAAAAAGTGCTGCATTACGTCACATAACTGGCCTTTTCTCACTGCATACTCTACTCAGCCGTGCCTTCATATTTTGGCCCTCCTCTATCGAATAGTTCCAGTGGCACTGAATATATTCAATAGTATAATTGGCACACAGTATAAATAGGTTGTCACAGAATGTACAGTATTAGAAATGGGGGTCTGTAGTTGGCAGTGGCTTCCCCCTAACCAAGTAGGGACCCTTCCTTCTAGTCAGACTCACACCCTTGGTAGCTTGGCACGAGCAGCCAGGCTTATTTCAGGGGCAATGCGTAAAGTAATTGTGCATAACATACAGTAATAGAGTGAAAACTCTACAGATAAAACGTATCTTTATGTAACCAAACAAGACCAAAACAACAGAAAATCCAACATAGAGAACTCGAAATATGACTTTTAAAAGGTTTCAAGCAATTCTATCTGTAGAATCTATGGATGTCGTGATTTCACACAAAGTACCTCAAAGGCGTCAAAATTAACAAGGCATAACAGCCCCAGAGGAGGGAAGCACTGGAAAACACAATGATGTGTCTGTTCCTGAGTCCTTGGGGAGGCGATGTGTCAGTTCTGCTGCATGCAGGAGAAGTGTTGCATCAAATCCGAACTGTAAGAGGAAACGATGTGTCAAAATCCAAGATGGTTCTGGTCTGCAGGTGATGTGTCGGGAAACCTGTTGCACTGGTGCAATGCACGAAAATCTGGATGCGCTGGAGATTGATGCGGCGGTGGCAGACAGGCGCTGCATCGATTTTCTCATCTGCACATCGGCGTTACATGGAAATTTCTTCCGCTCAGCAGTGGTGTTTCCGAAAAACAGGCGCTGGAAGGGTGATGCTTTGATTTTGATGGTTTCAAGAAGATATTTGCAGTATGAACAACCTCCAAGGGCCTAGAACTGAAATTGGCGCCCCTTGACACGTCAGAACTCCCAGCAGTGGAGTTCAGGGACGCTGCAAGTAAAGTCTTTGCTGGCCCTGAGACTTCTTAACAGGAGGCTGGCACACACAAGCACTTGGAGAAACTTCACAAGCAGGATACAAAGCAATGTCCAGTCCTTTTCCTCTCCAAAGCAGAAGCAGCAACTGCCAGCCAAAACAACAAAGCAACATGCAGCAATGGGGCAGTACTCCTCCTCACAGCTCTTCAGCCTTTCTCCTTGGCAGAGGTTCCTCTTGATCCGGAAGTGTTCTAAAATTCTGGGCTTTTAGGTCCAATACCCCTTTTTGCCTTTGAAATAGGCATTCTACATATACTGTCTTTGTAGTGCACAAGTGCTTGTCCTGTCTGGTCCTGGCTCCAGGCACACTCTAGTCGGGGTGGAACAGCATTGTGAGAGGCCAGGCACAGCCCTTTTGAGGTGTCAGTGACACCTCCTCCCACCACTCTAGCTCAGGAAAACCCATCAACCTGGTGATGGGCCATCACGATATGCAGGGCATACCTCAACCCCCTTGGTGTGACTGTCTAGAGTGAATGCACAGACAGGCCCCTGTCAATCTAAACTAGACATTGATTCCAAAGGCATGGAGAGGAGGAGGATGAGAAAGCAAGAACATGTCCACTTTCTGAAAGTGGCATTTTCAAACACACAATTTAAAAACCACCTTTCCTAAAAAATGTGTTTTTCAAATTCTGAGCTCAGAGAGCCCAACCTCCAAATCTCTAGCTGTACGCAATTAAAAATTACACTTTAAAATATTACAAGGCAGCTCCAATGATAGCCTATGGGAGAGCTGGTCCTTGCATTAGTGAAAGACGAAATTGGCAGTATTTTACTATCTGGACATGTAAAACATACCAGTATTTGTCCTGCCTTTCACATAAACTCCACCCTGCCCAAGGGGATATACCTTGAGCCAAGATCGAAAACACGGAAGAGTGACTGACTCTAGTTGAGTATGAGTTCTGCCTGCATCATGTGTTCTAAGATGCAGTTTTACTGAGTTAGTACATGCAGTGTAAACAGCAAGAATCTGCAAGACTGATGCACAGAACTGTCCTGCATGTGAACACAGAACATGTTCGTGATGCAGCCCAGTGTGCAAAACACAGGGATGCGCACTCCCCTCAAATTATTACATATATACAGACATACATGTCTGTGCCACAGTGTTGTAAAATGCATTTCAAATGAACGTTCATTATCTTACAAAATGTGTGACACCACCCTAACTGATACATTAATTTACAGCAGGCAGATATGCATCAATTGTCTCTTTGACCTCAACTGCTTCAAATGTGCTACAATTGTCAGGAACAGCAACATTTTAATTTAGCAGCTGCCAAGACGGAAGCATTGTCTTTTAAAATAGTGTCGCTGAGTGACACTATGCAGCATTTAGCAACATTACCAGAAATCCAACTGAGATTAATCTCTCTCTTTTTTCTTACACAAAATGTGCACCGTAGGGGCGTGGCCGAGACAGCGATGTGAGCGGACGTGTCTCGCCTGAGCTCCGTCGCCCCGCTGCTTTACTTGGCCTGTTTCTGCGTAGTTTCGGGGGAACATCCACTTCTGGGGTCCCCCCGTACGCCAACGACCCTGCTGGTGTCTTTTCTTGGCGGCGAGCAGCGGCTGTGGGGCATTCAGTGGTTGCAGCACCGGCCTCCGGGACCCCCGCAGTCGGCCGCTGGCCGCCATCTTGCCGTGGACCCTCTGCTGACACGCCTGGACTGGTTCCCGGGGAGAGGCCCGACACTGCGTCCCGGGTGAGGCTCCGGAACACCCCTGCTCCCACCCGTGGACTCCCTGCACCAGCGGAACCAGCCTGTCGCCGGCGGAGTCGCGCCGGAGCGGCTGGAGCCGGGCTGCCACGAGCGGGGCACACAGCGGCGGCCTGGACGCCGAGCCTACGCGAGCCCCCGGCTTCGGCGGGAAAAGCAGGCCCAGACCCGAGGAATCGCCGGCGGCCCCTGCCCACGAGCCCTTGCTCCATCGCCCGTCGCTGGACCCACCCGGTGAGCTGCAGCGCGCTGACTCCCCCCCCCCCCCCCCCCCCCCCTGCCGCCTTCCCGGGGGGTCCGGCGATTACGGGGCTTGGCGGTTGGTCTTCCCGCCATCTTCCCCCCTCGGCGGAGGGCTGAACCCGCCCGCAGACGATCCTTGCCGGAGTGCCCCCGGCTGCCCTGGACTCACTGGCAGCGGCCTGGGGAGCAGCCCGGTCGCTGCGTGCAAGCGAGCCCTGAGCCTTGGTGAGCCCCACATCCTCTGGACAAGTCCTCTGGCCGCCTCCCTGCTAAGGCCCGGCCCTGCCAAGCCTGGTGGGCCGCAGACCGGGCGAACCTGCCGCGACCACACAGGGACCCCGGGAGCCCTTGCCTTCTGCTTTTCCCGGCGCTGGGCTTCCCGCTGCTAGGGAGCTGGGACGCCTGGGGGGCCCTCCTGGACACTCTTCGGCTGCTGTGATGGGGCTGGCTGGACGCTGCACTGGGAATAGGCCCTGACCCTGGTGGGACAGGGGGACTGCGCCTTGCCAAGAGTCTTCGGAGGCCCCCCGCCTGTGGGCCCCAGGCCCGAGCTGCCGTGGGACATCTGTAGCCATCACCCACCTAACGTCTCTCCTGCCTCATCGCTACCTTGCCTCCCCGGTTCTGCTATCTGCTCCCGCCCCAGCGGCCCCACCACATTCTGGACTCCTCCAACTTGAGTGCGTCCCACGCCTTGTCAGCGGACGGACCCGGCAGCGGCACGCACTGCCATCTCCTGCATCGTGGCCTTGAGCCCTAGATCGTGGAACCCGGGCAGCTAAATCACAGGGCACCAGTGCGACCTCCCTTGAAGCACCCCCCACCTCGGCCCGGCGACTGTGCGTGGAAGCCGACCCTGCCCCCCACTGCCCTGTGACGCCTCGAGTGGACCATGACTCGCGGCAAGGGGACCAAGCCGGACCCCCCGCCCACGACGACCAGAGGGGCATCAGTAGCTTCTATGTGGGGCAAGGCGGGCTCCCCACCATCCTCCGGGGGCCCCTCATCGGCATCAGGGGGGAAGCCCCCACCGCCAGCCGACTCTCCACCGGTGACACAGGCCTTCATGACCTCCTTCATGGCTGATCTGAAGACAGAGATTGGATCCCTCAGAACGGAGGTCCACACCTGCGTCAAAGAAATGCGCAGGGAAGTCACTGACCTCGGCGATCGAGTCGACGGTCTGGAAAAAACGGTCGACTCCCGCACCGAAGACCTGGAGCAGATCTGGCAGAGAGTGGCGACCCTTGAGGAACAACACATCCAGCTCCAGATCAAGCAGGAGGACTTGGAAAACAGGGGACGACGCAACAACCTCCGCATACGGGGTGTGCCACTTGGAGAAGAGGGGACTAATACCATGGCCTACGTGGCCCTGCTCTTGCAGGCGGTGTGGGGCGAGGAGGACGCCCCCCCGCCGCGCCTCGACCGTGCACACCGAGTCTTTGGAGCGGGAGGAAAAGCGGGCCTCCTACCCGACATCGTCACTAGACTCCACTACTTTACTGAGAAGGAGGCCATCTTGAAGGCAGCTAGGGACAATCCAGACCTGCGGTACGAAGGCCACAGGATCCAGATCTTCCAGGACTTGGTCCCCACAACACTCCATAGAAGAAAGGTCTTCCGCCCGATCACCGAGAGGCTCCGGACCCTCAACGTCTCCTACCAGTGGGGCCATCCTTTTGCTCTCATCTTCAGGTGGGAGGGCAAGCGTAGGGCTCTCCGGTCCTACCGAGAAGCGGCGCACCTGCTAGGCATGCCGGAGTCCCCGGACCACAGCCCGACTCGCCCCCCCCCGCTCGAAGAAGGCCCCCCCACGCCCAGATTGGTCCACTGTGCGCCCCCGCCGAAGGTCCCCTCCGGTGGACGCGCTCTCTGCTTCTCAGACCAAACAGGACATCATCGCAACGACCACCTAAAAGAGTTAAAACTATCAGCCCGACAGGCGGAGAGACAGTGGAGAAGAAACTATTCCTCCGCAGCAAAAACCCTCTATCTCAAATCACTTGCTACTTACAAAATTGCTATTCTCTCTGCTAAAACCACCTATTTTTCCTTAAAAATAGAGGCAGCGGAAAATAAATCCAGAGAAATATTCAGCATAGTTAACAACTTGGCTTACTCTGACAGAGCTTCTTCGCAAATCCTTCCATCTCAATCATTTTGCGATCAGCTCAATACCTACTTTGCAGACAAAATCATTACCATCAAGGCTAACATCCCCCCCCTTCACCTACTTTTGTGGACCCCCTTCCCCCACCGTCCTCAATCGCCTCACCTCTATTCTTCCCCTCACTGAGGCCTCATTCCGCGAGATACTCCCCAAAGTCAAGTCGGGCTCTCCGGCAGACACTTGTCCAGCTCGTATCTTGCAACATATTTACTCCTCTTGCCCTGAAGCCCCCATCACCTTTCTCAACAACTCACTCGCTCAGGGAGTAGTGACCCCGGCACTCAAAACAGCCTTTATAGTGCCCATTTTGAAAAAACACGGCACTGACCCTACCATCTCAGCCAACTACCGCCCTATCTCCCTGCTGCCCTACCTGGGCAAGGTGCTGGAACGCCATGCCACCGCGGTCCTCAGCGCCCACGTAGAGGCCAACGGTGGGTTGGCTTCCCGCCAGGCCGGCTTCCGCCCCAGACACTCGACCGAATCAGTCGTGGTGTCGGTACTGGACACCCTCAGGACGGGCATGGACAACAATAAACACCAGGCGCTGGTGCTTCTCGATCTCTCCGCCGCCTTTGACACGGTTGACCATACCATCTTATTGTCCCGTGTCGGGGCGGCGGGAATCGAGGGCTCAGCCCTGCTCTGGCTGTCCTCATTCCTGAGGGACCGCACCCAGGCAGTTCGGTCGGGTGACTTCTCGTCCACTCCTATCCCTGTCACTTGTGGTGTCCCCCAGGGATCTTCTCTTTCCCCCTTGTTGTTTAACCTTTACATTTCCCCTCTTATCTTTGCTCTTCAGCAGCTGGAGGTCACCGTGTACAACTACGCGGATGACCTCCAGCTCATCTTCGATCTGTCTACTTCCCCTTCTTCTGTCTCTAATTTTCAGTCAACTATGACCTTCATCAGGGACTGGATGAACCACAACCAGCTGAAATTGAACCCGGACAAAACCGAGCTGGTTCTCACCGGTGGTTCGTCCAGTCCCTGGAATTCTCATTTCTGGCCACTCTCTCTAGGTCCCCCCCCTCTCCGTCACCCACAGTTAAAACATTGGGGGTTAAAATCAACAACCAGCTCACCCTCCACTCACAAATCAGCACCGTTGTATCTTCCTGCTTTCTCACCCTTCGCACTATCCGCTCTGTTTCCCGTTTTTTTTCCCCCACAGGCACTTAAGGTGATCATGGCTGCACTGGTCATCTCGAGGCTAGATTACGCTAATGCCATCTACAACGGCATCCCATTATATAGCCTGCGGAGACTCCAGTTGGTTCAGAACCAGGCGGCCCGTCTGGTCTATGGTCTCCCACGGTACCACCATTCCACACCCCTCCTCAAAGAGCTTCACTGGCTCCCGGTTAAAGAACGTTCCCTGTTTAAGACCGGGTGTATGGTCTTTCAGGCCCGACAAGGCACTGCCCCTGCCTTTATTGCCTCATTACTAAAGGAATACGTCCCCTCTAGAGAGCTTCGTTCTTCCTCCAAGTCCCTCCTCCTAACCCCACGTTTTAAACGTAAAAAATGGGGCGGAACCAACTTTGCCACTCTTGCCCCCACTTTTTGGAATTCCCTCCCTGATCACCTCCGCTATTCTACCCATTATCTTACGTTCCGCAAGGATTTAAAAACCTTTCTCTTCAAACAAGCCTTCCCTGTATAATGCCCCTCCCTACCCAAGACTGGTCTTATTTTCTTCAGGTGTCAAACGAACTACTAGCGCCAAGAAACCGTACGGTATACGCTGCGCTCTACAAATGTTTTAAATTAGAAATTAAATTAAATTAGAAATCGCACACATCCGCTCCCTTGAGGGCGACCGCGAGGAGCAGGCCTCCCAACTCCTCGCTTCTGGCTCGGAGGGTGGGGATCGCCCCTCAACGCCGGACGGCCGCTGATCATTGCTGTTGTATCTCAAGCTACCCTGGGCGCGCGCTTGCCAACTGGGCGCTTGGCCTTGCCCTCATCTATCACGGTGGCCTGATCCCACTGTTCTAGAAATGGACAACACCCTTCGCCTCTTCCAGGCCGAGTACCGCATGCCCGAGCCCCAGCACCCTGTGGGCGCCTGACCGGGCTGAATGGACCCCACGGCCCGGCGCACCCCCCGAACTACCTCGAGGCAGCGGGGTAGACGGGCTCTGAGACGACTTGTTTGCACACTACTTTTCCAGATCTCCGCTCCCTCCCTTTGTCCAGTAGGAAGTGACATTCCTGAGTTCGTCCAAACCCTCGGGTAGAGGATGTCCGGTACCTGGGACACTGTACACTGGCCCCGTTGGCCTGTTTTGGTTCTGTTTCCCTTCTGCGCCTTTTCTTCTTTCTTTCTCTCCTCTCTTCCTACTTCCCCCTTACACATCCCTCTCTTCCTGTTCTCACATCGCGCTTGCGGAGGGGTGGCATGGTGGGTCCTGCGGGGGTTGCCGCGCTGGCGACGAGTTGACGCTTCTGCTGCCCTGCTTGCGGGGAGGTCTGCTAGGCCGGGACTTGCGCGACTCCAACCCCCCTTAGCGCTATGACAGCAAACATCCCTACACCCTTGAAGGTCCTTTCCCTCAACGTCAAGGGGCTCAACTCTCCCAACAAGCGAAGGCAGATATGGCGCTACCTCTTGCTCCACTCCCCTGACATTGTTCTCCTCCCGGAGACACACCTTCTCAGTGGGGACATCAAGCGCATGGCGCACCCTAGATACCCCACACAGTTCTGGGCATCCTCTGACACCAAGACAGCGGGGGTGGCAATCCTCTGCAGGGCTGGCATTAGGCGGGGACCCGTGAAACCCTTTAAAAGCACTGACGGGCGTTTCCTCCGAGCCACGGTACAGATAGGCTGTGCACAGTTCACTCTAGGATGTGTGTATGCACCCAACCAGTCGCAGGACAAATACCTCCAGACACTATTGCGGGATCACTTCCCAACGGGCGACGCTAATACAATCCTGGGCGGAGACTTCAATCTTGTCTGGGACCCCGAGCTGGATCGCGCGGGCGCCCCCTTTAACGGCGCGGGAGCAATGTCTTCTACCCTCAGGACGCAGCTTACAGACCTGGGTCTCGTGGACGTGTGGCGCTACCATAACCCGGGGTCCCGAGATTACTCCTTCTACTCACATTCCCATCGGACGTACTCCCGTATCGACTATCTGTTTACCTCCCTTGAACTGGCCCGAGACTCCTTAGCTGCCGCTATTTCCGACATCTCCCTGTCGGACCACGCCCACGTGGAGCTGTTACTGCAGGACCCCCAGGCTCGTGCCACTCGCGAACGCAGATGGGTGCTCCCGCCGAGAGTCCTTCGAGACCCAGATGACGTCGCCAGCATCCGTGACGCCATAGACTCGTATTTCACCGTTAATGACACCCCTGACCTGCCCTTTCACACGGTGTGGGATGCCTTCAAGGCCACCATTCGGGGCCACATCACCTCCTTGGCGGTGGCGCGGAGGAAGGAGGTGTTCAAGTTGGAAACTGACCTGGCCAGTGAGATCAAGCTGGCGGAGGCCCGAGATCGGGACGCCCCCACTCGGACGACAAAGAGAGCCCTTGCCAATCTCAGGGGGCAACTCCGCGCCCTGCGCACTAACAAGGCGGAATTCTCCCTGCTAGCGCTCAAGCAACGGTATTATGAGGGAGGGGACAAGGTAGGTCGCCTACTAGCAGGCAGACTGCGGGCGCGTGCCGCTAGGGCCCACATCGCTAATGTCAAACGGCAGGATGGCACCCGTGCCACCTCTGAGAGGGCCAAACAGGCTGCATTTGTTGATTATTACTCCTCTCTGTACGCCGAGGAGCCCACCTCTGCGGAGGCACGGGAGGCCGTACTCGCGAACTTTGAGGGATCCCCGCTGTCCCCGGCGTGTGCAGCCACGTTGGAGGACCCCCTGCGGGAGGAGGAAGTGACAGAGGCTGTCGGGGACCTCCCCGTGGGGAAAACCCCGGGGCCGGATGGCCTACCGTTGGCCTTCTATCGCCTGTTCCTGACCCAGCTCCGCCCGCATCTGCTGCGCCTCTACAGCTCCTTTTCTGATGCCACCGGCCCGTCCCCCGATATGGGCATGGCGGAAATAGCCTTGATCCCCAAACCTGGGAAGGACCCCGACCTGTGTGCTTCCTACCGCCCCATCGCCCTCCTTAACACCGATCTTAAGATTTACACTAAGATCCTGGCCAAACGGCTGGATCCGCATATGCCGGGTCTGGTGAACCCGGACCAGGTGGGTTTTATACGGGACCGCCAGGGGGCCGACAATGTTCGCAGGTTGGCGCACTTAGTGGGAAAGGTACACCATTGGAAAATCCCGGCCTGCCTCCTCTCGCTGGACGCAGAAAAGGCCTTCGACCGAGTCGACTGGACCTTCCTGCGGGCGGTCCTCGAGAAACTAGGTCTTGGCCCTACCATGATCTCCAGGTGCATGGCCCCTTACATTGGACCACAGGCTAGAATCCGGGTCAACGGCCAACTGACACCGCCGCTCTCGATCCACAGGGGCACGAGGCAGGGATGCCCGCTCTCGCCGCTCCTGTTCGCCCTGGCGGTTGAGCCGCTGGCGGAGCTGATTAGGCGTCCCCTGACATCCATGGCATCCCCCACGGGGGGCGTGCTAACAAAGTAGCGCTGTTCGCGGACGACCTGATCCTTACTCTCACGAACCCTCGAGTCTCCCTCCCAGCGGTGCACGACGCTCTCACACTGTTCGAGCGGGCGTCCGGCCTTAAAATTAACCACACCAAATCTTGGGCGCTTAACCTCACCATCCCCGAGGAGGAGGTCTCCTTCCTGAAGGGGGTCACGCCCTACCGTTGGGCGGATGACCACATAAAATACCTGGGTCTGGACCTCACTCCCCACCTCGACTCGTGGTCCTCGAGGAACTGGGCTACTTGCCGAAAGGAAGTCCTGGCGGACCTGCGGAAATGGAAACCCCTGATGATTTCCTGGCTGGGGCGGCTCAACGCGGTCAAGATGTCGGTCCTCCCCCGCATTCTATATGTCTTCCAGTGCCTCCCCACCCCGATACCGATTCACTGCATCAAGAACCTCCAACGCGACCTCACGTCTTTCATATGGGGGGGCAAACGGCCCCGGTTCTCACAGAAAGTCCTCATGGAGCCGAGAGACAGGGGCGGCCTCGCCTGCCCGAATCTTCTCCACTACTATTGGGCGGCACATCTCCGGTTCGTGATAGAATGGGGTGCACGCGAAAGCGACAAGCACTGGTTCCACATGGACCGAGTGGTCACGGGGCGCACCATATGGGACCTGCCTTGGTTACCGCGGGTGGCGCGCTCCAGAAGTGCATACATGGCGGTCCCCACGAGGACGGTTCTTGAAGTATGGGACAGAGTGGCAGTGTCCAAAGGTCTGACCACGTTCCCCTCTCCACACACCCCCATTGCAGGCAACCCGCACTTTCCCCCTGCTGCTCAGACCCGGGCGTTCGAGAGCTGGACCCAAGGAGACTGCAGGGTTGCAGGAGATCTTTTTCTTGGTGGGTCGCCTAAATCGTGGCTGGACTGCAGAGAAGAATTCAACCTCCCTTTAACTGCCAGCTTACAGTACGCGCAGCTGCGCCACTGGACCTCGGGAGACGACATGTATCAGGCTGCTTCCAGGGCGCACACTCCATTTGAGAAGATGGCACGCTCCCTCGGGGGACTGAAACGACTCATCTCCCAAATTTACAACATCTTGCAGCATCCCTCCACTCCGCCTGCGCATCCCTACCAGAGGCAGTGGCAGACGGCAACTGGCACTGAAATCACGCCATCTCAATGGTCTAGGCTCTGCAATGACATCCCCAAAACCTACCGCAGCATCCCGCAGAGGGAAAACGCGTACAAGATGCTAACACAATAGTACTACACCCCCCTGCGACTCAGCAAAATGTTCCCTGCCTCCTCACCACTGTGCTGGAGGTGTGGCACTGCGACTGGCGACTTCATACACATCTGGTGGTCGTGCCCTGCCCTGGCTGTCTTTTGGAAGGAGGTCCTCAGTCACATTAAGGAGGTGTTGGGTTTTCCCCTCCCTGAGGAGGTTTGCACACTACTGCTGGGCGTACGACCCCCCACACTTAAAGCACTCACGCGCAGCGACTGGATCCTCACCCTCCACATGCTAGGCGCTGCCAAACAACTCATTGCTCTATACTGGAAGCGGGCTGAGGCACCGCCGATAGCTTCCTGGTTCGTGCGCCTCTGGCAGGTCCTGACCATGGAGCTGCTCACGGCGCGGATACAATCAAGGGGGGTGCGATTCAAGGCAGTGTGGGAACCTCTCGTGCGTCACCTGTGCTCCATCAGCTATGCCCGCCACATGCCTCCCAGACTCCGCGCTTTGCAATTGTTTGAGGACGCCCTCATCCCTGCCGACCCAAGCAGACTAGGCTCATAGTCACTTCCCCCAGTGCTGGTTTGCGTCTTATGCCTCTTGTAGGCGACCGCAGATACACCTCCCTGGCCCCTCTCCACCTCACCCCTGCTCTCCCTCTTCCGACTTTTTCTTTTTTCTTGCCTTGCCACTCTGGCTTCCGCCCCCCTTTGGGGCAGTTTGGTCCCTGTTGGGCCTTTGAAAATGTGACACCACTGCTCTCCTTCTCATACGCGCCTCCCCCGTACAATGACACATTGCCAGCACATGGCCACCTCTTGCTTTATGCTCCCTTAAGCCACGCGGCCGCCCCCCCCGGGGGTTGTAGGCAGGGCGCTGTGTTAAGGAATCCACCTCCCCTGGTTCCTACTCCTACTACTGATTTTTCTCTGCGCGGCCGGCCCCGATGAGGGGTTGTAGGCTTATCGCTGTGTTCACAATAAAAACAGATTTGAACAAAAATGTGCACCGTAGTTTGTGCCGACTGTCACGATTAAAACAACAATTGACAAAGGCACAGAAACAAAAAAAGAGCTATCAAGAAAGCAACATTGCGCGTGATGCGAGTTATGGCATGTGTTGTTTGCATTGGGAACCATAACAGGCACATTCTCTCGTTGCGATTGAACGAGAACCATAACTCACTTATAAACATTGTTTTTTCAGCAATATAGCCATTTATACAGGTTTGTCACATACAAAGTAAAGGGAGGGGTAAAAAAATAAGTGTTTCTCATTTTAACTACCACAGGAATTTTTAAACTTGGCTACAGAACAAAACATTGAAAGGGAATACCCCAAACTTGGCATGACACAAAGCCTTTGCTTAGTTTGGTGTAAAATTATTCAGAAGTTTTCAAGAAATTAGAATAACAAAAATGTGTCGGGTAGCTTGAAAAGGTTCAAATTTACAGACATCTGGATCAAATTTGTGGAATGTTTTTGGACCCAAATTTAAAAAATGGTTTTAAAAAAGGTCCCTTTGGATGAGAAAGCTTCTTGCGCCCATCATCGATTTGGGTCCAGGATCGTAAAGATGGGTCTGTGAACCTGAAGGCTCTGTTGGGCTTGGCGCAGCAGAAAAGTTTCAGTTCCTGCCACTATTACAGGATGTAAGGCTCAGGCCCAGAGTCTTGTAAAAAAAATATTGACAAGAGCAACAAGGGAGCCGGTGAAGCATCCTCTGATCCGCTGGCTCATGCGTTGAAATTGACCCCTGCATTTTTTTTTATTACTTAAAAACAGACATTTTGATGCAGCTCTGCAGTCAAAATTTGCAGCTGGCAAAGTAAAAAGGGACTGAAAGTGACATTAACACTGTTTGATGAACCTGCATGAAATCTAGCAGGCAGTTAGCAAATTAAACCCAGTGTAGGTATGTCATGTTTAGTGCAGGTCCAGTGGATGCAGCAATGTTAAATTTGGGGTCAAAAAGTTTTTGATAAACTAATAACATCACCATCCTTTTATTGGCATGTACATTTGGCAGATGCTTAGCATGTTTAACCTACTCTGGTGTTTTTAATTTCATGAAGTCCATCAACAGGGTAGATTTAAAAGGGGCAAAAGTGGTGTTTACTTGCTAATACATTTTGCAACCCATACAAAAAGTGACAGACATTTAGCAAGCTGAGCTTTCGATTGGTTAAATCACATCTTAAGCAGGTTCATTAGGGGACGAAGGGAAATAAGGGAGCAGTAAAAGTTTCATGCACTAATACCCTTGCAGCAGTTTGATGAATCTGCAAGAAAGTTGGTAAACAGCAGACTAAGCCCGGTGCAAGACAGGCATATCCTCTTGATTAAACCCCGCTAGGCAGGGCTAAATGTAGTTGGCCTCAGGCCAAAGGCTGCGCGCATAGCAAAATAGATATATAGCAGGTGAACATGGTCAACCATTAAAAAACCATTAAAAACTCTGAAAAAAGATAGTTAAAGCTTAGTTATGGTTCCGTTAACGCAAAACTGAAATAGCCCTGAAATGTACCAGTTATGGTAGACAATGTACAATGCATACCATAACTCAGACCCACTCTCATGCTCAGTAGACTCCTTAGCTGATACATGCAAGAAAAAAGCTTCTCTACAAAGTGTAATAGGAACTCTGTAGTATACTTAGATACGAGTTTCCATTGAAAGCCATTTTATTGTTGTGCACTTTCAACATAGCTGCACAAGCCTTTCCAGACAAAAGGTTTATTTGATCTAGACACAGCATGACAAGTTTTGTCCAAATCTGTTCAGGTAGGTAGAAGTGTTTGAGGTGAGGATTTATAAAGGGAGAGGTTCTAAAAAGATGTGTTATTTCTCATCCTTGCTCTATGCTACACATAAAACAGCTGAACTAAACTACACTACACTTAGCATCAAGCTAGAATTTTTTTTTAGTGGTATGCCTTTGCTTGCTTTGGTGTTAGTCAATTCAGTATGGTTTGAGAAATGAACATTGCAAATTTGTCAGTGGGATTCGAAGGGTAAAAAGTTATATGGGCTTTTATTTTCAAACCCGAGTACAAGTACAAAGTGTGGACCCCAATTAAAAAAAATAAAGCAACCTCATTGGGGAGCCATCTTCCCTTTTGGATCTTCAGGCTTATACTTAAGTTTCCAAACTGAAGACGCTGGTTGACTGGCCACAATAAAAAACTTTCTTTTGCAGCTGCAGACACAGGGCACATGGCCTGTGTTCCTGAAAAGAAATCAAATTGTGACGTAAGAGGCAGTGTGGGAAACCCTGACCCTCAGACCTATGGAGAGGGATTCCCCATTACCCACTAGCCTCAAAAGATTTTAAAAAAAGAAATGTGGTTTGTATCGCGGAGTTCTAGCAACAAATGGAAACCTTATGACCTCACACAATTTATACCATTACATAACAACACCTAAAAGAACTATATCATCAACTTACGACACCAACTCAAACTAATACTATATTCATTGTAGCCTCATTGACAGTGTTAATGCTAATGCGATTTGTATTATCACGTGTAAATTGTTTGTCATTTGTAATTTCATCTGTCATATCAAGGGGGCAGTCATGAGTAGGTCATTTGGTGTGCGACTATCAGTATGTGTATATATATATATATATATATATATATATATATATATATATATATATATATATATATATAACCTACTGGCGGCTGCCAGTAGGTAGTTATAGTTAGGATTTTTTTCAATGCTAAAATCTCAAAATTCTATTTGGAATAACTTTGACGCCGGTTGACGAATCTGCCTGAAAATTTCCTCAAAATGGCCTCGTCGAGCTCCGGTCCTTCCCTGAAAGTTTGGGGGGATTCGTCAAGCGGGGTCCGAGATAAAAGGGGGGTCCCAAAACGCGTTTTCCCCATGTTAATTTCCATAGGGCGGTCGAACTCACTTTTAGCCCGAACGGCTGAATGGATTTACACCAAACTTGGCAAAATTGTAGGGACTGGTAGCCCGATGTGCCTTTGCTATGCCTCAAGATATGTGCTCCAGTGGATTTTGAGTAATTTAGGTTAAAAAATATATATATATATCTAGAGGCGCGCACCGGGGAGCGCACCGGGCGTGCAACGAGACTTGCGCACGGAAAGCTGATTGGTTCACGGGTGTCTGTAAACATTCGAAACAGTCAGGAGCGGCCGCCATCTTGTGTCTCGGTAGTATCGAGACCCAAGAGGTGGCATAAAAAAAGGGGGAAATGACTATAAGGGGGCAGGGTAGACCCCCCCTGACCCCCTAGGTTTGATGTGGGGGCTATAATAGGGTCCCGCGGGGCAAAAACAAAAAAAAATTCGATTTGCGCGGGGGGAGCGCCCGGTACGCGCACCGGGGAGCGAAGCATGGGGAAAATCCAGGGCCTTATTTATGAAGGCCTTGTGACAGTTTTGCGCTGCCGGTGCGTCACTTTTTGTGGCGCACCAGCGGTGTAAAAAATGCACCTTGTTGCACCATATTTAAAAAGTGACGCATCTAAGTAGATGCGTCACTTTTTAAACCCCTGCGCCACATTATACCTGCGTCAGGTATAATGTATGCAGAGGGGGCGTTCCCCCGCAAAAAGCCTCGTAATAGTGACGCAGTGAAATCTATGAGATTTCACTGCGTCACTTTTAGGACGCTGTTGCGTCAAAATCTTGCGCCTGCCTCACAGCAGGCGTAAGACTGACGCAAGCCCTTTCACATGGGGCTTTCCCCATGTGAAAAGACGCATTACTGGAGTTGCGTCACTTTTGTGACACACTCCAGCAATGCGTTACTTTTGCGCATACAGATACGTCAGAAATACTGACGTATCTGTAACTCCTTGCGACATGATGCGTCATACATTAAATATGACGCATCAGGAATGTCGTAAGGAGTGCGCACTGAAAAGTGACGCATCTGTTTTCACGCAGCGATGCGTCACTTTTCATAAATGAGGCCCCCAGTTTATTCACTGTGTCACCTCTACGACCCTTTCTTGCGTCAATACGTCCCTTTTGCATACATTACACCTGACGTAGGAATAATGTGGCACAGGGGCTTACAAAGTGACGCAACTACCTAGATGCGTCACTTTGTAAATATGACTGAATAAGGTGCATTTTTTACAGCACTGGTGCGTCACAAAAAGTGACGCTCTGGTGGCGTTAAAGTGACGCATGGGCTCATAAATGAGGCCTTCAGTCTTCAACTCCAGCAATGCATCTTTTCTTACCCTTCCACACCCCCGTTCCTTTTCAACATTTTCTTTGAATATCCACATTCCCCATATTCACTCTCCTTCTTCTTACTTTCCTTCCCAACACTCACCTTCTTTCAGTCCCCCTACTTCACTTCCTTTCTCCTCTCATACCTTTCTGTTCTTTCTTACTCATTTTCCTTTCTATTATCAATGCACTCCACTTCACTTACTCTTTTTCATTTTTTTAAGAATATAGCTCTTTGATGAGAATTGGAGGTAGTTCTGAAAAGAACTTTTTTTTCTTCTTTTTTTTAAGAACAAAAACAAAAACAGGGAATGGAAACTGCTCAACAGGAGCAAAAAAAATTAGGGCTGGGAACGGCAGTGATGGTTCTCCAATGCTCGAACCATGAGCAGGACACTTTGCTCCCCATAGGTAAGGAGTTTATCGCAGTATCTGCATTTCAGGACACCTTTGTTGAATGCAGGTTGTATATTAGGAACCAGCTCCTGCGATCGCCCCCTTCCAGAAGTAGTTGCTCCTCCGGTGGATGTAGAGGCCCCATCACTGGGAACCTCTTGTGCCAGAGCCCTGACACTTTCCCAGGCAAAATTCTGGGGGTGCCTCCTCTCCACATGGCGTATCATTGTGAAGTTCCCAAAAGAATATTTTTTTGGGGGGGTCACCCCGTGACAGGACTTGTTTGCAAATCCTGCACTCCACTTTTGGAGCATTCACCTTCTTCTGGTCAGCTGGTATTGAAAAAAAATTCCAAATGAAATGCTCCTTCACCTTTGGCTGAGGAGGCTCTTCATCGATGAATTCAGGCTCATCTTCACTGCTGGATTGTCTGGCAGCCATGATTAATCAAGCAAGAGTCACAAAAGTGAAAGAAGAAGTGAAGGAAATGGGTGGGGATTTCATTCTTTGTAAAAAAAACTGTTAGCAACCAATGAAAAGTGTTATTTTAAGGTCACATGACTTGACGTGCTGACGCTGCGTGCACCGGAGCGCTTCCGGGTGCGCATAGGCGGCGCAAACGTAGGCGCTTCCGGGGCGCACACGTGGCGCGAACGTAGCCACATACGCGGCGCGAACGTAGGCGCTTCCGGGGCACATACGCGGCGCGAACATAGGCGCTTCCGGGGGCGCTTACACGGCGCGCCAAAGTGACGTTTTGATAGTGTCACGGAAATGCAAAATCATTTTCATTTCCTTATTAAAAAAACCTGCTTTTATATGTATGGTACTAAATGTCTTGCGTTATTATTTACTTTTCATTCATTTTTTTTTCACGAACGAAAGTAGCGCTCTGGGTGCGCTTTCCGGAGAGCTTACCGGAGCGCGCACCCAGAGCGCCCTAGGAAAAAGTGATAAAAATAAAATAATAATAATAATTAATACTTACACAAAACAGCAAATTTATAAAAAAAAATCGTAGGTTAGAAACTCGATATAGAAAGGAATTAGCATTTAAAAAACCTATGAAATTCACTGAAAAAAACATAGGTTTCACACCAGTTATAGTTAGGAATTAGCATTTAAAAAACCTATTAAATTCACTGAAAAAAACATAGGTTTCACACCAGTTATAGTTAGCTGGAAATTTTACTGACATAAAACCATTGAAATTCCACGTTATAGTTAGTTGGACTCACTATAACTTGCGCGCCTGCAATGCACTGCTGATGATGTCACATATTACATCACTCATGACATGGTCAGTGACATCACTCATGACATCACTGATGACACCATCCAGTGAATGTGTGTCTTTCTGAATAATAAATATGTTTTATATATGTATATATACCCCATCTCCCAGGGACCTGCCTTGTTATGCTGGGTGCCCTAGAGTCTACACAGGTCACCCAGTCTGCACCATTGGGAACCGCAGGTGGAGCCTGAATACCCCTGCTGTCCCTGCCGGCTCCCCACCTCCAGCAGGAGCCAGCATTGCCTCCACATACTGGGGGCTGTTAAATATGCAGCTCCTTCAGTGTGGGAGCAATCCTTTTGTCTGTTTACCTGCCCGCATGACAGCAGGCAGGAAAACAGACGGAAACTCTGCTCCCAGAAAACGGGAGCAGTTAGACAGCTTCCGCTTGCTGCGACTGGAGTTAGTGTTTGCAACCTCCCTCTTTTTATATAAATATAGCCCCAGGAAGGTGGTGGACCCTGGCCTTTCTACGTATCCCAGAAGTGGGCTTCGCAAACCCCCCCTTATTTTATAAAAATAAATCCCCGGGAGGTGATAGTCCCCAGGGCTAACAGAGACTTAGGAGGGGGGCCCCATTCACACCAACCTTTTTAAAAAATGCCCCCGGGACGTGGTCCACACGTGTGCTCCTTTCAAAACCGGCGTAGGAGGTCTACTTTTTGGGGGGGAGGATTTACGGATTAATATAAATTTTCAGCAAAAAAATATTTAACAAATATTTTTGCCCTGGTGGGGCATGTTTACATATACATATAATATGAATTGCAATTGTACCTCATCTGAGAGGTATGAAATTGTTTTGACAGCTGTCTCATATGACGTGCAGGGGTGAAACGCAGGCCCCTGCAGCCTCTGTGGGGCAGAGGACCCCAAGCCTTCAGGAGCCCCTCAACCCTGGAGGAAGGCCCCATTCTTCCCACGGTCAATGAATATGTGTGAGATATGTGTGACACAGGAGCCCCTTTTCACATTCTTCACATTCTACAGGGGGTCCCATTATCTTTCGTTACACCACCGATGATGTGGCACCATTGCCTCTGCTTGTTATTCCCCGCCTCTTCTTTTATGGCATGTTCCTTCAGGTGCACAACGCAAATAGGGCTAAAAAAGGGTTCACACCCCTCCATATCCCCCCCAGTCGTGTGTCCCGGGCGTCTGCAGCTCAAGCTGCTCTGGGCTTGGCTGGGCTGTGCATGGAATCTTATCGCTGGCACGCCCAAGTTTTTCACGGGTCTTTAAAGACCATTTGCACATATATTTACATATCTTTGTAAACTGGTTACCAAGGCTTAGTTTTTATTCCTGTTCCAGTACCCCCTGGGCCCCCACTCTGCCTATTCCTTACATTTGTAATTTATATTTAGTAACATAGTGTGAGAATGCATTTCATGAAAAGGAATATATAGTAGGGCTGCCAAAAGAAAAATGCCAGCCATGTGTTGTTTAAAGAGCTTGCAAAGACCTCGTCTTGCCACTAAATAAGTTATAAATAAAAAAGTATGTATTCATTTGTAATGTAACTTTTCTGTCTTTGTTCCCATTAATTGTCAGTCATGGATCATTCCGGCAGCCCTAGAACACAATTAATAGTGCTTTTTATTTATCTTTGCTGTTCTAAGTAGGCACTGATAACTGCTGAAAATAAGGCTTTAGGTGTCTGTTTATTTTTGTTCCGTCTGGGACATCAAAATAATGAGCTGTTAGCCCTAATCATAAGCCTGGAAGTTTGTTGCAGGGTTAACACATTATTTATTTCCTCCACCCTAGATCCATGATGAATGCCATAATAGCAATAGTTATTATAATGATTGATTCCACATGTCACCTGGTCCAGGGCTCTTTATCTTGGAGCACTGGAATCGATCGGAGTGTGGTGCCTGGCGAGGGGCGTCTCAGGGTTTGCACTATAAACTTTACGTTATTTTGTGTCAGTCTTTGCTGATTTTGACTACAACGTCTGCTTTCAGGGCCCGTAGGAGGGCAGCTTGTTTGTACTGCGCCGGACAATTGGTTCAATGAAAAAATGAATAGCCGAGCAGCTTCCTGCATGATATTAGGAGTCTGGGCGAGCATTCGTTTGCGAGTCGTCTCCACAGACCATCGGGCTATTCAGTGTGCGGTTTTCAGAATTGATCTTAAATTACATTCTGTAATGCATTTCATAGCAGAAAATAGAAACGATTGCCGTAAATGTATTGTAAACCTCGTGTGTATTGATCTATGCATAGCGAATGCCTTCTTTGAAGGGCGCCTTGAGTTCGCAGCCTGGATTAATTCACTAGGAAAAGAAGACCCAGGAAGTCTCATTATCTTCTCGGCATAAAAGATGCAGCAGGTTTAACACCGGTCTTTCCGTTTGCGAAGCAGTACGCCAAAGCATGTTCATGTGAAAGAAGAAATGTAAATAAAAAGCAGCGTTTCATTTATAACAACGGAGCTCCCTCTTGTGGCTGCAGGTCAGATGCCACGTAAATGCAACTCTAATGTACCAATTAACTAAAGAACGTGAAGTAAACCGAATACAATTCTGAATGTATTTATTTTGGCACGGTGAGCAAATGTGTGTGACGTAATTCTGTGTCCCATTTTCCCCTCTTGCAGTGCTGGTGTGGGCCGGACGGGCACGTTTATCGTCATCGATGCTATGATCGATATGATGCATGCGGAACAGAAGGTCGACGTCCATGAGTTTGTGTCTAGAATTCGCCACCAGCGTCCACAGATGGTCCAGACCGATGTAGGTGAAGTGTCCAAGCCTCTCTGGGCAGTGTTTTGAAATTAAGTTGTTGAATTGTGTTACTTGTTTTACATAATGACGTCAGTAGGGCTTAAAACACTTCCTGTGGGAATGATACATACAGTTGTATATTTTGCATTTTAGATGCAGTATTCTTTCATTTATCAAGCCTTACTTGAATACTTCCTCTACGGTGACACCGAGCTGGACGTTGCCTCCCTAGAAAAGCACTTGCAAACCCTGCACAACACCAGCTCACCCTTTGACAGGATAGGCCTGGAAGAGGAATTCAAAGTAAGTGAACAAGAATTCCTACTGTTATTCTAACATCAAAAAGTTGTGACTTACATCTCTGCCTAGATAACTATTCCAGAATAATGATGCTTATAATAATTGTGTAAATCTATATGACATTTGCCTGAAGATTTTGTTCTAAAGTAGCAGTGGAACACAATAACATCTGTACAGATAGCTCTAACATACTCTCCCCAAAAACATTTTGTGTGTTATGCCAGTGTGGAAATAGTAAAATGTTTGAGAGTGAATCCATAGCCGAAGCAGATCTTCCATCTTGGATTTCTGTGCAGATTTGTGCTGGATTATCCTGCCAAATCAGAATTACCTCTCATAATGAGGGCCTAGGTGAGTGATGCACAGTACCCCTTACCTACGCTTGTTAACATCTCGAAGAACCAGCTCTGTGGGAGAAACCTCGTGTGCTGTTGATTCATGGTCTCTACTCCCACAATAGCATATGCACAGTGCTGGTGTTTGGAATCTAGGGCCCCATTAAGATGGCAGTGGAACCGTCAGGCCGTCGGTGATGGTCACACTGACATCAGACCCTGCAGGACCGCCGGTCACATTAGGATGGTGGGTGGATTGAGAACGGGCGGAGAGACCAGCTGCCACACACGCGACAGGCTCCTTGAACCCGTCGGGCCGTTGGAGGGACAGCAATCCCTACAACAGTGGCGGTGCCTGAGCAGGCACCGCCATAGGGATTACAATGTCCCTTTCCGCTTTCTGTTTCATGGCGGTTAACCCACCATGAAAAGGCAGGCGGAAAGTGATTTGGGGGCCCATAGTGGGCCCCCCTAACCTCCTGGCCCTCCGATATGGGCCCGGTGGGGCACCATAGCCCTCTACATATCCCTGGACCATTTTGCAGGGACTGCATGGTGCCTGCCACATAGTGCAGGGATATGTCAGATGTGTATGTTTTGTACTGCGGCGTGTACTGCAGTCCGCAGCACACGCCACAATACAGTGTATACACATTGTAGGCAGTTGCATTGTAATGCGGACAGCAGGACCTCCAACTACTAGTCTGGTGGTCCTGCTTCTTTGACCCGCATCATAATGAGGCCTTTAGTTATTACAGACTGCTTACAACATCCCACTTTATTCTCAGAACAGTGCCAGATCACAGCTGTGGGGAGGTCTCCGAAGAAAATTTCTTTTGAAATGGAGCACAATGCTGACACCCATGCTGGTTTTTTCTCAAAGCATTATGTAAATATAGAAAATAAATTACGAATTTCAAAAAACTATGAGCATAGTTATTATGAAAGAGGAAGTGGACCAGTACACCTGAGATAAGCAAAACAATGATAGCCTGATTGCTTAATTTATTATCAGGCATTCTTAATTATTTTGGCTTCATTCCAGACCATCATTTTTAGTCGACAGTGTGACTCTAGACAGGGAGCGACCCTATGCAAATAAACCTTAGTCCTGCTCCATACGGAGAAATTCCGCACAACCTTGTAGTCCATGGCGACATTCTGAAGTCGCTTGTACTCCTGTCTTTAGCTTTTTATTAATACTGTTATCAATGTCTTCCTGTGAAAATGGCTTCGAACTTGAACAGTGTAAATGTCGTCTTTCGTGGCAAGTTACCCTGCTCCATCGTGAACAAAATTACACCAGCCTATATAGGCAATACCACATATTTGTAACATTACACAAGATTGCCATTTCCTCCATTGTAAGAATGCACTTATTAGAGTACTTTATTCAGCACAGCTCTGAAATGCTTTCAACGCACTCATTCCTCTTCCCTTGAGGTGTGACTTGTTCAGGTGTAATATGGGATGTTTATTCATTTTTTCGAGGGAAAGAACCACCAATGTATTCAAGAGAGCGTATTTTCAATGGCTTATCCCACCTTCTCTCTATAGTTCAAGGTCAAAATGCAGCTCTCAAGGACACAGGGCATGCTTTACAGATTAACTTTTGGGAGGGGTGGTGGGCGGCAGGGATACGACCTGAACAAGATGGCAGACAGCCTTTACAACGCGGCTGGAACCAAGCATGTTATGGCAAGAGTGTTTTTAGGGTTTAGGGTGGGTATGTTTTTTTGGTGGCAGCGGTATTTTTAGAGTGGGTATGAGTTATGGGGTTGTGATTTAATAAGGCGTGTGTGTGTGTGTTTGTGTGTGTGTGTGTGTGTGTGTGTGTGTGTGTGTGTGTGTGTGTGTATGTGTGTGTGTGTGTGTGTGTGTATGTGTGTGTATGTGTGTGGGTGTGTGTGTCTGTGTGTGTGTGTGTGTGTGTGTGTGTGTGTGTGTGTGTGTGTGTGTGTGTGTGTGTGTGTGTGTGTGTGTGTGTGTGTGTGTGTGTGTGTGTGTGTGTGTGTGTGTGAAACGTTTAACGTTTATACTTACCTGTAAAATACTTACATTTTTTTATGTGGTAAAGGCATACGTGGTAAAAATATTTGTAGTAAAAACGCATTCCTTGTAATGGACACGTAAATGCATGTGTGGTTCTCTCATACAAACATACAAGACTCACTCTGGGCATCCAAGCATTAGGACAGCAGGACACAGTGCAGACATTAATGTTGCACGCTCTTCCTGTTTCACGTTACACATCTTGCACTGACAGCCCAGGGAGTAATAGAGTTGTGTGAGGAGGAGAGATCACTTACCTCCACCAATCTTCTAACCCTGAAGTTAGAAGAAAGCCTCATCAGGATAAGAAGCAGCCACAAAAATATTATTAATTTCACGTTTAAAGTTGCTCCATCTCACATGCAAGTAGCATCCCCATTCTGTTTCATGCCGTGCAATCTGGTATTTGTAGTCTTGCATTTATAATTGGAAAATAAACTATCAGAAAGCAAAATGTGTTAATGGACTGCAATGGAAGCACACTTTAAGAGACTGCTTGGGCAAGCTCACTTTATTGCAGACCAACAAAAGCTATGATGTCATAAACATGCAAAATTGCATCGTTCATATTGACTGACAAACCAAACACCTGATGGCTGTTGTGTGGGCCAGACCAATTGTGAGTGACACAGGCAACAACTCTATTGGCTGAAGGGGGCTGACCCATTGCCTTGTTCTATGTATGGTGGTCTGTGGGCTGAACCAGTATTTGAAAGACAA
The DNA here is from genome assembly GCF_964263255.1 of Lissotriton vulgaris. Classification (NCBI taxonomy): domain Eukaryota; kingdom Metazoa; phylum Chordata; class Amphibia; order Caudata; family Salamandridae; genus Lissotriton; species Lissotriton vulgaris. The sequence continues at coordinate 969,617,558 of NC_141693.1, read as the reverse complement.
CTTAACTGGATAATGGCTGAAGGAGACTGACTCCAATTCCCTCTATGTATATGTATTAATATTTTACAAATTATTAGTTTACGTCATTACATGAGGCTGGCATACAGCCAAAGCTGTCAAGTGAAGTAAAGATCACCTTCATTCGGCGAATTTGCCACAGAAGCTTAAAACATATACAAAGAACACATGATAAAATGTTTAAAAAGCTGTCTGTTATCCCATAACTAAAAAGAGGTTATGTCCAGGTGCACGTTGAACCCTAGTACTGTCACTAGAAAACATGCTGTGGGATGATCTATCACATGATCTACATAAAAAGACTCAAATCCACGTGTAGCAGATGTGACAAAGAGCACATGTATGGCAAAATATGGAGGTCGTACCTTTGCTTGCAATTTAGCTAAACTCTGAAAAAGCCTTCCCACTCATTGCGATCAGAAAATAAGGAACTCCCCTTTTGCAAATCATTAAAGACCTGGCTCATCCAGAACAGCTCACTCTAGATTTCCCTATCCATCCTGTGCCGCACTATCAGCCCTGAAATGCCTAAGGGTAGCTATCCGCTTTATAAGTGCTACATAGAATAGAATAGGACATGGGCGTGCTGGCGCCTTCCAAAGCTCCTGGGAAAATGAATTCCTGTTAACATCAGCATACAGCAGGACAGGCCTATGTATTTATTGTGAGGGCATTATAAATATAGATCACTGTATGCACAATTGTCTCTGCTGTACTGACCCTTCAATAGACAAATACGCAGCAGCAGACTTACATGTATGCACAACTTGTATGAACGCCTCGAGAACACTTCAAAGGGCAGTCTGATCCATGGCATGTGTCCTGGCCCCAATACAACAATGACTATTTATTACCATTTGAAAGATGTAGCTGGGTACACATGCTGTGGTGCTTGGTCCGGACAACAGTTGCAGATGTTTTACTGACTTACAAACATTTTCTTTTTCCATGTTATTCCTCACTAGCAGACTGAGCTGCTTTCATCCATGCATGCCCAAGTGATTCCAACCTATATAGGACATTGATTTTTGTTTCCCCAATTAGTCAGATTGCTTTTCCTCCGGTTTGGAGGTTTGTGAGTGGATTTACTTTGCTTCTTTATTTTCCCCTTGTGTCTCTCATCTTGGAGAGGATATTCCCCATTTTAGTCCCCTTCTACCTGCCCCCTGCCATGTTTACACCTTACTAATGCATTTTTATGTGTGAAATATCCACACACAAAGGTGAACCTTATACTACACAAGCATTTACTTTGAGAATAAAATTACACTAAACTGTGTTCCGCGTATTATTCCCCATATATACTAAGTGCTTTGCGAATTGGTCCCTCTTGTTTAATGCTGCCACTGAGCCCAAAGTGCAACTGCTCCTAAGGAACAGATTTTGCACTCCCTGCCCAAATAACCAGCCAGCACTGGACCTCATCCTATTTGGGATTACTGCAGACTTTCTGTAGCTGAACTGAGTAATCTAGTAACAGTGGCCTGCCTCAAAAATTAGAAAGATCTATGACAACTTTGGTACCTGAACAATGAAAAATGGTTTCTAAAGGCCAAGTTTCCTCTAGACGTGTCTCCAGCACTTACATTAGATCTCTTCTGCTGAAGGCGACTACTGTGATGATGAGCATAGAGGAGCAAAGCTTAATGGAACCCTTCTACAAACCCCCGTACAGGAGAAAAAGGTGGATGCTTAATAGAAATAGAACTATTCCAGTTCACAGCCCACACAGAAGTCTAGCTCGTCTGACCCCCATCACTGGTGCTTAGTTGCCCTACAGCTAATAATTAACATAAATATTTCTTTCAACAAATCCTGCCTTCAAAGGTATAATGTTAAGAATGTCCCATTCACATTTCTCACTTTTAAAACCTATCATAACTCTTCACTGCTGTTTGTGGCCCTGAAAAGAAAAACTAAAAGCTGTCAAAGAGGTTATTACACATCAAATGCTTGCTTTATATACTTAACACTGTGTTGCAGCGGTGCTGACTCTTATGTGGTTGTCGTCTGTGTTGGCCAGGAAATCCTTTGTTGTCTGGTTGATTTCTTTATCAATTTAAAACAGGCCCCCTGATAGCAAGGAGCTTTGTTACAGCTCTACTTGTTTCCTGTGTTAATGTCATTGCGAGAGCATGAGACAGAAAATAAAATGGGCATGAGAAATATATTTGATGCTGTTTCCAATAAAGAGTAAAACAATATCCCCAACCCTTACACACACATAATATTAAAGAAAAAAGCTTTTCATTTTAAATAGTACAGTAGATTTCTCAAGTATGTGAGCACTGTATTTATAGAAAATACGGTCACCCTGACGGATGCTGTATGGCAGTTTGGCATATTTAAAGTCTGCTGGCCATTTCCCAGATTATTGAATGATAATACCAAGACATTTATAACTGGGGATTGAAGAAATATGGTAGTTCACTTTGCATTGTCGAAGCTTACAGCTGTAGACATTGCAGCATTTAATCAATCAATCAATCAACCAATTAAACTGTATTTCTAAAGCGCGGCTTATCGTCCATGAGGGTATCCAAAGAGGCAGGACTTTAATCCATTCCTGAAGTCTGCCAATGAGGGTGCTGATCGAAGGTGGAGAGAAAGGGCATTCCAGGATTTGGCGGCGAGGTGGAACAAGAATCAACATCTGGTACGGCAGTGTTGAATGCGCTGCATCTCTGTGTGGGTGAAGTGAGCGGAGCGGAGGTTTCTGGATAGTTGGTGGAAGCTCAGTTTGTGGTTCATGTATGCTGGTCCTTGGTCGTGGAGGGCTTTGAGGGCATGGGTCAGGAAATTGAAATTACATCTCCTCTGGATGGGGAGCCAGTGGAGGTCTCTCAGGTGCTGGGAGATGTGGGTTGTTTTTGGCAGATTGAGAATCAGTCTGGCTTGTGCGTTCTGGATGGTCTGGAGTTCAACGATGGTGCCTGAATAAAGTACGTCGGCATAGTCCAGACGGCTGGTGATGAGCGACTGAGTCACTGTTTTCCTTGTGCTGGTGGGTAGCCACTTGAAGATTCTGCGGAGCATGCAAAGCGTTTGGATGCAGGCTGAGGCGACGGTGCTGACCTCGTTTCTTGGAGAGTTCGCTATCAAGGACGATGCTGAGTTTGCGGGCGTGATCTTTCGAAGTGGGGGTGGATCCGATTTCTGATGGCCGCCTTCCCGTGTCCTGTTTGTGATGCAGGAGGAAGAGTGGTTGTGGAGTGATGTTGTGGTGTGAAGTGTGATTCTTAGTCCAGTACTACCGTTCTGGGTTTTGTTATGAAGGATAATGGGCTGGTCCTGTCTGGGTATGTGTTGTGAGGAGAACGAGAGGTTTATTCTGCTTGTGGGTCCATCTGAACTCTTACATGGTGGCATCTAGTCTCCTTCTGATTCAGGGGACTGTCCTTTTGATTTGTATGGCGTATGCCTTACCTACATCTTGCACATGTTTCCATTTTCTATACATCAGATGTATGTGTTGTTTTAACATCTTGCATTTGTATCTATTTTGCTAAGTATCATACGTATGTGCGGTTCCACCTTGCATTCAATATTAACGTATTATTACTTGTCCGTTTTTGCATTTGTTATCTATGCATTATCTTTATGTAGTATTCCCATATTGGATCCGCTGTTGTTTTCTTTTGTTTGCTAAAGGGAAAAGATGTGTTGTATCTTGTCTTGCTGCAATACATTCTACCCCAGTGCTCTGTTTGTTGCTGCTCAAACAGAGTGTATGTGATGTCACGGGATGTTGATGTGTGCCTGGTTGAGTGAGTGTCAGTTGGTGAGAGTGGGCTGAGCAGCAGGGAAGCTACTCCTGGTGGGGTGTATTTTCCATCTTACCAGTTACTCAAACCATCTGTAACTGCATCTTAATAAACCTTACTCTTGACCTACTCTCAGCGTACACGATTATATACATACAAGAATCATACTTCCATTACCAAATCCACCAGGGAGGTGTGTCTGCCAAAAATCAGCCTTTCAGTTTTGTCCGTGTTGAGCTTCAGGCCGTTGTCTCTCAGCCAGGCTGAGACATTTTTCATGCAATTGTAAAAGTCGTTTTTTGTCGTAGTGGGTCCGCGGAGAATGAGAGGACGAGCTGGGTGTGGTTGGCGTAGGAGATGATGTTGAGGTCATTGATTCTGACGATGTCTGCTAGCGGTGTCATGTATATGTTGAAGAGGGTGGGATTGATGTATGATTCTTCATGATGCCATAAATGGTGTGCAACTAACAGCCATTGACAAAGCAAATAGTCCCGGCAATTTTTTGGTATAATTTTCCTTGTTGTATTATAAATCTGGACGTAATGACAGAACCAACAAAATACCAGTCAGGCGGTACACTATAATAAGCACAGATTTTTAGCTTACATGTTTTAAGCCACACCCTTAGTTACATTGGCTATGCCCACCCGCACATACTTTTTTCATCCCATTTAAAGCCCTGTCTGGCTGTAAAGCAGGTCACACATTTGAGGCTTAATGTGATGGAAACTTACACAACATTGGTCCTCCACTGCCGATTTCACTGGGCTGACTGGAACTAGTGCACACACCAATACGAATTACTGGACCTTCCAATTCTTTGGCGTCAAGTAGACTTTCTGATGATTGACAATATGTTCCTCATTTCACTATCTTAACCTCCTCATCTTGTGAGAGCTTCATGCCAGACACAGATTTCCCACAGTCTGGACACTAGGTTGGATTCACTGAATCCTTTTTTTAAAGAAAGGGTTGAATCCTTTGAAATTAATTTAAACAGGATATCCCAGGTGTTCCTTTGGTGTTAGAAACAGAGAAGTGACTTGAACTGTGTTGTACATCGAGGTTTTAATCCACTGTGACGTAGCAAAATTAAACGAGGTCTCTTGTCTCCAAAGGGCATACTGAGTCCCTCTTAATGCTAAGGATAGAGATCATTGATCATGCACTACAGCAATCGGTTCTCAATGGGCCTCTGGCCTTTTCTCTATCTGTTCACTAATGAATGGGAGGTTTTATTGGCTTCATTTTCAGTCTTCTTTGCTGCCTCTTAACTGGTCAGTGCAGCCCAAACTTCACTTCTGTGAATCAGAGACCAAGCATAGATTAATCAAACTTAATTAGTGCCTGTACGCTACTCCTGACGTGATTGAGTTACTATTTCTTCTGACACCACACTCCCCTCTTCCCTCCTTCTGTTTTCCCAATTGTTGTTCTAAGTAGATGCAGTGTTTCCTTTCTAAGGGGAGTGTTTGGATGGCAAAATCAGGCTGTGCAATGCACATTACATTACTCTGAATGTGCGTGAATCTGGATGAAAATAACATTGTCTCCTTCCATAGTCCTTTTTTAGGTCGAGCATCAGCGCGCAAGCGATGTCTGCAAGACCTGCTGGAATCACTCGTACTGAGTGTAATTCCGCCTGCTGCTGACAATTGGTTCGCTCTTAAGTCACTTGTATATCCTGGCTCCTTATTCGTTAGTACTCCGATATGTGATTTCCACTTTTACGGTGAGGAGCACCGCTAAATTACAGTTTCTTTACACACATAAGTGTTGTGTGTTCTTTGGGGACTACTTGCTTTTTATAACATGGACGGATTAGCAATGTGTTAGGTCTGGCATTTGCTTTCATAAATGCGAGACCTATTGCATTGCAAATTCTTATAATCCTTAGCTTTTGTTCTGTAAGAGGACAGCCGGACAACACATCAATTCGTTTTAAGAGAGGCAGGCTTTGTATGCTGCAGTTAAATGAACAATTGCCCTGCGTATGACAAGTATGCGTTGTGAGTCTCTTCTTTTACTCAGTAGTTCGCCCTCCACGTGGAAGAAAAGTGCATGTAGGATGGGCTTGGGATGGGGAACACTGCATGAGGTTCAGTAGCATTGTATTACATTTTATATTAAAGGAATATACTGAGGGAAAGGATTCTGACAGACGCCTGAAAACGGTGAATCTCATGAGGTAATCTTGTGCCATCTGTTCCACTGCGTACACCCCTCATGTTTAACATGAATGTAGTTAGTTAGCTGATAGGCATGACGCCAGTACCAAAGAATCAGGTGATCTTTTCATAATTATTTATGGTGCTTGGATGCATTGTAAAGTGCGCTTGTCGTGTACTTCAAATGCCGTTCCTTTCTTTTCTCCCCAAAACACTCCTCTGTGATTTAACTGAAGGTGTAGATAGGTTCTCCCTGGTAAAGGCTGAAACAACATAAATGACAGTAATTTTAAAATTTGTTGTCAGATCCAAAAGACTCATTTACCCACTGATTTGTTTAGACTCGGACGCTGAAGTAAACACATGGGGAAATTAACAGGAATGTGTGGCAGTGAGCAAACAGTAGTGCCTCACATCTTTATTTATTTCTAAACTGCGATGTTTTGACTTTAAGCACGCCTTTCATTGTTTCAGAATGGAGTCGCTGTCACTACGTATTCCCTTTTCTTTATTTCACATTGGCAAACCAATTGATTTGCTTTTCCGAAACTGCTGGGCCAACAGCTGGTTGTTCCCCATACCCTGATCCACACCCTCCCGCTGTACACTTGCTCTCCTGTCCTAGCCTCCCCACCCCAAACCACTTCCATTTCCACTGTTTCCTGAGTGCTGATCCCACTGTTTCCTGAGGCCTTACAGCCTCAATATATCAATTCAATTCAATATTAAGCGTTATTCGACCATGGTTATAACAGTCATAAAATCACAAAAACATATACAGAAAATATAAAGTACATTTTTTTTAATTTTTAGGTTAAAAAACGATAAAATACCAAATTCACATAACATTGAGAGTTTACACCTTATAAAATAGGAACGCATATCAAATACCACTTCAGCGCCTAAGGGAAGGCCTCCAAGACCTCAAATTACATACTTTTCCTTTGCCAAAGAACCTTTTTCAAGATCTTAGATACCCTCCAAGCCACATGCTCATTCTCTATTAGTTGTAGACGAACAAGCGCTGGACAGCATTGCCTAAGGCCATGCTGTCTTAAAAGAGGCAGTAGCCAAATGTTCCTTAAATCTGAAAACAGCTCACAAAAGAGAATTAGGTGGATAATCGACTGCTCTGAATGGGAGTCACACGGACACAGGGGTAGAAGTCTTGACCTTTCGTTCATTTTGGGTATTGTCGCTAGTCTATGAACAGTGACCAGTCTGAATCTTATCAGAAGCATTCTGTCATAGCCACTTGGAACAAAATAGACATACGGTTCCATGCCCAAAGAAGTAAGCCTTAGCTGATGTTGCATGACTGTGGGTTTGGTGACTTCATCTGCTACTCTGAAAGAGCCCAACAGTTCAAGGCCCTCTTCCTTCAGAGCTTTTCTGGAAATCCGAGCCATGGAGCTAGGTTTGTGAAATAGTCTGGGTGTCCTAGGTCATTCATGAACCTATAGACAAACCTAAGCCAGGGGATCTTTAGCGCCCCTTCCAACCCAATGCAATCACGCAGGATGTCTCTATTTAGGTTGGTCTGTTCACTGACCCATATCCTGTGCCAAAGAAGTATTGGCTCCAATTTGATATGGTCCATTATATAAGGAAGACCCAGCTCCTCATGGCACACAAAAGAGGACGTGCCATGGGGCACTGAAAGGATATACAGCAGGAAGGCATTTTCCACAATTTGTAGGGAGAGGGTATTGGCGAAACCCCACACCCCAGCCCCGTACATCGCCGCTGATATACAATGCGCCCTATATATTTGCAAGAGTTCCCCCGGCGGCTTCCTGCCCAACTTCTTCACAAAAATGGCAAGGACACTAGTTGATCTACTAAAACCAAGTGTTTTCGTCTCAGTAGAGCGAGTCCAGGTGTCATTCTGATTAAAAAGGACACAGAGGTACGAGAAAGTTCTTGTTGACGCTAGCTTCCTGTCATCCAGACATATGTCCCTACCCGTTTCCCTTTGTGCCCCTATACCACAGCTCATTACAAAGGTCTTTGAGAAGTTAATACTTAAGCCCAGATCAAGCCTGAAGGCGTTAAAACTATCCAAAACCCTTTGCAAACCATTTTGCGTGCGCTCCATTAAGACGGCATCGTCGGCATATAAGAGAGCTGATATAGGTCGCCCACCTGCTTGAGGAAAATCTTGTCCGCTCTTTAAGACTAAATTGTAAATTGTAAATTGATACTTGTATAGCGCACTACTCACCCGCAAGGGTCTCAAGGCGCTTGTACGAATACCGCTGTGGAACCCATCCTGGCTTTTCCCTGTGAGGCGTCCACTCCTGGGCACCCCCAAGGTGGAGGCCAGGCATCCTTAGCGCTGTGGGGGCCGTTGTGGAGATTAAGCAAGCTATTGCCCAGAGTTGCAGAGCGGGACTCCATGATTGGAATAGCCACCGAGGCGAGAATTATCAGGTCCGTGGAATTTTGAGCCCAAGACCCGCCGAGGCGGGGAATTGAACCCTGGTCCCAGGCTAGATCTCTGCATCAGGGTCTGCCGCTCTAATCATTGAGCCACACAGACTGCGTCGGCCAACCTGTTAATGTATAGGTTAAAAAGAAAGGGGGCCAGGACACAACCCTGCATGACCTCTCTCCTTACAGGGAATGCTTTTGTACACTGACCCTCCACCTCGTATCTGACGCTGGCTGAAGCTCCCTCATTAAAAACGCTGCAGGAAGGCAATCATTTTATGGTCCACCCCTAGGCCTACAGGAATCACCCATAACCTGACATTTATTGCAGAATCGAACGCTGCTGTTAGATCAACAAAGATTAAATAAAGTCTCCCCTATTTAGCTCTTGTATATTTCCCTACGATGATGGCCAGGTTCAAACTCTGTTGTATGGTGTCCAGCCCTTCCCGAAAGCCATACTGAAGGTCTGACAGAACCTCATTCTCTGTTGCCCAATCCTGTAAACGCTGCAGGACAACACGTCCTGCCACTTTCACCCTGAAATCAAGAAGGGAAGCCTCAACATAGCTTTAACTCTGATTTGCTAAAAAACAAACCTCCATTGCAAACAAAATAACATGCGTAGAAACATTACCACTACTTTGTTGCTGTCTCGCAGCTCTCATTGTCTCACTGTCCCTCCTTTCATATTGTCATCCTGTCCCTCCTTTCACCAGAGGCTTTTGGCTTCTTATTGGGCTCCTCCTTTCACCTCGGCCTTTCACTGTCTTCTAATAGCACTCTCCTCCGGTAGTTCATGGGCAATCTCTCCCCTCGTCATTCTGTCCCTCCTTTCACCAGAGGTTCTCCATTTTTCAGCCAGTCACTTATTTCATCACAATCTTTCAGTCTCTCATTGTGGCACTCCCCACCGGCAGTTCATGGGCTCTACCTTTTCACCCTGCCACTTCCTTCACCAGGGTCTCTGCTTCACACCGGACAGCTCCTGTCACCTCAGCCTTTCATCTCTCCTAATGCATCCCCCCTTGTCCTCCTGTTCCTCCGCTCTCCTCGTTACCCTGTACCTCCCTTCATCAGAGGCTCGCTCTTTTTATTTCCCATTAACTGGTTCTCCAGCGCCGCAATGCCATACCATTACCAATAGCCCTATGCAAATATATTTAATTTACTGGAAATGAAAAAGCACTAGTAAAAAACATTGTCATTTTCAATGCTATTAGCTCCAACTTTAACAAATGCAAGACCTATTGCATTGTAAATGCTTGTTTATTTTGCTTGCCTTTGTCGTTGCTTCTTGCCCTGTTGCTCATACCCTCTTCTACATCGTGTTCCCCCTCTAGCCCCCACCTTCTTCCGTTTTGCATATTTTCAGTTCAGCTTTCTACTTTCCATTGCCTGGCTTCCGTATCTGATGTAAAGTAAGCGGTGTCCATGGTTACTTTGTCAATGAGCTATCACAGACTTCCTCTGCCAATAGCTGTTGTAACTGTAAGGCGTAGAAATCAAGAGACCCCACGATGCAGTGACTTCCTCTTTATTCAGTTTGTAACATGAGAAACATTTAGTGACGTAGGAAGAGTGCCCTGGTGGGCACTAGTGCAAGGTAGGAAGATGACCTCTCCTACCACCTGGATGTGTAGTACAAGACGGTAATTTTTGGGGTGGTGCAGCGGCCCCCAAAAAACCTGGGCCCAATTGTCTCTGCACCTGCTGCACGACTGATAAACACGCCCTCAAGGACCTCCTATGCGGCATTGTAGCAGAACTCCCCACTCTTATGTTGGACACGACTGTGGGTGGCAGGGGAGGCTCGTAGGGCAGGGCCTCCTGGTGCACTACGCCTCGTGGATTATTGGAATACAGGTTTAATATTCAGGGTCTAAACAAGCCTGCTGCTTAGATGGTCCTGTTACCTTTCAGCCTCAGACTGCAGTGACAGTAAGGTAGTTTAGTGGGTTGAGCTCCCACTGCAGTAATGTGTGTGTTACCTGTTGGATCAGAAGTTCGTATTCAGGTGGCAACCACGCAGCCTTTTATCCTCCAGGATGAGTGCCACGGATTTGTGTAATGTCTGTGATTTAGATGCCAGTATGCCACACTGTTGCAGCGTTGTGAGCGTTCTATGTACTCGGTCAATAGTGTGACAATACATGCCTCTGGCCCTAAACTTTGCATGGCATTTTCAGTCTTTGTCTTGTCTTAGACCTCAGGCCTGAGATGCAGTTGTACTGAGCACAGCAGCATGTTTGTTACCCAGGCTGTCATACTGCCATCCTGACAGTGTATGTGTAGGCAGTTGCATCCCGGTGCCATCCAGACAATGCACGCGCTCTCAATCGTACCCTGGTCACATTCAAAGAAGGTGCGTGCAATCGCTTGCACATCATTATTGATCAGTAGGGCTCTAGGCAGGTCCAGTGAACCGCCTGGAGTGGGGGACGGACGTCTGCCTCTCGTATAATGGTATCACTGCACTCAGATAGCACGTGCACTGGTGTAGTGCGATCTACAGTCTCCTGTACCATCGTCCGTTGTTTGAACTCTATAAGAAAAGTCAGTAAAACGTGCATCGTCAGATTCCTTTTAGTGCAGATTTGTAAACCGCAGTGCGCTCTGCACGTAAATGTCTGCGGAATACCTTTTATGTTTGGATTTACGTCTGCTTCCTGTATAGTCTTGCACATTTGGAGAGTATGTTTGGAAATGTGTTAGTCTTGCAATGCAGCTACGAGATAGCTCACTGTGGTGGTGCTGTGCAATTCTCAGAGCACATGTTGGACAAGTACAGTACCAGTGCAGTGGGTAATAAAACACCTGGGATGTAATGCAGCACTCTAGGACGAGTGAGGCTGCGTAACACCAGACTGGCAGCAAGCACTACAAAAAAAACTTTTTCATTGGTGATTTCCTAATCACTTTCTCCACAGTGGCTGGTCTTGAGTTCTGGACATATAAAAATAAAATAATATTATTATTATTCTTGTTCTTGTTAATGCGCCTCATCGTGGTTTTTCACTAGCAGCCAATAGATGCAGCAGGGACCGATATTTCCTGGGTAGACATGCTATCTTCTTCTAAAAGCAAGTAATGGATATGTCTGACAAATTCAGCTCCTTCACCTCGTGTGAACTAGTCTGTTGTCAAATTTGGAGACTTCCTGGCAGGCAGATGCATTCAAAAAGCTGGCAGACAGTACTTAATTTGTAAAGAAATAAGTGCCAGGACCATTGTCAGCAGATAAGTGCAGCTAGCACCATCCATTGCCTCTGTCAGTGTTTCTAATGAAAATTCAGACTTTTTATAATTTAAAATGACTAATACCTGCCACCCAAGCTATTTGTATAGCCTTGGGTGGCCGTTATTAGCCATTTTTAATGTGTGTAGACTTATTAAACAACTGTTGTGTTCATCACAAAATTAGACATACAGCAGAACCATTTGACTGGCTGTCATAAGTCCCTGTGTTGACAATTAAGTGCTGGTGCTAAGCACCAGAAATCACCAGCTCAAATTAAGCACTGCTGGTAGAGTTGGAAAAGAGTCAACCAGACTTATTTTACAACTTCTACTTGTCCCTGTACTCTACAAAGACCAGATAATCAGTTCGTGGACAAGATTGGAATGATGGGCTGGGCGAAACGGCTCAGTGTGTTGAACAAATATCGAAGACAAATGTGGTAACAAAATGAAGTGATCTGACTTTGAAAACTGGCAAGACTTGCCCTTCTCTTTCCAAGGCTGATTATTTTAATACCATAAATTAACTAATATTAACATCTCCAGCTGCTGTCCCCTTCCCTGCCAGCAGACCACCTCTGCCCCAGGTACCCACCTGCTGATGGCGCACAGGCTGCTTTTATACCAGGACCATATACATATACAAGAAAACCTCAAGTGCAGAATGCGTGCCTGGAAGCCATACTATACATGTAACTACTTCAAAGCGCTTCAAACGGGGGCAAAGAACAGGACCAAGACACAGATGACAATTTATGTACCAGGATCACAGACTGAGTGGGGAAGTCAGAATTTGGACTCCAGTCTCCCCGGCTATCGACGGCATTGTTGGCACTAGCCCACATCTTCCTTAAAGACGACCGTTTTAACTTCAAAATAGTTTTTGCGTCCGTATTAATTTTACATGATAAGAGTATCTGCCAAGTAGATAGATATGCTGTGTTAACTCAGAAATCATGTTCCTTTGGTTGATTTATGGTCTAGTTCTTGTTGTGCATATTAGGTGTTTCTGGTAATTGACTTTATTTTTTCACTTTACGTACCCAGAAATCCTCAAATTTGCAATCATAGGCTTTAGCCTTTACATCCTTTAGCACAAGAGGGGTACAAAGTTCCCCGGGGAGAGTGTGCAAGACAAGTGTGCGTGTAGTGTAAAAGAAGGTAAAAAGGGAGGGGGAATTCCCTTTTTGGAACTAAAACCCTCACACACCTAGCAAGCTGGATGTCATGCTTCGTCATATGGGTTCTGCTCCTCGTCAGACTGGCACTGCAATGTCTGACGGGCACCCGTAAAGGGGCTCTTTATCGGAGATCTTTTGTTCCAGCCATATGGTGCATGCGGGTGAGAGGGCGAGTGAAAAGGTGTAGTCGTGAAGTAGTGGTGAATTAAAAACGGTGGGTCAGTCCACAAGGAACTTTATTAGCGTGGCTGACTCCCTTGATTAAAATAGGTGGGAGGGGAGATATGCGCTGAGAAGGTACACAGTAGAATATCTGCTACCCATCCTTTGCCACACGCCTATTACATTTCACACATCCGGCGGTATTCTAGTTCACATCCTTTTTCACGTGTCTGGAGCCCTCACACTATTTTCAATGACAAATTTACAGTGACAGGCCATACAATTCCACATAACTAAAAAACAATGGCAAGGCCAATAGACCTCGCACAGGTGAGACCTATTGGCTTTGCCAATGCTTGTTTCTTTCTGTGGTTGTAATGCGAAGTGTGCCATACTCCCAGATAGTTGGTGCACTAATTATGTCGTTCCAGTTATAATACCAAGATAAGCAGAATTTTTAAGTGATCCGCGTGCAGCACAAACATTTTGCATTTACCACGCAATAAACATTAAATTTTTTAGAAGCCATTGCAAGCAGCAAACCGAAAACCAACGTCACCACATATTCAATGTTTCCCATCTAAAATTCCCAGGCTTATAGTGGTGCATTGGATTAAAGGGTTTGGAAAACGTTAACATTCATCTGTTCCACTGTTCTGTGAAGATCTCAAAACATTATTTGTCTTGTAAAGCAGTGAAGAAAGCTTTGAACGCCTTGCTGGAGCAGTCAATTACACCACCCTCAACAGGCTGACGTGGTTTATTACATTCTGATGACATAATCTATGCTATCAAAAAATCATGTTATTCTTTGCAAAGATGCTTGGAGGAGCTGGAAAGCAGTTTTATTTGTATATATGCAAAGTAAATGTGCTTCTGTCGGTAGGCAAAATAGATTGGTTGTTTTGCCTCGTATGGGGTGGCTGCCTTTGCATGTACACTGACTGATGGATGAATGTTTATTTCAGAAATTAACCAACGTGCGGATAATGAAAGAAAACATGAGAACAGGCAACCTGCCGGCCAACATGAAGAAAGCACGAGTAATCCAGATAATTCCTTGTAAGTAAATCTCCTGCTTTACAAACAGGCTCCTCCTTTCACCTTGCAGTCACCCTCCTGTGGGTTCGAAAGCATCTTCATCAGGCCTCGCAGAGTGTGATAGACTATGTTACACATTTAAAATATCAGTGACACCACCTCTTAAAGTTAATGTGATTTTGAATGTTCAAAATACAAACCCACCAAAAGCAAAGCTGTGTTCTGTTCAATGACAACAGACAGCAGTCCAGAGTGTATGCAAAGGACTCTGTTACCACGTTACAGGTTTATTATGTTCTGCATGCAAAGGAAAGCCACGGCAACCATGATAGTCTCTATGGAGCCTGCAATTCAAAGGCACCCTACGTCAGGGTTCGTATGTGCAGGCTGGCCAGAGTTGGAGATACGTCTGCCTTGGGGCGGCAGGAGACACGCAGGAGCAACAGCCGAAGAGCACACATGGCTGACAGTTACCACAAAGTTCTTGGATCCGGGTCGCAATAAACAAATAAATGACAATTCCTAAAGTTGGCAGAGAGAGGAGTTAGCTCATGGAGACACTGCTGTCTCGACTGCACTTGCAGCAGTCAGGGGCGTAGCTAGAGCTTGTGGCGCCCGGGGCTAGCCCTCAGATTGCCGCCCCTTGGGGGGGGGGGGGGGGGGGTGCTGGGAAAAATGGACGGTGAGCACTTGAAAGATGTCCGAGAGACACGTAGTACTGCTGCTAATAGTAGTTACCTCGATCATGCAATTTACATGCACATACATGACACGATCAAAGGCTACACAGTTGAATACACTAGTGACTGGCAGTACAAAAGAAAACACACAGACTGCATGATCTATCTGGGGACTCAGAAAAACCGTATGTGACATCCATCAGAGAGCTGTGTGAACAATTACCCTAGCATGCAATGTGCTTTGCCTTTTCCTTACACCAGCCCCATCCGAGAGGCCCTACGTAGAATAGAGAGGGTGGGGTAACTCTTCTATCCCCCATCCCCCCGCCCTCCACTACTACCACCATAACAGCACCGGCTCCTTACTAACAGCTTCCATTCCTTCACCTTACCATTTTGTGGTTTCCTCGATCAGGCTCTATCTTTCGACAGTGTCAGTTTCCGTCGCAATTCTTCCTCTGTTGTCTCGCCTCCATCACTCCAGGTCCCGACTTACCTCCCACATCCTCCTCTCTCACATCCTGACCTGTACCAAATCGGACTCTCCTCTACCTTTCCTGGTATTCCTCTTACCTCGTGACCACTCTCGTCCCTCTCAATCCCAATGCAATCCCTCAGTTTACCTTTCAAGTCAACGTCACCCTCCCATTCTGTTTCATCAATCGTTCTTGTTTTTTCCCCTCATACTCTGGTCACTCTACCTCTCAACTCATCATGACAAATGGTGGCAGGAATTATACCTTACAAAACACGTGCCGGAAGCAGGCTAATCCAGATGTCAGCATTTACCGGCTTCAGTGTTACAAGTGTGCATACAGCCCAAAGCCCTCTGCCCTGGAGTCCACACGCAGGGAAGCACTTATTGTCAGGGCTACTGGAATTACGCGGGCGGTCGAGGGCCAAATTATGCGGCTGAGTGGGGTAAATTATGAGGCAAGAAAAAAAAAATTGTGTGCCGTAATGGAGGCTGCAGCACATTTTGTTTAGAACTTCATTATTTTTACACTCGTTCATACTGTCTAGACCTTAGTTGCACCTCGTTAGTTCCAGTGTAACACTCAAATATAGCAATAAGCCACAGAAAGGTGACTAGTCAAACTTTGCAAAAGGGCCCTCTCCGCTTCAAGCGGCAACACATGGTGCTGCGTTTTTAGTAACGTGAACCATTTGAGCTACAAACTATTTCTTTGTTAAAATCTGCAGATTATGCAGCAGATGGTGAATTATGGGGTCAAGATGTGGATGCTGAAGTCTAAAAAACAGAGCTTTCCACTGCACAATTAAGCAAGTTCCATGCATACTCACAGAGGTATTGAGCCATCCAAAACATAATGGAAACAGATACAGCAATAAGTAAGTGAGGTCCAAAGGGTTTGTCAAGGGCCCTCTACCAACACTCTTCGATTACAGGGGCTGGGGAAAACCAAGGTTGCCAAGTTTAGATACTATCTCAAGGCTCTTTCTTTCACATCTCTTCACTTCATGCCTTATATCCCTGCTTTCTCTTGTTGTCACTGGTTCACTCTCACTTCCTTCTCTAGTATCTTTTCTGTCTATCTGTCGCTTCCTCAACGTCAAAGTCTGATGATGATAAGTAAGTTTTGCCTGATGCCCGCCACCTGCGCACATTAAGAACAGGCTGTCGTCTTAACACAGCTCATGCCCTTGAGCCGGCTGACAAATTAGAGTGAATGCACGCCATGAGAGCGGGACCCCGCGCGCATGACAACAAACTGGTCAAAAGCTGGTCTTCAGATGCGCAGATTCCCTCATGTGAAGTACGACTCTTCCCCGACGCCTCACTAATGACTTCTCACAGGATTGGTGCAAGGCAATGCACGGCGCAGCGCAGCGCTACTGTAAATGATTTCTACCCTCATTTGTGCTGTGGGCAGAACTTGAAGTTGACATCTGGGATTAAAATTTGGACTACACCCACGCTTGCCCCAGTAGTTGTTACTCTGCTAACATGTTTGAGTCTGCACTGCTTGCCTTCGGATGCGACCTCTCCTCCCAAAACGCACCGAGATAGCCGCTTTCACTCACCAGTGGTAATATCACAGCTCTACCTTTACCACACATTATGGGTCGTGGGTAGTCTGGGGACCCTAAGCAGCCGCAATTGCAATTGAGCGGGCCCACAGAGTGCTCACCCCTAACGTCAGTCTCACAATGGCATGGTGTAGGTAATTAAATTATATACAGTCTCTTCTCTCACCTATTCTTCAAGTGTATAATTAAAAGCGCTCAGCACTGCCCGCCGGCGCCACCAGGCCTGAATTGACCCTTTCCTCGCGACAGCACGACGAGAGCCGAGCCCGGGAGCGTAGTGGTGAGCGCGTAATGCGTCACACCTATCGCGATGCGAGGGGAGGGCTGGCCAAATGTCCATGCAGGGCCGTCATTGGCGCTACAACTGATTGATGGCCCTAGCTGGACTGTTTGAGCGAGGATGGGACTGTGGGGGGGGGGGGAGCCTTACGGACCGTTCACAGGTGGTAAATGCAACAAGTGCGAGTCTTAAACAGTGGGAGGCAGGGGACATACTTTCTCTTCTGAAAACTGAAGTGCTTCACTTTCATGCGCACGGTCACCGCGGCACTGGAGGCCTGTTGCGGCCGCCTTAATAATTTATTTTGGATTGGGAGTAGTTGGGACAACTGTAGACAACAACTTTTCCCATTCCCAAAATAAATTACAAAGCGGAACGGTCAACGGGCCTCAGTATCGCGCAGCCGCCTCAAAAATGGTGCCGCCTGGGGCGGACCGCCCCACCCTAGCTACGCGGCTGGCAGCAGTCGATCTCCCGGCCACTCTGCCCCAGTCTCGTGGTGAGGGACTTCGTGGATGTTCGCCGTCATCCCCAGTCATAGAGTATCAAACCTTGGCAACTTGCCTCTGTCATATGCTGGGTGGAATTGTGGGATCAAGCTCTCTTCGGGCTCTCTGCTGCTTTTGTTGACTAGTGACATCTTTACAGATCAAAGTTGGCTGTAGGTCAGACCAGTAGATCTTCATTGGTTCCAAAGGCATTGGGTCTCATTTAGATCTAGGCGGACGGATTACACTGTCACAAAAGTGACGGATATCCCGTTTGTCGGAATATAATCCCATTATATCCTATGATTTATATTTCGGCGGACGGGACACCCATCACCGCTGTGACGGAGTAACCCATCCGCCAAAATCTAAATCAGGCCACTAGTCTAAGCCAGGAAGGGAAAGAGGCAAAACACCTACTTCACACTCTGTGTAGGAGTAAGTCCAGAAAATTATCAGTGAGGTATGGGCAGCCGGGGGGTTTTATGTCGAAAGCCAGACAGCTGACAAGATGGCACTGCCAATCAGCATACAGGGCATTCTCCCAATATTAAAGGTCTGGATCTAGGGAGACCAATGTGAGTCTATCTTCCCAGAGCACTATCCTGAGGGCGCTAACCTGAAATCAAATGTGTTTCAAATTAGCAGGCCAGCAAGCTGTTCTCAGACATCACAGGGTGAACTTCGGCTTAGGAAATAAATGGCAGGAATCCTAGCTGCTCAAGTTGTCAGAACTTTTGACAGTACACTTGTTTAAAATTGGTCCTAAGTTACTTGATGCACATGTCTTCCAACTTCATTTCATCACGTTTGTATTAAACTAATTAGTATTTCCTGTTTATTACTGTAAGCCGTTAAAAATGAGTATCATGTCCTAACTGAACCTTCATGTAAAAGGACTGTGAGCATTAAATGTATTTTGATGTATTTTAGATGATTTCAACAGGGTGATTCTTTCAATGAAACGTGGTCAAGAGTACACAGATTACATCAACGCATCCTTCATTGATGTAAGTAAGACACAGGTCCTAATATTGTACTTTCCTGTTGCATGGCACGAGCTTTGCATTAATTAATAATACTAGTGATATTCCATTTGTATGGTTAGAAACTCATCTAGTTCATTTAGTGAATATTTTTGCGGCTGGGCTGATGAGCTGTGAAAAAACATGTTTTTCTTTAAATCAAAGAAACAAAGTAGCCTCTGCAACATGTGTAATTATTTTACATTTGTTTAAGTTTTCACTAATATAAGGACAGTGTTATTGCTAAACTCCTAGGTAAAAAGGCCATCATGTGTGTATTTTTTGATGGCTTAGTAAACATATTCTTGCAGAAAAAGTAAAGTACAATTGTATCTATTTCCTTTTTACGGTGATCATTGGAGATATGCAGCAGCAACACTCAATACTCGTACTTTATGTTGCAGTGTCTTCCACTTCATACCATATAGCCCGCATGTGATTGGCTACAGATTCCTCATAGGCACCAACGCTTCTTCAGTTTCTTTTCTGATTTCAGTTTTCACTTTTAAAAAAGAACACTTTTGATTAGGCAATTTAATTGTATAAACAAATGTTCTATGTACACTGTTGGTGCCCACCCCATCTGACGCCTCTGTGCCTGAATTTGCAGACCACAGTGCGAATAGCCACTGAAATCGTAAGCTATTTCTCAAACAACCAAGGTTCATTAGACTCCCGCATCATTCTGTGGGAGGCCGGCAAGGCTATCTTCAGAGGCACGGTGAAGTCATATGTCAGGAGACAAGAGAGAGCTAAAAACTAACTCATTACATCCCTTGAAACTCAGATCACGGAACTGGAAAGGAAGTCTGTCGGAGGGGACCCAGAGACCTCCAGACGCCGACTAACCCATGACCACAACGCTCTGAAGCGCGCTGCTCTGTAAGAGGCCCTCCAATGCTGCCACATCAGTCAAACAGGTATATGAGTGTGGCATGAAAACAGAAAGGTGCTTTACTGGCTGGCCACCAGATACCTTGGCTTCCAGGAGGGATTTGGTGGTGCAGGATGCATGGCATCAACTGAAGTACATGTTGGCAGCAACTGCAGAAACGTTCACAGACTACAACTGGAAACTACACACAAAACCCACGCCCATGGTCTGAGCAAAATAGACTCCTTGTGTCAGATATCCCTCATCAGACCCTGTCCACTGGGGTGGCAAAAGCGTTAGATGAGGTCCGGACCACTGATGAAATAGAAGAAGCCATCCTGGCCATAAAACCCATGGACTACACTAGGCCCAGACGGCTTTCCCTCAGAATATTACTTCAAATGTTGTGCACTCCTTTCCCCACATCTGCTGGTACTCTGCGGAGCTGCTCAGGAGGACATGCAACAAAAATGGTGATCCCAAAATCAAACCACATTGAACCCAGATGGAATGCCTTTTGTCCCAAATCCCTGATTAACATAAAGCTTAAAATATTCGCGATCCTGCCGGCCCTTCACCTCACCCATGTCATTGAGGACCTGGTCCACCCGGAGCAATGCAGCTTCATGCCGGGAAGGAGCACCCGGCATTGTACTCACCAGGCTCACATAGTGCTGGCCCGAGCTAGACAACTGCAAAGCAATTACACCCTGCTACTTCTGGATTTAAGAAGGCTTTTAATTGGATAGACTGGTCCTTCCTACAGGGAGCCATGGAAAACATGGAGTTCGGCCTTAAATCCCGAACCTTTATAAAGCTGCTTTACACACAACCGGTAGCTCAGGTCCAAGTAAACAGGGTTTTATCCAAACCATTTCCCGTTCATAGAGGAACACATCAGGGCTGCCCTCTTTCCCCACTTCCTTTCACTCTTGCCATAGAACCGCTAGCACAGCTGATGAGATGCGATACACAAATAACTGGCTGGAGACGGGGGAACAAGCTGGAAGATAGAACTGTACTATACGCGGATGTTGTCCTGCTGTTCTAATGAGGAGCCCCACCTCCAGTGACCCAGATGTCTGCAGCTGCTTCACCTGTACGAAGACGCCTCCGGCCTACGTCTAAACCACAAGAAATCTCTGTTGGTGCTGATCTGAGGAGACTCATATTCCAGCGCATGGCAGGGGTCCATTGCAATCCAGGGCCTGGGTTTCACATGCCTAGGTGTCACAATAGCTCCGGAGTCCGACTCACTCGTCACTTATACCTCAACTCTCTCATATCTAATATGAAACGAGACTGATGTTTGGCAAAACTTGCTGCTTAATATGCTGGGCTGGTGTTTATTTTTTTTCAAATGATGGCCTTTACCCGCTTCCTATACGTGCTGCAGAATTTCCCACTGATGAGCCCGAACTCATGGTTTGCCAGGGTAGCCTCAGAAACACGTGCTTTCCTCTCAGCCAAGAAACCTCCATGGATTGCCATGAATAAATGCTGTCTTTCAGCCTATGACGGGGGGATGGCTAAAGTAGACGTCCAACTCTATTTCCGTTCATCCCAAATTTTGGTTGTAAATGATTGGTTCAACGGAGGATGGAACGATCCAGCCTACTGTGTAGAACTCTCCCTCATTGCCCTTGGCCACCTAATGGGCCTGTTATACAGCAACCCAATCCCCATGACCCTACACGAGGTGAATACTCTAGTGTTTATAACATGGAGAACTACACTAAGTGCCATAGGGTGGGAGGGTAGGCTGAGTAAGCAGACTTTCCTGTGAGAGGGACAATACCTACACCACCCTGCCTAATCAGAGGGGTTCAACAATGCAGTCCCACTGTTATGCCTCATGCAACTTGCCTTGTGCAAAGTCAGCCTTTCATTTAGTAAGGGAAGTGCAAGGCGTTATCATAGGTTTCTTGTTGGGATTTTTTAGTTCCCCCTTCCCCCGTTACATATTTCAAGATGTTTTCAGGGGAAGAGGTGTGAGTGCAGTAATGGCAGAGTTAACCCTCCCTTTTACTTCTCATACCCATATTTTTCTGTCTTGGGTTCCCTCTTACGCTGTGCTCTTGTCAGGGTTGGGGGATGGTTACTGGTGGGAGGAGCAAGACGCTGTCTAAACAAACTTCCTACAGACACATTGTGGTGCTTGGTTTTAAGTCTTCAGTCTCCTGCTTCAATGGCTCCTGGTTACTTCCTGATTCCTCGGTCAGAGAGTGATGATCTAGTTGTTGGTATTGGCTTTATGTTCTTCCGGATATCTTGTGGTTCTCGCTGCAGACTTGTATGTAGCTGAGTGCTGGAACCTTTCGGGGCTTTGATTTCGACATTCGCCTTCTGCTGCCTGTCCCATATATTTTACCCAATGCACCTTCTCCTTTCCCTGACTTTGGCAGGGTGTTGAGCCATTGTTTCCAGGTTACCCTGCCTACCTGACAACCCTTTTATGTGTGTGAGGCGGAACCACATAGTAGCGTTTTATATCTCCCATTGTGCACTGTGTAGTTTCCTTTGCATTGACCCCTAGACTAATACAACAGTACAAAAAGGTCAGTGCAGTGATTAATACGTTCCTGGAAATGTGACTGTGGTGTCTTTATATTACTGGTTGTGTGGCCATGTTATACTTATTGGAGGAGCCTTATTTTTGATTCCTATGTTCTCTGGGTATTGGCAGCTCGTTTCCTGAGAGGATGAGTGGGATTAGCTTGCCTCTCAAGGATACCTGCAGGAGCCTTTTTATTTTGGTGAGGTTTTTTTTTAGGGGGGGGGGGGGTCCAACAAAGCGAGATGCTCAATGTGGGTGGTTCTTAGGGAGGTAGACTTAGAAATACTAGGTGGTCTTTTCTTTTTTCTTTATATATAGACCCCGCATGATACCAAAGAAGGATTCCCTGAACAAATCTTGTGCTGGGTGTGACAAATCCTTTGTCCAGTTTGGTCCTTCAGTTCCCTCCTCCTATCTCCCTAAGGGCAGTTACCAGCAACACTTATGGTCTTCCTATAATAGTGCGCTGGATCTGGTTCTTGGGGAGATAAGTTGGGCCATCTTCACTCCCGCAATTGTGGATACTAAGATTATTAGTGGGTCCTTGAAGCCCACTTCAAGCTGTTCCACCAATATCTTCAATTAAGGCACGCATTAGCCACGCACAAACCTGATCTGGCTACCTTCCCTCACCACAATCCACTGGAAGCCAAGTTGCTCATGGGTAACCTGGGAAGGGAAGGTTATCCCAGTTCTGTTGCACACTGATCCTCCATGTGTCCGAGCCACTGGGCCCACTGAGGCAGAAATGGGAGAGGTGGGTGGGAAGGATGTGGAATGGAGGGAGGCTTTTATGGCTCCATGAGAGCTCACGCCATCCTGACGCCTATGATTGATCCAACTCTTCTACGTACGTGCGGTTTACTACACATGCTGTCATTTGTGGCGAGCAGGCAGAGTGAACACCTTGTTCTGTGCGCATTGTGGAGGAACCAATGCTGACTTCTTCCATGTGGTCTGGCAGTGCCCCGTGATAGAGACTATTTGGAACCATGAAATGAAGTGAATGAAATTAAATGAAATTTATGCAGCACAACAAATGCCCGAAAGTGTCAAGTCGCTAATGGGGTTAAACCAATGGAAGGAAAAGGAAGTGGAACTAATGATACAAAGATCACAAGGACCCTCAATTAAAGAATGAAAAGCAAGGTCTTTAAGGCCTTTCTGAAAGTATTGTGAGCCCGGAGGCTGGAGATGGAGCAGGGGAGAGTATTCCAGAGCTTTGATGCCGCCATCGAGAAAGCCCTGCCTCCCCGCCTAGCCTTTCGGAATTTAGGAATGATTACACTATTGTGGTTGGAGGATCGGAGCAGTCTAGAAGGAATACTCCATTGGAACATTCTGTTGATCTTGCTAGGTCTGGTGTTCTGTAGTGCAGAACAACACACAAGGTTTTAAAGGTAATGCTTTTGTTCCCAGGTAGCCAGTGGAGCTTGGCTATCGCAGCTGAAACATATTGATATTTAGGGATATCAAGGACCAGTCTTGTTGCAGCAGTTCGTGCCAGCTGTAGCCTGGCTATTGCAGTCTTTTTGACATCCAGATATAGCGCGTTTCAGTAGTCCATCCCAGAGGAAATCAACGTCAGAGCCACTTGTTTACGCGCTGGAAGGGGGATATAAGGAAAGCCCTTCCTAAGAGTCCTGATTATCTAGAAACTGGTAGAAACCATTTGATTGATCTGATGGTCAAATGACAGGTTTTTATCTCCCACAAGTTTGAGATTTTTAGCAGAGCCTGTGGGAGTGGGTAAAGTGCCCAACATATCTGGCCACCAGGACTTGGTCCAAAAGTATGGGAGACTAAGGAAGATCAGGACCTTTGTCTTGTCTCCGTTGAGTCTAAGATAGTTTTTTCCCATCCAGATACCACTACTTGCATGCAGTTCTTAGAATTTGTGGCATTCACCTCCAAATTGTTGCTGATTGACACAATAATTTGCGTGTCATCCACATAAGTTATAGCTTGAAGCCCGAAAGACCTAATGAGATTAACCAGTGTGGCGACGTAAAGATCGAATAATGTTAGATTCAAAGAGGAGCCCTGGGGAACCCCAAATGACAAAGTGATGGACTTAGAGGTATTGATCCACAATTACCATTTGTGACCTATCACTGAGAAAAGATGTTAAGGACTTTATTGCTAACTCTTTGGTCCATAATTCCTGCAGCTGATCCACAAACAGAGTTGGAGAAATGGTGTCAAAAGGCTGCGGATAAATCTAAAAGGATAAGTGCCGCAGCCTGATCCGCATCAACCATGGTTCTGATGTCATTCATTGCAGACACCAATGCAGTTTCTGTCCCATTGTTTCTCCTGAACCTAAACTGTAAGGCATCAAGCAGCTCATGTTGTTCCACGTAAGCAATCAGCTGAGAATTCAGGTCCTTTTCCAGAATGTTGGCAGGGTTGGACAGCATGGAAATAGGCCGATCTTTTTTTTAACTCAGTTAGGTCCAGATTAGGTTTGTTGAGGAATAGCTTAACAGGCTCAATTTTGGGTATTGTCCTGACATGATAGGTTTGTTCAAGGTAGCAGTGAGGCATAAGGCAATTATGTTGGCTCCAAACTCAAGAATTTTGGGGGAACAGAATTGGAAGGGAGAGCCAGATTTAATGGCAAGAGGATAAAACGCCTTCTGTTCGAGGGGAAACAGGGGAAGGATGCTGTCAGGCTCCCTCTGGATGTCTTAGTCTCTTATAAGCTTGGATCAGGAAGGGTATCCTTTTGGAAATGAGTAGGGGGCTCTGAACTAAAGCAATCAAGCTTGGTACAAATCTTCATGATTTTACTCTGAAAAACACTCGCCATTTGATTACAGAATTCCTGAGAGCCCTCAAGGCTGGGGTGAGCTGAGGGTACAGAAAGGAGATTGACTAGCTTAAAGTAGTCTCTAGAAGATTTAGCAGTCGCCAGTGTGTTGGTACAAAAGAGAGTCTTCTCTTCCTTAATGGTGGCTTTATAGTCCACCAGAGTAGACTTATATAAGCCTATTTCCTGTGGATCTTAACCTTTCCGGCAGGCCCATTCCTAACGACGACAGGTCTGGCTTAAGAGTCTTAGTCTCTCCAAAAACCATGGGGTGGTAGGAGGTTTTATCCGCATGTAGGTATCCTTAATAGGTGCCATAATATTAATGGCTGAGGAAAGCCAAGAGGAAAGCTCAGCTGCCGCTAACTCAGAGTCCTCATGATCAGGGCCGGACTGGGAACTGATACCGGCCCTGGAAAACAGTTCGGCCAGCGGGTTGGAGGGGGGGTGCTCAGCTGATAGCACCACTCCTGTCTCACCCCTGACGCTTTTGTTACCAGGGGCCAATTTTGCAGCTAATCTGCAAAACTGGGCCTGGTAACAAAAATAGCCCCCCATGGGTCCAAAACCGCCCCTCACACTGGCGGCCCACTGGGGAAACCACTGGTGCCCCCTATGACCAGTCTGGCCCTGCTCATGATCAGTTCAGTTACAGTTGTTAAGAGCATTAGAAAAGGCTTTTTGACTAAGCCTGTTCCA
The DNA here is from genome assembly GCF_964263255.1 of Lissotriton vulgaris. Classification (NCBI taxonomy): domain Eukaryota; kingdom Metazoa; phylum Chordata; class Amphibia; order Caudata; family Salamandridae; genus Lissotriton; species Lissotriton vulgaris. Next base: position 969,592,081 of record NC_141693.1, on the reverse strand, counting down.
ATGTCTTTTAGACAATATGTTGTTCCCGCAGTTAGAGGTCCCTTGAGTATGGAGCCACGACAAAGAAAAGGGAACAGCATAATGGTCGGACCAGGTAAGGGGGTAGTACATCAGAGACCTTAAGACAAGAGTCATTGGAGAAGATGCCATCCAAAGTTTGCCCGCTCCGTGAGTTTTAGTGCTGACTAGTTGTGCAAATCTGCAACCTGTCAGCGTGTCCTTAAGGTCCCGGAAGTCATTGCACATGTTGTTTTCCACATGGAAATTGAAGTCACCCAGGAGAGTAATGTTATGCTTTCCCAGGTATGATTTGATTAAGTGTGCAAACTCTGTTATAAAGGCAGACCTGGGCCCAGACAATTTGTAGACTCGGACACCAGCAAACAAGCTGGTAGGCAGTATTTTTATAGAGAGAAATGCAGTGCTTCATAGGGGCCAGAGTTCTGAAAGGGTTACATAAAGCGGGAGTACTTTATTTTACATGTAATTGTCAACCCTCCCCCTGCCAGTCCTGTCATGTTTGATGGAGGAATGGCATCTACCAGGTCAGGGCAGGATGACTTCCAAGCCTAGATCTTTGTTACAAAGACCCAGTCAGTCTTGTGAGTAACGTTGAACTCCGCAAACTCCACTTTATTTTTAACCCGGGATCTAGCATTGATCAGGAATCTCAGATAGTTGGACGTACAGGCCGCAGACACTTCCCCAGGTAGAGGGGACATCGGAATGTTGAGAGGAATAGCAGGGTTGGATTTGGATTTAAAATTGGCCCCGGCAAGCTAAAAAAAAAGTGGCCCACATTTGCATATTGCCTTTCCTCAAAACACTGCTTTGGTGAAATTTTATTTTTAATTTAAAAGGGAGGGGGGTAAAAAAATGCACGTATTTGTTTACACTGGTGACTGAAAACAAGTGAGGCCACTTCTGCTCAGGCCGCCTGCCCTGTTAGGTATGCATACATTAATGAGTGGGCTGGCCCTGCGAGAGAAAGAGTGACACCTTTGCACGTTGCTAAACGATTGGTAATGGGTTCCCATCTGCCTCCAGAAAGCCCACTCAGACACCCACTGGGCCGCTGGCTGTAACCGAACAACAGCGACACTGCCCAAATCCGTCCCCCTGACTTCTCCAACAAGCATTTACAATGCAATGGTCTCGGCAATATTATAGGTAGAGCTATTGGAATTGCTCATTATTTTTTTTAATCTTTTTTGTATCCCTAAATAAATCGCCTTGTCATTTGTATTGGCATTAGCTTTGTATTTTGCATATGTGATACCTATTGCATTAGCAGAGAGAGAGTGAGGTAGTGAAATAGAGAGAGTGAGGTAGTGAGAGAGAGTGAGGTAGATAGAGAGTGAGGTAGTAAAGAGTGAGGTAGAGGGATGTTGTGAGGTAGTGAGATAAGCATAGAGTGATGTTGTGATGTAGTGAGATAGAGAAAGAGGTAGTGAAAGAGAGTGAAAGTGAGTTAGTGAGATAGAAAGAGTGAGGTAGTGAGAGAGTGATTGAGGTAGTGAGTTAGAGAAAGAAAGTGACGTTGTGAGGTTGTGAGCTAGAGAGTGAGGTAGTGAGAGAGTGAGGTAGTGATGTTTTGAGAGAGAGAAGTTGTGAGATAGTGAGAGAGTGGAATAGTGAGGTAGAGAGTTATGTAGTGAGAGATGGGTAGATAGAGAGTGAGGTAGTGAGAGACAGAGAAAGTGAGGTAGTGAAAGAGTGAGGTAGAGGGATGTTCTGAGGTAGTGAGATAGAAACAGTGAGTTTGTGAGGTAGTGAGATAGAGTGAGGTAGTGAAAGAGAGTGAAAGTGACTTAGTGAGATAGAGAGAGAGTGAGGTAGTGAGAGTGAGGTAGATAGAGTGAGGTAGTGAAAGAGTGAGTTAGTGATGGAGAGTGATTTTTGGTGGTAGGGAGATAGAAACAATGAGTGATGTTGTGACGTAGTGAGATAGAGAAGGATTGAGGTAGTGTAAGAGAGAGTGAAAGTGACTTAGTGAGATTGAAAGAGAGTTAGTGAGATAGAGAGTGACGTAGTGAGTTGGAGAGAGAGAGTGAACTTGTGAGCTAGTGAGCTAGAGAGTGAGTCAGCGAGAGAGTGTTGTAGTTATTTTTTGAGTGAGTGACTTGTGTTATAGTTAGGTAGTGAGAGTGATATCGAAATAGAGCGGGAAACAGACAGGGGGAAGAAGGCACAAACACACACAAACAGCGAAAATACACGGAGAGCGGGAGGGGGGCAGGAAACGGGAGGGGGCGGGAAACAGACAGGGGCGGGAAACAGACAGGGGGAAGAAGGCACAAACACACACAAACAGCGAAAATACACGGAGAGCGGGAGGGGGGCGGGAAACAGACAGGGGGCGGGAAACAGGGGGAAGAAGGCACGGAGGGAAACAAACACGGGCTTACCTTCACTGCGAAGGATATAAAATGGCGGGCACAAGCTTCCGGATTTTGAGGATTTGGGGTCGTGGTTTTGCTGTCCTGAGTGACGGGCAACGTCACAGGGCTAAAGAATGCAAAAAATCACGCCCCCAAATCCGAAAAAGACGGGGCTTGTTTGAAGTGATGCATCTCTCCTCCAATGGCTGGCCTCCGTTTAGGAAGCCAGCCAATGAAGGAGAGAGGGCAGGGAGGCGGGACCTACAGCGCTCTAAGAGTCATTAAATCTCCAGCCTAAGTCTGCGCAAGCGCAGCCTTTTAGGCCTCCGACCTAAAAAGAGAAAAACACCACAAGGAACCACTTTGTTTCTAACTCAGAAGGAGATGCAGGTGTTGCAGATTTTACTAATTAAAGCAAATATCATTTGGAGGGTTCCTGTCGCCATTCAGCGAGTACCCGTCTATTGACGTTGTCATGGCAATACAAAAAGGATAATCTATTTACTCTGTTCAGCCACTAAAAGTGCAGAATACCTTGAACAATGGGTACGGATTTAAAGAAGATGTCGCTCGAAGGTGTGCGCGAAATGCAGGATGTCAACGCATCTGAAAAGCACCTGGGCTACTGGAGGTGGAACAGAAAATCAAAACATCCCATCGCCGGGCGCACCAGCAGCACAGTCACCTCCCAGGAATGGATGGGGGGGGATCGGATTCTGCAGTAACGACAGGGTAACTGGAAGGCCACTCTGGGAACAGGCCCAGAGATCGCCTGCACTACATTGAGTGGGCCTGTTCCCTTCAATATACTTTCTGATTCACGCTACCTTATCTGCACTCAACTTCTAAATTCACTTGCACTCACAGAGGAGAGCTCTGTTGGAAGGAGGATGGGACACCTTAGCTCCCATGTCAATCCAAAAGGTATTTCCCATCCCTTATCCAGGTGTTAGGCAAGAGTGCAGAGTAAGAGCAAACCCAGTTGGGTAGAACCCATAACTGTGGTGCCCCTCACACACCAAGGCCCCGGAGGAACAGTACCTAGTGTATAAATCATAGCTAATTCCCTGCCACCCTCTCCCTCACAATAATCTCTGTACCACTTTTGGTACATTTATCAGTCTCATGCAGGAAAAGTGGCCTTCTCCCAGATGTGGGGCTGGAGCAGTGGGTCTCTTGAGTCCGTATTGTGGCTAATATACAATTATTGTTGCTTTCTGCTTCCTTGACTAATGTAGGACTCACGTGTTCTGAATAGACAGACAGACATGCTTCTGTTTACAAATAAACAATGGGAATTATGGTGTTTAGCAACTTTTCAATTTGGTTAAAGTTGCATCAAAGCTCCAGCAGCAACATGAATGCGCTGGAGCAAATAGCGCAAGAGGTTGGTTGTGCTGTGTTTGGGCACCTCTTAAAATGGAAACTGATAAGCCAAGGACTAAGGAAAGCTTGAAAGAAATACTACACCAGTACCTAATAAAACACAAGTTCGGCTCATACAAAAGGCACACAATCCAGAGCTAGAAAAAGCAATGGACATTATTCTTCCAAGAGACACCATTTTCGGATAGTACGCTTACGAAACAGTATCTGAAACATATTTATTGTGAGACTACAAAAGCACAGTACAAAAAGTTATGTTTTTCCAAAGTATTCAAATAACATTTGAAGGAGACGTTGGTATCCTGCAGGCACGCACTTTGGCACAGACGTTCTCTACAAGTATGTCCCTTGGTTTTGTCACGTTTATTTGAAATACAGCAGAGACATTATTTTTCGCTGAGGGATTTGTTTTTTATCATGCTTCCAGCCGACTCCTTTTATAGTGAGGCACACATGCAACAAAATATCATCCTTGCCTGAACTGCCCTCGAGTGAACATCTGTGCAGGTCACAGTCGTCCATCACATACACACGTGTTGCCCTGTACACCGGCACCAAACTGTGGGAATCCAAGAGAAAAAGTCACTAATTAACTTTAATTATGTGGCTAAGAGAACTGCGGCCTTCTCAGGCATTCCTCTGCTTGGCAAACACAAGAGCCGCACCTGGGTGGTCACTCTGCGGCTGCTCTTAAGAGCCATCGGGGCCATTGTGAAGAGTGGTCACCAAGTCAATGCTGCATTGTTTTCTCGGCGGACACGGAGAGAAAGAGCCTGTTTCCGTGCAGAGATGGCAGGGAGGTCTGCACAGGCAGGCACGGGGTCGGCCACCTGTAGATCCCAGCACACTCTCAAATTTCTTCCAAAGGATTAGAAACAACGGATGTGAAACGCCGACAATAACAGTGTGACGGGGACGGCAGCGTGGGATCGAATACTGCATTTATTTAACTAAGCAGTCCTCATCAGTGCCGCACTTTTCGATGGGGGGAAGCTCTGCACCATGGCGTATGAAGGCCAAAATAGGTCTATTCCCACCTGCAGGGAGACCAGGGTAGCATTGCACCCATGTGTAGGAAGGTCAGGGCAGCTATGCAGACACGTGTGGAGAGGGTCAGTTCCCACCCGCAGGTAATCTTCGGGCCGCGTCTTCTCTGGGATCAGGGGGCCTCGGGCCCGTTTCGTTCTGGCCATTCTGGAGCAGAGCACCTCCGACCCCCCTGTGAGTGGACAGACTGCAGCACTCACCCTCATCACTGCTCCGCTCAGCCCCCGCTCTCCCGCTCCCTCTGGAGTCTCCTGGTGGCACATATTTACCGTCATTATCCCCGTCTCTCCTGAGAGCTTTATTAATGGGCTGCTTGACAGACAGTAATTGAGTGTTGTAAAATACTTGTTTAAGTGAGTCTGGGAGCGAAAGAGTCTGCGAATTCGGTGGATATGTAATTCTGCTGATTCGGAGGCACAGCTCAAAACGATGCCCCTCCCCAACCCCCCTGCAAATTGTGACGCCCGAGTCTCCCATACCTAGGGTGACCAGATATTGAGAAGCAAAAACCGGGACAGGTTAGACAAAGGTAGGACTAAAGTATTTCATGTTACTTTTATGTCGGGCCTGTCACGGAGTTTGCTCTGCATACCCATGTAAATGTAAATGCGAGCGCGCGTGTGTAAATATTAGAAACTCCAACCTGAAACCCCCACCCTCTCCCCTACTCCGTCTTTCCTCTGCTGGGAGCAGGCAGATGAGATGACCGCCTCCTGTGTCACCTGAAAGAGGCAGATAATAAATTAAATATCTTTCGAGGCGTCTTGAAAGGAAAACTTCCATTTCTGCTTTATAGGAAGGCTTTATCTTATTCCTAAAACCCGGGACGTTTCTTGAAAAATTGGAAAAGAGTCTGGACACCGGATCACTCCTCCCAAAACTGGGACTGCCTGCCGATATCCAGGAGGTCTGCGTATTATTAAGATGCAATCTTACAAATAAGGAGGAGCAGCCGAGGCGCTCAAATACACGGAGAGCGGGAAACAGACAGGGGGAAGAAGGCACAAACACACACAAACAGCGAAAATACACTGAGAGCGGGAGGGGGGCGGTAAACGGGAGGGGGGCGGTAAACGGGAGGGGGGCGGGAAACAGACAGGGGGCGGGAAACAGACAGGGGGAAGAAGGCACAAACACACACAAACAGCGAAAATACACGGAGAGCGGGAGGGGGGCGGGAAACAGACAGGGGGGGGGAAGAAGGCACGGAGGGAAACAAACACGGGCTTACCTTCACTGCGAAGGATAGAAAATGGCGGACACAAGCTTCCGGATTTTGAGGATTTGGGGGCGTGGTTTTGCTGTCCTGAGTGACGGGCAACGTCACAGGGCTAAAGAATGCAAAAAATCACGCCCCCAAATCCGAAAAAGACGGGGCTTGTTTGAAGTGATGCATCTCTCCTCCAATGGCTGGCCTCCGTTTAGGAAGCCAGCCAATGAAGGAGAGAGAGGGCAGGGAGGCGGGACCTACAGTGCTCTAAGAGTCATTAAATCTCCAGCCTAAGTCTGCGCAAGCGCAAGCGCAGCCTTTTAGGCCTCCGACCTAAAAAGCAGCCCACAGTTGGAACTAGGCACAGGCCCCTCGGGCATATAGTGCCTGCGTTACCAATCCGACGCTGTGGAATAGAGACTGTACTGGGTGTTAACACTCATAGATTTAAAAGTACAAAGGTAGGGCTCAAAACAGGAGTAGCCTACCATTAAGGCTAACTGCTACGCTTCTGCCCCCCCCCCTCCCCTCCCCTCCCCCCCCATCTTAATCTAGCGTACTAACCTATGCTGAGAGGGGGAGTCCAGGAAGTGGGTAAACTGCTCTGATTCCCTCTGCTCAATCAGCAACGGTAAATGCTGATATGGACCAGGTAAGGAGAAAGAAGTGAAGGGAAGCTTTAGGTGAACAGCCCGCAAGTATAATGCAGCACTTAAAACAATATTACGGCATAACACTTTTAAAAGCCCAAAGGCAATGCTCAAAACAGGAGCAGCCTACCGTTAAGGCTAGCCAGGTTATCAGAACGCCCTCCACAGATCCTGGGTGGCCAGGTGGACATATTAGGCATCCTGGATGACCTGGGAAACACGAGAGGAGAATGAAATTGTTGGTGTAGGTGGGCTGCTTGGTGGACAAGAGAGGCATATCACATGTCTGGAATTATCCGCAGCCCCCAACATTGGCTGCCTGGTGGAGAGGGGTGGACCGGTACGTGCAGCAAAAACAACCAGTCTGAGCAGCCAGGAGAGGCCTGCAAAAACATGCAAAAATAAGGAGCAAATGTTGGGAATACTATAGGTTGAGACTCACATCAACAACTGACTAATGTGCTGCTGTGTACTTACATATTGGTATAAAGGTAACGATTTTTCTGGGTATCAGAAGCTGGCAATACACATTGTCTTTTGTATGTTCTATGTATGCAAAGCTCAATGAAATTGGTTATCAAATAAAATGTTCTATGTAAGGTGGGTTGGCAAAATGCTATCTAAATAACAGATTATTTTTGTAATGAAACTAGCTGTATAGCACCATTTGAAACATGCTCCAAAGTTCATGGGATAACCAAGAAGTACATGTTTATCTCTTTTACTTTAAAATACATCATATATATAGCAACACAAACCAATTTAATTGAGACACATGAACACAAAACCTCCTACAAGGCATCAAAAATGCAATATGCTCCATTAATCCCAGGAAGACTGTTCACCTGCTTGCTGGGACACACTGCACCAGAACATTTACCCCTTTCCTACATTGTCTCATGTTAGATATGTATTCTGGTCTGTGGTGAAATTGCTAAAACACTTTTTAAAATATATAGGTTTGAGAAGTTGGGGTTTGAGAAATTACTTAGTTTGTGTGCGTATTCCTGCATTTGCGAAATGTGTTGCAACATCTTATTTATTTTTTGTGTAGTGTATTGTGCACACCCTAATGCTTACTGTCGAAACAGAGCAACATTTTGATACATTATTTATTCTCTACTGACATTTACAAGTGTGTAATTATGGTTTAGATATATTGCTACTAAAGTGTTTTATTTTAATTGGGAAAATACATGGCTAATCAATCACAACATTCAATCAGTGGCAAGAATCTGCAGGCAAATAAAAGACAAATTGCTTCCACTGCCAAATGTGCTTCATAAAAGAACATAGCATGAAATATTGTCCTCGTGTCATGAGGGAAACAATTCCAAGTGACTCATCACACTGTTCCTAGCACAGGTCAGGGACTGAGCATAAAGTTCTTGTAACTTTAAAAGCATGTATTTACCTGTCTGTGCATTAAGCATACCTCTGTCGACCCGATACAGTAGAAAACAGGAATTGACAGTGTTATACCATGTTTCCTACACCAAGGGATATGCTGACACTGTGCAAAGGACAAACAGCATGTTTTGGCCTAAGAAATTCCTAGACTGTCCTTTAAAAAGCTCTGGTAAAAAGCAGCATTATGGCAAGTCAGCCAAGGGGATGAGGGACTAATAGATATCGTCAACATCCCCACTCTCACTGTTTTTAACAACCCCATAGATTCCATTTAATTAAAATCTTTTGGCCATCTATAAGGAATGTTACCTCTGTTTGGATTCCATCACTACCACAAGAAGAACTCCTAAACATCGGGAGCCCATCTTTTCCTCCACAAATGTGGTTAGGATAGGGAACAACCAGATGATGATATGTGGTCACCTAGGTCAGTAAAAGAGGGGTTGCCTCTGTTTTTTGAGAAACTCACACCTTCTCAGAGAGAATTTCTAAAAACTGTAAAGAATATGTTATGGTACTCAAATGTCTACAGTATTTTTTTTTGTGTGTGGTTATTCCCACCTACCAATAGTGCTAAGACTCATTCACAGTGTGCCACATCATAAGAGTAATTGTTGAAAATGGTTCCACATTTGAAGGGCTGCATGATAATGGTTCATTTGGGATATATGTAGTGCTGAACTGTAGGAACTGAAAGTACCAGTAATCGCAAGTGCAAAAAGATTGCAGCTACTAATTACGAGATGTGTTTCTCCCACTTTTGCATTACATTACTTCTCCATACTGTCTATAGAAAAGATTAGGAATCCTGAAACCGTTTTAAAGAAGGAGGCAATAGTAATTGGTCTTAATGTAATTGACAAGTGACAGGGCAAAGTATGCAAGGCAGAACAAATATAACAAACAGGCGAACTGCAATTGCCGCGCCACAACTCAAGTCCCAAAGTAGGTAGTGGCATTATTGTGGCATATTAAAAAGAAACTGCACACTGTGTACAGATTGCATGAAAAATGAGTATGACACCACAGGAACTGGTAAGTGCTCCATGAAAAAAAGAGATCTATTAAATTTCCAGGGAGTTCAAAATAGAGTAGACAACGACAAAATGGATGAATATGTTCTTTACTAAATACTCAAGCAGATACCATCAACACACATCACTAATCTTACTTGTGCACTGTGTCCTGTAGACTTCCTATATCCAAACATAGGGGCCGATTAGGATGGCGGACGGATTGCCCCCCGGTGGTAGTGTCTGCGAGACACCACCAACCATATTACGGTGCCTGCGGTCCTATGCCTTTCCACTGCGGCATTGCTGCCATGGAAATGCATGCGGTCTTTGCTTTGGGGGCCCGTTGCGGGCCCCCAGGGTGAAGGGGGTGGGGGGTGTACATGGAGAATTCCTATGGTACTCCCCTGCGATTCAAAGTACAACATGGCAGGTGCCTGTCAGGTTGTGCTTTGAAACGCACAACATGCATTTTTAGCACTGCGGCGGGTGGTGCTTTCAGCACCGCCCGCCGCAATGTTAAAAATGCAGGATGCACCCGCCACTGTGGCGGGTGCATCCTAATTCGACACACGGGACCTCCGCCCTTATGGCGGACGGTCCCTTCCCAAGACAGGATGGCGGACGGGCAAAGTCCGTCCGCCATCCTAATCGGCCCCTATGTCTTAACACCTCACAAGTGAGGGTATGTGATTATAGTGTGTTCATGTGGCCCTCACAAGCTGTTGCCTAAACCTGAAACCTATTGCGAGTAAAAAGAGAAGGGGTATCAGAAGTCTAAGAACCACAGACCCCAACATCAACCGGAAAAAACCTGGGGCATTTCTTTCATTGATCTCAGCCGTGACACAGAGCACCATTTTCCAGCTTATGGCCCCTAAAAAGCTTTCTCTGCTCTTTCAAAATGTACACTGAAATTAACTCCATAGATCCTTAGTTCTGTCACAACGGCACTACTGTAATATATGCTGTAATGTATGCTAATATATGCTAGTATATGCTGGGGCATGTTAGAAATGGGGTTTCTGGTTAGAGCAATACTATAAAGACTAATTTGCTGCGCACGTCATAGAAACACCATCACTGTGCATATAATGGACATCATACTTCTTATTCTGAAAATGCAAGAGTCACCATCAACACATATCATAACATCAGGGCATGGAAATGCAGCACATACCAAATTAAATACATAAATCACCACATATTGCCATGAACCCATGAGGTGCAGCACACCTGCACTCCTATCAATGGTGATGGGGTATTAAGCCACCAAACGTAGGCATAGTAGCACCGATATTACCTTCAATACGTTAATTTAGTAAATCCACAATATCAGGACCTCCGTCAACTGTTATCACCCCGTCCTGCTATTAGCGCAGCAGACTGATGTCCCCCAAGGTATGTGGTAGAACACAGCTTAGGGGGCACACACTGCCGAATCCAGGGCAGACCTTGCTGGGTCCCCCATGTGTAAGATAATGGAAAGGAAGATGCTGCAAATGCGTGGAGCAACTTCAACGGACCAGCAAAGAAATGAGCTGCCCAAGCCGGGACTTAGGACGGCTGGACAACTCTCCCCAAGACTGTCCACTGAGTCTTGGAGTAATCCTCACAGCAATAGGGGGCGTGACTCAGAGAATGTGAAGGGCCGGACCAAAGACCCTCTCCTGAGGTTCCTGGGAGATGACGGCCAGTTCGCCTTCACAGAGCACTCCAGCTCCGTCAACTCCACGACATCAGCAGAGTTCCTCGGCTTCGCTTATAGGCTGTGCCCCATGCAGGCGGCTTCTTCTGCCACTGCAGGGGCTTCCTAGCTTCGGGGAGCGTGGGTTAAATAAAGCACTCTAACTGCACTTCATGCTAGGACAGATTACAGGCCATAATGAAGCACTCACCACACGCTATTTTTCAGGCCAAATCTAATCCCAAATAAAGGGCTCTCCGCGTGTTAATTTCCGGTGACTAGAGAGGCCAGATTCACATGTCCGAGGGCCATCGTCAGGTTTTTAGCTGGTTTCCAAAGCAAGAAGCAGACACAGCCATCACCATGCGCAGGGCTCCTTGGAGTCACTTGGGGGCACCCGAGCAAGGAAACAGGTAGCAGGCCAGCACATAGGGCAGGACAAAGTAGTAGTCATTCCTGCAGCACAGCAAACAGCAGGCCACACAGCAAGGCAGGCAGTTCCTTCTGGCAGCTCAATAGACCCCTGGAAAGGTGCAGTATGTCAGGTTACAAGTCCCAACCAGTGTCTAAAATCATGGGGTCAGAGCCACTGTACTTATACTCATAATGTCTTTGATGTGGAGGTATCTTCAATACAAACTTTAGAAGTGCACAACACCCCCATTCAATCCCTATCCCTATCCCTGGCTCCAGACACACTACAGGGGTGCGTAGACAGCATTCTGTAAGGCAGGCCTATTCAGGTGCAGGTGACAACTCCTCCCACCCCTCTAGTTCAGGACAACCCATCAGTATATGCAAGGCACACATCAGCTCCCTTTGAGACTGCCTGGAGTGAATTAACAAAACAGGCTCCTGTCAGTCTAAACCAGACGTTGATTGGAGTCAGACTGCAAAGCACAAAGAGTCATAAGCAAACAGAAATGCCCGCTTCTAAAAGTGGCATTTCTAAAATAGTAATACAAAATCTACTTTCACCAATAAGCAGGATTTATCACCGCTATTCCAAACATACCAAACATGGCAATGCCACTCCTTCCAGATTAGAAATTATTACTGAAACACATATCACGGAATTCCCAATGCAAATTATGAGAGTAGCAGCCTCAAAGCAGTGGTGGGAAATCAAATAGGCTGTTAGTCACTACCAGGACATGCCACACAACAAAAACACATGTCCTACCTTTTACCTACACAGCACCCTGCCCATAGGGCTACCTAGGGCCTTCCTTAGGGGTGACCTATATATAGTAAAAGAAGTTTCAGATTTGGCAAGCACTTGAAATGCCAAGTCACTTTGGCAGTAAACTGGGCCTGAAACCAGTTTGAAAGGCTACTTCTGTGGGTGCATTTAATTTACAGGCCCTGGGTATATGGGGTAACACTGTACAAGGGACTTTTAGGTAAATTAAATATTCCAAACAGGTGTATACCAATCATACCAAGTTTACAGGAACGAGTACATGCCCTTTAGCACTCGTCAAAGTGTTGAAGTGCCCACAGTTTGGGAACAGCCCTGCAAAAAGGGCTAGGTCCAATAGTGCATGAAAGAAAAAAAATCCCAAAACTCAAGTAGACAAGCGGTGTCTGGATCAGAGAAAATCCGAATAGTTCTACCCCATCCCTGAAAGAACCACATTGGCTCCCAGTGAAACATATAATCAAATTGAATATCTTCATCTGTGGTGGATCCCTCTACATCCCTCCAGTCGAGGTCTTTTGTACAAGCAAGCATAAACCACAAGAAACATGGGGACAAAAAGCATTAGGGTTTTATAATGGTGGAATAATAACACGCCACTCCGTAAACACTACATAGCCATGGACCCTTCAAGAAACAGTTGACATCATCTCTATTGAAGGAGGTGTTTGGCTCTGGAAAATGCTCCATGGCTAAACGCTTCACACTGACCCCCTGTTTCCGAAGGAACTATGGCAAACATCAATAGCCAAGGACATTAACTGAAAATCCTGTTATTTCGTAGGTGCAGGCTGTATGAAATACACTAGAAAGAGGTAGATTTGCTACTTCTCATTTTATTATCGCAATACCATCTCTGCTACATTGTTCTGTAGCTCTGGGGGAGCTTGTCTCCATCCATACAGTCACTTCTCATCTGATGACACCTGTTCTTCTCCTCCCCATATTTCCTCTGCTGCCTTTGGGGTAGGAAGTGCTATCAGGGGTCCTCCTAGTGGACTTAAAATTACTCTGTGCTGCAGGGTCCTAATGTCCTCACAGCACAACATCTCCATCTTCCAGATTTGACCAGAAAGGAGAGACTTTGGAGAAGTCAGTTTGAAGGAACTGCGGGGCATATTACCAAGCAATAGCGATAATTATCGCTATTGCTTGGTTAGTGACATAAATGTACAGCTGAGCTGCGGCGATTGTTGTCGCAAATAAACCTTGGTATTACCAAGGTTTATCGCAAATGCGATAAAAATCGGCCGCAATGCATGAATATCGCTGAAAAGTCAGCGATATTCATGCATTATCGAGCTAATGCTCTTAGCCATGTTATCCACCTCCCATTGGATAACATGGCTAAGAACTGCTCAGGGCAGGTGTTAGCTTTTGGAGATATTCGCGCTTAGCGCGAATATCTCTAAAAGTTTGTAATAGGAGATAGCGATGTTAGCGACTGTTTCCAGTCGCTAACATCTTGGCACGCCCACTTTGCATGTCATTGGTGATAAATATCACTGACATGCAAAGTGGGGCCCAAGATGGTCGCTATCTCCTACTAGCTGTCGCTAACTGGTGTTAGCGACGGCTAGGTAATAGGGAGATAATTTTATCTCCGCTTTCTTGGCTTTGCATTCTCTTCCCCAGTCTTTTCCACTCCTTGAACCACCATACATTTTAAAGGCTCTAGTATTTCTCTTGTCATGCCTATAAACTGTGGAAATAACTTTTAGAAAATAGGAGACTGTTTCCCACACACCTCAGACTTTATAAGGCTGTGAAAATACGTATATTCATAGCATATTCACCTAATCAATTTATTCTTTTAAATGATAACAGCAGCCTGTGTTTTGTCTCCCTAGCACTTCTATCCCCCTTTATTTGTTTTCTGACAATTGTTGTGTAATATCTCTTGTTTCTCTCTCAGCGAGCTAGGCTTGTGAACCATTGCATAGAACCTTTGTCAGTGCAGAACGTTAATGTACGAGGGTTCTGCAATGGGTGGTTGAGGTTTGACCGTTAAGCTAAGAGCTGCACTGTCGCTGCTCTGCATTTGATGGCCCAGTTAACGTTTTTTCATCCTACCTGCCTGCCTTCGTTGTTAAAACATCTTTTTTGGCAACGAGGATGGGATGATGTTCTAATGTTTGCTCCTGACAGGTCTAGCCATGATGTAATCTTAGAAGAGGTATTATCTAGGTTTCAATCTAAAGGTGTGGTACTCCGCAGTGACAAGTGCGTGTTTCTGACTGATGAAGTGGAATATTTAGTATACCTTGTTACAAAGCAGGGTGTGCCTCCAAAGACCAGTCTGGTGGAATACATTGTGAAAGCTAAACCGCATACTGACAAAGCTTCTCTCAAGTCATTTTTGGGCGTATGTGAATTTTATTCATGGTTTGTACAAAATTTTGCTTCTAAATTGAGGCCACTCTCTCAGATGCTGATGAATGGTTTTAGTTTTGAATTGTCAGATGAATGTCAAAGAGTGTTTGATTGGGTAAAAGAACAACTAGTATCACCCAGGGTGTTGAAACACTATGACCCTGATATTCCATGTACCTTGACTGTCGATGCAAGTAATGTTGGTATGGGGGCTGTGCTAACCCAGACCAAGGGTGATGATGTAAGGACAATTGGGTTTGCTTCAAGGGTGTTATCTCAGTCAGAAACAAAATATTCTGTAACCGAGAAGGAGTTGTTGGCTTGCTGGTGGGCTGTCATGAAATTTAGAAATTTCATGTGGGGAAGAAGATTCTGTCTTCAGACTGACCACAGGCCATTGATTTTCATTTTAAGTGGCAAACATGTTAGGGGTTTCACTCCTCGTATTGCTCGCTTGTCATCGAAATTGCTTCAGTTTAATTTTTATCCTCAGTATATCCCTGGTTGTAAAAATTAGTGTGCAGATTACCTGTCCTGTTCTTCTAATATTACGGAAGATCATCTTGGTGTGTCTGAAGATGACAAGGAACAATACATTGTAGCTGCTATTGATATTCCTAAAATATGTGCGATGACCGAGCATGATTGGCGTGGTGCATTGGCCAAGGATTCATCTTTGCTATCTGTAATGAGATATGTGGAGACAGGTTGGCCCAAAGAGAGAAATTTGAAAGATGAATTTAAGACCTATGTGCAAGTAGCCGACGAGTTGTCGATTGAGGATGGTTAACTCATATGAGGAGTGATGAACTCATTCCTCCGGTGTGTCAGACTTTCTTTCTGGTGGCCCAACATGGATAAGGAGGTTGAAGATACTGTTAAGTCTTGTGTTGTTTGCTCAATTTGTGACTATTCTGCTAAGTTGACTACTCCTCCCTTGTCTCCCATTGTTTTGCCTTCTGCACTGTGGGTCAAATTAGGAATTTATATTATTGGTCGTTTCCATGCTTTAGACTCTTCATGTAAATTTGCTTTAGTTTTGATGGATTATTACACCAAATGGCCAGAAGTCAAGTTTGCTAGACAAGTGACTTCTTTGACAGTTATGAATTTCTTAAAGATAATTTTTGAAGGAAGGTTTCCCTGAATTTCTGGTGACTGATAATGGTCCCCAATTTGTTGCCAAAGAAGTTGAGGATTTTCTTGTCACTAGTAGAGTCAAGCATCTTAAAATTTCACTTTTCCACCCCTAAATGAATGGTTTAGTGGAGCGAATGAACAGAGTGTTGGGGAATGTATTCAGTGGGCTCTAGCCGACAAGTGTTCTGTTGTCAACTCAGTTAGGAGCTTGCTCTGGTTCTATCGCACAACTCTGCACTCTTCTTCTGGTGTTTCACCTTTTGAGTTGTTGCGTGGACGAAGAGCAACCACAATATTTTCTCCATGTTGGATGAGTAAGTGGGTTAAGGGTAGTTATAGGACAGATTCTTCTGTTAGGAAGTGTGTATACTCTTCTCAAGAAAAACAGAAATCTTATTTCGACAGCAGGAAAAAGACAAAGGAGTTTGAGTTGTGAAGTAACTCCAAGTACACACCAGTAGGTAGGTCAGATGTAGTTTAATGACCATTAGTCCCAACAGCTCCCAGGGTACTGCGAAACCAGAATACACAAGGAATGTTCCAACATAAGCATTCTGTAACCATAGAAGAGGAATGACAATATGGGAGCATGCACAGTAATAGACATAAAAGATAGATTACTACAATATCTCCCTTCTTTACTAAACTAAATAAAAACAGATATGCAATATAAACTTAATAACTATAACCTAAAATGTAATAAACAGTAAACTGATGAGTTAAAAAGAGAAGAAAAGAGAGCAAAATGAGAATATAATTAAAAACAAGAAAATCACAAGAAATTCACACAGATCCTACTATTCCTTCCATGAGTATTTATAAAGGAGAACGAAAAGACATAAAAACATTATAAATCCATCCGTCTAGGTTGAATCCGGATCCTATTACTCCTTCTCGGTGGAATATACTCAAGCTTGCAATTGCTATTAGGATTCTCTTTCTAATCACTTTCATCAATTCCCATTTGTGAAATCACCTTCTCAGGCAATTTATAAATGCGTGAAAGATTCCACCAATTTTTCCCATTGATTCTAACAGCGCACTTGGCAACAGCATCAACTTTTACAGGAGAGCTGAATTTAGATAGACCTTTTGGCACATTATGAGGTGATTTAATTTTGACCCAATCACCCACTTTTATTTTAGAAACAAAAATCGTATCCTTTTTAAACTGACTATTGCTCACTGCCTCTCCACTTGTTACCTCTCTCACGCAATCCAATTCAGACTTAGCCATAGATTCACCCTCCCTCACATTAAGAGTAGATCCCCATTTTTTCATCCAAGCTGGACATAAATGGAAAGACGCTTCCCTCCCTCTCAATGATTTGAAAAGACTTGAACCAGTAATGTTGCTTGGTGTAGTGCGATGGGCCCACAACATGCTTTGAACCGCTTCTTTGATGTCAATCTTCGATGAAACTGCCCACTGAATACATTCTACCAAAATTCGGTTCGTCCTCTCAATAAAACCATTTGCCTGTGGGTGATATAGCGCCATCCTTCTATGATTAATTCCCAATTGTGTTAAAAAACTCACCATTTCTTTAGAAGTAAATTGAACTCCATTATCTGACACAATCTCCTTTAGAAAACCTTCCCTTGCAAACAAGCTTTGAAACAATTTGATAACTTCCATTGAATTTGGGTCAGGCATGAAGTGCACCTCCCACCATTTACTGAAGTAATCCGCCACCACCAAACCAAATTTAAATTTATTAGGTATTTATTCATTGAAGGTAAAAACCTCAGACAAAGGTAATACCGCAGACTGTGAAACATTGTCATTCCAAATAAAGATCACAGATAATTACACTTTTAATGGAATACTAATATATAGACCACCCAGTGCGAAAACCCCCTTAATCGACTTACTAAGCCCCTTTCTTGAATCAAGTGTGACATGTCCCGACTATACCATCCTAGGTGACTTTAATCTACACTTAGAGAAAAAATCAGACCCTAAGATAGCAGCATTTATTGATGCTATGGCTAACTTTGACCTGGAAAACAAAGTCAACGTCGAAACTCATAATGCTGGACATACACTAGACGGGATTTTCTCGTCGTGTCAGAACCTACACAATGTAGAGACTCTCCCTATTCCATGGACAGATCATAAATTAGTAACCTTTACGCTAGAAATTAAAAAGGAGACGGGAAGACCAGTGGACATTATTAGGCAGGTAACATATCAGGACTGGTCTAAAATTGACAACCAGGCGTTCAAGGAGAAACTCCAAATATCCTACCCCACATTGGACGATAACTGTAATACAGCCTGTAAACAATTTAATGAGTGGATAGATAAGGCAGTCAATTCGGCTGTCCCTCAAAAAAAGGTAACGGTGAAAAGAAAAACCCCATCACAACCCTGGTTCTCAGATGCGTTAAGAACACAAAAACAAATTTGCAGAAAAGCAGAGAAAAAATGGAGAACCAAATACGACGCCCACCTCAGACAAGAATATAATGTCACCTTAAATAATTATAAAAAATTAATAATTGAAGAAAAAGGTAGATACTTCACTAATAAAATTAATGAGTCAAAAAACTGCAGTAAAACTCTTTTTGACACTGTCAAAAAACTTTCAAAGTTTGAAAACAATAATCAGGAAGCACTGTCATCGGAATTCTGCAATACACTTGGTGACTTCTTTGTTAACAAAGTCTCATCAGTATACAACTCCTTTAAAAATCAGAACAGTGAAACTCTGGAAAAAGATATATCCCACTCAATTAATTCAGAAACTCAACAAGACCTAATACCAGCCTTTAGTTTCACACCCCCTACAGCTGAGCAGATACAGAAAGAAATCCTTACCTGCAACTCAGGTAGCCCAACAGACCCCTGCCCACCCCGAATAATGCAGGCTTGCTCCATTGAACTAAGCCTGGTGTTGGAAAAACTATTCTCCAAAATTATCATTACCAACACCTTCCCTGACGAATGGAAAATGATATCCATTAGGCCACTGCTAAAAAAAAACAATCTGGACGGCGAAAATCCCATCAACTACAGACCAATAGCCAGGATCCCTTTTGCCGCTAAAATTCTGGAGAAACTGCTAAATAAACAACTATCCCAACATCTGATGGACGGAGAATGGCTGGACCATTCACAATTTGGTTTTAGGGCGGAGCATGGAACGGAGACAGCCTTGATCACAGCAGTGGAGGAACTCAGGACAATAATGGATAACGGATCGAAGGCCGCATTGATATTACTTGACCTATCGGCGGCCTTCGATACGGTTAGCCACGAAATCCTCATAACACGGCTAAAAACAGCAAATATTCATGAGTCAACCTGTGCTCTTATAGCCTCATATCTGGAAAATAGAACATTCTCAGTTGAATCAGGAGAAGCAAAGTCTAATCTGTTCAGCTTGCCATGCGGAGTTCCGCAGGGATCATCGATGAGCCCCACGCTTTTTAATTTATATGTAGCCCCACTCGCGCAAATAATAAGAAGTGAGGGATTCACCCCTATATCCTACGCCGACGACACCCAAATTGTGGTGTCAATAAATAAAGAGGTACAAGACACAGCAGCAAAATTCCAATGCTGCATGACAAAAATCAGCCAATGGATGCAAATAAATTGCTTGAAATTAAACAGCGATAAGAGTGAAGTACTGATACTAGGTGGTGACACAAACATATGGTCACCTTTATGGTGGCCCACAGATATGGGAAGATGCCCAGATTCGTCGGAAAAGGTAAAAAACCTAGGAATAATGCTAGATACTAACCTCTCATTTGACGCTCAAGCAAGCAAACTAGCATCATCACTCTGGTACATCCTGAAAATGATAAGAAAAATACTACCTTATATACCGCATGACTCTCGGAAAACAGTGGTGACGGCATTGGCCTTGTCCAGATTGGATTATGGAAATGGTCTATATGTCGGAGCAAGGAAGAAAATTCTTCTTAAATTACAACGCCTGCAGAATGCAGCAGCGAGGCTGATATTGGAAATTCCAAAGTTCGAAAGAGTAAGCCACAAACTTAAGAGTTTGCATTGGCTCCCAATTGCAAGTAGGATAGAATTTAAGTCATTATGCTTGGCATACAAAGCAATAAATGGAACGGGATCAAAATTTCTAAAAACACACCTACAACTGTATGAGCCAAATAGACTTCTGAGATCCGGACAAAGGAAACTCCTAAAAGTACCCAGATACAGAAGAACAAACTGGGGAGGCAGAAGCGTCCTAGTGCAGACGGCAAAAATGTGGAACCAATTACCGCTGGAATTGAAAAACAGTCCATCCCTGAAAACCTTCAGAAAGGGAGTCAAAACATGGCTTTTTGCTAAACAGCCCTAACTACATACTTAGGAGTCAGTGGGAATCTCAGCGCCAAGACGCCTTTTGGCATTCGCGCGCTATACAAATTGAAAAATCAAAATCAATATTGAATGGTCCCACAAAATCCACTGCCAATTTTAACCAAGGACCATCTGGCCTAGGCACCTCTTGTGTAGGAGGAGACACAATTTTCACAACTTTATCACTGGCATTACAGGTTAAACAAACTTCATAGATAGAGTTTATTTGCCGATCCATGGATGGCCACCAATAGAAATTCCTAATCCTCTTCTTAGTGTTAGTTTGGCCCAGATGCCCCTCATGTCCAAATTTGATTATGCAATTTCTCAAACTGTCAGGTGGAACAAACTTATCACCTCTCATAATCATACCACTTTCCTCCACAGTGAGTTCATCAGCAATCTTTGAAAAAGGCTGCAAATCTTTTTCTAAATGTTCCTCTTTGGGCCAACCCTCTAATATAAAGGTTTTAACTTGTTTCAGAGTAACATCTATTTCCATGGCAAAAAACCATTCATGTTCCGTAAAACATCCCACTGAACAAACATCAATAGCTGCAAAGAGACAATCCTCATCATGGTCTTTGTTTAACTCATGATCAGAAATAGGAATGGGAAATCTAGATAAAAAATCCGCCCGTGTATTCTTTCCACCTGAAATATGTGCCACCGTAAAACTATATTGAAGTAATTTAGCTCTAAGCCTCGCAATGCGTGGAGTGTGTTCTTTTATCACTTTCCCTTGAAGAATGGGGATCAGAGGCTTATGATCAGTCAATAGGTCAAAACTTTTCCCCCACAAGAAACACTTAAATCTTTCAATTGCCCAACAACATGCAAGCAATTCACGCTCTATAACAGAGTCGTTTTTTTCACTTGGCCGTAAGGCCCTTGATGCAAAACCCACTGTTTGTTCCTCACCCATTTTAAACTGAGTAATCATTCCTCCCAATCCATACATACTCGCATCGACTGAAACTGTACATTTTAAATCAGGATCAAAAGGTGTGAGCATCTTACAAGATCCCAGATCTGTCTTTAGATTAATAAACTCTTTTTCACAAATGTCATCCCATCTGAAAATTGCTCTTTTCTTGAGTAATTGTCTCATATTTACAGTCTTCATTGAAAAATTCTGAATACATTTTGAACAAAATTCACACATTCCTAAAAATGATGAAACCATATCTTTAGAAGTAGGACTAGGAGCATCAACAATCGCTTGGATCAACCCTTCTCTAGGTATGATACCTTCACCTGAAATCTGATGCTCCAGATATTCAATAGACTGTACCCCAAAAGTACATTTTTGTTTATTTGCCACAATACCATTCTGCTCTAATCTCGTCAAGACAGCTGACAAATTACAATGATGTATTTCTTCATTGACATCTGCTACTAAGAAGTCATCTTGGTAAACCACTGTATTCTCAACACCCTCCAAAACCTTTTCCATTACCCGTTGAAAAACAGATGCCGCCGAAGCTAAACCAAACGGCATCCTTCTGAATTGAAATGTGCCAATCGGTGAAACAAAGGCAGTAACATGCTTGTATGACGGATCTAATTGAATTTGGTGGTATGCTGAGGCTAAGTCGATTTTAGAAAAAACCTTTGCCCCAGCAAACTTTGATAATATGTCATCAATCCTTGGAAGAGGATGTGAATCCACCCAAATTTCCTCATTAACACTGCGAAGGTCAATGCAAACCCTAGGACTGCCATTTTGTTTGCGGCTTACTACTAAGGGAGACAACCAAAGAGACGCTTCAATCGGATCAATAACTCCTGATACACACATTTTCTTAAATTCCAATGCTAAATTTTCCCTCACACTAAATGGAACATTGCGCAATTTATGCTTCACAGGGACAGCATTCTCCTTTACTTTAATCAGATGTTTAAAACCTGAAACACATCCTAGTTGATTTCCAAATACTTTAGGAAATTTATTAAACCATACTACTAATGAATCCTCAATCATTAAATCTTCCACTATAGAAACCTGCTCTTTAGCACCTGGTCTTAATGTCATACCAAACAATCCTTGGTGATACCACCCAAATATATTGAGGCCTTTTCTCGCTACATACACTTTACCCTGAATGTTTTTATTTTTAAAAACCAAAGAAGTTTCAAACACACCAGATAACTCAATTCTTCTACCCTCATATGATACTGGACTTCTATCTGGTGGACTGAGCGGTTTATTTTCCCAAGTCTTCTCAAACAACTCATCTGTTATCATTGTAATGTGTGCCCCTGAATCAGCTAACAAATCAAGTGGTTTATTGCCTACTAACATTTCCACAATTGGATCAACACAGTCTTCCGTTTCATCCTTCACTACCACTACTAAATCTGTTAATGAACTCACAATTTCCGGCTCACTCTCATTTTGTGCATCACAAACCACACCAACATTACTCTTGTAATTGCACACAGGTGCAAAATGCCCTTGTTTGCCACACTTGTGACAAGTGGTATTTTTTTGCTGGACAAACATTTGCAAAATGAGATGCAAACCCACACTTTTTGCACGAATTTTTAGACACCAAATTTTTCCTATCATACTTATAGGGTACTACTTTAGGACCCTTAACTTCAGCTTGTTGCTTAATTTGAATTTGAGGTTTCACATTTTTCTCCTCATTTTCTATCACAACATTCACCAAATTTGTCTCCGGTTTTAATTCTCTCTTCGATTTTTGCGAAAGCTCAATGCTTTTAACTATAGATATTGTTTCATCCAGTTATGGATTTTTAAGAGTTAACAATTTCTCTTGTACTTTTCTACTATTAGTATGAACCACAATCTGATCACGAATTAATTGTGAAGTAAACTGTTCAAATTCACACTCAGATGCAAGTATGCGTAATGCTGCAAAATAAGCAATTATGCTTTCGTCTTTTTCCTGTTCTCTTGTAAAAAACTTATGCCTTGCTACCATCAAACTTTTTTCAACAGCAAATTGTTTTTGGAGACTCGAAACAACTTTTTGGAACTTATCTAAGTCATCTTCTCCCTCCCCCACCACTATGGGAGGAAGGTGTTCAAGAACAGCTTGTCCTTCAATTCCTAAATTGTGTTCCAAAATAAACGTTTTCCTTTGTGTACTAAATCTACTACCTCCAATTGCACCCAAATACTTTTCAAATGCACAAAACCATACTTTCCAAACCACAGGTGGATCCCCTGGGAGCTGTAAAAAAGGAGGAGGCCCTTGAACATTCTGCATGTTATCAACAATAGAGATGAATTAGCTAGTCTTCAGAAAATAAATAATGCTTGAATTAAAATTGTAGTGATTTAAATGTTCACCGCAATTCTAGTATAAATTTTTATATCGATAACCTGTGTTAACTGATGACAGTCGCAATTCTAATATAAATAACAGGAAAATAAAAATACTACTTGGCTCACATTTAAACCTTATACACATATATTTTCTGCAGACCAGATATTATAGTCAACTTGAGCTTAAGTAAGCTTTTATATTTATAATCCTCTTGCTTGTAGAAATGATTGTTTATTTCTCTAGTACTGTATGTGACTCCACCGATGGAAAAAAATGACTTCACCTCAGTATGGTTGATTAGATCCTGTAAAACGACACTGTGAGTCTTGGATATACCTCACTACTGGCTCAAAACATTGTACCAACACTGTCTTCCGTGTGAGAATAAAAGTAGAATAATAAGTAGAAATTGTATCTTGTCTCTGACGCTGTAAATCACAAATAGATTTGTACGCGGGCTTAAAACACCACACAAACACTGACTTGAGTGAAAATAGTAGTCAGACAAAATATAGAAGCTGCTTCTTACCCCCGACGCTGTAAATCACCACAGACTTGATTGCGGGCCGTACAGACACGGGCTTCACAGACGCTGACTTTCTAATAAAAATAAAAGCAGGAAAACAATGTTAATCTGCCCCTTACACTGAAAGCGTTGCAGACTTCTTGCGCATGAGCACGTGACAAACGCTGGCTTCCTTATAAAAATAAAAGTCGGACAACAATGTGTAATCTGTCCCTTATGCTCAATGCATTCTAGACTTCTTTCACATGAGGACGTAAACACAGATCAGCTGTGACGACTCCGCCAATCACCAAGTGCTGAAGAAGATTCTTTTAAGTCATCAGTTGAGCCTTGTCTGTCAAGTGGAGCACATCGCTGGAAACCGTTAGACTTCTCTTGACCCTTTCACTGTGCACAACGAGTCAAACGTAAGTTATTCATTAAAAATAGCAATAACTCACCAAGGAAATTGTAATGTCACTGCAAACCTTCACACAGCAGTCTTTTAAAAGCTGAAAACTTCTTTTCTTTTAAATCGTCGTGTTTCCAAACAGACTTCGATACGATTATTTCATGAGTCGATTTACACACAAATGACAGATTCCAATTCCTTATCTTGTTCCTGGATGAACACTGCTTCAATTAACCACTTCTTTACTGATTCGAAGATGATTTATCACTGAGATCCACAATCCCATCAGCGATAAATATTAAAAAAATTCACAGGATAGTATCCATTGGTAGATGAAGCTGCAACACACGTGGGTATATGGTACTAATGGTCAGTCCTCGTCGCCAATTTGAAGTAACTCCAAGTACACACCAGTAGGTAGGTCAGATGTAGTTTAATGACCATTAGTCCCAACAGCTTCCAGGAAACTGCCAAACCAGAATACACAAGGAATGTTCCAACATAAGCATTCTGTATCCATAGTAGAGGAATGGCAATATGGGAGCATGCACAGTAATAGACATAAAAGATAGATTACTACAAGTTGGTTGTTGGTGATTGTGTGTGGGTTAAAAAACCTGTTCAAGTATGGAAAGGTGGGCCTAAATTTTCTGTGCCCATCAATGTGATTGAAGTTAAAGGAGATTCTGTAAAACTAGAAAATGGTCAGTGGTGACAGTGCAGAACGTTAATGTACAAGGGTTATGCACTGGGTGGTTGAGGATTGACTGTTAAGCTGAGAGCTGCACTGTCGCTGCTCTGCATTTGATGGCCCAGTTAAATAAACATTTTTTCATCCTATGTGCCTGCCTTCGTTGATTACGACATGTTGCTTGTATGAAAATTGGGCAACCTTCTGCCCTGTCACAGTTGATAAGGACCACATATATGAACCCCTAATTGTACAATTATAAAGTACTGCAAGTCACATTATAGTTCTTTGATTGTATACAGGAATGAAACTGAAGGCTAGATGCCATTTTATGGTTAAGAAGCTCCGAGATTACTTGCACTATCCTTCTGAAATATGATGAGGGGCACTGTTTTCCTTATTGGGATCTCTCAAGCTCTTTCTCCATATTTATGCTCATTTTATCACTCCTCTTGCATACATAGGGGTTTCTTCCAAGTGTGCTCTCTTTCTGCCTCGTTTTGTCATATAAAGTATTTTTTTGTTTCTGTTTTTAACGTTTTTGCTGCATTTCGCCCTCCTTTGGTGTGTGGATGTTTGTAATACTGCCCTTTCAACTGAGGCACACTAAATGCACGTGGGTGATTAACGAATGATAATAGTTGAGATCATATTCTTATTACAAACATGTTCAGACATTAGAATATGCATTTAAGAAGAAATTGATTGACTAATCATTATAAACATATTCTCACCCACATACAACCAAAACCAAAACCAAAATTGTGTTGGTTATGTGAGAGATGATGAACAACAATAAGATTTTGTAACGTGAAGGACGCTATGTGAAGCAAAGTTTTCAATTCCATTTAATTCAATATTTATTCATCATTTAGAACTCAGGCGAGGTCCCCCTAAAACCATATAAATGTCAATATGATACATTTAAAGAAACATTTAAAAAATGGTAAATTCTAGTCAACGCAGGTACAGGGGCAGATGAATGAAAATTACACAACTTACGCTGAATTTGGCCTTCCATCTTCTCTTAGAAGTCCCACTGGACAGATAGATTAATTCAACAGCATACAGAAGCATTGCGGAACGTGTACCTTATATACAGATAAAAAATGCAAAAAAGAGCCTCCAACCCATTGCATCATA
Organism: Lissotriton vulgaris; assembly: GCF_964263255.1. Classification (NCBI taxonomy): domain Eukaryota; kingdom Metazoa; phylum Chordata; class Amphibia; order Caudata; family Salamandridae; genus Lissotriton; species Lissotriton vulgaris. The sequence goes on along the minus strand of NC_141693.1, from coordinate 969,566,197 downwards.
AAAAGCTCCCAGTCAGTTGGCATGCGATAAGACCTTGGATGAACAGGGCTTAATGTGATCCTTTTCATTCATACCCCCAACATTATTTTTAGCAAATAGGATGTTTGATTTTACTATCTCCAGCTTCTCTGAGCCCAGAGCCTTGGCATCGTAATAAAACTTCCTAACTTTACTGCCTTTAAGAATCAGTACCTTACGTTTTGAGACACTGAGTTTTAAAAAATGAGGCGAAACAAACTGCCATAAAGAGGCTAATCGAATGTTAAAGCCCTTGGGAGTTACATTCAGGATAACAATGTCATCAGCATGCACCAGGCATGGGAAAGGGCGGCCACCAATACTGGGAGTATCCCCTTTGCTATTTGATAAATTATCTTTTCTTATTTTTCTATTGCAGGGCTATCGTCAGAAGGATTATTTTATTGCGACACAAGGACCACTTCCACACACAGTAGAGGACTTCTGGAGAATGGTGTGGGAATGGAAATCTCATACAATTGTCATGTTAACAGAACTACAAGAAAGGGAACAGGTATACTATCCTATGCTAATGTTGATAGTCTGCATACAGTTTAAAGTGTTTAGTTGAAGCAGAATTTGAAACAAAACAAATTAACCAGTTTAGTCACTGTGTCTGCCAAACCTTGTTTTTTGGGAGAATACGGCTTGTTAATCTACACATAATAATAATAAACATGCTACTACTAAGACAATTGCTACAACTACTACTACTTCTACTTCTTCTGCTACTACTATTACCACAAATACTAATATTTTTATTGTATTATTATTATTGTTGTTTTGATGGTGTTATTACTATTATTATTATTAATAATATTAATAGTAACAAAAATAATAGCAACGAACTACACGTAAATTTATATGGAGTGGATACTTGTTTGTGTATGTATGTGTATGTATGCATGTGTGTGTGGGTGTGTGTGTACATACTGTTATGTAAGGACATGATTTTGAGTTTGGCAGACAGGGTACTCTGTCGCAATGGAGTCCCCTGTCTGCAAAGCTCTCAATTTGCTAGCCAATTTTCAATCAGGTTTACATCAGCGCTGTAAAATTTACTCCATCTTTGTAAATCTTCGGACCCCGTCAAGGCTCAGAAGGTGAACTCAACCACTCTCTCTTCCCCATCAACAACTTGGGACAGTAGCACTTCCAGACCCTTCAAACTGGCATCCGTAGTCGAGAATGTTTTCTTAGCAACATTAAAGTTCCCTAGCTTGGGCAACCTACCAATACTCTTTTTAACAATGTCAACAGCCGCCCTACACTTCCCAGACCGCGAAAATATATCTCTTTTTTTTCAATAGTAGCATTATAGGGTGTTACACTCGCAAAGTTCTTGATAAACGTGTGGTAATACTCTGCCAACCCAAGGAATGAGTTTCCCTCGTCCTTGTTGGAAGTTTCTGGGGACTTAGCCAAATAGGGTTTGGGGTTCATGCCATCCATAGAAATGGTACGCCCAAGGTAAGACAAATTGTCACTCTTTAACTGGCATTTTTCTATTTTCCCCAGTTAATCCATAATCACTTAACCTACCTAGCATCTTAAACAATTTCCTCTCATGATCCTCCTTATCTTTTCCATACACTAGTATGTCATCTGGAAAGATCTTAACTTGGTTAATATCTTCCACAAGTTTAATCATCACTCTCTCGAAACACGCTGCCGCAGATGTGAGCACAAATGGCATGCAAAGAAGCCTGTCAGCCCCCAGAGGGGTGACTAAGGAGGTAAGGGGTCTGGATTCTTCACTCAATGGCACTTGATGGTCGCCGCTGATAAATTCATCACACTGAACAAACGTGCCCCCTTCAACAGATAATTCTTGCCCAATATTCGGGAAAGGCTGGCTGTCCACCCAGATGTTTCTGTTGAGGTCCCTTAAATCAACACACATCCTCAAACATTTTCTGTTATCCTTAAGTGCCCAATCTACGGGAGCCAGCCATTCTGATGACTTATTATCCTCAATTACCCCTAACTCCAACAACTTGCGTAATTCTTTCTTTAAGCGGTCCATCATCAAATGTGGCACTTTCCTCACTTTCTGCTCCACCGGCTTTGCTCCCTCCTTCAACCTAATATGATGTTTAAATCCTACATCAAACACCTCAGGGAATTTCTTCAGAATGTAATCATTATCCTGTGCACCATCTACTAACATTACTTTCATCCAATATTGTGAATATGTGGCAGCTAAAATCTAACCAAATACAATGAGAACATGTAGCTTAGGAAGGAAAGGAATACATTTTTACAGTCAGCAAATTCTACAAAGATGATGTCTGATGAAGTCAAAGTGCATTATTTATTTAATACAGCACAGTTCAGCATCTGCTAAAACACTTGGGTATTTAAGAAAGTTAAAGGAAAAGAAAGAAAGAAGTGGAGAAATAAATGAGGCCTAGGCTGACTCGACAATGTAATTACGATATAAATGAGTGCTTATTAATTTGTACCTTTAAAGGGCACTTTTTCTTCAATTTCATTTTCTTTAAGTATTTTCATGTTAATATTTTGCACAATTTAAGACACTTATTTTCAGCTAAATGTTCCTGCTCTATCAGAGACATCTTATGGTTTATTTATTGAAAATGGACTATTACACATAGTAATGTAATCAAAGCAAATGCCTTTGAATCCACATGGGCATGTGCTCTTAGTTCAAGGTTTGCTTGCAATGATACTAGAGACATGTTTTATTTTTTATAATTTTGTTCTATTCTAATTTCATTTCTTGTACGTTGTGACGGATTGGAGCTTGTAAAAAACATTCAAAATAATTCATATTTCAGCTTAATTTTGGAAATTGAAATGTAGTGAGAAAACATAATTGTCCTTTTAATGGGAATGAGAAAGTAGTAACAATAACATCGTATATTACCAACGATTTCCTATTACCACCATCAGGATTCCACCCTATGTTCATTCATTTCCTTGACCAGTAAAACTTGTTAGTCTTTTTTGACATTCTATTTCTATTTTGAGTCTCGCATTCTGTCTTTGGCATGGGCGATTACACTTTATTTGACAATTGACAGCCCTGTTTTGGAATGGTGAAGCACAAATAAAATCAGCTGTTTTGTTTTAACCAGGCCTCACTCCTACAGAGCAGCTGTGATTGTATTGAAACAGTGCAGAAGAATGAGCATTAATTTCCTGATTTGTTTTTGCAGGAGAAATGCTTTCAGTACTGGCCAACAGAGGTGTCTGTATCTCATGGAGAGATTACCATAGAGCTGAAAAAGGACAGTCTTATGGATTCAATAAGTGTTCGAGATCTTGTGGTCACTTATAATCAGGTATTTTACCTATTTTGTTCTATGGACAGCAAACAGAAAGCTGTGTATAGTTCCAAAGAAAGGTAGATCACAAAAAGAAATGTGGGCACAATGGTGGTGTTTGTGAGTAGGAAAAGGTGACCGCAAACAATAAAAAAAAGCATTTAACAATTAATAAACTCTCTTAAAGTATATAGCATATTATGAGACCTTTCTCAGAGCCCTGTGGCAGACAGCAATTGCTGGACAGTATGGTTGGCTGGTAAGGATGTTTACCACTACTGTCCCACTGTCATCCATACCATTGCACTCTAACTCCATAACCAGGATACTGTTATTGTACACCTGACTCAGTGCAGGTATCAGACTGACATTTTTATGACACAGTAGTCACACATAAGCAATGCAATGCTATAGCAGAGCTACATCTTTTTAAAATGTAGAGGTCTTTGTTTTGTTATAGGAAGCGTATGGATCTGAAAATGGTGATCAGCAAAAGTAAAAAGAAAATTCTATCACCTTCTGCAGCCAAACGACAACCTTAATTAATTGTATATTACTTAAGTGGTAGCGTTGGCAATTTTTAATTCTGCTTTGTGATATTATGCATTGTGATTTTATATTGCATCTGTATATTTGAAATGTAGCTGTATGAATAGTTTTTTTTCAGATCCGTACAATCGACATAAAATAGTTGACCGGTTGTAAAGTACTTTAAGGCATGACAATTCAAATTGTGCACCAATAACCAATCTTATCCTCTGGGGGAAGATTGTGAGTTCTTGGGTGTCTTCAGAGGCCTTTGGATCTCAATTTTATTTACTAATATAGTTTTTCTCAGTACACATGGTGTTAGATAGAATGCTATAAAGTTGTCAGTTCTACTTTGATGCAACAACCTGAGATCCTACTTTCTCTGTGGCCTTGACAGAAATTAATGAACATTTGTTTCAAAAGCCCAGAAAAAGCTCTAAACAACAAAAAGCTCACCATCCAAAAGACCATTGGAATTACCAACCTACCAATGATGCTTGTTTTTGGGTGCCAAAGAACTTTTTTCAAAGTCAGTGTTTAAGTACCCAAGTAATGCAGCCACTGGTGATCCTGTGGTTGGTGAACAGTGCTTACTGAACACAGTTTTAGAAAGAGACATTACAACTCTAATGGTCCGATAGTCAGTGTTAATACAGAGGTGTTACTAGTGCTCAAATGGATGTAATGTCTAAGTGGTGCCCTAGTAGCACCAAATTCTAGAGAGCTGTATCTTTTAAATGGATGGACATTCGGTAAGATGGGGCATCCATGCAACCCGGTGCACCCAGTAGAAAAGCCATTGTGGGGCATTTTCTCTTTATCATTGCTCACTTTAGACCTTTAGGCCTAGTAAATAGGGCAATTAGCCTTGAGAATATCTGCAATCTGGAAACACTGGGAATTTCATAATTCAAAGACTGCTTCTGGCTATTCTGCAAGGACCGCCTCTGCCCAGATTGGATGAGTTAACATCCATCTTGCTCCATCTGACCCACCCAGCCTACTATCCATCTGTCTGCTATAACTGCCAGTGCCTTAGAGCTAGCAATCAGTAAACCAGACAAGGGCTGCTGCAGTTCACCTCCTTGACACTTCAGCTTCAAGAAAGAAGTCTCACATTTTGCGCTTGATGGGTCCATCCCCAGTTCCATGTTCGATTCAGACCCAGTTCCAGTTCTGGTTATAATGTGCCAAGAGATCGCTGGGCCATTACCAACTGCAGTCGATTGCAGCCTTCAAGAAGGTTATGCTACCACTTTAGAAATGGTTCCAGATTTCCCTGGTACACCCTACAGCCCCACGGATACAGTGGGCCCTTCAGTGAAACTTCTGCAGGCAGGTCTTTCCCCTTCTTTGACTTACTGTGTTCAGGCTCATCTTATTCTAGTCAGTTCAAGTCAAAGGCATTTGTTAAGCGCACATATCACCATGGGGTCTCATGGCTCTAGCGAGGAATCCATGAAAACTGACAGTCGGAAATGCAGAGTTAAAGATGATCGAAAAGCCAAGTTTTAATACCGTATGAAAGGACTTATGATCCGTGATGACAGGGAGATGGGGGGGAGCTTATTCCAGAAGACAGGAACGAGAAAGGAGAAAGATCATCCACCATTTCTGGCGGTAAGGACCTTTCGAGGAGTGAGAAGAAGTTTAGAACTAGATCTGAGTGTCCTCCTAGGTGTATACCAGACAAGTTTGTTGGCCAGGTAACTTGGCCTGGCTCCATAAATACTCTTATGCACTAGACAGAGTATTTTGAAACAACAACGCTTTTTGATATGGAGCCAGTGGAGGGATCTCAGACTGGGCGCAGAAGGAGCTCTTGCATGGAGGTTTAATATCAGTCTGGCTGAGGTATTTTGCAAGACTTGAAGTTTAGAGTGGAGTTCTTCGTTTATGGAGGCCAACAGGGCATTGCCATAGTCAATGCGACTCATGATGAGTCCCTGGAACAATGGTTTCCTGGATTCAGTAGGAATCCATTGAAAGATTTTGCGTAATTTATGCAATAAGCCATAGCAAAAGCCGATTACCTGGTTGGCATGGCTTTTCATCAAACAACTGAGTGTCCATGATCATTCCAAGATTACGCACTACAGATTTAGGGGATGAACATGGGCTCAGTTTCTGTGGCCACCAATCACTAGACCAGTGTTCATCCGCCTTGCCAAAGAGGATGACCTCAGTCTTGCTTCCGTTTAGTTGGAGGTGATTGGTACACATCCAATTATCAACATGGATCATACAGTTTTTAAACCGGGCCTTTGTGCCGAGGGGGTCAGGGCCTAAGGTAATTAATAGCTGGGTGTCGTCAGCGTACAACACCACATCAAAGCCCTAGAACCTGATCATCCTGGCCAAAGCTGTCACAAACAGGTTGAAAAGCATGGGACTAAGGATAGAACCCCGAGGAACCCCCATGCTTACCGCTCGACTGCGAGAGGCCAGGATGCTTATTGGACTGAAGTTGTTCGGTGCATTAGATAACTAGCAGCCCGTCCCGACGTTGTCCGGGTATGAATTGCTACCGGCCAGTAGTATATTGTTTTGTAGGATTTCGTTTTGATAGCATTTCTTATCTGTGACAGGCCTGTAAAACACTCCGATTCACAGTGCACTGCTGATGCACTTAAGAGTGCGCGTTCAGTAGTGTGTGAACTCGAGTTTCCCTATTTTATTTTTCCTTGCAATATTATGTAGCGCAAACTCGACAACATGGCATGAGCACAATTTACATTACAGAAGAACACATTCATTTGTGGTGGGCACGGGGAGACAAAGCGATTTGCCTGGAATCACAGGATGTTGAGCTGATGCCGAGATTCGAACGTAGCACCCCAGCTCTAAAGTTCACAATTCTAGAACTTGTGGCGGGAGGTGTGTCTAAAAGTGTATGTCGGTGCTGGCCATCAATAAGAGAGACCTGTGCATTTTTCAAATGGGTGGTGAAAAAATATGAGTATGTTGCTGGAGATGTGGGCCGCCGTGCCACCAATGTACTTACCGGGGGAGGGTAAACACCCATTATTCCACAACTTTCTTTCCCCCATGCCATCACTTCGCATACTTTCATTACGAAAGTACCATGACTCCACAATGCCGTTATAACGCATGGCATTACATTTTATATGCTTTTACCACGCATACATTTACAACGAAATTCGTTGTAAATGCATGAATGGTAAAAGCATGTTTTTTTTTATGTTTGGATAAGGTAAGTATGGGTATAGGGGTATATGTTTTGGGGTACTGAGGTATATGTTTTGGGGTGTTTGGGTATTTTAAGGGTTCAGATATAGTTTTGGGTAATGGGGTACAGGGGTAGTTTTAGGGTTTAGGGATAGGTATGGGTTTTGGGGTACAGGGGTATTTTAAGGGTTCAGGGCTAGGTTTGGGGTACAGGGGTATTTTTAGGGTTCCGGGCTAGGTTTGGGTTTTGAGGTACAGGGGTATTTCAGGGTTCAGGGGTAGGTTTGGGTTTTGGGGTACAGGGTTATTTTTAGGGTTCAGGGCTAGGTTTGGGTTTTGGGGTACAGGGGTATTTTTAGGGTTCAGGGGTAGGTTTGGGTTTTGGGGTACAGGGGTATTTAAAGGGTTCAGGGCTGGGTTTTGGGGTACAGGGGTATTTTAGGGATCAGGGGTAGTTTTGGGTTTTGGGGTACAGTGGTATTTTTAGGGTTCAAGGCTACGTTTGTGGGTACAGGGGTATTTTTAGGGTTCAGGGGTAGGTTTGGGTTTTGGGGTACAGGGTTATTTTTAGAGTTCAGGGCTAGGTTTGGGTTTTGGGGTACAGGGGTATTTTAAGGGTTCACGGCTGGGTTTTGGGGTACAGGGGTATTTTAGGGTTCAGGGGTAGGTTTGGGTTTTGGGGTACAGTGGTATTTTTAGGCTTCAGGGCTAGGTTTAGGGGTACATGGGTATTTTTAGGGTTCAGGGCTAGGTTTAGGGGTACATGGGTATTTTTAGGGTTCAGGGGTAGGTTTGGGTTTTAAGGTACAGGATTATTTATATGGTTCAGGGCCAGGCTTGGGTTTTGGGGTACAGGGTATATTTATAGGGTTAAGATGGGTTAGTGTTTAAGGGTGTTGGGGTATTTTAAGGAGTACGGGTGGGTTATGATTATGGGGTGCAGGGGTATTTAAAGGGAGCAGGGTGGGATTAGCGCCCGATATGAGACATGGCATGAAGGGCGGAACGTACCGCACGCCCCCAGCGTTTGTCACGCCCCCAGCACACGCCCACAGCACAACGCAGACAAGGCCACAAGGGACTACTGTGCTGGCACGGTTCTTTTACCTTTTAAATGTATATGGTGGGCGTCTGCATAGCCTATGTCCTTCTGCTGCAACTGCCCTTTCCAACGCTGTATTGGGTGTTGTGATTGGGGCTGTGGTTCGTGAGATTACCCGCCTCAAAGGTTTGGGCTCTCTCTTTATTATATTACTAGCAGCCCGTCCCGACGTTTTCCGGGAGAAATTAGGCTTCAGGGCCCCCGCCCGCCCCGACGTTGTCCGTGGGTCCCCCGTAGCTTTCCTCCATATATTGCAGTATTAGACCTCTATATTTACTTTGTATGCTTTTGTAACCTGCACACGTAACATTTTCCTCCTGTAATGCACCGTTTGGCTCACTTTTTTAATGCTCCGTTTGCTTCCTCTTGCTACCTACACACGTCACTTTTTCCTCCTATACCTCTATGTTTACTTTCTACGCTTTTGTAACCTGCACAAGTAACTTTTTCCTCCTGTAATGCACCGTTTGGCTCACTTTTGTAATGCTCCGCTTGCTTCCTCTTGCTCACGATGTACGCTTTTGTAACCTGCACACGTCACTTTTTCCTCCTGTAATTCACCGTTTGGCTCACTTTTGTAATGCTCTGTTTGCTTCCTCTTGCTCACGATTTTCATTTTTGCTTCATTTTTCCGCTGCTCACTGCTGCTAAATAAATAAATAAATAACCTGCCGCTCACCGCTCCTCCCCGCCTGTCCGCTGCTCCTCACCGCCTGTCTGCCGCTCCTCACCGCCTGTCCGCCGCTCCTCACCGCTCCTCCCCGTGCCATGTCCGCCGGTCCTCCTCGCGTTCCTGTATGCCGCTCCTCCAACGCTCCTCACGTCGGGCACGCACGTCGCGGCCGGCGCTTCTTCCAAGAGACTACTTTTTTTCAGTACATTTTTTTAATAACGTATATTTATTACGTTTATATAGCCTATGTCCATCTGCACACCCTGACGATTACAACGATGTATCGGGTGTGTGGATTGGCGCTGTGGTTCCCGAGTTTACCCGCCTCAAAGGTTCAAAGTTCTTCCTTTATAATAGTAGTATAGACTAGCAGCCTGTCCCGACGTTGTCCGGGTATGAATTGCTACCGGCCAGTAGTATATTGTTTTGTAGGATTTCGTTTTGATAGCATTTCTTTTCTGTGACAGGCCTGTGAAACGCTCTGATTCACAGTGCACTGCTGATGCACTTAAGAGTGCGCGTTCAGTAGTGTGTGAACTCGAGTTTCCCTACTTTATATTTCCTTGCAATATTATATAGCGCAAACTCGACAACATGGCATGAGCACAATTTACATTACAGAAGAACACATTCATTTGTGGTAGGCATGGGGAGACAAAGCGATTTGCCTGGAATCACAGGATGTTGAACTGATGCCGAGATTCGAACGTAGCACCCCAGCTCTAAAGTTCACAATTCTAGAACTTGTGGCGGGAGGTGTGTCTAAAAGTGTATGTCGGTGCTGGCCATCAATAAGAGAGACCTGTGCATTTTTCAAATGGGTGGTGAAAAAATATGAGTATGTTGCTGGAGATGTGGGCCGCCGTGCCACCAATGTACTTACCGGGGGAGGGTAAACACCCATAATTCCACAACTTTCTTTCCCCATGCCATCACTTCGCATACTTTCATTACGAAAGTACCATGACTCCACAATGCCGTTATAACGCATGGCATTACATTTTATATGCTTTTACCACGCATACATTTACAACGAAATTCGTTGTAAATGCATGAATGGTAAAAGCATGTTTTTTTTTATGTTTGGATAAGGTAAGTATGGGTATAGGGGTATATGTTTTGGGGTACTGAGGTATATGTTTTGGGGTGTTTGGGTATTTTAAGGGTTCAGATATAGTTTTGGGTAATGGGGTACAGGGGTAGTTTTAGGGTTTAGGGATAGGTATGGGTTTTGGGGTACAGGGGTATTTTAAGGGTTCAGGGCTAGGTTTGGGGTACAGGGGTATTTTTAGGGTTCCGGGCTAGGTTTGGGTTTTGAGGTACAGGGGTATTTCAGGGTTCAGGGGTAGGTTTGGGTTTTGGGGTACAGGGTTATTTTAGGGTTCAGGGCTAGGTTTGGGTTTTGGGGTACAGGGGTATTTTTAGGGTTCAGGGGTAGGTTTGGGTTTTGGGGTACAGGGGTATTTAAAGGGTTCAGGGCTGGGTTTTGGGGTACAGGGGTATTTTAGGGATCAGGGGTAGTTTTGGGTTTTGGGGTACAGTGGTATTTTTAGGGTTCAAGGCTACGTTTGTGGGTACAGGGGTATTTTTAGGGTTCAGGGGTAGGTTTGGGTTTTGGGGTACAGGGTTATTTTTAGGGTTCAGGGCTAGGTTTGGGTTTTGGGGTACAGGGGTATTTTAAGGGTTCACGGCTGGGTTTTGGGGTACAGGGATATTTTAGGGTTCAGGGGCAGGTTTGGGTTTTGGGGTACAGTGGTATTTTTAGGCTTCAGGGCTAGGTTTAGGGGTACATGGGTATTTTTAGGGTTCAGGGGTAGGTTTGGGTTTTAAGGTACAGGATTATTTATATGGTTCAGGGCCAGGCTTGGGTTTTGGGGTACAGGGTATATTTATAGGGTTAAGATGGGTTAGTGTTTAAGGGTGTTGGGGTATTTTAAGGAGTACGGGTGGGTTATGATTATGGGGTGCAGGGGTATTTAAAGGGAGCAGGGTGGGATTAGCACCCGATATGAGACATGGCATGAAGGGCGGAACGTACCGCACGCCCCCAGCGTTTGTCACGCCCCCAGCACACGCCCACAGCACAACGCAGACAAGGCCACAAGGGACTACTGTGCTGGCACGGTTCTTTTACCTTTTAAATGTATATGGTGGGCGTCTGCATAGCCTATGTCCTTCTGCTGCAACTGCCCTTTCCAACGCTGTATTGGGTGTTGTGATTGGGGCTGTGGTTCGTGAGATTACCCGCCTCAAAGGTTTGGGCTCTCTCTTTATTATATTACTAGCAGCCCGTCCCGACGTTTTCCGGGAGAAATTAGGCTTCAGGGCCCCCGCCCGCCCCGACGTTGTCCGTGGGTCCCCCGTAGCTTTCCTCCATATATTGCAGTATTAGACCTCTATATTTACTTTGTATGCTTTTGTAACCTGCACACGTAACATTTTCCTCCTGTAATGCACCGTTTGGCTCACTTTTTTAATGCTCCGTTTGCTTCCTCTTGCTACCTGCACACGTCACTTTTTCCTCCTATACCTCTATGTTTACTTTCTACGCTTTTGTAACCTGCACAAGTAACTTTTTCCTCCTGTAATGCACCGTTTGGCTCACTTTTGTAATGCTCCGCTTGCTTCCTCTTGCTCATGATGTACGCTTTTGTAACCTGCACACGTCACTTTTTCCTCCTGTAATGCACCGTTTGGCTCACTTTTGTAATGCTCTGTTTGCTTCCTCTTGCTCACGATTTTCATTTTTGCTTCATTTTTCCGCTGCTCACTGCTGCTAAATAAATAAATAAATAACCTACCTCATCCGCCGCTCACCGCTCCTCCCCGCCTGTCCGCCGCTCCTCACTGCCTGTCTGCCGCTCCTCACAGCCTGTCCGCCGCTCCTCACCGCTCCTCCCCGTGCCATGTCCGCCGGTCCTCCTCGCGTTCCTGTATGCCGCTCCTCCAACGCTCCTCACGTCGGGCACGCACGTCGCGGCCGGCGCTTCTTCCAAGAGACTACTTTTTTTCGGTAAATTTTTTTAATAACGTATATTTATTACGTTTATATAGCCTATGTCCATCTGCACACCCTGACGATTACAACGATGTATCGGGTGTGTGGATTGGCGCTGTGGTTCCCGAGTTTACCCGCCTCAAAGGTTCAAAGTTCTTCCTTTATAATAGTAGTATAGACTAGCAGCCTGTCCGACGTTGTCCGGGTATGAATTGCTAACGGCCAGTAGTATATTGTTTTGTAGGATTTCGTTTTGATAGCATTTCTTTTCTGTGACAGGCCTGTGAAACGCTCTGATTCACAGTGCACTGCTGATGCACTTAAGAGTGCGCGTTCAGTAGTGTGTGAACTCGAGTTTCCCTACTTTATATTTCCTTGCAATATTATATAGCGCAAACTCGACAACATGGCATGAGCACAATTTACATTACAGAAGAACACATTCATTTGTGGTAGGCATGGAGAGACAAAGCGATTTGCCTGGAATCACAGGATGTTGAACTGATGCCGAGATTCGAACGTAGCACCCCAGCTCTAAAGTTCACAATTCTAGAACTTGTGGCGGGGTGTGTGTCTAAAAGTGTATGTCGGTGCTGGCCATCAATGGGAGAGACCTGTGCATTTTTCAAATGGGTGGTGAAAAAATATGAGTATGTTGCTGGAGATGTGGGCCGCCGTGCCACCAATGTACTTACCGGGGGAGGGTAAACACCCATTATTCCGCAACTTTCTTTCCGCATACCATCACTTCGCATACTTTCATTACGAAAGTACCATGACTCCGCAATGCCGTTATAACGCATGGCATTACATTTTATATGCTTTTACCACGCATACATTTACAGTGAAATTCGTTGTAAATGCATGAATGGTAAAAGCATGTTTTTTTTTAATGTTTGGATAAGGTAAGTATGGGTACTGAGGTATATGTTTTGGGGTGTTTGGGTATTTTATGGGTTCAGATATAGTTTTGGGTTATGGGGTACAGGGGTAGTTTTAGGGTTTAGGGATAGGTATGCGTTTTGGGGTACAGGGGTATTTTAAGGGTTCAGGGCTAGGTTTGGGGTACAGGGGTATTTTTAGGGTTCAGGGCTAGGTTTGGGTTTTGAGGTACAGGGGTATTTCAGGGTTAGGTTTGGGTTTTGGGGTACAGGGTTATTTTTAGGGTTCAGGGCTAGGTTTGGGTTTTGGGGTACAGGGGTATTTTTAGGGTTCAGGGGTAGGTTTGGGTTTTGGGGGTACAGGGGTATTTTAAGGGTTCAGGGCTGGGTTTTGGGGTACAGGGGTATTTTAGGGTTATGGGGTAGGTTTGGGTTTTGGGGTACAGTTGTATTTTTAGGGTTCAGGGCTAGGTTTGGGGTACACGGGTATTTTTAGGGTTCAGGGGTAGGTTTTGGTTTTAAGGTACAGGATTATTTATATGGTTCAGGGTCAGGTTTGGGTTTTGGGGTACAGGGTATATTTATAGGGTTAAGATGGGTTAGTGTTTAGGGGGTTGGGGTATTTTAAGGAGTAAGGGTGGGTTATGATTATGGGGTGCAGGGGTATTTAAAGGGAGCAGGTGGGATTAGCACACGATATGAGACATGGCATGAAGGGCGGAACGTACCACATGCCCCCAGAGTTTGTCACGCCCCCAGCACACGCCCACATCACAACGCAGACACGCCCACAAGGGACTACTTTGCTGGCACGGTTCTTTTACCTTTTAAATGTATATGGTGGGCGTCTGCATAGCCTATGTCCTTCTGCTGCAAATGCCCTTTCCAACGCTGCATTGGGTGTTGTGATTGGTGCTGTGGTTCGTGAGATTACCCGCCTCAAAGGTTTGGGCTCTCTCTTTATTATATTAGAATGGATATATTAGTATGGATGGATTCTTGAACCCTTCCAGAACCTTGCCCCTGACACCCACGTCCCAGAGCCACTGTTCTAAAATGCTGTGGGAGATGGTGTCAAAGGCGGCTGACAGAGCAAACAGAATGAGCATGGCTGACTGCCTGTCACCCAAGACCAGTCTTATGTTATCCACAACCTCCACCAATGAGGTTTCGGTGCTGTGGCTGCCCTGAACCCCGACTGTAAGGGGTCGAGAAGTCCATAGTTCTCCAAATGGGTGGTGTTGACCAGGTGTTCCAGTACCTTTCCAAAATAAGTCAGCAATGAGATAGGATGATAGTTGCTGGGTATTTTACGATCAACTGAGGTTTTTTTATGATGGGATTGACTAAAGCTGCCTTCCATCTGACCGGGAACTTTGCTTGGGCTGCTGACATGTTGAATAGATCTGTAAGTTTATCCATAAACAAAGGAGCAAAGATTTGAAGGAAGCGGGCGGAAGCAGACCAGCTGGCGAATCTGTTAATCCTGGCCAGGGTGATTGAGACTTCATCTGACATGAATATAGTAAATTCCAGTAGGAGAGGGATGGTAGAATCATGGTTTTTGACTGGAGTATTGTCAAGGATACTAGTATCAGCAGTTGGAAAAGAACTTCAATAGAATCGATCTTTTCATCAAAGAAAGTTGACAATGTGTCAACCCATTCTTGCGACGGTATATTGTTGTGCTGGTCAGACAAAGAAGTAGTAAACCCCTTTAGTATTTTATGGAGCTCCTTATTGGAGTTGGCCGCTCAATTTGTTATTTTTTATATAAAATGTGAGAGGCCAGAGGGAGACAAACCAAATTAGTAATACCAGAAAACTAGTCATAATGATTTAGGCTCAGAGGGTTGGGGTAGCAGTATATTTGACTCCTTCCACCATGCAGAATTGCCACCATTAGGGAGAGACAGACTTGGCGGACACAGGGGACCCATAAGAGTTAATGCACACCAAAAACAATTCAATATACAAGATCATTAGAGAAGCACATTCCAGGTTCCTTCCACTCAAGTTCCCTTTCTAATCCTCCCAGGTACAGATGTTGACTGGGTAACTTGTCTGTCACTGGTAGGTCTCCAATGGCATCCTCGTTGACTCCTTTTTCAGTGGACATGGGGCACAGTGGTCTGTTTCTAGTCTCTTAGCAATCAGCACCTATATTTAATTCAACCATCACTGTGCCCACCCAGCTGCGAGCATGTCTGTTATTTATGAGCCCAACGCCGTGTATCAGTCCCCTTCCTACTCATCATCTGAAACATTGCCTTGTTTTAAGGTACTGTTCTAGAAGCAGATTGTTCAGACATTCATCTTTCTTCCCACAGTTAATGCTCTAATACCAACTTTGGCAAAGAGGTTAATGTCACTTCCTTGCTCTTCTCTCTTTGTTGTTTTTTTTAAAGATTCATTTGCACTTTTTTACATTTGTAAGTGTTAGCTTGTACATTCTGTAGTATAATTCAATAAGTGTGTTTGTTTACTTTTGTGCAATGGGATATACAAACATTTTGCTCGCCAGAAAACATGATAATGATTTTTACTTTAAGAAGCATGTATTTCTAGGGCACCTTCTAGAAGAACAGAACCCCAATCCCATGGGCCATGAGAATTTTTTTTCAATTACTTATATTTTATCAGACTTTTCTCCACTAAGGCTTGTGCATGACTTAAGGGCTGTTTAGCATCGGTGTAACATCACAGCAGTGTGCTGCCAAAGGCATCAGATACTTTTTTCAGGAAATCGGAGTAGTGTTAGTGGTCGGTGAGTAACAAGACTTAGGGCTCCCCTGCAAATAAAGGTGACAATGTCAAAAGACACTGAGCAACAATGCAAGGAAAGCTCCTAAGTACTTTTCACTTCATTAAACTCAGGTTCAGGAAAGGAGGCCCAAAGCAATAGTAGGACTCTGTAAAACGTATTCACAATTGACTTTCTAGGTGTGGGAGAACAGCACTGTTGTCTACAAGGCCAACTCTTTTCAATGCCTATAGCAGGGGTTTTGATCCGCACCCTTTGGCCATTGGCTTGTTTTTTCACTTGCTCTCTCCTAAGTATTGATCCAGCGCTCTTATAGAAAAACAGTCTCACAAACACTACCTATCACCTCAATACTCACCATTAATCATGAAACACTTAAACAGGCCCATAACACCAATGAGACAATTTTTGAGCAACTGAATCTAGTGGTATGATTTATGAACTATTCACATAATATTTACAATACTATTTGCATCTACAGTTTATGATCTTTTACCATAGTTTTAAGCATTTATCATTTATTGAATCAGACCACTTAAGGCAATTGGATCAACTGTTAGTAACTAGACCATGAATAAACAAGACCAGCTTGTCTTTTAGAATCTAATTTTTATTAACTTTATTCTTCATAAAGAAAGAGCATTTACGTTTTAGAATCTTATTTTATAAGCAAATAAGAAGCAGCATATTATTAGGAAATGAATGAATAAACTGACATTATTTAAGCAAGTTCAGAATCATGAAATATTAGCAAATAACGTTTCCATACCCTAATTCGTTTTCCCTGTCTATTTCTCACTTCACCTAAAAAGGAAAATATAATTTAAAGTCTGCTGTCCTTACGTGCGCCAAAAGTCCAAAAGCACGTCATGCAGGAATCGGGAAGCAAGCGTTTTTTCCCTGACCCAAGTGTCAGGTTTTATACCTTTTTCTCTAGCAAAACTTTCTACATTTCACATTCTTTCAATGGAATCCAGGCTTCTCATTGGCTGACCCATGTCAGTCCACTGTTAGGTCATCTCTGATTTTTGACCAAGTCCGGGCTTCACATAAGCCCTATTGTCTTTTTCTTCCACGACATTTGGCTTCCTCAAAAGAGTAACTTTTCTTTGAGTTCCGTACTTTTACTTTCTAATCTTGGCAGACACTTTCTTCCTGTCCTTGAGCCTTCTCTCCGTGAGCATATTCTATTCAAGCAAAGAACTGTTCTTTCAATTAATAATGTTTGTGCAGCAAAAATCTCCACTACTGCGTAAATGTAAGGCTCCACTCTGGACAAGGTTTCACGTCTGCATCTCTGTCAGCCATATTTTTCTGAGCCACTTTTCAGGCCTCACTTTGGAAACTATTATTTAAACAAACACAAGACATCAATTAATTAAAGAATTGAGACCCATTCTGTTAACCACCCCCCTTCTAATAATTAACCCTGTTAATTATGTTATCTAGCAGAAGCACAGTCAGGCAGCTTTATTCTTACTCTTCCTTCAGGAACTGCTCGAACTCCATTCTTTTGTCACAGTAAGACATAACATAAACACATATAATAAGCACATGCCATTAGTTAAACAGCCCCATTTAATACTGACAAAGACAATAGACCGGATTAGTTTATTATTTTCTTCTTTGCGTTTGCAACATAAAGCACATTAGTTTATCCCGCGTGTACTGATTATTGCATTTTTAAACAAAGTTGATTAGTAATTTCACCACATGCTTAATAGTTTAGTTATTCATTATGGGAGATTAACTTCACAGGTTAGAACAAAATTTTGCTCTTCACCTTGCTCCATCAGTATCTCGTGTTTCTTACAGAGTAAATATTAAGGGGCATATTTACAATAACTGGCGCATACCTGCAAATCAGCAGGGATGCGCCAGTTATTGTGCGCCGCAGCTCCGCCATCATGGATGCGCCGCATTTACAATGTGGCGCACCATGGGGCAAAAACGGCACAGATGCGTGATGCATCTGTGCTGTAAAAGTGGCACATTACTGGAGTTGCGTCGCAAGCGCGACGCAGCTCCAGCAATGCTCTGGGGGCCCTATCTAGTTAATGCTGCGTCAATCCTTACGCCTGCTTCAGGCAGGCGCAGGGTTTTGACGCAGCATGGGCCTAAAAGTGACTGAGTGAAATCTTGTAGATTTCACTCAGCCACTTTTAGGAGGCGTTCCTGTGCCGGAACGCCCCCCCTGCGCAGAAACGCCTACATGTGGTGCAGGGCTTTACAACGTGACGCATCCCTTGTAAATCTGCCCCTCACTCTTTTGAAGCAGAATGATTGCAAGAAAAAAATAAATGTAGCAACACACGTGTATTCGTGCCGCACTTCAAGTTCATGAACCACTGCATGCAGCAAACCCAGATAGGGCATAATATATGTAATATATTAACGGGGCGGTGCAGCATTTTCATTTTGCACATTTCAATTCAACCTCTTTGCAGGAGAAGGTGGCCAGACTCGTCCGGCAGTTCCACTTCCATGGCTGGCCCGAAGTGGGGATCCCTGCCGAGGGGAAAGGCATGATTGACCTCATTGCAGCGGTTCAGAAGCAGCAGCAGAAGACGGGAAACCACCCCATCATCGTGCACTGCAGGTAGGAATCATGTCTCTTTACATATTGTACATCTCCTGCTGTGTGCTTCCTTCAGTCCCCCACTGCAAGCATCCTGGATCCAAAGCTTCAATTTTATCAAAATCATACCTTCCTTCTGTGTTGACAAACATAATGTGCTTGTGAGCTGAACCTGCAATAAGAGGGAGAGTGAGTGGCCCAGCAGCTCCAGAGTCATTCATATCTATGCTGGCGATTTATATTTAGTAAAGGTCGGTGGTAATCAAAAGTCATTGCCATCTGGCGACTGTTCGTGGCTCGTGCAGACTGCGCCGCGAGGCCCTGAACCCGACAGCAGGCGTCCAATCAGTAACACTGGCGCAATCACAGCTGCCTGTCCCCGTTCTTAGCTGTCACATCATAGATAAGAAGGATGTTGACTCTGAACCAACCAGTGATGGGTGACGCGAAACCCGCTCTACTGCTTCCCAGGCTGCTCCTTTTCTGTCTTCAGTGAAGCAATTCATATAACAGCTGTCCGACTGCTAACTGACAGTACATGTCGGCCAAACTGAAACAAAGCTGCCAATAGTCGCAATTTAGTATTCATATCATCAAAAAGCTTGTACATGTAATCAATACGGTTTTTGTAAATATAAATCTCCGTTGCACAAATAAAGGCTCACAGTGTCTTTTTTATTTCAGAATTCTTTTAATTCATTAACATAAAGCATTAAAATAATGCTAGAGATCTAATTGCCACATCAATGTAAATAATATTTCTCGAAACAAATGAGAGCAAATTCATAGTAGCAGACTAGTGGCAGCATACCGCATTTACATATCAACATGATTAATATTTAGGGGAGCAGAGCCTCCATCGCCACCGGCCTCAGATTCAGAAAATCCTGCCCAAATCAGCAGCATCCTTGCTCAGGAAAATGTGTGGTTGTGGATCACGCTGGTGAGGAGTCATGTAGATGGCTCTGTGGTTCCTTTGTTGCGGTGAGTGGTGGCCATAGGAGGCCAGGCGTGCGCTGGATACCAACAGCGCAGAGACTAGATGGTCGATGTGAGCCAGGAGGCACTTCTACCTGGGCATGCTTGGGTGCATGGCAGCAGAGCCGGCAGTCAACTCCGAACCCCAGTAGGCAGGGAGTGAGGCCGGCTGAGACCCGCCCTGCTGTATTTGCTGTGGTGAGGGTGTGGGAGTCTGGCGTGCAACAGAAGTGCAGGCTGCTTCGGATTCTGGAAGGCAATTGCTATGGAGGAAGACACTGTGCCAGCCATGGGTATGGTAGGTCAACTTGTGCCCCGGAAATCCCTGAGCATTAAGCAGGTGGCCTCTCCTGTTGAGATGTAAATGTCCAAGACCACCGATCAAACAGGCCATTAAAGGAATGAGAGGGCTGTAGGTGAATGTGCAGTAAAGAGTAGCAGAGTTACGCAGCCCTCTCCCTTTGTTTATTGTACTCTGCCTGTAGGGTTTTTAAAGAATGGCGCTCTGCCGTGTAAGCGTATAGTGCTTCGGTGTCTTTATTCTTTGTTAAAGCGAACAGAGCAACCAGCCAACACGTGTTTCGTCACAAAGGAAGATAGTCCCGCGACTTCTTTAGGGCTGAACTCGGAGATGTAGAATCTTTATAATCGCTCTGCCGGTGATAATTCTGACCCAGCTGGTCAAGTGGAAAAGTAAAAAGTTAAGTTGAGCTCGTAAAATGTAAAGACTTAGAGTGAGCGGAGGACGCACCACAATACGAGTGATTCTATGTATTGCCCGTGCCGTGATTAGGAGGGAGAGTAGACCGCTCTGAATATGGATCTTTAGCGGGTGCACTGAATTCCCTCACAGCGATGGTATCGTATTCTGTTCTGGGTGCTGTCTACTCTCCCTCCTTATCACGGCACGGGCAATACATAGGATCACCAGTATTGTGGTGCATCCTCCGATCACTCTAGATCTTTACATTTTAATAAATTAATAGTCAAACGGAAAACAAACAAACAGAACAGTGAGAGATTAGTGTACCATCCAAAACGTATGTGTGCATTATTTAATTGTTTCAATACACAATGACTGTACGTATATAACTGTTATATTGTTTATAATAAAAAGAATTATATAAAAAAAATAGAAAGCTGGGTTGTAGCTGGCCGTCTCAAGACGGCCGTCCAAAAAGACATGTGCACTTTCAACAGTGCACACTCAGCCCACCATCCTCCCTGCTGAGTGACATGCTGCTGTCACTCAGCAGCGGTCCCACCCGGGGGATGAGAAATAAAATGGTAATTAATTACCATTTTATTTTTCGTCTTTGGGAGGATTTTTAAGTGATGCAACACTCCTTCGCTCTAACAGAGGAGCTGCCCATGGTTGGAGCTGTGGCCATTCACCTCAAATTGGAGGCTTTCATACCATCCATCAAGATTATGCTGGTTCAGGTTACTATCAACACCACAACCGCCATGTAGTATTCTACAAAAAACAGGGTGGCTTGGGGTCCTGTGCCAGGAGGTGGTTGGAATGTCAAGGCATTTCCCTGATTGGGTACCCCCTGACGGGATTACTGAATGCCGTGGCAGACAAGCTAAGCCAATGGTACCCGGCAGATATGAATGGTGACTATACCTCAGGTGGCAGAGAGCCTCCTCTGACAATGGGGAGTACTCTGGCTAGATCTTTTTGCCACTGTCGAGAAGGTGTAGTGTCCTAACCTTTGCACATTGTCCTCCCTAGGAGATACATTTCGACTTGGGTGGAACATGGGACTCCTGTAGGCTTTCCCACCTCTTCCTCTCCTGCCCAGAGTTCAGAAATGATCAGGCCCAAGTCATCCTATCATCCGGGTTTGGGCTAGAAGAGTGTTGGATCTGTAAATTCTATGCATGTGTATCTGCCCTCTAATCAGGCTTCCACTTTGGGAAGATCTTCTATCGCAGCAGCAGGGCAGGGTTCTCTACCCAAACTTGCAAATTTTACACCTCCACTTGAAGAGATGGAATGGCCACAGTGGACGGCATTTGATTTGCCAACTGAAACTGTGGATGTAAACCTGGCTGCTAGGCATCACTTCACAAAGTCTGTTTATGTCAGGCGCTGGGACAAATGTGTGGCCTGGTGTTGCATGACAGGCCTTCAGCAAACAAGCTGTTGGATATTTTGTTATTTGTTTTGTCTTTGGCCCAGCAAGGACTGGGATGAAACACAATTATAGGTTACCTATCAGCCCTTTTGGTTTACTGCATTTATCATGCTAGCCATCCATGCTCAAATCACCTGTTATTTTGTGTAATGCGGTATAATAAAGATTTAACACAAATATTCCCTCCCAAACCACTTATGATGCCATAGTGGGGCCTTTAATTTGGTACTGCCATTTATTATGTGTAGTCCCTTTGAGCTGAAGCACAGCTACTTTTGGTGTCTTCTGACAGTAAAGGCTGCCTTCCTTTTCACAATCACTTCACCTGTATCTTCATCAGCTTTTTGTGGAGTTCTCTGGCCAGCCAGGTCCGGCAAGAAGGTCTTTCAGTGCTGCAGGACCTGCAGTTAGAAATATCCATCAGACGAACAAATTACTTACCTGAGGTAGCACTCTTTCAAGTGGAACTCTACCTAACCTTAGATTCTTCACTGCCATCCAATCTCCCTGTTGTGTGGAATGGTCTCTTTTTACCATAGAAAAACATCCCAATTTAGCAATCTGAAACCGGTACCTTCATATGTTTGTGCTCCGTGTCCGAGGAGTATTCTAAAAGTGAGCAATCTGTAATTAGGGAGAGTATCTACCAGAAAGAGGCATTGCCAAAGGTATTTCGCTTTACAAAACTTAACAGATTTGTATAGTGTGGACCCAGGGGTAACAACATGGAGTTGTCAACATGATAGTCCAGTGTTCAATACAGTGGTTACAGCAATACATTCTGAAGGGGTAATCAAAGACTGTTCTTCAGCACTAGCTTTAACATAGAATGGAAGAGGTAGGAAAAATGTACATTTTATTACATGTTTCACAGGTTGAAAGAGTACTAGATGTTCAAGTGTTGTGGTTACAACAGTAAATTCTAGGTGATAATAGAAGATAATTCTTTGAAAATAACTTCAACATCATGTAGATAAAGTGGATGGTATGTTTTATATGTACATATTGTGCCATGATTATACATTCAGTGCTAGTGATCGGGAGTTTTGGGTAGGGTTATTATGAGAACAGATAGGGGAGAAGAAAGAGATAATTTCTCTTACCTATAGCAGACCTCAATACCAGTGGGGACTGAATAATGGGATTTTCCGATCTTTTTCTAACAAATCATAGGGTGCAATTGTACTGACTTTCTGTTGAATTGAGTTCTTGTTTCTCAATCCTGAGAATGATGTTTCATACTTCTTTATGACTGGGATTTCCAGCAGGAGGTTTCTGAGATTCTCATTTGATGTGCACCTCATGAAATCTATATTTTCAATTTGGTGTACCCTGGTCTAGTGCTGTAAGATTAATGCATGTCAGTTTGTACAGTCTTCTTGCTTCGGTGCAGAGCCTACTCAACGAGATCAGTATAGGAGACATTTACTCATATTTCCTTGATCCCAGGGTCAGTTAGCGCCTTCATACTGGGCTGATTTGAGAGTACCCACGTGCATTTTAAATATCTTTGCTAGTAGTGAGTTCCTGTAATCTTGTCTTGACACTATTATTGCCTCCCCAACTTTTGAAAAAGATTGAAATAATTGTCAGGGATAAATCGTTCGATGTCTCTGACTGCCTTAAGTTGAAACTGTGCTCCTTTGGCGAAGGTATTGATATGGAGTTACAAGTATGGGTTTTTGTCTGTAATCAAGCCATACATTTTGCTGAGTTGAAAATGACTGGGCTACATTTAAGAATTGAGCTTTTTTGCGACACTTTTTACAGAGTGGTTACATTTTTAGAGTCATGAAGCCCAGTTTATTATCAGGTTTAGTTTTGGATGATGATAAGACATCTAGTATTGGATTTAGCTGAGAACTAAATATACCAACAAAATATCTTGACTATATATTACCTTTAAATAAAGTTGTGTGTTGCTTACATAGAAAGCATAAGAGAGGTTTGCAGTGCTAAATTTGAGCCAGTGATTGCAAGAGGAGCCACCAGCACTCGGTTTTGGGGAATAGCACTTATTTTTCAACATCAGACATTTCCCAAGAAGATGAGAGGCAAAAACACACAAAAGTAAAAGAAGGAAGAAGAAAAAGACCAAAAAAACATCTCCAAGGGAGAAAGCAGGAACATGCAAGAGTGAGCAGGCGAGATAATTTAGATGTTTAGGATCCATCTCTTGCTTCATCAGATGTGATGCGACTTGTCCAGTTTCAGACAGTTTGGGATGACTCAACTAATTCCTTTGTGAATTGTGCCAATAATGTTCAAGTGCCCAGTGCTCAACATCTTTCCTGCTTAGCAAGCCTTGTAAATTATTGTTCAGCTGATCCTGATTCACAGAAACTGAATATCCGAACCCAAGAGCTGTTGTTCAAATGAGACTCTTTTTGGCAGCCACTTTTGTTATCGTCTCTCTAAGCCATGAATTTCTTTGGGCCACCAAAACTGTGCCTTTGTAGTAACCTAAACCAACTGGGTGGGTCTGCAAGCCGTTTTGCCAACTGTCACATTGCCTACTTCCTAATCTCCTAAATCCACTGCATGCAGTAATTGTTTTAGATCTGTCTCCACGTCATTAGCTGGCCTTTAGGTTGGAGACCTCAAAGTTCTAATCTAATTTTTTAAGCACTTTACTTTTAATTACAGGAGGGAAACAGAAGCCACCACAAAGTTCTCAAACTCTTGAGTCCTTTAGGAATAAGGCTCCCTTTCACATAGCATATTTTCCACTGTGCTCATACATAGTTCCAGCTTCCTGAACTCATATTTAACACGCTGAGTTGCACCTTGCATCTCCAGTAATATTCTCATGATCAATGACTCCCCCTATGTCATAGATACTTCTTCCCTACAGGTTGGTCCTTACCATTTTTGTGTTCTGTCACTAGAGTTGGTAACCTCGTCGTCAAAGACTTTTATGGGTCTACTATATTGTATTATACTTTTATGAATGTATATACCTTTAATCTCTCAATAAAGAAATTTGACACAAAAAGAAATCCCCTATGTTTTTCCCCATTTTCAGTTTCCACTTTTTCAACTGTATATTGACATTGGGTAAAGGATCCATTCCAAAATGTTTTCACTGTCTGTAGAGGCGGCTGATCTTTACTTGTGCAAAGTTTTCTGCTAAAGCATACCAACAGCACTCACCCACACCTCCCCTGCAGCTCCATCTTACCTGCGATTTTCGCCACAGTCACGATAGATGCCAAGGATAAACCTTGGGCTGTGGGTCTGCCTGGGCATTCATCCACTGGTCAAAGTCTCCTTGAAGTCCTCAAACACAGTGGGTATCTCCGGTGTTAGTCATCCTCCCAAATCCAGAACTTCCACTTGCGACAGCACCATATAGCCTCCTTGGCACTCGATGAGCTCTCCAGTCAGTGTGTGGGGTCTCAGGCACTGCATAAGCTGCAGCATCACCTCAGTGGTTCACTTCTCGCTGAGTGCTCAGGGGTACTGTTAATGTACTTTCTCCTCAATACTGATGCCCAAACAAGGGTCCGAAGCTGCACTGGAACTCCACAACAAAGCAGACATTGCGGTAAATGGTTAGCTCCCACCTGGCAACCCTGTTTTAAACCCTCTGTTGTTTCAATCATTGGTTAGAGGCATTGCTTGATTTAAAGTTTAAATCTGAATCGCAAAGGAATTTGCATTATAAGATGAAAATAAAGACAGGTCCATGCCTCATTCTTTAGGTCTTGACCACAGATTAAGTCTGTCAGATACAATTCTGTAATATATGTGGCAAGCAAAATGGAGCTTAAAATAATTTAGTTCTGGATTTTGTTGCTAACAACAATTATGCCGCGATGTTGTCTTCACTGGAACACTCTTTCATGAAACATGCTTGAATGACTGTATTAAAAGCTTACTAGTTGTCCAGACCTCCAGTATGGTGAGCAGCATCCTAGCACACGTTTTCTCCTGTGTCTCCAAAAGCTCAATAAGGTGGGATGCCTGGCATCGGTTAACAGGGTATGTATACTGGCTGCAGAATTGATCCCCATCATGAAGGTGGGCTGTTGCCATGCATTGAGATGTTTGTAAAAATAGAGCTAAAACCTCATTTACCCCAGCCAGGCAGATATTTCTTAAACTTATCTAAAGAAATGCGGTTGAGCAAGGACCAGATTGCCCATGACATTTCCCCGTTGTTAATGGCATGAAGATCATATGACTGCCTAGTTTCAAAGATAATAAGGATATTGCACCTTGTGCTAAACAAAATACCTCAATCCTTCCTTAATGCAGTTTTTTCACCCAGCAGCTTCTTTCTAATACATAGTTGTATGTATTTAAATCACAGTCTTTGCCGGAATCTCTTGAAAATTTAAGGCGCAAATATAAATAAAAATGTGATTCAATTGAGAGCCAAGACCTTTTATGTCGGTTCTGCACCATGTGTGTTTTTCTCCAGGATAATCAATTCCTTATTCTACTGTATTTGAGTGTTGTCAAACTAAGGATCATCAGATTTACTTTGATCAATATATCTGTCTTGGAACCAAATAACAGCGTTGTCAATATATCTGCAAAGTAAGAACAACGTCATACTAATGGTTGACGTACAGATGTTACTGTTTGTACTTTTTTATCCACTTTCATCCCGTGCCACTGCACTCCATGTGACCTGACTCTACTCTGCGCCACTGCCCTCTGCATCACTCAACTCTACACCTTGCCACTATACACCAGTCTATGCAACTTCACTCTACACCACTACACTGTACACCACTCTACTTTACTCTGCACCACTCCATTCTGCGCCACTCCACTTTGCTTCTCAGTACTCTGCTATGCTTCATTCTAATCTACGGCATTGGGTTCTATGATGCTGCATTGTATGCTACAGAATTCAATGCTACTGCACTCTATGTCATCATACTCTGCAACACTCTACACCAATGCACTCTACACCAGTCCACTCTACGCCACACCAGTGGATGCCACTGTATGCAACTCCACACTATGCCACTCCAATACACGACAATCTCTGCCACTCCACTCTGTACCACTCTACTCCCTTCTTCGCCATTCCACTCAACGACACACCACAACACTCTTTTCTATGCCACTAACTTTTAGCCATGCTGAACAGCAGCCACATTGGTGTACAACATGGCTAAAACACATTGGCAAAAGCCAGTAGCTCTTGCATAGCCGAGACCTATTGGCTTTGCCAATGCTTGTGAATTGCTTGTTACTCATGTGAATATTAAGGCAGTGTCCGTGAAGCAAAAAGTCTGGGAAGTACAGAATTCTGACAGCTGTATTTTCTCAGTAGATCAAAACATGGAATACACCTGATGCTGCTAATACCGGCTGCACTACTCGCACCTGTCATTTTTCTGGGGTGGGACTGCATCCCTCAGGCAGCACCTGTTTCAGTGGAGGAGGGGACAATGGACTCTGCGCTATAAAAGTGCTTGGCGCATACCACAGCAGGGGATGCTGCTAAAACCGCCTGTACCTCTCATACCTGCCACTTCCCAGGGGTGGAACTGCATCCCCCAAGCAGCACCTGTTTCAGCGGAGCCTAGGAAAACAGACTTTGCGCTATAAAAGTGCTTGGTACATACCGCGCGCAGGACGCGCACAGCGCGTGCCCTTGACCGAGAGTTGACCTGTTTGTGCCTGTCCACAGCCAGATGAGGCTGGTTGGGCCCCCCCCCCCTTCACCCCCCTTGGACCCGTCATAGCATTTTTTTTGTTCCAAGTTGATTGTTTTTTCTCACTATCTGGCTGAATACTTTGATACATTATTCGCATGGGGGAAAAGAAAATGGCTGTCCCAAGGACAAAAGGTACATCCACCTCCCCGCTAATTACTTCATGCCTATCTTCCGCAATAGGCGCTATTTCAACAGAGCTTAAATCAGTGGAAACCCGCATGGGTGCGGTCCTGAAACTAATGACTGTCTCCATGAGTCCCTCATCTGTACCATCAGGGTACATTACCACTGCTCCGCTCAACCCTACAAAAGAGTTCTTGCACTTTACCTCGGGTTTACCTGCTCTTGTTACCATGGTAAATCCTTGTGTAATAGTGGACACAGGGGTGATATTAGAAGCGCTTGCCCCGCCCAGTCTCCATTCCCGGCTTGCTACAAAATCCCCTCCCCATAAAAGAAAAAGGAACAATGGTGAAGGAAAAAGAAGTGTGGCTAGAGGAACTCCAAACTCGGTGTTTCAACCAACTTCACTATACACAAATGGGCGCGAGGACATTGATTTCAGCTCGATTATTCAAAGTGGGTCTAAACTTTTATTTGAGAATGTGGAACATATTTTGAAAAATCTTCAAATTGAGATAATATCACAGCTTAAACAGCTAAATGATAATGTTCAAACTCTGAGTGAGTCTCAGCTAAAATATCAACAACCATATCCTCATCAGACTGTTTAAGCTGCACCCCCCTCCCCCCAGGCCCTTCCTTTGGCGCACACAATAGTGTACCGACCCATAAGGTGGCCCCTAGTGATTTAGGCCCACCCATATTGTCTCAAGCACATGTGCTTCTGATTCAAGCAAAATACGTGTCTGCGAAGCAAGGTTCAACCACTGGTCCTCAAATGGAGAGTTCTAGAAGCCAGAAGTTGACATCTGTAAAGGTTCCTGATCATCTTCTACTGCCTCCTGATTGCACGCAATATGTTATTATCCACACCGGTGTACCTCCAATAGAGGGTAACTACAAGGAGGACTGGCTATCGTTAAAATGGAGAGTGGCCCATTGATTAGTTTCTGAATTGGGTGTGGGGGTGATTTATTCAATGACATACTTATGATACGGAGGGTTGGTTGGGTTGGTTCAACACCAAAATATTTGCAAGGTGATTGTTTAGTCATGAATTTTTGGCAGGTTATATCTCTACTTCATAGTTAGGAATTCTTGATCCCAGGTCATTCATCAATCTCTGCTGTGCCCCTTGGCTATTTATATCAACCACCATTGTTTTACAGCAGACATGCTAGATTCATATAGCAGCATGATTCGATGTCTTGCCGAAACACCTTAGCCCCACATTTGGTTAACAACCGATTTGCCTCTCTATTTGATCTTACTGAAAATGATTGACTTGTGACACGGCTTCCTACATCAGCCATAAATAGAAATTCTACTTCTGTGGGGGTGCTTTCACCTCACAATCAATCAATCAATCAATCAAAGCATTTATATAGCGCACTACTCACCCGGAGGGTCTCAAGGCGCTGGCGGAGGGGGGGTCCGCTAATGCTCGAATAGCCAGGTTTCGAGCTGCTTCCTGAAGGCCAGGTGGTCCTGGGTCAGGCGGAGGTTGGGTCGGGAGGGAGTTTCAAGTCTTGGCGGCCAGGTAGGAGAAGGACCTTCCTCCTGTGGTGGCTCTTCGGATGCGGGGGACGGCGGCGAGGGCGTGGCCGGTCGATCGAAGCTGGCGTGTGGGAGCGTAGAAGTTGAGGCGGCTGTTAAGGTATCCTGGGCCTTGGTTGTGTAGGGCTTTGTGTCCGTGGGTGAGGAGACGGAAGGTGATTCTCTTGTTGACCGGGAGCCAGTGCAGATCTCTCAGGTGTCCGGAGATGTGGCTGCGACGGGGGATGTCCAGGATGAGTCGTGCTGAGGAATTCTGAATCCGCTGGAGTCTCTTCTGGAGTTTGGCGGTGGTTCCGGCAAACCCCTTGATGGCTACCAACTATTATGTAAAATATTTCAGTGCAGAAGAGATTAATTTTCTATCATCGAACATTGCTGGTATTTCCAGGAAACTGGACAGTGAGAATTGGGTGATACTATAAGCAGGTATGATGTGGCATGTTGTCAAGAAATCTGGGCAAAAGATGATTTTCATGTAAATGGTTACCAGTCTTATTCTATTTCTGCTATGCCTTCCCTGTCCTTTTTACAAATTATCCCACTGATTTACTTGTGAATTTAGAGAGTAGTATATCCTGTTTTTTGGCGAACAGAACAGAAAGGGTGTCCATCATTTGGTTGGGGGACTTTAATATACGTTATATGTATATTCACGGGGAACAGGAGCGAGGGTAGGCTCACAGCAAGTAGCCGCCACCCTTCCGAGTGGAGCAACTCCGTGCTCCATCGCACCCCCGTCAGGCTGTAGCCTCTGTTACTCGGGTCACCACAGCGCCCAGTACAGGACTACAAGGGCCCCTAGACAGGCTACCTTCCACCAATCCGGAACCTGTCTTTAGTAGTGCACCACACATACCTTAGGTCCTGAAGAAGTGCCAACCGATTCCTCTAGGAACACCATGGCACAAAACATGTCGACCTCACACTAGCGATTGTCCACTGGGAACATTCCCTCCCAATAGGACACCCATATTTTTTATTTAGGAAGGTACTACCATGAACATTAAAATTATTGTACAGGACTGTCCCTTACCTATTTTAAAACCACCACCTTTGTGCACACCCTACCTCACTGCCCCCACACCCACATGTACTCTACGGCATCCTAAAAAGATCTCCGATAAAGAGCCCCGGAAACGGTGAGCCCATCGAGCATTGCAGCGTCGGCCCAACGAGGAGCAAGAACCAATGATGAACCATGACACCTCTCGGGGTGTGTGAGGGCAACATGACAAAAGATTTGTCTTTCCCATCCCCTTCCCTCCCTTAGGAACTGCACCCTCCTTGCGTCACGGACTTTAATATAACCATTGTCCCTTACCGGAGATAGTATGTGTGTAATGGGTTGGCAGGATGAGGCTCTGACACATTCCGTGCATAATCCCTATGGTGAAGCCCTAAATCAAATTGTTGTCAAATATAAATTATTATTCAGTTTTTATATATAAGGCAGCCCAACTTTCACAGGTAGGGGAGGTGGTTCACCTTTTCGTTTTATCCTGATCTCTTCCCATCTAGCACCGTCAGTGCTGGACTCCGCTATTGTGCCTTCTGTTTTAAGGGACCACATTCTCGTAACCATTTTTGTAACTTGCTCCAACCCCCTTATTGCCATGTCAAAACCTGTCCCCTCCAAGAATTTACAATACAACCAAAATAAGGGGTTGCATCTGAAATGGAGAAATATAAACTGGGACAAACTTTTTACCGAAATGGTTAGTTCTGAGAAAGAGAAGATGATGTGTTGTCTTGCTGAGTCTGGTGAGCCAGATGCGAAACTAGGTCGTTTTAACAACCTTTGTCACGCCCTACACAATCTGATGTCTGTTAAAATTAATACCCGAGAACCTCCATCGCATAGACGGTTTAACCAAGCTTGTTCTGTCACTTTAAGGAACTTGAAGCAGGTAAACAGCACCACTCTGAGGAATGTGGAGGAAACTAGATTTGCAAGGAGGGCTTATAAGGCGACCCTTGAATCTAAGAGGAAGGAAATTAGAGAGTCGGTTTGGGAAGACATGCAGTTAGCTGCTAAATCCAAAGATGGTAGGGCTTTATGGGAGATGGTTAACCACCCATATTTTTCAGCTAATGCAAACATGCTTTCAGGTCAATCTGCCAAGCTCTTGGAAGAGATCCACCATCGGCCCTGTGTTTAGGAAGCGTGACAGGGGAAATCCTCCATGTGATCGGCCGATTTCTTTCTGAATTCCAGTGTCAAAATTCTAGGTAGGGTGATCCTCTAGAAATTGGAGGATTGGGCAGCAGATCCTGTCAGAAGTACAGTATGGTTTTCGACTTGGGGTGAGGACGGTGGAACAGTCCCTCAACCTGCTCTTGATTTCCAGGTAGTCCGTAAGGGCCAGGAGCAGCACTTTGCAGCTGGCTTTTATGGATTTGTCCAGGGCTTTTGATTTGGTGGACCGGGCCAGGTTGTGGACCTTGATGCATGATGCTGGTATTTATTTAGGTATTATTGAACTTCTTAAGCGAATGCACTGGGACTCTTTGGCTCAGGACCGTTATGGTCCAACTGGTGAATGTACATCCAATTTTAAAGTTACTAAGGGATTTGGACAGGGGTGCATCCTAGCCCTCTTTATATTCCTTTTTTATATAAATTCCTTGGAGCGCGCTTTACAGATGAATGGAAATGATTCACACTTAATAGGAGAGAAGCTAGTGCCTGTGCTCCTATAAACAGATGACGCAGTGTTGTCATATTGGGTGGCAACTTTTATTGAATGCTTTTAAAGATTTTATGATCAACTTGAGTCTGAAGGTCAACCAAATCTTTTATTATGACATGTGGGCCTAGAAATACCCGTTCACGTAGGTTTGTACTTGACGATACACCCATTACAAACGTTCCACATTTTAAATATTTAGGGATTATAATAGGTGCAAATTTTTATTGGGATAAGTTATTGTCTCAGCGTTGGCTCTAAATGGGTAATTCAGTTGATGCAATCTTTTTGTTTGCCAGGAAACTAAAACAGAAACCTATAAGGGTTCTAATTGCCCTATATAGAGCAAAATGCTTTTCCTTGGGCACATGCGGGACGGGCATATGGGGGTATGTCAATCCAAGTAATTTACAACCAGTGGAAAATAGATTTCATTCTAGGCTATTGACTGTGCAAAGAGCACTGCCAAATATATTACCTACACAGAGGTCAACTTGGCTTACATTGAGCATGCTGTCAAACTAGCCCCCTTTTCACTATGGGTAAAGGTTTAGAGCTCACCATTTACAAAATGTTCCCGCCTTGCTCTTTCTGATTGCATCACTTTAGACCATGGTCTTAACATTGCCTGGTTGGTCTATATTAAAAAAAAGTTTACTGACTTAGGTCTGCCACAGTTTTTTCACTCACCTACTGTGATGGACAGGAATTTTGAAGGCTCTGATTTGGTCCCTTATTTTAAGTAAATGTAATTTAATCTGGTCAAACAAATGCTCTGCGATGGACAAAGTGAGTTATCACATGGAGATTGTCACCTCAGCCTGTCTCGAATTTATGCTAGACTGGATCTCAGATACAGAGTTTTGTTTTTACTTAACACATTTCAGGCTGCATCTTGTTCACTTTTTTTTGCTTACCCTATATAGGGTAGCTGGTTCCATCTTGTCCCTGCTGCCGTGTAGCGGCACTAGCCAGCAATCCTGTTTACATTTCATGTTTCTGTGTAGTTTTTATTCTGCTGCGATGAGGAAATTTATATGCCCCATTTTACGTGCCCATAACTGCAGTTTTGAAGCGTGAATCCTTTTCTAGAATCAGAAGCTGTGCATTATTCCTCCATCTAGTGGTTGGGTCGGGAGTTGTCTTTTTTGGTCGCTGTCGACCACCATTTGGTGCCAGGTACGTCTCCTGTGTGACATCACACGGTATCCTGGAGGTCGACGTGCGCGGTAGCCATCTGCAGATTCTTTTTTCCGCCGTTAGGTCCATAAGCAAGACGGGAAGCTCCGAAGAACTTTCCTAAATTTTCACAAAAACTTCAGAAAAGAAGAAGATTGCCAAGAAATATCATCGATCATTGACGTTGTAGCCGGAGACAAGAGCAGAGCTTCGGTGTTAACACCACAGAGGACCACTTCAGTCCACAAATGGCGAGGTAGGGGTCATGGAGAATACCCCCTTCAAGTTCTGCCCCAAGTGCCACCGCAAGTAAGCTCAACGCACACCACACGACGTCTGCAGCCTCTGCCTGCCTGAAGATCATCAGGACAAGGAAAGTGAGACCTGCGCTGCGTTCCTGTCGAAGAGGACATGCTGAAAGCAAAGACAGGCCCACTACGCCACAATGTTGCAGACAACAAAGAAAACTTCTCTCAGAGACCTGGGTTTCTCTAGCGATGAGGAAGAACATGGAGCACCAGTGGAGTCGCACGAGGGATCAAACATTGAGATCCAAGAACGGGATGCAGAAAAAATCCATGCAGATAAGAAGGCGAGTGATCCGAAAAAGAAGACTGAGAAGGTAAGACCCCATAAAAATCCATTGGAACCGAAGGGCCACAAACACAAGGTGCCCAAGGCAACCCCGACGCCGATCAAAAAGGTGATCGAGGGTCAGCTGTGATTAAAAGAACCCCACTAAACCCAAGCAAAGGTTACCGAGGAGGGAAAATCGCAGAAAATGCCAAAAACAAGGGTCAAACATGAACCCACGAAAAAGAGCACAACACCATCGGAGACTAACATCAACACCAGGAAAAAGATAAAATCTACGGCGCCGAGAGGGCCCTTGAAGTCAAAAGGAAAAGGAGAAGACTCAAGGAAGAAATGGCGACACTCCTACAGAAGAAAAAGGAGTTCAACGCCTCGCTGAAAGATTTTCGCATCCTAAAGGCACCGGTTGCCAAATAGGAAAACATTGACACCGAAGAGGAAGAAGATGCTGAGGGAGAAGAAGAAGGTATCTTTGACTCCCATCCAACTCCTGAACCTCGAAACGAAGAACCCCGAGGAATACGGAGACGTACCTGAAGAAGAGGAAAACTCCGAAAATTTCGAAGACCGTGGAACGATCCCGACACCGAAAGTCCAGAAGTAGAGATCTGCAGTCACCCTTTGAAAGCTCCACTTCCAGATGACATAGCTGTCTACAATTACCTCATTAAAAGGGCAGCAAATCAATCTGGAGTAGCCCTAGAGGAAGAAAAAGGAGACACATGTTTCTTACTAGAAACCCTGGCACCAGCAACAAAAAGGAACTCAATACCTTCCTATGCTGCCAAGTATTCTGGACCAAGGCAAAGAAGCCTTCAGGGAACCAGCTTCAAACAAGGGGATAACATACAGAGTGGAAAAGAAGTATAACGCCTCCTCAAAAGACCCTAAATATATTCAGGGAAATACAATACCTGACTCAATTATTGTCACCACAGCCAGAAGGAGAGCTAATGCAGTTTCCAACACCAGACCTCCACCAGAGAAGGAGAGTAAGAGAATGGACATTGTGGGGAAAAGAATGGAAACGGAGGCAGCAACACAGTGGCATATTGCAAATTCAAATGCCCTACTAACTCGATATGGCTATCAACAGTGGGATGAGATAGAGGAAATTCTTAACAAACTACCTGAGGAGGACAAGAAAAGGGCAAGATCTAATGTCCAGGAGGGACAAAATGTGGCAAACACCTGCCTTAAGTTGGCTTTGAATGCAGCAGATACTGTTAGTAGGCAGATCTGCACAGGAACCATCCTGAGAAGGCATGCCTGGCTCAGAATATCAGGCTACAAACAGAAAGTTCAAACCTCCATCATTATTAGACCATTCAATGGTGAAGCACTGTTTGGAAAGGAGGTAGATGAATCCCTTCAACAGATAAAGGACAACGAGACAGCAAGGGCAATGGGGGCCCCTATAGCAGAGAGGTTCCTTTAAAAGGGGGGATTCAATAACAGAAAGCCCACAGGTAGAGGTACCTTTGGACAAGGACAACAAATATCACAGCAACCTTAAGGGCAGAACCCAGGTCTACAAATGGGCCAGCAGTCAAGCTACCAAGGGTGGGAAGAACAACAGAAGCAGCCCATTTGGTCTAGAGGCAATGGCAGAAGAAGAGGACAAACCTCTACAGGAAGAGGAAATGGGTCCAACTGACTCACTCACAAGCAAGAATCCACACAAAACACCAGTGGGAGGAAGAATATCTTTATTCCTCAAACAATGGCAAAATATCACAACGGACAACTGGATTTAAAATATATGGGTATTGCATAGAGCTGACAAGAAAACCACCTGCAAACCCACCCAAAACAAAAAGATTCCTGACCTCAGCGCACATACTGATAGAGGCAGAAATCAAAGAACTATATCAAAAACAAGCAATAGAATTGGTACTGAAACAAGAATGGTTCAAAGGAAACTACTCCCCGTATTTCCTAATACGCAAACAAGTCTTAACTCTAAGGCCAATCATGATCTTAAGGTTCATAAACACATTTATACTAACACAACGTTTCAAAATGTGTACTCTTCAGGAAATAACACCACAAATCCAAAGAGGAGACTATATGGCAACAATAGATCTCAAAGATGCCTACTTACATATCCCTATGAACAAAGGACACAAAAGGTACTTGAGATTCAAGCACAACATAACACATTACCAATTCAAGGTCCTGCCTTTCGGAATAAAATCAGCTCCACCAGTATTCACAAAATGCCTAGACGGAGTAGCAGGGCACCTCAGAAGAGAGGGAAACCACGTTTACTCTTATCTGGATGACTGGCTCATAAGAGCACATTTGAATCAAACATGCTACAAACGTGTTCAAGCAGCGATCCAAATGCTTCAGAAATTGGGATTTTCAATAAACCACAAAAAATCAACAACAAAACCAGAAAAGGAAAAGAAATTCCTGGGAGTCATATTGAACTCCACAAAGGCAAAAGCGTATCCCACACAAAACAGGAAACAAGCTATCCATCAGGAGACAACACTCTACCAGAAGGGTCAATCTCTGACAGTGAGGAAGGTCATGAAACTAATGGCCATGATGGCATCCTGCATCCCACTTATCCCCCATGCACGCTTACACTTGCGCCCATTCAAAGAATGACTAACCAACAGCTGATCTCAAGCCACAAGAGCTTGGGAAGATCTAGTGGTTGTAACACAAAAGGTGCAAGCAGAGGTACAATGGTGGGCATCCAACAACATAGCAAAGGGGAGATCTTTCAGGAACCCAACTCCATCTGTGACTAGCACCACAGACGCATTCCTAAATGGTTGGGGAGCACACTGCAACCAGCTGAAAGTATGGGGACAATGGAACTAACAGGATTCCATAAAACACATCAACTTCTTAGAGATGAAAACGGTCTTCCTGGCATTGAAATCATTCCGAAGGTACATTCATGGGGAGACTATCCTGATACAAACAGACAATACAACAACAATGTTCTATTTGGACAAACAAGGAGGTACAAAGTTCTTTCCCCTTAGCAAACTGGCGCAGGAGATCTGGCAGGGGGCAGTAGCCCACAACATCAATCTACAAACTGTACATCTACCAGGAGTAGATAACATTACAGCAGATCAGCTGAGCAGACAGAACAACTACTTCCACAAATGGGAGTTGAAACAACAGACAGTACAATACCTTTTCAAACTCTGGGGGACATCAGTAATTGATGGGTTTGCAAAAATGCACAACAAGAAATGCCAGTACTTTGCCTCGAGGTTTCCACACCACAAGTCATAGGGAAATGCACTTTCACTCAACTGGTCACGAACATTTGCTTACGCTTTTCTACCAATACCCCTGATGCAAAAAGTGTTAAAAAAAGCATAAAATCCAGGAACAGGCATGATCCTCATTACCCCTCAATGGCCAAGACACACATGGTACTCAACCCTCCTAGAACTATCCAAAGGGGATAGGTTCAAGATAAAGGTAGACAAAGACTTGCTAACAATGCAACAAGGCCAAATCTTTAGCCCAGAACCAGCAACGATGTGCCTTGCAGCCTGGCGCCTGAATACGTAGAATTTGGCCACCTCAACCTGCCTTTACAAACAATGGAAATTCTAAAAGAGGCAAGAAAGCAGCCCACAAGAAAATGCTATACATCAAAATGGAAGTGATATACCACCTGGTGCACCGCTAACAATGAGATCGGTTTAATAGACTCTCATGAAACATTAATAACATACTTGACTTACCCCCTAGGTAGTAACATCAACTACTCAAGCATAAAGGTACACCTGCCGGCCATAGTAGCATACACAAGAGAAAAAACGTGTAAAAGTTGTGAACCTCAAACACATTACTCTAAAGACAGTCTTTCTCATTGCTATCACGTCGCTACAAAGAGTAAGTGTGCTGCAAGGATAAATTAATCCTAAAGGCAGCCCCTCACTTCTTACCAAAGGGGATATCTAAATATGATTTAGATCAAAATATCATCCTACCAGTTTTCTTTAAAAAAAAATGAGAAAGAAGCCTCCATACCCTGATGTAAGGAGAGTGTTACTGGGTGAACAACCTTTACAACGAAACTTTTACAACGCACTACCATTACAACGCGGTCATTACAACGCAAACCATTACAACGCATTGCGCTGGGGGGGCGCTCTAGGATAGGGAATAAGTTTAATTTACTATCCAACACCTTCCCTAGTGTCCACGGGGACTGGTGTTGGAATAGTATATTAAACTTTTCACTATCCAGCACCCCAAAGCGCTATGCGTTGTAATGGATTGCGATGTAAAAACCGCGTTGTAAAGGCAGGCGTTGTAATAGCCTGCGTTGTAACGTCATACATCCGTGTTACTGTATTGTTTGCAAAAAACAGAACAAATCAGGAAAACAAAACAATTGTTTGTCACCTAATCACATACCAACACCGGATCACCAGTCACAAAGGCAACCATTGCAAGATGGATAGTACAAACCATCCAATCATGTTTTGCCAATGCCAAAAAAGAATTAGCAATTCAGCTAACTGCTCACTTCACTAGAAAAAAAGGAGCAACCTTGGCTTTCATGGCAAATGTACCCATTGACTCTATTTGTGCAGCAGCAACATGGGCATCACCACACACGTTTACAAAGCATTACTGTGTGGACAGTCAGATGAGTAAGGAAGCGCAAATTGGACAAAGTGTGCTTCAACACCTGTTTGCAAAGTCTTTCTTTCACCACAGCCTCCCAAGCGGGAGAAACCGCTACATAATCTAATGCACAGCATATGAATCCAGAAAAAGATTCACGCTGCAAAACAAAATGGTTACTTACCAGTAGTTGTAGTTTTGCAGTTTGAAGAATTTTCTGGATTCACATGCGACCCACCCGGCCCCCCCTACAAGGAAAACGAGCAGGTGGGGAAGCAAATTATCAAACAGCTGGAGGAGTACCACCCGATGAGAGAAGAGAAGGCTCTTTTCCTGACAAGGAAACACTATTCCTTTGTTAGTAAACCCCTCACTCACCACCTAGTGGTGACTTGCTTCATCATCGGGGCCCACCCAAGTGGCCTAGCGTCACTTGGGTGTGCTTCAACACCTGGTTTACAGTGGAGCAGGTAGTGAAGTGTGGGGTGCAAAAAAACAGTGTGAATGTTAAAATTGTCCTGGTTATCACTTCAGTATTAGCTTTAATATAAAGGTAACTGGACAAGATGCGGAAACTGTAGTGTCTGTCACTTGACAGAAAACACAAAGACCATAGTTTTGGAACCAGGAAAGGTTTGGGAGCAAAGGGGACAAACTAATTGCAATAGCAGCAATGTTATTTATCTTATCACCTGCACTTGCGGAAAACCTTACGTGGGGATGACGACACGAAAAATTAAACAACGCATCTGTGAACACAGAAGCACGGTCAGATGCAAAAAGAACATAACCAAACTAACGGATCATTTCCTGACGGCTCATCACACCACAAATGACATGAGGTGGACGATAATAGAACAGTTGACACCGGGGCCTAACATCCAAGCCCGTCTGTTCGAGAAGGAACAAAGGTGGATATATCGACTTTCCACCCACCAACGGGGTCTCAACGATAATATACCGTGGAACTCTGTAATCAGATGATGGCTTCAACCCGTTTGACAATTGATCCACTCTGAGGATGTTCAAATCTGCTTTGATAACCACAACTCCGAGTGGGACACCTTGTGTGTTCATGGGGCTCTGAGCACTACACCAGCCCGTGATACCGCTTTGTCCAGTACCATTACGTCCAACACTTGTACCGGCCCCCTAGCCTCCCGTTAATTCTTACTCACCAATGGAGCCTTCAGCTTCTTTTCCATCACTAGTACCGCTAGGTTTAAATCATGTACCTGCCCCTAGTCTCACGTTATGATTCACACACCTCTATAGCTAAGGGCATTTTCCCTCTGCAAGCCAAGACTAACACCCCCTGCCCCGTTAGTCCCCAAGCGCGTCTGTTTTCCGACCACCCGACGCTTGCATAGGCATTAAGCCATCACGCATGCGCAGCGTCGGTAGATCACCCTGACAACCTGACGCACGCGCAGACCTTTAGCCAAATGCGCATGCGCAGCGTCCTATGATCACTTTGACAACCTCCCGCCCACCGGCTCCCGGAACGTCACGTGACCTACCCCGGAAGCGGGTTTCCTAGTGATATCTACTCCGCGCTCGCTCACTCATTTCTAACCGAGCGGCGGACGGTAGATGTAGGCTACTTGCCTTTGCTCTTCACGACGAACTGTAAGTAGATTTCCCCTCCCCTGGGGCCGACCAAATTTTCTTGAGCTCGCGCCCATAAGATCTACCCACGTTGTGATTGATCATATCCACACTTCTCCACTTAGAATATGTTGGCAAACGTGGAGTGCCTACCCCCAGCTCGATGAAGACCTTCACGAGCACTACTGAAGTAAGCCCTGACTCTGTCGAGTCCAGCTCCGTGCCTCTCTTTATGTTTTATGTTTGTAAGAGTCCTGTATGTCTTTTGTTCACTAAGCATCCACAGTAGGATATATTGGCAATCCTCTTATCAAATGTATGGCATTGTTATAAGCGCAGTACCAATTCACACTGTTAAACGCTATAAGCATCGCGCTATTTTCCTTCATCATCATAGCATGCAGACCTAGGCACGCACTAAGGCCACGCATGCCTCAACTATAGACTCGTCCATAGGTATACTCTCACAAATATGAGCACGCTCCCACCCTATAAGTAGACACGCCCTCTACTTAAGAAGGCACCTTTTCAATTCACCACTGTGGAACGAAAGGACAACCTGCACAACGTTTTTCACCTAAAACACTGCACCTCGTAACAGGATAGTAACCACTTCCTTTTACTTCTCTTTTTCCTTCCCTAGGTTTTTTGTTCATCTCCTAAACCCTAGGAGTGAATTCCCAGAGATACAGTTTTATCATCTGGAAGACCAAGGATTTAGGACAGGGTGCGTCTTTTAGGGGACCCACACCTCCCACTTCCTTGTTTTTGGTCCTGAGGAATACCGGGGATTACCCCATAAGGTAGAAACATGTCGACCAACACATAGTAGAGATACACAGGCCGTAACTCCCCTGTCAGTATCTCACCATACGTTTTAAATCTTGTCCAGTTACCTTTATATTAAAGCTAATACTGAAGTGATAACCAGGACAATTTTAACATTCACACTGTTTTTTTGCACCCCACACTTCACTACCTGCTCCACTGTAAACCAGGTGTTGAAGCACACCCAAGTGACGCTAGGCCACTTGGGTGGGCCCCGATGATGAAGCAAGTCACCACTAGGTGGTGAGTGAGGGGTTTACTAACAAAGGAATAGTGTTTCCTTGTCAGGAAAAGAGCCTTCTCTTATCTCATCGGGTGGTACTCCTCCAGCTGTTTGTAAAAATTCCTTGACCAGGGGATCAGGAGTATTCCCCGTCCAGCCCCTTTGGACGAAATTCCTTACTCTCTACTTTTGTTATTGATAAGCAAATTATCAAACCAGTTATTTAACAACCATCTCAAGGACTACAAAAGACTAATAAAAACAGAAAAAAGAATCCGAAGATGGCTACCGCGCACGTCGACCTCTAGGATACCGACATCACACAGGGGACGTAGCTGGCACCAAATATTGGTTGACAGCGTACAAAACAAAAAGAAAGACAATTCCGGACCTAACCACTAGATGGCAGAATAATGCACACCATGTGAATCCAGAAAATTCTTCAAGCTGCAAAACTACTCCTACTAGTAAGTAACCATTTCGTTCAGCTAAAGAAAGTCTCAAATATTTGCAGCTTCTACCATCTGTTTTTGCATGTCATGCAGTCATTTGTTTTACACACTGTTCTAATAGGATAAGGAAAGATATGTATCTTTGACATGTTTCTCTAAATGTTGTATTTATTGTAATCTTGCACTGTTTTTTAATTGTTATGTAAAATTTTACTGCATCTTTTATGGCGTTATGGCCAAATAAAGGCAAATTTGAACACATCAATTTTACAAAAACCTTAACATTCAGTGGGCATTTCTACACCATAAGTCGTGTTTCGTGTAGATCCACTGAGCAATGGAAAGTTAACAAGAAGGAGGGTCAAAAAAGAAGCGTTTTTAAGTCTGGTTTCCATAGCTACAGCAACAAAAGCTGAATCGAACTAAATCAAACTTTCATGAAACCGTACCTCATAATTGGCTATTTTTTGGTTTAATCTAATACATAATGTGGTGTCTGAGCTAGGTATGTGGCGAAAATGTGTGTGGTGAACTTACTTATGTAGAAACTTGAGCATTCATAAACCATCGCATACTCACGTCTGCAGTGTCCACGGACCAAACTTTGAAAAACATAATCTCATTGCACAAGAGAGCATTTTCTCCCGTTGTCCTGTGCACGGGTTGTAGACCTGGAAAGGTTTCCTGTACCTATGCAATCTGATTGGCTATTCGCACCAGGAACATTTTTGTTGCGATTAGAAATGTTGCCTGCATCACAGAAATACGTTCCTGGGATCATGAGGTTGGGTGTCAGGTGCACAACACCCATACGGCATAGCCCCACCCTCCCACCGCTGCCGTGGGCAGGTTGGGCCGTGTCTGGCGTCTTATCTCAGTCTCACCCGACTGTTTCACAGGTCTTTGTTAACAAGGCTTTGTTTTTTTTCACTTTCTACTGAATCCCCGGTGTTGCCACTCTGCCTTTTCCTTAAATTTGCAAATTACTTTTGCTGCCGCAGTGTGAGAATACATTTCCGGAACGTTATGTTTTGTGTTTTTTGCAGTTGCAGTGTTTTGTGTTTTTTGCAGTGTATGTAGGGCGAACTCGCCCCGAAGGTATTGAGCCACTTTACATGCGCACCAGTTTATTATACAAGGATACATTCATTTTTTTAGGCACGGGGAGATTAAATGGTTTGCCCAGAATCACAGGATGTTGAGCAGATGGCGATAGTCAAACCCGGTTCCCCATCTCAAAGCCAGCAGCGCTGGCAGTTATGCCACGACCTTTACAATTTCAAGGCATATCAATATATCATGGATCAAGGCATATCAATAGTTTGAACGTTTTTTGCAGGACCCACACATATTTATTTTTTCCTCCAACCTCCTTCAATGCTATAATAGAAATTATATATGAGACCCCACTCACTACCCTGAATAACAAACATGCTAGGAAAACTGAGAACTCGAGAAAGTCTGGCCTGCATCCAGACAAATTGCTAATCATTCTCAACACACACCTTGCACTCACAGTGATCACACTGTACTTACACCAATCACCATGCACTCATGCCGTTCACCCTACTCTTACCTAACATGCACAGGAGCACACCTCTCAGCATGCACTCACATGACACTCCACTCACCTGTCACTCTCACCCGGCAGTCTCACCACTCTCAGCGATCACACTGTACTCTTCGGTGCCTTCTCGACTCACGGGTTCACACTCTGCGACTCTGGGCAATAGCTTGCTTAATCTCCACAACGGCCCCTCGCGGCGGGATGCCTGACTTTCACCTTGTGGATACCCGCTGGGGCTATCACACAGGGGAATATCAGGACGGGTTCCCTAAGCAAGCGCCGGGACACCCACTGCGGGTAGCTGTGCGCTATATAAGCTCAACTACATTTACTTACACTGCTCACCATACACTTACACTTTGCACCCTATACACTTCGTTTACCCTGTACTAATATGGCACTCCACTCACCTGTCACTCCTAATGCTGCTACTGCTCTCTAGCAGTCGCACCACTCCCCCTTACCTAGTCTTCACCCACACCCCCTTACCTAGTCTTCACCCACACCCAAACTAAAATGGGCACATCACTCCCCTTCCAATCACATCACTCACTCTGCTCTTACTCCTCTCACCCTACTTTTACATGAGCATATCACTGATCCAGCACTTGCATAGGCACTCCGGTCACTCACACAGCTCGCCCTTCGCTCACATGAGCACATCACTCACCCTGGACTAATGCCAATCACCCTGCACTCCCTTCTTTCACCACGAACTCACACAGGCACACTGCACAGCCTGCACTCACACAGGCACTCCCTTCATCCATCACTCAAGCAGCTCACGCTTCTTGCACACAGGCACAACAGTCTGCCAGAACTCACAGGGACACATCACTCACCCTCCACTAACTTCTCGCACCATGCGCTCACCAGTCATTCTGAGAGTGCGCTCTTCACCCTTGCTGCTCCCCCTGTACTCACTCAGGCACTCTGGTCACCCGGCACGCACACAGGCATACCACTTACCC
Organism: Lissotriton vulgaris; assembly: GCF_964263255.1. Classification (NCBI taxonomy): domain Eukaryota; kingdom Metazoa; phylum Chordata; class Amphibia; order Caudata; family Salamandridae; genus Lissotriton; species Lissotriton vulgaris. Next base: position 969,522,964 of record NC_141693.1, on the reverse strand, counting down.
TGTATGCAGTCCTCTCACCCGACACGCACATGGGCTCTTCTCTTACATTGCACTCATGTTGCTCACTGCGCACTCACATCGACACACCATTCACCCTACACCTGCAACATTCATGCTGCATTCACTCACACTATGCTTCGCACACAACAAGCATTGGCAAAGCCCCTTGTTGTGTACAATATGTCTTGCAAGTGAGAGTGCAAGCTGTGCATGCACTGCCACAGGCGTTATTTAAGTATTACCCACCTGTCATGAATATACACATTTCTACAAAGGCACCTGCAGAAAACCTGTTCTTTCCGCAGAACTAGATACCTAATCAGTTCCATCTGTAACTATGTGGCCAGTGCAATAGGGGAGAGTGGACTGAGAATGTGTGATGACGAAAGGAGGGAGGTCAGAGCTGAGGCTTTGGGGATGGTGAGTGATTGAGGACAAGTCTGAGGCTGCGGGGAAAAGCTAGGAGTGAGTGTTTATTTAGGACAGGAGGAGAAAGCAGGCAAAGGCTGCAAAGGGAAAAGCAGGCACAACAGGCTAAGGATGAAGCAATTCAACAGAGGCTGTGAGCTAGTGAGGGAATAGAGTGGGGACTTAGGGTAACGGTGCATTGTAGGTGGGAGAAGCAGCACTGGCTCCAGAATTAATTTTAATCCTTCACTTGAGCTCCTTTGTCCTGCATAGCGGCCTGTTGTTTTCATTACTGCTGAAGCCACAATGTCGATCAGCATTTGGCCTAGTTGGCCTGCATGACGGCAGTGCTCTGTGGAGCAGGTACCACAGTAGAGAACTGTCTGAAGAAGTCCATTTTTAGCAACCTTCAGTGTTTTAGAGGAGTTTGAATGTTTGATATTTATCACTTGAATTCTAACATTTGCACGTGACATGGAGTTTTTGCGCTTTCACCACCTAATTGCTTAATCTTTGATTGGATCAAAACATTAGGCAGAAATTCACAAAGTGAAACTTTTTTGAAAAACTTTTTACATAGTTGCCCATTGTACGGTGTGACACCTTCAGCCTTTCCTAGGCTTTCCATTCACCACAACGGTTCATTCTGGAATGTGTGTTTTTTTTGTTTTGTTTTTTACATTCTATGTTGGGTCTGAAAATCCCAACATGCAGAGTGTTACTGGATAAAAAAAGACATGTATTCCAAAATAGTCAAGCATTTCATAAGATCAATTGGATGCTATGATATTAAAAAAATGTAAGCGATTAATTTGTTTCCAATAGTGTAACTACTTGTATAATGCTGTGATGGTGCTTTAAAAAAAGTGTGTCATAGCACTATATAAGTATCTTAACTTTTCTAGACTACCATATGGAGTCATATCCTAGGTTGCCATGACATAACTCATTATCCAGAAGCAGTGCAGTGGATTTTTAACCCTCTCAGTTGTATTCAAAATCACAGTTTGCATTTCTTTCCTTTCATGCATTTATTGCCAGTAATCTTACACAGTTCCTATCCACACCCATTGTGCCTTGGACTCTCTTTAATCTTTGTGTGTGAATGACAATCAGTGAATATATACTTTAACTTCGCATGCCTTTACAACGCGGTCTTTACAATGACCGCATTGTTACAATGCAAATTATTACATCGCAAGTCATTTCAACGACTTGCTGCAGGGGGCACGCTGGACTTAAGAATAGTATAATTTACTATTCCTACTCCAGTTCATGCAACAGTACGGAAGGTGTTGGATTCTAAATCCAACATCAGTGCGCCCCCTACAGCAAGTCGTTGAAACGACTTGCGATGTAATGGTTTGCGTTGTAACAACGCATGTAAAGGCATGCCATGTAAGGCATGCGTTGTTATGGCTGTTTCCCCAGTCGGTACATGGAGCTAGGTAGTGCACAGTGCACAGTTGTCCTGTCGGAATAAGTATTAGAATTAAAAGTATGTAGCAGAGACAGCTGACTGGAGCCAATCAATCAGGGGAATTTTAAGTGCACCACTCACCCGTGAGGGTCTCAAGGCGCTGGGGGGAGGGGGGAGGCAGCTCCACTCAGTCGAAGAGAGTCTTCCTAAAGATGTTCAGGGAGGGGATGTGTCTGATGTCGATCAGGAGCTTGTGCCAGGTCTTGGCTGCGATGTTTTAGAGGGACCTGCCCTATGTCCTGTAGAGATGATCTGTGGCCTGAAGAGTATTCTGTGGTCAAGAGACATAAACATGAGAAAGGAGATCTGAACAGGAATGGCTGATGATGGGCCTCTAGATCACAATGACAGACCGACTGGAACAGGTCACAGGTAACAGAGTCATCTAACCACAGTACCTGAAGTGGCAGTAACTTAGGACATCATGATGACTTGTCCGCACATTCAAAGGCCTCTGGACTTGCTGTATGCATGACACACCTGCATTACTTCCACCCTCAAAAACATTTTAGACCCCTGCTTCCCTCTCTAATGCTCAATCTCAATTCCATTCTCAATTTGCAGCGTTCACTAGGAAACAAGTTATGAAAACGACCACTGGTTACTCACCTTTAACCTCATGACCACACAGGCCTTTACTAAGGCTGCAAACGCTTGTAGACCAGCACGATCATTGGTAGACCCATGTTCTTCTCATATATGCAAGGATATCCTTATTAATAGCTCTGCAACTAATCTAGCCAGAACTATCGACAACTCCATGAATAAAGGTTTCTTCTCAAAAGAACTCCCTAAAACAAAGAGGACTCTAAACAAGGTCTTCTAACCTCCACACAAAAACTGTTTATAGACAAAAAGATTGAAAGATCAGCATCAAGAGAAATAACTACATTCATCGACAAAATTAACCTTCTCTGGTGTGGCTGTGGCACAAATCAGCACTGACTTCACACAGGATGATTTAAACACTGCAATAGAGTCAAATGGCGTACCGGCATGCCTATTACTTGACCTCTCCCTTGCCTTTGATTCTATCCATCTTTACAGGGACTTGGAATTGGACCAATCTTCTTGAAAAATAACTTTGTATCTGTAGTTAGCAAGACCTCTTCCATTGAGATTGGCACTTCTGTCCATTATACTCCCTGCAGGCCAACTTTTTCTGCCAGCTTGTCAATAACAACCTGATGCATTCCTGCCTGGATGTGGCTCAGTATGCTTACATATAAGGAAACTGCTAAATGTGGCGTGCCAACAATAAACATTGGATTTTTTGTGTAGCACAGGTGTGTAGCAGCGAATTTACACGCAGTAATATTACCAACTCATTGGCACACAATAACTGCGTAAGAGGAAATTATATTTGGGGAATTAAACCTGTGACTTGCCAGTTACCTACCCCAAATTGGTAACCCACAAAGCAGTCCTTAATTCATAAAATAATAAAAGCCGTGTTCCAATGTTTTGCTCAGGAGCCTTCGCCTGGCAATTTTGAATGTCTGGAGAGCCAAATCCCAAGACTGTCTAGACGTGATTCTACTGTGTGTCATTTTCACCCACCACAAGGCATTCCCTACCCCTTTATCTCACTCTTGCAGGTTCTTTTTCGTTTTTGCTTTCATGCTTCGTCATCATTTTTGCATCTTTCTCCTTTCCCCCTTTTGTGTTTTTCTCTCCCTTGTTCTGGAACAAAGTCTGATGAGGACAAATTAGTGCAGGACTCCAAAATTATGTGTAGGTGCCCTGCCACTAAGCCTAATATTTTGAGACATGTATGTACGGGCAGACTCACCCATGAATATTTTGCAACATCCAATTATGTAAACTACATTGTACCTTTAGTCATTAATGGAGCAGCAGTATATTTCTGGATTTGCAATTATAAATATTTCACAAGCAAATTGTCAAGCACAGAAGGAATCAGGGAATTGGCAAAAGGGGTGTTGTCTTGAAATAACTTTGTGAAAACATATCTTATCCGCTTTGGATTTGTATTTATAGAAGCTGTTTTCTTTAGTTGTCAGTGCACTCAATCTGTTTTTCAAAGTTCACTGTGAGTAGCCTAGGAACAGTGGCGAATCTACAAAAAACATGCTTGTTATAATATCAAGTTTGTCCAATATGTTTACATTGGACAGTTTGTCACTTGTTTTTCTCATATTGGCTATGAGGATAGCTTCGATCCCACTTCTGGAAATGCCTATATTACCTCTTTGCCCGAACCTATTAGCCCCTCCCCCGAAGTTTGTCTCTAATTGCCACTGTTTGGTGTACAGTATCATCAAACACAAATTCACCAAAAAAAATCTTTAAGGATAGGCTGTGGTTTCTTTCTGTCCTTTCACAGTAGCATTTGTTGAGAGAACCTCAGAATATTTCTTAAAACAAATAAAGGGAAGGTATCGATACACCTTTCAGTTAAAAAATCGCTGAATTTGCTATTTAAGATAAGGTACTCAACCCTACCCAATTCCCTGCTGATGGCTTCACGTATCACAGATGACATAACAAAACATCCTTTGGAAGGAGCTTCATGAGAGGGGCAAGATGGCGGCAGAGGATTCGGCTGTGCGAGCTGGCGGTCCTCTCGTCCGGATGAATTATCTCTTCTTGAAGCATTAATCTTAGGCTATCTCTTCTTGCAAAGTCTGTGAATTGGATTGAACAGTGGCATGCTCAGAGTAATTACCTGTCCATCGACTTTGGAATCCTTCAGCTAGGACTGGTTTTGGCGATCTCCAGTGCTGTACCTACTATCGATGTGTCAGTGCTCCACTTTCGGTGTGCGCGGCTTCCAGAGGAATCTGATTGGAAGTATGGCTCCAACAGCTGTTTCCAAGGCGGCATTGTCCGCAAGAGCTCGGTCCGCGGCGGCTGTTGCCACGGTGTCAGCTAACAGCCCAGAGGTCGTGGCTGACTCAGGAATCACCTTGCAGACAGGGCGGAGTGGCGAGAGAGCGGCTGGAGATGGGGGCACGGTCCGCAGCCGGGCTAGTTCCAAGGGGAGCGGTAAGACAATGCCGCCTCTTTTCAAACACATTAACTCAAAGTTGAAAACTTCTGCTGGTGCTGTTGGTGTGGATGAAGCTGGCCAAGCGTCGGGCTCTGTGAAAGTTGTTGAGGTGGAAATAGGGGGGTGTCACTAACATCGGGCCCTTTATCTGTGGTCAATGCTATTTCCTCACAAGGCAGGACTGGTGAAATATCTTTGATTGAGCAACAGGGGACTATTTCTAATTACCCGGTGCTGAGCCCTCAGAGAAAGGATTCCGGTTCTAGTTTAAGTCTCCTGGTGAACGGAATTCTGGGAACTGTAGTCCAGCCAGCTGAGAACATTTCAAGCTCTTTGTGCTCTCCCCATGCAGCCGGCCTACCTGTTGTCAAGTCAATTGAAGGTACTGCCCTTCTCGCAGTTGGTGGAAATGAGTTTTCTAAAGAACTTGAAGGTGATACGTTTTTTTCTCTCTCAGATCATACAGGCTCATCTCTGGATGAAGAGGATGACCATGATACTGAATGGACGGATGATGGCAGCGACACTGGGGATTGGTGCCTGCATGAAGTTTTAAGTGAGGAGGTATCTCCCCGTCATCCTCCCACAGTACGTAAGGTGGATGCTCAAAATATTCGGGATCCTGTGAGAGAAGGCCCTGAAGTGCACGGACTTTCGTTCACTGATGACTCCTTTTCTGTTTCGCAGGGTCTAAGGGGGGGAAGCTAGCTGCAGGCCCTATAACACAATTTAATCAATCTGACTCACCGCCTGCCGAGATTACACTTGCGCTTATTTACCAGACGATCATGGTACATCGAGAGGAGGCGCGCCAGGAGAATGTCCGTACGCATGGTGCCTTCCGTAGGGTTCAGAATTCCATTCATAGAGTCGCAAAAATGTGCACGGATATTGCAGCTAGAATCGGAGAGGTCGAGGAGAGGATCTCCAACCTCGAGGATGCTCTAGCGCTGCAGAAGAGCGCAACCGCCCTTATTGGTGCACAGAAAGAAGACATCCTATGGAAGCTTACCGACTTGGAAAATAGGGCCAGAAGGAACAATCTTAGGATCCTAGGGGTCCCTGAAGGTCGTGAAGGAGAAGATGCAAGGCAATTTGTGGTGGAGCTGTTCAGCGAGGCATTACCTGAAGTTACACAGTGGGATTGGCAGCAGGAGGTGTTGCGTGCCCATAGATTTCCTTTTAAGCAGAGGCAAAAGTCTGGAACATCAGAGGACAAACCACGTGCTATATTGATATGCCTCAACAACTTTCTGGCAAGGGAAAAGATATATGACATAGCCAGACCGGACAGAAAAGGGCAGGGGAAAGACTGTGATTTCTTTGTCCGGTCGGACTTCTGTCCAGCCACGGTAGAGCGGAGGTGGCAGCTCCGCCAATTGATCTCCGCTTTCCAGGCGAGGGGCACACAGGCCTTTCTACTCTTTCCCTCCAAGTTGAAAATTATTTATCAGGGACAGACAAGATTTTTCTTGTCTGAAATTCAGGCCAATTAATTTCTCGGCATGATATATTGTTAAGGTTTGGGTAGCTTTTCAGTGGTGTTTGGTGAGTTAGTTAAGGTCGGAGACGGGGCAAACGCAAATTTGATTGTTGGGGGTATGTACCCCTTCTCTTCTTGTTAATTTGCTTCTTTTTTGCGAATGCTCTCGTCTCTAGCCTATAGTTCTCATCTTCGAGGGGGGGTGAGGGAATCCGGGCGGGAGTGGGTAACCAGCTCTTCCCATCACAAGGACCTAGGTCCTTTTGCCACATAAGGGTGTTGTAAGGGATGGGTGGGTGAAGGGGGGGCGGGGTCTGGAGGGTTGGGCAGGGGTGGGGAGGAGGGGTCACGAGAAGGCACGACCAAGTAGGTTCTTGAAATGTATTGCAGTCATGACTTTAAATGCTGACCAACGTCGTTATATAGTTTTTATGTCTATTAATTTGAAAAGGTTGCAACGGAGGTGGTACGGTTTACTCGGTTCTTATGGGGCAGGATAAACTTATTTTAGGAACATGGAATACCTGTGGTCTTAATGACGCCAAAAAGCGGGCATTATTTTCTAAAATCATACATACTATGCGCCTAGAAGTATTATGCATACAGGAGACGCATATACCATGGGGGCGGCGTGACTGTTTGAAATTGCCTGGGTATGATCTGATAGTCGAGCGCTCAGTGGGACACCTGACTCACCCTATCCCGCTGTGAGGGCAACGGCTTGTGCATCCTTCTACCAGCGGGTCCCAGCAGGCGCCGTGAGGGGATCGGCAGCCCATACCGACCACAACCACCGAGGGGGCCCAGAAACTTCAACTCCCAGGTGCCCCGGCGGCCAGGTCGCGTCTCTGACGCCAGCACTGTGCCCGGAGATGCCTGATAAGCGCGGAGCGCCTCTCGCCCCGCGAGTCGCGCACGGGAGCGCCCGAGAGAAGCCCGGGACAAGGGCGGGGCCATCTGCAGCCATCAAAGGCCAGAGGAGGCCGGGACGGGGCACCCCCCTTGGTACTGAATTAAAAAAGGAAGAAAAAAGACAAAAGGTACAGACACCCATTGACAATCCCTAGTTTCTCACAGATCCTTCCCAAAGCATCACCATAGTGGAACTGTTGAACTATTTTGTGGTAGTTGATGTGGATTTAGTGTTAACCCATATAAGCTATTACGCTATGACCTGCAAGGGGGGTACCAGAAATATTTCCCCCCAGAGTGGCTTGCTTAGAGGAACGATGGACTATTATATAAAGAGGGCAACACTTCCCATTGCCAGTGAACTAGAGAGAATAGAATGATCCCCCGCCATGGATAGTTCTCCCCGTATGTGTTCTCCTTCACAGACTGCCGATGCAGCTCCAGTTATATCATTACTGGAGGAACTAAACAAAATGTGTAAATCCACGTACGCTCCTGTGGAATCAAGAAATGTGCAAACAAGTGCTCCTATTTGCGCTATAGCAACGACTAGTCCTCGGTCCAGCAGTCCACTTCAACTAACTCAAAGTCTACAGGGTACTCCCCTTATAACACAACCAAAAGTAAACTCACAATCTGCAGTGTCCCCCCAGGTCCTTTCTGTTAAAAGGAAGCGAGATGGGGTCAAACAAATGGGGAGTTTGGCCAAGCAACAAAAACTAAACCCAAACCCCTCACTGCCCAACACTCCCAGCACTGCCACCTCGAAAGCACCTATCCAGGCTTCATTATTGGCCTCGATCGAAAACATGATGAAGTCAATAATATCCCCGCTGATTGAAAAAATGACTAGCTTAGGGGATAGGTTCACGGTTGTCGAGGAAGCAATTAAGGCCAACTCGTTACTTATAAAAACTATGGCAGGACCCTCTCAACCACAGCGTCCAGCCTCCACAGAAATGACTAAAACCACCACACAAAGTAAGACCACCCGTAACCAACTAGTAACCCCACATATGAAAACCTTAAACCTTTCAAAAGCTGCCACAACATTACGGAGTTCTTACCCCAGCGTAGGGCCGAACAAAGAAACAACATTACATAAGGGAACAGCGGTTAATCATGACAATATGTCATATAAAACCAACCATCTACATTTGCCACCAGAGGCCGCTCCTATTGTGTGCGTCCTCTCAGGAGTACCAGAACTTATAAAGGGGAAACATGAAAGACATCAGGACCTAAGAAACCAGGTTGTGTTCTGGCTAACCAAAAATAGACCTCTGCCACCCAACATCGATGGCACCATACTAAGTGTTAGAAGGGTGGGCTGGCTAGGACCTCTTCCAAAAGATATTGTGGGCGATTTGGTACTTGTAAAATTCAGGAATAAATACGTTGTCCCATACCTCCAATCTTGCCAGCCACAAATAGGAGATGGTCCTATATCTATCTGGAGCCTAAGTGAATTCTACCCTAGAACATTATATGTCCCGTCGCAATGTCAATAAGCACAGAGCAACCACCTGATGGGCAGAAGTGGTCGTGTATCGAGTGGTCACATCAGCCCAATGTTTAATCAATTTGATCTATTTACTCGCTCTGCAATGATTAGCTGTTTTATTCTATTGATTTAATCCCATTTTAACAGATGTTATTTTTTATGAAATGAAATGTATTGGTGTATATTTATGTACTGTTGTTGCTTTTATGATTTTTTTATATTGAAATCGAATAAAGCTAATCAAGATCTGATAGTGTGTTCTAAGCAGACCTCCATGATTAGAGGAGTGGCCATTCTGTTGAAGCGAGGAGTAAGGGTCTGTAAAAGGGCTAGTGAAGCTCGATTGGGGAGGTGGACCATAGCTGAGTTATTAATTGGTGGGAGGTCGTTAACCATCTGTACAGTCTATGGTCCAAATACAGACGATCCCGACGTATTTAAGTACTTAAATGAAGAACTGGCCACTTGGCCCTATCCACTTTTTGTATGTGGGGATATGAATATTAATTTGGCTAGTGACTTTAATCTGGTAGGGGATGGCAACTATTGTGGTAGGAAACCTAAAGTGTTTAAGGCACTTCAAACATTTCTACAAGAGCATGGGGCTATGGATCTATGGTTTCGGCACAATAAAGCGGATTAAGGATATACATACTATTCCGCCCCCCATAACAAATTGGTTCGGCTTGATTATTTTTTTGTTTCAGATCAGCTTGCTGAAGTCTCCTCTATCTCTGCTCCTCCTAGGATTTTATCAGACCACAATTCATTGACTGTTGAGTGTCTTTGGCCCCTCGTTAGAAAGCCCCCCCGCAAGTGAACTTTTGAAAGAAAGCTTTTATTGGATGAGACTTATCAAGCACATAATAAAAAATGGATAGTGGAATTTCTAGATATCAATAGGGTTATGGCGCCCGGCCAAGTGGTCTGGGATGCTTTAAAGGCCGCAATACGCGGCGAGACTAAAAGCTTCTCCTCATTCAGGTGGGAGCTGGGACAAGAGCAGGTTAAGGGTGGCATGGAGGAACTTAGGTCTGCAGAATCAGATCTAGCCTTTAAAATTAAGCATGGTCACCACATAGAGGATTGTCAGCAGGCTGTTGCTATAATAAAAGCCAAACTTTTGGAGTCTTTCGGACAGGACCTTGCCACTAAGTACCTGCAATATCGCACAATGATGTTTGAGTATGGTGAAAACTCTGGCAGGGTACTGACGAAGAGGCTCCATCAGAAAAGTGTACAGTGTCGTGTTACCAAAATTCAGGATGAAAATGGGATTGTGCAGGATACTCAGGAGGGTGTGAATGGTGTGTTTCAAAAATACTATGCTAAGTTGTATACTGAAGACATTTTGAGTGCTCAGGTAGAGTCTGAGATCAAGGATTTCTTAATCTGTGTAGATACCTCTAAGTTTCTGTACGAGCAGAATGAAATGTTGTCGGCCCCTATTCAATGGGAGGAGGTGGAGACTGCGGTCAAGGCCTTAACTAATGGTAAGGCCAGTGACCCAGATGCTGTGACTTTGGAGTTTTATAGGACATTTTTAGGGAAGATTTGACGAGATCTCCATATTGTGCTTAGGGCCGCACAGAAAGGTATGGTCCCTGACTCGTGGCGACAGACTATCATCGTTCTGTTTAAAAAGAAGGGTAAGCTGGAGCTGAGCCCATCATCCTTTGTCCAATTTCACTTATTAATAGTGACTCCAAAATCTTTTAAAAAATCTTAGCATCTAGGCTAGTTCAGGTTATTGTCCCACTGGTATCTCTGCGTCAACACAGATTTATTCCGGGGAGGGACACCGCAGACCATGTCCGGCGTGTTATCGCTTTATTGGACTGGGCTCAGGCCACGGCCTCTCCCCTCGGGGTCATCCTGTTGGACGCCGAGAAGGCGTTCGACAGGGTCTCCTGGGGGTTCTTGTGGGCCGTGCTTCGGTGGAAGGGCTTTAGCACTGAATTATTCAGGCAATTCAGGCATTGTATTCCTCCCCAAAAGCAGCGCTTCGTATCTCGGGCCAACAGTCTGGTTATTTCAATATTAGTAGGGGCACTCGGCAAGGGTATCCGTGTTTGCCCTTGCTGTTTGCCCTATTCATTGACCCATTTCTTAGCAAAATTGAAGGACATCAGAGTATAGCACCGATAAGGGGTGGAGATACAGAGTACCGGGCCTTGGCTTACGCGGACAACATTTTTGTTTCTTCTGCATTTAGAGTACTCAAGGCGTCCGGGGAGCAGTTTGGGTCAGTATCAGGGTATAAGTTAAATGTTTCCAAAACTCAGGTTGTTCAAACACCAGATATGTTATACTCTGATGCTTCAGTTGTCACTGAAGCAACATACTTAGGGGTTAGAATTACCGCTGCAGTCGAAACTATTCCGGATTTGAATATCCTTCCGGTAGTAGATGCGGTTAACACTAAATTAGAGCTGCTAGACCACCTACACCTCTCCCTCTATGGTCGTTGCAGTGTCCTTAAAATGCTACTACTTCCGAAGTTCTTATACATTTTTAGGACGATACCCCTAGAACTTTCACAAAGTAGCCTGATAAAGGCCCATAGGATTTGTCACAGGTTTCTTTTGAGGTTTAGGCGTTCTCGTAGGGCAGCCAAGTTGATGTGCCTCCCCCGGGACCAAGACGGCTGGTCTGTACCAAATTTGGTACTATATTACTGGTCGCTGATGGTGCAATCTCTGGGTGTGCCATTGTTAGGGGACAATGTTGAGGTGCCATTATCTAATCGACCTACTATCTTTGAGATTGGCCTAGGCACTGCTGCTAAGGGTATTCTGGTGGAGGTTCTGTAGCCGAGCTACTTTAAAAGAACCAGATTCAAGGTAATTATAGCTATGTTTTAATCTGGCAGAAAATTAGGCGGAAGCTGTCTATTCCTAATCTTAACATATACACTCCTTTTAAAGCTGCCCGACTCTTACCGCGTATATTCCAGGATCAGACAATGTTTAGATGGCAAGCACAGGGCTTGCGGGTCATAGGGGATTTAGCAGGGGACGGGCAATTATTATCTTATGTTTCTTTGAAGGATAAATTTCAGTTGTTTTCGCATGACTTTTTAAAATATCTTCGTGCATAAACATTTGGATGAAGTGTCTACAATGTTTGATAAATTACCTATATTTGAATTAATTCAAAAGAGAGTCAGAATAGGAGTGGTTTATCAGTACTTATTGTCTAGTTTTCCGGAAGATTTGGGGGCGCAAAGTGCTAAGTGGGAAGGCAAACTTGTAAGGTCGGGTATTGACTTAAAGCCGGCATTGGAGTTTGCCAGTGATGTTTTGGTGTCAGGAAGCCTTAGGACCCAAAGTTATATGGCATTATTTGATTTATATTATACGCCTGCAAGAATTGCGAAATGGGGCAGTAGAAAGGGTGACCACTGTGTTTGCAGCAGATGCTATCCATATGTTCTACTCTTGTCCGCACCTTGCTGACTTCCTATCAGATGTTGAGCACTTTATTAACTCTAGGCTTAAGATTTGGTGCATCTTGACCCCAGAAATGGTGATAATGGGCTATGACTCGAGGAATATTTGAAGTTCGTGGCATGTGTCTGCTTTCTTGTTCATAGCTGTGTCTATGATTCGGCTGTGTATAACCTCACAATGGTTGTCTCCGAAGCACCGACATTTATGAACTGGAGAGCTAGACTGCTTGCTATTTATAAGCTTGAATTTTCAGTATTTTCTTTAAAGAGCAAGCGGAGGAGGAAGTTGCCGTCTAAGATTTGGGCACCGGTTGAGGAGTGGATAAAATTATAGGATCTTTATTCGGTTACACTGGTCTATTGTCAATTATTGGGGTATAATGGAATGTCTTTTGGAAACCCTTTGGCCCATATCAGTTTAGAGTATCTTGCAGGCTTTGGTATATTAGTTAATCCTGCTGCTGTGTTTTTTCTTTTTCTTCCTCCTTTCAAGAAATCTTTTCATATGGTCTTTGAAAATTAAATCTGATTTTTGATTTTTGATTTATAATTTGATGTATTATTGTATTAAATGCCATGAGTGCATTGGTTTGTATCACATTCATATTAATAAAATAAAATAAAAAATGTAAAAAAAATGGAAGGAGCTTAATGGCTTGCGCCTAAAATGTAAAACAAAAAAAAAATGAAATTCACAATTACGCAGCCATTGCCTCTCTCTTCCTACCCAACACGGAGGCACGCAATGCAAACCTGGAGAAATTCATGACCGACTGTATTGCTAAATTGAGGCAAGTACTGTCTTCTACTTTATTTTTACTCAAGCTATTGTATACCAATGAAGGGATTTGTTTTATGCTCTATATTTTGGTTTGACGGTATTAGAATGGAGTGAGGCCCATTTTTAATAACTGTAACCTTTTTATTTTAGTGCTGGAGCTGGAAGAACAGGAACATTCATTGCACTGAGTAATATTCTTGAGCGAGTGAAAGCCGAGGGGCTTTTGGACGTCTTCCAAACGGTGAAGAGTTTACGCATGCAGAGGCCTCACATGGTGCAAACGCTGGTATGATTGAAAACGTAGTACTTTCCTGCTTAAAGGTCATTGTTCCAATTAGAATTGTGGTTTTAGTGCTGCCCTTAAAAAGTGAAAATTATGCATTTACTTTTGAATTAATGGAATAAAGAGGGGTCATTATCTTGTACTTAATGAACTGCGGGGAGAGTTTAATGGCCAAGCTAAGTCAAGCTATTATCACTGATACTGATTAAGTAATATGTAGTGCCTGACCTGCAGGGCATTGTTACATTATCACATAACCATTTGTAGTTTGGTAATTTGATGCAAATTGCTACTTGCCAGTTGGAACCCAGCGACCTTACAATAATAACATGAAAGGAGAAATGCAGTCACATCAAAGGCAATTTCTTCGAGGCTTAGTTTTTAGAACACTTGTTAAATTACTGCAGTAGCTGTAAGTGACCCTACTGATTGCATTAAAGAATTTGATTGTCTCATGCCACAGTATGGCTGTCATCTGGGTAAGCGAATTCGAATTGGTGGATGTTTGGATGAGGCGATCAAGGTATTGCTGTCTGCTGTGAGTTTTTTTTAAATCTGTGGAAGACTCCTTATCGGCAAGAATGAAGCAGGTGAAATTAGTAGGTCCATTCTCTGCTTCCAATAAATCCTCTCTTTTTGAAATTCTGTATGACCTATAGGACAAATGTTTGCAGCTCTGCTGGAATTAACCACAATCATTATTACTGTCAACGTTTCTACAGTATTACTCTATATTTGGTCAATAATGAAGCTTTGTTCAAAGGCTTCAGCGGGTTTTTACGAAAGTGGTTATCTAGCCATTCTTGCTGAATGCTGGGTCAACCGTCTTTAACGGGAAAGTAAGATGTAAGAAGCATTACTAAAATTTGGGTCACCCATTAAAAAAATAGTGGAACAGCTACTGTGTCTCCTCTTGCTTGACTCAACACTCTATGATCAGTGAGCTTGTGCACGTAAATAGTGGAGAGGGGCTGCACACACGGTTTGCCCATGTTTACACCTGTAAAGGGACTGTGGGTGGTCCAGCCTCACCCCAGTGGGAATTTATAATCTCCAACGGACTTGCTTTGCTTAAGTTTGGAAGACTTAAGAGGAAAGTGTGCAGCTCTTTGAAAGGGTAGAAGTAGACATATCCAGGTAAGTTATAATCTGCACGCCTGCCCAGTGCATGCTACTGTCAAACCTTCCTGCCTTGTGCTAGATCCTCTTCAGTTTGTACAAGGCCTCAGATTCTGAAACTTATTTCACACTCGTCCACTAAGAGTTTTAGAAAGACCCTTACACACATCATTCTGTCCACCTACCAGGTTCGTGAAAATGTCCTCCGATCCACCTTCCCAAACACAGGCACGTTTTGACAGACCCTAAATGCCTTTTTAGGTCGAGGACTCCATCGCATTGCGTAAGCAGTGGACAGAGCTCCGAGATTTTATGTTTCTTAGTGTAGGGGGCTTGAACCCGCCCCTCTTCTCCATTGGCTGGCCTCGTAAATGCAGTCCAGGCATTGGAGGAGAGGGGCGTCACTCCTTTTAAGCCCCGTCTTTTTCAGATTTGGGGGCGTGTTTTTTAGGTTTTTTCTATCTGTGACATCATCCGTCACTCACCAAAAAACACGCCACCGATTCCGAAAATTTCGGAGCTTTGCGGCAGCCATTTCTGCCCGACTGCGTCCGGCCCTTGCATCCATGGAGAAAAATTCAAGTTAGCAAGTTGTTGCAAGCGTGAATGTCCCTCTGCAATGTATTCAATGAAGCTCAAAGGTACCTCCGCTACATCTGTGCATGTACAAACTCTTATGCATGACTGGGAACATGCAACAGTCGTGACACCCAGAAACTCCCGTATGTGATGAGGATACGAAAAACTTACTCCAAAGGTAGGCCTAAGATGTGAGATTCCAATAAGTAGAGACTATACTATTGTTGTTGGAATAGTAGGGTCCAAACCCGGTTTGAGGCAGCGGCCCCTGCCTCCCTACCCGCTGTACGGTACCTGTGTGCCTGTGCACTCCATTTCACGGTGTGCCTCCGCCTGGGGTCTCTTTCGTTTTCTCATCACCTGAGACTTTCCGTTCTCGCCACCGGCGCGAGCGAGGATGGAGAGACACCTGGATCTCACTCAGCATCAGTCAGGCAGGAACCAGCCCTGCTGCTAGAGCTGTGAAGCCCGACCCTTGGCTGCTAGAGGGCAGGGAGATGCGGGTGTCTCGCCACACACCACAGCTGCCAAGCACTTGGATTCCCGCCTGGGGCGCTGGCTACTGTCTAAGAAGGATGAGTGCGTTTATTTACTTACAGGAAATACACGGAGATCATAAGTGCCCAGAAGCCCTGCCTCGAGCTGCCAAACGTCCCCTTGGCTTTCATTCACAGCGTGAGTCAGAGGGAGCAGCCATGTCTGCGCCGTGTTTACCAGCGTGCCGCTGTAGGTGTGTGTGCATGGGTGTCTGTGTAAATGCATGCTTATCATGGTGTGTGTGTATGCAGAAACGGATGGATGTGTGTGTGTGTAAGTGCGTGCATGCCTGCGTGCCGCTGTATGTGTGTGTGCATGGGTGCATGTGTGAATGCATGCTTACCATGGTGTGTGTGTATGCAGAAACAGATGGATGTGTGTGTGTAACGTGTGTGCGTGCCTGCGTGCCGCTGTATGTGTGTGTGCATGGGTGCATGTGTGACTACATGCTTACCATGGTGTGTGTGTATGCAGAAACGGATGGATGTGTGTGTGTAAGTGCGTGCGTGCCTGCGTGCCGCTGTATGTGTGTGTGCATGGGTGCAAGTGTGAAAGCATGCTTACCATGGTGTGTGTGTATGCAGAAACAGATGGATGTGTGTGTGTAACGTGTGTGCGTGCCTGCGTGCCGCTGTATGTGTGTGTGCATGTGTGAATGCATGCTTACCATGGTGTGTGTGTATGCAGAAATGGATGGATGTGTGTGTGTAAGTGCGTGCGTGCCTGCGTGCCATTTACTTACAGGAAATACACGGAGATCAGAAGTGCCCAGAAGCCCCGCCTCGAGCTGCCAAACCTCCCCATGGCTTTCATTCACACCGTGAGTCAGAGGGAGCAGCCATGTCTGCGCCATGTTTACCAGCGTGCCGCTGTATGTGTGTGCGCATGGGTGTCTGTGTGAATGCATGCTTACCATGGTGTGTGTGTATGCAGAAACGGATGGATGTGTGTGTGTAAGTGCGTGCATGCCTGCGTGCCATTTACTTACAGGAAATACACGGAGATCAGAAGTTCCCAGAAGCCCCGCCTCGAGCTGCCAAACCTCCCCATGGCTTTCATTCACACCGTGAGTCAGAGGGAGCAGCCATGTCTGTGCCGTGTTTACCAGCGTGCCGCTGTATGTGTGTGCGCATGGGTGTCTGTGTGAATGCATGCTTACCATGGTGTGTGTGTATGCAGAAACGGATGGATGTGTGTGTGTAAGTGTGTGCGTGCATGCCTGTGTGCCGCTGTATGTGTGTGTGCATGGGTGCATGTGTGAATGCATGCTTACCATGGTGTGTGTGTGTATGCAGAAACAGATGAATGTGTGTGTGTAAGTGCGTACGTGCGTGCCGCTGTATGTGTGTGTGCATGGGTGTCTGTGTGAATGCATGCTTACCAAGGTGTGTGTGTATGCTGAAACGGATGGATGTGTGTGTGTAAGTGCGTGCGTGCCTGCGTGCCGCTGTATGTGTGGGTGCATGTGTGAATGCATGCTTACCATGGTGTGTGTGTGTATGCAGAAACGGATGGGTGTGGATGTGTGTAAGCGCGTGCGTGCCGCTGTATGTGTGTGTTCATGGGTGTCTGTGTGAATGCATGCTTACCATGGTGTGTGTGTAACGTGCCTGCGTGCCGGTGTATATGGGTGCATGTGTGAATGCATGCTTACCATGGTGTGTGTGTATGCAGAAACGGATGGATGTGTGTGTGTGTGTGTGTAAGTGCGTCCGTGCGTGCCACTGGATGTGTGTGTGCATGGGTACATGTGTGAATGCATGCTTATGGTATGTGTATATGTAGAAACGGATGGATGTGTGTGTGTTAGTGCGTGTGTGCCGCTGTATGTGTGTGTGCATGGGTGCATGTGTGAATGCATGCTCTCTTACCATGGTGTGTGTGTATGCAGAAACAGATGGATGTGTGTGTGTGCGTGTGTGCAAGGGCATGCGTGTGTGCCGCTGTATGTGTGTGCGCATAGGTGCATGTGTGAATGCATGCTTTCTTACCATGACCTGAGTCTGCATAAACGCATGGACGGCTGTGTGTGTGTGTCCATGGGTGTCTGTGTGAATGCGTGTTTTCTAACCATGGTGTGTATGTGCGAGTCTGCATAACTGCATGGACGGCTGTGTGTGTGTGCGTGGGTGTATGTGTGAATGCATGCTTTCTTATCATGGTGGCAGTCAGGCCTCTGTGGCATTTGAGTATAGTTTTTCTTAGACCAGAGTGTCTTAGGTGATGTTACATGCATACTATTGACTAATCTGAAGCTCTTGTTGTTTTAGGTTTGGTAGTCACTATAGGATCATACAAAAATATGCTGGCTTTCAAACTTGAAAAGCAGATGAAGTACAGAAAAGATGGGGGGGGCGGAGCTAGCCAGCGGAGAAGATGGCCGCTTAACCCGTCGGCTCCTCCGCTAGAAAAACTATCCTGTAAAATATCCTGCATTGCCGGTGCCTTACTGGAGCCTAAACGCTATCTAACAACATCGGAGCGTTGGGAGCACAAGATCTGAGCCCCTCGCCCGAGTTCGGCGAGCGGAACTGCAGTTAAGAACTGGATCGCGCTAACGACTAGGCCGGCGCCTACGCGACTCCCCGGTCTTTGCGTGGTGACACAGGCCTGTCCTACGACGCACCGCATCGGCCCCCGACAGAGACCATCAGTGACCCGAGTGCGCTGCTCCGGTCCTGCGTGGAGGGAGACCGGGACCTCTGGTGAGGAGCGGCGGGCGAGGGAAACGAGTCTGCTTTGCAGCAACAGCCTGGTGGCCTGAATCGGCGAGACGGCCTAACTGAGTCCCCGGCTCTGGTTGGGCCTACGGAACTCCTGAAGTCGGCGGGAAGGGCTCGCTGCGCTGCTGGGACCTCCTTCACCTGCCAGCTAGCATTGTACTTTGCAGGTCGCTTGGTGCCCGAGCCTGGGGCGTCTAACAGTGCCAGGATACAGCGCAGGAGCGCGGGGATCGTTTTTGGGGCAGAGCAGCCATTGAGAGCACCGAGCAGGAAGCATAATGAAGTCACGAGCGCTACTGGGATAAAAATGCTCCACTGAGGCCTTGTGTCCCGCCCTGGGCCTAGGGCCCTGCATCACGTGGACTAGTGCTGCCCGGCTGTGCGATCTGGGCCGACTCATGGCGTAGGTTCACTATTTGTTGTGATCCTGGTATTCCCCCTGTGTGCTGGAGTGGGAGCTGCGCCTCATTCAGGGCCTTACGCTGCGGTCCACTGTGTCGAGTTGGCATTAGTACCTATGGCGAACTGTGAACGTTGCCACGGCGACACTTGGGCTTGCCTCTTGCTCTACTCCACATGCCACGCTACACCGGTAGGCCGGATTCACTCCTGCGGAGGGTGTTTAATAAGTGGGCTGTACAGTAGCTGAAGGACAGGAGGTCACGCGGGACACAACAGCGGAAGGGGAATCAGGCCGTGGGGTGAACAGGCTGTTTGGCCGTTGCGCCACTCCTTTACCCAGGGAAAAATCTACAAGTGAGGTCGTACCGCACTGGTGCACTAAAAAAGAGGCTTACACCAGCTTCAGCTCTGAATCACGACTGCAGTGGACCGCGTGTACGCTACCTACACTAGTTTAGGACTGGTGTTGCCAGAAGAGCGGCAGGAGTGCTGGGCGGACTGACGACCGGGGACCTGGAGCCGATATGGGACGCCCGGATCGCACGCAACCCAGACTGTCATTTGATACCAACAACAACAAAAAATCCAAAGCCACGGACCCACCGTCCAGCGACACGACTGAGGGAGATGGGAAGCCAGGCGCAGATGACGTAGCCGAGCCTGACATTCGCTGTATTCTCATGGCCATGGAAAAGAACTTGCAAGGTGGGATCACCTCTCTGGGTACAAAAATGGACGCCCTCACGTATCGAATGGATTGGATGGCAGAGCGGCTGGACAAGCACGTTGAGCGCCTTGACATGCCAGAACACCACATAGGGGAGGTGAAGGAGGCGCAGACGACTCTGGACACGGATCACAAGCAACTGGGTAAAGTGATCCAGCTTCTGCAAGATAAAGCCGAAGATTTGGAGGCGAGGTCATGCAGATGCAACATCCGCATCACAGGCCTTCCGGAGAACACCCAAACGGGAAACATGGAACTGTTTGTGGAATCTCTGCTTAAAAAACTGCTTGGAGATATAGCTTTTTCAGGAATGTTATTTGTAGAGCGCGCACACCACACGCTTGGCCCAAGACCGAAGCCTGGAGCCCCGCCTAGGCCCATAGTGGCTAAATTACTCAACTACAGGGATCGTGATACTGCACTGCGACTGGCACATGAAAAACAACTGCTCACCTATGAGGGAAGCACACTATCACTGTTCCCGGACTTTACCACCAAAGTACAGGAAGCGAGACGCCAGTTCGTTCCCATGAAGCGACAACTAAGGGACCTTGGGGTTGATTACGAGATGCTGTACCCTGCCAAACTATTGGTCAACAGACAGGGTAGATCCGCTCCAGAAGGCTATGAAGAGCTGGCGAAGGGACACCCGCGGAGCGGACAACGACGGAGGACTCGAAGAAGCTGCTGGGGGGTCCATGGAAGAGCAGGACTAAGACAGAGCTACACGAAAATGTAAGGTATTTGAACATTGCAGTCTGCGCAGAGAGGAGGGACTGTACTAGCTAGGAAGGAGGTTCATACAGGGATTGTGCTGCGCTGGGACTACTAGCTCGGAAGGGGAGCCATTGATCACGCAGTGGAGATAAGGAAGGGAGCGCACTCCCACGAGAGACAATTCCACACTGTTACTCACGCCGAACCTTGCTCTTACACTATAGCTGCACGTGTCACCCTGGTTCCACTGATCATATAGTTACATAGCATATGCCTTGACTATTCTACCATACTATTTCTGCATTAGCCAATATAAGGTATGCCAAAGAAGATAGGTGATGAGGCAGGGAAGAAGTAGAGAAGAAGCCACTTAGAGCCGGTTATTAATGTTGCATATTGTCATAGGCAACTGTTTTCTACCTTAACCAGAAGGCACTGGCAAATACTTATTTGCTCCTATATGGAGGCGGAGGAGCGGGCGCGGTGGCTGACACATTGGATAGACACTGATATAGTCTCACTATGAGCGAGCTACCTGTGTCCCTGTGTGTGTACCACATTTCCTTAAGTAGAAGTGATTTATGCTATTTGTTGATGGTTTTGTATTGGATGATTGGGCTGTTGGGGGGGGGGGGGGGGTGAGTGAGCTGGGAATCTGACTGACAGAGGAAGGGGGAGGTGGGGAGGGGAACGGGTCGGGGAAAGTTGGTGGTTATTTGGAAGAAGGGGGAGGGTTGTGAGGGGCCGGGATGCGGGTTGCGGCCAGGTTGAGGTTAGGCATGCGTGGGTGGGGGGTTGGGCAAAGCTGCAGGGTTTATTTTTACAGTTGCTTATGCAAATGCTTGACTGCATTCTTATTTTGGATGTGATGAAGACTTCTATTGGCGGTGATGCTGACAAACGTGCGCGCTGTTTTTTGACAGATAGCGAGGCACTTGCCGACATACTCCCGCATTGCCCCAATAGTGACTCAGCACAGGTGCGGCGATGAGGCCGCCCATCCATGCCCCCCCGTCCCCTACCTTGACACAACAACTACAAGACACTGACTCCATTACTCTATTGACCTGGAACTTTAGGGGTCTAAATGACCACAGGAAGGTCCAGCAAGTACTTCAATACCTTTCGAGACACACGATTGACATCACATTATTACAAGAGACCCACTTACGCACTGATAGTCCGACACTACTCTATAGAGGGCTACACAATCGCATTCACGCTGCTGGTTTCACGTCAAGTGCCAGGGAAGTGCTTACTTGGGTAAACCCAAGGTCCTCTCTGACATTTACACCAATTGACACTGATTCCGAAGGACGTTATATGATCACGAAATGCACCGGTAAGGGTAAGGGTATGACATTCCACGTGATCAACACGTATGGCCCCAACTTTGATTGTCCCTCATTTTATATGGCGCTTGCCAGTAAAATTAGAAATTTGGGAGAAGGACAGATCCTGTTGGGTGGTGACCTAACTTGAGGCGACACCCGGCCCTGGACCGCTCAGACGGCCTAGCAGGCGACCTTCTGCCTCCTCCCACGTCCTAGAAGCAGAAAGGACCCGACTGGGATTACAGGATGTCTGGAGGGCTAAATACCCATCACAAGGGGGATACACACACTACTCATCACATTATGACATCCACACTCATATTGATTATTGGCTCCTTTCTGCGCATCTCCTCTCCAGAGTTCAGGCATGTGTGACGCTGCCTCATACCTACTCAGATCACTCCCCGGTGCTGATTACCCTCCGCGTTACGGCACGTCGTCCTCCCCCCCTTTTCATGACGATTATCTCCATATTCGCTGTTGGACGACGCTTTCCGTGAAGAGCTGGCTACTGCCATCGACGACTTTTTTAGTAGGAATGAGGGTACGGTGGACTCCTTCCTTACGGTGTGGGAGACCTTTAAAGCGTACATGCGTGGAGTCATTATTTCCAAACACGCTGGAGTCCTCAAATACATTTGTGGCCGTCTGTCGCTCTTAGAGAACAGGCTGAAGGATATAAAGGCACGCCGTTTGCGTGATCCGAGCGAAGATCTAACGCAGGAGCTAGCACAGACGATTCGAGAGTACCACGACGAGGCAGACGCTGAGGTGAAGCATCTCGGGAAGTATGCCATTGCTAAGTCGTACAGAGAAGGTGAGCGCCCAGGTGCGGTTCTGGCCAAGATGGCCAAACAACGCAGGCAAAATACGACAGTGCCTGCTCTTAGGTCTCCACTTACTGGGGACAAGCTGGATGAATTTCAGGTTGCGGCCCGTTTCCAAGAGTTTTATGCTAACCTATACGCCTCTATCGGAAGAACGTATTATGGAGTATTTAACACATATTCAATTACCTTGGCTCACTAACACTCACCATGAGTTTCTAGCGCGTCCGTTTGAGCGGGAGGAAATTGTCTGGGCGTTGTCATCTATGAGGGCAGGCAGCGCACCGGGTAGCGATGGATTCCCGGCCTCCTTCTACAAGACGTTTTCCGAACTACTTATCCCTAAATTATTGAGACTTGTAGAGCAGATTGCAGAAGACAGACAGATGCCTCTGACAATGCAAGAGGCGGTCATCGTAGCTCTTCTAAAACCTGGTAAGCCTCTAGAGGACTGTGCCTCCTACCGGCCGCTATCTCTTATCAATGTTGATGTGAAGATCTGCGCAAAAATCATTGCTAATCGTATCAGCCCACTGATACCGACGCTTGTAGCCCCTGAGCAGGTGGGATTCGTCCCCAACCGACCGTGACCTATAATTTACTATAATTTACTTACAGTGTTTGCAGCATTCCAGCACACACGACAGGAAGCATCGGCGGTAGCGGTCTTCCTGGATATGGAAAAGGCGTTTGATTCCGTCGAATGGCCTTTTCTACATGTGGTGTTACAACGCATGGGTGTTGGGGAACTTTTTATACAATCACTGTACACGCTCTATACAGCCCCAATGGCGAGCGTCCTTATAGGTGCGTTCACGACTGAACCCTTCAATATTGGACGTGGCACTAGACAGGGCTGCCCCCTCTCTCCCCTCCTTTACGCCTTGGTCGCGGAGCCCCTTGCGTGTGCTCTACGTGAGTACCACGGGCACCACGGTATCCGTTTCCCCGGGTACAATTTGATAGTGACCACGTATGCTGACGACACATTGCTCTACGTGCGAGACCCAGAGACTAACCTCTCTCGAGTGCTGAGAGAAGTGGTCTTGTTTGGATCGCTCTCTGGGATTAGCGTGAACTGGAACAAAACTGTTATGTTCCCATTCACCCCAGCCACGAGAAGGGTGGAATCGGACTACCCTATACAATGGCCCATGACTCGGTCAGATATCTGGGCATACAGCTCCACACGGACGCGGAGGTGGTCCTAAGAGAAAACTATGGCGTAGCTATCTCCAAACTTGAAGATGATGTAGAAAAATGGATTAAACTTCCTCTCTCAGTGATGGGTCGCATATCACTGCTGAAAATGATCATACTCCCCCGTTTCCTGTTTTTATTTAGCAATATCCCCATGGTATTGTCTAGTACATTTTTTAGACAGTTGCACACTTTGGTGTTACAACTGGTTTGGGCTGGTAAGCAACCCAGAGTGGCGTAGGATATCCTTATACGTCCTTATGAAGACGGGGGCCTACAGGCCCCTGACCTGGAATTATTTATCGCGCCGCTCAGGGCGCTCACGCGTATGGATGGATGCACGGTCCCGCCAACGCTCCTCATATACTCATCGAGGGAATAGTGGCTGACCCTACTCCATTGCCGGCACTTATAGCTCAGCCCCGAGATCGACGTACGGGATTATTAGACTCGTTGAATGCTGTAACACACGCCTGGCACTATCTTAAGGATCACAGGCTTGCCCGCTGCTGTATGCACCGGGGGCCAGACTGGAGTGGTGCTCATGGCTGGGACCATGCAGAGATAGGGGTGTCCTGTCATCACTTGCAAAATTAAACTTAACTACCATGGGAGATCTGTTTATCAATGGCACGGCTCGCACGTGGGAAGAAGTGGATACGGGAGACGGACCAAGCGCTCCGCCAATGGCCCGATTCCAGTTCCACCGGGTGAGACTAGCGCTCAGGGCCTTATTAGGGGAGGATATGGAAGAACCTCCAACGATACTGGCATACGAATATGTAGTCACGGCTAAGTCTCCAGCTCATTTAATATCGCAACTCTATCGTGACACACTGGGGGAGAAAACAACGCATTATGCAAAACCCAGATTAGCGTGGCAGACAGATATAGAGACTGATCTTCCAGAGGACACATGGAGATATTGTTGCGCTAAAGTTAAAAGAGTATCCCTTAACGGCAGACATCGGCGGTTGCATTTTAAATTTCTTAACAGGGTGTACTACACCCCGGGGATATGTTCCGATATGGACTGCGCGATGCTCCCAACTGTGAATGGTGCTCAGAGCAAACTGCAGATTTTTTACACCTCGCCTGGCTGTAACCAAAGATTGCAGATTTTTGGCATGCGGTCTACGCTGAGGTGAATAGGGTCACTGATTTATCGCTGTCCCCCTCACCGTTGCATGCATTGCTGGGTTACTCTAAAGATGTTGCGCCCGAATTTCGCAGACTGGTGGATATAGCTTTCCTTGTGGCCAAGCGCTGCGTAGCGATCACCTGGATGAAAGGGCCTAGCCCGACACTGGCCCGATGGTCTAGGGACATGCTGTATTGTTGTACACAAACGGAATTGTACAGTGAGTTATTACCCCCTAGTAGAACTACTGGGTACTGTACCTGGAGAGGAGGTCTGTGGCGGACGCGGGTGACTCTGGGGACACCCGTTCAGAACTGGGGATGGACAGTGCGTGGGAACACACACCACAACACGATGGGGCTGTGACAGAATAGACATAATAAACGGACTGATATCGGCGATAAGTGTGAGTGTTCGAGTATTGACAATATTCGAGGTCTAACACAATGTCTTGAGATGCCATGATTCATGTCCTTGATTACAGTTCTTTTTTTAGGTGTCAACGGACTGAAGGGTGGGATGCGGGTGGAAATGATGGAGGGATACACACTGATACCGTTTATGTTGCCTTCACTGTGGGGATTCGACGTGTGAGGTATTGAAATATGTGCCAGACGGACAATATTGATGTTGCTGAGAGCGGTGCGCATATGCTAAACTGTAACAGTACTATTCTTCTGATATAAATGTCAGCGTTTTTGCCAATTGTATGTAACTTTTTGAAATGCCAATAAATACAGTTAAAAAAAAAAGTACAGAAAAGATGCAATAATCAGCCTTGTGCTGTCAGTTAGTAGCTCTATAGTCTGCATCTTACTCCTGGTGTGCCCACTACCTTTGTCTTACTTCTTCCATGAAGCTCTCTAGTCTGCTTCTTACTCCTGTTCCCTGCTTGTCATCCCTGTTTTTCTCTGCCTCTGTTCCCCCGTTTTTTCTGTTCCTCTGTTCCCCGAGTTTTTCTGTGCCTCTGTATCCTGCTTGTCATCCCGGTTTTTCTGTGCCTCTGTGTGAGTGGCTCTGTCTGTGTGTGTGCGTGGCTCTGTCTGTGTGTGTGTGCATGGCTCTGTCTGTGTGTGTGGCTCTGTCTGTGTGTGTGTGCGTGGCTCTGTCTGTGTGTGCGTGGTTCTGTCTGTGTGTGCGTGGCTCTGTCTGTCTGTGTGTGTGCATGGCTCTGTCTGTGTGTGTGCGTGGCTCTGCCTGTGTGTGTGGCTCTGTGTGTGTGTGTGCATGGCTCTGTCTGTGTGTGCGTGGCTCTGTCTGTGTGTGTGTGTGTGTGCGTGGCTCTGTCTGTGTGTGTTTGTGCGCGTGGCTCTGTCTGTGTGTGTGTGTGGCTCTGTTTGTGTGTGTGTGTGGCTCTGTCTGTGTGTGTGTGTGGCTCTGTCTGTGTGTGTGTGTGGCTCTGTCTGTGTGTGTGTGTGCGTGGCTCTGTCTATGTGTGTGCGTGGCTCTGTCTGTGTGTGTCTCTGTCTGTGTGCGCGTGGCTCTGTCTGTGTGCGCGTGGCTCTGACTGTATGTGCGTGGCTCTGTCTGTGTGTGTGCGTGGCTCTG
Organism: Lissotriton vulgaris; assembly: GCF_964263255.1. Taxonomy (NCBI): domain Eukaryota; kingdom Metazoa; phylum Chordata; class Amphibia; order Caudata; family Salamandridae; genus Lissotriton; species Lissotriton vulgaris. The sequence continues at coordinate 969,496,795 of NC_141693.1, read as the reverse complement.
TCTGTGTGTGTGTGTGCGTGGCTCTGTCTATGTGTGTGTGCGCGGCTCTGTCTGTGTGTGTGTGCGCGGCTCTGTCTGTGTGTGTGTGCGCAGCTCTGTCTGTGTGTGTGTGTGCGCGGCTCTGTCTGTGTGTGCGTAGCTCTGTTTCCGCATATACTCTCTACTACTCTCTAATGCTCACCTATTGCCATTGTAAATGACAATACCATTTATTTATGTTTTTTAAAAAAATGAAAAAAATGTCATGAGCAATGCCAATAGCTTTACCTTTAATAATGCCAAGACCATTGCATTGTAAATGCTTGTTCACTTTTCTGACCAACACTAAAAGCAGCCTTCAGTCCAATCTTCCTAGCCATTTGTTCAATGTCTTAACATGTCTTCAGTCACCACCCTCGGTGATTTAAAGAATTGGCAGCCACCATTTTCTATTGTGACCTCCCTGTTATTGAAAGGGCTTCTAGCCCTGTCCATCTATTTATGCCCTGTGCTTTAATAAATGTTGCCCTCCATATTTCCAATTTCAGCCATTTTGAGATCCCTTTAATTCCTTTTTTTCTTACTTCTCGCAAAGTCTTTAAAAGGGATTATAGCTATCTCCATAATTCCCTTATTTTGCTCTGCTGCACATATAGCACTTGTGGATTGTATGTATGAGCAATATGCATTTAAGCATGTCCTTATATATTTGAATCTGACTTTTCACTCAGTTTCGGCGCATTGACCCAGAAGTAGAAAATTAAATTTGCACATTGCAGATTTTGACACTTTGTATATGCTTTTATGCAATCTTTGTGAATACACCCCTTTGCCAAAACATCTGAACTATAGGTACCACCATAGGTTAAACGTAGACTAATATTTCCAAATAATAAAACATATAAGAAATATCTAACATAACAAAGAATTTCACATAAATCAAAAAAAACTATTATTCGTCAATTGCAGTGAGTAGTGCAACCATGTCTGCATCTACTGCTTTCGTCTGCACTCATGATGTCACAGATGACATCACAAACTACATCTTCATTGAAATCTCCGATGTCATCAGATATGATCATTAAAATCAGCAGAGGCATCACTGAAGCTGTGCAAATGCATTACAGTTCACAGCATATGGTGCTAAACCTTCAGGCATTTTCATTAGCCATGGTTGTTGGGTGCAGGGCCCCTTTAAAAAGTAAGAATGAATAGTACAAGAAGAAAAGATGGAATAAGCTCTATTTGTAACCAGCATATGCAGCTCGTTCTATAAGTTTATTTCTGTATTTAAAGCACAGGGAACACACTTACATTTGGAGCTTTACATTCAAAAAGGGAGTATTGAACAGGTACAGGGGTAAATAAACAGAATTTTAAAAGCCGAAATAGAAACTATTTGGGGTCACTTCTTCCTGTTTCTTCTATTGCCAGGTTCCAATTTGCCATTTTAATCTTTGATGCAGATGGTCTTGTACACTCAATGCAAAGTATGCCTTATTTTCCGGATGTAATTATGCCTCATATGTTTAAGAGGAGTGTTGGTATTTATATATTTATTTGCAAAGTTTTATATAGCGCTGGGTAGATTCGTAGGTATCAGAGCGCTTTACAAGAGGATCAGCAAGTTAAAGATTACATAATTACTTCAGTTAAGAAAAAGATAGAGGGAAGGAAACATAACGGGGAGGCGAGGAAAACAATGTCAGATGTCCGGCTGGGAAGGTGACGGCCGAGGGGGTGAACCAGGGCCAAACTCCTCTATATCTGCATAGGACAGCTCCACCGGGCATCGGCCAAGGTTGTTCAGCCTCCGCGGTGAGAACAGAAAGACGAAAAACATGCTATTACACGATAACATAAGTTCTTTTCGCGTTACGTAGCAAAGACAAAACGTCTTATGTGGAATGGAAGGTAGAGAGGAGAAAGGTATACAGGGGGAAAAGGAATGCAGATAGCCTCAGGCAGACCAGAAGGGGGAAGGGACTTCAGGGGAAATAAGCAGTCAAAGTGAAAGATAGACAAGACCGTGAAGCACCGTTAAGAACAATGTCCGATGTCCGGCTGAGTAAGTGACAGCCAAGGGGGTGAACCCTAGCCAGAATCCTCTACAGCTGCATAGGACAGCTCCACGGGCATTGACCAAGGATGTTCGGACTCCGCGGTGAGAACAGACAGTAGAAGAACATGAGATTACACGAGTTTTATAGCAAAGACAAAACGTCTTATGTGGAATGGAAGGTAGAGAGGGAAAGGTAAACAGGGTAAAAGGAATGGAGATAGCGTCAGGCAGACCAAAAGGGGGGAAGGGACTTAAGGGGAAACAAGCAGTCAAATTGAAAGATATACAAGCCTGTGAAGCACTGTTAAAAACAATGTCCGATGTCCGACTGGGTAGGTGACGGCCGAGGAGGTGAACCATGGCCAGACTCCTCTATAGCTGCATAGGACAGCTTCGCCGGGTAACAGCCAATGGTACTCGGGATCAGCGGTAATTACAAACAGATTTGGTTTTTCGCTCATGAGGCATCATCATAGTTCAATCAAAGGCATAAGTCCCGGTGTAATTGGGAAACACCCTTCGCTTCGTCCTCCCGCTAGCCTAAGTCTAACATTTCTCCTACTTCATCTGATCTTGGGGTAAAGGATTGGGCCACCTCTTCTGCACCTTTTGTTCACTGGCTGGCACCTAACAGTAGAGATTCACTTCAACATACCTTAGTCGCTGAATCTTTAAGTAGCGCGACATAGTAGTTTATGATGGATTTTGTGGACCAGTCTCCTCTCTGAATATCTGCTGCGGGCATACATTGCAAATTGATCTGTGCTAATTCAATTACACATCTTCTTCGTGCAAGTAGCAAAAATTCCACACTAAGGAGATTTTCAGACATCATGGAGGTTTTCCACAATTGTCATCTGAAGATAGAGGAGCCTATGCATGTTGGAGATTAACAACCAGAGGTTAACAACTACATATGCATGTTCAAGAATCAGTTCAAGAATGTGCATGCGAATTGTGGACAATCGGACCCAGAATACATATAAATGTTTAAGAACTGCAGGGTTATTATCATACATGTACATTTAGTATTTGTTAATTACCCATTAGTAAGAAGTGGTTCTCAAATGAACTTGTTTGTTTGAAAATCTCTAAGCTACTTCAAGTTTCTCCTTAGTGTGCTCTTTTCGCAGTTTGTGTGTCAGGAGTGCAGATATGTGACTCTCAGAATTTTGTGCAATGGTCCTTCAACACAGGTTAAAAATTGAAATTATCAATCATGGGCAAGAGCATCCTCAGGATCTGCATTTTAAATGCACCAATGGTAACTACAGCAAGATGACGTGAAGGTGTTTGAGGCCAAACCACCACACCCACGCTTTGCATGGGTTTGACAATTGTTTCCTCTTGCTAGAAGGTGTCATGAAATTCAATATCCAGAAAGCAGTCAGCACACAGTAACTGTTACATAGCAAATATGGGTGCCAAGACTGCTTTGGTACATCCACATACCAGATCGACTTTTCTCTGCCATCAATAGTCCTATGATAAGTTCCAGAGGAAGACTCCAACCCAAGGAGTTTCCGCTGTGCTTTATCTCATTAGGGTCAGTTGGCACAACGGCTTTCCTGTTTTTTTTTAAGTTAAATACCACTCATAAACTCACTTTATAATCATTGAGAACTTTTTTATCTTTTTAGCTTCCAGAACTTGTCTCTTGGTTTTGTGATTTAGCTTTTGAGTGTTGATGCCTGCTCTGCCAAAATATAAATGTATTTTTATTTTCTATGCTGTATAGCCAGAATCAAGTAAAACCATTTATGGCTTCTTACTGTTCACTCTCCTGATCTTAAATTAAATTCTTTCTTAGACATTTAGCCCATTTTGCTCACTCTGCGTACTTCAAATTCCATCTGGTGGCACCACCTTCTGGTTGGCTTCAGGATGTCTCTACCCGGACTGGGGCTGACAAGACAACTGATCTGTGTATTTACCTACTGTTTGGACGTGATCTGTGCTTAATTCTTAAATAAATGAGTTCCTGTGTCCAAAGCTCTAATCAGAAGCCTGCTACCTTTGCCCGTATATGTCAGCGCCAAATACCAAGGCTGTGTTGCCTTGAATCAACCTCATGTCTCTTTAATCCAATACCAGACACGTGCTTTCGCAGATTTCTGCTTCCTTCCTTTGTGGCAGCTTCTTAATCATTTTCTTCCTCTGTCTTTTCACTTGCATGATTTTCCCGGATGTATGACGTTAGCACGCATACTATTACCACGCATACTTTTACAACGCGGTATTTACAACGAATACCGTTACAACGCATAGCGCTTTGAGGTGCTGGATAGTGGTAAGTATAATTTTATATTCTAACTCCAGTCCCCGTGGACACTAGGGAAGGTGTTGGATATAAAATTAAACGTATTCCCTATCCTAGAGCGCCCCCAGCGCAATGCGTTGTAATGGTATGCGTGGTAATGCCTGCGTTGTAATGGTAGTGCGTTGTAAAAAATGCGTGCTAAACGTTGTATACCGATTTTCCCTCTCTTGTTCAGAGTAAATGCCTGGAGTAGAAAAATAAGTGCCGGTCCACAAAAATGAGTGCCGATTTGCCTTACAGACAACCGTAGGCTCAAATTAAGCACTGATATGGTGCGATGTAATATCAGGTGCCTCCTTTCTAGTATGGAAGACTAGAAATCCCTTACACATATCACACTCAGGAGATGGCTGTGGGCTATGTTCATAAATGTTTATGTACCTTTAGTCCTGTTCCAGCAGAGCATGAGAGTAAAGCACATAACCAGGGCTCTCTAGAAAATCCAGTAAGCACACACAGCAGGGCCACAAATACCATCATCCTTCACTCATCCACATGTGCCCTAGTGGCTCACATGAACCAGTGAGGTAGTTACTCTTCTTCCATTTCTGCTTGTTTAGAAAAATTAAAAAGTGATGGGTTGAATGCTTGAATTAATTTCAGACACTGCTAATTAATCAGACCACACAGTCCAGGAGGAATGTGTTGAAAACTGCAAGGAAGATGCTCCTTTCCTTTGGTGCAGGAGATACCCCAGATGTGTTGTATGTGCTTACTGTGCCATAGGACTCACTGAGGAGGCCTAGGAAGGCTGAAACTAGTCGGGTTTGCTCATGCTACCATGTGTAGAGGTCCTAGCCTGGCTGTTTGAGCTCAGCTATTCCTATAATGCAAACCCAAGCCTTGTTTGAGTGTGGCTATTCCTTGTCTACAATGCCAAAGTAGATTTGTCATCCATCATAGTTTGCACTCTGTCGCCTGGGACACAGTGGGATGGTCTTCCATTACCAATAAAATTGTTAAACTGTGTTTTGAAGCAGTGATGAGGAGTCAGGACTAGATTAAAGTGAAAGGTTTCAAAGGTCGGTAGGCTTGTTTTGCCTCTAAATGGTTTGGTAGACAATTTTGTTCCCATTTTGGATGAGTTTGCAAGGTTACCTGGGGCCATGCATCGCACGGGTAGACTGCCTTTAAACGTCTTGCAGGTGGATGTGTTGGTGAGCACCAAGTCAGTTATGAAGCTGAGGGTGATGTTTGTTGTTAGAAATGGGGGTATCTAGTTGGCAGAAGTTTTCACCGTGTCCAAGTATTGACCTTTATTGTAATCGGGGTAAGGGAGTCACACAGCTAAGATAACCCTTGGTCATCCCCTTAGTAGCTTGGCATGAGCACTCAGGCTTATCTCAGAGGCAATGAGTAAAGCGTTTACACAAGCATACACAGTAACAGAGTGAAAACACAACAACTGGATGCCACTCCAGTTTAGAAAAATAACTGATATTTATCTTAATAAATCAAGACCAAACAACAAAAATCCAACATTCACAAGTAAAGATATCACTTTTAAAGGTTCAAAATAGTTCTGCCCATTGGAAACTATGGATGCGTCGATTTTAACACAAAGTACCTGGGGTGCGTCAAAAGCAAAGATGAAAACAGGCGCAGGGAAGATGAAGTGCCAGAAAAGAAAAGCAATGCATCGGTTTCTTCCTCCCAAGGGAGGTGATGCATCTGTTCCTTACTACCAAGAAAGGTGATGCGTTGGTTCCTTACTGCAGCGCAGCGGAGGTGATGCGTTGGTTCCTTACTGTCAGAGGAGGTGATGGATCGGTTCCTTACAGTTAGGGAAGGTGATGCGTCGATTTCCAGACACACAGCCTCGCTTCCTTACTGCTGTGCAACGTCGATGAAGAACTTGACGCCCAGGGACGATTTATCAAAAATCCAGACGCGATGTGTCAATGTGACCATGGCGGAAACTGGCGCTGCGTCGATGTCCCAGCCACGGAGCAGGTGAAGCGTTGATTTCTTCAGCCTCATAGCAGCGCCTGCGCCAGAGTCAGAACGTTCGTCACAGACGTCGGTAATACGAGGGTCAGGACTCGGGTTGCTGTGATCTTTCAGCTGCACGACAGGCGCTGTGTCGATTTTTTTCGGCTGCAGATCGGCGATTTGTTGGTTTTTCAACCACACAACGCTGCTGCGTTGGAAAAAACAGGGGCTGTGAGTTGATTTCTTGGTTCTTAGCAGCAAATACACCTCAAGTGGCCCAGAACTGGAATTGGCACCACTTGGCAGGTCAGAACTCCCTGCAGAGGAGTTCAGAGGCTGCAAATGAAGTCTTTGATTGCCCTAAGACTTCTTAGAAGTAGGCAGGCACGCACAAGCCCTTAGTGAACCTTGGAAAGCAGGATGTAGAAAGCAAAATCCAGTACTTTCACTCCCAGGACAGAAGCAGGGGCCAGCACAACAAATCAACAAGCAGAGTGGGAGTCCCTCATACAGTATCCAGCTCTTCTTCCTGGCAGAATATCCTCTTAGTCCAGAACCATTCTGATTTGAGTGTCAGAGGTCCAATACTTATGCCCCTTTCTGCCTTTGAAGTAGGCAAACTTCAAAGGAAAGTCTTTGTACTGCACAAGACCCTGCCTTTCCCTGACCTAGCTCCAGAAACACTCAGGGGGGGTGGAGACAGCTTTGTGTGAGGACGGGCACAGCCCTAGTCAGGTGTCAGTGACAACTCCTCCCACCACTCTAGCTCAGGAAGGCCCATCAGTCTGGCGATAGCCCATCAGGATATGCAAGGCCCAACTCAGCTCCCTTTGTGTGACTGTCTAGAGCATAGGTCTTCAATCTATGGGGCGCGACCCCCAGGGGGGTCGTGGAGTCATTTTAAGGGGGTCGCGCATTCACCGGCCTCGCTGCTGCCTCGAATCCAAAACGTTTACCTTTCGTTTTGGACTCGAAATAATTACATCTCAGAAACCTCTCTGATTGGAGGATAGGGCAAAATAAGCCAATCATGATGTGGCTACGTCGTAATGCCTGTCCTCCAATCATGGACTGCAGCATGCACACCAGGAAATGCCCGCGAACTTTGTCCATAAAGATGGACTAGCACGTTCGACAATGCAGGCTGTATTTCCACGGAGGTTTGCGCAGTCACTGCTGGCTTTCACTGGACCCAGCTGTCTTTCTTGACCCTGACCCTGGCTGCTTTCACCTCGTGTCCCCTTTTCCAACACTTCTTCGTGACTGCCTCTGCATTAGTATCTCCTTCCCGGCTGGTTCCCAATGCAACCCGAAGCTTTCAGGAATAATAAGGCAAGCCCCCTCCTCGTCCGCCCACGCAAAGACACACAGAGATTATTATCTGTTTCTTCGATCGAGCAATGTGGGTGGGGGGTGGGAGGGGGACAGGAAAAAGGCTCCAGTTACATTTTATGACTGTGGAATTGTGTTTGTTTTCGGTGTACATTCTGTTTTTGTTGCAGCAGTTTTATATTCATTTTTGTGACATTGAAATGTTTATTTTCCATGTTCTTTCAGTTTTTATTTTTGACACAGGAGATTAATATGATGCCTTTGTCCAACTACAGTTGACACACTCGAAACAAAAATTATGGTTATTTATTCATGTGTAAAGCATCCACGATTGCACCTTACTTGATGTGGTGGTTTCTGTAGTACAAAAAACTTTATAACGTGGAGGAATCTTTTAAAACCGGTCTGGGAAGAGTTCATCCGAGGACATCATTTTTTGTCAAAAAGTTCTAAATAGATTGGTGAATATGAGCTCATAGAAACCTAAATACCCTTCTGAATTTCAGCTGTGGTTAGAAACAGATAATTATGTCCTGCAAAGAAAGATATTGGTGCTATACATATTAGAAAAATTATGATATTTGTAATTACAAAATAGTTTATTCGTGTGTTTTGCAAAGAAACTAGATTCCAAGACACAGAGTATTTAAAATTGTGTAGTTCAAATGTATTAAGACCGCTTCTATAAATGACGAGCAATAGAAGTACTATTTGCGGTAATACAGCAAAACATAAGAATATGCCAGAACATTTAGTCAGGCATGTAGATACAACTTCAGTTTTAATGCATAAGTATCTTCTCATGAGTAAAACCATAGCATTAGTCAGCAAACGTGGCCAAGCACTAACTCTAGAAATGTCCATTTAGTTAGTTCTTAACTTTTTCATACCTCTCTTACTATTCTGATCCCCCCCCCAAAAACAAGTCTTTCTAAACTTTTCCCCCTCCGTCTCCCTTTTACTCATCCCAAGCCTCCTACTACTGCTGTGAGCTCCAAAACATCCCTCCACTATCCTTCTCAATCCAAATAACATAATACCATATCCACCACTCAAATTACTTGCCTTTTTCACTATACTAATTTACCACTAATGCTTTTATGGGTTCTGGAGAAGCCTGCTACTTGCTGAAAAAGCGCTCTGACACTTAGTCAGGGGTAATAAGCGCTATATAAATGCAATTACAATAAAATACAATATCTTTGACACACTGCAGCAGTGAATGCTCTGTGGGTCTTCAGTTCATATAGAACACATCCCGCCATTTTGTTTGCAATGAGATTTTGTGTCCTAAACTAAGCACATGTGACTCAACGCTGAATGGTGCCTCCGCATATATGGTGTTGTCATTGTGGTATTGAATACCAATGTGTGCCAAAACTGTTCTCTCGTGGCATCATTTCCCATGACTGGTCTATAAGTTTGTCAGCAATAAATTGTCATAAATCACCCAGATACCGGGGAGGGGAGAAGGAGGCCACAAGGGTGTGCGGTAAACAGCTGTCTGTCTCATGTCAAGGACAGGCTCTCATGGAATTGCTGTGTGTGCTAATTTGGAGGCTACTCCGCTCCTCACCGACTGCCTGTGTGATCTTGAATGATCTAGTTTACCTGTCTGTTAGATTACCGGCCTCTGGGTACAACGAACTTCACCCACAAAAAAGAAACAACTGGTGTCTTTTGGCTTCCATCTCTAGATGAGTGTGTTTTGCTACCTTTCACAACCTCTCTACTGACCCTCACCCTGCAAAGGCCTTTCCAAGACAAAGGCTCAGTTGAGCCATTTTGACCGTGCAACATGTTGTCCTCCACCTGCACCAAATGCATGGGAACACGTGTTTACAATTAGTGCCATTCTCCTTCCAGACACTAAGCCTCCCACTGTATTGAATATCTGGCCTGCATAGCAGGGCGCTTCTAGGGGCACTGGCATGAACAAGGTCATAGGTCACCTGCTAGGGACAGGAGAGCATAGATAGTCTACTTCAAGATGACCTTTGTGTACAGCCCAAGCACACACATCACAAGGGCATACCCCATGATCGTTCTTTCACCTCATGCACATAAATATAGCCCAGTTTACTGGACACCAGGGCAGCCAGCCTCTTAGCATTTTCTCGTGGCCTTCAGAAGTTACAGTTCACTTGGTCAAAATAATTCCAAAAACAAATAACAAACCCCCAAAAAATATCAGGTGAATTAGCATGACCCTGTGCCCCCAGCTAAATAAATCTGAAGCATCCTTCTCTGCACATAACAAACACATAAGGGCAGTAATAATTGGGGGCGCTTTTGGTTGTCTATGATGATGAGTACCAAGTTCTAAAAAATTTTGTCGGAGGGGGTCCTCACGCCTAACATTTTTTGACAGGGGGGTCTCGGCATCAAAAAGTTTGAAGACCTCTGGTCTAGAGTGAATGCACAAGAGCCCAACTGTCATCCTAACCCAGATGTGGATTCTACAGATAGGCAGAAGCACAGAATGTTTTTAAGCTAGAAAAAGACAACTTTCTAAAAGTGGCATTTTCATACACGCAATTTAAAAAACAACTTCCCCAAAAGATGTACTTTTAGATTGTGAGTTCAGAGGTCCCAAACTCCAAATCTCCCAATGGAAATTACACCTTAAAGATATTTTAAAGGCAATACCCATGTTACCCTATGGGAGAGATCAGCATTGCAATAGTGAAAAACGAAATTAGCAGTATTTCACTATTAGGACATGTAAAACACACCAGCACATGTCCTATCTTTTGAATACACTGCATCCTGCCCATAGGCTGGCCTGGGCCTACCTTAGAGGTGACTTACATGTAGTAAAAGGGAATGTTTGGGCCCGGGAAGTGTGTGCACATGCCAGGCCGAAGTGGCAGTTTAAAACTGCACTCAGAGACACTGCGGTAGCAGGTCTGAGACATGTTTGGTGGGTAATTCATGTGAGTGGCACAATCAGTGCTGCTGACCCACTAGTAGCATTTGATTTACAGGCCCTGGGTATTCCGGTGCACTTTACTAGGGACTTACTAGTAAGTCAGATATGCCAATCATAGGTAATCCAATCACCAAAACAATTTAGACATAGAACAGATGCACTTTAGTACTGGTTAGCAGTGTTAAAGTGCCCAGAATCCTAAAACCAACAAAAATAGATCACAAAAATATAAGCAAGGTGGCAAAACGTTTGGGGTTAAACCACAAAAACGGCCAGGGTCAACATTTGTATGTTGGTAAAAGCAGATATAGTCAAAAGACCAAAACACTGGACTTTTTCCTTCAGAACGGTTTCATTACTATTCACTAATATGTGGTAGCAAAAGGAAGGAGTATACTTTTTGTAGACAACATTGTGGATATTGGCTAACTGGCCCAGAGTGCTACCACATTAAGAACGATGTTCTGTTGGCTTTTCAAATTTCTTAAAGGGAACAACTCCATGCTTTCAGTGATGTCTGCTGCCCTTCCGCACATGGCATCGTGTGTAACCAACACTATACCCACCATTCCACTAATGTTGGTAAATGTTCCATTTCTCCACATTACCTTCACGCTCGTTGTCCTACTGGTACATCAGTGAAGGAATAATTGCAACATATGAGTGAAAATATCATTAAGATCATTGATTTTATATTATTTACGTGCATAAGCGATTTATTGCATAAGATCGGATGAAAAATTGACATCCTCCATGTGACCTTCAAAGGTATCTGGAATATCACATCTGTGAATATACACTATACACTACCACAAATACATGAATAAATAATTAAAAGAACAGTATGTACGGGCCAATTTGCTCCATGTTTCCACTCATGCAATAATATTGCATAAAGACAAAATGTAACAAGAAGATTTAACATTTAATGAACGGTGGGCATCTTTGTAACTTGATTTTTGCCGGACTGTGTGCTTTATGCAGTTTTAGGAGTGGCTTGGTGATCCATTCGCAGGCCATCTGAACATCTGCACTTTCAAGGGCAAGCATGGTTACAAAAAGGAAATGCCACAATGCAATGCTGTATCTTTTTTACCAAAGCTTCAAGAAATCAGATTCATCATTGTTTACCTGTATGCCCTCATTGTTCTTCACTTCAATTCTTTGACTGTTGTTTTTCTTTCCTTTTGCAGGAGCAGTATGAATTCTGTTACAGAGTTGTACAAGACTTTGTAGATATATTTTCGGACTATGCCAACTTCAAATGAGGATTCTTGCCTTAATCACCGGTTTCTTTTCATTTATGGGCCAGTATAAATATTTTGTACATAAGATGTTAATAAATGACCCTGACCTAATTGTTTTTAATATTACTAAAGTATATGAGATGTAGCGCACTTACTTTGTAAAAAGGTATTACAACCGAAATACATTAGAGAGCTATTTCTATTTGTAGCTGGGAGCTGGGGCATCTATAGAAGGCTCTGATGCCCCAGTATCCCAACATGCACAAGCACGCCTAAGGCGGGACCGGAATACAGAGTGCTGCACAAGGAGACAATGTACATATATATATAGATATATAAAGCTGGGAGATATATTTCATATGAATAAACTATTTTTATTATCTGTGCTTTATGAGTCCAGACAATGGCACTGCTCTGAAATCTAGCTATTAGATATGTTTTAGCTAATAATTGGAATGTAGATGATGAAACTATTTCTTCTAACATCATTACATTATGTGCACTCTATAAGTTGTCCATCTGCTAGGACGGGTGGCTTGAAAACAGATTTAGACTTGGCTCCTTCTTAAGAGCCGGCCGGATGCAGGGCTTCTGCCCACAACTGCCAGATGTCCCATCTGCTGTATCCAGAGTGTATTCGACCACTATGCCACTTTTTGTTAGATGTCCCACATTTACCAAACTCTTATTAAGGCTGCTAGTGCCATTGACTTGTATGGACCATTATTTATGTATAGTATTGGGTGAGAATTAGTGACAGCTAAATGGAGTAGCAACCTCATGTTAATCTTCAGTGCATAAAAGGAATGTAGACTTATTTTAATGTCCTTTCAATCATTGACATGTCACTACATGACACGGCATCATGGTAAACTAGTAATGATGCGTATTACATCATAACGGTAGGGCTCCATTAGTGACCTAAACAGGATCACAAAAGCAGTAATTATTGTTTTGTTAAAGATGTGTCCCCTGAACCATATCGTTTTGAAATGCCCTTCTGCGTAAATGAAAGAAAATCAGTGTCAAAAATAATAAATCCGTTATACTTCTTAAAAGTATGTAAGGTCCCAGCCACCTTAGCATTTTCTTGTGTTAGAGCGGTTGGGAACATTTGCACTTTCAGTTGACTTTAAAATGACACAGTGTGCCTTTTTCCAACTAAATCTAAACAGTTTGTTATATTTTGGGAAATTCAAATCTCCGACAAGGTGTTGTTATTTCTCAGCTCACATATTTATTTAATGAGGCTTTCCTCTGGAAATTAATATACATTTAGAGTTGTTCCCACACATCAAGTATTTGTACATGGTGCCGTAAGAAGGCTTCCTTCAGTGGCATCGGAGCAGAGCTAGCTGTTGCACAGAAGTACCATAGCCACAATAAAATGTTAGTTTAGTGGTGGCCCCCAGTAAGACATGCTATGCAAACTCACACTTTCTCGCCCTGTAACTCCTCTACAACTTATTAATGTTACTTTGCACTTGAGAGTGCAGTCCTTCATTTTGAATTTAAGATTTAAAAAGAACTGTAACTCCTGATGGTATAAATGCTCTGAGCGCAATGTTCACAATGAATCAGTGGCACAAAGATCAAGATATTTGTTTCTAGGTGATGTGGAAATGCCGAGTTATTTTACTTTGCACTATGCCTAGGTACCAGTGTTAGTTAGAGTTCCAAATATCAGGTGATTCGGGAGTGGAGGTCATTTGCACAGGATTTCTCAAATTTAGTCAAGCAATGAGAACAGGATTAATAGTCCATTCTCCTACTTTCACAGCTGATAATTTACTAACATCAACAAAATATTGCTTTAGGGAAAAGCCCATGTAGTAAAATATACATCATGCACTTGCTGCTGTAGGCAAGCAGAAGAGTACTTAAATTAAATGCCAAGACACGGAAACAAGTCACCTAAAACACCGTATTTCCACATCAACATACTGTGCCATAGTGATATGATTTAGAACTTGTTTAGCCATGAAACATGGTCTGTGAAGTTAAAAGCACTGACGTCCTTTGTCTGACTTTGGCTGGAATCAATCATATGTGTTGGGATGTTCGTGGTAGTTTGCGTCGTCCTTATACAAGGGATAGTATTTGAAATGTTGGCTATTCTTTGGCAGTTTCACCTTGGGAGTGGGGCAAGTTATTACAAAGCTTCTATCACCTTTGAAAAATCATCAGCCCCATCTAACATCTGCAGTGGAAAGATCTTCAATTTAGGCCTTTCTACCCTTGACCCCCGCATTGCAGGGCTTACTCTATATGGGGGATTTGTTACACAAACTCAGATGTCAAGTCATAAGATAAACTCCTTAATAAAGTAGACTCAAAAAAACCTATCCAATTACAGTCCATTTAAGACTTTCTCTGCATGTTGAAGACATATGAAACACCTGTTGAGCAACTTCCTTTCTGGCTCCCATTAATTTATGCTACTACAAATGCATGAATAAGTATCAGGAGAGAAATGTTTGCCTCTTGTGAACAAACCCACGCATACATTCTTATTCTACTGGCCCATTTAGTTTCAGTTGAAAACATGGTCACAGCATGCCATTTCATAACATGCCTTCTTTCACTCGGGTGATAGGAAACGACAGTACCCTGCTACACTTGCTTTCCAATCCACATCCAGCAGATGCGATCAGGACCACATCTCTCTGGAAAGCTCATTATCTACTACAGAGGTCCTCGGACTTAAGCCTTTTACCTATTCCTTTCGGTGTCTATATTGCCAAGATTATGGAGAGTACCACAACATCACTCACAATATGTATGCGGTTGAAACACAGGGCTACCACAGGCTGTTGGAGGAATATGGGGAATGGCACAATTTGGAACATTTCCTGAAATGAACCAGATAAAGGAAGGAACTCAACTTGCTCTGCCTTATTGGTAAAAAAACAAACATAGCCCAGTTATCTACGGATTTGGTCAATCATGCCTCAATGTGGCTGCTAACCAGTAATTTCAGAAAGCTTGTAACCTGTCAGTGGTGTTTGGTAACAACATGTCTGTCAGTCCCAATGCCAGTTTCCATTTTAATACTGTTACCAATAATGCTTTGTAGCAACTCATACATCTACAAATGATCATACCCTTCAGCATCTAGCATAAATGGGTCTAGTATTTGTAAGGGGCATCTCCTGCCTAAGCTATGTCAATGCTATCTACAAAAGAACTCCCAAAAGAATACTTCCAAGCTTAAGTGATTCCAAAATCATGTAGCTCAACTTCCATTAGCTTGGGATGCTACACCCATAGAATACATGCCTTGAAAATCTGCAAAGGCTAATAATGAAAGAAAGACTGCAGTTTAAGACTCAATGTCTAGTTTACAAGGCATTTCATGGTACACCAAATACCCACTTTTTAACATTTTCCAGCCATACCAACTTTCATAAGCTTTCATTCTGGAATGCTATTCTGTGGTCATTCTGGAATGTCATTCGTACACATCTGAGGCTAACAACTGATTTCCTAAAGCTCCACAAAGACACCATCGCTCACTTTTTTCCCTTAGGTTTTAATTGGATCCAAGAAGGAGGCAATGCTGTCTGGCTCTCCAGACAACATTGGCAGCTGATGACTTGTTAAAATGATGGGGACTAAGATGTTTACTTTTATTCTTAGTGAGTGAGCATGTTTTTTCAGATTGGGAAAAGGCTTAAGAAATATGTGGAGGATGTAGCCTTTGAAAACAGTATTTCTCAACGAAAACATACTTCACCTTTCCTCACACTGAAAAAATTGTGCTCACTAGGAATAAAATAAATAATGTTGCGCCCTACCATTTACTTCACCAGCCATCACTGCCAGACAAAATAGCATTTTGTTCCTAGGGTTCTCCATACACTAATAAAAAGGTAACTTGTAAGGTTTTTTTTAATGAAATTTGGTTCCACCTTGTGGTGGTACTCTAAAGCTGCTGGCTTACATCACCATATGAATGTACCAACGCTGAACAGGTGGCCACTTAGCAGCATGAACCATAAAACCAACCAAGAAACAGAAGATTCAGGAGCAGGTCAGTCCACACAATGACATGTGATACTGTAGTAATTAATTCCTAAAATTGCAATGTCATTAAAACTCACATCAACTACTCAACCTTTAACCAGGTGGCTCTTTAGCTACGTTAGGGCTATCTTCTTCAGCCCACAACTCAACAAGGCGGTCGACCTTGAATCTGGGGAACTGGGTTTGAGTCTCGGCAATGACGCTGAATATCCTGTGATTTTGGGCAAATCACTTAATCTCCCCATTGCCTAACAAAAGTGAATGTGTCCTCATGTAATGTTACTGGGGCTATATAAAGCGCTCCGATACCTGATTTGGGTCAAGTTCGCGCTAAATAAGACTCTGTAAAAAAGAAAAACGCAACCCCATGCATAACCAGTGAGCAGAACACCAAGGCCATTCTTATGGTCGATGTTGGGCATTAGGACAAGCGCCATGCTTGTTCCCACAGTTCCATATCAAACTTACTTTTCTTTAATTGGGATCATGGAGAAAATGAAAACTTGTCACCTTGGCCCCACAGAGCACAGTAGACTGCCACATTTCCATCCAGAATGGCAAACTGCTCAGAGGCGACTCCCAGTTGCATGTGAGCCAAATCTGAAAAATAAAGAGATAGTAGTACAATGGACAGAGACTCACCTCCCATGATAAGCACAAAATGGCATTGTATTGTGGACATGAGAAAGCAATAACTTTTGCTGCAGAGGTAGTAAATTATTATAGAAGTTATAACAAGTATAACAAATTCTATTTTCTCCAAATGGTTTGCAGAACATCTTTTTACACAAAGTATTTGCTTCTAAAGAGGTCAAGCCAATTTGTAGGTAGCCTCTGAAGATTAGTATCAGAGGTGGTGGGCTAAGCACATTTCTTGGTAACACTGGAATAATTACTGCTTCTTGTCTTCCCAAAAAACATGTTCAAAACATAGATACTTTAAATATTTCTAAAGTCGAGATAAAGTATATGTAATAGGGATATAGTAACATTCAAGATATGAGTAAAAAAATGAGTAAATCAGTGAATGTATTTATATACCACACACTCACAGAACTAAACTTCCCCCAGGAGCTGTACAGCCATAAAGGATTAGTGAAGGAAGACGGGGTATATTTAAATAGTATCATTTTACATTGGCGGAATACTGGATGATTTTCAGTGCCCCTCAGCTGTATCTGTTGGTCATTATTGACCAGTGGGGCCAAATCAGAATTGCAAGTTTTCCAGACACATTTTGCCAGAAAAACCTGGTGAAATGTGTGCAGGGGGAAAGGTTCTGGAACAAGCAGAAGACATGCAGGAACCAATTCATACAGTTATTTCCTAGTCTCGCTTGAAAAAAATCATAATGGATGGGTAATACAGGGGCTCAGAATTACAATACCTCACTGTATCCGTAAGTTTGGGTGCAGTGTTACCTATGCACTTTCTCTGAGTTATTCTTAATGATGGCCTGAATGCTCTTTTTATCAAGAGAGACTATTTTAAAAAAGGGCGCCATATAACAGACCGAGGTTACTTAATACCAAGAGCTTGGTGAAGTGAGATTGCTTTGGGTTGTTTATTATTAGGATAGTGTGGGGCCTCACAAAACAAGGTTTGATGGAGCAGGCAACATAGTATAACTTTGATACACTCTTTAATGTAGAGTCAGACATATTCGCCTAGAGTTCTAGATGTGTTTGAAATTGTTAGAGCAATATCAAGCGTGAAAGGGGTGTTTTTTATTTTACTAAAGGTATCACAAAATATGACCTACTAAGTTAGGTGAAATATCCAGACTGCATTAGATTGCTGCACAAAAGTCTAGGACTGGAAACACTGTCCATAATGGCTTAGTGGCAGGTGGCCACCCTCCGTACCATATTGTCACAAATCAGCATCTATCACAAACTAAACAGAAATTCATATGTTATGTCAGACATGCATTGGGCCTTTTATCAATGGTACTGTTGTACTGCTTGACAACTTTTGGATTTTTCTTTTAATGCCTGCAGTCCATTAGATATTTTCACAGAACTCTGTGGTGATTCCCAACATCCATATAATCTAGAGTAATGGATACTTTAGTCCTTATATAATGCAAGATTTCATCTGTAGTCTTGCAGTATATGCATAATTCACAATGAAACTGTTATGGTAACACCGTGTGGCTTGACGAGCAAGAGCTTTTAATAAAAACAAACATTAAGCATACTAGAAAAATAATGATTGCAGACAACCCCATACCATAAATGTTTCATGACATTATAGTACAAATGTTTTGCCTCTGTGTTCTTTCATTTAGGCAAATAAATCTGCACTTAATAAAAGGTTCTCTTACATTTCTGTAATGGGGGGTTGCTTCTTTTAAAAATGTCTATGTTGCATGCAGTTGCATCGAAATGCCAAATTAAGATTGGAAGGGATATATTCTGATCTGCAATTGATATTTGTCACTATGTGACTAACTTTACAGTTCATTGTGCGTTGTTACATTAAATGAAGAATGCACATTGTATTTGCCAGTGTTTTAAAGATGTTTTTATGTATCCATTATTACAGAGCAAGACACTTATTTTAAATATTTTCGTTGCTTTGGATATTTGTTAGTTCTTAAAATAATAATCTTGTTAACCGAGTTGCTAACAATTTAAATGTATTTGCTCTAAGTTAAAGACGTATGTTGAATATCAAATTAACTTCTCTCATATTTTCTTTTAATTGAATTTGTAATTTGTTCTTGCCCTGTTTATAATGCTGATGAAAGTTGAATTATTTCTATATGCAAACAGCAAGGTCTATAATATGTGTGTTTTATTTAGATTTTTTTGCTGTAAAAAGTTTTTGTTATTTAATTATGTAAAATAAAAGCATTTTTACTGGTCTTTCATGAATTGCGTTTTCGTGTTAACCAGAACAACACAACCCTTAAACGGTAATTGTGTATCAGTTCCCAGCTGCTCCAGTGAAAGCTGTTTTTGGGCATTCCTTATCCCCTAGCAATCCTTGTCCCCTAGCAACAAGGACGTTTTTGCTGTCTTGCACCCTCTTGTGGTTATTTGTGGAGGCATTATAAGGCAACGTCTGACAGGGGCATTGATGAACCACTGACCGTCAATCTAGGTTTGCTGAAATGAGCAATAACCCTAGATTCACTTGTATTTATCTTGGCAGACATCAGTTTGACAGTAGACCAGAAGGAGCCTCCAAAACCCATACAAATGAAAACAGACAAAGGCCAAGCCTCTCTTCATAAATACACCCATCATTACCTGAAATAACGCACATGCTTATAAAAGCTATAGCCTTTGGTTTTGTAAGTGCTTGTTGTCAGATACACCCCTGGCATTGCCTAGTAAAAGAATTGAAATGAAAAAGGTATACTTTTTTCCATGTCAGACAAAGCACCAATGGCTGTTCGAAATGTGCGATCTTTTGCACTGTAAGAAAAACCAATCACTTAAATACTACCTTTTATTAAAAGAATGTAATCTACCTGGTTAAGAAAACCCACCCTCTTCCATACAACGATAACTGCACAGACAGCTTTTGAACTATTATTAATAATTGTGTGAAAGCAGTCTGTAAAACAACATTTTCGACTTGGTTTTCTAATGAAATGACAATAGACTGTTTACTACATTCAATTGCTGCCACAATTTTGTCTTTTTTGCATTATGCCAAGTTACCTTTAGAGAACTAACTGAGCTTCATTGGTTAACAATCTCAAAAGGAAGAAAGGTATGTTCGCTTTGTTGGGACTGAAACTAGTAAATCTCATGTTACTCAAAGATTCCTGCAGTGGGTTCAAGAAGCCGAGTCATCTTACTGGCTAGTGGTGTCAGCTGTCACTAATTATGATTTAAATGTCAAGCACCCAGATTGTGCCATACCATAGACATGATAACAGAGTCTAACTGAATGGTGCTAATTTTGTATGAAATGATGTGTAATTCCATATTACCTGTTGTACAGTGGTGCTATTTTGCTCATTTCATTTTGGGGTTGTTGGTGTAGTTTTGTTATACATACAAAGTGTGGAAACAACACTTCTTTTCACACTTTGTAACCTTCACAAAGCATAGTATGCCATATCAATTCTTGGTGCAAATTAGCATCTTCCTAGCAGTGCATGTAATCCAACCCCAGTGGATGACTTAGTAGTCAAAACAGCAGATAGAAACATTGTTTACTTGCCTGAACTTTGGTTTTGTACCTTTCACAATAATTAGAAAGGGGCTTGCAGTTATTTTGATCACCTAGGGCTTACACCTCCACAGAGTCTCTTGCAAAGTAAAGAACAACAATAGAAATACACCAGTTGCATTTTCTTGTTGCTCTAGCAAGCTACGAGGCATGAGATAATCACAAAGTGAATAACAACAGACAACAGGATGGTCCCCCATCCAGATATGCATGATCCCTGAAAAAAAGAGTAATTAGGGTTAGAGAAATTATTTTAGAATGCCACGAGACACAACAGGTATTGAATAGTCACTTGCATGCATCTCGTTTTTGATCTATTAATACATTACACATGCTTTCACTTAAGCAAAATCTACACGAATAGTGCTTTGAGTGAGGTGGGTTTTTTTTGCAACAATAAGGAAAATAAGTTTGTAAAACAGGGTGATTCTGTTTCCTGCTGGGTAATGAAGAACACGATTAATGGCAGGTTTAAAGATAAGCCCCTGTGGTTTACACACCTAGGACCCCACGAGAGATTCACTTTAGACACTATCCTACTGTATGTTCTTCTTTCAAAATATTGTCTTTTCTATGTATATAGGTACTCCTGAAATACAGAAGGACCAAAGTTCAGGTGAGAGCCTTATGCCTCATTAAGATGCATGGAACACATGTAAAAAGGCAGGAATGCAAATATATAGCCCTGAAGAAGGCCCCAGACGCATATGGGTTCTTTGCAAGGGATGAAACATGTTGGCAGGAATCAGGCCTGATTGAGACAAAAATACTCAATTAGAACCTTGCACTTATATTTTAATAGGCCCACTGTGCCCTACTAATAAATAGCACTTCTGACTGGTCATACCATGTGGTTTTTTTAAACTTTTCTTTCTTTCAACTGGCTCCCTGCTTAATCCATATAGACATTTTGCATAAGAACTCCCATTCATGGTTTAGACCGCCCAGGAGGTATCACCCTACCAGGAATTGGATATTTTTGGTTTACTGTGTAGGATCTCTAATTGGTTTTCTTGTTTGTTTCTTCTTAAGAACCTGGTTGCCCTTTTGCGTGTAGATATGACTTTGGGAGAATGCAACTAGGTTAGTCTTCTCTCACTCTCCCTATGTGAAGCAAGCTTGATCTGTTCTGATAATTTCTCATTCTCTTCCAATAGCTTGGGCTATCAGTATGATTTCCCAGGCCTGTCTTTCTCTACTTCTCATAGTATTGCTTCCTGGGTGTTAATCTCGCCCACCAGTGTGCGGCGAACTCCCACTACAGATGCAATTCACTGCACCCTGATTACCGTTTTAAAGGCATCCCATTCTGACAGTGTTTACGTGGTAGTACCTCATTCTCTGCAAAGTAGTTCTGGATTCCCTCCTCTGTAGTGTGGTGAAACATTTAGTCTTCCAGGTTTTCTACATTCAACCTCCAGCTTGGAATGGTAATGTGTGTTTTAACGCCAGCCAATGTGAGAACAATAGTATTGTGATCCAATAACATTCTGACCAAGTATTCAGAAGTAACAATCGCCACATGCACATCCGCTGTGCAGAGTACTGCATCCAGTCTAACATGGTGTTCATGCAGTGCTGAGAAGAAAGAATAATTGCAGGTGGTGGGTGAGTAATCTTCCACAAGTCCACGACTCCCCAATGCCCCTGCCAATCTCAAAATTTCCTTGCCAGGTACTCTATCGGAGAACTGGGAAGCGAGGGATGTGTGCGATCCATTGGGTATATGCAACTCTGTTGAAGTCCCTCCCCCAAAATGAGAACCATGTGAGGCATATGTGATGAAATCACCTGTGTAAATCCACCCAGGACCTGGGCCTGGTTGGGTTAAGCACATATATGTTAACTAATGTAATATCTCTACTCCCCTGGGAACCTTTAAGAAGAACATAACGCCCAGAAGTATTGATTATCTGTTGTGTAAGTTGGAAGGAGACTCTGGGGCAAACCCAGATAAGTACACTGCTTGCAAATGCTGA
This sequence comes from Lissotriton vulgaris, assembly GCF_964263255.1. Lineage (NCBI taxonomy): Eukaryota > Metazoa > Chordata > Amphibia > Caudata > Salamandridae > Lissotriton > Lissotriton vulgaris. Next base: position 969,474,795 of record NC_141693.1, on the reverse strand, counting down.
GTATACAGCCGACCTGGCCGTTGTTGTTGGGGGTGCCGAGGATCACCGCAGCTCCTGCGCTGCCCCTGTTGTTGTCGGCGACCTTCCTGTCTTCCTGCTGCCTGCTGCCCCTGAACATCGCGGCGCGGCGGTGGACCGGGGATTACATTCCCCAGCGGCCCTTGCGCGAGGAAGGCGTGCACGCCCTGTCCCGCCCCCGGAGGTGCCCTTATGAACAGCGAGAGCCCCGGGGGAGCGGGGGACTTTGTGACACCGACCTGGCCGTTGTTGTTGGGGGTGCCGAGGATCACCGCAGCTTCTGCGCTGCCCCTGTTGTTGTCGCCGACCTTCCTGTCTTCCTGCTGCCTGCTGCCCCTGAACATCGCGGCGCGGCGGCGGACCGGGGATTACATTCCCCAGCGGCCCTTGCGCGAGGAAGGCGTGCACGCCCTGTCCCGCCCCCGGAGGTGCCCTTATGAACAGCGAGAGCCCCGGGGGAGCGGGGGACTTTGTGACACCGACCTGGCCGTTGTTATTGGGGGTGCCGAGGATCACCGCAGCTTCTGCGCTGCCCCTGTTGTTGTCGCCGACCTTCCTGTCTTCCTGCTGCCTGCTGCCCCTGAACATCGCAGAGCGGCGGCGGACCGGGGACTACATTCCCCAGCGGCCCTTGCGCCAGGAAGGCGTGCACGCCCTGTCCCGCCCCCAGAGGTGCCCTTAAGAACAGCGAGAGCCCTGGGGGAGCGGGGGACTTTGTGACACCGACCTGGCCGTTGTTGTTGGGGGTGCCGAGGATCACCGCAGCACCTGCTCTGCCCCTGCTCTGCCCCTGTTGTTGTCGGCGACCTTCCTGTCTTCCCGCTGCCTGCTGCCCCTGAACATCGCGGCGCGGACCAGGGACTACATTTCCCTGCGGCCCTTGCACCAGGAAGGCACGCACGCCCTGTCCCACCCCCGTGGGTGCCCTTAAGAACAGCGAGAGCCCCCGCGTTGAGGGACGTGCACGGGATGCGCCGGGCGAAGCCCGGGCAAAGAGCGGGCTGTCTGTGGCCATCCGGGGCCGGTTGTGGCTGGGCTGGGCCACCCCCCTTGGCAGGATATATTTTATGGATGCATCCTATAGTCGCCAGTATATCAGGTTAGTGACTAAAACTGATTCTTGTATTCAACATTCTAGCGGTAATTTGTGATCTGTAGCCTGCTGGGAGTCATTTGCTGTATATTTACCTTGAGTGAACCTGATCAACACACATTATGGGGAAAAGAACACCGGTAGTGTCTGGATCAAAGATCAGGCAGAAAATGGCCATAACCTTTACTACTACCCCATTGCCAAGCCTAACGGCCATAGACAAAATGTTACAGAAGTCTATTGGCATCGTGGCAACGGCCATAGAGAACACTGAAAGACGCCTCTCACTCCCACCAAGCATGCCCCCATTTATGCATCAAGACAACTCATTTGACTCTGCTTGCCGCATCATATGCAGGGCTCCCCAGAGCTGACCCCAAGGAGATCCATATAATTCAGGACACGGCACCATCAGAACATCTTTATATGGGAAGCAGGCTTTCATCAACTCCCACCATGCTGACATCAAACATAAATATGAGCCAAGACTCCTTACCACTTTCAGTAAATGACTCGGTACAGCAAGAGGACATAGATGTTCCTCCGATCATTGATATGTCAAATACGGATAAGGAAAAGAGCGTCCATACACCAGTACGAACTAGGGGGCAAAAGGCTAAGAGTAAATTGAAACATATAGTCATTGAGCCGTTAACAAATAAGCAAAGAGGCATGGGTGGCCGTAAGCAACGATGGCGGGCACTTGGTTCTGCAGGGCAGAGAGGGGACAAGGGAGAGGGCCAACCTAATGACATAGATACTCAAACTTCAGAGGCCAGTATGGTGTTGGGGAATGAAGGATTTTGGGCGAGGATGGAGACCCTGCTTTCTACTTTATTAGGGCCCATCAGCCTACAAATCACTACCATTGAAAAGAGGCTGAAAGTGATAGATGAACATGTAGCAAAATTGGGCACAGGGCACATTTAACAAATACAACCAATTTAGGGGCAGCCAGTGGAACTAAGGTCAAAAATAATGTAGTTAACACAAAAACAGATATCCGTAACAAAGCCCCTCCCCCAATACCAAGCACGAGCAAAACCTTAGTAAGTGCTCAACCCCCTGCCAAACGGGTGCCCGATCCCAATGCGGCAAAGGTAATTAGCTCAGAAGGTACGATCCCATCTACTGACATAAGTAAAAGGTCACCTGCTGGGCAAGTTAATAAGGATGCCCAAAACCTCCCAGCAGATAAGTTGGCCCAAACTTCGGTAACCAATGTGAGACAGGTCCCGGCCCGCATTAGTTTACCCCCAGAATGTGGGGCCTATGTAGCGGTCCTAGTCAATGTCCCAAAATTGAGAAAGGACCAAGAGGAAAACCCCGCAAGCCTCAAAAATAGAATCCTCCATTGGCTATGTGGAAATTGTAATTTCCCAATGGAAGAATCGAATGAGATAATTCTAACACAAAGAGTGGGTTGGGTGGACCCGGTGAGAAAAAAGTTTGAGGGGGACTGTATAATCATAAACTTTAGATCCCCCCAATGGGCCCAGAATACGCTTGCCAATGCCCCACTGCCTTCATCCTGGGAATTTAACACAACTCTGCTCCCCCTAGGTTATTTTTATAGGCATTTAATGGATCCAAATTTTAATTTTAGGCATAATTCCTCATTGCGTTATCAGGACATAAATCCTAATTTTAGGAATAACCCTTCATCGTGCCATCAGGCTGTATTCCCAATGTACCCATTGCCCAGTTCATGTTTTCCCACTCCTCCTCAGTACAATTCAAGAGAGAGACCTAATGTAAGATTTACTCAAAATGTGCCCAGGAATGAGTTGAGGCACATATATAATATTCCAACATATAACCAGTTTGAACAAGCCTTTTCAAACCTGGAAGATCAAGACTGACTGGGGAATAAGAAAAGTAACATCAAACCTGAGGAGGCAATTGATAAAGGGCAATATTCAGTATCCACAAAAGTCAAAAAAGCTAGGGGAACAACAGTGTATGATCGCACCCCCTCCCCTACACCTATACAAGAGGATGTAAACCCAACAATGATTAAAGCCAAGCTGAGCATAGACAAAGATATTAAGACTAGGTTAGCTAGGCCCACCAGTAATTTTAACTTGACAATCCTTAGCTGGAATGTTGCTGGGCTAGAACCGAGATTGTCAGACCCGCAATGGGTAAAGTTATTGTATGGTAAAGATAATATTATGCTTCAGGAAACATGGGCCACAGAAAACTTACATATAGAGGACTACCACTGCTTTAGTGTGGCAGCACCCAAACCTGGCTTTGGCCGCGCAGTGGTTGGACTACTCATTGGGATTAAGATATTGGCCGGTGGCACTATTAGAGATTTACCAACTGAGAATCCGAATGTACAGGTTCTCGAATTCAAGAGACACACTCGGATTTATTTAATACATTTTTATAACAATGATTTTAATTCTGTCCCCAATAAGAATTTCATGGCGCTCTCTAAGATTTTACGTAACTTGGAATTAAATTCAGATATAGATGAGGAGACAGGGATTCTCATCGGGGGGGATTTCAATGCTAAAATTATAAAGAACCATCAGCTAAAGGAAAAAACTCAATTAGATCAAGCAGAACGAAGGGGCACTGAACTAGAAAACTTGTCAACTGAGCACATTCTTAGTAATGCCTTGGAAGCAGGTAATATGTCTAGTGTTCATTATGCCCCACATTTAGAGGCAGAGATTGTCTCTCAACCATTGATTTTTTTTTATTTCCCCCCACATAATAGACTGTATAACAAAATCTGCAGAATTGGAAACATCATTTAGAGACCGTAATCCTCTTACAGTTACCCTACATCTAGGGCCAAGCCCTGTATATGCTAATTTAAATGGTGCAAGAGATATCACACCCTCGGGAGATGACTTGCGATTGAAATGGAGGGGAGTTGATAGCGGGGCCATATTAGAAACTGTGAAAAAGGAACATTCCCACCTGATTAACTCCTGTCAATACTATGATGGGAATTGCCTTAGGATAATTGCAGACTTTGGCAAATTATGTTTTGTTATAATAACTTGTTTATCAGTTCCGCTGCCAAAGAAAGATAAAGATCCAAGGTGGTTTGACCCCGCCTGCTCATTAGCAAACAGGGCACTGCATAGGGCATTAACCACTAAACCCAGATGCACAGCAGAGGTACAGGTGTCTAGGAAACACTATAAACTTGTAATCGCCGAACGGAAGGCTGCATTACTGACGGAGCAGTGGGAGTCACTGGTCGGAAGTGCAAGCCCGAAGAGCAGTGGCCCCTTCTGGACGGCCATCAGGAAAATGCTAGACATGGGCAAACAATTAACTCTGATTAGCTGTAACATAACCAGCAGTGTCTGGGAGGCCCACTTCTCCGAAATATATGCCACACCAATCGAGGAGACAACAAGTTTTGTCCCCGGTCGTCTGTGTGGTTTACAGATTGGTCTCCATGAGGTAGAAGTAGCCATCATCCAGAGCCTTGGCAACAAGGCTCCGGGTCCTGATGGACTCCCTATAGATGTTATTAAGTTCCGTCCGGATTTGTGGGCACCGATCCTTTTTAACATTTTTAACAGTTTACCCTCAGTGCCTATGCCCAATACCTGGTCCACTAGTACGATAGTCACAATCTTTAAAAAGGGCGATAGGTCAGATCCGGCCAACTACCGACCAATTTCACTCTTGGACAACACCCTAAAAATTCTGGGGCGAGTCCTTTATAATAGGGTGTTGGAGTGGACGGAAGACAGTGAATTATTGGACCCCTGTCAGATGGGATTTAGGAGCAAGGTGGGCACGGTGGAGCAATGTCTGAATTTGAAGTTGGTCATCGACAAGTATAACATCGCTCGATCGTCCCCTATTTATCTTGCATTTATGGATCTTTCATCCGCCTTCGATCTAGTCAATAGATCCAAACTCTGGTCCACTCTTTTGGACTATGGTCTAGATGAGGTTCTTGTTAACTTTCTGGCCTACCTCCATACTGACCTCAAGGCACAAGTTAGGATTAGGATGGGCGGGGAAGTTTCCGGATCCATTAAAGTAAGAAGGGGGGTCAAACAGGGGTCCGTTTTAGCACCCTCCTTTTTAGGTCTCGGTAATATCCGGTCTGCCGAAGGCAGACCGGATGTCCGAGAATTATTGTCAGTAAGAGGGCTGCTTTATCCCTCCCTCTTTTTGGCTCTCCCTCCATTGGCTGGCTTCCTAAAGGGAGGCCAGCAATTGGAGCAGAGAGCCGTCACTCCGATTTAGCCCCGTCTTTTTCGGATTCTGGGGCGTAAATTTTGCTGTTCTTTAGCTCGTGACGTTGTCTGTCACTCAAAACAGCAAAACCACGCCCCCGAATCCAAAAAATTCAGAAGCTGGCGGGCGCCATTTTTTCTCGTCGCACTACGCTCTCCCTCCTCCCGTTCCGAGCTCCAGGCGTCGGAGGCACAAACTCGTGCTTCCTCGTTCTTGCCTTCTGCCCCCAGGTAAGGTTCCTAACTGCGTCCGTCTGTCTGCCTGCTCCCCTGGTGAGCCTCACCCCCTCTCTGTATCATCGCTCCTTATTCTCCCTCGTGTTATGTTTCCTCTCCGTGCTGTCCTCGAGTCTGTAAACTGACATCTTTTCGTTTCGAAAGTTTCACAATAATGGTCGCAGGGCTGTTGTCTGTCCTTTCAATGCACATAGCTGGGGCTTTGCCTTCCCCGCGTCGTCTGTGCGGCTCAGCCTCTCATTCTCACCCCTCCGGCTGGCTGGTGAGTGGACCTCGGGCTTTCACCGGGATGGGGAAGGCAGGCGGGCGGGCTCTCCTGGAGCCGTCTTTGTTTCTGTGATTATTACACACCTACCTGGGAGGATTCTAAGGATCCGTTAGCATGCCAGGCATTTGAATTACTGCACGTCTGAGTAGCTAGTGTTTAACTCAATTAGACAGGCTGCCAGCTACAATGGCGAGGGGACGAGTAGCGGGGTAAGGTTTACAGGTAAAGTGCATGCCCTGTGTCTGTGAAGGTTCTTTCAAAGAGGCGGATAAACAGTGGGCAGTAGAAAGTGTGTTACGTGCAAGTGGGTGATTAAAGAGCGGCACAGGCCATGTCTAGAAAGCGGCGCCCTGTGCCAAGGACCAGGGCGGGCCTCTGCCGGGGTGGAGCGGTGACTCACAGGCGCTGGCTCCGGCCCAGCTCGCTGCTCGCCAGCGGTTACCAGATTTGAAAATGGATTCTAGGCTCAGCCATGCCTCGGAGTGCGACCTGCAGGAGATCCCCGCACTTCAAGGCGCTGCGGAGGCTGTGGCATTACTTCCTCAGGCCCAGGAGGCTTCTTGGCGCTGGACGCTGCCGACGATGGTAAGCGGAGGAAAATGGGGGGGATCCTAGAAGTCACAGTGGTGCTATAACTGTGGGGCATGTAGAGATTGCAAATGAAATGAAGCTCACAGGAGGAAGCTATAACGTGGGTACGAGATTGGAAAAAGTTGTGGAAAGATGTTTACGAAGAATGTGTGTATTCAGGGTCCACCTGATGGCACGCGCTCGGGAACAGGAGGGTTGAAGTATTGCCCCCATATGGACACGCTTATTTAGAGTGGTTCCCTGTTTGCGCACGGTGCTTTTGTAGATTACAACTCTAGCAATAAAAAGCTGAACTTTGAAAGAAGCACGTGTAGCGCCTGGTGCAGGCGCCTTGTGTTTGGTGGGGTCCTTAATTTACCTGTAGTCAAACTGAAGTCACAGCCATTTAGAAATGGGGTGCCCCGAGCAAACATGTCATTTGTTGAATGTCAGATTGTTCTGGGGTTTGCATATATTTTAAAATGTCTGTTTCAAATCGACGGTGTTATTGGTCACACCGCAGCTGGGGGCTCTGTCTGGGCGTGAGAACAGGGGTTCACTAGGCCCTTCCCTAGCAGAGCTGTGTGCCGGCAGCAGAGATTTTAGAAAGGTTTCTTTATGCATCCCCTCTCTGCTTGCAAGTTATCTTTAGAAGCGCTCTTTCTCCGTTCATGAAAACCGTCCAGGCACGAGTTACATGCAGAACGCTGTCAGATGCTGTGCGCGTGTGACAGTTCTGGAGTAATATGTACGCTTTGCTTAGAATTATCCAAGCATCATGGCACATGTGGAGCCCACATCAATCAAGGTTCTCGGCCTGTAATCCACATGTCGGAGGAAAAAAAAGCTCAATTTAAGCACGCAGTTTGGTTAACAACATGTAAAAAAAAAGAGATTTCTATGAAAATAGTAGATTACAAAAAAAAATAAGCACAAACGGATGTTTTTTAGAAAATACAATACAAATAAAAATAGTAACAAAGTAGTAGCTAACATGTATGGCGATTCAAAATTAAAAAATGTTTAGGAAATGATTTTAAGCACATATTAAACCTTAACCTACCCCAACCCCTGTCTGTTACTTCCTTCTTATAAACTAAACCTAACCTTTTTTCAGTTACTCTATTGTGTCTCTGGTATCTTACTGAAGGACACTACAATTCATTGTGCCATATCACCGTTCTCCAACACCTACTACTTCTCCATCCTTTACACCATCATGTACACCTTCCATCATTCTCGAGCTAAACCAACCCCTGAAATTAAACTAACCCTGTCACTTCCCTCAGCCCTAACCTTTTCCTCAATCCTAACACTAACACCCACTCCAAGCCAAACCATAACACCTCGGCTTACACCTTGCGTTATATCATCCATTACACTAACCCTGTGTTAACCCCTGTTCCGGTGTGCTTGCATTCCTGCCCCCTGTGCCTCTGCCCCCTGTTTGTGCCTGTTCCCTTGATGTGCTTGCTTTCCTGCCCCCTGTTCCCTCGTTGTGCTTGCTGCCCCCTGTTCTGGTGTGCTTGCATTCCTGCCCCCTGTTGTGTGGACTGTGAGAGCTGCTGCGTGGGCTGTGAGAGCTGCTGCGTGGGCTGTGAGAGCTGCTGTGAGAGCTGCGTGGACTTTGAGAGCTGCGTGGGCTGTGAGAGCTGCGTGGGCTGTGAGAGCTCAAGAAGGGAGAAAGTGCTAGTGCAAACACTTAAGCTATTGACAATAGAAATGACAATAACATTTACTTAGGGATAAAAAATAAAAAAATATTAAGCAATGCCAATAGCTCTACCTATAATATTGCCGAGACCATTGCATTGTAAATGCTTGTTATCATTTACATCAATGGTTTAGCCAAATCTTTTAAAACAGATGACTCCTGATGTGCTTATAATCCAGGGGCAACCATTACCGGTTCTTTTATACACAGATGATGCAGTCCTTATGGGCCGCACACCTAATACTCTCCGCCAACTTATTAAAACTTTTGTTCAATATATGGAGGCTTTAGACCTGCGTGTGAATTTTAAAATATCTTTTATTATGGCATGTGACACAGGGAAACGGAAGCTCAATACCATACATGTAGGGACTGAGAAATTAGATTATGTAAATACATTTCCATATTTGGGGTTGGTTTTCGCTGTGAACGGCTCGTGGAGTGGGCATTTGGCCCACGCCACTGGCAAGTTCTCGAAAGCCACCAATTCCGTCTTGAGCTTGCCACGCCCAAAGAAAATAGGTGCCACTAGAGCTATTTTTAAAAAAATTAGGTTACAGTGTATATGTATGTATGTATGTATAAACTATTTTGTAGCGCGCTCCGTTACTTGAGAGTGGCGCGAGGGGAAAGGCGGGAAACAGAACCACAGAGAAAACAACTTATACTAAACTCTTGAATAAGTGTGTTTTTAAATTTTTCCTAAATAACGCCACAGTTTGGGAGGAACGCAGATAGAGAGGTAGGGCGTTCCACGCCCTGGCCACAATCACAGAGATTGACTGGCCACCAAGTCTGGCACGTTTGAAACGGGGAAGGGACAGTTTCAGCTGCGTGGATGATCTAAGAGAGCGTGTTGGCACATAACAAGTAAATCTCTTTCTCAGATAGACGGGGCCTTGGTCGTGAATGGCTCTGAACGCCAGCACCAGAGATTTAAACAGGATGCGCTGCGCGACCGGGAGCCAGTGAATGGTGCTCATCTCAGCACGTACGCTCTTCCATCTGGGGATGTTAAAAATCAGACGGACGGCCGCGTACTGGATGATCTGCAGGCGCTTCACCAGGTAGGCCGGAATACCGCTGAACAAAGAATTCGCGTAGTCCAGCCTTGCCAGTATAAGAGCTCGGGCAACCGTCTCCTTAGCCTCTTGAGGGAGCAGAGGAAAAAACTTGCGGAGCATTTTCAGCGTGGCAAAGCAAGTGCCTGTCGGCTTTTTAATATGCTCCTCAAATCTGAGATCCTCTGCAAACCAGATGCCCAGGTTTTTTGCCGGTCTACCCATCTCTTTCGGGCTAGGGATGTTAGGGGGCCACAATGTGTTCTTAAACAGAGGGGGGAAGGAACCGTAAAAAAGCACCTCCGACTTGTCCTCATTGCACTTCAGCTGGGCCTGAGTCAGCCAGCGAAATACAGAGGACAGACACCGATGCACTACTGATGGGTCCAAATTATCGTCAGGCCAGGTAAACAGCAGTTGGGTATCATCCGCATACCCAATTATCTTAGCCCCATACTGTTCCGCTAGATAAACAGTGCACACTAGTAGCCACATATGGGGCAGAGGTTTGGGGTTTGGGGATAAGTCCCAGCATTCAACGAGAAGAAAACCGATTTTGCAGAAAAATACTGGGCGCCCCAATCTCATCCTCTGAGTTAATTTGTCACAAGGAATTAAACCTCCCCTATACATGCGATTTTATCAGGACAAGGCCACCTTTATTCTAGCTTAGGATCTGGAGGAATAGCTCAGATACCCTAACACAGGATATTATAAATGATTGTCTTAAATGTGAAAAGGGCTTGGCTATCCCCTGGCTTGCGGGAGTTTCAAAGACACTGTGTGCCGTGGGCAGGGGCGATCTTTTCTCTGACCCATCCAAAATCGAGCCCAAAGATAAGAATGAGGTCAAACAAGCACTATATGCACTTTATACCGCTGAAAGAATGGGAAGGGAATCACTTAAACCTACCGTTGTGACATACATGGGGAATGATCTGTGTAGGCAACCGCTCCCACCCTATCTTACCCTCCCCATGACCAACTGGGAAAGATCACTGTTATTCCACCTAAGAGCAGGCTCTGTGAAATTTTTATTGGGCTTTCCTTTGGGCTATTGTCACACAGCACATTATAGCCCATGCCCGTGTGATGGGATAAGTACTCAGAATGATTTGCACTTTCTATTTTTCTGTACATTTTATTTAAAGTATATTAAATGGTTTTTAACTCCATATTTTAGAAAACGTAGACCCCTTTCTTTAGGGTAATCTTATTTAATATTGCTTTCCTTGGATACAGATGAATTAACTTTTCAAACTAGCACTTTCTTGAGACTGATAATTCGTGTACGTAAAATGATGGAAAACACATGAAAAACTAGATTAATGAGAGCTGTGATCATTTTTTAGGATTACGATTACTGTAAATAGATTTGTATAGAGAATGAGACTGTTTTTATCGTATGTACTTTTATGAATTTTATGAAATTCGAATAAAGGTCTGTTGAATTGAATTGAATTGAGAATACAGCATAATATGTTTTACCTCACTATCACCTGTGAGGGCCAACCGTTCACCAACGGTCAGCTGGGACTCTTGAAGCAGTGCTATGTGGACTCCCCTTATTTCCTAATGTTCTACATTAGCTTGGGATAAGCCTGCACCTTGTATCTTTTAATCATGTTGTTTAGACCTCCAACATTCCAGGATATAATCTTATAGTGAGCATGTACCTCTGCTATTGTAGTGTAGTGACATTTTCATTGCCCACAGCATCAGCACCATATTCGTCGAATCACACTCCTCCCAGCTCATTTCCTGTTGCATTCAACAGTTGTAGACCATACCAGACACCAGAAAAATGAAACCCAACTCCCCCACCCCAGGAAAATAAGACAACATCCCGCCATCCAAACCAATAACAAGAAACATCATTAAACGTCAGTGTCAGTGGTGTACACGGCCAGTGTTAGAGGGGTGATGAGTTCCTCAGCAAGCCGGCCACCGCGCTCCACAATCCACTGGTCTAGCAGACATATAGACACCAATTCTCAGGGGGCAAAATACATGCAGACGCCCATAGAAACAAACTAATTGGACTGTAAGCACGCATAGACAAGATCAGCAGACAAAGCACCCATTCATACATGCCAAAAACACATGCAGGTACCCATGTACACAGGTGTACAAGTATGCCTGTACACAAGCAAACCGAGATACAGGCAAGCATGCACAGATATCAACAAATGTACAGGACTAAGACAACACATATTTTCACTAGTTTTTGCATGCAGCCATCCCTGAAATTGCATTCATTTGTCATTACCACTCACTCATTAATCTGATCTCACTGTCACTAAATTATGCCAAAAAACTTGGGCCCAATTCACAAAGTCTTTTTCACCCGTAAATTTATGTTCATGGTTGAAAAGTTGTTTTATTCATGTTAGGAATAACCGGAAGGATTCATGACAGGCTTAAATGGTTTTACTGATGATGAATTTCCAACCACAACTGCTTAGCAATACACAGTCGTAAGCTCCTATGCAGTCACCAGAACAAGTCTTTGTTTGCCTTGTAGATTTGCGAATACCCACAAACTTGTGAGTCAGTGGCAATTCACAAACTCTAAGCTGAGTGGCACTTCACAAACATTACGTTGACTGTTTCCTACCCTGGAAATGGTTAGCATTTTAATCCAGCAAATGGTTGAAGTTACTCTACTTCCAGATTTGGAAGAAGAATGGATCACCTCAATGTGTTTCCCCCATTTTGGAGCCTGTTCTGCTAGAAGGTGCTTCTCCAGGGGGGAAACTGATTTCCCCCTGGAGAAAAATAGAATAGAAAAAGGAAATGGGAATTTCTACAGGAGCTGCATTTGCACAGTGCATAAATATTTTTACACTGTGTAAAATTACACATTGGGGACATGGAAGCCCAGAAAATATATGGCATTCCCATTAGTAGACCTGGGTCACCTTTCCTTCCATATCTCTGGGAATTCGTGTGAATTGTAAAAATGTGAAAAGTACTTTAATATGGAAATCTATATATCGGCAAATACTTTAAACAATTTTTTTATCAGCCTCTATGTATCCAAATCTAGACTCTCCATTTAACCACATCGCTGCTGTGGTTATTTTTCCCCTGTGCTGGAAATTGCCATTTTGCTGGTGTCATGACGAGCTCAGCTCGTCATCAGCACAGCTCAACTGTGCCTCATGACGAGCTGAGCTCGTCATGAGCATGGAAGGGGTTAAGAATCATTATTAGCTTGTCTTTATCCAGATGGTTCAATAGAAATGGGGAAACACTTTATCATCCTGAATACTCGTTATACGTTCCTCGTCTGCATTTTACAACAGCATTGTGAAATGCTTCTTACATGAAATCTTTGCCTGACTCTCAAACATTTTCATTAGCTTATGTTTACATTCCCTTGAATAAATGATCGCAATGGACATTGTAACTATTGTATCCCTATTTTTCAATTTCACAATAGGGGCCTAGTCCTCACTTTATCACTGTATGGAATGTCATTATTATTTGCACTCCTCTCTTGCAGACCTCTTCTCAGCTTCTTTACTTCTTCCATATCACTTTATATAGCTTTTAGATATTTTTCCCCTGACCTATGTCCTTGGGGTACTAATCTGCCCTATGGACAATCCTTTCAATATTTGGAATATCTTCCTATCCTCTTTTTTCCCTGAACTATAGATTTCTTTGTGCTATCCCTAATCCTTTCCTTTTTCTTTAATGTACAACTGATTTTGCTTGTGTCTTTATGTTTTACGTATTTATTTCTCAATTTGATTACTTTTGGATATTTACCCATATATAATGCTCTGATTGCCATTAGGATCTGAATCGGCAGTTCACTATCAATATGTACAATGAGTTGTGAGAGGTAAGAACAGCTAAATCACTTTCAGAATAGTAACTTATCATACCCAAGCAAAGAAGTTGAAAACTCACAGCCTAACACCGCACAAAGCTCAAGTCTGTCTCATACAGAACTTCTGTTTTAAGAGTTCATAGTAGTTGTCACATTATCATAGCCAAACAGTTAAACTCAGCATGCCATAAATTACACTTGGAAACCACTTTTGCTGCTCTAATCATATAGCCTTATTTGTTTTATTCTAAGACCACTGAACTATCCAGGATACTAATTGAAAGACCTACTCTGCATTCGTTACTCCTCAAGCAACCACAGGAAGAAGCTCAGGCTTATGAGAGGACTAGCAATATCAGTGAGAACTTGGTCCATTTTTCACTAGGATTGATATTGAGGAGAAGACTTATTCGTAATGAAGTTTACCAATTTTTTTGCCCGGCGACAAGAGGGAAGATGTGCTTAATTCATTCATAAATAAAACCTAACAAAAAGAAGAAAAGACATGTTTGATGAATTACATTTATTTGATAAGGTGGTTGATAATCATGTTTAAAAGATTTGATAATGCCAGTTAATCTAAAATTAAAAGTTTCCAAAACCCTTATAGATAGGGAAGAAGACAGGCTTTTAGTATCCCAGTCCCATATAACTTTAGTTTGAGAACAGATTCAAGAAAGTGAAAGTTAACCATTTTCAAAGCGCAAAATGAAATGTGTGAATGAAATGGGGGCTGCAAGGAGAGAGGCAAAAACAGTTGGCACCAAGCAGACTGTCAATCCTTCATTTTCTATAAAATACCAGACATTTTCTTGTACAAAACAGGAAATTTCACCAGTACTGACAACGGAAAGTGATCACAAACCTTGGGCAGTAAAGTTTAGGTTGCAGAGAGAACATTAGGCTAAATTCATTACATCTAGGGATAATGATCTGGTCATACCTGGTTATGTACATTCTCACAATGCCCTCTTTATTGCATTGCCTTACATTCTGCTGTACTATACAATGTTTTTTATTATTTATATAGAACATTCAGTGTAGAGACTATGTTGAAGTGTAATGGCGGATCAATGTTTGGATTGAAATATCACACTTAAAGGAATTCCAGGTAATTAGGAAGCTTTTATGTTCTGGCTCGAACAGAGTTGCAGAGCTAGGCTTTCTATGTGACAAAGCAGGTTCCACTGAAGTGGGATTTTCTAAACCTAGAAAGAGTGAGAAGTAGTACAAATCTTGAGTGGAGGATCTTTCGTAGTTGATAAGTGATTCCTTCAGTGGGTTCAACAAGCCGAGCCATCTTACTGGCTAGTGGTGTCAGCTGTCACTAATTATGATTTAAATGTCAAGCACCCAGATTGTGCCATACCATAGACATGATAACAGAGTCTAAATGAATGGTGCTAATTTGTTATGAAATGCTGTTTAATTCCATATTACCTGTTATAAAGTGGTGCTATTTTGCTCATTTCATTTTGGGGTTGTTGGTGTAGTTTTGTTATACATACAAAGTGTGGAAACAACACTTCTTTTAACATTTCGTAACATTCATGAAGCATAGTATGCCATATAATTTCTTGGTGCAAATTAGCACCTTCCTAGCAGTGCATGTAGTCCAACCCCAGTGGATGACTTAGTAGTCAAAACAGCATATAGAATCATTGTTTACTTGCCTGAACTTTGGTTTTGTACCTTTCACAATATTTAGAAAGGTGCTTGCAGTTATTTTGATCACCTAGGGCTTACACCTCCACAGGGTCTCTTGCAAAGTAAAGAACAACAATAGAAATACACCAGTTGCATTTTCTTGTTGCTCTAGCAAGCTACGAGGCATGAGATAATCACAAAGTTAATAACAACAGACAACAGGATGGTCCCCCATCCAGATATGCATGATCCCTGAAAAAAAGAGTAATTAGGGTTAGAGAAATTATTTTTGAATGCCACGAGACACAACAGGTATTGAATAGTCACTTGCATGCATCTGGTTTTTGATCTATTAATACATTACACATGCTTTCACTTAAGCAAAATCTACACGAATAGTGCTTTAAGTGAGGTGGTTTTTATTTGCAACAATAAGGAAAATAAGTTTGTAAAACAGGGTGATTCTGTTTCCTGCAGGGTAATGAAGAACACGATTAATGGCAGGTTTAAAGATAAGCCCCTGTGGTTTACACACCTAGGACTCCACGAGAGATTCCCTTTAGAAACTATCGTACTGTATGTTCTGCTTTCAAAATATTGTCTTTTCTATGTATATAGGTACTCCTGAAATACTTAAGGACCAAAGTTCAGGTGAGAGCCTTATGCCTCATTAAGATACATGGAACACATGTAAAAAGGCAGGAATGCAAATATATAGCCCTGAAGAAGGCCCCAGACACATATGATTTCTTTGCAAGGGATGAAACATGTTGGCAGGAATCAGGGCTGATTGAGACAAAAATACTAAATTAGAACCTTGCACTTATATTTTAATAGACCCGCTGTGCCCTATTAATAAATAGCACTTCTGACTGGTCATACCATGAAGATTTTTTTAAACTTTTCTTTCTTTCAACTGGATCCCTGCTTTATCCATATAGACATTTTGCATAAGAACTCCCATTCATGGTTTAGACCGCCCAGGAGTTATCACCCTACCAGGATGTGGATATCTTTGGATTTCTGTGTAGGATCTCTAATTGGTTTTCTTGTTTGTTCCTTCTTAAGAACCTGATTGCCATTTTGTGTGTAGATATGACTTTGGGAGAATGCAACTAGGTTAGTCTTCTCTCACTCTCCCTATGTGAAGCAAGCTTGATCTGTTCTGATCATTTCTCATTCTCTTCCAATAGCTTGGGCTATCAGTATGATTTCCCAGGCCTGTCTTTCTCTACTTCTCCTAGTATTGCTTCCTGGGTGTTAATCTCGCCCACTAGTGTGCGTCGAACTCCCACTACAGATGCAATGCACTGCACCCAGATTACCGTTTTAAAGGCATCCCATTCTGACAGTGTTTACGTGGCAGTACCTCATTCTCTGCAAAGTAGTTCTGGATTCCCTCCTCTGTAGTGTGGTGAAATATTTAGTCTTCCAGGTTTTCTACATTCAACCTCCAGCTAGGAATGGTAATGTGTGTTTTAACGCCGGCCAATGTGAGAACTATAGTATTGTGATCCAATAACATTCTGACCAAGTATCCAGAAGTAACAATCGCCACATGCACATCCGCTGTGCAGAGTACTGCATCCAGTCTAACATGGTGTTCATGCAGTGCTGAGAAGAAAGAATAATTGCAGGTGGTGGGTGAATAATCTTCCACAAGTCCACGACTCCCCAATGCCCCTGCCAATCTCAAAATTTCCTTGCCAGGTACTCTATCGGAGAACTGGGAAGCGAGGGATGTGTGCGATCCATTGGGTATATGCAACTCTGTTGAAGTCCCTCCCCCAAAATGAGAACCATGTGAGGCATATGTGATGAAATCACCTGTGTAAATCCACCCAGGACCTGGGCCTGGTTGGGTTAAGCACATATATGTTAACTAATGTAATATCTCTACTCCCCAGGGAACCTTTAAGAAGAACATAACGCCCAGAAGTATTGATTATCTGTTGTGTAAGTTGGAAGGAGACTCTGGGGCAAACACTGCTTGCAAATGCTGAGTATACAGCCGACCTGGCCGTTGTTGTTGGGGGTGCCGAGGATCACCGCAGCTCCTGCGCTGCCCCTGTTGTTGTCGGCGACCTTCCTGTATTCCTGCTGCCTGCTGCCCCTGAACATCGCGGCGTGGCGGAGGACCGGGGATTACATTCCCCAGTGGCCCTTGCGCCAGGAAGGCGTGCACGCCCTGTCCTGCCCCCGGAGGTGCCCTTAAGAACAGCGAGAGTCCCGGGGGAGCGGGGGACTTTGTGACACCGACCTGGCCGTTGTTGTTGGGGGTGCAGAGGATCACCACAGCTCCTGCGCTGCCCCTGTTGTTGTCGGCGACCTTCCTGTTTCCTGCTGCCTGCTGCCCCTGAACATCGCGGTGCGGCGGCAGACCGGGGACTACATTCCCCAGCGGCCCTTGCGCCAGGAAGGCATGCACGCCCAGTCCCGCCTCCGGAGGTGCTCTTAAGAACAGCGAGAGCCCGGGGGAGCGGGGGACTTTGTGAGACCGACCTGACCGTTGTTGTTGGGGGTGCCGAGGATCACCGCAGCACCTGTGCTGCCCCTGTTGTTGTCGGCGACCTTCCTGTCTTCCTGCTGCCTGCTGCCCCTGAACATTGCGGCGCGGCGGTGGACCGGGGACTACATTCCCCAGCGGCCCTTGCACCAGGAAGGCGTGCACGCCCTGTTCAGCTTCCGGAGGTGCCCTTAAGAACAGCGAGAGCGGCCGCACGCGGGACGCGCGCGGGCGGCGCCGGGCGAAGCCCGGGCATAGGGCGGGGCGTCTGTGGCCATCCAGGGCCGGTCGTGGCTGGGCTGGGCCACCCCACTTGGCAGGATATATTTTATGGATGCATCTTATAGTCGCCAGTATATCAGGTTACTGACTAAAACTGGTTCTCGTATTCAACATTCTAGCGGTAATTTGTGATCTGTAGCCTGCTGGGGGTCATTTGCTGTATATTTACCTTGAGTGAACCTGATCAACACACATTATGGGGAAAAGAACACCGGTAGTGTCTGGATCAAAGATCAGGCAGAAAATGGCCATAACCTCTACTACTACCCCATTGCCAAGCCTAACGGCCATAGACAAAATGTTACAGAAGACTATTGTCGTTGTGGCAACGGCCATAGAGAACACTGAAAGACGCCTCTCACTTCCACCAAGCATGCCCCCATTTATGCATCAAGACAACTCATTTGACTCTGCTTGCCGCATCATATGCAGGGCTCCCCAGAGCTGACCCCAAGGAGATCCATATAATTCAGGACACGGCACCATCAGAACATCTTTATATGGGAAGCAGGCTTTCATCAACTCCCACCATGCTGACATCAAACATAAATATGAGCCAAGACTCCTTACCACTTTCAGTAAATGACTCGGTACAGCAAGAGGACATAGATGTTCCTCCGATCATTGATATGTCAAATACGGATAAGGAAAAGAGCGTCCATACACCAGTACGAACTAGGGGGCAAAAGGATAAAAGTAAATTGAAACATATAGTCATTGAACCATTAACAAATAAGCAAAGAGGCAAGGGTGGCCGTAAGCAACGACGGCGGGCACTTGGTTCTGCAGGGCTGAGAGGGGACAAGGGAGAGCGCCAGCCCAATGACATAGATACTCAAACCTCAGAGGCCAGTATGGTGTTGGGGAATGAAGGATTTTGGGGGAGGATGGAGACCCTGTTTTCTACCTTATTAGGGCCCATCAGCCTACAAATCACTACCATTGAAAAGAGGCTGAAAGTGATAGATGAACATGTAGCAAAATTGGGCACAGGGCCTAATTTAACAAATAAAACCAATTTAGGGGCCACCAGTGGAACTAAGGTAAAAAATAATGTAGTTAACACAAAAACAGATGTCCGTAACAAAGCTCCTCCCCCAATACCAAGCACGAGTAAAACCTTAGTAAGTGCTCAACCCCCTGCCAAACGGGTGCCTGATCCCAATGCAGCAAAGGTAATTAGCTCAGAAGGTACGATCCCATCTACTGACATAAGTAAAAGGTCACCTGCTGGGCAAGTTAATAAGGATGCCCAAAACCTCCCACCAGATAAGTTGGCCCAAACTCCGGTAACCAATGTGAGACAGGTCCCGGCCCGCATTAGTTTACCCCCAGAATGTGGGGCCTATGTAGCAGTCCTAGTCAATGTCCCTAAATTGAGGAAGGACCAAGAGGAAAACCCCGCAAGCCTCAACAATAGAATCCTCCATTGGCTATGCGGAAATTGTAATTTTCCAATGGAAGAATCGAATTAGATAATTCTAACACAAAGAGTGGGTTGGGTGGGCCCGCTGAGAAAAAAGTTTGAGGGGGCCTGTATAATCATAAACTTTAGAGCCCTCAATGGGCCGAGAAGACGCCTGCCAATGCCCCACTGCCTTTACCCTGGGAACTTAACACAACTCTGCTCCCCCTAGGTTATTATTATAGGCATTTAATGGATCCAAATTTTAATTTTAGGAATAATTCCTCATTGCGTTATCAGGACATGAATCCTAATTTTTGGAATAACCCTTCATCGTGCCATCAGGCTATATTCCCAATGTACCCATTGCCCAATTCATGTTTTCCCACTCCTCCTCAGTACAATCCAAGAGAGAGACCTATTGTAAGGTTGAATCAAAATGTGCCCAGGAATGAGTTGAGGCACATATATAATATTCCAACACATAACCGGTTTGAACAAGCCTTTTCAAACCTGGAAGATCAAGACTGACTGGGGAATAAGAAAAGTAACATCAAACCTCAGGAGGCAATTGATAAAGGGGAATATTTAGTATCCACAAAAGTCAAAAAATCTAGGAGAACAACAGAGTATGACCACACCCTCCCCTAAAACTATACAAGAGGATGTAAACCCAACAACGATTAAAGCCAAGCTGAGCATAGACAAAGGTGTTAAGACTAGGTTAGCTAGGCCCACCAGTAATTTTAACTTGACAATCCTTAGCTGGAATGTTGCTGGGCTAGAACTGAGATTGTCAGACTCACAATGGGTAAAGTTATTGGATGGTAAAGATATTATTATGCTTCAGGAAACATGGGCCACAGAAAACTTACATATAGAGGGCTACCACTGCTTTAGTGTGGCAGCACCCAAACCTGACTTTGGCCGCGCAGTGGGTGGACTACTCATTGGGATTAAGATTTTGGCCGGTGGCACTATTAGAGATTTACCAACTGAGAATCCGAATGTACAGGTTCTCGAATTCAAGAGACACACTCGGATAACATTTTTATAACAATGATTTTAATTCTGTCCCCAATAAGAATTTCGTGGCGCTCTCTAAAATTTTACGTAACTTGGAATTAAATTCAGATATAGATGAGGAGACAGGGATTCTGATCGGGGGGGATTTCAATGCTAAAATTATAAAGAACCATCAGCTAAAGGAAAAAACTCAATTAGATCAAGCAGAACGAAGGGGCACTGAACTAGAAAACTTGTTAACTGAGCACATTCTTAGTAATGCCTTGGAAGCAGGTAATTTGTCTAGTGTTCATTATGCCCCCACATTTAGAGGCAGAGATTGTCTCTCAACCATTGATTTTATTTTTATGTCCCCCCACTTAATAGACTGTATAACAAAATCTACAGTATTGGAAACATCATTTGGAGACCATAATCCTCTTACAGTTACCCTACATCTAGGGCCAAGCCCTGTATATGCTAATTTAAATGGTGCAAGAGATATCACACCCTCAGGAGATGGCTTGTGGATGAAATGGAGGGGAGTTGATAGCGGGGCCAAATTAGAAACTGTGAAAAAGGAACATTCCCACCTGATTAACTCCTGTCAATCCTATGATGGAATTGCCTTAGGATAATTGCGGACTTTGGCAAATTATGTTTTGTTATAAAAACTTGTTTATCAGTTCCGCTGCCAAAGAAAGATAAAGATCCAAGGTGGTTTGACCCCGCCTGCTCATTAGCAAACAGGGCACTGCGTAGGGCATTAACCACTAATCCCAGATGCACAGCAGAGGTACAGGTGGCTAGGAAACACTATAAACTTGTAATCGCCGAACGTAAGGCTGCATTACTGACGGAGCAGTGGGAGTCACTGGTAGGAAGTGCAAGCCAGAAGAGCAGTGGCCCCTTCTGGACGGCCATCAGGAAAATGCGAGACATGGGCAAACAATGAACTCTGATTAGCTGTAACATAACCAGCAGTGTCTGGGAGGCCGACTTCTCTGAAATATATGCCACACCAATCGAAGAGACAACAAGTTTTGTCCCCGGTCGTCTGTGTGGATTACAGATTGGTCTCCATGAGGTAGAAGTAGCCATCAGACAGAGCCTTGGCAACAAGGCTCCTGGTCCTGATGGACTCCCTATAGATGTTATTAAGTTCAGTCCGGATTTGTGGACACCGATCCTTTTTAACGTTTTTAACAGTTTACCCTCAGTGCCTATGCCCAATACCTGGTCCACTAGTACGACAGTACCAATCTTTAAAAAGGGTGATAGGTCAGATCCGGCCAACTACCGACCAATTTCACTCTTGGACAACACCCTAAAAATTCTGGGGTGAGTCCTTTATAATAGGGTGTTGAAGTGGACGGAAGACAGTGAATTATTGGACCCCTGTCAGATGGGAGTTAGGAGCAAGGTGGGCACGGTGGAGCAATGTCTGAATTTGAAGTTGGTCATCGACAAGTATAACATCACTCGATCGTCCCCTATTTATCTTCGATCTAGTCAATAGATCCAAACTCTGGTCCACTCTTTTGGACTATGGTCTAGATGAGGTTCTTGTAAACTTTCTGTCCTACCTCCATACTGACCTCAAGGCACAAGTTAGGATTGGGATGGGCGGGGAAGTTTCCGGATCCATTAAAGTAGGAAGGGGGGTCAGACAGAGATGTGTTTTAGCACCCCTGCTTTTTATCATTTACATCAATGGTTTAGCCAAATCTTTAAAACAGGTGACTCCAGATGTGCCAATAATCCAGGGGCAACCATTACCAGTTCTTTTATACGCAGATGATGCGGTCCTTATGGGCCGCACACCTAATGCTCTCCGCCAACTTATTAAAACTTTTGTTCAATATATGGAGGCTTTAGACCTGCGTGTGAATTTTAAAAAATCTTTTATTATGGCATGTGGCCCTGGGAAACGGAAGCTCAATACCATACATGTAGGGACAGAGAAATTAGATTCTGTAAATACATTCCCATATTTGGGGTTGGTTTTCGCTGCGAACGGCTCGTAGCGTGGGCATTTGGCCCACGCCACGGGCAAGTTCTCGAAAGCCACCAATTCCGTCTTGAACTTTCCACGCCCAAAGAAAATAGGTGCCACTAGAGCTATTTTAAATATTTTTAGGTTACAGTGCACACCAGTAGCCATATATGGGGCAGAGGTTTGGGGTTTGGGGATAAGTCCCAGCATTCAACAAGAAGAAAACTGATTTTGCAGAAAAATACTGGGCGCCCCAATCTCATCCTCTGAGTTTATTTGTCACAAGGAATTAAACCTCCCCTATACATGCGATTTTATCAGGACAAGGCCCGCTTTATTCTGGCTTAGGATCTGGAGGAATAGCTCAGCTACCCTAACACAGGATATTATAAATGATTGTCTTAAATGTGAAAAGGGCTTGGCTATCCCCTGGCTTGCAGGAGTTTCAAAGACACTGTGTGCCGTGGGCAGGGGAGATCTTTTCTCCGACCCATCCAAAATCGAGCCCAAAGATAAGAATGAGGTCAACAAGCACTATATGCACTTTATAACTTTGAAAGAATGGAAAGGGAATCACTTAAACCTACAGTTGTGACATACATGGGGAATGATCTGTGTAGGCAACCGCTCCCACCCTATCTTACCCTCCCCGTGACCAACTGGGAAAGATCACTGTTATTCCGCCTAAGAGCAGGCTCTGTGAAATTTTTATTGGGCTTTCCTTTGGGCAATTGTCACACAGCACATTATAGCCCATGCCTGTGTGATGGGATAAGTACTCAGAATGATTTGCACTTTCTATTTTTCCGTAAATTTTATTTAAAGTATATTAACTGGTTTTTAACTCCATATTTTAGAAAAGGTAGACCCCTTTCTTTAGGGAGTCTTATTTAATGTTGCTTTCCTTGGATACAGATGAATTAACTTTTCGAACTAGCACTTTCTTGAGACTGATAATTTGTGTACGTAAAATGATGGAAAACTCCTGATAAACTAGATTTATGAGAGCTGTGATAAATTTTTAGGATTAAGATTACTGTAAATAGATTTATATAGAGAATGGGACTGTTTTTATCGTATGTACTTTTATGAATTTTATGAAATTCGAATAAAGGTCTTTTGAATTGAGTTGAATTGAGAATACAGCATAATATGTTTTACCTCACTATCACCTGTGAGGGCCAACCGTTCACCAGCGGTCAGCTGGGACTCCTGAAGCAGTGCTATGTGGACTCCCCTAATTTCCTAATGTTCTACATTAGCTTGGGATAAGCCTGCACCTTGTATCTTTTAATCATGTTGGTTAGACCTCCAACACTCCAGGATATAATCTTATACTGAGCATCTACCTCTGCTATTGTAGTGTATTGACATTTTCATTGCCCACAGCATCAGCACCATATTAATCGAATCACACTCCTCCCAGCTCATTTCTTGTTGCATTCAACAGTTGTAGACCATACGGGACCCCCAGAAAAATTAAACCCAGCTCCCCCACCCCCGGAAAATAAGACAATATCCCTCCATCCAAACCAATAACAAGAAACATTATTAAACGTCAGTGTCAGTAATGTACACGGCCAGTGTTAGAGGGGTGATGAGTTCCTCAACAAGCGGGCCACCCCGCTCCACAATCCACTGGTCTAGCAGACATATAGACACCAATCAATTCTCAGGGGACAAAATACATGCAGACGCCCACAGAAACAAACTAATTGGACTGTAAACACGCATAGACAAGATCAGCAGACAAAGCACCCATTCATACATGTCAAAAACACATGCAGGTACCCATGTACACAGGTGTACAAGTATGAATGTACACAAGCAAACCGAGATACAGGCAAGCATGCACAGATATCAACAAATGTACAGGACTAAGACAACACATATTTTCACTAGTTTTTGCATGCAGCCATCCCTGAAATCGCATTCATTTGTCATTACCACTCACTCATTAATCTATTCTCACTGTCACTAAATTATGCCAAACAACGTGGGCCCAATTCACAAAGGCTTTTTCACCTGTAAATTTATGTTCATGGTTGAAAAGTTGTTTTATTCATGTTAGGAATAACCGGAAGGATTCATGACAGGCTTAAATGGTTTTACTGATGAGGAATTTCCAACCACAACTGCTTAGCAATACACAGTCGTAAGCTCCTATGCAGTCACCAGAACAAGTCTTTGTTTGCCTTGTAGATTTGCGAATACCCACAAACTTGTGAGTCAGTGGCAATTCACAAACTCTAAGCTGAGTGGCACTTCACAAACATTACGTTGACTGTTTCCTACCCTGGAAATGGTTAGCATTTTAATCCAGCAAATGGTTGAAGTTACTCTACTTCCAGATTTGGAAGAAGAATGGATCACCTCTAATGTCTTTCCCCCATTTTGCAGCCTGTTCTGCTAGAAGGTGCTTCTCTAGGGGGGAAACTGATTTCCCCCTGGAGAAAAATAGAATAGAAAAAGGAAATGTGAATTTCTACAGGAGGCTGCATTTGCACAGTGCATAAATATTTTTACACTGTGTAAAATTACACATTGGGGACATGGAAGCCCAGAAAATATATGGCATTCCCATTAGTAGACATGGGTCACCTTTCCTTCCGTATCTCTGGGAATTCGTGTGAATTGTAAACATGTGAAAAGTACTTTACAATGGAAATCTATATATCTGCAAATACTTTAAACAATTTTTTTATCAGCCTCTATGTATCCAAATCTAGACTCTCCATTTAAGAATCATTATTAGCTTGTCTTTATCCAGATGGTTCAATAGAAATTGGGAAACACTGTATCATCCTGAATACTCGTAATACGTTCCTCGTCTGCATTTTACAACAGCATAGAGAAATGCTTCTTACATGAAATCTTTGCCTGACTCTCAAACATTTTAATTAGCCTATGTTTACATTCCCTTCAATAAATGATCGCAATGGACATTGTAACTACTGTATCCCTATTTTTCAATTTCACAATAGGGGCCTAGTCCTCACTTTATCACTGTATGGAATGTCATTATTATTTGCACTCCTCTCTTGCAGACCTCTTCTCAGCTTCTTTACTTCTTCCATATCACTTTATTTAGCTTTTAGATATTTTTCCCCTGACCTATGTCCTTGCGGTACTAATCTGCCCTATGGACACTCCTTTCAATATTTGGAATATCTTCCTATCCTCTTTTTTCCCTGAACTATAGATTTCTTTGTGCTATCCCTAATCCTTTCCTTTTTCTTTAATGTACAACTGATTTTGCTTGTGTCTTTATGTTTTACGTATTTATTTCTCAATTTGATTACTTTTGGACATTTACCCATATATAATGCTCTGATTGCCATTAGGATCTGAATCTGCAGTTCACTATGAATACGTACAATGAGTTGTGAGAGGTAAGAACAGCTAAATCACTTTCCGATTATTAACTTAGCTTACCCAAGCAAAGAAGTTGAAAACTCACAGCCTAACACCGCACAAAGCTCAAGTCTGTCTCATACAGAACTTCTGTTTTAAGAGTTCATAGTAGTTGTCACATTATCATAGCCAAACAGTTAAACTCAGCATGTCATAAATTACACTTGGAAACCACTTTTGCTGCTCTAATCATATAGCCTTATTTGTTTTATTCTAAGACCACTGAACTATCCAGGATACTAATTTAAAGACCTACTCTGCATTCGTTACTCCTCAAGCAACCACAGGAAGAAGCTTAGGCTTATGAGAGGACTAGCAATATCAGTGAGAACTTGGTCCATTTTCCACTAGGATTGATATTGAGGAGAAGACTTATTCGTAATGAAGTTTACCAATTTTTTTGCCCGGCGACAAGAGGGAAGATGTGCTTAATTCATTCATAAATAAAACCTAACAAAAAGAGGAAAATACATGTTTGATGAATTACATTTATTTGATAAGGTGGTTGATAATCATGTTTAGAAAGATTTAATAATGCCAGTTAATCTAAAAATAAAAGTTTCCAAAACCCTTATAGATAGGGAAGAAGACAGGCTTTTAGTATCCCAGTCCCATATAAATTTAGTTTGAGAACAGATTCAAGAAAGTGAAAGTTAACCATTTTCAGAGCGCAAAATGAAATGTGTGAATGAAATGGGGGCTGCAAGGAGAGAGGCAAAAACAGTTAGCACCAAGCAGACTGTCAATCCTTCATTTTCTATAAAATACCAGACATTTTCTAGTACATTTCACCAGTACTGACAACGGAAAGTGATCACAAACATTGGGCAGTAAAGTTTAGGTTGCAGAGAGAACATTAGGCTAAATTCATTACATCTAGGGATACTGATCTGGTCATACCTGGTTATGTACATTCTCACAATGCCCTCTTTATTGCATTGCCTTACATTCTGCTGTACTATACAACGTTTTTTATTATTTATATAGAACATTCAGTGTAGAGACTATGTTGAAGTGTAATGACGGATCAATGTTTGGATTGAAATATCACACTTAAAGGAATTCCAGGTAATTAGGAAGCTTTTATGTTCTGGCTCGTACAGAGTTGCAGAGCTAGGCCTTCTATGCGGCAAAGCAGGTTCCACTGAAGTGGGATTTTCTAAACCTAGAAAGAGTGCGAAGTAGTACAAATCTTGAGTGGAGGATCTATGATGGATTTGAGTTGTACAACAATAGGCCAAGCATCATGGATGACTCAATGCACAATGCAAAGTGCCTTGAAGGATATATGCCTCTGGGAATCAGTGAAAAGGTTGAAGGATAGGGTTGATGTAGGTATATGTAGTAAAAGGCTTGCCTACATTGGACAAAGTGTGGGACACCAACATATACTATATTAGTTCAATATAGACCGCCGGCAGGAACTAGGTCCGTAGTAGCTTTCAGTCATGTGGTTTATGTGATAGAAGAGAGAAGTTGTTGGCCATGATCACCCAAGGCGTCTGACCTTCCTAGTAGCAGTCTCAGGGTCATGGGGCAATAGGTTGGTAAATGGGCCTATATTTGCAAATACTGCCCAAATTCGTCCTTTGAATGAACAGTTCGATATAACTTGCACATACTACGTTCTTTTCAATGGGAAAGGCCCTGCTTGTGAATCATACAGTGTTCTTATAACAAGAATCAGACACAGATAACCAATGGAGCAATAGAAACATTACTTTCTATGCTTTTATGATGGTTGGCATGTGTCACACAACATCGTCAAAGAATATGAAATAGACTTTCAAGAGGGGCAGTCACTGCTATAACCTTTGCCAAGCATTTTAAAAGAATTTGGCATTGGGACAGCTAGCCTGGCTGATGAGGGTTGTTACCCCAAAACGGGTACCAAGGTGCTTGTTTTCGGTCTAGGGAAGACCTGGCTTGGCAGGTCGAGCTGGCCTGTTCTCATGAGGCACAGGGCCAAGACTGATTTGCATATGGCTGCGTCTGAACTGGGGTGGCAAAGTGAGCTAAATAACAATGATGGATTCAACCCCGAACTGTGACTAGGGGTGAGTGTCTGAAAGGTTTCAGAGCTCCATCCATCATCTCCTTGTGGTCACTCTTCATCAAGAAGAAAAACAAAAAATACGTACAATACAGGAACCTGCACTCAAGAATGACTCCCCATCTCAATGTTCCTACGTGTATCATCTTTCAAGGTTCAAGCAGTCCTACTATGGAATTTACTGCACACACACATAAGATCCACTGACAATCATCTTAACTTCAGAAGATTAGTCAAGAGCTGGAGGCTCTTCCCCACTTGGCAACTATACTCACAACAGTATTCTCAGACATGACAAACTATGCTTCTCACAACATAGAAATAAAGTTGTTGTTATACATGTGTCACTGAACATTCAACTATGTTTCCTGTTATAAGCAGATACATTTATATAAGGGAAAAATGTACCTTACATGGCAAGAAGCATGTGTATATAAGACAATTTATAATTGCTACTTCTATGTACATATAGGTGGACGTGGACATATTAAAGGGTTTATGCCTGCTACCAAAACTTTAAGAAAAGTCATGAAAAATGTGCATAGTTCACCACAATATACACAATATATATTTGCACATCCAAACATGTAAATATTGCTGCTTCTATGCCCATATGGGTATTTATGTGGAGGGGTTTTCTCCAGGTTATAACCCCATACCATGTCTTTTGTGCATGTATGGATACATAAGATATTACATTTTTTTATTTAAATAAACTCCTTTTAAACTTTGTCCCATCCCATCCCTTCTGTCTCTGACTCCCCCAAACCTTTCTGACTTCTATGAATCCCCAAACAGCCTTCTCAAACTTTCCTATTATTTGTTAGCCATGCCACCCAACTAACAGGCACTCACAACCACTACCTACAAAAACAACTTATTACTTCCCATTTCAAATCCATTCC
Organism: Lissotriton vulgaris; assembly: GCF_964263255.1. Classification (NCBI taxonomy): domain Eukaryota; kingdom Metazoa; phylum Chordata; class Amphibia; order Caudata; family Salamandridae; genus Lissotriton; species Lissotriton vulgaris. Next base: position 969,446,557 of record NC_141693.1, on the reverse strand, counting down.
CATCATCCTATCCCTACTCTAAACTCCACTAAACACAAAAAAATCAATAGCACAAACATAACACAAAATGCACAAAAAATACTCATCTACTTACTAATAACCTCTAATCTGGGGTACCGGAGTAGCGTGCTGCTCACCGCAAATAGTGTCTGACCGTGGTCAATTCTAAGAACTGAAATGTGTTCCTACTCATTGCTGACTTGCGCAGTCTAGTCGGTGGCCAATGGGGCCAGACTTGCAGTGATATTTACAATGGCCCAACGTATGACTGCAGGGACTTCACAGTGAAGTTGTAAAGGCTTTTATGCATGGGTGAGTCCCTCTCCAAGGGTCGTGAGTGGGCATTCCAAGGCAAGCTTTCCATGCCAAGTTCTATAACACCCACAAACTTGAGAATTTGAAGGTGCTGCCAAACTCTCTCCTGACCCATTGTTGCCCTAGAAATTGACAGAGTTTTATTCCAGCCATGGGTAGGAATAAATCATTTTCCATTGTGCGTGTGTTGGGGAACTATTTATGCCCATAGTGGCACTTATTTATCCCAATCCTGTGGCACTTGTATCTCTCAAACCCAGGGGCAATGAAGAGAATCTATTTATCAATGGGAAAAATATTCCCCATGATGAAATAAATGTGACATTCCAGGAACGCAATGGTACTCCACATTGTGCAGCTGAGACATGTGGAAATGCTTCAGGTTGGTGAATAAAAGAATGTCCAGGAGTATGCCTGGATAGCAGTGACTGTTCAGCTTCTGAAAAGTTGTGAATTCAAAAAAGTTTAAAAAAGAAATGCACCCATGCGAGGTACTAAAACTGCGGGTGCAGATTTATAACTTTCTTTGTGAATATGGCCAACTGTGAGTATTACAGGGAAGACGTACATTGGGACACATGCAGTGTTCTATAGTGACACTTCTAGGGATATACTCATGTCCATTGTACACAATACAAGACAAGAAATGTAAGTATTGCTTTTGATACCCAACTGTTTTTGTAATGTAGAGGGAGGCATGGTACATGCCTGAACTCATGAGACTCCAGTATTATGACTCTGGCGTGCACCCACACAACACACGTTTAGCAAAATGCGCCGCCCATTCAACTTAGCTTCAAGGGGAACTGCAGATATGAACATTTACATGCTCTGCCTGCACAGACAAAAAGGTAAAGACACGTTGCATGCTAGAGAGCATTTGTGAATTTATCAGAAAGGGACGGTAGTGGTATCGGAGCAGGACAGCATGCCCTTTACAGCGGAGAGCGCCGAGTGTGTGGACCGCATGTGTAATGGACGGAAATAGTAACCAGCTTAAGTTACAATGCTCATCAAAAGTGCTGCCCAGCCCTGGCGACCTGAGCAGATGAAGGTCTTCTGAATGCCCTCAGCTTCACATGACCCTACCCAAACAAATGATGGACGGAATGCTGAATGAATCACCACTTAGGGTGAGAAGTGCTACGCAAACAAATGATGGACGGAATGCTGAATGATTGTTGTTTTTGCATTTGTCACCTCAAGTGGGATGGGTATGCCCAGACGTGGGTCCCATGCTCTCCATGCCACTGGAGTCAAGCTATCCTGGCTGATGAGGGCTGAAAGCCCGAAACCGGTCCTAGGATGCTTGTTTCCAGTCCAGGGAGGACCTGGCCTGGCAGTTCAGGCTGGACTGTTCCCATTGGGCACAGGGTGAAGACTGATTTGCACTTGGCTGGATTCAAACTGGAATGGCATGGTGAACAAAAAAACGATGTATTAAGGCCCAGATCTCTGTACTGGGGTGAATGTACGACATTGTTCTGCATTCTGTCCATCAATTGTTGTTTTTGCATTTGTCACATGGCCCTACCAGCTGGTGTAATTCAAACTTGTCTCTTTTATGTTTGATGTGTACAGTATATTGTGTAATTTCTTACAAACACAATGTTCTTGGTCAACGAAATTCTCTAGGTATTAAGTATTCTGTAAATCCTGTGCACAATACGCACCAGTACAAGGCACTATTGTGTGACTAGACTGTTATGTTCTCCTACTGTAGGCTATAGCTGCAGTCCACTAAATAATTAGCTACCGATTAATTGCAATAATTGTAAATCATAAGTACCAGGTATGGTTGCATTCTACATGATAAGCATTTGCACCTACTCTTACAGTCTGTAAAGCGCTCTAACATTGTTCAGAATTATGTCCATGAATAGAAAAATAATAAGTTGGATTCTTTACGGTTCATAGGTGCCATTTCTACAGCCCTCACACATATCCTAAGACAAGCATTGGCAAAGCCAATAGCTCTGGCAGGCTGGCACAATGATTAATATGTTATATTTTAGTGCAAGCATTTGCCTATAAAATAGAAATATATAGATGCCATCACCTTAACGTGGCCACCTTATACTTGCAATATTTGTTTTTTTATTTTAAAAACATTCAGTAATGCCGTTGTTTTGAATTGACACTTAACCAAGCACTCAATTTGAAGTCATTTACAATGTCACTTAACCACTTTCTGACATAAACTTTATAAATAAGTACTGCCCAAAAAATAGCCGCTATTATGTTAATTTAAAGAATAAATGACATAGAAAAAGCACACTTTGAAACAGCTTTGTCACCATCGGGAAAGGAACTACTTGCGGGTGGCTGTGAAGTATGTGCACAGGTTTGGTGCAGTCACTCTGAGTGAAAGGAACCAGTGGGAAAGGGAGCTGACCAAGTGCCCTATGCTGGGTGCTATAGTGGGTAGGAACAAAGTGGCAGATCTACAAGGAAGTGCCGCAGCGTGGCACAGCAAGCCCTTTGGCCGCTGTGGCACTTCCGAAGCACAGGGATGCGACATATTTAGAAGAATATGTCGCATCTCTGTGCTTCCCCCTGCGCTGGCGCACAAACTGCAGCCATGCGCTGGCGCAGCCACCCTTGAACCATGGTGCAAGGATGCCTGCGTCGTGGGGAGATTGTTTTTGTGCAGGAAGGGGACTGCACAAAAACAATCACTACAGGCATTTCCCCTTTCAATGCATGCTGTAGAATGCAGCACGCATTGAAAGAGGTAAAAACGAGGAGAAATGAAAACATTTCTCCTCGTTGCGCCTCGCTAGGCCACCTCTAGGGTGGCGTAGCATTCAGACGCATCTCCAGATTTACGATTTCTCATAAATCTGGAGATGTGTCTTGTTCCCTGGGAACACCCACAGCAACATCCATGGAACGCCCCTTCAACGCAAAGTGCTGCGTGTGAAGGGGCCATATTTACAAGGAGGGGAAAAGTCACCCCAAAATGGGCAGACAATTTAACAGACCAAGGGACGATGCCTGTTGACCAGAGGGCCAGCTGTGTATTTATCATAAGTGTGATTGCTTGGGTAAAACAACAGTCTGGCCAGATTCAGTCAGTAGAAGAAGCCTCGCCTTTTGAACTGCTCTTCAGTGTGCTCCGGCTTTTTATGTCCTCTGGGAGGTTTATAACTCTACTGGAAAAAATCGGATTTTCAGTGCTAGGTTCTGTGTTTAACACACGGTGTTGCTCACTTGGTATAGAACCGTATAACATGGGTAAATATTGTTTATGCAACGCAAATTTTCAATCCATGTTTTCACAAAGTGCGTGTTAATCGGGCTTGCCAACATTCTTTTCCTTGAAAAGGGGAAAAAAACAGCTTAAGCTTTAAAAGAGCTGTTTCCCGGGTGACCCGGTTGTTCCGGAAGCTTACAAACCAAAATATATGTATTACCACAATTGACGTGGCATCCTATCAAGCCATTAGGTGCCCCCGGTGACACACTATATCGGTTCCCATCACACGGTCTCCCGGTGGGTGAGGAGCCGATAAAAGCGCGCTTAAAACCACCTTAAACAGCTCGTCTTCGGAGGCTTAGAGCTGCCGACGTCCATTAAGGGGTGTGAAAACACCCCAGGACATTGGCGCTAGACTCAGCAAGCCTTTTTTTGGCGGAGGGGGTTTGGGGGCGGGGAGGGGGGGGGGCAAAGGTGCCTCTTAGCTAATTCTCGGCATAAGGCCCCGCCCCTCCTCAAACATTGTTGTTGAAGTTGCCAGGTCTGGAACAACATCGCATTTTGTTTCTATATATTTAAAAACAAGTTGAACTTTGCATTCACATTTAAGACGAAGCATAACTGTTCTTACGTCACTCAGGTCTCCCGGAATAGTGCCCTAAATCTCAGCTTCTGCGACCCTATGAAATGTCACTCAAATTAAAAAAAGAGAAGCATGCAGCATCAAACAATCGTAAAACGTACCTTCTGTGCTCAGAGGAATGGAAAGAGAATCTGTTCTTGTAACGTGACATGGAATTAGGTGAAACAAAACATTCCTACATTCAATTAAAAGCATTCTGAAAACCTGTTCGATTAATCAATGCCGTGGAATATGAGAAGTTACAATGACAGATAGTGATAAGCACTATCAATAAGCAGTCGAGTGTGAAAAGATGTAATAGTTCATGATTGGCTGCAACATGAGATGACTTTCGAATAATGAATTGCTGTGCAAAATGTGAAATTGGAGCAAGCATAGCGTGTGCTCTGATCGGCCGGAACCCGCGGGATATTTAAGGGCAAATTGGGGTTGAAAATGCAAGACGTGGCAGGTGACGATGACCATCACGAAGGGAGGATAATCCGAGAACTTACTCGGTCCCCTCTCGTGACGGTCATTGTTACCTGCCACGTCTTGCATTTTCAACCCCTATTTGCCCTTTAATATCCCGCGGTTTCCGGCCGATCGGAGCACACCCTATTCTTTGGACACCCATTGTTGGCGCCTGATAATCTTGAACAGCTACCGCGACGTGTGCTGAGAAAACACTAACTCTGACATGAACATTTTGAATGTCTAGAATTGATCATTAATGTCCTGAAGATGATCCCATGATTTTTGCCCTAGGGATCGATTTTTTTATAGCACAACTCATAATTTACTCACGCTCTGTGATTGGCAGGAGTGCCCATGTGAGTGCACGGTGAGCGATGCAACAGTGTTGCAGAGTAGAGAAGAGGAGTGACTGCAGAGTGAGTGAGGTGACCATATGAATTTGGGTGCTGATATAAGTGCAGAGCGGGATGAATGAATGCATGGTTAGTGATGGGTTGTTTGAGTGAGATTGCAGATTGAGCAGTGAGGGGGACAAGTGAGTGAAGTGTCACATGAGTGCAGGGTGAGTAGTGTGCTTGTGTGACTGCAGGGGGAGAAACAGGGTGAACAGCACAAGTGCATTGTGAGTGCAGAGTGATCACTGTGAGTGTAGGGTGAGCTGGTGAATGATGTGAGTGCATGGTGATCAGGGTGAGTGCATTGCGATCCCTGTGAGTGGAGGGTGAGCGTGAAAGTGAAGGGTGAGAATGAGTGAGCTCTCTGAATGCAAGGTGCATTCCCAGACACTTGAAGAAACTCAGCATGTTAATGACGGCGGTGTAGGGTTTCAGATATAAGTTAAACTAATGTTATTATGGCATTAATCATCAGGGATCGAAGGTGGAGGTAATAAAAAATTTGTTGATTCTGCAACAAACTTCCAGTCTGACGATTAGGATTGCCAGCTCATTATATTGATGTTCCAGACGGTAAAAAACAAAGTCACTTAAAGCGCATTTTTAGCACATATCTGTGCACACTTCGAAGAGCAAATATAAATAGAAAGCACTTTTTATTGTGTTCTAGGGCTACCTGAATGATCAATGACTGATCATTAAAGGGAACAAGGACAAAAAAGTCACATTACAAATGAATACATACTTTTTTTTATTTATAACCCTGTTTAGTGTCAAGACGAGGTCATTGCAATCTCTTTAAACAACACATGGCTGGCATTTTTCTTTTGGCAACCCTGCTTTATATTCCTTTACATGAAATGCTTCTCACACTATGGCCGGAAATACAAATGTAAGGAATAGACAGAGTGGGGGGCCCAGTGGGTACTGAAACCCAAAAAAAAACAATAAGCCTCAGCTACCAGTTTACAAAGGTATGTAAATATGCAAATGGTCTTTAAAGACCTATGAAAAACGTGGGCGTGCTGGAGGTAAGATTCCAGACACTGCCGAGCCCACAGCAGCTCGAGCTGCAGCAGCCCAGTCTAAGACACACAGCGGGGGGGGGCTGAAGCCCTTTTAGCCCTATGGGCATTGTACGCCTGGTAGCAGTGGTTGCTCGGCCCTGTTTCAACAGTAGAGGTGTTGGAGCACGGTCCAGAGAAAGTTGCCTACATTTTCCACGCCACCTGATGACTCAACAGGAAGATATCTGTGAATTGTTTGCTAGTGCAATCGAGGTCTGAAACAACAACTCTGTACATCAGGACTGCCCCAAACCTGCTTCAGTTGAGGAAACTACTGAAGACACACTTCTTTAAAGAACACTATATTATAATGCAGTAATAGTCCTCTTTGCTCAGAAACCTTTTGTCCCTCCAAAAAGGCCACTGGAATTATGTAGCGGGGGAGTATTAAGTTATGTGGTAGGGTTTACAAAATTATTTGTAAAGAATATTCAAAACATACAGCATATTTTATGACTGTATTATCTTCTTATTTTGCAATTTTTACACATTAACGCTATCTGGGCAAAGGTTTCACCTTCTTAGTACCAGTCTGGAACCCAAATACAGCAATAACCAACAGAAAGATGACCAGTCAATCTTTCAAAGTGCCTTCTACTGCAGGGGCATGACCTGGAAGGCGACCAAGATAGCTGCACGTCCCTCAATCTCTGGAGCTGCTGCTTATAATTTACGATCCTGCTTGTCGTGTTGGAGCATTCCTTGTTTGGAATGCAACTACATCATTTGTAGAACATAGAATGTAGGGGGGATTCCGTAGCGACAGTTTGAAGGGGATTGAAGCGATATGAGCTGTAATGTTTCTGTGAGCAGAGTTGCCAATAAAGAAGATTGATACTGATCTGAGGAAGAGTCCTTCTTTACAAATTGGTGACGCCCGGGCCTCATGGTATGACCTGGTGGGGGGGGGGGTGTAATACAATCTCCAACCCCCTGGAGCTGTGGGAGGGCCACGACGGGCTGATCAAATGCCAACTGCCATACCGATCAGAAGCACGACACAGCTCTCAGAGGCCCTGCGGAAATAGGGGCAGAGGTGAGCCTGAGAGCGGGGCTACCGGCGCAGACATTACCTGCTCTGGCGAATTCAGGCCTAGTAGGATCCCCCGCTGCCTCACTGCCGGAAACCCATGATGTCAGCTCCTGGCCCAGAGCCGTGGCGGTGAACTCTTCCTGACAGTGGGTAGAGATCGGTGCTAGTGCAGCCTGCAGTGCCGCGTGGAATGCGACTCGACTCGGGCCTTCCCTTGGCGCCATGTAGCCAGGAGGCCCTGAGGGCGGGCACTAAGTCATCCACCAATCTCTTGGACTGGGCCACGGCGGTGAGTCTCTCTTTCTTTCTCCCTCTGCCTGGAACACAATGTGGCTGACTCCTAGTGGGCTGGGACCTAGTGTTGGCACAGCCAGTGGCCCCCGGACTGCCCCAGCGCCCTCTGGCCACTCCGGGCGATGGCCCCACATGCTGCTGGGCTGCAGAGCCCATGAGACGATAATACCCGCTAGACTCCTGATGCTCATGTTTTGAAATATCACCATTTAAGCGAGACCAGCGATGTGGAGTCCGACATATATGGGTGCATGGGGGCTCCTCTAACCTAGAAGTGCTTTTGTGCCCTTCCACGAGACCGACTCCCAAGCCACCATCAAGTCTACCTGGGGATAACCCATACCCCCCGGCGCACAGAACCCAGACTACCTTACTTAAGCACAGTCCCTGTCCAGGACCCACTATGGGGAGAGGAGACCTAAAACAGCATCAGCTCTCCATGGACGCTGCCAGGACCCTCCGATGCAAGGAGGAGGCCGGCCCTCCAGACAAAGACCTCCGGAAGCAGCCTGAGATGGGGCCTCCACCACTGGATGGATCAGCAGCTATTATGGCTGAGTTACGGGCCAGGTTCGAAGACATTGAAACACATCTTGACACACTAGTCACACGGTTAGATGACATGAGAGGCCGCATAGACCAGCATGACACCCGCATTGATGCGGTGGAACATCGCGTTTTGAAGATGGACGATGCACAGCCAAACATGGCTATACGACCCGAAAGCAAAGAACGCCTGCTTAAGACAGTCGCCACAAAAGCCGAAGAGTTAGAGGCGCGATTGCGCTGGATCAATATCCGCATAGTGGGAGTGGCAGAGTCTACCAATACCGGCCCCATGAATGTATATGTTGAGCGCCTACTAAAAGAATTGTTCGGGAACAATGCATTCTAACCCACATTTATAGTGGAGCAGGCTCACCAATCCCTGGCCCCCAGGGCTGCTCCTGGTGCCCCCGCGCTTAATCATTGCCCGACTCCTTAACTATCACACCGGAGATGGTGCCCTCCACCTGGCTCGAGAGAGAAGGAGACCATCCAATACCAAGGCATCACACTTACTTTCTACTCTCACTTTACCCCCTTGGTGCAGGAAGCCCGCCGCAAATACTTGGACGTTAAAAAATCCTGACAGAAAGCGTGAGTGCGTGACGCGATGCTCTACCTGACATGCTTAAGGTTCCAATGGAATGGCAAAAACCGACATATTAAACTCTCCTGCTGAGGCAACCATCTTCTGAAAACAACACCAGAGGGATCCTGTGGAACCTGTAGTTGGGCCGCTGTGCCACTTTCAGCCCAGCAGAACCGCTGGTGACCTTTCCTACACGTGTATGTGAAAAGGCCCTAACTGGCCGTTGGCCTTCATGAACAACTGAGGAATGGGTTTCTGCAATATATTCCCCCTCCCCCACTTTCTTTCCTTTTAGTTATATACTCAGTAATGCTTACCAACTTGGGTGAATTTCATGATGCTTATTTGTGTGGGATGTCGGCGGTCTCCTTCGAGCGTTGCCTCCCCCAGGTAGATCTCCTACTGTTTTGATATGGAAATGTTGGGATTCACCGGATAACGTTTGGGTTGTTATCCGATGTCGGTGGGAGGGTGGGGGACATGGGATGTTATTTGTTACATGATGGATGAAAGTTGATATACAGGGGATTGATGAGCACACTGGGCTGCTGTTGGCACTCTCAAGCACAGTTCCCAATTTACATATCACCACACAGTGCACATGAAATATCCAGGTAAGAGTTCTGGGGCACTAGGGCTGAGGTGTATGACATGGAATGTACGTGGCCTTTCCAACCCTCGTAAAAGATGGCAGATATTGGCCTATCTTGCCTGCCATGATATCTAGGTGGCACTCTTACAAGAGACACACTATACCCCAGATTCAACTAACCGTTTTGCCCCAAACTGGAGAGACGATCGTTTTTTTGCGAATTACAGTTTATATTCAAGAGGGGTCTGCTTTCTCATTCACAGAACGGTTCTGTTTAGAGCACACAAGACAATTGTAGATCCTGAAGGCTGTTACCTGCTTGTGGAGTCTTGGGTTCCCACAGCATATAAATAGTAAATATATATGCTCCCAACACAGACACATCGTATTTCTCCCCTAACATCACTACAGATATATCTCAGCTAGGTATTGACACTATAATACTGGGCGGAGACTTCAACCTCACTTTAAATCCCGCTTTAGATACAACCAGTACTGGGCTAATCACTAAACCCCAGTCCATAAATTTGTTTGTTGAACAGTGTATTACAATCCTTTTTTTTGAAGGATGTGTGGCGCACCCGTCACCCGCTACTCAAAGAATTTTACTTGTCCCCTCACTGGACTTGGTCCCACATTGACCACTGGTATGTGTCACCCGATCTTACATAGACTACACTTTCCCTAGATTATCTTTCTCACACATTCTCTGACCACTCACTAGTACTACTGACCCGCTCTCTTCCGGATCCAATACGCACCGGTGCACCCTGCCACTCCCAGCAGAGGCGGTACAAGATAGTGTATTTCGTGCTGAGATTAAAAACGCTATAGTGGAGTACTTTCAGCTGAACACTGGATCGGTATCCACCCACTCCACATGCTGAGAAGCATTTAAAGTTTACATACAAGGAATCTGTATTTCTAAGCAATTTGGGGTTCAAGGCACCATTCACCGCGACTTACAGAGGGTGGAAAAACTCTTAAGAGACATTGACGCAGAATCTGCACAGGGGGGAACTCCAGCTCCACTATACCACCGGGCAGAATTTCTAACGGAATTTCAGGACCTCGCCGCTCAATAGGCCAATTATTTAGGCAAATACGCTCGAGCCAGGGTATATGGGGTGGGGGAGAGACCTGGGCGGACGCTGGCTCGGCTGCTACGCCCTCAGTTTCAATCCACTTATATAACAGAGGTTCACATGCTGGATGGTGCTTTAAGCACTAAAGGAGCTGCAATCAATACAGTCTTCAACTTCTTATTCTCACCTGTACACTACCCGCTCTCCGTCTGTGGATGGAGCTCTCAATTACTATCTGGCCGAGATAGCCATGGTTTGGCTCGAGAACGGGCAACAACAATTTTTAGCTTCCCCTATTATGGCAGACAAGACATTCCAAGCCACCGACAACCTCAACGGGGCTCGCGCTTGGGGTATTGATGGGCTGTACGGAACATTTTATAAAACATCCAAACACCTACTTATCCCCCATTTACTAGAGGTCTATGCAGAATCCCTTGAGAATACACTACTGTCCCCTACAATGCGAGAGGTGGTTATTTCCTTACTTCTGAAACCAGGGAGACCTCCATTACGCTGTAACTCCTATGGACCCCTTTCTTTAATGAATCACAGTTATAAGATCCTAGCTAAGGTTCTTGCGACTGGTATCTCCCTACTGTTGGATCAAAATATATCACCTTACCAAACAGGATTTGTCCTGAATCGCTCCACTTCCGTTAATTTGCGCACGTTCTTCGCAGTAATTACAAAAAGATCAATTGATGGACAGAATGCAGAACAATGTCATACATTCACCCCAGTACAGTGATCTGGGCCTAAATCCATCGTTTTTTTGCTCACCATGCCATTCGAGTTTGGGACCAGTCATATGCAAATCAGTCTTGACCCTGTGCCCAATGGTAACAGTCCAGCCAGAATTGCCAGGCCTGGTCCTCCCTGGACTGGAAAAAAGCATCCTAGGACCAGTTTCGGGGTTTCACCCCTCATCAGCCAGGATAGCTTGACTCCAGAGACATGGAGAGCATGGGAACCACGTCTGGGCAAATGCGATCGCAAAACAATCATACATTGGTGCAAGACTAGTTATTAGGAAGGTACGCTCTTGGAACGCCCTTTCCTAATAGCGAGCCGCAAACCATATTTTGCGAGTCGCTAATAGGATAGGGACTCGCAAAATATGGTTTGTACAGGGAGCGGAACTATTTTGCAGTCGCAAACGGCCCAAATTCCTACTTGCAACGGCAAAAAATGGTCGTACTTCTGCCCCTAAGTGCATTATTTGCAAGTAGTAATAAGAAAATTGCTAATACATGCATGTCTAAGTTAAAACTCAGACATAAAGGACATGAAAATACCAAGCCCCTAGTAATTTGTCAAAAATGTTCAATCAGATGAGGTTACAGTATTGTAGAATTAGATTCTAGTGAAGTTTTCCAAATTGATACAGAGGTATCAAGACCGCTTGGCTTTGGAGTCTGGAATGACAACCTCAACATTAGAGACAACATTTGTTAAGGAGCTGGCACATCAGACAGAACAAATCCTATGCAAAAATGTGACTCCCAAGCCCATATGCATATAATAAAAGTAGAAGCACAGACAACACAATTAAAATTGCAGTATTCTTGAGATTACAGCATTGTCACAGTAGTATGACTGAAATATTGTTTAATTAAAAGTATCTTTACGTTTTTAAGTTGTTTAACATAAAAAATATTTTTTTTAGATGAAATGCTCCGGATAATTCATGTATTTTAGATTTGCAAGAGGTTTTTTTAAAAAAAGGAAATGACCCCACAACACTGTACAGCATCAGTACCAGGCAATTGCGAAGAAACAAAAAAAAAATTACTACTGAAATTCATATTTCTGGGGGGGAGTGATGGCAAAACAAGGAAAATGTCAAATTAATGTCTGGATTTAATTTAATTAAGATTGTGTTGTGGAAAACACCTTTGATTAATGCTAGTGCTTCAAGAATGATTTCCGTTTTAGTATTTGTCACATATAAAACTTAGAAAGGATCGAGCTCACTTGTACTTCACAACTGAAAAAAGTTGGTAAACTGATGACACTCTAATTATTGCCGTCTGTCCTGTGCTATTAATAAGATCTACATGCGCCAACAAGGAGCTGTCAAAATGTAGTGTGAATCTGGACACAACACATTTCCCATCTGCAAGACAACACTACAAAGAGTAGTTCATAACCATAATCAGCTTGTTAGGCAAGTTTGATCTAATTATTATCACTTGCATATCTCTACCTCAGCTAACTCCTCAAAGGAGATTTTATCAACCTACCAATTTCTTGCACATCCAAATGCCCTCGCAATCTCACATTCTCACTCACCTACCTTGTGCTATACTGTCTCAGAATTATTTTATGAAAAGGTGATTAAATGGATTGATCAACCTCTAGATCCCTGCCCTTCCCTTCAGGTGATTGATTTGTCCCTATCTTCGGATTGCACATTTTCTGGTTGTAAAAATCGTACAACCTAACTTCCTTACAGGCATCCACTAAATTTCCTGTAATTCCATAAGCACAGGCACATTTCCTTATTCGTGGAAGTAGACTGTGATCATTTCTCTTCTCAAGAAGGCTTCTTTAAAGGCGCTTTAACCATTAAACTATAGCCAATCTCGTTCCTGTGTATCTTGCCAAAATAACGGAGATATGCTCTGACCAGCAAATTAACACCTTAGTATACGCTTTAAAACTCACAAAATGTAGTCTATACATCAGGTGTAAGTGTAAGCATAGAGACTATATTGATAGCGACTACAAATGTCATCAAGCTTATCTTGGACAAGGGTGGAAGAGCTACCCTCGTCAATTTTGACATTTCTTTTACTTTTGTCATTGTCTCCCATCAAATCTTGCATCCTAGGATGAATATTATGTGTATTTGAGGCACTGTGATGAGCTGGTACATGTCCTTTCTGAGTAGACACAGTCAACCAACTGACATTCTATTTTTGAACTCATTCCATAAGGCGTCCCTATAAGATCATCCCTCAGTCCCATCCTTTTTAACCATTATGTTGCTCTCTTAGCTCAGTTGGTAGGACCTTTTAGTCGGTCATTTTTTTATACATCGACAATACCCAAATAAAATTTATGGTTGAATGCTCCCTTCCTGAGGCTCAGGCACTTTCACAATCATGTCTGGCAGCATTGGCCACCTTGATGACAGAAGGCTCATTATGTTTAAACAACTCCAAGAGCAAAATTATAATCTTCACTAAACCAGATCTCTGGCCTTCTCATTGGTGACCCAGCTCCTTTGGCATTCCACACATCCAGTTGAATAAGCACATAACCTAGGGGGGATTTTCGACTTCAGAAGTAAAATTTTAAAGCTTGCATCCACCTTTTATTTCATGATAAACGTACTCGGAAAGATCAGCCCTCTTCTGCCTTTCAGATCTCGAAGAATTGTATCCAGTGGTTAATACTAAGTAAAACTGAACTATTGCGGTTCTTTTCACAGCTAAGCAAAATGTTGCAGCCCGACTGATTTACAATGTGCTTTAATCTACTTCAGATTCCTCGCTACTGCTCTCTCTACATTGATTAACAGTTCCCTGGCATATTATTTTAAAGCACTCTGCAGATGGCACAAAGCATTGTTCGTGACAGGCTTCACTTCCTATATGACCACTTTAATTGATTTATACACACCCATACGCACATATTCTACTATCCGACATTGAACATCCATCAATTAAAAAAAAATATTGTACGGGAGGAGGAGCTTTTTCCATCATTACAGCCTCTTTGTGGAACAGTCTGGCTCTAAATTTGCGTCGCCTATCCAAATTGGATAGGCGACGCAAATTTAGAGGTAACCTTTTCCAATTTTGCAAGTATCTGAAGACCTACCTTTTCTCCTTGAATAAGTAATTGTACTACAATGAGGCTAATGCTCTCCGGTTGGCCGGATAAGTTTTGGTAATTATATGCTTTATAAAAAAATTAACACTAAGAAGTTGCATCTGCAAACACTCAGTCAGGATTAGAATCTATGTAAGGTATCGTCTTGTATTTCAACCCTGCTTGTACAGTAAACCTACAACTATTGACTATTCGGATGTGACATTTATCTAGGCATCTGCCTTCCTCTGACTTTGAAGGCTTTTTCAAGGTCAGCCACTCAGGACTTTCCATGGTTCAGCTGAAGGCTGTCCCACCTGTCATTCCCCTCTCTTCATGCCGCCATTGTGCACCCTTTCCACATGTAGGACTTGGGATGTGTTGGTTTGGTCAGTCTATTGGGATCAATCAACCAGGGAATTGTGAAGCGCTCTACTCACTGTAAGGGTCTCAAGGCACTAGAGAGTGGGGTGTTGCAACTCCGGTCAGTCGAAGTGCCAGGTCTTAAGGGTCTTCCTGAAGATGTGCAGAGTGGGGGGGGTGTCTGATGTTGATCGGGAGCTCGTTCCACGATGTAGGAGAAGGCTCTCCCACCTGTTCTGGCTCTGTGGATGTGTGGTGTTTCGGCAAGGGTAAGGTTGGCAGATTGGAGGTTTCTCTTGGGTACATGGAAGGAGATTCTTTCTTTGAGATTTTGGGGTCCGGTGTGGTGGAGGCATTTGTGGGTGTGGGTAACTTGAAGGTTACTCTCTTCTTGACGGGGTGCCAGTGAAGGTCTCACAGGTGTTGGGTAGTCTGTTTGTGTCGAGGGATGCAGAGGACAAGTCTGGCTTCAGTGTTCTTTATGGTCTGGAGCTGGAGGGTGCGGATGTCCTCTGTGGCGGCAAGTAGGGCGGTCTTGGTGCTGTGGGTGCTGCGGAATCCGGATTGGTAGGGGTCGAGGATGGAGTTCTATTCGATGAAGTTCGTTAATTGGGCGATGACAATCTTCTCAGTGACTTTGGCAGTGAAGGGGAAGAGAGAGATGTCGGTAGTTCTTGAGGTCCGTCGGATCTGCTGAGGGCTTCTTGCGGAGGGGCTTGACTTCGGTCAGTTTCCAGTCATCAGGAAATGTGACTGCTTTGAAGGTGGCGTTGATGGTGCGACGTAGCTCAGGTGCTAAGGCGGCGGCTGTGTGGAAGATGTTCAGAGGGCAGAAATCTGTGGAGGCTCCTGAGTGAATGCCTTTCATGGTTGATGTGGTGTCTTCGGTGGTGACTTGGGTCCAGGAGGAGGTAGTCGGCTGGCTGTCGTTGCTGGGGGGTGGAAGCGGTTCGTTGTCCGGAGTCTGTTCATTGAAGTTTTCGAAGAGGGATCTTTTCTTCAGGTGGAAGTGGGAGTCGAGTTTGTTGCAGAGGTCCTGAGAGGGTGTGACATCCGTGTCTTCGCTGGGCGGCTTGGTGAATTTCTGAATGATGCTGAAGAGTTCCATAGAGTTGCTGGCGTTGGCGTGGATTTTGTTTGGGATGCAGGATCTTATGGTGGATCTGATGAGTTGATGGTATTCCATTATGGTGTTCTTGTAGGTGGTATTGTCTTCTGAGGTTTCGCTGTTTCTCCATAGCTTTTCGAGATGTCTGCAGGTGTGTCTGGATTCTTGGAGGCCAGCGGTGAACCAGGTGGCTTTCATGGGGCGCTGTCTGTCAGGGTTGCGGGGGGGGGCTTGTCTGTGCAATTGGTGATCATCTGTGAAGTTCTTTGGCTGCGGAGTTGGTGTCGGTCGGGGTCGGTGGAGGATCGTGGATGAGGGTGGAGTGGAGGCGCTCCTCTGTGACCTTGCTCCAGTTCCTTCGCAGAGGGCGTGGTGTAGGTTTGGGGGCAGTGGCTTTGTCGAAGAGAAGTGTACACTGTGGTGGGATGAGATCACTTCTATATCCATTATTGGTCCTGTCAATCTAGGGCTCAGGTTGAAATGTTAACTTGAAAGTATATCTCCTGGCAGGTATTCCACTACAAATTCATTCCACTGGATACAGTTCATGAGTACGAGTTTTTAGACGTTGCAGTATGCAAGTTCAGCAGGGGAAATTGTTATTTAAATGATTAAATACAAATGCCATCTGAAACAAGATGGCACCATTAGACATCAATACCCAGTTCAAAGATGCAACTCGAGTGAAATGGAATTCTCCATGCAGGACTTAATAAGGTGGTGTCCAGTAATCTACAGACAGGCAACTGGATGCAATACAAGTACATTATTTAGAACTGTCCCCTAGATTTCCACCCTGGGTCCACTAGGATACGTAAATCCCGATTTCGAATTTGCAAAACACAATACCACACAGTGTCAGACCAGCACATAAATTCCTGCTTTGACCTTGATAAAGTGGATAACACTTCAGTTTCACTCATTATCCTCAAAAGTACAAGAAAAAAAATGCTGAACTGACATCAAGTGCTCCTAATCCAATATGTGATCTGTAGTATAATGTGATGTGCAAATAAAGAAAAATATGTTTTGCGGAAAGGATTCTGTACTTTTAGAAACAGTGATAGAAATTGCTTTCCTTTAAGTTTTGTAGAACAAAGACACCTCGGGCTATTTACTGCTATGTCAGATTAATATGGCATACCTCCAATTTATAAAAGCGTAAACAAGCTTCTTTCCTGTGCAATGTAACTATAGTTTGTCTAGTCATACCAGACCGTCAAGAACACTTATGCTTCTGTTTGAATTACTGGAACAGGTTATTACAAGTATCTGAGCAACTATTGCAGCCCATATGTACATGGTGGATTTGGTTCTGCCATCCCAGCTACATTTCAACTTGGTTAAAGGGAATCATTTTTTACAACATCATAGTAAATAAACATGTTCCTCTATGGCAACAGATTTTTGAAGTACTTGCTCTAAAAGATTCCCCTGTCAAGAAACTTGATAACACCGTGCTATCTACAATGGGAGAGAAGAATATCAGTGTACAACTTTAACGAGCCTTGTCAAATCCAATTTATCTGGACTTAATGTGCTAAAACATGCAGACACAGCGTAAGCACTTTAAAGCCAGACAAATTAAAGAAAAGAAAGTCGGGTACATATGGAAAGCTCCCTTGCCTTCGATATAGTCCAGTTTCTTTTCTATATCAAATAAAAGAGAGCTGGAAAGGGAGAATTCAATAAAGTTCTTCTTTCGTTTCTTTGGAAGAAGGAAAGAAGGACTACAAAAAAGGCTCCCTTGCCACACTGCTTCATTTGGCATAAAAACAATACAAGCATTGGCATAACCAATAGGTCTCGCCTTTGGGACCTTAGCGCATACATGAAAAGTAATACACTGATGATCTCTCAAGTTGCCATCTTTAAACACGAATAGCGTTTACCTCTTGGGCTACGAGCTTAAAGTAACATGGCCTCTTCACCTGGCAAAACACTAAAACCCAAGAACAGAGCTTTAAATGGGCGGGTACTGTCCGGTACGGAGTACCAGCACTTTTTTATTTTGAGAGGGGGAGTACCAGCACTTCTCAAGAGAAATGCTATACTTTTAACTGGAGAGTACCGGCACGTTTCAGAAACAAGCAGGTACTCTGTAACAGAGTACCTGCACTCCTATTCTTCCATTTCCGGCACTGCCCAAGAAAGAAAACATGATTGCTAATCACTGCATCTCAGTACCTTCCTCTCCCTTTAATCTATTGCAGAGGGGCCACGCGCTGTTCATGAGTACTGCGTGTGCACCTCTGCTATGCTCACTCGTTACCAAGCAACAGTGGGCACGGCTTCTCGGGCAGCGGTGTCGTAATCCATGGAATGACGTAATTTATGATCAGAGTAAACATATAAAGTTTTCTCTTAAGCTTTAATATTATATTGGGACCTGGTCGACCGGGGTGCGTAGTTACATGAAAGTGTGGTCTTCTCATTAGAACTTGATAACTACATCAGTATTTTCCCTAGTAACTTGGGTCACAGACAGCACGTGCCTTAGGAAAAGAGGAGGAAGAGCAAAGTTCAATGGAAATCATCATGACGCGATGCACTTCCGTCCAGACTCCACGCATTTGACAGCACTTGGAAAAAATTCTCGTAGGAGTGACAAGCTCATTGCTTGAATCAACGCTACGCACCGCCTGCCAGCGTGCTGCGGAAGAACTTTCTAACAATCCATTTCCTGTGTGCGGCTTGCTCTCCAAGAACACGCAGCACTCTCAGGGTCTGCAATCTCATAATGCTATCATAATTATACAACGTACATTAAGTAGATTCGATGTAGATAGGTAATAGTGTAAGCAAGTCTGGCACTGAAAGGCGGGGGGCTTTCTGGTCGAAGGCTTTCCTGTGGCGAGCAGTTACTCAGCTATGGAATGCGCAAGCCCTTCAAGAAATTACACGCGCCTTCTAATTAAAGCGGCAAGGAAACCTGACACAAAACAGATGGCCCCTGTGCGCTGCTGCTGGCTCCCGAGATCAAAATGCTCTGGGGATAAATATTTCCGAGAAGCTTGGACATCCACATGCCTTTGGCCAATTGCGTGCTGAAGCCAGAAGCAAAGGCCAATAGTGTGTGAGCACCACACGCACAAGCTTCTGCAAAACCTAAAGTGATTCCAAGAGGTGATTTCCTAAAGCAGCGCATGCGCGCTGCTTCTAGCCTCGACCTAAAAAGGACTCTGTTGAAGGTAAGGCGGTCTTAAATACAGACAGCCTTTCATTTCTCCTAAAGTGATAAAGGGGATAAAACGCTCAACTCCAGAGGCACTGATAAGACGGAGCCAAGAGCTTAAAAAGAAACAACATGGGGCTGAGGAAGGGCTAGTCAGAAATTATGAGGACCAACACGAAGTCGAAAGAGAGAGGTGAAGAAGGTACTAAAAAAAAAAAGTAGCCAGGAGGAACGATTAGACGCACAAGGGAACTAAGGATGACAGACCCAAGAGTGGGAACTGCAAAAAGCAGGAGTGACTGATGAGGAGCCAACAGAGCAAGAGGTTGATAGGCTACTTGTTGTAAAATAGTCCCTCCTGCTTCGCAGTTCAAGAATTCCATTGAAAGATACAATTAAAAGCATTTTGTGAGACAGAAATACTCCACCAGGCTCAACCAAGTGGCATTTGACAAGGTCTCAAGCTAATGGCTTAAAGAACATGGTAAAAAAAAATGCAGGGTGCGGACCCAATGTCCGTCAGAAGTACATCAGAAACAGTAGGTCTGTTTCACACCTGGGCTCTTAAAACGGTATCTCTCCGTTTTATATCAAAGGTTTATGCTTTGTTTTTAATCATTGGCTAGAGTGTGGGTTTCAGGTTGAAGCCAGATGAAAGTTCGGCTCGTTTTGGGCTTGAGGGTCCAAAAGAGCGTCTGAGCTGAGCCACAGCCAGGCATAAGTAACTGTTCGATCGGGGTTCGAGCTTTCACCAGCTCGCCCACCTCTACTTCCATATTCGTCACCAAGCTTTCAATGCATTCAAGGGAGTATTGCTTTTTAGATGAATCATTATCCAAAAGTGCCTCTATTTTTTCCCCAGCTTCTGGAACTACTAGCCCTGCTTCTACTTATTTTTTCAAGCACCAGGATTCCTAACTAACCTCCTTTCGTGTACATGCAATGGTACCCCACAGAAAACCTCACACTTATGAAGTGAAATGCAGTCCTTTATACTTGTTATAATTCCCAATAAACATCAGAATAAGAAAACAATTCAGTTTGATGTTAATAGGATGGGAAAACACAGTATCCCCTCCATACAATTATTGCAATTTATATAGTTGAAGCAATGTTATGCCCTCATTTTGAAGCAGTAAAAAAAGATTACTTTTCATTGTCACAGGTTGCTCTGGAATTCATTGAGTTTGGGTTTGAGGTGGAGGCGGGTTCCCCCTTCTGGTGATAGTCTGGTCCTGGGGAAATGTTTTATTTTATATACCATTCCACCCACTCATAGCTAATCACAGTGCACCTCACCCAAGATGGCCGCCACTACTGCCTACATATTGATTTAAGCAACGTGCCCACATAAAGCTGCAGTCACAACCCCGAATTTATTAATCAACCTTGCCCAGCCCCAATCGCCCCGGATGTTCTTCTGGGCTCCACCAACGTGGGAAGCGCCCACTCGAATTGTATTGCAACTGTCACTGTCTCCAACTTGTGATACGATCATTTTCGCCTCACCCAAGATGGCCGCCAACTAGTGGTTACTACATATACCAAGCAGCGCGCCTTGCTTCCTTTCGCTTACACGAGCCATCGTGCCCGGAAGTGGCAGGTGTTTGTTTCATTCGTAACACAGAGGTAAGCCATGAGCCCTTAGCTCCATTATTGTTCGCCCCAACTACCTTGCCCGAACCCTAACTGCAACCTTGTTTAATTGGAACTTCATAGACATTGACAACTCCGGGAATCGCCAAACGGAATCCCCCGTCGGCGCCCTCTCGAACATCCTTCACCACGGCCAACCGCTTACCGATGGTAGTAATTACTGCAAAGTATGGGTAAACCTTGCGTACCCCAAGTCCTTGCTAGCAATTTCATCTTAATTTCTACTTCACCCTAATTTTGGCCATAATTACTATCCCTAGGTCCTAGGTACTGCCAAGGACTATCACTACTTCGAGCCACTGCTTCGCCCGCCCCCCTGCAGGCTCGCGGTCCCGCGACCGCATCCGCTATTCGTACCCCAGGTATACCACCGCTATTTCCAATATTTAGAACGTGTTCTGCTGTAGGTCGACCGCCGTCTACCTTAGGTTCTAACTACGCCCCTCTCTAACAGATACCTCATGAGCATTGCCTCCCAGCCGCACAGCTGTCCAACCTGAGTGCCGGTCGGCACACTCCAAACTCAGCCTAACCCGAGGTGAGATTGGCTCCCTAAGCTTGGTACTTTGTCCCTCGTTAGTTGACCTCTATTGGTAGCGTTTCTCTGCATACTGAGAGCCTTTTCTATTCCTTCGTATAGGTACTATTTCCTCCCCCTGAACTGTGGCTAGTATCACTACCATGTCACGGTTAGTTCACTTACCAGCTGTGGTTGATTGACACTGTACACCCTAATTCACTTACCTACTCACGTATGGAAGGTTTTCACGGTAGAGCATGGTCAGCAATTCAGCAATGCAAAACTACGCAGGCTTCTGAATTTTAACATTTATATCTTGTCTCTTGTTCCTTTATTCATTTTCTCAACAGGCTTGCATGTTTAATACTCAGGCAATGTATTTCTAGTCCTGATGATGATCCTTTTATTTATGTACGGGATCGAAACGCCGTCGACAGTTAATGTAGTTACACACTAGCTCTCCATTGTGTTACCCAATTGTGTTTACTACATGAGGTCAGCTAGGCTACTCTCAAATTGTTTACCAGCGTCCTCTCTATAAGTTTGCCTGAAACTAACCCTTTTCAATTTCCTTGTTTATGTCTTTTATGTTTTATATGTACTGGATACAGGACTGTATCCCACTTTAAATTTGTTCACTTTAATCCTTTTGAAAATTTGTTGTTTATAATTTATTTTTTGGTCCTTGTTTATCTCCGAGTTCACCTGCCTTGTTCTACAGAGACATGGAATACTCTGTTGGGCGTAGAAAACCAAGTTTTCGTAGCTGCAGCTAAGCACATTTGTCCCAGAAGTACACCAAGTAGGTTCTCAGGAGACTGCCGCTTTACTCCGTGGCTCACAGTCTTTTATAGCAAAAATACATCTGTACAAACATACACCCAATGCACAAAGTTTTAGCCAATCAGAAGAGTTCGAAAACAAGGTGTTGTGCAACCAGAATGCTCTCTGCTTATATGTTGTGTGTTATCCAGCCCCCAGAGTTAATCAATACGGGTACCCATAGTTCAGTGTTGCAATGGCAGGACATGTCTGTATGCCTCAAAAGAAAGGTTGTGAAATGGGAAAACACAGGGAGAGAATAGCGAAGGCCAAAAAGATAAGATAGGCAAGCGAAGAATACTAAAGGCTAACAGATAGTTGATACGGGGATTAGGTAGTCCAGACAAGGATTAGTTAGGCCGGCTAGTGTCTGAGATTGGTTTCAAAACAAGGACGGAGGGGGTTTTCGACACGTTGCAGTCCAAAAGGGCAGAGTACTTCGTTCATCGAGCAGCCTGTGTAAAGGCAAAACAAAATGGCGGCGAATGTAAGATGGAGTCGAAATAAAGAACCTCAGACCCTCCTTTTGCCCTTACGCAGGCAATTCACAAAGACTCACGCTAATCTGAATCAATGTCGATGGTCATGAGGTCGTCAAGCTGTTGCTGCAACATCATCTTCATATTCTCTGTTTTCTGTGACATGGGTCTTGGGACACATATAGTAGCACAAAGACCACAGATTGCGGGGCCACATTTCAAACAAAGGCAACACAAAAAGATGATGGCCAAAACTACTCCTACAAAAGTCAATACCTTCCATCCCCATGTAGACAGTAGTCCCCAAAACCATCCCATCAGAGACCAATTTCCTTCGTCCTGGTGGATGGACTCAGCCATATGGTGTAATTTAGAGATGGCCTAGTATACTGTAGGGGCGTTATCAGGTATGTAAATGCAACAACTGGATCCGATCAATTTACAGACTCCACCACGATCTGCAAGAATGATGTCTAACACCATTCTGTTTTGTAATGTCATAAGGCGATCCGCCTGAAGCTCGGCAGTTATATTACTCAGTGCTCCAACAGTTTCATTTATTGTTGCTTCAACTACTCGAATGAGATGCCTGATATTTCTACTATTGTCCATAGGGCCCCAAAATGGGAGGAATCCCTTAAGGAAATCGCCTCCTTCTTGTCCTGCTGTGTCTTCCAAAGCAATAACCCCTCTACCGTACCTTGTCTTGTGATGTCCCGAAGGAGCTGTATATGTTGGAGGGAGGAGAAAAGCTATATAACAAGTTACTGAGAAATCGGCTGGTAGCCATGTATAGGTTCTGTCATGGCAAACGAAATATGTCCCTTGAGACGCTACCAGTGGTGGAGACGTTTGGGATGAATAGGTATATGTGATGTTACAAGTGCTCTTTTCCAATTGGGCCTTAGAACTTTGACCATTTCCTTGGAGACATAAGTGACCTTGGTGGGGTACAGTATATATAGGTGGGGATCTTTTCCTTTTGGCTCTGTCTCTAAGACTAGTGACATAATGGGTCACATTCCAATCAATGTATGCTTGTCGTTCGTCAGTGGGGAATTCATTACATTTCTTATAATGTTTTGACATAGCCACTATTCCTTTTATTAGTGCGTCATGACTAACGTCAATTCCATCCCTATACGGACCAACAGGATGCCGATGTTGGTTCTCATAGGCATTGGCAAACATAGAGGTGTAAGCCCAAGCAGATCCTTTCAGGGAGAAGGGTAGAACTAAATATGGCATTCCTCCATCCGTATTATGGGGTAAAAGTCCACATACCCAGCAAAAGGTGATACTGATCACCAATTGATGCTGGTGTAGCAATTGAATGAAGGAATTGTTAAAATACTCCATTCTCCTAATTTGCTCATGCTCTGGTAGCGTATGAAATTGGTGTGGGGAAGCAGTAGTACGAAAAGGTATGGGCTGGGAGGTAGATATAGGTACAGATGTTGGCTGCAAAGTGTGAATAACCCAACCCACACAAGCTAATAAAATACATAAAAAGGTTAAAACACATATTGCTACACCACATGTAGTATATAATAATTTACAGTATTTTTTCTTCATTTTTGTTCTTTTGTCAATTTCTGATTCACTTAGCTGTGGTTATTAGCCGTCCTATGACACTGCAGGTCCTGCAGGCCTATTGCCACTACTCAGGTCACAAACCAAGTCTCCTACCACGACCCTGCAACTTAATTGGATGATTCAAGTATTGTATGAAAAAAAATACAATTCAGGAATAAAGAAAAGAAAAAAAGTCTCAACTGTCTTTGGCCACTCTAGGCCTCAAATTGTATCTGGGCTTGTTTGGCACAGTCTGGTCCTGGAAAAGTGTCTCTGGGTGAGTTGTATTTATTCTGAGATGCAATGGTACAGCTTCTTGCAAAACATCATTGTCTTCCTTCTCAGTCCGAGTCCATTCCAGGTGTGCATCGCCAAAAGGTACAAACCGGGGGACTCTTTCTCCTTCAAAATCACCTACACCTTTGCAGACCCACTGGTCAAAGGGCAAAGGCAAGGGTACCTTTTTGCAGTGCACACGATGGATCCAGTTCTTCTTTCCAACCACTTTCACAGCTGTACGTGTCGTCAGCAGGACCTGTCTCGGCTCTCGCCAGCGAGGCTCCAAGTTCCTCGTCCTTTGGAAGTTTTTAGGCACACCCAGTCCCCGGGTTGGATGGTGTGCCCGGGATCTGAAGAAGCCTGAGGCAAAGCGTCTTGTACCTGCTGATGGAGAACATGCAATTTAGTGGTGAGGTCATGCAAATAGTCAACCAACATTGGGTATTCTATATCAGAGTACTTTTTGGGCCTAAGGACTCCCCAGACATTCGCCGGGCGCCCAAACACTATCTCGTATGGGCTAAGTCCCACACGAGGATGAACAGCTGTGCGGGTGGACAAGAGAGCCAAAGGTTAAGCATCGGGCCAAGTAAGACACGTGCTGGCCTGGATCTTCGCAAGTTTAAGCTTGAGAGTGCCATTATAGCACTCTACCAAACCCGCTGACTGAGGATGGTTTGCTGCATGAAATTTCTGCCTAATACCAAGACCTGCACATACTTTCTGCATGATTTGACCCACGAATTCGCTTCCATTGTCACTCCAGACAATTCGAGGTAAATCAAACCTCAGGAAGTATTCTTTCAGAAGGACCTTGGCTGTAGACAAAGCAGTATTGTCCTTTAGGGGGTAGGCCTCTATCCATCTGGAAAAGGCACACACCACCACAAGGACGTACTTAAAGTTATTGCATCTCTCCATGTGTATGTAGTCTATTTGCAACACCTCAAAAGGATACGTTGGGGGAGCAAAATGGCCTGCTAGGGTTGGTGTCCCCCTTCCTGGATTATGCATTAAATAAACAATGCAATGCTTAACAAGATTATCTGCGTATTTAGGGATCCCCGAATTCTGCACAGTCTGAGACAATTCCTTGTAATAACCAGCAAGATTTTTACGGGGGTCAGGTAAGGACTGTTTAAGGGCCAGAACCTCAGATCTCTTGCAAGGTACATGTACCCATATATGTTGGAAGTGAGCTGGTATAGGTTGATTACCATCCTGGGCTGCAACCGCCTCTCTCCACACTGGGGGAACCTCTCGCACAGGGTAGTGTTTTAGTTTGCGCCTAACAGAAGGATCAGGTTCAGACAAGGACCGGGAAATGAACATCGATCTGAAGGTGACAAGTGTCTGTATAGCATCCTCGACCACAGGACCCTCAATAACTCCCTTATCAAAGTCAGCCCGCACATCCAGCAAACCCTGGGGACCTAATCCCAATCCCGTGGCCTCCCATTCCTGACTTAGAATGCCACACATGGCATCAAAAACAAATCTTTGTGTATGGGCATCCCACTGCTGAAAAGTGCCCATGATATCTTGTACGATATACTCGGGACCATTCATGATCCATTTACGAGCAAGGAGATCTAACGTATCTCGTTCTCTGCCTACGGGGAAGGACAGGAGTCATGCTTACTGACCCAAAGAAAGGAGATAAAAGGCTAGAAACGGTATCAACCATCCGTTTACGAACTAAGGGGGAAGTTGACAGAAGGACAGGGGATAAAGCATGAGACGGAGCAGGAGAGGAGACAACAGATAGAAGGGAAGCCGAGGGCAAAGAAGGCCGAAGCAAAGGAGTCGAAGGCAAGGGAGCCGAAGGCAAAGGAGCTGGGGGCAGAGAAACTGGAGGCAAAGGAGCTGGAAGGAGTGGCAGTGCCGGAAGGGGCTGTGGTAGAGGTGCAGGAACTGGTTGGAGAACAACAGGTTGCTGGACAGGTGGCAAAAACAGGGGTGCATTAGTACCTCGTACATAGGGCGAGGGCGATCTTAACAATTGGGACATTAAAGGATCCGGGCTGTTCTTTTAAACAAAGTAGCTTCTAAATTATCTAAAATGTCAGGCTCAAAACTACCATTATGTGGCCACTGCAAAACACCATCTTTCTTTGTATAGCGGACCCGCACTTCATTAAAGGTGATGGGGCCCACACCATGTTTAGAATAGAGCTCATAAGTAGGAGTTCCAACCGGAGGAATTGGACAAGAGTCCTCCAGTCGGGAGTCCCTATCGCAACCAAAACAACACAATTTCCTAATCTTGCTGAAACCAGGCATCGTTATTTCACTGGCTCCTATACAAACAACAAGGGGCTAATCAAATAAAACAGCACAAATGTACTCACCCCTTGGCTTCGATTATAGCAATAATTGAATCAAAGAACCCAAAAACAAAGAAGTGGGCGCTACCCACCAGTACTTAACAAAATGTCTTCTTATGCCAACAGAGGTCCATCTAATGTCTTGCAATACCAGTCATCACCAAAAGGGACCAAGGCAGGGCGGCAGTCAGGGCAGCAGCCACCAGCAGCCGTTGGAAAGGAGAAACCGCACCTCAAAAGACCATCGGTCCACTTTTCGACATACAGGGGTCGCTGGTGTGGGGGCGCCTCCTCTGGAATTTTCCTGTGCATCCTCTCACGATCCTTGGGCTCAACCGCTACCTCTGAAGCCGCCCCACGTTGGGCGCCAGTTGAAGAACCGGGCCTTAGGGCCTGGCGGCGCAGGGCACGCCTGAAATCTCTGAGTTCACCTGCCTTGTTCTACAGAGACACGGAATACTCTGTTTAACCACAGTTGTCCCAGAGTACACCAAGTAGGTTCTCAGGAGACTGCCACTTTACTCCGTGGCTCACAGTCTTTTATAGCAAAAATACATCTGTACAAACATACACCCAATGCACAAAGTTTTAGCCAATCAGAAGAGTTCGAAAACAAGGGGTTGTGCAACCAGAATGCTCTCTGGTTACATGTTGTGTGTTATCCAGCCCCCAGAGTTAATCAATACTGGTACCCATAGTTCAGTGTTGCAATGGCAGGACATGTCTGTATGCCTCAAAAGAAAGGTTGTGAAATGGGAAAACACAGGGAGAAGGAGAGAATAGCGAAGGCCAAAAAGATAAGATAGGCAAGCAAAGAAAAATAAAGGCTAACAGATAGTTGATACGGCGATTAGGTAGTCCAGACAAGGATTAGTTAGGCCGGCTAGTGTCTGAGATTGGTTTCAAAACAAGGACGGAGGGGTTTTCGACACGTTGCAGTCCAAAAGGGCAGAGGTACTTCGTTCATCGAGCAGCCTGTGTAAAGGCAACACAAAATGGCAGCGAATGTAAGATGGAGTCGAAATTAAAGAACCTCAGCGGTCTACTCTCCCCCACTGCTCTTTTGGTTTCACAGCATAGGAGACTCCCTGCCTTTCACTTTTCCTGAAGCATTTTAACTTTCTGAATTAACCATTCCACTAATGGTTTGCTTTTCACAATTTGTAGAGGAGCTGTTTTTCTTAAATTAAAAAGTATGACCACTTTGTGTCCCTAAGATACTGCCTACTTCGACCACTGACTCCAACCCAATATATTTTTAAATATGAAGAGGATTCAGCTTTACAGGCAGAGCTGTTCACTTGGGAAATGGATAACCAGGTTCCAGTATCAGTGCAGGCTCACAGGCCTGTGCCACCCCCACTCCAAATGAATTTGATCATGTGTAATGTAACTGGTGCTCATGTTAAGGGCTCCAATGCACCAGGGCTACGTTTGCACTACATAAAACTCCCTCAAAAAATTAATTGTCCTGCCCAGCCTCCACCCTAATCAATGACCCTTAGCTCTCCCTCTTCAGGCACAATTGTTTTCTTTTTCTCTGTGGCCTCCACGCCGCAGGGATCCGAGGCAAGGCTCTGGAATGGACCACCTCCTTCCTTTCCGGCAGAACCCAGAGTGTCTGCCTCCCCCCATTCCTTTCCGAAGCCTCCAAGATCATCTGCGGCGTACCCCAAGGATCCTCCCTCAGCCTGACACTGTTTAACATTTACATGGCCCCGCTTGCACACGTCGCCCGACAGCACGACCTCAACATAATTTCCTACGCCACTGACACTCAACTGAACCTCTCCCTCACCAAGGACCCCATCACCGCCAAAGCCAACCTCCATGAATGAAGGCCGTCGCCGATTGGATGAAGAACAGCCGTCTGAAGCTGAACTCAGACAAGACGAAGGTCCTCATCCTCGGCTCCAACATGTCAGCCTGGGACGACTCCTGGTGAGCAACGGCACTGGGGGCAGCCCCGAGCCCCACCGACCATGCACGCAACCTGGGAATCATCCTCGACTCAACGCTCTCAATGACCAAGCAAGTCAATGCCGTCTCCTCCTCCTGCTTCAACACCCTCCGCATGCTCCGCAAGATCTACAGATGGATCCCGACAGATACAAGAAAGACAGTCACCCAGGCCCTCGTCAGCAGCAGACTCGACTACGGAAATGCCCTCTACGCGGGAGCCCCAACCAAGCTCATAAATCGACTACAACACATCCAAAACGCCTCAGCACGACTTATCCTCGATGTACCACGACACAGCTACATCACCCCCCACCTGAGAAACCTGCACTGGCTCCCCGTCAACAAGAGGATATCCTTCAAGCTCCTTATCTATGCACACAAGGCACTCCACAAGACCGGCCCAGACTACCTCAACAGACGGCTCTCCTTCTACACCCATAACTGAAACTATGCTCTGCCGACCTCTCACTCGCCACCGTCCCGCACATTCAAAGAACAGCTACCGGTGGGAGATCCTTCTCCCACCTCGCCGCCAAGACATAGAACACCCTCCCACTGACCCTACGACAGACCCAAAACCTGCTGACCTTCAGGAGGACACTAAAGACCTGGCTGTTCGATCAGTGGCGGCCCCACTTCCCCCCCAGCACCTTGAGACCCTCGCAGGTATGTAGTGCGCTTAACAAATGGCTGATTGATTGATTCTGACAAACCTATTTTCTTAGCAACCGGTCCCATTATCCCTGTGTCCTCATTAAGCCTGGGCGTAGTTCGCGTAGTAGCGCTACGCGTAGCTACCCGAAGTGCACTTCGCACTATGCGAGCTACGCGTAGCACTACGCGAACTGCGTAGTGCGCTGTTCGGGATGATTGCACAGTGCCGGATGCCTGTCCGCACTGTGCAATCATTGAAAACGGCATCTTGCACAGTGCAAGCTGTCTTTTACTGCCGCTCGAGAAGATTTTTACTCGAGCGGCACCTTTCTCAACGCCGACTGGTAATTTCTCATCTCGAGCGGTCGCGAGCATACGCGACCACTAGCAATGAGAAACCTGACCTCCCCGCGTTGAGAATCTCGCCGGGAGGTTTATTTTCCACGCTAGCAATCGGCAACTTGATGTTGCTGATTGCGAACGAAGAAATAGTCTCGCTGGGATGTCATTTTGCTTGCTCGCGGTCGCCAACTTGACGTTGAGGACCGCGAGCAAGCAAAAAATTATCGTTGCACTATGCTATGCTATGCGTTTTTGCACCGTGCTATGTGCAATTTGCATAGTGCGAAGTAGCGCAAACTTCGCAAACTATGCGAGCGTAGCGTAGTACTTTGCCCAGAGATAATCCTCATCCCAGTTGATTGCTCTTGAGGTAAACTCGCCTCAATGACCGGACAAAACGAGGAAGTTGGGGTGGACTTGGCATAGCGTCATCCATATCGGGTGGGATAAGTTATGGCCAATCTCATTCCTGTCACGTTTGCCCACCTAGATTGTAAGGTACCGCCAGGTAAATTAATCAAGGGGATTAATATAAATCCCAATGCTTAAACAAATTCACCCCTGTCCCATGCAAGAAGCATGGTGTTGTTTTACATATGCATAAGTATGTTATGATTTCATGAACCTTGTATTGAATGTTTAAAGTCAAATGATTTCATGAACCTTGTAGTGTATATTTAAAGTCAAACTTGTACTCATACTATTTCGTATTCATTCCGATTCTTTGTTATTGTGCACAGAATTCAGGGCTTGCTGATACGGATAAAGGTTTGTAGACAAAAGAAAGAAACATGTGTGCATCACAGTATACTTAGGCTATAAGGTAGGGCACTGGGAAGTTGGTTCATAACCTCTCTGCGAAATTCAACCTTGCGGGTTCAGGTAAGAAGGCATGGTTAAATCTGACAATTCCTCTTCCTGTTTTTGTTACTGTCTTGATGACTGAGACAGGGAAGTAGGACTGGGATCTACAAATTGGATGGTGGAGGAGCATCGCGCCCTGCTAGACTTTAGTGCGGTCTCTCTGACCAATATGGGAGCAGCAGGTGAGTACGGAGGAGTTAGAACTCGATCCAGCCTCCTTCCATTGAGCGCGGTTTGTTCCTTCTATCCCTCACGCACTCTGCAATATTGCAGAAGTGTGGGTGGTATGTCAGGACCAGCGGGCAAGTGTGGTGAAATTGGAGCTCCCTGCGACTTCCCCCATTGTGTAAGTTTCACTCTCACCTTCCTATCTGTTGGAAGAGCAGCAGGGGCACTGAGATACCGGAAGCAGCCCTTCCCCGATGTCTTGGGTAAGGATGAGTTCCTTCTGATGGAAGCATAGACACTTGGAGTCTTTTTCTAGTGGTGATTCCTCTTCCAGATCTCCTGTCAGGAATAGGTCAAAGAAATCTAAGTCCCTCTTGATAATGGTTCCTTTGAGAAAAAAGTCAAAAGCATCCTGTAACAGACCTTGGGGGAGCTGAAGGAAGTATTTACAATGGATAAGGCTCATCCTGATTCAGAGGAAGAAGAGGATGCCACACACCTATCAGAACTAAAAAGCAAATATATTGACAGAAATGTGTTGCCAGAGATTCTATTCAGAGTGCCTTTGAATATGGGTTTTCCTCTTTTGGAATTACCATCTACCTCTACGGAGCCAGTTTTGAGACAGTTTATCACTTCCCAGATGCCTTCTCTGCCTATTCACCAACAGGTGGCGGGTGTGGTTCTCAGGAATGGAAAGACCCAGATAGAATTATTGTCGCTAAATTTATGTCAAAGCTCTAACCTCTAAACGATGCTGACAAGAAGTTTCTGCACTCTCAGTGGATTTCTTGGTAGCTAGCCTTGTGGGTCGCACCTCTATGCCTGAAGAGAATATGATCAATGATTCAGTCGACAAAAAATAGATTCAGCCCTGAAAAAGTCATATGCTGGATCCAACTTAGCAATGTGTGCAGGAAATCATAGGGCATTTACTGCCAAATTTATGCTGATTGACTTTACGGAACTGTTTAAAGCCATGCAAGAGGGAGATGAGTGATCTGGCCTGAATGAATGCCTTGGAAACAGACAGAGGTTTTTCAGACATAACATTTGCTGTGGATCAGGCTGCATCATTATTGGAAGGTGCTGCAAGATGGAATGTTTTTCTCAGAGACTGGCATTTCATCAAGAGCAAAGCTAGCAGAAGGGTAAGACATTCAAATTGCAAAATAATGGGAAAAGTAGAACTCCCTCAGGAAGTTTCAAATATGAATCATGACTATGCTGAAAATGGCCTACATTGGGTAGTGAGGGGTTGAATTTCTTATTATCTGAACACCTGGAAACAATCTACTTCGAATGCTTGGGTCCTTCAGATAGTGGAGACAGGCTGCAGCATAACGTTTATCTCCACTACTCCAGATACAGGGATCATTCTTACGTGAAAACCTCAATGCAAAGTCAAGTTGAAGGTCCTGAGACTTGTAATCCATACACTTCTTGAAAAGAGGGCAGTGGCACAGCTCCACTGGATCAACAGGGAAAGAGAACTTACCCAAGAATATTTCTGGTAGTAAAGGTAATGGGGGTGCCACCTGGTCATAGACTTCAAAGAAGTAAACAAATGGATCACTCACATCAATTTCCAAATGGAAACATTGCAGAAGATAATTCCCTTGATTTGTTATCTGAACTTTATCACTTCCATATACCTGATGGATGCGTACTTCCACATCCCTATGGTTTTAGAACATCAGCAGTTGGAGATTTTGTGTTTTTAGTACCCATTATCAGTTCTTGGTACTGCCGTTTGGATCAAATGTGCCCCAATGGTCTTCACAAAAATGATGGCTCCTCTGGCCGTTACCATCCACTTGCAAAGTCTGAAAATCTTTTTGTATCTAGACGACTGGCCCCTGGTGACGGAGTCAAAACAGGAAAGGTTGGATGGGTTGGATCTTATGGAGAAATATCTACACTCTCATGGTCCTCTCCTCAATTATGCAAAATATCAGTTGGTCCCATCCCAAGAACAGACCTATATTGGAGTGCTCTTCAAATCCCAGGAGGGCATGGCCTATCTCCCTCAAAACGGGGGCTCTGAGGTTGAGATACACTTTTGCATATCTGTTACCAAGCAACAAAGCTCCAGTGAGATTATAGCTGAAAGTACAAAAGCACAAGGCACCATGAGTCTGTCTGGTTCCTTTAGCAAGGTTGCATATGAGACCACTACTGGCACATCTACTCAAGAGTTGGAATCCAGCATCCATGGAGTAGGAGACGCAAATTATATTGAGGTCTCAAATTTCATCACAACTTCTATTATGGATGAAAAACTCTTCTCTTTTCAAGGTTTCCTCCTGAATCCCAATCCTCAGATCCTTAGGTCGGATGCCAGTCTGTTGGGATGGGGTGCGACTCTGGGAGACCTCAGAGCACAAGGACTATGGTCACAGATTCAGAGACATCAGTCACCCAATTGGATAGAACTTTCAGAAATCTGGGCAGCTCTTCAGTTCTTCCAACGACATCTTCTGAATCATGTGTTGGTGAGGAGAGAAAATGTGTGGTAATGGCCTATATCAACAAAATGGGGGCGGGTGTGGGGGTGAGGTGTCAAAGTCCACATCCCTCAATCTGGTTGCCATGAAGATAGGGAATTAGGTGGAACAATTCATCCTATCTCTTGAAGCCATCTACATCAAAAGAAAGGACAATACTCAAGCAGACTCTCTAAGCAGGAAGTTTGTGACTATTTGAGATCTGTGTATTTCCTCGCCAGTGTTTCAGGAGATATGTTGCCGGTTTGGGGATCCTTTACTGGATCTGTTTGCCCCCCCCCCCCCCCCCCACGAGAAATCTCAACTGCCAAGATTTTGTTCTCAGACTCCAACTGCAGGAGCAACGGATGTGGATGCACTTTTGATTCCATGGCCTCCCAAAATTCTTTACCCCCTTCCTGTAATCTTTACATTGAAGTTGAAAATTCAGAGGGAAAAAGCAGAAGTAATAGTAGTGGTACTGTTTGGGCCCAGGAGATATTGTTTTCCTCTCTTTCTATTAAAGTCACTCCAGCCTCACTGGAGAGTTCCCTCCTCCTCTGGTATCTTTGGGGTCTCTCCCTCTGACCCAGCTATCTCTTCCAGCTTGGAAATTCAAAGATAAGGAATAAGGAGAAAAGGTGTTCCTGAGCCCTTAGCAGTGATCATCCAACATTCGAGGCGTCCTTCCACATCATCTCATTATTGGAAACATTCGAAGAATTTTCAGAAGGGGTGTGATGAAAAACGTCACTCTCGCTCTTCTTGTGAATTTGGAGTTGTGTAACAATTTCTTCTTGATGGATTTCATAAAGGCTTGACAGTGGCTACTTTAGGATATCAGTGGGCTGTTATTCGGGTCTTTAGCTATCCTAGTGGTGAATTTCCAGATAACAGTCTTTTGGCGTTAAGGCTCCTGAAGAGTTTTGCTAGCTCCAGTTCTGTGATGACATCCTTATGTCCTCCATGGGATCTTCCGTTAGTGTGTAACCACAATGTCCAGATAAATCTGGACTAAGGGAACACGGGGTACTGGTAGACGGCAGACTCCAACATGAACTGTATACCACAACGAACCGCTACCAGTCTGAGTATTACTAGTATAAGTGAAGTGTTTTTTTGTGAGTGCTGGCATCTCACAAAAAGTGAAGGACTGGTCTCACACACCACCGGGTGTCATGCTTCATCATTGACCAGTCCTCGCCCTCTAAAAACTTGGTTTGTTAGAGAGCGGGCATACACCTGACGACAGGGATGCACTTCTAAACTAAGTGGGGGCCCAAAGAAAAATATATAGTGAGTTAAAAGGCCATTATGGGTGTCTACTTAATTTTAATAGTGTTGACATCCATATGGCAGTTTAAAATAAAGTGATCAGAGCCATGGGGATATTAGTGTCCCCCCACCGCTGTATGTGAGATCAACATGTTTCTGCCTGTAGGCCCAACTGGGTCCGCGGCATTCATCAGGATCATAATATAACGGGCTCTACTCTTACCAAACTTCGGTGAGAGCGTTCCACTTGGTGGGGTGATCAATACTCACACTCCACTGTCTGTAATGATTAGGTTTTAATGATTCCGATGATGAGGTAAACTGTGCCCCATAGGAGGGCGGGCAGATGGACCCTTTAGGTCCTGGAATGTTAACTGACGTGATCACCGCCTCTCAGCCTAGGTCTGCAAGCCTCGGCTCCTCGATGAGGCAACCGGTAGCGAGGATGACAGAGATTCAACACCGCTTCAGAAAATGCGACACCTAGCAGCAAGCAGCTCGCCAAACTACAGCAGTCGCCATCAGACTCGTGGTCAGGGGGAGGAGCCAGGAACCGGAAACCCTGGGCTAAGTGGAGGCGTGGAACTCCACCGTAGCGGCTATCAATCAACGTTTAGACAAAATTGAAGAATCTATGTCTTCCCTCCCCGTCCAATTACAAGAAGCCGAAACCAGGATATCAGGCCTGGAAGACCACATGACTGAAGTGAGAAAGGAGGTTAAAAACTTTTCCATAAACTCAAAATCACTTGAATCTAAACTTGATGGCTTGGAAAATTATAATAGGAGATCAAATCTCAGAATTGTTGGAGTCCCTGAGAAAATTGAGGGATCAGATATGAAACAATGGATCACTTCTTTCTTCCTTCACAAGGTTATACCGGAATACAAAGGAGATCTTACGATTACTCGTGCCCATCGAATTCCAGCGCAGCCCCTTACAAACTCTACACTTCCTCAAACTATTCTGGTGAATTTCGCAGATGTTCGTGTCAAAGAGATAATCCTCTCCGAGGCCTTTAAACAAAGGCAATTTGCAGCAAATGCTACCACGAAATGTAGGATTTTCTCAGACATGTCCGCTGCGGCGGCCAGGAGGAGAAAGGAATTTGTAAACATTCTTCAACTATTTAAAGATAAGGGTGCTCAAGCCATGATTGCCCAGCAATCAAAGTTAAAAGTTCTTGTTAAAGGCAAATTCTATATGTTGACCGATATAGATGAAGCACAAGCATTGCTTCGTAAGATCTCACAAGACTAGCGGTACTAGTGAAACTCGATGTGGTCTCTGATCTGTTCTGATTAACTTTTCTGACTCAGTCTTATGCTTTGCCGGGGGATTTCTACTTTGATTTAATGTTTTTCAATATAATGTCGCAGTGTACTTCTACTTTCTTTTGTTTTCTCGGGAAAGGGGGACCAGGATAGGACTCCTAGAGAGGTTAAGGGGCGCAATAACAAGGCGCCTCAATGAAAAGGGGTTATCCTGTATGGCCAGTGTGGAGACAGGGCCATAGGGGTGGGGGTAGTATGGGGGGACCACTGGTGCTGGGGGTGAAAAAAGAAAAAATGTTGACGTATTCTGGACTTTTTTTGTATTGTTGGTCGAAGACCTTTTCTGCTACATATTATTTACAGGGAGTGAATTAATTGAACTGAAAAAATATATTTTGTTGGAATGGTTACTGGAAGCTTGTATAAGTTAGAACCAAATATCTATCAATAGAGGGCTTAAAATAATCTCTTTTAATGTCAATGCCGAAATAATAAGAAAAAAATGAGAGCCATTGATTTATGGATTGAAACAGAAAATCCTGCGGTCATTATGCTACAAGAGACTCATATCTCTGCCTCAAAACATGATGTTTTTACTATGTTTAAGACATGGGCCACATTTCGTGGATTTTCGTCCACTACAGTATCTCAACGAGGTGTTGCCCTTTTCTTAAATAGGAATCTGAATGCAGAAATGATGCATTCAGAGGAGGGTAGTGGAGGCAGATGGTGTTGGGCCACTTGTTCAGTTATGCACAGACGAAGGCCGATTACCTTTGTTACTTTTTATGCCCCGGTGAATGATAACTCACAAGACTGTGAAGATTTGTTTCAATCTCTGCTTATGGTAGGGGGGATATTGTTATTAGAGGAGATTTTAATATTCTGATGGACACAAAGCTGGATTCTGCCACACCCTCTAAGAAACAGCTTAAACCTAAGTCACGTCGATCAATTAATAATAATATGTCTATTTTTCACTTATGTGATCCTTGGCTAATACAGAACCCACAAAAAAAAGAATTTACCTGCTGGCCAGGCAGGTTCAAATCTTCCTCACTGATTGATTTCTTCCTGGCTTCTCGGCAATTAAAATTTTCTCATCAAAGACTTCTTCATAATGGTTTTTCAGACCATGCAATGCTGATAGCCGAGTTTGTCTTGGGAGAAGATTCTAGAACTCCGAAGCGATGGATATTTAATAAACTATACCTACAAGATAACGATTGGGTTAATTTCCTTAAATTAGAAATGTCAGATTTCATAGCTCGTAATTCTGATGCCGCCCCTTTACATATCATTTGGGACTCCCTGAAAGTGTTTATCCGTGGTATTGCTATAAGTAAGGACGCAGCTGAATGGTCGAATATTAAGAAAGATAGAAACTTACTACAGGAAAAAATTCAGACTCTAACCCTAAAACGACAAGTTGATTTTCTAGTTGGGTTCAGAACCAATTGAATGAAGCCAAACGTGAACTTTGTTCTGAAATGAAATTAAATGAATGAAATGAAATGAAAATGCGTTTTATATAGCGCGAAATAGTTGCCCGGAGGCGTCCAAGCGCTGAGATTGCAAGATGTTCTAAGCAGCAGACCAATTGACAGAGAGAGAGAGGAGAGTTTATTTATTGAACAGAAAAGTTTTCAGATGCTTCCTGAAGGTCAGATCTGGATTAGACCTTAATTGAAGGGGTAAGCTGTTCCACAGCTTAGCGGCATTCAGGGTAAAAGAACGGCCTCCTGATCTAGCCCGGTTGACTTTGGGCACCGTAGCAAGAAACGCACTAGCTGAGCGCAACTGTCTGCTAGGGAGGTATGGGGTGATTAGGGGACGATTGATCAGAGGGCCAATTGCCCAGAATGACTGGTGGGCGATACAAAGGGATTTAAAAGCAATCCTGTCTCTAACAGGAAGCCAGTGCAATCTTGTTAGTCCAGGTTTAGCGGAGGACCTACGAGGAATTTGAAGTAGTGTCCGGACTGCACAATTTTGGATCACTTGTAATTTCCGCAATGTGAAGTCAGGAGCTCCCAAATAGAGTGCATTTCCAAAGTCCAGCCTAGAGTGGATCAGTCCCTGTACGACAATTTGCTTGGCTTGGAAAGGTAACAGAGGGAGAATCTTCCTCAGCATTCTGATAATACTGAAACAGGTAGCAGACAACTTAACAGCCTGGTGGTCTAGCGTTAGGGACCTGTCCAGCCAAATGCCCAAGCTCTTAATGGCATCCTTTGGGACTGGGGGGGGGACCCAGGCAGGCCGGCCAGATGGAGCTCAGCGAGGACGGGGCCGAGCGTCCCAGCATCATAACCTCTGTCTTGCCCCCATTGAGTTTGAGACAAGACAGGGTCATCCAGCTGTTCACTTTGCTCAGACAGCCAGCCAAATCTACTGTGGCCGTAGGGTCCTCAGCCCGCGTCAGAGAGACCACCAACTGGGTATCGTCCGCGTAGGTAACGATCTTAATACCATATGGGCGGACGATACCTGCCAGTGGTCTCATATAGACATTAAACAACGTCGGGCTGAGCGAGGAGCCCTGCGGGACTCCAAAGCCCAACGGTCTGCTGGTGGAGATGGTATTTCCCTCAAAAACCTGGAAAGTTCTATTGGACAAGAATGACCTGAGCCATTTCAAAGCTCCCCCTTGGATCCCGATATCATGGAGACGCTGCAGTAAGATCTCATGATTCACAGTGTCAAAAGCGGCACTCAGATCGAGGAGGATGACTGCCACCGATCCTTCCCGATCTAAGATGCCTCTTGTTTCTTCCAGAACTGACAACAGAGCCGATTCTGTCCCATGTTGGGGGCGAAAACCGGTTTGTGACGGGTCAAGCAGTTGATGGTTTTCCAAAAAATTAGTTAAAAGGTTGTTGATATATTTTTCCAGTATCTTGCTGATCCAGGGGAGCAGGGAAATGGGACGGTAGTTGTTAAAATTATTCATGTCCATATTAGGTTTCTTCGCGAGTGCCCTCACCCTTGCCTGTTTCCATGCTGGTGGAACCGTGTTGGTGGAGATTGAGGCATTAAGTACCTCCAACATGACAGGGAGGATAATGTGATTAACTGCCTTTAAGGAGCTCGGAGGGGCAGGGTCCCTAGGAGAGCCCGATTTGACCTGCACCATTAGAGTGGCCAGAAGGTCCAAGTGTAGCAAAGGAAACTCCTCCAGCACAGGTGACAAATTGTCTGTTATATCCTGCTTGAAATGCTCCAGGATGTCAGCTGAGGCATTTGGGAGAATGGTTGGGAAGGATGAGTAGATAAGATCCACTTTGTTATAAAAGAAATCGGCTAGCTCGTTACATCGGACTTGTAGGTCGTCACTATTTACAGGGGGCTGGGGGAGTTTAGTGAGGCATTTTACAATCCGATAGATCTCCTTGGAATTAAAGCTGACTTCAGAAATCTTTTGTGAATAGTACTGGGTTTGTGCTTTCTTTATTTCTATCTTATAGTCCCTAATAGATTTCCTGTACAAAATTTTGTCTGGGTCAGTATAGCCCAAACGCCATTTCCTCTCTAGCCTTTTGCACTTGCGTTTAATATCCCTAAGCTCCTCCGAATACCAAGGAGCCGAGGTCCTGGATCTCTTTGCCCGGGTTGTCTTGGATGGGAGTATGGTATTCAGTTCTAATCTATTCTCGCAGAGTGAAGCAATTTTTCTTAGACAGAATCAAAAAATTTATGAGGAAAGCAATTTCACAGGCAAGCTTTTAGCTTGGCAGGCTAAAGAACAAGCTGTCGCAAATCAGATACGCTGTTTAAAATGTCCCGTCCAAAATACTGAGATATCACAGCCGGTGGCAATCGGTTCCATAATGCTTTCACATTACCAACAGATTTACAGCAAACATCAAGCCATCAAAAGCTCTCTAATGTTCTTGGTAGATACCCAATTCCCTTCCTTTCAAATATTGAGCAGGAGAAAATGTTTAGTCCATTCACTAAAATTGAATTAGAATTGGTAATTAAGGATTTACCGCTATAAGGCTTGCAGCCCGGATGGGCTGACTTCAGAATTCTTTAAAAGTTTTCTTCAATTCTTTCTCCGACTTGTTGTTAAAATTATTAAATTCTATGCTAAATGGAGGTCACGTTTCAGATTCTTTTCATGAAGGTATGGTAGTGAGTTTCCTGAAGAAGGGGAAAGAATCTAAAGATCCCAGTTCATATAGACCGATTACTTTATTAAACTCCGATTACAAAATCACCACCAGACTACTAGCAGGTCATCAATTAATTACTAACACACACTTTTTAATTGAGGCATTAGATTTTTTTCAGGTAAGGCGTACTGCACTGATTTTTTTTTTTTGTTTTTTTTTTTGTAAAATTTTTATTTTGCATAGAACAAAAGGAAACACAGGAAAGGAGCACTGAGGTGCCGTACAGTTCCTCACGCAGGGGGAGCAATTCAAATCAAGACGATGGTGTTGTCACACCGCAGAGATAAGTCTAGTCCAGCCAAACTAGGTACCTGCAGGGAGTAAGAGCA
The DNA here is from genome assembly GCF_964263255.1 of Lissotriton vulgaris. NCBI lineage: Eukaryota > Metazoa > Chordata > Amphibia > Caudata > Salamandridae > Lissotriton > Lissotriton vulgaris. The sequence goes on along the minus strand of NC_141693.1, from coordinate 969,406,684 downwards.
CTAGTTCAAGCAATCAACCACCGGTGCTAGACATTGTAGAGAAAGTAAGTCCCAAAGCAAGCAGGTCCATGAGCCTGTGTAGTCAAATCAGATGTACATACTGACACTGGTGTGCACCTCAGTAACCCAAAGATAAAAAAGGAAAATACAACTCCCATTCCCCCCTCCCCCCCCTTCCCCCCCCCCATGACGGTGACACACACTTACCACACTCATTCATAAAGCCACACTAAATTTGGAAGAGGTGTAGAGACCTCAAAGATGCTGGGCAGACAGCAGACGGCAAGCCTTTAGATGGGAAGGCAACCAAGGGTCCCCACACGAGCGTGAAATTCTTATAATTACCGAGGAAGATGTCCGCCATTCTTTCCAAGCTTAAAAGCTTCCAAAGTCGAGCATGCCACAGAGATATTGCTGGTGCCTCCTTCCGCTTCCATGCCGCCGCTAACGTGAGTTTGGCCGCCCCCAGGCACAGCCACAGAATCTTTTTATCAGATCGTGTTTGGTGTTCATGTCCGGGGTCTCGTAGACCCAACAGTACAGAGGCTATAGAGTCCTCTATAGGATATTGGAGGATATCCTTGATATGTGAGAGGATTTCCTCCCAATAGGGCCGAATCACTGGGCAGTCCCACCAGATATGGCGGAAGTCCCCTAGGAGACCACATCCTCTCCAGCATTTATCAGAGGTCGCTGGGTAAATGCGGTGGAGCCTGGTCGGGCATAAGTACCATTGCGTGAGAGTCTTTAGATGTGCCTCCCTCAGATGTAGCGAGTGGTTAAATTGGGTCATATCCGCCAATGCGCCGACCATTCATTACTTCCCACCGTCTCTTCCCACTGTTCCATATAGCGTGGCCTAGGCGACATTTCAGATTTAAGCAACAATTGATAGAGGAAGGAGATAACGCCCTTCATAGCAGATGTCCGTAGCAAAAAAGCTTCGAACGGCGAGGGGGGTCTCGTGGCTGCCTCCAGCACCCCCGGTGACGTGGCCCAGTGCAACAATTGTGCGTGCCGATACCGATCGGATTGCAGTACCTGATAGTCCCGCAAACAGTTAGCGAAGGTTAGGTGATCCGGACCATGAAAGAGGTGGGTTAGTGCCCTACAGCCACCCTCCCTCCAAGCGTCAAAGGCCCCCTCTCTAAGGGCTGGCGGAAAGGCCGGATTAAAATGCAAGGGTGTAAATGGAGATGGGAAAGTCGTCCACCGCTCGTCAGTAGCCAAGGTATCCCAGACCTTCAATGTGGTACCCGTGGGGGTACTAATATAAGCGTTCAAGGGACGGTCCCTCTTCGGCTTCCAGGCCAGATCCCATATCGACCGGCCAGCCACGCTCCGGTCCATGTGCAGCCAGTGTTTTTCTGAAAGTTGCTGCGACCATTCCACCAGTACCCTCAATTGGGCTGCCTTGTAATAAAGGTGCAGATCCGGAAGTCCCACTCCGCCCTCCGATCTAGGCCGGCTTAATACTGCGAAGGATAGGCGAGCTCGGCCCCCCTGCCAAATAAATCGCAGTATCTGCGTCTTAAGTTGCCGAAAGTAATTGCTATCTAGCGGAATGGGTAAGGCCTGGAATAAATACAAATATTTAGGGAGAAGGACCATCTTAATTGCGTGTATCCTGCCCAACCAGGACAGGAATTTGGGTTTCCATCTCTCCAATTCGGCTCGGGTCTTCGCCAGGAGGGGTGGGAAGTTGGCCGAGAACAATTTGCCCACTGTCGGGGTCAAGTGGACTCCCAGGTAAACAATCGACCCAGTGGCCCAGGCTAGAGGTGTCAGTGTCCGCACGTGAGCCACGTCAGCCTGCGAGAGAGTCAAATTCAGAATATATGATTTGCTATAATTCACCTTAAATCCCGCCACTTCTTCAAAGTCTAGTAGGAGCTCCCTAACGCAGGGCAAGGAACATGCCGGGTCCGCTACCGAAAACAAGATGTCGTCCGCGAATAGCGTGATCTTATGTTGCTCTCCTGTAAACCCTTCATGTTCTCTCACCGCCACCGCTAAAGGCTCAGTGCTAAGCGCGAACAGCAAGGGAGAGAGGGGGCAACCCTGTCTGGTGCCCCTCGAGTGCGGGAAGAAGGCCGACATCTGGCCATTCACTACCACTCTCGACCTGGGACTGCAGAAATTTGCCCTCACCATAGTGATAAATTTTTCCGAGAATCCAAAAGCCGACAGCGTATTAAACAGGAAGCCCCAATCCACCCGGTCAAAAGCCTTTTCCGCGTCCAGGCCCACAAGTACCGCAGGGATGCAGAACCTGTCCGCCTTTTCAATTAAGTGAACCACTCTGCGAGTGTTATCGTGGGTCTGGCGTCCTTTGATAAAACCGGACTGATCAGGGTGTATGAGCGCCGGCATCAAATCCTGTAAGCGGCACGCCAGGATCGCTGAATACAATTTAGCGTCAATGTTGAGTAGAGCTATGGGGCGAAAAGACGCACAGTGCGCAAGATCCTTTCCCGGCTTCGGCAGGACCGTGATCACCGCCTCCGCCAGAGATCCTGTAGAAGACCCGGACATTGCCATATTGTTAAAAAGAGACACTAGGAAGTCACATAACTCGGCAGCATACGCCTTATAAAAAACAGCGGTATAACCATCCGGTCCCGGTGCCTTGTGCAACTTCAAATTCTTAATGGCTGAAAGGACCTCCTCCCTAGAGATCGGCGCCTCCAATGACTCATTCCACTCCTTAGATATCTGGGGTAGGGGCAGGCATCGCAGATACTCCTTTTGGGCTTCTGCTCCCAAATTATCTCCTGTGTACAGGTCAGCATAGAAGCGTCCAAAAATGTCCGCCTTCGTTTCGTCCCGATGTTGCAATACACCCGCTGCATCTCTGATGCCTCCTATATACTCTCAATCTCTCCTATCACGTAATTGACGCGCCAAATGCCTGCCCACCTTGTTCCCACAGGAATAGGATTGTCGCCCCAGTCTCAAGAGCGTGAGTTCGGCCCTGTTGGTGTAGTGGGCCCTCAATTTCCCCCTCACCGCCGTCAACGGTCGAAGGGTCACTCTCGAGGGGTTGAGCTTGTGGGCCCGTTCGAGCTCGACCACCTCAGCTTCTAGGGCCTCGTGGTCTTTCCTCCGCAGACTGTTGAGTTGCGAGTTGAGGCCTAGACACGTGCCCCTGATTGAGGCCTTAAAGGCGTCCCACGTGTTCGAGAACGAGGTATCCGACGGAGGATTGAGCTAAAAAAATTCCTTAATGGCAAGCCGCAACGCTTTATTGGAGGTATCGTCCCTGATCACCGATGCCGGGAAGTACCACTTCCGCTGTCCTGTACCGGGCGACAACCAGCGAAGGCTAAGCACCAGCAAGCTGTGATCCGAAACGGATATTGGAAGAATGGCGGCGTCCACGGTGTCCCCGCGCAGTGATTGGCCGAGAAAAATGTAATCTAGGCGGGAGTAGGAATGGTGTACGTGGGAGAAAAATGTGTAGTCCTTTGTGGTAGGATGAAAAAATCGCCAACCATCAACCAGCCCCAGTTCCCCCACCACCTGCTGCGTTGAAGTAGAGAACACTCCCGTGCCTGCCCTGTGACCCCCGAGCTGTCCATCTCCTTATCCCACACCAGGTTAAAATCCCCCAACAGAAACAGGTTCCCCTCCGCAAAATCCCCAATCTTCTGCAACAAGCTTTGTAAATACTTATTCTGACCAGAGTTGGGAAGGTACACTACCACAAAGGTGCATAGTCGCCCCTGAACGAGCCCCTTGACCATCAACCAACGGCCATCCTTATCATTGCGCACCTCTACAGGTTGGAAGTGAAGTGCAGCGCGGAAAAGGAGAGCCACCCCCCTATGTTTCGTGGCAGCAGAGGACCAATATATAATGGGATATGCCCTATGCCGCAGACGCAACTCATCCTTCTGTGCCAAATGAGTTTCTTGCAACCCCACAATATCTAGCTGGTGATCAACTACATACTTCCATACCTTCTGCCTCTTCTGTGGTGAGTTCATACCCTTGACGTTCCAAGTCCCTATGCTAATCGGCATAATACAAAAGAACCCCGGGACTCTCCGCTGCCACCCCATGAGTTCCCTCCCCCGTACTCAGGAGCCCTCCATTCAGAGGCAACTTCAGTGGGCCAACCATGTTTCCCCCAATGTAACCCCAAGCCTCCCACCAGACTGCAACAGTCCTGACTGCTACTCCAACCAGCCCACACCAACCCAGAGCATTCACACACAACAGCATCCGTCCTTGTACCAAACCCCCCTCGTCACCGTCATGGAACCCCCCCCCCACCCTTCACCCCAAACCCCCCAACTCCCGACCCTCCCCGCAAAGGGAAAAACAAGAGGAAAAAAAGACTCAAAACAGTAAAGTTGAAGAAAATACTCATCAGTTCCAGTAGACCAAAGTTTGTGAGGGGCCTTCCAAACTGGAAGTGGGGTAGGGGGACCAACTTGGTAACCCCCATGGCCATGGTCACGGGTGTCTCCTCCAAAAGTACATCCATACCCCCAGACCAAAAGGCCGATGCCCCTCCAGCGCCGATCCGTCTTTAGATCAAAGGTCATGCCGCTCCGGAGCTTTGTTGTGAATCTGCCAGGGTGGCCGAGGCCACCGAAGCCACCGCGTTGCCCCTTTCCTGCAGGCTGGTATTGCGATCCGGCCGCCGCCGGTCCGGGGATGCGCCCACTCTGTGCCAGGAAGAAGAGCGGTGGCGCCTCCGAGACGGGCAAGCGGTCGCTCCTTGAGAAGGTGGTACGTCATCCAAGCCCAAGAGGTCCTTCGCCACTTGGAGAGAGCGAATCTGTGCCAGCCGATTCTGCCATCGGAAGATAATCCTGAAGGGATGACCCCATGAGTAGGCGATGTTACGTTCCCGCAAGAAAGCAGTCACTGGACGGAACTCCCTTATTTTCCGTAGCGTAGAAGCTGCTAAGTCCTGATAAAGCTGAGGGCGGTGGTCCCTGAATTGCAGTGATGTGATGGCCCTGGCTTTGCGGAGGATGCGTTCTTTCAACTGGAAATCATGCACACAGACGAGAATGTCAGGAGGGGGGCCCCCTCCTCGCCTGGGCAACCCCACTCTATGTACTCTGTCCATCCTAATTTCCCGCACATCCTCCTCATCCAAAATCTGTAGAAACAACTCCTGAACGTAGCCACGCAGGTCGCCTGCCTCACCATCCCATGGCACTGCTCGAATGCGGATGTTGTTCCTGCGGGAACGGTTTTCCAGGTCCTCCGCGTGTGTCTGCAAGTCCAAGTTCTGTTCTGTGAGACGGATGATATCTTGCTGCAACAGGTGTACATCATTGGCCACACTCAAATCATGGTCCTCTAGGGTCGCCACCCTCTTGCCAATTCCATCCACGTCTCTCCGTACGTCCCGCAGGTCGGACGCTAATTGTGCGCGGAGCTCGGAAATATCTTCCTTGATGGAGGCAAAAAGCTCAGACATAAAGGCCTTGGTCACAGGTGCCTCATCGTCCGACTGCTTCGACGAGCCACTGGCCCCTGGGGATGCCGGTTGCTGTGAGGACTTCAAAGCGCCATCCTTCCCCGGGCGCCCCTTGCGTAGTGTATTGGACATCGTGGCGGGCAGCACTCAGACCGGACGGCACTGGCGATAGCCAACCAGTTACACCAAGAGGCCAAACAAAAAACAAAATGGCCCCGCAACGTGCCCTGCCAAGGTGCGCTTCCAGAACAATCGATGCAGGGCTCGAGCAGCTTACTCCACCTCCGGCCCAAATTCGGGGTCCGCGGTCTCAATGTCCCAGCAACGCGCCTTCCAGGCCGCAAACTGCACTCCCAGGCGCTGCCGGCCCGCTCACGTGGCCCACACGGTAGTGCAGGCGCCCAGCCTCCACGTGCCCGTATGCCTACGGTTCCCAATGGTCGGCGTACTTAGCACAACTCGGGCCTGCAGACTTAGGGCGGCCGGTTAAGGTTGCCGCTGCTATCACGCAGGCCGCGTCCACAACGCGGGCAAATCCGTGCTCGTCTGGGCCCGCCCGCAGGCCCTCACCGCCGGCACCGGCTCCACACTCCTCCTCCAGTCCAGTATGGGGCCCCACCTGTTGTAGACTCACCACAGCGGCCCTCGGTGTGCGCAGCCCCTTTAGCACCCAGGCGTCTCCGGGCACCCACCGGGTGGTCACTGCTGGGTGTCTTTGCTCCTCCGCCTCGTCGCCTCGTGGTCCCTCTCCACGCCTCAGGCCAGTATCACCGATCACCCCCAAGGCGTACCGGTGACCAGATCGGCCGCTTCGCTGGCAAGGAGCGCTCCTCCTCTCTCGGTCAGCGCAGGGGGGGTTGTGGGAGGGATTGTAGGCGGGCCCGTCCTCCTCAACAGCGAGCGCCGCGGACCACGCGAGGCTGGGGATTCTTAGGCCTCAAAGCTCAGCCGCTCCTGCGGCCACCACAGCTGCCGATCCGCCCCACCGATGGCACCGGACCACTCCGCTATGCCAGGGGGACTTCCGCCACACTTTTGAAGCTAATCCGCTCCCTCAGGACCGCGCTATAAGCAGCTATGTCGGATCGGCGCCGGAGCAGCTCGGAGAAGCGTCCTACTCCGACGCCATCTTGGCCACGCCCCCTGATTTTGTTTTTAGATGCAGAAAAGGCCTTTGACTTGGTAGTTTGGGACACTCTTTTTTCTATCTTAACACACTTTAGAATTCCTTTACAGATTATTACTTTAATAAAAAATGTATACACTGGTGCCAAAGCTAATGTCATTAATAATTCTGTTATGGTGGGATCAGTTGTGGTGCAACGTGGGACCAGACAAGGGTGTCCCTTGTCACCTATTCTTTTTGCTTTTTTTATTGAACCACTGGCCACTGCAATTAGGAATTCCTTGACCATTACGCCTCCGATTACCTCTATGTCCAAAATTCAATTGTATGCGGATGACATTATGTTATTAATCCAACCCGACCTGCAATCCCAGACCCGGGTTTTACAGATCTTCGAAGAATTTGAAGCCCTAGGAGGTTATCGGATTAATAAGAAAAAAAAAAACTTCTGGTCTGTGGGGGTGCAGATCCAGGGTTACACCCAGCTCTAGTTAACTGTATCGATCCTAGGCCTAAAAGGTATTTAGGAGTTCTGTTTTCCGTGTTTGTTTCGGATCTGTATGTGCTTAATTTTGACCCGCTTCTTCAGAGAGTTCGCTCTATGTTTATTAAATGGAACCCGCTCCCATTATCCATTTTGGGCCGAGTCGCCCTGATTAAAATGTCTATTTTCCCACTTTTAAATTTTTTATTTTCAACAATTCCTTGTTTCCTTTGAGGCTCTTTTTTCTTAAAAATAGAGTCTTTGTTTTCTGGTTTTATATGGGGTAAGAAGACTCCTCGTATAGCAATAAGGACACTATATGCAGATACGGAGCAAGGAGGTCTTGCGTTACCAAACATTAAAGATTACTATAATGCCTATTTGGCCCAATACCTAAATAGATTTAAATACGAAATACAAGGTCCAGATTTATTTATCAATTTCTTTGTGGATTTAATTTGTCTTGAAGCTCAAATTGCCTCCCCGCTATTAGTGCCTAGATCTCCGAAACTCTTCAGATATAAGACTATGAACTGGTTTCTTAAAAGAAGAGATGGCATGTTTAAAAGATACTCTCTTCCACAGTTTAACCTTATGACTCCTTTAAGACACGTTTTTGTACATACTGAGATAAAAATCAGCTCGGAAATTGTAGGTAACTGGCATTGTGCAGGGTTCCATAGATTAGCAGACTTTTGTAGAGATGGCAGGTGGCTAACTCCGGTACAGATGTCACGACTGATTCAAGGAAATTTCCTGTTAAGTGGCTTATATTTTAAGTTTTACAAAACGCTGAATCTACTAGACTTTGAACATATTAGCACCCCTAATCAGATATGGAATGACCTCTTTGTAACTTCACTGGTTAGAAAGCCGGGGGAATGGAAACGCCGTCTTGCTCAGAGTATTGAGAAAGACCTTAGTATAAAAGCAATCAAAAAATGGCAGGAACATGGGAATCATAATATATCTCTTAATACTTGGAAAACCTTAAATAAATTAAACTTCAGTGTATTGAGAGGGTCCAACTGGCGCAGAATGCTCTTTTTTAATAAATGGTTACTATATCGCACTCCTGCTCTAATCGCTAAAATGTATGCTAATACGTCTGCTACTTGCTTTAGATGTAGGCATTTCTCTACTGCCAATTGGTCCCATATAATCGCAATGTGTCCGAAAATCCTGACATTCTGGAATGAAATTTTTGATTTCCTTCGCTCTAATTATATTAGGATTGCTCACACCCTGCAATTAACACTTTATGGCTATGACCCGGATCTTGGCTTGGCAGATCATCTGGTTAAACTGTTGTATATAGTCTCAGCAGTAGCAAGATCTTTGATACTACAGAACTGGCAGTCAATACAAGTTCCCTCGTTCCATGAATGGTTAGATAAAATGAAAAGAGTCAGAAAGACTGAGTTGTTATATGCACAACAAATAGGAGGGATTAGAAAGTTCGACAAAATCTGGAAATCAGTTTTTGATTAATTGTACTTTTATGTTTGGTGTCTAAAAAGTATACTATGATTTTCTCCCTGTATTTGTTATTTAGTATTCTTGATATCACCTTATTTTTTTCTGTTGACTGACCTTATACATGTTATTGCATATTTTGATACCAAAGTACCTCAATGAAACTTTTTGGGAAAAAAAAAGTGCCACAATGAGGTACCTGCTTCCCAGTAAAGAGAAACTTGCAGAATCAATATTTGTGACTCAAATCATTCACAGCTTTTAACCAGTGCTTAGTTTGTAATGAAATGAGTGCCGGTAGCCAACGCTCTGCTTTGAAACCCACGTCTAGTGCAATTAAATGTCGGCACACCGAATACCAAGGCTTCGTTGTCTTGAATTCACCTAATGCCTCTTTAATCCACTGCCAGTAACTCGCTGCCCCTTTATCTCACTCTAGCAGGCTCATCCTTTTACCCTTTATGATGGCTTTGCCTTCTTTCTTTCCGCTTTGTTTATTTTTCCATCTCTTGCTCTCTTTTGCAGAAAAATTAGCCCTGCTCCAGAAATAAGTGCCGATGTTCCCCCCCACCAGTAACCACAGTTTCAAATTAAGCACTGTTACTAACCCAATTTCTGACAGAATAATAATAATAATAATAAAAACACTTATAAAGCGCATGGTTACACTTATGACAGTGTGTCCCCGCGCTAAGAAATGCTCCAGTGTCCCGAAGAGGCCGAGGTCAGAGGCCCAAGAAAAATCTAGGGCTACGAAACCATTATTACTTTGGGAAGAGGTAAGTTTTAAGTTGGCGTCTGAATCTTATTTCAGAGGGCTCCATGCGTAGTTCTAACGGGAGATTGTTCCAGTGCTTACTTACAAGAAAGCGAAAGGAGCTACCACCCATCCTGGTTTTACGTATGCGCGGGAGTTGAAACAGCATCGCGCCAGCGGATCTAAGATTCCTGGTGGGGCGATGAATAGTCAGCAGGTTGCGTAGGTAGCTCGGCCCTTTTCCCTGTGCAATGCGATGGGCAAAGCATAGAGCTTTAAACTTGATGCGTTCCTCAATGGGAAGCCAATGAAGTTTTTGTAGTGCTGTTTTACCGGAAGCCCTGCGAGGGAGATTCAGTACCATGCGGGCCGCGGCATTTTGGACACACTGTAATTGATGTAGACATTTTCGGCTTAGTCCTAACAGAAGGGCATTGCCGTAGTCCAAGTGCGGAGTAACCAGAGCATGTATGAGTGTCTTCCAGGCGCTGATGGGGAGAAGATCTAAGACTTTACGGAGAGTTTTTAAAATACCGAAACATTTGCCCGTGATTTTGCTGATTTGTTGCTTAAAAGAAAGCTCTACATCCATCCATATTCCTAAGTTTTTCACTGAATTGGCGGGGTGGGGAAACACGCCCAATTCTGATGGCCACCAAGCCTGCGACCAGGCCGAAGGGGATATGCCCACAATCAGCATTTCTGTTTTCTCGCCATTAAGGCGTAGGCAGTTATTATGCATCCACTCTGCTACAGAGCGCATGCAGTTGGAAAAATTGATGGCATCCTCTGGCTGATTATGGGTGAGTTTAATTATCAACTGGGTATCGTCAGCATATGTGACGATATCCACACCAAAAGTTTCCACAATATGGGCTAACGGCTCCATATAAAGATTAAAGAGCGTGGGGCTCAAACTTGAGCCCTGTGGAACCCCATATCTCAATTTGTGGATGGATGATTTGTGAGGAGGACAATGTACCTGGAAACTTCTATTTTCTAAGAAGGATACTATCCATTTCAGAGCTGGCCCATCTACCCCCAGGTCTGAGAGGCGAGACAGCAGCGTAGAGTGCAGCACGGTATCAAAAGCTGCACTCAGATCTAATAATACCAATGCTGCTGTCTGCCCCTCATCTGCAAGTTGTCTCAAACATTCTGTGGAGAATAGAACCGCCGACTCCGTAGAGTGGCCTGCTCTGAACCCTGACTGCGTATAGTGGAGAAGCGAGTTCTCCTCCACGTACTTCATAAGTTGGCTATTTACTATCTTCTCTACAACCTTCCCACAGAAGGGAAGGAGAGAGATAGGACGAAGATTTTGTAGCTGGGAAATGTGTAAATTAGCTTTTTTTTTCAAAGGTATTACTTGTGCCATTTTCCAAGCATCAGGCACATGGCATTCCTGAAAGGATAGGGTAATCAAGTGTTCCAATTGCTCAATCATACAGTCGATGACTACCTTACAGCGATTGGGGGCAATCACGTCAAGGGGAGAGCCAGACTGAATGCCATTGATGATACTGAGCAAGTCTGTCCTCTCAGGAACAGTGAATTTACTCAGAGAGGTTTTTCTAGCACCAACATTTCTCACAACTACATCACTGGCCGGCGTGCCGCCTGTAAAGGTGGCATGTATAGAATCCACTTTTTTAATGAAAAAATTAGTGATATCTTCACATATTTCATTTGTGTAGATATCCTGAGTCTCAAGCCTGGTTGGAATGGTGAGCTCCTTGTAGATCAAAAAGAGTTCTTTAGTAGGGTTTTTGGCCGATTTAATGCGTCCATTAAAATGAGCGCCTTTGGCTGCTCTGATTAGTTTGTGATAGATTTTTAGTTCCCTCTTATAGTGCAGCTTGTCTTCTGGATCATAATTTTTCCTCCAGTGACGTTCAGTGTGTTTGCACTTGGCTTTAGCTTCCTTAAGTTCCTTAGAGAACCAGGGAGCACTTTTGTTTTTCCTAACGGGAGGTTTGGATGACCAGGGTGCTACTATATCGAGCGCCCTAGACACCCAGTTCTCATAATGATCCCAGGCCATAAGCAAGGTGTCGCTAGTGGGCGGGAGGTCTTTAAGTAAGGCAGATTTAAAATTTTCTGGCGTAAACTTCCTCCAGTTTCTATGTTTCACAGGCTTACTTTTAATCCCACTGCCATCCTGAGGACCTACTTCCACTTCAAATGGGATGGCGAAATGATCTGACCAGACAATTTGCAGTGGCGTGGCAGTTTTAATTCCATCCCAATTGGCAAAAATGGGATCTAAGAGGTGGCCATATTGATGAGACGGGCGGTAGATAGAAGTTTGAGTGACCTAGCCTTCATAGCATCTATCACATCCTGTGCCGGCTTACAGTCAGGGTTTTCGAAATGCAAATTCAGATCTCCCAGTACCAGAAATTTCTTGTACCGCAGTGTATACATAGTTATCAGCTCTGATAAAAGATTACAGAACTGTGAGGCCTTACCAGGAGGCCGGTATAAGAGGAGTCCGTTAATGATGTTTTTGGAGTTAACTTTTATCGTGAAGAAACCTCCTTCACAATTGGACAGTGTGGTCTTTTCTAAAGTGCAATGTAACTCACTTCGATAAATTATTGCCAGTCCCCCTCCTATTTGCTTTTCTCTATCAATTCTGAGCAGGCAGTAACCCGCGGGAACGGCTTCAAGGGTATCAGGGGTAGAGGTCTCATCTAACCATGTCTCCGTTAAAAGGAGCACATCAAGGTTGTCCTCTAATATCAGATCATATATCTCTAACTTATGTTTTTTGAGAGATCTGCAGTTTAACAGCATCAGCTTCATGCTTGTCAGACTTCCTACCTCTATCTTCCTTCCACTAATGGAATAACCACAGAACCCGCAATGATGCATAGTGGAATCCATTAACATCGTGTGACTGCAATTTGTATCCACATTAGGGCGGAGAGCAAGTAAGTTGCTTCTAGTGTACCTGGTTAAAGTCTTGGGGCAAGTATATGTAGAAAAATGAACAGGGGTAGTGACCCCATGCCCCGGCCTGCCGCGGACGGGCGCAGACGGGCTCGCCTTTGGCGCGCCCGCTGCGCCCCCCGCTGCGCGGACGGGGAAGTGTCATCCTTTTATCCAGTGGGAGGCGGGTGGGAAGCGTCCAACTACTGGACCGCAGCCCTATTCCTTCCCCCAAGATGGCGCCCGTCGTCACCTGCCGGCGTCAGCACCTAGATCGGCTGCACCGGTCAGGGAAGATGTCAGGGGGCCTCGGAGCAACGTGAATCTTGCACCCAGAGGTACGTAGTGCAATCAGCTAAAAATGCACAGATTAAAATATTTTACACGATTTTAAAATAATGCTGCAAACACTCTAATAATTCTCTAATAACTGGCCATAAGCAAGGGATAGCAGGAGAGAGCCCCCGGCTTCCGCCTCAGGGGTGAACAAAAGCAAAACTGACTTTACTCAGGGCAGCGAGGTTAAATACCTGGGCTGGCGGGAAGCGTCCAACTACTGGACCACAGCCCTATTCCTTCCCCCAAGATGGCGCCCGTCGTCACCTGCCGGCGTCAGCACCTAGATCGGCTGCACCGGTCAGGGAAGATGTCAGGGGGCCTCGGAGCAACGTGAATCTTGCACCCAGAGGTACGTAGTGCAATCAGCTAAAAATGCACAGATTAAAATATTTTACACGATTTTAAAATAATGCTGCAAACACTCTAATAATTCAGAAAGAAATAATGTATGACTCCTTGTTATGGGAGACAGAGATGTGTCCCATCAAAACCCTCTTCTAACACTCTTCGTCACCTATGAAACAATGAAAGGAATCCAAATAGACAAAGTCTTTTACAGTAACTTTGTACAGCAACTTAGTGACATCCACCTGGTGATCCCCAAAAAATGTTGATGACCTAATTAGAGGAAAAGAGGAAACAGTCAGGATTTTGTCAGCAGCACATCAGCATGTAATATTAATGTACATCAACAAGAGAATATCCTTTTACTCTAATTTTGGCAGAGGACATTTTAAACAATTGATGAAGTTAAACATAGGCTGCAAGATAAAATGTTATTGTACATGCTGCTTCAGCCAGCAAAGCTGTAATGTGAATAAAAATTGATCAGTCTGATTGTCCTAATAAAGCTCTTCAAAGGGTTGATTCATTGAGGGAAGACTTATAACATCTAGGTTGTTGCATAAATAATACGATGAAGACAGGTAAGAGGGACAATGGGAAGGGTATGCTCTTCTTCAATTCCATTTTGATAAATATAGTATAACAAGGAGGTGTGGCAGACTAATGTGCTTATTTGCCTTCAGTCAGCAACTCCCACTTACAAGGCCGAAAGCATTCTTGGGTTGAGGGGGCCTAATCTAGCAGTTCAGGATGGACTGTTCTCAGGAGAAGCAGGGTCGGTTAAGATCGGCATGGGTCTCTGTCAAGAGTGGACTAAAAGTGATGGATTGGAATACTACCCAGAGATACTTAGAGTGATTGCCAGTGGTTTAGACTCTAGACAGTTTGCAAGCATTCCTTTTGTGTGCCTGTTGAGAATATATGCTACATGGAGGGTGGAGAACCTTTGAAGTGGCAGATGAAGCACAGTGGGTGCGTGGCACATAGACAATGTAATATGGTGACGAGCCTGGAAGTGGAAACTATGTGATGTTACCTTGGACTATGAAAGGGATTATAGGCAAGTAAAAATGTAGAGAATGCTGTCATATTTGAAGAGAAGAGAATGTTGAGTTTTGAGATCCCACTGGTATTCCATCTTTAATTAAACTGCTAAAGAAATATAGCAGTGAACACCTACAATATACCATTACAAGAGGCAGATGTCATCAGAGACCCGAAATACGCTATATTGGTTTGTAGGGTATACCACATAGGAAACAAGTTCAGCTACTGAATGCCCTTGCTCCCACTATCTATAGTGGATATTTCTTCAAAACTAGCTGAGGTACAAATACCATATATTGATTAAACTACCATTATGTTGCAGAGTTTAATTGAATATTAGAAAGGCAATTGCAAAGCTCCAGCAATTCTGCTAGAGTACTAGCAGAATTGTATTTTATTGAATTGTGGCACACGTTCCAAGAGGTTATTCCTTCTGTTTTCCACACAATAAATCATATTACAACCCTGGACATTTGAGAGCTCCATTGAAGAAAATGAAGCAGATCAGGGCCAGTAATGGGGAGGGGGATACTTTGCTTTAACACCTTAGCTGCGTGTAAACATCCCTCCCCAGTGCTGCGCTGTCCATTGGAACCAGTGCTGAATGGACGTCCAATGGTCGTGCGCAGCACTGGGGAGGTAGCGCTGCTGACGACCGTTGGCCGTCAGCAGCACTTAAGGGGTTAACATTACAATGTTTGTCTTATTGTTTCTGCTTGTTTTTGTTGGGTAATTTTACCCTGAGTGGATTGAATGTTCTAATGGTATTATAGCTTTTCTGCCTCAGTCTATAATGGTTGTTAAACGACCTGATACAGCCATTTGCAGTGGGCTATAATGCTTAATTAATGTATTCATTGTATGGGGGTGATGTACACAAATTGAGAAATGTCAGCATATAGAGTACTTTGGAAGGTCATTATCCAACTGTGTACCTTTGAAATTACGCTGGTTCCCATATAAGATTACTTCAATTACGACATGGTACTTGCAGAGTAAGGCTTTGCAGGACAGACAGACAAGAAATCATCCAAGATATTATTTAATGCTTTTACCATTCCATTATATAAATACAATTGAATCAGCTGGAATGCTATGAAAGGTTTTAAGTTCACACACGTGGACCTCTTGCAGGGACTTCTGGCATGATTTGGCATATACAGTGACTAAACTGGAAACTAAAATTATGGAGTTTTTAAAACAGACAACATAGAGGGCTGATGTCCAAGAGGTACTTCTGGCCAAAAGGAGAGAATTTTCTGAGGGATTGTTTACACTGGCTAGCAAACTTATTGGTGATACATGAAGAGACAACACAAGAGTGAGGACAAAGGCAGAAGGCTACTTGCATGGATAATAAACAGAGAGAGGGTCCAAGGTAATTAGTGCGATTAACAGTAAACAGAAGTTGGTAGGCCAAACAGTAATCATCCACGGGTTTATGGAATAGAATGGGGAATCTATACACACCAGAACCAGGGGTCCCCAATCCAATTTCGGAGGAAGCTAAATAGCAACAACTCCTTTACAGGCGGGACCAATAAATGTGGAATATATGAAATTGTCAATAAACAGTTTAAGGACTGCTAAGGCTCCATGGGATTCTACCCTTTGAAGTTCAAACAGATTATGTGGAATACTTAGCTGTCCGACCTTCTGGATATAATTATAATGTGGAGTTAACAAAGCAAAGATTATCTGACTCCATAAGAGAGATGATTATATTGGTGTTTTCTAATTCAGGAAAGGTCCCCTACTAATGTGATACTCACAGCACTGTTGCTGCTAAACGTCAACATTAAGGTGCTGGGAAATATACAGGCAAATTGATTAACAAGGGTAAAACACACACATATTAGCTAAAGATGACCAAGAAGGGTTTATTTGAGGGAGAAACGCAGTCCGACGTATCATACTGGTGTGCCATCTAATGGAATACTTTAGTGTTAACCAGAAACCATGTGCCTTACCTAGTACAGATGGAACAATGAAAATTAAAAGGTTGTCTGTTTTTTAAGTAGAAGGCACTGCATGGATACTAACTGAGTCAAGGTTTCGAACAACAAGAGTCATCACTGTATAATGAACTTGTGGCAAGGGTCATTACTAATGGTTTGATTTCAGAGGTGAGGACGACTGCTAAATGATATGATTCCATATGCCATGAGGCGCAGCCTTTTAGAAAAATAGCATTATTGAGAGATGAACAAACTACGGAATGAATGAGAAGAAATCTAAATATTTCCTACTAAGAACCAAAACAAAAAGTACCCCCTTGGAAGGACAACAAGAAAATTGTAGGGGTGTGGAGGTCCTATAGCCCCATGCACAGGACATATTGTTTGGGGTCAAGGACAAAACGTTTTCCTGTTTATTTTGTCCTTTGGACAACCAGGTCCAACCCCCTGCAGCACAAACACTTAGCCTGACAGATTACAGTACCACATCATTAATCAGGGAAGAGCATTGTCTGCAGTTAAGGTAATATTTGTCTTCATATGATAATGCTGCTCAAAATTGTATTTATGGTTCATTAATACAAAACCTTTAGTAAAAAAGGTTTTGCTAAATTACTGTGACAATTTAGGTACCATTTCTTTGAAGCATCATTTAGTAAAATCCTGTAACAAAATCCACTTGTCCCTTTGGTGCCATGTAGTGCGGCAACAAATTATGGCAGCAATCTTATTATATAAGTGCTCTGATAATAGCCTCTCTGATTATGCCAGAGTTCATACAATAGGAGGGTTTGAATACCAGCATGTCCCTTTTTTTCCACCTTTCCGCAGATCTACATACAGGGGCTGGAGGTAGTGGTAAGCAATAGTTCCCCATGACTGCAATGCCCTTTTATGTCTGTGCAAACTTTTGGGTTTTTTTCAGTGAATTTCTAAGATTTTTTAATTCAATTTCTTAACTAAAATGTCCCAGTAACCTTCGGTTTTGTCAGTGAATTTCTAAGGTTTTTAAATTCTATTTCCTCACTATAACGTCCCTGTAACCTTTGGGTTTTTCAGTGAATTCCAACTTTTTTTAAATGGTACTTACTAACTGTAATCTGTTGAGGTTTAATTTCTGAGAAATGAGCATCATGCTAGAATAAATCCTCCCCTGCATATTTATCCAAGAAAAGGTCACTGTTTTGTGCAACACCTCTACCAAACGTAAGTACTTTCAACTGAATAAATAGGAAGTGCTACCCTATTCTGTAAATTTATAGTGCATCTCCTACACTACAGCTTTGTAAAGAACTCAGAGGAAATGTCTCCAATGACCTTGTGGATCTGTAACTTTACCAATGTGATTGTTGTTGAGTGTCTTCAACAGATAACTTCACAAGGTGGAACTGCAGAGAAAACACACTTGGATGATTTGTACTTTACAGAAGTAAGTGTTTCTTTGTTTGGTGGAGATGCAATCACATTTCTAGGCATCAAGGCCAGTCTCCAAAAGTGGCGGGAAACACGCTCAGGGGCCTTTAACTGAGCTGTCCATCAATCAATCAATCAATCAATGTAACACTTATAAAGCGCGAGGCTACCTCCAACGGAGGTGTCCCGGAGCCATCATTCTGGGAAAACAGCAGGAACACATTGCATACCGCTAATGTATATGGGGGGGGGTCCATAAAGGCGGGCTTCAAGGCAAGTTTACATACTTCTAGTGTTTAAAAGTTTTGAACACAATCTCTGGTCTCAGCAGTAGATGACAAGAAAGAACGCCCTCTTCACAGAGACTACTTGAGCTATTGTGCTCAAGAAAAACAAGGATGCAAACACCATCACAGATTAAAGATAACTTTTCATGGGAAATGCAGAGAAACCCCACTTGCTTTGCCTTAGCCAGGCGTACGAAGTTAGGATGAGTAGTACATTACAGAAGTGGAGCTTTAACATGGGCACCTGCTTTGTTTATTGTTTATATCTATAAGTGCTTCCCATTGAGGTTACATTTCTGTTAAATGAACATCATGCTAGAATGAATCCTGCCCTGCATATTTATCCAAGAAGACACCAACGTTTTGTGCAACACCTCTGCCCAACTGGCGTACTTTCTACTGGTTAATTGGTAAGTGCTACCATGTTGGGTAAATAAAGGACGCCAAGGAAATGTCTCCAGTGATCTTGTGTGTCTGTAACTTTGCCAATGTTAGTGTTGCTCGAGCGTCTTCAACAGATAACTTTACAAGGTGGAACTGCAGAGAAAACACACTTGCATGATTTGTATGTTATAGATGTGCGTGCCTTTTTTTTTTAACTATGCAATCAACATTGGAAACACACATTTTTGATCCCTTCCCCTTTTCATGCACAATAAGAATCACTGGGTCTCCTAATTTTGGAAAATGTTGTCAAGATTCGTCAACCGGCGCCAAAGATATAGGCAAGTCAAAAAATGCTTTTCCTATGGAAACATGGTCCTAACAATAAGAACCTACTGGCAATCACCAGTAGGGTAAAATATATATATATATATATATATATTACAACTCCTCGCTAAGTCGTTGTGGAGGTCCGACTAAATGCCCAGATCGTGTCCTCTAAGGCTGGGAAGAGAGGCGTCCTGGACTGGCACTGGTGATGTAGGGACAGACACATTCTAGGAGCTCTCTGCAGTCTCAATCAAACCAGTTATTGTTGACATCGAGTACTGGAGCATGATCAGGTAAATGCCTGAAGTGCAAATAATCTTGCATAATGGACTTTCCAGGACAGTGAGCAGGCACCTTGTGTCCTTTACAAGTAACAACTTTGAAGGGTTCAGCATCAAAGGGAGCATCATATTTGCGTTTTCTCTGTTGTTGCACCAATACTCAATCACCTTTCTTGAAAGTAATGGCTTTAGCACATTGACGCTTGTTGGCATGTTCTTTCATCTTCTGCCTACAGCACAAGTCTGTTTGACGAATTTCACTATCTGTTGTAGATCTTCTGTTGTTGGTCTATTGTGGTAACTTGGCTGCCCTGGCTCTCCCTAACATCAGGGTGGCAGGAATCTCACCTGTCTTTGAATGAGGAGTTCACTGGTAAGGTCGAAGAGCGGCATGGAGAGCAGACTTCAGATCAAGCTTCCTCAATGTAGCACACTGGACAATCTTTTTAAGTCTGCTTATTAAGTGTTTGACAACGCCATTTGTTTGTGGCAAAATAGGTACACTGTTCTGATGCTTTACATTGAGATGATTATGAAAGTCTCTGAATGCTCGACTGTTAAATGGTGGGCATTGTCAGACTTTAGAATTGAAGGAAGACCCTATGTTGCAAAAATGCCATCTAACCTATGGATGACTCTTTCTTGATGTGTCAATGAGAGGTCTTCTACTAATGGAAACCGGGAGTAGTCGTTGATAACCATTATCAGATGATGTCCATTGTCAAGAGGACCAAAGAAATCAACAGCAATTCTCTACCATACATGTTTTGGTAAATTAGACATATTCAGGGCATGTTCATTGGTTTTGGGAGACACAAATGACAGTGGCTAAAATTCTACGATGTCCTTCATGGGCCACTTCAATTACTTGTTGTTGAGAACTCTTCGGTATGACATTTCTTGAACATTTTAACACCTTCGACGCTCATGACGAGCTCAGCTCGTCATGAGGTACACCTCCATACACTCATGACGAGCTGAGCTCGTCATGAAACAATGGTAATCATGAAATATCAGCACAGGAGGAAAATAACACTAGCATCGATGGTGTTAAGACAATACCTTCTTGAGTAATGGGAAGTTAATCTGTCACTTTTTTGAACTTTTGATATTCGTTGTCAAATGTGAGAGGTTGAATATGCTGTTTCCAAGACTGATGTGCAATAATGTATTTAAGCATCAACATGTCACTATCTTTGCTCATTGCAGCAATGATTTATTCTAATAGCGGCAGGTGTGGGATAACAGTCGTCAGCGCTGCCCCCGCATTACAGACATGCTCTAAAACCCCCCCGCACACCTACATCAAAGCGGGCCTACTTAACTGTAGATCCCTTGTCAAACACACTGATGAGATCTGGATCTTATTAGAAGAGCAGAACTGGGATATCCTGTTTCTAACTGAAACATGGATTAAAGAGGACAGTCTGTCCTCGACCGCTTTGGCTATCCCTCAGGGATTCAAAATATGCCTCGCCAACCGTCCCGGGACAAAAAGAGGCGGTGGTGTAGCGATCATTTTTAAAGAGCACCTAGCACTAACATCCTCGACTGCCATGTCGATACTAGGTATGGAAGGTCTTCACTTCTGCTTTCAAATTAGTCCTCAGCTCTCACTGGCAGGGCTGGTGATTTATCGCCCCCCGGCCAGCGCAGATTCCATCCTCGCTTCCCTATTAGATACAATAGTCCAGAGTTCACTTCTCCATCCCCTTTTCCTAGTGGTGGGTGATTTTAATATCCATATGGATAAAGTAGATTGTGTCTTAGCAGAGACACTCCGAACAACGCTAGACGCGGCCGGTCTCAGACTGATCAATGAGGGCCCCACACATACTGGGGGCCACACGATCGATCTCATCTTTACTAATATTAATGATGTGCGACCTGAAAAACCTCTCCCCCTGATATGGTCAGATCATTCACTCATTACATTTACTCTGAACATCCAAAGCGATCTCAAGGTGTCGAGTAAGCGCTATTTTATGAAAAGGCAATGGAGTAAATTGACCCCCGAGGCTATGCTACCGGCTTTGTCACGCACCTCTCCCCTCCTGACAGATAATCCTAATAAGGACGCAGTGCTGCTTAACGAATGGATAGGTAGAATGGTTTCCTCTATTGCCCCGGCCTCTCGTGCTCTTTCTAAAAGAGAATCTCCCTCAGCACCCTGGTTCTCGCAGGAACTTAGAGAGGAGAAAGCGGCCTGTAAGAAACTGGAAAGACTCTGGAGAGAAAATTATGGTCCAGAAGAAAAAGCTATATATAGGGATGCTCTGAAAAAATTCCAGAAAGCCATTAGGAATAATAAAAAACAATTCTATGCGGACTCGATTAGGCAGGCAGAACAATCCAGCAAGCAAGTGTTCAAAGTTGTACAGTCCTTTCTCAAACCTCAATGTATCGAAAGAGAGGTCACCCCTACACCATTACTTTGTGAGCAAATCTCAGATTACTTCGACCACAAAATCAAGAAAGTATATGAGTCATTTGGACCAGCGATAGACACTGAGAAACAAGACACAGCGTACATTGGCGAGCCAAAAGAAATCCTCACACAGTTCACGCATGTCCCTCTGGACGAGGTGAGGCAAGAGCTCAACCGCTGTAAATCCGGCTCACCCGATGACCCCTGTCCGGCTAAACTGTGGAGCACCATAGCGGACTCTGTAGCGCCTATACTCCAAAATATCTGGAACTCTTCCATTACATCAGGAACCTTCCCGGACGCTTGGAAGCATGCCACGCTCCTCCCCCTAAAAAAAAAACCTAATGGGGATCCAGATGATCTGACGAACCTCCGCCCTATATCCCTCCTAGCCGCACCGGGAAAAATGCTGGAGAAAGTAATACAACGCCAACTGAGTAAATTTGTGGAAACCAGCAACATCCTCCATGAAACTCAGTCTGGGTTCCGGCCCGGTTTCAGCACTGAAACCGCGCTCTTAGAGGTAGCCGAGTCAGTGAGGTGGTCGTTGGATGCAGGTAGTTCAGCTATGCTGGTACTCCTGGATCTATCGGCCGCCTTCGACACGGTGGACCATGCCAGATTACTCAGTCGACTGGCAGAGACAGGCATTCAAGACCACGCGCTGAGCTGGATTAATTCCTATCTATCCCAGAGAACGCAGAAGGTGGCACTCGGGACAATTTCTTCCACACCAAAAATCCTCAATTGTGGAGTCCCGCAGGGCTCGGCCCTCAGCCCTCTCTTATTTAATATCTACCTGGCCCCCCTTTTCACGCTAATTGCCAACTGGGGTGTTAAGGCAATTTCATATGCCGACGACACCCAGTTGGTATTCCCCTACACGGAAATGACTCAGGAATCTTTTGCAAATTTTAAAGGCTGTCTCCAGGACATTGCACACTGGATGAATACCAACAAATTAAAATTAAACGCCAACAAAACCGAGGTCATTTTCTTTGGTAAAGGCCCTGTCCCCGCCCCAGAGCTATGGTGGCCGGTGGAAATGGGTCCCTCACCCTTGCCCAGTCACTCGGCCAAAAATCTTGGAGTGAGATGGGATGATAAGATGTCTTTCTCTGCCCATATCCAGCAAGTGGCCGGCTGCTGCCTAAGTAAATTGAGAAACCTTCATAAATTTCTCAAACTCCTTCCCGAGAGTTGCAGAAAGATGGTAGTCCATGCAACTGTCACTTCACGACTGGACTACGCAAATGGTCTTTACCTGGGCCTCCCTAAATTCTTAATCCATAAACTGCAGGTGGTTCAGAATGCGGCTGCGAGGCTGTTACTGCAAATTCCATTCAAACAGTCGGTCTCTCCGCATCTTCGAACCCTGCATTGGCTCCCTGTCGCCAACCGGATAAAATTCAAAGCCCTGACACTCGCGTTCAGATCTTTGCATGGGTCCTGCCCTCCTTACCTAAGAAAACGCCTTCCTAGGTATACACAACATCGTGCATTACGGTCGAATGACCGTATCCTGCTGGATGTACCACGAGCAAAAAAGGCACGCCTTGGTGGTCGCACCTTTTCAGCAAATGTTTCTACGCTATGGAACTCCCTACCGCAAGCAATCCAGCAGGCCCCTGCTGAACCCTGCTTTAAGAAGCTGCTAAAAACGTGGCTTTTCTCCCAGCCTCGATAGGTCTTCCCCTCCCGCCCCTGGACCTCTGTGGTACGTTCCTACAGCGCCGGGACACCTCCTTGTGAGGTAGCTGTTCGCGCTCTACAAATCACATTATTATTATTATTATTATTATTGTATTGGACCTTATGATGAAGTTAATGTAGGCTTTGCTTTGGAAGGGTTACCAGGGCAGTGTCCTGGCACTCATGAAAAGCAGTCAACAGGGTTATGATCTTTCCATGGTCAGTGCCTGATAGGGTTTGCGACTACAGGAATATAACTACACTAAGTTCAATTCTAGGAGGCATCTTGGCTTTTGGTTTGCCAAAGATGCTTGATGATCCGTTACAAGAGTGAAAGGTTTTCCATATAGCAATACATGGAAATGTCCCTAGCCCACACCACTGATAAACGTTCTCAGGTTGTGAATAGGTACCTTCAGTTTGTGTCAGACTTCTGCTGCATATGCCACAATGTACCTTCAAGCATTTGGGTGTCCACTATGTTGAGCAAGGATCGCACTCAACCCAACCGGGCTTGCATCAACAACAACCTCGGTATGGAGCTTTGGATAAAAGTAGGCCATTTCAGTGGCGTTCACAAATGCATGCTTGATTTTCTTAAAACTTTGTTCACATTTGTATGGCCAGTAAAATGAAGCATTTCTTTTTGTGAAGTCTCTTAAGGAAGCACTTACTGTGGGAACATCTGGTATGTTTCTGGAACAGTAACTGGCCATGCCAAGGTAACATCTTGTAGGGGGATTGGTGGCTGACAAAGCTTGTACTATAACTGAATCAGGCGTCATGCCACCATCAGAAAAGATATGACCAAAGAATTTGAGTTTTGTTTTGAGGAACTCACATTTCTCAGCATTCAAACTTAAACCTACATCAGCAAGTAAAGGACACACTTGTGTAAGAGCTTTATCATGTTCCTTGTGTAGCTCCGAAAATTAATATGTCATTGCTGTAATTTAAAGCATTAATGACAAGTTGTAAGATACGTTGAATGAATTCTTGGAAAAATTCGACAGCTGATGACACACCAAAACGTAATTGTTTATATCTGATAAACTAATATGAGTAGAAAAGGTGGTACGGTACCTGAAATTTTCTTCAAGTTCTAATTGATGATATCCTTTGTTCAGGTCAAGCCAAGAGAAGACTTTGGCACCGTTTAGATGTGTGATCGAGTAAGAAATGTGCGGATCGGAAGTCATTCTCTTTAAATTGCCTTGTTGGATTGATGCATATTAACACAGATGCGTATAGCTCCTTTACTGTCCCTTTTGGGCACTTTAGGCGAAACCCATGGAGTTGGACTAGTAGATTGCTCATTGATATCATGCTTTAGTAATGTCTCAAGCTCTTTCTCAATGGCTACTTATAGATTAAATGCAATTAGTCTAAGCATTTGCTCAACAGGACGATCATCCTCATTGATATGCAGCTGCACTTTCATGGTCTTACGTTTTCCCAATCCATGAAACAACTACTGGACTGACTTACTATTTTGTGATGAGCATTCATTTTGTAGTTTATAGATATCAGTCTCATATCAGCAGCAGTAAGGAAACTGAGTAAAAAGAAGCTTGACACAGTACCTTGAGGCACATGAATTGGTGCTTGTACTTTTGTTTTTTTGTATTTCATGGTCGCTATGAATGAAGCTTAACTCGTTAGAAGAGCTGATGCAGCCCAAGTATGCACTTTAGTCAATGACAGTGTTAGACAGGGTAATGGAGACAGTTCATTGTATTTCTCCTGGCATAATTGATACACCCCTGTCCATAGTAAAAGTTATGGTGAAATAGTTTACTTTTAGTGTAATTTCCGCACAATAGCTGAATGACTTGTAATTTAACTTGTTGACTTTCCTTTCATTCATATTTTTCTTTGCATGCAGTCCAACATGCCCTCAGTTTTGTGAGGTAATCATTGATGTCGCACATTCATCTTCCTCACAGTCACTTGACAAGGAAACTGAAGAACTCTTGGTTGACGATTTAGACGACAATCAACTTTGCTTGGTATTGATTTGCCTCAGCTGAGGTTGCCGCTTGGCCTAGTGAGTGTGGTAGAACATCGCTTCTGGAGCGTTCAGGTATCCATTTTGTTTTCATGTCGTGACGCACTTAGCTTCTCCTTCCCCCAGCCTTTGCATACTTGTCAAATGGCGGTACATTTACCTTCCTGTAGAAACAAAAATACATATCTAAACCACAATCTATTTTTCTGTGGAGACATCAGTTTGTTTCCTACAGCGTTGTGCTTCTGCTTACTTTTTATTTTCATGACTGACTCATTCTGGGCACCTTTGGCCTCCGTGTTAGCAGCTTGTCGATTAGCACGTTCCTCAGCTATGGCAGCCATCAGAACGCGCACCAGACTAAGGGTTTCACTCAGCATTTGTCAAAGGAATGAATCTGTCACACATCAATCAAAAACTCTTAGATGTATAGCTTCTTCATCATTGAACTTACAGTGCTTGATGAGTGAATCAAGTCTCTCAACAAATTTGTTGATTGTTTCACCAGCTTTCTGTCATTGCTGACTGAAAATATTCTTTCATAATCGACATTTGGCATTGGATTGAATTTAAGATTTAACACTTCTTTGATTTGACGGAATGTTACGTTGTCCGTTCGCTGCATTTTTTTATGACCTTTTTTTACTCCTTCCCCGGAAATATTTCTAAGGGATTTGACATTCTTTTTGTTGTCTGTTTCTTCCAGAGCATTGATGAAATCATCAAACGTCTCTATCCAGGCAGTCCACATGTCACCAATATTCTGCTTTTTAGCAGTGTCGAATGGGGGTGGTGGTTTAAGGAAGGCCGCAGCTATATAACCAGTTGTGGAACTCACTGACATTGAGAGTCTAAGCTGCTTACCTGGATTTTCACCATTAATACCATCTGCAAGTCCTTGTGACGTGCTTGCTTTAGGGTCATTATGGCCAATCAGGATGAGTGCAACTTCCTTTTGCTGAGCCATTAGAGCTTTTCAGTTCTTGAAGGATTTTCGTGTTGTGTGGAAAGCACCCAGCACTTTTGGTTGTGTCCGCTTTAGGGTTCAATAGCTCTGTATTCACAACCCTGGCTATTCTTCTTGGGTCACTGTGCCTATAGTGGTGGTATGATGACTCTCTTTACTCAGCTTTTGGTAAGTACCACAATAATTTCACAACCTGGTTTTCACTGCCTTTCGCACTTTTCTGTATTTGGCTCTTTCACTGCTAGTTCTTTTTCATCCTTGTCTGTCACTGCTTCTAGCGTTTCTGTCCCTGGTGGCCGATGCCATTAATGGTAATGCTGTGTATGTCTTATGGCTCTGTGTTAAGTCATGGAGCAGTATCTTTTTTGCTGCCTTAACAACAGGATTTTGGCCAACTATGAATAAACTTCACAGTGAGGCTTTCATTATTATCAAATTCTTTACAGTAACTGGACTGGCGCTTTGACTCCACATACCCGAAACGTCAATCTTCACTTCGACTGAAGCACATTTGAAATGCACGAGCAGTTTGCTTGACCACAGCAAACTTTGGGCGAGCACTGTCTATCTTAAGGTTACGTATCTCCTATCTTGTCGCCAAATGTAACTTGCTCCCAAGCCTCAGCTAAAAGGCTCTCATGTAGTTCTATCAGAGCAACCTGGAATTCCTTTATAACGTTAAAACAGTCGAACTTTTGTAACCCACTGTGTTGATATGTCATAGCAGTGAATAATCAGATTTAGAATATGGTGTTTATAATAACGACTCTCAAAGAAAGGCAAATATAAGATATAGAAATAGGGAGAGTAACAGTGAAATACATATATGTGTTTCACTGAGGGGCTCCAAGTGACATCAAATAGACAACAAGAGCGCTTTTTACCTTTTTACTCTTTATGAGCTCTGTAACCCACTGTTGCTATGTCACAGCTGGGAATTATCAGATTTAGAAAGTGACATTCAAACTAATGACTCTCTGTGAGAGCAATACATAACATATATACTTATAGATGCATAATAGATAAATAACAGGGGTGTTCTTCACCCAGGAGTTCTTGGTGGCATCAAATAGAAGAGAGCAAAGCTATAATGTCACTTAGAGCTCCAGGTAAAAAAACATTCCTATTGCATATTCTTTTACCCACACATAATGTTCTCCCTAAAATCATCTGTTCATGCTTCCAACTGCTACGGGTGTGCAGAAAAGGAATAGGGTGTCCTCTCCGCTATGTCCCAAATGTATCACACCCTCAACACACTCTATGCCCTATATCCCCTTCCTGGAGCTCTGCTCTCTACTCTCCATGATAGCACAGAGTCAACGCTGCGCTGACAGCCGTCAGTATGGCTTTATGCGGTACTAAAAGTGGTAGCAGCTTCTATGTCTTACTGTTGTTACGGCACAGCAGTGTTGACCAGATTTAGTATCTGGTATTTCCACTAGTAGTGCTTAGTGAGAGCCATGAATAATATAAAGATTAATGACCTCTTAGGGAGGCTGCAGTTTAATTTAACACCCTTCACACAGGTCTTTCAGGCACAAATCAGTAGCTGCGACTCAATTTGTATGTATTTATTTATTCATCTTATGCTGTTTTACAGAGTTCTCTCGTGTCAATTTTGTGGTGAAGTTTGTGGCACACCTGTACCTTAGAGTGTAGAGTACAGTGTATCTCATTGAAAACAAAGCAACACTGCACAATACGTGTAGGCTCCATTTAGAAAAAAATATAGATTTTATTGTGGGAGAAATTTCCTCATCCACATAAGTAAACTACCAGTTTTAGACGTTATGTGGATTATCATAGCATGGTTATGGTTAAGTTTACGTTTGCACTAACAGTGTTCCAAGGTGGGAAAAATCCAGTGTTGTAGTTGATTTAATGTACCTGTTCTGTGTTTGAAATGTTATTGGTTTAAGTACCTTTTTAATAAACACTTAAATCCTCATGAAATGGCATACCTATTCACGCTCTGCTATGGCAGGGTATCGCCTTCAGTCGTACAGGAAGCAATAATGCAGAGGAATTCAGACAGAAAGGTCTGCTTCAGTCATTTAAATGGGCTGGTAGTCACAGGTACTGAGCACCTGAACTTCTTTCATTTTAAAAGGATAGTTCCTGCGCTTATCAGTGGGGGTTCAATACTTTCAATGTGAGAGTACCAGCACTTCTCAGTAGCAGACAGGTACTTTGGGCACTGAATGCATACACTTCTTTAATGCCACTTCAACCACGGGTCTGCTTTATCAGAATACCCAGGTGCCCTGGTTTTGCCTGGACTGGCCCTGGTTTTCCACTATCTGTACAGGCAAATATAAATATATTTTGCACAGGCCCCGCTTTTCAGTGAGCAGGTCCCCATGTTTGCTCACCCTTGCTGCCTCAAGTGTTTTGCAGAGTAATTGTTTCCCTGATATTGTTTCTGGTTTCTTGTCTTTTGCCATGATTGATTTTTGTTACATTCTGCTTGTTCTGTGACTTCTTTGCCCTCATTGATTTTGTTATCATATTCTGCTGCACTTGTGAGTGACTACTTTGTTTGATTCTTTTGTTTATTTGCTTCTTCCCTTCCTCCACCCGCATGCTTACCGCTGTTTCTCCCTCCCACTGGCCCCGCCCACCGCTTCCCAGCAACCCTCCCAGGATCAACTTAATGGAGGTTGCAGTGGGCCCGTTGCCGGCTCACCAAAAGCAAGCCTATCTGAGCCTGCGCACAGCGTCAGGAACCCTAGCTCTCCTGCCACCCATCGATATTCTGCCGCAGAGCACCAAACCCTGAACCCCAGACACCACAACAACTATTGCATTGCATCTCATCGATCAACAGTAGGATCTTTCACCTGCTGCAGCCGCTGCCTCTTCGCCTGTAACTCAGCACCCCCTGCCCTCACGGAAACCTGGCACACCCACCTCACTGAAAACGACCACCCCAGAACTATTCCACTGCCTCCTGCTCAACGCTCAACACCTAATCACCCTGCAAACACGACATGGAAATCTGAACTACCATCACCACTCTCACCCCCAATCTTATCTTCATCGCAGCAACCTGGCTCAAACCCTCCTCTGCCCCCAACAAAACCACTGCAATGCCTTACGGCAACAAGAGGATACACCAGGACTGCACCTATAAACACGGAGGGCGCATCGCCATCATCCACAAAGAAACCATCCATTGCAACACCACCTAAGATGACAGAACACCTATCATGGAACACCTCAATTTCCAATGCACCAGCTTCTGCAACGTCATCCCCGAATTCTTCGCCCCACTCGCAATCGACTCCAAGCACTACTTCTTCCACCATCAATAGTAACATCGACCCCCATTCCACCGACCTGTACAACCTCCTTACACCAACTGATGCCACCCACAACCACCCGCTCAACGCATGGGGACAGTTCACCACTCAGAGCATCACAGCCATCATGAACTCCATCACTCTGGAGCACCCACGGACCCTTGCCCCCACCAATTCTTCAACCTCTGGAGCAAGGAGATCTTCAGCGAACTAACCCCCATTCTCAACCCATCCATCACCAGTCGCCTTCCCTGACGGATGGAAACACGCAGAGGTTTAACCCCCTCCTCAAGAAACCCTCTACTGCCCCAAGCAAAGTCAAGAACAGCTCCATCTCTCTGCTCCACCAAATTCCTCGAAAAGCCCATCAACCGCCAACTCACAGAACGCCAGGAGTGAAACAACCTGCTGGACACCTCCCAATCCGGTTTCCGCACCTACCACAGCACTGAGACCGCCCTGATCACTGCTACCAATGACAGCAAACCCCTCCTGGACCAGGGCGAAACAGTGCACCTGATCCTCCTCAACCTCTCAACAGCATTTGATACCTTATCCCACCATACACTCATTAAGAGACTCCATCACATCGGGATCCCGGGAGGCGCCCACAAATTGATTGCATCCTTCCTTACAGGATGAACCCAGAGAAATCATCTACCACCCTTCATTTCAGTACCCAAGAACACCATCTGTGGCGTCCCTCAGGGTTCATCTCTCAGCCCCACCCTTTTCAACACTTACATGACACCCATGACCAGCATCGTCAGAATTCATGGTCTCAACATCAAATCCTACACAGACAACACCCAGCTCATCCTCTCGCTCTCTGAAGACCCCTTCACCACTAGGACCAACTTCCACAACTGCATGATATCAACTTTACTGGATGAAGGCCAACTGCCTGAAGCTCAACACTGACAAGACAGAAGAGCTGATTTTTGGGAACAACAGCTTTGTGTGCAATGACATTTGGTGGCCCTCATAACTCTGACCTACACCCACGCTGACAGACCACGCCTGCAACCTTGGCATCATCTTGGACAGAAAACTCACCATGAATTGCCAGGTCAATGCAGTCTCTTCCACCTCTTTCCACACCCCCGCATGCTCTGAAAGATCTTCAGATGGCTCCCTGTCAGCACCAGAAAAACTGTAACTCAAGCACTAGTCAACAGCCAACTGCACAACAACACACTCTACGTAGGGAAGCACGACCTACCTCTGGAAGAGACTCCAGACAATAAAGAACTCAGTGGCCAGACTTATCCCTGATCGTCCCAAACAGACCTACTTCACCCCCCACCTCAGTATCCTCCGCTGGCTCCCCTTCCACAAAAGATGCCAATTCAAGATACTAATACACGACAACAGGGCCCTCCACAACTAAGGGCCAGCATACATCAACCACCACCTGAACTTCCACCAGCCCTACAGACAACTGCGCTGTGAGAAGTTGGCCTGGTATATGCTGTCCACTAGTTAAAGTGAGCAACTCGTACCAGTCCAAACAACGTTTATGGTGATTAGGTCAAAGATAACCTATATTGAAAGCTATCCTAGTGGTAGCTATGGAGAGCAGCTTTCAGGCTAAGTCTTGAAGGAATGTTAAGCACCTTGTTTTACCAGAATGCAACCTTATAGTATTGGTTAAATGAGAGGGACACAACACAGTAGTTATAAAAATATGTATTTATTATTATCTAAAACACTCTCTAGTATCCTCTACACGAGGATAGAACACAAATCAAATAATACAGTTTCAAAGAGTCAAACGTAAGTAGCACAATATACAGTGGGCTCCAGAGGGGAGTCCAAACCATCTACTAAATGAGTGGTATAAGAACCACGACTCGGGACTAGACCTAGTCTAGAAGGTGTAGAATCGTTGGGACCCAAAGCAACCACCCAAAGTGAGTGAGTAGGGACCCTATGGAGGATGGGTGCAGAGTGAGAACACAACAGCTTGCTTCGTACCATTCTATGGGAAAGTCGCGGTTGGAAAATTAGAGATTAAGGACCCTTCCCAGCAGATTACGAAGCCAACCCTTGGAACTTAAGAGTTTGGAGAGCCACTCCACCTGTGGATACCTTTGTACCAGAGTTACCTATCCCAGAGGAGCCGGGTGCATAGGCACGAAGTGGCGTTGGAAATCCTTGTCGTTCTCTATGGATACTGACAAAGAAATGCTGCTGCTGGAAGTAAGAAAAGTGTCCGGTTGAATCCAAACATGGATTCTAGATGAGAGAACCTGAAAGCAGAGGAGACAGAGTCTGGGTCACTTTGGAATGAACAGAGGCTCGGTAGACGAATGCCCACCGATGTTGGGTGCTTCAGGTGCGTTGAAGGTGATCTTGACTCTTCAGCTGGGAGGACCCGGAGACGTCTAGGATGACCAGGAGCCGGAGGCGAGCTGTCCCACGATGGATGACGAGTGCTGAGGGGTGGTGTCTGGCTGGAGCATCAACAAGCCTTGGCAGCGGGAAGCAACGCAGACGGCTACATTCGGTGTCGATCTGGCCAAGCAAGGACCAGGAGTCTTACCACATCAAGGGGAATCAGGGCAGGCCTGGAGCAACCACGAGAGCCCAAATAAAGCAGTGTTGACCCTCAAGTGGACCCACAGGCCGAAGGCACAGGAGTCGTGAGGGGACCTCAGGCGGTTTCACAGGATACTAGCGAGCAGGGCACAGAATGTGAGGATTCCGGAGTCCTTCTCGGAAAAGATGCGCAGGGCTACAAATGGCCCAATGCACGGAATTGTTGCACGAGAACAATCATGTGCAGCTGCAAATGAACGCAGTGCACAGGGGTACGGGTATGCGGTCCTCAAGAGGAATAAACGCCTCAATCTTAATGAGAGGGCAGCTCAACCCAGGACACCTTCAGAAACCCACCACCTGTGTTGCTGGAGTCTTCGGCGTCCACAATAGCTCTGGATCAGCAAGCTGGTCAGATGCATATTGGTGCCTTTGTTTGCAGGGGAGTGACTCCTTCACCCCAAGGGAGATTCTTCTGTTAT
The DNA here is from genome assembly GCF_964263255.1 of Lissotriton vulgaris. Lineage (NCBI taxonomy): Eukaryota > Metazoa > Chordata > Amphibia > Caudata > Salamandridae > Lissotriton > Lissotriton vulgaris. The sequence continues at coordinate 969,374,657 of NC_141693.1, read as the reverse complement.
CTTGGAGGTCCAGAGGGTCCTGCACAGAGCCTGTATGGATCACGGAGAGTGGTGAGACTGGGGACGGAAAGGGAAGACGAAGTGGAGCCCAAGGGAGGTCCAGCTAAGTCCAGACGGTCAAAGTGTAGTGGTATCTTCTTGCAGAATCTTGTCCATGTAAAATCTAATGTCCTGTAGCTGGGTTACCCATTTTATATCCGCGGGAAAGGTTTGGACAGATGCTAGGGACCCTCCTAGGGGAGGGACATGGCAGAGGGGTGGCTACACCCATGTCCATTGTCCAGTTTTGCACCAGAGCAGGAGCAAATGGCTCCCAGAACTGGTTTGAGCTGGGCTATACACAGGGACTCCAAATATGCCCCCTGAGCCAGACTTTCTGGCACTGTGACAGTGCACCCACTCAGCCCCAATACACTAAATCCTGTCTGGGGGGTGGTCAGACTTCCCTGTGATAGGATGCCTATTGTGCTGCCTTCCCCTGTTCGAGCTTGTCTCAGCAGCAGGAGGGCAGCCTCATGTTGGTGGCTGGCAGCCTCCATTTTGTGCTCTAAGGCTCGAGAAAGTTGGTACCAGGAGACTTAGGTACCCCCAGAACCTCGGTTCTGAGAGGAGGAATCATGCCTCCTACACCAGTTACTGGTGTGGAGGTATGATTCCAAGGTGTTTGACACCAAACACAACATACTTTGTTGCAGTCGTTTTCGAGGTAGCATTTACCGAGAGGGTATAATGCACCTCTACCTTCAAGTCTGGCAGTATCACACACAGCCCAGGAGAATGGTCTCCGAAGGCTGCAGAGGGGCTCTGCTCATGCAGGAGCACCCTCTCACGCAAAACCCAGCACCCTGCCTTCCGGATTGATAAGGCCTGCTATAGGGGTGACATAAGGTTTTAGGTGTAGTGATATATGTAGATATAGTGAACCTATATCTCTCGTAAGTGATGCAAGCACCAGCTTACACAGTCTGCAGTAGCAAACCAGAGGTTCTATTTTGCATGGCCTCTCATGGGTGGCAGGATGCCTCTGGGGTGCATATGCCCTGGGTACATGTGTACCATATACCAGGGACTGATAAGGGTACCCCAGTATCCAATCTGGAGTTGTACCAAAATACATAATATATCAATAAAAGGGAGAAAACAGATAGGCTGGGGTCCTGGATAGCAATATTCCAGACAGACTAGTCAAAACAGTGCTTGCAAAAAGTAGGAGGTAACCATACGAAGCAGGTCCTACTATCCCAAATGCGCTCTGCCTACCTTGCCCTGATGCACACTCCCCGAATCTGCCAAAGCTACAATGGAGGACAATCCTTCTCCTTCCTCGCCCCAAGACCTAGAACGACCTTCCCTTCACCTCTGAGCATCATCCTCTCTCCCAGAATTCTAAAAGGTATTCGGTACCTGGCTCTTTGGTCCCAGCAAGACCTAGCGCCTGGATACCCTCTCGGTGATTAGCCGTGTTCTATAAATCAAAGTTGATTGATTGAGAGGGGAAGCCAAACCCAGAGTAAGGCAAATCTTTATGTATTCTAGTGCAGGATTATTTAGCAAATTATGCTATGATAAAGTTGCATTTAATTTTCCTTGGTTCTTTGTGTCCGTATTTCTATGTTGGGCCCGGGGAAAGGTGTCTTATAATAACTTCTAATAACATGGTCTGTTTAATTTTGTTTGCCCGAAGATCAATCACGGACCTATGACAAAAAACCTTTGTCGAAGCTAAAACCCTGTTTTTTTCTTGCAGAGACACCACAAATCAAGGAATCAGGAAAAAAGCCAGAAGCTGTCCAATACGAAATGGCACATTGGCTGAAAATCAAGCCAGACATATTGTGCACATGATCTTTATTTGTATTGTTCCATGCTGATGATGTTCCTTTCGGAAAAATAAGTCCTGTATGTGTGTACTAATATTGAAACAAATGTTCTAGGAAAAAAACAAGTCTTGTGGAATGTTTTAGCTTTTGAGGTATCGTTCACACTTTTCAAATGTAATTACAAAGAAGTTTATTCCCCTTGCACATCCTCATATTACTTTTCTCAGAAAATCCAACTTTCATTTCCAACTATTAAATATGTTGCAACGATTTTTTTAGTTATACTGTTACACAAGTGCTGCCCGACATCACGAGCTTAATTTAGAAACAAACTGTGATGTTAGCCAATAATGACTCGTAGGCGGTGGTTGAGGCGTTAAGCTTATTTATTTAATTATTAAACAAGTATGTCCGAGGAGCGCCGGCCGGCGCTCTGCTCCGTTGAATGCTCGGCGCGCTAATGATGCGCGCGCACCCCCGGCGCCAACATGGCCGCCGTGCGTCACGTCAACGTGACGTAGAACAACTAGAACGCTACATATCTCCCCCTTTTACCAAACCCAAGATCAGTCACTTACAGTTCGCCGTCTAGTTCAAAGTCTCGAAATCGGGCAGGCCTTACAATTTGTCTTCCCCTCCTGGTCACCTTGCCAATGTTCTCTCGAGCCCCTTGACCCAGCGTTTCCGTATCTTCTGCTCCTCCGCTCATTGCTCCTTCGTCGTTCATATTACCTCCCAACACATCCATCTCCGCTCTCGGGGTCTCGCTCTCTTCTTCACCTTCTTGCACTTCCCTTGCACTTGCTCCATCTTCTTGCTCACTTCCGCTGAACCTATCTTCCACAATCAGGTCATCCGTGTCTACACCTTCCGAGGACCGCCGTCCCCACCTCACTATCTTGTTGCACCTGGCCATGCGGTCCTGCGACCACACGTTTCCATCGCTGAGCAGAGCCGCTCGATCATATACTTCCTTGACTTGCATAGGCTTGCTATACTTGCTGTCTCCTTTCCTTTGTAAGGTGGCTAGCCTTACTCTTACCCACTCTCCTCTCTCCAGGTGAGTGTCCTTCACATTCCTACGTTTGTTGTAGTTATTGGTGTAGATGGTTTGTGCTCTTTCCAGGTTGGCCCTTACTACGGCAGGAGACCACTCACTGGTTACCACCTTCTCCTTCCAGATCCTGTTGTCATGCGTGAAGGGCTCACGTCCTCTCAATATTTGAAACGGGCTGTACCCCGTGCCTGTGGGGGTTATTCTGTAGGCCCACACCATGTTCTCCAGCGCTCTCTTCCAGTCTTTATTGTTAGAGATGGCCGCTTGTATTGCTCCCATCACTACTCTATTAAATCGTTCGACTAGGCCATTTCCCGCTGGATGGTAAATGGCTGTGTGCTTTATGGAGATGCCATTCCTTTCCATGAATTGTTTCCATCTTTCCGACGTGAACTGGGGTCCATTGTCACTTAGGATGGACTTGGGAATTCCTTCTCTGGTGAACGTTTCGGAAAGAAACTCTAGAATGTTCTCTGTGTCCATAGATTCACTCACTTTTATCTCTGGCCATTTGGAATAACGGTCTATGAGGACGCAGACGTACTTCTGTGTGCTCTGGTCATCAAGCACCGGTCCTAAAATGTCTATAGATAACTCTTCCCATGGGTTTAGTGGATTGTCGAACTTTCCAAGGGCTGGACGTAGTGGTTTCAGTGTTTTGTCGGCCCCTTGGCATTGGGGACACTCTCTGACATGTCTCTCTGCTCTTACGTCCATACCTGGCCACCAGTAATTTTGTTTCGCTCTGGCCTTGAGCTTCCCTATGCCAAGATGGCCTTCATGTAATAAGTCCAGTAACTTGTTGATGAGATTCCTTGGGGGAACTACCTTGTCTCCCCGGTAGATGAATATGCCCTTGTCTCCTACTGACAGTTCCTCTTTCACCTCATAAAATGGTTTAAGGTTTGTCTTCACCTTTTTCTTCTCTGGCCAACCTTGTATGATGTGCGCCCTTACATCCTTAATGTCGGTATCTTCTTCATACGCTTCAGTCCATTCTTGTATGCTAATTACCTTCTCTTGGTCTTCTATGAGAGCCACCATCTCCCCTCCGTCTGCTGGATCTTCTTCTCCAGGCTCCATGGCCGCTGCTCGACTCAAGTAGTCCGCCACTCGATTCTTGTTTCCAGGGATGTACTCTACATCATATCTGAATTCCAGTAATTTTAAGGACATTTTCGATATCCTGGGTGTGGCGCTGGCATGTCCGCACGATGTCAGTACCTTCACTAACGGCTTGTGGTCCGTCTTTAGCAGGAATCGGGTGCCCCATAAGAATTGCCGGAACCTCGTCGTGGCCCACACTACCGCTAGCATCTCCTTTTCGATGACGCTGTACTTGCCTTCGGTCTCTGTCACTGCTCTGGAGGCGAAGCTGATTGTCTCCATGTCCCCTCTTCCTCGGTCTTGCATAAGTACCGCGCCTAGCCCTTTGTCGCTGGCGTCGGTGATGAGCACGGTGGTGCCTTGTGGGTCGTACCCCTTGAGCGGTATGGCTCCCGAGATCTCCTTTTTGATGACTTCAAATTCTGCTTGGGCTTCCGGTGTCCACTGAAATGCCGTGCTCTCTCTGGTCAGCAACCTCATGTTGTAGGTCTTTGAGGCGAAATGTACCACAAACTTGCTATAGTACTCCGCCATTCCCAGGAACGACCTGACTTCCTCCTTGTTCTTGGGAGGCGGTGCTTCAGCAATGGCCTTCATGTTCTCCGCCTTTGGCGTGATCCCCTGTTGTCCAATTTCATGGCCTAAGTATGTCACTGATTGCAGGCCCAACCGACATTTCGACCATTCTGCCGTGAGACCTTTGGCTTCCAGTGTTTGTAGTACTTTCTCTAGTTTTCGGTCATGATCTCTCCTGTCTCTCCCCATCACCAGAATATCATCCTGGAAATACTGGACGTCTTCACAGCCTCTGAATAGATGGTGCATCATTTTTTGAAAGACGGCTGCCGCCGAGGCCAGCCCAAACGGCATGCGACAGAATCTGTAGCACCCAAACGGGGTAATGAACGACGTTAGGCTTTTGCTGTCCGGGTGCAGTGCTACCTGGTGGTAGGCCGATGTAAGATCAATGGTGGAGTACCACTTGACCCCTCTGGTTTTGGCCAACATCTCCTCTATCCTGGGAAGGGGAAATTTCTCCACCACTATGTTTTTATTGAGTTCTCTCAGGTCCACGCAGAGCCTGACCTTTCCGTTGGGTTTCATTACAACTACCAAGGGCGCCAGCCATTCGGCGCATGTGATTGGCTCTATGATGCCCTTCCTTTCCAGGTCTTGGAGTTCCGTCTGGACCGCTTCCCTCACTGCGATGGGCACGTTTCTCACCTTGTGTGCCACTGGAATGGCTCCTTCCTTAAGCACTATTCGATGTTGAAATTTCTCCATCTTTCCTACCGTACCCCCGAACACCTTCGGGTAGTTCTTCTTCCATCTGTTCATGTCCGGCCATTCCTCCTGTTCTGTGAGGAGAATTTGTTCCTTCCCTCCTGGGTCGAGTTTTATGCCGAGATCGCCCTGGTCTAGCCATCCTAGGACGGAGGGTCCTTTCTCCGCGACATATAGTTTGCACCACGCCGATCGGCCTCTAAACTCAAACAATAGGTGTCGGAAGCCTAACATGGGAATGCGATCCCCGTTGTAGGTGACTGGCCGTATGTCTAGTTTCTCCAGTTCTGGGCCCAACTTGGGTTGGAACTCTTCTTCCCACACTGCTCTCTGCACGATGGTGAAGGGAGATCCAGTGTCTGCCACAACCGTGATGGTGATGCCGCCTATGGACATGTCTAGGACTGGTTTGGTTGATCTCTTGCCGTCCACGCTCAACACTTGGTCGTATATGCATAAGACGGTGACCACTTCTTCCTCCGTGACTTCCTCAAGGTCTTCTTCGCTTTGGTCAACATATTTCACCATTCCCTTCTGCTGTTTCTTTCGACATACCTTCTCGTAGTGACCTACGATGCCGCAGTGTAGGCATTTGGCCCGGAATGCCGGACATTTTCTGTCGTGGGCTTCATGGGACCAGCTTCCGCACCTGTAGCACGTTTTCTTGTTCTCACTGCTCGCCTGTTTCCCTTGCCATCTGCTGGTTCCTTTGGTTACTGGTTGCTTGTTCCTTTGGTCTTTACGGTGATCTTCTTCCTGTATTCTGTTCACCATGGTGGGAGCGGCCACCTCTTTCTTGGTTGCATTTGCGCACCTCTTTGCGAGTTCTGCCCTCTTCACTATGACCAACACTTCTTTGAGCGTGGTGTCGCCGCTCGCCCACAGTTTGTCTTGTACATTTGCGCTCGTGGTATGCATGACCACCTGGTCTTTTATGAATTCATCTTCCCACAGCGCGTACTTGCACGTGGCTGCCAGTTTCCTCAATGCTGCTACGTACTCTTCGATAGTTTCTCCCGCCTTTTGTTTCCTTTGCTGGAAGTTATATCTATCCACTGACACGCAGATGGTGGGGCGATACCGTTCATCCAGGTCCTCCACTGCATGTGCATACACATCGTCGTCTGTGTCTTCTCTCTTCTTCGGTACTAGACTCTTGTATATTCTCAGTCCTTCTGGTCCTAGATTTAGTAGTAGGATTCGTTTCTTTCTCTGAGGAGTGAATTTTTCTTCATTTTCATCTTCTAGGACCCCTATGAAGTTATCTATATACTCCTTCCAGTCCTCCCACTTCATCAGGGGCTCTCCGGGCTTCGGTAGGAATTGTACCGGTGCAATTGCATATCCCGCCGGGGTACTCATCTTCACTTCCTTGACGCCTGTCCCGTCGGTGGGTTTTCCTGTGGGGCTGCCTGGGGTACTGTTTTCGTTTCCTGTGTGCTTGTTCCTCTGGGGGCTCTTGTCGCTAGACCCCACTTCCTCCTCTTTGGTAGCCAGCGCAGCGCTCCCTGTGCGTGGGTGTGCAGGAAGATGGCCCGTGTGCTCTTGGCTACACAGTGGTCGTGCTGCCTCTCTGGCCTGTTTGCCGCTTCAATGCTGTGCTGTGGCACTGCCACGCTCCTCGGGTTCCCCAATGCCTCAGATCGTTCAATGTGGCCGTTTGTGATGTATCCCCGACCTTGCTGATCCAGGTGGACTTTCCTGGTGTCCGGATGGCCTGGTGACCTTGTGCCTGAGTCTTCCTGTGCCTCGTGGGAGCCACGTGGGTTGCTGCTCCCTTCTGTGCTCCTAGCGTCGGTCTGGTCGTCGTCCCGACCTCGTCGCCACTGTGATGTTAGCCAATAATGACTCGTAGGCGGTGGTTGAGGCGTTAAGCTTATTTATTTAATTATTAAACAAGTATGTCCGAGGAGTGCCGGCCGGCGCTCTGCTCCGTTGAATGCTCGGCGCGCTAATGATGCGCGCGCACCCCCGGCGCCAACATGGCCGCCGTGCGTCACGTCAACGTGACGTAGAACAACTAGAACGCTACACAAACCACCTAGTCCCAGTCTTGTTTGCGCCTAAAATGAAATTTCACATTGGCCGCAAACTGCAGGGGTAAATAAAGCACGAGTATTTGAGCACATCAGCATGGGGAATAATATTCAATATCCTTTATAAGCAAATTGCAGTACATTTGCTAGTGTGATCCGTTTTACTGCATGATAAAACTATAATTACCATCATCAAAAAGCTGGTGCTAATTATGAAAGTTAAAGAGCGCATTGTATTGAATTGACATTTATTTTGGGCTTACTACCCCTGCATTGAGGTATATTTTTCTTCGCAAAGTGTTAAATAAAAGTTATTTTTTACTGCAGTGATCAAATTGGTTTCGAGAACCCCATCAATCAAAAACAGTAGAGGACTGCAAGAATGTTTGTGCAATTTACTGAGACGTGATTTGTGGAAGACCACCTAGAAGCAACAATCCGTGCGTTTGTAATGGCAGGTTAACCCTACAGTTCAAAAATGAAACTTGCTCCGCGACATAAAAACCGAACATAATAGATTTGGGTAAATACGCCCGATTGCCTCTGGGTGCCTGGTTTTCGTATCATGTTTGTGTGATACTGGCAAAGTGAATGTCAAATATGCGTGTGCGATTAACATCGACCTTTAATTTTTGTTTCTGTTTATTAATGTAAACCACTTTCTAAAATATTTGAGGTGTACTTACTTGCTAGGTGGTAGCAAGACACATTTTATACCAAGAGCATTTTAGCGCTCAGGAATATGCATTGCATCGTCCTTTAGCTTTTATAACACGTCACAAGCATTGAATGCAGAGGCAAGATTACTGCGCGATTACACCGATTAGCAGCAGTTCAGCGGAGAAAGTTTTGTAACTGGAGCACCGTTTTCTTCCTTTTGAAAGGAAGATTAGTGTAAATGGAGGCGGGAGGGTCCAGTGAGCAGTCATTACGTAAACCCCGCCAACTCCCGTGACGCTCCTGCTGCGCGCCACTCTCTCTACTTAGTTTCTCCAGACACTGAGGCACTTCCGGGAGGCTGTTCCCGCCTGCAGCTGGCGAGAGAAAAAGTAGTCTCCCTTCAACCGAACACTGACGCACGCCATCACGTGTGCCCGCGACTCTCCCGCCCCCTCTCTAATACTTGTTCCAAAACATTGATGACAGAATGAGGCTTTTTATTAGCGTCATTGTGATCTTTCGAAAGTAGGTTTTATAGTTATGCAGATATTGCTGATGTTGTCTGTCCGCAAAGTTCACAATCACAGGTCGTACGCTTTGTGCAAAAAGACTGCTCACCGGTATAGTTTATCATTTACCTTAGTGTACAAAATGCTGACTTTGTTATCAGAAACTTAAACGCTGATTCTCAATAGATTTCGGCTATTAGCTTTGGCAATGCTTTTAACCATGGTGTATGGCAGCGTAACTGCTGTGCATCATGGGTCAAAATAATGCACACAAAAAAGGCGCCAGAAGGGCAATTAAGCTTAACTTCATTTGTAGCCGCAAACCAACACGGATGCACACAACTACAAAATGCGACAAGCATTCTTTTTTTTTACCGATTTGAGATGGATTAGTAAATAAAAAGTTATGAGCAATTTGATTTTTTTATCTAGCGCTAATGCTATTTTTTGATATAGCACTGCTGTGGGCAGGAATTAAAAATTTGCAAACATACGTGCAGGGCCGGACTGGCATTTGCGGGCACCGGGCATTTCCCCGGTGGGCTGGAAGGGTGGGGGCCGGTTTTGTGGCCACAGGGGGCCGCTTTTCTTACAGAGTGCCGGTTTTGTAAAATCGGCCCTCTGTAAGAAAAGCGGTAGCAGTGCTTTGCGGTTAACAACCCTCTCCCCTCCCGTTTTGTGGCCGCAGGGGGGCGCTTTTCTTACAGAGTGCCGGTTTTGTAAAATCGGCCCTCTGTAAGAAAAGCGGTAGCAGTGCTTTGCGATTAACAACCCTCTCCCCTCCCGTTACCAGGGCCGGTGGAGAAGCAACCAGCCAGGGCTGGTTGCTGGTCTCAGTCCGGCCCTGCATACGTGACAAGAATTTCCAATTCTATCAAGGACACGGAGGCGAGAATTATGCTTTCTCATTTCTTTACTTAGAAATGCTCCGCAGCCAATCACAGAACAGTAAAGAAAAGCACAACTACAATACTCAGAAGGGGGGGTAAACAACAAGGTTCAGGAGTCAATAATACACAATATACAATTGCATGAAAAATGGCAACAGTATCATCACATATGAAATGCAATCAAACAAATTGGTGGGATAATCCTCGCCTCCGTGTCCTTAATAGAATTGAATTGAATTGAAAATTCTTGTCACGTATATTTGCAAAGTTTGAATTCTATGTCAGGGCCGGAGGCTCCGATTATGCTTGTTTAAAGCTGTGCCACCACCACAGATGCAATGTCAACAATAGGTTTAAAATAGAAAGATTTAAACATAGAGTCCGATGACCAATCAGCGGCCTTCAATATGTCAAGCAAGCTCACTCCCACAGAAAAAGCTTTAGAAGCCATAGCCCCTTGTGCGGAATGCGCACCGAATGTGGAAACATCAATACCTGCTTCGTTCATGAGCCAACGCACCCATCTCGCTAACGTAGCTGGAGTCACAGGCCGAAAAGGCTTCTGCAGAGCAATTAACAATTGGCCATGCTGGTCCTGACGAAAAGGAGCAGTACACACCTCATAATCCTTAATACACTGAACCACACACAAAGTTTCGGATTGTGTGGAAAAGAAGGATATGTAACGGAAGACGTATTACATTTGGTGCGTCTGGAGATAGAAAAAGTAACACCTTCAGGTGAGAACAGACGACCAGCAAGATCCAGAGCCCGAACATCTGAAACACGTTTGCACGAAACTAAAAACAGTAACTACGTCAGTTTAGCCGAGAGCTGCTTCCGATACAACAAAGAATTGGAAGGCCAAGACTCCAAAAAAAAACAAAACAACAGAACATCCCATAAAGCTACATACTTTGGACATGGCGGTTTAACCAGCCGTATACCCTTGAGTAACTTAGAAATTAAAGGATGCTCTCCAGCAGATTTGCCATCGATAGAGATATGTCCTGCAGAAATGGCAGAACGAAAAGTATTGACAGTCCAATAAGCCAGACTTGACAAAGCAAGAGAGGCCAGAAAATTCACAATTAAAGCGATATCCTCTGAAGCGGGATCCACCTCCCGTTGAGAGCACCAACCACACCATCGTATCCAAGCTGATGCATAACGTTTGTGTCGCTGACAAATCTGGCAGCGTCTCCAGAAAGGCCTGGGATCTGCCAGCGTTCCCCGAAACCCGCCATGCCACCAGGAATAGCTGTCCCGATTGTATGAGGGGATGCGGATTGAGGAGAGGGTCCAACAACAGGTTCCATTTCCGGGGAAGGAGCAGCGGCGTCAAACAACTCATCTCCAGAAGAACTGGAAACCAAGCCTGAGCTCTCCACAGAGGAGTGATCAGAAGGAGCTCTGACTGGAAATGCTTCGTGCGAGCCAAGACCCTGGGAATCATCACAAAGGGGGAAACGCATAACACAGGAGACAAGGCCAGTCCTGGAGAAAAGCATCCGTGGCTAGGGCTTCCGGGTCCGGACGCCAACTGAAAAACCGGGGGAGCTGAGTGTTGAGGCGAGAGGCGAATAGATCTATCTGACACTGACCCCAAATACGGGACAGAGACCAGAATACACAAGGATGAAGCCTCCAGTCGCTGAAATCCCTCAGATACCGAGAGTTCCAATCGGCAATCCGATTGTCGCGACCCAGGACATATTCTGCAATAACAGTGATCTGCCGTTGAAAACAAAGGTGCCAAAAATCCTTTGCAATCTCCGCAAGAAGTTTGGACCTCGTCCCGCCTAACTTGTTGACATACCGAACCGCTGAAACGTTGTCCATGCGGAGGAGTATACAACAATTCAACACTTGCGGGGCCAGACAACGAATCGCAAAAGACCCTGCTAGGAGCTCCAAGCAATTTATATGGAGCGACAACTCCCTCTGAGACCACCGGCCCCCGTTGATATCTGACCGCAACGAGCTCCCCAACCCCACTGACTGGCATCAGATTCCATCACCACATCCGCGGACGTCCCAAACAGGGCTGGCCCGTTCCAAGACTCCATGTGCTCCAACCACCATAACATCTCCCACCTCGCATCCTCTGACAGAGGAATCTGATCTGAATAACGAAGGCCTTTCTGGAGATGTCTGATCTTTAGACGCTGAAGAGCCCGGTAATGTAAAGGACCCGGAAAAATCGCCTGAATCGAAGAAGCCAGCAGACCGACAATCCAAGCTACTGATCTCAATGACACAGTCTGTTCGGACAAAACCAACCTTAACTCCCTCTTGATGGATTGGATCTTCTGATTGGACAAGAGGAGCTGACAAGAGACCGAATTGATCAAAAACCCAGGAATTCTATTGACTGAGAGGGACTGAAAACAGACTTCTGAGGATTCACCAGAAACCCTAGTGACTGTAACAGATCTATTGACCAATTCAAATGAGTCTGCAACAGGAGAGGACACTGCGCCAAAATGAGAATATCGTCGAGATAAACAATGAGGCGAACTCCACAGGCTCGCAAAGACTCCATAACGGGCCTCAGAACCTTCGTGAAGCACCACGGTGCAGACGAGAGGCCGAAAGGGAGAACTTTGTATTCGAACCAAGTCCCGAGCCACTGGAATTGGAGGAATCGCCGATGAGGGCTGTAAATCTGAACCGACAAGTAGGCATCCTTCAGATCGAGACGGACCATCCAGTCCCCTTCCTGAAGAAGATCCCTCAGAAGATGGATACCCTCCATCTTGAAGTGGCAGTAAAAAACCCTCAGTTGAACTCCCTGGGATTGAGAACCAACCTGGATCCGCCCCCTTTTTTCTGGACCAGAAAGATATTGCTGGCGAAACCTTGAGGATGACGGGAAGTCCGAACTATGGCCCCTTTGACTAAAAGAGACTCGAGTTCCTCGGAAATGACCACTTGATCTTGTTTGGAAAAAACCAGGGGCGTTGGAGGATGGGGTTGGTGCGGACAACTGTAGAACTCTATTTTGTAACCCTTTACCGTGTCCAACACCCAAGCATCGCTCAAGTTCAACTACCAATTTGGAAGAAAAAACCTTATTCTTCGCCCCAAGACTACCTCTGAAGCTAACACTAGACTCACCTATATTGGAGGAATCGTGACGTCCTCCCTGATTACTACCGTAGTGACCTTTCTTGAATTGTCCTCTCCCTTTGCGGGAGGACTAGAAGGAGGACTTGTTGGCGTAAGAAGAATCTTGACCACCTCCTCTCTGGGACTGATATCCACGCTGATTTGATTGGTTGGCTCCCCGGCCGAACGAACGTCCCCTACGTCCGGCCCTTCCAAAAACCGGGCGGAAGGCCCGCCGAAGAGAAGATTGAGCCTTGCCGAGCCCACTCAAAGTGGCCACATACTTAGTCAATTCTTTGAGGAAGGGCTGTCCAAATAACAAGCCCTGAGCAAGAGGACCTGACTCAGAAGAAGCCAACTCAGCAAGTTTCGGGTCCAGTTTCAACAAAATAGAGCGACGACGCTCACATGATATCGCACAATTTGCATTGCCTATCAGACAGATGGCCCTCTGAGACCAACCAACCAGCTCGTCAGGATCAATGACAGCACCAGACTCTTTGGCCTGAAAGCCCAAGTCTAAAATCTTTGTCACGGGGCCCAGAAGATCCAACATTTTATCCTGACATGTGAAAAATGAAATGAAATGAAAAAAATATTTGGTAAAGCGCACTGCGGCCAAGCGGCTTCCTGGCGCCATGCACTGTCGATGCCTTTTTTTCGGATCCTTGGCATACTTTTTATGATGCGTCACCATCGTTGGATTAACTTCCGATATATCTGCCAATTTATTGGCCAGATCAGGACGCGGACATTCTGACCTAAGGCAAGCCCGCATGTCCTTTTCGAACGGCTGGCGAATATGCGTTTGTAGATAATCCGCCACCTCGGAAGAAGGAAGCCAAGACGTAAAATTGGGGTGTATAATATCAGAAGGATCGAATGTGAGAAATTGGGGATGAGAGGGCTCATCCACAAAATGCTCCTTACAAGCTTTTTTAGATGGAGGCGGAATATCCTGACCAGAGAATGAAGTATCAGAAGTGGTATCACCATCATCAGTCTGGAAGGCAGGCGACGAGCGTGCAGATTTGGCAGCTTTTCCAGAAACCTGCTCAGAAGATAAGGACTTGGCTAGCTTAGCAAAATCCGACTGGTGCGGGTTCTTGGGAGATTTAGAAGAGCGCCTCGAAGAGAACGGCAACCAACCCTGCTGCATTGCGTAATCAGAAAGGTGGCGCTTCAAAGGGGCAATGGTGCGGACCAACGCCTTATTGACGAAATGCTGGACACCTTGATCCAGGGCCTCCACCAAATCCTGCTCCATAGAGCCAGAGGCCTCCTCATCATCATAATAGCTGTCTTCTTCATAATAATCTCCCATTATTACACAAGAGTAATACTGTATATCCTCACTAGAGGAAGTAAAATCAATAATGCCACAGGCAATATCAGGGGGAGTGGTGACCCCAAAGCATAAAGTACTTATTCACCAGTGGTTTCTTGGCACTAGACGCTCACCTACTGAAACATGTCCACTGCAAAGCTCTGGAGCTCATTGAAGCTATGTCTACAATCTATCAAACTCCCTAACAAAATTAGATAAAAGGAAGTTAAGGCTGACAATGTTCTAATACTGGCTGGAGCACACCCCCCAAAAGACATCACATCCACACGTCAAAGTTTAGTCAGTATGCTGACTGAACGCCAGATATCTTTCTCAGAAAAAAATACTTTGAGCCGCACCTTCCTCCCTTTGTAAGTGTTTTCTTCATTTGTAATTTGTTTTGTAAACTTTTTTGGGATACTTCGGTGCTATTTTACGTTTACATTACAAATGAGAAAAATACTATATTTTACTGCTTTTCCCATTTATTTTCACTAGCATTAACATCAAAATTCCCACTAGGACTGCAAAAAAAACCCTAAAAACAGCCAGATGGCAACACTAATAGCCAGGGTATGAGGTACGGGTAAGTTTGTTCCTGAACTTGTAAACTTCATGTCTTTTCAGGTTTTGTTCTGTAGCCTCTATTTCATTCATGTCAAGCTTAACTTCCCTTGAACTTCATTAAAAAAAATATGATTTCATTTGTTTTTATAAAATCATGCGTCTTCAGTTTTTTTCCACCATTAGCCTTTTCCCTTGTGTCTCCAGTGGGTGGTCTTTTGATGGAGCAAGGTTTCGTACGTAAGAAACTTGCTCGGATACAATCCTCTCAAATAACATGTAATAATGTAACCAACATGTTCGTGGATACTAATAATTGCATTACACTACATTTCACATCATCTAGCTTTTCAATGTGCTTTACTAACAAGTAATTTGAGTGGCATAAAATGGCTGCTGAAAACGCGGTAATCTTCTGCGCATGCGTCTACTGCATCTATGTATTATGACGTCTTTCGCTTTGGTGGGAAATCTTTGCAGCTGCGCAGTAGTATTTAAGATGGTCGCTTTGAACCTCACATGCGAATACACATGGCTATTCTTAAACTAAAACCTAGCATGTCTTACTAAACTGATAATGCAATAGTTAAAATAAATTAAAGGGATTAGATTAGGAATAAGTGGTATACAGTGCATTCATTTATTTTTGTATTCTAACATGTTTTTCTATGACTTTATTATTAGTTCATATTTGGGCCTGGAGGGTGACTGAAATCTCCAACTTGCCTTATTATGCGCAAGCGCATTAGACGTTGTCAAACTCCGTGCTGTGACATTGAAACCCAGCCTAGGACATTTTAACCAGAGAAGCGCCTGGGAACACCACCTCTTGACCCGGAGAGGGGAAGGAGAAGAAGTCAAAATTTGTGTACATTATAGATGAATTAATATGAAATGTGGTTGTGTGAATAAAGCATGGGAAAGTGAAATTAATGGGAGGGAACACGGAACAATGAACCAAAAGAAATGCTCTTACATTAGTATGGTGTGATGACCTCTCCCCATCCCATTGTCCAATCAGAAGTAGGGGATTCACGAGGTTAGGCTCAGACAGTTTGTCAGACTTGTCACCGACCTGTCACCGAACCATCACTGAAGCAGAAGGCAGCGGATGCCACGGAGGTCAGAGATGCTGCTCGAGCACTCTGAAGGAAGAATCGAGACAGGAGAGACAGAGAGAGATGAGAGTCGGAGAGATTGCTGAAGGAGAAGAATCTGTCCACCCGGAAGGTGAAAGAATCGAGGAGAGTAGTACCAGAGACGGGTGCAACGCTGGCGTTGCACTTAGAAGAGGTCTGTCCTGTCCTGAACCTGTCCTGCTCTTTAGCTCCTGACTACTCGGGAGTCCCTTTTCCAGCTCCTTGGCCAGGGGTTGATCCTCACACCATTCTAGGTAAATATAAATCTGTGTGGTATGTCCTTGTACCGTTTCCCTTTTCCACCCTTCCCCGGTACCAACGTTATGAGATTTTACTAAGTCTTTATGTTTTACTTTGAATCTTTTTCTCTTTAAAAGGTTGGTGTTGACATGTATTGGTATTTGACTCAGAAAATTATTGCATAGATAACGTTTTTAAAACTCTCCCAAGTTTGTGGTCACTCAAAGTAAAAATAGGTAAATGTCATTTCTACCTATTATGCTAACCTATTATGCTAACAACCTGATCTATTGACCAGAGGAAATTGAGAATTAAGGTGATAAGGCTTGGTAAGAAATGGTGTAAAAGTACATTTTATGAAAGGAAAATATATAAAGTATTTATCGTCAGCGGTGATTATCAGCTTATGTATGCGTGTTTTATGGGCCCAGGTGAGTATGGTGTTTTAGAGTAACCCAAGCTGGTAATCTCGCTGCAATCCGTTTTTCTTGGTAACGAAGCTATGGTTAGGTTTTAGTTAGGATAGGTAGTAAATTGGCTATTGAAAAATGTATTTATGTATTAAACAAAATCCGTATGTATTGTTTTATGTTGGCCAGAAATTCCCGGGGATATTGAATAGTGGGTGGTAAATGGAAGCCACACTGCAGTGAGGTTACTTGCCTTGATGAAGAAAGTGTGGAGAGTTAGATAGAACTTGAAGCACTGGTTAGGGATTATTTCCTTGTATAACAGTGAGAGTGATTGGTAGCAAAGGAGTTTGCTGGTGAAACTTTGGTCTTATATCACCTAGAAAGGGTGATACTGAAGGAGTAGCAGGTTATTTGATGCATGAATGAAGAGTAAGTGGAAGAGGTTTTACTCGTAGTGTGTGAGGGGTAAACGGAAAACTTTTACTTGCAGTGGAAGAATATTAACTTTTCTTTGAACTTAGTGAATCAGGCACAGTAGCGAATGGTTTTTTTTCATTGTTAATTAATTAAATGTGTAAGTAAAATTTAAAAAAATTGAGTTTCACATTACCTTGCAAAGGAGGGGTCAGTCGCGGGTGCTGCGCTGATGTCACTAAGAGCCGCGCTCGGATTGGTTGAGACAGCGGGCGTGTAGCCAGGGCCGTTTCTACCATTAGGCAAGTCTAGGCAGCTGCCTGGGGCGGCAAAAGGGGGAGGGCGGCAAAATACATGAGTTTGGGCAGGAGGAAATCTCCTTGAACAGCCTTCGAATTCAAGGTGATGTGACGTCAGGTTAGGCGCCACTGGCTGGGGCCGTGTGCGCTGCTATGCGACTTCCGATTTCGCTCTCGAAGACTCGACCCGATCAGAGTGGGTGGATCTTTGTACTCACACCCTGTGCTGACCTCAAGGTGCCTGTCCGCTTCAAGGAGCATCCGTACCGTTGTCCTGAGAGGTAAGGCCTGGCCCTCGGCTCCTGGAACAACCCATGTGTGCCCTGTTATAACTTGTCACCGGCTGCGCTTTCCCGGCAGTTGTAATTGGGTGACTTTTTGACCGAATTGTATGCGGGCGTGGTGCCTCTCCACTCCATGTACTCGGACTTTACTCGCGGGCCACAGCCACAAATATAATATACCAACTGACCGCTGGCCTATGGTCCCTCCCAGTCCGACCTTGGGGCAGCATCAGTCACTCAGCTACACAGCAGTCAAAAGAGGCCAACTCATCCCCAGCTCTACCAGCCTTTCAGAGGCACGAGCATAGCTAACCCAGAGACTGTCTGACTGCTCCTCAATACTACTGGCCTTTCAGAAGCATGGAGGCACGTATCGTAGACACGCAGGAGTGTGATGAGTGTGTCTGGCGTTGACTCAACCCCAACCCTACTGGCCTTCCAGAATCACGAGGCTACCGATCCGTCAGAGGTAGAAGGGCAACTCGATTTCCCGAACAAAGGACAGACTCTCCGTTGGCCTCTCCAAGCCCTGTCCGCTGTGTTCAGACTCAGCAACAACAGCCTCTTGAAGGCCCCGTCGTGTGACTAACGCCCTCGACACTCCTGGCCTTTCAGAGGCGCCCCTGACATGACTGATCCCACCAAACGCTAGCAGGGTATTTTAGGTCATAGAATACTGTTATTTAAGAGGTCAGCTTGACGTGTGGTTGACTCTTCCACAGCCCCACCAACACGGTCCCATGGGTAGGCTGAATATCAGAGGGCCTCTGATGCGGGACCTAAGCATGACAGTCGTTACGAGACAGCGTGAGGTCCAGCTACATTAACCATGTGCATTCTTGATCAAGGCCTGCTTATGGTCTCTCTACGAACAAGGGTGGGGATCCTGTGTGGCTTCTTTCTATCACTTGGCTTTTCTCTTTCAGCAACCTGCCCACCTCACAGCAACCGGGACCCCTCCCTCACCTTTACCTTGATCTTTCCAGCATCTCTAATTGCCCAACGGGCCACTCCTTTACATTCTACCTCCCCAGAAATAATCTCATAACGAGAAATGAGGCATAATTTATTGAGAAGTTTGTGTGAACAGTGTGTGCCCTCCATGTCACGTCAGAGCACCAGCAGATGGAAAGAACAAACCTTATTGTTGGGAGGGCCCATTAGCATGTAGTCAGGCAGGGGGATGAAACATATTCGATATTCCTCAGCACAACCCATGTTCACAAACAATCAATTCCCTTTGAAGGGAAGTCTGAAAACCTAGTTTTCCATAGTTTTCTGAACTTCATGTCATTGACTTTAGCTTCTGAGCTGCCTTCAAGGGTGTCTCAGTCGGGGAACATCCTTAACAACGACTCACAGTCACGTTAGCAGTGAGACATTGTGAACTGGAAATCTCGTGTCACTTCCATTTCTCCTTCCCTCCTGCATTCATCTCTTTCTTCCAACACCAGAGCGGATTTTGACACCATACTTCCCATTCTGTAGTGTACATGCACAACTGAACAAGTTCCACAGCAGCGGGAAATGTGAAGGTAGCATGATGAAAAGTGACATAAGCACCGCGGATAAGCACACTGTCTTCAGGGCATGAATGTTGCATTACATTGGCAGAGGGTGCAAAGCAGAGTAAACATCCATACATTAAAACAGCTTTAACCTCAGGAACGTGGTCAGCTGTGCTTTGTTCAGTGTTAGCATTACGATGACGCACTTTCTTGCACGCGCTCAATAATCGTTATTTCTGACTGAGTCGATGGGGTCTTTGACACTATACTTTGGAGGTCTTCAAATTGATTTTCATGAATAATTAACACTCTAAGGTGACGATTTTCAATATTAACCTGTTATGTGACTCCGGCGGTATAAAATGGAGGGGGCGGCAGTTCTCATTTCTCGCCTAGGGCGGCAATACACCTAGAAAAGGCCCTGCGTGTAGCTGAGGTAAAATTGTAAAGGAGGGGTGAGTACAGAGGAGTGAAACTGACGTCACAGTAAAGCCGCGCAAGCATTGGTTAAAGATAATAAGTAAACTAAACGTTGATTGGTCATCAGAATAAAAGACGCACTGGTATTGGAGAAGCATTAGAGTAGAAGTAAACAATTGATGAATCGCCAAAATAGAAGTTTCGGTATTAATAGACAGTAGGGATTACATGTGGAGCCACGATCCTACTATAATAGGGTCCCGTCAAGACAGAAGATTTATAGGTTTTGCCCACAGGCAATTTATTAGAGGGAATCCAAGCAAAATGTACAGAGAGAAAAGGAAAATGTCATTTATGCAGAAAATCAAAAATTCATTTAAAAAGTATAAACCTATTAAAACTAGAGAAGGAATTATTATCCCTCACCCGAAAACCCCTGCATCATACATGATATTAGAAAGAGGCTACCACACTTGTGTATGGTTAGAAAATTGGATAGATTACACAAAAGATGATGGAGTATTAGCATTTCCTGAGTATGTAACATTTAATGGAAGAGTTTTACACAATTTACAAAATTGCATGAATGAGTTAGAACCAGGACCTATATTAACTCAGTACGCAGCTTTAGAAGAATTGGAAACTGAGGCTTTTGAGCAAGACAGATCACGATGTAGTGGTAACATAAGTACATTTTATACTAGGTTTCCCTGAGAAACTCGAGATAATCAGAGGATGCAATGGAGACAGGCTATGGTAGTGGAAGGATTATATCCTATAATGACCACAAAAGAAACAACAGGAAGTAAATGTACAGAGAAAACAAAACATTTAGTGACTGGTAGTGGAGATTCAGAAGATGATTATTTTTTAAGATTTTTTAATGAAAAATCCTCCACCTTACCAAGAAGAATTAAATAGAATTACCCCTAGTGCCCCGCTTCTGAAAACACCTTTGGTTCCGCAGGTTGTACATGAGACTACAATGGAAAGGGTACTTCAAGAAAAAGAAAGAGAAGCAATAAATAAAAATAGAAGTGAGTTAATTTAGAAAATAACCACACTGAATACAAATACTGAAACACTAACGATACCAGTGACTATATGTCCCGTTGGTCCCTTGTATGGGGATAAGCAAAATTGTCCTAAAACTCCTGTCCTGACTACACCGATCACACAACCAAGAAAATAAAACATAATAATTGATGATCAGGCAAGTGAGTGTGAGTCGATAATTTCTTTAATGGACTTGCCAATAAGAGAGCCAATAAATGATTCATTCAGAAAAGTCACACCCGGATGCTCAAAAGAGGTACAGATTGAAACATCCACAGGGACAAAAAGAAAAGTGCCACTGTCGTAACCCCAGAATATATAGAAAGATGGACATGAGAAATAGAAAAGCCCAAAACACAGCCAAAGGTATTGGATATATTTAAATTAAGAGTAGAATTGAAAGAAATGATAGCTGGAAATGTAGGGGTAGAAAGATCAAGGGTTAGATGTAGGTAAATCTTTTTTACCGATTCTAAAATACCGAATTTTACCGATTCGGTATTTTAGAATCGGTAAATTAGATGTAGGTAATAATTAGGTATTTTTTACCGAATCGGTAAGATTTGGTAATTACCGAATCAGTATTTACCGATTCGGTATTTGCCATTGATTCCTATAGGCCTGGAGGCCCACAGGATTGAAGGTCAATTACCGAATCGGTAATTACCGATTCGGTAATTACCAAAAATTTCAAGGGTGGCAGGGTGTCACTTTGACACCCTGTTGCACCCCTGATTGGTGCTTCTGTGCCATGTGGCACACATACATGCCATAAGGGCATGTATGTGTACCACATGGCACAGGTGTAAATGCACATATTTGCATTTACATAGGAATTCGTTATTTACCACCAACTAATAGTTGGTGGTAAATAACGAATCCTTAAAGCCCTCTAGCACTGTTTACAGTGCTACCTACATCTCAAAACACAGATTCGGTAATTTTACTGAATCAGTAAAATTACCGATTCGGTAAATTTACTGTATCTGTGTTTTTTAATGCCCTACATCTTGGTATCCAAATACTGGTCGGTAACAGGCGAAAATCGGTATTTTCGGCCGTTACCGACCGGTATTTGGATACCTACATCTGGCCCCAAATACTTTCAGTGATGAAGAGTTGATATTCATATGAAGAAACATCACCCGAAATGCGAAAATATTTCATGAAAAATTAATGAATTTGGCTTCAGAAATGGGCATCAACGTAGGGAAATCTAAAGTACTACAGAAACCATATAGAGCAGAATTTTCTGATAAAGATTTAGAGAACATGAATGTGTCAGGAAGGAAATTACAGATAAAAGAATTGTTAACCTTGTTGCAAAAATGGGGAGATTTGGATAATGGAAAACTAGGCGAACAAAGAAAAAAGAAGCAGCACAGGCAAATTGAACGACATCTGAGTATTTAATGAAAGAAACAGAAAAGGTTGAAAGGTTGTGCCCAATGAGAGAAGTACTGGGAGGAGGTTATGTACATGTCCCATGGACCGACAGGATATTTTATCATTTACAAATGATTTCCCAAAGCTTAGAGAAAAACCAGTAGAATGGTACAGGCAAGTTGAAAGGTGTATGAACGTTTCAAAAGTTTTGTTGAAAGATTTAGATTTATGTGCAGAATGTAAAATTACGATAGCTTGGCCTAATGATGAGTACCCAAGAGATAAAAAGGCAGGAGCCCCGTCAGGTGAGGTAATGAAAAAATATAATCTGGTAATTACATTCCTGAAAGGAAAGATTCCCCCAAAGGAGACTGATTGGATAAAAATAGACAGAACAACCCAAGAAAAGGATGAGTCAGTACATGCATATTATGAACGTCTCTTACATGTGTTTAAGCAGTACAGTGGGTTGAGAATATTGAAAACAAGGACATGACACATTTTGTGTACTGTTTTGTGTCTGGGTTAAGGTTGGAAATATCATAAATGATTAAACAGCACATGTTATGCTGGCAAGCAAAGCCCATAGATGAAATCCTCAAGTATGCAAAGTACTGTGGGGACGAAATCGACAAGAGACAAAAGAATTTAGAAGAAAAGGTAATGTGGGCCCAAGTTAAATTAGCAGAGCAGCAAGAACATCAGCTAAGTAATAAGGCAGAAAACCAAGGAAAAGGGCAAGGCCAAGGTGAAAGTAGTGGGGGCAAACCAGGAGGGCGAATGAGCAGAGAGGAAGCAAAGAAAAAGTTTCCCTGTCACCGGTGAGGAAAATTGGGGCATTGGAAAAACAAGTGTAAGCTTATACAGAATAATAATGTCTAAAATCAAAATTTAAATCCACAGACGCAGAATGAGGTGTTAATGAGGCAACTGCAGCAGGTTGTACATAGTCAATTACAGGGCCGGACTGGGAACCACAACCAGCCCTGGTAAAGTGCTCAGCCGGCCCCACCCTCCCCACACAGCAGGGGTGGGGAGGGGAGTGGGTTGGAGGTGCCGCCAAGCTCTATGCCGGGCCGGTTTTCCACCGATTTTGGTACAGGGACGATTTTGCAGCTATGCTGCAAAAATGGCCCTGTAACAAAAACGGCCCCCTAGGGCCCAAAACCGGCCCCCACCCGCGCGGCGCACCGGGGGACTGCCCGGTGCCCGCTATGGCCAGTCCGGCCCTGGTCAATTGCCACCTGCCCCTATGCCAAATTTTGTGAGTCTTGCCAAGTACAGTGTGGACACCGGATTCCAGAAGGGAAGTGGTAGGAACAATTCAGTAACCCCCCAGTTTCTTTTGCAGGATTCATTTTTTGATAATGAAATACAATGACGGTGCCTGAGAGGGGAGGAAGAGGAATGCGTACTTGGCCATCCTTGCCGGTAGATCAGGCAGGTCCATATATAGTTGTGTAGATTGAAGGAAATTACATCACCTTCTTATTGGATATTGGTACTACCCGTTCTGCTGTAAGAACAGCAGACATCCCAAACCTACCCCTCTCGGGAGAAGCGATCCAAGTAGTGGGTGTTTCTAATAAACAAATTAGGACCCCATTTACCGATCCAATGGAGGTATGTATTGGCAACTTTAAAGAGATGCACAAATTTGTTGTGTGTAACTCAAATCCAGTGAACTTGCTAGGAAGGGATTTATTGTGAAAAATGAACTGCACAATATTTTGCACACCGGATGGTGTTGCAATTCAGACTCCTGATGAAGACGGAGTATACAAGATCATGTTAGCTAAACAGGAAACAGAAGTGAATGATGTGTTTTCCAAGATGACACCAAACGAGTTACCAGACGAGGTCCAAACTACTGTAAATCCTGATGTGTGGGATTTTACAGGAAAGGAAGTAGGGTTAATGGCAAATGAAGACCCAGTAAAAGTAACTGTAAACGAAGGTGCAGTTTATCCATATAGCCGACAATACAAAATGAGCCCGGAAATTAAAGCTGGTGTTGCAGATTGGTTGAGCAAGGCATTCTAAAAGAAATAATGAGTAGCCCTTGTAATTCGCCTATATTGGAATAAAGAAACCTAACGGAAAATATAGGGTGGTCCAAGATTTGAGGAAAATTAACAAAATTGTCATACCATATTGTCCAATAGTGCCAAAAACAGCAGTAATTTTATACCAGATACCGTGGACCGCAGGATGGTTTACTGTAATTGATCTATGCCATGCCTTTTTCTCCATTCCATTGCATCCTGATAGCAAATTTTTATTTTCGTTCAAATTTGATGAGCATGTTTACGTTCGGAATCGTGTTCCACAAGGGTACACTGAAAGTCCTTCCATTTTTAACCAAATTTTGAAAAAAATTCTTGAATCTCTGTTGCCCAGGCAATCAGTTTTGGTGCAATACATTGACGACTTATTAGTTGCATCGAAAACTCGAAGTAATTGTGTTGCTGATAAAATTGCGTTATTAAATCACCTGGCTGAAGGTGGACATAGAGTGTAACCAGAAAAATTACAATTTTGTAAAAATTCGGTTAAATATTTGGGACACCAAATAGAAAGAGGAGTCAGAAAAGTGACCCCAGAAGAGTAAAAATAATAAGACATATGCAGTTACCATAGACCCAAAAAGAAATAAGGCTGTTTCTTGGAGTCGTAGGTTATTGCAGGCAGTGGATTGTGGGATTTGCAGTACTGGCCAAACCTTTGATACAAATGACCAAGAAACGAGCAATAGATCCAGTAGAGTGGAATGATGAAAGAATGACAGCTTTGGTAAAATTAGGAAATTGTCTGTGTGAAGCACATGCTCTTGGTATACCAGATTAATCAAAGGAATTTGCATTATTCTGTGATAAGAGAGATAATTGTGCACTTTCAGTCCTAACACAGAGACATGGCCTAATGAGACGTCCTGTGGCATATTTTTCTGCTACATTGGACCCAGTGACATCTGCATTGCTAGGGTGTCTAAAAGCTGTAGCTTCAACATGCATGAGTCTGGAACAAAGTGAATCCATTGTAACGGGACACCCGGTAAAGGTGTACGTTCCACATTCAGTTGTAATTCTGTTGACAAAAACACAAACTCTGTACCTTACTCCTATTCGACTGACTACATATGAGCGAGTCATATTAGGGGCTGGGAATGTAACGATAGTCAGATGTACTGTCTTAAACCCAGTAACCTTTTTGCCAGATCCATATCATGAAGAAGTAAAAGATGAAGTCGATCATGAATGACTCGACGTAACTGAACTAAGTACCAAACCCTGTCCAGACATGCAGGAAGAACCCTTAAGGAATGAAGAACATGAGCTTTTTGTAGATGTCTCGTGCATGCGCCATGAGGAAGGAGGATTAAGTGCTGCTTACACTCTGTGCACATTGGCTGGAATAGTCGAAGCATCCTATTTACCAGGAGTCAAATTTGCACAAGTAGCCGAATTGATAGCTTTAATTAAAGCTTGCAAAATTGGGAAAAAATGGAGAGTAACCATTTACACTGACAGTCAGTATGGTTACAGGGTTGTGCATGACTTTGGCCAGCTCTGGATGCAGAGGGATTTCATGACTTCTTCAGGAACCTCTATTAAAAATTAAAATTTTGTAAAAGGATTAATTGAAGCAATTCAGTTGCCAAAAGAAGGGGCCGTGGTTAAGTGTGCTGCTCACCAGTCAGGGAATGATAAGGTGACAGCTGGTAATCGTTCTGCTAACCAAGTTGCTTAACATTGTGCTAAGTACAAAATAGCAATAAATAAGAAAATTGAAGCCTGTGGAATCAGTTGCCAACTTATGCTACTTGGGGCGTAGGAACATGGGAAGAAGTGAAAGACTTACAAAATGAAGCGGACATAAAAGAGAAGGAGGAGTGGTAGAAAATAGGTTGTCAGAGAAGGGCTGATGATGGTGTGTGGATTTACCTAGATGGAAGACCAGGGTTACTTCCATGGCTAGAACGTATCATGGAGTCACTCACATAGGTGGAGATGCTATGATTAGACTTTTCAGACAAGATTGGTTCAATGTAAGGTTCGGGAATGTCGCAGAGAGTCTGTGCCAGAGGTGTTTAACTTGTCAACAATTGAACCCAGGCAGGAAATCTGTATTCAGCGCAGGAAGAATTGATTGGGAAAGCAGAGGGTCCATTTATAAGACTTCAAATTGATTTTATTCAGTTACCTGTTAGTCGAGGGCTGAAATATGTACTTGTCATAGTTTGTTTATTTTCAAAGTTGGTGGAAGCATTCCTGACCAGGAAAAATGACAGCTTGACAGTGGCCAAACTCCTATTGAGGGAACTCACTCCTCAATTCGATTTACCAGTAACTATTGAATCAGACAGAGGGTCTCATTTTAATCATGAAAACATTTGAATAATTTGTGAAGCATTTGAAATTGAATAAAAACTGCACTGTGCATACCGCCCAGAGGCTTCTGGAGTGGTAGAACAATTGAATGGCACAATCAAGTCAAGACTGGGGAAGGTGTGTGCATCCACCCCACTGGAGTGGCCTGATACTTTACCTCTTGTCCTGATGGGACTAAGAAGTATCATAGACAAGAATACAGGGTTGAGTCCCCATGAAATGCTCACAGGAAAGGCAATGAGACAAGCATGTATTCCAGGACACAAGCAGTTGAATATATCGGATGATTTGGTACTGGAGTGTTGCAAAGAGTTGGCCGACCAAGTGCGTTCTATCTCTCACCAGGTTGGGGAAGACGCTGTTGCCAGGCAGCCGAACCACACGCATATTATGAATCCCCGTGACTGGATAGTTGTGAAAATGCACACTTGAGAATCGTGCCTAGCACCAAGGTGGGCAAAGCCACATCAGGTAATATTGGTTACAACAACAGCTGTAAGTCATGCTAGCCAAACGCCAAACATAGAGCCAGCACCTGAGTAGGTCCACAACAAACTCAAGCAGTTGAGGCGGCTGATGCTTGTACAGCTGAAGGATCACAAGTAACAGATCCTGAAGGAGCTGAACAAGAACAACCTAACACTAGTCAGGATGACTGGATCCCAGTAGTGGACATACCTGAAATTATTGTGAGAACAAGAAGTCAAACTCGATTCGAAAGACAGAACGAGAGTTAAGACGGGACACAAATAGAAGAACGCACTCAGATTACAGAAAACCAACCCAATATCGAATCTGAGCAGGACCAGATAAGGAAAGAACAATATACTCAGACAGAAGAAAATAAAAGCAACATCCACGAGTCTGAGGAGGGACAGATAGGCATTAGAGACAACGTCCAGGCAGAAGAAAATCAAGAAATTATAAGACCTGAGCTGGGCCAGTTAGGAAAAGAAAAACAGGTTCGAGAAGAAGAAAAACAAAGTCAAAACAAACAAAATCCTGAACAGGGTCAGATTAGAAAAGAAGAATACATCCAGGCAGAAATGGCTATGGTAATAAGCCCTGGACAAGGTCAGATAGAGAGGAATTCGGAAGACGGAAATAATCAAGTTGTGCCACAAATAAACGAAAACAAAAGGAGCACTTGAAGAAACTGAAAGCACAGCGCAAGCTAAAAGACTCAGGAAAGGTGATACTTGGCCTAGTATTATCAAGAGACTGAAATCTTGCCTTAAGACAATAAGTGAAGAACCTGACCAGGTAAATGAAGTAACCAGCCAATCTGAACCGTCAACAGAAAAACCAAGAAGGAGAAGTCCACGACTGAAAAGACTGAATAATAAATTCAAGGGTCCTGAATGGACATATGTAATTCTTGAAGATTTCGAGAATCTGGAAATAAGTGGAGACAGTGATGAAGAATTAAATGCTGATCTAATTGATGAGGAAGTGAGACCAACTTGAAGAAATAACTCCTTAGGTTGTATACTGTACAAAAGCAAAAAAAAGAGGGTAAATGTAAATGTAAATGTAGTATACTTGTAAAGCGCACAGCTGCCCCAGCAACGGGGCGTCCCGGCGCTGTATATCGCTGTGGAACCCTTCTTGGCTCTCCCTGTGAGATGCCCCTCCTGGACACCCCCAAGGTGAAGCCAGGCATCCCAGCTTTGTAGGGGCCGTTGTGGAGATTAAGCAAGCTATTGCCCAGAGTTGCAGCATGGGAGCCATGATTAGAGTAGGCGCCGAGGCGAGAGAATTATCGAGTCCGCTGACTTTAAGCCCAAGACCCTGCCGCGTCGGGAATTGAACCCTGGTCCCGGGCCAGATCTCTGCTTCAGGGTCTGCCACTTCTAACCAGTGAGCCACACTTCTCCAAATCTTCTCTGTCTGAAATGGCTGACAATAGAGCTGCTGGAAAACTGAAACAAAGCGGTGTAAAAAGATGCTGTCGAATGTGTATATGTAGCATATTTTTAGTACTTATAGTATGGTTAGTACTGACAATAGCCATTCCCGATCTAATCACTGCAAACAAACAGAATTACACTAATGCACATGGAAAGGTAGCTAACATTAAGCAAGACAGAGTAGAATTAGAAGCACCAGATGAGACAGATTTATATCACAGCGTGTATAATAATGATACAGATTTATATGTTTTTGCTAACCTGTTCGTACACTATGTAGAAACCATGGAAGTTAGTGATTGTTATGTATGTATGAAATTGCTGACATCAGCAACAGAAGGAGTGACATATCATCATTTATCATTGACATATGGTATTTCATGTAGTATTTTAGCTAGTTTATTTTACAGAACTGGAAAGCTACAATATTATTCTAACATAGATGTGATTTTTCCGAAGTTACCCTGCGTAAAAATATGAACCCTGCCCTTAGCAGTAGAGATTCACAATTCATGGGTGAATATTTTCTAACAATGAAAACAATAGATATAGCTGAAGCACATAAGCACAATTTAACATGTCAGTTACATGAAGAAGAAAATATATTTTTGAATTTAGTACAGAAAAGGAGACAAGATTTCCATAGAAGGGCCTCGGAACCAAAACCTCAGATACCTAAGTGGGCTGAGAGAGAAGACCTTATTGCAACTGGCAAGACTCATGCTGCTATGTCCCTGGACTTAGAACAGAACGGGGAAATCTGTCTCCATAGGTTCAAAATAAAGTATAACAATATATTTATTGGTTCCAGTGAATGTGAGCACAATTTTCTAATAATAGGGGATGGGGAATAAAAGGTGGAACAGATCCAGTATTTCCTGAAGTTTATTATATATGAGAGTTGCTATTTCAGAATAGTATTCCCTAAAATATATCATGTAAAAAGAATCACTGGCAGCAATGAAGAAAATAGCGGACTAACATGCAAGAAAAGGGCTAGTTTCTCAGAAATTGTAGGAGATATATTTAGTGCATTGATACCTTTAGTGGGAGTAATTCTGAATACACAAAGAATTTGTAAATTATCTACAGTGTTGGATCGCTTATCGACTGACACTGCTTGAGGATTTTTAGTGATCAATACCGAAATGGTTGCGGTCAGATCTATGGTTTTACAAAATCGACTTGCCCTTGATATATTATTGGCAAAAGAGGGCGGAGTCTGTAAAATGTTGAAGGCGCAACATTGTTGCACCTACATACCTGATAAAAGTGTTGAAATTGGGAGATATGTCAAAAATATCACAAATTTGGAAGAAGATTTGAAACCACTGGAAGTTGACAGTGTATGGAAGAAAGTAACAAAAGGTATTCCTTCTATAGGTAGTTGGTTTTCTAATGTATGGAGAAGTATTATAGGTCAAATACTGATGCCAATAATGGAAATAACTCTATTAGTCTTAACAATAACGGTCTGGTACAAATGCTGCAGGAAAAGAAAATATGATGGAGTGAATGAAAAGGGAAGGAAAAGAAAATATGAAGAAATTCAGCTTGAAGAAATAAAGGGAGATATTTACAAATGAAATGAAGGGTTTCCAAAAGAGATGAGGGAAGGAAAATGCCAAAGGAATTGAAGAAATTGAGATGGGAAATTGCTAAAGTTGGTATCTGGTTTAGTAATTAGTGATGGCATAGAATGCCATTAAAGAGGAAATTGATGGAGCAAGGTTTTGAACGTAAGAAACTTGCTCGGATGCAATCCTCTTGAATAACATGTAATAATGTAACCAACATATTCGTGGATACTAATACACTACATTTGACATCATCTAGGGGAACCATTTTAATGTGCTTTACTAACAAGTAATTCGAGTGGCTTAAAATGGCTGCTGAAAATGCGGGAATCTTCTGCGCATGTGTCTACTGAATCTACGTAGTATGACGTCTTTCGCTTTGGTGGGAAATCTTTGCAGCTGCGCAGTAGTATTTAAGATGCCAGCTTTGAACCTCACATGCTAATACACATGGCTATGCTTAAACTAAAACCTTGCATGTCTTACTAAACTGCTAATGTAATAGTTAACATAATTGAACGGGATTAGAGTAGGAATACGTGGTATACAGTGCATTCATTTATTTTTGTATTCTAACATGTTTTTCTGTGACTTTATTATCAGTTTGTATTTGGGCCTGGAGGGTGACTGTAATCTTCATTTTGCCTGATTATGCACAAGCGCATTGAATTCTGTCAAACTCTGTGCTGTGACATTGAAACCCAGTCAAGGACATTTTAACCAGAGAAGCCCCTGGGAACACCACCTCCTAAACCAGAGAGGGGAAGGAGAAGAAGTCAAAATGTGTATACATTGTAGATTAATTAATATGAAATGTGGTTGGGTGAATAAAGCATAGGAAAGTGAAATTTAAGGGGAAGGAACATAGAACAATGACCCAAAAGAAATGCTCTTACATTAGTATGGTGTGATGACCTCTCCCCATACAATTGTCCAATCAGAATTAGGGGATTCACGAATATTGAAACATTGGGGGGTGGTACATGCACTTAGAAAAGTATAACTAAGGTAGGCTCAGACAGTTTGATTTCAATATTATCTACGTGAAATGGTTGTTTATGTGTTCAGGGAATTTCAATAACACATAAACAACCATTTCACATAGATAATATTGAAATTGAACCCTCTTTACAATCAAATGAGTCAGATATGGTTAATTTAGTACAAGTCAACGACATTCTGCCCCCTTACACAATGTGAGGTCTCCTCAGGACAATTGGCAGGGAAAACCTGTAATACAAAACAGTGGATTGACTATTTATAGGGAGTAATGTTAACCCATTGAAAGTAGGCCCTGGTAAAATATGGAGCAGACCTAATAAACTGGAGAAGGGCATAAGAGGTGAAAAGGGGTGCACATCGATCCAGTGAATAAAAAGTGTTTACTCACTTGGGGACCCTTCCTGAAGCTGGTAGGGGGAAGGAGAAAAAGGTATGTTAGGTGTTGGTCAGGGACATCCGGTTAATGAACCACACATGCATGCACATAATGAAAAATAATGCATTAGCAAGAATAATAATAATAAGGAATTGAAAAAATGGCCATCATTGTGGAACTCGACCCACTGAGACAGAGGATATTTGGCAAAGAAACAGCAAGTGGCAGTGCTCTGTTCACCGCGAGTCTGCAGTGGAGCGCGCTCAGATCAGCAGCGCTTGATGTGCGATTACGATGTCAGGGTAGATTATGGAATGTCAATGTATTCACTTAATATTTTAAGTGGGCTGTATTTGCCGCTTTGCTTATGGCCTATGATATAGCTAACGAGTAAGACACACACAAGACTGTCAGGAGGGGGAGGCGTGTTTTAGCTGTTGCTTAGCAGCCATGACGTGAACTGGAGTTGCATGAGCAGGCTGTCAAGTGATCTGGCTGTGTCGAAGAGGCAGGGGAGACCTGCAGTATAAGGGGTACCGGGAGAAGAAGGGAGAGGAATAAGGTTCGAGAATGTATGGCAGCAGTCAAGAGCCAGTGGTTTGCACATAAAAACAAAATGCAGTCGTATAAATGAAGCGGTTAGTAGGGAGAACAGGGATGTATGGAAGGAAAAAACACATAGGAGGAAAATGATATCAAGGAATATAAATAATTATATACAAGTAATCAGGAAGCATATACATATATTACCCTTTGAGCCAAGGGCATTGAGCAAGCAATTAGGGTCTTGCAATTAGGGTCTTTCAGCTCAAATATGTGTGAACACACTGTGAGTCACATGTTCGTGTGAAGGAGAGGACCTGCATACTATGAGCCGATCTAGCAGCACTTGTGTCTGAATGGCCTCATGCAGTCTACAATGAGGATGAATTGTTTAAAACTGCAACACATGTGTGCCATTCTTCAGCAGTGTTCAAACCATGGTTAATGGAACTGCAACGCTCCATCCACTTGCATTCCATTCTTTGCAGGATTTGGAAGAGAATGCCACCTCTTTCAGGAACGCAGGCAGTGTCAATGATTTGCCACTTTAAGTCATCCGCAGTGTGAGTCTTTGCCATAAAGTGCATGACCATGGGTGCATTTGGTACTGCACATCTGATCCTGCTGTGATGTTGGCATATCCTGGCCTTGATAGGTTGAGAGGTCTGTCCTATGTAGGGCAAACCGCAGGGACATCAAATGTAAAAGATGATATTTCTAGAGTTGCAATTGAAGAATGACTTCAGTTCTGTCTTGATGGGGCAATGCTCGACAAATTTGGTATCAAAAGTGCAGTTACAAGTAATGAAATGGCCACAACGAAAATGCAGTATTAGAGGAAGTAAACTCCACACCCAAGGTTCTAGTGGTCTTGGTGGTAGGACAAAGTGTGGTAGAATGAACTAAGTGGTCTTTGATGTTTTTCTCTCAGTTAAACCCAAACATAGAAGTTTGTAAGGAAGGATCAATGCTTTCAATGACATGCCAGTTTCTGGTGACAATTTTCAGGATTTTTTTGGAGTGAGTATAGAAGTTGATTACACATACCAATTTGTCTAGTGGTGTTTTGCTTTTGGTGGCGAGTAAATCCTCTCTAGGGCAGTACCAGGCGTGTTTTATTGAAGTCTTCAAACTCTTTTTGGGGTAGCCCTTGGACAATAATTTGTCTTGAAGAACGTGAGCCTCTCTAAAATAGTCCTCTCTACGGTTGCAGTTCCTGCGGGGACTCAGAAATTGTCAAAATGGTACGCCGACACGTAACGCCCTATGATCATTGCTGTCATAGGCAAGATGGTGTTCCTCTCTGTGGGCTTTCTGTATAAGCTGGTGTAGAGTTTGTCGTCGTCATGTTTGACTATCAGGTCCAGAAAAGCAATTTCTGTCTTATGTGTGGAACATGGAAATGTAAGATGTTTCTGAACCTCGTATGTGACAAAGTCTTGGAATGTTTTTTCAGGGCCAATCCAAATAAGGAAAATATAGTCAATGTACTGCTTCCAACATGTGAGGTCTAACAGCACTGAGATGACAAGCAGGGTGCTCCCGCCCCCATTTCCTGTTTTCTTCGGCTTCAAGCTGACGAGCTGACGAGCTCTCCGGTGTAGCACCTGTGTGCCTTGGATAGGTACTGTGACCTGCGACGACCTGGGCACCTTCTCAGCAACCCCCAAAGACTTTTTCCATGCTTCTAAAATAATATATGCTCTCTACTGACGATGGGCTAAACCCTGAAACACCAGTGTCTAGAGATATCTGCACTGCCAGAACCAACAATGGTTAAAAACTACAGCGACTTGAATGTGCGAATCTACTGCGTTTACCAAGATGCAACGGGGTCTAACAGCGCTGAGATGACAAGCAGGGTGCTCCCGCCCCCATTTCATGTTTGTGCAGTATCTATTGCCTTCAGAAAGCACAAGACTTTGCTCTAGGTTGTCCACATTAATGTTGGCCATATTAGGAGCAAGAACAGCTCCCATTGATGTTACGGAGCATTGCTGCAAAAAATGTTGGTCAGATTTAAAATAGTTGTGTTGTAGGGCAATCCTTAAAAGTGAAATGATAAGGTTTGTGGGAACTTGTCTGGGCTGTGCTAGTTGTTGTGTAAGTCCTCTATTATTTTAATGCTCTCCTCCTGTGGTATGTTCATATATAGGGAGGCTATGTCTAGGGTGACCAACAAGTCAGTTTTGCTATTGAAGAGGATGCCCTAAATGAGGTTCACCATAAAGGTACTGGCTCTTATGTTAGTTTCTTGTGTAAGGAAGTAAGTAAAAGCTTCTAGAGCGCACAAATGCCGAGGCATCTTGGCGCTATAGCCGGAAATGAGCTAGAGAAATATGCGTGCCTTATTTCTCCAAGGAGAATAGCCAGGTCTTCAGCCTTTTTCTGAACAGAGGTCGGCAAGGTTGTAGTCTAATGTCGTCTGGTAATTCATTCCATAGCTTAGATGCTCGATATGTCAGACTTCTAGCTCCCCATCTAGCCTTTTGTATTCTAGGTATCTGGACTAGACCTATGTTAGCAGATTTCAGATTATGCCGTGGAATGTACTCACAGAATAATTTCTGTATATCCGCTACTCCCCCAGCAAACAGTGCTTTATGTGCCAGGCACAGTGCTTTAAATTCAATTTGCTGTTGCACTGGTAGCCAATGCAGTTGCACTGTTACACTGGCACCCAATGAAGTGTTCTAATGCTGTTAGAAATGTGGTGGTACTTTGGAAAGTTAAGCAGCATTATAGCTGCAGTGTTTTGCAGAGATTGTAGTTAAGACAATTGGCGATTGTTTATGCTCAGGAAAAGGGCTTTACAATAGTCAATCCATAAAAGGATCAAAGCAACTACAACTGATTTTCTGAGGTCCAGGGGAATAAATGGGAACATTTTGTGTAGGATCTTTAGTTGGAAGAAGCATGACGATATTAACTGATTAATCTGGCTTACGAAGTTTAGTTGGTCGTCAAGAAAGATTTCCAAATTCCTGATCTTTACTGCGGGTACTGGGCATTGGCCTGCCTTCGCCAGCCATCACTTTTGGTTCCAGAGCAGTGACCCAGGCCCAAACTATTCTGGAAGGAACAAAATTGGATAATCCATTTGGCCACACACAAAACTAGCTTGAACAATGATATTGTGGGAGTGAAACGGAGACTTGAAGTTCCACTCATACTACCACTATATCCTTGAACCCCCCTTTTTCATCCATCAGGGGCTTCACCGCATCTACTACACAATATGTAACTGACACTTTCCAAACAGCATACCCTGGATTAGTTTCAGATAACTACCACAACCATTACTACATACATGCAGACTCCCTCAACATGTATGTTTCTGTTGTTTGGCAGGCTTTTGGTGCCTCACCTTTAATATAGAAGTGATCAGTACATCTGCTCTGTATTAATAGCCACCTCCATTTGACACCTTAGCATGAGCCACCAACGGTTCACAATAGGAGATACCTCTCTGTTTGGGAGATTGTGCCCCTTTTCCGTCTTCGTCCTCCCCGACCCCCAAGACATCATAGTAAATACCCAATATCCTGACCCCGGCGACTACCCTCCATTTGTTATTGGGGATTTTAGTTTACTTCTCAGCAGCCTGTACACTCTGCCAAAATGACATCCATTGTAAGCAACTTCTGGAAAATTGGGTAGGTTTCTCAATTCGACAGGCAATATTTATTTTTTACCCTGATCCCTGCTATGTCTAATGTGGGCCTTACACTAGTATTTCACATATTTTTTTGTCTGTCTTGCCTGTTTGTTGCTCGTGTATTGGAATGCTATGCCATGCTGCACCTTCATCAATAAGGGCTGATCCACCATTGCATGTTGTTGACATAAGTGACTTGCATATTTTGCTAAATTAGCAAATTATCTGATGATTATAGATACAACTAAATGTCTGTATCCTTCCATGATTTTTCTTTCGCATAAGTTGGTTTCTAGTGGCACTAAAGTATACTTAATACACCTAGGTTTATTATATTTATGTGATTGGGTATTTCCATACATCAGACCCTGAGTAATCCAATCTATAGTAGATTATGTCTTCAGTCCTGAAGAATTGCCCAGATAGACAACGACTATAATGTGGCAAGAAACATGTTGACTTTTTTATACAAGTTGGGTAAGACCATTATATCCATATCCAGCTACTCACTGCTTTTAACTACAAGGGGACCACTGTATTAAACCTTAATGTGACGGGGCACTCGGGTCTGATCCTCACACTGCTACAGAATGGTGGTCCGCCACCCCCCTTTTACCGTGCCCCTTATCCCCACAGAATACACCTTCTTCGTGGACCGAAGAGGACGAGTCAGGCTGGATCCCGTTCGATAAGGTGGATGTTCCCTTTAAGACCTCGGACCACGGAGACGAGACTCCACCCCCTGAAAGGGGAACCGCGTCAAAAGCAGGAAGTGCAGACAACTCGACGGACGGCGTTTCCCCAGAGGCGGCTGCTAACGTGGAAGAAGACAGAAGATACCAGGAGCCGGAACAGAAGGAGAACGACACGCCTGGAGGCCAACGTTTCCACGCTTCGCCCTGCCACGTTCCCACGGGAGGAGCGTGGCTCCAAGAGGTACGGGGCCGGGTAGCGGGTTGGGTTGGGCGGAGGAAACAGCATTGATTGTTTCTGCAGCGTTGCCCTGATATCCCCCTGCCCTTGTCACGAGCACTTTCCCCCACCTTCATTTTTGGACTAAATGCGTGCACCAGCTCACGGCGGTTCTCCCCTCACTCCCGGTCCTTTTTGAATTTCAGTACGTTACGTGCCTCTGACCCTCATTTCCTTTTCATTGCCGGTACTGGAGCGGACTCAGGAAGACGACGCCCCGTTTCAGAGCACGACCACCCTGTCCCAGGACTAGAAGTACAGAAGCCAGAGAAAGACGCATTTCTTTGGAAAACTTTCAAGACAGGACAGTAGACAGCTTTCATGAAAAAACTTACATCCCAATAAAACCTTCGTTAAAACCGTTGCTGAAGGCGCCTGTGTTCCTGTTTTCACCCACTCCTACTGTAGAGTCCACAGTAGCTAGCACAGCCCCCAACGTCCCGACCCCCTCGGGACACTTACTTAGGTACTCCTTTGTTTATTTTAAGTCACTACACAGCAATCTACACCTATTCACACACAGAGCACTGCCACTCATACTTTACATATGGCATAAAAATCAAAAGATCTCTGGCAAAGAGCCACCTCGAGGAGCCCGTCGGTCATTGCAGGGCCAGCACTACGAGGGGCTGCCTTATGATGAAGCATGACACCCTTCTGGGTGTGTGAGGGATATTGCTGCT
Organism: Lissotriton vulgaris; assembly: GCF_964263255.1. Lineage (NCBI taxonomy): Eukaryota > Metazoa > Chordata > Amphibia > Caudata > Salamandridae > Lissotriton > Lissotriton vulgaris. Next base: position 969,338,021 of record NC_141693.1, on the reverse strand, counting down.
GAGCAATCAGATACCCCGATCTGGTATCTCAGTCATCCACTGATCAATACCATGCTTGATATACAAACTTCTCCTATAGGAACTACGTATCCCGTTCTGTTGACCATTGGCTACGTTTGGAGTTTATATGCCGGACTTTAATGGGCTCCTAGTCCCTCCACTCCTTTTCACTACCTGAACATACATTCCATGACTTTGTCACATACCTCAACGAGGTTCAGAAAAATCTTACATATACACGTTCCACACATAAGACGGAAATTGCTTTTCGGGACCTGACAATCAAACATGATGATAGCAAACTCTATGCCAGCTTATGCAGAAAGTCCACAGAGGGACACACCCTCCTCGCCTATTGCAACAGTCACCCTAGGGCATTACGTAATAGCCTTCCCTTTGGACAATTCTTGTATTTCCACAGGAACTGCACCCTTAGACAGGACTATTTTACAGAGGCTTACATTCTACAAGACAAAATATTGTCCACGGGCTGCCCCAAAAAGACTGTGAAGACTAAAACGCGACTGGTACTTCCCTAGGGAAGAGTTACTTGCCTCCAAAAGCAAAACACCACTGGACAAATTGATATGGATCACCACCTTCCGTACTCACACTAACAAAATCTGGAAATGTGTCACTAGAAACTGGCATATCATTGAAAACATAGATCCTTCCATACAAACCCAATGGATGAGAATTAACTGCCTAAAACTAAACGGGGACAAGAGTGAGGTCATGATACTAGGAGGGGACACAAATATATGGTCCCACTCATGGTGGCCAAAAGATCTGGGAAGGTGCCCCGAATCGTCAGAAAAGGTGAAAAACCTGGGAATCATTCTAGACACCAATCTCTCATTTGATGCCCAAGCTAGTAAGCTGGCATCATCACTTTGGTACATCCTAAAAATTATCAAGAAAATCCTACCTTACCTACCACATGACTCGCGCAAGACAGTGGTGACAGCATTGGCCTTGTCCAGACTAGACTACGGGAACGGCCTATAAGACGGAGCCAGGAAGAAAATCCTACTCAAACTTCAACGCCTGCAGAATGCAGCAGCCAGGCTGATACTCGGAATACCAAAGTTTGAAACAATTAGCCACAAACTAAAAAATCTGCACTGGCTACCAATTACAAAAAGGATACAATTTAAATCACTATGCCTAGCATACAAAGCAATCAACGGAACTGGATCACAATTTCTAAAAACCCATTTAAAACAATATGAGCCAAATAGACTTCTCAGATCCAGCCAAATGAAAATCATCAGGGTCCCGAGATTCAAGAGAGCTAACTGGGGGGAAGAAGCTTCCTGGTCCACACAGCAAGAATCTGGAACCAACTACCGCTAGACATAAAAATCAGCCCATCCTTGAAATCCTTTAGAAAGGAAGTTAAAACCTGGCTTTTCTCTGCACAGCTCTAATCAACATCTTCAAGAGCCAGTAGTACATCTCAGCGCCAAGACGCCCTTGGGCATTCGCGCGCTCTACAAATAGATAAATCAAATCAATTCAAATCAAACAAACCCGTAAGTTTGGGTATAAGGGAGAGAAGAACATCAACAACCATTAAGTTCATTCTACCACACGTTTCCCAACCACCAGGACTAATAAAACCCTAGAATCAGTGTGGGATCGACCTCATCTAATAGGGCATTATCGTTATTGCCATTGTATTACTTGTACCTACACTTTTGATGCCAAATACTTAGAGCATAGTGCCATCAAGACAGAACTGAAGTCATTCTCCAATTGCAACTCTAGAAATTTCATCTGTTGCATTTGGTGTCTCAGTGATTTGCCCTACAAATGATAGACTTCTCAACCTATTAAGGCCAGGATACGCAAACATCTTAGCTGGATCAGATGTGCAGTACCAAATGCACTCATGGACATGCAGTTTACAGAAAAAACTTGCACGGTGGGTGACTTAAATTGGCAAGTTATCAACACTACCTGCGTTCCTGAAAGAAGTGGCGACCTCACCCAGACCCGGCAAAGAATGGAATGCAAGTGGATAGAATTTTGCAATTCCATTAACCATAGTTTTCACAAAACTGAAGAAAGGAGCACATATTTCTTTTTGTAACAGTTCTTTATTATGGTATTTACAGTACTTATGGTAGCCCGTCCCTCCCCCCGCCCCACCCCCATACATGCATTTTCATACAATATATACATACGTTGCCAGGTGTAAACATATTGTAAGACAAATTCAATATCAATATTAAATCAATCATATTAATACCAGTGTGATTAGAAAATGTGTTAGTCGCTTCTTTCCATCCATCGTGTAAGGGGGTCACATATTTCTAGTCCTTTCTTTTTCTTATTCCTTCCCTTCATACTATAGCTATCTCTAGACTATATTTTGCTAGAAGTCGTGCCTGCCATAGCTGGAATGTTGGCGGGAGTGGGTCAAGCCAAACCGATGCCAGACAAATTCTGAACCCTGCCATTGAAATGAACAAGAGTCATTTCACTTTATCCGGTCTAGTATCCCTGTCTACCCCTAATATAATTTCTGCCTATGAGATTTCTATTTTAGTTGCAAAGATTCCTGAGAGAAAAATAGAGATTTCCTGTCTAATGGGTGTGAGTGTATTGCATGTAGCAAACATGTGTATTAGGTCTGCTTCTGGCAGCGCGCATCGTGGAAAATGCGTCCCTTTACCTGTACTCCATTTGGCTATTCTCTTGGGGGTGTAGTACAGTTGGAAATAGGTTTTATAGTACTGAGCTTGCAATTTGGTCAACATTAATAGGGATTGGGAGAGTTCGAACACCCTCTTTATTGAAGTTTATGGTATATCTAATTCGTTTTCCAATTTACGGATGTATTTATCCAAGTCATCAGGAAAGCCGGTACTTAGGTTATTATATATTTACCCAATTTGGAGTCTAGGATTTCCAACAATTGACTCGATTGTCTGGGTTCTCCGAAATGCAGATCTGCCTCCCCCCCTTTTTCATTATAAAATCTCTTATTTGTAAATATTTGAAGAAATCCCTAGATTCTAGACCAAATTTATTTTTTAGCTCTTCAGATGAACTATAACCAACTGAATTATAAAGTGATCCAAATTGAGTAATGCCTGATCTGACCCAACGCATCATACATGTGTCCTTAAAGATCTCTGGGAGGTTGTTATTTCTATGCAGTGTTGTATAATAAGAAAACCTTCCAATCCCCAGAAGTTTTCGTATATTATTCCATGCGCTGTAGATTCCTTTTAGGGTTTTGAACCGGACTTTTTTAAAGTGACAATCATGTGTCGATCTCCAGAGATGTTCCCCGGTTTCATTACTTAGGATAAGTTCCTGCACAGTTGGAACCCCTTCTCTTGATCAGGCTCCCAATTTGGAATTAGGAGTGCCCTGCTATATTTAAGTACTGTGGCCCACCAGTAAGCTTTAAGGTTAGGCAAGGCGAGACCTCCTCGTTCCTTCGGTAAGGTAATGTATCAATGGGCTCTTCGTGGCCTGCTATAACCCCAAAGGAAACGGGAAAAAATATTATCAATTTCCTCGAAGATCTGTTGGTCAAAGTTTAAACAAATAGTTCTAAAAAAATATAAAAATTTGGGAAAAAATAACATTTTGATTAGATTGCATCTGCCAATAATTGTTAGGTGTAAATTGTGCAGTCTACTTAGGCTTAGAAAGAAGCACATATGTTGCAGTTTTAAATAATTGATCTCCATCTTGGACTATATAAGGCCATTCGTGCACTTGTGGTGCCAGAAGTGCTCATAGTATGCAGATTCTCTCCTTCGCACAAACCATATGACTCATTATGTGTTTACACATGTTTGCTCTGTAAGACCCTTATTGCTTACTCAGCGCCCTTGACTCCAGGAGTAATATATGTATATGTATGCCTTGATTCCTAATTAACTGTTTATAAGTCTTTATATTCCTTGATACCATTTTCCTTCTATGCAGTTTTTCCTTTCACGCATCCATGTGTTCCCTACTTACTGCTTCATTTACATGACTGTACTATGTTTTTATTTGCAAGCCACCGGCTCCTGACTGCTTCCATACATTCCTGAACCTTGTCCCCCTCCCTCCTTGTCCTGGTATCCCTTAATGCTGCAGGGCTCCCCTGCATCTTTGACACAGTCACAGTACTTGACAGCCAGTTCACAGGACTCCAGTTTGCATCATGGCTATTTTGCAACCGATAAGCCACACCCCCTCTTGAGTGCACCTTGTTCGGTTCTTACTCATTAACTACATCATGGGCTGTGAGCAAATCAGCCAATGGCTGACTGATAGGCCGCGTTGAGGCTGACAAATCCAGCCACCTTGAAATATCCTGTGAAAGAATTGATGTTCCATAATCTACACTGACATCGCCCATTGAGCGCTGCTGATCTGAGCACGCTCCACGGCCAACGTTGCAGTGAGCAGAGAGCTGCCACCTTCTGTTTCCTGGTGGGGTAAGTCCCTCAATGATTACCGTTTTTTCATTTCCCTATTATTATTCCTGTAATTGGCTTATGTGTTTGTCGGGGTTCATTAACCACATGTCCCTGACCAACAGCTAACATACCTTGCTCTCCTTTCCCCTACCAGCTCCCGGAAGGGTCCCTACGAGAGTAAATCACTTTTATTTACTGGAATAGGGTGCATCCCTTTTCCTTTTCATCCCTCACATCCTTCTCGACTCCATCAGGTATGCTCCCTATTCTGCTATAGGCCTACTTTCAATGGGTTAACATTACTCGCTCGAAATAGACATTCCACTGTTTTGTATTACAGGTGTCCCTTACCAATTGGTCCTGATGAGACCCCACATTGTGTAAGGGATCGAAACATCATCGAAATGTACTAAACAAAGCAGAAACCTTTGATTGTAAAGAAGGCTTGGGTTCAACATTATCTACGGTGAACTGGTCATTTATGTGTTATTGGAAACCCCTTTATTTTACTTTGCTTACTCACTATATTGTCACTCTTGTGTTCTGTGGGTTCCATTCATGTGGGACACCTTGCATTGTCTGCATTAATATGTTTGAATACAGACTATATATTCATTTTCCGTAACAGTTTTCTGTCTTTTTTACGCTGACTTTCTCTATCAGTCTTACCACAGTTTTTCCTTCCTCTGCGCCTTGTCCAAGAGCCGATGGGTTTAATTCCTCCTTCCACCTTGCTTAAGGGTGAGGGGGAATGCAAGTTTTGATTTTATCCATTCCAATATTTGCAGGAGGCAAAAGGAATAAAAGCCTGGAGAAGTTGTTGGTTTTTTTTTCACAACGTTATTTTATTGTTAAGAATCGGTACAGGTTTGGTGACACTAAAAACACCAGTAATAAACAAGTATTGACAGTAATGCTGATCTCAACATTTTCAGTATTACTGAAGCATTATCTGTGAAGTAAGCGTCCTTGTACATAACTTTTAACAACAAACAATAGTGCCATACAGAGCCTGCAGAGAAAAGAAATAGGTCTTAAATACAGGGGTTCAAGTGATACATTTTGGAAATAGACAAAGTCAGCATTTAAGTCATAGTTCAGTACTATCATCCCAGCAATAACTCGACAGTCGAAACGGGAAGAACAGGTTCTAGATATAACCCTCTGTAGTCTGCCCACCTTTTTCCAATTTTAAAATGTTTTTGAGGATACCCCCTCGCATTAAAGACGGGCAAGTTCAGACCCATGGAGAAATCTAAGCTCTTCTTCCATAATGCAATTGATGGCGAGGACTAATTCTTCCAAGCTCTGGCAATATCCTGCTTAGCCAGCGCGAGGCCAATGAATAACAGATGATGCTTATATCTGTTGCCATCCAAGCCCTATGTGATATGTAGCATGACCAGTCGTGGAAAATGCGGGAAATCCCACTGAGGACCTCCGATAGATATGCGGTCACTCTTCTCCAAAACCGCTATAACGTTGTACACTGCCACTCCGTGTGTAGGAAGGTGCCCTACCAACACAGGCAACGGGGGGAGGCGATCAGGTCACCGGACCACAGCCTGTGTCTGGTGTAATAGACCCGGTGTAGGAACTTGAATTGGATAAGCCGTAGACGGGCCGCAATTACCGCGTAGCACGGTAACTCCAATGCCTCTACCCTGTCGTCCTCATCAAGGGTGCCCAAGTCTAATTGCCACTTGCCACAAGTTTTATGCAATGTTGTAGGCTATTGTTCAGGAGTGTGCGGTATATTTTAGTTATTTTATGCTGTCCTACATCAAGGAGCCGCTGACCTAAAAGGCAGGCTTTTCCCTTGTGCTGCCCTGCTCCTCTCTGACCCTGCTGAGGAGAGCTGGACTCTGACTTGCACCAAAGTGATCTCCATGGGCTTGTTGGCTTGCCTCCTGTTGCTTGAGACTCAGGGCTATCAAAGTCTCTACTCCTACTTCTATGCCTGGTTCAATGGAAGTGGACCCAGATACTTGCACCAGAGAAATCAACGCATCTCCAGTTTGCTTGTAGCAGAGCTGGCGCATCGACCCTGTTGCGGAAGTAGAATCGGCGCATTGCACTCAGAACGACTGCATTATATCTGGAACCACTGCTTTGGATCCAATGCATCGCCGCCACTGCGTAAAGAAAACCAACGCATCATCTTGACTGGAGGTTCCACATCAAAGCATCGCTTGTCTGCACCCCGCATCTCACTGTTGTGACCAGGATCAAGGTAGTCTGTTCACCGTGCCTGTGTGGCTCTTATCCCTGCCCTGCGCTCCATTGCCCCAGTCCAGCGCGACCGGATAACCCCCATAGGCGCTTATTACTTCTAGGGGCTAGAACTGTTTTTATTTGAAAATTCGTAACTCGACTCCTACTTTTTGAATTTGTGTAATTTTGGTCTTGATTTATTTATAAAGTTAGGGTCTATTTTGTCTAAACCTGCGCGGAGTCTTTTTGTGGTGTTTTCATTGTGTTACAGTATGTGTGTGTTGCACAAATACTTTCACATTGCCTCTTTATATACACATGACAGCTCGGTACCAGAGGGTGAGTACAGGTTATCTTTTAGTGTGTATGTAGCTTACCTTGACTGTGGTTGTGGTTCCTGCTTGGACAGGGTACATATCTCTGCCAACCAGAAACCCAATTTCTAACATTGGTGATCAATGGTGAGTGTAGGACTTGTGTTTGTGAAATACCATATAGTAACTCATTATTCACTCTATGGTAAGCCCAATCCAAGCTTTTTTCAAATCTTCGTAATTGCCTTTTTGATTTTTTTGCTAAACCATGTCTCAGTCTGTAGAAGGAGCACCTGCACCTGAAGTCACTAATTTTGAGCTGTCCCAGCTAGAGTCGTATACTGTGGTCCAGCTGAAGAGCTTTTTCAGTGTTACAGGTTGCCACAAGAAGTTGCACAAGTCTGTGACTCACAGGTTTGCTATTTCAGTTTCATCATGCTCCAGCGCTGGAAGCAGAAAGGAGTTCAAACAGGACCTGGGGATGCAGCAAGGTAAGTAAATAAGCTTTAAAATCATGTGTGTATATGTGTGAGGATGTGTGTCTATGAGAGAGCATGTGTATGTTTATATATATGTGTGAGCATTTCTGTGTGTCTATGTATGTGAGTGAAAGTGAAAGTGAAAGAGGGTCAGTGAAGGAGTGCGTCAAAGTGAGTGGTAATGAGTGACAGGAAGAGTGAGTATGAATGTGAATGAATGAGAGTGATTTAGAATGACAGTGTAATTCGGTGTTACTGTGTGTGAGTCGCAGTCTGAGTGAGTGTTAGTGAATCAGAGAATGAGTAAGACAATGAGTCATAGTGAGACTGAGTAAGACTGTGAGTCCGACTTAGTGAGAATGAGTGAGACTGAGTGAACCTAGTTGTGTCTTAGTGAGATTGAGTGTGTGAAACTGGGTTAAAATGAGTGAGTCTGTGTGAGTGAGAATGTGTCACCATGAGTGTGATTGAGCAAGTATGAGTGAGCAAGAGTGACATTAAGTGAATCAGAATGAGTGGGATTGGGTAAATCAGTGAGAATGAGTGACTCAGAGTGAAGCTGGGAGTGAATGGATGAGCCTTACAGTCGATGAGTGAAACTGAGTAAATCCGGGTGAGATTAAGCGAGTTAGAATGAGTGGGGCTGAGTGAGAATTAGTGAGGCTGAGTTAGTATGATGGAGTAAAAATTTGATTGAGTGATTTAGAATTAGTGGGACTGAGTGAAACAGGAAGGATGGGTGAGTGAGAGGGAGACTAAGTGAGAATTAGTGAGTCAGAGTGAGGCAGTGAGAATGTGGGAATCACAGTGAGTTCGAGTGAGAATCAGAGAGGCTAAGTGAGTCACAGTGAGACTGAGTAAATCAGAATGAATGAAACTGAGCGAGAATAAGTGAGAAGGAGGGAGGCTGAGTGGGCGAGAATGAGAATTATTGAGATTCTGTGAGTCAAGGGAGACTGAGTGAGGCAGAATAAGTAAAAGTGAGTGCATGGTCGAATAAGAGTAAGTGAATGAGGCTAAGTGAAAATGAGTGAGGGGGTAAGACTGAGTTCGAGTGTGAGTGAACCCCACAAACCCAGCGAGTAGAAGGCCGCCTTGCGCTTTTGAATTCGAGCCAAGGATTACGGCCTACCACTTTTAAAGTCACCAGCTGCCACTGGATAATAATCCATAAACGATAAAGTTGAGGATTAAAAACGACTGAACGAGCAGTGCAAGAAGCTTCTTAAAGGTAATTAAGAACTTTTCTCTCTCCCTTGCTTGGTAAACAAATCAGGAAGGAAATCTAGGTTTCCAGAACAAGCGGCAATGTCGTTGCCCGTTGTCAGTGGGGCGTCTCTCTCTAATGATACCGTTTCTCTCCCTGAATTATGGACTCTCACTTGGGTATCTGGCGCACAGGCTCTCAGTGTGGTAGGATGACGTTCTGCAGTGTGGCCCACACTGCGCTGCGTCAGCTAGGGTGCTAACAGAATGCTGCGACTTACAGGACGCCTATCAATGGCATTCTCAGAGACTGCCAAGATTTTCGACGGCACGTTTTAATACGTGTTTATAATGGATGAGCGTCCTTGTTATATGGTCGTTGTGCCTCATTAAATAAAGTCTTCATTAGTGAATTCGTAGCTGGCAAAGCCTTTCCGCGGGGATAAACGTCTCCACGGAGATGGCCACTGATAAACAGATGCGCACGGTTGCATCATGCTCCGCTTGCCGCATGTTTGCTTCGTGCATGCCACCCATGACTTGGCATTCCCGGCCCACAATGATGTACTGTACCAGACCTAACGGTACTTTGCTCGGTAGCTGCCAACCAACAGCTTCTGCATGCTTGCCGCTGTGCTTGAAAACTAGGTAGACTTTCTTCTAGAGACGTGTTAATATCCTTAGCTGTAGCAGAGCGGCCCGGAGAGTTATAGTGATTTACAATATGTGGGCTGGGGGTTGCATGAAGCATATACATTAGGGATGCTAGGCCAGCTCTCAGAGGCGCGCAACACTCTTTGCAAGTTTTTTTTACATTCATCTATGTAGGTTTCTGACAAGTGGGTCTTATCAGGAATGTATGCGCTGGGCAGGGCTTTAGGTAGTATGAAAAAACTGGGGGGTCTCTCAAAGGGGCGTGGTCAATGTAATTAAGGGCGTGGCTTAAAAACACGTAAGCTAAAAATCTGTGTTCAGCACAGTGTGCCGCCCGACCTGTATTTTGCTGTTCCTGTCATTGAGTCCAGATATATGATACAACAATTCACATCATACCTACAAGTCAGGACTATTGGCTTTGTCAATGGTTGTTAGTAGCATAAGATAAATAAGCAGCAACTATGGCTTGTATATTATATTGAAAACACTTCCACTTAAAGCCCTGGTGGTGACACCACGACAATGTTGCTGCTCCTGAGATTCAAAAAGAGAAGGGAAATCCAGAGAGAAAATGACTCTCTTTAAAGGATTTCCCTTCCCCTACAACTCTCACCACGCGCCCCTACAACTCTCACCACGCGCACATCGATGTGCCTGCTGTCACTGCAGTCCGGGAAGAAAAACAAGCACTTACAATGCAATGGTCTCGGCTTTATTAAAGTTAGAGCTATTGGCATTGCAAATGGTATTTTTTTCATTTTTCGTTTTTTTAAAAACATAAATAAATGGTATTGTCATTTACAATGGCAATAGGTGAGCGTTAGAGAGTAGTAGAGAGTATTAGCGGACACAGAGCCACACACACACACAGACCCACACACACACAGAGCCACACACACACACACACACACACATAGAACCACACACACTAACACACAGAGCCACACACACACACACACACACACAGACAGAGCCACACACAGACAGAGCCAAACACAGGCACAGACAAAGCCACACAGACTGACAAAGCCACACACAAACACAGAAAAAGCCACACACACACAGACAAAGCCACACACACACACACAGACAAAGCCACACACACACAGACAAAGCCACACACACACACACAGACAGAGCCACAGACAGAGCCACACACACACAGACAGAGCCACACACACACATACAGAGCTCTCTGCCCAGTAACGCCCTAGGGAACAGAGGCACTAAAACCGGATCACAAGCAGGGCACAGAGGCACAAGCAGGGAACAGAGGCATAAGCAGGGCACAGAGGCACAAAAACCGGATCACAAGCAGGGCAGGACACAGAGGCACAACAAGCAACGAGGGGGCAGGGGCAGGAGAGCAAGCACAAGCAACGAGGGGGCAGCAAGCACAAGCAAAGAGGGGGCAGGGGGGCACAGAGGCACAAAAACCGGATCACAAGCAGGGCACAGAGGCACAACAAGCAACGAGGGGGTAGGGGCAGGAGAGCAAGCACAAGCAACGAGGGGGCAGCAAGCACAAGCAACGAGGGGGCAGGGGGGCACAGAGGCACAAAAACCAGATCACAAGCAGGGAAGGGGACAGAGGCACAACAAGCAACAAGGGGGCAGGGGCAGGAGAGCAAGCACAAGCAATGAGGGGGCAGCAAGCACAAGCAACAAGGGGGCAGGGGGGCACAGAGGCACAAAAACCGGATCACAAGCAGGGCAGGGGACAGAGGCACAACAAGCAACGAGGGGGCAGGGGCAGGGGCAGGAAAGCAAGCACAAGCAACGAGGGGGCAGCAAGCACAAGCAACGAGGGGGCAGGACAACAAGCACAAGCAACGAGGGGGGGAGGACAGCAAGCATAAGCAATGAGGGGGGCAGGACAGCAAGCACAAGCAATGAGGGGGGCAAGACAGCAAGCCCAAGCAACGAGGGGGGCAGGACAGCAAGCACGAGCAATGGGGGGCAAGACAGCAAGCAACGAGGGGGCAGGACAGCAAGCACAAGCAACGAGAGGGGGGAGGACAGCAAGCACAAGCAACGAGGAGGCTAGGACAGCAAGCACAAGCAACAAGGGGGAGCAAGACAGCAAGCACAAGCAACGAGGGGGGGCAGGACACCAAGCACGAGCAAGGAGAGGACAGGACAGCAAGGGGGGGCAGGACAGCGAGCACAAGCAACGGGGGGCAGGGGAGCAAGCACAAGCAACGAGGGGGAGGACAGCAAGCACAAGCAACGAGGGGGCAAGACAGCAAGCACAAGCAACGAGGGGGGCAGGACAGCATGCACGAGCAACGCGGGGGGCAGGACAGCAAGCACGAGCAACGAGGGGGCAGGACAGCAAGGGGGGCAGGACAGCGAGCACAAGCAATGGGGGCAGGGGAGCAAGCACAAGCAACGAGAGGGGAGGACAGCAAGCATGAGCAACAAGGGGGGGGCAAGACAGCAAGCACAAGCAACGGGGGCAGGGGAGCAAGCACAAGCAATGAGGGGGGCAGGACAGCAAGCACGAGCAACGAGGGGGCAGTACAGCAAGCACAAGCAGCGGGGGGCAGGGCAGCAAGCACAAGCAACGGGGGGCAGGGGAGCAAGCACAAGCAATGAGGGGGGTAGGACAGCAAGCACGAGCAACAAGGGGGCAGGACAGCAAGGGGGGCAGGACAGCAAGCACAAGCAACAGGGGGGCAGGGGAGCAAGCACAAGCAACGAGGGGGGTCCGGGAAGAGCCGACGGCTATGAGGGGTGAAGGGGCCATCTGAGGGCAGAGCTGGGGTGGGGGGGGGAGCAGCTGTTCCGGAAAGTGTGGAGGGGGGACCCCGGGGCAGAGGAGCTGAAAGAGTCAGAACGGGGCAGAGAGACGGGGCTGAGCGGGAGGGGGTGTCTGTGGGCAGGACTGAAGGAGGGAGGAGTCGCCTGGGACAGATGGAAGGGGTCCGGGGTAAGAAGGAGGGGGCACTGACCAGGGCAGGGAGACGGGCGAGAGAGGAGAGGGAGAGAGTGGGCAGAGCTGGAGGGGAGGAGCTGACACCCGGACAGAGTGAAGGAGCCCCGGACAGAGCGGCAGATCTGGGGTCGAAAGACCTACTGCCCGGGACTGATTCAAGGGACTCCAGGAGAGTAGGGCAGGAACTGCAGCCCTGGACAGAGTGACGGAGCATCCGAGCAGGATTTTTAGGACAGAGTGAAGGTGCACCTGGACAGAGCTGAAGGAACTACTGCCCTGGACTAAGTCAGGGGCTGCAGGAGAGCGAGACGGCAGCCGGGCAGGACCGCAGGGCAGGAGATGCAGCCCTGGACAGAGATACAGAGCATCCGGGCAGGACTGTAGGACACAGAGAAGGGACACCCGGACAGGGATGTCTCCGAGGGCAGGACTGTGAATCAAGAAACTTCTGTCCGGGACAGGGTGAAGGGGCAAAGGGGAGCAAGGGCAGTGCTCCCGGGCAGGACTGCAACGTTCAGACTGCTGCCCAGGCAGCCGGGTAGTGAATCCGGGCAGTGGCTTCCACGGAGGCAGAGATGGGACGGGTGTGCCCCAGCGCCCCCGCTCGGTCCTGCACATGGTTCTCACTTCTGCTGCTGCTCCTCGTACCCCCCGGGCACCCCGGGACCGTGGCAACCCTGGGATGAGGTAAGAACCAACTTTATCCTGGGCCGGGGGCCTTGCTGGGCCGGGGGCAGGGGTCGTCTCCTTTAGGGGCCACACACCCCCTGACTCCCACAGGGGGGCGGTCCTGCTTCAATGAATATGAGGGATTCGTTTCACAACTGAATGCATTACTTTTTGTATAGCGCTGCTTAGCGCACACCCCAAGCTGAACCAGGCACTGCCGGTGTGTGAGAGAGAAGGAAAGTGGGAATCAGGGCGGTACCGTGATATTGTCAAGATCAGACAGTGATGGCACGCAGAGAAGCCAGGATTACAGTGCCATGTTTGCGGTTTTCGAACACTAGTTTGGCTGTTAATTTATTTATATATTTTTATTTATTTTATGCGGGGGGCGGATAGCACGAGGTAACAGACGCACAACGAGGGAGGGTCGGAAAACATGAGGGAATAGACGCACAACAAGGGAACAGACGGCAAAAAACTTACCTGCACAACGCCATGACACCACCATGTTTCTCCGAGGCGAGGCAGAAATGCCTCGGAGAAAGCAGCGTAATTTTCTGATTCGGGGGCGTGGTTTTCTTTCTCTCCTCTTCCCATTGGCTGGAAGGTAAAATTCCAGCCAATGGGAAGAGGAGAGAAAGAAAACAAGAAAGAAGTGAAAAAAAAAGCACCTGAATCGGGAAAAGACGGGGCTAAAACGGAGTGACGCCCCTCTCCTCAATTGGCTGGCCTCCATTTAGGAAGCCAGCCAATGGAGAAGAGGGGCGGGTTCAAGCCCCCATTCTAAGAAACATTAAATCTCCTGACCGAGACTGCGCAAGCGCAGCTTACGGTCCTCGACTAAAAACGGCCCGCCTGTGCCAGGGCACAAAACAGAGCCCCATAGAGACCCGTTTCAAGGCCCCCTTAAAAAAACTGCTGGTGCTCAGCGGGTGAAACCCGGCCCACGTAAACCCTGGCACTGGCTCAAAGAAGAGCTGAGAGCCTCCATATAAGTGATTGAACTGGCAACAATACATATATTTAATTCAGAATTCTTCCAAGTTAATGCTCAGCTCCGACACGGCAAAAAGCAACCACTGCTCACTGCTTCTGAGCAGTGCTGTCTGCAGCTAATCCACTAATGTTGAGGAATGCAGAGTTATTTGTATGCAATGTACACACTGCCAATCAGGCTCAAACAAATTAACACCTTGCTGAGGTTTAGGAAGGAATTGAAAACCAGACTTTTTCCCAGAGAGTAATTTTTCAGTCCCCTCGGCCTGACTCTTATGAATTTCAGTTACGCACAGTGTCCTTTTACTGGTAATCTCAGCGGCAGGATACCCGTTGGGTGGCAGCCGCACTATAGAAATGCTTCTTACATGACATTACATTACAATCACATTAAAGAGTTCTCAGCTCTGCACTATTAGCGCACAGGCTCATGATATGATTAAGGGAGCTGGCCAATTCCAGATGGCAGCCATGACACAATGTGTGCAGCACTGGCCAGAGGGTAAGGTCTCTCTTTTATTCGTATTTCACAAAAAATGGGACCCCTGAACGTAATTGAAGTTCCTAGGATAGGGAAACAGACATCAAATATATAGCATTCCTAGGCAACAAAGGACTTTCTCGAAAATTAAGCCCTATACATAAGGCGAAAATGACCGCAAAAGCTCAGTGTCCTGGACAAAAAAACTGTTCAAATTGTGTCACTTTATTTATATAAAAGTTAAAAAGTTGTGACATGGACATACATGAAAATGATTGTACATAGCAATAAAAAATTATAACAAAGACATACATAAAAATAATTGTGAGCAATATGAGGTCCAAAATGATGTAATAATTGCCTCATGCAAACATTAAAAAATCAATAGCTTATTAACAAGAATCAGAACCAATTTCAAAGGAAACCATTTACAAATGGCTGAAAAGTCGTATCATTCATGGGATCTTCTACGCACGTTTCGGCGTATGAACGTCTTCTTCAGGAAGAGCACAATAAGTTTTAGAGATCGCTGAACTAGATATCTTGCTGTGGTAATATGTAACACAAGATATTCTGCTTCAAAAAGATATAATTGGTAGAGAAGTTGCTATATGCGTGCCCGTGATAATGCGGGCTAGCGGTGAGGAACTGCTGACGCTATACTGCTGTGCCGATTCGGGTATTGTCACTCCAAAGACTTTGTGGAGCAATATTGATAAACGCCGCAGCAATCTTCAATATGTATCCAAATGTTTTTTACGGAGACTAGATCAGACGTATAGTCCAGTGTAGATACCAGTGATAAGTCTGGATCAAAGACAGTCGCGAGACTGTGTATAAGCATCTCGCGTTTGGCTGAGAGCCAAACGCGAGATGCTTATACTCTGTCACGCTGCCCATTATCAGACACACGACTGTCTTTGATCCAGACTTACCTGCACCTGAATGTGGGCCAAGAAGGACTACTTATGAACATGTGTTGATACAGATTGAATCTGGCATGTGGGATTCCAATATGCTGATTTGACATTTCGTCTAGCTCACTGTTACATACAGCAAACAAGCACAGAAAATTAAAGCAATGGACACTGCCAGCCAGAAACCCTCGGGTGGCGTTGTGTGGAATCAGTGTGAAAGCATCTAAATGTTTAGAGAGGTATGCAACAGTATCCCAATCATTAGAGAGTGATGGCGCAAGTGGGGACGGTGAGAGAACGACGAGATTGGGGTGTAACATACCGCAAACAACATCCATAAAGAATTAGGAAGCAATAAACCACAACTCCCATGATGCATAGTGAGCTTCTTGCTCACACTCAGCGTTGACATCATCAGGGCAGCGGCAATGCAGGCGAGGCTATAAAAAGCATTTCCGCCCACGACGACTTGCAGATTATTCCCAGGTTTTCGGCACGTAGTGTGCTGGACTCTGTGTGCCTGTTGATCAGGCACGATTCTAGCAGGGGGCCGAGTGGGGCAGGCCTACCCAAACATGACCTTTGGCCCACCCAGTCATGGTAGAAGAGGCCATAGACAGTGTTTTAAATGCAGTGGCGGCTCCTCGAGGGAGTGCTGTGGAACAGGGCGGGGGAAGGGCAGGGTGGGGGGTGGTAAACTCCGGCATACGGCTGAATGGAGTCGAGTAAATAAATTAATAAAACAAATTACATTGCGCGCTGCATCGCCAATTTGGTGTTGCAGCAAGCACAATGTAATTTGTTTTATTTATTTATTTAATTATTTACTCAACTCCGTTCGGCCGTAGGCCAGAGTTTACTACCCCCACCCTGTCCCTCTCCCTCCCCCTCCCCACAGCACTCCCTCGAGGAGCCGTCACTGTTTAAATGGGAAAAAAGAAGTGCAGGTACTCGTTTAAAAATGAGCTAGAGGTGTGGCGAGTGGGCGGGGCTAAGGGCAAGACAGGATGATACCTAATGACTTCTATACCAGTTGCAGCACATATTAAACACACAAGAAATGTGTTTATGCAAACAAAACAGGTTAACTCGTTACACAACATTAGAGCCAAACAGGACGTGTTAACATATAATATATATATATATATATATATATATATATATATATATATATATATATATATATATATATATACACATATATTCACCAAAGGACTCCATTTTACCGGGGGCCACCAATCCTGCAGGGCGGGCTCAAAACCAGGAATGGAGATCCTGGAAACTTGCGTTTACAGCCACAGGAAAAATGAGCCCAACACCGTCTTCTAGAGAAGCTGACTTTATTCGTCTGCATCACGGGTCAGAAAGAACACTCTTACATCCTTACGCGTTTCGGCGTGGAATACGCCTTGATCACAGGTGAGTGTATTTATAATCTCCAAGTGGTCACGTGCAGTTAGTTTGACACTGCAACTCCCAGAATGCACTGACGTATGTCTGTAACGTGCGTAGATAAATCGTTCATTTTTCGTAGCATCAGTGGCTTTAAATGTTATTTACTGGCACGTAATTTGTTTTCCAAAGGTGCATTCCGTATTTGTACAGCTGGATAGTGCTGAAGAACATCCAAACAGCATAGTGCATAGTAATGTCCCGCAATGCTGGCATTGGTGCTTTTCACGCGGTGTTACCAAAGAGAGGAATCACCTCTCTCATCTCCCTTTCTGCAACTAATGCCGCCGCATTGCTCCGGTAGTCCCTTTGTGCCGGTGTGCATTAGAGAGCGGATCATGCCCCCTCGTTCAATATTCAACAAAAGACTCCATTTTACCGGGGGCCACCAATCCTGCAGGGCGGGCTCAAAACCAGGAATGGAGATCCTGGAAACTTGCGTTTACAGCCACAGAAAAATGAGCCCAACACCGTCTTCTAGAGAAGCTGACTTTATTCGTCTGCATCGCGGGTCAGAAAGAACACTCTTACATCCTTACGCATTTCGGCGTGGAATACGCCTTGATCACAGGTGAGTGTATTTATAATCTCCAAGTGGTCACGTGCAGTTACTTTGACACTGCAACTCCCAGAATGCACTGAGGTATGTCTGTAACGAGCGTAGATAAATCGTTCATTTTTCGTAGCATCAGTGGCTTTAAATGTTATCTACTGGCACGTAATTTGTTTTCCAAAGGTGCATTCCGTATTTGTACAGCTGGATAGTGCTGAAGAACATCCAAACAGCATAGTGCATAGTAATGTCCCGCAATGCTGGCATTGGTGCTTTTCACACGGTGTTACCAAAGAGAGGAATCACCTCCTCTCTCATCTCCCTTTCTGCAACTAATGCCGCCGCATTGCTCCGGTAGTCCCTTTGTGCCGGCGTGCATTAAAGAGCGGATCATGCCCCCTCGTTCAATATTCACCAAAGGACTCCATTTTACTGGGGGCCACCAATCCTGCAGGACGGGCTCAAAACCAGGAATGGAGATCCTGGAAACTTGCGTTTACAGCCACAGGAAAAATGAGCCCAACACCGTCTTCTAGAGAAGCTGACTTTATCCGTCTGCATCGTGGGTCAGAAAGAACACTCTTACATCCTTACGCGTTTCGGCGTGGAATACGCCTTGATCACAGGTGAGTGTATTTATAATCTCCAAGTGGTCACGTGCAGTTAGTTTGACACTGCAACTCCCAGAATGCACTGAGGTATGTCTGTAACGTGCGTAGATAAATCGTTCATTTTTCGTAGCATCAGTGGCTTTAAATGTTATCTACTGGCACGTAATTTGTTTTCCAAAGGTGCATTCCGTATTTGTACAGCTGGATAGTGCTGAAGAACATCCAAACAGCATAGTGAATAGTAATGTCCCGCAATGCTGGCATTGGTGCTTTTCACGCGGTGTTACCAAAGAGAGGAATCACCTCTCTCATCTCCCTTTCTGCAACTAATGCCGCTGCATTGCTCCGGTAGTCCCTTTGTGCTGGCGTGCATTAGAGAGCGGATCATGCCCCCTCGTTCAATATTCACCAAAGGACTCCATTTTACCGGGGGCCACCAATCCTGCAGGGCGGGCTCAAAACCAGGAATGGAGATCCTGGAAACTTGCGTTTAGAGCCACAGGAAAAATGAGCCCAACACCGTCTTCTAGAGAAGCTGACTTTATTCGTCTGCATCGCGGGTCAGAAAGAACACTCTTACATCCTTACGCGTTTCGGCGTGGAATACGCCTTGATCACAGGTGAGTGTATTTATAATCCCCAAGTGGTCACGTGCAGTTAGTTTGACACTGCAACTCCCAGAATGCACTGAGGTATGTCTGTAACGTGCCTAGATAAATCGTTCATTTTTCGTAGCATCAGTGGCTTTAAATGTTATCTAATGGCACGTAATTTGTTTTCCAAAGGTGCATTCCGTATTTGTACAGCTGGATAGTGCTGAAGAACATCCAAACAGCATAGTGCATAGTAATGTCCCGCAATGCTGGCATTGGTGCTTTTCACACGGTGTTACCAAAGAGAGGAATCACCTCCTCTCTCATCTCCCTTTCTGCAACTAATGCCGCCGCATTGCTCCGGTAGTCCCTTTGTGCCGGCGTGCATTAAAGAGCGGATCATGCCCCCTCGTTCAATATTCACCAAAGGACTCCATTTTACCGGGGGCCACCAATCCTGCAGGGCGGGCTCAAAACCAGGAATGGAGATCCTGGAAACTTGCGTTTACAGCCACAGAAAAATGAGCCCAACACCGTCTTCTAGAGAAGCTGACTTTATTCGTCTGCATCGCGGGTCAGAAAGAACACTCTTACATCCTTACGCATTTCGGCGTGGAATACGCCTTGATCACAGGTGAGTGTATTTATAATCTCCAAGTGGTCACGTGCAGTTACTTTGACACTGCAACTCCCAGAATGCACTGAGGTATGTCTGTAACGAGCGTAGATAAATCGTTCATTTTTCGTAGCATCAGTGGCTTTAAATGTTATCTACTGGCACGTAATTTGTTTTCCAAAGGTGCATTCCGTATTTGTACAGCTGGATAGTGCTGAAGAACATCCAAACAGCATAGTGCATAGTAATGTCCCGCAATGCTGGCATTGGTGCTTTTCACACGGTGTTACCAAAGAGAGGAATCACCTCCTCTATCATCTCCCTTTCTGCAACTAATGCTGCCGCATTGCTCCGGTAGTCCCTTTGTGCCGGCGTGCATTAAAGAGCGGATCATGCCCCCTCGTTCAATATTCACCAAAGGACTCCATTTTACTGGGGGCCACCAATCCTGCAGGACGGGCTCAAAACCAGGAATGGAGATCCTGGAAACTTGCGTTTACAGCCACAGGAAAAATGAGCCCAACACCGTCTTCTAGAGAAGCTGACTTTATCCGTCTGCATCGTGGGTCAGAAAGAACACTCTTACATCCTTACGCGTTTCGGCGTGGAATACGCCTTGATCACAGGTGAGTGTATTTATAATCTCCAAGTGGTCACGTGCAGTTAGTTTGACACTGCAACTCCCAGAATGCACTGAGGTATGTCTGTAACGTGCGTAGATAAATCGTTCATTTTTCGTAGCATCAGTGGCTTTAAATGTTATCTACTGGCACGTAATTTGTTTTCCAAAGGTGCATTCCGTATTTGTACAGCTGGATAGTGCTGAAGAACATCCAAACAGCATAGTGAATAGTAATGTCCCGCAATGCTGGCATTGGTGCTTTTCACGCGGTGTTACCAAAGAGAGGAATCACCTCTCTCATCTCCCTTTCTGCAACTAATGCCGCCGCATTGCTCCGGTAGTCCCTTTGTGCTGGCGTGCATTAGAGAGCGGATCATGCCCCCTCGTTCAATATTCACCAAAGGACTCCATTTTACCGGGGGCCACCAATCCTGCAGGGCGGGCTCAAAACCAGGAATGGAGATCCTGGAAACTTGTGTTTAAAGCCACAGGAAAAATGAGCCCAACACCGTCTTCTAGAGAAGCTGACTTTATTCGTCTGCATCGCGGGTCAGAAAGAACACTCTTACATCCTTACGCGTTTCGGCGTGGAATACGCCTTGATCACAGGTGAGTGTATTTATAATCTCCAAGTGGTCACGTGCAGTTAGTTTGACACTGCAACTCCCAGAATGCACTGAGGTATGTCTGTAACGTGCCTAGATAAATCGTTCATTTTTCGTAGCATCAGTGGCTTTAAATGTTATCTACTGGCACGTAATTTGTTTTCCAAAGGTGCATTCCGTATTTGTACAGCTGGATAATGCTGAAGAACATCCAAACAGCATAGTGCATAGTAATGTCCCGCAATGCTGGCATTGGTGCTTTTCATGCGGTGTTACCAAAGAGAGGAATCACCTCTCTCATCTCCCTTTCTGCAACTAATGCTGCTGCATTGCTCCGGTAGTCCCTTTGTGCCGGCGTGCATTAGAGAGCGGATCATGCCCCCTCGTTTAATATTCCCCAAAGGACTCCATTTTACCGGGGGCCACCAATCCTGCAGGGCGGGCTCAAAACCAGGAATGGAGATCCTGGAAACTTGCGTTTACAGCCACAGGAAAAATGAGCCCAACACCGTCTTCTAGAGAAGCTGACTTTATTCGTCTGCATCGTGGGTCAGAAAGAACACTCTTACATCCTTACGCGTTTCGGCGTAGAATACGCCTTGATCACAGGTGAGTGTATTTATAATCTCCAAGTGGTCACGTGCAGTTAGTTTGACACTGCAACTCCCAGAATGCACTAAGGTATGTCTGTAACGTGCGTAGATAAATCGTTCATTTTTCGTAGCATCAGTGGCTTTAAATGTTATCTACTGGCACGTAATTTGTTTTCCAAAGGTGCATTCCGTATTTGTACAGCTGGATAGTGCTGAAGAACATCTAAACAGCATAGTGAATAGTAATGTCCCGCAATGCTGGCATTGGTGCTTTTCACGCGGTGTTACCAAAGAGAGGAATCACCTCTCTCATCTCCCTTTCTGCAACGAATGCCGCCGCATTGCTCCGGTAATCCCTTTGTGCTGGCGTGCATTAGAGAGCGGATCTTGCCCCCTCGTTCAATATTCACCAAAGGACTCCATTTTACCGGGGGCCACCAATCCTGCAGGGCGGGCTCAAAACCAGGAATGGAGATCCTGGAAACTTGTGTTTACAGCCACAGGAAAAATGAGCCCAACACCGTCTTCTAGAGAAGCTGACTTTATTCGTCTGCATCGCGGGTCAGAAAGAACACTCTTACATCCTTACGCGTTTCGGCGTGGAATACGCCTTGATCAAAGGTGAGTGTATTTATAATCTCCAAGTGGTCACGTGCAGTTAGTTTGACACTGCAACTCCCAGAATGCACTGAGGTATGTCTGTAACGTGCCTAGATAAATCGTTCATTTTTCGTAGCATCAGTGGCTTTAAATGTTATCTACTGGCACGTAATTTGTTTTCCAAAGGTGCATTCCGTATTTGTACAGCTGGATAGTGCTGAAGAACATCCAAACAGCATAGTGCATAGTAATGTCCCGCAATGCTGGCATTGGTGCTTTTCATGCGGTGTTACCAAAGAGAGGAATCACCTCTCTCATCTCCCTTTCTGCAACTAATGCTGCTGCATTGCTCCGGTAGTCCCTTTGTGCCGGCGTGCATTAGAGAGCGGATCATGCCCGCTCGTTTACTATTCCCCAAAGGACTCCATTTTACCGGGGGCCACCAATCCTGCAGGGCGGGCTCAAAACCAGGAATGGAGATCCTGGAAACTTGCGTTTACAGCCACAGGAAAAATGAGCCCAACACCGTCTTCTAGAGAAGCTGACTTTATTCATCTGCATCGCGGGTCAGAAAGAACACTCTTACATCCTTACGCGTTTCGGCGTGGAATGCGCCTTGATCACAGGTGAGTGTATTTATAATCTCCAAGTGGTCACGTGCAGTTAGTTTGACACTGCAACTCCCAGAATGCACTGAGGTATGTCTGTAACGTGCGTAGATAAATCGTTCATTTTTCGTAGCATCAGTGGCTTTAAATGTTATCTACTGGCACGTAATTTGTTTTCCAAAGGTGCATCCCGTATTTGTACAGCTGGATAGTGCTGAAGAACATCCAAACAGCATAGTGAATAGTAATGTCCCGCAATGCTGGCATTGGTGCTTTTCACGCGGTGTTATCAAAGAGAGGAATCACCTCTCTCATCTCCCTTTCTGCAACTAATGCCGCCGCATTGCTCCGGTAGTCCCTTTGTGCCGGCGTGCATTAGAGAGCGGATCATGCCCCCTCGTTCAATATTCACCAAAGGACTCCATTTTACCAGGGGCCACCAATCCTGCAGGGCGGGCTCAAAACCAGGAATGGAGATCCTGGAAACTTGCGTTTACAGCCACAGGAAAAATGAGCCCAACACCGTCTTCTAGAGAAGCTGACTTTATTCGTCTGCATCGCGGGTCAGAAAAAACACTCTTACATCCTTACGCGTTTCGGCGTGGAATACGCCTTGAACACAGGTGAGTGTATTTATAATCTCCAAGTGGTCACGTGCAGTTAGTTTGACACTGCAACTCCCAGAATGCACTGAGGTATGTCTGTAACGTGCCTAGATAAATCGTTCATTTTTCGTAGCATCAGTGGCTTTAAATGTTATCTACTGGCACGTAATTTGTTTTCCAAAGGTGCATTCCGTATTTGTACAGCTGGATAGTGCTGAAGAACATTCAAACAGCATAGTGCATAGTAATGTCCCGCAATACTGGCATTGGTGCTTTTCATGCGGTGTTACCAAAGAGAGGAATCACCTCTCTCATCTCCCTTTCTGCAACTAATGCTGCTGCATTGCTCCGGTAGTCCCTTTGTGCCGGCGTGCATTAGAGAGCGGATCATGCCCCCTCGTTTAATATTCCCCAAAGGACTCCATTTTACCGGGGGCCACCAATCCTGCAGGGCGGGCTCAAAACCAGGAATGGAGATCCTGGAAACTTGCGTTTACAGCCACAGGAAAAATTAGCCCAACACCGTCTTCTAGAGAAGCTGACTTTATTCGTCTGCATCGCGGGTCAGAAAGAACACTCTTACATCCTTACGCATTTCGGCATGGAATACGCCTTGATCACAGGTGAGAGTATTTATAATCTCCAAGTGGTCACGTGCAGTTAGTTTGACACTGCAACTCCCAGAATGCACTGAGGTATGTCTGTAACGTGCGTAGATAAATCGTTCATTTTTCGTAGCATCAGTGGCTTTAAATGTTCTCTACTGGCACGTAATTTGTTTTCCAAAGGTGCATTCCGTATTTGTACAGCTGGATAGTGCTGAAGAACATCCAAACAGCATAGTGCATAGTAATGTCCCGCAATTCTGGCATTGGTGCTTTTCACACGGTGTTACCAAAGAGAGGAATCACCTCTCTCAACTCCCTTTCTGCAACTAATGCCGCCGCATTGCTCCGGTAGTCCTTTTGTGCCGGCGTGCATTAGAGAGCGGATCATGCCCCCTCGTTCAATATTCACCAAAGGACTCAATTTTACCGGGGGCCACCAATCCTGCAGGGCGGGCTCAAAACCAGGAATGGAGATCCTGGAAACTTGCGTTTACAGCCACAGGAAAAATGAGCCCAACACCGTCTTCTAGAGAAGCTGACTTTATTCGTCTGCATCGCGGGTCAGAAAGAACACTCTTACATCCTTACGCGTTTCGGCGTGGAATATGCCTTGATCACAGGTGAGTGTATTTATAATCTCCAAGTGGTCACGTGCAGTTAGTTTGACACTGCAACTCCCAGAATGCACTGAGGTATGTCTGTAACGTGCGTCGATAAATCGTTCATTTTTCGTAGCATCAGTGGCTTTAAATGTTTTCTACTGGCACGTAATTTGTTTTCCAAAGGTGCATTCCGTATTTGTACAGCTGGATAGTGCTGAAGAACATTCAAACAGCATAGTGCATAGTAATGTCCCGCAATACTGGCATTGGTGATTTTCATGCGGTGTTACCAAAGAGAGGAATCACCTCTCTCATCTCCCTTTCTGCAACTAATGCTGCTGCATTGCTCCGGTAGTCCCTTTGTGCCGGCGTGCATTAGAGAGCGGATCATGCCCCCTCGTTTAATATTCCCCAAAGGACTCAATTTTACCGGGGGCCACCAATCCTGCAGGGCGGGCTCAAAACCAGGAATGGAGATCCTGGAAACTTGCGTTTACAGCCACAGGAACAATTAGCCCAACACCGTCTTCTAGAGAAGCTGACTTTATTCGTCTGCATCGCGGGTCAGAAAGAACACTCTTACATCCTTACGCATTTCGGCATGGAATACGCCTTGATCACAGGTGAGTGTATTTATAATCTCCAAGTGGTCACGTGCAGTTAGTTTGACACTGCAACTCCCAGAATGCACTGAGGTATGTCTGTAACGTGCGTAGATAAATCGTTCATTTTTCGTAGCATCAGTGGCTTTAAATGTTCTCTACTGGCACGTAATTTGTTTTCCAAAGGTGCATTCCGTATTTGTACAGCTGGATAGTGCTGAAGAACATCCAAACAGCATAGTGCATAGTAATGTCCCGCAATGCTGGCATTGGTGCTTTTCACACGGTGTTACCAAAGAGAGGAATCACCTCTCTCAACTCCCTTTCTGCAACTAATGCCGCCGCATTGCTCCGGTAGTCCTTTTGTGCCGGCGTGCATTAGAGAGCGGATCATGCCCCCTCGTTCAATATTCACCAAAGGACTCCATTTTACCGGGGGCCACCAATCCTGCAGGGCGGGCTCAAAACCAGGAATGGAGATCCTGGAAACTTGCGTTTACAGCCACAGGAAAAATGAGCCCAACACCGTCTTCTAGAGAAGCTGACTTTATTGGTCTGCATCGCGGGTCAGAAAGAACTTTCTTACATCCTTACGCGTTTCGGCGTGGAATATGCCTTGATCACAGGTGAGTGTATTTATAATCTCCAAGTGGTCACGTGCAGTTAGTTTGACACTGCAACTCCCAGAATGCACTGAGGTATGTCTGTAACGTGCGTAGATAAATCGTTCATTTTTCGTAGCATCAGTGGCTTTAAATGTTTTCTACTGAAACGTAATTTGTTTTCCAAAGGTGCATTCCGTATTTGTACAGCTGGATAGGACTGAAGAACATCCAAACAGCATAGTGCACAGTAATGTCCCGCAATGGTGACATTGGTGCTTTTCACGCGGTGTTACCAAAGAGAGGAATCACCTCTCTCATCTCCCTTTCTGCAACTAATGCCACCGCATTGCTCCGGTAGTCCCTTAGTGCCGGCGTGCATTAGAGAGCGGATCATGCCCCCTCGTTCAATATTCACCAAAGGACTTCATTTTACCGGGGGCCACCAATCCTGCAGGGCGGGCTCAAAACCAGGAATGGAGATCCTGGAAACTTGCGTTTCACGCGGTGTTACTAAAGAAAGGAATCACCTCTCTCATCTCCCTTTCTGCAACTAATGCCGCCGCATTGCTCCGGTAGTCCCTTTGTGCCGGCGTGCATATATATATATTATCAAACAAATGCCCAAGCTTTGAAAAGCGCACCCTTGAAGGACTGCACCTTGCGGTTTTTCCCCTAGGCACAGACTCGCACTCATGCTCATCGGATATTCTTGCAGACCTGATGCGTTTCTAGGCTCCTGCCTTTCATCAGAGGTCAATCAATAAAAATTAACACGAGGAAAGTTCTGGTCTTCTTTTATTTCAATTCTTTTGATGTCACCGCCCTTAATGGGTTCTTTTAACTTTACGGTGTATTATGGGAAAATTAGTTCCTTTTCTGCCAGAATACATTTATCGCCTTAGTAGGTTCCTCGTTTGCCATCCTTTTAAACTCTTATTTATTACCCTAAGTGGGCCCGGGGGCAAGGTGAGAGTCCCTTTAAGCCGCAATCCTTCAAGCCGCATAACGGGTCTGGACCATTCCCAACCCGCGGCCTCCTCTGCAATTTACGGGTGTTGCTGCCTTTCCGCGGCAACGCTGCAGCGTAAGAATTTTATCAAACAAATGCCCAAGCTTTGAAAAGTGCACCCTTGTGGGACTGCACCTTTCGGTTTTTCTCCTAGGCACAGACTCGCACTCTTGCTCATCGAATATTCTTGCAGAGCGGACGGGTTTCTAGGCTCCTGCCTTTCACCAGAGGTCAATCAGTAAAAAAATTAACACGAGGAAAGTTCTGGTCTTCTTTTATTTCAATTCCTTTGATGTCACCGCCCTTCGTGGGTTCTTTTAACTTTACGGTGCATTATGGGTAAATTAGTTCCTTTTCTGCCAGAATACATTTATCGCCTTAGTTGGTTCCTCGTTTGTCATCCTTTTAAACTTTTATTTATTATCCTAAGTGGGCCTGGGGGCAAGGTGAGAGTCCCTTTAAGCCACAATCCTTCAAGCCGCATAACGGGTCCAGACCAGTTCCAACCCGCGGCCTCGCCTGCAATTGACGGATGTTGCTGCTTTTCCGCGGCAAGGCTGCTGCGTAAGAATTTTATCAAACAAATGCCCAAGCTTTGAAAAGCATACCCTTGAAGGACTACACCTTGCGGTTTTTCTCCTAGGCACAGACTCGCACTCTTGCTCACCGGATATTCTTGCAGACCTGATGCGTTTCTAGGCTCCTGCCTTTCATCAGAGGTCAATCAGTAAAAATGAACACGAGGAAAGTTCTGGGCTTCTTTTATTTCAATTCTTTTGATGTCACCTCCCTTCGTGGGTTCTTTTAACTTTACGGTGCATTATGGGAGAATTAGTTCCTTTTCTGCCAGAATACATTTATCTCCTTAGTAGGTTCCTCGTTTGTCATCCTTTTAAACTTTTGTTTATTACCTTAAGGGGGCCCAGGGGCAAGGTGAGAGTCCCTTTAAGCCGCAATCCTTCAAGCCGCATAACGGGCCCGGACCAGTTCCAACCCGAAACTAATTTTCCCATAATGGAACCTACTAAGGCGATAAATGTATTTAGGCAAAAAAGGAACTAATTTTCCTATAACGAACCTTAAAGTTAAAAGAACCCACAAAGGGCGGTGATATCAAAATAATTGAAATAGATATGGAATAACCTCCAGGTCACTGAAAAAAACATAGATTTTACCGACGTTATAGTTAAGAATTAGCATTTAAAAACCCTTTGAAATTCTCAAAAAACATAGGTTTCAGGGATGTTATAGTTAGTTGGACATTTGACTCATAGATAACCAGAGAAATTCGCCTGTTATAGTTACTTGAGCTAACTATAACTTGCGCGCCCTCAATGCACTGCTGATGATGTCACATATTACATCACTCATGACATGGTCAGTGGCAGCACTCATGACATCACTGATGACATCTCAAATGACATCACTCATGACATCACTGATGTCATCATCCAGTGAATGTGTGTTTCTGTAAAGATTAAATATTTTTCATATATATCTATGCCAAGGTGTATTGAAGAATGAGTGGCTTTACAAGTGCCCGAAGGGGTTATTAAGTAGGTGCGTGACTGACTGTATAAGTGAGTGATTGAACGTGTCTTACTGAATGCATGGGTTAGTGACTAAACTGTGTGAAAGTCTGTATTACTCTCTTAGTTGGTGTGTAAGCAACTGCATGGGTTGGTGAATAGCTACATGAGTGTCTATATGGGTTATTGATTTGTTGTCTGAGTATCTGTATGGGTCCCTGAGTGTCTGTGTGGGTGGATGGGGTGTATGACTCTGTGCATAGATGTCTGAGTGGGTGATTCACTGGTTGTATGGATTCAAAAGTGCATCTGGGAAAGGCTGTATGGGTGAGTTAGTGTGTGTATGAGTGTGTTGATAAGTGAATGAATGTCTCAGTGGTATATCTGTGACTAACTACATATGTTTTAAGGCACTATATGTTAGTGTTGGACTATATATATGACTATACATGAGAGTAAGTTATTTGAAGAGTGGGTGTATAAATGAGTGTCTAGTTCTATCAGTGATTGTATAAGACAGTAAATATGTGTTAATATCTGTATAAATAAGTGATGTGTTGTGTCTATAAATAATGGAGTGGGTGTGTATAACTGTATACATAAGTAAATGGGTATGTGATTGATTCTTTGCATTACTGACTAGGTGTGTGAGTACCTCTATGGATGAGTGGCGTTGTGTGACTGCATGTATAGATGTATGAGTGCATATTATAGTACTGTATTGATGAGTAAATACATGTATAAGTGACTGGATGTGTATGTGGACATAGGAAATAGTGAGTGGTATGTCGTATATGGCATTGTTGTGTGTCTGGTTTCAAAAATAGTAGTCTGCATTTTAGAATGGGTGTATCAAAGTTTACATTAGAGCATCAGTATGTGCATCAGATTATCATGTGGCTGATGTAATCAGTGATGTCATCAGTGACGTAATTGGAGATGTCATCAGTGATGTTACTGACCATTTCATGAGTGATGTAATATGTGACATCATCAGCAGTGCATTGCGGGCGCGCAAGTCATAGTTAGCTCAACTAACTATAAAAGGCAAATTTCTCTGGTTTTCTATAAGTCAAATGTCCAACTAACTATAACATCCCTGAAACCTATAATTTTTTTAGTGAATTTCAAAGGTTTTTTAAATGCTAATTCCTAACTATAACGTCTGTAAAACCTATGTTTTTTTCAGTGAATTTCGAAGGTTTTTTAAATGTTAATTTCATATTTTAATATTTATAAAACCTATAATTTTTTCAATTTTTTGTGTGTAAGTTTTTGGAACTATATTATCGTTTTTTTTTACTTTAAAAATTATTTAATGTTTTATATCTGCCCCAAAAAATATGTATATCTGTTTTTAGGGCTCGCCTATTAATATCCCGCAGGGATATAATAGGCGAGCCCTATTGGGGTGAAACCAAGAGCTAAACTGAGCTCTCAAAAGCAAAGCGGATTTCCAGAAGTGCACGTCCTCGAGCTTGCCCGAGCCTTCCAGCAGCATTTCTCCTTCCCTTCACCATTTTCTCCTGCCTCCGAGAGCTTCAAAGGGATCTGCTTCCCCGCCCACTGCTTCACACTTCACGGCCGCCAGGCCGTGACTCACATCTCTCCTTCCTTCGTGCCCAGCCCCCCTCCCAGCGCTGCCTTGTTCTAAAGTCCATCTGTGGCTCCTCTTAATCTCGTCCATCTTCCCTTTCTTTCCCTTGCCTTCGATCCCTTCATGCCCTCTCTCTTCTTCCCGACACTTTGCCTCCCCTCCCTTCTTCTCTCCTCTCTCCTCCTTTCTCGCCTCCTTTTACACCCCTGCCATTCAGCTTGTTTGAAAAATGTTTCTATCCTGTGTTATTTTGGATGCGCTGTGAATATGCTGTGGTTTGGTTAATTTGAGTGCAGCGCAGAAACAAATAGTCACTGTTTACCCAAAAGAAAACAAACAAACCGTGCCCTAGTGACCTTTACACGCAGGCCAAGCGAGAAACTCCGACTCCTTCCCACCAAGGTTTGGTCTATGTTGTTTCAATCCTTCGAACGTGAAATACGTGTACCTGCATAGCGCCTTGAATGGCCCACTGAATCCAATAAGAAACAGTGCACAGAATTTACATTGCACGCAAGACAGTCTTTATAACTTGAGTTTTAGAATGGGCGTCCCTTCTCCCACAAAATCCATTGTACCCTGGTTTCCTTCACAGAATGCTGGTTAAATTGAATGCGTGCACAGATGTGGGCACACTGAAAGGCCTCTTTGTTGAGGCCACAGCGTTAGATGGCTGCCATGATAGTTTCATTGCCTCAGGTGCTGGCCTCGCGCTGACAAAGTGTGACCACGGCTAAGGCTCACTGTGCCGTATGGTCGCCTCTCTAATTGGATTACTGGTGATGGTTTTAGCGAAGTACAGAATGGATTATTCTGACAAAGCTTTTTCGCTCGCAATAGCTGCAGGTCAGGTGATCCACATTAGCCAACCGCGATTAGACATTGTAGGCCATTCAATAAACTACAAGTACCAGAAAGCACAATATTTGACAAGAAGTTCAGACCTGTTGAACGTGTCCAACATGTATTTTGCGCTCGGCAGCTTTGACCTCTTCTTTGAGTTGAGAAGGCGAAGCAGTGGCTAGCTAGCAGCGGGGCAACATGTACAGGCATAGCATACCAGGGTAGGAGGGTACCCCAATTGCTGTTTTTTTAAGATCAATACAGGGGTGTGGCTGGGGCGTTTGCTCTGCTTGCGTTAGGGCCCATTGTAGCCGTGCCACTCCACTGAGTAGAATGTGGTGATACCTAGAGCTGAATATTTCAGAGGGGGTATTAAAAATTGCCCAATTCAGAACCGATATATAAAGCATTGTTAGAAGGACTATATATAGCACAGAATGCAAAGGAAACACATTCAATTTGTATGCCAGCAACAGGACAGCCTCGATCTGGCACACTCAAAAGAAGCTGCCAAATAAAATACACAACAAACACCCCTCCCCCGCCCTCACTGGAAGAATAATAGCACCCAGCTTCCAAATCACCCGTGTGGTGTGTGACACCAACAACTGGTCCGGCATTGTCAGTTATTACAGCTCAGCTCTTTGTGATTTTTTAGTGCCCCTTTTAGTTTCGTAGTCTCCCGCAGATTCCAGCATGCAGCGTGTTTGCCTGAATATACCAACCTTGCATGGGGCCCACTGGCAACCTTGTTAGACCTTCAAGCATGCTACAGGCCCCACTTGAACGTTCGCTCTTCATTGTAAATTTTTATTTGTTCCTGTACATTCCTCACCCCTGCGTGCTGTGTTGGATTTTGTATTTGTGTACCCTTCATTTTTAGTCTTTGTACTGTTCTATTGTGTACCACTTTTCTCTTGTAACGTAACTAGCTCAATTGTACAGCGCTCTGACACCTTCAGGTAATGTCCGACGTGCAGGTTTGTCTTAGGATGCAAAACATATCTATCTCTCCTGTGGTACACACACACTACAGATTACACCTACAAGCACACAATATACGAATACAGTATATTCAGACGTCTCTCCGATCGCACAACGTGTAGATCTTCTACGGAGATTACACTATGTGCAGCTGTCCCCTGGGGGTACGCAATGTGCGGGCGTCTCCCAGGTATACACACAAAACTTATGAGGCGAGGGTATCCACAACATGATGCACAGCACACAATACACATTTCTTTACAGGGGCACACAATGAGCAGGTTTCTGAAGATACACAGCATAGGTGCAGAAGTTCGTTCTGCAACAATAGGTCTCTCTCTGGGGCTCACCCTGACACCCACTCACCCTCACACCCCCTCACCCTCACACCCTCACACCCCCTCACCCTCACACCCCCTCACTCACCTTCCCTCACCCCTCACACCTTCACCCTCACCCCCCCTTACTCTCACACACTCACCCCCCTCACCCTCACACCCCCACACCCCTCACCCTCACACACCCTCACACCCTGTCATCCTCACACCCCCTCAATCACCCTCACCCTCACACCCCCTCACCCTCACACACCCTCAAACCCCCTCACCCTCACACACCCTCACCCTCACACCCCCTCACCCTCACAACCCTCTCACCCTCACACACCCTCACACACCCTCACCCTCACACACCCTCACCCTCACACACCCTCACCCTCCCTCAATCACAGTTTCTCACAAAAAAGCATAGGATAGCAAAACATAGCATAGCATAACAAAACAAAGCATGGGATAGCAAAACAAAACATAGCACAACAAAACAAAACATAGCATAGCAAAATATAGCATAGCATAACAAAATATAACATAGCATAACAAAACATAGCATAAAAAATCAAAGCATAGGATAGCAAAACATAGCATAGCATAACAAAACAAAACACAGGATGGCAAAACAAAACATAGCATAGCATACAGCATCACTCAGGGGCACCACAACATCACTATGTGCTACCACAGCATCGCTGAACGCTACAGCATCACTCGTTCGCCATCACATCATCACTCAGCGCCACCACAGCATCAATCTGTGCAACCATTCAACAACAACTGGTTCAAATATGTTCTCTCAATGTTTCAAGCTTTATTACAAACTAGCAGCCTGTCCCGACGTTGTCCGGGTACGAATTGCTGCCGGCCAGTAGTATATTGTTTTGTAGGATTTCGTTTTGATAGCTTTTCTTATCTGTGACAGGCCTGTGAAACGCTCCGATTCACAGTGCACTGCTGATGCACTTAAGAGTGCATATTCAGTAGTGTGTGAACTCGAGTTTCCCTACTTTATTTTTCCTTGCAATATTATATAGCGCGAACTCAACAACATGGCATGAGCACAATTTACATTACAGAAGAACACATTCATTTGTGGTAGGCACGGGGAGACAAAGCGATTTGCCTGGAATCACAGGATGTTGAGCTGATGCTGAGATTCGAACGTAGCTCCCCAGCTCTAAATTTCGCAATTCTAGAACTTGTGGCGGGAGGTGTGTCTAAAAGTGTATGTCGGTGCTGGCCATCAATGAGAGAGACCTGTGCATTTTTCAAATGGGTGGTGAAAAAATATGAGTATGTTGCTGGAGATGTGGGCCGCCGTACCACCAATGTACTTACCGGGGGGGGGGGGGGGGGTAAACACCCATTATTCCGCAACTTTCTTTCCGCATACCATCACTCCGCATACTTTCATTACGAAAGTACCATGACTCTGCAATGCCATTATAACGCATGGCATTACATTTTATATGCTTTTACCACGTATACATTTACAACGAAATTCGTTGTAAATGCATAAATGGTAAAAGCATGTTTTTTTTAATGTTTGGATAAGTTAAGTATGGGTATAGGGGTATATGTTTTGGGGTACTGAGGTATATGTTTTGGGGTGTTTGGGTATTTTATGGGTTCAGATATAGTTTTGGGTTATGGGGTACAGGGGTAGTTTTAGGGTTTAGGGATAGGTATGGGTTTTGGGGTACAGGGGTATTTTTAGGGTTCAGGGCTAGGTTTGGGTTTTGGGGTATAGGGGTATTTTTAGGGTTCAGGGGTAGGTTTAGGTTTTGGGGTACAGGGGCATTTTAAGGGTTCAGGGCTAGGTTTGGGTTTTGGGGTACAGGGGTATTTTTAGGGTTCAGGGCTAGGTTTGAGTTTTGGAGTACAGAGGTATTTTAGGGTTCAGGGGTAGGTTTGGGTTTTGGGGTACAGGGTTATTTTTATGGTCCAGGGCTAGGTTTGGGTTTTGGGGTACAGGGGTATTTTAAGGGTTCAGGGCTAGGTTTGGGTTTTGGGCTACAGGGGTATTTTAGGGTTCAGAAGTAGGTTTGGGGTTTGGGGTACAGTGGTATTTTTAGGGTTCAGGGCTAGGTTTGGGTTTTGGGGTACAGGGGTATTTTTAGGGTTCATGGGTAGGTTTGGGTTTTGAGGTACAGGGTTATTTATAGGGTTCAGGGCTAGGTTTGGGTTTTGGGGTACAGGGGTATTTATAGGGTTTAGGGATAGGTTTGGGTTTTGGGGTACAGGGTATATTTATAGGGTTAAGATGGGTTAGTGTTTAAGGGTGTTGGGGTATTTTAATGAGTAAGGGTGGGTTATGATTATGGGGTGCAGGGGTATTTAAAGGGAGCAGCGTGGGATTAGCACACGATATGAGACATGGCATGAAGGGCGGAACGTACCACACACCCCCAGCGTTTGTCACGCCCTCAGCACACTCCCACAGCACAATGCAGACACGCCCACAAGGGACTACTTTGCTGGCACCGTTCTTTTACCTTTTAAATGTATATGGTGGGCATCTGCATAGCCTATGTCCTTCTGCTGCAACTGTCCTTTCCAACGCTGTATTGGGTGTTGTGATTGGTGCTGTGGTTCCTAAGATTACCCGCCTCAAAGGTTTGGGCTCTCTCTTTATTATATCAGTATAGATATAGATGTAACAAAAATATGTTAATATTTCACTTCTGTTCTTGGATTTTCGTCACAATAAAATACACGGAACATAATCTTCACAAAAGTTATTTACAAAAGTTTAAGCTATTGCCATTATAAATTACAATAACTTTTTTTAAAGTATTCATTATTAAAAAAAATTAAAAGCCATTGTTATTTGTAATATCAATACATGTAAGTCAGGTAAATACAACACATATTGCATTACAAATGCTATAGGTGTCACATTTGCAAAAGTTATAACTCTTGCCTTTGTAAATGACAAAGCTATTACTTTTGCTATTTTCAAAAACAAAACATAAATACAAGATTTTTCATTTACAATACCAATAGCTCAAACTTTCCTAATGCGAGACCTATTGCATTGCAAATGCTTGTTTTGTTTGTTGAGAAAACTGCAGTCCCATACCGATAGTGTACCAAGCTCTATCACCACGCGAATCCTATCCGCCATACTGCTAAACTCGTAAATGATGTGCATTTCGTATCCGACAGGTTCTTGGCACCGCATCCCATGTAACATCATGTACGTATGAGGTCGTGCCAGCTGCTACTTTGGTATCCGACGGGTAAGCAGTACCAAGCCACACATTACGTCATGTACGTATGGGGTCGCGCCTGCTGCGCATTATGTATGCGACGAGTGCACACTGCCAGGCCCTGTGTTACGTCATAGATGTATGGTGTCGCGCCTGGTACAACATTCCCAAATTTTTTTTTATATCTCAAAACTATATCTAAATAACTTTAAAGCGATAATCTAAAATATTTTAAAGATTTATATATTTCTAACTGTAATAAACTTATATTATGCTAAAAAAAATTCTCAAAATCTCGTCGGGTGTGGCCTCCTTGCGCGCTCGGTGTGCGATTGCAATGTGACCTAAAAAAAGCATTTGATTGGTTCATAACATTTCCCATTATAACAGTTGGAGGACCCCACCCATTTTAGTCATTCTCTCTACAGCGTTTGATGAGACACACCCCTTCTGCTTAGAAAGCTTGTTTGAAAAGTTTTTTTGCTGTGTACACATAACTTATACTACAGACAACATGCAACGATCATCTTGATCAATATTCATGGTCTGTACATTAGCCTTCCATGTGTGATGGCAATGCATCTGAAACGTTACATAAAAAAACAAATGTGTGTTACACGATGCCTCTGGTGTGTGCACATTATTGTGCTGCCTTTCGGCCTGGGTATTGGTGGCTTGAAGGGGTATCATCAGCCATGGGCAGAGTGCACATCCTACATCACATGTGACAAACAGTAAAGAGTAATGTGTAGATTTGTGTTGCAGTATGCTCTGTTGTCAGGCTTTACCAGTATAGTAGTGTGTCATATGTGAGACTTTCAGAGTCACATTTGACATGCATTGCTTGACTGTAATGAGCATTATCACTATGTATGACGTAGCTTCACTTCTGATCCTCCCTCCATCTAAGCACATTCACATGTGTACGCTTAGAGATAGCAACACTTTCAATAATACCGCACACTGACACGCGTGTCTGCGCATATCCACAGGCTTGACAACGACATGTGATGTTGTCCATTCAATGTTTTCTAACATTGAATGGACCTCCCGGTACATGCTACATTTATGTAAATTGCAGATTGTGCAACGTCAAAACTGCAACAGACACACACACATAAGTATACTTCCTGGCCAGGCAGGAACTGAACAACGCCCAGGTCCCCGGAATAATTATTCACACCCTTACGCTGGCCTGGCGTACGCAAGCCCAACCCACTTTGCGTATGTATAAATAGGATAACGATGACGCCACATGTCCCAGTTCTTCCACACTGCCTCAGGTTATATGGCCGCATCGACCTTGCATATCACAATGCGCAATAAAATAAAGGAATCCATGAGGGGTACACCAACCTGGCAATCAAAACTCCATCTGAATTGTGAACACTGCTGGACGTAGTGTTTGGACACACAACAATGACAGCAGGTGAACAGTGGGGCCTGGGTGCACAGGGGCTGCAATTGAGCGCAGAGCTGCGGGAGGGGTGGGGTGCATCAGCATGGGTGCGCAGGTGCAAACAAGCGATGTTGCCTTGCATAATTATGTGATCTCTGACCTTATTCAGTCACATCTTTGTCTGATTTTAAGAAGCTGCTGTACCGTACTGTAGGCCTGAGCCAGCGGGCACCGCTGCCCTACACACAAGTGGGGTTGGCTTTTGCAACACTGTAGTAAGCTAATTACTAAGCATACATGCACACAGGCTTGCGTCACTGCATAAGACGTGCACATTATGCTTCTAGCCTGCGCTCTGTTCCTTTGTATTTAAACGTTGGCATAACATTTTATTATTTAACCTTGTCTATTCTCGTGCTCTCCAACTCCTCTTTTATCCACGATTACCACTAACAGTTGGTAGATCGTACTTCAAGAATGAAGGATGCACTCAACTGGTGTTCTCTATTAAGCTTGAAATAAACCTTCATTTACCTCAAGACATTTCCAGCATTATATTATTTCTCCCTTTTAAGACACTGAGTTGCTTGCCCCAAAATGGGCGGAGCGGGTGCTCACCCCGTGACGATGCCCTGGGCATTATAACGCCTTCCATTGTGGTATCAAGACACCATTTCCGACCGGAGACCTGCTGTGCCACCCTGAAAGAGGCACCTCGGAGTCGGAGCTTGCATCGGCACGTCGTTGGACACACCGGTGGTGGCAGGTGAGCAGTGAAGCTTGGGTGTGCAGGAGCTGCAATTGAGCACAGTGCGAGGGATGGGGCTGGGGTGCAACAGCCTGGGTGTACAGGTGCAGGCAAGTAATGTTGCCGTAGATAATAATGTAATCTCTGGCCTCATTCATATCTGTTTAATTTTAAGGAGTTGCTGGACCACACTGTATCTCACGGACCCCAGTGTCCTAGACACACGGGTGACGGGAGGTAAACAGTGAGGGCTGGGTGCAGTAGGCCGACACTCTGTATCCTCCTCCCTATGTTATTTTGACTCTCCCTCCCCTCCCCCCTTTACCCACTCCCTCTCTGTCCCATTCTCAATATCTTCCGTTCATTCTGACTACCTTTCTTTTTCTCTTGGACATGGAACACATAATTATGTTTCTTTTTTGTCTTGCAGGTTTTGTACGCTGCTTCCGGAGGAGTCCCATTCACTTATTTCATGTTATACTGTTGTTTGTTCGAATTAAGTTTTGTTTCCATTTATTTGTGTTTTTTTAATAAAGGTTATTTTTTTTACCAATAAATAAGTGAGTGTATGGGTCTTCTCTTTCTGACAACACTTGTCTGTAGTTTATTGGGAAAATCGGCTGTTTATAGGTTATGAGGGAAAACAGATGTAATTTTGCGGTGCACCTACCAAATATAAACCAACAGACTATTACATAAATGAAGCCTGCTTAATTCTACAACTGCAAGGGTTCTATGAGTGTATCACTTTATAACACCATGAGTACTGCCCGTGTGATTACAGAACCAATAAGTCACTGCCTAGGGCCACAGAGGCTTCAGGGACTGGCGAGGCCCACTCTGCATATTTAAATAAAGCCCCGGAGGGTCTTGAGTTGGCCTTGAAGCCCCCCGAACAATTAGTAAACAATACTGGGGACGTAGCGATCCCCTAGGCTGCGAAAAGTTTCTGTGCCCTCCTGCACCTAATTTACATGTGAGATTAAGGTCCCCAATGCTGCAGAGACCCCACAATATAATATTAGGATTTGCCCCGGAACATTACCCACCAGGGGGTTCATTTAAATGAACGGTTGAGAACCTGCTTCATTTTTTTTCCATCTTTACCATCCAGATCCACTCTATTAAAGCTATATTAGGTTTTCCTCCTCTCGCTTCAACGAGGCAAAAAAGGATTTGCTATCACAGGGTGGAAGCCATGCACCCACCCTGTAATAGCAAACATAAATGTCCCGCAGATGCACACCCCGGGACATTTTATGAGCTGCGCCTAGGATGTGGCACTCCCTAGGACCATGATGCATTGGTTACTGCAGAACTACAGAATTAGTATAAACGCATACTAACACTACTTGAACACGTGTAGTACAGCGACCAGAGTATAGTGAAGAGGCAGAGGAAGCCCAAAAACTAAAAAATAAATCCTACCAGAGATCGGATGACATAGTTCAAAGAGCCGACGACCCTGGGATGAGTAAAAACAGCTTCACGAAGAAAACGGGT
Organism: Lissotriton vulgaris; assembly: GCF_964263255.1. Taxonomy (NCBI): domain Eukaryota; kingdom Metazoa; phylum Chordata; class Amphibia; order Caudata; family Salamandridae; genus Lissotriton; species Lissotriton vulgaris. The sequence continues at coordinate 969,299,686 of NC_141693.1, read as the reverse complement.
CTTCAGCACAATGCAAGCAAGCTCAAAATATTGGTGAGTGCTGCCTTCTTTTGACCTTCTCCCGCTCGTCGCCAAATTTATGTATTGACAAGGCAAACAGCAGTGGATCCGATAAGCAGATTTATTGCAGGAAAACAAGACAGCTTAAACAGCCACCAACAGGCAGACAGCAAGGCAACCGTCTTCTCCAGCACCGTGCACAAACTCTCCAAGGTTCCCCTCATGACAGCCCTACATTCTAACATTACAAACTTACATTCTACTAGCATTACATACTAACATTTTACTATGACTTACATTAGAATACTACACAGAGCACATGACTTTACAGCAATGAGCTCATGGTTTCATCCATGAGTCTTGAGACCTGTAGGGGTGAGTAGTTTGCTTCCCACTCCTTGTATTGTATAAAAGCAAACTAACACTACTTCCACAGGTATGATACACCTCCCAGAGGACATCACTTTACAGCAATAGGCTCACAATTTAATCCCTGAGTCTTCAGACCAGTAGGGGTGAGTAGTTCGGTTCCCACTCCCTGTACAGTATAAACGCATACTAACACTACTTACACAGTTATACGACAGCGGCCAGTATGCTACAGAGCCCAGAGCCCATCACTTTACAGCAATCAGCTCTGTTTGATCCCTGAATCTTCACACCGATACGTGTGAGTACTTCACTTCCGTAATAGTATAAACGCACACGAGGGGTCAGTAGTTCGCTTCCCACTCCATGTATGATATAAACGCCTACAAACACTACTTGCACACATATGCTACAAAGACCAGCGCACATCACTTTACAGCAATGACCTCACGGTTTAGGCTCTCAGTTTCATACCCAAGTGTAGCAGCGTCTCATCTCAGCACCATGTCACTCTGAGCAACACCGCACTTTCAGACCGGTAGGAGTGACTACTTCGCTTTGCACTTCCCCACAGAGGTTACAGTGCTCCTATCCTCCTCTGTCCTCCTCTTTTCGCCCTTTTTTCCCCTTACTCGTTTCAACAGAATCACAAAATGTCTGCCAACACTTCCTAGTTGCAACCGCTCGCATACAATAAGTAGCAAGCTCGTGCTCGTAACGCCTCAGCCAATCAGCACTTGGCACGTTTTAAATTGGTGGATTAAGTCCACTTGAATCCTGAGGGTCCCTCGGGGCCAACTAACCCACCAGGTATGTCTAGTAAGTGCCACAGAGTTGCATTGCAGAGAGGTGTAAAATGGGGCATGGCCTTGGACCACCTCTCTGCAACACAGCTCTGTGGTGCTTACTGGAGGTACATGGTGGGCTAGTTAGACCCAAAGGGACTCTCAGGATTCAAGGGGACCTAATCCACCAATTTAAAAAGTGCCACAGTGCCCCGTTGCACAGTGGTAAAGGGAGGGGGCGGGGCAGAGGTGACATGAGCAAACACGCCCTCCGGCGTATTTTAAGTTGTGGAATTAAGTCCCCTCAATCCTAAGGGCAACTGGGGGCCAACTACGCCACCAGGTACCTCCAGGAGAGCCACAGGCCTGCGTTGCAGAGAGGTGGTCCAGCAACACCCCTTTTTTACACCTCTGTGCAACGCAGCTCTGTGGTGCTTACTGAGGTACCTGGTTGGCTAGTTGGACCCCAGGGACCGTCAGGATTCAAGGGGACTTAATCTCCCAACTGAAAACGGCCACAGGGCGTGTTTTCACACGTCACCTCTAGCCCCCCCCCCTCCCTTTACCACTGTGCAAACGCACCCGTAGCGCGTTTTAAGAGGTAGTTCTAATCCCCCTGCCCTTTTATGTACTAGAGCCTTACAGAGGAGGTCATGCTAATCACAGGGGTACCCCAATGCATAGTGTTCCCTAGTGCATGTAGGTGTTTTGACTGTATTCTAAGTGTCTTTTAGCATAGCATTGGCTCTGGGCCTGGTTAGTCGGTTACCACCAGTACCCTTCTGAAAAAGTTGTGGGCACAGGATGATTTTGCAACAAGGCCTCTTTCTGCTCCTCTGTTTGTTCTTTCTGCACATCTTGCTTCTTCCTGCACTTTTCTTCGTCTTTGAGGACTTCTGTTGCTTCTTTCTGCATTTCTTTTGCTTCTTTTTGTGCGTTTTTTCTTCTTTCGTCACATGTCCTACCTCTGTCGGCATAGTTAGAAACTAGCATTTAAAAAACCTTAGAAATTCACTTAAAAAACCATAGGTTTCTGGCATGGTGTAGTTCGAAATTAGCATTTAAAAAACCTTTGAAATTCACTGAAAAAAACATAGTTTTTAGTCATGTTATAGTTAGAAATTAGCATTTAAAAAAACCTTTGAAATTCACTGAAAAAAAAATAGGTTTCAGGCACAGTATAGTTGGAAATTAGCATTTAAAAAAACCTTAGAAATTCACAGAAAAAAACATAGGTTTCAGGGGCGTTATAGTTAGTTGGACATTTCACTCGTACAAAACCATAGAAATTCCCCTGTTATAGTTAGTTCAGCTAACTATAACTCACGCGTCCGCAATGCACTGCTGATGACGTCACATATTACACCACTCATGACATGGACAGTGACATCACTCATGACATCACTGATGACATCTCAAATGACATTACGGATGACATCATCCTTGTGATAGAGTTGCAAACATCCTCTCACCCTAATATAAACTTTGATCCACACACTAAAAAATACAAACTAACATTTTCAAAACAATGGACATACCAATACCAGCTACAACACACCTATTCAGTAATTCCAAGATCTATACACACATCCACTCATTCACCAACAGTCCTATACAGTCACTCATAAATGTTTGAATCATTCATTTCTTTCTTTATTTCAATCGCTTGGATCATAAAAGATGACATCACAATTAAAAAACACTCAAGAACAATACATAATCCTAAAGACAGGAATTAAAAATATCATCATAATTATCATCTTATTTTACAAATTCAAAGTGCTAGTGCAAGATAGGAATCAGAAAGCTATATACTTTTAAAAATCACATTTGTTATAATTGATAAAATCAGTTGCAGTCCCTTCTAATTTATAATTATCTGTGGATTAGATTATTATAGTGCCTGTGCCGGATCCGTATTGAAGTTCAGGATATGACGAGTGCGCTTGTGCCAGATCGCTGTTAGGAATTTAGCTACTGCAAATACAATCGGAGGTGATAAGTCTGTCTTAAGTATTCTGAAAGCTGGAACGCACTGCCTAAAGCCCAGATTTTTTAGAAGAGGGACAAGCCAGTACTTTCTAGATTTTAAGTAGGCATTGCAGAATAATAGAACATGTAATTCACTTTCCAACTGATATGAGCATGCAGGGCATTGTTTAGTGGATGAATGCTGAGACCAGGTATTTGTGAATCCTCTGAGGGGAAGAGTACCATACCTCCACTGCAAATATAACTTCCGGGTGAGGACAGGGCAGATTCCATCAAGGACCTGTTCCAAATGGTAGGAGTCTTTAGATTGAATAAATGAGTTTGTTGAAGACCCCAACCGTGTATTTCCTAGCAAGGTGTTTAGTTTTAAATCATAATAATCCTTTGCTAAACATTTGCCTTACTACAAGCGTTTTCAGGGTCTAGCCATAGTCAGGCCTTCCCAGACTTCCACATGTCTTTTTTATGTATTTTAACCAGGGTATTTTCGCCGTATTTGGTAGACTTAAAATCTCTTTCAGCTCCATCCTGTAATTCAGGAGCTCTGGAGTGGCCCAGAGTCATCGCCAGAATGTTAGTGGTTTTAGACCCAGTTCTTCTTCAATCGATCTCAGGCTCAGGTCAAATCTAAGGGGTAAAAGCGGGGTGCTTGAGGGTAAGGCTACCAATTGCCTAATGAACTTGTTTTCTGTGATCGACAAGTTTTGACCGGATGTATGCCCCCAGAGTTCCCCACCATGTGTAACTGCCCCCCTCGCCTGCATTTTATAGATTTCGAGCAGTGGACCAAGTGGTTTGAAAGTTGATCTATTTATTATCCTAGAAATACCACCCGTTGACTGCACCAGTTTAAGATTAGCCTTTGTTCGATGTGTATTGCAGGTCATGTTTTGGTTGATAGTCACCCCCAGATACTCAAATGTGTGAACCCTCTCTAACCTCGTTGTGCCTTTGGTTGGGTTTGGGCGTGTCGCGGGTGGAGGGCTGAGATTAATGAATTTGGTCTTAAGGGCATTGATCTCCAGCCCCCTCTGCCCACAAAACGCCACAAAACCATCCAGAACGCATTGTATCCCCATCGGGGATTTTGACAGCAGCAGGGTGTCATCCGCAAACATGATTGAGGGGACCCTGCTGCCGTTGAGCCTTGGGGCATCTGTATCCTTAATCCCAGTCAAATGGGCGATTACCCCGTTGACAAAGAGGCAGAACAGGGTCGGTGCAAGCACACAACCCTGTCTCACCCCTCTGTCAATGGGGAATCTCGCTGAAAGCAGCCCATTCCTACCACACCTGACGGGTGCAAAATTGTCTTGATGAAGTCTCATCAAGACGTTCAAGAGATCTGGTGGAATGCCCAGCTCCACTAACACTAATACAGTCACTCATAAATGTACTCACTCGTCATATCTACTCATATACCTATACATCCTGTTACACACCACCATTCATCCATAGAGTTACTCACACGCATAGTCACACATGCAAACAAAGTATCAAACATCCAATTACTTGCATATACAGTTATACACACACCACCACACTTACTTCTACAGAAACTTACACATACTTACTCTCTTAAACCATCACTTATAAAAACACATACTTATTTATACAGGAACTCTTACAATCTCTCACTCTCAAATATACTCACTTATATGCACAAATACTGATATATACTAGTTTAAAACATATGTAGTAACTCATAAAGACACTATTGAGACAGTCATTCACTCATTAACACACCCATACACACACTCATCCACCCATACAGTCCTGCACACATACTGTCTTCAACACATACAGTGACTCACTCATTCACGCATCTATGCACTAAGTAATACCCCCCAGCAAACCACACAGACACTCACACACTCATACTGCTACTCAAAAAAACAACTAATGACCCAGACACTCATGTAGCTACTTACCATCCCGTGCAGCCATTTATACACAAAGTGAGAGACTGATACAGATATTTACATATTTAAACATTACTCGTTAACCCATGTCTTCACTAAGAAACACTTAATCAGTCAGTTATACAATCAATTTTACACAAAAAAAAGTATCCATTTAGACACTTATATACCCATTTATTCTTCCATCGAACTTAAGATAAACATATATAAAACATATTTAATTTTCAGAAAAACGCACATTCACTGGATGTTGTCATCAGTGATGTCATTTGAGATGTCATGAGTGATGTCATGAGTGATGTCACTGACCATGTCATGATTGATGTAATATGTGACGCCATCAGCAGTGCATTGCGGGTGCGCAAGTTATAGTTAGCTGAACTAACAATAACGGCGGAATTTTTATATGGTTTTGTACGAGTGAAATGTTCAACTAACTATAACACCCCTGAATCCTATGGTTTTTTCAGTGAATTTCTAAGGTTTTTTAAATTCTAATTTCTGACTATAACGTGCCTGAAACCTATGTTTTTTTCAGTGAATCTATATATATATAGATTCACTGAAAAAACCATAGGTTTCACAGACGTTATAGTTAGCTGGACATTTCACTCGTACAAAACCATATAAATTCCTCCATTATAGTTAGTTCTGCTAACTAGAACTTGCGCGCCCGCAATGCACTGCTGATGATGTCACATATTACGTCATTCATGACATGGTCAGAGACATCACTGATGATATCATTGATGACATCTCAAATGACATCACTGATGACATCATCCAGTGAAGGTGTTTTTTTAATTTAAATATGTATTATATATATATATATATATATTATATATATATATATATATATATATATATATATATATATATATATATATATATATATATATATATATATATATATATATATATATATATATATATATATACCAATCTGTATTGAAGATTGAGTGGATATATACTGTCTGGATGGAGGATTTAGTAGCTGTCTGACTGTCTGAGTAATTAATAGTTTCTCACTAAAAACATGGGTTAGTAACTAAACTATGTGAATGTGTGCATCACTGTCTCTGTTGTTGCACAACCTTCTGCATCAGTTGATCACGAACTACATGAGTGTCTAAATTAGTTATTGATTAGTTCACTGAGTATTTGTATGGGAGACTGAGTGTGTGTGTGGTTGGTGTGTAACTCTATACATAGATGTGTGAGTGGTTGATTGACTAGGTGTATGAGTTTAAGAGTGCATGTGAAAACTGTTGTTTCGGTGACTGAGTGTGTTTATGGGTGTGAGCGAATTGATGTCTCAGTGGTACATCTCCAACAAAGTACAAATATAAAACGCATTGTATGTGAGAGTTGGTGTACATAAATAAGTATACGTAAGAGTCAATGATTGTGGGAGTGACTGTATGGATGAGTGGATAATTGTATTAGTGATTTTATAACATAGTAACTATGATTTACTATGTATATGAAAAAATTAGGTGTTGTGTGTATAACTGTGTAGGTGAGTAAATGTAAGTGTGATTGATTCTTTTCATGAGTGAGTAGCATGTCTGCATAACCTACTAGGATGACTGCTGTTGTGTCAATGTCTATATAGATGTATGAGTACATTTGATAGTGTTCTATTGATCAGTGACTGCATGTATTATTGATTCTGTGGGTAAATGGGTAGTTGTGTGTGTAGACTTAGGAATCAGGGAGTGGGTATGTAGTAACTGGTATCGGTGTGTCAATGTTTTCAAATATGGTACTCTATTTTACAGTGAGTGATCAAAGGTTATACTAGTGTGTGATGAGGTGTATGAGATTGTCACGTGGATGATGCCATCAGTGATGTCATTTGAGATATCATCATAATGTCACTGACCATGTCATGAATGATGTAATATGTGACATCCTCAGCAGTGCATTGTGGGCGCGTGAGGTATAGTTAGCAGAACTAACTATAACGGAGGAATTTCTACAGTTTTGTACGAGTGAAATGTCCAGCTAACTATAACGTCTCCGAAACCTGTTTTTCAGTGAATTTCTAAGGTTTTTTAAATGCTAATTTCTAACTATAAGTCCCTGAAACCTATGGTTTTTCAGTAAATACATATATAATTAAGTTAATAAGAAATTCAGATGTTTTACTTTAAACAAATTTGTGTTAAAATGCAATTTCTAAGCCCCGATTTCAGAACTGAACAAATATTTGGTATTTGTAATCTGAAAAAAGTGTCAATCCTAACTTCAAAAAAATGAGCACGTTCTATACTCCTCATCCAAACCTTCGAAGCACTCTGGTCCAGCATAATGCAACTATACCGTCTGCTTTCACAAAAGTTCCAGACACCTCAGCTCAGCAGTGCTCCTATTTGTACACATCCCACGCATACAGAAAACCAAATCTGGTGATTGGCCTTTCTCACATATCACTTCTAAAGAGTCAAATGAGGTGCTATTTCACAGCCAAGTCTCCTCCTCACTTCTTGAATTCCACAAGAAGCTGAAGGCCTGCCTTTTCAAGTAGTCATATTAGGCACTAGGCTTGGCTAATCTCACACCTGCTCAGCGCCCGAATACCCTCCTGGGTGTGAGTGCGTTTTACAAATCAAAAACACATGACATGACATGACATGACCTGACCCTACAGAAGCAAATGCAATTTATGGAGCATTCACTTCAGACTGGTACAAAACTCAAACATGGCTGGGGTGTTCTGTTAGTCTGGATGACTTTTTTTGTTTCCCATGCTTCACTGACCCTGCATCCCTAATATGGGACGAACTCAGAGACATAGTGATTCCCTCATTTGCGTGCGGTCACGCCCCATGTAAATGAGGGAATGCCCTCTGAATATAGCGCTTATACTTGTGTGCCAGCGCTATCAGTGTTACAGAAGGGGCTGTACAAGTATCCGCAGCCCCTTCTGTAACTGGGGCACTCTGAGTAATACGGCCCCAGAAGGTAACGTGTTTGACTGAAATTACCGGTTTTACATTTGTCAGGCATGAAAACTGCTCTTTGTTGTAAACAATACTACTTTATTTTTTCCAAATGTGTTGTTGTTTTTAAACCTTTTATCAATAAAAGTACATTGCAAAAGAAGGAAATGAAAATAAAACGTTACAAAGTTCACAGTATGTAAAGAAATGACTGTTGGTCAAATTGCAAGCAGTATTCCTAGTGTGAAATGTCAATGCTTAGTTGTAGTAACAGGGACATCCTTAATCGTGAACTATTATTACAGTCTGAGTGGAATCGTGGTGCTTGTGGTGAAACCTGGTCTGCTGGAAATTATAAGGGTTGAGGCTGATGAGAAAAGACATCAGCACTAACTCTCAAATAACCCTCTACGTGCACTGTATGCCTGTTTGAAAGAAGATATGATGTAAATCTAGGGTTTGTATGCTACCTCCAGAATTGACAAAATTGGGTTCATATTAGCCCAACCCAACGTATCCTTGGCCCATTCAGATAAAAATTCCTGGAACCGGGACTGCTGTGGATGCTGCGGCAAGGGTGTTCTCACACCGACCAAACACTTGACTGTGCTTTTTGCTTGATATACCTAAGTGGGTGCGCTTCTTTCTTTTGTCACCCTTCGTAGTGTGCCTTTTCCTCCACTAGTGGTCTGCTGATCATTTGCAGGCACAGACCGTGTAGAGAAGATGCACTCAGCCCGGATGGATGTCCTTGTAGTCAGCCGGATGGCTGATTGAGTGTCACAGCACTCTGTGTGCTGGAAGCAAGTAGCATTAGAATTTGACTTTTGAGTTTGTTTTGTACCTTGAAATTGCTTTCCAGAGTGCTTTGAGTAAACAGTGTGACTGATTTTGGGAGGATATTGTCTAAATCTTCAACATGCTATGGTGGAAAATAGCATGGTGGATCTATGGAGGTGATATGATTAACCTTGAGCAGTATGGGGTAATAGTGTTGCGGACCAGTGGATATGAAATTACTTTCTTACGCGAGCTATGTTGGAAAATTAGCGCTACTATTGGAATGGCGTAATTCTTAGATGTGGCCTAACAGCTAGAGAGGCCGCGTTGAAGCTATTGAACCAGGTTCGAGTCTCAGCAGGGGCGCTCAACATCCTGACATCCTGTGATTCTGGGCAAATTACTTAATCTCATTGTGCCTAACAAAATTAATGTGTCTGTCTGTAACGTAACTGATGCTAATGTAAAGCGCTATATAAAACTCAAGATTTTTTTTAATGTTGCCCGTTTAACAGGGGTTCTTCATAGAGTGTTGGGTTGCTGGTTCTCCCCCAGCAACGAAAGAAATTTGCTCCTCAATGGTGAGTAATAAAACATGTTCTTCCAACATTGCCTTTCTAAATAAAAAACTATTAAGGTATATAAATTTGATGGAATACTAATGGTTTACACATTTGCATCACCTCATAAAAGAATCATTGGGAGTATCTTAGAAAGGAACATTCATATTCACTACTCTCTTATAACTAGGCTGCACTTTTACTTTACAGGTATTTGCACATGTAAGGTTTTGCATATTTGTGTTGGGGCAAGATATAAGAACGCTTAAGGTGTGTTGTTCTTTTTAAGTCTTTATCCCAGATGTTCCCATCCCTTTCCCTTCCCTCGCTATTCTGTGCTTTACAGCATTTGGAATTGAGTCTGTCGAGAGGTGGACCTTATTGAGCAACAAACTGATCCTGAGGAATTTGTTGGGCTGACACTCAGTAGAATATCTGAAGTTGCAAAAACAACACTATCGAAAGGGCTCTTCAAAGGCAGACTGGTCAAAGTTCTGTTCCCTATCTGCTGTCAGATTCCAGGTGTCTAAATGTAGTTGCAATCCAACAAGCTTATACACCAAAGCTTTATTTGCACACTGCGCTCCTTGAGCTACAGTATGCAACTGACGGCGGCCACATCTGTAAAATTCTGCAATTGTGAGGCCTTGTATAGAAAGAGCATGTATTTCTGTATTATGCATTGTTTCAAATCCTGTATCCCAGCAGCAACCTTTTCAGAGAGAGAATACAATTATCAGTGTATATAACTAAGATATGGATGCAATCTGCTTGCAATAACTTATAGCATCAATCAGCACATAGTCACAAAGGGCTTGATTACGAGTTTAATGGTGCATTGATGGGTCCGCACCGCCGCCGCTCGCCAGATTACGAATTAAACTCGTGTCTGACAGGCTTTTTTTGGCGTTCCCACTGCAGTGCCTTTAAAAATAGGCACCGCAATGGGAACGCCAAAACATTTCCTACACGTCATGGACTTGAAAGACCATGACATGCAGGAACTGCCGTTCTTGCACACAAGGGGGCACATGTTGTGCCACCCTTCTGTGTCCCCACAGGGCGTATGGTCCATTTTGTTTCCCTCCACCAGGGTTTTCATGGAGCAGGAACTGCCATGAAAGCCATGGCGGAGAGGAAACCACAGCAGTCCCTGCAGAGAGGAAACCACAGCGGTACGTCAAGCGTATTGCAGCCTCTAGACCGCCGCACCACCTCCAGGGAACGGCTATTTCCTGTGCAACGTCGGCAGTTCCATGGTGGTCCAATCACCTGAGTCGTAATTGGACGGTCAGGAGACTGCCACCACGGCAACTCCATGAGTCTGGCAGTCCTCGGGCTGCCCGACTCGTAATCAAGGTAAAGTGGGCAGGTTAGTGAAGAAAACAATCTCCTGCATATTAGTGCAGATGAAAGAGGATGGCATATGACAGGAATTTAAAACGTCCTTTCTGTCATTCCATACTACTCCCTTAAAGGCAAAAGGCCTGATATCAACCACCCAGTATTCATGTAAGAGGCTGATACGAAAGTCATGGCGAAAAGCTGCATGTGGGCTTTGTGTGGTATCCTGAAAAATAGCCATCCAATTAATGTGTGCTGGTTGCAGGCACGTTATCGGTTTGATTCTATGCATTTTTCTGCCTATACACCAAAACAGGCGTGCAACACCCATTGGGCTCACCGGGCTTCAGCCCCCCCTGTCGTCTTCTTCAGCCCGGGCTAATTTGACATGCACTGAAATGACTGCGCATCGGAGCTGAGAATGTCATTTTTATGATGCTTTCTGAGAGGCCCAGCAGCCCGAGCCAGCCAGCCTCTGAACAGTTTCAGTGAACCCCCTGCCCCCACTTCTTGTTTTCCTTTACTGGCGCCGAGGTGATATCCTTGCCTGAAGGCAGGGATTTCACCTAAGCACTTGATGTGTTCAGCATGGGGTGGGAGTGGGAAGATGCACACAGCAGGGGGAAAGGGATGGCCAGTGCAGGTGACGCTTTTCCTTTGTAAAGGAATTTCTGCTGGTGTCATAGCCCAGGGTGTGCTTTCTGTGCACTTGTATGGATGTGTATTCCATACAAGTGCACAGACAGCAAACCCTGGGCTATGACGCCAGCAGGAATTAATTTACAAAGGAAAAGCTTCACCTGCACTGGACATCCCTTTCACCCTGCTGTCTGTGCACTTGTAGGGAATTCACATCCAGGGCGCTGCTCACCAGATTAATGGTGAACAGGGCCATTTCTCTTTTTGCATCCAAGGGCACCAACGACGCAGAAGCAGAGGAGGCCCTGGCAAGGAGAAACCAGGAAACATTTGACCCACACCTGTCCACACTGTGAGATTTTCAGGAGGGGCTAGATGCCAGGACGCAGTGCTGCTGATCAGCCCAACTCAACTGAATAGTATCAGAAGAGCAGGCAGCCGTTTTTTATGTAAGTTTCAGTAACTTTAATGCATTCTTCAGCACAGCATTACCTACTGCCTGCATATCTAGGTTACTCTAAGTGAATGTTGTTTTTGACTTACATGGAAACGTCAAAGAGGAGAGTTCCCTCCGAATATGCAAATGTAGTGTAAGTTTGTAGTGTTCATTTTTTGGGGTGCTAGTGGGTAACTTTAGGGTTCAGGTTGGGTGTGGGTTTTAGGGTGCCAGGGAGTAATTTTAGGGTTCAGGGTGGGTTACTGATTGGGGTGCCAGGGGGTAATTTTAGGGTTCAGGGTGGGTATGGGTTGTGGAGTGCAAGGAGGGTAATTTTGGGGTTCAGGGTGGTAATGGATTTGAAGGGGCAAGGGTGTAATTTTAGGGATCAGTGCGGGTATGGGTTTTGGGGTGCCAGAGGTAATTTTAGGGTTCAGGGTGGGTAATGGTTTTGGGGGGTAAGGGTGTAATTTTAGGGATCAGCGCGGGTATGGGGTTTGGGGTTCTAGGGGGATGATTTCATGGTTCAGGGCGGTAATGGGTTTTGGGGTGCGAGGGGGTAATTTTAGGGTTGCATGTTTTCTCTGCTTGACCTGAGCATTAATCGATCCTGATTATCTGCCATTTTAGCCCCGCCCCATTGATTAACATTAGCCACGCCCCTTCATTTGCCATGTTAGCCGCCCAGAAATTAAGACCTAGTTGCGCCCCTGCACCGATACGTTTCATTTTGCTGAGGTGGTGCAATGCTCATACTCTCCGAAGTCCTAAACGTCAAAGAGCACTGTTTTTGTTCAAAGATGGCAACGCAAACAAAGGTCAGCAGCTGGATTGCTCTCGCAACCTAAGCTAAAAAAAAGTACATGTGGAGTTTTCAACAGATACTATGTGGAAGATTGTACTGAACTTAAAGAGTTGTAACTTTGCACTTTGACTTTAAAAAACGGAAGTTGTTGCCGAACATAGATCAACGTGTAACGTGTAATACAAAAGGAGTTAAAAGACAATCCTCTCTTTAATGGACAGCCGGTGCATTTCTGCAAAATAGAGGGAATTTCGGTTAGATTTCTTAACGTCAAGCATTACCTGCGCTGGTTCATTCGGTACAAGTTAAAATTGTTTAATAGCGTAAATTGGCATGTCCAAAGAAAGTGAATTCCTGTAATCAAACTAATGCTGGTATTACAGCAATATGAGCTTCTTTAGTTAGATCCCACACAATCTTATTCAGAATTTGAAGCTGTCAAATGCAAGCTGTGACACTTTTCATTTGTCTGCCATTGGACAGCCCAGTGACAGGCAGAACATACAGGGTCTTCCCTAAAGGTGCTAGGAAAGAGCTAGTGCTCCACTCTCTCCCCAGTTAATTCATGAGACCAGACTGGGGTAGACCAAGCACAAATGCTTCTTCCCCACCTTGGTTTTGTCTAAGTGGGTTTTAGCCAACAAACATCCGTCCTAATTCACTGTCATGTCATGAATGTTAGAAGCTGCCAAGGTTTTCCTCCAGGCCACCTCCCACCCTCCAGTCTGAGCACATGAGTAACATCAACATATATGTAGAACTTGGAAATACGTGAGCAGATGAGGGTGGGTAGTGATTGATAATGTTTGGAAAAACGCTGGGGCCAATAAAGACTAGAGGGTAACTCTGCAGCTAACGGCTTCAAATGAAGAGGTAAACAGGGAAATTCCACTAACTGAGATCAGCGTTTCAAACAGAATTTATTCCAGACCAGATATGTATCTGCAATAAGCTTCCAAAAGATCTATCAGACCTGCCTATGACGGACACAAAAAGATCATCGGTGCCTGAAACATATCCGAGGATGGTCAAGGACTGTTATAGCGTATATTTTCTGAGGTTATTTTGTCAATTACTTTACATATAAATAGTAGCATACAAACTGTTAAAAAGTTCATTTGGTCATCTGGATCCAAAGTGGGTGATCTCCGACCTTTTCACTTGTTTCACGAACCTTTGCATTTAATAGTCCTGGGCACATGGTACATGCTAGATAAGATAGACTGCATGCCACGTAATGAAAGTCTAGGAAGGAAGGTCAAAGAGAGCTTGCAGAGTCTTAATGGAATATTGCCTGTATGTATTATTGCACATCTCTCAAAGGTGTTGCGTTATGGCGCTATGGCCTATTTGGATTGTGTATTTCCACATTATTCAATGTCTTTTTCCAGACCAGAGGCCATAATATATGTTTGTGAGCTTGTTTTGTTTCTGTTAAAACTCTGTCTGATTGTGTCTAAGTGAGCTGTTGAGGAGGTTTAAAAATGTATTAGGGAAATATAAAATACAAAGAAAAATATTTGTTACCTTCTTTTTTTATTGATTCGATGTGGGATTATCTGGTCACTAATGTCTACAGAAATTAAAAATAAGTGACCACAAATACTCTCAATCGGCCTGGGGTTCAATTCTAGTCTCAATCGTGAAACACAACGTGCCTAACATTAGCGCGCATGTCTCAGCGCAAATTAATAACTGTGCGCAAAGCCTAACCAAAAAACTATCATTCACATCACAGAGGGAAACTTTTCAAAATGTACTTATTTTTGTTAGGCTTCCTTTTTAAAAAAAACATTTTTATTATTCAGCTTGAGAACAAAACAATGACACATGATATTTAGATTTACATGGATGTCAGTCTAAATAAAACATAATGAATGTCATGTATAGCTTAATACAGCCAAAAGGCAAAAGAAAATAAAGAAAGAGGCAAATGCAATAAACCATTAACAGAGGAAGTTCTTCCAATTCAATTATTCAGCCATTGCGTAAATGGAGCCCATATTTGTACCCCTCGCTCCTGCTTCCTCCTACCGCCCCTCAAAACCACAGCTGATTCTAAATTATGAAGAGCTAAGAACCTTGCTCTCCAATTCGCAAAGGTGGGGGCGACAGGACTAATCCATTCAGATGTGATATATAAACGTACTAACGACATAGCAATAAATATTAGGGCTGAGGTACAGTTCGTTCTAGCCGACAAAGCGTCGGTCTCACAGCCCAATATTACTAATTCGGGGGATAAGACCACAGGACTGAAGGTCTTGTTGACTGAGTCTATGACGAAAAAGGGAAAGGTTGTTAGTTTTTCTGGTGTAAGGAGGGACTTCTTTTCATTGATAATGAACCACAGGCCTTGCAGCAAGACCACCACCGTCTGCAATTGTTCTGCCAACAGCGTGGGAGACTGGGTTCTTCAAAGGCGGTCGCTCCCCACGCTGCTCCCTGATCCTACTGCACGCTGCTCCCTGACCCTACCTGCGGTATCGTAACGCGACATTGCTGTACACTGCTGAAGTATTTGTGCCTGCCTAAACTACCATAGTAGCGCTATACTGCCAGACCGCCTATCTATTTGTGCCTGCATATTTATTAAGAGTGTAATTTAATTTATTGCGCATTGTGTATTGCTCGCTTGCCTGATAGCGCTGTTGGTGCCTGATTGTGCCAGTACTGCTTGCCCATTAGTTCACGTTTGCGAAGGCTGTGCCCCAAACTCGCCCTGCTTCGCTTTTTGGATTGCTGCCATTTTGTTGTTGTTGTTGTGCCTCCCAGCCCGGCTCTCCGCCCAGCTCCCGCCTCCCAGCTGCTCCTCCCTCCCACAGAAAAGTTAGGCTCTTCCCTCTGTAGCAGACGCTGTGACCGACCTGAGTTCTTCAAAGGCGGTCGCTCCCCACGCTGCTCCCTGATCCTACTGCACGCTGCTCCCTGACCCTACCTGCGGTATCGTAACGCGACATTGCTGTACACTGCTGAAGTATTTGTGCATGCCTAAACTACCATAGTTGCGCTATACTGCCAGACCGCCTATCTATTTTTGCCTGCATATTTATTAAGAGTGTTATTTAATTTATTGCGCATTGTGTATTGCTTGCTTGCCTGATAGCGCTGTTGGTGCCTGATTGTGCCAGTACTGCTTGCCCATTAGTTCAAGTTTGCGAAGGCTGTGCCCCAAACTCGCCCTGCTTCGCTTTTTGGATTGCTGCCATTTTGTTGTTGTTGTTGTGGCTCCCAGCCCGGCTCTCCGCCCCGCTCCCGCCTCCCAGCTGCTCCTCCCTCCCACCGAAAGGTTAGGCTCTTCCCTCTGTAGCAGACGCTGTGACCGACCTGAGTTCTTCAAAGGCGGTCACTCCCCACGCTGCTCCCTGACCCTACCTGCGGTATCGTAACGCGACATTGCTGTACACTGCTGAAGTATTTGTGCCTGCCTAAACTACCATAGTAGCGCTATACTGCCAGACCGCCTATCTATTTGTGCCTGCATATTTATTAAGAGTGTTATTTAATTTATTGCGCATTGTGTATTGCTCGCTTGCCTGATAGCGCTGTTGGTGCCTGATTGTGCCAGTACTGCTTGCCCATTAGTTCACGTTTGCGAAGGCTGTGCCCCAAACTCGCCCTGCTTCACTTTTTGGATTGCTGCTATTTTGTTGTTGTGCCTCCCAGCCCGGCTCTCCGCCCCGCTACCGCCTCCCAGCTGCTCCTCTCTCGCCCCTCCACTATCCACATATGACAGATGCCTTTGCACGTAGCGTCCAACTCTTCACATCGCTTAACCAAAACCCTCCTGCCATATCATCGGACCCAAACCAAGCTGCCACCAAACTCACACAATGGATCACCCACAGCGCTGACGAATTAGCACCCTTGAAAAAACATCAAATCAAACAAGGTAGCAAAAAGGCCCCCTGGTTCAACGATGACCTTAAGAAATCCAAGAAGTTATGTCGTACTCTCGAGAAAGCCTGGAGAAAAAACCCAACCACTGACAACCTGGCCACCTTCAAGGACGCCACCCGCAAACACCACCAATTGATCCGATCCACCAAGAAATCAGCATTCAAGGATCGACTCGACAACAACGCCCACAACAGCAAGGAACTATTCAACATCGTCAAAGAATTTACCAACCCCACCGCCGGCACCAACGACATCACTCCCTCCCAAGACCTCTGCGACTCTCTATCCTCATTCTTCCACAACAAAATCGCCGACATACATAACAGCTTTGAAAACGAGTCCGAAGACCAGTCCACCCCACCCACCCCGAACCAAAACCACACTCTAACAACCTTTGCGCCTGGAACCCAATCACCACCGAAGACACCATCCGCCTGTGAACTCCATCCACTCAGGTTCACCAACCGAACCATGTCCCCACCACATTTTCAACAAAGCAGACTCCATCATCGCACCCCATCTCCGCGATGTCATCAACTGTTCCTTCAACTACGCTACCTTCCCAGAAAGCTGGAAACATGCCGAACTCAGCGCCCTTCTGAAGAAACCCACAGCTGTCCCCACTGAACTCAAGAACTACCGCCCCATCTCGCTCCTTCCATTCCCTGCCAAAGTCATTGAGAAAGCCGTCAATAGTCAGCTCGCCGCCTTCCTTGAATCCAACAAATCCCTCGACCCCTCACAGTCCGGCTTCCGAGCCAAACACAGCACCAAAACCGCCCTCATCGCAGCTACAGACGACATTCGAACTCTACTGGACAACGGAGAAACAGCCACCCTCATCTTACTTGACCTCTCCGCAGCCTTCGACACAGTCTGTCATAGCACCCTCATACAACGCCTCAGCAACATCGGAATACAAGGGAAAGCATTGGACTGGATCATCTCGTTCCTCACTGGAAGAACCCAAAGAGTCCGACTCCGCCCTTTCAGATCAGAGGCCACTGAAGTCATCTGCGGCGTACCACAAGGATCATCACTGAGTCCCACCCTCTTCAACGTATACATGTGCCCCCTCGCATCCATCGCGCGCCAACACAAACTCAACATCATATCATACGCAGACGACACCCAGCTGTTCCTCTCCCTCACCAAAGACCCAAACACCGCCAAAACCAACTTACACGAAGGAATGAAAGAAGTAGCCAATTGGATGAAGAACAGCCGTTTAAAACTAAACTCGGACAAAACGGAAGTCCTCATCCTAGGGTCATCCCCCTCTGCCTGGGACGACTCATGGTGGCCACCGGCCCTGGGAACAGCACCCATACCTACGGATCACGCACGTAACCTGGGCTTCATCCTGGACTCCTCCCTCTCGATGACCAGACAAGCCAACGCCGTCTCATCATCATGCTTCAACATACTTCGCATGCTCAAAAAAATCTTCCGTTGGATCCCCACCGAAACTCCAGACCAGCCTTGCCTAGCTTATTCTCACATTTGATATTATGAAGGGATAAATCATCAGGGAGGGCTGAAAGTAAATGTTAGTAAAGTGGTCCGATTCGTGACCGCTTCAAGATCAAATCCATAAGTGTATTCTTAGCAAATAGACTTGGGGTTTTGCGAACAAGTTTATCTACATAGGATCGGACCTGTAAGTATTTAAAAAATTCATGCGTATCCAGAACAAATTTATCTTTTAGAAAAAGAAAGGAGGCCATGCTCCCCTCATGAGTTAAATCCCCTAAAGCAGTAATGCCATGCACACTCCAGCGGATTGTAATTTGGTCTTGGAAAATAGAAGGTAGCAGTCTGGCTGCTGCGAGAGAGGTATAGAAATTAATATTAGGAATTAACCATTTCCGCCGTACCTTCCTCCTTTTTATAATAACTAGGTTCGAGAACCGACAGCAGTATCCCCTTGGCATCCTCTCCTAGACCAATCTCAAAGATGGAGGAATTGCTGCTCTATCGCCAAAGAGTGGTACGGCAAAGTGCTAGAGCAGGGCTGTCCAACTGTAGAGTAGAAGGTTAGGAACTGACCACCCACCCATGTCTAGTAGCAATTGCATACATTTCGCCGCCCTGCGGGGCTGATGATAACCCCATAGGAACCTACTGCAAGATCTCTCGGCACGGGCAAGACTTGACTGGGCAAACTCTAGCGGAATGGTCCTAAATATATAGAGAAATTTTGGTAAAATCTGCATTTTTAACTTTTTTTTTTTGTTAGGCTTCCAAAATAATTTGTCACAAATGCTATTTCATAATTGTGCATCTAAATGAAAAATGTCCTGGAACACGTGATGGAAAGGATACGGAGGCGAGGATTATGCTCTCATTTCTTTATTTCCAAACTCCAGCAGTGTTTAACTTCAACATAAAAAAAACTATCTTTCCCATGGGTCCCAGGGAAAGGTCAACAAGAAGGTGAACCAATCGACAGTCCCGAGCTCCCTGAAAGGCACTGGGCTTCTGGGATACTTCCTCTTTCTTGACTGCAACCTTCTGCCCGTCATCAAATTCCGTTAGTCCGTTTTAGCCGGTTCTGATCCTACAAAAAGCAGGGGGAACAGAGATGAACCTGAACTTGTACCTCCTGGAATCACTTAAGCTACAGTCAAGGAAAGCAGAGCAGCACCATAGAAGAAATGCATGCACAGTGTTGTATTAGCAATTTTTACATTGATCCAAACATTGTATCGTTAAGGTATACTTAACCTATATGTTGATCTGGACCACCGTCACCCCTGTCTCTCTTCTACTGGGGGAAAAAAAGGTGACTGATAACCTCTGGAACTCTGGGTGGGAAAAATCCCTGCGTCCGTGTCCTTAATAGAAATGAAACTTTCCATCATGTGTACTAGGAAATTTTTCATTCTGTAGCAGGACCGGAGGCGAGTATTATGCTCGTTCAAAGCTTGTCAACCTCCAGGGAGGCCATGTCCACGACTGGTTTGAAATAGAATTTTTTGAACATGGAATCTGAAGACCAGTCCGCGGTATTGATTATGTCCTCCAGGCGGGCCGTGAGTGAAATTGCTGTAGAGGCCATCGCTCCTCTTACTGAGTGAGCGCCAAAGTGCTATATGTCAATGCCCGCCTCTTGCATGACCCATCTGATCCATCTAGCTATGGTGGGAAAAGAGACTGGTTTGAAAGATTTCCTGAGAGAAATCAATAACTGTGTCTCCCCATGAGGGCAATGTTCGTCTGTCATGCTTTCGTAACCTTTCAAACAGCGTACCTTGCACAGTTTGGGTAGCCTATCAGGCCGCTAATTCAGCCGGCAGAACACCTTATGATGAAGTAAAGAGAGCCATCCTTGAAAGACTCGGGTGCGACCAGGAATATTACAGGGCATAGGGCCACATGTAGGTAAATCATATTTACCGACTCTGAAATACCGAATTTTACTGATTCGGTATTTCAGAGTCGGTAAATATGAAGGGGGGAGATGTAGGTATTTCCAGATGTGGAAATACCGAATCGTTAGAATTCGGTATTTACCGATTCGGTAATTACCGAATCGGTATTCCCTATTGATTCCTATGGGCTGTGAAGCCCATAGGAATGAATGGGAAATACCGATTCGGTAATTACCGAATCGGTAAATACCGACTTTTGCAAGGGTGCAGGGGGTGTCACTTTGACACCCTCTGGCACCCCAAAATTAGGCATGTGCGCCATGTGGCACACAGACATGCCCTAAGGGCATGTCTGTCTGTCACATGGCTAGGTGTGCATGCACACAAGTGCATGCACACCTGAATTCGGTATTTTAACACCCAATTGGATTGGGTGTTAAAATACCGAATTTGTAGGGCCTTTGGGACTCAGAAGAGTCCCACCTACATCTGAGATTTACCGAATCGGTAAAAATACCGATTCGGTATTTTACAGAATCAGTAAATTTACCGAATCGGTAAATTTACCGATTCTGTAAAATAATGCCCCTACATACCATTCTGAAATACCGGTCGGTAACGGCCGAAAATACTGATTTTCGGCCGTTACCGACCGACCTACATCTGGCCCTAAGTTCCGAAAAGAGAAGTGGAACCCTGGGGACAATCCTAGGGCTCTTTACTACCGAATACAGGACCTAGGGACACGTTGGCTTACTCCCCAAGACTCCACCGTGGAGGAGCTGACCGCCAAAGTGTACCTGGAACAGTTTTTGGATGCCCTGCCGGCCTCCACTCGTTCATGGGTGAAACAGCATCCCCATCTTACTCCCGCTACAGCCATTGACCTAGCCTGTGCATATCACAGGGCCCCCGAGTTCCGGACAGGACACACCCGATCTCTTATTCCCCTTCCACGACAGAATAGCCCCAGACCACCAGGCCGACCTGAACCTCGAGCCCCTTTTCTCCCACGTATCCCCTTCAGGCCTGTTACCCCGTCCCGAGTCCCAGTGCACAAGGACCCCAATGTTATCACTGTTCAGAGTGGGGCCATATAGCCCGACAGTGCCCTCACAGAAACCCACCGGCCGAACCAATGGATATCGGCTATTCCAAAGGAAGGATATATCTGACTGGTCGGGGTCATCCTCAATATAATAGGGAGGTCATACTAAACGGAAAGAAGCAACAGGCCCTGATAGACACAGGATGTAGAGTGTCAGTCATAGACGAAGCCCTAGTATTCCCACAACAGCTGCGAAGCCACGAAAAGGTCCATGTGACCTGTGTCCACGGTGACACCGTGGAATACCCTGTCGCCGAGGTGTTGTTGGATGTATCAAATGACCCTCAATTGCGCAAAGTGGGTGTAATACCCTCCTTACCGGAGGCGATCATAATAGGGACAGACCACCCCAGGTTTGACCAGTACATAGACGAGACAAAGAAGGATAAAGTGACTTGGTGGGGTGATGCCCCTTTTAATAACAGCGAAGTGGAGGGAGAAGGGGGAAAAATCCGGAAAAGCAAAAGTGAGAGACGAAAAGCAAAAACCCTGTACGCTCAAACACACCACCGCTCACACGTTTTTCCTGTGACCCTTACAGAGGTGGTGGAACCCTCCCCTACCAGCTTTCGGGTAGCCCAGAGGGACGACAGCACGCCTGGGAGCAAGTGCAAGAACCAGAGCCCGATAAGGTAGGACCTTATTTTTATGAAAAGCATGGTTTGTTGTATACAGCCACAAAAAGAGGAGACGCTGTCTCAAACCAACTTCTCATTCCCCTACCCTTTCGTGATCATGTGCTACAGTTGGCCCACAACCACACCGGGGGAGGTCATTATGGGAAGGAACAAACGATTACGTATTTACTGGGACGGTTTTATTGGCCTGGGGTCTATGGAGACGTGGCAAAGTATTGTGCTGCATGCGCAAGATGTCAATTGTCTAACCCGGCGGGAACAAGAAAAGCCCCACTGTTTCCTCTGCCCATCATTGATGTCCCGTTCAAACGCATTGGAATGGACTTAGTGGGACCACTCACTCCCTCAGCCTGAGGCCATAAATACATATTGGTGGTGGTAGATTATGCCAGTCTATACCCCGAAGCGTTCCCACTAAAATCCATGACTACCCCTGCCATAGCCAGAGCCCTGGTCACCTTGTTCACCCGGGTGGGGTTCCCCGAGGAGGTTCTCACGGACCAGGGGACCCGTTTTATGTCTCGTTAGATGGCCCAGGTGTGCGAGATTCTGGGTATCCGACGAATAAGGACTTCGGTATACCACCCCCAGACGGATGGCCTTGTGGAGCGTTATAACAAAACCATCAAGAATATGCTCCGCAAGGTCATCTCAGACACAGGAAGAGACTGGGACCACCAGTTACCTCTCGTTATGTTTGCCATTCGCACGCATGAACAGAGGTCCACGGGCTACTCCCCGTTCGAGATTCTCTTTGGTAGAAGACCAAGAACCCTGCTAGACATGGCAGCAGAGCAATGGGAAGAGGAAGAGGAGGAGGGGAAACCCCTACAGCAGTACGCAGCAGACTTAAAAGCCGCCATTTCACACATATGGGGTCTGGTACACGAGCACTTAGAGACCGCTCAAACTGCACAAAAACGACTATATGATCGGGGTTGCAAGATGAGGACTTTCCAGCCAGGCGATAAAGTACTCCTACTCCTCCCAACCAATGACAACAAGTTATTGTCCAAATGGCAGGGTCCCTTTTCCATAGAAAAACAAGTCACCCCTGTCACGTACAGCGTTCTCCAACCACTCCACCCAGGGGGGAAACAGATCTATCACATTAATCACTTAAAAAAATGGGTCGAACCCCCTGAGGCCAGGGGTCAATCGGCCCTGTTTGTAAACACGCAGAAACCATTAAACATCCCCACAGCACCTACCACCTCATCACAGACAGAGGAAGCCCCGATAGGCGACGTCATCACTCCCACCCAGCGAACTCAGTTAAAAGCCACCCTCACTCAGTTTCCTGAACTCTTTTCCTCTAATCCCGGGTTGACCACATTGGTACATCACGACATCGTGGTCCTAAACAATACCATAGTCAAACAGAAACCATATCGAATCCCCGAGGCCAGAAGAGAGGCAGTGGAAAAAGAAGTATCCGCTATGTTTCAGGACAACATAATCGAACCATCCACGAGCAACTGGTGCTCCCCAACAGGCGCTTTATTCCGCACTTTTCCACCCTAGCCAGCCCTCTTACAGATCTCTTTGCCAACAACCGACCCACCCGCATTGCTACCTGGGGACCACAACAAGCAGACAGCTTTCAGGCCCTCAAAACAGCCATATGTAAGGCACCCATCCTGCAGTGCCCTGACTTCCGACGGACTTTCGTCCTACAGACCGATGCCTCTGGTGTTGGTCTAGGGGCAGTCTTACAACAACCAAATGCGGATGGTGAACTGGTGCCCCTCCTATACATCAGCCGAAAGCTATTCCCTAGGGAGATTCATTATTCAGCCATCGAAAAAGAATGCCTGGCAATCAAGTGGGCGATAGAAGCCTTGCAGTACTACTAACTAATATGTAAAGCATTTATCAGTACCAAAACGGTTAAAAAGTAAAAAACCACAACACAATAAAACTCCCTCTCCAACTTATAAAATAGAGAACATTTAATTAATAAATAGACACCAAAATGACAAAAATCGAATGTAGGGAACAAGAGATAGGATTTTTCTAAGTTTTAGATGTTTCTAGCACCAAAAAGCACAAAGTGACAACTGTGATTATCTGGTTGCAATAGACCGGGTCAAAGTCAAAAGTTAAGGGTGCCATAATGAAGCACAGGTTGGATACAGGGACCAGATTCACCCCAGTATACAGTTTTCCTTCTGACGTAGTCATTATTATGGAGAAAAGTCTTCGCTGATAGGTTGCTGTGCTAGCTAGGTCCTCAATAGGAACCTCGGCGTCAGCTGGAGGTTTGAGGCTCTTGATGTCGCGGGAGGGAAAACTCCAAGGGCTGAAGTCTGAAGTCAGAGCCCAGGTCTGTGTTGCTGTTGAGTTGCTACTTGCTGTTAGTGCTGTTGAACTCCTCTATGTTCAGAATTGAAAACATTTCTGCAAGTCATGAAGGTGAGTCCAACCTTGGAGGCTGCAGTGGTAGCCTCTGGTTATTTTTTGCAGAAACGGTTTTAAAGTGTCCCCCTGAATACCAGTTCTGGAAAGGATTTTCTCCCCACTGGGATTGGTGCCACTGTGGCTACTTGGACAATGGCAGGGGCAGGCCTAGGTGTTGAGTTCCATCTGACTGACAGGGGATGCATCTTTGAAGTTTGTACACTTTGCGGTGAACATTCCCCAGGCCATCTCGTCAGGATAAGGTCACACTTCCTCTCTGTCAAGGCCCTTTGGTCCACTTTCCTATTGGTAATTCACACCTCCCAATAGACTGTCAGGTGATATTTGGGGATTAACTCTAAAAAGGCTGCTAGAGGCTTTAAGCAGAAAATGTTGCCGTATTGAGTACCTGGCCATACAGAAATTACTATAGAACTATTACATTCAAGATTTTACAGGAACATTTATGTCCTTAGTGAGCACTGTATTAGATCAAAAATGTGGTCCAAGGTAAGAGGGGGGGGGGGCGTCGACGTTTCGACTCGACTTAGGGCCAACCGGTCATTTGAACCTGGGGCATGCGAGTCTTCATCAGGACAAGGAGATGGGCAACCAAGGGGTGTCGATGACTCTACAGGAATGTAATAATAAAGGGAATGTATTACCCAATGGTAGTGGCAATAATGATTCAATCAAAGAACAATAAAAAAAAGGGGGGGAGCCTTACGCTTACCCTAGGTTGGCGAACCAACGAAGTATGTATCCTTTTACAATAGTGCGTGCTCCGGTAAAACAAAATTGTACAGTGCGTCTAGACTCAATCCATTTTATTAATAGGACATCCATCCAACCCATATATATGAGTCATAGTGGATGAAAAATTACCTTAAATGTAGACGCATCAATCATCCAAATAAGGGGTGGGCACAAACTTCCATATATGTACCAAAGTAGGGCTGATAGTACCTAGAAAACTGTAATTTTTGGCAGGCTGGCAAGACTGGACCGGGTTGGGGTTGCTTTAATTTGAGTGAGATTTCGCTCACTGGTCGTTTATCAAGACATTGTCTATTACTCATGATGGCACTTATAGCCTTTCTCCCTTCTTTATGCACTTGTTAACTGTCTCAGCTGGGTGGGACCAGTGACGCTCTGGAGATCTGTTTGCAGCCATCAATTGTGTTTAGTTGGGAGTGCTGCTTTGGAGCTGGAAACTGGCCTTGTTGTCTTGGATGCTGCTGGACGGACTTCCTGGCTATTCCAGCAAATGACAGATAGTGCTGCACTCGATAAAAAAGTATGGATGTGGTAAGTTTGGGTTGTCCTGTATACCTTTAAGAGTGGGTATTGTCAATGTGTTCAGTTGTGTTATGCAAGTTCTACGCAAGGCTCTTATGGCGACAGGTGGGTGTGGTGTTGGATGTTCGGGGGGTAACTAATGTGTGTTACTTTCATGGGTGTTATTTTGTGTGCATTGAATCCATGCCTTGGGTTGAGATTGACTTTTATAGTGTAAGTCACTTATTCTTGCTGAGTGTGGGATGTCATGGTTACCATTGGTTGTATTTTCCATGGCTGCTATTTTGAATAAAGAAGGTAGAGAATGTATAATCTCTGCCTCTGTGTCATTAATAAAATTGAAAATTCTTGTTCAAGAATACTTGAAAGTTTTTGAGCCACTTTTATACTTGCGGTTCGAATTGGAACCTCGGAGCAGGATTACCACGGCCAGCGCACTCGCTGAGAGGTGCTCGTATTTGCAGTGCAGATAAATATGGAACACTAGCCTTAATTTTTACGTTTTTGCACAGGACTTTGCTCTACACGAAAGGAACCATGTTTACAATAAGGACATTGTGAATGTCAGTTACACTTTATCAACATACCAGCAGGGACGGAATTACAACCGGCGGAGTCCATCACTTTTTACAGTTGCCATAAAGCCCTGAAGAAGTTGTGGGGTACATCCCCAACCGAAACACGTGTTGGCTAGACAATTTTCAGATTAAAGGAGTCAAGAAAATCACAACTACACTGATTGAACTCATTTGTGTGATATGTGTTTATTGAATTTGTGAAGAAGCTCTACAAACTGCTTACTAAGAATTTAAATTAATACAAGCGTGTGCATAGGCTTGCTTTAATCATTTTTATACATGTTCCGGGTTGGAATACAGTTATTTACAGTTGTGTGATTTCTTTAAGGGATTTAAATGTGAGCAACAAACATACTATGAAGGTTTAATCAGCTGTTCAAAGTGAATTTCCATGGAACAAATCAGCAAAAGCCACTTCTTTCACATTTGCTGAAACAGTTGTTATTTTAACTAGATACGCCTTTCACACTTTTACCAGACGAGAAGTATTGTGCCAACACAACTGGACTGGAATCAGACAAAACTGTAGATAAAACTGTAATTTTTTAACTCACATGTGATGACCAATTTCACAATCACGTGAGATGGTAATTAGTTAGTGAAGTGTTGCAGTTAATGCAGGATTTAACATTTTACATTAAAGTTGGAATCGACCCTTTAAAATCCCCCTGCAGGTTTCTTCAGCTACAAAAATGGCATTATATCGGAAAATAAAACAGTTGGCTTTCCTAATTTACATCATAAAGGAAGTTCCTGTCATAGAATGCTAACGGTAAATCATGTTTCTTGATCTACCCTAAAATAAACCTACAAACGAAAACGTGTTGTGATGGTAGGTATTTGAAAACTGTAATAAGACCCGTCAACAGCTTGAGGGAGGAGTCACGGTTAAGGAAGGCGCTTTAGTGGACATGCTAGCACTGTCTCAGACTCCCACTGGCCATGACGTAAAATAATGTGTTGGCATGTAATTAAATAGAACCTGACTACACTCCGCAACAATTAAGGCGACGTTCGGTGAAAAAGCCAAAATGGCTTTAACTAGCTTATAATGGTGAACGACAAGTCTTTTCTGCGTCTACCAACTATGTTTTCGTTGCTCAAACTACAACAGCGCACACCCAAGCGACAGAAACAATTGCGCGGACGGAATTTGACCAGGACAGTTCCTCCATGAAATACGAGCGCCAAATACAGTGAAGGCGCGACGCTCCTCCTCTTCCTCCCAGTGTGTTTACAAAACGTACTTTCAATGTCAGCAAACTACGGTGATAGTACAAAAGATAATCTAATGTTAAGGGAAACGTAAGAAAACATGACGTTGACGTGATAGCAACGGCCAACCGCATTGTACACCTCGTCAGAATATAGGCAGGCTCCTAAAAACAAAACACGAAAAAAAAAACATTATGGTTTTCCTCCCGCCTTAGCAGGCTTCTGTTGTCTAGTTTCTAGTAGGTAATAAAATGGCGCACTGTGCAGACAGCCACGCCCACCCCCAACTTTTCATTGGCCGTTTCTGTCTACGACACGTAGGCTCGCCAATCAAACGGCTTCGCGGGGAATTTTGGAACACATTTGAAAATAAGTGTTTTAAAGGTGTCCGTCCGCCTTAGGAAATAATCCAGCTAAAAGTTGTCGTTCGGTCTGCTGAACGGAGGACCGTTCGTTGGGTGCTCCAGATTCGAGCAAAAAGAAGGTAACGGTGTCATTGCAAAGTTCTTTAGTGCTGTGCAACTTAGCCCGGTGAGTGTTGTGCGCGCGGCGGAAGGATACGCGGATTGCAGAAGGGCGGCGGCAGCGGTTTGCAGTGCGCGCCAAGGGTGCACTTAGACGAGTTAGGGGAGAACGGTGCGAGTATGCGCTGATGTCGGCGACACTGCGCAGTTGACTTTTCGGCCCTCGGTGCCCTGGATGGACTTGCCGATCCTCGGCGGTCAACTTTTATTTACAGGTGAGATTGCATGAGTTTTGAAGGATCTGGGAGGATCCTTTATTTGCTGGGTGGGCTTTGACTTCTTGGGATTTGCTGCATCCGAAACGGAGGCGCCACTCGGGCCTGATAACGAGGGAACCCGACCAATGCATTTTGAATTCTTTGAGTATACCATTGTTTGAATACAGCCGAGTGACC
The DNA here is from genome assembly GCF_964263255.1 of Lissotriton vulgaris. Lineage (NCBI taxonomy): Eukaryota > Metazoa > Chordata > Amphibia > Caudata > Salamandridae > Lissotriton > Lissotriton vulgaris. Next base: position 969,271,678 of record NC_141693.1, on the reverse strand, counting down.
CTCCGCGCAAAGCTTAAACACCATATGCACTCGGGTAACTAAAGATGTTATATTTAAATTGTTTGGGGAGCCTTTGTGGATGTTGTAAATAGTTTGTGCGCGTTTTTTCCAAGGGTCAGCATTACTGGTCCAAAGCATCATGCCCTTTTGTTTGAGTTGTATGACCGCATGTTTGCTTCTGGCGGTCCAGATGTTGACTTGCTACACGCGTAAGCAAATACCCGGCCACTAGTGTCCTTATCGGTGCCTAATTTTGACTATTGATGCCGCCTCGCTCTTACTAAATAAATATCTTGTTGGAAAAACGTTTTTAAATATGGGATGCTGCTGGGCCGAGTAACCGGCCTCTCTAAGCTTAAGATCATATGCTGAAAGTATCAAGGCAAGCTCTTCAAGGGGGGGTGATATGGTTTTAAGGCTGCAGGCCTTAAAGAACGAGTAGTGGGAATGGAGCCGCCTAGGTTACCCTGCTCTGAATCCTGGTAGCGCAATGCAGGTCTTGGTGCAGGGTCCAGATGCAGTTGCCCCTACACCTGGCGTAGAGTCGCGAGAGCCCTGCCGCGTCTCGACAGTGTTCATAGTTCATGTCTTAATACGATTGGAAAGGCAGAGGCAACTGTGTCCTTGTGGCTTGAACATGGTCTCAGGGACCGCTCGTGGTACTTGAGCAGCGAAACTGACGATCAGCGCCGGGTACTACTGGGCTGCGCGTTAGAGGCAGCTGTTCACCTCTTGCAGGGCTGTAAGGTACCTGTTGTACCAGCAACTAACGCGGCTGTGCTCCATGTGCAGCGCGCAGCCTATGTTATAGCCCTTGGTGTGCAGACTTGAGTCTGTAGCCCCTCACACTGTCAGTAAGGGTCCCGCGAGCGTCTTTGGGCCCGATTGGCACTACGGTCGCAGCTGTTGCGTCACTGACAGCTCCCGCGCTCTTTTGTTTGGTTTATGAAGGCGGGTGATGGCGGGCTTCGCGTGCATAGATACTGTTGGGGTTCACAACACTTTACCGTGTATTTCTCACAGTGGTTTGTAATCTTTTCAGGTAGGATCTCCAGTTACGAAGATGCCGCTATATGGGAAAATTGTGGTTATTAAAAGAAATGGTTCAGACGGAACTCACTTTCCATTGACTGCATCGAGCTGTTTGTTTGGGAGGTAAATTATTCATGTTACACTTAGTTTGTTATGATGGTTTAGATGTCAACAGAACTCAATTTACAGTTCGTGTTCGATAAATGCTTTGCTTTATTAGAAATGGTCCTATCTTGAAATGACTACTTGAGCACCTTGCGAAGAGAAGCACCCAATGTTTCTATTTCCTTAACATATTGTAGACAAGCTGGGGCGTCCTTTAACTACAAAGTTTTTGCATGTAAAGGTCTTTAGCATGTAGCCAATGGTTTAATTTGGGGTTGCCAGCAGAATTTAGTCACTTGAAGTAGCAGCAGTAGGATGATGTGATCCCGCACAGTCATCTGGATTTTTGTATCTAGTTGCTTTACCCTTTAAACATTCGCCCCTTCTGTTTTTAAATAATTAGCTGATACAGCAACTGCCCGTTGCCATAATTTGCTGCTTGTAATGCGCGAGTAAGTTAACCTTGGTTTTGGGGCGTCTAAAATGCATCCCTGCATATCCTGACAGTTCAACCGTGCGAATTAGATGCCCTAGACTGTAAATAGACAAAACGATGAGTTTCTATTTTATCTCTTCGAGTCTTTAATACCACCTTGCTTGAAGAGACGTAACATGGGCGTTTACTCGTAAAGTGGCAGCATTTCATGGCACCGCTGGTTTTCCGTGCCTTAATGCAGTTTTGGCGCATCTGCCATTACTATTTGAATGCAAAGTGGGCGGTGGTGGTTAGTACCCGTAAACACGCCATCCTAATAGTGGTCGAATAAATTACTAGGAAGCTATTTTGCGCATTTAGTAGGGTATTCTGTTAGTCTGTGTGAATCAAGTATCTGGAGTCGCTGTTTCACTTGACTGGTGTGCTTGCTACTTTAGTAAGCTTTTTATGATTGCACACTGCATGGAATACTGTTAGCAGGTGGATGGTATGCAAGCTGACTTGCGGTTAATGTGCGACTGTCATTGTTGTCCCCTTGCTATTACCATAATATGCATGTTCTATCCAGTTATAACTGATGTTGCTGAGCGTTTGGTATATTGAACGAGAACGTGGATGAAGTTTCTTGTCTTCCACTTCAGTTTGCATGTTAAACTAGTGTTCATTACATGAAGCATGCTTGAGGAAGGTAGAAGCCTGTTTATGTTTTTTTATTTTTTTTACACCACAGGAAAACTGAATGCGATATTCGCATCCAGCTGCCCCATGTGTCCAAAGAACACTGCAAAATCGAAGTCAATGAGAATAAAGAGGTACATTCGCCCTTTGACAAATGTCTGTCAGCGCGTCAACTGGCTAGAGAACCCGTTGTCAAAACGTGATACATATGATTCTTGTTTGCCAAAACTGCAGTTACACGTGCATGGTATACACATTTGCCAGTTGGGGGGGGGGGGGGGGGGGTCCTCGGTATCTCACGCAAACGGCGCTTCTGAATTACACTTAACGAGTGTTACTGCAGTGATGTTACTTTAACCGGCTTAACAATTGGCAGGCTCAGATAACCATTCAGTTAGTCAAACTTATGAATAGCATGCAACTCACTGAGCTATCTTGGCTGACAGCATTAATATTTGCAACTTTAAAAGCCAAGAGGCAGAGGTTCGTGTGTGTGTATATATATATATATATATATATATATATATATATATATATGTAGTATTAAATGTCGGTGGTTCACATTAACTCAATTTTCTAACGTTTCAGGCAATTGTAACCAATCTAAGTTCTGTAAATCCGACGCAGCTGAATGGTGTCTGTATTCAACAACCTGTGGCTCTCATGCATGGCGATATCTTAACTGTTATTGATCGTTCTTTCAGGTATGTTAAATCTGTCTTTAAAAGCTATTTTTGCTGAAAGAGTTGAGTTCCAACTGCTTATTTTTTTATACTGGCACAACTGCCAGGCAGCTTAGTTTTAAATGTCGGACCGTATGCCACTTTTCTGCTATGCAGTATCTGCACGTGGTGTGCTTCTGAATCTTTTGAAGGCTATCGTTGTTTGGGCATAACCTATGCCTTTTATTACGTGCACTGCCCACGTTCTATTCTACATTTATTTGATTGTAATGTTTCTATTTAATTGGTCCAATAGTTAATCCTAGGATTATTCCAGAGTTCTCCTGCTATAATGGTTTAAGAAGGTTAATATAATGCTTGAGTTTTAGCAACTTTTATGAGATTTGTCTGAATCTCTAAATATTTGCAGTCTAACTTATTTCTATAAACTTTTGGTGTTAAATTACGTTTTTTTTCCTTTCTTTATAGCCCTTTATTCCCCCTGAGGTGCTACCTTGTGTTTTTAGTTCTGGAACTAGCCCTTGTGCCGGCTGAGTTTATTTCTAAATGCTAAATTGTACTGATATTTGAAGGTGTGATGAGACATCTGCTGTCAACGTTTGGGTTTTTAGATTCGGCTGAAACCAGTGTTCCTGTTCATAGAGTGTCTGGTATGGCAGTTAGGGCTGGACTGTTTCATTGAAGCATGACCCAAGCTCGTTTGCATACAGCTGAGGCTAATGTGAGGTAGTGGGTTTGCATGCCACCCCAAGCGTTGGACAAATTCCAGGCACTCATCCATCACTTAATTTTGGATTAGGAAAAGGAGACCGTAAATAAGTTATGGGGGTTTTACACAGCCTCCTACTTCTGAGCAACTTACAGCAAGATTAAATGTCCCGTGTTATTAGATCAAAATACGTTTTTTCCTTAAATATGCTGCTCTGTCTTCATGTCTTTGGCGTGATGTTAGACATCCACTCAGGGAAGAAGTCAATGGAAGTTTTCAAGTTGCCACGCTACTTAATCTATTCTCGATGTGAATTGCTCATGAAAGGCAGATGTGCGCTTTTTCTTGTCCAATACTAGATTAAAGTTTATTTTGATTTGCAGAAAAAAGTGGAACTAGACTGTAGAAAGGCATATGAAGTGTATGTGGCTGCTTAACAGAAGGAGCGCAAGTTACTATGTGATCTGTCTTGTCCAACATTTAGGTTTGAATATCCCTCACAGTCCACTCCGAGGAGGAAAAGAAACTCGACCGCCTTAAACAATGAAACTCTGCAGGTACTTATAAACATGTTTTTTAGCAATCCTGCCATTTGTGTATTCTTGACATGTATATGTATCAAAGTTTGAAAGTTATTCCTAACTTAAAAACCTAAACTACCCATCAACAACATGCGACTGCTTCACTCGGGTACTGTTAAGTCTCTTGTGCAGTTGAATAGAAGCAAGTGGTTTGCACTTTAATTCCCCCCCCCCCCCCCCCCTTATATTCAAGGACATTTAGGGATATAGCATTTGCTTGCTGCTGTCGTTTTTAGGTGGAGCATTCAAGACCTCTAGTATGTACTTTGTGGGCTCTGGCGATCAGCCCTAGGACTTGTTTGTTTCCGCCTATGGACTTTTTTTTCTGTTCAACTGACTATTAAACTGTCTTGATAGAAAACGACCAGCAGAGGTCAGTAATCTACCAGAATCACTTAGCGTTCTCTAGATTCCCGTCCATAGAAATGGTCTTCCACGGGCACCCGTAGACAATATTATTGTTTTAAAATCTTTTATTTTCTGTGATGTGCCCACAAAGGCCTTGATTTTAATTTGAAAACAGAGCTTTGGACTATACGGTTTCCAGCTGAAAAGCAATATTTCCCTCCATGTGTTTCCCATACCTGGCGTGTCACGCAGTGTGGTGCTTACTTTCCCTTCATGTTAAAGAACAGTAGATGTTTCAGCACCCAGGCTGATGTGCTGCATATCTAGGTACATATAAGTTCCCAAAGGCTAGACTAATTGCATTGCAAATGCTTGTTTACACTGTGTTTATTTTAGGAGCTGTCTTTCTAAAGTCTGCCCTCTTAATAACCAGTGAAACTCCTTTCTAGACCCGTGCAAAATGGTTATTATTGGTTTGCAGTCACTTGGCCTGTTTCTGTTGTGTTCCGCTCTTTGCGCTGTATGCCAACTAGAAAACATGTGAAACATCACTAAGTCTACCAAGCTTTTGTCCCCAAAAATATTAAGGCCTTGGGCACCAGCAAACCCTTTCCATGACTCCACTTCTCCAGTAGTCCCTCCAAACAAGAAGACTCCATAGCAACTAACACCTGGTGGTGATGTGTCGTACTTAGCACTCAACCATGACTAAGCCAGCTAATTTATGCTCTTAGCTTTATTGATTGTTTGGGAAACCAGACTAAAGTGGTTGTAACAAACCTATGTTTAGTTTGGAACAATACAATGCTCTGTAGTAGCAGAACACTTTTGTTCTTGGGATTTTATAGAATTGTTTCCAGGTGGTCGGGAGCCGTCCGAACTCTCCCCACTGATTAATTCTCCTGCACAGGTGGGGAAAACCACACGTGGGTGGAGCGGCAACGTTCGGTTCGCTCCCGCCGCCATGGGCACACGTCTACTGTGACTCCTGATGGCTGGGAGCCGTCCTGAGCATGAATGTGGTTGACTTGACAAGTGGTGTTTATAAAGAGAATTCATCTTTTTTTTTTTTTTTTTCAAAAGTATTTATTGGAAATTTCAGGATTTAGTAGCATACAAATCAGAAGTAGCAATGTACATATAACAAATACATCTCCTTATACCTTATTCAAGAGGATATGGCGTAAATATTAACAGAGAAAGGCATTATGTCCCCCGATGGTGTTCGTACCTTTGGTGACGGTCGTGAGGGTAATGTCGTAATTTTCACTTATCATTGTGTAGAAGCTGGGAATTCCTAAAATTAATTGTGAAAGTTAATTCTTTGAAAGTTACTAACAACCACTTTCTAGCGTTTATAGGGGCCAAGATTCTTCCAGCACATGTCCCCATTTGCGACCTTCCTCAGTCAAGACGACTGCTTGCTGAAAACTCAGCACATCGTCTGTGTGTAGGAAAGTGGTCCCTTTTTGACCTGCAGATATGCCCCAGTGTTGGTCAGTTCCATTACTGCCATTAGAAGTGAACCGGCAAGCCATTTTAGAACATGTGCCTGACACTGGTGAAAACAGGTTTGGGATCCTATACCTCCTATTGATCTATGCTGATTCCAGTGCTAGATTTTTTTTAATACATGAACCCAGAGCGCACTTACAGGTGTCTCCTGAAAACCTACCGATCAAGACAGGAGTGGCCCTAATAGCAAGCAAATTAGCCTATCCTGACACTAAACCAGGAGGCAAACCTCCCCAATCCAAGTAACAGGATTGTAACATTTCTAAATAGAGGGAAGAGTGTACCACAATTACAACACAAATGCAGAAATTCAATTGAGGTTAATTCTAACTTGTATTGCTATTCAATATATATACATTATTGTAAAGCGACTGCTCCATAGTTTGAAATTAAAGTGCTAGAAAGAATAACTCGTGAATGAGTGAAAAAGCATAAGGAATGCAAATTAAATACAACACATTAAAACCACAAACCAGTGGCTCCATTTTTTTTTTTTAAGGTTGGATCACTTTCCATCCATATGTACAGGTAGTGTTCATATCAGTACTGTCCCTCCATAGATAGTTAAGTCAGTCGGAGAGGTCAGTTAACCTTGATGACGGACATCTCACCCTCCTCTCTCCGTTCTTTCCCTCGTTTCCTTTTCTGCCCCCTACCTACATGTGTTGTGTAACTTCCTTCAATAAAAAAAGACATAAATATTGATGGTTTTTAATGTGAAGATGCACCTAATGATCACGCTCACATGGAATCACAATTATTTCCTTGGGGTAGTTAGCTTGATTACACAGATAAAGGCCCGACGGCTCTTCAGCTGAGGAATTATATGCTCATAAGCCCATCATTTGTCTTTGAAACATCCAATAGACTAGAATGCTGTTAAAAAAAAGCAATGGCTAAATTGGAGGCTGGTCATTATTAATTAGTAATCGGCAGTATTTAAAACTGCATCCATTTACTCACCCCCTACCACAGAAGAGAGGGAGTTAATGGATACTTCATTAAATCTCACATATCAACTCAACCCAATGTCCTTTCAGTATCCCAGAGCCAAAGTGCAGAGTTGTGGAATGCGAAATAAAATGTAGTTCCTGGCTTTCTGCCTTTCTTGAGCTGCTCATGGATTGAAACGCTCTCTGGGTGAGGGGCAAAGTTAGTCCTTCAAATGCAAATGGGAGCATCTTGTGAGTAGGTTAACTGCAACATGTTGTTTCCGAGGACAATGGGAGGAGCAGCAGCAGTTGTGTCTGGAGACGCAAAGAAATAAAAACCAAGGACCTATCGGGCCCGCCTGCTTTCCAAGCCCATCCTCTGCCTAAAAGTCGATGCGATATGAAGACCACTGCGAGGCGGCCTGCGATGAACAAATACAGCACATGCGTAAATACACCTCTGTGAGCACTGGGAATATTATATATCTGCCATGGATCTGGGCTGACCATTGGGACTTCACTGGCATCTGTTTTAAGGTGACTTTAAAACTGGTCCAGCTCTACCTATACAAAAAACAAAGGGCAGAGTGCGGTGCCATTTGTAAGGACGCTGCCAATGTTTCGCCCCGGCGCGTGCTCTTTTGTCCGCTGAGCTGATTACGTGCAACAAATGGATCAGTTTGTGGGCAGGTGGAAACAGGTGTGTAGAAATCTGCCCGTGTCAAAATATCTTGTTTTTATGCCGGGTTTTATACCGAACCTCTGCAGTATTCATGCACTTGGATGGCTGTTAGATGTCTAATTTACTAACCTAAGCAAATGGAAGGCTAATCCGGTCTTGCCAAGATTGACGCACGACCACCAGTCTGCCGCAAGTCTCAGCTGCAAGTGTTTATCCCACTGAGCAGGTCATGACTTACACCTTTGCACATGTTCACAGCCTGACAGTATGTGCGCTTGAAATCAAACACTGCTACGTTTGACTTGTTTCTATTGCGTTTCGCGGATCACACTCTGAAACGCCACTTGTAACATTTGGATCGTTTCAGAGCGCTACCCTTGATTTTCCCAGACGGTCAACTATTTAAGAATACCCGTAGTGCTTATTAGCAGACTAGATGTTTTGTGCTCCAGCCGCTTCATTAAGTAGCCTCCTCGTGTGACCGTTATTGGCTGGCTTTGCAGCCCCGGGCCCAAATGGTCCGAACCCGCTAGAGGAAGACGGGTGGGTCTCCTCCTGGAACCTCAAAAGATGCACAGTCTGCACCTCATGGCCAGCATAGTTTTTAACCACGATGCACGTCATGAAACGCTGAGTATTAAAATGTCCTTTACAATAAAAATCTAACCATAGAATTGTGTAGATGTTCAACAAGACCTCCGTTAGAAGTTCTAATTTTATTAGCGGATGTCCCTGGGTAATTCTAATAAAAATCAGGTCGCCATACCGAAGGAGTGTTGTTTCCTAGGTGCATGTACCTGAAAACAGGGAAGACCGCAGCTGTTTCTAGCGAACATCACTACCTATTTACACCCAGGGAAAGCCACTATAGAAATGGGCAGACCTTGCGTATTGTGATTTAGCTTGCGGGAGATGACATTATGAACCGAAGACAAACTCTGTGATAATAAATGAAAGCAACTCGTGCTGACAGTGATTGTAATGTCGTAAGAACACACATGTGTAATGGAACATTTAAAGCTGTGGCTGGGGAAGTTTGAAAGTAATATGTAAATATCTACAGCAGTTGCAGCGAGTTGGGGAACTTCCCGTAAGAATGTGCAGGGAGGTTCTGAGAACACTTAACCAGCACAAGCGCGCGCTTCGTGTGGCAGCAGCGGGAGGGGGCCTGCGCGATTCCCTTGCGGGGGCGTGCAGCAAGGCACGATGGTTGCGACCATACGGCGCCTCGCGCTCCCGCAAGGGAATCGCTGGATGTGCACACAATGCCATTTCACGCAATGCAACGCATGCACGTTTTTGCCCCCAAAGCTGTGCCGATGGCTAAAGGTCTCTACTAAGCAGCGCATGCGCGCTGCGTAGGCGAGACCTAAAAAGGATGTTTCATATTAGATTACTCTTAAGGTGAACGGTCCACAACATGACTAAAGAAGAGATAAGGACATTACCTAATAGTGATATTGATGGCAAGTTTTCTCCCAGCATGTAAAGTGTCCTAAGTAGATATTCTTGTACAGTTGACTGTATTGACACTACAGAGTACAATCCTATACAGACTTGTTATTTCTTGTCCTTCAGTGTATTCAGTGTCCACGTCCAAATGCCATCCTAGCTAGGAGAAAATAAATGTTCACCATCTAACAATTTATGGTCTTCGGTGGTTATCAATTCAAGAACAGTTGCATAGCATTTTAGTCACATTGTATATGGAACAAGGTATATCCCACTGTGGCTAATTAATTGTCCCATAGCTGGTACTATCCTAGTGCATTCAAGCCTACATAATGGACCTGGTAAAACAGCCTTTTGTGGTAGGGTACCAGTGGGTTATAGTCATGTCCACCATTGCTCAATAGAGCTACCGGTCGCGAGATCGCCTTCTGTTCGTTCACCTCATGGACTACTGTGACTAAGGGGTAGATCCGTTTGCATTCTAGCAGATTCAAGATATCAAACTTCTGCCGCCTGGGCTCCTGCTGATCTTGTCAATTACAAGCCATCTCAGACTCTCTACTAGTTGGCCAAAGGTATGGCAGTGCTCCACAAGAGCCGCCCCCAGTATCGTGCACCTAAATCTGCAACAGTGTTAGAGTATATTCACTTTCACTTTTTGGCGTGGCATGTTCTAGGATATGTCGATCGTATGGCTGCCCCAGCAAAGGGCATCCCGGCGCTAATCTCAAAAAGACCAAATGCAAAGATACCCCAAGGAGCACTGGAAACAACCAGGTATTTGGGTATTTCATGAGACAAGTGATTTCTGAAAACTTCTAGGAGGTAATAAGAGTACATTCCAGGGGGGCAGGCGCTTTAGCGCAGAAAGAATGGCCATCCACTCTTACTCTTAACACGTGCCTGGCCAACATATAAAAACCCACAGGGGCATCTGATCACCTAAACCACACCATTAGTTGTATTGGGGCTGGGGTCTGGCAGAGATTTTACTGAATTAATACCTTAACTGGACTTTCGTAAGAACTGATGGAGTTTTATGTTAAGTTTGGACAAATTCTGTAATTTGCTGGAACTTTGTACCTGTTGCTCTCATGAGGATAACTGTCTTGACAGGTTGATAATTGGGCTAGATGGAGTTGGTGTCTGTTTGTTTGTCCCTGTGGCTCTCCTGCTGGAATCATACAGATCTCTTGCCTCTGCCCCAACCTTGTTCTGTTGTCCGGCACTTGTTCCAGGGACCAGGGTAACGTCTCCTAGCATGCTATCTGAGACCGATTTCTGAGTTCCCGGGATGAGAGCCTTATTGCTCCGGATGTCATGAACTAAGCCCCACATCCTACCTCAGGATGACCGGCTGATTAGCACTTTTAGGCTGGCAAGCTTCAAAGAAGTTTCCTTTTGAAATGTCAGTCTGGCTCGCCACACAGGAGTAGAACGATCCCTCTTCCCCCACCCCCCAAAAAATCCTTTTCAAATCTTTATCCAGGGCCCTTTGGCACATGGACAGGCTGGACAGACAGGCGGGAAATAAGCTAGTTGGGTAGGCATGCCCATCCCCATGCAAGTGCCACCCCTAAAGTGGCTTAACATGATGTGGGTATGACTTTTCAGAAGTGTCCATTTTTGTGTGGGCGCACTTTGTAATTCTGGCACTGGCTTATGCCCACTTCCCACAGGAGATCGTCTTATAGGAGGTATAGTGACCCTAGGGGTGAGTAGTCCTTTGGCTACCATCATACTCACCTAACACCCCTAAATTCAGTTTAGGGGAGCCCCTGGCACCAGAAAATCAATCTGCCAACCTGAAAGACTTAAGGGTGTGAAGTTGCATTGGCAAAAACGGATCCAGCTCCAGACGTGGCGCCAAGCCTGCTGCCTTCGCCAATAACCAACTTGTCCTGCCTATTTCCTAAATCAATGATGTGGGCCAGAAAACACATTAGTATTTGTTTTGTTTTCAGCTTGCAGAAAGCCAAACTATTTGAAAGTCTGCAGTGCAAGCTATTGCACTCGTAAAACTGCATACATTTACAGGTGCTTTCTATCCAGCAGGTGGCAGAAATTGAACCTTTGCGAACACGGAGGCAAGGATCTTCGATCATCACAGTTTCAGGTTTGTCCTGGCTGCGTAAATTTATGGAATGATGGTGTAATAAATGTGCATTTTAGTACTGGGTTTGACTGCTCTATTTGCTAGTAGGCTCACCTTTTGATGGCGTACAACATAATTTTTTTGTGAATGCATGCCTATAGCTCGCTGCTCAGCCATCGGTTGGCCACTATGGCTGAAGCCCCTTGTTTACAGCCTCCATAGTCTCTGTATGTTTATAGTACAATGACACATGTAGATGTGTTTTTTTTTTGTTGTTTTTATGCTTACTGTTGGACCTGGAGTTACCAGTCCACATAAAACTGCTGTCGGGTAGAGATGAGCAAGGTAGTAATAAAATCATTGAACCACCAAATAAATTAAATCTATTGATTGATGCTTATAAGTTGCCACATGTAAAGGAGTAGAGCAACTCACAAGCAACCGAGATCCCCTATCCGGAATTTGAAAGCGACATAATTGATGATAGCCTAGTAATGGAGGATGTGACTAGCGATTTTACAAAGTTACCAGATGATTAAAGTAGTATAAAAAAAGACATGTTCAAAACAACGCCAAGATACAATCGGACCATTAAAACCAACAAACCTTTCGAAAAGGACTAGAAAAAGGTTAAGGCAATCTCACAGTAAGAAAGCACATAAATTAAAGTCTATTAGTAATAAAATGAGTGATGATCCGAAATTCTTGAAAGTAAAGGAATCTGAAATAAAATCATATTTCCCGATTTTTGGACCCAATAAGAAATCGGGATGTAAAGGCAAATCAAACAATGGAGTGTGACTGAAAAACTAGGGGACGTAGATCATTCTTAGTTCTGGCCTCATAGACGAAGCTCCAAGAATAATAAAAGATACAACATCTGATAAATCACTAATTGTAGAAGTCATTAGTACGCAACCTTGTCATATTGAGAATTTAGTGGACTCTAATGATCAAGTGGGTAGGATGAGCAATGAACTGGGGTCTAAATTAAGCCAGAAACCAAGTAATGAACTAGTGGTTGACCAATATACACAATAATATTGTTAATCAGAATTTAGTGAATCACATTTATCAGCAAGGCGTTATTAGATTCGATCAAGTGGCCCTCTGCGTGACACGAGCGATTAATAAAGGAAGTTAAAGTCAACTTGATGACTGAAAGGATTCCTGTGCCTGTTAAGGATAATTCATGTTCGCCAATTATAACTGAGAGACCATACTGAGCATTTAAATTTGATGACCGATATGAGGAAAGTTGCCTTTAGCCCTCAATTCACTTCAAGAGGCCCACATAATATCTTAAATCGTCGTAACATCCTGAAATTATTACATGCTACTATAGATCTTAAAGATGTGGTTACCACAGATTTAGAAGCTGTGGAGTTTAAAAAAGAGTGAAAAATGCGATAGGGAAATAACAATTACAACTTGGTTAAGTAAAGAAATTGTTGATAAAATGGCGAGCAGTAGCGTATTTGAAAAATGGGGCATTAAGCTTTGGTGAGTACAAGCATCCAGCTACCCGTTGTTGCTAATACCAAGTGAACCAAAAGGGGATGATAAAAAATTAGCTATGGCTACTCAAAAAATTGACGACAAAAAAAGACCCATAGTAGAACAGGTTAGAGTTTTAAAAAATGCGTCAGGCGCATCTAAGGAATTGAACTTAACATATGGCATCAAGATAAGAAGCAGCCAGTCTGGTCTGCGAACCTGTGAGGCATTGAAGAAAGTGCCAGAGTTAGTAGAGGATTGGAGTTGGCTTTCAGGAATTTTAGCAAATCATAATTTTGAAACGAAGAATTGATATATATCAAATCCTTCGATTCTTTGTTCCTGGAACAATGACCTAAAATCATTAATCGAGGATCAATATGTAATTGTTTTTTTTGAAGACTTTTAGTATTTTAATGTTTCAGGAAACTTGGACCACGTCAAAAGAACCTTTTATAGCTTATGTTGAATACTGTAATGTTGCAACATGAGAAGCCAACTCGGGTCGCCCATGTGGTGGTCTTTCCATACATATATATCATCAAAACTAAAAGCGTCTCACTTTGAAATCGACCTTCAGGTAAAATGGTTACAGTGCGTTAAACTAATAGCAGTCACTCAATTCTGATAAATGTGTACTACCCAAGTTACTCAGCTTTAGGGGATGATAAAAACATTATATTATGAGCACTTGGATTCAGTATTTATTATTTCTGGTGATTTTAATATGCACTTTGTTGCTCTTAAAAGGCAGTCAGTAGACTTAAAATGGTTCTCAATGGACAGATTGTGAGTTTGATTATGCATGACCCTGATAATATTCTGACTTTCAACCAAGCAGATAGCTTCTCTGTAATAGACTATACTATAATGTCTGAGAAATTTATATAAGATAGTAAAAAGCTACGAGATTGAACCAAGTATTAAAAGTGATCACTTGTGGATTGTGATCAATTTTGATATAGATCTAGACCATTTACCAGAAACTAAGATTCTGGTAAAAGCATCAACGTCCTTTAATCTTAAAAGATTAACATGGAATGTTAAAACTGAGGATAAAATCTTGAGTGCTTGACTGTTTAATCCAGGATGTCCATGCAGCTTATGATGAAGGGAAATCTATGGTTGACTTATGGCCACATTTATGTGATGAACTGTTGGCTAAATCTGCTAGAGATGAGCCCCCTAATGGTATGTTAAATCCTAAGAAACCAGGATGGTACTCTTCTCACCTACTATATCAAAAAAGAAAGCTTAACCCCTTCGCTGCTCATGACGAGCTCAGCTCGTCATGAGGCACAGTGGAGCTGTGCTTCATGAATCGTGCACTAGTGCAATTTCCAGCACAGGAGGGGAAAACCCTTAGCAGCCAAGGTGTTAAAGAAATAAGATCACTGCACCGGAATAAAAATAGGCTATTGCTGCCAACTACATCGTTTAAAATCAGAGTTAAAACTGATGTAAAAAGGGAAATCAGGAGGGCTAAGCAAGGTTTTTATGAAACAACATGGGCAAAAGTCCATCATGCTTGTAAATCCAAAGATTTACGATTATTTTGGAGCATTATTAATAACATCGAGTGGCAATAATAGAAGCAATAGTGCTAATGTTGATGAAGTGAGTTGGGTGAGCTTCTTTAATAAGAAAATAGATACCCAATGTCTAGATAATGATAAATGTTTTAATAATAGTCCAATTGATATGCATAAAATAGATGGAGGGAGTGAGGGTTGTATTCCCCCTTCCCAATGTAGAGTGGATTTGGGGCCCTGGTTGCTCGATAAAGTAAAAAAAAGATAAATAAGATTAGATCCAACGGAGCGCCAGGTCAAAATGGTATCCCGAACGTAATATTTAAAGCTGATATAAGTAACTGGCCAGAGTTGCTTATGCTTCTCTTTAATGAAGTTCTTAAAACAGGTCTTATTTCGCTATATTGGCATGGGAGTGTTATTCAACCGATTATATAAGAGTGGCCTACAGGATAATCCGGCTAATTATCGTTTAATTACGCTCACCGATGTAGAGGCAAAAAATGTTTGCTAGTTGCCTGTTGGAAGATCTAGAAGGGCAACAATGGAAGATCTTATCCCCAATTTCCAAACTGGGTTTAGAAAGGGAGACTCTACCCATACCAATTTGATTTAATTAACATTAGGTGAGAGAGCCAAAACCAGGATGCAAAGATTATATGTGTGTTTTATTGATTTTAAAAGCCGCTTTTGATTCTGTGCCGTGAAATATTCTCTGGGGCAAGTTAAGGAATTGGGGTATTACAGAATCTCTATTAAAGATGTTTATACTTTTATACACCCAGACCTGGGTGCAGATCAAAATTGGCGATGGAAAGCATATGACCCGTCGATTGCATACGAAGTGGGATTAAAACAAGGCTGTGTGTTGGCTCCTTGCCTTTTTAATCTTTTTATGGCAGACTTGCCAGCCCATTTTAAAGATAGTAATTCACATTCGCCTTTTATTCAGTCAAGAAATGAAATGCCTGCAATATGCAGATGATACCATTTTTATTGAGCCAAACGGAAATGGGGTTAAAAAGGTTAATTGACTCTTTCAATGGCTGTTACACAAAATGGACTTAGAATTAATACAAAAAAACCAAACCTAATGACTGAGAAAAGGGAAACAGAGGATTAAAGAGTGGAATATTAATGGCCTGGTAATTGAAAATGAGAAATGTTATTAATACCTTGGGATTACGTTTGATGACGGACTAAAATTTAGACAACATTTTAATAACCTTGAAGCCAAGGGTGGATCTCTTGCATTTGCCTTCAGGAAACTAAAGACAAATTACTATGCCCTAATTATGATGAGTTGATGAAGGTGATGAGAGCAAAGTTAATTCCATCTTTGGACTATTGCTCACTCATCTTTCGGGGTAAACACGCAAAAGTGCTCGACGATATAGAAATTAGAATTTATAAAGCTGTTTTTAAAATTCCTAAATATATCAGTCGAGCAAACATTAAGATAGGAATTTGGATTAAAAAAAAACAATTTATGGCGCGTCAATCAGCATTTCTGAGGTCCGTAATATCATTAGCCCGCTCGGAGGAAGGATCTGTAGCAAAGCTTTGTTGGCTCGAAATATCAGAAGGAGAATATTAAAAAAACTGGCAGCTCTACCTAACTGAATGCTTATGTAACTTTGATTGCACTAATTTAGAAAATGAAATGAGTAAAGTAGTTTAAAAAAAAAGAAATGAATCAAATGGCCGCACTACTAACTGTCATAGCTGACAAAGAAGAATTAAGGAAAATAAATCATTTCTGGACAATTGCTAATTCCTTTGGTAAGCTGATGCCTCAACCCTATTTAGCGTAGCACTTAAATCCAAAGTTCAAGAACAAATTTATGCACTTAAGGTTGGGGAAGATATCCGACAAAGGATGGCATACCAAAATGGGAAAGTCAATGGCCATCAAGCATTTGTAGGCTCTGTAGGCAAATGGATGAAACAATCCATATAGTCAACTTATGCCCAGCATTGGCAGACATTTGGAAATTCATCCTAAAATCGATCTTTAATGAATTGGGAATTAGAACATGTAGACAAGCAATTATTACCTGTTTGAGTGGGGAGAATATTAAACTTATCTTTTTGTTAAGTTTATTATTGCAGAGAAGAAACTCGAAGGGAGTAGAACGGATAAATAATTGTATTGCGATATAAAATACGTAAAGAAACATAACTTAAGGATCATTGGATGCAAAGTGTTAATTTAGTTTAAGGGACTAGGAGTATATTTTAATATAGTCATGCATATTGCACTTTTCTCATTGCTTGCATATGGAATACAGCTAAATTTTGCATATGCAATTGCAACTGCTAACAAGTCACTTTATGTAAATGCTGCTATACTAGTTCTTGGGGTATTTATAAGCATTTTTAGTAAGTCTTATGTATTTTAATTATTGTGTAATGTATTAATGTCGCATTTTATTATCGTTTTTATATGAATTGCAGCTAAAATTGGTATCTGTAGTTGCAACTGCCAACACAAGTCACTTTATGTAAATGCTGCTATAATAGTTTTTGGGGCAATTATAAGGCTTTTTTTAGTAAGTCTTATGTATTTTAATTATTTGCGTAATGTATAAATCTTTTGATGGAATGGTTATCTACCAATGTATATGCTTGTTTTACTTGGTTGTTTTTATCTTTCCTCACTTGTAATGATTTTAATTAATCAATAAATACTACTACACATACACTACAGTCCACATAGGGTAGCCTGGCACAGAGTAGGAAGGTCTATTCTCAAAGTCAATGTGTTATGCTTGAGTCACACCCTCACAAACCCAGCGCCCATCCACTCAAAAAGACCCTACACCAATTTAGAAAAATACGGTTCACTTTTATAAAAGTTCCATAAGCTTTCTTGTTCCGCTAATCGTATTATAGTTACTCACAACAGGTACCTCCACCACTAATTTCCTGCCCCTCTGTTAATTCAGTAAGGCATTAAATCAATGAATAAAACAAGTACACTTCTTACTTAAAGTTGTACGCCATTCTTGGGCTGTTTAGGTATGGCATCATAGGAAAGTAAAACCTTTTTCATAAAGTCAGGTTAGCAACAACAGCATTAACACAGATTGAAGACCTCTTTTTACAATCTGCTTAGTTAAGTCAAATTAGATGTTCGGTCAATAAGTGCCAGAATTGGTCCCCTAATTTCCCCCCTTTGTTAGGATGGGAACAGGCAGAACTTAATCAGTTATCAGGTATATATTGGTTGTAGATGACTCGCCATACACTGGCACTCAGTTTAACTTTACTGAGCAACAATGGTTCTAGAATTGGTATCCTTCCAGTCTCAAGTTAATTGACTTGCCAAATCAGGCTCTTCGGGCCGGCATGACAGTTTTAAGAGGGCTCATGTGGAGAACTCACCACAAGGCCCTTCAACTTCCGATACCTGGTCCCTCACCAGACCCCAGATCCCTGCTTACTTGGGCGCCTCTGTCCAATTCAGCTGTTTCTAGCAATTGAAGGAGATCGGACTGCACCGTCAGCCCCCTTCTCTCCAGCGACGCCTCCCTCGCAGGCCAGGCTACTCTGCTTTAGAGCCTGCACTGAGGGAAGGACTCACTGGCTCTCTGATACCGCTGGATTCCCCTCGTCAAAACTTCTCCAAGTCGCTTCCGCCGTCTTCTTGGCAAGCCGTGCCACTGGGCAGGCACGGGGGAATAGCAGCACTGGTATTGTGCCGCCCCCTTCTCTTAAGGCAACCGGCGGGCCCTACTCCAGACCCGCTTGTGCGCAGTTAACTTCCTGAGGCCAACCCGCCCCTTTTGGATTGATTAACCCTATACAGGGCCTGCGCAGAACGTGTCCCCACAACTTTACCCTGCCGCCTACTCTGCTTTCGTTCAGCGGCTCCCGGGACCCCTCTATCACCAGCACTTTCCTCTCCTCTGTGGTATGGAGCCTCTACTAACCCTTTTGCCACCACCGTAATCGAGGCTGCAGGACAGGCGACCCTCACTACGGCGGCGACACTACCCTCCGATATGACCTCGGGAGGGGAAGCAGACTTCCTGGCAGCACTTTGAAGCACAGGTGAGGAGAGACAGATTGGACTAATGTAGACTGGTTTTGGACCGGGATAGAGTAACTAGTTCGTTCAGTCCTGTCTCTGCCCTTACGGAGCTCTTCAGAGTTATTAGTCACCTTCACTCCACTGGACAGCGGGACAAAGCTTCCCACACCGCTCCCCCCCCCCCCCCCCCCCCCCCCCCCTCTTCCCCTCCTACGGTCTGTTGTTCTCCTCAGTGCCAGGGGTTGGTCCTTCTAGACTCGTGGACCCTATGAGCAGGGTTATCAGGAACGCAAATAAAGCGGGCCATGTCTATGGGTAGGGGGGGACGATGACTGCAGTAAGGTAGCAACCCTTAAAAAGTAATCAACCCTCTGAGTGTCCTGACCCCCTAGCGCCACAGCCTGCACTCCAACTGGCTCTTGGAAGACAAAATGGCCGCCCAGGTATTGGCCTTATATACCCCTAGTCCCAGGTGTCCAGAATAGGTCAGAAGGTTCTAGATCCCTCACTTTAGTCTATGGGCCAGTTCCTGAGGTAAAAAGAATGTGGCAGTTACAAGCCACCATTTTGTGTGTCTGTGTATTCAGTCAAGAAGCACCTAGGCCTCAAAACGATATAGGGATAAAGTAGCACCTAACCCTAAGGACAACACCAAAAATTCCAGTGGACATAAAAATAAAAAGTTAGGAAGCAATAAGGGGACAAAAATAAATAGGAGGGACCACCCAAAGGGCCGACAGGTCTAATACTTACACTTGGCATGGTCAGACATTTGAAATGTAATTTTAAGAAACCTAATATTGATTTTGCCCTTCATTTTGCTGCGTTGTGTAGGTCACTTTTCTTCTTGTGAGCCTTTCACTTGTAGAAATTAGCCATTTTTGCATGCTGATTTGGGACTTTGCCATACCCATTGTAGCATACTTACTCCCATTGAAGGCCTCTGTTGTTGATCTAATGACCACATTTGGAACTTCCTTGAATTGCCTATATCTAGACAAGTTAGTCTGGGACTAAATACGTAGTTAGAAATTGAATGAATGGCGTTCAGCTAATAGTGAGTCAGAACGCAGTGGGCAGGCTTTTTAAGTGTGCACATGCAGGCACTCATTAAATCATTCTGTGGTAGCTTGTCCACACTTCTGTGTTAACCTCTTGACATCCTAAAAAGATGTATGTACATGATAGTTTCACTATTTGTTATTTCTATAGCAATGTTTTAACTTTGTTCAATGTTTGTGTAGATGATGGTGCTGGAAGTGAGGGAGGTGCTGAAGAGATCACTGGAAGTACCGAACAGATTTCTGGTGGTTTGCCTACCAAATTGCTCTCTTCTACAGTTAAGACAACACACCGAAGATCAAAGTCTTTTAAAGAACATGACCAGTCACCTTTTAGTGAACTTTATGAAATGTTAAAGCATCATATTGACATCAAACCAAAGCAGCAAGATGACGAAAAGGGAAGAGAATTTGCTGAGGCAAATGACCAAAGAAATGTTGGAAATATTCTTCGTGAGAACACAGGTTCCCAAACACCTTCCTCGTCCAGGCGCAGATCTGGGCGAAAAAGTCAAACTAATTTCACGGACGTGCACACTCCACTTGAAAATGTTGAAGAAACTAGTTTTGATTTCTCATCTGAGGTGCGGGTTTCAGCAAGAAGTCCTTTAAGAAGTGGCTTAAGTGCTGCAAGTTACCAATATTCAGGCTTGGATATCACCCCAAAATTTGGCTACAGGGATGAGCGTGGAGGTGGAGTGCCCTCTCCCAATGCAAAGATTTTGGATTTCTCAGCAACTGAGCAACATAAAACTAAAATTACCCGACTGTCTGACTTTAAATTAGGCTCTGTAGGAAAGATAATTGATCAGAACAGTCTTGGAGAAACTAAAACGTCTTATACAAGAGAAGAGTCAGTTACAGTTTGTTCACAACCAGGAAAAACTATTGAAGATGTGCAAACTGTTCGGTATGAAGATTTCATTTTGGAAGACCACAGTGCAAAAGAGAATAGTGGAAAACTTGAAGAAGGAAGTAAGCGGCTTAGTCAACGTAGATCCTTAAGTGCACAACAAGTAGTCACTGAAATTCAAGATGAGTTGTATTCAAATGTAAGTGGGAGTTCTCCGAGAAACAATAGATCTTTTGATGCATCAGAAAGTCCTAACGTGTTGGCAAACACTGTAACACAAAGGGGAAGATCAAGTCTGCATCAAACACCCATGTCTACTAAATATGCATCTGTCTTACCAAGTCCAAGTACTTCTCCTAGACAGAGTGTACCTCTTGGCCAAGAATCTGAAAAAGAAAGTTTGTCTACCCCAGACACTCTTACTGAACAGAAGTCAATCACCCCAAGAAGAGGTAGACCAAGCAGAGGTGAGGCCGCTAAATCTCTCTCAGTTTCACAGGGTCGTAGGAGTTACTCCTTGAGTGAACTAAGTGGTAGACAAAGTATGGATGTTTCATCTCAATCTGGAAATGAAGTAGATATATTGCAGCTTTCGTTTGAGACCCAGGAGTCATCTCACCAAAAATTGTCTTCGCAAAAACGGAGGGGGAGGCCAAGCATGAAGACTACAAAGTCTTCCAGTTCAACAAATAGTGAATACAATCTAGAACAGACTAAAGCAGGTGAAACACCAGAGATGTCAGAAAATAAACCAAAAGGGAGGCGAAGTGTTTACCTAGATACTAAACAGTTGGCTACACCAGAGCAAGAACGTAAACCCAGAAGTGTCTCCTTGGGTAGCACAAGGGTTTTTTCTGAACTGCATGTAGAAAAGACCACTAACTTTGACCATTCCCCTCCCAAAAGAGGTCGATTTGTTAAGGGACAGACTCCTAAGTCTACTTCAAAATCTCCGATTAGGACATCGAGTAAAAATACAGAACAGCAGAGTGTGCTTTTAACTCCAAAAGGTAGTACAAGTGTCACCCAGACTCCTAATTCTGGAGATGGCCACACTGAGCAGAAATCCTCATCTGCAACACGAAGAGGTAGACCAAGAATTCATTCTCCTGAACAGACTTCTCTTTTGCCTCCTAGTTCCCCTCTTTCTCTGCAGTCAACACCAATGCATACACCACAGAGAGGCAGACCAAGGAAGACTCCAAAATCGTCCTCTCTATCACCCCATCCTGAGAGTTTTCACAGTGATGATGCCGTGGAAACGAAAGATTCCACTCTCCCTGAATCACAGAATTCCTTGGTTAAAAGGGGCAGGGGTAGGCCAAGCAAGGGCAAAACCCCTATATCCACTTCTGTTTCTCCCTACCGTGCTTCCCCCAAAAGTATTGGTGCATCTGACAGCCATGTGGTGCTTTCAACACTGGTCAGTGGTCGAACGCCGAAATCTGGTCCTAAGGAAGAGCCATCTACACCAGCACCCTCATCTGAGCAAAGTTTCTCTCCGACCCGAAGAGGTAAGACTCAGACTACAGTCTCACCCCATCGACTTCATGCTTTACAGTCTACACCAGTGAACAGTTCTGAATCTGGAGAAAATGTAGTCTCTGAAAAAAAGAGAGGCAGACCTAGTAAGGCAAAGACTCCCAAATCTGTGTCCCCCCATTCTAGTGAGTCTGTGGACCCTACATCTAGGGAAACTTCTGTTTCACCTCGTCGAACAAGGACACCCATGTTTTCTCAGTCTACTGCAGTTGATACTACAATAACACCAGAGAAGTCTCTTGCTGCGCAAAGAGGCAGCAAAAGCACAGACCAGACTAATACATCCTCATCCATGCCACATTCTGTGTCATCCCCCAGACAAAATGCATCTTTGTCCAGCAATTCTGATGGAGTTGATACTGTGGAGCTTCAGACGCCATCTCCTAGGCCTCGAGGTAGACCACGTAAAGCTGAGACTCCAAAATCACCGGATCATAAAATAACTCCGATACAGTCTACACCAATGACAATTGAGACTAAGGTGACCTTGCTTTCTCAAGAGAAAACTAACCATAACCCTTCTCCAAAACGTAGTCCAGTAAGCTCTTCTGAAGCTCTATTTTCTTATGGTGAGAAGAATGTTTTTTCTGTGACACGAAAAGGTAGGCAGAGTATTGCTCGGTCTCCAAAATCAATCTCTTCAACCCTTATAGTTTCACCTCTTTCTGTTCAGTCTGTGCCGGTAAATATAAACTCTGCTGAACAGAATGTGTCCCCTGCTGCACGAAGAGGTAGAACCAGTATGCAGCAGACTCCAAAATTAAGCTCTGTTTCTCCACCACATAGAAGTTCCCCACGAACATCTGAAATCCACCTAACAGAACAAAAATTGCCATCTTCAAAACGTAGCAGTCCAGACAGGACTCCCAAGTCTGCATCAGTGTCACATATTCGTGGAAGTTCTAGTTTAGGTGAACACACATCATTCGATGTACTTGACACTTCAGCTACAAAAAAGTCCTCCCCAGCAAGACGTAGGTCAGGTGCTGCTGTTCATCAAGATGGGAACGTTGTGACTGCTTCAGTGGAAGATTCGAGTAGCGCAGCAGAGTCTAAGAGGGTTTCACCAAGAAGGCATTCTGGAAAAGTCCATACTTCTGAAGTTGGTGAGTGTTGCTATTGGTCGCTTTTTAAATTTGTATGTCAATTTGGTGTTTATCATACTTTAGATCACCTAGAGGGCTGCAGCTAATTGGATTCGAGCTAGTCTATACAAGTTAATATCTGGATTTATCCAGTCTTTGCCTACACAACATTTGTTAAAATATGCCTGCTTCTTATCCGATCTGGCTGCAGCCGTACTTTCCTTTAATTCCATGATTAATATCTTAGTCAGTTTTTTTTTCATCTTCACAAGACTGTTTAATTCATGTCTTTATTTGCATACTAGTTGAGGTTGCTACTTTCCCTAGAGAAGCCTTGCAGAAAGTTTTGTAGAGGTTTTTTAAGGGGCGGGGTGGTAATCCCACCCCACACACATCTTGTGTTGGCTTGTTTATCACAGACCTGACTTCTTCCTGCCTATACCAACTCCACTGAATCCTCATTGAAATGTCTAAAGCTTAAGTATCCCTGGGTACCTAGGGTATGGGAGCTGAAGAGGACCCCTGTGACCACCTCACTGGGATCATGCCCTTGCAGCTTGCATGCCACTTTGACACTGAGGTGAAAAACAACAAAGTTGACATAGCACCCTACCTGGGTGCCCTGCCAGCCAGCACTGCCTGATTGTATAGGTAAGTCACCCCTTTGGCAGATACCCTGCCGTACAGCCCTAAGGCAGGTTGCACTATACCACTGGTGAGGGCATATCTGCATGAGTAGTTATGCCCCAACAATACGAGTCAATTCTTGAAAATTGTAGGTGCCCGGGAAGCCGTAAGGAGTACAAGGGCTGGAAAGTCAACAACTCCAGTTCCCCAGCACCATAATGGCTTCACTGAAACCAGGGGTGTTGGGTACCAAATCAACTCCTTGTTATAAATCCACACTTATGCCAGAGTGACATTTATTTCAACATGTACTTGGATGGCACCTCGGAGGTAGCCCCTGACTGGCTTTAGGAAGCCTGCTGTTTCTGTAATACAATAGAATCCGCAACTACCATACCAGGGTATATTTCATGGTCCCTAAGAGGATGCTGTTTCTAGACTCCCGGGAGAGCTTCTGCTCTCAGGTGCCTGAAGCAATGCACATCCTGGGTGGAGGTTTCACACCACCTCCCTCAGGATGGGCCCAGTGCTCGAAGGGGAAGCATTAAAGGTCTGCCACCTTTGTAATGTGACCCCAGCTGATGACAGCCCCTGTTTTACTTTATGCAAGAAAACTGGCAGGAAAACTCTGAAAGACTAGGTGTGCCTCTTAGCCGCCTTCAACCCTCAGGTGGAGGAGGTGAAGTGCACTTTTCAGTCCCTCCATCTTGAGTATGAGGGGACTATTCCAATCGGGGCTGAATTGTGGCCCCTCCCACAGGAGGCTGGCATGACTGAGGCTGTAGTCACCCCAGGTAAAGTGCCTATTAGCCCTACCTGCTACTTTCTAAATCTGGTATTTAGAAGGCTATCTCAGACCTTCAACTAGTTCTGTGGAAGCTGACCCTGCAAAGGAGCCTGAAGGTGACTGCCTTGGCCCCAGCTCTATTGGCCTGGCTCCAGCTTCAAAGAGCTTGCAAAAAAAAGGCGACCCACCTTGCACCGACCTGTGTACATTGAGCGCTGTACGCTTTTGGGGGGCCACTGGTCTCTGCATGGTATAACCACCTAGTGGCATAACGTATAGAGCCTGCTTTCTATTCCTAGAAGACCTAGCCTACTGGCTCCTATATCTTTTCTCAGTCTTTCAGAACCACAGGGAGCAGGTCACTCATTTATTTGAATCCAGTTTGGAGACTGCTGTAATCCTGCATCTCCGACAAATAAATCAACAGGATAGGGCCTGATTTCATATTCTGGGTGTTGCTTCGTACCATACATTCTGCAAGTGTTGAATATTTCAAAGTATGTGATGACCAGGACAGCTAATTTAAAATCCCAATAGGTGATGGGTAACTGGTGCACCTGGTTGCAAACAGACTTAATCACTGCTCCAGTGCTAACTCTCTGGTCTTCAAATGATCTGTAAGTAACTGTTTATCTAATACCTTTCTGGAATGAAAGGTGATGGGTCAATCTGAAGTGCCCTCGATTTATCTGGTAAGGGGATGTCTCCTCAGGATGTGTAGTTAGGGTTCCACTCCTGGTTGATTGCCCTACACAGCTGGTGTGCCTGTATCCTGGATGCTTCAGCACTGGTAGTCTTATCGGGCGTCCCTTCGCTGCTTGCTGGGTACCTCTGTTCAGCTAGGATCCTTTTCATCTGTTATAAGGGGCTGACTGGTGCAATTTGCTGCCAAGCTGCTCCGTTTTCAAAACTCATGAAAGTAAATGTATTTGATTTCAAGCTCCAATGATGTACACTTTCTTTAAATCATAATTGGCAAATCCAGTATTTCAGAAAAGGCAATAGCTATTAGATACACCCATCTTTGTTGGAAATGTCTGCGGAGATGCTGCAACTTCCTTCATTGGAAGAAAAATAGCACTTCACAAGTCCTAGCTAATAAATTGTAGCCCATTGCTGTCTCCTATTTAGTTCTTACACAGCTACCATTCATTATTTGTAGTTCAAGTTGGGTACTTTCCCTTTTCAGATTGGTCTTTTTTCTCTCTGATTTACAGTTTGTATCAATATTTAAGTGAACTGCTATACTCGCACTAAGTCTATTCTTGCTATGACAAATGGTAACCTGTGATCTGATTACCTATTAGATTTAATGCTCTCATTGATACAGAAGTATGTTATGTAACTAATACTCGGATACTTTTCCAACTTTTTGCTGCCTTGTTGTGCCCTGAAAGCTTTTAAGAGCTAACAAGCTGCTTGAAAAACGTATGGTTTATTTATCTTTGTAATACATTTTTGAATGGGTTTATTTTCAAGAAGAGGCCAAGAAGTCGCCGAAAAAGCGCAGAAGTGGAGAGCTTGATCCATTACCTGAACCCCCGATGAAAAGAAAGAGGGTCTCGTTTGGCGGCCATCTGAGCCCTGAATTATTTGATAAGAGATTACCTCCAAATTCTCCCCTCCGGAAGGGTGCAACTCCAGCAAGATTGAGTTTACAGTTTTCAAACACGCCTCGTGCTGTTATAAGAAAAAGCTTTGGGAGCCGTCATGCTGTTATCCAGGTACTTGTTAAGAAGTTTTATTTTATTAAACCCCTGTTTTCAGTTATATTTTAATTGTTTTACTGCAGATCACATTGCTTTTTCAAGAGCCATTTGCTTGTCTCTCCCAATAGTTGCAAAAAACTACTCTTGGCAAGAATTTGACATGGTTGGGTAGTTAATTGCTACACAGAATTGCTTTTTCATGCCAGTTTATTTTTAACTCCTCTCAGTGGTTCCCACCATCCTACTCCTTTTAAAAAACAAAACGGCGCCCAGTCATCCTTTTATTTTTCCTGCAATAGTAAACACTGGGGAAAGCCAGTTTTGCCAGTGCTTGTTTAGGATGGACCTACATGTCAGTGGTCTGCAGACTACTTTTTGAGGTGCATAATTGACTTAAATTTGCTTTAGTCTATGGTATAGTAGTCTTGTGCGCAGGCTGAGGTCCATCTTTCATGTTAAGCTGTAGTTCGTTTTTGAAGCTGTAGACTGCCGCTTTTTGTGTGGGGAGGGTTTAAATGGTACCCAGTGTCCTGAAATGGAAGTTGCAAGAATTTTCTATTGCAGCAAACCTAAATTGTTGAGGTCAGTGGGCTGCATCTTCTACTAGTGACTGGTCATCAGTATGTCCACTAGATTGTCTTGTTAAAAATTCTCATGAGAACTTATAAGAGGTGCGACTGCTGTTAGATGGCAAATACTGTATACAGTGAACCACTTGACTAAGGTGTTCATCCTTGCTGCTTAACGTTTAGCCAGTTGTGTGAAGTTCATGGACATTGTCTTGGTTCTGCATGAAAATCCAGAGTTTCAACTCCTACAGTACTGAGTTTGGGCACTTAAGCATGTCTCATAAATGCACAAAAGTGTTACACGCTAAAGAGCTTACTCTACCATTGCTACATATGATCTGAAAGAAGGTCTTTACTCCTAATATGTGGTGCTTATTTAAGCTAGGATAATAGTCAAGTTTGATCTGGCAAGGTTGTGCAGAGACATTCACAAGCAGAATTGACCTAAACCAGGCTTTTGCACATTTGCTTTAAACCATTGATCTTTATGGCAGTCTGCTCCCTGTGCTGTCTCTCAAAACGTTGCTCAGCTTTATAGCCAAATGCTTGGTGGTTTGTGATCTTTGGAGAGATATGGCCGGGTCTGGCTGTTGCTAATGCCTCTAACCGGATAGTTTTTAGGCTGAACAAAGCCTGCCTACCACAGCAGCTTTCATACCTGGAAAGTGTTACTGCGAGATGCTTATGTTAAGGCTGTTGCTGTAAGAATTACTTTGTTGCTGCACCGGTATGCTGTTTTGCAGGTGTCTACCACACTTGTGGACATGTACAAGATGCAGCTGTGGATTACTAGCTTATACTGTAAAAGTGGTTCTCCAACATTGTATTTTTAGAATTTCTCAGAAACCCTCCTGACCTCTCTAAGTTGTTTTGTAAGATTTGTTTCTGGTCTTTCATGTTTATTGCATGGTCAGTCTGTGCCTCCTTACAGACCTCAACCTCTGGAGGACTTGGCACTTGGTTAACAGGAACACATGACAGAAGTGTATGACCTATATGGTAGGTACCACATTGTACTGGATAACTGCTTACAGAACCCTTTAGCACCTGCCCGGATGTGTTCAGTATGGTAGCACTGGTTGCCCAAAAAGTTTAACCATTGTAGGGCTGCAAAGAAAAACAAAGTGTTTTAAAGTGAGCAAGGTGGTGCTAGGGGCATTTTAATCCTTGACCGCTTGTGGCATGCAAAAATAAAGGGGACTTTGAGGTACTAAATGTCAATCAAGATTAAACTAGTATACAATAAAACATGAGAATTTCTCATGATAGTCCATATTAATCGATGATCAGGACAGTTACTCGCACATGGTGATCAAAGAGCAAACAATAATTTGCTTCAACAAAAAACGTTCTAATGTTGCAGGGATTCTGTGGTCCTGTAAGGGGAATGACCGCTTCAAGTTGGTCTACTATATGGGCAATCCTAAATGGAATTTCCTCACGATTAGAGGGTGTTTTGTCCATGGCTTTATCAGAGGGTAGTGTTTAGCCTTTATTGTACACACTTGGGCAAAAAATGTCACACACCAAGACTGATCTCAGACCAATTTGTTTGTATAACATTCGTATTTACTTATATATTTTCCTATAAGCAAGCCTGGCACAGGTAAGTGTAATGGTACTTTTTCAAGGCAGGTTGCACAATACAAGCAGGTTTTTGTATATTTGCAGGAATTATCGGTTTACAGGTAAGCACTTGGTTGTGGTTTGGTTTCTGAGGTTAGAACCATAGTTCACCCATGTTCACGGATGCACTCTCAAAGCACCCTCAGCGGCACTAGGGTGGCCAGGTGCAGAGTGCTGAGGCCCAATGTTATCCAGTGGGGGATAGTGGGGGCCTCTGATTGGGGTCTGCTCCCGAGCAGGCCACAAGATGGTTGTAGGAGCAAAGCTCCAGGTGTTAGGCTCAGGGCAAAGGAGGACCTGATTAAGCACACTAGGTGCAGCCACAGGGGCGGCTGGGTGCAGGGTGCTGGTTTGGCGTCGTGGCCCTGTTTGTTTCAATGCGGATTCTCCGGTTTCAACAAAGACTGCAGTCTCTGATGAAGATCTTCTGGAGGCGACCACCAGTTGGAGAGGTAAGCCTGGGGATGCTGGGGACATAGACGTTTGGCCACCCAAGGCCGTGGGACATCAGGCTACAGGCGTTTGTTGGAGACTTGAGGCAGGTCAGGGATCACTAGATCCTAGGTCTGGATTGCCGGGGAGACATCCTCCTTGTGTTGGGCCACTGTATCTCGGACCTGGTCTGTGGGTGAGCAAATCCAGTGCTCACTGGACAAAGTCTTGGTTTGGGAAGGCAGGGCAGGTCCTCTGGGTTCTTGGGGGCTGCTGGCTGCAGAACATGCCAGGATTTCGCTGGAGCAGGTTTGAGGTGGGGACAGGCTGGTAGGTTCTGGGGATAAGTGGATGGGTAAGTCCATGTTGTGTTACGTGTGCATGGACAGCAGGTCTGCAATTCACAGGATGTGGCGCAGTCATAAAACAGCAGAATGGAGAAAATTTGAAACACTAAATGGGTGTAGTCGTCCTTTTTTAAATTTCTGACTGGAGTTTTATTCCCAAATTCCATAGACTTCTGTAGTGAAAGGTTTAAGGGTATTGTGAACACGCCCAAGCACTGTTCAGGAGACCGTGAATAAGGACCAGTCCAAACTGAAACCATGTTGCAGGATTTCTGCTCCGAAACAGAACTGTGCCTGGGATCACGGGACATCTGCATGTGAGGACTGTCACCTTACCACATCAGTTCCTATTGGCCCAAATCCAAACTTATTTTCCTGCCCTCCAAACCTTGGTAACTTAGCACCCCGGAACTCAACACTGAACTCTCTGGATTTGCAGTGATAGGTCATCACCTTTAGTTCTTTCTCACGTGGCTACAATGAAAGGAAAGAGACCTGAAGAAGGCTTAGAATATTTATTAAATCTAACTTGCTTAATCATGAAAAAATGCCTGTTGCAGCGATTGACTAATCGCCTTAAGCCAACCCTTACTATGTAAATATAGTATTGTACTAAAGATCTCTGGGATTGGTGCCGACCACATAGTTGATCTACATCTCGGGGGTGTAGCTAGTTCGTCTTGGGGCCTTTTTTCGGCAAGCCTAGTTTTGCTCTGTTTTTAGTTCTGCAAGTCTTGGCTTGCATGGCAAGATTTGTTCTGTTTGGAAAACAGCAGCTGGATCTCTGTCTAGGTGTTAGTGTCCTATCACTGAGAAAAGCAGGGCACAGTGTTCGGCTGTGCACTTTGTAGAGGCAGAATCCCTACAGAAGAGCTAAATATCAAAACGTGCATCGTATTTTAAAAAAGTGTGGCACAAAAACAACCATGTTACTGTGCAACGAGTGCAAAGCAAAAGTGGCCTATTTATGTAGGGAGGCTAACATAAGGAAAAAGTACAGTGGGCCCTTTAGGGGTACTCCTGATAATAGCAGCAGCATATTATCATACACCTAATTCAAATGTAAATTTTCCCCAGGAGTATTGACATTTATTGAACCGTTCCTAGTGTTATCAACCTTCATTACTGTGTGGTGAAGTCGCATGTAATAGTTTGAGACAAATTTGTATTCTAAAGTACAGTGGACAAAGGAGTTTTATTGGTTGTGTGTCTGAAGTTTGGAGTGAATTTTCCATGGGTGGTTTTACTGTTTGTATCTACCTCTGTTCTCCTCCTACAAAATGATTGTGAGGATAATTTTGATTGAAGGTCCCTTCTCCAGGTATCTGAAAGGTTGCTGAATAGCAACTTGATTATCTCGGGATGTATATAGTATTGTTTTACAGACCACTTGTGGGAACAGGATCGTATGTGGACTATGGCCTCCTGATCAAGTCACGGATGGAATGGGGTAAATATATGTATTAGCTCACTCTGCGTTCAAAGCAGGACTTTGAAAGTAGTTGTAGACCCAACAAAGAATCCTGCAGCTTCAATCTACCCCCTGTAAGGGGTTTAAGGACAGAAATAAAAATGAAGGTCTGTTGTATACACTGCTGTGTGAAATCTGTTTGCTGGCAAGCATTGTAGTCATCTGGATAGAGAATGCACAGATAGTGCCTCCTTCTGTACTTCGTGATCTCGCCTGCTGTTTTGAGGCCATAGTTTGACGCTTTCCAAACCATAGAAGCTGATCCCAGACAGCAGGTGATGGATGGAATGCTTGAGTTAATCTCTGCAGCTGGCAATTGCTCTGGCTACATACCAGTCCATTGTTTTTCACCCACTTATGCCAGTCTAGACAAAGGCCTACTTTATTCAAATCTGTAGACGCATCTCCTATGGGGAACAGTTCCCCTAACGGTGAGTTGAAGACTCCTCCGTAAGGGACCACAAGCAACTCTAGTCTGGTATTGCCATACTTGGGGCTCTTCAGCAGTGTACCTTAAGTCCTATGGCACAGTGAGCACAAGACTCGCACACTCCAGACTTGTCTTTATTCCCATCAACCAGAGATTGCCCGATTAAGGGGGCACTCGTCCATCTCAACATAATTAAAGATGAGCAGTATATCTGCTGCTCTAGGCATTTCACTCCCTTCTTTGAAATGTGTTTGTGTTCATGAACTTTATTTGAAAGCCCCTGTTGACAAAACTGCTGGATGAACTCCGCAGTGAGAACCCACTAGGATTGCATTTCTGCTGAGTCATTCAAATATACACACACTCCCAAGGTTTTGTTCTTCACCCTAATCCAACGTGACAGCACTTAACAGTGAGCATTTAAAGGTTGGTCCTCCTAAATGTTTTTGTTACTAATTACCTTTCACTTTGTGGAAGATAATTCCAGGCCTGAATATGCATTGATAATTAATCTTGGTAACATTTATAGGTACATAAGGCAACTGTAATTTAAGCCGTCTTCTTGAGTCTCAAATGCATCTGTTAAGTGAATCGGCCTAATACAAGCAAGTGATTCTTAAGCCAAACATGTTTTATCCAAAAACTCAACTCACCATTTCCTCAGTTTTAGTGTCATACCCCCCACCCCAGAGTTAGAAAATGGCATAATTGATTTTACTCTGTATGAGGCTAGTGTGCATTTTTAGTTGGACAGTGCTATTGCAGAACAAGTCATATTTACAGCACATGAAAAAGCAAATGTCTTTCACAGTAGGCTGAAGGATGTTTTCTGCTGTAGAGCAAGGGCAGGACATTGCTTCCAGGAAGTTACCATGTTTGGCAACAACGCCATGTGTGCGCAAGCCAATGTCTGGCCGTCAATAGAGCAGTAACCTAATCCCATTGTAGTCCAGTTCTCCATTGTTTTTATCTTTGGGTTTATGTCCAACTCATGTTCCTCATTTTCAGGCTTATACGGCCTAGTCCCCCCAAAAAAATTCTGGCTGAAGTGTGGTTGACACTGGAAAGTTTAGTTGGGAGCATATTAACCCCTACACCAGGACATTATCTTGTATAGGAAGAATATTCTACTTAAAGTACATGTTAATCCAATTTAGTAAAAGCAATCTCTTGTTG
The DNA here is from genome assembly GCF_964263255.1 of Lissotriton vulgaris. Taxonomy (NCBI): domain Eukaryota; kingdom Metazoa; phylum Chordata; class Amphibia; order Caudata; family Salamandridae; genus Lissotriton; species Lissotriton vulgaris. The sequence goes on along the minus strand of NC_141693.1, from coordinate 969,239,650 downwards.
GGCTCACTCATCCTGGAGTATTGTGCTTACTAGAAGTAACTTTTCTTAGTGGCCCTGTGTGTGATTGAATGGTGATATTAGTAATCTTGGTGATTAAAAAGCATTTGTAGTTTTAATGTGCATTTTCTTTTACATTTTAGGAACGCTCAGATAAGCGGTCACCAAATGCTTCACCAGCAAAGCGATCCCCATCGAAGAAGTCTCCTGTGAAGTCACCAGTAAAAGGATCTTCGCCCAGGAAATCACTTGCGACGTCCCCAGCTCAAAGGTCTCCATCTAAGAAAACTCCTGTCACATCACTAGCATCAAAGTCTCCATCTAAATCTGCTGCCACATTACCGACTTCAAAGTCTCCACTTGGATCCCCTGCTAATTTGAGTGCTGCCTCGAAGTCCCCCAGAAGGAATGCCACTGTAAACACACACACTAGTCTGACAAAGGAACGCTCTTCAGCCAGGGGAAGTCCTGCCTCTTCTCCAGCACCGGGGAGGGCTTCAGCCAGGGGGAGTCCCGCCACTTCTCCAGCACCGGGGAGGGCTTCAGCCAGGGGGAGCCCTGCCACTTCTCCAGCACCGGGCAGGGCTTCAGCCAGGGGGAGCCCCGCTACTTCTCCAGCACCGGGGAGGGCTTCAGCCAGGGGGAGTCCCGCCACTTCTCCAGCACCGGAGAGGGCTTCAGCCAGGGGGAGTCCCGCCACTTCTCCAGCACCGGGGAGGGCTTCAGCCAGGGGGAGCCCCGCCACTTCTCCAGCACCGGGGAGGGATTCAGCCAGGGGGAGTCCCGCCACTTCTCCAGCACCGGGGAGGGCTTCAGCCAGGGGGAGCCCCGCCACTTCTCCAGCACCGGGGAGGGCTTCAGCCAGGGGGAGCCCCGCCACTTCTCCAGCACCGGGGAGGGCTTCAGCCAGGGTGAGCCCCGGCACTTCTCCAGCACCGGGGAGGGCTTCAGCCAGGGTGAGCCCCGGCACTTCTCCAGCACCGGGGAGGGCTTCAGCCAGGGTGAGCCCCGGCACTTCTCCAGCACCGGGGAGGGCTTCAGCCAGGGGGAGCCCCGGCACTTCTCCAGCACCGGGGAGGGCTTCAGCCAGGGGGAGTCCCGCCACTTCTCCAGCACCGGGGAGGGCTTCAGCCAGGGGGAGTCCCGCCACTTCTCCAGCACCGGGCAGGGCTTCAGCCAAGGGGAGTCCCGCCACTTCTCCAGCACCGGGCAGGGCTTCTGCCAGGGGGAGCCCTGCCACTTCTCCGGCACCCGGGAGGGCATCTGCCAGGGGGAGTCCTGCCACTTCTCCGGCACCCAGGAGGTCATCTGCCAGGGGCAGTCCTGCCACTCCTCCAGTAGTAAGAATGTCTTCCCACCAAAGAAGTCCAGCAGTCATACGGGCTAAAGTTGAAGCCATCTCAATGTCACCAGCTAGCATTCCAATCCAAACAAGAGTCCGCATGACCCCGTCCAAGGGCACCTCTCCTTCGCCTGTGGGCCGGACCCCGTCCAAGGGCGCCTCTCCTTCGCCTGTGGGCCGGACCCCGTCCAAGGGCGCCTCTCCTTCGCCTGTGGGCCGGACCCCGTCCAAGGGCGCCTCTCCTTCGCCTGTGGGCCGGACCCCGTCCAAGGGCGCCTCTCCTTCGCCTGTGGGCCGGACCCCGTCCAAGGGCGCCTCTCCTTCGCCTGTGGGCCGGACCCCGTCCAAGGGCGCCTCTCCTTCGCCTGTGGGCCGGACCCCGTCCAAGGGCGCCTCTCCTTCGCCTGTGGGCCGGACCCCGTCCAAGGGCGCCTCTCCTTCGCCTGTGGGCCGGACCCCGTCCAAGGGCGCCTCTCCTTCGCCTGTGGGCCGGACCCCGTCCAAGGGCGCCTCTCCTTCGCCTGTGGGCCGGACACAGTCCAAGGGTGCCTCTCCTTCGCCTGTGGGCCGGACACAGTCCAAGGGTGCCTCAAGGGGGCGATTTTCAGTCTCTAGAATTATTACACCTACTTCGCAAAGAAATACAGGAACTGAAATTATTCAGAAAGAAATTCTTCTACAGAAACCTGAAAATGATAGTCATCAAGCAGCTCAAGAGTCTGAAGACAAATACCCCCAAAAAAGTGTTGAGAGAAGAAAAACCCCATCTCGTCGAAAAAGTAGAAGTGATGCCTTCGAAGCATTTCGCTCTAGGAGGAAGAGTGGTGCTACAGAAGCCAACCTACTAGGTAATATGCGTTAATTTTTTATTTTAAGCATTTCTTCTATTAGAGTGAAATATTTTCTAGTTGGGAAATGTTTGGTTATTAGTGAAAGATGTGCCTAACAATTTTATCTGTGGTTGCATCCTGTCATTATTGGGTCCTTCCTAGTTGCACCATGTAACTGCCAGTTAATGGCTGGCATGAAACTAAAGATGTAATACAATGTATTTTCTTACTTCAGTTTTCCTGTTGCTGACAACCCTTGAAACTACCTTAAGGCCAGAGACATGTTGGCTGTCAATGGAAGTTTGTTAGCTGCTCTAGCTACAGAATTATGCAGGACACGTGGTTTCTTGTTGGGGCGGGGGTTTATAATTTGGCTAGAATTGTTGCTTTCATCTACTTTGGCACCAGTTAGGAATTTCTCAGAGGTTTTGCTTTAGTCTCTGCACTAGATTGTTTGGCTTTTCTAGACTGGAGCTGTCTCATCATAGCTTGTGAGTAGTCTTGTGCATTTAATACTAATCTTAATTCTTTGCCTATGGAAAAGAGGTGCCATACATAATGAAGGCTAGTATGTTCAAGACAATCTTGTACATCTGATCTGTTGCTAGAAAGTTCAGTCCTGGAATCTGCCAGTCTCTGGTCAGATCAACTCTATGCCTGTTTTTCAGTAAACTTGCTGTCTTAACGTTTTTGGTGGACTACTTTAATAAGCTTTCTGTGAATGCTAAACTTTAGGTGCTTGTGCACAAATGCTTATTTGTATGTGTAGGCTTCCTAGAGCAATACAATACATTGTTTTTTTTTTCCATTTTGCATTTCCTTATGTGCTATTCCATACTTTTATTGATATGGTTGTGTGCAATATGTTTACTTATTTTATTTCTAGTTGCAAAATCGTGGGCAGACATTGTCAAACTTGGAGTTGCCAGGACTCAAGTAAAAAATGTTAAGCATGGTGTTAAAGGTCAAGTAACTAAGAAGAAACTGCCAAAATCAAAGGTAAGATGTGTGTGAAGGCCATGTAGCATGCAGAGAAAAAGCTGTGGTAAAGGATGCTGCTCAAACCTAGCAACCCATATGAAATGGTATTCAGAAGTGGTATACTATAATTCCCCAGAAATTGTGAAAGCTAAAATTAAAAAAAAATCTAGTGATTCGCCCAACAAAACATCCAGATTTTCTTTGAGGAATGTTTTGCCTTGATCCTCTGACAAAGGCATTATTTTTGGATGAGGATGCACGTTGAATTCTGTGCTGCCTTGACTAGAAAATTGAAACATGTTTAAGATTTTTATCTTGAAATATTGGTGGGCATTTGAATGGACTGTCACTACTGCATTTCGTAGACTTCTTCGCCTCGGATGTGGTGTTTTTTTTAAACTTTTTTTTATTTTTTACACTGCTTTAATCCTCTACGCAAGTTTTCTAAATTATTACTTCAGCCCCTAAAACCAACCCACTATGGTTTGAACTATAATTTCGATTTGTTTTCACCTTGAAGCACCCTTTTGTTTGAATGTAAGGCTATTATGATTACATCTACATCCGATCTCTGAAATTGGCCAATTAAGTCCCTATCCACAACTGTCCTGCTTTTATCTAAATTATCAGGAAGTCCTCAGACATACACCGCTTCAAGTGTTTCTAGAGTTTAACACTGCTGTGTTAATCATTTGGTTGTCCAGGAAGCTGAATAACAATTGCTTGCAATACGTTATTCTCTATGAAGGATCTTAATATCCAAAACACTGAATATTTCTTTCCTATCTGGTATCCCAGAATACTGCCCTCCTAATTAAACACATGCCATTACTTTGCAGTTGCTTTGAAATATTCAAAGTATTACTTTATGAAAAGTTATCAACGTTTTTAAAGGGCAATTATTTTGAAATGATAGGTAATTGAGGCAAATGGGCAGCAAACTCAGATCTGCAGAGCCAATAAGTTTGGCTCTGCAGATCTGACTTTAACTTTAACCCCTTCGATGCTGATGACTAGCTCAGCTCGTCATCAGCCACGGGGGGCGTGTGCGGATGACGAGCTGAGCTCGTCATCTAACGCGGCTTTTCGAAAAATGCGCCGCAGCGATGAGGTTAACTAAACAGTATAGATTATTAATGGACCCAGTGGTGGTGTGACATTGGAACATTTTAATTATTTGGGTGTGAGCCTTATTCACTGATTCTGCATTCCTCCTCAAAGGCACTGCTTCTTGGCTGCCACTGTACTAGCCTGGCCTAGATAGACTCCATTGTGGGAGCAAACACTTGATAGATGTTTTATACGAAAATATTTTTTTAGGTTGAAAAGTGCTAACCTGTGCTATCCTATTATAAGGCCAAATTTACTCGTAGGTTAAAGTGGGGTATGTTTGCTATTGTTATTGCAATGAGATGACATTCTTGGTGTGCATGGAGATGTTAGCTGTACAATCCGATGTTCATGTGGAAGCCTTCAACAACGGCTGTTTTTTTTGTGCAGACACCCAGATTTGATTCCTAAATCTCCCAACATAAACCTTTTGACTATTCCTGAAAAGTGAGACTACAGTTTTTGTTTGTGTCAGAGGTAATGTCAGATCCTATAGCAAGACCAATATTAATCTTAAGACACCAGTCATGTTTTTCAACCACCACCTGGTTCAGTTCCACCCAGGATCTGAACATTTGAGCAGTGTTCAAAAGACCTATAAACCTGCATATACCAGTGTAGAATGCTGGCTTTTTTTTAAATGTATAGGGGCTTGTTCTAACAAACCCCAGGTGCTCCATCTAGGATAGTGTGGTTGAGCAGCCTTGGGCTTATCAAGAGGAGTGTTCGACATTAATTAGTTAGTTACACGATCAATAAATGATGCACACGCTCAAAGAAACAGACACCAATTTAGGAAAATAACGTGTAGGTCTGTATACGTTTCTGTGGGACACCTTCCGCTTGTGAGGTGGTAGAAGGACGAGGACCTAAGTTCCACCAGCAGATTTGGCTTATCTGCCTTGGTGAGTCCAGGTGTAGGCTTGTGCTACACAGTAGAAAGGAAGGGGGGCACTTGGAAATTGGCAACAACTGGGCGGGGGGGGGGGGGGGGGGGGGGGGGGGGGGGAGCTTGGAGACCTGTCCGGGAGCTGCCTACAGGAGGCTCGGTTCATCATAGGATATTGAGAAGCAGTCCAGACCTCCTGGGTGGCTACTGTTCGGTGGACAAATGTGAAAAGAACAATTGATGGATAGAATGTTGAGCAATGTCAAACATTCACCCCAGTCAGAGATCTGGGCCTTAATCAATTTTTTTTCTTTTCCTGCTCGCCATTCCAGTTTATCCCAGCCATATGCAAATCGCTCTGGCCCCTGTTCCCCATGGGAACAGTCTACTCTGAACTGCCAGTCCAGGTTCTCCCTAGACTTGAAAACCAGCTTCTGTAGTAGGGGATCTCTGTATAATCATTATCTAGTGAATAGTCACGCCCATATGCGTGGACCCCGGAGCAATCAAAAATAATCTCTCAAGTTGTCAAAACGTGCAGAACTGCACAGACACTTAAGAGAATTTAAAGACCGATAATGCAGCCTATATCCACAGGCTACACTGTCCAGTACTTCAACTAGAAATTCCACCAAAATCCACAAACAGCACAGCCTGTCCAGGGTTTTCTACAGAGAAAACCTTGCCTTTAACAGCAAAACCCTCTGGAATTATAGAGAGGAAGAAGTGGACAGACGAGCCCCATAGGCTGCCATTATGTGGCTCAAAACAGTATACTGTGCCTTTGAGAGAACTTTCCAGAAGCCTCAGTATCCCAGAATGCAGTACAGGTCCCTTTTTACTTTCAGTTCTTTTTTCCGGCTCCTGCTAGCAGGACCCTGGAGCATTAGCTCTTCTTTTTAGAGTTTTTTTCTATACAATTTTTGTGATAATTTTGGATTTTTGTAGCTTCACTCGACGTCTTTGGCCTTTATCTACATTCTGCTGTGTTTTTTTTGGCAGAATTTCTGCAGTCTTCTTGTCTTTATACTATTTCTAGTCTGACAAGTACTTTGTCTGCAGCTGGACTAAAGACCAAAGCTGAAGCTCACAGGGTTTGTATTCTGTGCTTGCCTGTGTCTTTTGACACCTGTCTTCTCTGTAAGCTCCCAGGTTTGCAACAGAGGAGTTTGAAGGCATCTTCAGGCTCTAGGTAAGGAGAGGGTAGGTCCTCTAACGAGTCCCATGCTGTGATCTCTGGGGTTCTCCCCAGTAAGGGCACATCTGAGCTATGACGCGGTTCCGGTCAGCGTCGAGGCAGACGCGGGGTGCCTTCGGCGTCGCGGGGTGCCTTCGGCGTCGCGGGGTGCCTTCGGCGTCGCGGGGTGCCTTCGGCGTCGCGGGGTGCCTTCGGCGTCGCGGGGTGCCTTCGGCGTCGCGGGGTGCCTTCGGCGCTGCGGGGTGCCTTTGACGTCGCGGGGTGCTGTCAGCAAGCGTGTCTCCTTCGGAGGAGAGATGATTATCACTCCTTAGGAAGGCTCAGGCTCTTGTGACCGCTCAATCTACAACAGTGAAGACGGTGTCTCCTCCACTGGGGTCGATGGCCTCTTGTATCTTCCTCACGCCACACGCACGGCTGCAGATGAGACCTTTGCAGAATTGTTTGGAGGATCAGTGGGATTGGAGGAAAGGATCTTGGGACGTCAAGATACGACTGTCTCTGCGGGCTCTTCTGTCTCTGAAGTGGTAGTGTTCAGCGGACAATCTCCTCAGAGGGGTTCCCTTTCACAAGGACATTCCCACACAGACTATCGTGACGGGTGAGTCTCCACGGCTGGGGGGGCGCGCATTCCGGAGACTTGCAGATACAAGGAACATGGTCCCCGATGGAGTCCACGTATCGCATCTTTTTCCTGGAACTCAGAGCCGTTCACTTAGCACTGAAGGCGTTTCTTCCGTCCTTCCAGACCAACTCTCTGCTTGTACAGACTGACAATACGACCACAATGTATTACCTCAGCAAGTAGGGGGGTTTCGAGATCACGCACTCTGTCGCAGGAGGCGCGGGCGATCTGGCGCTGGCTTCTAGCCAGAGGACTGACTAACGGCTACCCATCTGCCAAGTGAGCAGAATATTCAGGCAGACGCGCTGAGCAGACTGATTCAGGAAAACCACAAATGGGTCATAAACGACGAAGTACCAGGAGAAGTCTTCGCAAGGTGTGGGACACCAGATGTAGATCTGTTCTCCACCGCCGAAAACAGCAAATGACGAGACTTTGCCTCCAGGTACTACCAGCAGGGGACGCTGGGGAATGCGTTATGGATTAACTGGTCGAACAGCTTTCTGTACGCTTTTCCACCCTTTCCCCCGATTCCGGCGGTGAATGGCCCAGACAGTGGTGGTTCACGGACCTGCTTCACCGGTCTCTCCTTCCTCCCATACGGCTGCCGTGCAGGCTGGACCTTCTCACGAAGTTCAGGGGGCAGATGTTGCACCCCAACCTCTCGTCTTTGAGTTTGGCGGCATGGCTCCAGAGTGCAATATGGCCATTTGAATCTGCCAGAAGTTTGTATGGACATACTGAAGGAGGCTAAGCAACCTTCCACTAGGACTTCTTATGCTTACAAGTGGAAGAGGTTTTGCATCTGGTGCAAGTCCAAGGACCATGACCTGACGACGTGTAAGGAAGATGTCATCCTTCCGTATCTTCTACATCTGGCGCAGTCTGGCCTTAATGTCCAATCCATTAAGGTTAATCTTGCTGCGCTGACTGCCTACAGGAAATGACCTTCGCAGACTTCCTTCTTTCAGATCCCTGTGATCAAAGGTTTTTTGGAAGGCTCAAAGAAAGTGTTCCCTCCTGTCCGGCTTCCTTCGCCTTCATGGGAATTGAACGTAGTGCTGTCCAGATTGATGAAGGAGCCTTTTGAACCTATTCATAAGGCTTCGTTGCAGTGCCTGTCCTGGAAGGCTGCGTTCCACGTGGCCATTACATCGGCCCGCAGGGTGAGTGAAATTCAGGCGTTGTGTTGCCAAGAACCTTATACTGTATTTCATGCTGCTACGGTTGTTATGCATACTCTCCCTATATTTTGTCCAAAGGTTGTCTGATTTCCATGTTAACCAGACTAACTTAACGTTTTTTCAGAATCCTTCATCTCCAGCGGAAAGGTCTCTGCATTCCCTGGATGTTAGGAGGGTGTTGCAATTTTATCTGGATAAAACCAAAGATATTAGTAGGTCAGACCAATTGTTTATCAATTGTGGATCAGTCAGGACCGGTCTTGCTACCTCTAAACAGTCCATCTCGAGGTGGATTGTGTCCTGTATACAATTGTGTTGCCAAAACGCTGATAAGACCTTGGGGGGTAAACATAAGGCTCATTCCACCAGGGGCAAAGCTGCCATGACTGCTTTGCTAGGTAATGTTCCAATTGTAGAAATCTGCAAGGCGGCCACTTGGAAGTCGGTCCATACCTTTGTTAAGCTTTACTGTCTGGACACTGATGCCAGGGCAGATACTCCGGTTGGGCAGGCTTCGCTGCGAAATCTGTTCGCACAGTAGTGGTGTTATTTCTCGGTTCTCCACCGCCGCTTTGGTGTGGGGATGGACTTGCCATTCTATTCACTAGATTGACTATACACAGAGATCCCCTACTACAGAAGAAGTAGTTTATGTCCTGTAACTCCAGTTCTGTAGTAGGGGTATCTGTTATAGTCCTAAGCGCCCGTCTTCCTCCCCGGTGGAGAGAGATATTCATGTAAGAAATGCTACAGGTCTGGCGTGTTACGCCTTCAAAAAGAACTGAAAGTGAAAGGGACCTGCACTGGATACTGTGAGGCTTCTGGAAAGTTCTCTTAAAGGCACAGTATCCTGTTTTGAGCCACATAATGGCAGCCTATGGGGCTTGTCTGTCCACTTCTTCCTCTCTATCATTCCCGAGGGTTTTGCTTTTAAAGGCAAGGTTTTCTCTGTAGAAAACCCTGGACAGGCTGTGCTGTTTGTGGATTTTGGTGGAATTTCTAATTGAAGTACTGGACAGTGTAGCCTGTGGATATAGGCTGCATTATCTGTCTTTAAATTCTCTCTTGTCTGTGCAGTTCTGCATGTTTTGACAACTTTATTATTTTTGATTGCTCTGGGGTCCGTGCACATGGGCGGGACTATTCACTAGATTATGACTATAACAGAGATACCCCTACTACAGAACTGGAGTTACAGGACAGAAAATACTCCTTCCTAGGACCGGTTTCGTGGTTTTGCCCCTCAGCCAGGCTAGCTTGACTCCAGTGGCATGGAGAGCATGGGACCCATGTCGGGGCATACCCGTCCTACTTGGGTTGACAAGTGCAAAAAGAAAAGTTGATGCACAGAATGGTGAACAATGTCAAACATTGTCAAACATTCACCCCATTACAAAGATTTGTGCCTAAATTCGTCCTTTTTTTTGCCATTCCAGTTTTAACCCAGCCAGTTTATTTAAACCAGACATTGCGGACAGTTACTGCGGGTGAATAGCTCCTCCACTCGAAAGGAGATGCTGGCTGCTTGACTAAGTGCTGACAGCCCTCCAGGGCTTGTGCAGGATGCACAGCTGCAAGATAAGTCAGATCTTTGCAAATGTCGAGTTTTTGTGCGGCAGCAGAGTTTGTTGCCAAAAGTCCAAAGCAGTCTTCTGCTCTTGTGGGTATCGGCTCTTCAGTGTCCTTCATCTTTGTAGCTGGTGTATCTAAAGTTCTGGATTTGCACTAAATACTAAACGTAGAGGGTAGTAAATGGGCTAACTACCCATGGGGGTCACTACACCCCCACCCCCATATGATCACTTCCTATGGGAAGTAGAGGGTAGTAAATGGGCTAACTACCCATGGGGGTCACTACACCCCCACCCCTCATATGATCACTTCCTATGGGAAGTGAGCATAACCATTAACTAGTTTCTTAATTTCTTACATCACCAAAAAGGCAATTTTCCTAGTCGGACATTCAGGCTGCTCACCTTGGGGGTGTGACTGACCTGGGTGGGCTCCACACCTACTTCGCATACAAATTTCCTACCTGTCCTGGTGCCAAATGGGTCTCGGGGCAAGGAGAGGTATCTCCCAGGTTTGGGGGAAGCCAGGGTTGCATATTCAAGGCGGCAGAGGCTCTTGAAGCCTCCTACCTTGATATGCTGATTTAGCCATCTTGCTTGGAGGAGGTGACAACATATCCGGCCAGACTAGGCATTGTTTCCGCCCTCCTACAGCATGGGCTTTCTGCTGTGGTGGCAAGCTGATCTACACTAGTCAGCCAGCACACTAGAGGTTGTTCGGTTTTCGAGGGGTACCCTCTGGGTGCATGCATCACTAAATCCGTAGCTGGAATCGGTGTGTTTTTATTAGTACAAAATGTTAGATACCAGACATCTCTGGTTTCAGTAAAGCTATTATGTAGCTGTGGAACTCTTAATCGCCAGTGCCCATTACATATAATCGGATGGCTTCCCTTTTCACTGGCAATGTCCAAGAATCAACATCTGCTTCACAGGGTCATATCTGCGCATGCAAATGTCCTCACATGTAATGTACTGCAACCTGCCATAGGGGTGACATTACTTACCGTGTGCCATGCCTTCAGACCCTGCAAGTGGGACCTGACGTGTCTACTTGCGTCTGCACCATGCCACACAGCCTGCAATAGCACTTTAGGGTTTTCGCCTTTCATGTGCATCAGCCATCTGAGAGGCATGTTGTCTGTTTGAACAAGGAAGTGAGTACCAAACAAGTATTGTCTTAATTTCTTCAAGGACCAGAAGGTGTCCCTCCCAGTGGCTCAACGCTGATCTCTGGGGAGTAACCTGCAAATTAAAGCAAGATGCTGGTCATGACAATCCTCGTTAGTCTGGGATAGGACCGCTCCAATTCAAGTTAAGCGGCAACAGTCTGCACTGTGATTTGCTAAGAACAATCTGGAGCTTTGAGAATGAGTGCTGAGCACATAGCTTCCTAAAAAAGCTTCAAAAGCCTTTTGGCTGTTCACTGTCCAGTTGACCTTCTTTGGCATCTTCATGGAGATCCATTCTGAGAGGGATGCTTCAATGGTGCCATACCCCTGAGCAAAACTCCTTCAGTACCCAGTCAAGCCAAGGAACCAATGATTTGGGTCTAGGTATTAGGAGCTACCTAGTCAACAATTGTCTGGATCTCTGGTTGAAAGGGTTGAACTTGGCATCCACCTTCAAGGTAGGAGCCCAAGTTCAAGGTATATAGGAATCTGGCTCGTTAGTGGACCAAAACAAGGACTTCTGTGAAGAGTCCATGCAAACTGTGTTTTGTTCACTGAGACCAAGATAACAATAAATGCTCTTGTGTGTTTAGAGTAGCTACTCCCAAGCAGTCCGCAGTCACCGAAGCAGCAAAGTCTGGTTCACTGAGTTGCTGCTCCCCAGACGGCACCAGCAACTTCCCAGGAAGAAGTACCTATGCTCCTGAAGGTCAGATCTATGCCCCCTCACTCACCCAAGTGAGACCACATCAGGATTGACCAGAGGGCCCCCCCCTCCGTTCTACTCTCAACCACCCCAAAGCCACGGTTGTGGCCAGACTGTCCGAACAACCTTATTCCAGACATCATCCCAGGCTAGTCCCTGCTTATGGGAGGGTGCTGCATTAGTCTATGCAGAGAATGTGTATCTACAGCAACACATAGTACAAACTGGAAAGGTTACCTGCCCTGTAAGTATCTGTCACGTGAGCCCATCCTCCTCCCCAGAAGTGTGACTCTGATCACAGATCTCTCCTTCATTCGATTTCCTTTTCACGATATTAAACTTTTTTTCACTCCCCTACTCGTGCCACTCCTTCAAGAGGAGCATGTGGCCCAGAGACTAGCCTGAGGCCCTAGCTGCTAGGTGCCGATGTATTTATATGCAACAATTTAATCTTTCACCAGTGTTGCTTGAAAGTCTATTTAGCATGAAGGATTAAGGGTACAAGTTGAGTGCGCATCGATCTTTTGCCTTTTGCAGTGAGATAAATGGCAATTAAACCGCTTGCTGTATTAAATGTGTGGTCCTATTACATTTTTTTTTTCTTTCATGGGTGTTTCTCAGTCTGACAAGTTTTATTAAGCGTACAGGTTTATGAAAGGTGTGTGAACCCTGGATACAAGACACTGATATTTTTGATTTTGTCATTTATCAGTATTGCCAGCAACTAACGATTTGTTCATTAACCCTTTAAACAGACCCCGGCACGTAAAGTCAAGGGCCATGTCAGCACAGGCCATGCAGATTCTCCAGCTACAATAGTTATTGGAAGAGCTCATTCACGCACCATACCACTTGCAGGACGCACTCCGCGAGTTGTTAGGAATTATTCTTCAATACAAAGAGTGGATGTTAATGAAAGCTTTACAGGTGAGAACTTTGGGTCTAATGCCTGTTCCTGGTTAATAGATGTTCAATTGATCTTTTAAGTTGCAGCTTGATTAAGGTACTTTTAGCTCAAAGTAGCTTCAGCCCCATATATGGGAAGCTTCCCATTTTTCAGTAACTTTAATCAGGTGTGTTTTGAAAGGAGAAAGCCCAACATCTTCCAGTAAGGGTGGCTATGTACTCAACCTAGACTGTATGGCTCAGGTAGTAAATTGGCCGAAAGTCATGAGCTTTTAAAGGTATCCCAGAGAATTGCTGACTGACTTGCCGGTGTAAGGGATGCTTTTTTCCATGGAAAGATCCCAGACCCTGGGCGTAATGTGTGGGCTGTGTAGCTTCCAGGTACATACAGTGAACATGCTTTAGTTAGTTTTAAGGTCTACTTCATGAAGGCTTCTATGTCCAGGTTAAGCATTTAGTATGTACGTTCAGTTCCCTTCCAAAATATTTTCCTTGTGGGTGGAAAGGTTCATTTTCCGTAGTTAAGATGTTGAATCCTTATAGTTATAGGATGAAGAACTTAGTACAGAAAATGCTTCCGTAAGATTTGTTTTATCTTGACTGCGGCCATTCTATACATATGCAAAGTTATCTTTTCAATCTAAACCATAAATAAATTGCTCCATTTTGACTTTTTTTTTTTTTTCAAGGATTGACTGAGATGTTCACAACTCCTAAGGGAGAAAATAAAGCTTCACGTTCATTTACACCTGCAAAAGCTGCAGCAGAGGAATTGTCTGTAATGCTCACACCTGAGGAGTCTGGTTGGTTTTCATATTTTTGTTTGCGCCATGTGGCCCATAAATCGTATTGAATGAACTGTAGCATATCCATTCAGTGAATGAGGGCATGTCTATAATTCTGGAGTTGCTCAAAGCTCAGTAGCCTGATCTTGGCACTAGCCAATGCTGCTCCTGCACCTCTTTACAGGATATGAAAGTAAATTAAAAATTTTAAGTTACACTTGAATCAAAAATGAACCTCTACTAAACAGTGGGCTGTGTATGTAAGTAGTCTCTGAAAGTCCTTGTGCCCTCTAAAGTAATCAAAAGGGGGCACTCCTTCTGAGTTACCTAAATTCAGAAGATGTCGTCCCACTTTTCTATTGTTTGACTATAGTCAGATGGGGGATTCTCATTCAGGCATCTCCTTAGTGGTAGCTACGTCAAAAGAAATAAACAACTTCTGTCAATTTTCAGATTCCGTTTTTTTTGGTCCTGTTATGCATTAATGGGTCTTATACTTATATTTTTTTTACAGGAGAGATGATTGTTTCACCTTTGAGTACCACGCCATTTACAAAGAAGCACACACAATATAGTGAAGATGCAGTTTCTAGGTTCTTAAGAGGTAATGAGACTCAAAGTAGCAGCCAAACAAAGTCGCAGAGGATGTCTAAAGGAAAGTCACCAAAGGCAGCAAATTTGGAAAGAGGGAAGGAGAGTTACAAAACACCAGAGTCTTCTAGAAGTCGTAGTTCAAAAGTAGACGTTACCGAATCTACGGTATTAAATGACTTTGTTGGTCTTCGGAGGTTAATGAAAACTCCAAGGGAGAAAGCAACATCTGTGCTGGATTCAGTTGCGTTAAAACGATTACTGAGAACTCCGAGGCCAAAGAGACAGTCTGTTGTAGATGAACTAGCTGCTGCAGCTAAAAGTAGATCAGAGAAAAGTGACTTTAATCTAGTAGGGATTAAGCGTCTTATGAAGACCCCCAAGGAAAAAGGACAAGAAGTATTGGATATGGCTGGAGTAAGCCGCATTATGAAAACTCCCAAGCAAAAAGGGAAGCTTATTGAGTCCAATTTGGGGATCCGACGATTGATGAGGACTCCCGAAGAATATAGCACATATGCCAAGAACAGACTCCGGCAAAAGGTTCAACCAGTTGAAGACATGATTGGTATAAGCCGCATTATGAAAACTCCCAAAAACAAAACTCAGCCAGTTGAGGATCTGATTGGAATAAAGAGGTTAATGGCCTCGCCAAAACAGAAGTCTTCTCCTTTAGAAGATCTCAGAGGAATATCAAGACTTTTAAGGACCCCGAAAGAAAGAGTGGTTCCATTGTTAAGAGCGAGCACACGGATTAAACCTACGCTCTCAGATTCAGAATTGAACTACAGCGGCATGAAAGAGTTGTTTGATACACCCAAGGAAAGAAAGGTAAAATCTAGTTTAGTGATAAAATTGCTTTCCTTTTGTATTAACAATTTAAAAAAAAAAGATTTTCATGTACCATTTAATCCACCTGAACTGATTATTTTTTTTTCTTCTGCATTCGAGAGTATCCGTAGTGTACACAAGTTTGCCCTCTTAACTTTGCTTGATTGGTCACCCAAAAGTGGATTCTGTAATGCTGCATGCAGCACTGAACAGCTAGAAGTGGGTGCAAGAGATGCAGTGTACTTAATTAAAGATTCTATATTGCGTTGTGCAAAGTTTTTAGACTGAATTCCGGGGCATTTTTGACCTGTTTAACAAAATAGTGTTCTCTGGTACCTGTACTGCTTCCCCCCCCCCCCCCCCCCCCCCCCCCAATGACACTCACACACCCACGCGCACATGGAAGAATAGCAAGTTTGTGCCAGAATACTTTCCCTCAAGTAAGCTCTTTACTGGAAACCTGAAGTTACCGTTAAATTAATTGCTCCTCGGACATGTGCGACAGATTTGTTTGCTTATTGCTTCGCAGGTAATCTTTTGTACTGTTCTCCCTGCTCCACTGAAACATCTTTGATTTCCCATACCCTTGGTCTAGTGGACAAAAGATATAGTTACATCACTTATATATTCAGTGTAACTTGTTACTCTTCAGCAGCCAGGCTATTCAATCAGGTGCCTTGAAGAATCTTTTTTAGCAGATTCCTGAAGTATATATCTTTTTCCTACACTTGTCTCAACTTTACAGCAGTAGTGCACTTGCATTGGTCTGGAACTGGGCAAAACCAGCCACAGTGAATGCATGTTATGTTACTTGTTGGCTTCCTCAAATTGCTAATATTTGTCAGCCGTCAGATTTCGATAAATGGAGGACCTGCTTCATCTGGTACACTTTAACAGACTGCCTTAGAAGTATAGCAATCACAGTGAGACGTTTGGGACCAGTGTGTTTCCAAATGGTAATTAGTTGACTTTGCTAATGGCGACCTGCTATTTGGCTAATCAACTGGACCCTGCCAGTGCCTAGATACCCTCGCATGCGACATGAAGTGCTTGATCAATCTACTGATTGACATAGGGACATTGCCATTAGTAAGTCTGGCCATACAGGATACATTACAGGGTCCTGACATCCTGTATCTTTTTCCCCTACCTTTGTAACTGCTTTTGATTGTTAGGGAGTTGAGTCTTTAGAATCCCAGTATGTCTTGCTTTCTTGTATCTGAGATTCTTTGCCTTTTTGTGAGGGTGTAGCATCTTTAGTGAGTATTTTCTTTCCAGTGGCATCCCGTAAATATTTGCTGCCCTGTTTACTGTGTATATAAGTTAATGATGATCCGAAAGCTGTGTTATAGTTGTGCAAGTCTATAATCTTGGTGACTACAGATTTTGAGGGACCTTTAAAACTCGCTAGTGAGCAAGGAGTACTTTTGTTTTCAAGAGAAACTACAGTGCTTCTGACAAGTTAACAAAATATAACTTGCAGCATGTTTTGACTGTAGTACCCTCCCCACCACCAAGCATTTATTGGAAGCTTGGGGTGAACAAGATGCTCATTGCAGCAATCTGAGTTTAAAACTGATTTGCTTACTAGCGAGCTTTGACTGTCCCTCTGTCCTTGCTCTTCAACCAATCACTTAATCCCAGGTTGGTTTAAGAGGCAGGTATTTTAGATCTCTACCTGTAGCATGATTTTAATTTGCGTAAATCATTTTTAGCAATTTAAAATTACTTTTTTGCTTTTGGCTAACCTGTATTTTTTTGTTTTATAGATTAAATCCACAAAGGACCAAACAGGAAGTTCCACTGTTCAGGAAACCACAGAAGGTAATTTTTTTACATGTATGTGCATATATATAGATATATAGATATAGATATATATTATAGATTTTCTGAATCTATTTTTTTCCAGTTGCCCTAATTAAGAATTGTGTTTGTACTGTTTAAGAATAGATTGCACACCAATGTTCAAGCAGCATTAGACTGCTGTGTTTCAGTTAGTGTTACTTTTCAGTTCGTTTATGAAAAACCTTTCTAGTACTCACAAATGAAATTTAATTTCAGAACCTGAATTGTTGCTGCATCCCCAGTCCAAGATGTTGAGCATTAGAAAGAACCCTGAAAAGGGACTGCAACAAACCTTGAAGGTGGAAGATAAAAATGAAAAAACTCCTGGACGATTGAGAAGAAAGCTTGAAACTAGTCCTACAAGCAACAAATCCCTTTCTGTTGAAACTGAGGATGTTGGGACTTCACTAACTGAGTCGAATTCCATTTTGTTATCTGGTAAAATTGACTCTCCACCGAAGAGAAGAGGGAGGCCACTCAAAGGATCTATGGAGCCGGTTTCTTCCACCGATAAAGGTGAGACAATTTGAATTGTTTTTACTGTTTAAAGTAACCGGCTTGCAAGGCTCAACATCATAAAAATGTTACTGGACCTGCAAGTCTGGTAACTTGATTAATCAACTTTACCTAACTTATGTACATGATCTGGTCTCAAATTGTTTGATCTTATGCAAATATTTTGTCCTATGGAGCTGCCTTTTTCTTTAGCACATGAGAGCACAGTCCAATATGAAAGTTTACCATTTCTGCTGTACAAATCTTTTTACTAGACTTAATGTTTGCTCCATGTATAACCAGAATTAAACCCATATATAGAGTACAAATGGTCCCTGGCTTGCCTCATGGCTCACTAATAGCATTTAATCTGGGCAGGAGCGATAATGATTCCCAGTTAATGTTTAAAAATTCACTTTTCATAAATGTATTACTAAAGCATGATGTGGTAGTTCACTGTCATTACAGGCGTCTGTCTGGCGCCAGAAATTTTTTCAGCAGTACCCTAGGTGGTGTATGTCTGCTCCCCATCCGTCATCAGCACATTGAGCGCCGGGATGATGTTTGCCGGAAACTAAATAGATGCCGCCGCCCATGCGCACTGATGTCTGGTCTTTTAATGTGCCAGCCCAGTGCTGCTCCGGAGAGACCTACCCCATGACAGTTTTTTTACTCACTTTTTAAAAAAAATTTTTGTTGGTGTCTGATGTCCCAGTGAAGGACCGGCTTCAAACTCAGCAGTTCCCGTCACCGGATAATGACCGTTGTGGATCTGCACCTCATGTGCCTTTGGTGTCTGGAATATCGCGCAACGCAAAGTCGTGCTCAGAGTGTGGGGCCATGAACCCGAAGGCTGTGCAGTATGTGTCCCAAAAGCTACTGGTGGCCCGACGCTCTGCTGTTAGTCTTGTTCGAGGGGAAGTTTGCAAACAGTCACGGAGCTCACACTGGAAGTTGTTGGGGAGGACGATACTCTTCTGAGGAGGAGCAAGATGGTGCCCGACTAGTGGCCGCTTGCGGAGCTAGAAGGTAGCGTTCTGGAGCTAGCAATGTGTCCGGTGCAAAATTAGTGCAGCTTTTCCTCGCTCAGATACCCCTCTTCCACGTCCTGGATCTGATTGAATCACTGCACTTACCTCCTGCCTCGGATGGTGTTTGGCGTCCATCGATCGTACTACCTCAGTACGACGCCTTGTTCGGCGGTTTGTCTCGGCTTGCCTGCGGCGCTTGCTGCATCGACTCACCAGCGCCCCCTCAATGGCTCCAAAGGTAGCAGTGAGCGTCCCAACGAAAGCAGCTGCAGCGGCTGCTGCGAGGAGAGCGCGGAGTGAGGCAATTTCGACCTCGCCCGAGTGCCACGGAAGCCCTGGATAATGCCTCGGGACAATATATCAAGCAACTCCCGGCGGAATTGAGGAGAGGGAAAGGCGGTGCAATTGCTGGCAATGCCAGGCCTAAACCAGCAGGACCCTCCAGTTGTGAAGCTACTGCAGCGGAATAAAACACTGCGACCACAGTGAGTACTGCCCCTGAGTGGCGCTCCGTGCCTGGGCTTAATGATACGGTGGGGGCCAGTTTAGGGGACCAGGCTGCTGACATGGTGAGTCCCGAAGTAATACATCTTATTGACCCTGTGGGGTTATCGCTGAATGGTGGGCAAAAGAGGACCCACCAGCAGGAGATATTGACAGGGAAATCCATAGAATCTAACCTGGCAACTACAGGTGCTCTATCTCCTAACCTAAATGGTAATCCCCCGATGGTAAAAGGAGGGGTATTGAATAGTAAAGGATCAAAGGAGTGTGCCAAGCCCCCCTCAGCATTTCAAGAGCCTGTAAGGCAAGCGGGATATACAGCTGAGATCTGGTGTGAAAGACAGCGGGGAAGAGGAAAAGGAACAGAGCGGTTGTTTCTTCTCGGTGACAGATGAAGCTGAGTGGTCAGAGGATGCGTTAAGTACTTCTCAGGGTGCTAGCAGCCTCTAGTCGGATGTGGACCTGGAAGAGAGTGAGGATGACTTGCCATCAACAAAAAAAGGTCCAGGGCGATCAGGCAAAGGGATGAAACAGAGTAAAGATCTCTCTTGGGATTATTCAGCCTATACACCTCTGTCCAGAGCGGGCGATAAACCCACAGCTGCTTCAAAACCTGAAGGACCCCCTACCCTGGAGATAATTCATCAGGCAATCTTGGCCCACAGAGAGGAGGCGCGTCATGACAGTAAGGAAACCCAAGCTGGGATGTGGAAAATGCAGGGTGTGGTTCGTAAACCATCTAAAGCATTTTCCAATATGGGGGAAAGAGTTACACAGCTGGCGGAAAGGTGATGGGCGCTGAAAATGAAACTGGAAAGGTAGCTACAATGGTGGAGGCTCATGAGGCCCAGTTAAAGGACATCCAATGGAAACTGCAGGAATCAGAAAATAGACAAAGAAGAAACAATCTACATGTCCTTGGGGTGCAGGAAGGTCAGGAGGGATTTGACGCCAGGTCCTACATTATCAGCCTGTTCACTTCAGCTTTCCCAGAAATGTCCAACTGGAACTGGGCAGCGGAGATACAAAGGGCTCACCGTATCCCCTTTAGACAGCGCTTACAGACCAAGGAAGGAGACAAACGACGGGCTGTCCTGGTCTTTTTTGGCAATTTTTTACTGAGTCCATTTCTGATAAGGCAAGGCCAGATGCTAGGAGGACAATCTGGGAGTTTTTTCTTTTTTTTTTTTTTTTTGTAAGGCCGGATTACTGCCATAGCACGGGAGAGACGGAGACTAAGGCAGTTGCTGAAACCGTTTCAGGATAAGAAGATCCAGGCTTTTTTGATTAACCCTGCGCAATTGAAGATCATTAATCCGGGAGCTACCCGCTACTTCTCTTCGGAAATCAAGGCTAACGAGTATTTGGACTCGCTGGACTCTAGGGGCTAAAGATGGGGTTTGCCGAACTACAACAAATATGGTCTGGAAGCAAATCAGTTTAAGTTTATGCAAATACACCAAACACCGATGGCCATTAGACCCCGACTTAACCCAAGAGGGAGAATCAAGATTCTTGACTATGTCTTGGGCGGGGGGGGGCAGGACGACTAAGACTACATCGATCACGACTGGCTATGACGACGACTGCTCTGATCCTAAACACCGATGGCCATTAGACCCCGACTTAACCCAAGAGGGAGAATCAAGATTCTTGACTATGTCTTGGGCGGGGGGGGACCAGGACTACATCGATCACGACTGGCTATGACGACGACTGCTCTGATCCTAATGTAGAGCTCGTCGACGGTATGGCCGCTGGCTCCTCCATAGACTATGAATGATTCTCCGTCGACGATGGTTCAGTCGAAGATAGTTCCGTCGACGCCTCTCTCGTCGACTACCTCGTCGACTGTTCCTCCTTCAAAGGTGGCAAAGATTAGAATTATTGTGAAAACGCCAGATCACTCCGGATATGACTTCTCCGTGATGGGTGACTCCCCTTCCTCCAGCTTTACTGTTAGATGTGGATAATTCAGATGAGGACGAAGCGGATAATGAAGATCCTTATGGAGAGGCTTACAGTCCGTCGCAACTCCATGTAAAGTGTCAGGACTCTGCTGGTTATTATGAGGAACTGCGTCAATCTCCACCTAGACAGCAGATTCTACAACAAGTTCCACAGGGTATGGTTGCCATGCCTTCATCACTCATATCGGACCTGCAAATAATGCTAACGGACTAGAGGAAGAGGTTTCCTTCACAGGCTCCGGAGTGCATTCAGGTGGCTTCTCCATCTTTACCACCATCCTCTACGGCAGTGGTGCAGCCGCAATCTCAAGATAAAAAAAAAAGTTCGGCAGCCACCAGTACAGGTTCAGACCATTCAAGATACTGGGTATGATTCTGCGGCTGCAGGCAGTCTCATCCTGACTAAGAATAGGACGATTACGTCATTCCAGATCCTTCCTCTCCGTCATCAGATCCAGTGGATTCGCCACCTGTCTATATAGGTGGGTTCCATAAACTTATGGAGAGAGCTTCTAGGCGCTTTGGCCTTCCAGGGCCTACGGTGCATACAGACTGCTTCCTTTATGATTTCAAGGAACCATATTAAAGATCTGTCCGCTCTAACCCTATAGTTGACCATGTTTGGACTGAGGGACTGAAAGCCATGCAGTCCCCTGCTACGGTAATTCCTGTCTTGCCTCGACTGGAAAAAAAGTATAAAGCTCCGGATGGAAGTCCAGCATGTATGGTGGGTCAGCCAAAACTCTGTGATCTCGTAAGTAGCTCAGAGGAAGTCTAAGAACCCGGCAGCCCCTCTTGCTTCTCCACCAGACAAGGAGGGCAGAGGCTTGGATAATGTAGGGAAGAGATTCTCCTCTATGTCCAGTCTTCTGGTTTGTGCCTCCAATGCGCTTGCAATTTTAGGCCGTTATGACCGCCAATTGTGGTGTGATATGACTCCGTTCTTTGATCATCTACCGGAGGCTGTTAAAGTTGAGGCTCTGAAGATCTTGGAGGAAGGGGTATGAACCTCTGCAGAAGTGATTGACTGCTCGATGGACATAGCTACAACTGTATTCAGAGCTCTGGCAGGTTCGGCGGTCCTCGGAAGGCAAGGATGGCTTTGGGCTACTTGGTTCCGCCCGGAAGTACAGAACAAGGTATTGGACATGCCCTTTGATGGTGATGTGCTTTTCGGAAAGCACATTGACGATGCCTTGCAGGAGATAAAGGACACTGAAACACTCAAGTCCTTAGGCAACTTCCAATATCTTAAAACTCCTTTCAGAGTAGCGAGGGGGAGAGGTTATAACAGCAGAGGAGGATACCAGCAACGTTACTCCTCTTACTCAGTCCTCACAATCCTACAGGCCACAATATTCGCAGAGGCAAGGACAATCTGCCTCTTTCTCTCGCCAACAAGGGAAACCACGACTGGGTCGCCAGGGTAGAGACCACTCAAAGCGACAATAGCGGCCTCCTGGCTATGTCTACTGTTCTTGCCTCTCCAATATCATCTGTGGGAAGCAGGATTGTTTGTCTGAAAAGCTGGATAAATATAACATCCGACCAATATCATTCGGAGTGGCCACACCTTGGAGTTCCAACAGCTTCCTCCAATCAGAGCTCCTGGCGCCAGCAGCGTAAAACATCCTAGACTGCTACGTCTCGAAGCCCACCAACTCTTCATCAAGGGGGCAATAGAGCCGGTCCCTCACACTCTGAGAGGGAAAGGCTTTTATTCCAGGTTTTTCCTGGTTCGCAAGACGAAAGACAAATGGCGTCCAATTTTAGATCGCAGAGAGCTCAACACCTCTCTCATAAAGCTCTCATTCAGGATGGTCACTCTTCAAGATATTCTACGTCTTCTGAATCCAGGAGACTACATGGCGACACTGGACTTGGAGGACACATACTTCCACGTCCCGATCCATCCGGCTCGCAGACCATAACTTCGCTTTACAGTGGGCAAGAGCCACTTCCAATTCAAGGCCTTTGGCCTGAAGTCTGCACCACGGATATTTACGAAGGTTCTGGCACCTGTGGCTGCATTCCTCAAAGCAATCTCTAGAAGTCTTCCCCTACCTAGACGATTGGCTTATAAAGACGCCATCTTTTCAAGCGGCTTCCAAGGCGGTTTCACATTGCATCCAACTTTACAACAGCTTGGGTTTTCAACTCAACATAGAGAAATCAGGCCTTCAGCCAGCCAGGTATGTAAGGTTTCTAGGCTCTATTCTGGAAACCAGATGCTGCAAAGCTTTCCCAACGGAGGAGCGTCAACACAAGCTCATGCAGTCGGCTTGTCTATTGCAGAAAAAGAAGACCCTGTAGGTACGACTCTACAAGTCCCTGCTAGGATCGATCTCATCCTGCATACCATAGACAAGCAATGGTACCAGGAGGAAGGCTCCTTCGAGGACAGGATAACTGTAACCCCAGCGATGAGACTCATGCAGCTGGTGGCTGGTTCGAGAGAACATCTCAAAAGATTTAAACTTCACGCTCCCTCCATCTCCCATGGTTGTGGCGACAGACGCCTCACTAGAAGGTTGGGGAGCGGTTCTGCAGAATTTACATGTGAGAGGTCATTGGAACCCAAGTCAGCGGAAGTTCCACATCAATCTTTTGGAACTGATGGCTATTCGCTTGGCTCTTCAAGCTTTTCTGCCGAGGGTTCAAGATCATACAGTGCTGGTCCGCACAGACAACACGACGAGCATGCATTATATCAACAAACAAGGAGGAACCAGATCCCAAGCTCTTTCAAAGGAAGCTCAGAGAATATGGGACTGGGCTATTCTTCACAACATTACGCTGTCAGCGGAGCACCTCGCGGGCACGCTCAAATAAAAAGCACACGCTCTCAGCCGCCAGAGGTCGGTCACTCACGAATGGGAATTGGACCAAACCATCCTCTACGAAGTCTTCACGGTCTGGGGGATCCCGGCCATAGACCTGTTTGCGACCCCTGAGAACGCCAAATGTCAACTTTACGCAAGCAGGGATCACCATCAGGGATCCTCTGGGAATGCGCTTTCGATTGCTTGGTACGGCGCATTTCTCTATGCCTTTCCTCCAATTCCCCTAATTCCGAAAGTCATCAGAAAGATCAAAGCGGAACCATGCACAGTGATCTTGATTGCACCAGCGTGGCCCCGACAGTTCTGGTACACGGAACTCCTCCTACTGTCTCTGGATCAGCCAATCCACCTACAGCCGGTTCAGTCTATGTTGACAGGGCCAGGTACTTCATCCGAATCCCAAATCGCTCCAGTTGACTGCGTGGCTCCTGAGTACAGAGAATTTAAAGATCTAGATCTCTCCGAGGAATGTAAAGATATTCTGTCTCAGTCCAGAGCCCCAAGTACAAACAAAACTTAATGGGCTAAGTGGAGAAGGTTTTGTCTCTGGTGGTGTTCACAAAATCTGTATCCTTACACTGCGCACCCACATCAGACTTGGCCTCATGTTCTTTCCCTGGCTAAATCAGGGTTGGCTCATTCCTCGGTCAAGGTGCATCTGGGACCCATCTCAAGGTTCAGGCGCACATCTCCAGGTCCTTTGCTTTGGTCTGTAAGGATTATCAGGGAGTTTCTGAAAGGTCTGTTCAGAGTCTTTCCTCCAGTCCGGCCTCCTCCGCCAGTCTGGCAACTAAATTTAGTATGGACTAATCTAATGAAAGCACCATTTGAACTCATACATAAGGCAGACCTTAAATTTCTGTCATGGAAGCTTGCTCTTTTGTTGGCTCTAACATCTGCTAGGAGGATAAGTGAGCTCCAGGCTTTTACAATTGAAGAACCTTTTCTGCAGTTCAAGAAAGATGTTGTAATACTGAGAACAAATCCAAAGTTCATCCCAAAAGTTCCATCTGAATGAGCCGGTGATTCTAAAGTCCTTTTTTCCACAACCTACCACACCAGCGGAAAGGTCTTTACATTCTTTGGATGTTCAGAGGTGTCTGAAATTCTATCTGGAACGCACTAAACCTTTCAGGAAATCTTAACAGTTGTCTGTATCTTATGGCGCTCCGCGGAAGGGGTATCCATTGTCCAAGCACAGTATTTCCCGTTGGATTTCCAATGCTATCCAATTTTGCCATCAGCAGGCGGGCAAACCGCTTCAAAGACTAGTTCGAACTCCTTCCACGAGATCTGTGGCATCCTCAGTGGCTCTGTCGGGAGTCCCTATCAAGGACATTTGTCGGGCAGCTACGTGGAGTAGTATCCATGCCTTCACAGGGCACTACTGCCTGGATTCTTCCATGAAGGATGATGCAGCTGTTGGACAGGCAGTCCTGAGATCTGTTTCAATAAGAGGTGAGCTTTCCCTACAGTCCCTCCTTCCTGTGATTTGCACATCTTGTATCTCTTGTTGTATCCCCTACTATGGTACCATTTGGTTTACTGTGTGTGTCTATATATATATATATATATATATATATATATATATATATATATATATATATATAATTCATGGAACAAAACGTGCTTTTTTGGTGGCTTACTGCTTGCTACTCTGATTAAAAAAACATGGGAATCTATGAAAGTTCCAATACTGGGGCAAGACAACAATTTCCTTACCTGTAACTTTGGTTCCCCAGTATTGGTAACTTTCATAGATTCCCATGCGCCCACCCTCCTCCCCTGGGAAAGCTCTGCCTTTTTTACTGAGATGATTGCTGTTACACAACGGCTACGAAAATCTGAGGAGCTCTCAGGAGGGTTCTATTGGGAGAGGCTCTTCTGATTGGTGGTTGCAGAAAGTTTGGTCTTTTATAAAGAGGTGGATAATGAGATGAGGCCTAGGCCTAATTTTCTCTTTTGTACCATGATATTTTTTTATTTACCGAGGCTCCCATTCCGACGACAGGGAATGAAACAGCATGGGAATCTATGAAAGTTACCAATACTGGGGAACCAAAGTTACGGGTAAGTAACTTGTTTTCATCCCTTCGCCAACCAGCTGTCACAGTGGTGACAGATGCGGCACTCCTGGGCTGGAGCATCCATCTGGAAGATGTGTAGATAACAGGATTCTGGTTTCCGGCAGAATCCGGACTCCACGTGAACCTGCTGGGGCCCTGTGCGTACTGTCATTGAAATCCTTTTTACCCTCCAAGAGAAGGATAACAAGTGTTCCCTGACACAACCAACTCCATGTTGTACTGCAACAAACTGGTGGTGTGGGGTCGTGGATCCTGTCGAGACCCTGCATCTCTAGACATGGCTAAAAACAGTAGGGCATAGGTTCAACACCGGGCAGGTTCCCTGAAAGCTAGTGTAGACTAACTGACGTTGTTGCCTAGTGAATTATGAATGGAGTCTCCATCCGCAGGTGGCGCAAGGTCTTTCGACAGTGGTAGAACCTCTTGTTAGATCTGTTTGCCTCTGGGATGCGCAGCATCAGCTTTTTTGTGTGCAAGTTTCCAAGGTGGCTTTCGCCCGGAGACACTTTTGGTCTCCAGTGGAGCTCTCGCCTTCTGTCAGCCGTGGTTCACCACACTTCTAGAACTCTCTGTAGTTCAGGCCTTCTGTGTGCCTTTAAACCCGTACCACTCCTGCCCAGAGTTATCAAGATGTTCAGGGATGACCAGGTCCAAGTCATACTTGTGGCACCAGATTGGGCACGAAGAGTTTGGTATCCCGAAGTACTGGGCATGCCAGTTGAACCTCTGAACAGGCTGCCCCTTCATGAGTATCTCTGTTGCAGCAGTCCTCCTGAGCCTGTCCACTGTGACGCCTTTGTGGAGATTGAGCAGGGACAGTTGGCAGCTTATGACCTCCTGAAGGCTAATGTATTTTTTAGCAGCCAGCGTTCCGCCACCTAGACTGTATATGCCTGCCATTGGGGAAAAAAATTGTGGGATGATGCACAGAAAAGCACATTGAGCCCCCCTATCTGCACCCCACCCCAAAATCTCGACCTGAAGTTCTACCCATTCTTTTCCATGCCCAGCAGGGCTCTGCTCTCTGCACTCTTAAGGGCTATCTGCTTTTTCTGTGACTGCCTGACCAGCCCTCATTTTTCAGGTCCCCTATTGTACATAGGCTCTTAAAAGCCGCCCCCCCCCCCCCCCCCCCCCGCCCCCCCATATACCATTTATTATGTCTCATTTCGAACTTTGCCGTAATTGTCGCCTCTGTCGGAAGCCAATCAAAACAGCCTTCCTTGAGGCGATTGCATCTGCTCGTTGAGTGAGCTTCAGGCCTTCTCATCGAAGACTCTTTACCTCCATGTATCCTGATAAGCTGGTGCTTCGCATACAGACCTCCTTTCTAACAAATGTGGTCATCCTATTACATGTAGGCTAATCCTCACCCTGCCCACATTTTGTGCTCCTCCACATCCCGCAGAAGAAAGGAAGTGACTCTACAGTCGGTACAGCACAGGAAGTCTGGGCGGAGGACCAACACTTCGGGGGATATGTTGGTGCGGAAAATGGTCTAGCGATGCAGAAGCGAACCAGCTCAGGATGGATTGTGCTCTGCATCAAAATCAGCTATGCATTGGCCAAGAAGCAACCTACTGAAGGCTTGCGCGCTAGAGCCACAACCACTGCGTTAGTGTTAGAACTGGCTATTTCTGGTAGGCTGATGCCAAAGCCAGGCAGAAACCACCATTCTAGTCAGGGCAAGGGAGTCGCACGCCAAGGTAACCCCTGCTCACCCCCTGGTAGCTTGGCACGAGCAGAAAGGCTAAACTCGGAGGCAATGTGTAGAGCATTTGCGCCAGCACACAACAACAACAGCATACTAGGCACACCACAAAAGGAACTCCACACAAGGATATTTATAAAATAACTTTTTGTATTGTAAACACACATCAGATAGTATCACACATGTACATTGTGCCAACTGGCACGGGCAATATTCACAAGGGATTATTTACAAGACAGGGCCACATGGGCCACTGTCAGAATCAGCACTTAGTAGAAATGAAATACTGTCAGAAATTAGAATAAAAGAATATAAAATCACTGTAGCACAAAGTAAGTTATAAATCACATCCAGTAACTACTGGGAACAGGTAAGTACCCCCTACGCAACCCTAAACACCTTAGGAGAATGTCACGCAGGGAACCAGGACCTCACTAGGACCACCTGTACTAAAAAGAACCACCACCTAAGTATCGCACAGCATTTAGGGGTATAAGCACAACACATTACGCATGAAAACCCATTCAGCGGTGTAGTAAAGGGAAACACATGATGCATAAACCTACACATTCAGAGGTGCCAGAACAATACAATAGCGCAAAAATCACATGATGTCTAAAAACATTCAGAGGTGCAGGAATAACACATGATGCAAGGAAACACATTCAGAGGTGCAATAACCATACAATTGCGCAAAACTTACATAAGCCACCACCTGTGGCAGTCCCTAGGCCAACTGGCCTTGTTGGGGCTCAGACGCCCTGTGTCCAAATGTCAGGGCGCGCTGCCATGCAGGGCCAGTCCAAGCACAAGCCTAAACGTAGCAGGTGCCCACTACTTGCTGGGCACCTGTGAAATCCCAAGACCTAAACGGTGCAGCTGGGAATCGTCAACACTGCGCCAGGGCCCTCACTGACCCTTAGGCGCAAACTGCGCCACTGCTGGAGCCACACCGGCTCTGAACTGCGCACTTGAAGCCACACAGGCTCTTAAACAATTATAGGCCCCTGGAGCCCTCGAGGCCCTCAACAAATCCCTCGCAGGCAGGAGGGGGCGGGCACCGGCAATGTGCCCCGACGCCCCCTCTTAACTAAAATGGCCCCCAAGAGTCTCTAATGGCTCTAAATAACTATGGGCCCCCAGAGCCTCTGTGGCTCTAAACACAAATCTTGCCCAGTTGTTTAAGCCTCACTGGGCTTATAACACGAATATGCCGCCTTGCAGGCTTGTAAATACAGATGCGGGCATTGGAGCCTCTCAGGGCTCTACACACGTGGGGGCGACCCACTGCCAACCGGGGCTGCCCTTGAAGCCCTCGTGGCTTCGCACTGACAATAAGCGCGAGCTCGCACCACGGGGGGGGGGGGGGGGGGGAGACAATGTGTCCCGGCGCCCCTCCCTTCTCCTCTGCCCCACTCTGCCTGGCCCAGCCCAGACTCACCGGGACTCCGACGCGGGACGCCAGCCTTCTCTCTCTCTCCGGGGCTCCCTCAGCACACGGGAGCCCCAGCAGCAGGCGACGCATCCTCTCTTCCCGGGGCTCCCTCCAGATCACGGGGGCCCCGGGCGGCCATCACCACTCTCCGCCTCTTCTCCCACGGCACCTTGGACTTGGGGCGGGGGTGGGCACCGACAATGTGCCCCGCGCCCCCCACCGCACTGCTCCACCGTCTCTCGGGGCTCCCTCCAGACCACGGGAGCCCAGCACCAGCCAGCACTTCTCCTCCGGGGCTCCACGTGTCCCCCGGGCGGGGCGGGACTTCCGGCCGGCCGCACCAGGATTGGCCGGCCGGCCAACCACTTCCGGGTCGTCGCGGGCAGCGCGGAGGCCCGCTTCAGGCACTCGTAGGCGGGGGCTGAATTAACTGAGGAGTGGGCTCCCTCGAGTTTAAAATATAAAACTAGCAAATAAGCGATGTGGGCACTCGCTAATCCATAAACTACACAGCCAATTCAGCAAATGCCGGGTGGGCACCGGCTTGGCAATAAAAAGCGCGCTCAAGCGCTTGGGCGAAATAAAGCGCTCCCAAAGCGCTAGAAGACAGGCAGAGCGCTCCCAGGTGCTCGGGGGGGGGGGGCGGGGGGGGGGGGGGGGGGGGGGGGGGAAGCGCAGCGCTTCCAGGCGCTAGAAATGCAGCTTCTCCATGCTGCAAAGGTCCCAGAGATCCCCAGGGGCAAAGCAAAATCCTTCCCTCCCCCCCCCCCCACCCCCATTCCCCTCCCCCCCCAACCCCCCCCCCCCCCCCACCCCCCCTTCCCCTCCCAAATCAGCCCAGGCAAGGCAGAGGGGTCCCCCCAGAAGTCCTCCAGGCATTCAAGAACATTTTGGAAGGGGACACAGCCCCTTCTTATACACAGAAAAGTCTTTGAAGTCTTTGTGTAGGCAGTGTGAGAACCAGCTAGAACTGGTTATAGGGAAGTCCTGTCAGTATCAGGGACAGAGGTGACAGTCGCCCAGCTGGGGGGGGTGGAGCCAGCATTGTGGTCAGGCAGGCACGGCCCTTCACTATCAGGGGCCATCTCCTCCCACTTCCCTGGCAGCAGATGCTGCCTTTCATCCATGGGCTGACTCACACAACCTCCTGGGCTCTCCAGCCCCTTTCACCCTCAAACCAGACAAGTCAATCCACAAGCAGGCCCATGCACTCCTGGACCAGGCTCACCAGCCAATCACACGCCAGACACAAATTACACAAATATGCCAACTTCTAAAAGTGGCACTTCTAGACTAGACACAATCATACCGCATATACCATTTCGCAGCATTCAGTCTCACGAGTTCTCTCATACCAAACTCGCCCCTGCACTCCCCACACATCAGGAGCTACCATGGGCATACATATTCCCCATTCATTCCTATGGAAGGGCAGGTCACTCGCCTCACATAGAGAGCTCAAGCACTTTACACTGTACCACAGTGAAAAAGTGCGCAGAGGCCTAAAATCACCAACATCCGGTTCCAGAAACAGGCTAGGAAAAAGCAAAAAGTCTCGGTGAACCTGCCCAAAGGGCCGGGTATTACTGTCAGGAGTTTGGTCCATATGTAGATTGGCACTTAAATAAACAAGTTGCTTACCTTCAGTAACTAGTATGCTACAGACTAACTGCAGATTCCTTACTGACCCACCCATCTTCCCCCCGCAAACCAATTTCTAGGGTCAGGGCTAATCCCTTTCAGAGCCCTAGTTTTACCAACCAGTGTTCATGGCTCTTTGGTTTTGGTGTGGAAAGTAATAAGTAACTGACGACCACGTGCCTAGGTGGCTTCTATAAAGATGCATTGGACGGCTCTTATGTTGGTGCACGCCGAGCAAATTGCCACCTATAGACACGCCGGGTACTGCTGATCGTCTGGATCTAGTCTGCTTCCTAGGAAATTCAAAGGTAAGGAATCTGCAGCTAGATATAGTATTTACCAGATAAAGCACAAAAGGTAAGTAACTTGTACTTTGGTGCGTTAGACTAGAGCTTCTGCTGAAATCTGGATATCTGTTCTGTGTTCCTAATCCATTAATTTTGTATTGTTCTTTATGCTTCCTACAAAGTGATGGAGAGACTACAATCAGGATCCACCTAGGACTCTGTTTCTACATAGACAATGCTCAGACCAGTCAATCAGCTTCTCTTTGGCTGTAGTGATTCAGAAGTGTACAATTTCCAGATCGCCCTCTATCCATTGTGAAGACCTTTGCCACTGCAGATTCCTCACCTGCATGCCTCCCAGTTCAGAGCTTTCATACACACTTTGTAATTTTCTGAAGTTGTGATTCAGAGAGGATCGCCTGCTGAGGAAAAAGTTTCAATTGAAAAAAAACTGGAAGGTGAAAATGGGTTAACGCAATGACTAATTTAAAGGTTATGATTTTGTCTGGGCACGTATAGGTATTTGTTTTTCCTTTAGAGCATGGGTGTAGGGTTACTGCCTGGGTTTTGGTGCCCCAAGTGATAGTTGACGTCCTTATGAGCGATGGGAAAAGCACTAAAAATAGTTAAGGAACTAAGTTCTTAAGAGCAAATGTCTTGTAGATGTTAGTAATTCTAAGTAAACTTGTGATTTTTATTTTTTTTATTTTTTAAATTTTAGATTCAAGCATATCCAAAAATGAAGAATTGGCAGTAGAACTTCAAAAGGCTTTTGGAAAAGCAACAACCTCTACGGCTAGAAGACTGAAGAAGCCTCCTGTGAAAGAAAGTGCCAAAGCCCCTTTAAGACTAGGAAGAAGTCTGCGTAATGCGGATGTAACCATAGTCTCTGAATTGGTTAAGATAATAACTCCATCCAAGTTGCAACAAAGACCTGCTCAAAATCAGAAAGGAAAAGTAATGGAATCCCTCCCTACTGAAAAGGCACCCACTCTACTGGAGATGCCGGTTTTCTTGCTAAAAAAAGTTACTAAGAAAGCTGTGTTAAAGCGTGGCAAGGGAAGATTAAGAAGAGCTCCTAAGTTCCTGCCAGGACAGGATACTAAAGAAGACCTTTCTCTAAAAAATATTGAGGCATCAAATTTGCTTGAAAACGTTACTGTTGTAAACCAGGTAGTGGCAGATGTAGCTCCAATTAAATTAGGCAGGGGAAAAAAGGATACAGATGTCAAAAACCTTCCTGCAACTCCAAAAACCCATGGTAAAAAGGATAAGAGTCCAGTGGAAGTTAAAGATGCTAAAAGACCCACCAGAGGCAGAAACAAAGCATTACTCGTTGAAAATATAGAGCCTACGGACATGTTGCCATTGACACGGAGACTCCGAACACAGACTCCAAGTGAAGGGAAAGGTTTGCAATCTTCAGAGAAGTCTATTCCAAATAACTCTGAGCAACAAACTGACATTTTAGAAAAGCCAAGCATACGTCCCAAAGTGAAGAAGTCTGTCAAGTGGCACCCTCTAGTGTCTGATGTAATGCCATCTGAACCAGAGAGTGCAAAAGAGAGACAAACTCAACTGCCCAATGATTTAATGGTGTCCAGTGAAAGACCTGCAGTGGAAGTTGAAGACATCTTAATTCCAGCAAGAAAATCTAGAGGTAGAGTGACTAGCCGTAAACCTCCAACTTCTGTCCAAGAGCTTGTAGCTGAAAAACAAACCAGGATTAAGAGTGTTTTAATTGAAATGGCTACAAATGAATCCACTAAGGAAGCAGCTGTTGAAGTGTCTGAATTAATAACAAGTAAACGACGAGGAAGAAAGAACAAATTGGAAACCTTGCCCAGATCAGTCAGTGACTCTACAGCAGCTGAAGTTTTGGTTGGTGGAAGCCAGACAGCAGAGACTCCAGCTGAACAAACAGTTGGTGAAACTTCTAATAGGAGAACTACTAGAGGGAAACTAGCAAATAAGACCAATCCGTCAAAGGAGGCCACCCAGTCTACAAATGAACTATTGGTAGAAAAGGATGCAGCTGAAAAACAGAAAGGCCTGAAAATGCAAAAAACTGCCAGTCCCAGAGGAAGGAGGAAAAATGAAATTAAGAGTGCAACTAGTGATTTTGAGAAATCCATCCAAGAGCAGGAAGAACATTTGACTGCAGTTGTAGCTATAGAAAGCACAAATGTTGAGAACCAAAATGCAGAAGATAAGCAAGCAGTTGGGGGAAAATATCAAAGTAGGAGTAAATCGGCTAGGTCAAGAACAGCTAAAGGTGTTTTAGCAGAAGAGAAGCCTGACGGAGTGTCTACTAGCATTGCGGTAAAAGACCAAGCACTAGAAGTGCCTCAGTCAGTAATACTCAATCCTCGCAGAGGAAGACGTAAATTGGAACATTTGTCTAGTTCGGTAAGTGTGTCTGATTCTGTGAGTAAATCAATCGGATCTGAATCAGAAGTGTCACTTGTTGCGGATGTCCTTGTTGCTGAAACCGTCACTGAAACGGTCGCAGAGAAGTTTTCAAGTATGAGGAAAACTGCACGTGGTAAACGGCCTAAGCCTGTAATTCAAATGTCTCCACCAAAGGAATCAGTTTCTTCAAATATCAAAACTAGTATAGATATTAAGTATTCAGCGCAAAAACAATCTGTAAAAGATGACAAAATTGCAGCCTTGGAGAAGTCTGGACCCGAATTTGTGTCCACTGCAGCTACTCCTCGAAGAGGAAGAAACAAGCAGAGTACAGTAAATGAATCCTTTACAACCCTAAGTAAATTAACAGAGGCAAATACTGTAAATGTCCAGATAGCAGAATCAAACCTTGTTACTAAAAAACGACTAGTTGGAAGGAAGCAAGTTACAGATAATACATCTTCGCAGTCATTGACCTCTGCCATAGCAAATACTAGCACGTTAAGTGATGTAGGGTCCACCATGCTGCTTGATAAAACATCCATGGCAAATGAAAAGAGCAGCCGCCGAGTAGGACGGGGCAGAGCAACCAACCAAAGCAATACCATCACTGGTGATGGAGAAAACCTTCCAGAGGACCAACTGCTCATTAGCAAAAAGAGTTTTAAAAGAACTGAGACATCTACTGTAACTGTACCTGCACGTGCTGGTAGGAGAGGAAAATCTGCTGTTTTACCTGAAACTGGACCAAAGACGTGGTGTTAAACGAAAACTCACTGGTAAGGAAGTTGCAACTCTTTTAGTAAGTGAAACTGAAGAGCAACTGGAGTCTTCACCCACAAAGATTTTTCGAGGAGCGTCCAGTCAGTCAAAAGCTCTCAGAACTGCAGTTGATGCAAGAGAAAGTGAACAAAAAACAGCCGTTGTTCCAGATGGCCCTGTGAAAAATATGAGTGAGAGCTTTATTCAAGAACAAAATGTTTTAAGTACTAAAACTCGGGGCAAAGCTAGAAAAGCTGAACCTAAAAGCCCAGAAGTGCCATCTCCTGTTAAACAAATTGCAAAGAAACAGGGGAAACCGAAAGTTGGCAATGAACCACAGCCCACTCTCACCTTGACTGAGAGTAACACTATGAGTGAGAGCTTTATTCAAGAACAAAATGTTTTAAGTACTAAAACTCGGGGCAAAGCTAGAAAAGCTGAACCTAAAAGTCCAGAAGTGCCATCTCCTGTTAAACAAATTGCAAAGAAACAGGGGAAACCGAAAGTTGGCAATGAACCACAGCCCACTCTCACCTTGACTGAGAGTAACACTTCACCCAAAAAGGCTAAAATGGGTAAGAATTGCTATTACATTTTTAATATTAAAACATTAATTGCAGGTTGTACCAAGAAATGTAAGGTTGCACACTTCCTAAAAGGAATGTTTACTTGTACTGCTGCTACCAGTTCTTCCTCTAGAATTGTGGGTTGTCTGTTTAGAAAATTGCGCACATTTTACATATATAGACTCTGTTAAACGTTTTATGCCGGACTTTTAATTTCCTCCCTGCCACAGCTCAAACTCTCGGCCGGCATGAATTGGGGGAGGGTAATTTAAACATTTTTTACAATAAAAACTTGCCTACGGTACCGGACTCCCGCGTCACGCCTCCTGTTCTCTGCTCACAGGAAGCAGAGCAGGCAGCACCCCTCTCTTCCCCTAAGCCAATCACAACGCTGCAATGGCAGCGTTGTGATTGGCTACGACGCCGACCTTACAGGCGTCTATGGGAAGGCCATGTTCGAGGCATGTGGGCCGCTAAATTCATATCTTGTGCATAGATTGCCGCCTAGTGTTGGGTCCGGATGATTGCACCTTGTTGTCCTGGAAGAGTCTTTGAAGTATCACGAGATAGGTGGCTCCTCCCCTGAACTACAGTGCGCATGGGCATCATCTCCATCCTCAGATTGTTTTTTTCCGCCATTGGATGTGTTCTGTGACTCTCGTTCGGAACCTATAGGAAAAACTTGTTTTCTTCAGGCCAAAAGGCCTCTTTAAGTGTCGGTATTGTACTTCGTTCGGTTCTGAGTTAACTTATCCGGTTCCCGGATACTTGAGCACGTGTGCTCCCAGCTTTTTAGGCCCGATCGAAGATTGACATCGATGGAATTCCAGGCCCCGTTTAAACGTTGCCCAGTCTGTAACGCGAAGTACCCTCTCTCAGATGTGCACTCTGTGGGCAACAGATGACTGTCTCCAGACCACGACTAGGAGAGTTGCTTGGCCTGTTCGAAATTCAGGTCGGAAGAGGCGATTGCTCTTCGACGTGAGGCGAGGCTACCGGCGCGGAGGGTGTCTGATGTGGAGGATATCTTCGAGGGCGTCCTAGAGGAGGAACCGGAGCACTTCTCCGACACGGCCTCCGGTCAAGAATCTCACTACGGAGAAGAGGTAGACTATGAGAACATCGAAGACGATGAGGCCGGCGAGGTAAGAGACGACTGTATGGCCATTGGAGCCGCAGAGGGCGGCTCCAGCGATGAGCAAGACCCGACTGAATCCTCGGGGGTCGAAAGTAACACTGTCTTGTCAAAGGCTCAGGTCGAAGCATCGCCGGAAGGCCTTAGCCAAGATCTTTCTACTCATTCTACAGCCCTGAAAACTGGCCCCGGCTAAAAATATTTCAGAGCCTTCGGTTGGTACGCCTTCGAAAACTAAACGGAAACTGACTAAAGACAAATCGAAACTGAAACTGGTCAAACCAGTATTCGTTTCGCAAAGCCGTGTTCCATCGGATCATAAGAAGGCTCTGAGTGTCCGTGTCCCTTCGGGGTCACGAAAGGGTGCCAACCCGAAGATCGGTACATCCAAAATGGTGCCAAAGGCCCAAAGAGACGGAGCGACGCATCTAAGGCTGCCCTCGGGGGCGTGGACACTAAAGAATGACTTGAGTCGCAGCCGCCCCTCAGTCCGAATGCATACAAGTTGATGCTGGTTAAGGTTCTCGAAGACTAGCACAAAATTACCGTGTTGGAACGTGACGCATCAAGCCGTGGCCATTTTGGGGATCCCAGCGCAACACCTGGCTTGAAGTTGGAGATGGCCGTGAAAAAAGCCAAACAGCCATCTGGACCTCCACCTATAGTTTTTGGACTACCGCCGACTGCAAGACCTAAAACTTCTAAGCCGGCACAGGGCACCGACCCTGGTAAACTGATGTCAAAACTTAAGTAAATGACCGCCACTCCTGAAGGCGTCGGTTCCACTCCACCTTCTTCTGAAAGCTCAAAGAAGTTGTACATTGACTCTGCAACCGGAAGACTCACCCTTTTCAAACTGAAGATCTTGCCGGAGAATCCAATGGAATCCTATCAAATCCCACTTAAAAGGAAAAGAGACTGCCTCCTCGCTGGTCCTTTTCGAGTCCGTCAGGCCTTATGGACAAGCCTTTACACATTCCCCCACACGCACTGAGGATGGTGGGGGGGGGGGATGACCAAAATGACGAACAATTCAACTATCCTGATAAATCTAATCAGGATGATTCGTAGGATGTGCTCGCAAATCAAGGCACGGCGGACAAACAGTCTTACCAAGTAAAGACAGCCCCCGCAGAGGATACTGCGGCGTTCAACGCTCTGATTGAAAGGGCGGCGTTGAACCACGATGTGGTCATGCATGCAGAACCAGTTGAGGAGGACTTTCTGTTTGATACCTTCTCTACGTCGGACAGGTCAGTGAAGACGCTGCCGATGCTGAAGGGTGTCCTTAAACACGCCAATGACATTTTCAAGGACCCAACCAGAGCAAGGGTGGTGAACCTGCGTATTGAGAAGGCCTGCTCCTGTGGACCCTACGTATATAAGGGGTCAATTGCCATTCGACTCTTTGGTGGTCTCCAATGCCCGGAAGAGGGCGAACTCACAAACAAGTGGTGATGCTCCTCCCCCAGACAAAGAATCTAAAGTATTAGAGGCCTCTGGGAAGCGGGTTGCTGCACAGGCAGCGAATATTTGGAGAATAGCCAATACACAGGCTCTAATGGCTAGATACGATAGGGCTCACTATGATACCCTAGAGCAGTGGTCTTCAAACTTTTTGATGCCGGGACCCCCCATCAAAATATTTTAGGCATAAGGACCCCCTCTAGACCAATTTCTAGAACCTAGTATTCCTTATCAATGACAACCATACATGTTCTCCAGAGAAACAGTCAATCTGTGCTTGCACCTCATTAGTACCAGTTTAACACCCAAATATAGCAATAAGCAACAAAAAGGTAACCGGTACAGCTTTACAAAGGGCCTTCTACAGACCGGCAACACCTGCGGCTGCTTTTTAGTAACTTTTGAACCTTCAAGTAAATAATTATTTTGTTAAAATTAGCAGATTAAGCTGCAGATGATGGATTATGTGGCAAATGCGGCAAATCTATAATGTTGCTAAAATCACTGTGGCCCCACAATCACATAATTCCAGTGGAGCTTGGTATAATAGCTATAATGCATTGGCTGCAACTTTATTACACGGCATTAAAGGAAAACCATTCTATATTTCATGGGGTGCTGATAGCTTGGGATTTACAGCTGCATGTAACTGGAGGTAGCTTAATATCATTCATCATAATTAAAACATATGTACGTTTTCAGGTCTCACTGTTAGGTATATATATATATATAATATATATATATATATATATATATATATATATATATATATATATATATATATATATATATATAACATCGGGCTGCTTTAGTGAATAACAAATACATGCACTATAATAAATTAATAAAACCTCCATGCAAAAGTCTGTGTGAAACCAGAGAACCACAGAATTAATGTGTGATTGATGCAGTGGAGAATAGTGACTTGTGTATTTGTAGTGCTGTGAAGCAACTGCCTGTGACAGAAAGTACTGTGAATGTGTAAGTCTTTTTGCATTACACACAGTATAAGGTAGACCCCTACAAAATGAGCAAAATGTTTTGATAAAATGGTGCTTCCAAAATATACAGGCTGCTTCCAAAATATGGGGGCTTATTTACAAGCCCCTTGCGCTGCCAGTGTCATTTTTTATGATGCTCTGGTTGCGCAAAGTGCAGACTCATATCTACGAGGCCACGCAAAGTGACTTTGCGTGGCTTTTCAAGGCCTCCTAGATATGGTGTAAAGCAACGCAGCACAAGGTTGATGTGTTGCCTTACACTGCGTAAGGGGGGAGGGGGAGGGTTTCCATGGGTTTTGACACATTCCCAGATTTACAACAAATCTGTAAACCGGAGGATGCGCCAAAACTGTACGCTGCCCCAGGGGATGCTTAACAAGTAGAAATATCTTTCTTTCTCCTTAATTGTTTTCAAAAGTCTCCATTGGTTGTTTATGTGCAGGAAGGCATGCAGACTTGCAAAAAAAAAATCCTATCAATAATGCAGACACCCTGGCACCTTGGTGCAAGGGTGTCGGCGTTGGTGCTAGGCACTAAGTTGTGTGTCAGCAGAAAGGACAGGAGTGCACAGTAGTTATAAATACATCTCTTCCTGCTCTTTCGAATTGGCGTAGGGCAGTGCAGCAAAATATACTTGCGGAGCTGCCCACACCATTTTATTGTAAATGAGGCCCATAGATTTTAATAATATTCAGAACCTATGTAATGTATTCTTTTACATAACTGTCACTCCAACACATTCTTAAGGATAGTAAGAGCTATGGAAATATGACAATCACTTAATCTTCCTGTCGCCTACAATAAAAAAATGATGAATGTGTCCTCATGTAATGCAACTAGTGCTATGTAAAGCGCTCTGATACCCAATTCGGGTCAAGTTCGCGCTATATAAAACTCTGTAAAATAAATAAAAATTATAAGCAAGTCACAACTCATTTAACTTTGTACATTCTCTAAAACGTCAAGTGATTTGAACAATTGAATGTAATCGCACTCTCCTGAGCAATAATCCAAGCCAGGCAGACATCTGAACACACCTTCCTGCCAGTGTGCTGCTGGCCTGAAAGAAATGCAAATGTTCACAATGAGTTAATCTGCAAGTCCTTTACATTTGCAGATTAACTCATTGCACACATTTGCATTTCTTTCACAGATCAGCAACACACTGGCAGGAAGGTGTCTTTAGCTGACTAAGATTCCCCAGCACATGAGATTCCCAAAATTAACCGTCCGGGATGTTTTCTTTTATCAAATGAAGAGCGCGACCCCCTTCCCATGCCCCCACAGCCCCCCTGGGGCTCGCGCCCCACAGATTGAAGACCACTGCCCTAGAGCAATTGTTGCAACACTTGCCTAATGAATATAGAGAGGGGTGGACATGTTAATTCAGGAGGAGGAACTGATATCAAACGCTTCTATCAAGTGTGCACTAGATTCAGCAGACCCTGCAGCCAGGGCCATTAACACTAGTGTAATGCTAAGGAGGCAGGCATGGTTACGAATTTCAGGATTTAAGCCAGAAATACAAACCAGTTTGATCAATCACCCCGTTAACCCAGATTTTTTGTTTGGGCCTGACGTTGACACGATTCTTGAAAAGATCAAGGACACAGACGGCTAAGTCCATGTGGGCCTTGCAGTCTCAACAGTTCAGAGGGGGTTCTTTTTGTCGCTCATTTAGTAGAGGGCCGTCAAGAGGGCAAACATCTCAGCACACACAATACAATAAAGGTGGTGCGCAGACCACCTTTAACAAACACAATAGAGGTGGATACCGTGGTAACAGCACCAAAGGCAGAGGACGTGGAAATAAAAACACCAGGTCCTCAGCAAATACCAAACAGTGACGTCTTGTCACTGCCCCGGACCATGTAACACCGGTCGGGGGACGACTCCAGCAGTTCCTGCCGGTCTGGGAAGGCATTACCACAGACAGGTGGGTGAGGCAACTTATCCAGTACGGGTATTGTTAAGAACTGACATCCACTCCACTCGACATACCCCCAAGACACCATCCTATGTTCGCAGAGCACATAAACGTATTACAGCAGGAAGTGGCCAGCATGCTGCAAAAAGGGGCCATAGAACTGGTGCCTCTAAAGGAGCACCGAACAGGGGTGTACTCTCTCTATTTCTTGGTCCCAAAGGGTGGGACTCTCAGACCTATTCTGGATCTGAGACCCTTGAACCTATACATCCTTTCGGAACATTTCCACATGCTGACTCTGCAGCAGGTCCTGCCATTGCTCAGTCAGGGGGATTTTCTGGCAACTCTGGATCTGAAGGATGCCTATTTCCATATACCCATACATCAGGCACACAGGAAATACCTCGGGTTCACCATACAAAACAAGCACTACCAGTTCAAAGTATTATTTTTGGGGTGACCACCGCTCCCAGAGTGTTCACCAAATGCTTGGCTACAGTGGCAGCACACCTCCGGAGGCGACGCATTCATGTCTACCCTTACCTGGACGACTGGCTTGTGCAAGCAAAGTCGGCCCAGCAGTGCGCCAGCCACGTGTCCCGCACAAATCATCTCCTGCACAGTCTGGGATTTTCTCGGAACTATCCCAAGTCGCATCTTCAACCCGCTCAAGTACAGCAGTACCTGGGAGCGACGTTGGACACCGTGACGGCCACAGCCCAGCCAAACTCTGTGCGAATCGACTGCATGCAACTGCTGATTCGCAAATTCAGACCACAACACTCACTACAGGCGCGAGTGTTTCTGCAGTTGATGGGCATGTTGCATATTCATAGTCCCGCACGCGAGACTGCACATGCGTCCGCTCCAAGAGTGCTTGGCACGACAGTGGAATCAGGCTCAAGGACAATTGAAAGACCTAGTGTTGGTGACCGGTCGTGCGTACAACTCTGCATTGGTGGAATCCACGCAACCTTTGCAAGGGACGACTGTTCCAAGAGCCTGTACCACAAATAGTGCTCACGACGGACTCATCCCTCCTGGGGTGGGGGGCGCATCTCCATTACACAGTGCAGGGACTATGGTCGGATCAACAGAAGAAGATGCACATCAATCTGCTGGAATTGATGGCGATCTTCATGGCAATGAAGGCTTTCAAGATCTGTGCAACAAGGTCGTTTTGATCCGGACGGGCAACATGACTGCCATGTTTTACATTCAGAAGGAGGGAGGTACTCACTCTCCAGTTGTCCCACTTGGCACAGAGTATGTGGAAGTGGCCATTCAGAGGAACATTTTCCTCATGGCGGAGCACCTCCCGGGCCAGGACAACCAGATGGTGGATCTTCTCAGCCGGCAGTTATCGGGTGCACGAGTGGGAGATTCATCCATCGGTGCTGCAACCGTACTTCCGGCAGTGGGGGCATCCAGACATCGACCTGTTCGCCACAAATGAAAACGCAAAATGCCAAAACTTCGCCGCCAGGTTCCCACACCCGCGGTCTCAGCGCAATGCGATATGGATGAACTGGTCAGGCAGATTTGCGTACACTTTTCCGCCGGCCCCACTCTAACCTCTGGTGGGACGGAAACTCAGACTGCACTCAATGACTCTCATCCTGGTTGCTCCAACGTGGGCGAGGCAAGCATGGTACACCACGTTCCTGGAACTTTCCGTGGTGCCTGATCAAAGACTGCGCCTTACACCCAGTCTTCTCACTCAGAGCCATGGAGAAGTTCAGCACCCAGA
Source organism: Lissotriton vulgaris (assembly GCF_964263255.1). Classification (NCBI taxonomy): domain Eukaryota; kingdom Metazoa; phylum Chordata; class Amphibia; order Caudata; family Salamandridae; genus Lissotriton; species Lissotriton vulgaris. The sequence goes on along the minus strand of NC_141693.1, from coordinate 969,198,063 downwards.
TCCGCAACAGTTAAACCTTGCGATATGGCTCCTGAAGTCATAGAATTTGGGTATCTGAATCTGCCTCCTGATTGTATGGACATCATTAAGGAGGCACGACGGCCTACCACTAGTGCCTGCTATGCTGCCAAATGGAAGCGTTTTCGTCATTTACTGTTCCAGCCGTGACATAAACCCGCTAGATGCATCGACACAGGACATTATTTGTTACCTGTTAGATTTACACAGATGCAATCTGCCATACAGTTCTATGTGTATTCATTTGGCGGCAATGGCGGCTTACTTACAGAACAGGCAATGCCTTTCACTGTTCAGAGTGCCAGCAATTAAAGCTTTTATGGAGGGACTCAAATGAGTCATTCCACCCAGAAGGCCACCTTCACCGGTCTGGAATCCTAATGTGGTGTTGACCAGACTGATGGGACCTCCTTTCGAACCTCTTCACTCATGTGAAATACAGTTCCTAACGTGGAAGGTTGCCTTCTTAGTAGTGATCATGTCGCTGAGGCGGGTTAGTGAGCTGCACGCCCCAACCATTCAAAAACCTTTTATACAGGTCCACGCAAATAGGGTAGTACTACGCACTAACCCTAAATTCATGCCCAAGGTGGTTTCTCAGTTCCACATTAATCAAACTATTGAACTGCCAGTTTTCTTCCCTAATCTAGACTCCGTGGCAGAAAGATCACTGCACACATTGGACGTCAAAAGAGCCCTCCTGTACTATATAGACAGGACTAAGGATTTCAGGAAGACTACTCTGTTGCTTTTTCACCACAGCACAAGGGCAAACCCATTTCTAAATCGGGTATTCAGATTTGTTATCAGAAGGCTAAACGCACATTAACAGGCCCCCCCGCCAAAGCGCATTCAACATACAAGCTAGGGGCATCCATGGCTTTCCTGGGTAACATACCATTGGAGGACATATGTAGAGCAGCCACATGGAATAACATACATACATCACAAAACACTACTGTGTTGATGTGCATTCCAAGCAGCAAGCTGCTGTAGGTCAGGCTCTTCTAAAGTCCCTCTTTCAGGCTGGTGCAGCTGGCTCGAGCAACCACCGCTAAGGGAGAAACTGCTATTTAGTCTATGCACAAGATATGAATTTAGCGGCCCACATGCCTGAACGGAATATGCTACTTACCAGTATGCATCTGTTCTGGGCCGCTAACATTCATATCGCCCACCCATCCTCCCCGGTGCCTGTCGCAGCTGTAGCAGTCAGAATTATTTCTAAGCATGGTCATCCGGTATCGTATTGGACTCCATCTATGCCACAATGGCGAAAAACAATCTGAGGATGGAGATAATGCCCATGCGCACTGTAGTCCAGGGGAGGAGCCACCTATCTCGTGATACTTCAAAGAATCTTCCAGAACAACAAGGTGCAATCATCCGGACCCAACACTAGGCGGTGATCTATGCACAAGATATGAATGTTAGCGGCCGTACATGCCAAGAACAGATGCATACTGGTAAGTAGCATATTCCTTTCTTCATGCAGGCTGCGCAGCAGCGCACAAAGAAAATGGTGATTGCTATGACTGCTTTGGTCAGGCCTAGGGCCGACCAAACAGTCAGTGACCATAGCAATGAGCAAGCCACTCCTCCCCCACACATCCGCCCCCAACCAGGTATACCCTTCTACTTTCGCACAGTGCGAGAAGCAGAAACGTTAAATTGTATGTTTACCATTTTACCTATCTGCTTCTCGCACTGCAAGAAAGCAGTAGGGCAACTCCCCCTGAGCTCCTATATCTTGCAAAATAAATATAGGTAAAACCACTCTCCCATTGTTTTAGTAAACAGTTTTACTGTTTTATCCAACCTAAATCTGTATGAGACATTGTATAACTAGAATAAAAAAAAACATATACAATACATGCACATCTTTTAATCTATCTGAGAGCATAGAAAGACTAGGCAGGTCTGTTTAAGGAAATGTTTTGCTTATTTGAGTAGTCTAGTCCTAAATTTTGGTTCATACTTTGATAGATCTTTGCAGCCAATGATACTAGTTTAGACATTTGGTCATTTGTTGACTTTTCAATTAGTTTCCTACTGTCGCAATTGGATTTTCATGAATGTTGGGCAGGTTTCACTTGTTTCCGTGGGAGTTTGGTCAATCATCAAATTCTACAAATGTTATAATTCCAGCACAATCTAGAAGAATGCATGTTTATTCCATGGTTTAACCGCTGTCAACTTGGGTTCTCGAGCCTTCAAGACCTGCTCACAATGGCAGCCTTTTCTTTGCCCTTTCATTTTTTATTGCTTCAGTGATAGTGGAGTACACCATAGGGTGCTTTAACAGGTTTGCACTGTATTGGTTATATCATGGTACCGTTAGGATCCACAGAAGTGGTACTGGTGTATAGAACCTTGGTCCTCGACCATCTGTCATGCTTGTTCCAGAAGCATGCGACTACGATAGTTAACATTTAAGTTTATCCACCTGCTCCAATTGAGTGTAAGTATCTGTACCAGAGGGTGGTGGAAGGCAGGAATAAACCTCATGAGACTACTTATTGCTGCCTGACCACAGGTGATCTGAAATGAACAGCAATTTCTTCCACCTCGGGTGAGCATAAAGCGTACACTCCTTTAAAAAAAAAAAAAAAAAAATGTTAACCAATATATAACAAGCCTGTTTAAGTCTTGTTTGCTTTCATGTCAAACCAGGCTTTGCAGACGACTCTGCATGTAGTACCTTTATCAAATGCTGAAATGTCACTGCTGCGCGATGTTTCAGCCAAGCTGAGATGCACAGCAAGAAGGATGCTTACCCTGAAAGGACGTTAAGATTCTCGGCCTAATATGAAGGATCGCTCTAACTGCAGTTTTTCCCTTGGAATATACTCCAGGTCCCAGACTGTATCTACAATTTTGTAGCCTGTGCTCATGCATGCCAATACGTGGACCTGCGCATCTTCGTGCTGACTCCTTACCACCTCAGAAGTGATGGAGCAAAGCTGCATACAAGCGCCACCCCTGCGTTTTGCCAGTTTTTTCCGCCCCTCTAGGCACCTTGTGCAGAGCTCCACCCCCAACTTTGTGCGTCTTGTGAAGATTCAAAACTTCTCTAACATTTGAGTCTTCCATATATTCATATACTTCAATCATTACCAGTTGCCTGGCTGGTAGTCCCACGTACATTAAAATAGCAGTATACAGTGTAAAAATATATACAACACAGTATATAATGTAAAATTTTAGACCCGAAACAACTTAGTCTGTTTAGTAACGCGTCCACCTCATTGGAACCCCCCCCCCCCCCTGTTTGCAAGTTTATCTTTGAAGAAGTCTTTTCCAGTCACAAGGTGTGGTGACTCCTCCTTTAGACTCAATTGGTTTTTCAGATCTCGCCTAGCAACGCAGTGTATGCGCTGCTCGCCTTGGCAAGATCTATTGTGGGTTTCGGCGGAAGGGGACAGGCCATGTGCATGCGCGCGCTGGGACAAGCAACTTGTACGTGAACGGCTCGCGGCGTTTGAGCTCAACGCGCCGGTGTCTGCTTTCCTTTGTGGTTGCGGGCAGACGCGCTGATGCCACGGGCAGGCACACGCTTCAATGGCAGTTATTTTTCAATTGAGCCTCAGGCAGACCTACACAGCGATGGCACAATCTTCAACTTTGGCCAGGCACTAACACTAGTGCTGCTTGTCTTTAAATTCAGGACATAGGCAGGCACACATGCTAATGCCGCCTCGTCGATACTGGCATCGCACTGGTGTCTGCTTTAGAAACTCCAGGATTGTATATATTCCGTTTTTAAAGCTGAGGTTTGATTCCGATCCAGTATTTGACTTTGGCCATTCTCGTCAGGCACCCTCTCTTGTGCAAGGCTCTACTACCTAGTGGGAGGTCAACACTAGACCTTAGTGCCTCCCAGAGTATTTCAAGGAGCTGGCTCCTTGCAACAGCAACATATAAAGCACAAATTTGCCATGCTACAAAAATACAGTAGCCAGAATATTGGCAACAGAAATGCCGCGAAAATAAATATAAACGGATAACCATGGAGTTACTATTATCTCCATCTGTGTACATTGACTATTTATACTTTGATTTATACATTGTCATATTAGATTTATATTCAGAATTTAGTATAGTAAACCTACGTGGGTGTATTTGTGTGTAACCACTTTTATCAGTGCTTTCAAAGCTCAGAAAGTAAGTGGCATATATAAAGGGTTCAATTATGCCTTTCATCTATTTCCTCCTGGCACACCCCATGTTAGCCTATCTATGTTTCTGTTGTAGGAGTTCTGTGTATAGTCCTAATCTAGTGAATAGTCCTGCCCATGTGCGTGGACCCCGGAGCAATCCAAAATCTCTTAAGGTGTCTCAAAATGCAGCACTGCACAGACGCTTAAGAGAATTAAAGACAGATAATGCAGCCTATAAAACCAGGCTACTCTGTCCAGTACTTCAACTAGAAATTCCACCAAAAATCCACAAACTGCAAAGTCTGTCCAGATTTCCCTTGCCTCAGCAGCAAAAAACCCTCTGGAATGATAGAGAGGAAGACCTGGACAGACAAACCCCATAGGCTGCCATTATGCGGCTCAGAGCAGGGTACTGTGCCTTTAAGAGAACTTTCCAGAACTTCACAGTATCCCAGAATGCACTGCAGGTCCCTTTTACGTTCAGTTCTTTTTTCCGGCTCCTGCTAACAGGACCCTGGAGCATTGAGCTCTCCCTTTTTCAAGGGTTTATTGGATTTTTGTGCACTTTTGGTATTTAAGTGTTTCATTTTGTGTGCTTGGTGTTTTTCTTCACTTCTGTGTATTTGTTCAGGCTTTTTAGGGCTCTAAAATGCCTGCTCTCTTCAAGTGCCCATAATGTGGAAGGAAGAAGTCCAAGTCGGATCCACACGACTTCTGCATACTGTCTCCCTGCTGCACATGCCCCTGAAGAATGTGACATCTGCCAGAACTTTTCAGCAAGGACCCTGAGAGAGAGGCTGTAAAGCAGGCTTCAAGGCCTAGAGGAGAGACGGTTGCAGGTGGGTCTGGGAAGTCACCCTCTGCCCCTGCTGAGGCCTCTGGGGGGCTCCCCAGAGGCAGGAAGCCCAGCAAAAGGTCCCGGCCTCATTCGGCTTCTATTGCTGTGACGATGACGTCTAGAGGGATGACTGTGTTCCCCATCTCCCCGGGGCTCCGGGTCGAGGCGGCGTGAAGGATTGACGTTGAAGGGCCTGGGTAAGCTGCCGTCGACAGATTCTTCGTCGTCGTAGTCCGCGTCGAGACGTCTAAGAAAGAGCGGCAGGCGTGGGCGCTCGCTGTCGAGGCGATACCGCCGGTCGCCGTCAAGACAGTCTGCGTCAAGGGGATCCTCGACGTCGAGGACCTCGAAAGCGGTCGGCGTCAAAGGAGTTGACGCTCGTCGTCGGACTGAACGTTGAGTCGCTGAGGCGACGTTTGACGCTGGAGAAGCGCCGCTCGGCGTCGAGAAGAAAGAGATCAGCGTCTCAGACTTTCCAACTCTCCTAAGCGGCGCAGGAGTAGTTCTGGCACCAGAAGTCACGCTGGATCTGGGGGAGGACGCCGGAGACGGCGATCACCGACTGGAGGGGCTGGTTCGCAGTCTCCTCCTCGAAGAACTCACCGGGCTCAGTGTACTCGCTGGTTTATACACCACCTCGGCTGAAGACACCTCCTCCACCTCTACCTAAGAAGGCTCCTCCCAGCAATCCTCCTCTTCCACCGTTTCCGCCATCAGGGCCACCATCACCTCCGCCTCCTCAATTCGGACGCAGGTACCTCCTGTTCCGCTGAGGTCTGTGTTGCTGCCTCTCCTCCTTACACCGCCGAGGTCGGTCTCGCTGCCCTGCCTCCCTACACCGCCTAAGGGGACGCCTAAGCCAAACCCCCAGCATAGGGCTCGGAAAACTCCTCTGCGGAGACCTGTGGAGCATCCACGAACTGGGCGGTCGCAATCTCGTTCCCGGAGGAGGGAGCGATCGCGGAGTCACAACAGGTGATCTACGCGGTCGAGACGACGCCACAAGAGGCGCAGGTCCCGTTCGCATACGTGGTCTTCAGCGACCAGGGACTATTCGCCAACGTTGTAGGTCGCCGGAGACAAGGGTGTCACCGGTTGACTATCTTGTGTCCTTCCATGATGTCCTGTTGAGGGGTGCAGCGAAGTTGGGCATCTCGTTGACTGTGCCCACGCCCAAAACATCGGTGATCTTAGGGACCCTGCACCAGAAACCTCTGTCTTTGCCATTACTACCACTGGTGCCGGGCCTGGAGGATCCGGCCATAAACCTTTCTCACCTCAGCGGTGACTAAGGCGGCCCCCTCGAGACTCTAGAAGAAATACCGGGCTCCCGACTCTGATCCGTCTATTCTGAGGGTGGACCCTCCGCCAGACTCTGTGTTAGTGACGGCGGCTCGGAAGCAGCATGCCACCACTCGGTCATCCACAGTCCCACCAGATAAGGAATCTAGATGGCTGGATTCGGCGGGGAGGAAGGTTTGTGGGACATGGGCGACTTCCATGAAAGCGGCGAGTGCCACGGCCTTGTTAGGGCGGTATGACCGAGCCCTCTGGGAATCCCTCCAGCAGTTTGTAGAACACCTGCCTCGTGACAAGAGATTTCCAAGAGGTGTTGAATGAGGGGATGTTGGTGGCGAATCGGGTCATCAGTGCTGCAGCCGATTCTTCCCTCCTGGCGGCGCATTGTTACTGCCATAGAGTTAACCAGCGAAGACACGCCTGGCTCCGCCTCACGTCGCTGAAACCTGACGCACAACAAAGGGTTGCCAATTTACCATTCTCTGGCGAAACCCTGTTTGGAAAACATGCAGATGACGAAATGGCCCGCATGAAGGCGGAGGGCAAAACGCTCACTGCTGTGAGTCTGGAAAAGCCCAAGGATACCAAGAAATCTTACAGCCAGGGACGGTTCGGTGGACTGAACAGAGGGCATGGCCAGACTTCGGGACAGCAGCAGTTCCGAAGACCATTCCAGAAGCGCCAGAAAGGCAGAGGCGGCCAACAGTCTGCAGCAGCGACCAAAGGCCTGGCCGGGTCTAGGCCCTGAGCGTTTACTTCCCCTGCATCCGTTACCCACTCCGGTGGGGGGGAAGCGTTCAATTTTTTCTGACAGAGTGGAGAAAAATTACTCTGACAAGTGGGTGCTGAATATTGTTTGCAATGGATACAGTCTTCGGTTCGCCAGCCCGCCTCCATCAATTCGTCCGGTCAGCGCGCAGTGTCTGCTGCACGAGCGCCTGGCGGAGGCCGATATCCTGTTGAGGAAAAGGGCGATAGAAGATGTACCTCTGTCTCAAAGAGGAAGAGGTCTGTACTCCTGGTTCTTCCTGGTTCGCGAGGACAAGAACGAGTTCAGGCCCATTCTGGATTTGCGACAGGCAAACAAGTGGATTCGCAGAGAAGTCTTGCATGCTGTCGTTGCATCAGATTTATCCTCAGTTGCAACAGGGAGACTGGCTATGTGCAATAGACCTACAAGATGCATACTTCCATGTGCCCATTGCACACAAACACAGGAAGTTCCTGCGATTCAAAATCTGTGCCAATCATTATCAGTACACAGTACTGCCATTCGGACTGAAGTCTGCGCCAAGAACATTCTCGAAGTGCATGGCAGTGGTAGCAGCACACCTCAGGAAGAACAAGGTGTTTTCTCTACCCGTACCTGGACGATTGGTTGATCAAGGCCTCCTTCTCGGAAGCTCAAGCACACTTCCAGGAGACGTGCGTTCTCTTGAACAAGCTGGGGTTGCACATCAACATGTCAGTCTGTCCCGACTCCGGTCCAGTGCATTCAGTACTTGGGAGCCTCCATCAATACGCTGTCAGCGAGCGGGTCTCCTTCGGAGGAGCGACGATTATCACTCCTTCGGAAGGCTCAGGCTCTTATGACCACTCAATCTAAAACAGTGAGGACTGTGTCTTCTCTACTGGGATCAATGGCCTCTTGTATCTTCCTATCGCCACACGCACGTCTGCACATGAGACCATTGCAGGAGTGCTTAGCGGATCAGTGGGATCAGAGGAAAGGGTCTTGGGACGACAAGATACGACTGTCTCTGCATGCTCTTCAGTCTCTGAAGTGGTGGTGTTCAGAGGAAAATCTCCTCAGAGGGGTTCCCTTCCACAAGGACATTCCCACTCAGACTATCGTGACTGATGCTTCTCTCCACGGTTGGGGGGGGGGCGCACTCCGGAGACCTACAGATTCAAGGAACGTGGTCCTCGATGGAGTCCACGTATCACATAAATTATTTGGAACTCAAAGCTGTTCACTTGGCACTGAAGGCCTTTCATCCATCCTTCCAGACCAACTCTCTGCTTGTACAGACGGACAATACGACCACGATGTATTACCTCGACAAGCAGGGGGGCTCGAGATCACGCACTCTGGCGCAGGCGATCTGGCACTGGCTTTTGGCCAGAGGACTGACGATAACGCTACCCATCTGCCAGGTGTGCAGAATGTTCAGGCGGACGCACTGAGCAAACTCATTCAGGAAAACCACGAATGTGTCATAAACGATTAAGTACTAGGAGAAGTCTTCAAGGTGGGGGACTCCAGACGTAAATCTGTTCGCCACCGCCGAAAACAGCAAATGCCGAGACTTCGCCTCCAGGTACTACCAGCAGGGGACGCTGGGAAATGCGCTATGGATCAACTGGTCGAACAGGTTTCTGTACGCTTTTCCACCCATTCCCCTGATTCCGGCAGTGCTCATCCAGCTGTCCCAGTCCAGGGCGCGGATGATCCTGAATGGCCCAGGCAGTGGTGGTTCACGGACATGCATCATAGGTCTCTCCTCCCGCACATACGGCTGCCGTACAGGCCAGACCTTCTCGTGAAGTTCGGGGGCGGATGTTGCACCCCAACCTCTCGTCTTTGAGTTTGGCGGCATGGCTCCTGAGAGTGCAATATGGCCATTTGAATCTACCCGAAGATTGCATGGACATACTGAAGGAGGCTAAGCGACCTTCCACTGACTTCCTATGCTTACAAGTGGAAGAGGTTCTGTATCTGGTGCAAGTCCAAGAACTATGACCCGACGACGTGCAAGGAAGACTTCATCCTTCCTTACCTTCTACATTTGGCACAGTCTGGCCTTAATGTTCATTCCATTAAGGTTCATCTTGCTGCATTGACTGCCTACAGGAAATGCTCTTCAGACTTCCTCTTTCCAGATCCCTGTGATCAAAGATTTTTTGGAAGGCTTGAAGAAAGTATTCCCTCCTGTCCGCCGAAATTGAATGTGGTGCTGTCCAGATTGATGAAGGAGCCTTTTGAACCTATTCATAAGGCTTCATTGCAGCACCTGTCCTGGAAGGCGGTGTTCCTCGTGGCCATTACATCGGCCCGCAGGGTGAGTGAAATTCAGGCGTTGTGTTGCCAAGAACCGTATACTGTATTTCATGCTGCTACGGTTGTTATGCGTACTCACCCTAAATTTCTTCCCAAAGTTATTTCTGATTTTCATGTCAACCAGACCATAACTTTGCCTACGTTTTTTCAGAATCCTTAATCTCCAGCGGAAAGGTCTTTACATTTCCTGGATGTTGGGAGGGTGTTAATTTTATCTGGATAAGACCAAAGATATTGTAGGTCAGACCAATTGTTTATCCATTATGGATCAGTTAGGACGGGTCCTTCTACCTCTTGACAGTCCATCTCTAGGTGGATTGTGTCCTGCATACAGCCATGTTGCCAAAAAGCTAATAAGACCTTGGGGGATAATCCTAAGGCTCATTCCACCAGGGGCGAAGCTGCCACGACTGCTTTGCTCCGTAATGTTCCAATTGCAGAAATCTGCAAGGCTGCCACTTGGAAGTCGGTCCATACCTTTGCCAAGCATTACTGCCTGGACACTGATGCAGGGCAGACGCTCGGGTTGGGCAGGCTTCGCTGCGAAATCTATTCGCACAATATTGGTGTTAATTCTCGTTCACCGCCGCTTTGGTGTGGGGATAGGCTTGCCTTTCTATTTACTAGATTATGACTATACACAGAGATCCCTTACTACAGAAGGAGTAGTTTTTGTCCTGTAACTCGAGTTCTGTAGTAGGAGTATCTCTGTTATAGTCATAAGCGCCCGCCCTCCTCCCCGGTGGAGAGTTATTCATGTAAGGAATGCTACAGGTCTAGCGTGTTACGCCTTCAAAAAGAATTGAAAGTGAAAGGGACCTGCAGTGCATTCTGGGATACTGTGAGGCTTCTGGAAAGTTCTCTTAACGGCACAGTATCCTGTTCTGAGCCACATAATGGCAGCCTATGGGGCTTGTCTGTCCAGGTCTTCCTCTCTATCATTCCAAAGGGGTTTTTGCTGCTGAGGCAAGGGAAATCTGGACAGACTTTGCTGTTTGTGGATTTTTGGTGGAATTTCTAGTTTAAGTACTGGACAGTGTAGCCTGGTTTTATAGGCTGCATTATCTGTCCTTAATTCTCTTAAGTGTCTGTGCAGTGCTGCATTTTTCGACACCTTAAGAGATTATTTTTAATCGCTCCGGGGTCCACGCACATGGGCGGGACTATTCACTAGATTATGGCTATAACAGAGATACCCCTACTACAGAACTGGAGTTACAGGACAAACTACTCCTTACCTTGCTGTGATGCGTCATCTTGTGCAGGTGGGCTGGCACCCTTTGGCCCACGCTGCCTGCATGCATGATAGAACCTTAACAATAACCAGCATTTGCAATGCAATAGGTCTCACATTTGAGAAACTTTGACCTATTTGTGTTTTAAATGACAATGCTTTTTTATTTTTGCCGGTGTTTTTTAACGCCTAAATAAATGGCATTGTCATTTACAATGCCAATAGGTCAAAATGTAGCAATTGCGAGACCTATTGCATTACAAATGCTTGTTTCTTTCTGCCATTAGGTTCAGTCGTGGTTTACTGTGATGTAGCTAGACGTTTGTCGGGATCCCTTTGGTTTGCAACACACTAACTGCGTCTGTATTGTTTCAAATGTGTTTTCCCATAAAAAATCAGAACATTATCACAGTTGGGTTGATAAAACTTCAACAGCATCTTTCGGGCCTAACCTGTTTCTTTTCACTTCCAATCGAAAGACCAAAATAGAGAAATCTGCCAACGGAACAGACTTTGGATCAAAAACCGAACACTATATAAACAGCAGAGTACTCAATGCCCAGACTTTGCCTCCAAGTTCCCACACCCTCTATCCAGGGGCAATGCCCTATGGATGAATTGGTCCGGGATATCTGCTTATGCTTTTCCACCTCTCCCTCTATTTCTGGTTCTGAGACTCAGCCAAATATCACTCGCCCTTATTCTAGTGACTCCCTCATGAGCTAGTCGGCCATGGTTCACCACACTTCTAGAACTCTCTGTTCACCATCGGAAGCTTCATCTCACCTCAAACATTTGAACCATGGAGAAATCAGACATCCAAACCCCGGAGAGCTCACCCTGGCGATTTGGCTCCTGGAGTCCGTTTCGATACCTAAATGTACCACCAGGTTGCATGACCATTCTTAAACAAAGCAAGAAAGCTTACCACTAAAGCATACAATGAAGCAAAGTGCAAAAGTTTTGTTATATATTGTGATAACCAAAACATTCACCAATTATGGTTCTATACATCAAATCATTTATCTATTGCATCTACAACATACAGGCCTTGTCTTCACCTTTCAACTGCATAATCTGCAAAACAGACATTTATCTCTATTTAAAGTACCAGTGATTAAAGACTTTATGGAAGGAATGAGTGATACCACAAAGGTTCACCTGCAGGGAACCATAATATTCTAACAAGAACCCCCCTGTTGAGGAACTTTAAGTGAACGAGCCGGTGTCTGCCATTAAGGGATAACTTCCTAGTGTTAGTGCAGCAGTATCGCCACATGTCGTCAATAACCATCTACAGATCAGTTTGCCATGCCCCATGCCCCACGTGCCTTCGTGTATGCGTGTTCCCTGTGCGCCTGCGAATTCTTTTATATAGGTTGGACAGTAGTTTTTGAGGAGTCTCTGCCTTAAAGACATACGTGAGTTCCGAAACCTCAGGTGGCTAAGCCATGTCCTCGCCCAACAGGTCTGAAAGAGCGCATCGCACCCTGTGGAACTGGAAGCGGGTCAACCGAGGTGCATCTGCTCTATTAGTTGTTGCTTGCTCCCAAGTTTTGGCTATTCCGTCCTGGAACAAATCCCCTGCCACTTTAACGTCTGTTGTGTAATGCAAGGACCACCCCTTTCTCCTTGACGGGAGACGGCCATCGAGCCCAATCTATTGGCATTATTGGGGTGTATAGCAGGGCGCCCCCCCTGTAGTTGCAGCAGGCTGTGCCATGCATGATTGGTTGCGGCGATTGAGTCCAGTATGCCGGTTCTACGATCCACCGGCTGGAAGATCGTGGACGGGAGCGAGAAAGAGCTGGCAAAGAGTGTTTCCATTCAGGCATATGGAATACTGCCATCGCCATGGAGCCAGGTATGTAGGTGCGCGGCTTGTTCCACTCTATAATAAAGCTCTAAGTCTAGGGCACTGAGCCCTCCCATGCTGTAAGGTAATGTGAGTAGTGTCCACTTGGCCCGGGGTTGTTTCCCTGCCCAAGCCAGTTTGATCATAAGTTGTGTTAGTGGTTTGAAACAGGATTTGGGAAGTACTATCGGAAGTGTCCTAAACAGGAACAGGAATCTTGGCAACACTACCATTTTCATTATGGATATTCGCCCCAGTAAGGAGAGTGACAGCCTACACCAAGCTTCGACGTAGTCTTCCAGCCTGCTGAAGGCAGTGTCATAGTTTGCTCTAAATAGGTATACAACTCCACACCGATGCGAGGATATAAGTACCTGACTATTTGTAGTCCACTGCAGTGGATATTCCATTTCAATGTTCTGCGTGATAGGGGTTAAGGGGAAGGCCAGTGACTTCGACCAGTTTACCTTCAGGCCCGATAGGGCTCCGAAGCGGACCACTTCTCTCAGCACAGAGGTTAAATTGTTGTCAGGGTCACGAACATATAGCAAAGTATCGTCTGCGTACATGGACACCACTATCTTGTATGTGGGGGAAGCCTATGCCTTCAGTGCCATGATACACTCGGAGTGCACAGGCTAATGGTTAGGCAACCAGGGCACCCCTGTCTGGTGCCTCTACTGATGAGGAAGTCGTCAGTTACCGAGTCGGAGCCTGGCCCGTGGGCAGTTGAATAGTGCCCCTATCATCTGGAGGAGTGGCAGCCCTAGGCCCATCGGAGCGGTTCTAGACTCTGGCCAGTTTCAGGTTTATCCTCCCGAACAGCGGGTTCGGGATATTCAGGCTCTGATTCTGATCTTTCAGCCTTTATCCCGGGTCTGTCAGGTTGACGCTGCGGCTTCTGGGGTTGATGGCCTCCTGCATATTTCTGGTGCATCACGCCCGGTGGCGGATGCGGGCTCTGCAGTGGGACCTGAAGTTTCAGTGGGCCCAGCATCAGGGCAACTTGTCCGACAATGTCTTGATCTCGGAGGGCACTGAAAGACCGTTGCAGTGGTGGCTCACAGACCGCAATTGGGTCAGTGGCAGATCCCTCTCCCTACCCCAACCAGAGCACGTAGTTGTGACAGACGTGTCCCTCCAGGGCTGGGGGGGGGCACATGGAAGAGGCGGAGATAGAGGCCTCTGGTCTCCGGCGGAGTCCCAGCTCCACATCAACCTTCTGGAGCTGCCGGCGATCCGGCTTGCACTGAAGGCATTCCTCCCATTTGTCCCGGGGAGTGTAGTGCAGGTGTTCACGGACAACACTACCTTCATGTGGTACCGCAACAAACAGGGCGGGTGGGGTTGGTGGACCCTATGCCACGAGGCTCTGCGCCTCTGGCAGTGGCTGGAACATCAGGGCGTGACCCTGCTGGTTCAACACCTGGCAGGTTCTCTGAACGCCAGGGCGGACGAACTCAGCAGTCTGCATGATGGATCACTAATGGCGTCTATAAACTCAGACGTGGTGCAAGGCCTCTTTCAGCAATGGGGAGAACCTTGGTTAGAGCTATTCGCCACAGAAGAGAACGCGCAATGTCTTCAGTTCTGCGTGTTGGGATTTCCAAGGCAGCACTCGCCCGGAGACGCTTTTTGTCGCGAGTGGAGTTGCGGTCTGTTGTACGCCTTTCCGCCTATACCACTTCTGCCCAGAGTGCTGTAGATCAGACGCGACCGGGCCCAAGTTATCCTTGTGGCTCCGGACTGGGCACGAAGATATTGGTATCCAGAGCTTCTCAGCATGTCTGTCGATTTATCTGCCTCTTCAGGAGGACCTTCCGTCGCAGCAGCAGGGGACGGTCCTCCACCCGAACCTGTCCAGTCTCCACCTCCATGCTTGGAGATTGAGCGGCGACAGTTAAGGCCATTTGACTTGCCTCCTGAAGTTTGTAATGTGATTCTGGCAGCCAGGTGTCCCTCCACAAAGTCGGTATACGCCTGCAGGTGGAATGGTGCACAGCAAAGGCTGTGGATCCACTCTCTGCCCCCCTTTCTGAGGTTCTCCTCTTCCTCCTTTCTCTTGCCCAGCAGGGCACTATCAAGGGCTACCTTTCCGCCTTCATAAGGCTGCCTGATCAGCCTTTGTTCAAGTCTCCGATTGTTACCAGATTTTTTTAAGGGCATCACTCATATGTTCCCTCCTGTTCCTTTTGAGATGTCCCAGTGGGACTTGAACCTGGTTCTAACTTACCTGATGTGCGCTCCTTTTTGAGCCGCTTCTTAACTGTCCTCTCAGTCTTACACTGAAGACTGCTTTCCTGGTTGCCATCACCTCTGCCAGTAGAGTGAGTGAGCTCCAGGCTCTTTCTTCTAAACCTCCTTTCCTTTCTGTCCATCCTGGAAGGTTGTGTTGCGGACAAGACCCTCTTTCCTGCCCAAGGTAGTCACAGCCTTCCACATCGGGCAGTCCATCGCCTTGCCCACCTTCTTTCCGCCTCCGCATCCCTCGAAAGAGGAACAGAGACTCAGCCGTCTGGACCCAAAACATGCGCTCTCATACTATCTGGATTGCACACGCCAGTTCCGGGTGGATGCCCTACCAGAAGGGGCGAGCTCTGACAGTGAGGACAAGCGAGCAAGATCATGGGGGTGATGGTGTCCTGCATACACCTGATCCCCAATATACGGCTCCACATGAGATCATTCCAGGAATGGCTGCGCTGCAACAGCAATGGTCACAGGCTACAGGAAGTTGGGAAGATCTAGTGGTTGTAACGCACGAAGTGCAGGAGGAGATTACCTGGTGGAACAGGGAGAACATAACCAGGGGGAAACCTTAACACCACCAAGCCCAACGTTGACCATCACCACAGACTCATCCCAGATGGGATGGGGAGCACACATGAACAAAGGGGTCTGTGGACTCCAGCGTATGCGGTCAGGCACATCAACTACCTGGAACTGAAGACCGTGTTCCTTGCCCTGAAGGCATTCCAGAAAAAAACTGTACAACAAGAGTGTTGATACAGACAGCACAACAATGTCCTACATCAACAAACAGGGAGGAACACAATCTGTCGCACTGTCTAACCTAGCACAGGAAATAGATGGGCCATCCCACTCAAAATAGACCTGCTAGCCATAAACCTACCAGGGAAGGACAATGTGGAAGCAGACTGGCTGAGCAGACAGACTTAAGCATCCCATGAGTGGGAACTCAATGCACAGGAAACACAAAGGCTATTCAGGAGGTGGGGTACGCCGACAATAGACCAGAATGCAAAATGCCAACACTTCGCATCCAGGCAACCAGAGGAGCGATCCCAGGTGAATGCCCTATGGATAAGCTGGTCAAACATTTGCCTACACTTTTCCCCCGGTACCACTGATAGAGTACTCAAGTGCAGAACCTGCAACATGACGGAGCTGCGTGATGACTCCCTCACCCCCGGTGTAAAGTTTTCTGATCCAGTCTCAAGCCTGGGGATGATTATACGAATCTGCGGCTAGAATTCTCTTCTAGATACATCATTACCGAAGGTAAGTAACTCAAATGTTCTACCAGTTTAATTTTTTACCTTCGTTTTCTAATTGAAAATATCTTGTAAGTCCCATGGAATTGCTGCTTTCTGTTAGGATGGAGTTTTTTTTTTATTTCTTTCAAGGTAATCGACAGCTTTGAAGCTGCTTTGCTACAGTTATTGCCTATTTAAAATGTATCTGCACATAGAAGTAAGTGTCCTGGAAATTCGAGGGCAGTGAGGATCCAGGGCAGTGAGGATCCAATGACTAAGTACCTGGCAAGTGAGTGGCCAGTACAGATCAAAGACTACTATCCACAGATTTCTTAACGTAGAATTATCCCCAGGCGTGAGACTGGACCCGGAAACATTTTCATTGCCCCAGCATCTCTGCGCTGACGTCGTCCACGGGCGTGACGTCTGCAAGGTCACAAGCCCCACCCCGGCGCACCGGGGTGGGGCTTCTGCATGTAACGTGGATCCGGTTCGTGCTCTAGGCCAGTTTAGGCCTTTCCCTTCGCCATTGCGTGTGTTTGTGGGAACAGTGTGCGGATGCCTTCGGGCTTTAAGACTTGTTCGAGGACTGGTTTCTGGCCTGTTGGGGGGCCTGGGCTCTCCACGAGTGATGCAGCCCGCTTATCGTCCCCCCTATCTACCGTTTCCCGGTGAGGGGGCATTGAGAGCCCAGATGGAGACATATGCTGCGGCTTTGCAGGCCTCGCGGGCTTCTCCTCCTTTCCCTCCGTGGAAGTCAGCGGATCCCTTGCGCTGTGCTGGGCCTTCCGTTGCGCCGGCAGCTCTGGCCCAGATTGTTTCGGATCCAGGCTCTGAGGATGTGGTGCCATTGGGGTGTTGCCCTTTTGGGGGTTCTCCTTCGTACCATGGTACCCCGGCTTAGCCGCAAACTCCTGCAGGAGACCCAATTGTATCGCAGGAGGTCGCTGGGGCTCGGGTCTCATCCCGAGCAGCCCTTAGAACAGGCGATTCTGTTTAAGGACAAGGTGATGCCGCTACAGCGCCGGCAGCTGCTGGCCCTGACACCGCCACAGTGGACTGCGGACCCCCCCTTGTTCCATTATGGGTCGTGGCTGGCTGGGGACCCCTTGTCCCTCCTCAGGCCATTCTTCCTCCATGCAGTCAGCCGCCTTGTCGGAGTTAGTCTGCCTTGGTGGCGCCACTGGGGTCGGGGTTCCCCCCTTTTGTCCTCTTGTGGGTCAAAGCTGGCGGGGTCTCCTTGTCCCTCTCTTTCCTCTGCGCAGGTGGCTGCCTTGCTGGAGGTAGTCTGCCTTGGCGCCTCCATGGGGGTCTGCGGGCCCCCTCGTTCCTTCATGGATCGAGGCTGGCTGGGGCTCCTTGCCACTCCCCGGGTGCCTTTCGTTCCTCCATGCAGGCGGCTGCTTCATCTGAGGTAGTCTGCTGCGTGAAGGAACCATGTAATCCTGTACATGAGTAGTCCCTCAAATTTATAACCAAGACTGCCTTAGTTCATATTGTATGTCTGTGGAGAGTGTAAATTGCTAGTATGCATGGTGCAAGAGCCAGACCTATCTGTAGACAATAGTATCTGGTTATCTGTTGAGGTACTATATACAGGAGACTCAAAAGATCCGGAAAATGTATTCAGTTTTACGGCCTTAGGAGCAGCAAGTTACGAAAACACTTGTCATATGGATAGTACAAGCAATAGAACACATAGTGGAGTGAGTTTGCTCTTACTACTAGTTTCCTTGTGTCCATCAAATAAGAGGTCACATTGGTATTAACGGCCAAAATCTTGGTAGAGGTCATGTACAGGGCAGCTGCAGTCTCCGTAAACACATTTTTGACACTTGGATAGACTGCCGCATAAAAGAAAGTCGCTGTGGGCCAATCTAATCCTCCACTCCCCCCCGCCCCCCACCCCCCCTTTTAGAAGGAGAAAAAACGCTGTGCATCTAAGACACTTAATGCTGCAAAAAAACCAAACGATTCACCAATTGTTTCCTAGAGTAAAATGTTCCCCCTCCTACTTTTGGACCCAACCTGCAGATGAGGGGAGTATGCACAGCATGAATCTTTGTTCAGTGTGACCTGTCGTTTAGAATGACTTCAATCGTGCCAAGTTTTTTTTATTTTTTTATTTAAATGGACGAACTGAAGAGAAGAGAAATAGTTACTGGCATACTAAAAACCCATGGGAAAGTAAGGTTTGAGACCACTTGATGGCTATGGGGGCAGTCCGAGGTGAGATACTAATTAGCTGCCCTTCAATAAATAGTTTGAGGGGGAAACAGTAGAGATGGGAGGTAAGTAACCTCTTACATATCCGTTCTGTGGACATTCTTTTCACCTCTGTCCTGGCTTACACTGAATGAAGTAATTGTGACCTGAATCACCATATAAAACTTGCTGTGTAAGTTTATGATGCAATGTGAAACAGTGCTCACCTTTAACGTAATGCATTGATAAGTTTCATTTTTTCCCCCCCACAGAAGTTGGTGATCCCTTATTAAAAGCAAGAGGACTTAGAAAAGAGAAGAGACGGCCGTCCAATGAAAAAAAAGTTACCCCTGACGTTGAAATGAAGAGAACCAGAGCAAGAACAAGAAAATAGACTCCTGTTTGCCTTTTCTGTAAATTAATATGTGCACTTATTGAAGGCAGACTTGCAATTTGTCTGAATCTATTCCTAGACTGTTTGAGGCATGGAAGGGACATGGGCCTGTCACTCTTGAGCTTTTTCCCCCACTTGGGTCATATGCTTCAATTGCAAAAGTGTAAATATTTTCCATTGTTTTAATTTTATTCTAATAGTGTTTTAGGTAGGACGTGAAAGCCAGCATTTTAACAAATTTGCTGCTTGTATGCAAAAAATTTAAGTAGATGCCAGTCATTAAATTTTGTAAATTATGATTTGTTTTGTGACATTTTTTCCTTTGTCGTCTTTTTAAGCAAAGTAATTTGGGAACACTTGCAAGCATTTTTATTGCTGATTGGAGCCATCACCAACTTAAACAAAGGTGATAAAACATGACATTCTTATCCAGAGGGGACATTTTGAGTTTTACCAAGGGTCTAGTTCTCAAATTTTTTAGCAAGTTAAAACTTCATTCTGAAATGGTGCTGGCCGGTCCCTTGACGCAATGTAATTATCAATCAAAATGCATTCTTCAATTATGCAAAGTAGTCTGTGCTCCTGCTTGTATGGGTTTATATCCAAGGGTGGCCCTTATTTATTTTTAAGTGGGTTACAGTTTATACTAGCCATATTTTAAAAGGCTAACTGGGCTAGTAGCTCATTTTAATTTTAGATGTCCTTAGTTTTGAGACGATGGAACTAACACATTTCTTCACGTCTTTTACGAATTGTACAGCTGCCATATTGCAGTGTCTGTATGGAAGTAATAAGTTGGTGATGGTGTTATCCTTTGTGACAAATGCTTGTATGGGCGCCATTGAAGTTGGGCTGCAGCCCTGTTCAATATTGTATCAAACTATTTTAAAAAAACAACTAAATTTAAGGATTGTAAATTGTGTATATATTTGTGTTGCAAGTTGACTTGTGGAAAAGTGTCCTTTTGATACATTCTAGTTAAGGAATGCATAACCAACAATGTTTTTTTTCTTCCCCTCCTATAACTGTTAATTTTTAAATCCGTTCATTTCATTTTTGATGAGGGAAATTAATCAACATTGGTAAATTGAGGTCCTAGTGAAATTAGTGGGCTGGCATATAAGCAGTTAAAAATTTCTTTGTGTACTGATAAAAGTGGTTGCCAGTTGTGGAAGAGTTATACATATACACAGGCCCATGTTATTGCTGATGCAGCAAATTTATTTTTCCTATATGTAGTGTATTTTTCACACTGCCTGTTGGTTCTGCTCCGTAATTAAAAAATTAGTCAACTTAAAAAAAGCCACTCTGTCCAGTTAATACCTTAAGCTTCTTTCATTTTTCAAATGAGTTTTCTTACTGTTGGTTATAGTGTCACTACAGCACCGGGCTGTAGTATAGTATCAAACAGTGAAGCTTTATCCCTATTACAGACTCGTTATTTGTTTTCTGGGTTCAGCCAGACTTCATTTGACCCAGTAATAAACCCCAACCAGTTTAGCAGATTTAGTTTGTTCTATAATGTATGCTCATGAGAAACCGCTCTCCTGCTCTTCAATATATAATATTTGGCTCTGAGGGGATAAAGCTTTATCTGTGCATATTCTGGGCAAATGTTTCAGAGGGGATCTTTTAGTTTGTCCAACAACCTCTTATGCGAGTTGTCCTATGATTCATCTGAGCAGGTGCTTAAATGGACTATTCAAGTTCCTAGTCTTTGCCACCATGTCTCCTGTTACTCGTATCACCCCTTTCACTTTACACTCTGTGAAGTTCACTACAATTTCCTCCTATGTTTTGATTTAAAGGAAATTGATTCTCTTTAAATGCATTTTATTGCAAATATCTGAAACGGTGACAGCTGGTGTGCAATATTTTTAGATTGACAAACTGAATGTAGTGTTTGAATTCTCCAGTGTACCACATAAAGGAATGAAGCCATCCAAGTATAAATAAGGCTTTACTGATTTTTACAGATAGTCGGAAGACCATTCATTTTCCTGTATGTATTTTTAAACGTGGATAAAAACGTAAATTGGGTTTTTGAGAGATTCCAACTGTGACTGCCAGCTGTATAGCTGTGCAGATTGACAGGCAAGTGGATAAAAAAATAAAGGGGGTTTAGTTAAGAGCCTTAAACAGCTGTAGATTTGCACACCGTTGATTTTAACTTACGTTTTTTCTTACAAGTGCATATTTTATCATCTAAGTATTCATATATCATTGAAACCTGCCAGGCTTTCAGGCAAGAGTGCACATTAACAGTTGACATGCAGAAATATACACCTTTCAGCTTTATTTATTCACAAAACCTAAAACGGATATGGATAAAGACAGGTAAGATTAGCAAAAATAAATACCGCCGGAAACGACAAATATAAATACAATAAAACCAGGAGCTCTAATTATAAATACCCCTGCACTTGATGTGATGCATCTAAATTAGTTAACCCTTAATTCCTCCCTCTCAATTCTGTACCATCATCTGGACAGTGCACCGTTATATAAATCAGCTATGTTCCATGAGCATTTGAACGTAACCTCCCCTTATTTCTTGAGGGATTTCCATTTCTAGACATCACACTGAATAGTCCTGCCCATGTGCATGGACCCCAGGGCATGGGTGTGTATGTATGTGTGTGTGTATATATATATGTGTATATATGTGTATATATATATATATATATATATAATCTCAGGAAGTCGCAACCTTGAAGCATGCAGAAGGACGACAGCGGACCCAGGAATTTAAGGTGCAAAGTTTTATTTAGTGCAATAGCCATGACGCGTTTCGGGTCTTCCTCGACCCTTGATCACATGACAGCGCCTTGGAGTGATAGAACGTAATTTAAAGTGGGAGTGCACAATTGGGTAATCCACGTCATAACCTATATAGACAAAATACTTTCCTAGCGTCATTGAGTCATACACTTTAAAAAACAGCATTGAATGGACTGTTTTAAAAAAGCTAAAAGCATTTCCCCAAATAAATACATATGATAAATAATTTAAAAAATCATACATAAAAACATCATCATAAATGTGCAATATGTTGCTGCTATAGTAGCATATGACAACCTGTGACATTTTTTGCTACATATTGATGTCACACCAGGGAAAACTTAGTCGGGATACTAACTGTAAAATACAGGTATTCTAGCCAAATAACAAAATGCCTTTCAGTATAGAATATTTCTTGTCCCAACATTAAACGCTTATTACGGGGTATTTCATAATGTGTTATCAAAAATATCTTAGGATCATATCCTATTGTGCAAAGCAGTGCAATGTAAACAATAAAAAATTACAACCCGTGTATATATAAAAAGTGCAAGACATGTTTTAACACATATATGTTAAAATCCAGTGCAAAATAGATTTATAATTTAAAAACATAAAATTGATTATTTCAAATAGCTACTGCGACATACATGTAATTAAGAGTTTTTGCAAATTGATCAAATGCTATTGAATAACCTGTAATCTATGCATAGCACCTTTGATTTCAATGTCTTGAACAACTGAATAGACATGATTGTTTCCCATTACAAACATGTATAGAGGTCCTCCCCTGCGTTCAAACCACTTGGATGCTTACTGTCTAAGTTCAAAATGTAGTAGGTTTCTAGTTTGCGGAGAGCCCCATCCCTGTCGCCGCCTCTCCTTAGGGTAATGACTGCATCTATGGCATAATATTTCAATAGACTAGAGTTTTGTTTATGACAATCTTTAAAATGTCTGGCAACAGGGTAACTTTCATTGCAATGTATGATGGCTCTTAAATGTTGAAGTACTCTCTTATGGACCGGAAGTCTCGTACTACCAACATATCTAAGCCCACAAGGACACTCAAGGACATATATTGCGAACTCAGTTTTACAGGTTAAATATTTCGAAATGCAAATCTTTCTTGAAAAAGGGAGAGGTGTAAGTTTTCTTATTCACCCCATTCTGACAGGCTTTGCAGTTGGTACATTTAACAAACCCTTTCCGGCTATTCCACCAGTCTGTCTTGGCTAAGATCTCAGGGCTGCTACTAGTCAAACTATTCTGCATAGAGCCCGCTTTTTTAAAAGTAATGGTTGGGGCATTGACAGTTCCCATTTTTAACACCGGGTCGTTCTTAATAAGATCCCAGTGTTTAGTCATGATCTTCCTAATGTCTAGATGTTGCTTGTTATATGTGATTATCAGTCTTATAGTGTCTTCAACAGGAACCTCCACATTGTTCTGTCTTATCGCTTTAGTAATTACGGCCTCTTTTCTAGGCAGCAGCTGCGTGCGTCTCATAGCTGCCATAATGCTTTTGTCTGTGTACCCTCTAGCTAGGAAGCGTTCACGTCGGGCAGATTGGGCTTCCACCATGTCTTCCTGCCTGCTACAAATCTTTAATTCGAAGCATCTCCCCGCAGGGGATACTACGAATTAAATGTCGCGGGTGATTGCTGGTGGCATGAAGCAGGGTGTTGTGTGTGTGTGTGTATATATATTTATATTTCAGGCTCCAATCGCTTCTGTAAAGAAAACGTTAACACTCCAGGGGTAAGCGGCAAGGATTTATTTCAACCCACAAGTGTAACAGACGCGTTTCGGACACAGAGTCCTTAGTCAAGGACATTGACGAAGGACACTTTGATATATGATCTATAATATCCTACTGGCAGTCGCCAGTAGGTAGTTATAGTTAGGATCTACTTTCCATAGGAAATCCGCAACATTTTATTGGGAATAACTTTGGTGCCGGTGGACGAATCTTCGCGAATTTCTAAAAGTTCCTGGCCGGCTCCTTCCCTGAAAATGTGGGGGGGGGGAATTCGTCAAGCGGGGGCCGAGATAAAAGGGGGGGGGGGGGTCCCAAAACGTGTTTCCCCCAAGTTAATTTCCATAGGGCGGTCGAACTCCTTTTTAGCCCGAACGGCTGATTGGATTTCCACCAAACTTGACAAAATTGTAGGGACTGGTACCCCGATGTGCCTTTACTATGTCTCAAGATATATGCTCCAGTGGTTTTTACGAAAATTAACTTTGAAAATATATATTGGGCTATATATATGTTAGAGCCCAATGTAGCCCAAAGATGGCCACCAGAGACAAAAAAAAAACAAATGTAGCCCAAATATCAGCCAGATGTAGCCCAACAATTTGCTATTAAAAAACCTATGAAATTCACTGAAAAAACCATAGGTTTCACACACGTTATAGTTAATAATTAGCATTTAAAAAAACCTAATAAATTCACTGAAAAAACAGGATGTATAGGTGTTTCACTACATATGATTGAATATATAGAACTGTTGGTGAATGAGTGGATGTGTATATAGATGGTGGTATTACTGAATTGGTTGTTGAAACTGGTATGGGTATCTATTTTTTTGAAAATTTTAGTTTCTATTTTTGAATGTGTTTCAAGGGTTACATTACATTGAAAGGAGTTCTGTCACAAGGATGGTGTCATCAGTGATGTCATTGACCATGTCATGAGTGTAATATGTGACTTCATCAGCAGTGCATTGCAGGCGCGCAAGTTATAGTGAGTCCAACTAACTATAACGTGGGAATTTCAATGGTTTTATGTCAGTAAAATTTCCAGCTAACTATAACTGGTGTGAAACCTATGGTTACACACAGTCATCCAAAAGTTACTCGCACACATAATCACACATGCAAATAAACTATTGATCATCCTTTTATTTGCATATACAGCTATATACACACACTACCACCTTACTTCTAAGGAAACTTACACATACTCTCTTAAACAATCACTTATAGAAACACATACTTATTTAAACAGGAACTCTTACAATCTCTCACATATACTCACTTATATACATCAATACTCACATATACTAGATTA
The DNA here is from genome assembly GCF_964263255.1 of Lissotriton vulgaris. Taxonomy (NCBI): domain Eukaryota; kingdom Metazoa; phylum Chordata; class Amphibia; order Caudata; family Salamandridae; genus Lissotriton; species Lissotriton vulgaris. The sequence goes on along the minus strand of NC_141693.1, from coordinate 969,173,645 downwards.
AAACATATGTAGTTACTCACTAAGACCCTAGTGAGACAGTCATTCACTCACTAACACACACACACTCTAATCCACCCATACAGTCCTGCACATATGCTGTCTTCAAAACACATACAGTGAGTCAGTCATTGATGCATCTATGTGCTAAGTAATACCCCCACCAAACCATACAGACACTCATACTAAAAAATATAAAACAAAAAAGAATTCAAATAAGTGACGCCATCCTTGTGACCGAGTGACAGACCTCCTTTCAGTGTAATGTAACCCTTGAAACACATATTCAAAAATAGAAACTAAAATATAAAACATTGATTTTTCAGAAAGACACATTCCCTGGATGGTGTCATCAGTGATGTCATGAGTGATGTCACTGACCATGTCATGAGTGATGTAATATGTGACGTCATCAGCAGTGCATTGCAGGCGCGCAAGTTATAGTGAGTCCAACTAACTAGAACGTGGGAATTTCAATTGTTTTATGTCAGTAAAATTTCCAGCTAACTGGTGTGAAACCTATGGTTTTTTTCAGTGAATATATGTGTTCGAGGCATATGGGCTGCAGATGGTACATTATGAATAGATCGCCATCTGGTGTTGGGCTCTGATGATTGCACTTGTTTTTCCCTTGGAGAAGTCTTTTCTCGTCACGAGACTGGTGACTCCTCCTTTAGGTGCTAGTGCGCATGGGCATTGGCTCCATCCTTAGATTGTTTTTTTCCGCCATTGGGTTCGGATGAGGATCGAAGCGCTCCGGATCGACTTCGAGAAAAAGTGATATTTCGCCACGTATTCCCTTTCCAATTCGACTGTATTATCGAACACAATTTCATTTCCATTCCGACGCGTTTTGACTCCAACAATAAACATTTTCTTCTACGTCGACGAGACCGGGAGGCCTTTCTCGACTTAGTCCAGCACGGAGTCCATGGAAAGTACTCAATTTAAGAGATGTCCAACGTGTGGTGCTAAGTTCCCACACAAGGACCTACACGAGGTGTGCAATCTCTGCCTATCGCCTGAACACGAATCCAGGGACTGCATAGCCTGCGCAGCATTCTCCTCCAAGTCGACGATTGGAAACCGTCGAGCCTGAAGACACGAGTTTTCAAGAATGCAGTCGGAGGCAATCCTGGAGCTGTTTGAAGACCAGCACCTCGAAGAAGAAAAAGAGGAACATGAAGACGCGTCTTGGTCGGAAGGGGACGAGTCTGATTTCGAGGAAATCGACGTTCAACAAACCGTGAGTGACGACGTCCCCTTACCCAAAAAACGACCCAGTGTGGTACCGACCTCGCCTTCGAGCCCGGTCAGACCACCGAAGAAAGTTTCCGACGCAACGAAACAGAAACCGAAACTCTCTGCCTCCCACCATGTCGGATCCGAGAAACGGTCTACATCAACACCAAAGCTCGATACAAAGGAAAGCTCGGCATCTGAAAAATCCATGTCGAAACCGAAACATGCTTCGACGTCGAAGACTTACTCGACACCGAAAAAAATTGGAATCGAGCAAATTCTCGGTGCCAAAAACACAGAACATTGACGGTCAGAAGCAAAGGCACCTTTCGGAACCAAAAACTTCGGTACCGATACAGGAGCAGCAGACAGATCCAAAACAAAAGACTCGGTTTATCGATCCGCAAACTGGCAAAGTGGTGACAAAATCACCAAAAAAGAGGAAGAATGAACTAAATGACAAAGCTCTTCCTCCTAAAAAGAGAACAATGGGGACAAATACAACTCCTCCCCTTTCTCCTCAGCCTAGAGACACACCCTCTTCCTCACACTAGGCCAGCTATTCCTCAACCATCTACACCTCAAACAGATGTAGACAGTGATGCAGGGGAGGGAGAACCTCATGGAGATGACGACACTATCCCAGATGAGGAAGACCCATGGGAAAATTATGATGCAGGGTCAGACTATGATAACGACCCACAATTATACCCCTCAAAACCTTCACCACCTGATGATAATACAGGTTTTGTGCAGTTGATTAATAGGGCAGCTAAATACTATAAGGTAGATTTACATACAGAACCTCAAATAGAGAATTTCCTTTTAGAAACGGTACCTGCTGCACAAAACATCAGGCACACTACCTATGCTAAAGGGTCTTCTCAATCACACAGCAGACATATTCAAAGACCCTGTCAGGGCTAGGGTATTAAACCCAAGAATTGATAAAAAAAATAAGGCAGCCCTAAAGGACCCAATATTTATCAAAGAACAAGTATCTCTGGACTCGCTTGTAGTTACAAACGCTCTTAAAAGAGCAAATTAATTATCTACAGGAGAAGCGCTTCTTCCTGATAATGAGTCCAAGCTAATAGATGCATCAGGCAAAAGGGTAGCATCCCAAGCAGCAAACAGCTGGCGCATAGCTAAGACAAGCGCTACTGGCACGCTATGATAGAGCGCTTTATGATGAGTTAGAAAAACTCATCCCACATCTCCCTAAGGAACAGCAAAAACGGGCAGACCAGCTTATACAGGAATGGAATATAAACTAGCACTGCCATTAAGTGCGCATTAGACGCAGCAGACACTGCAGCAAGATCCATCAACACCAGTATCATGTTAAGAAGACATGCATGGCTTAGGGTCTCAGGGTTCAAACAAGAAGTACAAACATCTTTATTGAACCAACCTTTTGACCAAAAAACACTTTTCGGCTCAGGTACAGATGAGACTTTAGAAAAGATGAAAAAAGACACAAATGGCTAAATCAATGGGAGCATTACAACAGCCAACTCAAAGGAGTTCCTTTCGTAGGTCCACCTATAGAGGGGGGGTCATAAAATACAGGCACAAGCCAACAATCTACCTCTTTTACACCAACATCACCCAGAGGTAATTCAAGAGGCAGTTACAGAGGTAACAACAACAAGGGTAGAGGCCGTGGAAATAATAACCGCAACTCCCCAACCCTAAAACAGTGACTTAATGCAACTCCCCCAGACCATATAACACCGGTCGGGGGACGTTTATCACAGTTCCTACCTGTCTGGGAAAACATCACATCAGACAGGTGGGTGAGACAGATTATCCAACATGGTTATTGCCTGGAACTCACAGCTACCCCACCAAACATCCCCCCCCCCCCCCCCCGCCCCCCCACGACAGCGTCCAATGAGTCAAGATCATCTAACATTGTTAAAACAAGAAGTACTATCACTGCTACAAAAGCATGCCATAGAGAAGGTTCCCAAACATCAGCAAGGGACAGGAGTATACTCTATATACTGCCTAATCCCCAAAAAAGACGGGTCTCTAAGACCAGTCTTAGACCTCAGACTGCTCAATGCATACATAAACTCGGTACATTTCGACATGGTCACGCTCCAACAAGTACTTCCTTTACTGAAGAAAGGGGTCTTTCTTTCTACACTGGATCTAAAAGACGCTTACTTTCACATCCCAATTCACAAAGCCCACAGAAAATACCTCAGGTTTGTAGTACATGGACAACATTATCAGTTCAAAGTCCTTCCGTTTGGGGTCACAACAGCACCAAGGGTGTTCACAAAATGCCTAGCAGTAGTTGCAGCACACCCAAGAAGACCAGAAATACATGTCTTCCCTTACTTGGACGATTTGCTAATAAAGGCCAAGTCACAGGAAGAATGTCTTCAAAACACACAAAAGACCATTCAATTGCTGCACCAGCTAGGGTTTACGGTGAACTACACAAAATCCCACCAACAAGATTCAACAATACCTAGGGGCTACTATAGATACAGAAAAAGCCAAAGTATACCCCAATCCAATCAGGATCCATACAATGATCACGTTGATCCAAAAATTTCAACCACAACACTCACTAACAGCTCGAGTGTTCATGCAGCTGTTAGGGGTGATGTCCTCCTGCTTATACCATATGCCAGACTACAAATGCGTCCACTGCAGGAGTGTCTAGCGACACAGTGGAATCAGGCTCAAGGTCAGATTACAGATCTGGTGTTGGTAGTCAAGTCAAGTCAGAGAATTTGTATAGTGCACTACATACCCAGAGGGTTTCAAGGCGCTTAGGAAGGGGGGAGGATTACTTGTCAAATATCCAGGTTTTAAGTTGCTTTCTGAATGCTAGGTGGTTCTGGGTAAGGCGAAGGTAAGCGGGGAGTGAGTTCCATGTTCTAGCAGCCAGGTATGAAAAGGATCTGCCTCCCATGGTGGTCCTGTTGATGCGGGGTACAGTGGCGAGGGCTTGGCTGGAAGAACGTAGCTGGCGGGAGGGGGTGTAGAAGGATAGTCGTGAGTTGAGGCATTCTGGACCGATGTCGTAGAGTGATTTGTGTGCGTGGGTAAGCAGTCTGAAAGTGATCCTCTTATTGACGGGTAGCCAGTGGAGGTCTTTAAGGTGACCAGAGACGACCGCACACATCGCTCTCTGAAGTGGTGGAACACAACAAACATTTCCAAGGGACGGTCGTTCCTAGAACCGATTCCACAAGTGATACGAACAGCGGATGCATCGCTCACCGGATGGGGAGTGCGTATGGAGAAATATACAGTACAGGGAAAATGGAGTGTACAGCAAAAAAGACTGCACATCAATTATCTGGAACTACTAGCAGTGTTTCTAGCATTAAAAGCTTTCCAAATGCAGATCCTCAACAAAGCAGTCCTGATCAGAACAGACAACATGAGTGCAATGTATTATATTAAAAAAAACAGGGGGGACACACTCTCCAACTATCCAGACTAGCACAGGACATTTGGAGATGGGCCATCCTCAGAAGATCTATCTGTTAGCCGAACACCTACCAGGAGTTCAAAATCAGATAGCAGACATCCTAAGCAGAGAGTCAGAACAAATACACGAATGGGAACTGCACAACCAAATACTGCAGCCATTCTTCCAAAGATGGGGACAACCAGAGATAGATCTCTTTGCCACTCATCAGAACGCAAAATGCCAAAACTTTGCATCCAGGTACCCACACCACCTGTCCCAGGGCAATGCGCTATGGATAAATTGGTCCAACAAATTTGCTTACGCTTTTTCCCCTCTCCCGCTAATTCCATTAGTGGTTCGGAAACTGCAACAACATTCAATGACCATGATACTAGTAGCACCCACGTGGGCAAGACAGCCGTGGTTCACCACGCTACTGCAACTCTCACAGGTGCCACATCAAAAGCTGAGATTACCCATGCACCTTACACAGAACCATGGAGAAATAATGCACCTAGATCCCAAACCATTGAACCTAGCGATCTGGCTCCTGAGGTCATAGAATTTGGATACTTAGATTTACCTCCGGACTGTATGGAAATCATTAAGCAAGCACCACCAGAGCATGCTATGCAGCAAAGTGGAAAAAGTTTGCTGTATACTATAACAGTAACAACAGCAACCCTCTGGACGCATCCACTAAACAGATTATTTGCTATTTACTACACTTGCAGCAATGTAACCTTGCCTTCACCTCTATTAGAGTACATCTTGCAGCTATAGCGGCGTACCTACTAAACAGACATCTTTCCCTTTTCAAAGTACCAGCAATAAAAACTTTCATGGAAGGCCTCAAAAGAGTCATTCCACCAAGACTACCGCCTGCCCCAGTCTGGAATCTCAACATAGTATTTACCAGACTAATGGGACCACCTTTCGAACCTATGCATAGGTGTGAAATACAATTCCTCACATGGAAGGTGGCCTTTCTTATAGCTATTACTTCACTCAGAAGAGTAAGTGAATTTCAAGCATTTACAATACAAGAACCATTTATGCAGTTACACCAAAATAAAGTGGTTCTTAGAACAAACCCAAAATTCTTGCCTAAAGTAATTTCTTCAGCATTCCACATCAATCAGCCAGTGGAACTACCAGTCTTCTTTCCAAAACCACAGACGGTAGCAGAAAGAGCCCTACATACATTAGATGTCAGAAGGGCAATATTGTACTACTATTTGTAGCGTTTTCTCCTACACATAAGGGCAATCCTATCTCTAAAGCAGGCATTGCCAGGTGGATTGTAAAATGTATACAAATATGCTACTTAAAAGCAAAGCGGACATTAACTGTTCCTCCTAGAGCTCACTCTACACGTAAACTAGGAGCATCTAAGGCATTCTTAGGAAACATTCCCCTAGATGACATATGCAAAGCAGCTTAAGGATGGAGCCGATGCCCATGCACACTAGCACCCAAAGGAGGAGTCACCTGTCTCGTGACGACAAAAGACTTCTCCAAGAGAAAAACAAGTGCAATCATCCGAGCCCAACACCAGACGGCGATCTATTCATAATGTACCACTCTGCAGCCCTCTATGCCAAGAACAGATGCATACTGGTAAGTAGCATATTCCATATATATATATATATATATATATATATATATATATATATATATATATATATATACACACACACACACACACATGGACATGGGAAGAGGGAAGGCAGAGGATACACACCTCATGGGGATCCGATTTGGCCTTCTTCCTGGAGCACTCCGGGCATTTATCGAATAATGCAGGCATATTCGACATAAAACAGAGTGCAACACCAAGGAGAAAGGCACCAAAGTACTTATAAAGCACCTAACTTCGAAAAAGTAGTGAAAAATCACCAAAAAACCCTTGAAAAGGGAGAGCTCAATGCCCCAGGGTACTGCCAGCAGGAGCTGGAAAAAAGAACTGAAAGTAGAAGGGACCTGCAGGGCATTCTGGGATACTGTGAAGTTCTGGAAAGTTCTCTTAAAGGCACAGTATCCTGTTTTGAGCCACATAATGGCAGCCTAGGGGCATGTCTATCCAGGTCTTCCTCTCTATCATTCCAGAGGGTTTTTGCTGCTAAAGCGAGGGAAATCTGGACAGACTTTGCTGTTTGTGCATTTTTGGTGGAATTTCTAGTCTAAGTACTGGACAGTGTAGCCTGTTTATAGGCTGCATTATCTGTCTTTAATTCTCTCAAGTGTCTGTGCAGTTCTGCATTTTTTCGGCACTTTAAGAGATTATTTTTGATTGCTCCGGGGTCCACGCACATGGGCGGGACTATTCACTAGATCATGACTATAACAGAGATACCCCTACTACAGAAATGTGTCATATATATATATATATAACCAAAAACTTTATTTTTCATGTGCATTATGCCTATTTTTCAGCAATAGTCTTTCCTCACTTTTTATTCTTGACACAATACTGGAGGTTACCACCAGGGGGTGGTAACAGAGGAGTAGTAATGTATAAAAAAAGACAGTGAATGTTTAGTCAGTTGCAGCGTGATCAAGGGTACTTGTACTCGAAACGCGTCGCTGATGGTTCCGTGAGAGACTAAATAAAATTACATCTTGCTGATTTCCTGTGGTCCGTTCCTTTTCTTTGTTGGCGTGGAGGCGTGGGTCCCGAGCGCAGAGCAAGCGAAGAAGGATACCAAGTGTTTTGCATATATATATATATATATATATATATATATATATGTCATGAGTGATGTCACTGACCATGTCATGAGTGATAGAATATGTGACGTCATCAGCAGTGCATTGCAGGCGCGCAAGTTATAGTGAGTCCAACTAACTATAATGTGGGAATTTCATTGGTTTTATGTCAGTAAAATTTCCAGCTAACTAGAACTGGTGTCAAACCTATGGTTTTTTCATTGAATATATATATATATATATATATATATATATTCACAGAAAAAACCATAGGTTATAGACCATATATAGTTAGGAATTTGCATTTACAAAACCTTGAAAATTCACTGAAAAAAGCATAGGTTATAGACCATATATAGTTAGGGATTAGCATTTAAAAAACCTTATTTTATTTGCACAAAACCATTGAAATTCCATATATAGTTAGTTGCACTAACTATATATCGCGGACCCGCAATCCACTGCTAATGATGTCACATATTACATCATTCATGACATGGTCAGTGACATCACTGATAACATCACTGATGACATCTCAAATGACATCACTGATGACAACACCCAGTGACTGTATGTTTCTGTAAAGTTAAAATATGTCTTACATATTGAAGAATGAGTGGATGTATAAGTGTCTGGATGAAGGATTTAGTAGGTGCATGACTGACTGTATGAGAGAATGATTAAATGTGTCTCACTGAGTGCATGGGTTAGTGCTTAAAGTGTCTTAATTTGGCAATTCTTATTTATGTTGTTCTGTAAACTGCTGCATGTTTAAATCAGTAGCTATATCAGAAACTATATGAATTATTGAATGGTTGCCCAAGTATTTGTATGGGAGACTGAGTATGTGTGTGGGTGGCTGGGAGGTGTATAAATCTGTGCATAGATGTGTGAGCAGTTGATTCCCTAGGTGTATGGGTTCAAAAGTGCATGTAGAAACAGCTGTATGGACAGTTGACTGTTTGCATGAGTATATTGGTGAGTGAATGGATATCTCAGTGCTACATGTCAAAGTAAGTACATATGTAAAACACACTCCATGTGAGAGTTGACATATATAAATAACTGAACATAAGAGCCAGTGAATGTGAGAGTGGCTGTATGAATCATTGTGAACTTGTATCAAGGATTGTATAAGAGAGTAAATGTGTTAGTATATATTTGAATAAGTAAGGTGTGTATAACTGTATAGTTGAGGAAATGGAGATGTGATTGATTCTTTGCATGACTGACTAGGTGTGTGAGTAACTCCATGGATGTGTGACAGTCTGTGAGTGCCTGTTTACACTGAGTGTATCTAAGGTTATATTAGAGTCTGAAGATGTACTATCACATAAATGATATCATCAGTGATGTAATCAGTAATGTCAAATGAGATGTCAGTGATGTCATCAGTGATGTCATTTGAGATGTCATCAGTGATGTCATCAGTGATGTCATTTGAGATGTCATCAGTGATGTTATCAGTGATGTCACTGACCATGTCATGAATGATGTAATATGTGACATCATTAGCAGTGGATTGCGGGTCCGCGATATATAGTTAGTGCAACTAACTATATATGGAATTTCAATGGTTTTGTGCAAATAAAATAAGGTTTTTTAAATGCTAATCCCTAACTATATATGGTCTATAACCTATGCTTTTTTCAGTGAATTTTCAAGGTTTTGTAAATGCAAATTCCTAACTATATATGGTCTATAACCTATGGTTTTTTCTGTGAATTTCATTGGTTTTTTTAAAAGCTAATATCTATAGCTGTAAAATATATTCTTTATTAAGTGACGTATCACGTAGCCCGTGAGACGCCTCATGATGCATCGCATAACAGTGACGTATCGTCTCTGCAGCGCAAACCAAACCCAAAACGTAAGCGCGCCAGAACACGCTTAAAGATATATATATATGTTTTTTAACCTTAATTAGACAAAATCCACACGTGCACATATCACAAACGTTCAAAACACACAATGTCGGACTCCCGTTACGCTGCCGGTTAGCTGCCCAGTTAACGTACCAGGAAGCACCTTTACCACGAAAAATCGCAATTTTTTTTTCTTTTGCCCCGCAGGGAACTTTAATAGCCCCCTCATCAATCCTAGGGGTTCAGGAGGGGTCTGCCTTACCCCTTTCATTCATTTACACCTTTTTTTTTCCACCTCTTGTCTCTCGATCCCACAGAGAGACAAGATGGCGGCCGCTCCAGACTGTTTACAATGATAACAGCCAATCAGCTTCTCCTCAGACTCCCGTTACACTGCCGGTTAGCTTCCCGGTTAGCTGCCCGGTTAGCTGCCCGGTTTGCGTACCAAGACGCGTCTCTACGGCGAAAAAAACCGATTTTTTTTTTTTTTTTTTTTTTTTTTTTTGGCCCCGCGTGGCTTTATAATATCCCCCTCATCAATCCTAGGCGGTCAGAAGGGGTCTACCTTGCCCTCTTTCCTTCATTTCCCCCTTTGTTTTGGCCTCCTCTTGTCTCTCGATCCTACCGAGAGACAAGATGGCGGCCGCTCCGGAATGTTTACAATGTTGACAGCCAATCAGCTACTCCTCAGACTCCCGTTACACTGCCGGTTAGCTTCCCGGTTAGCTGCCCGGTTTGCGTACCGGGGCGCGCCTCTACGGCGAAAAAATCGGATTTTTTTTTTTTTTTTTGGGGCCCCGCGTGGCTCTATAATATCCCCCTCATCAATCCTAGGGGGTCAGAAGGGGTCTACCTTGCCCCCTTTCCTTCATTTCCCCCTTTGTTTTGGCATCCTCTTGTCTCTCGATCCTACCGAGAGACAAGATGGCGGCCGCTCCGGACTGTTTAGAATGTTTACAGACATCAGAGAGCCAATCAGCTTCGTATCGCAAAGTTCCGTTACGCGAAAAGTACGCGAACCGGAGCGCTGCCCGGAGCGCTGTTACAGATATATATCTTATTTGAAACGTTAATTTCTCAAAATCCACTGAAGCACATATATTGAGACCTAGCAAAGGCACATCGGGCTAACAGTCCCTACAATTTTGCCAAGTTTCGTGCAAATCCATTCAGCCGTTCGAGCTAAAAGTGAGGCCAACCGCCCTATGGAAAACTCAATGTTAAAAATGCGTTTTGGGACCCCCCTTTTTTCTCGGCCCCCCCTTGACGACCCCCCCCCAAATTTTCAGGGGCTGCTCAGAAACAAAATGTGCCATTTTCCTGAAAATTTCAGCCAATTCCGTCCACAAACGCCAAAGTTATTAGACATAGAATTTTCAAAAGTTCCATAGAGAAAAAATCCTAACTATATAGAGACAAGATGGCGGCCGCTCCGGACTGTTTACAATGTTGACAGCCAATCAGCTACTCCTCAGACTCCCCTTACACTGCCGGTTAGCTTCCCGGTTAGCTGCCCGGTTAGCTGCCCGGTTAGCTGCCCGGTTCGCGTACCGGGGCGCGCCTCTACGGCGAAAAAATCGGATTTTTTTTTTTTTGGGCCCCGCGTGGCTCTATAATATCCCCCTCATCAATCCTAGGGGGTCAGAAGGGGTCTACCTTGCCCTCTTTCCTTCATTTCCCCCTTTGTTTTGGCCTCCTCTTGTCTCTCGATCCTACCGAGAGACAAGATGGCGGCCGCTCCGGACTGTTTAGAATGTTGACAGACACCGGAGAGCCAATCAGCTTCGCATCGCAAAGTTCCGTTACGCGAAAAGTACGCGAACCGGAGCGCTGCCCGGAGCGCTGTTACAGATATATATCTTGTTTTAAACGTTAATTTCTCAAAAACCACTGGAGCACATATATTGAGACCCAGCAAAGGCACATCGGGCTAACAGTCCCTACAATTTTGCCAAGTTTGGTGGAAATCCATTCAGCCGTTCGGGCTAAAAGTGAGGCCAACCGCCCTATGGAAATTAACATGGGAAAAACGCGTTTTGGGACCCCCCTTTTTTCTCGGCCCCCCCTTGACGACCCCCCCCCCCCAAATTTTCAGGGGCTGCTCAGAAACAAAATGTGCCATTTTCCTGAAAATTTCAGCCGATTCCGTCCACAAACGCCAAAGTTATTAGACATAGAATTTTCAAAAGTTCCATAGAGAAAAAATCCTAACTATATATACCTACTGGCTATCGCCAGTAGGTAATATATATATATATAATCTCTGCCTCTGTATGTGTCTCTTCAGGAAGGACTAGAGACTCTTAAAAGAAAGATTATGCAAAGGGCCAGCATAAAGTATTTGTGTATTATTTCAAAATGCTTTAGCAAACATCATAACCCCTTTTTAGGGCTCACCTGGTCAGCACATGTGCAGTGTCTTCAAGACTTTCTATATTCAGTATATGGGCGTGAAGCTCAGCCCACTTTTCGCCATCTTTTTAATTGACTTGTCACTTTTGTTTGTAAATGGTGATTCTCTTCCAGGGGATCCTCAGTCATAAGCACATGAATATTCCTGCCCATGCACGGGGACCCCCAGAAACATATAAAAACCTATATGTGGAAACATATATGTAGCTCTAAACATATATATATCTCAAACAAGCCCGCCATATCTTTTAAAGGCCGAGCAGTGTAAGAATTTCTCTTGCATAAATATTAACCCCATCGATGCTCATGACGAGCTCAGCTCGTCATGAGGTACACCCATCGTACACTCATGACGAGCTGAGCTCGTCATGAACAATGGGATTTCTAATTCTCCAGCACCGGAGGAGAATAGCATCAGCATCAATGGTGTTAACATTCCAATAAAGCAGGGAGAAAGAAAAATATTTGAAAACTGCTTTAATGCATCCTAGAAATCATACTCCTGCAGAGAGGAATGAAAAACCTTGCCAGACCATAGGCTGCATTGTGGGAACATTAGTATAGAAAGCTGAAAAGTTATCACACAGAATAAAACTAGCTCAGTGCCTTTATGGCAGCCATGACCCCTAGCTTCACATCATGCCTCATGGGTGACAGGCCAGTTCTTTCCGGCTCCTGTCGGGACCCTGGTTACTTCAGCTCTGTATTTTCTGATTTCTGTCAAATTATTGTCTGTTATCTCAATAGCTTTTTACTGGTGAAGTAGTTTTCAATTTGAGAGTTGAGCATTGTTTCTCACTCAAAAATGCCCTGTTTGATTCTTGACCTTCCTGTGGCAAGAAGGCCAAAGCACTCCCATCCGGTCTGTATCCTTTGCCTTCCTAATGATCACACTCCCAATACTTGCCAGCATTTCCAGTCTTTGTCCAAGAGAACTCTGAAGGACCGAGAGGATTTGCCTCTATGGACTGGCTAAGAAGGGGAAGATACCTTCAAGATGCAGATCTCTGGTGAAGAAGAGAAAGGAGAGCCAGATCTTCATCCAGAAGTAAGGTTCCAATCTGTTATTCTTCAGCGTCTGGCCCTGCGCCGAAAATACATTTGTCTGCAGCGAAAAGACCATCGCTGTTTAACATTGGTCGTTGACTTAGACATACGGTACGTTGAATTCTCGGCCGTCAACACTGCAGCATTGAGGAGTCGTTCTCCGTTGGTGCGGGCTGGCCCAGCGTAGAGAGAAGTCTCCGTCTGCATAGGTTTGATGTAGGACGTCTAAAGATGCTCCACCAAGGCATTGGTGTCGAAGCAGACGTCTGTCAACCAGGCGGCGGTCAATGTAAAGAAATTTCCATCACCAGAGGCATGGCGTTCAACAGCTAGACGTTCACCTCTGTTGACATCAACCAGGTGAAGTTCAATGTCTAGGTCTAGACGCTTATCGACGGCGAGGAAGAATTTGTCATCAAGATCTAATGTAAGGTACACGCGACTTCGAGACTGCAGTCTCGGGTGACGCCAAGAAGTGCCCAGATCTCCGCTCCGCTGGCTTCTATTACCCACTCTGCGTCGAGGGAGAGATCTGAAAGGTCTAAGGACACTAAGTCTAGAAGGATTTCTCCGTCCATTCGCACTTCGTTGGGTTCTCCAAGGTGCCCAACGTCGAAGGCGAAGTCAGTGAGGTCTAGGTGTTCGACGTCTGAACATTCAACTTCGAAACATAAAGAAGGATAGACATCTAGGAGAAGTTCCCTCTCGAAATGGTCACTAGTTTTTAGTGACGCAGTCTATCGACGTAGGTGCATTCCGTCAAATCGTTACTTGAAGACTTTCAGCCTCTGAAGACCGCATAGTCCTCTGTTTCAGTGATGAGCTATACCTAGCTATCCTCAATGTCCAGAAGCTTTTCTGCCCTGTTGCAAAGACATCCTGTGCCCTGGACATCCCAACATTTTGCTGACTGGAACTGGTGGTAACTGACTCTCGGCTCTGTTTAACCAGGGCCAGTGCCAAGCTAAAAGGAACACATTAGAACATAGTTAAGACACCCAACATACACTAGGGTACACTATAGTATGGTGAGGTACCCCTGTAGTTGGCTTGACCTACCACCTAAGCCCCTAGTAAGTAATAGGGCAGGGGATTGAAACTACCAGGAAGTCTCCAGTATCCTGGGGCATGGCAGTTTAGAGGCCAGCAGATTCTCTGCACCAGCATGTGTGCAGTGCTGAAGCCTGAGGTCAGTTAAAAAGCTGCACTGGTGGCCAGGACAGCTTTTAAACCTTAAATTGTGCCCAAAGTCTACTTTGGGGGTAGGGGCCCTTAAAAATTAAAAACCTACCATATTTTTGCATATTAGGAACCCCCACGGTCACCCCTAGGTATCTCAGGGGTGGGGGTCAGTTATATATAAGGAGCCCCCTTATAAATTGAGTTTTTATATGCCTGGGTAAAGTGACATTTTACATTTCACTCTCCACATTGTATTAAAGAGCTGCTCAAATTCGACTGATGCTAGAAGGATTGAGTGATGATCTGCAATATTTCTGCAGATTCAGAACCCCTGAAGTCTCCCCTAGTTGCACAGGGGGTGGGGGTCCTGTAGAAATTAGGGAATACTTATTAAATATGGTTTTATAAGCCCTGGTTCTTGAAAAGTGGCCCAGGTCATTTTCTCTATTGCAAACCCCATGGCCCATAGGTTAACATGGTAGGAAGTGATTAATAAATATTATCTGAAAGTGACACGTTAGTGATAGATTCCTTACCTTAGAATATCCCCAGGCGTCAGACTGGATCCGGAAACTTTTGCGTAGCAATACCCCTGCGCGCCGGTAGGCGTCGTCTGCGGCTCCGCGTCCGTCGTCGGCGTCATGAGCGCCGGGATGACGTCGTCGGAGTACTTAGACGGCGCCCATGCGCGCTGACGTCAGTTCTTCTTTTTTCCGCGCCAGCTAGCGCAGATCCGGAAGAAGCTCTACCCCCAGTCACTTTTTGACTGAAAATTTTTGATCCTTTTTGATCTTCTCTTTAGTCGACTATCTCGACTATCGGTGCCAGGGATGCCCGGGTTCAAGCCTTGTTCGAAGTGCGGCCGACTCATGTCGGTCACGGACCCCCATCGCCGGTGCCTGAAGTGCCTAGGCCTCGACCACGACGATCGATCCTGCTCCGACTGCCGGGCCCTGACGTCGAAGGCTAGGCGGGAGCGGTCCCGCAAGCGTCTCGAGCTGACGCAGTCGGCCCCGCGCCGCTGCAGGTCCCGGTCCCACGGGAGGTCGAGGGACAGGTCGCGAGGTCGGAGTCATCGGCGTTCCGGAAGTGGACACCGATCGTCTGGTTCCAAGTCCTCAGGTAAGAGGCATGAGGGGTCGGAGCGACACCATCGATCCTCCGACCCGCCCCGACGCTCGCACGACGCGGCCGGGGACTCGGGCGACACCGCCCACGCGGCTCCGCGGGAGTCGCAAGCGTCGCCGCCTGCCCCACACCTTCGGGTCCCTGGGCACTGCGCGTCGCAGGAGGAGGTCGAGAGGTACCTCATGGCCATGAGGGCCCTCCCTCCTCAGTCGGTTCCCGTGGCGCCTTCGGGCCGATCGGTTCCGTCTGGAGGTCCTTCCGGGTCGGGTGCTTCGACCCCGCCGGTCGACCCTACGACCTCGCCGGCGCCGTCCCTTCAGGTGTCGTCCCCGGCAGCCGAGGTGGTTGCCGCCCCCAATGTCTCCTACGGTCCTACTCAGGAGTCGGAAGGGCGCCGATGGGCGCCGATTCCGTCGGCCTTTGGAGATTTTTATCTCCACGAGGAGGCCCTGGCTGTTAATCCTGGTCTCCAGGAGCCGGGTGACGAGGAGCAATGGGAGGGGTCCGAGGACCCTCTGGCACGTGATTGCCAGTCTCAGCAGGACTGGACATATGAGCTTGGGGAGGCCAGTGGTATTGACACCTCGCCAGACACTGGATTTACATCGCCCCCGACTGTGGCTTCGGAGGCGGGTTCTGCTTACAGCGTAGTGTTGACGAAGGCAGCTAAGGCCTTAAACCTTCAGCTCCCCGTCGCGGCCGTGAGGACTAATCTCCTCATTGAGGTACTCAAACAGCAGTCCGGCTCCGCGGAGCCCCTCCTGCCGTTCAATGAGGCCTTATGTGACGTTCTTCTGGGCACTTGGTCCAAGCCCGCCACAGGCCCCCCTGTGGACAGGAACGTGGCCAGACGCTACCGCCCGGCACCGGGCGACCCATGCTTTTTGTCCACCCATCCCACCCCCGAGAGTCTGGTCATCCAGGCCTCCAACTCCCAAACCGCATTCCCGTCGGCCCCGCCCGACAGGGAATCCAAGAGATATGAACAGTTCGGGAAGAAGGTTTTCTCGTCTGTGAGCTTAGGGCTGCGGTCTGTGAACACCGCCTGTCTCTTGGGCCGCTACACCCACACCCTGTGGGACACGGTTGCGGAGGTGCTGCCTAAATGCCCGGAGGAGGTCCAGGCTAAACTCAGCCAAGCCCTGGCGGTTGGCCGAGATGCAGCACGCTTTTCTATCCGGTGTGGGCTGGATACTACGGACTCACTGGGCAGGGCGATGGCAACGACGGTGGTGGTTCGATGCCACGCCTGGTTGAGGTCCGCCAACTTCTCGGCCGATGTCCAGGCCACCCTCCTGGACATGCCGTTTGATGGCCGTCGCCTCTTCGGCGACAAGGCAGACCATGCGCTGGAACGTTTCAAGGACTCCAGGGCCACGGCCAAGTCCTTGGGCCTTACGACCCCACGCCAGCAATCGGGTGCCTTTCGCTCCTTTCGTGGCCACGGAAGGGGCGCCCCACCACGTACCGTCAGCCACGCGCTGCAGAATGTCCAACAACGCGGTGGCGGACGTGGGAACCGCCGTGAGGCCAGTCCACACCTCCCTCAGCAGCACCTGCCTCAAAACCTTCCTAGTCCGAGTTTTCAGGCCCATGTGACGCCTGTGAGAGGCAGGGTTCGCCATCACCTCTCCCACTGGCATACAGTCACTTCGGACAGGTGGGTGCTGCAGATTGTCCGAAGGGGCTTCTCCCTCCCCTTCGAGTCATCCCCTCCATCCATGCCACCTCAATACCACCGTGTGTCGGGGGATCACTTGCAACTTCTGCAAGAGGAGGTTTCGGCCCTCTTGGCCAAGAGGGCCATCGAGCGCGTTCCTGGGCCAGAAGTAGGACGTGGTTGTTACTCCCACTACTTTCTGGTGCCCAAGAAGGGCAAAGGGGGCCTACGCCCTATCTTGGATCTGCGGAACGTCAACGGCTTCCTCCGGACGGAGAAGTTCAAGATGCTCACTTTGGCTCAGGTCCTGGCTGCCCTGGACCCAGGAGACTGGATGGTAGCGTTAGACTTGCAGGATGCCTATTTCCACATCCCCGTCCTGCCGGCCCACCGGCGTTACCTGCGGTTCACGGTAGGCCAAGAGCACTTTCAGTTTACCGTGCTCCCCTTCGGCCTTACCAGCGCCCCACGGGTGTTCACGAAGGTGATGGCGGTGGTCGCAGCCCATCTGCGCAGGCAGGGTGTATCAGTCTTCCCCTACCTCGACGACTGGTTGTTGAAGGCGGGCTCGCCCCAGACAGTCGTCAGCCACCTCCAGACTACGGCCGACCTCCTGCACTTGCTGGGGTTCTCCATCAATGTGCCGAAGTCACACCTGTGTCCCTCTCAGAAGCTCCTCTTCATCGGAGCGGTTCTCGACTCGGCGCAGTTTCGGGTTTACCCACCCGAGCAGCGGGTTCGGGATATTCTGGCTCTGGTTCCCATCTTCCAGCCGTTATCCCGGGTCTCGGTCAGGTTGACGCTGCGGCTTCTGGGACTGATGGCCTCCTGCATCCTTCTGGTGCGTCACGCCAGGTGGCGGATGCGGGCTCTGCAGTGGGACCTGAAGTTTCAGTGGGCCCAGCATCAGGGCAACCTGTCCGATCATGTCCTGATCTCAGAGGGCACTGCGAGACAACTGCAGTGGTGGCTCACGGACCGCGACTGGGTCAGTGGCAGACCCCTCTCCCTACCCCAACCGGAGCACGTAGTTGTGACGGACGCGTCCCTCCAGGGCTGGGGAGGCCACATGGGAGAGGCGGAGATCAGAGGCCTCTGGTCTCCGGCGGAGTCCCGGCTCCATATCAACCTTCTGGAGCTGCGGGCGATTCGTCTAGCACTGAAGGCATTCCTCCCCTCTGTCCGGGGGAGCGTAGTGCAAGTGTTCACCGACAACACCACCGCCATGTGGTACTGCAACAAGCAAGGCGGGGTGGGGTCGTGGACCCTCTGCCAGGAGGCTCTGCGCCTCTGGCAGTGGCTGGAACATCAGGGCGTGACCCTGGTGGTTCAACACCTGGCAGGCTCTCTGAATGCCAGGGCGGACGAACTCAGCCGCCGGTGCATGATGGATCACGAATGGCGTCTGAACTCGGACGTGGCGCAAGGTCTCTTTCGGCAGTGGGGAGAGCCTTGGTTAGATCTATTCGCCACAGAAGAGAACGCGCAATGTCATCAGTTCTGCGCGTTGGAATTTCCAAGGCGGCACTCGCTCGGAGACGCTTTTCGTCGCGAGCGGAGCTGCGGTCTGTTGTACGCCTTTCCGCCTATACCACTTCTGCCCAGAGTGCTGAAGAAGATCAGGCGCGACCGGGCCCAGGTCATCCTTGTGGCTCCGGACTGGGCACGAAGATACTGGTATCCCGAGCTACTCAGCATGTCAGTCGATCCCCTGATTCGTCTGCCTCTTCGGGAGGACCTTCTGTCGCAGCAGCAGGGGACGGTCCTGCACCCAAACCTGTCCAGTCTCCACCTACAAGCTTGGAGATTGAGCGGCGGCAGTTGAGGCCATTTGACTTGCCTCCTGAAGTCTGTGATATCATTCTGGCAGCCAGGCGTCCCTCCACAGAGTCGGTATACGCCTGCCGGTGGAACAGATTTGTGGCATGGTGCACAGCAAAGGCTGTGGATCCTCTCTCTGCCCCCCTTTCGGAAGTGCTGCTCTTTCTTCTTTCCCTTGCCCAGCAGGGCTCTGCTCTGGGCACTCTTAAAGGGTACCTCTCTGCTCTTTCAGCCTTCTTGAGGCTACCAGATCAGCCTTCTTTATTCAAGTCCCCTATTGTAAGTAGATTCCTGAAGGGCATCACACACATGTTCCCTCCTGTTCCCTTCGTGATGCCCCAGTGGGACTTGAATCTTGTTCTCACTTATTTGATGTGTGCTCCCTTTGAGCCACTTCATAACTGTCCTCTTCGTCTCCTTACTCTGAAGACTGCCTTCCTGGTTGCCATCACCTCTGCCAGGAGAGTGAGTGAGCTCCAGGCTCTTTCTTCTTCTCCACCTTTCCTGTCTGTCCACCCTGACAAGGTGGTGTTACGTACACGACCTTCCTTTCTGCCCAAGGTTGTCACGGCCTTCCACATCGGGCAGTCCATTACCTTGCCCACTTTCTTTCCGCCTCCGCATCCCTCGAAAGAGGAAGAGAGGCTCCACCGTCTGGATCCAAAACGTGCGCTCTCCTACTACCTAGATCGCACACGCCAATTCCGGGTGGATGACCAACTCTTCGTTGGTTACGTGGGCGCGAAGAAGGGTAAGGCTGTGCACAAGAGGACCATCTCTAGGTGGATCATCTTGTGTATCCAAGCATGTTACTCCATGGCGAGGAAGGAGCCCCCGGCTGGATTGCGGGCTCACTCCACTCGGGCCACGGCAACGACAACTGCCCTGGGCCGAGGTGTCCCCCTGCAGGACATCTGTCAGGCAGCCACGTGGGCCTCGCTGCACACGTTCGCAAGACACTACTGCCTGGACAGTCAAGTCCGGAGGGATGGCTTCTTTGGCCGTTCCGTCCTCCAGGACTTTCTGGTGTGATATTGGTTCGCAGACCCACCACCGGGGTTGGTATTGCTGGGGTATCTATTCTAAGGTAAGGAATCTATCACTAACGTGTCTCTTTCAGATGCACAAGTTACTACTTGTGTAACGATATATCTGTAAGAGACATTAGTTAGTGATAGATTCCTTACCGACCCACCCATCCTCCCCGTTCTGCGAACCGATATCTAGGGTTAAGGTCATCCCCTTTCAGGGCCCTAGTTTCATGGCACCAGTGTTAGTTCTATCATGGCTCTGCGTATCTGGCGCGGAAAAGCTGTGTGTCAGAACTGACGTCAGCGCGCATGGGCGCCGTCTAAGTACTCCGACGACGTCATCCCGGCGCTCACGACGCCGACGACGGACGCGGAGCCGCAGACGACGCCTACCGGCGCGCAGGGGTATTGCTACGCAAAAGTTTCCGGATCCAGTCTGACGCCTGGGGATATTCTAAGGTAAGGAATCTATCACTAACTAATGTCTCTTACAGATATATCGTTACACAAGTAGTAACTTGTGCGTTAGGAGAGGACTAGCCGGACCATTTAAAGACTTCCCAGAATGATAGTAGTAAATCCAACAATATTATATTGTTAAATTTCTCCTAAAGTGTACGTACAATAAGTTATGAGACTTTCTTGTAAGTCCAAATTCAGCCTTTCAGTGGTCTGCCCTGATTGGTCAGAGTTAAGTGGATTAGCCAGGTTGCTGGGAGGGTCGTGTCCTGTTCTATAGGAAGGCCAGGAGGTGGTGTCGTAAACTACGTTCTTCAAAGGCAAGAGGGGAGACCTGGGTTTCAGTCAACTATGACAGTCTGACCCAGAGTCAGGGCTAGGCTTAAGAAAGGTACGTGCAGATCGTAGGGAGTGTGTTTAGCCAGCTCTTAACCTCCTTGCTGGAAAATCAGCCATACTGAATTAGAAGAATGATGCACTTTGGGACAAACTAATGCCACATTCCACAGGAAGTGGTCATAACTATGAGGAGTTGCCCTCCACAGAGAATTCAAAACCTGGAGTACCAGTGGATTTGTAAGGATTTTGTTCAAGTGAAAGTGCTAGCACCACCCCAGTCAGGCCATAGTGTATTGGGGCAGGGAGGGGCTGAATGAAATGAGACACTGCATGGGGCACACAAGGTGTCCCATGCAGTCCAGTTTAAACCAGTTGCTGGGGCACTCCAGCCCCAGCGCTGGCGTGAAACTGGACAAAGGGAAAGGGGTGTAACTACCCCCTTTCCTGGTCCCACTCAAAGGAGGCACCTAGCAGGTGATTCAGCCCCTCAGATTAGTATATAGGTAGGAGCTGAGCCAAGAGACTAGATTTATCCTGAATTGAAACTAAACTATGGACCTTCGACGTTCTAATGAAGAATCTCTCTTGTGGTCAAGGACGGACCACCCTGTGCAAACGGGTGCCATCCAGTGATCTGCGATTTGCTTCATCGACGCTCCTGCCGGAGCCTGATCACAGAGCCTGACAAGAACCAGACTGCCAGACTTCCCTGAGCCCGATCCACAACAAAGCTGAGACCTGTGGAGGCGACGAGAGATGTGGGACCGGCCATCTTGAAAAACCTGCACTTTGCTACCTGTGCAGCTCCCGAGGCACCCTCGAAGCTGTGCATTGGGGATTGAGAAGCCCCAGCCCCGAGCACCTTCTACACCGGCGCAAAGCCATCCACACTCCATGAGTGCCGCGTGGGGCCTGCAAGTGTTTTGGTGCTCTATGTGTCCGTCCGGTCGCTTGCATGTTGGCTAGTGGCCTCTGTGACTGCGAAAGTACGAATCTACACCGCTGGCCTGGTTGCTCCAGGCTGGCCCTTGCTTCCCTGAAAAGGAGAAGCCCATCAGACCTTGCTGGTCTGATCAAGAAGCCATCTTTGATTCCTGCGTGGGTTGCCTTTGCCAAGGCTTGTTGATGCCAATCCGGAAGCTGACCCTGCCGACCGCGAGATCCTTCGTGGAACAGTCCGTGCCCAGCTCCTGGTCGTCGTCACCTCCTGGTCCACGTGGCTGCAGAGACCAGCTTCCCGACGCTGCCTGATTGCTTCCCGACGCTGCCTGATTGCTTCCCGACGCTGCCTGATTGCTTCCCGGTCACTGGCTAGTGACCCAGACTCTGTCCCTTCTGCTTTCAGGTACTCTTCATCTTCGATCTGCCCTTTGGTCCAACCGGACACTTCTCTCCTGGTCGCCTGCAGCATCTTTCTCCGAGGCTCCATAGGATTCAGCGACGAAACCTGACACACTTTGACACCTATGCACCTGATTCCTGTGGGTGAGGTAACACGAGTACTCTGGTGCTCCTGTGGGTATTGACTATTCTAGTGTCCTAATTTTCAGTAGCTTTCTCCTGGTCCATCCGGAAGTGTCCTAAAAGAACTGGTTTCCATTTCTTTCGTTCCCATTATATCTATGGTAACCTGCGTGTGTGTTAAGACACTGCACACGTCTCCCGTGGGCCTCCTGCTTCCTATACTTTGGTAGTACAGCGTAGCCCCAGCGATTCCCTAGGCCTATCCGTTGTAGTGACATGGTTCTTATACCACTATTTTAGTATATGGTTTGACGTGCCCCTAGGGCACTACTGTATATTGTGCTACTTATTGTATGATAATTGAGTATCATGTTATGTGCTTGTGCCTCTGACCTCATAAAGAGTTCAGAGTGGTTGTGTTAGTAATAAATAAATACATATACACACACACACACATCCTGTAAGGGGTCCTTTCATTTGGTATTAAAGGGGTTACATATGGTAAAACAGCTGGCTTCACATGCCTTCTTGAGTTTAGCCTAAGACTGCTTTGTCCATGCTACCACTAGGATAGCTGGTCTATAAGGTTGACTTTACAACCATCACCATAAGGGTTGTTTGTACTGATACAGGGTGCCCACTAGAATAGTGGACATCACATATCAGGCCAACTTCTCACACCATCCATTAGTGATCTGCGGCTAGACCATTGGTGCCTGTTCTTCAGCCAGTGATGAATGTTTTTCTCACCCCATCCTCTATTAAAGCAGCTCTGGTTAGGATCCAGAAAAAGTGCAAACTGGCTGCATCAGATCCTTTGTTTCTGAAATCTGATCCGCCACCGGATTCGGTTATCATTGTAGCAGCAAAGGAAACTCATGCTGTGGCTTCTACTTACTCAGTTCCTCCAGACAAGGAGAGTAGAGTTCAGGACTCTTGGGGAGAAAGCCATGCGGCTCTGCAGCATCTTCTTAAGGTTTAAAGCATTTTATTGAGACATTTACAAAAATAAGAAACAGTTGTCGCAAGGAATTGGTGCTATGGCACAGCCATTTAGAAGCGCATTTGGCGCGCAAAGTCTTTCCAAATTAAATGCCCATCCGGGCTCGTCACTTGATGCGCATACAGCGACAGTAATACAAAAATAAACAACCCCCCTCTCAATTCCCCCCTACTCCCTCCCTTTCCGTCCCCTCCCACCCCAGTCCAGTGCTTAGTTCGCCCTCCCGCCTCACCCCTCCCTCACCGCCTTCCCCTCTAGGCTAGTTCTAATCTAAGACTCATCAATCAACTGAATCTGCAGGTGATGTTAATCTCAAAATTTGGAAATACCGTGGACATGTGAGTTCCCTAAATTCCGTAACCAGTAGTGAGTGAAACGGTTGCCACAGGCCGTTAAACTGCTCCCCCTCTCCCGCCACCGTGAGCGACAACTTCTCCATGCCCAGGACATGCCATAATCTATGCAGCCGGCCCGTGATTGAAGGGAGTGTGGTGGTGCACCAGTGTATGAGGATGTTTTGAACTGCCGAGCCCAGCGCTATTGCAATCTGCCGGCCTCTACGGGACTTTAGGGGGTACATCAACCGGTTGGGTAAGCCCAACAGTACATACGCAGGGAAGCGTGGCCGCTCGATGTCAAAGTGTGCGTCAATCTCGTCCAAGACCTCTTTTTAGTAGGAGCGCAGCAGAGGGCAATCCCACAGCACATGCGTAAGTGTGCCTGTCTGTCCACAAGCCCGCCAGCATGTGTCTTCAATACCATGATTCATTTCATGCAGTCTTTCTGGGGTGTAGTACCAGTAGGTGGTCACCTTAGTAAACGTTTCAGTAAGTCCCGTGTGGTATGCGGAATGTCGTGCCCTGTATGAAATCTGGTCTCACTCTGTGTGACTCAATGTCCTCCCCAATTCCCGGTCCCAACGTTCCCTGCCCGGGTTTAGAGATGAGAGTAAGGAGGCTGCAAAAATTTGTAGAGGTCAGAGATTAGTTTCGCATCCGAGGTGCGTGTCACAAGCCACTTCTCATAAGGTAGAAGCCTCCTGTCCGCTGATTCACGCACCTGCGGCTGCAGCGCCCAGTGGTGCACCTGTAAATAGCGCATTCTCTCCGTTTCAGGTAGTTGATAGTCTCGCCTGAAATCCTGAAATGGAATGACGCCATCTGGAGTATACATATGAAACAGCGTCCTGCACCCTGCAGTCCGCCAGCGCGTAAAGGCCCTCTGTTCCATCCTGGGGGTGAAATCCGGGTTCTCGACCAATGGTGTAAACGGCGAGGGTAACGTGGTGAGATCATGAACAACATTGGTGGAACCCTACACCCTCAACGGGACTCGCGTGATGAAAGACGCGTACAGATTGGGGGGGGGCAGTGTGCCCTGAACAGGAAGGGCACCTCCTGTAGAGGCCAGCCCGCTACTGCCTGGTCTTGGAAATCCAGTGTTTATCCGATTCCCATCTACTCCACTCCACAAGATATCGCAGTTGTGCCGCTTGGAAATACTTGCGTAAATCCGGTATACCCAGACCCCCTGCCTCAGGGGCTAGCGTGGATAGAGCCCTCTTCAGCCTAGGTTTGCGGCCCTGCCAGATGAAACGTGCAAGGTCCGCTTGTGTCTGCTGAATCCACCCCTTGGGGGGGTTGGAGCGGTAGAGCCCGGAACAAATATAAAACCTGTGGTAGAATCGTCTTCTTAACCGCGGCTATCCTGCTGAGCCAAGATAGTGTGCCCCTGTTCCAGCGCCCCAGTTCCTCCTTTATTTTCTTTCCCAAGGCTGCATAGTTGGCGTTCACCATAGCGGGCAAGGTGGGTGCCAATAGGATGCCCAAATAAGGCACCAGGTCCGTTGACCAGTGCATTGGGAAGAGGTTCTGGAGTTCGGTTCTCGTGGCAGCGGTCAATGACACATCAAGGGCTGCAGGCTTCCCCATGTTCATTTTGAATCCCGCGACAGCCGAGAAAGCCTCTAGCTCTGCAATACATGCTGGGAGTGCCCTCCCCGGGTCAGCTAGTGTCAATATAACGTCATCCGCGTAGAGGCTAATCGTGTGGGTATACCTCCCCATCCTCTTTCCCTTCGCGTTCGGGTTCTGGCGTATCCTTTGGACAAGAGGCTCCATATACAGAGCGAAAAGCAGCGGGGATAATGAGCACCCCTGCCTGGTGCCCCTCTCTATTGCAAACCTCTGGGAGCTGCAGCCATTCACCCGCACCACCGCAGATGAAAACCTATAGCAATTTAATACTAGGGTGCGGAATTTCTCCCCTATTCCCACCTTCGCCAGGACCTGCTCTAAATAAGGCCAATGTACCCGGTCGAAAGCTTTCTCCGCGTCTACTGCCAACAGCCTTCTCTCTCCGGGAATCCGGGAGGCCTTCTCCAGGATGTGAATCACTCTTTTGGTGTTGTCTACTGTCTGCCTCCCGGGGACAAATCCCGCCTGGTCCGGGTCCACCAGTCCTGGTAGATGAGGTGCCAGCCGAGCCGCAAGGATCCCAGTGTACAGCTTGAGATCAATGCTCAGGAGAGAGATCGGCCTGTACGAGCTGCAATGAGTCCGGTCCTTCCCTGGTTTGGGGATGACCGACACGGTTGCCTGGAGTAGATCAGGCGGGATAGCTCCAGGAGCGGAGAATGAGTTGAAAAGCCGGGTGAGGATAGGTGCCAGCGTGGAGCGGAACGTTTTATAGAAGCCTTGCCATGTTTGAACTTCCCCTGAACCGCCCTCCCCTGTCCCCCCCCTTCCCCCACTCTTCAACCAACAACCCCCTTCTGCAAACAACCAGCCTCTTCAAACCCCTCCCCCCTTCCCCTCCTTTACCCCCCTGGAACCCCAACAACCTTTAGTCCCAGTCATGTCCCAAGTGGACAAGCCTGTGGTGAATTACCTGAGTGGACGTCCGGCCACTTTCTCCTCCCCACGGCCCCCCACCCCCCAGGACCCCAAACCTGCAACATCAGTAAGGCTGTGATGTTCTTCCCCCCAGAATGTTCCTACACTGTCAACGTGACATCACTATTGGAAGCCGTGTCTCTGGCCACCTCGGAAACAGCGTTCGCCATGCTGGCTCTAATGGTGGGTGAGTCTGGTCTCAGGGGGGTGGCAGGGGCTCGTCTCCTCGACACTCTCTGCCAGCCGTCTCTAGGGCCACGTCAGAGGCGTGGCGTAGCTGCATCTTCCTCCTCTGCCGTGATCCCAGAACCTCGCACATCTCTTGCAGTGATCGTAGTTGGTGCATCGTGCCATTCCACTTAAAGATAAGGCGGAAGGGGTGGCCCCAGGAATAGGACGTTTCGTGCTCTCTCAAAAAAACGGTCGCTATCTTAAATGCTTTGCGCTTCTGAAGGGTGATAGCGGACAAGTCCTGATACAGAGCAACAGAATGACCGTGAAAAGTGAAGGATTGTTTCTTTCGTGCCTCAGCCAAAATGCGCTCTTTCAATGGGAAGTCTGGGAGAAAGGCCAAAATGTCTGGCGGTGGTGCCGACGCACCCCTCGGTGGTCCCACTCTGTGCGCCCTGTCAATCCGGATGGGAAATCCCGCCGGTTCCCTCAAGATCTCCCTGAACAGGTCTCGCAAGTAACCGGACACGTCCGTGCCTTCTTCTGTAGATGGAATTCCTCGGACCTGAATGTTATTTCGTCGAGACCTGTTTTCAAGGTCCTCGTTGTGTGTTTGGAGATCCAGATGTTGGTCCCGTAGGCGTAACCCCTCCTGTTGCAGCTGTATGATTTCATCGTCAAGCCGGTGGTTTGTGGTCTCCACGGTGGCCACCCGCTCTCCCAGGCTGTCTACTTCTCTGCGCACCTCTCGCACCTCTCCCGCTACTTCCTGCTTCAGTGTTTGAAAATCGTCCCTGAGGGTGCTGAAGAGGGATTCTAGGAAGGACCTAGTGACCGCTGGCTCCCCTCCGCTCGTGTGCTGCAATCCTCCGGCGGAGCTCGGCGACGGTTGCTCCCTGTCTCCTCTTTGCTGGTTCCTGCCAAGCATCTCCGGGAGAGTGCGGTCCCCTTTCTTGCTACCCTTGTTGCTCGCAATCGTGGTATGGATGCGGGCCAGATCCCTCGCTCCACCTGTTCCGCTACTCTAGGCTCTCCAGACATCTCCCGGGATCTACTGAGAAATCCCCGCCAGGCACCGCCGATGTTGTCTCCCACCGTGGCTGGAAGAATTGCCCCCAGACTGCTAGGGCCCAAGGACCAGGTCCGGCTCCAGTCGGCTGTTCCGCGACCGCCGCTAGGGTGCTCTGTATGCAGGCTGGCAGTACGTCGCCACTAGGCAGCTATCCCTCCAATGTGCCACCAGTAGACGCGGTCTACGGGGGCGTCCGCCTCAGTTCGCAGTATTGGAAACTTGTCTCTAGTCCTGTAGGAGACCAGCAAGTTCCCGCAGGGTGGTGGTCCCGTGATTGGCCAAGTCCTGTCCGCTGTCCTCCTGTGGCAGCCCTTCTGTTAGGCCTCACCGCGGTCTCAGGTCTCGCCGGTCTGCCCGTATTCCAGGCTGTGCTCCTGTGCTCCGCAGGTCCAACCAGACCGGCACGTATCGTCGGGTTCTCCGACCTCTCACGACACTCTGACAATGAGGGTCCCCCCTTGCCGCGCCATCAGCAGCCAGTGCTCGCCAGGGCATCCACTCCGGGTCAGGGCGCAGGGGTCGTCCTCCACTCCTAGGCAACTTCCACTCAGCCGCGCAGGAGGCATTACCTCCGATGATCAGCTCCCCCCCCTCTCTGCTCTGAAGGCCCCCCGCCGGAGGCTCTGCTGTGAGGCCGCAGCCGCAGCCTCAAGTTCTGCTGCTCCGCCCGCCTTCACTGCTGGGCCCTGCTGGTCTCTGGGTGCGGCCGGCACTGCTGGGCTCTCCGCCCTGTCGTAACACCCTCGGGCAGGCTCCGCTCCGAAGTGCCTCTGTCAGAGGCCTTGCTGGTAGGCCGCAGCCGCGACCTCAAGTGCTGCCGTTCCGCCTGTTGTCTCTGCTGGGCCCTGTTAGTCACCGGGTGCGGCCAATGCCGCGAGGCCCTCCGTCCCATCCCTTCCCGGGCAGGCAGGCAACTGGAGGCTTCTCGGGGCACTTCCCTCTCCGTCACAGCCGCGCTCCGGTGCCCCCGGTGCAGCAGTCGCCGGTAAGCCAGCGTGGGCAAGTCCTCACCTCCTGAGCCCTCCAGGCCACACAGGACCCCCTACGAAACCTCCTTCGTCTCCTGGCCCGGGGGGAGCTCCGGAGGGAGTTCAGCTCCCAGGACCGGGGGCCGAACTCCGGACTGTGTCTCCATCGGCCTCGGGTCACTTCCAGCGAGTGTCTGGTCTACTAGGCTGCAGCCGCGGCCTCAATTACCGCCTTTAGCTCGGATCCACTCGCCGGGCCGCAAGCCGCATTCCGGTCAGTCTCGGCGCTGCAGAGTCCTTCTCTCCTCTTTTTCCTACACCGGGCCGGGGGTTAGCGCGGTGTGCAGTCGGCCGTGCCACCTTCTTCTGTTTCCCGGAGGTGGGCCTCCGTTTCCCTTGTCTCCCGGGCCCGACCTTCGTCGCCGTCCGGTCGGCTGCTCCGTGACTGTTCTAAGGCCAGTCCCCCTGTCAAAGTTGTCGCTCCGGGCTCCACTACCTCTCCCGGTGCTGCTGAACGCCAGCGGGGGGAGAAGAAGCTATATTCCAAGGCTTGGGCCTAGTCGGACCAGGGAGCCGCGAGGAGAAACGTCCTCTCACTCCGACATCTTGGCCACGCCCCCCTGCAGCATCTTCTTTAAAGGTTTCTAGCGCTGCGGCCCTGCTGGGCCGATACGACAGATCCTTATGGGATTCATTGAGCGCTTTAAGGAGAAACTGCCAAAGGAGGTTCGACAAGATTTCACAGATTCTCCAAGAGGGGCGCTGGTGGCTAACCAAGTGATCAGCACAGCAGCAGATTGTGATTCTCTGGCTGCACATTCATATGCACAAGGAGGTCATCTTGGCTGTGCTTAACTGCTTTGAAACCAGAGGCTCAGCAGTGTGTTTTAAATATCCCGTTCTCTGGTAACTCCCTTTTTTGATCATACCGACTCGGAAATGGCCAGAATGAAGGCTGTATTGGATACATTGAAGGCTGTCGGCCTACAGAAAGGAAAAATGAGTTCAGGCGTTGCTACAGGCTTTATAATCGTAAGAACTGCCAACAGAAGGTTCAAACCCCTCAATGGTGGTACTGCAACTTAAATTGTTGCTTCTACGAAGGCAGTCGTTCCTCTAGAGACAGAGGTGGACATCAGCAGCAATCCTCTGCATCCAACGCTCCAGGCAAGCAATGAGTTCTCGCTTCGTCTAACACCGTTGCTCACTCCAGTGGGAGGAAGTATCTCAAATTGCATTGCAGAGTGGCGCAACCTCACCAAATATCAGTGGGTGCTAAATATACTGCGCAATGGGTATGCACTACATTTCTGTGCACCTCCAAGAGACATTCCTCCAGTAAGATCACGTCCTGGATCTGCTACATCCGGTAGTGTCGACCCTTGTAAAGAAACAAGCCATAGAAGAGGTCCCTTCTGCTCAAAGGGGAAAAGGAGTTTACTCCGGATACTTCCTTGTACTGAAAAGACCAAGCGGATAAGTTGAGACCTATCCTAGATCACTGAACAAAATAATCCGAAAAGTTTTGTATGTTGTCGCTCCATCAAATATATCCACATCTACAGAAAGGGGATTGGATGTGTTCGGTAGATCTCAGAGGCGTACTTCCACATTCTAATTGCTCCACGCCATCGCATGTTCCTGAGCTTCATGGTAGGTGTAAACTTTACACTGTAAAGCATTACCAGTTCAGAGTCTTGCCGTTCGGCCTCAAATCTGCGCCAAGGGTATTCACAAAATGCATGGCAGTGGTGGCCGCAGCATTACATCGCCAAGGCCTGTTTGTATATCCATACCTGGATTACTGGCCGTTGAAAGGATCATCTCACATGGTGCAGAGCCATTATCACATCTGTCTAGATCTGCTACACTGTTTGGGTCTGAACGTGGAGAAATTGGCACCAGGGTCAATTGCAGACTTTGGGCAGATGGTCGTACAAGGAGCAGACCTTTCATATAAACATGCCAAAGCTGTGAGCAGTTCATTTAGCCCTCAAGGCTTTCCAGCCATCGATTCAGTCCAAATCGTTACTGATACAGACAATACAACCACAATGTATTACTTGAACAAACAAGGAGGAACATTCTCCTGCCTGCTGTCACTGGAATCTCAAGCGATCTGGCACTGGCTTCTAGCCAGGAACCTCTTGATCACAGCGGTGCATCTGCCTGGAGAACAAAACGTGCTGGCAGAGACTCTGTCTGCACTTCAAGGAACAAGACTGGGTGCTCAACGAGGTGGTGACAGACATTTTTCATCAATGAGGTCAGCCATTCATAGACCTCGCAGCCTATCAAAACAGAAAATGCCTTTGCATCCAGATTTTACCGACCAGGAACTAAAGGGAATGCTCTTTTGATAGACTGGTCCGGGACGTTGCATATGCCTTTCTGCCCCTTCCTCTCATCCGGAAGGTGTTGACCAAGCTCTTATGATCCTGATAGTGCCGGACTGGCTTAGCCAATGGTGGTATCCAGACTTACTGCAGCTCTCTATCTGTAGGCACAGGAAGCTCCCGTGCAGGCCGGACATTCTGATCAAAATGGGTGTGAAAATCCTGCACTCAGGTCTTTCCTCGCTGAGCTTGGCAGCATGGCTGATGAGTTCCTGCAGTACAGACAGTTAAATCTCCCTCAGGGCAGTATGGACATTTTGAGGGAGTTAAGGAGACCATCCACAAGGAGCTCTTACTCCTTTAAATGGATAGCTGCCTTTCGCTCCTTTTCGTGGCCAAGGAAGTGGTACCCCCACACGTCCTGCCAGCCACGGGCCGCAGACTACAGTCCAGCGCAGTGGCGGACGTGGAAACCACCGTGGCGGTGGTCGGGGACAACGGCGAGGCCAGTCCACACCCGCCCCAGCAGCATCCGCCTCGAAACCCTCCTAGTCTGAGCTTTCACGCCCATGTGACGCCAGTGGGGGGGGGGGGGGTAGGGTTCGCCGTCACCACCTCCACTGGCGCACTGTCACATTGAACAGGTGGGTGCTGCAAATTGTCCGAAGGGGCTACTCCCTCCCCTTCGAGGCGACCCCTCCAGCCATGCCACCGCGATACCACCGCGTGTCTGGGGATCACGACACTTCTACGAGAGGAAGTTGCGGCCCTCTTGGCCAAGGGGGCCATCGAGCGCGTTCCGGGGCCAGAAGTAGTGTGTGGTGGTTACTCCCACTACTTTCTGGTACCCAAGAAGGACAAAGGGGTTCTACGCCCTATCTTGGACCTACAGAACGTCAACTGCTTCCTCTGGCAGGAGAAGTTCAAGATGCTGACACTAGCTCAGGTCCTAACTGCCCTGGACCCAGGAGACTGGATGCTAGCGTTGGACTTGCAGGACGCTTATTTTCATATCCCCGTTCTGCCTGCCCACTGGCGTTACCTGCGGTTCACGGTAGGCCACGAGCACTTTCAATTTACCGTGCTCCCCTTTGGCCTTACCAGTGCCCCATGGGTGTTCACGAAAGTGATGGCGGTGGTCGCAGCTCATCTGAGCAGGTTAGGGGTTTCAGTCTTCCCCTACCTAGACGACTGGTTGTTGAAGGTGGGCTCGCCCCAGACAGTCGTCAGCCACCTACAGACTACAGCCGACCTCCTGCACCTGCTGGGGTTCTCCATCAACGTCCCGAAGTCACACCGGTGTCCCTCTCAGAATCTTCTCTTCATTGGAGCGGTTCTGGACATTGCGCAGTTTTGGGTTTATCCTCCCGAACAGCGGGTTCTGGATATTCAGACTCTGATTCCGATCTTTCAGCCGTTATCCCGAGTCTCAGTCAGGTTGACGCTGCGGCTTCTGGAGCTGATGGCCTCCTGCATCCTTCTGGTGCATCACGCCAGGTGGGGGATGCGGGCTCTGCAGTGGGACCTGAAGTTTCAGTGGGCCCAGCTTCAGGGCAACCTGTCGACCATGTCTTGATCTTGAAGGGCACTGCAAGACAGTTGCAGTGGTGGCTCAGGGACCGCGATTGGGTCGGTGGCAGATCCCTCTCCCTACCCCACCCGGAGCACGTAGTTGTGATGGATGCGTCCCTCCTGGGCTGGGGGGGGGGCACATGGGAGAGGCGGAGATCAGAGGTCTCTGGTCTCCGGCGAAGTCCCAGCTCCACATCAACCTTCTGGAGCTGCGGGCGATCCGACTTGCACTGAAGGCATTCCTCCCCTCTGTCCGGGGAGTGTAGTGCAGGTGTTCACGGACAACACCACTGCCATGTGGTACTGCAACAAACCGGGTGGGGTGGGGTCGTGGACCCTATGGCCAGGAGGCTCTGTGCCTCTGGCAATGGCTGGAACATCAGGGTGTGACCCTGGTGGTTCAACACCTGGCAGGTTCCCTGAACGCCAGGGCAGACGAACTCAGGCCTCTTTCAGCAGTGGGGAGAGCCTTTGGTTAGATCTATTCGCCACAGAAGAGAACGCGCAATGTCATCAGTTCTGCGCTTTGGAATTTCCAAGGCGGCACTTGCTCGGAGATGCTTTTCGTCGCGAGTGGAGTTGCGGTCTATTGTACGCCTTTCTGCCTTTACCACTTCTGCCCAAAATGCTGAAGAAGATCAGGCGTGACCGGGCCCAGGTTATTCTTGTGGCTCCGGACTGGGCACCAAGATACTGGTATCCCGAGCTACTCAGCATGTCAGTTGATCCCCCGATTCGTCTGCCTCTTCGTGAGGACCTTCTGTCGCAGCAGCAGGGGACGGTCCTCCACCCGAACCTGTCCAGTCTCCACCTACAAGCTTGGAGATTGAGCGGCGACAGTTGATGCCATTTGACTTGCCTCCCGAAGTCTGTAATGTCATTCTGGCAGCCAGGTGTCCCTCTATAAAGTCGATATACGCCTGCAGGTGGAACAGATTTGTGGCATGGTGCACAGCAAAGGCTGTGGATCCACTCCCTGCACCCCTTTCTGAGGTTCTCCTCTTCCTTCTTGCTCTTGCCCAGCAGGGCTCTGCTCTGGCACTGTCAAGGGCTACCTTTCTGCCCTTGCTGCCTTCTTAAGGCTGCCTGATCAGCCTTCCTTGTTCAATTCCCCGATTGTAAATAGGGTTTTGAAGGGCATTACACACATGTTTCCTCAAGTTCCTTTCGGGATGCCCCAGTGGGACTTGAATCTTGTACTTACCTACCAAATGTGTGCTCCCTTTGAGTCGCTCCATAACTGTCCTCTCCATCTTCTTACCTTGAAGACTGCTTTCCTGGTTGCCATCACCTCTGCCAGGAGAGTGTGTGAGCTCCAGGCTCTTTCTTCTACACTTCCTTTCCTCTCTGTTCATCCAGACAAGGTTGTGTTGCGGACGAGACCCTCTTTCCTGCCCAAGGTTGTCACAGCCTTCCACATCTGGCAGTCCATTACCTTGCCCACCTTCTTTCCGCCTCCGCATCCCTCGAAAGAGGAAGAGAGGCTCCACCGTCTGGACCCAAAACGTGCGCTCTCTTACTATCTGGATCGCACACGCCAGTTCCGGGTGGATGACCAACTCTTTGTTGGTTACATGGGCGCTAAGAAGGGAAAGGCGGTGCATAAGCGGACCATCTCACGGTGGATCATCTTGTGTATCCAGGCATGTTACTCCTTGGCGAAGGAGTACGGGCTCATTCTACCTGGGCCACGGCGACTACCACTGCCCTGGGCCGAGGAGTGCCCTTGCAGGATATTTGCCAGGCAGCTACGTGGGCCTCGCTGCACACGTTTGCAAGACATTATTGCCTGGGCAGCTAGGTCCGGAGGGATGGCTTCTATGGCCGTTCTGTCCTCCAGGACTTTCTGGTGTGATTATTGGTTCGCAGACCCACCACCGGGTTTGGTATTGCTGGGGTATCTATTCTAAGGTAAGGAATCTATCACTAACGTGTCTCTTTCAGATGCACAAGTTACTACTTGTGTAACGATATATCTGTAAGAGACATTAGTTAGTGATAGATTCCTTACCGACCTACCTATCCTCCCCGTTCTGCGAACCGATATCTAGGGTGAAGGTCATCCCCTTTCAGGGCCCTAGTTTCATGGCACCAGTGTTGGTTCTATCATGGCTCTGCGTATCTGGCGTGGAAAAGCTGTGTATCAGAACTGACGTCAGCGCGCATGGGCGGCGTCTAAGTACTCCGACGTCATTCCATCGCTAACTACGTTGATGACTGACGCGGAGCCATGGACGACGCCTGCCGGCACGCAGGGGTATTACTACTCAAAATTTTCTGGATCAAGTCTGACGCCTGGGGATATTCTAAGGTAAGGAATCTATCACTAACTAATGTCTCTTACAGATATATCGTTACACAAGTAGTAACTTGTGCTTTTTCATTAGTCAATAGGCTTAGTAGTTTCTCCTCAGTACCGCCTATTCTCTTCATGTAACCTCCCATGAGGGCACCTTGTGTTACTCGGTAGGTTTTAATTACAGCCTAGAAGCATTGTTTTCATAAATGTTTTTTTCCTACCAGCTGTTGCAGGCAGGAGACGCTCTTCTGCAACACTTTTTTAAAAATTTAGGCAGCACAGTGCGCCTTGGCAGAAATAATGGCAGGCGCGCCCTTTGGTGCTAAATGTGCCCGCATTCTTAATTTTTTTACAATGGAGGTACCCGCACTTTAGCTTTAAACACCTGAAGCTAAAGCACAGATAACACAATGAATGAGGGGCATGTTTTTTGCTGTTTGTATTTGAGTCCTGTGCTTTGTCATCGTGTAGTTGTGCAGCGTGAATCCTTTTCTGGATTCACATGCTGTGCATCATTCTGCCATCTAACATTTGGAACTAGGATAGTCTTTTTTTTCTTTCCTGTTTTGGGTGTCATCGACCACCATTTGGTGCCAGGTACGTCCCCTGTTGGTCGTTGTACAAGGTAGCTGTCTTCGGATTCTCATTTCACAGTTGGGGACTGGAAGCAAGACGGGAGGCTCTGAAATATTTTTCTGGAAAAATTTCTTAAAATAAAGAAAAGGACAAGATTTCAATTAAACACCATCTTCCATTGACCTTGATACCAAAGAGAGGGACAGAATGACGAGAACACAAGATATGTGTCGACAAAGGACGAGGTAGGGGCCCTGGAAAATATGCCCTTCAACTTATGCCCCAAGTGCCACAACAAGGTCGCCCAGCGCGACCCACAAGACGTGCGCAACCTCTGCATTCCTAAAGACCACAAGGACTGTGAGACCTGTGCAGTGTTCTAACCGAAACCTCTCAACTTGCCAAAAGCAGAGAGAGGCCCACTACGCAATGTCATACTTTGATGAACATCTCACTGAAGGACCTAGGCTTTTCCAGTGAAGGCCAAGGAGTCCCAGCAGAATCGACTCATGAAGGCTCTGGTGTGTAGATTCTAGAGGGCAAATCCGAAAAACCACCCTGGAAGATATCGGGTAAGGCAGAGATGAGGACGGAGAAGGTAAGATTCCATAAACATCCGTTGGCATAGATGGGCCACAACAAGGTGCAGCCAAAGGCAGCCCTGACACCAAAGAAAAAGGTGATAGAGAACCAGCCGGGTTTGAAAGAACCCCACGGAACCCTACCAAGGGAAGCCATGTATGGAAATAACACAAGGCGCCGAAGACTAGGGTCGTACACTAGACCCCAAAGGGAAGCGCAACGCAGTTGCAAGAACAGGCAAGTAAGAAACGAAAGTCTCCAGCGTCCAACACCAACAGATTCCTCAAGGTTGAGAAACAGGTAAAGTCTCGAAGATGAAATGGTGATGCTTCTCCAAAAGAAGGACTTGGACGCCTCGCTGAAGGACTTCTGAATCCCTAAGATCCCAGCGCAGAAAAAGAAAAGTTTGCAGTCGAAGAGATTTTCGAGTCTCTCCAATCCCAGAACTTCGCGAGGAAGTCCCTGCGGAATACACAGACGCTTCAGTAGAGGAGGATGAATCTGAGAATTTCAAGGACCAATGGAATGACCTAGACACAAAAGCCCCGAAGAGGACATTTTTTGCCATTCCTCTGAGGCATCACCACCAGAGGATAAAGCCTTCTCTAATGGATTGGTAAAAAGGGCAGTAACACTTTCAGAGTCCTCCTCGAAGAGGAAAAAGGTGACCTGTTTCATTCTGGGAACATTGCCCCAGCCAATAAGGGGACACAATACTGCCAATGCTGCTAAGCATGGAGGCCTTAAAAGGACCAGCGTCAAGCACAGGAGTTCCACCAAGGGTGGAGAAGTACAAAGCCGCCTCAAAGGATCCAAAATATATTCAGGGGAACACTGTATTTGACTCAATCATCATTGCAACAGCCAGGAGAAGAGCATATGCTATCACTAACAGTGGACCACCACCAGAAAAGGAAAGCAAATGAGTGAACATGGTGGGCAGGAAGATGGAGAAGGAGGCAGCGACGCTGTGGCACATTTTGAACTCTAGTGCCCTTCTAAACTGATATGGGGACCAGCAATGGGATGAGATCGAAGATTAAAAAAAATAAAATCCCCGCTGAGGACAAGAGGAGAGGAAAATCTATTGTCCAGGAAGGCAATAACATCGCTAATATGCCTGAAATCTGCACTGGATGCTGCAGACATGTGCACAGGTACAACCTTGAGAAGACATGCTTGGCTAAAAATGTCTGAGTTTAATCAAGCGGTTCAAACGGCCATTACCGGACCTGGCACAGGGGGGAGGCACTATTTGGAAAGGAGGTGGACAAATCGCTCCAACAAAACTGGGAGCTCTACAGCAAAGAGGAATCTTCATAAGAGGTGGGTTTAACAAAAGAACCTACAGGAAGAGGAGCATTTGCACAGGTACAGCAAATGTCACACCAGCAACGAGGCCAGGGAAGTGGCCAGCAAAAAGGATACAAAGGTTGGCAGCAACAGCCAAAGCAGCCCTTTCGAGGTAGAGGCAAGACCTGAAGAGGAAATAGCACTAATCGACTCAGTCACAGACAATGTACCACATACACCAGTGGGAGGATGGATGCACAATACCGGCATCAGTGGAGATAGATCACCACAGACAAATGGATTTTAAATTTGGTAAAATATGGGTATGGCATAGAAACGCCATCTGCAAACCCACCAAAGGAAAGCAGTTCATAAAATCAGAACTCGCAGTTCAATACAGAAATCAAAGACCTTCAAAACAAGCAATCTAATTGGTTCCAAGAGAAGAACTCTTTAAATAAAATTACTCGCTGTATTTCCTAGTTCGAAAACAGGATTTATCACTAAGACCAATCCTGGACCTAAGGTTTATAAACAAATTCATTTTAACACAACACTTCCAGATGACTACTCTACAAGAAATTATCCCACAGCTCCAAAAATGGGATTACATGGCAACAGTAGACCTAGATGCCTATTTGCACATGCAGATTAACAAAAAACACAGATTGCAGGTTTCTGCACAACGGAACACATTACCAGTTCAAGGTACTACCATTCAGGATAAAATCAGCACCACATGTTTTTACCAAGTGCCTAGCTCCAGTTGCAGCCCACCTGAGAAGGGAGGGAATGCACGTCTATCCCTACCTGGACGAGGTCTCAGCCATGTTCAAACAGCAATCCACACTGCAGGAACTAGGATTTTCCATAAATTAAAATCCTCAACAATACCAGGAAAAGACTTTCCTAGGTGCACAACTACATTCAAGGAACGTATTGGCATACCTGATGCAAAACTGGGTACAAGCTGTCAAACCGGAAACAGCCCTCTACCAGAGAGTACAATCTGACGGTGAGGAGTCCTGAAACTCATGGTCATGATGGCATCATGCATCCCACTCATGCTCTACATATGCGCCCATTTCAACAATGGCTCACCAACTACTGGTCCTAAGCCACAGGGAGTTTGGAGGATCTAGTGGTGTTACGCACAAGCTGCATTCAGAAACACAATGGTGTGCATCCAACAATCGCACAGGGGAGACCTTTTAAAAACCCAACTCCTTCTGTGACGATAATAACCGACATATTCCTCAATGAATGGGGGGCACACTTAAAAAAAAACAGGCAAATGGAGCAAACAAGATTCCATAAAACAAATACATTACTTGGAAATGAAAACTGTATTCCTAGCATTGAAGGCATTTCAGAAACTCATTCAAAAGAACTGTCTACTTTCAAATGGACACCACCACCACAATGTTCTACCTTAACAAACAGGGAGGTACAAAAAAATTCCGATAGCAAATTTGCACAAGAGATCTGGCATTGGGCAATACATCTAGGTATCCATCTACACAATCAATCAATCAGCAAAATTTGTAAAGCGCGCTACTCACCCGCTAGGGTCTCAAGGCTCGAACAGCCAGGTCTTGAGTTGTTTCCTGAAGGAGAGATGGTCCTGGATCAGCCGTAGGTGGGTGGGGAGGGAGTTCCATGTCTTGGCCGCCAGGTAGGAGAAGACTATACACCTACCAGGAGTATACCACAGAACAGCAGACCTGCTAAGCAGACAACAGCTGTTCCCACGAGTGGCATATTGAAGGACAAGACCGTACAATACTTCTTTCAAACTTGGGGAACACCAGTGATAGACCTGTGTGCAACAGTACAGAACAAGAAATGATGGTCCTCTGCTTCCTCACCACCTGTCAAAAGGGAATGCCCTGTCAGTAAATTGGTCTGGGACATTTGCATACGAATTTCCTCCAATACCCCTAATCCAAAGAGTAATCGAAAAAGCAAAGCAACCAGGAACAAACCTAATTCTCATTGCTCCACAATAGCCGAGACAAACCTGGTACTCGACATTGCTAGATTTGTCCAAGGGACAAATGATGGGGATAAGAGCAGACCAGGAAATGTTGACAATGCAACAAGGCTACATCTGTTGTCTGGAACCAACAAAGCTACGCATAGCAGCTTGGCACCTGAATACGTAGAATTTGGTCAACCTACCTGACCAAACAATGGAAATTCTAAAGGAGGCAAGAAAGCAAACCACAAGAAAATGCTACGTAGCCAAATGGAAGCGATACACCACTTGGTGCACAGCTAATAATCAAATAAACTATCACATCACAGGAGACAGTAATTGTATATCTAACTCGCCTCTTAGACAGCCACATCAACTACTCAAGCATAAAGGTACATCTTACTGCCATTGTGGGGTACACAATGGAAGCATCATGCACACGTTTCTTCAAAAGACCAGTCATAAGATTCCTAGAAGGATCAGAATGACTTGCTCCACCTAAAACAGCCCCAGTCCCCATGTGGAGTCTGAATACAGTGCTCCCGCAACTCATGACAAAAACAAATGAGCCGAATGGACAGAGTGAAACTCAAACAAATCACCTTCAAGACAGCCTTCCTCATTGCCATACATCTTTACGAAGAGTGAGTGTTAAAGCCATTAACCAAACAGGAACCATACTTTCAAATCCACAAGGACAAGTTTATTTTAAAAACAAACCTGCAATTCCTGCCAAAAGTAGTATCCAAGTATCACTTCCATCAGTGTTCTCCCAGTTTTCTTCAAAAACCCACAAACGAGGGGAGAAAAAAGCCTCTGTACCCTGGATGTAAGGAGAGCACTACTGTATTACCTACAAAAGACTAAACAAGTCCGCAAAACCAAACCGTTGTTTGTCACCTATGCGCATACCAACACAGAAGTGGTAGTCACAAAAGCAACAATTTCACGATGGATAGTACTAACTATCTGTTGGAACTGGCCCTTCTTGCAGGGTCATCCCCAAACTTTTTGCTTCTTCCTCCCTTATTTTTCCTGACCCGTGGCTGTTGGCAATAGGACTCTGCGCACTTTACCACTGCTGATCAGTGCTAAAGTGCATATGCTCTCTGTTTAAATTGTTATCATGATTGGATATACATGATTGGCATATTTGTATCACCATGAAGTCCCTAGTAAAGTGCACTGGGTGTGCCAGGGCTGGTGATGACAAATGCTACTAGAGGGCCTGCAGCACTGATTGTGCCACCCACAGGAGTAGCTCTAAAAATGGTGTCTCAGGCCTGCCACTGCAGCGCCTATGGGCAGTTTAGAACTGCCATGTCCTCCTGGTCAGTGTCCCCACTGACCAGGCCTAACCCTTCCCTTTTGGTGCACATCAGTCACCCCTATGGAAGGCCCAAGGTACCCCCCTGGGCAGGGTGCAGTGTATGTGAAAGGTAGAGCATGTACTAGTGCAGGTGACATGCTCTGGTAGTGAATTACAGCCATTTTCGTTTTTCACTATTGTAAGGCTATCTTGCTCCATAGGTTAACATGGGGGATGCTGGCTACAGTTGTTAACAGCATTTCTTCCCATAGGAACAAGATAGGACATAAGTATCTAGTATCCCTGAACTCAGAATTTAATAACACATCTTTTAGGAAAGGTGTTTTTTAAATCCTGTGTTTGAAAACAGCACTTTTAGAAAGTTGCTGTTCTCTTGTCTGACCCTTCTGTGTGCCTGGGCCTGTTTGTGTATTGACTGTCTGGTTTGTGAGTGACAGGGGCTGGGGAATTCCCCCAGAGGCTGGATGAGTCAGCACTAGGCTGAATGAATGCAATTGCAACCTGAGTGGTGGGAGGAGTTAGCACCTGGGCTGAATAGGGCTGTGCCTGCCTGCCACAATGCTGGCTCCACCTCCTGCTGGGCGGCTGAGGACCCTGCCCCTCACTCTGAAAGGAAAGATGTAGCCAGCAAAACAAAGTGCTCAGGATCCACCCAGAACTGGTTCAGACCGGGCTCAGGGCCCACATGCACAGAGAGAACAAAGACCTTAGGGGTATAAGTACAGGACCCCTGACAACAGAAAATTAGATCATCCTGGAAATCAAGAAGGAACCTCTGCCAAGGAGAAAGCTGACTCTGAAGAAGGAAGACTGTCCTGCTGTTGCTCTGCTGGACTGACCTGCTGTTGCTTTGCTGCCAAGGAGAGGGGAAGGACTTTGCTGTGAGCTGTGTCCCCTGTCTTGAAGGAATCTCCAAGGGCCTGAGAAGAGCTGGCTCCCTGTTTTTGAAGTCTCAGGAACAAAAGGACTTCACCCCCAGTCTCCCTGAACTCTGCTGAGAGAGTTCTGTCCTTCCTAGAGTGCTTGATCCAGTTGTGGGGCCTCTGGAAGTTGAACCTGAGCTGGGAAGCTTGAAACTAAGCTGAGAGACTTTTGAAGCTGAAAAGTGTCGCATCGCTCGCTTGCGGAGCGCATCCCCGACAGTGCGAGAAGTTTCCCGCCGCTATGAAGGTCGAGATCGGTGCAGCGCCTGACGCCGCTGCCGAAGCCGTCGCATCCTTCGTTTGCGGGACGCACCAGACCGGTGCGGGAGAATCGAACATCGCTGCGAGTGTCGTCGCAGAGCCTGTCGTCGCTGGGTGAGATCACCGCACCGCTTGCTTGCGGACCGCATCACGTCGCTGCGAACATCGTCGCAGAACCATCGCATCGAGGAGCTGCGAGAGAGAGGATCACCGCTGGACCGCGCATCGTCGCCCCGGAGATCGTCGCAGCCCCTACGAGATCATTGCATCGTGCCTTTGCGAGAACAGACTTCCTACGGAACCAACGCACTGGAATCCACGCAAGCGGCCTTCCTCCCCATACAGACCGGATTCGTCTCAACACGCCCGCTGCTGCAGCGGGGCTGTCGCATCGCCTCCCCAGGGTCTCAGGAGTAACGCATCGCTTGTTTCCACCGCACCAGCTTCCTGCTTGTGGAACTTTGTTGCATCTAAAAGGTACTGTGAGTAAACGTGACGCAACTGTGAACTTTTCACGCATCTGTGGATTATTTGATCGCAACTTAAAGAACTTTGATTACAACCTGAAGAACTCTTTTGAAACCATATCCTTGAACTGTGTATGTTGGATTTTTGTCGTTTTGGTCTTGTGTAGTTTAGAATAAATATCTGTATTTTCCTAAACTGTTGTGGAATCAGTTTGTGGTGTTTTCACTGTTACTGTGAGTGTTGGTACAAATACTTTACGCATTGCCTCTGGTTAGCCTAGACTGCTCAGGCCAAGCTACCTAGAGGGTGAGCAGGGGTTATCTTAGAGGGTTATCTCCTTGCCCTGACTAGAAGCAAGGGTCCCTATTTGGACAGTGGTACCTACCTCTGCCAACTAGAGACCCCCAGTTCTAACACTATCCAACTATGATATGCCTAGCAGTGCGACCAAAAGCTTACTCCACAAGAAACTAGCGACTAGCATTTATGGCCACTGTGCCCGTAGACCCTATAAGTGCAGCCGCCACATCGGTATCATCACACATTCACCAAGCATTATTCTGTGGACATACAAATGAATTGTGAAGCGCAAATTGGACTAAGAACTTCAAAACCTGTATGCAAAATCTTCCTCTCACCACAGCACCCCCAGAAGGGGAGAAACTGCGACATAATCTGATGTACAGCTTGTGAATCCAGAAAATGATTCACACTGCATAACAAAATGGTTACTTATCAGTTATATAGTTTGGCAGCTTGACGTTTTTTTCTGGATTCACATGCGACCCAACCCATGAGGAATACAAACATATTCACTGAAAAAACCATAGGTTTCACACCAGTTATAGTTACCTGGAAATTTTACTGGCATAAAACCATTGAAATTCCCACGTTCTAGTTAGTTGGACTCACTATAACTTGCGTGTGTAATGCACTGCTGATGAAATCACATATTACATCACTCATGACATGGTCAGTGACATCACTCATGACATCACTGATGACACCATCCAGCGAATGTGTGTTTTTCTGAAAAATAAATCTTTTATATATGTATATGTAAAGCTCGTTGGAAGAATAAATGTTTCAATAAGTGTCTTAATGGATGTTTTAAAAAAAAAATTGATTGGTTAACTGTCTTATTAAGTGTATCATAGTGAATACATATATTAGCGAGTATTGTTTAAATATTTAAATGTTTGTATCAGTGTTTCACTTTGTGTATAAGTGGCTGCATGGGTTGGTGAGTAGCTACATGTGTGTGTATGTGGGTTATTAGATGTTTTTTTAGTATCAGTATAAGTGTCTGTATGATTTGGTGGGGGTGTTACTTAGCACATAGATGCATCAATGAATGACTCACTGTTTGTATGTGTTTTGAAGACAGCATATGTGCCGGACTGTATGTGTGAATGAGTGTGTATATGTATGTGTTAGTAATTGAATGACTGTCTTACTAGTGTCTTTATCAGTAACTACATATGTTTTAATCTAGTATATGTGAGTATTGGTGTATATAAGTGAGTATATGTGAAAGTCAGACATTGAAAGAGTTCTTGTTTAAATAAGTATGTGTTTCTATAAGTGATTGTTTAAGAGAGTAAGTATGTGTAAGTTTCCTTAGAAGTAAGGTGGTAGTGTGTGTATGGCTGTATATGCAAAAAAATGGATGTTCAATATT
This sequence comes from Lissotriton vulgaris, assembly GCF_964263255.1. Classification (NCBI taxonomy): domain Eukaryota; kingdom Metazoa; phylum Chordata; class Amphibia; order Caudata; family Salamandridae; genus Lissotriton; species Lissotriton vulgaris. The sequence goes on along the minus strand of NC_141693.1, from coordinate 969,130,440 downwards.
TTATTTGCATGTGTGAATATGTGTGTGAGCAACTTATGGAAGACTGTCGGTGCGTTAACGGATGTATAGGTGTCTCACTACATATGATGAGTGAGTATATGTATGACTGACTATATAGAACTGTTGGTGAATGAGTGGATGTGTATGTAAATGGTGGAATTACTGAATTGGTTGTAACTGGTATAGGTATCTCCACTTTTTTGAAAATGTTAGTTTCTATTTTTTAATATTTGTTTCAAGGGTTACTTTACAGTGAAAGGAGGTCAGTCTCAAGGATGGTGTCATCAGTGATGTCATGAGTGATGTCACTGACCATGTCATGAGTGATGTAATATGTGATGTCATCAGCGACCGCCAGTAGGTAATATATATATATATACTGAAAAAACCATAGGTTTCAGAGATGTTATAGTTAGAAATTAGCATTTAAAAAACCTTTGAAATTCACTGGAAAATACATAGGTTTCAGGGGTGTTATAGTTAGCTGGACATTTCACTCTTACAAAACCATAGAAATTCCTCCATTAGTTCTTCTAACTATAACTCATGCGCCCGCAATGTACTGCTGATGATGTCACATATTACATCATTCATGACGTGGTCAGTGACATCACTGACATCTCAAATGACATCACTGATGACATCCAGTGAATGTGGTTTTGTTTGTAATTTAAATATGTATTATATTCACTGAAAAAAACCATAGGTTTCACACCAGTTATAGTTAGGTGGAAATTTTACTCGCATAAAACCATTGAAATTCCCACGTTATAGTTAGTTGGACTCACTATAACTTGCGCGTGCAATGCACTGCTGATGACGTCACATATTACATCACTCATGACATGGTCAGTGACATCACTCATGACATCACTGTTGACATCTCAAATGACATCACTGATGACAACATCCTTGTGACAAAGTGGCAGACCTCCTATCAGCATAAAATAACCTTTGACACACACATTGAAAAATAGAAACTAACATTTTCTTAAAGGAGAAACCAATACCAATTACAACAACTTATTAGGTAATTCCAACATCTACATACACATCCACTCATTCACCAACAGTTCTATATAGTCACTCATGCATGTACTTACTCATCATATGTACTCATACACCTATACATCCTGTTACACACTAATACTCATCCATATAGTTACTCACACACAAATTCACACATGCAAATAAACCATTTACTTGATTATACTGCTATATACACACCACTACGCATACTTCTACAGAAACGGAAACATATTTACTCTCTTAAACAATCAATTATAAAAACACATACTCACTAACCCACCCATACACACAATCATCCACCCATACAGTCTTGCACACATGCTGTCTTCAAAATACATACAAATAGTGAGTCACTCATTCATGCATCTGTGCTCTAAGTAATATCCCCCACCGAACCATACAGACACTTATACTGATACTCAAAAAAACAACTAATAACCCATATACACACTCATGTAGCTACTCACCAACCCATGCAGCCACTTATACACAAAGTGAGACACAGATACAGATATTTAAATATTTAAACATTACTCGCTAATATATGTATTCACTAAGATACATTTAATAAGTCAGTTAACCAAGCAATTTTACACAAAAAAAACATCCATTTAGACATTTATTTACCCATTTATTCTTCCATCAACCTTTAGATATACATATATAAAAAATATTTATTTTTCAGAAAGATACACATTCACTGGATGATGTCATCAGTGATGTCATTTGAGATGTCATCAGTGATGTCACGAGTGATGTCACTGACCATGTCATGAGTAATGTAATATGTGACGTCATCAGCAGTGCATTGCACGCGCAAGTTATAGTGTGTCCAACTAACTATAACGTGGGAATTTCAATGGTTTTATGCGAGTAAAATTTCCACTTAACTATAACTGGTGTGAAACCTATGGTTTTTTCAGTGAATTTAATAGGTTTTTTAAATGCTAATTCCTAACTATAACTGGTGTGAAACCTATGTTTTTTTCAGTGAATATATATATCGTAGCTCCTTTTCTCTCGTGGTACCACTGACAAAGGCAGGAGCCGAAACGCGTCTGGTGCTCAGAAGGTCGAAAATAAAAACGCTGATCCTCCTCCCGTGAGTGCTGTTTTTCTTTGGGAAAATACGAGAGAAAAGGAGCTACGATAATAGCGAGGTACGCCCCTCGCAACACGCAACCGTGCATGAGTGCATGACTCGGCTTAATTAGGAAGCAGCAAAAAAAAAAATATATATATATATATATATATATATGTAAAAAAAATTCTATGGCAAAATGAAACCCCTCATTTTGTTCCTTTTCAAATTAAATGTATTAAGTGTTACCACTTTATTCCGATCAAGATTACTTCAGGTGTGCCATACTTTTGTCATAAGTAAGACTGTTAGCGTTCTAGTTGTTCTTTAGAACACTCTGGGACATCCTGTCATTGGGCTATAGTTGGGCTACATCTGGCTGATATTTGGGCTACATTTGGGCTCTTTTGTCTCTGGTGGCCATCTTTGGGCTACATTGGGCTACATTGGGCTACATTGGGCTCTAACATATATATAGCCCAATGTAGCCCAATCTATATTTTTTCAATGTTAATTTTCGTAAAAACCACTGGAGCATATATCTTGAGACATAGCAAAGGCACATCGGGCTACCAGTCCCTACAATTTTGCCAAGTTTGGTGGAAATCCATTCAGCTGTTCGGGCTAAAAGTGAGGTCGACCGCCCTATGGAAATTAACATGGGGAAAACACGTTTTGGGACCCCCCTTTTATCTCGGCCCCCACTTGATGAATCCCCCCCCAAACTTTCAGGGAAGGACCGGAGTGCGGCGAGGCAAATTTGAGGAAATTTTCAGGCAGATTCCTCAACCGGTGCCAAAGTTATTCCCAATAGAATGTTGAGATTTTGCATTGAAAAAAATCCTAACTATAACTACCTACTGGCGACCGCCAGTAGGTAATATATATATATATATATATATATATATATATTCAGTGAAAAAACCATAGGTTTCAGGCCTTATATAGTTAGGAATTAGCATTTAAAAAACCTTTGAAATTCACTGAAAAAAACAGATGTTTCAGGCCTTGTATAGTTAGGAATTAGCATTTAAAAAACCTTTGAAATTCACTCAAAAAACTGTAAGTTTTAGGGGTGTTATAGTTAGCTGGACATTTCACTCCTACAAAACCATTGAAATTGCTCCTATATAGTTAGTTTTACGAACTATATTTCGTGCACCCGCAATCCACTGCTGATGATGTCACATATTAGATCGTTCATGACATGGTCGGTGACATCACTGATGACATCTCATCAAAAGGCCCCCAAAACAATTTCCAGGGAAAGGAACAGGATACAGTCCCAAGGCTAACCCGCCAAGAAACCCTCATCGTGGCCAAAGTCAGCAGCCAAGGGTTGTCCACTGCTATGAGTGTGGTGGAGTTGGGCACTATAAGGGAGATGTCAAGTGCCCAAAGAGACCACCCCCTCCCACTGGATGAAAAGCCCCGGGAGTAGCTAGTGTAGTGCTCGAGGAGGAGTTGCCCTTAGATAAGGGGGGGGAGTGGGCGGGTACTACCAAGTATGGGCAGTGGGTCACCATCACTGGCCAAAGAGGGGAAGCTCTGAGAGACACAGGAGCCAGTATGACTATGTTAAGGAGTCATCTGGTGTCTCCAGGGCAGGTGATTCCACATGTACTCCACCCGCCACGATGGCTGACGGCAGAATGGGCCACTACCCAGTGGCCGAGGTTCCATTTGAGTGGGAAGGGGTTGCAGGTCTACTTCGAGTTGCCGTAAGCCCTGCCGTGCCAGTTGATTGTCTGTTGGGGAATGATAGGGAGCACAATGCTTGGAAGGAGGTGGAATACCAGACTCATTCTGAGATGCTGGGTACACCTGACTGGGCCTGTGCTAGCACAAGGTCCGCAACTACCCGGAGGGGGAATTCGCTTGGGCTGGAGCCTAGAACATAGGCACAGCCAGCTGCCAGAAAGGGAAAGATTCGGGGACAGGAGAAGCCTGCCTCGGCATCCATGCCCGTGAGACGGATAGACCACCTGTGGTGGTGGACCAGGAGTCCACGGAGGGGATGTTATCTCCCTGGAAAACCTACCTATCCTTGCCGAGTGGCATGTGGAAGGAGGGCCTACCAGGGAGGAGTTTTGTAAGGGCCAGAAGGAGTGCCCTACCCTTGAGGGACTGAGGCTACAGGCCAAAGCCCAGGCAGCAGGTAACGTTACGGGGAACTACCATATTTACTGGGAGGATGGTCTCCTCTAAAGTGAACCCAAGGCATCAGTGCACGGTTCGTCACGGGCCTTAGTTGTCCCTCAACGTTACCGAGCCTTTCTTTTAGAACTGGCTCATGAGATACCCTTGGCAGGACAACTGGGTCAGGACAAGACCTTTGCCCGGTTTGTCCCCCACTTTTATTGGCCTCAGATGAAGGTGGCGTCCGACACTTACTGCCGGACATGTGTGTCTTGCCAAGCCAGTGGGAAAACAGGGGTGAAGCTGAAAGCTCCCCTGGAACCACTTCCTGTCGTTAGCACCCCCTTTGAAAGGGTGGGCATCCACATTGTGGGGCCATTGGATCCACCAACTTCAGCTGGTCACAGGTTTATCCTGGTTCTGGTGGATCACGCCACCCGGTACTAAGCATGGGCGGAAAATCCGTTTCGCTCGCGGATTTTGCGGATTTTCGGTAAATTCGCAATCCGCGAGATTCGCGAATCTCCCGCCAAATCCGCGAGCAGCGGATTTTGCTCGCACTGTTCGCGTGAGTTCGCGGCTTCCCAGTACAACTTCGCGCCCCGCGAATAAGCGCTAAATTGCAGAAATACGATCTTAGCAAAACTGAAACTACTTACCAGGTTCAAAAGTTCAGGCTCATCATTAGTAGCCATTTCCTGTAGTGCTTCCTGAGGGGCCCCTCCAGAGTTCAGTTGCCAGTTGCAACTATTATGTGACCCTGCTCTGAACCTCAGAATAGTTACACATATGCCACAAAGGTCCTGAATTACAGCTAAGGGAGACAAGCAGGAGCCAGGCTGGAAGTTCAAATCCATTAATCAGCCCCTAATTCATTATTGTCAGTTGGGGCAGGGCAGGTGTTGTAACTAATTTTGCAACAATGAAAGCACTTAGCAAGTGCAAAAGATCACTAATCAGGAAGCACTAAGGAAGCAGGTGCCAGCTAAAAAAATATTCTGTGACACATTAATCAGCCCCAAATTAATTCAGGTCACTTGAGGCAGGGAAGGTGTGCTTTGCTTTGCCACAATAATGTACACTGACTGGACAACCAGAGGGTGCTGTGATGAAACAGAGGGTGGCATGGGTGGGCCAGAGGGTGGCATGAGTAGTCAGAGTGTGGCAGTGGTGACAGAGAGTGGCAGTGATGAAGAAGAGTGTCCCAAACAGGCTGGACACGTAGAAACAACAAGTTCGCAAAACTTGCGACCCGACAGGTAAGTTCGCGTTTGCGAAATTGTACAAAACCCTCGCGAACTGGCAGAAACCCGCGCGAACACAAAAAAATAAATCCGCAAATTCGCAAGAATTCGCGGATTTTGCGGATTGCGAGTTCGCAAATCCGCAAAATTCGCGAACGCGAGATTCGCAAAATTCGCCCATGCTTACCCGGTACCCAGAGGCAATTCCACTGAGGACCATTACTGCACCTGCAGTGGCAAGGGCCCTGATGGGGATCTTTACCCAAGTGGGTTTCCCCAAGGAAGTTGTGTCCGACAGGGGGACCAACTTCATGTCAGCTTACATGCGGGCTATGTGGAAGGAGTGTGGGGTTACCTACCGGTTCACCACTCCTTACCACCCACAGACCAATGGTCTAGTGGAAAGGTTCAACAAAACCTTGAAAGGCATGATCAGAAGTCTGCCTGAGAGCCTGCGGAGGAAATGGGACGTCCTCCTACCCTGTCTGTTGTCCCCCACTTTTATTGGCCTCAGATGAAGGTGGCGTCCGACACTTACTGCCGGACATGTGTGTCTTGCCAAGCCAGTGGGAAAACAGGGGTGAAGCTGAAAGCTCCCCTGGAACCACTTCCTGTCGTTAGCACCCCCTTTGAAAGGGTGGGCATCGACATTGTGGGGCCATTGGATCCACCAACTTCAGCTGGACACAGGTTTATCCTGGTTCTGGTGGATCACGCCACCCGGTACCCAGAGGCAATTCCACTGAGGACCATTACTGCACCTGCAGTGGCAAGGGCCCTGATGGGGATCTTTACCCAAGTGGGTTTCCCCAAGGAAGTTGTGTCCGACAGGGGGACCAACTTCATGTCAGCTTACATGCGGGCTATGTGGAAGGAGTGTGGGGTTACCTACCGGTTCACCACTCCTTACCACCCACAGACCAATGGTCTAGTGGAAAGGTTCAACAAAACCTTGAAAGGCATGATCAGAAGTCTGCCTGAGAGCCTGCGGAGGAAATGGGACGTCCTCCTACCCTGTCTGTTGTTCTCCTACAGGGAAGTGCCACAGAAGGGAGTGGGCTTCAGCCCCTTCGAACTTCTGTATGGGCACCCTGTGCGTGGACCTCTCAGCCTGGTGAAAGACGGATGGGAAAAGACTACCAGGAGGCTTCCCCAGGATGTGGTGAGCTACATGCTTGCCTTCCGGAGCCAAATGGCTAAGTTGTGGAAGCAAGCTTATGACAACTTGGAAGCCAGCCAAGCAGTGATGGAGTGGTATGACCACAATGCTCACCCTGTGGAGTTGGAGCCTGGCCAGAAAGTGTGGGTGATGGGACCTGGAGAGCTCCATGCCCTCCAGGACCGCTGGACAGGCCCCTTTGAGGTGATGGAGAAGAAGGGTAAGGCCACTTACTTAGTGGATCTGAAGACCCCCTGGCAGCCCCATCGGGTGCTCCATGCTAATCGCCTCAAACCCCACCATGAGGCCCGAGGTCATTTTAATGATAGTGACCGATGGAGCAGAGGAAGAGGAGAGTGAGGCTCTCCCTGATCTATTTTCGTCTCAGGAAAAGGATGGGTCGGTGGAGGGAGTAAATCTCTCCCCATCCCTAACTCCTGAACAGCGGGAGGACTGCCGCCAGGTCCTGGAGCAGTATTCCTCGCTGTTCTCCCTTATCCTGGGAAGGACCCACCTGTGTACCCATGATGTGGACACAGTAGACAGCTTACCTGTGAAGTCTAAGACCTACCGGCTGTCAGATAAGGTGAAGGCCAGCATACACAGTGAAGTCACTAAGATGCTGGAGCTGGTAGTAATTAAACCTTCGAGCAGCCCCTGGTCCAGTGCGGTGGTTCTGGTACCAAAAGCTGCCCCACCGGGCACCACTCCAGAACTAAGGTTCTGTGTGGATTACCGGGGACTGAATTCAGTGACCAAAACTGATGCTCATCCGATCCCTAGGGCGGATGAACTTGTTGACCGGCTGGGAGCTGGCCAATACTTGAGTACCTTTGACCTCACTTTAGGGTACTGGCAGATCTCCCTTACAGATGGAGCAAAGGAAAGGTCAGCCTTCTCCACGCCTGAGGGCCACTACCAGTTCTGTGTAATGCCCTTTGGGCTCAAGAACGCCCCTGCCACCTTTCAGCGGCTGGTGAACCAGGTCCTCTCCGGGATGGAGGCCTTCTCCGCTGCTTATCTGGATGACATTGCCGTCTTCAGCAGCAGTTGGGAGGACCATTTGTGTCATCTACAAGCTGTTCTCCAGGCCCAGAAACAGGCTGGCTTGACAATCAAGGCCAGCAAGTGTCAGATTGGGCAGGGGTCGGTGGTGTACCTAGGCCACTTGGTGGGCACGGGAACGGTGCAGCCCCTCCAGGCTAAGATTGAGGCTATCATGGCCTGGGAGCCTCCCAAGACCCAAACTGAGGTTCGAGCTTTCCTGGGCCTCACGGGATATTACCGTCGCTTTGTGAAGGGGTATGGCACCAATGTGGCCCCCCTAACTGAACTTACTTCCAAGAAGCAACCCAGACGGGTAGTCTGAACAGAGGCTTGTCAGCAAGCCTTTAACACCTTGAAACAAGCAATGTGTGCTGCTCCAGTTCTCAGGGCTCCTGATTTTTCTAAGGAATTCATTGTCCAAACAGACGCATCGGAACATGGCATTGGGGCAGTGTTATCGCAACTCAATGGAGAGGGTCTGGATCAACCTGTTGTCTTCCTATCCAGGAGACTGCTTCCCCGGGAACAGAGGTGGAGTGCAATTGAGCGGGAAGCATTTGCGGTGGTATGGGCTCTGAAGAAGTTGCAGCCATACCTGTTTGGCTCTCACTGCCTGGTTCAGACTGACCACCAACCCCTTCGTTGGCTGATGCAAATGAAGGGAGAAAATCCCAAGCTGTTGAGATGGTCTATCTCCCTACAGGGAATGGACTTCCGGGTGGAACATCGGCCTGGAGTGGACCACGCCAATGCAGACGGTCTCTAGGTATTTCCGCCTTAGTGATGAGAACTCCCAAGGGGTTGGGTAGCTCTCCCTCGCTTTCAGCTGGGGGGACGCGTGTTAGACCTGTCAGCCCTTTGGGTGGTCCCTCCTATTATTTATATATTTTGTCTCCTTTCTGCCTCCTAACTCCTTTCATTTTTATGTCCACAAGTTTTTTTTATGGTGTTGTCCTTGGGCTTAGGTGTTACTTTGCCCTTATTGCCCTGTGGCTATTTAGCCCTCTCAACATCTTGAGCGCGCAGCGGTCGCGCGCAGCCTCGCCGAAGACCCGCCAAAGAGCTGCCCGTCTGCGCCCGTTCGCGCTACGGTAGCGCTAGGCGCCAGGCACTCTGCTCCTCACTCTGGCATTAAGGCGGTAAGATGTGTTACTCCAAATCTGAGCTGTTGAGCCTTCAGCATTCCTCATGCTCCTGCGCCAGACGCAATCCTGCGCATATACGCCACCCCCTTGTTACTCCCTCCCAACTGTGCTCTACTGCTAAATGTAAACCCAAAGCCCCCCTTGCCCATACCTTCAGGCTAGGTCACCTTAATGTCAGATCTATGTACAAACATCATTCTGAAATTCATGATCTTTTAACTGACCACTCTCTTGATGCCCTGTTCATGACTGAGACGTGGCTCCTTGACGAGATGGACTCGGTCTGCAACCTGGTAACACCCACAGGCTATTCTATCTATACCGTGAACAGGGGCACGAGAGGGGGCGGGCTAGCGCTCATACTTAAATCCCACTTTGAGTGTCAACTCGGTAAAGTAGACATCAGAGGCAGCGAAAGCGCTCGCTTCTCGATCAAAGTCAATCCCCAGTTCTGTGCTACTGGCCTTCTGGTCTATAGACCTCCTGGTGCTGACGTTCCCTTCACTAACTCCCTTTTACAATACCTGAACACTAATGTTATTAATTCTGCCAACTTTACGATTATAGGCGACCTTAATTTACATCTCGACAAGAATACTGAGTCTAAAGCGGCAACTTTTTTAGCAGATCTTGCGGCTTTCGAACTCAATCAACTTGTCAGTGGCCCTACCCATAGAGCAGGACACCTCCTTGACCCCATTTTTTCCAACATCACCGGCGGGTCCTCAGACACACCTATTCCCATGACCTGGACTGATCACTACTTAGTGACGCTAACTATCCCCTGCAACTCGAGCCCTGTAGTAGCACCCACTCCCCCAGTTCAGAAACGGCCATGGAGAAAACTCCGCCTTGAAGACCTACATGATCTCCTGGTACTAAAGCCCCTACTCCCGAGTGAGGACCTGGATGAAGGTTATGATCAGTTCTGCCTCTGGATTACCCAGGCACTTGACACCCTTATCCCTGCCAGATGGACCAAGGCCCGAACCCACACGGCGAGTCCATGGTATAACTCAGAACTTGCTACCTTGAAAAAGGAATGTAAGAAGGCAGAGAGATGCTGGAGAAAAAACTACAATGCCAACCTTAAACAAGAGTATGTCCTGCTCCAAAAAACCTACCACCGTAAGGTCTGCAGAACAAGAGCGGCATATTATGCCAGTGAAATCAACAATAGCTCTAATACCTCAAAATCGGTATTTAAAATTCTGAAAGACCTCACTGCTAAAAAATCTGTTAACACTATCACTACCTCGCCTGACCTCTGCAATAACATGGCCAATTTTTTTACAGATAAAATCAAGAAGATATACGACACCTTCCCCAAATGCCCACAGTCACTGGTCACCTTTGACCCTACCAGGCCTTCCCTCACTTCCCTTCCTACACTTGACCGTGAGAATTTCTTAAAAATCTGTAGAAAGATTAAATCCGGATCTCCGGCAGACCCCCTAAAACCGGACCTTTTCTGTGAAGCTCACGATCTCATCACAGATCACGTCCGTGACATTATCAATCGGTCACTCTCCACCGCCAGTGTTCCTTCCAAATGGAAGCAGGCGTGGGTGTCCCCCATTCTAAAAAAACCCACTTTAGATCCCTCACTCCCGGAGAACTTTAGGCCGATCTCCCTGCTCCCTTGGCCTGCCAAAGTGGCCGAGGCACATGTCAACAACATCCTATCCAATTTCCTCCTCACCAATAACATTCTGGATGACTCCCAACACGGGTTTAGAGCTGGTCACAGCACCGAGACAGCCTTGCTCAGTGTTTCTGAAGACCTCCGTTCCATTCTTGACGCCGGCGGAACTGCAGCACTGGTCCTATTGGACCTCAGTGCTGCCTTCGATACGGTGTCACATGAGGTCCTCTTGACGAGATTGGAGGAAATTGGAGTCACAGGGGCAGCCTTGGGATGGTTCAGAGACTTCCTGTTTAACAGGTCCTTCAGAGTCTCTACCCCCCCTACATCTCGAAGGAGCATAGCATTGGACAGGGAGTGCCGCAGGGCTCGTCCCTTAGCCCTACCCTGTTCAATATCTATGTTCGCCCGTTGGCGGAGGTGGCTAGAAGGAATGGAATGGCACTGGTATCATACGCAGATGATACCCAGTTGGTGGTGGCTCTGAATAACAACAGTGGTCTGGAAGCCCATCACTTTAAACAGACACTTATTGACATCACCAACTGGATGACGGCGAATTTTCTCCAGTTAAACGCCGGAAAAAACGAGATTCTCCTCCTGGGAAAAAACACCGCATCCTGGGGAGATAACTGGTGGCCTGACATCCTAGGTCCACCCCCCAAGCCAAAAGACTGTGTTAAAAATCTGGGTGTCTGGGTCGACTCGGCTCTAAAATTTACCATCCATACCAAGAAAGTGGCTGCCACGTGCTTCGGCATTTTACGCAACATCAGGCCCATTCTGAAGTTCTTTGACTGCCGCACCCGCCAGCTCATTGTTCAGGCGACGATCCTTTCTAGACTGGACTATGCCAGTTCTCTCCTTTTGGGAGCGAATCTGGCTGAAACCACCAGATTGCAGAGAGTCCAGAATGCGGCTGCCAGGGCTTTGGTCGGCCTCCCTCGCCATTCTTCAGTCTCAGGAACCTTAAGAAAACTGCATTGGCTCCCGGTGGGAAAAAGGATCCAGTTCAAGGCTCTATGTTTAGCCTTCAAAATCCTTAAAACCGCCTCTCCCCCATTGCTGAGCCCCCTTTTGTCTGAGTACACCCCTAGAAGATCGCTCCGCTCTGAGGGACAACATCTAGCGACCATTCCCCGTACTAGACTGGCCAGAGTTGGTGGCCGATCCTTCAGTCTCCTTGCTGCCAAGCTATGGAACAGCTTGCCTGAAACCATACGGGGGATGCAAGACCTCTTAGCCTTTAGAAAGGCCATCAAAACCCATCTTTTCCAATAATCTGTCTTCTATCTGCGCACCTTCACTCTGCATTTGGTCTGCTCGCAGCGCCGGGACGCCCCTTGGCTGGGGCAGCCGTGCGCTATACAAATTTCCATAACATTAACATTTACATTATATCCTTTTTGTGAGATTGGTGCCTTCACAAAATGGCGAGTACAGAGTCACAAGATGGTGGCTTCTAACTGCCATGAATTCTTACCTCAGGAGCTGGGGACATAGGATTCTATGGAGAAAATTCTAGAACCTTCTAGAACCTTCTGGCTGGTTCTGGTAGCCAGAACCTAGACTATAAAAAGGCCAGAACCAGGCGGCCATTTTAGAGAAGAGAGGGTCCAGAGAGCTTGGGTTAGCCATAGTGAGGCGACTCTGTGGGGAGGAAGGCGCTATAAGTGAAGGTAGATCGGCTCCTGGGTTGGCTGCCCCTCTTGTATGACGTGCCCCCCGCCTGTTGATCTAGCCCTGCCATTTCTGGACTGCCATTGTTTCCCTCAGTCTTTCCAGTGTCCCTGGTGAATTGACCCTGAGCGATCTCCAGAGAAAGTGGGAGTGGCTGAACATGTGAAGACGCCAAGAGTGGTGGTATATTGGCCAACTCCACAACTCTGGTTGCCGCATACTGGCTAGTAGTGAGGCAAATCCTAAAGTTACATGCCTAGAGCCAGATCCTTGTGAGAGATCCAAAGCAGGAAGCGGAGCTCACCGTAGGGGCTCCGGAGTACTAAGTGGGAGGTGTTCACTGACGCGAGCCGTGACCCCCCCCCTCACCTCTGCTGGAGCGTACCTGCCATAAGTCTTCAGGCGTGTGAACTCTGCTGACGAGATTGCTGCATCGACGGAAGGGGTGGCGAGACGCTGAAGGAGGCTGGCTGTGGGCGGGGATCTCCCTGCGTGTGGAGACGGCGAGGAGGAGCTGCTGGGAGAGCTGACTGATGCCGCGCGAACCAGCGGAGCGGAAGCAAAGAGACTCCGCTCCGGACAGGAAGGTGAACGGAATCATCTGGTGGTGAAGCCTTCCCCAGTCCCAGGACCGCAGATCAGTTTCGAGGTGTAAGCGGACTAAAAGAACCCCTCGGAAAAAGTAAGCTGGGGGCTCTAGGTTGGAGGGAGGAGAGGAACGATATTGGGCCTGAATCGGGACAGCGAAACCGGCCGTGACCTCTCACCCAGGCTTCAGGACATTCCCATGTACTGTTCGACGGCAGGAATATGTCACCATAGGAACGTGTCATACTGACTTCAGGGCCTCCCCTGTTTGAGCAAGTTCTTCTGGGAAGGAAGGCCTAATTTGCCATTAACGGAAACCAGGGAAACAGGGCGTTTCCAGGGATAAGAAAGTGCGGGGTTGCACTTGATGCAGAGCATTCAGCGCCTGAGAAGAGTCAATGTGGGATCCTGCTAGCCTAATGGGGGTTTAGAGCAAGTTAAATAGCTTTAATTAAATGAAGTAATATCCTGTCTGTCTTCATTCAGATCCCCAGCTGCTCGCACCGAGGCATAAGTGTACCATTAATGGAACTGTTGCTGAAAGCCTGTATCATCCTGTTTGTAATGTCCTTGAGACCTCAGGGGTAATGTACAGCCTTGCCTTACTGTAAAGAAGCTTGATAATTGCTGATACCTTATCTAAGATTGTAGAGTATATATATGGCTTGCTTAAGTTGCAGGAATTATCACTAAGATCCTTTCATTTGGGAAAAGTAAAAGTATTGTTAATGTCATACAGAACTTGGCACAAACTAATAATTGAATGTGAAGTTATTTAATGTACTGAATTTGAAATACTGCTAGAAGCCGAAAACCTAACAGAGTTTTATAAAGCAGACCGTATTTTTCTAAATTGGTGTAGAGTCATTCTTTTCTTGTGGATGGGCGCGGAGTTACTGTAAGAGTGGGATGTAAGCACAACACGATTGCCTTTGGCATCAGCTGTTCCTACTCTGTGCCGTGCTACCCTATGTGGACTGGTAACCCCAAGTCCAACACAGGTCTTAAGTGATTTTCTGAACAGTATTTCAGTGGGGATTTGACGTAGTTGGCAGGGAAGTTTATTCCAGGCCTTCGATCCTATAACTGCCAAGCATTTCCCTCCTTTTGAGATAAGCCTAAAGGTAGGGATAGTTAGCAGTTTCGCGTTCGAGGATCTAAGGTTCCACGATGGACAGTAGCGCCTAAAACCTTTCTGAAGGTACTTGGGGCCTTGTAAATGAAAGGCACTAAAGGTGATGACCAGTACTTTAAACAAGATACGCTTGTGCATTGGTAGCCAATGGAGAGAATCCAGTGCGGCTGAGGCAGAGGACTTCCTAGGCCATCTCAACACTAGCCGAGCGGGTGCATGTTGGACCACCTGTAACTTGTGTAAGACTGCTTTGTTTGATCCTGCATACAAACTGTTACAGTAGTCCAATCTAGATGTCATCAGCGCAACCACCACCGTTCGTCTAGCTGCTAGTGGGAGTAAATCAAAGAATTTCCTCAAGCCTTTTATGATGTTAAAGCCGGTACCTGCCACAGCCAACGCCTGTTGTTTAAAAGATAGTGTCATCAAACTTAATTCCTAGATTACGAGCAGTGCTAATTTTATTAGGGGGCGCCTCTGCATCCTCAGGCCACCACCGTTTTGGAATAAAATGATTGTTGTCCAAAGGGCAGGATTTCTGTTTTACCCGAATTACATTTCAGGTGGTTGTTTCTCATCCATTCAAAGTTGGCTGAGAGGCAGTTTTTAAGATTTTCTTCTGCATCCATCATGTCTTTGTCAAGGACTAGGATAAGCTGCGTATCGTCCGCATAAGAGATGGTACTAATCTTAAAGGACGATATTAATTAGATCAGGGGGACCATATAAAGATTGAAAAGAGTCGGGCTCAAACTAGAGCCCTGAGGCACCCCTGTCGTGAGAGCTTTTTCTTCTGAGAGGAAATGTCCTAAGGTAGTCACTTGACGTCTGTTTTCCAAGAAATTCTTAATCCACTCCAATACGTCTCCTGCTATGCCGGATGTTGCTAGGCGGTCTATAAGGATGGCATGTGAGACTGTATCAAAGGCCGCCGACAAGTCTAATAATATCAAAACAGCCTTCTTGGAGCAATCCATAGCAGAGCATAGTGTTTCCACCGTGAACAGCAGGGCAGACTGTCGAGTGCTGGGCTCTAAAACCCGATTGATTGGGGTGTAAGATGTTATTGTCCTCCAGAAAAGTGGTAATCTGCCTGTTGACAAATATTTCTGTTAGCTTGCATAGTACAGGGAGAAGTGAAATAGGCCGTAGATTTGAAAGAGTTGTCGGATCTGCCAGTTGTTTCTTCTGGAGAGGTTTTTCCGCAGCGAGTTTCCATTCCATAGGAATCTCGGCGGAGGAGAGTGAGGAGTTTATGATGCTGTTGATAATAGGATTTGCCATGTCCACTATGGCTTGTATGAGAGTAGGGGGACAGGGATCAAAAGGGGAGCCCGATTTAATAGATAATATGGCCTGGCGGGTTTCCTCCAGACTAATAGAATGAAAAGTTCTCATACAGGCAGTATTAGTACCTTCCAGGGCCACCCCATCAGAGATTGGTGAAACAGGAGAGGGGAAATCTTTGATGAGGACCTGTACCTTTTGTTCAAAGAAGTCGGCTATGGTGTTGCAAAGACTCTGAGAGGGGGGGAGTTTCCTGCAGCAATATTTTGGGGTTTCTAAAGGCATTTATGTTCTTAAAGATATCTTTCTGTTTGTTTTTGGTAGCTTCAATGGCTGCCGTGCCCTCACTTCGCCTTGCTTTTCTTTTAGAGACCGTGAGAACCAAGGTGCGGACATTTTCTTACGGCGTGGCTTGTTATTCGGACCTGTGGGGTCCGACTGCTAACTTAGTTCACAGATCCAGTCCCCAAAAAGTTTATTATCTGTTATCGTGTTTCCAGTCATTATGGGTTTCCTTTCATTGGCTCTCATTGGAAGGTCAGGGTGCCCTATGATCTTTTCCAACCGGGTTTGCCCAGCCGAGAAGTCTCCACAAAGTCTTTGCCTATAGCACTACCCTCTGAAAGGTCAAAAGGGATAAATTTGTGGTCTGACCAGGTTTGCGTGAGCGGGGGTTTTACTTTAAGCATGTGTAGGTTCGAACAGATGCAGTCCAAAATGTGGCCAGCTCTGTGTGTGGTGTCCAGGGTGTGTAGTGTTAGGCCTGGTCACTAACTACATGAGTATATTATTGGTTAGTTGGCTGAGTATTTGTATGGGAGACTGTGTGTGGGTGGGGTGTGTATAAATGCATAGATGGATGAGTGGTTGACTGTGTTTTGGTTTAAGAGTGTTTATGGAAACAGTTGTTTGGGTGACAGTGTTTATTTGTGTGTTGGTGAGCGAATATGTTTTATGTAAGAGTCTGTGATTGTGAGTAACTGAATGAGTGTAATTGGTAATGGTGATATTTTTTAACATAGTCACTATTAGATACTATGTGTATGAATAAATGAGGTCTTGTGTGTATAACTGTAGATGAGTAAATGTAAGTGTGATTAATTATTTTCATGAGTGAGCAGGATGACTGCATAACAGATAAGGATGAGTGCTAATGTGTCAATGTCTATATACGTGTATGAGGGTGAATGGGCAGTTGTGTGTGTAGACTTAGGAATCAGTGAGTGTGTATGTAGTAACTAGTATGTGTGTGAATGGTTTTAAATATGGTACTCTGTATTTTACAGTGAGTGATCAGAGGTTATACTAGTGTGTGATGAGGTATATCAGATTGACACGTGGATGATGTCATCAGTGATGTCATTTGAGATGTCATCAGTGATGTCACTGACCATGTCATGCATGATGTAATATGTGATAGCAGCAGTGCATTGCGGGCTCACGAGTTATAGTTAGCAGAACTAGCTATAACGGAGGAATTTCTATGGTTTTGTACAAGTGAAATGTCAAGCTAACTAGAACACCCCTGAAACCTATGGTTTTTTCTGTGAATTTCAAAAGTTTTTTTGAATGCAAATATTTAATATAATAGTAGTTACACCTGTTTTTGTTCTGAATTTCTAGTTTAATTGTTTATTTTTAAATATATTTAACATATTTTTCTGCAATTACAAAAAAAGTAAAACTGAAATATTGTATTTTGTTTTTATTTTAATATATATATATATATATATATATATATTTTAAATGTTCTTAATTTTTTGGGGAGTTGCGCACCCAAAGCATACCTACCATGGCGGCTGCGTGTATTCTAGCTATCATTTTGAAT
The DNA here is from genome assembly GCF_964263255.1 of Lissotriton vulgaris. Classification (NCBI taxonomy): domain Eukaryota; kingdom Metazoa; phylum Chordata; class Amphibia; order Caudata; family Salamandridae; genus Lissotriton; species Lissotriton vulgaris. The sequence continues at coordinate 969,113,433 of NC_141693.1, read as the reverse complement.
AAAGCGTGAAGGATCCGCGTATGGCGGGTGCGTGTTTTTCAGTTACGTCATATACGTATAATGTTACGTGGTGTGGGCGATTGGATCTGAAAGAAACGGGTTAGTGTTAGATTCCTTACCTTAGAATATCCCCAGGCGTCAGTCAGTATCCAGAAAGTTTTCGTCAGCAGTACCCCTGCGCGTCGCTAGGTGTCGTATGCGGCTCCGTCGTCTGCGTCATGATCGCCGGGATTACGTCGTCTGAGTTCTTAGACGCAGCCCTCGCGCGCTGACATCAATTCTTCTTTTTTTCTGCGCCAGCAAGCGCAGATCCGGGAAGAGCAGTACATTTTTTACTACGTTTTTGATCTCTTTTGATCACTTTTCGAGTCTACCCTCGACTCGCGGTGCCGCTAGGGATGCCTGGTTTTAAACCTTGCAAGGACTGTCACTGCTTGATGTAGGTGACAGAACCCCACCGTCTGTGCCTTTATTGCCTCAGGGCCAACCATAAGTCGTGCCCCGACTGGCGGGCATTGACATCGAAGGCTAGACTGGTGCGGTCCCGTAAGCTGCTCGAGCTCCGGCAGTCGACTCCACGCCTCTCGAGGTCCAGGTCGAGGGACCGGTCGTGGAGCCGCACTCATCGCCGCTCGACGAGCCACTACCACTCGGGCTCCAAGTCCTCAGGTAAGTCGAGGCATTCGAAAAAGAAGTCTAAGAGGCGTCATCGCGCTTCCGACTAACCCGCCACCCCCCCTGTCCAGCTCCATACCCGCCGGTCCTTGGGCTGCATGCGATACCGGATGAGGGCAGCGCGTTTCTCTCGGCCATGAGGTCACGCTTTCTTCTGTCGGAACCTGATGAGGCGCCTTTGGGCCCGTGGGTCCGACTAGAAGTCCTAGCGGGCCGGCTGCTCCGGCCCTGGTGCCGTCGGGTGCTTCCGCCCCGGCGCCGTAGACTACTCCGGTCGCAACGCCGCTGGGCTCCGCAGGATCCACGCCTCCATCTGGGCCATCGCCAGTCGACCTCACGACTCCTCTGCTGGCGCTGACCCCAAGGGTGTAGCTCCCGGCGCTGTCTCCCGATGACGTCGACCCCAGTTTTAGCCCCGGTCCGGGTCCGGCGTCGGACCAGCTCCGTCTCCGGCCCCGGCTGGTGAGGCCTTCACCCTCGACCCGGCTCCATCATTTTTGCCTGATTATCAGGAGATTGATGACGAGGAGGACTGGGAGGGGTCTGAGGACCCTCTGGCACTGCAGTGCCAGTTGTCAGGACTGGGCAGAGGAGCTAAGGGAGGCCAGTGGTCTGGATACTTTGCCCGACACATGATTCGTCTCTCCTCCCTCTGTGGCTTCGGAGGAGGAGGTGCTCCTTACAGTGTGGTGTTGAACAGGGCGGCCAAGGCCTTGGCTCTTGAGCTCCCTGTCGCGGCCGTGAGGACTAACCTCACTGAGGTGCTCAAACTGCAGGCAAGCTCCTCTGAACCTCTACTGCTGTTTAACGAAGCCCTCACTGACGTTCTGCTGGGCACCTGGTCCAAGCCCTCCTCAGGCCATCCTGTGGATTGGAACGTGGCCCGACGCCAACGCCCGGCTCCGATTCAGAAAAGGGGGTGGTGATGAACAGAGTGTCCGAATTAAGCAGACCACTCCTACCCAGTCCAAAGATCAGGGCTTGATCCATCACCGTTATCTAGCTCACTGCACCATCCCAGCTCAGAACCTGGCTATATGCAAATTAGTCTGTCCCTGGCCCAGTGCATCATGGGAACAGGGCAGACCAAACTACCAAGCCAATTCTTCACCAGAAAGGAGACAAGCTTCCGGGGACCGGTTACCGGTATTTCAGCCGTTGTCGGCCCGGCTTGCTTGAATCCTGATGGTGCAGTGAGCAAGGGACTCATGTCTGAGCATACCCTGCCACACCCATAGTGGCCAAAAACGATTCAGAAAAGGGGGTGGTGACGAACAGAGTTTCCGAATTAAGCAGACCACTCCTACCCAGTCCAAAGATCAGGGCTTGATCCATCACCGTTATCTAGCTCACTGCACCATCCCAGCTCAGAACCTGGCTATATGCAAATTAGTCTGTCCCTGGCCCAGTGCATCATGGGAACAGGGCAGACCAAACTACCAAGCCAATTCTTCACCAGAAAGGAGACAAGCTTCCGGGGACCGGTTTCCGGCATTTCAGCCGTCGTCGGCCCGGCTTGCTTGAATCCTGATGGTGCAGTGAGCAAGGGACTCATGTCTGAGCATACCCTGCCACACCCATAGTGGCCAAAAACGATTCAGAAAAGGGGGTGGTGACGAACAGAGTGTCCGAATTAAGCAGACCACTCCTACCCAGTCCAAAGATCAGGGCTTGATCCATCACCGTTATCTAGCTCACTGCACCATCCCAGCTCAGAACCTGGCTATATGCAAATTAGTCTGTCCCTGGCCCAGTGCATCATGGGAACAGGGCAGACCAAACTACCAAGCCAATTCTTCACCAGAAAGGAGACAAGCTTCCGGGGACCGATTTCCAGCATTTCAGCCGTCGTCGGCCCAGCTTGCTTGAATCCTGATGGTGCAGTGAGCAAGGGACTCATGTCTGAGCATACCCTGCCACACCCATAGTGGCCAAAAACGATTCAGAAAAGGGGATGGTGACGAACAGAGTGTCCGAATTAAGCAGACCACTCCTACCCAGTCCAAAGATCAGGGCTTGATCCATCACCGTTATCTAGCTCACTGCACTATCCCAGCTCAGAACCTGGCTATATGCAAATTAGTCTGTCCCTGGCCCAGTGCATCATGGGAACAGGGCAGACCAAACTACCAAGCCAATTCTTCACCAGAAAGGAGACAAGCTTCCGGGGACCGGTTTCCGGCATTTCAGCCGTCGTCGGCCCTGCTTGCTTGAATCCTGATGGTGCAGTGAGCAAGGGACTCATGTCTGAGCATACCCTGCCACACCCATAGTGGCCAAAAACGATTCAGAAAAGGGGGTGGTGACGAACAGAGTGTCCGAATTAAGCAGACCACTCCTACCCAGTCTAAAGATCAGGGCTTGATCCATCACCGTTATCTAGCTCACTGCACCATCCCCGCTCAGAACCTGGCTATAAGCAAATTAGTCTGTCCCTGGCCCAGTGCATCATGGGACCAGGGCAGACCAAACTACCAAGCCAATTCTTCACCAAAAAGGAGACTAGCTTCCGGGGACCGGTTTCCGGCATTTCAGCCGTCGTCGGCCCGGCTTGCTTGAATCCTGATGGTGCAGTGAGCAAGGGACTCATGTCTGAGCATACCCTGCCACACCCATAGTGGCCAAAAACGATTCAGAAAAGGGGGTGGTGACGAACAGAGTGTCCGAATTAAGCAGACCACTCCTACCCAGTCCAAAGATCAGGGCTTGATCCATCACTGTTATCTAGCTCACTGCACCATCCCCGCTCAGAACCTGGCTATACGCAAATTAGTCTGTCTCTGGCCCAGTGCATCATGGGAACAGGGCAGACCAAACTACCAAGCCAATTCTTCACCAGAAAGGAGACAAGCTTCCGGGGACCGGTTTCCGGCAGCCTGGTGATCGAGGCCTCTACGTCCCAGACCGCATTCCCGACCGCTCTACTGCATCGGGAATCCAAAAGGTATGATCAGTTTGGGAAGAAACTGTTCTCCTCTCTGAGTTTGGGGCTGCGGTCTGTCAACACCGCCTGCCTTTTGGGCCGTTACACCCACTCTCTGTGGGATACGGTTGCAGACGTGCTGCCACAGTGTCCGGAGGAGGCCCGGGCAAAGCTCGCCCAAGCCCTGGCGGAAGGGTGGGATGCAGCACAGTACTCAATTAGGTGTGTACTTCACAACACACACTCGCTGTGTAGGGCGATAGCAGCGACGGTGGTGGTTCGCCGCCACGCCTGGCTGAGGTCCGCCAACTTTTCAGGGAATGTCCAGGCCTCAATCATGGACATGCCCTTTGATGGCAGTTGCCTTTTTGGCGACAAAGCGGATATTGCGCTGGAACGTTTCAAGGACTCAGGGCTACGGCCAAGTCCTTGGGCCTAGGCCAGCGCCAGCAAACTTCCGCTTTTCGCCCCTTTCGGGGCCAAGGAAGGGGCGCGCTACACTTAGTCAGCCACAGGCCGCAGAACCAGTCCCAACGCGGTCGCGGATGTGGTAACAGCTGTGGCAGTGCCGGGGGTCAACGGCAGGTCAGTCACATCCGCTCCCACAGCATCTGCCTCTAAGCCTTCCTAGTCGTGCATTTCAGGCTCATTCGATGCCAGTGGGGGGCATGGTTCGCCATCACCTCCTCCACTGGCGTACCATCACGTCGGATAGGTGGGTGCTGCAAATCGTCCGAAGGGGCTACTCCCTCCCCTTTGAGGTGACCCCTCCAGCCATGCCACCGTAGTACCACCGCATGTCGGGGGATCACTTGAAACTTCTGCAGGAGGAAGTTACGGCCCTCTTCACCTAGGGGGCCATCAAGTGTGTTCCTGGGCCAGAAGTCGGACGTGGTTATTCCCACTACTTTCTGGTACCCAAGAAGGGCAAAGGAGGTCTGTGCCCTATCTTGGACCTACGGAGCATCAACGGCTTCCTCCGGAAGTAGAAGTTCAAGATGCTGACTTTGGCTCCGGCCCTCAGGTCCTGACTGCCCTAGACCCAGGAGACTGGATGGTAGCGTTGGACTTGCAGGACGCGTATTTCCACCCCCCAGTCCTGCTGGCCCACTGGTGCTATCTGCGGTTCACGGTAGGCACTTTCAGTTTACCTTGCTCCCCTTCGGCCTTAGTAGCGCCCCTCGGGTGTTCACGAAAGTGATGGCGGTGGTCGCAGCTCATCTGCGCAGTTCAAGGGTTTCAGTCTTTTCCTATCTCGATGACTGGTTGTTGAAGGCGGGCTCGCCCCAGACAGTAGTCTCCTACCTCTAGACTACGGCCGACCTCCTGCACTCGCTGGGGTTCTCCATCACCTTGCCGAAGTCACACCTGTGCCCTTCTCAGAAGCTCCTTTTCATCGGAGCGATTCTGGACTCTGCGCAATTTCGTTTTTTCACCCCCGAACAGCGGCTTCAGGATATTCAGGGTCTGTTCCGATCTTTCAGCTCATGGGGTTGATGGCCTCCTGCATCCTTCTGGTGCATGATGCCAGGTGGCAGATGCAGGCTCTGCAGTGGGACCTGAAGTTTCAGTGGACACAGCATCAGGGCAATCTGTCCGACCACGTCCTGATCTCGGAGGGCACTGTGAGTCAGTTGCAGTGATGGCTGACGAACCACAATTGGGTCAGCGGCAGATCTCTCTCCCTACCCCAACCGGAGCACGTAGTGGTGATGGGTGCGTCTCTCCTGGGATGGGGAGGCCACATGGGAGAGAGGGAGATCAGAGGCCTCTGGTCTCCGGCGGAGTCCCGGCTCCATATCAACCTTCTGGAGCTGCGGGCGATCCGGCTTGAACTGAAGGCATTCCTTCCCTCTGTCCGGGGAAGTGTAGTGCAGGTGTTCATGAACAACACCTCTGCCATGTGCTACTGCAACAAACAGGGCAGGATAGGGTCGTGGACCCTTTGCCAGGAGGCTTTGCGTCTCTAGCAATGGCTGGAACACCAGGGCGTCACCCTGGTGGTGCAACACCTGGCAGGTTCCCTGAACGCCAGGGCGGACAAACTCAGTCGCCGGTGCATGATGGATCACGAATGGCGTCTGAACTCGGACGTGGTGCAAGGTCTCTTTCAGCAGTGGGGAGAGCCTTGGTTAGATCTATGTGCCACCGAAGAGAACGCGCAATGTCATCGGTTCTGCACGTTGGAATTACCAAGGCGGCACTCGCTCGGTGACTCTTTTCATCGCGAGTGGAGCTGCGGTCTGTTGTACCCCTTTCCGCCAATACCATATCTGTCCATAGTGCTGAAGATCAGGCGAGATTGGGCCCAAGTCATCCTTGTGGCTCCGGACTGGGCACAAACATACCGGTATCCCGAGCTACTCAGCATGTCAGTCGATCCCCCGATTCGTCTGCCTCTTCAGGGGGACCTTCTGTCACAGCAGCAGGGGACGGTCCTCCACCCGAACCTGTCCAGTCTTCACCTACATGCATGGAGATTGAGCGGCGGCAGTTAAGGCCATTTGACTTGCCTCCTGAAGTTTGCGATTTGATTCTGGCATCCAGGCGTCCCTCCACAAAAACTGTATACGCCTGCAGGTGGAACAAATTTGTGGCATGGTGCACAGCAAAGGCTGTGGATCCACTCTCTGGCCCCTTTCAGAGGTTCTCCTCTTCCTTCTTTCTCTTGCCCAGCAGTGCTCTGCTCTGGGCACTATCAAGGGCTACCTCGGCCATTTCAGCCTTCTTGAGGCTTCCTGATCAGCCTTCTCTTTTCAAGTCCCCTGTTGTAAATAGATTCTTGAAAGGCATCACACACGTTTCCTCCTGTTCCCTTCGTGATGCCGCAGTGGGACTTGAATCTTGTTCTAACATTTCTGATGTGCACTCCCTTTTGAGCCACTTCATAGCTTTCCTCTTCGTCTTCTCACTCTTAAAACTGCATTCCTGGTTGCCATCACCTCTGCCAGGAGAGTGAGTGCGCTCCAGGCTCTATCTTCAAAACCTACTTTCCTCTCTGTCCATCCGGACAAAGTTGTTCTTAGGACCTGTCCTTTTTTTACCGCCCAAAGTATTACCAGCCTTTCATATCGGGCAGTCCATCATCTTTCCCACCTTATTTCCGCCTCTGCACCCCTCGAAAGAGGAAGAGAGGCTCCAGAGTCTAGACCAAAAACGTGCACTCTCCTATCTAGATCGCACACGCCAGTTTCGGGTGGACGACTAGTTCTTTGTTGGTTACGTGGGCGCTAAGAAGGGACGGGCGGTGCACAAATGAACCATCTCTCGGTGGGTTGTCTTGTGCATCAAGGTTTGCTACTCCTTGGCTAAGAAGGAGCCTCCTGTTGGGCTGCGTGCCCATTCCACTCGGCCATGGCGGCTACTACTGCCCTGGGTTGGGGAGTCCCCTTGCAGGACATCTGGCAGGTAGCTACGTGGGCCTCGCTGCACACGTTTGCTAGACACTACTGCCTGGACAGCCAAGTCCGGAGAGATGGCTTTTTCGGCCGGTCCGTTCTCCAGGACTTTCTGGTGTGATCTTGGTTCGCAGACCCACCACCGGGGTTGGTATTGCTGGGGTATCCATTCTAAGGTAACGAATCGAACACAAACCTGTTTCTTTCAGATGCACAAGTTACTTACCTTCGGTAACGATATATCTGTAAGAAACAGTAATTAGTTAGATTCCTTACTACCCCACCCATCCTCCCCGTTCTGCGAACCGATATCTAGGGTTAAGGACATCCCTTCAGGGCACTAGTTTCTTGGCACTAGTGCCTGTTTCTATCATGGCTCTGCGTTCCTGGCGCGGAAAGCTATGTACAGAACTGACGTCAGCGCGCGAGGGCGGCATCTAAGTACTCCAACGTCATCCTGGTGCCGACGACGGACGCGGAGCCGCAGACGACGCCTAGTGACGCGCAGGGGTACTGCTCACAAACTTTCCGGATCCAGTCTGACGCCTGGGGATATTCTAAGGTAAGGAATGAAACACTAACTACTGTTTCTTACAGATATATCGTTACCGAAGGTAAGTAACTTGTGCTATGCGACCGTACCGGGTATTCGCCACACATGCGGATTACAGTATGTGACGCTTGCGCGGGGGCGGGCCCCACGTGACCTTATATGTGCTGGGCGTACGACTCCCGCAAAAACTTTTATATTATGAAAAGATATGTATGTGTCTAATGTACATATTAGGGCAAGCGATTAATATATTCATAAAAATCATATATTTCTAGAATCTTTTATTTGTTTTATTCACCATTTTTTAGGTTCATCATTACAAGCAAAAATCCAGCATTATACAGGTTTTCTTGAAAAAAGACAAATCAGAGAAGATAAGGGCAAATTTTACATTGCAAAATAATGAAAAAAGGATTAACCACGCCTACCGGAGGCTAAATCAAAGAAAAGAGCAAACAAGCAAAAATCATTAAATCTAAATCGCATCCTATACCTGCTCCCCACCCCCCAAAGGTAAGAGAACAATCAGAGCAGAGACAAATGCTGCTTTGCCATATTCGGAGGCAAGAGTTATGGCTGAGGTCTCTCCAATCTAGTCTTCCAATCCGTTATCTGGCCCAGATAAATTTCCCTCATTTCATAGCTTTCAACCCTTTCTTCTCGTATAAACCCTTTTCCAAATTATACATGGCTAAAAGCTGTGACACCTATTGCTGAAAAGTGGGAGGGTTAGAATTCTTTCATGCCGATGCCACGCAGATTCTAACTACCGCCGTGGCAAGAAATATAAATTCACGCTGACCTACCAGAGCATCTTCTCTAACCACGCCTAAAACCAGCAGCTCATTGGTTAATCTTATTTGGATCCTCCGTTTGTCCCATAAAGTACTCTATTGCCCTTTTCAGGGGATCAAAAATAGTGCAGGAGGCGAACATATGAACTATATCTGCCTCGTCGCTGTGACAGCGGGGACATCAGATACCCATAGTCCCACCCCATTGAGCTATTCTGGCAGGGGTGTAATAGAGTTCGAAAATAGTTATAAAATGTTGAGCTTGAAGGATGGCCACCTTTAAAACGTACTACCTAACTTAAGTGAGGCCCTGAACTCACACCCTTCACGCTCTGCTTCTGCTGCCACTCTCTGAGTATTTTTCAAGAATGTTTTTTTGTTGGCTCAGCTCACCATAAATCTGGGTAATGGTACACCCATCAGGATCTTGCACTCTTTCCACACCTGCGACTCTACAAAATGCTCTTGATCACCCCCCCCCCCCCACCCCCACTTCCCCGTTTTCCTTGCCAGGGCAGACCGGATCTGTAAAAAAATTTAAAAAATTCCCTGTGCTCCAGATTGAACAGGGTTTGGGCTCTTTCAAATGTGATTATGCCATTGAGATCAGTAAGATCACCAATTGTTTTAACACCCAAAGCATCCCACCGCCTCATAACGCCATCATGAAAGACCTCGGGTAAAGATGGATTCCTAAATAGAGGAGTATAATAATTAATTCTACCCAATCTCAACTTTTTCCTAATAGCCATCCAAACCGATATTGCTGCTCCCTGGGTCTTAAATGTAACTTTTTTTATAGTAACTCGCTTCACTAAACCTCAGAAGCCAGTTACGGGCTTCACCTTCTAAAAGTAGCTCATATGCATTGGGAATAGTGTCATCATCCCTCGACCGGTCAGTAATCTTACCACCCAATAGCCACAAATGTGTTACAGACGGTGGCCGAATAATATACTCCTAAATTGGGTACTGCCCAACCCCCTCTCTCCTTAGGGAGGGAGGGACATAAGTGAGTGCCCTTCTCGTCTTCCCTTGAGCCCAGATGAACCGGTTTATCATTCTCTCCATTTCTTTCAATCAAATGTTGTCAAACTTCAGGGGTATCGACCTGAACAGATATAAAACTTTTGGAAGGAATATCATTTTAATGATGTTACATCTTCGCACAATCGCAAGGTGCAGATTATTCATCCTGTCAAGGCCTTTCTTTGATTTCTGATTCACTGGAGCGAGATTCTTCTCAACAACCTTAGTTAAATCTGAGTGTATGATAACCCCTAAATAAGTAGCTGAATTGGTCACTGTTGGATCTACCAAATTGGTCTTATCATGGTCTACGATTTGTGTCTTCCAGCGATTTAGTCTGTAACCGGAAACTGTCTCTAAACATTCTGCCTCGTGTTCTATTTCGTCTAAAGCTGCAGATAGATTTGTGGTCGTAATTTCCAGGTCATCTGCATAACCCAAGATCTTTGTTTCAAAGCCGTTGAGCCGTATTGGGAGGATATCCCCATTTGCCTCAATTCTCCTGATAAAGGGGTCGATATAAAAAGCAGATAGGAGGGGAGAGCAGGGACACCCCTGCCTCGTTCCTCGTGTAATGTCTATTGGATCGCTCTGTCCCCCCATCACCCGGAGTCGAATCTTCGAATTCCTATACAGTGCCTGTATAGCTTTTATGCACCCCATACCAACATTTACATTCTAAAGTACAGATCAGAGAAAGCCCCATGAGACCCTATCAAACTCCTTCTCTGCGTCGAGCAGAAAAAGCGCCATGAGGGTCTCTTGTGACTGAGGTGCCATCAAACAAGGTGAAAACTCTCCTGATATGCCCTGCCGTGCCCCTTCCTGGGATGAACACATGCTGACGAGGCGAGATCACCTTCTCTATAATAGTGCTTAGGCAATTCGCTAACATTTTTTAATAGATCTTTGCATCACAATTCATTAGGCTAATCGGCCTATAAGATCCGGGTTCGTTAGGGGGTTTGTCTTTCTTTAAAAAGATAATCATACTGGCTTCTTCCCATGACTGTGAAGGAGTTTTCCCCTCTGTACCTGGTGCATTACAAGCTTCAATCTTCTCCCCGAATTGGAAAAAAAATCTTGTAAAATTCTAATGGGATTAGATCTGGGCCAACCGCCTTGCCTGATGGCAAGTCTTTGACGGCTCCCTGAATTTCTTAATCTAAAAATCTAGCCTTCCGTGACAATAGAGTCTTTTATTTAAAATACCTCGGCTGAAGCTGACTAAGTAATCCTTTACATCCTTAATGTCCCTAACAGTTTCCTCCCTATATAAGTTTTGATAATACTTGTGGAACACGTTACAAATGTCCTTACGAGTAGTAACTACCGCCCCCTCTGAAGTTTTAATCTCTGAGATGTCCCCCATGGTAACTGTCTGTCTGGTCCTTACGGCTAAGATGTGTACAACTTGCTCACTAAATTCAGTGAGTTTGTCTCCAGGCCAAAAATTTCCCAGCAGCTTTAGCAGCCATGGTTTCATCTGCTGCGGCCTTTGCTAAGGCTAGCTTCTGATGGATACATCGGCCAGTGGATTCCTCACCTTGTGAATATCCCCTACCCCAGCAACATTCGGAAACTTTTATAGCTCTCCACGCCGACGAGGACCTGGATGATGTCACAAAGGCACGGCTCCGCTCGCGACCTCGCTGACGTCACTGGACCCATAAGAGAGCCTCGTCGGCGTGATGATGTCAGTTCCCTTTTTTCCGCGCCGTCGACGCCAAGCGTTTGTGGGACTCTCCGTAGCTTGTTACTTTGTGTTTCCAGTTGTATCCTGTTCTCTCTTTTTCTCTCTTCTCAAAGATCTCGAGAAAATCAGGTTTTAAGCCTTGCAGGGAGTGCGGTGGACATATGACATATGTCCATAACGGATTCACACAACGATTGTGTATGGTGTTTGTCATTGGACCATGATGTCGAGGATTGTTCTTCCTGCAGGAAGATGAACCCGAAGGCTCTGAAAGAAAGGGAAGCCAAGCTGTCTATGGCGAAGGTTCGTAAAGAGAAAAGAGGTCGTAGGAAATAAAAGGCCAGGTCGAGATCGAGGTCTGGCTCAAAGTCGACGTCAGGTCATGTTTGGCTCTCAAGGCCTTCCTCCCTTCCCTTCGCGGTCAGTTGGTGCAAGTCCTGACGGACAACACTACCGCGATGTGGTATGTCAACAAGCAGGGAGGAGTGGGGTCGTAATATCTCTGCAGAGAGGCTCTGCGACTTTGGTCCTGGGTTCAGGACCATCAGATTTGTCTGATGGGAAATCATTTGACCGTAGTTCTGAACGTACGTGCAGACAGTCTCAGTCTGCAGACCACGAGTGGAGGCTTCATCCGGAGGTGGTTCGTCACGTCTTCCGGATGTGGGGAATTCCTCAGGTGGACCTGTTTGTCACTCTCGAACGCTCACTGCCCGTCATTCTGCAGTCTCCAGTATCCGATGCGGGTAGCTTTGGGAGACTCGTTTCAGTTGAGTTGGGGCTCACAACTCCTTTACGCGTTTCCTCCCATACCCTTGATTCCTCGGGTTCTGAGGAAGATTCGCCAAGACCGGGCCCAACTTATATTGATCGCCCCAGATTGGCCAAGAAGGGTATGGGTCGCAGATCTTCTCCACCTCTCCTCGTGCCCGCCGCTCCGTCTCCCTCTCAGAGCAGACCTCCTCTCGCAGTCGCAGGGGCAGGTTCTACACCCCTACCTCCAGAGCTTACACCTTCATGCCTGGAGATTGAACAGGGCAATCTGAATTCTTTCTCTCACCCGCCTGACATGGTGGATGTTATTTTATCGGCCAGGCGGCATTCCACCAAGTCAATTTATTCTTACAGGTGGGCCAAATTTGTTTCATGGTGTGGAGAGAAATCTATTGACCCCTTAAGGGCCCTTTTATCCAACATACTTCAGTTTGCTCTTTCTCTAGCCTAGCAGGGTTTTGCTGTGGCTACTGTAAAAGGTTATTTATTGGCCTTGTCAGCATTCCTCTGCTTGCCGGACCAGCCGTCTCTTTGTCACCTATTGTTTTACATTTTATTAAGGGTCTTACCAACAAATTTCCTCTTACTCCATTTATTGGGCCTCAATGGGACTTAAATCTTGTTTTAACATACTTGATGGGTTCACCTTTTGAACCTTTGCTCAAGTGTCCCATGAGATTACTGTCTTTTAAGACTGTTTTTCTTGTTGCAATTACCTCGGCAAGGAGGGTAAGTGGGCTTCAAGCTCTGAGTTCGAAACCCCCATTCTTGACCATTCATGCTGAAAGAATGGTACTCAGGACCAGGGCTGCTTTTATGCCTAAGGTGGTAACTCCTTTCCATCTAGGGCAGTCCATTACCCTTCCTTCCTTCTATCCTCCCCCTCTCACCTTCCAAGGAGGAGGAGCGGCTTCTCCACCTGGACCCTAAGAGGGCGGTGAGCTTTTATCTCGATGGGACTAAAGACTACCGTGTGGACGACCAGCTCTTTGTTGGATTTGCTGGCTGCAGGAAAGGAAGAGCGTGCACAAGAGCACACTTTCCAGATGGATTATCTTTAGAGGGTATGAGAGCTCACTCTACTGGAGCAAAGTCTTCTACTTCTGCTTTGTCTAAAGGTGTACCTATAGAGGACATTTGTAGAGTGGCAACTTGGGCCTCCCTCCACACTTTCACAAAGCATTCCTGCTTAGATTCCGAAGTGAGGAGGGACGGTCACTTTGCCCGTTCTGTCCTTCAGGATTTCTTGGTATAGGGGAGTGGACACCCTCCTCGGGAGTGGGGACTGCTGTGGGATTCTATTCACAAGGTGAGGATTCCACTGGCAAATGTATCCATCAGAAGAACAAGTTACTTACCTTCGGTAACGCTTTTTCTGGTGGATACAGTATCTGCCTGTGGATTCCTCACTGACCCAACCGCCTCCGCGTTGGTCCACTCTTCTATACCTGCAATCTTGTTATGTTATGGTTGTTTCTTCCAATGGAAAGGTTTAATTGTTCATGCTTTTTGCATTTATTCTACACTGTGTGTTGGTTTGAGTACAGGGCGGAACTGATGTCATCACGCCGACGAGGCTCTCTTATGGGCCCAGTGACGTCAGCGAGGTCGCGAGCGGAGTCGTGCCTTTGTGACGCCATCTACATCCTCGTGGGGGTGGAGAGCTACAAAAGTTTCCGAATGTTGCTGGCGCAGGGGATATTCACAAGGTGAGGAATCCACAGGCAGATACTGTATCCACCAGAAAAAGTGTTACCGAAGGTAAGTAACTTGTTCTTCTGCACAATCTTGTCTATATTAAGGCTGGAGCTGATAGCCCTAACCAGATCTTCTTCTAGGTCCATGATAGCTCTATGGCCTCCATCTCCATTTTTTCGATCTTGTTCTATTTCAAAGTTTCCCCCCTAATGCAAGCCTTGAGAGCATCCCATACTCCCCCAAATCCAGCACTCCCCCTGTTAATCTTGAGAAATTCCTTAAGCCATTTATTCATTTGCTGAACATAGTTTGAGTCCTGCAGTAAGGCCCGTTCAAACGTCCAGCTTGTTACCGCCTTACTATCAGAGTTTTGGACTTCTAACACCAAGGGATTATGGTGGAAGACCACTCGTGGAAACTTCTTGATTTTACAGAGGGAGAGGAGAGATGAGGAGACCAAAAAGTAGTCTAGACGTGCTACAGCCCTGTGTGGTGTGGAGTAGTACGTGCTACCCATCCCCTGCGGAATCAGTTGCTCCCATAAATCTGTAAGCCCATTATCCTCTATCATTTGAACTAGAGCCCTATGACCTTTCTTTTTCTGGCCTACAAATGTAGTTGGATCCCCCTTCCACAACCCATCTAAGCCATTAATATTAAAAATCCCCACACACAATTATTGGGAGTGTCCAATCAGCCAGCTGTGTATTTACATGATTAAATGTTTCTGGATCGTCCACCGTAGGCCTGTAAATTGAGCAGAGAATAAAATTGAGCCCTTGCACTTGGCATTCCACGATTACCCACCGACCATACTTATCGGTTAAACAATTTTTAACAGTTATCCCCCTTCTTTGAGCTAGTATTGCCACCCCCCAGGTCCTAGTCCCTTGCGAAGTACATGCTATCAGGTGAAATCCCAAATGATCTAAAAGAAACTTCTGTGACCCTTCAACGTGCGTCTCATGTAAGCAAACCATATCCGCACACAGGCTCTTAACATATTCCTTCACCGTCCTTCGTTTGGCGGCATTGTTCAACTCGCATATATTGATAGTTACTATTCACATACTGTGTATAATTTGTTAAACTGCATATAACCTGGCACTTGGTGCCTATTCCCTGCTCGCACTTTTTAGGTTTCGCCTGGCGAGCCGCTGCGCAGCAGCGTTCGCGCAGGCGAAATCTTATGTTACAGCAGTACTGGCTTTGTCCCTCCTCTATCTTCCATTGGCTAGCTCCATAAATTGAGGCTAGCCATTGGAAGAGAGATCTGTCAGTCATTCACGGAGCAGATTTGTGGGCGTTCCGGCAATTTTTTTCGCTCTCCGCCCCTTTGCGATCGTCATTGCGGCAGCAGGGGATGTTTTTTAAATTTTTTTTTTTTAAAGGTTTGTTTTGGGCATTTCTTTGAAGATGGCGCCCGGTGGAGAGTGATTTCAGCCCCTGCTCTGTATCCCGCAGGAGAGTGAGCTCTGCCTGTAATGCTTGTTTTTTTCGCCATCACCGGCCCTTCTAAAAGTATTCTTTCTTCCTGTGCCCTCACTGGCCCCCTTTCCCTCGGCTGTTGCCGGCGCGTATAAACGCGCCCTCCCTTTGTCTGTCTGCGGGTCCCGCTGGCTCTCAGAGGAATGCGCTGCCAGCTGCCCATGTGTGCTGCAGTCACTGAAGGGTGCCCATGGCTGCTTCTCGATCTTGTTTTCTTACTCTCTCTTCTGCCCCCACTTCCATCTCTCGCCGTCTCTCCCCCTTGCTGTCCTCTTCTCTCCCCGTCGCCCTCTGCGCTTTCTCCATTCATTATTCCTCGCCGCGGACAGTGCTCACACTGCTGCACATCTGCCTTTTCTTTTCTCAGGCTGGGCTATTATTCCCTCGTCTCCACTGCAGGTAGCAGCCTCCTCACAAAGTAATTCAAAGCCTCCCCGGCAGCATCAGCCGGTGCCCGGCCACTTGCAGCCCTGCTCCCAAACGTCTGCGCCGACAATAGCCTGGCGCAGTGCAGAGCTGGCCGGGGCCTGATAAAGCAGAGGCTGGCCAGGAGGGGCACCAATCAGACAGCACATTCAAAACCGGCCTCTTTGAAATGCGACTGGGCAGAGAACTTTTATTTCCAGCAGCGACTTTGTCTGGGCTAAGAAATAACATCCCGACTCAATCCCTCTTTTATGCTGCTGCAACATTTACAATTTTTATTTTCAAACCGCGCCGACGTTCAGCAGGATTACTTGTCTTTTGTTAAACTGATCAGTAAAGTGTGACGCGTGAGACTGCGAGCGGACATGACAACCTTTACAATATCTTACTATGTGAGAGGAGTGTGGTGGCGTGGACTTTTGGGTGGCTAGCAAATAAAGACGCACACACCAGTACTCTGGTACATACACTGACCACGCCAGACGCGCTGTCATCGATTTATTGGACCCTGCACGTCGCCGTGGGGTAATCAGAGGTCGGTGACTCCAGTACTACTTTTGACCCCTGATCACAACAAGGGGCTAATTCTGTTTCCGATGAAAACCCCTGTTGTGGCCTGTTGCTCGCTGTTCATGTGCCCCCCCACCCACCTGACCGTCGTTGTGCTCGAGTCCCCCCCACCCCCTTACCCTCGTTGTGCTCGTGTCCCCCCACCCCCCTTACCCTCGTTGTGCTCGTGTCCCCCCACCCCCCTTACCCTCGTTGTGCTTGTGTCCCCCCCACCCCCCTGACCCTCGTTGTGCTTGTGTCCCCCCCCCCTTACCCCCTGACCCTTGTTGCTGCTCCAGCTTTTGCATATTTTCACACAGGGTTTACCTGCAGTCGTCGTGGGATAATCAGAGGTCGGTGACTCCAGTGCTACTTTTGACCCCCCTGATCACAACTAGGGGCTAATTCTGTTTCTGATGAAAACCCCTGTTGTGGCCTGCTGCTCGTCGTGCTCGTGTCCCCCCCCTCACCCCCCTGACCGTCGTTGTGCTAAAGTCCCCCCACCCCCTGACCCGCTTTAGTTTCCTGCGTCTCTCCCTTGCTTTCCTCCCATCCATCAGACTCCCTTTCTCCTTATGCCTGTCTCTCCTCCCGCCCCATAACACGTGGAAAACTTAGAAGCGATTTATAAAAAAAAGTAAAATCAATAACATTTTAACCTGTTAAAAATTTATTTTAGTTTTTTTTTTTTAATCGGGCTCGTGCTCTAAACCCGGCAGGCACTTCAAAGCTCTAATGCAGAAGTATAGTTTCTATACAGCACACCAGGAAAGGGCTCCCAGAATGAAAGCATGGCACTTTCTTAGTGCTCCGCATCTTAATTTCTACTCGTCTCTAGCACAATTAATTGCCTTTGATTTTACAGGACATCCCGGAGAGGAGTGTTACGTTTAAGACAAACGCTACTAGCTTTAATGACAATCTGTGGCTTCCCTGGAATATCTTTAACTGTCAGGCAAACAAGGAGTCGCTGGTTATTTCATAATGGGCTGATGCTTAAATGTTTATAAATGCATACATTAATCTTTGTGGCAACTCACGGATTCCCATAAACCTTCACATGAGACATGAAATGTTTGCTTAAGAAATGAATACGTGCTTTGTTCACATATACAGACTCTCAAAGCTAGCCTGTGTAGCAAAGCATGAATTTCAGCTTTGACTATACATTAGGCCGTGGGGTAACTCCCGTAGGTGAGCTAATTAGTCGCCACCAGGTCAGAGCCCCATCCCTGTGAGTGCGGGCCCCACTAGCTCTGCGCCGCGTTGCCTGCTCCGCTGCACGTGCAGTGACCGCATTGACTGCCCCAGCCCCACTGACTTCTCGTGTCTCTCTGCCCCCGCTGGTCGCTCCCATCAACAGCCGCTTGTGTCTGGCTGTCAGTGCCCGGGTACAGCGTTTCTTCCAACAACAAGCGCCTCCCCATTTGGCCAGATAAGGGCATTCCTGCGCTTGCATATAACCAACCCTTCAACCTATAGGCTGGCCGACCTCACCTAGGCATGTCGGCTTTAAAGCAATGTGCATCACACAATGAGCCAGACACCAAACTGGGAGGAGATTCTTTCTGCAACAGCTCCATACACAGATCTCTACACACTCTGTTAGCTATGCTCTTTTTTTTAACAACTGTTTTTATTAGTGTTTTAAAGGGATACAAAGTTAATTTTGTTAAAAATTTGATACACGTATACAGCAATATCAAGTTACCATGCACAAGCCTGGTCATAGCATACAGAGATTGACAGCACAGTTCTTAAATATTTATAATCAATAGAGGTGCTATCTCAGTCTCTAACCTCTCCTCCACCTCCCACATGCATGATAGTGTAGATGGTGACAGCCCCTCGTTTCATAAATGCGTTTTTCCAGAACCCTACAGTCGTCCTGCGCGTCTGTGCAATAATCTCTCAGCAATAATAAGCCCCAATCTCACGAAGGCCTTATGGTATCTGTCAGTCTGGTCTAGGATATTTAAAAAATATATTTTTTTCGGAGTGGGAACATTGTATATTCCACAATGTCAGATACGTTCCCCCCACTTTTTCCAGTATTTTTTAAGTGCCCGGTACTACCAGAAGGTATATAAGACCTTCCTATTTCATCTTGACATCCTAAGCTTAAAGGAGGTTGGTCCTTGCCTCTGTTGCCTGCTTGCGGTCCGGTTTTCTGTGTCCCTCTGTTGCCTGCTTGCGGTCCGGTTTTGTGTGTCACTCTGTTGCCGGCTTGCGGTCCGGTTTTGTGTGTGCCTCTGTTGCCTGCTTGCAGTCCGGTTTTGTGTGTGCCTCTGTTGCCTGCTTGCAGTCCGGTTTTGTGTGTGCCTCTGTTGCCTGCTTGCGGTCTGGTTTTGTGTGTGCCTCTGTTGCCTGCTTGCGGTCCGGTTTTGTGTGTCCCTCTGTTGCTTGCTTGCGGTCCGGTTTTGTGTGTGCCTATTTTGCCTGCTTGCGGTCCGGTTTTGTGTGTGCCTATGTTGCCTGCTTGCGGTCCGGTTTTGTGTGTGCCTCTGTTGCCTGGTTGCGACCCGGTTTTGTGTGTGCCTCTGTTGCCTGCTTGCGGTCCGGTTTTGTGTGCGCCTCTGTTGCCTGCTTGTGGTCCCGTTTTGTGTGTCCCTCTGTTGCTTGCTTGCGGTCCAGTTTTGTGTGTGCCTACGTTGCCTGCTTGCGGTCCAGTTTTGTGTGTGCCTCTCTTGCCTGGTTGTGACCCGGTTTTGTGTGTGCCTCTGTTGCCTGCTTGTGGTCCGGTTTTGTGTGTGCCTCTGTTGCCTGCTTGCAGTCCGGTTTTGTGTGTGCCTATGTTGCCTGCTTGCGACCCGGTTTTGTGTGTGCCTCTGTTGCCTGCTTGTGATCCAGTTTTGTGTGTGCCTCTGTTGCCTGCTTGCGACCTGGTTTTGTGTGTATCTCTGTTGCCTGCTTGCGATGCAGTTTTGTGTGTGCCTCTGTTGCCTGCTTGCAATGCGGTTTTGTGTGTGCCTCTGTTGCCTGCTTGCGACCCGGTTTTGTGTGTGCCTCTGTTGCCTGCTTGCGACCCGGTTTTGTGTGTGCCTCTGTTGCCTGCTTGTGACCCGGTTTTGTGTGTGCCTCTGTTGCCTGCTTGTGACCCGTTTTGTGTGTGCCTCTGTTCCCTTCTTGTGATCCGTTTTTGTGTGTGTGTGTGTGTGTGTGGGTGCAAATGCAAAAGGTGTCGTATTTGCGAGAGATTAGGCTATTGGCTTTGTAAATGACAATGCCATTTATCTATGTTTTCAAAGCCAACACAAATAAAAATGTTGTCATTTACAATGCCAATAGCTCTAACTTTTCCAAAGGCGAAACCGTTGCTTTGTAAATGCTTGTTCAGCTGTGTGATTTCCAGAATTACTTTCATTGCAAGATGGTGATTTTGTTCCCCCTTCCTCCCCATACCCCCCCCACTTAACTCCCCTCCCTGCTCTCGAGCCCAGCCCCCACCCTCCTCCCCTACCTATAGTGTGAAGCAAGCAGACCCAAGGTCTCTGATGGAGCCTGAAAGTTGACCCACCCCCCCTTTGCTGCTTTTCCGCCTATTTGCTACATGCAGTTATGGTTTTTGATTGCATTTTTCTAACCCCCCTTGTAGAACTCCACCCATTTCCCTCCCTTGCTCCTCCTGTGTTTTCCCTTTTTGTTTTTTTTGTGTTTAGAAAAGTGACTCAAGTTACCCTTTAATAAACCTTTATATTCCCATTAGTTAATCCCCAAATGACCCCTGCTCTAAGAGTTTAGAGTTTCCATATATGCTTGAGCTTGAATCTCCAAGGAAAAGACTCTGGAAGTGTTCTTATAGATGATCTTTAGTCTTGCAGGGTTCATCGGGTACGCTTGCGCTCCCATGGCTTGACACAGCTGGATCAGTTCTCTTAGTCGCCAGAGTCTTTCCACGGTGACATGGCAATAGTCTGGCTTTGTGAAGGACTGGTTCTCGAAAGTCCGCCTCAAATTCTGGCAAGCCTTAGAGTATATCTCTTCTCGAATCAGAAAATTTCCAAAATAAATTAAAATAGCCCTTGGCATTGTGGTTCCATCCTTACTTGGTTGTGTAGGCTTCAAGGGAAAGCGATGAACGGGCTGTATCTCAGCCTCCCAGTTCCAATGCTGAAGTTCTGGAAAATCTCCCTTAGTCAACCTCAAAATGTAGGCCCTCACATCCTCTCCTGCTATTCCTTCTTTGGCGCCAAGAATCGGGAGGTTATTGCGTCTTTGCCTATTTTTCAAATTCCTCCATTTTCCATTGAAGATCAGTGAACTGCTTATCGTATGTTTCCACCTGTGCCTAAGTTCTAACTAGGTTATCTTCTAGTGTGCTTGTACGTTATTCCACATGAGTCCGTCTTGCATTTGTATCCGTACATGCCTTGGCCATTTTTCTTTCTGCACCTTGAAGCTTCTTTGTTGCCAGTCTGTTAAGCTGGGTCTGGTGGCTCAGTGGACTAATGCATCCACTGCAGGGGCCTGGGTTTGACCTCTTGGTCACAGGTTCAAATCCTGTCGCGTCCACTCAGCCTGTCATTCATTTGAGGTTGATAAAATGAGTACCATTGAGTTGGGTAACAATATACATCTGTTATTTCAGCGCCAAGATGCCCCGTTGCTGGGGCGAACGTGCGCTTTACAAATACACCTGTTCTGTTATGTTTTTCTTTCCATCCATTCGGGTTTCTTCCTGTAATTGCTTGATTGAGTGAAATATCATACTCTTATTCAGTTGATCAGTGGTATCAGCTAGATGTGCCAGGGATGGACCGGTTATGGTGCCCGGATGTGCTCCTTCCACTAACAGTAAATGGCCCATATTGGGGATCTCTGCTGGGCTATAATTTTCACCATTTTGATTATGCTCCACTGCGGCATCACCCTGGAACTCATTCATCTGGACTATCGCTGGCTGTATGTTGCAAACAGTCTGCCATGTGAATTGGCCTTTGGTTTTGCTTAGCATTTTCCGTCTTGCTTTGCCCGTTTTTCCCCGCTTTATAGGTATCATTTCTGGAGGCTGGCGGGGTTGTGGGGAAGAAATCTACAATACTATGTCGTCTCCCTAATTCCATTAACCCAGCTTTTGTACCTTTGAACCCGCCGTTTAGTTCCCCCTTTTTAGGTACATCAAGGCTCTAACCTTTTTTAAAGCAGTCCTGGGTGATAGTGCCTTTAGCCAAGGCACTGTTGCTCAAGCTCACGAGGCCCGCGGTTCTGGCTCCTTTAGATCCGGCTATCCCAGCATTATTCCTGGGCTCTGTATTCACCTGCAAGTCAGGAGCTTTCCCTCGCGCCCCCCGGTTCGCCTTTGGCGGCATCCTTTCTCCCTCAGCTGGTTTAGTGCACTTCTCTGTCGTTAGCCACTGGAACCTTCCTGGTTTTCCAGCTCTGGCGTCTCCAGCCCCTCCTCCTCACCCGTTCTCGACTGTAATAGAGCGGATCTCCTTCAACACCACCTGGGCAGCCGCCAATACCACTGTCAGGAGTTTCTCCGCTACCGCGAGGGGGGTCCAAATCATCTTCCCCCAGCCGTTGAGTCATGGAGGGGGATTCTTATTCGTTATTACGGAGGTTTTAGTCGAGCTGCATCGATTGTTTAAACCAAACTGCTTCCTCAGCAGCAAAGGGTGATCTGCGCAGCCGTCAGTCAGGCGCCATCTTGCTTCTAAAAATAATATATTTCTACTTGAAATAAACATATTTTTAAATATACTTTCTCTGAGTTGCGTCGATGCGTTCTCCCTGTGCACTGGGTGCGCGACTCCCATGAGACCATAAAAAAAAGGATTTGATTGGTTTATAACATTTCCCACTGTAACTATTGAAGGACCCCACCCATTTTAGTCATCCTGTTTAGAGCAATTGATGAGATACATCTCTTCTCCATCAAGAGCTGGTTTTGCAGTTAATTTTTTATTTTATTTTTGTTTTTGGAATGTTCTTTAATTCCAAAAGTTACCGGTTTACATTTTTCCTTTTACTGTTTAGTTTTTAGAAAAACACCAAAAAAACTCCAAAATTGTTGAATAAATACAAAACAAAAAAAGAAGGAAAAAAAGTTATTTTCAGAACTACCTATCTGGTTAAAAAAACAAACCTATAATTGCATGGTAATGTCTGAAAGTTTGGTTGAGTATATGTGTAGAGCATGATTAACTGACAGAATGCATTAGTAGTGTATGGTGAATTTATAGGGGCAGATCTATGAGGAAGTGCTGCAGCGTGACACTGCAAGCCCGTCAGCTGCACCACGCTGTGGCACTTCTGAAGCACAGGGATGTGACATATTTACATGAAAATGTCGCAAATCTGTGCTTCCCTCTGCACTGACACACAAACTGCAGCCATGCGCTGATGCAGGCACCCTTGCACCATGGTGCAAGGATGTCTGTGTAGTGGGGAGATTGTTTTTGTGCAGGAAGGGATGCCTTCCTGCACAAAAACAATCACTAAAGGCATTTTCCTCCTTCAATGTGTGCTGTGGAATGCAGCACGCATTGAAAGAGGAAAAGAACGAGGAGAAATAAAAACATTTCTCCTTGTTGGGCCTTGCTACGCCACCTCTAGGGTGGCGCAGCATTCACACATCTCTCCAGATTTACGATATCCCGTAAATCTTGATGTTTCTTGTTCCATGGGTGTTGTGTGGGAATATACACAGCAACACTCATGAAATGCCACTTCAACGCAAAGTGCTGCATTTGAATGGGCCGTATTTACAAGGAGAGGGAAAGTTACGCAGGGTGGCTTTTCCTCTCCTTGTAAATATGGAGGAGTCCCCGGCGCCATCACTTCGTCACAGAAAGTGATGTACTGTTGTTGCAGGGGGCTTGTAAATCTGCCCCATAAGTGCTTAGGTTTGGCGGAGTGATACAATAAGAACATAGTGCTGGATGGGTGATTGAGGAAGTGCATGAGACTGACAGGACATATACTAGGCTGCATGGGCACTACTTCAGTATTTAGTGGAGTGTACCAATAGTATGTATGTGCTTAGAGGTTTGTAGGGATTGTGCACAGAATATTGTACGTGTACTTGTGTTGGTACCTAGGTCATTCTATAAGGACATCACTAGTAATTGGAATGATGACAGTGCTGCAAACAGAGTGCACAGTTAATATAGAAGTGCTTAGGTATTGGTGGAGTAATAGGATGAGTACATAGTGGTGGATAAGTGATTAAAGAAGTGCAAGAGACAGACTCGATGATTCCTAGACTGCATGGGTGCTAACTGGGTATTTAGAGTGTATCAATAGTAGGTAGCTAGTTAGAAGTCTGCATGGATACTGCACAGAATATTGTAGCTGTACTTGTGTTAGTAGCTAGGCCATTCCATAACTTCATGACTAGTAACTACAATAATTACAGTACTGCAAACAGACTGTATAGTGAATTTATAAGTGCTTAGGTATTGGCGGAGTGATAGCATAAGTCGATAGTGCTGGATGGCTGATTTGAAAAGGGCATAGGACTGACAGGAAGATTTCTACACTGCATGGGTACTAACTGGGTATTTTCGAAAGTGTATCAGTAGTATGTAGCTGGTTAGAATTCTACATTCATAGTGCACAGAATATTGTAGCTGTACTAGTGTTACTGGCTAGGCCATTCCTTAAGTACATGACTAGTAACTGGAATGATTACAGTGCTGCAAACCGAGTTTATGCACCATTTATAAGGGGTTAGGTATTGGTGGAATGATAGGATAAGTAGATAGTCCTGGATGGGTGATTGGAGAAGTGCAGGAGATTGATAGAAAGATTCCGAGGGTGCATGGGTACTACTTGGGTATTTAGTGCAGTGTAGCAATAGTATATTTTTAGTTAAACGTCTACATACATTCTGCACAGAATATTGTAGGTATATTTGTCTTAGTAGCTAGGCCGTTCCATAAGTACTTTACTAATAATTAGAATGATTACAGTGCTACAAACAGGGTCTCTGGGAATTTATGACTGGATAGATATGTTAGATATGGTAAAAGTGATTATATAAGTACATAGTGCTGGATGGGCGATTAGAGATGTACATGAGTGACAAGATAATTCCTAGGCAGCATGGGTAGTACTTTAGTATTTACTAGACTATACCAATAGTATGTATGTGGTTAGAGGTCTGCATGCATAGTGTATAGAATGTTGTATGTATACTTTTAGTAGCTAGGACATTCCATAAGTACTTCTCTAGTAATCGAAAAGATGACAGTGCTGCAAACAGACTGCAAGGTGATTTTATAAGTGCTTAGGTATTGGTGGAGTAATAGGATAAGTAGATAGTGCTGGATGGGTGATTGGAGAAGTGCATGAAATAGACAGGAGGATTCCTGGGCTGCATGGGTAGTACTTTACTAAGTAGCTGGTTAGAGGTGTATGTATATAGTGCACAGCTGAATGTAGTAGTGCATAGATAGTGTTTTGATTACTTAATCTTACCTTGACAGTAGTAGATATCAAAATGTTTAAAACATTTTTTGCAGTTGTTTTTTATAATTCAAATTTTAAAAACTTTCAAACTTTAGAATTAGGATCTGTTAAAGAAAAGAAAGAACTGTTAAAATATATAATATAATTTTGTAAATACAACGTAATTTTAGCATTATATAAAGTATTTAGTTTGCCTTTTTGCTGTTGTCAGAATGTTTTGATTTTCACTATAGATAGTGATTTCAATGTTACTCATCAAATAATAGCAGGCAAAAAAACCCAATCAATAAGATTGTTTGAAAAAAAAACAAATCTGTGTAAAAAATTTTTTCAACATAGTGAGCAATATCTGCACATTGTATAAAAATAACATCCTCAATAACGTAGCATAAAATACAAATCTCACATATATAAAATGCTTCTTTCGAAGAGTTTTGTAACTGCAATACGAAAGAACAAACAATATTTCAATCAACAATTCTTTATAATTTTCATATACTCTAAATGTCCTTTGAATTTTTGCTGTCAGAATATTCCAGAAAACCTGCTCAATTGATGTTAATATCTTTCCTCCAGGCCAAATGATATTCCTAAAATCCTTCATACTGAAATTGTCCAAAGTAATTGTAGTAATACGTATGAACATATTCCCAATAGGCCGAATTATGTTCTTAGAACTTTGGCTTTAAAAATATTTGATATGAATTTGGTAATTCGTTAGGCAAACGATATCTAAAAACGAAATCACTATCATTACAATATGTCCATTCTTTATTACATTTTAAATAGACAGTATAATGTCCAGATGTTTTAGAAGGACCATCGTGGAAAGTAATTGCTAGTGCTACAAAACTTCTTCCAGATATTGATAGTTTACTTGCTACAAACATTTTAATTAAAGTTTCGAATTTTCTTCTATCAGCTATGCAACGTTGTATCATTAAAATTATATATTCTCCACATTTTTATATAAATAGTGTTAATAACATTTCTGATTTGCATTGGCTACACCATGTTTTAATTTGCTGCTTTAACTAACTGTCTGGTATTGTCAAATATATGAATATTTCAGTGTCTGTTAGAGGTTGAAGTAAATGTACAATTTTCACATTCATTTTTCCATTTATAACGAAGTCCAAACTAATTTTCAATTTGTATTCCTTCATCTTTCAATACATTCTGTGTTAATTGTGTAGAACCAGAACAAATATCCAGAAGATTGCGAATATCAGAAACATGTTGTATTTTACTTTAATCAGTTCTCAATTTTTCATGAATACAATGCAACAAGAAACAAAATCTTTTTTCTCAATTCTCCAAAATTTGCTGTTTCAGACTTTCAAGGAAAAAAAAGCATTTAACGATACATTAGCATATCAGTTGATACCTGAACTATTTTCTAACTGATATCTGACAATCTCTTCAATAGTGTCCTTTTTCTTTTTGCTTGCAATCTCAACATTATCTTGATTTTTTTTTCTTCTCTTTAACTTCCCTACAGATATTCTCACATCTTCGTTTTTTAACTACTACAAGCTTTTCATATACCGGATATTCACCTAAATTGGGAGCATACAATCTTCTTAACCGATCTAATCTTTCTCTCATCAAAATCAATCAAATGGGGGCGTGGCCAAGATGGCGGGCTGAGCAGACGTGGTTGTCCTCGGCTCCCCGGCCCAAGCCCCAAATAGCTTCCTTTCCGCGGTAGTGGCCCTCGGAAATCAGCGCCTTTTTGCCCCTGAGAGGTGGGCAGTGGTCACCAGCAACGAGACCGACACCCGGAGCAGCGAGCGGAGGAGGCGCGGCTCGCGCGCCGGCCTGGAACAGAGAGCGGCCTCGGCCGAGGCGGGCCCCGGTGGCTGAGTGGCCCACGACGAATCGCCCCTACGAGCCACTTCACGAGCAGTGGGGTCGCGCTCCCGGCCGCGGCAGATCCAGCAGCTGGCGGGAGTGGTGTGACCGCCCGAGGCGGCGGAGAGCGGCGGCTGCCTGACTTCCGACTGGACAGTCTCACTAACTGAGGCCCCGGTTCCGGGCCTAGGCGGGCACGCCCAGACCTCCCCGGCAGGGACAGCGGAGGGCCCCGCAGGAGAAGAGGACGTGTCGGCCGGCTGGGGCGGCTGGTTGGGACCCTGCGACTCTCAGGCAGTGCCGGGGGCAGTGAGGAGCGGCGCCTACCCGGCCCCGGTCGGCGAGCTATCCGACGAAAGGCCCCGGCTTTGGGCCTAGGAGACACAGCGGAGCCTGGCGGGCCGGCATAGCAGCGGAGGGGCCGAAGCAGTGGAGGCCCAGCGGCCATAGCGGAGGCTCAGAGGAAGAGGGGGCTCTCAGAGCGGCGCCTCTGCCGCCCCACAGCATCGCGGCCTGGCTTGGGCCGAGACTTGAGGTGAGCCCGCGCGCCCACGGGACTACACAGCGCCAGCTCACGGGAGCAATCCAAACAGCAAGAGACCCCGGGGTGTGCTGTTGGGACCACGCGATAGGACCGGAGTGCGGGGTGAGTGCGGAGCATTGAGCCAGCAACCCTAAGGAGCGGTGCTGGGGCCTGGACGGCGGAACACGGGCCCCCAGACCACGTGAGACCCCGGCCACTAAACAGGGGTGGATCAGGGCGGCGGGGCAGAAGGCCCGACTCAGGAGGTGATAGCGGGGCGGACTGGACCTTCCGACGCACGAGGGAGGAGACGGACACCCCCCGGAGCGCAGGGAGCGGGGTTGACCTGGCGGCAGCTGTGAGAGAACCCCATGCTCCTTGACTGGTGGAGGAGCCTCAGGCTGTGGGGAGGCCTCGGTCCGGGAACTGACCCGGCCGTAGATCTCGAGGGGCAGAGTGATCGGGCCCCCAGCGGGAGGTATATGAGAGAGTGGTGACTCTTGAGGGCAAGAGACGGCGAGCCCCTCAGAGAGGGCCAGCGCGGAGGTGAAGGTGGGGGAGGCTTGAAGGCCACAGGGACTTAGCCGAAGGGCCCGCGCCGGCCGCTAGCAGACGAGAGCGGGCCTGCCCCCCGGAGTCGACCAAGACACGGGCCTGCAATAGGAGGTGGCATGGTCAACTCGAGTCGCAGAACCAACCGCACCATCACGGACATGCTCGCCAAACCCACCACCAAGGGAGGAAAGACACAGACGCCCCCTCCACCCCGGCGGCTACAGGGTCGCAGCAACAGGAAGAGCAGGAAGCGCCTATCACGCACACCTTCCTGGAAGCGCTATTCAATACCCTCAGAGATGACTTTCAGGCTCTTAAACAGGACATTGCTGGGGAACAACGGGAGCTCCGTCGAGACCTGGATGGCCTAGGGGAGAGGGCGGCGGCGGTGGAGGAGTCTGGCCATGCTCGCAGTGACGAGATCACGCACCTACAACAAGAGGTCCTTCGACTTCAAGAATAACAGGTGGGCCTCCAGGCGCACGCTGAGGATCTGGAGAACCGCTCTCGAAGGAATAATATACGAGTCCGGAATGTGCCGCAGGGTGCCGAAGGGAACAGTGTCACCGGGTACCTGCAAGCCCTCTTTCGAGCAGTGTTGGGGGGAGGCGGAGGACTTCCCCATCCGCATAGACCGCGCTCACAGGGTGGGCCTACCGAGAAGGGCCCCAGCCCCGCCCCCGACATCCTGGCCTACCTCCCTGACTTCCCGGTGAAGGAACGAATTCTCCAGGAGGCTCGGCGACAACAACCTTTGCAATTCCGAGGAGTGGGAGTAGCGTTGTTTCAGGACTTGTCAGCTATCACGCTACAAAAGAGGCGCGAATTCAAAGTCATGACCACCTTTCTATGTGAGAAAGAAGTACCATACTCCTGGGGCCACCCGTTTCGGATCATTTTCAAATGGCAGGGGAAGCTGCACCAACTCCGCTCTCTCAGAGACACCTGCTCCCTTTTGAACATTGACATGCCGGACCCCTCGGACTCAGAAGATGGACTGCCACATGGTTCTCAGGAGGGGCCGGCGCTGCGTGGCCAGGGCGACTGGCAGAGGGCTGGAAGGCGGCGCAGACGTGGTGCTCGACTGAAGCCGGACCCTGAAACAATTGCCCAGGAACAGGCAGCGGCAGTACAGGAAGTGGAGCGAGATACCACTACTGCCCAGTGAACAGCACGATAGGGGCCACTCATCACACTTTGCTTTGACATGGGGGGGTCGGGGGGCCGGAGAGGGCCGCCACTGTCATGTTTCCCACGGACACTCTTCTACGGACCTGTGGTGTTTACCAGGCCCAGGACTATGGTTTGTTCCTTCAGGGTCCAAGTTGGGGCTCCTCAGGGGGGGGGATGATGGGGAGGGAAGTAGGGTAAGGGTGGGGGGGACCTGCGGGATTTGTTAGTTTGGGAGCGGGAGGGGCAGTTGTTTGGAGGGGAGGGAGGAAGGGGGGGAGGGAACCTTCTTGTCCGCTGGCGTTACGGGGTAGCATTGACCCCTTTTTCTGCAAGCCTCTTGCCCGCACTGACCATGAGCTCACTCCCGCCCAGCGCTTAGGCTGATGCATACTTTGACCATTCTTTCCCTTAATGTTAGGGGACTTAACAGCCCTAACAAGCGCAAGGCGATTCTCTCCTTCCTAGAGCACTCACGAGCCGACATCTGCCTCCTGCAAGAGACACACCTGCTATCCAAAGATCATCATAGGCTTCGGTCCCGTGCCTTCCCTGAGCAGCTTTTCTCATCCACATCTAAGAAAGTAGCGGGGGTGGCCATACTGGTGGCGAGGTCCTTTAGAGGGAAGGTGTTGCAAAAGGAGGCGGAAGTGAAGGGCAGGCTACTGATCCACCGCTTCCTGGTGGCAGGGCAGACAATACTAATAGGCTCCATGTATGCACCCAATGAAGGTCAAGAAAGGTACCTGCGCTCGGCGCTTGAGGCAGCCACGGCCAACACGCACCACCACTTGCTTCTAGGGGGGGACTTAAACCTAGTGTTCCACAATATCACTGATCGCTCCAACCAAAGGGTGGGTCAGGTGGGGGCATTGTCGGCAGAGGGCCACACACATCTTGCGGACCTGGGACTGATCGATTTGTGGAGACACCTTCACCCTCACGACATAGCCTACACCCACTATTCCGCAGCTCACAAGTCTTATGCGCGACTGGACTACCTGCTTTGCTCGACCCAACTTGCGACACGCGCTCAAGAGGTGGAGATCCATCCGGCCTCGCTCTCTGACCACTCCCCGGTTTCGGCAACCTTCCTAGTGCCCGATACCCCCAGCCCGCAACGCCACTGGCGCCTACGCGACGGCCTGCTGCAGAACCCTTCTTCTGTGGAGAAGATTAAGGCTGCCATCAGCCAATTTCTCACGCACAATGCCAACGGGGACACTTCCAAAGCTACTCAGTGGGTCGCACTAAAAGCGGTCCTCCGCGGCGAGTTTATCTCATTGGCAGCGGCCAACAATCGGGAGCGCGCGCAGAAGAGAGCCGACCTCACGCAGCGCGTTAAGGAGCTGGAACAGCTGCATCCGCGCACCGGGGCGGCCAGGGCGTGGTGACAACTTTGCACGGAGCGGAAGATGCTGGCTGCGCTAAACCAGGATGTCGCGGAATTTGCCGCGATACACCTAAAGCATGCCTACTACACAGGAGGAGACAGATGTGGGAAACTGTTAGCATGCAAGCTACGGGAACAATGGCAGCAACGGCACGTCCGGGCCATCCAGCCCGACCGGGGGGCCTTGCTCACCGAAGACGCTGCCATAGCGGCCACATTCGGGACCTTTTATGCCGACCTGTATGAAGCAGACAGGCTAGACATGAGGCACGGCAGCGACTACCTTGATGGGGCAACTCTCCCGTCACTGACCGAAGCGCAGTCTCAATTCCTTGACAGGCCCATAGGTCTGGAAGAGGTCATCGCCGCGATCTCCCACCTTAAGCTGGGGAAATCCCCGGGCCCGGACGGCTACTCGGCAGCTTTTTACAAGAAGTTCTGCCAACAAGTGGCCCCCCTACTGCGGGACCTGTTCAACACCTTCGATCAGGCCAGGACTATTCCCCCCGAAATGCTAGAGGCGGCAATATCGGTGATACCCAAAGCAGGGAAGGACCCCACCCGGTGCGGCTCCTACAGGCCCATCTCCCTGTTAAATGTGGACCTGAAGCTGTACACGGGTATCATCGTGAGCCGGTTGGCACCATACATGCAGCAACTGATCGACCCTGATCAGGCCGGCTTCATCCCCCAGCGGCAAACGAGCAACAACACCAGACGCGTCCTCCACCTTATTGAGGCGGGTTCGCGCACGAGGCCGGGGTGTATGCTTCTTGCCATCGATGCCGAGAAGGCTTTCGATCGGGTGCACTGGCCCTATCTCGAACAGACACTCCAGAGATTCGGTCTTGGGGAGACCACCCGCAACCGGATATTTAATTGCTACAGACAGCCCACTGCGACGGTACGGGTTAATGGCCATACCTCACCGCGTCTCCTGATAGGCAGGGGAACCAGGCAGGGATGCCCGCTCTCCCCTCTCCTGTTTGCGCTCTACATGGAGCCCATGGCACAAAGGGTCAGGCAACATCCCCGCATTCGGGGCATCCCCTTTGGAGCAGACACGCACAAAATCAGCCTGTATGCAGACGACATCTTGCTTTCCATAATGGACCCTATGCAATCCCTACGGGCCCTTCTGGTAGAACTATACACCTTCGCGCAAGCCTCGGGTTTTAAAATCAACGTGGACAAATCGGTGTCCCTGAATGTGTCCTTACCAGCCGCGTCCTGGCAGATGCCACATCCGAATTTGACCTGCAGTGGTCTGTTTCCACGGTTTCATACCTAGGGGTCCTGCTGGCGCCGACGGTGCGGGGCACGGCCGAAGCCAACTATGCCAAAATGAGCTCACAAATTAACGAGACGCTGCGAAAGTGGAATCGCCTCACGCTTTTCTGGCTCGGACGCGTGGCGGCGGTCAAGATGACTCTTTTGCTGCTGATTCTTTACATCTTCCAGACCCTTCCGCTACGCCCGCCTATGGGCTGGCTCCAGAAGACCCAGGCGGACTTGGCGCGTTATGTCTGGAACGGGCGCTGTCCCCGCTTTAAGCAGCGAATAGCAACCCTCCCACCAGCTCATGGAGGAGTCGGTCTGCCGGACCTCACCCTGTACTTCCAAGCAGCACAGCTGCGTACACTAGTGGAAGGGTACCAACTGGAGTCCAGCAAACACTGGCTCTTTCAGGACCAGGCGGTGGCTGGGCGCCCCCTCCAGGGTGTGCCCTTCCTACCGCGGCGTCACAGACCCCCTAACCTTTATGCATCATACATCACGAGTACTGTGATGAAAGTCTGGGATCAAGTGGCTGTCCGGAATGAACTCACCTTGTTTCCCTCCCCGCTGACACCCATATTTGGTAATCCCGACTTCACACCGGGCTTGGACCTGCAGGTTTTCAAAACATGGCGGACTACTCCCTGCAGAGAGGTGGGGCACATGTTCAACCTGGAGGGAGTCCTCTCCTTTCAGAAAGTGAAAGAGGAGTATGGGATACAGGAGACGGATCGACTCCCATACCTGCAGGTCCGACACTGGGTCCTACACCTTTCCATTCGGCCGGGAGCGCAACGATTTCTCACGCCGTATGAGAAGTGGCTTCTCACGCGCACTTCGGAGAAGAAACTACTCTCGGACCTATACCAACACCTACTCCTCACTCACATATACACTTACCACCCGGGGAGGGCTAGATGGGAGGAAGACCTAGGGAGGCAGCTCACGCGGAAGGAATGGGAAGGGATTTATCATAGAGCCAGACACTCGGCCTACCACACTGGCCTCACGGAGACACTGACGAAAGTCGCCATGTATTGGTACCATACCCCAGCGCGCATACATCAATGGGATCCCAAGACAAGCGATCGCTGCTGGAGGGGATGTGGGGAACGGGGTACACTCGAACATCTGCTCTGGAGCTGTGAGAAGCTGCGACAGTACTGGTCCACCATCCTAGATCTCGTAGAAGCACACTTAGACACCCAACTGCCTAGGTTCCCTGCTTATGTGCTCCTTGGCCTACCAAACGCACTGATGTACCCCCTGAAATTCATGAGGGGGAGGTTGATTGCAATAGCGCTGGGTGCTGCGGTACAGAACATTGTGGCACGCTGGAGAGATCCACAGTCCCCCATACACCTTGGCTGGCTACATAGGCTCTGGATGGTTTTGGGGATAGAGAAACTGTCCCTGACAGCGGCAGGGCGGGGCGAAGAATTTGCGGACATCTGGCGACCATTTCTGACGTTGCTCACCGGGGAATTTCGGGAACTGAGCTGGCCCGCAACCTACGGCTGCTACATCTCGCAGACACCCCAATTCCTGAGCCTAAGGTCAAGACTCGCAGGCGTACGGTCCAGTGCGAAACAGTTCAGGCACCGGACCCTTAAGGCGGCTGTGCTAGAGAGGGTCCAGCCTGGATCACTTAGTGGACAAGAAGGAGGGTGGGGGGTGGGGTTGGGAGGGCTTTGGGGTTGTTTGGGATTTAATATTGTTGCAAAGATCTCTTCAGCATCCGACTCACTCCATGGCTTTTTTGACACGGCCGGCCCAGCTGGGTTGTAGGCGGCTTGCATCCTGAAAGAGACTTATGCCCGCCAGGAGCTTACTTATGCATTGTAATTGTATGACCGGTGCCTTCGCAAGCATGGGTCGTTGGTCTTTGCTCTGAATAAATACATTTAATACTAAAATCAATCAAATGCAATCCGGATAAAGTTCTGACTCTGGACAAAGCAACATATGCCATACCCTCTTTAAATACTGTACTTCCAATGTTTACCAAAGCACTGTCTCCACTTAAAACTTGAGATTTATGAATACCCACCGCATATGCCAGAGAAAGAGGAAACTGTTTTCTACGAACATACAAATCTTTAACCAGCAAAAAACGAACCGAACAGCGACAAATTTGTTTTACTACTTCAATTTGATCCTCAAAAATTCAATTCCATCTCTATTTTGATAATTAACAAAATCAACAACTTTAACCATTGCTCCATTATGTAAACCTTTTTCCACATCCAAATTATGCCGTAAAATTTATCGACAGTTTACACATAGATATAAAATCTTTTCTAAACCAGCAGTTTTAGATAAAGATTTTTCTAAAGAATCCAATTTTGTTTTTAATTTTTCCATCAAAATAATAGTGATCCCTTCATTCTCTATTTTATCAATGGCTTCCATTTTTATTATTAGTTCATTTTCCAGCTTTAAAAGTTCTTCATTGAATGCAGAACACTCGTGCAGTGTTGGCATTAAGCAGATTATAGATTTATTTTATGCAATTTTTTGTATATTTTTTCAGGATCTATATTTTCATTTGGAAACAAGTTTGTAAGTAGTCAACTTTGCAAAGCTTATTTGCTATGTTCTGTCTATACTCCAATTCTTATATCTTAAAGAACAGTTCCATAATCAACATCATTTGCCTGTCGCATATTTTTAATGAGTTCTTTGTATTCAAAATATGATCAAATGTTAACATTTCCAACACTTCCCAAAGACTTTTTGGTGTCTTCATGTACAAGTGTTTTAAATACTGGTTGTCCTTTTATGGGAGTAAGTTGCAGTAGGTCTCCAAAAACTATGACATGTTTTCCTCTAAATAAGACATCATATTCTGTTTTCAGAATTTGCTGCATTCTTAAATGCACAAAGGCAAGCATTAAGTTTGAGACTATGCTCACCTCATCAATAATCAGAAGTTTCATTTTCTTTAGCACTCTTGAAAATTCATAACAAGCTTCTCCAGATAGCTTGTGATATTCTAATTTGTTTTCATGCTCTACAGGTAGCATTTCTAAACAATGTAATGTTATTCCTTTAATGTTGTGTGCTGCCAATCCAGTTGGAGCAATTACACCACAACACAAATGTGAGTCAGTTGTTTTCTGTAGATAACTGGTCAAAACTTTAATTAAGAAACTTTTTCCTATAACCGCTTGACCACTGACATACATTCTGATAGGTTGAATTGATGTGCATGTGCATTCTTTCCTTTCATGAAGAAAACCATGGTTGATCTGTTGTCTCACTTGCTGATATATTTCTTTTTGTTCAATATTTAGTTGTTCTTCCTAGTTTCCTAAGTCTATAATATCATCTTGAGCTTAATGCATTGCTGTTTCCACTTTATTCATGGTGATTGCCGCTTTATTTTCAATAATTGGTTGTCCTAGTGATCTTGACTCAGTGAAGCAGAACTTTGACTATCTTGAGAACTGTCTCTAGCAATCTCAGCTGCATTAGTAGCTTCTTGATCAATTTCTTCATTCAGCATTTTTAGATAAATTGCAAAAACTCTGCATTGAATGCTACTTTTACATGTATTGAAAGAATGTTCATAGCACTGAAAATCTCCAAGTAATTCCAATTCTGTACACCAAGGCTTGCAAAAGTGCTAAATAGTAAAATTCTCTTCTATCAGGAGTATCAGAACTCAGTTTTCTGTGATTAATCAGATTTCCTTTGTTTCACTAAACATCTTTCTGAACCAATCACTGCATATTTTCCTTCATTTATGTTTTCTGTAGTTTTTCTCTTAAAACTGTAATATTGCAGCACTTCATAGAGACAATTGTTTTCAAGATGATAACTTCTATTTAGATAGTATGTATCCAACATGTTTGTTTTGACAATATCTGTACTTTCCAGTTAATTTACTGCTAAATATTTGATTTCTTGTATAGATTTAAGTACTCGATTTCGCGATGCAGCAAAACCTAGACTCACCCAAATGATTCTTCTAGACTTTGAGTATAAACTTGCAGATGATAACCGATCCGAGCATTTGTACGCTCCAATCTCTTGATGAGATATTATCTGCAAACTAAAACTGTACAATTTCTTAGTAAGAATCTTCTTGTGCGAAATTTCTTCCAACATTTCTTTCAACTCCGTCTTTTCTAGTTTTGTTATGTAAGATCTCACATACTGGGCAACAGCAATGGAATCATCCACAACATACTGGATATCCATATTAGCATTACACATTGAGAGAATAACTTGATTATAATTATTGATATACTTTGATTCTACACTTCTTCTCAAATTGTAAGTATTTTTGGTAGATTTTCTAGTGATGGTATGTCTCACAGCTGACATGAAACTGTTTACTCTTCCTTTGGATATTACTGGCCATGGTAATCCAAAACGACATTTGGTAAAAAACCTTTTCTTGGACTTGTATTTTCGTCAACAGTATTTGCCCAATCGATGACTTTGGAATCGTAACACTTGTTGCCTTAAGGTGTTTTTTTCTGTTCTTTTTGGTATAGCACATGTAACACACTCTTCAATAAAAGATAAAAAAACTTTAATCTAAATCAGTTGCAAATTTGGGTGCATCCTTGAGCCATAACAGCATATGTATATGAGGATCACCTCTTGCTTGATACTTATTTCTCCAAAAGAAATTAATAACTTCTCCAAGAGGAGGTTTCTTTTTATTGCAGATAAAATACATCATAGCTTCAAACCTATGATTGAAATATCTGTGTACATTTACAGGATCCAAAGATCTCAATTTTCCAGGTGTCTTGTACTCAATATTTTTAATATTTGAATTTACTTCTCGAAGAAATTCAAGTAAATCATCCCTAGCGTATTCAGCACAGCTTAGGGTAACAAACCACATAGGAGTTCCTAAGTTCCTTAGCATGCATTTAAGTTCTCCATGACGACGATACCAGTACTCATCAGTACCACACTGACATGCCATCAAATTAATCAGTTGAGATTCTAAATGTCTCTCTGATGTACTTTATCCATAAATTCCTTTGCAGAAACATTTTGAAGATGTACTGTTTTTGATATGTGGTTGACTGTATATGAAAGTCCAGACAAGTCACTCTTCAACAAAAGATGAAATATATATGGGATACATTCTCAATCTTAGATCTTCTGCATACAATCTTGTTGTTCGATATTCTGATGCAGGAATCTGCACTGATCGTTCGTCATATCGTCCACCTTTTCCAGTTGGGAACAGCTGCGGAAAACAACGAGCTTCTAAACTTTTTTCACACACACTCATGGGAGTCCCCTTCACTTTCTTCATTTGGAATAATTCAATAGTATTCCCCATCACTTCTTTTGAATGAAGTGGATGTACACTATAATGTTCATAAATGTCTTCACTTTTGGACATGTCCACTTTTTCAATTTGACCAGTTGACATTTCACTATTATCTTCTAAAATTATTTCTTCTTCTTCTACATACACATTTTTGTAGCATTCATTGTTTTTTATCAGATATAATGTTGCCTTTTGCACTTTCCTGACTTTCACTAATTCCTGCCAGATTTTCTTACTCCTAGTAGGAACACCATTAACAAGAATAACTAGTGGATCACTTTCTACATTCTCTACACCAATAGTTTAAATATGTTGCCTTAAATCTAGGGGTAAATATACATTTCTTCCTTTTAATCCTCTCTGTAAATCTGTAGGAGGCAATTTACCAGTATTAGGCTCCATACGAACAATAGCCTGAAATGGATGCACACATTGAATCAGAATAGACTCATATGTGTTTAAATCTATCAGTTCTGGAGGAATACTTCCCAACTCTAGATTATTATGGACAGCTCTAGCAGGCATTGTATTATCATCTAGTTTGTTATAACAATATTTACAAATATGCTGATCAGAACCCAAATCAAAGCAATCCTCTACCAACAAATAAGTTCAAAATTCCTTCCATTTATCATTTTCTCTTTCACTTTTTAAATATAGATCAGCAGTCCTAGTCTTATAGTGAGTTTGTTGGCAACAAATACAAGAATAATTTGGCCTTTCACATGAATTCCCCTTAAACTTTGTAATTTGTTCTTCAAACTTTTCTGTAATAGTATGTTCCTCATTTTCTTCAACATCTACTTCCATTAATGTCTCACTTTCTCCGCTCTCTTTTTAAGGACCAAAGTAACTAAACTCTATTTCATCACTAACCCTTTTTACATCTGGCACTGACCCACGCAAAAGATTATTGGTGGACTTTTTGCGTAATACAATCTTCTGACTAACTTCCGCATTTGAGAATGATGTACTGCTAACGTTCTAAAATGATGAAAAACACTTTGACATACTTCTCTAGAAAGACAAGCCAGAGAAGGACCTTGCAAACCAGTATTTTTTTTTCACTCTGCAAAGTTCTAGTCCTTGGAACATCTTAATCTTTTGTTTAACACTTTTTCTTTTTACTATGCTCTTGTAAAACATTGCGAAAAATATCGATAGATTCCTGTTGGATACTACAAATACTACTACAATCCCAAGTATACACTGGAGCTTTAGGACATATTCGTAAAACTTCATCATCTATCACTTCTGGAAACCATCCTCTCTTTTTCAATTGGACAACCATTTCTAACCTCATAAGCTAATATTCACCTAAAAAATATCACAAACGTTACTTCTGTGAATTACTCTTCTTCTTACTTTTGGCCTTCATGAACTGTATTGGCTTATCTATTGATCTAATTCTATTTAAACCTAAAATGAATAATTTTCTTTTTCATTCAAAAGCCTTCTCAATAATAGTTCCAATTTGTGTTATCTTTTATAAAATGCTGATCTTCTTTTGTATTTCTTCACATCTTTCAACAAATTAAAGACAACTCGATTGTAAAACAATTTCTTTCTAATTTCTTCATACAGACTCTTCCTCCTTTTACCATACATTGTTTCTTTTGAATGTGATTTCCCATTGTTTATGTTTCTTTTCTTCTTATTCTTTTTGTTGTTGGGCATTCTTTCTACTTTCCACAATGTGTACACTATTTCTAGGCTTTGAATTTTTTAAAATAAATTCCTTTGTTCTCTTACCCAAAGACTTTTTCCCCACATGATGATCATCTAATTCTTGCTGTAGAGTTTTCTTCAAATAATAGTCCCTTTTCTGTTCCCTCTTTTCTGTTTTTCCAGCCATGATAAGTTTATTTTAATGATGAAGAACAATATCCGTAAAAATAAATATAATATGTAAATAAATCTACAAAATATACTATTCTATTATTAAACAAACACTTATTACATAAAAACCATTTAAACACTTTCTTTTAAAATCAAAATTAATTTACTGAATTACACAGGTACTAATTAAATAATTGTTGGAATGAATAAGTGTTATACAAATGCATAGACAGTGAATGAGTACCTAGAGTACTGGTACTTAAGAGCACGGTGATTCCAGACAACATGACTTTTACCTGGATTTTTGCAGGACTGAATCAGTAGCGTGCAGAGACTTAGGGGACCGCATACATTGTGCACATTTGACTGTACCACTGCTTGTCTCAATGCCTGAATCATTGCGAAAGCGCATAGACAGGGAAAGTCTTGATAGTGATAGTAGTTGACAGCAGGATAAGTTTATAAGCGCTTATGTTTCAGCAGAGTCATTAGATAAGGGCATGCTTCAGTCAGGATGATTGTAGGAGTGGACAGAGACTCGCAGTGTGATTCCAGACAAGCATGACTATTGCAGGGATTTTTGCAGGACTGAATCAGTTGGCAGGGACTTAGGGGACCGCATACATTGTGTACATTTGACTGTACCATTGCTTGTCTCAATGCCTGAGTCATTGTGCAAGTGCATAGACAGTGACTGGGTACCTAGAGTGCCAGTAGTTGACAGCAAGGTGAGTTTTTAAGTATTTATGTTTTAGCAGAGTGATTAGATAAGGGCATGCTTCT
This sequence comes from Lissotriton vulgaris, assembly GCF_964263255.1. Classification (NCBI taxonomy): domain Eukaryota; kingdom Metazoa; phylum Chordata; class Amphibia; order Caudata; family Salamandridae; genus Lissotriton; species Lissotriton vulgaris. The sequence goes on along the minus strand of NC_141693.1, from coordinate 969,074,315 downwards.
GTCAGGATGATTGTAGGACTGGACACAGACTCAGTGTGATTCCTGACTTGCATGGCTATTACCTGGATTTTTGCAGAACTGAATCAATAGTCTGCATGAGTACTAATTGGGTATGTATAAGAGTATATCAATAGAATGTAGCTGGACATGTGCATGCATAGTGCACAGAATAACATACCTGTGGTACTATTACTAGCTAAGACATTCTATAAGTACACCAGCAGTAGCTGGAATAATTACAGTGCACCAAACACAGTGCATAGAGAATTTATAAGTACTTAGGTATTACTACACTGAATAAATACGTGTATAGTGCTCAATGGGTGATTGGAGGAGTGTCTCAGTACTAACAGGGCAATACCTGCTCAGCAAGCAAACTCTTTATAGGATAAAACTACAGCATCAATCTCTACTGCTACATTATCTTTGTACAACTACTTTTAATATTAGACGTAGCCAAATACAAATCAGAAACATTTCTCTACTATATGTCTCACCATATCACTGAAACACATAAATGAGTACCTCTCTACAGAACACTATCTATACTACATACATTCAAAATACAAGCTTCAAATTGAAACCAAACACCAAAAATGATGTCCCATATTTTAACTATACCTCTTTAGAGACTTATAAAAACTACTCATCACTAATACCTTAACTCGACATATACATTTCCAATTTGAAATCAACACCTAAAATTATATTTTATGTTTAAAAACACAGGCACCAAATAGTACACCACACAAATTATTAACTCACCTTTTCAAATTGATTTGTAGATTATGAAGTATCTGAATCACACACATAGTTTCTATACAGCACACCAGGAAAGGGCTCCCAGAATGAAAGCATGGCACTTTCTTAGTGCTCCGCATCTTAATTTCTACTCGTCTCTAGCACAATTAATTGCCTTTGATTTTACAGGACATCCCGGAGAGGAGTGTTACGTTTAAGACAAACGCTACTAGCTTTAATGACAATCTGTGGCTTCCCTGGAATATCTTTAACTGTCAGGCAAACAAGGAGTCGCTGGTTATTTCATAATGGGCTGATGCTTAAATGTTTATAAATGCATACATTAATCTTTGTGGCAACTCACGGATTCCCATAAACCTTCACATGAGACATGAAATGTTTGCTTAAGAAATGAATACGTGCTTTGTTCACATATACAGACTCTCAAAGCTAGCCTGTGTAGCAAAGCATGAATTTCAGCTTTGACTATACATTAGGCCGTGGGGTAACTCCCGTAGGTGAGCTAATTAGTCGCCACCAGGTCAGAGCCCCATCCCTGTGAGTGCGGGCCCCACTAGCTCTGCGCCGCGTTGCCTGCTCCGCTGCACGTGCAGTGACCGCATTGACTGCCCCAGCCCCACTGACTTCTCGTGTCTCTCTGCCCCCGCTGGTCGCTCCCATCAACAGCCGCTTGTGTCTGGCTGTCAGTGCCCGGGTACAGCGTTTCTTCCAACAACAAGCGCCTCCCCATTTGGCCAGATAAGGGCATTCCTGCGCTTGCATATAACCAACCCTTCAACCTATAGGCTGGCCGACCTCACCTAGGCATGTCGGCTTTAAAGCAATGTGCATCACACAATGAGCCAGACACCAAACTGGGAGGAGATTCTTTCTGCAACAGCTCCATACACAGATCTCTACACACTCTGTTAGCTATGCTCTTTTTTTTAACAACTGTTTTTATTAGTGTTTTAAAGGGATACAAAGTTAATTTTGTTAAAAATTTGATACACGTATACAGCAATATCAAGTTACCATGCACAAGCCTGGTCATAGCATACAGAGATTGACAGAGATTGACAGCACAGTTCTTAAATATTTATAATCAATAGAGGTGCTATCTCAGTCTCTAACCTCTCCTCCACCTCCCACATGCATGATAGTGTAGATGGTGACAGCCCCTCGTTTCATAAATGCGTTTTTTCAGAACCCTACAGTCGTCCTGCGCGTCTGTGCAATAATCTCTCAGCAATAATAAGCCCCAATCTCACGAAGGCCTTATGGTATCTGTCAGTCTGGTCTAGGATATTTAAAAAATATATATTTTTCGGAGTGGGAACATTGTATATTCCACAATGTCAGATACGTTCCCCCCACTTTTTCCAGTATTTTTTAAGTGCCCGGTACTACCAGAAGGTATATAAGACCTTCCTATTTCATCTTGACATCCTAAGCTTAAAGGAGGTTGGTCCTTGCCTCTGTTGCCTGCTTGCGGTCCGGTTTTCTGTGTCCCTCTGTTGCCTGCTTGCGGTCCGGTTTTGTGTGTCACTCTGTTGCCGGCTTGCGGTCCGGTTTTGTGTGTGCCTCTGTTGCCTGCTTGCAGTCCGGTTTTGTGTGTGCCTCTGTTGCCTGCTTGCAGTCCGGTTTTGTGTGTGCCTCTGTTGCCTGCTTGCGGTCTGGTTTTGTGTGTGCCTCTGTTGCCTGCTTGCGGTCCGGTTTTGTGTGTCCCTCTGTTGCTTGCTTGCGGTCCGGTTTTGTGTGTGCCTATTTTGCCTGCTTGCGGTCCGGTTTTGTGTGTGCCTATGTTGCCTGCTTGCGGTCCGGTTTTGTGTGTGCCTCTGTTGCCTGGTTGCGACCCGGTTTTGTGTGTGCCTCTGTTGCCTGCTTGCGGTCCGGTTTTGTGTGCGCCTCTGTTGCCTGCTTGTGGTCCCGTTTTGTGTGTCCCTCTGTTGCTTGCTTGCGGTCCAGTTTTGTGTGTGCCTACGTTGCCTGCTTGCGGTCCAGTTTTGTGTGTGCCTCTCTTGCCTGGTTGTGACCCGGTTTTGTGTGTGCCTCTGTTGCCTGCTTGTGGTCCGGTTTTGTGTGTGCCTCTGTTGCCTGCTTGCAGTCCGGTTTTGTGTGTGCCTATGTTGCCTGCTTGCGACCCGGTTTTGTGTGTGCCTCTGTTGCCTGCTTGTGATCCAGTTTTGTGTGTGCCTCTGTTGCCTGCTTGCGACCTGGTTTTGTGTGTATCTCTGTTGCCTGCTTGCGATGCAGTTTTGTGTGTGCCTCTGTTGCCTGCTTGCAATGCGGTTTTGTGTGTGCCTCTGTTGCCTGCTTGCGACCCGGTTTTGTGTGTGCCTCTGTTGCCTGCTTGCGACCCGGTTTTGTGTGTGCCTCTGTTGCCTGCTTGTGACCCGGTTTTGTGTGTGCCTCTGTTGCCTGCTTGTGACCCGTTTTGTGTGTGCCTCTGTTCCCTTCTTGTGATCCGTTTTTGTGTGTGTGTGTGTGTGTGTGGGTGCAAATGCAAAAGGTGTCGTATTTGCGAGAGATTAGGCTATTGTCTTTGTAAATGACAATGCCATTTATCTATGTTTTCAAAGCCAACACAAATAAAAATGTTGTCATTTACAATGCCAATAGCTCTAACTTTTCCAAAGGCGAAACCGTTGCTTTGTAAATGCTTGTTCAGCTGTGTGATTTCCAGAATTACTTTCATTGCAAGATGGTGATTTTGTTCCCCCTTCCTCCCCATACCCCCCCCACTTAACTCCCCTCCCTGCTCTCGAGCCCAGCCCCCACCCTCCTCCCCTACCTATAGTGTGAAGCAAGCAGACCCAAGATCTCTGATGGAGCCTGAAAGTTGACCCACCCCCCCTTTGCTGCTTTTCCGCCTATTTGCTACATGCAGTTATGGTTTTTGATTGCATTTTTCTAACCCCCCTTGTAGAACTCCACCCATTTCCCTCCCTTGCTCCTCCTGTGTTTTCCCTTTTTGTTTTTTTTTGTGTTTAAAAAAGTGACTCAAGTTACCCTTTAATAAACCTTTATATTCCCATTAGTTAATCCCCAAATGACCCCTGCTCTAAGAGTTTAGAGTTTCCATATATGCTTGAGCTTGAATCTCCAAGGAAAAGACTCTGGAAGTGTTCTTATAGATGATCTTTAGTCTTGCAGGGTTCATCGGGTACGCTTGCGCTCCCATGGCTTGACACAGCTGGATCAGTTCTCTTAGTCGCCAGAGTCTTTCCACGGTGACATGGCAATAGTCTGGCTTTGTGAAGGACTGGTTCTCGAAAGTCCGCCTTAAATTCTGGCAAGCCTTAGAGTATATCTCTTCTCGAATCAGAAAATTTCCAAAATAAATTAAAATAGCCCTTGGCATTGTGGTTCCATCCTTACTTGGTTGTGTAGGCTTCAAGGGAAAGCGATGAACGGGCTGTATCTCAGCCTCCCAGTTCCAATGCTGAAGTTCTGGAAAATCTCCCTTAGTCAACCTCAAAATGTAGGCCCTCACATCCTCTCCTGCTATTCCTTCTTTGGCGCCAAGAATCGGGAGGTTATTGCGTCTTTGCCTATTTTTCAAATTCCTCCATTTTCCATTGAAGATCAGTGAACTGCTTATCGTATGTTTCCACCTGTGCCTAAGTTCTAACTAGGTTATCTTCTAGTGTGCTTGTACGTTATTCCACATGAGTCCGTCTTGCATTTATATCCGTACATGCCTTGGCCATTTTTCTTTCTGCACCTTGAAGCTTCTTTGTTGCCAGTCTGTTAAGCTGGGTCTGGTGGCTCAGTGGACTAATGCATCCACTGCAGGGGCCTGGGTTTGACCTCTTGATCACAGGTTCAAATCCTGTCGCGTCCACTCAGCCTGTCATTCATTTGAGGTTGATAAAATGAGTACCATTGAGTTGGGTAACAATATACATCTGTTATTTCAGCGCCAAGATGCCCCGTTGCTGGGGCGAACGTGCGCTTTACAAATACACCTGTTCTGTTATGTTTTTCTTTCCATCCATTCGGGTTTCTTCCTGTAATTGCTTGATTGAGTGAAATATCATACTCTTATTCAGTTGATCAGTGGTATCAGCTAGATGTGCCAGGGATGGACCGGTTATGGTGCCCGGATGTGCTCCTTCCACTAACAGTAAATGGCCCATATTGGGGATCTCTGCTGGGCTATAATTTTCACCATTTTGATTATGCTCCACTGCGGCATCACCCTGGAACTCATTCATCTGGACTATCGCTGGCTGTATGTTGCAAACAGTCTGCCATGTGAATTGGCCTTTGGTTTTGCTTAGCATTTTCCGTCTTGCTTTGCCCGTTTTTCCCCGCTTTATAGGTATCATTTCTGGAGGCTGGCGGGGTTGTGGGGAAGAAATCTACAATACTATGTCGTCTCCCTAAGTCCATTAACCCAGCTTTTGTACCTTTGAACCCGCCGTTTAGTTCCCCCTTTTTAGGTACATCAAGGCTCTAACCTTTTTTAAAGCAGTCCTGGGTGATAGTGCCTTTAGCCAAGGCACTGTTGCTCAAGCTCACGAGGCCCGCGGTTCTGGCTCCTTTAGATCCGGCTATCCCAGCATTATTCCTGGGCTCTGTATTCACCTGCAAGTCAGGAGCTTTCCCTCGCGCCCCCCGGTTCGCCTTTGGCGGCATCCTTTCTCCCTCAGCTGGTTTAGTGCACTTCTCTGTCGTTAGCCACTGGAACCTTCCTGGTTTTCCAGCTCTGGCGTCTCCAGCCCCTCCTCCTCACCCGTTCTCGATTGTAATAGAGCGGATCTCCTTCAACACCACCTGGGCAGCCGCCAATACCACTGTCAGGAGTTTCTCCGCTACCGCGAGGGGGGTCCAAATCATCTTCCCCCAGCCGTTGAGTCATGGAGGGGGATTCTTATTCGTTATTACGGAGGTTTTAGTCGAGCTGCATCGATTGTTTAAACCAAACTGCTTCCTCAGCAGCAAAGGGTGATCTGCGCAGCCGTCAGTCAGGCGCCATCTTGCTTCTAAAAATAATATATTTCTACTTGAAATAAACATATTTTTAAATATACTTTCTCTGAGTTGCGTCGTTGCGTTCTCCCTGTGCACTGGGTGCGCGACTCCCATGAGACCATAAAAAAAGGATTTGATTGGTTTATAACATTTCCCACTGTAACTATTGAAGGACCCCACCCATTTTAGTCATCCTGTTTAGAGCAATTGATGAGATACATCTCTTCTCCATCAAGAGCTGGTTTTGCAGTTAATTTTTTATTTTATTTTTGTTTTTGGAATGTTCTTTAATTCCAAAAGTTACCGGTTTACATTTTTCCTTTTACTGTTTAGTTTTTAGAAAAACACCAAAAAAACTCCAAAATTGTTGAATAAATACAAAACAAAAAAAGAAGGAAAAAAAGTTATTTTCAGAACTACCTATCTGGTTAAAAAAACAAACCTATAATTGCATGGTAATGTCTGAAAGTTTGGTTGAGTATATGTGTAGAGCATGATTAACTGACAGAATGCATTAGTAGTGTATGGTGAATTTATAGGGGCAGATCTATGAGGAAGTGCTGCAGCGTGACACTGCAAGCCCTTCAGCTGCACCACGCTGTGGCACTTATGAAGCACAGGGATGTGACATATTTACATGAAAATGTCGCAAATCTGTGCTTCCCTCTGCACTGACACACAAACTGCAGCCATGCGCTGATGCAGGCACCCTTGCACCATGGTGCAAGGATGTCTGTGTAGTGGGGAGATTGTTTTTGTGCAGGAAGGGATGCCTTCCTGCACAAAAACAATCACTAAAGGCATTTTCCTCCTTCAATGTGTGCTGTGGAATGCAGCACGCATTGAAAGAGGAAAAGAACGAGGAGAAATAAAAACATTTCTCCTTGTTGGGCCTTGCTACGCCACCTCTAGGGTGGCGCAGCATTCACACATCTCTCCAGATTTACGATATCCCGTAAATCTTGATGTTTCTTGTTCCATGGGTGTTGTGTGGGAATATACACAGCAACACTCATGAAATGCCACTTCAACGCAAAGTGCTGCATTTGAATGGGCCGTATTTACAAGGAGAGGGAAAGTTACGCAGGGTGGCTTTTCCTCTCCTTGTAAATATGGAGGAGTCCCCGGCGCCATCACTTCGTCACAGAAAGTGATGTACTGTTGTTGCAGGGGGCTTGTAAATCTGCCCCATAAGTGCTTAGGTTTGGCGGAGTGATACAATAAGAACATAGTGCTGGATGGGTGATTGAGGAAGTGCATGAGACTGACAGGACATATACTAGGCTGCATGGGCACTACTTCAGTATTTAGTGGAGTGTACCAATAGTATGTATGTGCTTAGAGGTTTGTAGGGATTGTGCACAGAATATTGTACGTGTACTTGTGTTGGTACCTAGGTCATTCTATAAGGACATCACTAGTAATTGGAATGATGACAGTGCTGCAAACAGAGTGCACAGTTAATATAGAAGTGCTTAGGTATTGGTGGAGTAATAGGATGAGTACATAGTGGTGGATAAGTGATTAAAGAAGTGCAAGAGACAGACTCGATGATTCCTAGACTGCATGGGTGCTAACTGGGTATTTAGAGTGTATCAATAGAAGGTAGCTAGTTAGAAGTCTGCATGGATACTGCACAGAATATTGTAGCTGTACTTGTGTTAGTAGCTAGGCCATTCCATAACTTCATGACTAGTAACTACAATAATTACAGTACTGCAAACAGACTGTATAGTGAATTTATAAGTGCTTAGGTATTGGCGGAGTGATAGCATAAGTCGATAGTGCTGGATGGCTGATTTGAAAAGGGCATAGGACTGACAGGAAGATTTCTACACTGCATGGGTACTAACTGGGTATTTTCGAAAGTGTATCAGTAGTATGTAGCTGGTTAGAATTCTACATTCATAGTGCTCAGAATATTGTAGCTGTACTAGTGTTACTGGCTAGGCCATTCCTTAAGTACATGACTAGTAACTGGAATGATTACAGTGCTGCAAACCGAGTTTATGCACCATTTATAAGGGGTTAGGTATTGGTGGAATGATAGGATAAGTAGATAGTCCTGGATGGGTGATTGGAGAAGTGCAGGAGATTGATAGAAAGATTCCGAGGGTGCATGGGTACTACTTGGGTATTTAGTGCAGTGTAGCAATAGTATATTTGTAGTTAAACGTCTACATACATTCTGCACAGAATATTGTAGGTATATTTGTCTTAGTAGCTAGGCCGTTCCATAAGTACTTTACTAATAATTAGAATGATTACAGTGCTACAAACAGGGTCTCTGGGAATTTATGACTGGATAGATATGTTAGATATGGTAAAAGTGATTATATAAGTACATAGTGCTGGATGGGCGATTAGAGATGTACATGAGTGACAAGATAATTCCTAGGCAGCATGGGTAGTACTTTAGTATTTACTAGACTATACCAATAGTATGTATGTGGTTAGAGGTCTGCATGCATAGTGTATAGAATGTTGTATGTATACTTTTAGTAGCTAGGACATTCCATAAGTACTTCTCTAGTAATCGAAAAGATGACAGTGCTGCAAACAGACTGCAAGGTGATTTTATAAGTGCTTAGGTATTGGTGGAGTAATAGGATAAGTAGATAGTGCTGGATGGGTGATTGGAGAAGTGCATGAAATAGACAGGAGGATTCCTGGGCTGCATGGGTAGTACTTTACTAAGTAGCTGGTTAGAGGTGTATGTATATAGTGCACAGCTGAATGTAGTAGTGCATAGATAGTGTTTTGATTACTTAATCTTACCTTGACAGTAGTAGATATCAAAATGTTTAAAACATTTTTTGCAGTTGTTTTTTATATTTCAAATTTTAAAAACTTTCAAACTTTAGAATTAGGATCTGTTAAAGAAAAGAAAGAACTGTTAAAATATATAATATAATTTTGTAAATACAACGTAATTTTAGCATTATATAAAGTATTTAGTTTGCCTTTTTGCTGTTGTCAGAATGTTTTGATTTTCACTATAGATAGTGATTTCAATGTTACTCATCAAATAATAGCAGGCAAAAAAACCCAATCAATAAGATTGTTTGAAAAAAAAACAAATCTGTGTAAAAAATTTTTTCGACATAGTGAGCAATATCTGCACATTGTATAAAAATAACATCCTCAATAACGTAGCATAAAATACAAATCTCACATATATAAAATGCTTCTTTCGAAGAGTTTTGTAACTGCAATACGAAAGAACAAACAATATTTCAATCAACAATTCTTTATAATTTTCATATACTCTAAATGTCCTTTGAATTTTTGCTGTCAGAATATTCCAGAAAACCTGCTCAATTGATGTTAATATCTTTCCTCCAGGCCAAATGATATTCCTAAAATCCTTCATACTGAAATTGTCCAAAGTAATTGTAGTAATACGTATGAACATATTCCCAATAGGCCGAATTATGTTCTTAGAACTTTGGCTTTAAAAATATTTGATATGAATTTGGTAATTCGTTAGGCAAACGATATCTAAAAACTAAATCACTATCATTACAATATGTCCATTCTTTATTACATTTTAAATAGACAGTATAATGTCCAGATGTTTTAGAAGGACCATCGTGGAAAGTAATTGCTAGTGCTACAAAACTTCTTCCAGATATTGATAGTTTACTTGCTACAAACATTTTAATTAAAGTTTCGAATTTTCTTCTATCAGCTATGCAACGTTGTATCATTAAAATTATATATTCTCCACATTTTTATATAAATAGTGTTAATAACATTTCTGATTTGCATTGGCTACACCATGTTTTAATTTGCTGCTTTAACTAACTGTCTGGTATTGTCAAATATATGAATATTTCAGTGTCTGTTAGAGGTTGAAGTAAATGTACAATTTTCACATTCATTTTTCCATTTATAACGAAGTCCAAACTAATTTTCAATTTGTATTCCTTCATCTTTCAATACATTCTGTGTTAATTGCGTAGAACCAGAACAAATATCCAGAAGATTGCGAATATCAGAAACATGTTGTATTTTACTTTAATCAGTTCTCAATTTTTCATGAATACAATGCAACAAGAAACAAAATCTTTTTTCTCAATTCTCCAAAATTTGCTGTTTCAGACTTTCAAGGAAAAAAAAGCATTTAACGATACATTAGCATATCAGTTGATACCTGAACTATTTTCTAACTGATATCTGACAATCTCTTCAATAGTGTCCTTTTTCTTTTTGCTTGCAATCTCAACATTATCTTGATTTTTTTTTCTTCTCTTTAACTTCCCTACAGATATTCTCATATCTTCGTTTTTTAACTACTACAAGCTTTTCATATACCGGATATTCACCTAAATTGGGAGCATACAATCTTCTTAACCGATCTAATCTTTCTCTCATCAAAATCAATCAAATGGGGGCGTGGCCAAGATGGCGGGCTGAGCAGACGTGGTTGTCCTCGGCTCCCCGGCCCAAGCCCCAAATAGCTTCCTTTCCGCGGTAGTGGCCCTCGGAAATCAGCGCCTTTTTGCCCCTGAGAGGTGGGTAGTGGTCACCAGCAACGAGACCGACACCCGGAGCAGCGAGCGGAGGAGGCGCGGCTCGCGCGCCGGCCTGGAACAGAGAGCGGCCTCGGCCGAGGCGGGCCCCGGTGGCTGAGTGGCCCACGACGAATCGCCCCTACGAGCCACTTCACGAGCAGTGGGGTCGCGCTCCCGGCCGCGGCAGATCCAGCAGCTGGCGGGAGTGGTGTGACCGCCCGAGGCGGCGGAGAGCGGCGGCTGCCTGACTTCCGACTGGACAGTCTCACTAACTGAGGCCCCGGTTCCGGGCCTAGGCGGGCACGCCCAGACCTCCCCGGCAGGGACAGCGGAGGGCCCCGCAGGAGAAGAGGACGTGTCGGCCGGCTGGGGCGGCTGGTTGGGACCCTGCGACTCTCAGGCAGTGCCGGGGGCAGTGAGGAGCGGCGCCTACCCGGCCCCGGTCGGCGAGCTATCCGACGAAAGGCCCCGGCTTTGGGCCTAGAAGACACAGCGGAGCCTGGCGGGCCGGCATAGCAGCGGAGGGGCCGAAGCAGTGGAGGCCCAGCGGCCATAGCGGAGGCTCAGAGGAAGAGGGGGCTCTCAGAGCGGCGCCTCTGCCGCCCCACAGCATCGCGGCCTGGCTTGGGCCGAGACTTGAGGTGAGCCCGCGCGCCCACGGGACTACACAGCGCCAGCTCACGGGAGCAATCCAAACAGCAAGAGACCCCGGGGTGTGCTGTTGGGACCACGCGATAGGACCGGAGTGCGGGGTGAGTGCGGAGCATTGAGCCAGCAACCCTAAGGAGCGGTGCTGGGGCCTGGACGGCGGAACACGGGCCCCCAGACCACGTGAGACCCCGGCCACTAAACAGGGGCGGATCAGGGCGGCGGGGCAGAAGGCCCGACTCAGGAGGTGATAGCGGGGCGGACTGGACCTTCCGACGCACGAGGGAGGAGACGGACACCCCCCGGAGCGCAGGGAGCGGGGTTGACCTGGCGGCAGCTGTGAGAGAACCCCATGCTCCTTGACTGGTGGAGGAGCCTCAGGCTGTGGGGAGGCCTCGGTCCGGGAACTGACCCGGCCGTAGATCTCGAGGGGCAGAGTGATCGGGCCCCCAGCGGGAGGTATATGAGAGAGTGGTGACTCTTGAGGGCAAGAGACGGCGAGCCCCTCAGAGAGGGCCAGCGCGGAGGTGAAGGTGGGGGAGGCTTGAAGGCCACAGGGACTTAGCCGAAGGGCCCGCGCCGGCCGCTAGCAGACGAGAGCGGGCCTCCCCCCCGGAGTCGACCAAGACACGGGCCTGCAATAGGAGGTGGCATGGTCAACTCGAGTCGCAGAACCAACCGCACCATCACGGACATGCTCGCCAAACCCACCACCAAGGGAGGAAAGACACAGACGCCCCCTCCACCCCGGCGGCTACAGGGTCGCAGCAACAGGAAGAGCAGGAAGCGCCTATCACGCACACCTTCCTGGAAGCGCTATTCAATACCCTCAGAGATGACTTTCAGGCTCTTAAACAGGACATTGCTGGGGAACAACGGGAGCTCCGTCGAGACCTGGATGGCCTAGGGGAGAGGGCGGCGGCGGTGGAGGAGTCTGGCCATGCTCGCAGTGACGAGATCACGCACCTACAACAAGAGGTCCTTCGACTTCAAGAACAACAGGTGGGCCTCCAGGCGCACGCTGAGGATCTGGAGAACCGCTCTCGAAGGAATAATATACGAGTCCGGAATGTGCCGCAGGGTGCCGAAGGGAACAGTGTCACCGGGTACCTGCAAGCCCTCTTTCGAGCAGTGTTGGGGGGAGGCGGAGGACTTCCCCATCCGCATAGACCGCGCTCACAGGGTGGGCCCACCGAGAAGGGCCCCAGCCCCGCCGCCCGACATCCTGGCCTACCTCCCTGACTTCCCGGTGAAGGAACGAATTCTCCAGGAGGCTCGGCGACAACAACCTTTGCAATTCCGAGGAGTGGGAGTAGCGTTGTTTCAGGACTTGTCAGCTATCACGCTACAAAAGAGGTGCGAATTCAAAGTCATGACCACCTTTCTATGTGAGAAAGAAGTACCATACTCCTGGGGCCACCCGTTTCGGATCATTTTCAAATGGCAGGGGAAGCTGCACCAACTCCGCTCTCTCAGAGACACCTGCTCCCTTTTGAACATTGACATGCCGGACCCCTCGGACTCAGAAGATGGACTGCCACATGGTTCTCAGGAGGGGCCGGCGCTGCGTGGCCAGGGCGACTGGCAGAGGGCTGGAAGGCGGCGCAGACGTGGTGCTCGACTGAAGCCGGACCCTGAAACAATTGCCCAGGAACAGGCAGCGGCAGTACAGGAAGTGGAGCGAGATACCACTACTGCCCAGTGAACAGCACGATAGGGGCCACTCATCACACTTTGCTTTGACATGGGGGGGTCGGGGGGCCGGAGAGGGCCGCCACTGTCATGTTTCCCACGGACACTCTTCTACGGACCTGTGGTGTTTACCAGGCCCAGGACTATGGTTTGTTCCTTCAGGGTCCAAGTTGGGGCTCCTCAGGGGGGGGGGATGATGGGGAGGGAAGTAGGGTAAGGGTGGGGGGGACCTGCGGGATTTGTTAGTTTGGGAGCGGGAGGGGCAGTTGTTTGGAGGGGAGGGAGGAAGGGGGGGAGGGAACCTTCTTGTCCGCTGGCGTTACGGGGTAGCATTGACCCCTTTTTCTGCAAGCCTCTTGCCCGCACTGACCATGAGCTCACTCCCGCCCAGCGCTTAGGCTGATGCATACTTTGACCATTCTTTCCCTTAATGTTAGGGGACTTAACAGCCCTAACAAGCGCAAGGCGATTCTCTCCTTCCTAGAGCACTCACGAGCCGACATCTGCCTCCTGCAAGAGACACACCTGCTATCCAAAGATCATCATAGGCTTCGGTCCCGTGCCTTCCCTGAGCAGCTTTTCTCATCCACATCTAAGAAAGTAGCGGGGGAGGCCATACTGGTGGCGAGGTCCTTTAGAGGGAAGGTGTTGCAAAAGGAGGCGGAAGTGAAGGGCAGGCTACTGATCCACCGCTTCCTGGTGGCAGGGCAGACAATACTAATAGGCTCCATGTATGCACCCAATGAAGGTCAAGAAAGGTACCTGCGCTCGGCGCTTGAGGCAGCCACGGCCAACACGCACCACCACTTGCTTCTAGGGGGGGACTTAAACCTAGTGTTCCACAATATCACTGATCGCTCCAACCAAAGGGTGGGTCAGGTGGGGGCATTGTCGGCAGAGGGCCACACACATCTTGCGGACCTGGGACTGATCGATTTGTGGAGACACCTTCACCCTCACGACATAGCCTACACCCACTATTCCGCAGCTCACAAGTCTTATGCGCGACTGGACTACCTGCTTTGCTCGACCCAACTTGCGACACGCGCTCAAGAGGTGGAGATCCATCCGGCCTCGCTCTCTGACCACTCCCCGGTTTCGGCAACCTTCCTAGAGCCCGATACCCCCAGCCCGCAACGCCACTGGCGCCTACGCGACGGCCTGCTGCAGAACCCTTCTTCTGTGGAGAAGATTAAGGCTGCCATCAGCCAATTTCTCACGCACAATGCCAACGGGGACACTTCCAAAGCTACTCAGTGGGTCGCACTAAAAGCGGTCCTCCGCGGCGAGTTTATCTCATTGGCAGCGGCCAACAATCGGGAGCGCGCGCAGAAGAGAGCCGACCTCACGCAGCGCGTTAAGGAGCTGGAACAGCTGCATCCGCGCACCGGGGCGGCCAGGGCGTGGTGACAACTTTGCACGGAGCGGAAGATGCTGGCTGCGCTAAACCAGGATGTCGCGGAATTTGCCGCGATACACCTAAAGCATGCCTACTACACAGGAGGAGACAGATGTGGGAAACTGTTAGCATGCAAGCTACGGGAACAATGGCAGCAACGGCACGTCCGGGCCATCCAGCCCGACCGGGGGGCCTTGCTCACCGAAGACGCTGCCATAGCGGCCACATTCGGGACCTTTTATGCCGACCTGTATGAAGCAGACAGGCTAGACATGAGGCACGGCAGCGACTACCTTGATGGGGCAACTCTCCCGTCACTGACCGAAGCGCAGTCTCAATTCCTTGACAGGCCCATAGGTCTGGAAGAGGTCATCGCCGCGATCTCCCACCTTAAGCTGGGGAAATCCCCGGGCCCGGACGGCTACTCGGCAGCTTTTTACAAGAAGTTCTGCCAACAAGTGGCCCCCCTACTGCGGGACCTGTTCAACACCTTCGATCAGGCCAGGACTATTCCCCCCGAAATGCTAGAGGCGGCAATATCGGTGATACCCAAAGCAGGGAAGGACCCCACCCGGTGCGGCTCCTACAGGCCCATCTCCCTGTTAAATGTGGACCTGAAGCTGTACACGGGTATCATCGTGAGCCGGTTGGCACCATACATGCAGCAACTGATCGACCCTGATCAGGCCGGCTTCATCCCCCAGCGGCAAACGAGCGACAACACCAGACGCGTCCTCCACCTTATTGAGGCGGGTTCGCGCACGAGGCCGGGGTGTATGCTTCTTGCCATCGATGCCGAGAAGGCTTTCGGTCGGATGCCCTGGCCCTATCTCGAACAGACACTCCAGAGATTCGGTCTTGGGGAGACCACCCGCAACCGGATATTTAATTGCTACAGACAGCCCACTGCGACGGTACGGGTTAATGGCCATACCTCACCGCGTCTCCTGATAGGCAGGGGAACCAGGCAGGGATGCCCGCTCTCCCCTCTCCTGTTTGCGCTCTACATGGAGCCCATGGCACAAAGGGTCAGGCAACATCCCCGCATTCGGGGCATCCCCTTTGGAGCAGACACGCACAAAATCAGCCTGTATGCAGACGACATCTTGCTTTCCATAATGGACCCTATGCAATCCCTACGGGCCCTTCTGGTAGAACTATACACCTTCGCGCAAGCCTCGGGTTTTAAAATCAACGTGGACAAATCGGTGTCCCTGAATGTGTCCTTACCCGCCGCGTGCTGGCAGATGCCACATCCGAATTTGACCTGCAGTGGTCTGTTTCCACGGTTTCATACCTAGGGGTCCTGCTGGCGCCGACGGTGCGGGGCACGGCCGAAGCCAACTATGCCAAAATGAGCTCACAAATTAACGAGACGCTGCGAAAGTGGAATCGCCTCACGCTTTTCTGGCTCGGACGCGTGGCGGCGGTCAAGATGACTCTTTTGCTGCTGATTCTTTACATCTTCCAGACCCTTCCGCTACGCCCGCCTATGGGCTGGCTCCAGAAGACCCAGGCGGACTTGGCGCGTTATGTCTGGAACGGGCGCTGTCCCCGCTTTAAGCAGCGAATAGCAACCCTCCCACCAGCTCATGGAGGAGTCGGTCTGCCGGACCTCACCCTGTACTTCCAAGCAGCACAGCTGCGTACACTAGTGGAAGGGTACCAACTGGAGTCCAGCAAACACTGGCTCTTTCAGGACCAGGCGGTGGCTGGCCGCCCCCTCCAGGGTGTGCCCTTCCTACCGCGGCGTCACAGACCCCCTAACCTTTATGCATCATACATCACGAGTACTGTGATGAAAGTCTGGGATCAAGTGGCTGTCCGGAATGAACTCACCTCGTTTCCCTCCCCGCTGACACCCATATTTGGTAATCCCGACTTCACACCGGGCTTGGACCTGCAGGTTTTCAAAACATGGCGGACTACTCCCTGCAGAGAGGTGGGGCACATGTTCAACCTGGAGGGAGTCCTCTCCTTTCAGAAAGTGAAAGAGGAGTATGGGATACAGGAGACGGATCGACTCCCATACCTGCAGGTCCGACACTGGGTCCTACACCTTTCCATTCGGCCGGGAGCGCAACGATTTCTCACGCCGTATGAGAAGTGGCTTCTCACGCGCACTTCGGAGAAGAAACTACTCTCGGACCTATACCAACACCTACTCCTCACTCACATATACACTTACCACCCGGGGAGGGCTAGATGGGAGGAAGACCTAGGGAGGCAGCTCACGCGGAAGGAATGGGAAGGGATTTATCATAGAGCCAGACACTCGGCCTACCACACTGGCCTCACGGAGACACTGACGAAAGTCGCCATGTATTGGTACCATACCCCAGCGCGCATACATCAATGGGATCCCAAGACAAGCGATCGCTGCTGGAGGGGATGTGGGGAATGGGGTACACTCGAACATCTGCTCTGGAGCTGTGAGAAGCTGCGACAGTACTGGTCCACCATCCTAGATCTCGTAGAAGCACACTTAGACACCCAACTGCCTAGGTTCCCTGCTTATGTGCTCCTTGGCCTGCCAAACGCACTGATGTACCCCCTGAAATTCATGAGGGGGAGGTTGATTGCAATAGCGCTGGGTGCTGCGGTACAGAACATTGTGGCACGCTGGAGAGATCCACAGTCCCCCATACACCTTGGCTGGCTACATAGGCTCTGGATGGTTTTGGGGATAGAGAAACTGTCCCTGACAGCGGCAGGGCGGGGCGAAGAATTTGCGGACATCTGGCGACCATTTCTGATGTTGCTCACCGGGGAATTTCGGGAACTGAGCTGGCCCCGCAACCTACGGCTGCTACATCTCGCAGACACCCCAATTCCTGAGTCTAAGGTCAAGACTCGCAGGCGTACGGTCCAGTGCGAAACAGTTCAGGCACCGGACCCTTAAGGCGGCTGTGCTAGAGAGGGTCCAGCCTGGATCACTTAGTGGACAAGAAGGAGGGTGGGGGGTGGGGTTGGGAGGGCTTTGGGGTTGTTTGGGATTTAATATTGTTGCAAAGATCTCTTCAGCATCCGACTCACTCCATGGCTTTTTTGACACGGCCGGCCCAGCTGGGTTGTAGGCGGCTTGCATCCTGAAAGAGACTTATGCCCGCCAGGAGCTTACTTATGCATTGTAATTGTATGACCGGTGCCTTCGCAAGCATGGGTCGTTGGTCTTTGCTCTGAATAAATACATTTAATACTAAAATCAATCAAATGCAATCCGGATAAAGTTCTGACTCTGGACAAAGCAACATATGCCATACCCTCTTTAAATACTGTACTTCCAATGTTTACCAAAGCACTGTCTCCACTTAAAACTTGAGATTTATGAATACCCACCGCATATGCCAGAGAAAGAGGAAACTGTTTTCTACGAACATACAAATCTTTAACCAGCAAAAAACGAACCGAACAGCGACAAATTTGTTTTACTACTTCAATTTGATCTTCAAAAATTCAATTCCATCTCTATTTTGATAATTAACAAAATCAACAACTTTAACCATTGCTCCATTAAGTAAACCTTTTTCCACATCCAAATTATGCCGTAAAATTTATCGACAGTTTACACATAGATATAAAATCTTTTCTAAACCAGCAGTTTTAGATAAAGATTTTTCTAAAGAATCCAATTTTGTTTTTAATTTTTCCGTCAAAATAATAGTGATCCCTTCATTCTCTATTTTATCAATGGCTTCCATTTTTATTATTAGTTCATTTTCCAGCTTTAAAAGTTCTTCATTGAATGTAGAACACTCGTGCAGTGTTGGCATTAAGCAGATTATAGATTTATTTTATGCAATTTTTTGTATATTTTTTCAGGATCTATATTTTCATTTGGAAACAAGTTTGTAAGTAGTCAACTTTGCAAAGCTTATTTGCTATGTTCTGTCTATACTCCAATTCTTATATCTTAAAGAACAGTTCCATAATCAACATCATTTGCCTGTCGCATATTTTTAATGAGTTCTTTGTATTCAAAATATGATCAAATGTTAACATTTCCAACACTTCCCAAAGACTTTTTGGTGTCTTCATGTACAAGTGTTTTAAATACTGGTTGTCCTTTTATGGGAGTAAGTTGCAGTAGGTCTCCAAAAACTATGACATGTTTTCCTCTAAATAAGACATCATATTCTGTTTTCAGAATTTGCTGCATTCTTAAATGCACAAAGGCAAGCATTAAGTTTGAGACTATGCTCACCTCATCAATAATCAGAAGTTTCATTTTCTTTAGCACTCTTGAAAATTCATAACAAGCTTCTCCAGATAGCTTGTGATATTCTAATTTGTTTTCATGCTCTACAGGTAGCATTTCTAAACAATGTAATGTTATTCCTTTAATGTTGTGTGCTGCCAATCCAGTTGGAGCAATTACACCACAACACAAATGTGAGTCAGTTGTTTTCTGTAGATAACTGGTCAAAACTTTAATTAAGAAACTTTTTCCTATAACCGCTTGACCACTGACATACATTCTGATAGGTTGAATTGATGTGCATGTGCATTCTTTCCTTTCATGAAGAAAACCATGGTTGATCTGTTGTCTCACTTGCTGATATATTTCTTTTTGTTCAATATTTAGTTGTTCTTCCTAGTTTCCTAAGTCTATAATATCATCTTGAGCTTAATGCATTGCTGTTTCCACTTTATTCATGGTGATTGCCGCTTTATTTTCAATAATTGGTTGTCCTAGTGATCTTGACTCAGTGAAGCAGAACTTTGACTATCTTGAGAACTGTCTCTAGCAATCTCAGCTGCATTAGTAGCTTCTTGATCAATTTCTTCATTCAGCATTTTTAGATAAATTGCAAAAACTCTGCATTGAATGCTACTTTTACATGTATTGAAAGAATGTTCATAGCACTGAAAATCTCCAAGTAATTCCAATTCTGTACACCAAGGCTTGCAAAAGTACTAAATAGTAAAATTCTCTTCTATCAGGAGTATCAGAACTCAGTTTTCTGTGATTAATCAGATTTCCTTTGTTTCACTAAACATCTTTCTGAACCAATCACTGCATATTTTCCTTCATTTATGTTTTCTGTAGTTTTTCTCTTAAAACTGTAATATTGCAGCACTTCATAGAGACAATTGTTTTCAAGATGATAACTTCTATTTAGATAGTATGTATCCAACATGTTTGTTTTGACAATATCTGTACTTTCCAGTTAATTTACTGCTAAATATTTGATTTCTTGTATAGATTTAAGTACTCGATTTCGCGATGCAGCAAAACCTAGACTCACCCAAATGATTCTTCTAGACTTTGAGTATAAACTTGCAGATGATAACCGATCCGAGCATTTGTACGCTCCAATCTCTTGATGAGATATTATCTGCAAACTAAAACTGTACAATTTCTTAATAAGAATCTTCTTGTGCGAAATTTCTTCCAACATTTCTTTCAACTCCGTCTTTTCTAGTTTTGTTATGTAAGATCTCACATACTGGGCAACAGCAATGGAATCATCCACAACATACTGGATATCCATATTAGCATTACACATTGAGAGAATAACTTGATTATAATTATTGATATACTTTGATTCTACACTTCTTCTCAAATTGTAAGTATTTTTGGTAGATTTTCTAGTGATGGTATGTCTCACAGCTGACATGAAACTGTTTACTCTTCCTTTGGATATTACTGGCCATGGTAATCCAAAACGACATTTGGTAAAAAACCTTTTCTTGGACTTGTATTTTCGTCAACAGTATTTGCCCAATCGATGACTTTGGAATCGTAACACTTGTTGCCTTAAGGTGTTTTTTTCTGTTCTTTTTGGTATAGCACATGTAACACACTCTTCAATAAAAGATAAAAAAACTTTAATCTAAATCAGTTGCAAATTTGGGTGCATCCTTGAGCCATAACAGCATATGTATATGAGGATCACCTCTTGCTTGATACTTATTTCTCCAAAAGAAATTAATAACTTCTCCAAGAGGAGGTTTCTTTTTATTGCAGATAAAATACATCATAGCTTCAAACCTATGATTGAAATATCTGTGTACATTTACAGGATCCAAAGATCTCAATTTTCCAGGTGTCTTGTACTCAATATTTTTAATATTTGAATTTACTTCTCGAAGAAATTCAAGTAAATCATCCCTAGCGTATTCAGCACAGCTTAGGGTAACAAACCACATAGGAGTTCCTTAGCATGCATTTAAGTTCTCCATGACGACGATACCAGTACTCATCAGTACCACACTGACATGCCATCAAATTAATCAGTTGAGATTCTAAATGTCTCTCTGATGTACTTTATCCATAAATTCCTTTGCAGAAACATTTTGAAGATGTACTGTTTTTGATATGTGGTTGACTGTATATGAAAGTCCAGACAAGTCACTCTTCAACAAAAGATGAAATATATATGGGATACATTCTCAATCTTAGATCTTCTGCATACAATCTTGTTGTTCGATATTCTGATGCAGGAATCTGCACTGATCGTTCGTCATATCGTCCACCTTTTCCAGTTGGGAACAGCTGCGGAAAACAACGAGCTTCTAAACTTTTTTCACACACACTCATGGGAGTCCCCTTCACTTTCTTCATTTGGAATAATTCAATAGTATTCCCCATCACTTCTTTTGAATGAAGTGGATGTACACTATAATGTTCATAAATGTCTTCACTTTTGGACATGTCCACTTTTTCAATTTGACCAGTTGACATTTCACTATTATCTTCTAAAATTATTTCTTCTTCTTCTACATACACATTTTTGTAGCATTCATTGTTTTTTATCAGATATAATGTTGCCTTTTGCACTTTCCTGACTTTCACTAATTCCTGCCAGATTTTCTTACTCCTAGTAGGAACACCATTAACAAGAATAACTAGTGGATCACTTTCTACATTCTCTACACCAATAGTTTAAATATGTTGCCTTAAATCTAGGGGTAAATATATATTTCTTCCTTTTAATCCTCTCTGTAAATCTGTAGGAGGCAATTTACCAGTATTAGGCTCCATACGAACAATAGCCTGAAATGGATGCACACATTGAATCAGAATAGACTCATATGTGTTTAAATCTATCAGTTCTGGAGGAATACTTCCCAACTCTAGATTATTATGGACAGCTCTAGCAGGCATTGTATTATCATCTAGTTTGTTATAACAATATTTACAAATATGCTGATCAGAACCCAAATCAAAGCAATCCTCTACCAACAAATAAGTTCAAAATTCCTTCCATTTATCATTTTCTCTTTCACTTTTTAAATATAGATCAGCAGTCCTAGTCTTATAGTGAGTTTGTTGGCAACAAATACAAGAATAATTTGGCCTTTCACATGAATTCCCCTTAAACTTTGTAATTTGTTCTTCAAACTTTTCTGTAATAGTATGTTCCTCATTTTCTTCAACATCTACTTCCATTAATGTCTCACTTTCTCCGCTCTCTTTTTAAGGACCAAAGTAACTAAACTCTATTTCATCACTAACCCTTTTTACATCTGGCACTGACCCACGCAAAAGATTATTGGTGGACTTTTTGCGTAATACAATCTTCTGACTAACTTCCGCATTTGAGAATGATGTACTGCTAACGTTCTAAAATGATGAAAAACACTTTGACATACTTCTCTAGAAAGACAAGCCAGAGAAGGACCTTGCAAACCAGTATTTTTTTTTCACTCTGCAAAGTTCTAGTCCTTGGAACATCTTAATCTTTTGTTTAACACTTTTTCTTTTTACTATGCTCTTGTAAAACATTGCGAAAAATATCGATAGATTCCTGTTGGATACTACAAATACTACTACAATCCCAAGTATACACTGGAGCTTTAGGACATATTCGTAAAACTTCATCATCTATCACTTCTGGAAACCATCCTCTCTTTTTCAATTGGACAACCATTTCTAACCTCATAAGCTAATATTCACCTAAAAAATATCACAAACGTTACTTCTGTGAATTACTCTTCTTCTTACTTTTGGCCTTCATGAACTGTATTGGCTTATCTATTGATCTAATTCTATTTAAACCTAAAATGAATAATTTTCTTTTTCATTCAAAAGCCTTCTCAATAATAGTTCCAATTTGTGTTATCTTTTATAAAATGCTGATCTTCTTTTGTATTTCTTCACATCTTTCAACAAATTAAAGACAACTCGATTGTAAAACAATTTCTTTCTAATTTCTTCATACAGACTCTTCCTCCTTTTACCATACATTGTTTCTTTTGAATGTGATTTCCCATTGTTTATGTTTCTTTTCTTCTTATTCTTTTTGTTGTTGGGCATTCTTTCTACTTTCCACAATGTGTACACTATTTCTAGGCTTTGAATTTTTTTAAATAAATTCCTTTGTTCTCTTACCCAAAGACTTTTTCCCCACATGATGATCATCTAATTCTTGCTGTAGAGTTTTCTTCAAATAATAGTCCCTTTTCTGTTCCCTCTTTTCTGTTTTTCCAGCCATGATAAGTTTATTTTAATGATGAAGAACAATATCCGTAAAAATAAATATAATATGTAAATAAATCTACAAAATATACTATTCTATTATTAAACAAACACTTATTACATAAAAACCATTTAAACACTTTCTTTTAAAATCAAAATTAATTTACTGAATTACACAGGTACTAATTAAATAATTGTTGGAATGAATAAGTGTTATACAAATGCATAGACAGTGAATGAGTACCTAGAGTACTGGTACTTAAGAGCACGGTGATTCCAGACAACATGACTTTTACCTGGATTTTTGCAGGACTGAATCAGTAGCGTGCAGAGACTTAGGGGACCGCATACATTGTGCACATTTGACTGTACCACTGCTTGTCTCAATGCCTGAATCATTGCGAAAGCGCATAGACAGGGAAAGTCTTGATAGTGATAGTAGTTGACAGCAGGATAAGTTTATAAGCGCTTATGTTTCAGCAGAGTCATTAGATAAGGGCATGCTTCAGTCAGGATGATTGTAGGAGTGGACAGAGACTCGCAGTGTGATTCCAGACAAGCATGACTATTGCAGGGATTTTTGCAGGACTGAATCATTAGTTGGCAGGGACTTAGGGGACCGCATACATTGTGTACATTTGACTGTACCATTGCTTGTCTCAATGCCTGAGTCATTGTGCAAGTGCATAGACAGTGACTGGGTACCTAGAGTGCCAGTAGTTGACAGCAAGGTGAGTTTTTAAGTATTTATGTTTTAGCAGAGTGATTAGATAAGGGCATGCTTCTGTCAGGATGATTGTAGGACTGGACACAGACTCAGTGTGATTCCTGACTTGCATGGCTATTACCTGGATTTTTGCAGAACTGAATCAATAGTCTGCATGAGTACTAATTGGGTATGTATAAGAGTATATCAATAGAATGTAGCTGGACATGTGCATGCATAGTGCACAGAATAACATACCTGTGGTACTATTACTAGCTAAGACATTCTATAAGTACACCAGCAGTAGCTGGAATAATTACAGTGCACCAAACACAGTGCATAGAGAATTTATAAGTACTTAGGTATTACTACACTGAATAAATACGTGTATAGTGCTCAATGGGTGATTGGAGGAGTGTCTCAGTACTAACAGGGCAATACCTGCTCAGCAAGCAAACTCTTTATAGGATAAAACTACAGCATCAATCTCTACTGCTACATTATCTTTGTACAACTACTTTTAATATTAGACGTAGCCAAATACAAATCAGAAACATTCACATTTCTCTCCTATATATGTCTCACCATATCACTGAAACACATAAATGAGTACCTCTCTACAGAACACTATCTATACTACATACATTCAAAATACAAGCTTCAAATTGAAACCAAACACCAAAAATGATGTCCCATATTTTAACTATACCTCTTTAGAGACTTATAAAAACTACTCATCACTAATACCTTAACTCGACATATACATTTCCAATTTGAAATCAACACCTAAAATTATATTTTATGTTTAAAAACACAGGCACCAAATAGTACACCACACAAATTATTAACTCACCTTTTCAAATTGATTTGTAGATTATGAAGTATCTGAATCACACACCAGATTTTCTTATGCACACAATGAATATAGTGCACTGCTCTTAGCAAAACCAAAAAATGGCAAAGTTTCCCTTTCATTGTGCACACATATACATGCAAATATCAAATCACTTTGCTTACCTGATTAATTCAAATTCTAAGACACATTTCTATTGGTTACACATATCAACCCTTGCCAACTGACCTCTAACTGAACCAAAATTTCTTCTGGAATTTTCTGGACTCTCACCTGGTCCGTGCATCGTAAGCGATGGAACCGCGGATCCAGACGAGACTTCAAAAGTATATTGCAAATAATTTTACAATTTGTTTTCATAGCACACTACGTCTAACCATACCAGTGACTTGGGAAATCTCACTGCAATTACATATGACTTTAATATTTATAAGAAATACACATTTTAATGCCACACAACTTCCAACCCTACTCCATTCTGCTTAATGCCCGTTTCCATAGTAACAGTTCATGGAACACTCAACTGAACACACAGGTCACAAGTTCAGCACACAATGTTGCAAATTCAAACAGCAAGTATGCTTGACTTTTCAAAATAACAGCTTATCCTAGCTAATGTACCTTTCAAATAGTGTTTACTAACCAATAAGAAACATGCTTTTTAAACACAGAAACATGCACCCTATTTTTCACTCTATAATGTTCTCAAACAGCCATTCACTTCTCTTTTTTTTTTTAAACTGCAGCCTGTCGACCATTTTAGAGACTTTTTATTTTACAAACTGCCTACTTCACATATAGACATCTTTTGAGTGCATCCAGACTTTCCTGCAAGATGCTTAGAGTGTGGATTGTGGGACACAGCTATATTTTCTGGTGTAAAAGGTATACTGAAAGCAGAGGTATTGACAAAGACCTAGCTTTGGAAAATGTAGACATTAAATGGATTGGACAGAGAGGATTAAAGTGGAACCAATTGATGCCATTGGTTAAATCCTTTTTGCATCTCCAACACCCTGACCTCATAATTGTGCACTCTGGTGGCAATGACCTAGGCACATTGACTGGGGTCGGTCTGGAAATGCTAATGAAGGACACCTTTGCATAATTGGTGTTGCTTTCCCCCCAAACTGCCTTTGTCTCCTCTAACATATGCCAAAGACAGAAATGGAACTGGTCCAATCAATTTTGTCCACAGATTGAGAAAGCTATGAAAAATGTCGATAAAGCTGTTTCTGCTCATCTCAGAGATTATAGTATGGGGTCCATATACAACAACAATCTGCATTTTAATATAGACGGCATCTACAGGAGAGATGGTGTACGTTTCACAGATGAGGGAAACAGCGTCTTTCTCAACAGCTTTAGACTCTGCATAGGCACTTACAAATAGGTACCAAAATCTCCCAATAAACACAAGGGCTCTTTTTAGAGCTACCCAAGATCCAAACATATAACCTAGATTTATAATAAAAAAGTTTTTTTGTTGTTGCTGGGAGTCGCGCACCCCTCACGTTCAGACCAGGGGTCGTGCTGGGAGTCGCGCACCTAGCACGTTCACACCAGGGGGCCGCGCTGAGCATCGACACTCCAAATGTTTCTGGAAAAAACCTTCCACTAATTTCTATTAGCCCCGGGGACCCCATCCCCCGGGGCCTATCCACTTCGATAGGGACCATGGGGGGAGCCCCAATGCCCCCACGGTCCTGCCGGCTCCCCGCATCCTGCAAGAGCTGGCATTGCTTTTCCACATGGGAAGCTGCTACCATGCAGCTTCCAGTGTGGAAAAGCAACTCTGCTTTGGATTTTGGAAGAGAGAGCAGGTATCCCTGCTCTCCGTTCCAAAATCCAAACCAGAGTTTGCTATGGTAGGGCGGGAGACATGCTCCCACCCTACCTTAGCAAACAGCAGTGTCCTGGGGTGAGAACCCTGGGACACTGCAGGAGCCGGCCCTGGTGGGTGGTGGTCCCTAGGGCCATCAAAGTCTCCAGGAGGGGGGCCCGCGGTCCCCCTCGCAACTTTGGAAAAGCTCCGGGGAGGTGGTGGTCCCTGGGGCTCGGGGGTCCAAAATGGACCTCTGAATTTTAACAGTTAGTGCCCCGGGGAGGTGGTGGTGCCTGGGGCATGTGGGGGGGGCTCATGACCCCCCCAAATTTTTATTAAAATTAAAAAACAGAGCCCCGGGGAGGTGGTGGTCCCCAGGGCTGCAGGGGCCCCCGCTTTTAATTTCCAAATCCCCCCGGGACCTGGCCCACCCGGAGGTTAAAAATAACGAAGCGAGATAGCCCTCGCTTAGTTTTTTAAAAATGTTTGGTTTGGATCCCCACACCCAGCGCGCATTCCGCTGTTTAAAAGAAAAAAAAGCTTTTTTTGGCCCTGGGGTTCGTTGTGGGACCCCTTGAGCAGGCCAAGAGGGTCAGGGTGTTTCTACCCTGTCCCCTTTTCTTTATTTTCACCTTGGTTTCCCTGTTTTCCTCTGACTTACTTCTACTGAGGCACAAGATGGCTGCCAACACTTCCTGGTTTGGAGTGTTGTCAGCCAATTAGAATAAAGCTCGTGGTCGGGAGGGTGTGCGGATCAACCGCGCCTCTATATATAGAAAATTGTATTTAGTTATTTTCTCAGCAACTAGTAAACGGATTTATACCATTTAAGAAAAAGAGTTCTTTCTGAAACAAGGGCTACCTTTGTGCCAAATTTGGTGTAAATTAGGCCTGGGCAAAGCACTACGCTATGCTCGCGGAGTTTGCGAAGTTTGCGCAACTTCGCACTACGTGAGCTGCACGTAGCACAGTGCGAACACGCGTACTGCAGTGTAGCGTAGTGCAGCGCTCATTTTTTGCTTGTTCGCGGTCCTGAGCGTCATGTTCGCGACCGCGAGCAAGCAAAATGACATCCCGGCGAGATTCTCAATGCGGGGAGGTAAGGTTTCTCATTGTGAGTGGTTGCGCATGCTCGCGACCGCTCTCAATGAGAAACTACCAGTTCGCGTTGAGAAAGCTGCCGCTCGAGTAATAATCTACTCGAGCAGCAGAAAACTACAGCTCGCACTGTGCAAGATGCCGTTTTCAATGATTGCACAGTGCCGGATGCTTGTCCGCACTGTGCAATCATTGAAAACGCATCTTGCACAGTGCGAACATGCTACTACGCAGCTCGCGTAGTGCTACGTGAAGTTCGCGTAGTGCAAAGTGCACTTCGCGTAGCTTTGCGAAGCGCTACTTCGTGAACTACGCCCACCCTTAGTGTAAATCCGTTCAGCAGTTCGAGCTGTAGCCGTATCTAAAGTTTCCTACGGGAAATGCATTTTTTGACCTCTTTTCAAAAAGACAATTTTCTGGGACTACTGAAAGGATTTACACCACTTAATAAAAAGGGTTCTTTCTGAAACAAGGGCTACCTTGTTGCCAAATTTGGTGTAATTCCATTCAGAGGTTCGGGCTGTAGCCGTGTCTAAAGTTTCCTATGGGAATTAACATGGAGAAAACACGTTTTGACCCCCCTTTTTTCTCGGGCCCCCGCTTGCCAAATTGCCCCAAAACTTTCAAGATAGGAGCTTGCCGGAGCGCCCCACTAGTTTTGAAAATTTTGCAAAGATTTGTCAACCTGCGCCAAAGTTATTGGTAAAAGAAAAAACGCTTTTTAAATTGAAACACAGTCCTAACTATAACTAACTACTGGCGACTGCCAGTAGGTAATATATATATACACATATATATATATATATATGTGTGTATATACATTTACATATACACATACAAAATTATCAGGAAGAACCATCTAAAGGAATATACACTAAGCACAAACCGGAAAAAGGAATCCGAAGATGTCTTCAGTGTACAACGACCAACAGGGCACCGTCTGAAGTCACACAGGTTACGTACCTCGCACCAAATGGTGGTCGATGCCCAAAACATCCCAAAACAAAAAGGACTATTCTGGACCCAACCTCTAGATGGCGGAATGATGCACAGCATGTGAATCCAGAAAACTCTTCAACTTGAAAAACTGCTCCTATTGGTAAGTAACCATTTTGTTTCAATTGCTTGCAATAACCTCTGTGTTGCTAATTGAATGCTCGGTGAGGTCAAAAGTGTGGTGTCTGTTTCTCAGTGGCTGCCATATGCTTTGTGGCTCTATTTGATTAGCTTTTAAACTTTAATAGTATATACTGTATTTATACACCTAACTCTGTACCCTTTAAAATTTAAAGGGTACAGAGTTAGGTGTATAAATACAGTATATACATAAGAGTACAGCATGTACCTCTGCCTTGACTGGAAAATAGACTCATTCCCATTAAGGTTGTGGGGCTGGGACTTGGCGTATCGTGAGATTACTTCCTATGAAAAGGTGACATCTTTGCACATTTTCTATAGTGACTGAAATGCAGCTAGCCATGAACACCGATGCTGGTTTGCGCAAACTGAGAGGGAAGACATGCTGCGAGGTGGGCACGAGACTGGGAGATGCTAGTTTGCACCCTCATGCTGTACGCGCACAGCGTGTCACTGTCTCCGGTGTTGGCACAGGAAGCACCTTCTGCCTGATTAGTACCGCACCAGAGAGCGGGCAGGACACTCCGGTACATCTCTGCAATTTTTAACTGAACTGGCCGAACCAGTCTCTATCTGGGACTCCTCACTAGGTGTGTTTTACCTTTTTCGCATACCAAAAGACGTACGAACCAGAAGCAGCTATAAGACCTTGTCGAGCACATATCCTGGAGCCTCTTGGCCTGTTTTAAACTATTCGACCACGTCTCTTCTTCTTGTACATTCAAGCTGGACCGCTCACAACTGTTCGCTTGTTGTCCTGATCCTCACCCCTCTTCTTAGAGGTTAGCAAGAACACATGACTTCAGGGAATAATTTGTTGCTTGGTGGTGCCAGTTCAGACACATGCCGCAAGCACCAAGAGTGTCTGTCAATGGCCTGATCATAAGGGAGGCTTACCTGCCAAGCATTGCAAATGCAATAGGTCTCATGTTTGTTGGAATTATTGGCGTAATTGGCAATTTTTTTGTTTTACTTATGCAAGTTGCAGTACCATATGTAGCCAAAAGAGGTACCATGGGACCTCTGTTGGCTACATATAGTACTTCAACATGGCTAGGTAAACCAGCATTTGCAATGCAATAGGCCCTGTGGTTGCAAGAGTTTGATCTATTAGCATTGTAAGTGGCAATGCCTTTTGAGTGTTTTGAAAACCTGCAAGCAGTGAGTAGACATGCACTTAGCTTACAAGAATGGCTTGCAGTAACTGTGACACTTACTGTCAGCCTTGCCTCTTGTAAGCAAGAACTAGAAGCACAAAATGAGTGTTTATGCACTGCTTGCAGGTTTCCAAAACACATTAAAGGCATTGCCCCCACTCATTATCTTTAGAAAGAATAAAAAACTTTGCTTTTTGTAAATAACTTTCTTACCCTGCTGTTATTTCTGCATCCTCTTGCTTAGATCCACGCCAATATGCCTTTGTGCATAAGTGTGCTCTATCAAACACAAATTACCATTTACAATGCCAATAGTGCAAATGGGACAGTGCAGCCTCATAGGCTGTCATTATATGGCTAAAAATCCAGACTATCATTAAGAACGCAGAGACCACAAGTTTTCGATCATGCTCAGCGGGTGGCAGTTCTTTCACTTCCATTATTTGACCAGTGTCCAAAATGTGGGAGGAAGAAGGCCAAAACAGACCCTCACAAGTTCTGTATCTTCTGTCTACCACGATCTCATGTTCCTAATGCATGTCATTGCAGGAACATTTCGCGAAGCACCTTACTTGAGGGGGAACATTTGCCTGCATAGGGCTGAAGAGAGATGGCACAAACAAACAGCCTGGATGTTAGACCTCAGAGCGAGGGGGAAGGTCAGCCTTCCATCAGGGCTCTCTTCAACTTCTAGAGTACATTGGAGGTCTGAAAAGAGGGTTTCTGGGAAAAAACTACATTTGTCCCGGTCGAAGTGGAGAGTATCGGTGTCGATACAAGGTAGGGCTCCAACTTGTTAGCTGTCAAGAGCTGTATCGACGCTGAGGAAGGGGCTTAGGTAGTCGTCGAGGCAACCCCAGTCAACATAGAAAAGCCATACACTGACTCGCAGGCTGTGGTGAGAGGGCCTTGTCAGGAAGGAGTGACCACATCGAAGGAGGTAAACTTAGAGGAGTGGAACGACTTCAAAACGTGGGAGTGAAATGTTGATTAGTTTCTCGGTATCGAGGAGCCATCAGGAGACAAGGAAATAGATTATATCTCCAGGCTCTCAATATCCGAGGGCTTTTTCATCCTCTCCCATTGTGGTGCCATCTTTCTCCACCTCCACTGGCACTTCCTGCTCCGCAACCAAACTCGCCTCTTCAATCTCAACCAATAGCGCCTCATCCAGTGATTCCAGTTCCACATAGACACTCCAGCTCCAAGGACTAGGTCACACTCTTGAAAGTGCCACCATTCTCTCCATCATGCCCATCATAGTCCTAGCGCTCCAACATCTTCACTTAGTTCTCATCGTCATAGGTCTCATCTTACAAGATCTCATTGTAGGCCACAGATACTTCCTCTATCTACATGAAGATATTTTATACACTATTGGACTCTCCACTGCCTTGTATCTGCCCTGTGGATGACATTACAACCTTCTAAGAAGTCCTGGTATTAGGAGCGGCCAAACTGAATGTGCAAATGTTGGTTCCGACACCTTCCACATCCGTGATATTCAAGAAACTACACCACATACAGCTTCCAGACCCCTACTTCTGTTGGATCTTGGCTTCTTAGAACATGCCATGGAGTTGTTTCTGACATCAGCCATATTTATGCCCATTTCGTTGAAGCTTCAAAAGAAATACTGGTCTCCGGATCAAGACCCTCTATTCCTTTGCTCTGATCCTCCACCAGACTCTAATATTAGCGGCTAAGAAATACCACTCCACATCTCGATCTGCTCCTCCGGATAAAGCAAGCTGGAAATCAGACTCAGCAGGCTAGCACGGCAGCAACATCAATGAAAGCAGCCAGCGCCACAGCTCTCTTAGGCAGATAACTGAACCCTCTGGGACTCATCCACAATTTCACTGAACATCTTCCAAGAGAAGACTTCATGGAGCTAGTCCACGAGGGAGCAATGGTATGAAATCAGGCAATTAGCGCAGCAGCGGATTCTTCCCTGGCAGCCGCACATGGATACTGTCATGGAGTGACCTTAGGGAGGCAATCTTTACTCCGGTTGACATCCCTCAAGCCAGTCGCAACATCGCATATAGAACTTACCATTCTCTGGCTCCACACTCTTTCGAAGTCATGGTGAGAATGAAAAGCAAAATGGAGACCCTCAAAACACTGAATATAGAGAGACCAAAAGAACAGATAATTTTTTTGGCCCTATTAAAGTCTGTTTTAGTCTCAGACTGTTCAAACCCCTTGGTGGTATACAGGTAGATCTAAACAGCAACAACAATGATATTACCAGCAACAACAAATGGACAAGAGGAGGCTCTGCCCAACAGCCTGCCCAAGGGGGTAAACTGGCAACCGGACCCAAGCCATGCATCCTCTGTTCCTCCTCTCACCTTACCCTCTCCAGTAGGGAGAAGCATTTCTCATGATCTGGCAATGGCAACACATCAACAGATTCCTGGCTTCTTAATATTGTACAAGATTGATATTGTCTCAGGTTCAACAAAATTTCAATGCGAGTAACCTGCACTCCTAATTTTTAACAATATTAAACAGTCAACATAAATTACAATAATGTTCAAACAATATACAAGGTGCGGCCCTCAAAAAAACCTCGTTAGCCTCTCCCAGGACACAATAATATGAAAATATTTCAAACAGAACCTGCTTAAGCGTGAGGACGCACTATTCACCAATCCTATAAGATATGCGATTCTTTAACCAGATTTTTCAATTATACGCCTTCCAGTTTAAATGAAAATTATCCCATCCAAACATATATCATACGTTGCTCTTCATAAATCACGAACAGTTGTCGGTGCACATCAGTAAAGACAACACATTATTGTATATAAAGTATAACTCTCAAATGTAATAAAGATGCTGTAACCATCTTCACAGTTCAACACCCTGTAGATTTATTTTCTTTGTTGAATATTCGATTCTTAAAGCTTCAGAACAAATGTTTCATGGTTCGCAACTCCCAATGCATTTCGGTGCGAAGCACCTTCATCAGGGGAATACTGTAAAAATGTACAAATATTTCACATGTTTCTGATTCTCATCATATGCGCAAAACCAACATCAAATTATTATAAACCAATTCAATAATTCAGAGTGTTATTAGGTCCAAAAACCACAGTTCTGTGTGTAAAAAAGTTCCAATCAATATGCATGCAATTACACCAGTGTTGCAAACAATGCTGTTAAATCACACAAAAAGTGTGAGCTCACAATGTGTTCAAATCACACAAAGAGTGTAAACTCATGCTGTAAAACATCAGAGATTAATGGTGCAAGAAAATACCAAAAAGTTCGAAAACAAAGTATGAAAGCACCAACTATCACCGTGCAAAGAAAATACTATACTCTACATTGCTCACAAAAACACTCACCAGCACCAATGGCCGCCAACAGAAAACCTCTGTGTAGGAATACGTGTTCGATATGAAAAGGGACTCTACTGTTGACAACAAAAATGGAAGTAATCAGCACAAAACAGGAAGAGGTCTCATATGGCCAAATGTGAGTACTCAAAATACCACAGCGCAATAGAACACCAAACAATGATACATACTCTAATATGCCTGGACTGGCCCTTATTTCAATAAACGATCCGCCGATGAGTTATTATCCACAGGAATGCTGCGGAGAAAAAAGTCATAAAAACTCCCACTACTCAATATCCATTAAGTTCACCCCATGTCCAAACAGACTACCACTTACCGTTAACTGAGGGTTCCGCACGCTCTGCAATGCTGCCTTCATAGTTGTCGGGGGAGCCTAACCTTACCGCGTTTATACTTCTGCGTGTGACGTAGGCTTGGGTCAACACAAAGGACAGACTACATTCAACGCTGCACTTCCCTCCCAAGAGTGTGGCCGCCATTATTAAGCTGGAAAACTGAACTACCCACTGCATTATACTATTGCAGCAAGCAAGCAAAGGTGTCCCAAACAAATATAGCATTATCAGTCAACAACCGTCCTTGACAATTAACTGTACAAACTTTAAATATTTATAGGCCACAATTTGCGCTATAATGAGTGAGGTGTCCAGCCGGACCTTATAATTTAATAAATGAAAAAATAGGGAGCAAATTCAAGAAGGCACATATACAGTGGGACACAGTCCTGTATCAAAAACATACAACAACGCAAGACAAAACAGTATTTACAGGGTGGGGTGTTTCTCAGGCAATTTTACAATTAGTGAGACGCTAGTGCAGTGGGAAGAATCAGCCTAGCTATACTCATGTAGTAAAACACAATTACGTCACACAATGGGGAACAATTTTTTAAACTACATCAACTGTCGACGGCGTTTCGATCCTGTTAGTAATGAAGGATCATCATCAGGAAAAACCATGTATTGCCTGAATATGCAAGCCTGTAAGGAATTAGGGAAACAAAAAGACACAAGGGCCATTTGTTTAAAATCTCACCTCGACCTCCAGTACATAGCACAAAGGATTTTCACGCCATGCCTTAAGGTGGTAAACTACCATACATGTGTGTGATTGCCATGTCTTGTGACATTCATCCAGTCAATTCATGGTTGTGACAATAGTGTAGAGTGGGTGAAGCATTCAGGGGTTGGTGCAATGAGTCAGAACATGTGAATGCCGCAGTGGACAGTGAGCCATGCGGGTTTAAAAAAAAAAAGTAATTCTAGGACATGACAGGGGAGTGGGGTAGCAGAGTCGGGGTGGAGATACCTAAACTCCGATGTAGGCGGGTCCAGGAATGGGTTGCAGTTGCAGCCCGACGGGTGATAGCTGGCCCTGAGAGCACTGGGGCTCCGGTTCAGTGACGCGGAGCTGGTGCGTGATCTTCATAGTGTGAATCAACCTGAAGGCTGCGGGAGGAGCGAGAGCTGGGTTAAGCCACCTATCCTATTGCAAGAATGAACAAGCTGTAGCGGTGGCTGGTGTGGGCGCTTACCTATGGATTAGGAGAACAAGTCATCCCAAGCGGTGGCGCCGCTGTACGGATGGCTTCTTCAGGGAGGAGTGGAGACCAGATGGTCATTTCTGTTAGGGAGTAAATCTAATTACTACTCGTGCTGGAGACGTGGGAGTAAGGGCTAGGGCGGTGATAGGGAGAGCGCTTACTTAAGGTTACAAGAAACCTTGATGTCCAAGGGGTTGGAGGGATGTGGATTGGATGATTGTGGTTACCGGCAGTTTGCGGAACCTGCGTGGAAAAATAGCGGTGTAAGACCACTCGGTCCGCGGAGCGAAGCCTGCAGGGCTAGGGGGGGGGGGGGGGGGGAAGAAAGAAGAGAACCACCGCAGCGTTTACCTGTGTGTTCATGATCGAACAGCTACAAATGTCCGAAGGGCGGAATCGCACCGGTCAGACGGGGGGTAGCTAGCGTGCAGCATGGATATAGATGGGCGGCCATTTTGGGGGGGCTGAATGACTAGCAAGTTTGGACTGTGGCGGCCATCTTGGAATGGGAGGGAAGGGAATTGCTGGCTGCCATCTTATAGCAGTGTGAATAACGTGTTCCAAAAACAATTGGATAACATAAAACGGCGCAGTGAAAATAAGAAATATATACAGTTGGTGGCAAAACCAGGGTAAATTGTAACGGCGCAGTGAGTGCGAGTTAACCACGTTCATTATACTAACTAGCCCGTAGGTAGTGGTTATCAGTGGAGTCTGTTGAGTATTGTCCTTGCAAGTGACAAGTTGCAAAATTGAGCATTTCCATGCACAAGTCATGTTTCAATAG
The DNA here is from genome assembly GCF_964263255.1 of Lissotriton vulgaris. Classification (NCBI taxonomy): domain Eukaryota; kingdom Metazoa; phylum Chordata; class Amphibia; order Caudata; family Salamandridae; genus Lissotriton; species Lissotriton vulgaris. Next base: position 969,039,433 of record NC_141693.1, on the reverse strand, counting down.
CCAGCCATAACAACTATTACAATCCTGTATAAGCAGCCATAGACTAATGTAGCAGGGGGCTACATGGTTATAATAGTGAGGTCCAGTCCTCATTGCGATTGAGGCCATTCCTGATGCTGTCCATAAGTAAAATCATTTTCAGTTCCTCTCTGTTCAGTAGGTGTGCAATGTCTGCTCCGCGATGTGGCAGTTTGACTGATTTAAGGACAGTCCATTTCAGATCATTGTCACTGTGTTCTCTTTCCGTGAAGTGGTCCACCAAGGGGGCGTTGGGAGTCTTGCAGCGGATTCTGCTGCGGTGTTGACCTATTCTAGTTTTGATCTTTTGCTTGGTTTGGCCAACATATACAAGTTTGCAGGGACATTGAATCAGGTAGATGACATCACTACTATTACAATTAGTGAAGGTTTTACAGTTAACCGTGACATTGTTAAAAATGAAGGATTTGCCTTCCATGGTAAAATCACAAACATTACATGATCCACATTTGGCATGCCCTACAAGCGGTGTTTGGTTCCACAGGGAATCTATTGTATCACGTGGTGGGGGGCTAGGGAGTGCAGCCCTCACCAGATGGACCTTTAAGTTGGAGCTTTTCTTAAATGCAAACAAGGGTTGATCAATTTGCAGTGTACCAGCATTCAGTATGGGCCAATGTTTGATTATACATTTTCTCAAGGCATTGGAGGCTGGTCAAAAGGTAGTCACACACGCTTTTCTTTGACTGGATTCTTTTTGTTTGGGGCAGAGGAGGACCTCCCTTGGGCAGTACCAAGCCCTTTTAATTGCTCTCCGAACCAGTCTGTTGGGGTAACCCCTGTCTTTAAGTTTGTTTGATAGGACTGTGGCTTCCCTGAAGTAATCCTCTTTGGCATAGCAATTCCTTCTGATGCGGAGGAATTGCGAGTAATGTAGTGAGTCCCTTAGTGCTCTAGGGTGGTTGCTATTGTAGCTTAGTAGTGTGTTTCTTTCAGTGGGTTTGCGGTATAGTCTGGTGTGGAGGGAACCTTCAGATTGATAGATGGTTAGGTCTTGACCTTCAGAGATAGATGGTTAGGTAGTGATGTCATCTACCTGATTCAATGTCCCTGCAAACTTTTATATGTTGGCCAAACCAAGCAAAAGATCAAAACTAGAATAGGTCAACACCGCAGCAGAATCCGCTGCAAGACTCCCAACGCCCCCTTGGTGGACCACTTCACGGAAAGAGGACACAGTGACAATGATCTGAAATGGACTGTCCTTAAATCAGTCAAACTGCCACATCGCGGAGGAGACATTGCACACCAACTGAACAGAGAGGAACTGAAAATGATTTTACTCATGGACAGCATCAGGAATGGCCTCAATTGCAATGAGGACTGGACCTCACTAGTATAACCATGTAGCCCCCTGCTACACTAGTCTATGGCTGCTTATACGGGATTGTAATAGTTGTTATGGCTGGCTATTGAAACATGACTTGTGAATGGAAATGCTCAATTTTGCAACTTGTCACTTGCATGGACAATACTCTATGGTCTCCACTGATAACCACTATCTATGGGCTAGTTAGTATAATGAACGTGGTTAACTCGCACTCACTGCGCCGTTACAATTCACCCTGGTTTTGCCACCAACTGTATATATTTCTTATTTTCACTGCGCCGTTTTATGTTATCCAATTGTTTTTGGAACATGTTATTCACACCGCTATAAGATGGCCGCCACCAATTCCCTTCCCTCTCATTCCAAGATGGCCGCCACAGTCCAAACTTGCTAGTCATTCAGCCCCCCCCAAAATGGCCACCCATCTATATCCATGCTGCACGCTAGCAAACCCCCATCTGACCGGTGCGATTCCGCCCTCCAGACGTTTGTAGCTGTTCGATCGTGAACACACAGGTAAGCGCTGCGGTGGTTCTCTTCTTTCTTTCTCCCCCCCTAGCCCTGCAGGCTTGGCTCCGTGGACCGAGTGGTCTTACACCGCTATTTTTCCACACAGGTTCCGCCAACTGCCGGTAACCACAATTATCCAATGCACATCTCTCCAACCCCTTGGACATCAAGGTTTCTTGTAACCTTAGGTAAGCGCTCTCCCTGTCACTGCCCTAGCCCTTACTCCCACGTATCCAGTATGAGTAGTAATTAGATTTACTCCCCAACAGAAATGACCATCCCGTCTCCACTCCTCCCTGAAGAAGCCCTCCGCACAGCGGCGCCACCGCTTGGGATGCCTTGTTCTCCTAATCCATAGGTAAGCGCCCACACCAGCCACCGCTATACCTTGTTCATTCTTGCAATAGGCTGGGTGGCTTAACTCAGCTCTCGCTCCTCCCGCAGCCTTCAGGTTGATTCACACTGTGAAGATCACGCACCAGCTCCGCGTCACTGAACCGGAGCCCCAGTGCTCTCAGGGCCAGCTATCACCCGTTGGGCTGCAACTGCAACCCATTCCTGGACCCGCCTACATCGGAGTTTAGGTATCTCCACCCCGACTCTGCTACCCCACTCCACTGTCATGTCCTAGAATTACTTTTTTTTTAAAACCCCGCATGGCTCACTGTCCACTGCGGCATTCACATGTTTTGACTCATTGCACCAACCCCTGAATGCTTCACCCACTCTACACTATTGTCACAACCATGAATTGACTGGATGAATGTCACAAGACATGGCAATCACACGCATGTATGGTAGTTTACCACCTTAAGACATGGCGTGAAAATCCTTTATGCTATGTACTGGAGGTCGAGGTGAGATTTTAAACAAATGTCCCTTGTGTCTTTTTGCTTCCCTAATTCCTTACAGGCTTGCATATTCAGGCAATACATTGTTTGTCCTGATGATGATCCTTCATTACTAACAGGGTCGAAACACTGTCGACAGTTGATGTAGTTTAAACAATAGTTCCCCATTGTGTGACATAATTGTGTTGTTACTACATGAGTATAGCTAGGCTGATTCTTCCCACTGCACTAGCGTCTCACTAATTGTAAAATTGCCTGAGAGGCACCCCACCCTGTAAATACTGTTTTGTCTTGCCTTGTTGTACGTTTTGGATACAGGACTGTGTCCCACTGTATATGTGCCTTCTTGAATTTGCTCCCTATTTTTTCATTTATTAAATTATAGGATCCGGCTGGACACCTCACTCATTATAGCACAGATTGTGGTCTATAATTATTTAAAGTTTGTACAGTTAATTGTCAAGGACCGTTGTTGACTGATAATACTAATACCCCTGGTCCTTGCTTACCTAGTGGGTTCCCTTGTTCCTCAAAATAATACCAAACAAATATAGGAACAGATAAATGAATGGTGAATGACAAAAATCATAATAATAAATAAATAAACACGAAACTACCAGCCATAAAGTATGAAAAAATGCCAGGTGCAAGAAGGTCATATAGGTACTACCTCTATAAGTGTAACAATCAGCAAAGAAGGTGTATGTTATTCTATGTGCAGTAGCCCAATGTAAACATGTTTTTGGGTTACAATTTTTGCGTGGTTTGAATCAAAACAATAATGCATTAACAATCATTGTATATCAAAAAATGCATAATGAAATAAGTGTAGCAACATTCCAAATGTCCTGATAAATACATGATACATTATAAAAAACAAACAAATTCAATCTTATCTTTCAATCCACGAGGATTCATGGTATTCAGAAAGCGAATCCAAAATGTTTCCCTTTGTGCAAGAATCCTGGTGGTATCACTTTCCGGTGACACAGACTCCGTTTCAAGAATTGTGAATCGTAACTGTGGAATTGTGTGTTTTTTCTCCATCCAGTGTACCGCTAAACATGATTTTGTATTCGACGTACGGATCATACCTTTATGTTCCGTAAGCCTGACTTTTACCTTCCTGGATGTGTGCCCAACATATACGAGCCCACATTGACACTTACTGGAATATATGACCATGCTCGTGTTGCAGTCAGATGTGTGCCTAAGCTTAATCAATTTACCAGTGTGTGGATGTGCAAACTTATCACCTACAATCACACAGTGGCCACAGTTGTGGCACTTCAGCATCCCTAGTTGTTCTGGGTCACGCACAGTCTGAGATTTTTTTTTTAAGAGCTCCTTAATGTTTTTTTATCTTGTGAATGCAAATATAGGGCGACCAATGAACACCTCCTGGAAATCATGTTCTTGCTCAAAAATCTTCCAACGTTTATTGATGCACCGTTTGATGCCTCTCAAAGCAGTGGAGTATTTAAAAACACACACCTCTCTCTTGGTTGCCTCTTTTTGGGCTTTACTCAACAGTTGTTCTCTATCCCGAATGCAAGCCCTAAGTTTCGGATTCTCAATAACTTCCGGCAGGTAGCCTCTCTTCAAATATGCCTGAGACATTTCCTCAATACTTGCCCTGCCCTCATGTTCATCAGAACAGATCCTCCTGATTCTGATAAATTGTGACAGAGGTAAATGTTTTTTTAGTGCAGGTGTATGGAAACTGTGATAGTGTGGGGCATTATTCCCATCGGTAGATTTTCTGTAGACTCTGGTTTCCAGGTTGTTACCTTTTCTTTTAATCAAAATATCCAAATAACTAATGCAAGTAGGATTCATAGTGTGGGTAAATTTAATGTGTGGATGGCAATTATTTAGTGTGATAAGCACATCTTCCGATGCTTGCCTTGTCCCCTTCCATAGAACCAAAATGTCATTAATGTACCGTAGGTAAAGCACAAGATGATCCGTCTATGCTTTTTCATGTAGTATACAGGTGTCGAACTTAGCCATGAACGTAATTGATACGCTGGTGCCCCGATAAACCCCATTGAGGTACCGGTCTTCTGCAAATAAAAATGCTATTTCCAAGAAAAGTAGCTGTGGTACAGGCCAAATTGAAGTAATTCCAGTAGCAAAATGTTGAGAGTCTCCTCATAATCATGTCTCAAAAGTAACCACTCAACCGCTTGTAAATTGTCTCAGGTTCGCCACCGCCCATTCCTTCAAAACTGTCCCATTTCCACCTTACATTGCTACGGTCGAAAGTCAACATCCTCTTGCAAGACGGTGAAAGCCATTCCTCACCGGCATTTACTCCAGACACTTCCTGGTGTAAAAAGACAAACTTATTCAGACCCGTACTCTATATCAAACTAGCCAACAAGTGGATTCGGCGAGAGAAGTTCCAGATGCTGGAATTATCTTATCTTATCTTATCTTAAGGGTTTTTTTTATAGCGCTCTGACACCATAAGTTTCCTGGCGCTGATTGAGTGCTGAGAGGTGTAAAAGAGGGAAACTAGCCAGATTGTGTGAAAAGACTGGTTTTCAGGAGTTTTCTGAATTCAAGAAGAGACTTGGAAGATTTGAGCGGGAGGGACAAAGAGTTCCAAAATTTGGGAGCCAAGTAAGCAAATCTACGACCGCCGAATTTTTTGAGCTTGGTTGAGGGAATGACTAAGAGCTGCCGGTGAGAAGACTGTAGATTGCGTACCGGGCAATAAGGGGTGACCAGGGATTTAAGAAAGGCGGGAGAAGTCCCGAGCACAGCTTTGAATGTCAGGCAGCCAATCTTAAACGCAGCCCTCTGTTCAACCGGCAACCAGTGGAGTTTGTGAAGTAATGGTTTCGCAGACTGCCACTTCAGGATTTTGTAGGCCAGTCTAGCCGCCTGGTTCTGCACAATTTGAAGCCTATAGAGGAGGGATTTGGATAGGCCATGGTATAGAGAGTTTGAGAAATCCAGGCGAGAGAGCACCAGGGCAATCAAGACTTGTAACAGAGCCTCAGGTGTAAGGAGGTGGGAAACTTTCCTAATTTTCCTTAGCTGGAACATGCAAGATGACACGACAGCACCCACCTGGGGCTTGAGAGAGAGCTCTGTGTCAATGATGACCCCGAGACTCTTTGCTGACTTAGCCGGAGCAGGCGGGGAGCCAAGCTCCACCGGCCAAAACTGTGGGTCCCAAAAAGTGGGGCTGTTACCCGGGAGGATCAGCTCTGTTTTCCCCGGGTTCAACTTGAGCTGGTTACAGTTCATCCATTGCTGGATGTGTAACATGACCGCTTGACAGTCAAGAGCTACATTGGGAGTATTAAGGGGAAAGATAATTTGCAAATCGTCTGCATAGTTGAAGACGGTGATGTCCCACCTCTTCAAAGAGTGGATAAGCGGTTGGAGATAAAGATTGAAGAGCAGAGGGGACAGGGATGAACCCTGAGGCACTCCGCATATGGAAGGTTCCTTGGCGGCCGTGTAAGGGCCTAAACGGACCGCCTGGGTTCTGCCCGACAAGAAGGATTTAATCCAGGCAAAGGCCCGGCCCCGGATGCCGGCCTGCTCGACACGGTGGAGAAGGATGTTATGGTCCACATCGTCAAACGCCGCCGACAGATCCAGTAAGACGAGTGCCTGAGGCGTCCCTTTATCGGCATTGCCCCTTAAAGAATCCATAACTGCCAGGATCACAGCCTCGGTGCAGTGGGCTGGTCTAAAACCGGCTTGGTTAGGTTCGAGGTGGTTGGAATGCTCAATAAATTGAGAGAGGCAACTGATGACGTGTGCCTCCAAAAGTTTGGAAAAATAGGGCAAGAGAGAAATAGGCCGATAGTTGGCAAGATCCTCCGGGTCGGCTCCGGGTTTTTTCAACAGGGGCACCAAGACAGCCTCCTTAAAGGAGTTGGGTACCGTTCCCGTCTCAAGGGAGGTGTTTAACAGAGGCAAAATGCAATCCGGCAAAGCCAGGCAGATGTCATGAAGAACAGAGGGGGGACAACAATCATTGGGCGAGCCAGATTTGACTCGGGCAACACGTTTGGCCAGAGTGGGGTAATCAAGGGCAGGGAAGTGTGATAGGGAAAGTGGGTTTCCAGGAAGGGAGGCTGATATGGCAGCAGAGGGGGCGGAAGGGATAGTGTTCTTAATCTTAATCATTTTTTCAATGAAAAAACTATTCAAGGCATTGCAAGACTCTTGGGTAGGGGCCTGAGCAGGGAGGGTTCTGGCGTCAGACGTGAGCTCACCCATAACTTTGAAGATCTCCTTGGACTTATTAGGGGCGAGGAGGATCCTTTCAGAGATATGTAGGGATTTTGCTGCTATGATTGCACTTTTATATTTTTTCCTTGCAGCGACATATGCCTCTCTGTCGGTGGGCGAGTAATTACGTCTCCACCTACGCTCCATCTGGTGCAGTTTAAGTTGTTGAGTTTTCAAGGAGGTATTAAACCACCTATGAGACTTACTGTGCCGGGAGCGAGGGAATCTGGAGAAGGGAGCGAAGTGGTCGCTAGCTTTGGTGATCCAGCTAGAGAGATCATCCTCCAGAGTATGGACAGTCGCGACACTGCGCGGCGGGGGACGAGTTTCAGCCAAGAAGGAAAGAAAGCCTGGAGAGTCAAGGGTGCTCCATTTGCGAGCGATCCCACCCGCCAGGGGGGCAACCTTAACACAACCCCTAACTGTGATCACAGTGCCGATCATGTGATGGTCCGACCATATACAAGGGGTGATCACAGGACAAGAGAACGTGAGGTTGTGGGTCCAAATATGATCTAGGATATGGCCCCTGATGTGGGTGGGAGAAGTGACAAGTTGGGTCATGTTAAGGTTGGAAAGAACTTCAAACAGCTCGGCCGCCTGGGGGCCAGCGTTACTGCCATTATTCCAATAGTTGAAGTCGCCGAAAATAGCGACTCGCGCAGATGAGGTGATCAGGTCGGCTAGCTGTTCGCTCAGAGCGACGGGAAACAGAGGCATAGGTTGGGGGGGGGGGCGATAAAGAGCAATAAGGGTGAAAGCTCCCTCCCCAGTTTCCAGACTGATGATAAGGTTGTCTACATCAGCAAGAGTGAAAGAAGATGTGGAGATGAATTTAAACTCCTTTCGTATGACAGCTGCCACCCCTCCACCAGCACGACCAGAAGGTCGGTTTACATTGAGCATATAGTAGTCGGGGGTAATGCTGCCAGGATGTCAGGGAGGGAATCATCAGTCAACCAGGTCTTGGTAATTAAAAGAATATCAGGGCTTTCATTGATAAGAAGAAGAAAGAGATCAGCCTGGTGTTTTACAAAAGAATGTGTGTTTAGATATAATATGCGGATATGCGTTTTGCTGGTACTGGGGCGGGCTGAGGACTTGCAGCTAGAGCGTGGAAGGGATGTTTTCCGCGCAATGCCGAGTGAGGTAACACGAGCTAGGCTAGCCGGAGATAATACGCCATGTGCGGATTGGAGATTCCTGAGGACAGAGAGGGAGTAAGCAATAGGAGTGACAGCGTCCCTGGCCCCTGGGCCTGTCCGGCCGCGGACGGGCGCAGACGGGCAGGACTCTGTCACGACTCCGGCTCGGGTCCGGCACATCCGCTGATCGCGTCTTCTGCGCGGAGGCATGGACGTCCCCTTTTATGCGCAACTAGAGCGCGAGGAATCCCAACCACACCCAATATGGCCGCCGCTATTCATTGTATCAAATCTATCCCCAATTACACTAGGGTAATTGGCTTTGCTCCCCCGACCTTCACAATGCATACTTTCTCACTCCAAGCAAAGCAAGTACAATTAAGGTTTGTTGCCGGACAAGACCATTATCAGTACACCGTACTTCCATTTAGCCTAAGTTACCACCCTGAACATTCTCAAAGTGCATGGCAGTGGTGGCAGTCCATCTAAGAAAGCACAAAATCTTTGTCTGCCTATACCTAGATGACTGGCTCATAAAGGTGTCAACTTCTCAGGAAGCCCAACTTCATTTCAGTTGGACCGGTGATCTCCTTGAACAGTTGGTGCTACATGTAAGTCTCAACTAGTCCAGTTCAGACTTTGCATTACTGTTGGAGCCTTCATCCACATCAGACACACAAAAGTGTGCCATTTGGAGGAGCGACTTATTGATCCATCAGAAATGTCATACTCTCATGAAGTTATCTCATCCAAAGGTGAGGGCAGTATCCTCCTGGGTCAGTGGCCTCGTGGATCTTTCTCATACCAAATACTTGCCTCCACGTGCAGCTTCTCCAAAGAATGCCTAGATGACCAGTAGGACCAATTGATGGGCAGTTGGGAGGACAAGATCAAGCTGTCCATACATGTAGAACAGTCCCTGAATTGGTGGTACTCTCCAGCCAATCTCCTTCAAGGCATGCTGTTTCACCAACAGGTTCCCTCTCTGATCATAGTGAGGGATGCATCACTACTAGTATGGGGAGCCCTCACGGATCACTTCCAGAATCAGGGCACATGGTCACAGAGAGAGGACTTATCAATCTTCTAGAGTGCTGCACAGAATATCTAGTGCTCAAGGCCTTTCACCCATCATTCATGACAATGACCTTGCTTGTTAAGATTGATAATGCAACAACCATGTACTGCCTCAAGTAAGGGGAACAAGGTCTAGAGCATAATCACTAGAGACCGAGGTGATTAGGAGAGTCAAGAACCTGACAATCACGGCAGCACACCTTCCAGGTGTCCAGAAAGTTTGGGCAGATGCTATCAGCAGAGTTCTGGACGGAAACCACGAATGGGTCTTGCACAATGAGGTCGTACAAATGATCTTCCAAATGTCTCCATGTACTTCTAATGCAGGGACACTGGGGCATGCACTATAGATCAACTGGTCCAGAAAATTCCTCTATGCCTTTCCACTTTGTTTTTTTCCCCTTCCCTGATTCCCAGCAGTCCTAATCAAGTTGTCCCACACTAGTGCCAAGGTAATTTTCATAGGTCCAGAGTGGCCACTTCAATGGTCACAGCGTCCACATCTGAAGCTATCATGCAGACCAGACCTACTAACTAAATTCGGAGGTCAGATGCTTGACCCCAATCTCTACTTGAGTTTGACTGCATGGCGCCAGAGCTAGTGCAGTACGGACATTTAGACCAGCCACAAGCCTGCATGGAGATCTTCAAGGAGGCTAAGCAACTTTCCACCTTTTCCACATATGCCTTCAAGTGAAAGATTTTGCATTTGGTGTTCCTCAAAAAACGCGGACCATACTACGGGCCAAGGAGATGTCATTCTTCAAAACCTTTTACAAATGGTAATTCTCTTCTATATAGGTTCACCTAGCAGCTCTTACTGCCTACAGAAAACGTCCTTCACAAATCTTTTCAAAATACCGGAGAAGGATAAAAATATATATTTATATAAGGGTTGCAGGCTTTCCCTCCCATTAGGTGTCCCTCGCTTCCCAGGAAATTTAATGTAGTACTTTCTGTCCTTTGCAGGATTCCGCTGAGCCTAGTCACAAAGCCTCCCTGCAATTTCTTTCTTGGAAGAAACTTTCCTTGTAGTAATAACATCAACTTGCAGAGTTAGCGGGATCCAAGCACAGTTGTTACAAACCACACAGTGTTCCAGTCTAACAAAGTGGCCATGAGGACTCATCCAAAATTCCAGCTTAAGGTGATTTCGGACTTTCGTGTCAACAAGACCATCTCCTTACCAACATTCTTTCAGAATCCCCCATCTCCAGCGGAAAGAACTATCCGAAAGGACAATTAGTTATATATTCCTCACCTTAGAATTACCCCCAGGTGTCAGACTGGATCCAGATAATTTTTTCTTCAGCAGTACCCCTGTGCGTCGGTGGGTGGCATTGGTCGACTCAGTGTGCGTCGTGGTTGCAGGAATAGCGTCACAGTATCTACTTAAATGCGTCCCCTGCACTCTGACGTCAGTTCTCTCTTTTTCCACGCCAGCCAGCGCAGATCCGGAGAGAGCGGTACCTCGAGTCACTTTTTGACTCTCTTCTTGCGACTTTTGTCGACATCTTTTCGAAGTTATTCGACTCCTGGTGCACGCAGGGATGTCCCATCCTATAAGGCTAGAAGGGGTTAGCCCTCCATCTCCCAGCCACCATTTTAGGTTTTGGTGACCTGGTGGCTGAGAGCATAGCAGGCAGTTTGTTTTTTGTCCCTCCCTCCTTTAATTAGGGTTTTTTGGGGAGACACGGCTCTGAGAGGTATTCATTTAGTGTTTGGTCATCTTTGTTGGGGACAGGTGCATAGGAATGGTGAAGCTTGTACATACTGTCGCTTGAAGCAGGTGCTGCGGGGTTCTTAAAAAGTTGTCCAGGTTGGCAGAAGTTTTTATTTAAATGTTGGAAGTTTTGTGGGCAGGGCCAGGGAAAGGTTAGGCAGGTAGGCTAACTTTAGACTAGAGGTTAGGTAGTTACAGTTGCAGAAAGACAGGTAGAGTTGTAGGTTTTTATTAGAGGGCAGGAGTCAAGTCAAGTCAAGTCAAGTCAAGTCAATACTGGGTAATGTGATTGATATAGAATGTTATGTAATGTTATGTTATCGGCAGGGTGGGGATTTTCTGTGGGAATCGTAGGAGTGGGGAGAAAAATGGAGGATCAGTAATTTTATGGATAGTGAGGTTTTAGTTTGTAAGGCAATGGCCTAGGTTGGACATTGTGACATGCACCTGTTTTCAATAAAGCAGCCCTTTTCACAGACAAAAATGGGTCTCAGTGTTGGCTTGCCCCCTTCGTCCCAAGATCGTTTACATTCTAGTGGCTCCGCTCACGAGACACGTCAAATGTGTCTCTGATGGAGCTTTTCTGCCGACATCAGATTCGGTGCGAGCGGCGAGTAGAGCTGGACTGGAGGACACCATACTCTTTGACAAAAGTAAGTGACTTGGGGATAGTTCACCCTTCGGTCTAGGACACGGTTATTGCCAAGATTTTGGAGCCGGTCCCAGTTGTCTATTTGGTTGCTTTTCAGAGTGCCCGATATTTGAGGACAATTGGTGGATTTGTAACCCCGTTGGTCACACTTCTTAATAATTCACGATTTTGGATGCACTCGAATTGGCATGTTTGACCGATAGCATGATGTGTGTTAATCCATGGTTAGTGGTCGCATGAATGCACGCAACGGATTGCATTTATATTTACGAGTTTCCCCACATAGAGCATACAGGTTGGTGCCCGGTCCCTATACACAGGATTCGAAACACGAACTAGATACCATTTCGTTCTCGCGCGTTGGAATATGTTATGGATAGTTCTGTACTCAATGTATACACCAAGATGCATAGTTTCACTGGCCACCGTCATGTGCACAGCAATCTAACAAGTCATTATAAGCCCTTAAGATAAAGCGAGTAACACATGTGATGTATTTTTAGACACACACAGGCTTCGTGACACATGCTATGTGGAAGTCGGAGTGACACTGGAGCCAACGCCCAAAGTGAGATTCTCATTGAGGAATCGGACTGAGTCTCACATCCTCTCCTTTGATTTGGATATTGTCCAAAATTGGATATTGCCATTTTGGTAAGTTTTGGAGTTCAGCATTGACCTTTGTATAAATTGAAAGACATGATGGGTGTAATATCGACTGACGTTTTGCAGAGGTTTCTGGTTTTCTTCCATTGCAAATGTTAAGTCAGACGACGTGTCCTTAAGAGACCCTGAAAATCACAAGGGGTTAAATTGTCGATATTGTCCTACTTGGTTACTGATCAATCGTGATTGCACATGGTTCAATGGTATATGCACACTTGTCTCTGTCGGTAAATGTTTGTAACCAGTGAATCTTCGTTGTGTGTACTTTGTACATATTTTTCCCATTCACTCACATACTGGAGAACCATGTCGTCTGCACTTTTGTTTAGTGTTTTCCCAATATCTGCACACGAATTGAAGGAGATTTCTATACATAAACATACAATAATTATCTCTGAACCCCCCTTTGATGATTATTGTGATCATTACCGTGATTGTTGATTATCATTATGATGCAAAATAATGTTCTTTTGAAAACATAACCAATCGAAGTACTTATCACATGGTTTATTTATTTATTTATTTTATTTTGAAAGTTTTATATAGCGCGAACAAGATCTTTGCAGATATCAGAGCGCTTTACACGGATGGGAATGCCAGCAAGAGATTGGGGTTACACATAGGTAGAACAACACATCAATAATACAGATATAACAGTTAACTGTGTGCATAGATAGTCAGTAGCATCGATAATGCCAGCAAGAGATTGGGGTTACACATAGGTAGAACAACACATCAATAATACAAATATAACAGTTAAATGTGTGCATAGATAGTCAGTAGCGTCGATAATACAGGTGAGATACATAGTCAAAAAGTTCGAACAGCGATTTAAATGTGTGCGTAGATGGTAATAGCAACAATAATTCAGGTGAAATACATAATCATACATGATCATACATGCATAGAGTTCGAGCAAAGTAATACAGGTCGGAGTAGGGTCTTCCGAAAACCATGCTAATCGGTCAAGTGTATTTGGCCATAAAAATGGCTTTTACTTCTTTCTTAAAAAGAGTGAAGGAGGAGATGAGCCTAGTTTCAGGGGGGAGTGAGTTCCAGATCCTGGGTGCCATTCCTGAGAAAGAGCGTTTATATGTTTTTACCTTCCGGAATCTACGAGGTTTTAGCAGAAGGTTGTCTGTGCCTCTAGTGATTCTAGAGCCGCCAGAGATTGACAGCTTCTGAGTGAGGTATCTGGGAGAGCTCAGGTGTAGAGCCTTGTGTGTCATGCAGGCGATTTTCAGATGTATTCTGGCTTCAAAAGGCAGCCAGTCCAGTGTTTTCAGATCAGGGGTGATGTGTGAGTGTTTTTTTGATCCAGTGATGAGTCTGGCTGCAGCGTTTAGAGAGGCTCTTAGGGGTGCAGTGCTGGTTAACGGGAGACCGCAAAGGGCGATGCTGCCGTATTCAATTCGAGGGATAACTAGAGCTTGTACTGCAGTTTGGAAGTCTTTGGCTGGCAGGAAGGGTTTAAGCTTCCTCAGTGTATTGATTTGGAAGTTTGCTCCCTTAGTAGCCTTGCTGATATGGTGTTGCATGTTAAGGTTGGAGTCGAGGGTTATGCCTAAAGATTTTGCTGAGTCCACTATGATGGGTTGGACATTGAGTGCAGTTAACTGTTTAAGCCAGGTTTGCGTGATGGGGATCTTCGCCGGGGGTGAGATCAGCAGGAATTCTGTTTTCAGAGCATTGAGTTTGAGATGATTATCAGCAAGCCAGGATTGAGTGCTTCTGATCGTAGAGTTCAATAGTAAAATGTCGTTGGGGGATTGTAATTTGAAATATAGTTGGGTGTCATCTGCGTACATGTGAAAGAGTACATTGGATGCTTGGAGCAAGGTGGTGAGAGGTTCCATAACTAGGTTGAACAGGGTTGGTGATAGGGAAGATCCTTGTGGGACGCCTAACGATACAGGTATTGGAGAGGACATCCGGTTGTTACTCTTGAATTTCTGCGACCTGTTGTGTAAAAAGGAGGTGAACCACTTGAGAACAGTCCCAGAAAGACCCATTCTTGTGCTCAGAAGCTCAAGTAACTTCTCGTGTTTGACAGTGTCGAATGCTGAAGAGAGATCAAGCAGGATGAGGAGGCAGGTATCACCTTGATCTAGAATTTGAAGGGCGTCGTCAATTATGTGCGTCATAGCTGATTCAGTGCTGTGTCCTGCACGGAACCCTGATTGATGCGGGTTGAGGAGATCAAACTGGTCGATATGTTTAGTCAGTTGTAGTTGAGCGCATTTTTCCAGTAATTTGGCGAGAGTGGGAATATTGGTAATGGGACGGTAGTTGTTTAAGTCGGATGGGTCGGCCGTAGGTTTCTTTAGCAAAGGTGTGACTTGTCCAATTTTGAGGGAGTCAGGGAAAGTTCCTTCTTGGAGCGAGCTGTTGATGATTTTAGTCCAGAGGGGAAGGAGCAGTGGGATGAAATCTTTGACAGCGTTGGCAGGGAGGGGATCCGAGAGGTGATTGGAAGGTTTCAAGGTGCTGAGCAGTTTGCCTATTTCTTCTTCGGAGTAGGCTTCAAAGGTTGACCAAGTTGCATTGTTTTTAGGTTCGGTGGGTGTTATGCAATTGAGAGTGCTGTGGAGTCTTGCGTCCGCGCGGAGGTCATTCTTTATGTTGTCAGTTTTTTGGGTAAAGAAAGTGGCGAAGTCATCACATGAGGGTGCTTCGTGCAAGGTACTGAGAGGTTGGGGTTGTTCCTTGGCTTGTGTTCTGATTAACTCAAACAGTTTTCTAGGGCGGTTTTTTGCTTGGTCAAGCTGGAGGCTGAAGAAGTTTGCTTTCGAGCGCTTTATTTTCCTGAAGTAGGCGTTTCTCTTTGTCTTCAGGGTTTTTAGGTGTAGTGCAGAGGGAGCTGTCCTCCAGGTGCGCTCTGCCAGTCTCATGGCTCGTCTATCTTCATTGAGACTCCCGTCGTACCATGGTTTGGAGATTTTAGCGGGGACTCTTTTTAGCTGCATGGGAGCAGCCTCATCAATTATTGAGGTCACTGCACTAAGATAGTGGTCAGTCAGCGATTGGACATCTGTAACGCCAGTAGGGGGGAGAAGGAGGTCACGACTGTTCTGAGGTAAGGATAATGGGTTGAGTCTTTTCAGGTCTCTTTTCCAGACTTTAGGTCTGGTGGGTTGAACAGAGTTGAGTTTGACTTTTTCATTGATGTGAAATGTAACAATATAAATATTGCATTAAGTGTTGGATCCTTTAGACAGGTGCAGGAAGGTTCCACTTTTTCTTGAAAGAGTCCTCGGGTGGACTTTGTTACCAATCTCACGTTATAGACCCTGGTCCCCGTGGGCATAGAATAGGGGTGTCCTAGTGAATATTAAATGCTTACACAGTCAGCAGCTTTGATTGGTTTTATATTTTTTATGTCCTCTAATCGACAAAAATGGGCTTACCAGACACTGCCTATACACGATTCTGTGTGTTTATTTGCTCGCAGGTGAGGTATAACCCCACTGTGTTGGCATCAAGATTCATGTATTCCATCCTTGCCACAATCCTTTGGTTGAATTCAGCCCAGGAGAGGGGCCATTTTGATTTGGTTGACAGCGATAATTGTTATTTACTTGTTGATAGTGGAAATAAAAACATACATTCCTATTTTTACTTTGCTATTATTATTCTAATACACATCCTATACTTGCGCTTATATTTCTACCCTTATGCATATTTATATATTTAGCTTACCCACATGCTTAGACTCGTCATTATATGTGGTATGGTCATACAATTGTACTTATATATATTGCTGTTGTTATTGTTAATTAGTATTTGCAGAGAACACAGAGTGCCATTAGTATGGCACTCTTACTATTATGTTTATACCTACACCTCCATTTAGAATCACATTTATACTTGAAGACACCAATTTATATAATACTTATAATCTTACCTATATTTATGTACACGTGCACATATATTTGGAATCATATTTTTATTATTTATGCCTATACTAACACTTATACGTACACACAAACATATATAGCCATGTTATGTTAAGAAGCTACTGTAATACTCTTATATACTCCTGATACTTTCTTGACGTTTAAGGAGGTCCTGAACCTGATGGACATGACCAATATTGAAGATTTGAGAATAACCAGGTGCCAGAAAGTGCTAACATATCATTTGCAAAAAGCAGTTGCAAATTGTGTGCCAACGTTTCGCAAAGGAAATCTGATTTTGGAAACCAACCTATGAACTAATAGGTCGTTTAGCAAACTCACCATACGCAGTGGGTCGCAATCTGCCCTACCTCATAGTGACTTACTCTGATTGAATGCCATCACAGGTATGGTGGCCTGCTGGGGTCAGCAAGGTGAGCATGTCTGTGATCACATTGAAATAAAGTACTTTTTAGGTCTAGCCTATCAGTGCACATGAGCTGCTCTGCGAAGCATGGTGTATTCAGGACAGGGGCTTCAAGCCATCCCATTGCTTTCAATTGATTGCTTCTGGTGCCTACAGTCCTTACTTTTGAATGGTAAATTGTGCCCAATTGCCCCTCCTTTTGGTCTAACGTTTCCTCCCATAGCGACTAGCCCTGTTACAGGGCTCATTTTGCTCTGTCCATTTCAGTTTATTTCGCGCACTTTTGTTTCCGATTGCCTGCCTTGTGTTCTGGAAATGTTGCAAACGTGAGAAGCTGACCAGTGTTACAGCTTTCCCCTCCCTTCCCACCATTTCTCCATGTGTTCTCCCCTAAACACTTTAGCTTTCACTTATGATCTGCAGAGTCTGGGCCAATGAAGATAGTGTTGACCAGTCACAAAGTTATAATGTTAGAAATGTGACTTTACTCGCTAGCTCCCTTTCACCCAGTCTTTCCTTTTTAGTATTAATTATGTTTCACTAGCTTGTCGCTCCGTCGCTCCGTTTCTATAAACAGGGTTGTGAATCTTGTTCTTTATCTGGTCACAAATGTGGCAGCTGTGTCTTTGTGCCCAGTGGTAATTCCCCTTTCTTAGTCCTCTGGGCAGTTCTGCAGCAGTGTCTTTTTCCAGTGGCAATTCCTCATTCTAAGTCTTCTAGAGAGTGCTGCTGCTGCTTCTCTGGTCCCAGTGGTAATTCCTCATTTATAGTCCTCTGTGCAGTGCCGCAGCTGTGTCTTTGTTCCCAGTGGCAATTCCTCATTCTTAGTCCTCTAGGCAGTGCTGCTAGCTGCTTCTCTAGTCCAGTCGGCAATTCCTCACTCTAAGCCCTCTAGACAGTGCTGCTAGCTGCTTCTCTGGTTCTAGCAGCAATTTATTATTCTAAGTACTCTAGGCTATGCTCTTAGCTGCTACTCTGGTCCAGTTGGTAATGCCTCATTCTAAGTCCTCTAGGCAGCGCTGCAGCTGTGTCTCTGTTCCAAGTGGTAATTCCTCATTCCAAGTCCTCTAGATAGTTATTCTAGCTGCTTCTCTGGCCCTAGTTGTAATTCCTCATTCTTAGTCCTCTAGACAGTGCTACTAGCTGCTTCTCTGTTCCCAGTAGTAATTCCTCATTCTAAGTCCTCTAGACAGTTCTGCAGCTGCTTCTCTGGAGTCAGAATCCCAGGGAGGATTTCCACTAAATCAATAGCCTGCATATCCTGTGGGAAAACTAATTGGAGACAGAAACTAGCTTCTGGGAGTAATAATTGGAGAACGAGCTGGCAGCGCTGGAAACTCAAGATGGCTGCCAGCCCGATCTCTTTTGAAGTGTTCTAGTTCTTTGGCAAACACATTGTAATGTGAAACTCGCGCTGTCATACAACTGCACACTTCACCTGAAGTACATTCTGAAGAAGCACCCTTTCCCCGCCGCACTAGCTAGTTAGGGTAGTGGCGTCTGTCGTCATTTTAGTATCTTCAGATAATTCCTACTAGTGTCTCTCAGAAATACTAATTACCCTTATTGAGCAGGCGTGACCTTTGGTAGTGTCTCTCCAGGGATTAGGTCCACCGTGAATTTGTCTTTATAGTGAATTGTTCGGCAAAAGCCCCATTGTGGTTGCGTATGTAAATAGCAGTTCTCGCTTCTACTGCGCACCCTCAAATAAGAGTCCTTCCAGAGAATTGTTCGTCAATAACTTCACTGCGTCGTGTCGTTGTGTCTCCCGCTTATTGAGAGCGATATGTGTGCGTGATCCGATATGGTGATTGGGGCTATACCAAGTGGGAGTCAATCTGGCTTAATACCAGGATACAATACAGAGGGCGAACGCTGAGTGACTTGGTCTGGAGCAGGAAAGGGATTACACACTCCACACAACTAGAAAAGAACAACACCCCACTTACATTCCACACCCTCAAACAGGCACATGACTTCCCAGACATAGACCTATACACATTCCTTAAAATCAAGGCAGCCATAACGAAGGCGAACCTCACGCAAGCAACACCCACCATCATACAATACATGAGCAACCTCAACAAGATCGGACACCAGACATCGCACATATACAAACTTCTCCACCCTAAAACGTCTAACCTAAACGCCAAAACAATGGGATTCTGGGAAACACTGTATAACAGACACCTTAGTGAAGAC
Organism: Lissotriton vulgaris; assembly: GCF_964263255.1. NCBI lineage: Eukaryota > Metazoa > Chordata > Amphibia > Caudata > Salamandridae > Lissotriton > Lissotriton vulgaris. Next base: position 969,020,655 of record NC_141693.1, on the reverse strand, counting down.
GAGAAGAAGACACTATGGGGTTCAGCCACAAAAAAAAAGATAACACCGCAGTTGGCACAGACCAATTTCTGGCTCCTGCACAGGGCCTTCTGGACCCCAGCTAGACTAGCAGATATGGGCATTAGGGAAGACGATACATGCTGGAACTGCCACAGAACAAAAGGGGACTTACAACACCTCATCTTCGAATGCCCCAAAGTGAAAACCTTCTGGGATAAAGTGAGGGACTTCATAAAAACAGTAATAGACAGGAACATACAACCAGGGTTTATAGGACTAGCAACAGCATTCATGGCACCAGACCTAGGAAGCAGGGAAGACAGAGACCTGGTAGACCTGCTACTAACCGCAGCGGTTAAAACCATCCTAGCTAACTGGAAGAGTACAGCCAAGGCCACATTCAGAAGCTGGGTCAACTGGGAATGCTTCCTTAGAGGAGCCGATAACATCACAGGGAGGTTTTCGCCCAACCACACAGCTAAGAATGGGATGTGGGCAGCCTTAGACGCACATCTAGGGTCACACAAACCCCCATAGGCGCACGGCCAAACAGGTCCCACCTACAGCCCAGGAGCACAAGCACGGCTGACGGCAGACATTAAGCTACTGAGGACCCCCCCCCTTCTTTTTCCTTTCTTCTCTTTTCTCTCTCTTTCCCCTCTTCTCTCCACTGAGGTCGTAACAGAACACCTCCAACATAAGCATATGCAGAGTAAGCCTATTGTAACCAGAAAGCGCCGAGAACAACTGTAACACCTTTGCAATACTCACTGTACTGTATCTTAAAATTTCTTAATAACATCTTTTGAAATAAAAAAAATAAATAACTTCACTGCGATTGCACATGTGAATAGTTATCCTTGCTTCTACTGAGCACCCTCAAAGAAGAATCTATCCAGAGAATAGTTGTCTATAGCTCCATTGCAGTTGTGCAATTGAAAAGAAACTCTTATTTGTCTTCTGCACACCCTCAAGGAAAAGTTGTTTCCTAAAGTGCCTTACCAAGCTCAGCTGTTTCCCTATGAAGAAATTCTTGAACAGTTAAAGACATCTTCCTGAATATTTTGTTGTTGAGTTTCCAGACACAAAAGTAGACTCTTAACAAGAAAAGAAAATACAAATCTTAATGATGTTATACAATGTACAACAGTCAAACACATAGAACGTTTAATTAAGAAAAATAAGAAGTGCATGTATTACAAATAGAAGAAGAGCCATAGCCATAGTAGTTTTGGGCATAATTAAAATAATTAAGAAAGAATAAGAACAATATGCTAGAATGTAATTCTAGAGTAGATTACAATGTTTGTTTCTTCCAACAGTTATTCCAATATTGTAGAAGGGTACTGAGAGTGACAGAGGTAGAAGTGAGGAGGAAGTAACCTTCAAGAGATGAACCAAGACTATCTGTCTGTCTCTACTTTCTCACCACCCCCTTTACCCCTGGGAACTTGGCGAACAGAAGGATTCAATTGAGTGGCAAGAGTTTCTGAGGCGCTTTGGGAACTGGCATCTTTTTGCTCCTGAGCAAGTCTGTCCAAGTAAGGGTCTGACATCTAGTCCCGTTGATAATTCCTCATTCTAAGTCCTCTAGGCAGTGCTGCTTTTCTGGTCCCTACTATAAGTCCTCATTCCAAGTCCTCTAGACAGTGCTGCTAACTGCTACTCTGGTCCCACAGGTAATTCTTCATTATACGTCCTCTAGACTGTGCTGCTAGCTGTTTATGTGGTCTTTCTGATAATTCCTCATTCTAAGTCCTCTAAACAGTGCACCTGCTGCTTCTCTGGTCCAGTCAGTAATTCCCAAATTTTAAGTGCTATAGGCAATTCTGCAGCTGGGTCTCTGTTCCCAGTGGTAATTCCTTATTCTTAGTCCCTTATGCAGTGCTGCTAGCTGCTTCTGTGGTCAAGTCTGTAATTCCTCATTCCAAGTTTTCTAGACAGTACTGCAACTGCTTCTCTGGTCCCATCGGTAATTCCCACATTTTAAGCCCTCTAGGCAGTGCATCAGCTATGTCTCTGTTTCTCAGTGGTAATTCCTCATTCTTAGTCCTTTTAGCACTGCAGCTAGCTGTTCCTCTGGTCCAGTTGATGATTCCTCATTCTCAGTCCTCTAGTCAGTGCTGCTAGTTGCTTCTCTGGTCCTGTCAGTAACTCCCCCATTTTAAATCCTCTAGGCAGTGCTGCACCTCTGCCTCTTGTCACAGTGGTAATTCCTCATTTTTAGTCCTCTAGGGAGTACTGCTAGATATTCTCTGGTCCTGTCCGTAATTCCTCATTCTTAGTTCTCTACACAGTGCTGCTACCCGCTTTTCTGGTCTCATCTGTAATTCCTCATGCTAAGTTCTCTAGACAATGCTTCAGCTGATTCTCTGGGCCCAGTGGTAATTCCTCATTCTAAGTCTTTTAGGCAGTGCTGCGGCTGTGTCTCTGTTCATACATCCACTACCCTCCAAACCAAAACACATAGACAAAAGACATTGTCATTTACAAAGCCAATAGCTTTAACTCTGACAAATGTGAGACCTATTGCTTTGCAAATAATTAAGTCTTGCTGCTCGAAGCCACAGCTACCCAGGTTGAGCTAGAAGTTTTACAAAGAAGCCTGAATGGACCCAATAACTTTTTGTGAGTGCATTGTATGGTAAGGTTGCACAACCATAATACACCACAATCCCCACAGTACCCTTCAGTCTTCACTTGGCTGCCAGAGCCTTCACAAATTGCCTGGCACCAATCTAAGCCCTTCTGCACAGACTGTATAGTTGTAGCTTATTTATCTTATGCAACTAACAAATATTGACAAAGCCAATAGTCCTGGCTTGTTGTAGGTGTAATGTTACTCGTCGTATTATATATATATGGATGCAGTGACAGAAACAGCAGAACACCAGTCGGGCGGCACATTATGCTAAGCACAGATTTTCAGTTTCAGTGTTTTTAAGCCACGTCCTTAACTACGTCAGCCACCCCCTTTGGGACATCCCCTGTTTATTAATTCCACTTAAAGCCCTGAATATCAGACATCTCCATTTGATTCTGTTTGCACGCAAATGCATCCATTTCTGATACTGCTGTACATTTTGAGGTATGGTTACATTCTTTAAAACCTTATTGCCTCCCTTAAAACCTTTTTGCTAAACATTGCTCTAGAGCAGTGGTCTTCAAACTTTTTAACGCAGCGCCTCCCCAGTGAAAAAATCTAATTGATCGGGCTCCCCTGCCTCAGAATGTTTCACAATAATTCCATTAAATTGGCACTGTTTAAATATGTCTCAATTTATTTAAACAGGAGACATAATTAAACATTCCAGTTAAATCCTCTTAGTGTTTTAAAATGCAACCAAATACATGATTGTCAAACATACTATTGTGGTCAGTCAGGCCTTACTACGCGTAAAAATACCTACAGTCTGATTAATAGAAATGGGGGTGGGGGTGTAGAAGAATATTTGGAGTCCCTTCCCTTCTGACAATTTCTCCCAGCCTGATATACATTAAAAAAGCTGTTAGAAAGTCACATTACAGAGAGGCTACAGCTGCTCGTTTTCTTCCATGCTTAAAACAAAGCACTGCTGTGAGCATAATGCTTCTTTTGGGCACAGCCTGTCGCCCCCCTGGGATCACTCGAGGCCCCCCTAGGGGGGCCCGCCCCCAGTTTGAAGACCTCTGCTCTAGAGGGAGGTTAATTCTTCGAGGCCTTTTTTCGAGATATGAACAGAAAACCTGCATAGGACCAGAAGTTGATGCTTTTGATAAAGAGCCCGCCTTTCAGAACGCATACCTTTTCTTCTAGGCAGGACGTCGCCAATCAGTGAGACAGCCACAGCTGGCTTTTTCCAGGAGTCCCCAGTAGCCAATAAACGACCCTGGCCCCAAACTTTGCCTAGTCATTCCATTTATGACCAGATCCAGACAATATTTCAGGTTGGCTCACCTTTCTTTCGCCTAGGCTGGCTTCAATCTTTGATCTCTGAGTCCTGGATGTGGTAAAAAATAGATACTATTTGAGATGTCTCTCATTCTACTCAGAAACCGGTTGAAGGCCTACCCTAATCACTCCATGTTCCATCAAACAGACGAGGAAGCTATTTGCCGAGAAACATCCAGTGGTTCCAGTTCAACTTGAAGAGTGTGGGTGGGGCTACTGCTCTCACTTCATCCTAGTTCAGGATTTTTCTTTTATCCTATACCTCAAGGCTGTGAACAACATTGGGGGGTGTGGCCAGGCGCCGAAGATAGCAGACGCGTCTTACTAAAGCTCAGCGCTGAATCCCTTCATTATCCTGGGAATTTTGGCTGGAAGGCAGATTTTTCTGCCTTGACATACACCCTCCATGCCTATACACACCCGCCTTGCCCGGTGAGGGTCATCCGGGCTCTGAAGATGGCTCGTGGTGGGCCTGGATAGTGTGGCCCGCTGTGCTTTGAAAGCCCGGCCTCGGCTGCGCGGTCCTCTGCTGTGAGGCGGCCCAGCTCCCTAAACAGCTGCTGTGGAGGTCCCCGTGATAGTTCGGGACTGCCGCTCACTGCTGCCCCCTGATTCCGCGGAGCTGCAGCAAGTGCGGCACCTCTTTATAGATGTCCTGGAGAGCGGTAGAGGCGGCCCCGGACTGCCAGTGGGGAGTGCCTGCCACGAGGAGCTGGGTCGCTGGTGTTGCCTACTCCTGGAGAGGGCTTGGTTGCCAAAGTAGGCCCTCTAGATTTATTTGTGGTATCTGCCCGGTGACAGGAGACCACGGGGGTCAATCAGACCCAGGGACCCCGCCTGGATACGGCGTGGTAACAGCTGCACGACCACTGGGGGTGATCTCCTGAGCAGCTGCGGCGATACCCGCTCCTGGGGTGGGCTGCCACGGGGGTTGGTCAGGCCTAAGGCCCCCATCGGAGCGCAGTGCGTGAGGAGGCAAGCCCATTGGGCTGGTGGGCCGGGCTATCTCATCTGAGGTGGGGAGCCACGAGGGTCAGTCGGGCCTAGCGCCCCTACCGGAGTACGTTGTGTGACCTGGCAGACCGGGCAGGCGGGCGAGCCAGATAGTCTTCCCCTTAGTGAGGGCCTTGGGGGTCGGTCGGACCCAGGGCCTCATATAAACTGCCTGAGAAGGTCGCGGCAGCTGCCATGAGGAAGATGGGCACGTGGGTTGACCGGGCCTAGGGCCCCTCACCTGCAGCTGCTGCAAAGACCGGAGAGGGTCCAGCTCTCTCCACATCAGCATTGAGGATCTGCTGGGGTCACATACTCCTTCCTTCTGAGAGGTGGTTTGCCCGCAGTGCTGTTTGCTGTGGCTCTCTCCTGTGTTCTGGAGCCTTGGAGTGGGGTTGGGAATGAACCACAACACATCCAGTATGCATGATATATGCCTGACAGCGAGCTGAGGGGCACATGTTATCCCTGTTGGACTCTCACATTCTCCTGCTCCCACCTCTGACGGATGGACTACTATGGTGAAGGGTCGTGTAGTGCCGGCAGCGAGGCACATTCTGTAGGTGAGCGTCATGAGTATTTGGCCAGGCCTAGGACATCTCACCTAACCACACTTTGCGGACCATCAACCGGGACGTCACCCGGCAGGCGTGTACGCTCGGCGCAGAACAGCCTCAGAAGTTGCTCTGCTGATGCTACTGCGGACGGCCCTCAGTGATTTTTTCTGAAGCCAGAGTCTGAGCTGTAACACCACATATCTGCGAGAACAGGGTGCTCTCTTCATTTCCCCCGCCTGTTACTTCCTCCAAGGCCCCTGTGGGGGGAGTCTTGTCGCCCAGAGGGACCCTGTAGTCACTGAACTCACGGTGGGGCACATCATTGGTTGGAGCGAGACCACCTTGCGGAGGGACCAATTCTAGTCACAGACGTGACCACTACAGTGGGGAGACTGCGGAGCTTGACATCCTAGCCTCGCTCTCTATGAGAAGCCCTCCGCAAATCGTCATGGTCCGCCTACGTAACAACACCCCTTGCGATGTGCCCCTTGGGGGTCAGGCTGGGACATTACTCTCGCCCCCCGGATCAAAAGCTGCAATGAATCAGTCTGACATTGCCACCAAACTGGAGTCTGTACTGGCGGCTGTTGAGCGGATCGGCAGGGCCCTGGAATTGACCCGCACCTCCTTGGAAGGCTGGATGGACAATATCACTTCGGACTTCACTCTCATCTGGGCCGACCAACACAAACTTTCAGACCGGGTTCATGACGCAGAGGCCACGCTAGCAGACCTCCAACCCCGAACGCGGAATTGCTCCTCCTCGCTTCAAGATGAACTGGACTGGGTTTGCACCCTGGAGGAGAAAGTGGATGATGCGGAGGGTTGTTCACACCGGAATAATGTACACATTGTCAGTCTCCCTGAAGGGGCGGAGGGACAGGATCCAGAGACCTTCACGGAAGCCTGGATGAAAAAGCTGATGCCCCCCAGATCGCTCTCCTGACAATTCGTCAAATTGATTTTGGTAACTCAGCTTGTCCTGCCATATTTGGCTCACTCACTGCAGCTCATTCCTTGTGGCTCACTCCTTGCATGCCCTTTTCCTCTGTGGCTCATTCTCAGTATCTCATTCTCTCTGGATTCGTTCTTGCTGTTCATTCCCTATGACTCATTCTCAGCGTTGCTCAATTCTTGGAGCCCATTCCATTTGGGTGCATTCTTTGTGGCTCATTCCATGACGTCAATTCTCGCAGGCCCCTTCCTGGGGATTGCCCCTTCCTATTTCGAGTCATGAACTTCAGAGACAGAGACGCTATTCTACGGGAGCTGGGTAAACACACCGGCCCTAAGGTACAAAATGTCACTGTCTCTCTCTTTCCTGATTACATGGCTTAGGTACAAAGGAGACGAGCCACCTTCAGAAACCGCTCCTTGATCTAGACCTCCGCTACTCCTTACTCTTCCCGGCCCACCTGCGAGTTAACAGAGATGGCAATACAAAGAACTTTGACTCCCCCGCGGAGACATGGGACTGGCTCGAGGAACAGGGTTGGCGACGGTGCCCAAATCGTCTGATGAGTCCCGACCTCGTGAGCACCAATGCAGAGGTAGACGCAGTGGGAGAAAAGCCAAGAGCGTGGGACCTACAGTGTCCATCCCCAGTCCTGACCAAATTAGATTGGAACGTCAAGGAGCCCTGCAGGCAATGGCGGCCCTCCAGTCCTCAAGATACCCGTCCCCAGTTGACTCTGCTGCCTCTCTGCCCAAGTACGGAGCCTCCGAATCCACACCTGAATGGTCCTTGGATGCAGACTTTCCCCAACTCTGGGGTGTCACCCCACAAAGTGCAGATAGCACAATTTGACATTTAATTTGTGTTCATACCAGAACATCACCTTGCTTCAGGGGGTGTTTTCTTTTAGTACTTTTGTGATGCTCTCTCTCCTGCTCTCTTGGGGTAATTGAAGTCGGACAGACTTTACATTGACTCCTCCCTCTCACTGGTCCATTTCCCCCCCGAAGTCCTACAACTACACTAGTTCCGTAGCCATGATTTGGCGTAATTGTTTGGACAGTTCCTCAGGTTGGGGTTCCGCTCTTTCCCTGTTGCATGGTTTCCTACAACTCCACCTTATTATTTATCTTCCCCTGTATGAGTCACCACCCCTACAAACCAGCTGCCTCCACATCCTTCCCATCCAAAGAGGTCCACCGCAAGTGCGGCCCCACAGCAAACGGGCAGGGCACGCTAATCTCACTTGTCCCGATGACAGATCTTAACGTCATAACCTGGAATGTCAGGGGTATCCAAACACCTTCTAAGAGATATTCCATTTACACCGATTTGCAGCGTCACAAGACAAGTTTTGCACTCTTACAGGAGACGCACCTGAAAGCCGTTGAAGCTACCCGCTTACGCTGACGATGGTATGGCCAAGTATACAGTACCAACTACTTGTCTATGGCCAGAGGGGTGATGATATTTGTTAGGGCGGGGGTTCCATGGTGAAGAAAAGGAAGTCCTGACAGACCTGATGGGGCGCTATGTCCTGATAAGAGGCAGACTGAATGGCCAACCGATTTTACTAGGTTCCTTATATGCCCCCAATATTGCACAGGGTACCTTTCTGAGTGATCTCTGAGAGATACTGCTCTGGTGGAGGGATGTCCTGTGGCTCCTGGGCGGTGATTTTAACGCAGTACTTGACGTCTCCCTTGACTGCTGATTGCACCCTCTCACTAGTACTACAACTTCCTCTAATGCTCACCTTTTAAAAACCTGGCTGGATAACTGGGCTCTTTTGGACATCTGGCAGGAACGTCATCCTCACTCCAGAGTATACTCATTTTATTCCCCGGTCCATACGTTACATGTGCGCTTCGACCCCATACTTCCATTTGCAGCCCTCCTCTCCTTTTACAGACGACTGATTATCTTGGTCGGACACACTCTGATCATAATCCCTTGGTGATGCGCCTGGCCTGGGAGGCGCAACCCCCTCCGATTCGGGCCTGGCACCTGCAGACCACGGCTCTGGAGGACCCCTTCTTCCGCAGCTCGCTTGAAGCAGCGATAGCTGATTATTTTGCACTCAATACCAGTTCCACTGACTCGTTTCTCACTGAATGGGAGGCCTTTAAAGTGGTAGTTAGGGGTTAATGTCTAGAACACACTTGGAGTATTCGCAAACAATTGTACACCTCACTGGCCCACATGTAGGGACGGCTGCTCTTAATCGAGACGCAGGTTGCCACCAACCCGACACAACAACAGCGCCTTCATGCGGCCCATACCGAATGGGAAGCACTTCTGGACCGCCTGAGGTGCCATAATTATTTGGCGCATTCGATTTGCTCTCACTCTGCTGCGGACAAAGCCGGGAGACTACTGGCTTATTTGATTAGACAAGAACATCCCCATAACCCCATACATTTCTTACTTGATGATCTTGGTTTGGAGCGCAGCACAAAGAGAGACCTTCATGCATTGATGACTGAACACTACACTCGCTTGTACGAGACCATCCTGACGTGTAACGCCCAGGACGTGGGATCCTTCCTGGACACTGTGGAGTTGCCCATCCTAACGATAGACCAATCCCTGGAGCTGGACTCTCCTCTAACTGAAGACGAAATACGAGAAGCATTGCATTACTTGTCCTCTGGTAAAACCCCGGGCCAGACGGCCTTCCAACTAAGTTTTTTAAACCTACGCGGAATACTTGGTACCGCACCTCCACTCGATGTACCTAGAATCAATCTCGGTGGGAACTCTGCCCCTAACCATGCCTACCGCTAATGTGGTATGTTTGTTGAAGCCTGGTAAGGACCCCGCGTCTCCCGGCTCCTATCGACCAATTGCAATATTGAACTCGGATTATAAGATCCTGGCAAAGGTCTTGGCCAACCGGCTGGCTCCGCTGGTCCCTGATCCAGTACACTCAGACCAGAATGGCTTTGTTCCGCAGCATAGTACGGCCCTGAATCTACGCCGCTACTTTAGGGTGGCGGAAAATGCCCCAATCGACTGGCCACGCTATGGTTGCATGGTATTGGACCTTGAGAAGACCTTCGATTCACTGGCCTGGAACTTCCTTTTTGCTGTCCAGGCTCGTTTTGGGGTTGGCCCCTCCTTCATCAGTTTGGTGCAACTACTATATCATAATCCATCGGTTCGAGTTCGGACAGGCCCATGTATTTCGGATCCGATTCGGGTGTGACGAGGAACCCGACAGGGATGCCGTTGTACCTGCTTTTGTTTTCGTTGGCGGTTGAGCCACTGGCAGCCCACGTCCGTGCACATGTCGATATGGGGATGGAGCTAGGAGTTGGCATACATACCATTTGCTCTACACATACGATCTGTTACTATATGCTCGGACCTTCATGACATTCCCCCCTCCCTTGACTGAGCCCTTAGCCATTTTGCGCGTGCCTCTGGGCTACGAGTTAACCTGACAAAATCCATACTTTCTCTGTTCTTAGGCGATACTCCTGATCTGGGCTACACACTTGGGGGGACGCCTGTGGCCTAGTGCATCAACCCTTTTCGCTATTTGGGGGTCCGGGTGTATCGCACCAAAGCTGACCTCTTCGACGGGAATGTCATCCGGGCTGCCACGGCGATTCGGTCTCAGATGGGTTTCTGGAGGACTCTCCCATTGGTGATATCTGGTAGAATCGCCCTGGTCAAAATGGTGGTTCTTCCCCGCCTTCTCTATTACTTTACCACGTTACTCCTTATCATCTCTCCCCTCTTCTTCAAACATTGGGAAAAGATGGTGCAAGATTTCATATGGGGATATCACGCCACAGAGTGTCCATGGGAAAGCTTTCTCTGCCTACTGAGCTAGGGGGCCTTGTCGCACCCAATTTCGAGCAGTACTACCTGGCCTCCCAACTGCAATGGATGTCCTCCCGTTACTTATCGACACGGCCTCTCTGCGGGCTTCACTATCGCTGAAAACTCTTTTACAAATTTCGAGCAGTACTACCTGGCCTCCCAACTGCAATGGATGTCCTCCCGTTACTTATCGACACGGCCTCTCTGCGGGCTTCACTATCGCTGAAAACTCTTTTACAAATTTTCCACTCGTGCTCCAAGCTTAGACCTTCCGATATTCTTCTTATCACTGTAGCGTACAAATGCTTCCGTAGGTGTCTTTTCCCTCACTGGAACCACCGTCCCACATGCACCCTCTACCCACTGTTGGGAACTCCAGGGGGGACACCATGACGAAAGCTGAGTTACATCACTGGGCATAGGAAGGGATACAGGACGTGGGGGACATTTTTCAGGAGGGCACTCTTATTCTGTTCAGGAACTCATAGCGGAGGAGAACCTACACCATGGGCAGTTTCTATTACACAGAACACTCATAGCTTCGCTAGCGTTCAAATGGGGTACAATCACCCAGGAACCCCCCACACACCACACTTTGCAGTACCTTCATGTGATGGGGAAAGGGAGACACCTCACGCGCTGGTTCGCTTCTTCACTCCCGAGATAGATCTCACCAGACTTCTACTTCATTGGGAGGGGACCCTGGGGAGGGCGTTGACAGATAGGGAGGGATTGGCTGCCCAAGGCAGTCCGACCCGCATCTCGTAACCAGCGATTCAAGCAGATACAATTTTTCATATTGCATCAGGCCTACCTTACCACAGTCAAAATCAACAGGTATTTCCTCCGCATAGATGTGGCTTGTCTCCGATGCTGACATGCTTCATATGCTTTGGGGTTGTCCGGTTCTGACTACTATTGGAGTGTGGTGACGGCACCTCACGCACCAATCCCCAGAGTAACATCGACATCCGCACTGCTTCAGCCCCTCTGTCTCAGAGCCCCACTGCCACTAAGTCTTGGTGGTTTTTGGCCCCCAGGCCCATTGAATGTGGCAGCAGGTCTTGAGCGACTCTCCCCTGACCTTCCTTCACTTTGGTTGTCCTCATTTGGTTGTGCCCTATGTCCCCGGTTGAATTTGAACTGCACTGTACCTGCATTATTCACATGCTATCTGTTGCCGTGATTTGTCAGCACTGCTCTGTCCTTTCTGAGATACTGCTACATGATTTGATGTACTCACCATACCCTGAATCTCCGTTTTCCTGTTGCTATTAATTGTGTACCATGCCACTGGCAATCAATTTTCTTTTTTTTCCAACTGCGACATGAGCGCTGTTCTGACTGTATGCCTTATTGATAATATGCAATGCAACTAGAAAAGGTTAATTTAAAACGATTTAAACAAAAAAAATTTGAGAACAACGTTAAATGTTCCAAATGACGTTATTACATTCTATAATCCCACTAGTTCAGGAGGGGCATTCTTTCATTATTGGACCATCACAACTTTCTTAAATCTGCATAAATGTTTCTATCCATAAGTTTTCTACTCTACTTTAGATGGACAGTATTTCCACTTTCAGTTCACTGTCCTAACATTTAGTCTGGCATCTGCCCGAATACTGTTTCCTTTAAGGTCCTTGTGAGTCATTGTGGATGTTCTATAAAAATGAAGTAGTAAAATGCCCTTCCCATTGCCCAGGATCACTATGTATACATTTTCTCCATTGCCTTCATCAGTAGGATCGTGGTGAAACAACATCTTTTTGTATGTGTCCATTGGCGCCACAGAGCCATTGATTCACTCTCCTTCATAGCATCCACTTGGCAATTTGACCTTTCACCATTTTACCTGGCCCACTCTCAATTTTTCAGGAAGTTTCACTAGAGACACAAGAGGTGCTGCTCAAAGGGTCCGCATCCTAGAACTTTCGATATATTATTATCTTTTCAAGTACCTGATGTTCCTCAGGAACAAGTTTTCAGTGGCCATTTTGAATTCCTCCTCATTCCGTGAATGGGGAAGTAGTGCAGGCCTTCATTGAATCATGACATGATGTATCCACATCTTTATTTGGGGGGGGGGGTGCTGTCTTCAGTGTTATATGAAGTGCTGTCCATTGGTTTATTCTGCATTCTTTTCAGAGCAGCAACCAGTAGACAGAGAGGGGGGAATCTTATTTTAATATCCAGCTGGGCCCAAAATAAAGGCCTGATTTAAAGTGCCATCAGCTCTCCTTTTGTTCAACCATCATCCAGGCTGGGAGCCATCTGGAGCTTAATACCTAAACACCAATATAATGGAAATAAATAAAGGCACCCTGCTTGTTAGCACTCCACAAGAAGCTCCTCCGTTTGAGCAGAGGAGTGGAACCTCACTCAAATGCCACCAGAGGCAAAAAATAAAATGGTAATGAAGTTAATTTATTAACATTTTATTTTTCATCTCCCTGTCTCGAACGGAGCATCAGGACGGGGGTAGGGCAGCTGCCGACTGGCAGCAGCAGAGAGAACAGGGTGGTTTCAGTTTAAAGAACGCATGTCTGTTTGGCCGGCCGTCTTGTGGCGGCCAGCCATGCATGCCCACTTTCAACCTCTCTAACCCAGCGGTCTTAAGACAGCTGGGTTAGAGAGAGCAAACGCCTACAGTGCTCTTCTGAACACTAATAGAAGCCACTCCAACGGATCCTGGTGCTACTCTCATGCTGGTGAGAGCAGCACCAGGATTGCCTTGGGTGTTTGGAGCCTGCCTGCCTCAAGGATGTTGCACTGTAGGTAAGTGCTATTAATTTATTAATATTGTTTTTTTAAATGTCCCGCCTGCTTCACTCCCCTCAGGACATGCCAGCCGCCACTGTTCACAAGTACGTAAGAGAAACTATTGGATGCTGGTTTGTACCTTTGTTCAACTCTATAGGAGAAGTGCTTGCACTGTAAGAATGCAAGATGTATCTGTCTCTGGAGTAATGACACAAATATTGAATTAAAGAGCATCTATTATTCCTTCTTTGACTGCTGCTCATTTCAATGCAGGGCGTCAGAGCTCTTTACATAGCAAAAAGAAGCACAATAAATCTTACAAGTGTATAAACCAATATACAGAACATTTTACATAAGACAATGAGGGTTAAATGGTGTAAGAATCACATATCATCCTTACTGGTAGACATTGTATGTTACCAGTGAATGGCTGGAAAAACAAAAAGTCAGAATATAACATTTAACGCAGTGACTGTGGCTGTCTGTACCAACAGGACTTTATTACTTCCCAAAGGAACCCTTCTTTGCAATCTTAGAATAGCAACAGATTGAGAAAGAAACAATAAGGATCTAAACCCACGACTTAGTTTGCACACAGCTCCTTGATGCTGGTAAATAGGCCACTGTGCTAGACTAGAAGGCTTGACGTTTATAATCTAGAAGTAATAAATTGATGTGTCAAAAGCAGTAGGCCACTTACATACCTACCTCCGAACTGCATGTTGCACAATGCGCTTTGTAGTAGGCACAATAACACGCTGTGCTACTTTATGAGTGACTGGACAAAGCACAGAACTCCCCCAGAACTGGTTTAACCGCTAGAGTTATCTTGCTCTTCTTATAATCCCCTCGAAATTACTGGGCAAACAATGATCTCTGCAGCAGGCGTCTTAACCCTGAAGGAAATCTAAAAATGCAGCCTCTTTGCGACCAATCAAGTAAACTAGAACAGATTACTACCACATATGTACGTGCTGGCAATTTTTTTTGCAAAGGGTTTAAAAAATATATTTAAATATATATTTATTAATTGACTTTCAAACTTTCCTCTGCCATGGCTTGCCCCCCAATTTTAGGGTTCTCCGAGTAACTGTTTCCCAATTCCACCACTGAACACGCCATATTGTTTCCGCGCGAGGTCTCCTAAATGTACCTCAAAGAAGCAATGATCTATACTCCAATCGGATAATGATTTTAATTTGACTGAGAGTCGGCCTTTGGCCTTTTTGACTTTTATAACACTCTGGATTTTTCACGACATGCATCGTTTTGGGGGTTTCACCACATAGAATTCAGCTACACAGAGGAAAATCAGCAACATTTTGAAGGCACCAAGGCAAGACAAATCCAGGGTTTGGACAAATTGTCTATAATACAACAATTATCTGGATTTCAATTGTTTGTACAGAGTAAGAGTACGGAGGGTGTACGATTATATTGAAAATATGTTTAGAAGAGATAGAGCGCCATCTAGTGGCATTTTGAAGTACGCAAAACGTTTCCCTTTCTGATCTTTGCAGTGCTTGAACAACAGACAGTGGTAATGAACAGATGGAATGTTTGTGTTGTATTGTAGTGTTTATACAGTGCTTTGTTCCCCTGAGTGAGTCAGTACAGCGCTTATACACTTCGGTAGCACGCTAGACAGTGCAGGATGTGTGGTTAATTTAGCAAGGAATGTAACCGAGCATTCAACTATGTTATCGAGGACATTTCTAAGATTAACAAAATAATGCAGTGAGACATGTTAAAGGAGTGTGTGATCGTTTCAATAGCTCAGGTCATGTCAGTGACGTAACAAAAGCCCCCCCCCCAAAGCTTGGAAGTCCCTGGCCTGAGAGATCTAGACTAGATCCAGAGCGCGGGGACCCCTTCCATATACTTTGCAGCCCCCCTCCCCCCAAGTTTTGTTACGCCACTGGGTCCCGTGGCTCACTGTGGCCCATCTACCTGGAAATGTCAACTTCAAGTGCCAGCACTTGGTCAGGCTGACTGGTAATTGGGGCACAAGTCCTAAAAAAAGAAGTGTGGGGACTCTCCAAGTTAGTTGGTGTCACAGGAAGTGACGTCGCGGGTTGTTACCACATGGGCAGCAGGTCTATCATTTGAACGTATTGCAAGATTTAACAATTGAAGCTGCTCAGTACTTAAGCCTGTGACTTAAGGCCCCTGTATGGAGGAATTGACAGCCTAAATGTGGATGAGGTTTGGTGTACAACTACATTAATCAAGCCACTAAGTGCTATAAGCGAGGCATACTAAAACATGGCACCATGAACAAAAGCAGAGTTTGTGCGTTGTAAAAAAAACAAAGAAAGCCACATGCTAGAAACTACAATTGTGATTATCAAAACTATACATTTTATTATGCTACCTAGAACACCACAATTAACTATACTGACAAGTTTAATTCACTGTGACCATGATAAAAAAAAATGCAAGCTGCACCCTGTACAGTTTCAACTCGATACTCTGTACATCTGTTATTGCAGACATTATGGGACAATAGTTCTGAGAAATTGGACAGCAAATACTGATTATCCTACACATGCTTTAAGCAAGGAAAATGTAACTTTCTAAAAGCCAGGCAAGTAAAAGCGATGGTAAAGTACCTATGCTCCATGGGAGGGTTGAACAAGATTGGCATGTCGACCATACATTTTACACTTCAGATTTTGCAGGATGAAAGAGAAGCCTCCTCCTATTGCAGTAAAAAAATCTTCATGGGACTACCAACAGCAGCTAAGGAACCGCTTGCGGACAACTTGTATCGGATGGTCCACTGATAGCGTTTTTCAGGTCTCAACATGAGCAAGACACCAGAGTCCACTGCAGGCCCACTCAACCTCATGGCCTGTGCCTCCCAGGACACTGTTTGTGGAGGTATCTGATCTGTGATAGGGGAGTTAAATGCTATTTTCCATGAAGATTTCAGCCAACTATCAAATTGATTTTGGTAACTCAGCTCGTCCTGCCATATTTGGCTCATTCACTGCAGCTCATTCCTTGTGGCTCACTCCTTGCATGCCCTTTTCCTCTGTGGCTCATTCTCAGTATCTCATTATCTCTGGATTAGTTCTTGCGGTACATTCCCGATTACTAATTCTCGGCGTTGCTCAATTCTTGGAGCCCATTCCATTTGGGTGCATTCTTTGTGGCTCATTCCCTGTCGTCATTCCCAGTGTGCTGCGTGCTGTGCATGGCCCATTCCTTATGGTTCATTGGGTATGTCACTCAATTCCTGTGGTTCACTCCTTACATGCCCTTTTCCCATGTGGCATATTCCAAGTATGTGATTCTCTATGACTTAGTTCTTGCTGTTCATGCCCTGTGACTAATTCTCGGTGTTGCTCAAGTCTGGTAGCCCCTTCCATGCCGGCACTTAATACTGCAAACTCACTCATTCCCTCCCCCAGCCCACTAAGTACTGCACACTCACTCCTTCCCTCCCCAGGCCCACTCAATACTGTAGACTCACGCCCCCCCCCTCGCTATCCTCTGTCTGAAATTCAATTAAAATGCAGATGCCCTTCTTTTGACCTGGCACGTATTACAAGTAATGATAGCGTAACTGGCAAAAAACACAGGTTCCCTTTTCATGTGATCTGGGGGAAGAGACTTGCGTCTCTAGGGGGTTACAGAAGGGGCTTGGGGTGAGCCAAAGCACGTATTAAAGTTGTTCGGGGATCAACAAATTCACAATCAATTTCAATTGCCATTAACAAACATCATTTTGCTTCTCTAAACATAGCTTAAGGTAATGAAGATGTAAACACTCTTTGTATAAAAAAAGGGATTTCTTTATTTATTATGTATATTATTTTCTGTTCATACTGTTTTATAAAGCAAGTACATAAATGTATACATATAAAAATATTAAAAAACAATTACTGTAACAATTAGCTCCACATACATGAAAAATCAAATTTACAGTTAAAAAGGTTCTTCCGATATAGCAAATTTATTACACAAACAAAGAAAAGTTGACGCGGCGTTTCGGTGATACTATATCTTCACCTTCTTCAGGACAATGTGTAAGTTTAAAAACTCTCTAAATTTAAAACACAAAAAATATATTAGCATTTAGTGTTTTTTAATTTGTAGTAGAACAGAATTTTGCTGTAACCTATGCTATATCTCCAGCATACATCCTATCTTCACAACAATACATCTTTATTAAACATTACCGTTAGCATTCTCCTTATTGTGAATGTATCAGAAAAACCAACCTATTAGTTATTTGTAAATCCCACAACTTTGGTTTGGTCACACCCTTTAGTTTGCATCCCTTCATGCCTCTTGTTCTAGGGCAAATGAGTTGGACATTAATACCCATGTTACTTTGGGTATTACTTATTGGTCATCATTATTTTAGTATTTTGATGATATTGTATCATTTTAGCTATTTCTTAACTGTGGGGTGTTTTTAGATTCTACGTACCTCCAATTTAGGCTGTTGTTTGGTCAGTCGCTTTTTTGCAGAAATAATTGGCGATATTTGACCATGTCGGAATTCTCAACTTCTAAAAAGAATGATTAAATAAAAATATACCGGGTCGTTAGATCACCTCTGGATATTATTCATGTTTTCTCTAGATACATCTTATTTCTGATTTCTTTTACCTCTCTCTAAAAAAGAATTTCCTCTCCGGTAGAGTGGTGTTTATCCGCCTCTCCGTTATTATTTAAAATGGACGTGCCTATCAAGAAATTTTTTTTTTATATTAATAGTTGCCCTGACTTGTTACATCTATTTTGGGCATTTTAGTTTAACTGGCATTATCCTATCTTAACTCATGCCTCTAAAGATAGAATTGTCAAAGACAGAATTTATCAATACCTGGACAGGTCTTTGTACTTAGATTGTGTCAATTTCCGTCACCCGGTCTTGTCTGGTGAGGTATTTTATCTTAAAAAAACTGGGAAAAACCAATTGATAGGGTTTACCTCAGGACTACAACGAAGATTCTCACAGTGTTAGAACTCCTATTTCCGCTTCGTTATTACGTTGTCTAATGTATTACATTCAAATGTATAAGTACCTGATATGATTTATAGAAGATTCTTGTGCAGAGGACGGCCTTTCTTATCTTCGCCCGGTATTGGTTAGATTATTATTTCTATTATTTAGAGAAACCGGGAAAAACATATGGGAACTTGGTTTAGGAATTGCGTAAAAAAGCTATCAAATTTTAGTGCTCTGTTTGTTGCTCTAAAAACCTTACCTTTAGTCAACTCTTATGGAAGCTCGCACTTGCTTTTGTGGCGAAGCTTGTCATGAAAGCAGGGCAGTAATTCTTAGTTTGTCTAGACAAAACAAACAAAAGGGGGGACAATTATTTTAGTCTATGCTAAGACTAATTTAGTAAATAGAAATAGGCCAAGGTTGACTATTATCTAGACCTCAGGTTGAGCTGTACTTACTTGCAGTTATTCTCCTCGCTTTTTCCGGGCGTCCTCCTCAGCCGACTTGCAGGTAATGGTTACTGACCACTGTTTGTTCTCAGGCTTTTATACGTCTCTAAATGGGTTAATAATGCTTGATTTGTTGCACCTGGGATTTTAATTACAAACGGGTTCCGTTCTTCTGTTGAATGTGGCGGCCATCTTAGCGTTGTAAACCACCCATTGGACACCAGTCTCTGCTCTTTTGCTGTTCCTCCACAGGTCCACTTGCACTGTCATTCCATTTAAAAAATTGACTAGATGCAAATATAGTTTCAAATATAATTTCAAAAATAGTTTTGCCGTGGACGCTCGCTTCGGAACTGCCTATCTTCACTCGCTCGCGGTGGCGGATATTTTATGCTCATGCGCGGCGGCCATCTTAGAGCATGTTCGAATCCGCCGTTCTCTTATAACTGCGGGGCGCTGATCTCTAAGTATATGCAAAACTACCGTTCTGCGCATGTGCGGCGGCCATCTTAGAGTATGTTCGGAACCACCGTTTTCTTATAATTTCAAAGCATATTTAAATCAGCCGTTCTGGTACAATTGTGAAGTCGTTCAAATTATTAATATGGGATCTAACTTGTTTTTTACCTGGGTTTATAGTTAGGGGCTAAACTAGTTTAGGGTATCATTAGATTATGATAGTCATAGTGATCATGTCTAGCTCATGAGCTTCACTATGACTATCATAATCTAATGATACCCTAAACTTGTACCAGAACGGCTGATTTAAATATGCTTTGAAATCAGCGCCGCACCTTCGGTATAAATGTAGAGAGATATAAAACAAATTAGATCAAAAAACTAATAGAGAATCCTTGATTCTGGATAATTAGATAATTATAAGAAAACGGTGGTTCCGAACATACTCTAAGATGGCCGCCGCACATGCGCAGAACGGTAGTTTTGCATATACTTAGAGATCAGCGCCCCGCAGTTATAAGAGAACGGCGGATTCGAACATGCTCTAAGATGGCCGCCGCGCATGAGCATAAAATATCCGCCACCGCGAGCGAGTGAAGATAGGCAGTTCCGAAGCGAGCGTCCACGGCAAAACTATTTTTGAAATTATATTTGAAACTATATTTGCATCTAGTCAATTTTTTTAATGGAATGACAGTGCAAGTGGACCTGTGGAGGAATAGCAAAAGAGCAGAGACTGGTGTCCAATGGGTGGTTTACAACGCTAAGATGGCCGCCACATTCAACAGAAGAACGGAACCCGTTTGTAATTGAAATCCCAGGTGCAACAAATCAAGCATTATTAACCCATTTAGAGACGTATAAAAGCCTGAGAACAAACAGTGGTCAGTAACCATTACCTGCAAGTCGGCTGAGGAGGACGCCCGGAAAAAGCGAGGAGAATAACTGCAAGTAAGTACAGCTCAACCTGAGGTCTAGATAATAGTCAAACCATGGCCTATTTCTATTTACTAAATTAGTCTTAGCATAGACTAAAATAATTGTCCCCCCTTTTGTTTGTTTTGTCTAGACAAACTAAGAATTACTGCCCTGCTTTCATGACAAGCTTCGCCACAAAAGCAAGTGCGAGCTTCCATAAGAGTTGACTAAAGGTAAGGTTTTTAGAGCAACAAACAGAGCACTAAAATTTGATAGCTTTTTTACGCAATTCCTAAACCAAGTTCCCATATGTTTTTCCCGGTTTCTCTAAATAATAGAAATAATAATCTAACCAATACCGGGCGAAGATAAGAAAGGCCGTCCTCTGCACAAGAATCTTCTATAAATCATATCAGGTACTTATACATTTGAATGTAATACATTAGACAACGTAATAACGAAGCGGAAATAGGAGTTTTAACACTGTGAGAATCTTCGTTGTAGTCCTGAGGTAAACCCTATCAATTGGTTTTTCCCAGTTTTTTTAAGATAAAATACCTCACCAGACAAGACCGGGTGACGGAAATTGACACAATCTAAGTACAAAGACCTGTCCAGGTATTGATAAATTCTGTCTTTGACAATTCTATCTTTAGAGGCATGAGTTAAGATAGGATAATGCCAGTTAAACTAAAATGCCCAAAATAGATGTAACAAGTCAGGGCAACTATTAATATAAAAAAAATTTTCTTGATAGGCACGTCCATTTTAAATAATAACGGAGAGGCGGATAAACACCACTCTACCGGAGAGGAAATTCTTTTTTAGAGAGAGGTAAAAGAAATCAGAAATAAGATGTATCTAGAGAAAACATGAATAATATCCAGAGGTGATCTAACGACCCGGTATATTTTTATTTAATCATTCTTTTTAGAAGTCGAGAATTCCGACATGGTCAAATATCGCCAATTATTTCTGCAAAAAAGCGACTGACCAAACAACAGCCTAAATTGGAGGTACGTAGAATCTAAAAACACCCCACAGTTAAGAAATAGCTAAAATGATACAATATCATCAAAATACTAAAATAATGATGACCAATAAGTAATACCCAAAGTAACATGGGTATTAATGTCCAACTCATTTGCCCTAGAACAAGAGGCATGAAGGGATGCAAACTAAAGGGTGTGACCAAACCAAAGTTGTGGGATTTACAAATAACTAATAGGTTGGTTTTTCTGATACATTCACAATAAGGAGAATGCTAACGGTAATGTTTAATAAAGATGTATTGTTGTGAAGATAGGATGTATGCTGGAGATATAGCATAGGTTACAGCAAAATTCTGTTCTACTACAAATTAAAAAATACTAAATGCTAATATATTTTTTGTGTTTTAAATTTAGAGAGTTTTTAAACTTACACATTGTCCTGAAGAAGGTGAAGATATAGTATCACCGAAACGCCGCGTCGACTTTTCTTTGTTTGTGTAATAAATTTGCTATATCGGAAGAACCTTTTTAACTGTAAATTTGATTTTTCATGTATGTGGAGCTAATTGTTACAGTAATTGTTTTTTTATATTTTTAAATGTATACATTTATGTACTTGCTTTATAAAACAGTATGAACAGAAAATAATATACATAATAAATAAAGAAATCCCTTTTTTTATACAAAGAGTGTTTACATCTTCATTACCTTAAGCTATGTTTAGAGAAGCAAAATGATGTTTGTTAATGGCAATTGAAATTGATTGTGAATTTGTTGATCCCCGAACAACTTTAATACGTGCTTTGGCTCACCCCAAGCCCCTTCTGTAACCCCCTAGAGACGCAAGTCTCTTCCCCCAGATCACATGAAAAGGGAACCTGTGTTTTTTGCCTGTTTATAACCCCTTCCCTTTCCAACAAAGGGTTTCTCCTTCCTAGATTTTTAAGTCATGATAGCGTAACTGACATGACAAATAGCCAAGAAAATAGCAAATCATCCCTGCCCTGTCAGAGGGGCTGCGGAGCCCGAGCCTCCTTGATTGTTGCATTACGCATTGCACTAGTTTGCATTACAAAGTGCCATATTGTTGCGTTGCATTGCATTATTTTGGCATTACGAACTGCTTGATTGTTGCATAACGAACAGCATGATTTTTACGTTGCAGAGTGCCTGATTCTTGCATTACAAACTGTATAGCATTACATTAGGACTGCATTGGATCATCTAGAATTGCTCATTAATATTTCAAGAACCTACAAGGGCTGGCCGGCCTAATAACCTGCCAGGAGGAATTTTATAAATAAGCATATGTTGGATTTTTATTGTGTGGTCTCATCGTATATCTTTTTATATCAACATATACTCTTTTTTCTATGAAACTTGTGTGGAGTCCTTTTGTGGTGTCATCATTGGGTCCCTGAGAGCGTGGTTGCAAATGCTTTACAGATTTGCCTTGAAGAGAAGCCTGGCTGCTCGTGCCAAGCTACCGGGGGGGGGGGGGGGTGAGCAGGGGCTATCTGAGAAGGTGTCCTTCCTTTCCCTGACATGTAAGCGAGGGACCCTACTTGGCCTAAGGTACCTACCTCAGCCAACTAGAAATCCCGGTTCTAACAATCAGCTTGAAGGTGAGTGTTTGCCGCTCAAATCATTTATGTCAAAATCTCAGGATAATGTTAGAAGGGCACTTAGCAAGAGCGGGCCAACCAAAGACCAGGGGAGTGTTAGAAATGGGATTTCTGGTTGGCTAAGGCTTGCGTTAAAGCCATACAGAAACCACCACTCTAGTCAGGGCAAGGGAGTTACACGCTGAAGATAACCCCTGCTCACACCCTTGGTAGCTTGGCACGAGCAGTCAGGCTTATCCCAGAGGCAATTTGTAAAGCATTTGCGCAACACACACCCAGCAACAACATACTAGGCCCACCACAAAAGGAACTCCACACAAGGTTATATATAAAAATAGCCTTTGTATTATCATAAACACATTAGAATAGTAATCAGTCCAGCCCAAACTGTCAAGTCGGTTCCTCCCTGGACCAGAAACAAGCATCCTGGGTCCAGTTTCAAAACTTTAGTGACAACGTGTAAAGTATTTTTACAACACTTCAAACAGTAAATCAGTGAAAACACCATACAAGAAGATTCCACTCAAGGGTGGAAAATAGAGCTTCATGTAATGCATAAAACAAGACCAAAATAACAAAAACCCAATAAGTAGAACTTGAGATATTGAATTAAAAATGTTATAGTGAAAAATAGTGCTTAGAAGTAAAAGCGCTATTTAGGATATCAGGGCGTGCCGACTTGGGACAAAGTCAATAGTTCCATCTAACATTGATGAAGCATGTGCCGGCTACAGAGGCACAGATAAGCTAGCTGAACAAAGTACCTTAATCCTGGTTGTGGAGTGCTTGTGTGGATCCGCATCGAAGATGCGTTGTGCAGCACATGCAATGCGTTGGTCACGAGAAGCGATGAGGCTGCGGTGCAAGGTCCTGATGCATGGAGGGTCCTCACGACAGGGTTTGCAATGGCAATGTTGAGAATGTGAGGCAGAGCTGAGACAATGTGTCAGGTCCGATGAGCAGTGAAGCTGAGATGTGGAGGTTCATCATCTGGGCTGCTGTGGACGAGGGATGCGAGGAGATTGCGACGGGAACAGCGTCGCTCTGTGGCTGTTGCAAAGGTGATGCGTCGGTCCCAAGAAGTGGGATGCAGCAGTAATCTGATTCTTTTGCGACTGGTCCAATCCATGCAACAGCATCGATGCATTGGTTCTGCTCGAAGATGCTCCACTCAGCTGAGGAGGTGCATCGATTCTGCTTGCAAATACATCACTCAGCAGAGCATGCATCGGTTCCCCAGGAGAAACATCTTAGGCCCATTTCCAAGGGTCCAGGACTGGGGTGGCACCACTCAGAAGGGTAGACTCACAGATGGCAAAGTCTTAGGTGCAGAACCAGGTTGGTTGGAAATCTTTTATGTCCTTGAGATGTCAGATCAAGGGACCAGCCAGACAGCCCTTGGACTCACTCTAGGTTCTAGTGATGCAGGTCCACTCCCCTCACCCAGGGAAGAGGGCAGAAGACAGCAGGTCAGCACAGCAAAGCAGGGGTTCATAAAAAACAGCATTCCAGCAGAGTGGTAGTCACTTCAACAGCACAGCAGTCCTTCCTCCTGACAGAGTCTTCACATGTCCAGAAGTGTACTGTAATGATGGTGTCAGACATCCAGTACTTACACTCAGTTAGGCCTTTGAAGTAGGGAAGATTTCAAAGACAGGCATTTGAAGTGCACAGAGGTCCTTCCCATCCTGCCCTGGCTCTTTACGCACCACAGGGGGATACGCAGCCCTTTGTGTGGGGACAGGATACAGCCTTTCTAGGTGTACGTGAAGCTGGGTCTAGCTCCTCCCTCCCATCCTACCTCCTTTTTTTCCAAAAATCAGTACTTCTGTTGGGTCCCGTGTTGAGCTTCAGGCAGTTGCCTTTCATCCAGTTTGTGAGGTCTGTAAAGCTGTTGTGGAATTTGGTCTTGGTGGTGTCTTCGGAGAGGGAGAGTATTAGTTGTGTGTGTGCACCCTGCCCTCTGGTTGCCCAGAACCTACCTTAGGGGTGACCTATATGTTTAAAAAGGGAAGGTTTGGGCCTGGCAAAGGGTTTATTTTGCCAGACCAACATGGCAGTGTAAACTGGACACACAGGCTTTGCAGTGGCAGGTCTGAGACATGGTTAAAGGGTTGGCTACTCAAGTGGGTGGCACAATCAGTGCTGCAGGCCCACTATTAGCATTTAATTTGCAGGTTCTATGTACAGGGGATACCACTTTACTAGGAACTTATAAATAAATTGAATATGCGAATTGGGGATGAACCAATGTTACCATGCTTGGGGAGAGAGCACAAGCACTTTAGCAGTGGTTAGCAGTGGTAAAGTGCACAGAGTCCTAATACCAGCAAAACGAGGTCAGAAAAGTGGAGGAGGTAGGCAAAACGTTGCTCCCTAAGGCTGTCACATCTGAAAATGACTGTGTCACTGATGCGAAGAAATGCTAAGCAAGAATACTTTCTGTCAAGGCTTTAAATGAGGTGGGTCCCTTGGATCTAGGGCCCAATTTTCATGTCCTTGACTCTATGGGCAAGACACTCGTTGATTTCCAAACAACAGATGTGAAAAACGTTATGGTAACCATGTGTTTTAGTTCCTGTAATTTCTGTTTACAGTGAGCATATTTGACTAAATCTTGTATTCCCTATTTCCAGGATGTTGTGTTTCTGCCTACTTGTGTTTAGCTATTACTCTTGTAAAGTACATACTTTGAACTGAGTCGCCTCCAGATGTTTATAAAGGGACATATTTGAGAGCTCTGAAGTTAAGGCTATAAGCAGTGCAAGTTTCTCATAGTGAATGTCATTGGGCCAGAAAGGCATTTAGAATACATGGTTGTTAGAAATTGGATCTCTAGTTGGTAGAGGTGTCCAAGTAGGGACCACCATCCTAGTCAGGGTAAGTCAGATGCACAACCTAAATTAACCTGTGCTCGCCCTCTGGTAGCTTGGCACAGAACAATCTGGCTTAACTTAAGAGGTAATATGTGAAGTATTTGTGCAACACTTAAATTACAGTAACACAGTGCAAGCACCACAGAATGACTCCACACCAGTCTAGAAAAATAGAGAATATGTATCTGAGTAAAACAGGACCAAAACAGCAAAAATCCAATAAGGGGAAATTGAGATATGACATTTTAAAGAATAAACTGCAATATAGTGCTTAGAAGTCAATAGTGCTTAGGGGTTACTTGAGGCTGCAGTGGACTGGGGTAAATCTAAAATTTCAGGCTGACTGTGATTGAGGGCAGGCTGGCTACAAAACCCAAGCAGGGCCTACAAAAAGAGTACCTTGGTAGTAACAAGCGTCGGTGTCAAACACTCGATGCGAGTAGTCGAGGAGGTGCAGCGTCGTCATTAATCCTGTGGATGAAGGTGAAGTGTTGGCGCCAATCTATGCTGTCAAAGAATGCTTCGGTGTCAAACCCCTTTACGATACAGACACTACGTCGATGTTGAACCGCGCTGTCCGTCAGCATCAACTGACTCCTGCGTCGAAGGGCAATGCTTTGGTTCTGATCAGCACAAACTCGTTACAGCGTCGATGTTTGCAGAAAAGCAGCTGCAGAACCTTCTTGCAATGCACAGGTCTTGATTGGCTCCACTTGCACGGGCAGGACTCACACTTGGTAGAGTTCAGCAGCTGATGTAGAGTTGAACTTAGTCTTTGACACTTCCAGAACACGGGGCAAGTTAGCAAGCCACTGGAGAACCTGGGTGCAATGATATAGAGGGTAAGTCCAGTCCTTCTCACTCGCAAGTAAGAAGCAGCAGGTAGCAGGCCAGCACAGCAAAGCACGTAACAAAGTGGCAGTCCTTCCTACAGCACAGCAATCAGCAGGCAGCAGTCCAACACAGCAGAGTAGTTCGAAGAGTGGCAGTCCCTTCAACAGCACAGCAGCTCTTATTCCTTGCAGAATGTCCTTGTTCCAGTAAAGTTCTGAAATCATGGTGTCGGATGCCCAGTACTTATACCCAATTTGGCCTTTGAAGTAGGGAGACTTCAAAGAGATGCTTTGAAGTGCTCAAGGCCCTGCCTTTCCTGTCCTTGCCCAGATTCACGACAGGGGGGCATTCAATACTTTGAGTGGGGACAGGCACAGCCCTATTCAGGTGCAAGTGTCAGCTCCTTCCTCTCATCTTGCCTCAGATTGACCCATTAACATTCAGATGGCTGCTCATCCACAACTATTTTGTCTTCGTGTGCGGCTATCTAGAGAGAATGCAGGAGGCCAGAGGTCACCACCCCCCAGATGTATATTACAGGGACAGACAGAAGGGACCAAATGGTTCAAGTAAGAAAATGCAAAATTTCTAAAAGTAAACACAATGAGATGATGGGTCTTTTCAGACACTCACCCCCAGTCACAGATCTGGATTGAATTTATTATCGTTCTTGTTAGAAATGGAGGATTATAGTTGGCAGAGGTAGGTACCTTTGTCCAAATAGGGACCCTGTCTTCTAGTCAAGGTAAGGGAGATATACTTCTAAAATAACCCCTGCTGACTCCCTTGGTAACTTGGCACGAGCACACAGGCTTATCTCGGAGGCAGTGTGTAAAGCATTTGTGAACACATACAGTAATACAGTGAAAACACTACAAATGGACACAACGCCAGTTTAGAAAAATAAGTAATCTTTATCTAAACCAAAACAAGACCAAACATCAAAAAACCACAATACAGTAATAAAAATATGACTTTCGGATAGTAGAAATAGTTCAGTTCAAAGAAAATTGCAGATGCAGCACTTTCCTCACAAAGTACCTGGAATGAGTCACACAAACAAGCAAAATGGGCCGCAGGGAAGGTGATGCGTCAGTTCCTTACACTAAGGGAAGATGATGTGTCGGTTCCTTGCTCCGGGGGAGGTGATGCGTTGGTTCCTTATTGCAGGGGAGGTGATGTGTCAGTTCCTTACTGGAGAGGAGGTGATGTGCGGTTTCTTACTGCATATGGAGAAGATGTGTTGGTTTCTTACTGCGTCCTCCAACGATGCGACAGACTTGGCGCCTTGGTGCGATACAATGATCCGCAACAATGCGTGAACTGTTGTAGATGCACAGCAGGCCTTGCGTAAAAATCGGTGCGGTGATCTCGGAATTCAGAGAACGTTGAACTCGATGCGGTGTGCGGCGATTTCTCGTGCCGTGGCAGGAGCTGTGACAGTTTCTTCGGTGCTGCATCGGAAGCAGGTTCGGATACATCTCGCTTCTCGAAGTTGTGTTGATTTTCCAGCTCCCAGCAGACACAGTTCTCTAGAAGTTAAAAACAACAGCAGGCACCTCTTTGCAGGTCAGAACTCCCAGCAAGGTAGTTCAGGGGAGCTGGTGGTGAAGTCTTTGTGCCCCTAAGACTTCAGAACAGGAGGCAAGCTCAGTTTCAAGCCCTTGGATATCTTCCTCGCGATGGGGACACAGTAAACAGCAAAGTCCTTTCTCCTTTCCTTGGTAGCAAGTAGCCACTGCAGGCCAACCCCAGACAGAAAACAGCACAGGAGCAGTATTCCTCCTCAGCTTCTCCGGCTCTTCTCCTTGGCAAAGGTTCCTATCAATTTACCAGAAGTGATATAAAAGTCTGGGGTCTGGTCCCTCTTTTTATGCACACAAATAATGTGTTCTCTGAAGGAAGCGAGTGTCTGTACCCACCCAAAACCGATTCTTTCCTCACTGGTGCAGCTTCCTGGCAGGGGGTAGAGCTAGCACTGTAGAAGGCAGACCAGGTCCATTCAGGTGAAAGGAAATCTCCTCCCCTACTCTAAAAGCAGCCCAAGTCTATTCAACCCAGCCCTGACTCATCAGGTTCTCTGGAGCCACTGCTCATCCCCAGCCCCTGTCTTCCAAAGCCAGACATGCAATATACAAACCTAGCAGAGGCACACTGGATGGTTGAGCAAGAAAATACCTGCTTTCTAAAAGTTGTATTTTCAAACACAGAATTCATAAATCACCATCACTAAAAAATGCATTTTAACATTCTGAGTTCAGGCATATCAAACTTTATTTTCCTACCTTGTTCCCAGGGGCAGTTATGTTTATAAGATGTTATAAACATACTTCCCATTCTATCCAATGGGAGCAGGTAGCCTTGGGATAGCGAAAAACAAAATTGGCAGTATTTCACTATCAGGACCCTTCCCCACACATCAGGGCATGTCCTACCTTTTACATACAATGCACCCTGCCCACACGTGTACCTTGGGCCTACCTTATGGGTGACTAACATGTGAGAAAACGGAAGGTTAGGGACTGGCAAGTATGTGCACTCGCCAAGTCGACATGGCAGTACTAGACTGCAATGGCAAGCCAGAGTTGCATTTACAGGCTGCTTATGTGGGTAGTACAATCAGTGCTGCAGCCCACTAGCAGCATTTCATCTACTGGGCACACACAGTGCACTGTACTAGGGTCTGACTAGTTAATCATATATGCCAATCATGGAATCACCAATCCATAACAATAATTTACAAAGGGAGCATTTGCACTTTGGCACTGAACAGTAATGGCAAAGTGCCCCAAGCCTCTTGCCCAGCAAAACACACAACAAAAACACAGGAGGCAAAAGCAAAAAATGCAGGGGAGACCCAAGCCAATGGTGCCAGGTCTAACAGTTCTTTAGCTCACTTCGCCATCCCATTTCAGACCCCACCATATGCTAATCAGTGATAACCCTGTGCCTCATGGGAACAGTCCAGCCCGAACTGCCAAGCCAGGTCTTTCCTTGACTGGAAACAAGCATTCTGGGACCGTTTCAGGGTAACACCCCTCATCAGCCAGGCTAGCTTGAATCCAGAGGCAAAGTGAGCAAGGGACACACGTTTGGGCCAACCTAGGGTGAACAAAGCAAACACAAGCAAATGATGCATGGAGCGCTGAAACTTCTAAAAGTGGCATTTTCAGAACAACTATTTAAAAACCAACCTGCCCATAAGTTGTGTTTTTAAATTCAGTCCAGAGACACCAAATTTGATTTTCCAATCTTGTCCCAATGGAAAACTGCACTTATAAAATGTTATAAGACAGTCCCCATGTTAACCTATGGGAGAGATAGGTCCTGCAGTAATATTTCACTACCAGGACATTTAAAACTTAAAAGCACATGTCCAAAATTTTAAATACACTGCATCCTGCCCTTGGGCCTGCTTAGAGCCTACCTTAGGGGTGACTATGTATTAAAAAGAAGAGTTTGGGCCTGGCAAGAGGGTTAATTTGGCAGGTTAAAATGGCAGGTTAAAACTACAAACACACGCTGTGCAATGCAGCCACGGTATGTGTAGGTAACTTCAGTAGGGCTGCCTAGGGGGGATTTCGAGGGGTGATGCAGAGGGAAAATTAAATAAATAATACATTTTCCTCGACATCGTCCCTCGAAATCCCCTCAACACGGCCCCACCGCTGTTCCCTGCATGGACCGCGACTCTTGCAATGGCAGGCCTGAGACATGTTTAAAGGGCTACTGAAGTGGGTGGCACAATCAGTGTTGGAGGCCCACCTAGTAGCATTTGATTTACTGGCCCTTGGCCCAATTAGTGCACTTTACTAGGGACTTATCAGTAAATTAAATACGCCAATTGTGGATAAACCAAGCTTACCATGTTTAGAGTACAGAGCACATGCACGTTAGACAAAAAAAGGGATATATCCTGAGCATGTTCCTCAATAATCAAATACAGTTCTTAACCGCATGCGCGCTACGGGTTTTCCCGCTGTGCGCTGAAGATTCGAAAATCGCGCGGTTTGTGACAAAGCCAGCTCGTCATCCGCGTAGCGCAGGTAACGCCCATGACGAGCTGGCTTTGTCATCCGCAGCGAAGGGGTTAATGAATGTTGACACCGATAATTTTATTCATCTTCTTTATTTCTTTATGATTTTTCAAAAACAGTCTAGTGGCCAACATATGTTTAGTCTCTATGTGGTTTAAGCCACAGACTTCCTTAAGGCCAATATCTCACAGCGATCCAAAGTGAATGGCAATATTCAAAATTAAAAGAGTATTCATTTATCGCATTTCAAAGTACTATAAGTGTCCCGATCCGTAAGACAGTAGTGAAGTATATCCAACGTCTCTTGTGTATCAAATATACATCTGGTAACCGTTATGGAAAAGCAGCGTGCTCCATGTGTAATCCTGTAGGACGGCGTCTAGCTACAGGCATACACATGGACCAATCATTGTTGGTCGTCCTTTATGGTAAACAGCTGATAACTATTGACAAAGCCTTTAGTCCAGGCTGGTTTTAGGTTACGTCAATTGTACGTTATATTTATTTAGCTGCAATAACAGAAAGCTCAGAGACATTTAGTATATATGTTTAAGACGCAGCCTAAATTATGAAGGCTGCGCCTCTTATAGAGATCCTCAATTTTTTAACCCACTTAAAGCCCTGCTTCATGTTCACCAGTTTGCACCACTGCTGCATTTAAAGGCTCCAGCTGCAGAACTAGCAGAGAAATGAAAGTTTCAGCAATGAAGATTAGCGCTACTTTCAATACATGCCTAAACCTTTATTTAGGAGCGGCTTGACTGTTCGTGGTGTAACTATTGCATCACCCCTCCAGAATATATGGTGATGTCTTCTGTCTGGCACATATAGAGCAGCAGCCTCTGCAGTCCTAACAGTATTTGCTACAGAGAAAAGGGAACATTTAGCCAACAGCAGACTAACTTTAGGCATGTTCTACAACAGTCTATTGAGCTCCGGACAGACACACTGGTGTACCCATGATGTGGACACTGGAGACAGCTTGCCTCTGAAAACAAAGATCGACCGGTAGTCTAACCAAGTTAAGGAGAGCATCAAAGCTGAAGTAAACAAGATGCTGGAGTTAGGGGTTATTGAGCCACTGAACATCCCTGGGCTAGCCTTATGGTCTTAATCCCCAAACCTAACCCCTGGGGGGTGGGGGGGGAGGGATGGGGTTCTGTGTGGACTATTGAGGACTCAATGCTGTCACTAAGACAGATGCTCACCCCATACCCAGGGCTGATGAGCTGATAGAGACATTAGGGGAAACCACATTTCTCAGCACCTTTGACTTGACTTCAGGCCTCAGGAGCCAAAGAGAAAACAGCATTCTCCACGCCTGATGGGCATTATCAGTTTACGGTTATACCCTTTGGTTTAAAGAATACCCGCCAACTTCCAAAGATTGGTGAATCAAGTCCTTGCTGTGTTGGAGACCTTTAGTGGGGCCTATCTTGATGATATTGCTGTTTTTAGATCCTCCTGGCTGGATCCCCTGGTCCACCTGGGAAGGTTTTACAGGCCCTGCAATCTGCAGGCCTAGCTATCAATGCATCCATGTGCCAGATAGCTCAGGGAACTGTTGTATACCTTACAGGTGGAGGCCTAGTGTAACCCTTGCGACCTAAGATCCAGACCATTCTGGACTGGGAGTCTACAACAACCCAGACCCAAGTCAGGGCATTCATTGGCTTCACTGGGTATTACAGGAGGTTTGTTAAGGGGTATGGATCAGTTGTGACCTCTCACAGAACGTACCTCCAAGAAGATGCCAAAGAAAGTGAACTGGAGAGTTAGTTGTCAAAAGGCTTTTAACACTCTCAAAGAGGCAATGTGCTCATCACCTATAACCAAAGCTCTAGACTACTCCAAGCAGGTCATTGTGCAGACTGATGCCTCTGAGCTAAGGATAGGAGCGGTACTATCCCAGACCAATGATGAAGGCCAAGATCAAGCTGTGGCTTTTATAAGCAGGAGGCTATTCCCCAGGGAACAGCTTTGGAGTACCATTGAGAGGGAGGCCTTTGCTGTGGTTTGGTCCCTGAAGAAGCTGAAACCCTTTTAACAACAACAAAATCCTTGGGTCTGAAGTGCTGAGAACAGCACAAAGGAACTCTAGAGGTAGTCTCTAGTGGCTTGTGGGAAGATCCCTTTCAGGACAAAATCCCTCACCCACCATAGGTGGCATGCTTCATCATCTGGGATACTCCTCTTGGCGAGAAGGCCTGGTCTCGCCAAGGGCTACAACTCCCTCACTGTGAGGAAGCAGCTCAGGGATGTTTTTGTTCCTACGTTTATTAGGATATACTAAATCCTGCAGATGAATGAGACCAAACTCGTGTGATGAGGGTGCAGTGCTACAAAAAGAAGAACTATAAAGTGTAGGTAGTGAAGCTAAAACTAACTAACGAGAGCGATGGAGTCGCCTTTATTCGTTTGTTCTCGCTGCCAGGATTAAAAACAGTGCACCTGCAGTATGGATATAGAACTGCATGTGTCAGATGGAAAATGTGTGTCTACATGTTTCAGCCTTGGGGACCCAACATGGTATTGGGGCTTTCATCAGGACCTTGGACAATGCTACTGCGTGAAAATTACTTGAAGATTGTGCAGTCAAAGGAAAAGTAAAGGTGAAATACAAAACCAGTAATCTATCTGTTATGTAGTGTTCGATTTACTGGCCGTACCCATAGTGTACGAATAAGAGGCCTCACCTCAGCCTGGCAACCAGGGGAGGGGCACCGCTCTCACCGTCGGTATCTCAGTCTGGCATTGAGCCGCTGTCAAAGCTGAAACCCTAACTGTTTAGGAATCACTTCCTAATCCACACTGACCACAGACCTCTCAGATAGTAATGCTGTTGAGGTGGTGCACTTCCGTACAGGGAATGGAGTTTACAGTGGAACACAGACCTGGGACTGCCCATGCCAATGCAGATGGACTTTCCAGGTTCTTCCACTTAGACAATGAATACTCTCTTGAGAAAGCTTGGTCTCATCCTCTTTAGTTTGTGGTGGGGGTTGTGTAAGAAAGTGCCCCTTTTTGCATGGTTACCCCCTAACGTTTTGTCAGATACCTGATGCCAAATTGACTGAGTGTGTGCTGGGACAATGCTAACCAGGCCCCAGCACCTGTGTTCTTTCCCAAACCTGTACTGTGGTTTCCATAATTGGCACAAGTCTGGGCCACATGGAAGTCCCTTGTAAAAGGTTCCCCTGGTACCAAGGGCCTTGTGACCAGAGAGGGCCTCTTAAGGCTGCAGCATGTATTAAGCCCCCCCACCTGAACACCCACACACTGCCAATGCAAGCTGTGGGGTTTGGTGCAGACCAAACTGAAGAGACATGGTACACCTCCCTAGGTGCCATGCCCTCAACACTGCCTGTGGCATGGTTAAGTCATCCCTCTTTGTAAGTTCAGTAAAGCCATTTTGAGTACATTGACTTGGAATTTGTCATTACAAACTCCCTGATCGCTTTTATTGAAAACTGGGAAGTTTGGTACCAAACTTCTCAGCGTAATAAACCCACACTGATGCCACTGTTTGTTAATTGTAAAATGCACTCAGAGGGCATCTTAGAGATGCCCCCTGAAAAATGACTGAACTCTAGTGTATTGGCTGACCGCCCCCTGCCAGCCAGACACTACCAGACAGGTTTCTTACCTCCCAGGGTGAGAGCTTTTTGTGATCCCGGAGATCAGAAACAAAGCCTGCTCTGGGTGGAGGTGCTTCACACCTCCCTCTGGCAGGAACAGCAGCACTTGGTCTCAGAGGCTCTCATCTTGTAATATGCTGATTTGGGCAGCAGCAACTATTGGAGATTACCACCCCCACTTTTGACAGCAGGACAGGCGGGAAAATTAGTAAGCACAGTAGGAGTGTCCACCTTAGCCAGGCACACCCCTAGGGTTGCCTGGAGCGGAGATAAACCCCTCTCCATCTTGAATTGGAGAATTAGGCCAACAGGAACAGGGATATGTCTCTCTCCCCAAATGGCAGGGACACCAAGAGGGTGTAGTCACCTTAAGGGACTGTAGTCATTGGCTATTGCCCTCAACCTCAGAAACACCCTTAAATATAGTATTTAGGGGCTCCCCAGAACCTTGTTCTTCATATTAAATGAGCCGCTTTAGGAAAAGCCTATAGCCGGTTCGACAACTGGACCTGCTGTCAGTCCAGAAACCCTGTTAGGCCTTCTATGAAACCTTGGAGACCTTCCAGCCGTCAAACAATCTTCAAGAACCTCCCTTTGGGCTAGAGACACTAGTCCCCAGCATCTCCCGGTACAAAGACTGCAGTAGTTGAGGACCGACACTTGTGCCATTTCAACTCACTACCGCAAAAGGAACCACAAGACTGCAGCGGTAGAGGACTGACACCTGAGTCAAAGCAACTCTGCCCTGCCCAAAGATAGCACCGCAGTGGGACTGCCTCCATGACCTAGAGGTATCCTCTTGGCACAACAACCCAAGCTGATCAGCTCCGTTTGCGAGAACCTGTACCCTCCCCCTTTTGGCCCTGTGGGCCTCCTCCTGCCCCGCCTGCACAACCACGGGCTCTCTGAGATGGCCCAACCTCAGCAGAACTTCCCCATCCCCTGGATCTACAGCGGCTTACTGATGATGACTGCAACGGTCCCAATGTTGGCGGCCTACTGAATCCCATTCACCCCCTTTGTTCTTTGCTGACCCCGTGAGTGGTGCACCATTGGCGGTATCGACCCCCGCGGCAGTAGTACTGAACTATTGGAACCAGCTGCCAGAGTGCTGCTGGTGGTGCAGTGCTGAACTCAAACGACCCTTGCTCAGGGTCGAACTAACCATCAAAGACTGGTAAAGTAAGGCGTGTACTTATCCACTGATGCATAACCCTGTTTTCCTTCATTTGGATAGCATTGCATTCTATTGATTATCTACAACTATCTATCTTGTACCAGCACTAAATGTTACTGTTCCCAGTCGACAATACCAAAGTATTTCTGAAACCATAAAGTATTCCTTCTGCCTTTTTTAAAGTAGTACTTGCCTGTAACTTAGTTTGACTTGGTTCCTAAAATAAAAGTAACTAAAATAATATTTGTACAAATCATTGGTCTGGAGTTAGTCATTGAGTATATGTTCCTGTCTTGTATGAGTGTGGACAACAAAGGCGTTCACACTACCCTCTGATAAGCTTAACTGCTTAGCACAGCTACCACCAAATTGAGAGTAAGGTATAATCTACTTTAACCTCTGCCATACCTTTGGAAACTCACTGTACTCTGTGAACACTGTATCTCATTTTGGTATAGTATATACAGAGCCAGCTTCCTCAACTACTTCCTTTATAATTCAATGTCCCAGTGTGAGATTATGAAGGCTTAAGTAGCACAGAACGACCTCAGGTTACATCTTTGTCAGAGGAAACAGTAGTATATTTAGAGGGCCATGTTGTAGGAATCACCAGGTGAGATTGGCCGCTAGGCAAGCTGGCCGCTTGAGCTGGGAGCTTTACTAATCACTGGAGCGTTTTTCACCGACAGCTGAGTCATTCCGGCAGTAGGACCAACATTATGCTGTAGATACTTCTTGGCAAGGTATCTGGGTGACAGGAGCACTGCGTATTCTTGACTTTGGACTTTGTCTCGCTATTGCGCATATGGAGCACGGCTCTTTGCCTCACAGATGGCAGCCATTTTATCTCAGTGCTACAGAATGGAGTCTGCTCCTCACTAGGGGACATTGCGGCTTCTTCGATAAGTGCTTTTTCTTTAGATTTTCCTCAAATTGGGTGTACTTATAAAGGGTATTTTTTTCAGCACTAAATAATATCCTCTTCTATGGGATTTCCTTCAATATTCCTTTCAGTTTTATATGAAGCATAGTGTACAAGTACTTTCAAAAAGCTCATTCTGTTCAGGTACAGCTATGCTTCTCGACCTCTTCAATTATTACCAGTTTTTGCATGGCTGAATTTCTGGAACACTCTCCTTATCACACTAACCTTCTTGAACGTTCCTCACTTATAATGCTTCTTCTGATATGTTCCTCTATGTAAGATGCTTCTGGGACATATTTTATAAATTACATCAATTTATATGGGTAGAATTAGGAAATGTAAACTCTCCTCTCATCAGGAGGGACCTTCATACAGAAGCCAATTTTACCCTCAATGGCGAATAATCGTCTTACTCCAGATATTATACCTTCTACTATTCCTAAGATATCCTCATCTTCGTTTACGACCACTACCACTACATTTGCAAATAAGCGTGTCAAACAAGACCTGCCCTCTCTGGTAAAATTGCACTCACTGTTATAGCCAGAACTCTTGTTAGATGAAATAAGAGCTTTACGTCCAATTGTTGAAGAGACCAACAAGCGCAATCAAAATCTAGATCACAATGAGCCCATATGGAGGCAAGAGTCTCATCTATGGAACAAAGGATTCCCCTCTGTCTCTTAAAAGTGACTTATCAAGATAAAACTACCACTTATAATAGACCTGAGGAGCTCAAAAACTTTCTTTGGATTCACTAAACTAATAATATGGATACTTCTGGTCCTACCATAAGACCGAACAGCTGTTTCTTTGGGCAATTGATCACTAATTCTGACCTTTGATGCATTTGCACTTTATAATTATTAATGACTGCTAATTCACCCTGCTTATATTTGGTCTGCTAATTAACCTCTTTTCTTTTTCAGGTTTTGTTGTTGTATATTGTATTACCATATATTGTTTGATA
The DNA here is from genome assembly GCF_964263255.1 of Lissotriton vulgaris. NCBI lineage: Eukaryota > Metazoa > Chordata > Amphibia > Caudata > Salamandridae > Lissotriton > Lissotriton vulgaris. Next base: position 968,983,759 of record NC_141693.1, on the reverse strand, counting down.
ACAGTTTGTGTCCTCTTCACCCTGAGCTATCCTCAACCCCACCCTAGTGTTCAATCTTATAAGGTACGTGTTCTCAGTTTTCATTTATTTGCCATGTACTGTCTCCTTTACTTATACCTCACTCCCTTCCTTCTTCTCTCCTTTTTTTGCTTTCTCTTCTTTCTTTCATAAAGCTTTTCATTATCATCCCTTTATCCTTAACTCCTCTATATTCTCCCAGTTTTTTATTACTTCTGCTATGTCAACAGATTTTGTTGTCATTGAAGACCATACACACACACATATATATATATATATATATATATATATATATATATATATATATATATATATATGAACGTAAATTCGTCAAACTGGAGCAGCCGCCCCAGTACACAGCTAGACAATGACGAAGGAACAGACCCAGATTCAGTGCTCAATTGAAGTCTTTATTCTCCAGCAAGCCTGCCGCCGCCATAACGCGTTTCGCCTCTTGCAAAGCTTGGTCACATGGCAAGTTGCTGAGAGCAAGTGCCGGGATTTAAAGTGACAGTGCGCGCGTTTTAGTTACAACAAGAGTAACAAACATGGAAAAAATACTTTGCTTCACATGTTTTACATTGAACATTTGATCAGTGCATACATACAAGTTTATAAAGTATGTAAATAAATAAATAAATATTTAAACATTTTAAAAAACTGCACAACCTGATTCAATAATTGATCTAATCAGGTTGTATATTTGATACTCTCATCTAGTATGCACGAATTTCAACATTCAGGATAAAGCCCAAGTGGGCAGCATCAAATATTATTTGTAAGAAATAAATAGAGCTCAAGTGAGCATGTACTCCCTTGCAAAACATATAACTGCGCTATTCGATGTAAAAATCATTCCCAGCACAAAACAGTGAGTGCATAAATATAAACCTTCCTCCTATTTTTGATTTTCCCTCTATTTTTTTGTGCAAGTGATGAATTAAAAACATTTTTTTCCTCTTTTTCACATTCTATATGTTCTTGTTTTAACACAAAAAATTCCATGGATAGCCATCCAAGGTTGCCCTCTCTAGATGTTACTGCTCTCATAAATACATGAAACGAGAAAGGCAGATTGTGCTAATGAACTTAGTGTTCCAATAGTACATGTTACTTGCAGTCAAAGCATTTGGCACAAAACAACAATAATCAATGTAATCAATGAAAATCCCTTCTGAAAAATATTACCCACCACAGTTTTAAACTTCTGTATTTGCAACTGAACTAGCCTTGTGCTACTTCTTAGAACCCGTTATCAAAACAGTCCTAACATCTAGTTGTTAAAAAAGCACCTGCTCTAGAAGATTTCATTACTATTTCTGAAAAAATGCTACAAACATGTGTGCAAATCTTCAGTTGCGTTGAGCCCATGTGGTTGCTTACTGTTCATATCCAGAATATATCTGGTTTCGAGTAAACGAAGCCTCGCCTCTCGATTGCCACCTCTCTTCATGGGCCAAACTGTGTCTACTGCAAAATATGAAAGATGAACTGGATTGGAGTTATGGTCTGACTCGAAATGCCTCGCCACAGGGTAGGCCTGATCCTTGTTTTTGATGGCTCTAATGTGCTGGAGCACACGTTGGTGCACCGGCAGGCGGGTACTCCCCACATACCGGAGCCCACAACTGCACTCCAGCACATAGACTGCATAGTCTGTTTTGCAGTTCAAACGCTTGGAAATCTCTTTCGGGGTCTCTGAGAACGGGACAACATAATTGGTCTTATTGACTCCATGCTTGCAGGCTTTACATTGCGAGCATTTTTTGAACCCCCTCCCCAGGGCCTTCCAGGTATTCGACATCTGTGGTTCCAAGCTGTTTTTAACTAAGGATCTGGCCATAGATACAGATCTCCTGAAAGTGACGAGTGGATTGTTCACAACCTTACTGCCAATAATTGGATCCCCCAATATAAGGTTCCAATTTCGATTGAAAATTCTTCTAATGGCAGAATGCTGGCGGCTAAATGTAATAATCATGCGGGGCTTAATTAGTTCTCCACTCTGGGGTACCTCTTTGACTTTCGGCAAAAGTGCAACTTCACGAGACATAAGCCTAGTTCTCTTTTGGGCATTCTCAAGTACATCCTTGGAATATCCTCTGGCTAGGAACCTGTTGATACTGGCTCTCTGTGCTAGTTCACACTCCTCATCACTGCTGCAAATCCGCCTGATCCGCAGCAACTCACCATAGGGAATACTGCGGATCAGGTGGCGTGGATGGTGGCTCGAGGCATGCAGGATGGTGTTGCCCGCGGTGGGCTTTCTATACAATTTGGTCCGGATACAGTTACTTTCTGCATAGACCTCCATGTCTAAGAAACTCACAGCATTAGTACTAATACATGAAGTAAAATGTAAATTCAAGCCGTTAGCATTTAGATTATCAACAAATTGTTTTGCCGATTCCTCTGTTCCTCTCCAAATAAAGAACAGATCGTCTATATATCTTAGGTATGTTACTACATGCTGATCCATGGTCGTACGCAGTTCCCCCCCCAGGACCTGTTCCTCCCAGAGCCCCATGTGCAAACATGCGTAGCTCGGGGAGAAACAGGCCCCCATTGCAACACCTCTTACTTGTTGGTAAATTTGGTTGTTGAATTGGAAGAAATTCTGCTCCAAACACATCTGAATCATTGCTAACAACATTCTGTTGTGTACCCCAAAATACACAGGACGCCTGTTCAAAAAGTGTTCAATTGCCTTCAGTCCATCTCGGTGTCCTATTGACGTGTATAATGATGACACATCAAGAGTCATAAACAGAAATCCTGGGCTCCATTCTAGTCTCTTTGTTTTGTTGATAAAATCTGTTGAGTCCTTCACATAAGAATCAAGCCCTTTTACCCAGTCTTGCAAAAAAAAGTCTATGTACCTGGATACATTTTCCAGGGAGCTGCCAATGGCCGAAATAATGGGGCGACCAGGTGGTACTTCACAGTCCTTATGCACCTTGGGGATCAAATAAAATGTAGGCACCACCGGATATTCATTCCTCATGAATTTAAATTCATCCTCCGTTATGATGCCTGCACTCCTCCATGCTTGTAGTTTTGCTTTTTGATCCCCCCATGTCGCCTTCAGTGTAGGCCAGTTACTCTTCCTGTAGCAGGCAAAGTCGTTTAATTGTTTTTCGGCCTCCTCCAGATATAAAGTCCGGGGCCACAAAACAACATTGCCCCCCTTGTCTGCTTGACGTACCACAATGTTATCATCTGTGCCTATTTTTTTGATCAATTGATTATAGCACATATTTTGCTTCGTCATATGTTTCCGCCGTCCATTGGTAACAGAGTGTAGTTGCTTCAACTCTTTCACTACCAAGTCGTGGTAAACATCAATATTGTCACGAAGCATAATTGGCTGGAACGTGGACTTGGGTTTGAAAGGAGTTAAACCGGCTGCTGCAGTATCATAATTTGAACTGGTTTCGCCTCTTTGACTGCCATCGGTTTCTTGCTGTAGGGACCATATTTCATCCAATGTATCCTGATCCCCTACAGTTAATAAAGTCGGACTTCTGTTCGCATTTACAGGGTTACGTTTGGGCTGCATACTGTGAAACTTATTTAATTTTAGTTTGCGGACAAACCTGTAAGTGTCCATTCTCGCGTCCGCATAATTGAAATCGCATGGTGGGCAGTACGATAAACCAAGGGACAATATTGATTCTTCCTGTTTTGATAAAACCGTCCCTGTAAGGTTTATGACTGAGTTGTGCCCCCTTGTGCCGGGTTGCGTCTCTGGGACCTGTTCCACCGACCCCTTGGGGCTCCCCTTGGTTTTCCTCTGGCGGATCCGGTTTCTTTTCCGGCGTTGGTTCCGCTTCCTATAGTAGGCTCTGTGTCTCTGTTTCAATTAAAAAAGCATTGTTGACCTTGAAGACCAAAGAAAATTAGCCACACCCATTTAAGGCGGTCTTACTAAATATAAAATAAAACTGAGCAACTAACAGGTGATGATGTCTGTGCCTTTGATTCTAGCTCATGACTAAGAGGCGTGGTGCCTCGAAACGCGCCGAAACGCGCCGAGCATGGAAATAGCTCTGAACTGAATACGAGCGAGCTGCATGAGGCAAACACTACCGCAAGGTGCGGACAGCGTTGTGTGCCCACTCGAGCGCAAGGGCGTTTGGTTAAACAAAATTTGGAACGCGGCTGCCCGAGCCGCGGGAACGAGAGGAGCACCATTTCCGAAGTTTGGGAAGGCTGTGGAGGGTAACGTCCCCTCTGTGTGAAGCACGCTGCCCGGATGCAAGATAAGCCCGCTTGGAAGATGTTCCTTCCTACTAAAGGTCAACAATGCTTTTTTAATTGAAACAGAGACACAGAGCCTACTATAGGAAATACTAAAGTCACCTGATGAACTACAATTACCAGAAGACCAAAGAAAATTAGCCACACCCATTTAAGGCGGTCTTACTAAATATAAAATAAAACTGAGCAACTAACAGGTGATGATGTCTGTGCCTTTGATTCTAGCTCATGACTAAGAGGCGTGGTGCCTCGAAACGCGTCGAGCATGGAAATAGCTCTGAACTGAATACGAGCGAGCTGCATGAGGCAAACACTACCGCAAGGTGCGGAGAGCGTTGTGTGCCCACTCGAGCGCAAGGGCGTTTGGTTAAACAAAATTTGGAACGCGGCTGCCCGAGCAGCGGGAACGAGAGGAGCACCATTTCCGAAGTTTGGGAAGGCTGTGGAGGGTAACGTCCCCTCTGTGTGAAGCACGCTGCCCAGATGCAAGATAAGCCCGCTTGGAAGATGTTCCTTCCTACTAAAGGTCAACAATGCTTTTTTAATTGAAACAGAGACACAGAGCCTACTATAGGAAATACTAAAGTCACCTGATGAACTTCAATTACCAGAAGACCAAAGAAAATTAGCCACACCCATTTAAGGCGGTCTTACTAAATATAAAATAAAACTGAGCAACTAACAGGTGATGATGTCTGTGCCTTTGATTCTAGCTCATGACTAAGAGGCGTGGTGCCTCGAAACGCGTCGAGCATGGAAATAGCTCTGAACTGAATACGAGCGAGCTGCATGAGGCAAACACTACCGCAAGGTGCGGACAGCGTTGTGTGCCCACTCGAGCGCAAGGGCGTTTGGTTAAACAAAATTTGGAACGCGGCTGCCCGAGCCGCGGGAACGAGAGGAGCACCATTTCCGAAGTTTGGGAAGGCTGTGGAGGGTAACGTCCCCTCTGTGTGAAGCACGCTGCCCGGATGCAAGATAAGCCCGCTTGGAAGATGTTCCTTCCTACTAAAGGTCAACAATGCTTTTTTAATTGAAACAGAGACACAGAGCCTACTATAGGAAATACTAAAGTCACCTGATGAACTACAATTACCAGAAGACCAAAGAAAATTAGCCACACCCATTTAAGGCGGTCTTACTAAATATAAAATAAAACTGAGCAACTAACAGGTGATGATGTCTGTGCCTTTGATTCTAGCTCATGACTAAGAGGCGTGGTGCCTCGAAACGCGTCGAGCATGGAAATAGCTCTGAACTGAATACGAGCGAGCTGCATGAGGCAAACACTACCGCAAGGTGCGGACAGCGTTGTGTGCCCACTCGAGTGCAAGGGCGTTTGGTTAAACAAAAAAAAACAAAAAAATATATATATATATATATTCACTGAAAAAACCATAGGTTATAGACCATATATAGTTAGGAATTCGCATTTACAAAACCTTATTTTACTCACACAAAACCATTGAAATTCCATATATAGTTAGTTGCACTAACTATATATCGCGCACCCGCAATCCACTGCTGATGATGTCATATATTACATCATTCATGACATGGTCAGTGACATCACTGATGACATCACTGATGACATCTCAAATGACATCACTGATGACATCTCAAATGACATCACTGATGACATCACTGATGACATCTCATTTGACATTACTGATCACATCACTGATGATATCATTCATGTGATAATACGATGAACCTCTTCAGACTCTAATATAACCTTAGATACAATCAGTGTAAACAGACACTCACAGACTGTCACTCATCCATGGAGTTACTCACACACCTAGTCAGTCAATCAAAGAATCAATCACACCTCCATTTCCTCAACTATACAGTTATACAAACTTTACTTATTCAAACATATACTAACACATATTAACTCTCTTATACAATCCCTGATACAAGTTCACAATGATCCATACAGCCACTCACACATTCACTGGCTCTTATGCACAGTTATTTATATATGTCAACTCTCACATGTACTGTGTTTTACATATGTACTTACTTTGACATGTAGCACTGAGATATCCATTCAGTCACCAATACACTCATGCACACAGTCAACCGCCCATACAGCTGTTTCCACATGCACTTTTGAAACCATACATCTAGTGAATCAACTGCTCACACATCTATGCACAGAGTCATACACCTCCCAGCCACCCACACACACACTCAGTATCCCATACAAATACTTGGGCAACCAATCAATAACCCATATAGTTACTCATATAGCTACTTATCAACACATGCAACAGTTTACAGAACAACAGACATAATGATGCACAAATTAAGACAGTTTAGTCACTAACCCATGCACTCAGTGAGACACATTTAATCACTCACTCATACAGTCAGTCATGCACCTACTAAATCCTTCATCCAGACACTTATACATCCACTCATTCTTCAATATGTAAGACATATTTTAACTTTACAGAAACATACAGTCACTGGATGTTGTCATCAGTGATGTCATCAGTGATGTCATTTGAGATGTCATCAGTGATGTCATCAGTGATGTCACTGACCATGTCATGAATGATGTAATATATGACATCATCAGCAGTGGATTGCGGGTGCGCGATATATAGTTAGTGCAACTAACTATATATGGAATTTCAATGGTTTTGTGTGAGTAAAATAAGGTTTTGTAAATGCGAATTCCTAACTATATATGGTCTATAACCTATGGTTTTTTCAGTGAATTTTCAAGGTTTTGTAAATGCTAATTCCTAACTATATATGGTCTATAACCTACGGTTTTTTCAGTGAATTTTCAAGGTTTTGTAAATGCTAATTCCTAACTATATATGGTCTATAGCCTATGGTTTTTTCAGTGAATATATATATATACATACATATATAAACATATATCATCTGTATATCTACATATAAATACAAACATAAATGCATGCATACATATACTTAAATGCATTTTAGGGTTGTTAGGGCGTTTTCGTGTGTATTATGTTGCTTTTTTAGGGCTTTTGGGTCAATTAAGTAGGGTTCCCGGAGCCTAGGGCTGAGGGGCCGGTTCAGTTTCGTGCATATTGGTGTTGGCAAGGTTTTGAGGGATTTTGGCGGTTTTTGGTCGAGATTTGGCCGTTTTATGGCTTTTTTTTGTGTTTGCGGGGGGCGCGTATTCGGGTTGAAATTCGTCCCCGTTCCAGTGGATGGATTGAGCTGATTTTTGGTCAAATGTTAGGGAATCGCTGGAACTAGTGTCCAGCCAAGTTTGAAGCGGATCGGAGCAGTGGAAGTGCTTTAAAGAGCAATTTTTGTGCGGAGTAGCGAATTGTCATGTTATTCAATGGGAGTTTTTGGTGCGCATGGAGAAGGTGAATTTGGGATGTTCCAGTTGCGCTAGAGGGACGGGGCTTGGGTGAGCTGTAGGGAGAGTGGATCGGCAGGTGTGCCGAATTTTTGGGATTTGTTGGCCGAAGGGAAGGGTGTGCTTGGGCAAAGTCGATTTGGTGAAAACGGTGCGTTATTTACATGAAAGTTGAAAAAACACTAATAAAAGCAAAGCTAAAAAGCCACCTCATTACAAACAGAATGGCTTTAACTTAAATGAGGGCGAGATCTATTGCATTTTCAATGCTTGTTTACTTTGGTTCCATCAAGAAGGCATTCAGATGTGTCACACATTTGCCATAAATTCTGAATGTTAGCACTCTAGTTGCACATTAGATCACTGTAGTAAAGCTACTGCTCACCAGGGACGTCTGCTGCTGGTATTCAAAGTGCATGTTTCAGTCTGCATGTCAGAATTTTTTTAATGAAATAGAAGAGGATTTGAGAAGTCACTCAAAATGATCCCTAATTTTTCTTTCTGAAGCACTAATCATACTTTCTATGGCAAAATTAACCCCCTCATGTTGTTCCTTTTTAAATTGAGTGTTTTCAGACTTACCACTTCATTCCAATCAAGATGGCTTCTGGTGTGCCATACTTTTGTCATAAGTAAGACTATTAGCGCTCTAGTTGTTCTTTAGAACACTCTGGGACATTCTGTCATTGGGCTATACTTGGGGTACATCTGGGTGATATTTGGGCTACATTTAGGCTCTTTTGTCTCTGGTGGCCATCTTGCGAGACTATGTCAGAATTTTTTAATGAAATTGAAGAGGGTTTGAGAAGTCACTCAAAATGTGCCCTAATTTTTCTTTCTGCAGCACTAATCATAATTCATATGGCAAAATATACCCCCTCATTTTGTTCCTTTTTAAATTAAATGTTTTAAGAGTTACCACTTTATTCCAATCAAGATGGCTTCAGGTGTGCCATACCTTTGTAATAAGTAGGACTGTTAGCGCTCTAGTTGTTCTTTAGAACACTCTGGGACATTCTGTCATTGGGCTATACTTGGGCTACATCTGGGTGATATTTGGGCTACATTTGGGCTCTTTTGTCTCTGGTGGCCATTTTGGGAGACTGCATGTCAGAATTTTTTAATGAAATAGAAGAGGATTTGAAAAGTCACTCAAAATGTGCCCTAATTTTTCTTTCTGCAGCACTAATAATACCTTCTATTGCATAATATACCCCCTCATTTTGTTCCTTTTTAAATTAAATGTCTTAAGAGTTACCACTTTATTCCCATCACGATGGCTCCAGGTGTGCTATACCTTTGTAATAAGTAGGACTGTTAGCGCTCTAGTTGTTCTTTAGAACACTCTGGGACATTCTGTCATTGGGCTATACTTGGGCTACATCTGGGTGATATTTGGGCTACATTTGGGCTCTTTTGTCTCTGGTGGCCATTTTGGGAGACTGCATGTCAGAATGTTTTAATGAAATAGAAAAGGATTTGAGAAGTCACTCAAAATGTGCCCTAATTTTTCATTCTGCAGCACTAATCATACTTTCTATGGCAAAATATACCCCCTCATGTTGTTTCTTTTTAAATTAAATGTTTTAAGAGTTACCACTTTATTCCAATCAAGATGGCTTCAGGTGTGCCATACCTTTGTAATAAGTAGGACTGTTAGCGCTCTAGTTGTTCTTTAGAACACTCTGGGACATTCTGTCATTGGGCTATACTTGGGCTACATCTGGGTGATATTTGGGCTACATTTGGGCTCTTTTGTCTCTGGTGGCCATTTTGGGAGACTGCATGTCAGAATGTTTTAATGAAATAGAAAAGGATTTGAGAAGTCACTCAAAATGTGCCCTAATTTTTCATTCTGCAGCACTAATCATACTTTCTATGGCAAAATATACCCCTTAATGTTGTTTCTTTTTAAATTAAATGTTTTAAGAGTTACCACTTTATTCCAATCAAGATGGCTTCAGGTGTGCCATACCTTTGTAATAAGTAGGACTGTTAGCGCTCTAGTTGTTCTTTAGAACACTCTAGGAGGCTGCAGTAGAACACAAAGGAATCAACTGACAGTCTCTGTCCTTGTTGGATGTACATGTTTTACTGAGAATGTCAGACTTCATTTTCACATGACTGAGAAAGATAATGTGAATTTACAGAAAATATGCTTTCAGTTTAGCTTATAGATCCCCTTCCAAACCACTGTGGGAAAATCATGAGATATTAGTTTTCTTTCAAACAATATTCATGATATCACAGCAGAAGGTTTTTTCACATGGTAAAATCACCTTAGAACCCCCCACAATTCCTAAAACGAGTATGGTACCATCAACAAATGATTTATAATGTAACTAAAGTCCTAAAACCCTCTATTAACTGCAATGCTTTTTAATGAGGTGCTATCATGTATATTGGTCCCAAGATGGCTGCCAACACTTCTTGGATGAAGTGCTGACAGCCAATCAGATCAGATGTGTGGTTAGGCTCCGCCCAGATATATATATTTTTTTGAACCTAAATTACTCAAAATCCACTGGAGCACATATATTGAGACCTAGCAAAGGCACATCAGGCTAACAGTCCCTACAATTTTGCCAAGTTTCGTGCAAATCCATTCAGCCGTTCGAGCTAAAAGTGAGGCCAACCGCCCTATGGAAATTAACATGGGAAAAATGCGTTTTGGGACCCCCCTTTTTTCTCGGCCCCCCCTTGATGAAACCCCCCCAAATTGTCAGGGGCTGCTCAGAAACAAAATGTTCCATTTTCCTGAAAATTTCAGCCAATTCCGTCCACAAACGCCAAAGTTATTAGACATAGAATTTTCAAAAATCCCATAGAGAAAAAATCCTAACTATATATACCTACTGGCGACCGCCAGTAGGTAATATATATATATATATAAATATATATATATATATATATATATATATATATATATATATATATATATATATATATATATATATATATATATTTGTTCTTCATAACCTCAGATTTATTTCCTGAAATGTAAAAGATTTTGTTAGTCCTCTAAAAAGGGAGAGCATTTTATCTCACTTGGCCAACTATGATCCAAATTTAGCCCCTCTTCAAGAAACTCACTTAACCAAAATTGAGGCCTCAAGGCTTAAACATGGTTGGGTGGACTCAGTCTTTGTATCATTGTCTAATAAAAATTAAATGAGTCATTCTCTTATGTCACTGACTGCTATCGCCCAGAGGGCGGGGACTGAGTACAAAGGGGGAGAGCTCCAGCAGGTGATGACATTTTGCCACTGACGAAGAGAGCCTCTGCTCTCGAAATGCATTTGGCAGCTGATTATTTTGAAGAGCGTCACCTTGAAACCCTGCTGGCAAGTTTCTGAAATAAAAGAGTTCATTACCGAGTTCGTGTGTGGCTGCTTCCAAAAGGGTCTCTGCATTTTGTTGGATTTAAAGACAGCCGCCCGGTCGTGGAATGCAGCCTGCTGTCAACACAGAGCCAGTCCTCTAAACTATTGAGGGTAATGTGGACGCGAACGTCTCTGGGGGCCTTGCAGGGGGAGCCCCTGGAACACTCTATCATGAACTAAAAAGCAAGGCAGGCAGACAACGGAGATGTGCCTTCATACCCACTTGGTTTTTAAATTTGCATCCATTTTGCTGGGAACTCCCTACCTGATACAAGGACCACAGATCCCAGAAACGCCACTGACTGCTAATGCCCAGAGGGCGGGGACTGAGTACAAAGGGGGAGAGCTCCAGCAGGTGATGACATTTTGCCACTGACGAAGAGAGCCTCTGCTCTCGAAATGCATTTGGCAGCTGATTATTTTGAAGAGCGTCACCTTGAAACCCTGCTGGCAAGTTTCTGAAATAAAAGAGTTCATTACCGAGTTCGTGTGTGGCTGCTTCCAAAAGGGTCTCTGCATTTTGTTGGATTTATAGACGGCCGCCCGGTCGTGGAATGCAGCCTGCTGTCAACACAGAGCCAGCCCTCTAAACTATTGAGGGTAATGTGGACGCAAACGTCTCTGGGGGCATTGCAGGGGAGCTCCTGGAACACTCTATCATGAACTAAAAAGCAAGGCAGGCAGACAACGGAGATGTGCCTTCATACCCACTTGGTTTTTAAATTTGCATCCATTTTGCTGGGAACTCCCTACCTGATACAAGGACCTCAGATCCCAGAAACGCCACTGACTGCTAACGCCCAGAGGGCAGGGACTGAGTACAAAGGGGGAGAGCTCCAGCAGGTGATGACATTTTGCCACTGACGAAGAGAGCCTCTGCTCTCGAAATGCATTTGGCAGCTTATTATTTTGAAGAGCGTCACCTTGAAACCCTGCTGGCAAGTTTCTGAAATAAAAGAGTTCATTACCGAGTTCGTGTGTGGCTGCTTCCAAAAGGGTCTCTGCATTTTGTTGGACATATATATATATATACAGTATCAGAAGGCAAAAATTACCGACTACTATGGGCAACCCACAAGAAGGATCTGTTCCCAGCGAATCAGAGGTGAGCTCGGGAGCAGAGTCAGACCCAGGCACCGAAGGCACGAGTGGTATGGCGCAAAATGTGCCAACTCCCGCAGATGAATTTGTTTTTTTACGGGAAGATCGCCTGAGAGGTCTCAGGTCATGGCAACCACGTTCAGAATACAACAAGAAAAACAGAAATCAAGGGCCAGACGGCGCAAGAACAGAAGATGGGGCAAACAAAAAACAACAAACAACAAAGAAACAGTCGTACAGGGCGAACAGGAGACAATAAACATAGATACTGAATACAACAACACAGTGATTAATCTATCAAACATGGCGCTCTCTAAGAATGAAGAACTAATTTTGACAAGAGGTTTGTCATATTGCAAAAGAACTAACTTTGACTATATCCAAACCCGAATAGATTTGCATCAGTTCGTGAGAAAACTGAAATTGCGCAAACATTACATCAACACCAAAGATAAGAACATGAATCGGGAGAAACAATCAATATCGGACAATGAACAAACAAGCTGGACGGTGGCAGACATGGATTTTATCCAGGAGATGGCTGAACTGGACAAAGACGGAGGAAGCCAAGATTATCTGTGGAACACAGAAATGGCAGCACAACATGCCGGTATCAATATTTCCGAATCCGTCAAGACATCTTTTAGACCAAAATCAACCTTTTGTCCACTAATGCCAAAAGACAATCTAGACATCTTTTCAGACAGGGTGATCAAAGATCTGAAGCAGCTGTCCCTAGAAAGCAGCAATGATTTTTTAAAATCATGGAGTAATGAGAGAACTGAATACGAAAATGTTATGAACAAAATCAAGGCAAGAAAGGACATTATGGTACGAATGTCAGACAAGGGTGGGAATGTAGTGTTATGGCCCCAAGAGATGTACAACAAAGAAGCCTCTCTGCAATTATCAGACAGGGAGTGCTATGTGCGAATTAGTACCACCAATGTAACAAGCATACAAGAAAGGTACCACCAATGTCTGTACACTTGGAAGTCTGCAGGACTAATTTCAAAGCAAGAATTTGAATTCTTAAAAAATAACTATCCGATGACACCACACCTGTATCTCATTCCCAAAATTCATAAAGATGAACGGTGTCCCCCGGGGAGGCCCATAATATCGGCAATTGGGGGGCTATTTGAAAATACAAGCAAGTTCATCGATTTCTTTCTACAACCCTTTGTACGCAATTTGCCTTCGTACATAAAAGACCGTGGTGACTTTTTGAAGAAAATCTATGACACTGACTGGCACTCAGACCTTGTCCTGGTAACATTAGATGTACAAAGTTTGTACACAAGTATTCGGCACCATGATGGGCTGCATGCAGTCAAACACTATCTTGATACTAGGGACATAACACTACATCAGCACACAGCCATGTTATTGCAAATGGTGGAGTGGTGTCTCGAGAATAACACCTTTATGTTCAACAAGCTTCTCTATCGTCAAATTCAGGGGACTGCCATGGGTACTTGCTTCGCCCCCAGCTATGCTAATTTGCATATGGGCTGGTGGGAGGAGCAAGTACTCATGGTAGAACACGGCACAGAAATGTCCAACAATGTGTTAAAATACAGTCGTTACATTGACAACATTTTTTTGCTGTGGAAAGGCAGTGAAGAGAGTGCTAGATTATTTGCTGAGAAATTAAATGAGAATTCTGTGAACTTAAAGTTCACGTGTAACACCAGCAAATCTTTTATTGTTTTCTTGGACTTAGAGCTCTTCATCTCTGAGAACAAGATTCAAACAAGAACTTATAGAAAACCCACTTCCGGCAATACCATCTTACATGCCGGACGTTTTCACCCACACAGCCTGATTTCCAGCATCCCCTATGCTGAGTGTCTCAGAATGAAACGGAATTGCAGTACGCAAGAAGGTTTTGAAACATCTAAAAACCAGTTATTTAAAAGACTGCGTACAAGAGGCTACTCAGACAAAATGTTAAAAACAGCAGAGGATAAATGCCTGAAGAAAAGTAGAGAGAGCTTGTTGTTTCAAAATAAATCTAGTGTAACATCCACAGATAAGAATGAGACGCCTAGAATCATCACTGGGTACAATGCCTACCATACTCAAGTACGAAAAATCTTGTATAGGCACTGGCCCATAGTACGTAGTGATCCTGCTTTAGGAACAATATGCACCAAGTTGCCGCAGATTACGTATAGGAGGGCAAAATCGATGAAACAGGAACTGGTAACCAATATTCCGAGCCAACTAAAAAACACCAATTGGCTCTCTAATAAGAAAGGATTTTCTAAGTATACAAAATGTAAAGCTTGTCAATATGGAGTTAATGTCAGGAAAGTACACTTTCCTCTAAGGAGAACACCACTAGAGTTGAGGGGGGCCTATAATTGCAAAACAGATTATGCGATTTATGTACTTCAATGTACCTGCAAAAAACGTTATGTTGGTAGCACCTTACATCCTGTCCATGTAAGAATTTTACAGCATCTGAGGGCAGTGACCAATGAAGATCCAAGCTATCCGGTGGCTCGCCATATTAATGCTTTTCACAAGGGGAGAACAGAAGATCTGCAATACTTTGTGATCGACAGTATTAGCAAAAATGTCAGAGGAGGCAATAGGCTCTTGGCACTCAGGAGGCTAGAGTCGAGATATATAATTCTCCTCGACACTAAGACCCCAAATGGATTAAACTCTGACAAAGCTTTAAGTATACACTTGTAACATCATATCCTTTCAGAAAAACAACCAGGGACCTGTAATTCAGAAATACGAACAGATTAGCTCCATGCTAATGACAGGTATCCCGCTCCTCTGAACCTTAACAGTGAGGATACTAATGTAATATCAAAGTATCAACACGTGTTCACTTTTTCAAAAAAATAAAAGGCACTTTTATTTACTTTCACTCGGTTAGGAGCACATAAAGTAACAAAAATAGGAAAATCACGAGTAATGAAACCATCAACTCAGTACTGAATGGCCTTAAACCATTATAAATTGTGGTGTTTATGTGTGAACATAGAACTACCAGAATGCCCACTAGGGCTCAATTCCATTGTAAAAATCTTTGTTCGCCAGTTCAAAATGATTGTTTGAAGTAAAAAAATGAATTGCATAGGCGCAATGTGGTTAAGGCATAACAGGTGACAGTATGAAATGAAATCTAAAAGTGGTTTAACTATGTTTCATTAAGGTACTTATCAGAATCTGAAATTGCAAAGCAATGCCCATTTACGATCAAATTCTGTATGAGTAATGTGAGAAAAGATTTTTTCTATGTCTATTTAAAAGCCAAGGTAAACAAAAAACGTCATCAGACTGCTCCGACCATCGAGGGGTGCTTGTGTATATAAACTGTCTGTTTTAAATGCAAAGGTGTTGTGACCAAGGCGGTTTTGTCCGTCGAAACGCGTTAAGCCATACGTACAGGGTGAATAAATCCCTTTTTGTGAAGCCCACTGAGTCAGTGCCTTTTTTCTAATCTGGACGAGCAAAGGTTTGGATTGTATATATATATATATATATATATATACATATATATATATATATATATATATATATATATATATATATATATATATATATATATATATATATATATTTGTTCTTCATAACCTCAGATTTATTTCCTGAAATGTAAAAGATTTTGTTAGTCCTCTAAAAAGGGAGAGCATTTTATCTCACTTGGCCAACTATGATCCAAATTTAGCCCTTCTTCAAGAAACTCACTTAACCAAAATGGAGGCCTCAAGGCTTAAACATTGTTGGGTGGACTCAGTCTTTGTATCATTGTCTAATAAAAATAAAATGAGTCATTCTCTTATGTCACCTATCCTCGAAGCAGAACCTTGCACCATAGCTCCCCGGAATCACCACTGCGCAATATATCCTAAACACAGTACTGCGCATTACAGCCTGCTGCTCATCTGAACTGCTGCTGCATGATGCATCCTTAATGTGAGATCTCGTAATGCTCTGCAACCAGGATTTAAGGTACTTTGTTCAGCTGGCCTAACCTAGTCCCTGTATCTGGCCAACTCGCCATCATAGTCGGCCTGAACTTGTGACTTGGTCCCAGTAAGGCGCAGCCAGATAACCACAGTTGGCACTTTGTGCTTTTAAGCACAAATTATCACTCAAATCTTTAAAATTGCATATCTCTGGTTTTACTAATTGGATATTTATCATTTTGGTGTCAAATAATGTATTACATTTTAATCTATTGTTTCTAATTTGGTGTGGGATTTTCCTGTGTACTGTTTTCACTTTATTATTGTTTGAAATGCTGCATAAATACTTCACACATTAACTCCAAGTTAAGCCTGCCTGCTTTAGTTCCAAGGTACCAGAGGGTTAAAGACAGGTTAAATTGGGGGTTCCTTGTTTTCACACTAACAGGAATTGTGGTTGCTGCTTGAGTAGGGTTTCCCCCTGTCACCCAATGAGCCAGGTAGGGTCTGCCCTCCTGAAGACCAATACTGCCAATTCAGTTTTATCACCAACATTGAAGGCCTTCAGGCCTGTTGCCCCAGAAGATTAATTGAGGATTCTAAAATCTTTAAAATCTGGCTCTCTGGCTGATCCCTGTCTGGCCAGGCTGCTAGCAGCCGTAGCCGAGGTAGTTAATCCGAGGTTAATTTCCTCATCAATACATCACTCCAGAATGCCACTGTGCCACTGGAGTGGAAGTAGGCAAAACTTCTACCCCTGCTAAAAAAGCCATCATTGGACCCCTCTAGCAACTACACTATTTGCCTTCTTCCGGCAGTGGCAAAGGTATGTGAGAAAGTGATTTCCAAACATATCACTGATTATGTTGAAACATCTGGCCTGCTACATCCAGCTCAATTTGGATTCAGGGCCACATATAGTACAGAGACGGCCTTGGTTGAAATTACAGAGGCAATCAGAGACTGCATGATGCAGGGGGCAAAGCAGCTCTGATTTTATTGGACCCCTCTGCCGCCTTCGACACAGTGCCTCATTCTCAACTTTTAGACCGTCTGTCGCATAAGCGTCTCTGGTCTGGCGTGGAAATGGCTCAAATCCTTCTTGGAAGACAGATCACAGCAGGTCTGGCTACCGCCGGCCTCATCAGCACCTAAAAAGATCTCGACTGGGGTGCCACAGGGCTCCACTCTTAGCCCGTTGCTTTTCAATATATATGTCACCCCTTTGGTCCATCTTGCTGAGGAGCTGTTAGCCAAGATCATCGCCTCTGCGTATGACACCCAGCTCCTCTTCACTTGGAGGGATAAAGACTCTGACCCAACTCAGGCCAATGAATGTCATACTGGTGTCTTTAAGTGGCTTGCAGCTGCTCAGCTCAAGTGCAACGAGGATAAGTCAGAGATTTTCTTGTATGGGTCCTTCCCGCCGCAGTTCAGGGAAGCACTGTGGCCAACAGACTACCCTTTACCAAATTTGGAGGATTCATCAGTTAAGAACTTGGGGGTCTGGTTCAGTGAAGATCTTCATTTTGCAACACACACATAAAGAAATTAGCAGGTCAGTGTTTTGGAACTCTGAAATTCCTGAGGATGTTCTTGGCCTTGCTTCCCAGGGCTTCAAAGTAAATGGTTACCCGGGATTGGTGTCACTACAACGCATGCTTTTACATCGCATGCCTTTACAACGCGGTTTTTACCACGCAGTCCATTACAACGCATAATGCTTTTAGGCGCTGGATAGTGAATTATTTAATTTACTATTCCAACTCCAGTCCCCGTGGATAGCAGGGAAGGTGTTGGATAGTAAATTAAATATATTCCCTATCCTAGAGCGCCCCCCAGCGCAATGCGTTGTAATGGTATGCGTTGTAATGGTTGCGATGTAATGGTAGTGCGTTGTAAAAAATGCGTTGTAAGTGATGTTCCCCGGTTACCCGCGCCCTGATCCTAACACGCATTGATTACGCCAATGCTCTGTACATTGGTTTGCCAGGGTACTTATTGAGGAAGTTACAAACAATACAGAATGCGGCGGCCAGAATCCTGTTAGGTGTTGCAGGTAGGGCTAGTGTAAAACATCATCTGCATTATTTACACTGGCTCCCAGTGGCCCAAAGAGTTAAATTCAAAGCCCTGACCCTGGCCCATGCAGTCTTGCACAGGTCTGGTCCACCCTACCTTAGGAAATGTTTTAGTTTCTATGCGCCACAGTGACAACTGCGCTCAGCCTCACAGCGTTTGGCGGTGATCCCTCTCTTCTGTCGAACAGGGATGGAGAACAGCTCCCTCTCATTTAAGGCGGCAGAAGCATGGAATTCTCTTCCATATGTACTGCGCAGCACCCAGGACCCTAGGCTGTTCATGAAACCACTTAAAACTCTGCTGTTTAGTTAATTTACTGTATCCTTTACTAGCAGCAATGTTATCATTTGGCTTCCACACCGCGACACTCCTGAGTAGCCATGCATGTAACAAGTGTTTATAACATAACATAACATAACATTGGTGTTCAGCTGTGAGATCTAGAACTTGTGTTTGTGTGGTGCCATACATTGACTTTTGAAACACAAAAATCCCAGATATATAATTTGATACCATTTTAACTCTTTTGTGCATTCTTCTTGATTGGCTCTTTTTCTGTTTTCAAATTCATCCTTGTTCTACCTGACTGTCTGTGCTTATGGGTAGACCTGCAATGGTGGAGTTTGAGTTTTGCAAACCTGAATAACTACACTGTGGTTGAGCTCAATGAGTTCTTTAAGGAAAGGGCACTTCCAGCCAGGCGGAAAATCGGGAAGCTGGAGCTCCAGAAAACCTCGAGTACCTGGAAGCAGAAGAGGATGCAAGGAGGGGGAAGATGATGTGGAGGAGGTAGTGAAGGACCTGGACACAGGTCCTAAAGTGCAGCATGCAAAGGAGGGGGATAACTTGTCTCCTGAATTGGAAATCCCTGCCGCAACAGAAAGCAAGGTAACATTCAATGGCTAGTCCCAAGAGAAGCTGGCGGACCGAAAGAAGGATGAGGAGTTTAAGCTGCAGATGATCAAACTCAAGATGGGGGGAAAAGAATGCTGAGAGTGAGAGACCCTTGACTGAAAATAACCTGGCCTTGGAGGAAAGGAGAATGGCCCATCAACTCAGTCTCAGAGAGCTGGACATCAGAGCCAGGCAGGCAGAATCCAGCAATGATGGTGGCAGCATACATGCAGTGCCCTCTGCGGACTAGATGATCCAGGTTTCCCAGGATCTGGTGGCTAACTTTGCTGTAGGAGGTGATGTCGATAAGTGATTTGAAGCCTTTTTTGTAGATTTTGAGATGCCCTGGGTCCCGGAGGAGTATTAGGGACCAGTCTCTGTAGGCACATACCTAATGAAGATTTCCTGCTGGTCCTGGGAAAGTGAGATGGGGTGAGGTACCCAATGAAGGACAGCCGGGTCGGGAAATATGGCCTCACCCTGAAAAAATACAGGTAGATGTTTAGGGACAGCCAGAAGCTGCACCATCAGCCTTGGGTGGAATCCTTTTGCAAGGCAATAGATGGTTGGGTGAAGGGCAGTGAAGTAAATGAATAGCAAGGGTTGTACAGTGTGATAGCAACAACGGGAATGTTCAGTCTTTGTTTTACAGAGCTGCACCAACAATGATTGATAGTAAGCTCACTGTCCCCAGGGAACTTGCTAAGGTATTGGACCACTGGCTCAGCATCCCAAATGTACCTGGGGTGAAGCCTAGGATGGGTTGTTCAGGTCCACTTAGTAGAGAGAGGAGGAGGTCAAAGGTGACCCAGATAAGTTCCAGACTAAGGTGGGGAAAAGGGTTCCCAATCCCCGTCTGAGAAACATGAGGGAGGTTCTGGCTGACAGAGACACAGAGCATCCCATTTCCAACCCAGCTGCTTTGAGTGTTTCCAGTTAGGGCACAAGCAGGGAGGCTCTGACTGTTCTAAGGAACCCCTCACTGGTGAGAACATAACCCTCAAGGGCATGTCAGAGACCATTACATGATCTCTCTTAATTGGGAGATAGCTAAGATAGTAAGCGTGTGATCCCTGAGAGTGGAAGTCGTCACTTCCACCAGGTGAAGGTGAATGGGATCCCTGTCACAGTACAGGATTCCAGATGAAAGGGCAGTGTGAGGGAGGCCTTTCCCCTGTCCCCTGTTCAGACCTAGGGTACAGACTGTGAGCTGAAAAGCTAGCCTCGGTATACCACCCCAGGACTGGTGGGAGGTAGAGTAGAAGTAGGGTGCCTAAATCCCAGGGCTGTTGCCCCCACTCTGAGAAACCCATTGGTCAGGGAACACGTAGTAGCCCATATGGAACTCCTTGCCTGACCCAAAACTGGAAGAGAAGCCTACCCAATGGCCCTGCTTTGGGCTTCCACCAGGCAGTGAATGGCCCGGGACCTGGGTCTTTCAGTGGTTTCCATTGGCTGCTGTCCTTATGAGAAGACTTTTTCTTGGGTTGGGAACAGAAGTCTGATCCAAGGGGTGGAATGAAGACTATAATCATAACAACAATACTATGCCTGTGTCCAAAGTCACAATGTGCTAATACTCAATGATATCATGCCACAGACATGAAGAAACTGGCCTTCCAAAGTATGGTACAAAAAGCCATTGCGTACCAAAAATATAAAATGTATTTAATGAATATAATATTACACTTTAAATAAAACACAGTGACAGTGACACTACAATAATTCAGTTGCATCCAAAATCACTCACACACATGCGTTCATACAAGCAAACACATACTCACACGTCCTCTAGCATAAGGTTTCCACATTTACAAAATATCAAAGTATAAACATGAACATGTCCCCCTTTTTTAGATATAAAATCATTGATCCTTGTAAAGTCAACTCATATGGAATACATATGATTAATAACCAAGTTAGTACATGAGGCGAGAGATCCTTGATGATACAGTTCATATTTTAATTTCGATTTTTTTCTAACTGTATTAATAGTTTAAAGTGGGGAAAACAAGAAACAACAGTTGACATGAAGAACTCCAGCTCCGACGCGCATTTCGGTGTTTGACCCAACAGAGTGCAACAATCAGGTACAAAACATGGGAGGACGTGCCTGGAAAGATAAAAAATACAGCACACTTAGTATAATGCAAAAACACGACGTGTCGTGTGCCATTAATCTGCACATCAGATACCAGCACAGCATAGTAGAAAGGAAGGCTCAGTTTCATGGCGAATAAATAGACTGATAAGGGTAAGATCAAGAACAGGGGGGGGTGCACACTAAAGAATAGATTGGCTGAGGTTGTATAGAAAAATCTAGGCACTAGATAGCAAAGACTAAGCCAATAACACCACTGTGTGAACATCCATGTCGGAGAAATGAAAACATAGAATGTTGGTGCTCATGCTCACATCATTATGATCCCTGTGATAAAGAGTGACCCAAAAGGATAAAAAACAACTAAAAGATGAGGGAGAATACCTGAATCATTGACCAATGAGATGGTAGCTGAACAAGGAGTGGAATGAGCCACATCACCTTAATGGCCATGATGGCACTGTCTCCCTACTGGGAAGCATCTGTGAACAAGTTATGGATAAGAGATGCAAAGATAGGGTCCACATGTGAGGAGAAGGGTTCCTCATGGGTCAGTCCAGTGTCTCAGGAGACTGTAGACAGAGGAATCTAGCTGAGTTCAGAGGATCATGGAACAGACAAATGCCACTCCATACGAGGGCCTTTGCCCATGTTCTTCTGCCTAAAAAGGGAAGCCCATCAAGGCATTCATTAGTCTGCCCTGGCTTTTGGCTGCAGGGGAGTCATGTTGGACTTGGTCCTCACTGCAGGGTCATTCCCAAACGTTTTGCCTTCACCCTCCTGTGTTCTGAACCCATTTGTATTTGCTTTTAGGACTCTACTCACTGTACCCCTGCTAAAGAGTGCTAATGTACTTTTGCTCTCTCCTCTATGACCCTAGTAACATGCTACTAACTGTACCCAGAACCTGCAAATGCAAAGCTTCTAGTGGGCCTGCAGCACTTATTGTGCCACTCACTTAAGTAGCCTTTTAAATGTCTTATGCCTGCCATTGCAGCCTGTGAGTGCAGTTTAAACTTCCCCTTCGAACTGGCAAAATTAACAGTTTCAAAAGTGTTGCACCAACACTGTTTGTGTGGATGTCTGCTGGGGCACAGATATGTGCTGTAATACTGCAGCAAAAGTTCTTCAAAATAAAGTTTCAACCACTATTGTGTATATCTTCAAAGTATTTTATTCATACTTCTCAATGCGTCTCGGATTTAATTTTTCATTCAATTCAATATATGGAAATATATCCTCATCGTCGTTACTACATTCTTATATTATTCCATAATTCCATCATTCCAATGCATTTCGGCATAAATGCCTTCATCAGGGAAATCTGCAATAATAAACAAAATTCCTGAAACTCTACCTCTAGGTTGAATAATATAACATATTGTTTTAAACATGATGTCAATGTAGGATTAATGCCATAAATGCTTCCCGTCTATTCAGATAACTGTTCATGCACCTTAGTTTCTAGTGTGTTCAAGCGCTGCAATTTCATAGACCTGTATACATTGGCTTCTTAAATGTACACTTCAAACTAGCAATTTAACACTTCATGGGGGGTAATGTCGGAATGATGCCACCATCGGGTATTCTAAACATTTCTGAAAGAATCTCCATTTGCCGAGTTCTAAACCGGGAGCTGGCGTGCAATTACAAGTAATTAATCTATTTGGGATACCGGTCTGTGTTAAAGCATCATGGTTCGTATTTATGCAATCTTTACGCTGTGGCAGTTATTAATGAAGCACAACGCGCTTCGCTCAAACTTCAATGTGCTCTAAAGTGCGCTTACCGCTTTAGGATGCTAGATCCGTTAAATCCTGAAATCTGGACAAAGTAACAGAGTAACCGCCAATGGTTCCCTCGCTGGGTTTAGTCGGCGTGTGACGCTGTATAGGGGGTGGGGTTTAGGGTATAGGCGTACACGCTACTATTTAAAGCGACAGTGTTACTGCACGAGCTCAGTGTTCCCTTCAAGGTAACAATAAAGTTTTAAACATCTAGTGAATCATACATCTACGTATAAGTGTTCTTGTATAAACCAAATATCACGTTGTGACACACAACTAAGAAGAACCAAACCAATGAAAACATGATTAAAATGACATTCAACGTCTGCACTACACATGAACTGTTATGAAATAGGAATGTTCAGCACGTACAGTAACGTGCTATATCAATTCACAATGTTTATAGATAACAGATAAATTCAGTCCTTTCGTTCATCCCGTTTGGCTTAAGAGTCTGTAAGTTGTATATCCAATAATTCTCCGCTTTAACTGTGTTTTTTTGTTGTCTCTGTCCGCTCGTTTCTCCACAATTTCCAAGACACATGTTCTAATTTGACTTATCTGATGATTAGCTTCGATTAAATGAGTTGCCACGACTGATTTTAAATCCCTTGTTCTAATATTGCTTTTATGTTCATTCAGCCATACTTTTAACTTTCGCTTGGTCTGACCTATGTAGGCCTTGCCACATGGGCACTTAATCATGTAGATGATATTAGTCGTATCGCATGTAGTGTTCACTTTCAAACTGATTTTGTTGCCCCTCATGGGATGAGTGATTGTATTACCTTGCAAAATGTTGTTGCAGTTTCCACAATTTCTACATGGGGTTGTGCCCTTAAATCTCTGTGCGTGGGGTTGACTTGGAGATTGCTTGATGATTTCCCCCAAATTCCTTCCTCTGTTAAAAGCAAAGATAGGTATTTCATTGAAGATGTCCTTGAAGTCTGGTTCTGCTTGTAAAAGCGGCCAATGTTTTTTAATTACGCGTTTGTATTGTGGGGTAACTGTGGAGAACTTGCTTACACATGTTATTTTGGGTTCCTTTATTGATTTTGTGGCTGACAATAGACTCTTTCTATCGTGAGTGTTAACACGCTCCATGGATTGTTTCAGTATCCCATCCGGGTATCCCCTCTTCTTAAATCGTTGAACCATTTTATCTGACTGTTTAGTGAATTCCTCTGGGTCTGAAACGATCCTTTTTACTCGCAACAATTGCGAGTATGGTAAATGATGTCTGAGTACTTGAGGATGGAAACTCTGGTATGCCAGTAAGTTATTGCAATCAGTTTTTTAGAAAATAAGGTAGTCTCAAACTTTTTGTCTTTTTTCTTAATTGTAACATCCAAATAGTTGATGGTTTCCTCATGCATCTCAAATGCGAATTGTATTTTTGGATCAACTTTGTTTAATTCCATGATGTTTTCAATCAACCCCTCTTTTGAACCTTTCCACAAAATGAATATATCGTCTATGTATCTTAAATACAAACGCAATAGGTTTTTCCATTTGGTATTTTGTAGAATGTGGTCATTTTCATATTGGTGCATAAAGATATTGGCGTACGCCAGCGCCGCCGAATTGCCCATTGATGTACCACTTTTTTGGAGATACCAATGATTTTCCCAGGTGAAATAACTATGCATCAAGGTGAAATTTAGCAGTTCCAATATAAATATTTTCATGGGTTCCTCATAATTCATTGTTAGCAAAGCCTTCTCCACTGCCTCGATCCCCGCAAGATGGGGTATGGAGGTATATAATGCTTGGACGTCAATGCTACACATGATGATCTCTTCTTCTTGTGCTAATTCAATTGCTACTAATTTATTCAAAAAATCTGTTGTGTCTTTCACGAATGAACCCATCGTGATTACAAAAGGCTGCAGATATTTATCAATAAGTTTCCCTACTGGTTCCTGTATGCTGCCACACGTGGAAACAATCGGCCGACAAGGTGGTTTCTTCGGATCCTTGTGGATTTTCGGTGTCATGTAAAACCTTGGTGGTTTAGGGTGTTCAGTGATAAGGAATTTTTTCATCTTTTCATCAACTATACCTTTATCCATGGCGCTTTGGATGATACTCTGTAAAGTCATTTGTATTTCCATGGTTGGAATAAATTCTAGTTCCATATATATATTTTCATCTTGCAAGTGTGTCCGTATCTGTGTTTGATAGTATTCCATGTTTAGGATAACCAGAGCTCCACCTTTATCTGCCCTTTGGCATATGATAGTCTTGTTTTCCGCTATGGAGTTAAGTGTAGCATGTTCCTTTTGTGTCATATTTTTTGCTTTGATTGGTTTGAGATAGTGGATTTTGGCTAAATCCTGTTTTACCAATTGCTCAAATAAGTCAAGTGTCTTATGGCTTATAGGAGCCATGTAGGAACTTTTACTGGTGAGACCTTTTAGTTTATCTTCTTTAGGTTCTTTGTGTTCAGTAATGACATTTTAAAAAAAATGGCGAAGTCTAAGTTTTCTCATTAGTTTGAAGAAACTTATGTTTAACTCCAATAGGTTAGTGCTGGCAGTGGGAACGAAAGATGTTCCTTTCTGTAGTGTGGCGATCTGGAATTTAGAGACTTTCACATCGGAGATGTTTATTACCAGATTATTCATTGTCTATTCTTCTTCTTGTCCTTCTTGGACGTAACAGTCCGCGTTTGTGGTGGATCCTTCTCTTTCTCTGATGCATCTTCGTCTCTTCGACCTCCTGGGTCGTGTCGTCCCCTCCTGAGGGGCCTGATTCTAAAAAAGGCTGCGCTGCCATACTGGTACTTGGTTGTGATCTTGAAGTCATCGCTGTCCTTCTTATTGTTTCCGATGTGTCAGTATCAGTGGAAGAGGTATCTGTTTGTGCTGAGTATGGACGGCTTTGTCGTTTTTTGGCATATACTTCGGCCCAGGTATAAACATCGCCCAGTTTATAGTCAATAGTGTCTCTGCGGTACTTTCTTAATTTTCTTTCATTGACCTCTTCTGTGTGTTTATTGAGTTGTGTTTTAATATCCTCAAGTATTTTATTCAGTTCTTCTGTGGTCATTGACTTTCCAAATTCTTCTTTCACCATTATGATATCCTTTTCTAGTTCTTCTAGTATTTGTGACAATTCCTCAATTATCAATAAAATAAGATCGAGTGAACATTTGTTCAATATCGCAAACCATCTGTCTGTAAATTTTTTTGAATTTTTACACAAGGACGGTTTTAATGAGATCCTTAGACCTCGAGGAATTTGTGATGCTCTATGGTATCTTACCATTGTGGTCGCTTGCAAACGTTGATTGATAACTTTTCGTGATAGGTATAACAATTGTTTAATTTGTTGATCTTTGGTCCTGGAGGTTATCCTAAACATGGAATACTATCAAACACAGATACGGACACACTTGCAAGATGAAAATATATATATGGAACTAGAATTTAATCCAACCATGGAAATACAAATGACTTTACAGAGCATCATCCAAAGCGCCATGGATAAAGGTATAGTTGTTGAAAAGATGAAAAAATTCCTTATCACTGAACATCCTAAACCACCAAGGTTTTACATAACACCTAAAATCCACAAGGATCCGAAGAAACCACCTTGTCGGCCGATTGTTTCCACGTGTGGCAGCATACACGAACCAGTAGGGAAACTTATTGATAAATATCTGCAGCCTTTTGTAATCACGATGGGTTCATTCGTGAAAGACACAACTGATTTTTTGAATAAATTAGTAGCAATAGAATTGGCACAAGAAGAAGAGATCATCATGTGTAGCATTGACGTCCAAGCATTATATACCTCCATACCCCATCTTGCGGGGATCGAGGCAGTGGAGAAGGCTTTGCTAACAATGAATTATGAGGAACCCATGAAAATATTTATATTGGAACTGCTAAATTTCACCTTGATGCATAGTTATTTCACCTGGGAAAATCATTGGTATCTCCAAAAAAGTGGTACATCAATGGGCAATTCGTCGGCGCTGGCATATGCCAATATCTTTATGCACCAATATGAAAATGACCACATTCTACAAAATACCAAATGGAAAAACCATTTGCGTTTGTATTTAAGATACATAGACAATATATTCATTTTGTGGAAAGGTTCAAAAGAGGGGTTGTTTGAAAACATCATGGAATTAAACAAAGTTGATCCAAGAATACAATTCACATTTGAGATGCATGAGGAAACCATCAACTATTTAGATGTTACAATTATGAAAAAGACAAAAAGTTTGAGACTACCTTATTTTCTAAAAAAACTGATCGCAATAACTTACTGGCATACCAGAGTTTCCATCCTCAAGCAGTCAGACATCATTTACCATACTCGCAATTGTTGCGAGAAAAAAAGATCGTTTCAGACCCAGAGGAATTCACTAAACAGTCAGATAAAATGGTTCAACGATTTAAGAAGAGGGGATACCCGGATGGGATACTGAAACAATCCATGGAGCGTGTTAACACTCGCGATAGAAAGAGTCTATTGTCAGCCACAAAATCAATAAAGGAACCCAAAATAACATGTGTAAGCAAGTTCTCCACAGTTACCCCACAATACAAACGCATATTTAAAAAACATTGGCCGCTTTTACAAGCAGAACCAGACTTCAAGGAGATCTTCAATGAAATACCTATCTTTGCTTTTAACAGAGGAAGGAATTTGGGGGAAATCATCAAGCAATCTCCAAGTCAACCCCACGCACAGAGATTTAAGGGCACAACCCCATGTAGAAATTGTGGAAACTGCAACAACATTTTGCAAGGTAATACAATCACTCATCCCATGAGGGGCAACAAAATCAGTTTGAAAGTGAACGCTACATGCGATACGACTAACATCATCTACATGATTAAGTGCCCATGTGGCAAGGCCTACATAGGTCAGACCGAGCGAAAGTTAAAAGTACGGCTGAATGAACATAAAAGCAATATTAGAACAAGGGCTTTAAAATCAGTCGTGGCAACTCATTTCATTGAAGCTAATCATCAGATTAGTCTAATTAGAACATGTCTCTTGGAAATTGTGGAGAAACGAGCGGACAGAGACAACAAAAAAAACACTGTTAAAGTGGGAGAATTGTTGGATATACAACTAACAGACTCTTAAGCCAAAGGGGATGAACAAAAGGACTGAATTTATCTGTTATCTATAAACATTGTGAATTGATATAGCACGTTACTGTAGGTGATGAACATTCCTATTTCTGAACAGTTAATGTGTAGTGCAGACGTTGAATGTTATTTTAATCATGTTTTCATTAGTTTGGTTCATCTTAGTTGTGTGTCACAACGTGATATTTGGTTTATAACAAGAACACTTATACGTAGATGTATGATTCACTAGATGTTTAAAACTTTATTGTTACCTTGAGGGGAACACTGAGCTCGTGCAGTAACACTGTCGCTTTAAATAGTAGCGTGTACGCCTATACCCTAAACCCACCCCCTATACAGCGTCACACACCGACTAAACCCAGCGAGGGAACCATTGGCGGTTACTCTGTTACTTTGTCCAGATTTCAGGATTTAATGGATCTAGCATCCTAAAGCGGCAAGCGCACTATAGAGCACATTGAAGTTTGAGCTAAGCGCATTGCGCTTCATTAATAACTGCCACAGCGTAAAGATTGCATAAATACGAACCATGATGCTTTAACACAGACCGGTATCCCATATAGATTAATTACTTGTAATATGACGCGAGCTCCCGGTTTAGAACTCGGCAAATGGAGATTCTTTCAGAAATGTTTAGAATACCCGATGGTGGCATCATTGCGACATTATCCCCCCATGAAGTGTTAAATTGCTAGTTTGAAGTGTACATTTAAGAAGCCAATGTATACAGGTCTATGAAATTGCAGTGCTTGAACACACTAGAAACTAAGGTGCATGAACAGTTATCTGAATAGGCGGGAAGCATTTATGGCATTAATCCTACATTAAATGTAATGTTCGATTTGTGCACAACCTTGTTTACTTTCAGAATTTGATTTTAAGTCAATTTACGGGTGCTACTGAGGTAACGCCTCGTTTCCAGGGCGTCTCATTAACTTAATTAGATATGTGGTTCCAGCTAGCAGTTGGTCCCATTCCTCCGCGCACACCTTCTTGTACCTGGGTGTGATTTCCAAGGACTCCACAACAATCGTTCTTTACAATTTAGTTCAATAAAGATTTATTTCATCACTTGTATTTCTTCAATTTCATATTCATTTCACATAATTTTATCAACATCAATACATCTGGCGTTAATTTCTCCTATGCATTTCGGGCATAGTGCCCTTCTTCAGCGAACATTACTAGGGAAGAAGACAAAATGAAGGTCTATTATACTCACAAGGGTACTAGTTTAACGTTCTACAACATATACTCATTATCAACTAATATTGACCAAAGTGTCAAAGTCGATTAGTTTGTACCGTGCAAAAATAAATGAAAACTAAGAAAACTTACATGCCAGACTTCATGGTCTTACGGGTATGTAGGTAGTAACATAACAGCAAATAAAAATATGACGAGCGTATCAAACAATTGGCCTTCTTAGCAATCTCTGTCTAGCATAGCTCTAAGATATATTCATGGATTACTTACTCGTGAGACGCATGTGTCTCTTCTCCAATTTTTCCGCCTCAATGGAAGCTTGTAGTTGTTAACCCGCTAGCTACACTCCTACGTATAAATGTGTACGTTGCAATGTTAAGCGCCGTGATAGGGTGTTCACATTGGACGTGGACGGTAACAAAAATAAAAACTGATATTCTCATATGTCGGCGGAAGTGTATTTCAATGTAAACAGAACTATTCACAGATGGTATTTAAACAATGTAACCAATTGACGATTTCGTCTTTTAACTTCAAACAAATGTCAGTATCTTTAGACCTCTCTAAAGGACAAGCACATTAAAGTTTGCTATACTTCAATACGTGTTATTTTGCATTCATTCACAAGTAACAGGAAAATTTAATACTTTTGTTTAGCCCATGGGGCTTAGTCGAGTTCATTCGATATATCCAGAAGTTTTCTCTCCTCAATAAATGTTTATTGATATCTATTCCTTCTTTTTGGGTCGCTGTTTCCAAAACAATGAATTTCAATTGAGAAATATTATGGTTTGCTTCAGCAAAATGAACTGCTACAGTAGACTTAGGGTTCTTGGTTCAGATATTACACTTATGTTCATTCAATCTGGTTTTGATTTTTCTTTCAGTTTTTTCAATGTATACTTTCCCACATGGGCATTTCAATAAGTATATCACATGAGTAGAATCACAAGTTGCATTTACTTTCAATTTTATATCTTGGCCTTTCATAGGATGAGAAATCACTGTTCCCTTAATGATATTATTGCAGTTTCCGCAGTGCATGCAGGGGCGAGTTCCTTTGTATGTAACTATTTCATGTGTTGTTGTTTTGAGTATCTCACCCAGATTTTTCCCTCTTGTGTATGCAAACAATGGTGGCTTGATGAAAGATGTTTTAAAATCAGGTTCTATTTCAATGATTGACCAATGTTTTTTATAATCTTTTTGAATTGTGTACTGGCAGTTGAAAATGTTGATACTAGTACCATTCTGTTTTCATTAGGTTTCTTTACTTTTGTTAACAGATCAGTTCTCGGTATGAGATTGACTTGTTCCTTTGCCTTTTTAATAATCGTTTCTGGATATCCCCTTTCTTTTTTGTTTTTTTACCATTTCTTCTATTCTTCCTGTGGTCTTTTCAGGGTTGGAAGTGATCCTTTTGACTCTCATCATTTGAGATGTAGGAAGGTTTTGTTTGAGGGCCAACTGATGGAAGCTGTTATAATGCAATGTATTGCTTTTGTCAGTTTTTTTTCTGTAGATATCAGTTTCTAAACCTTTATCTGTACGAGTGATTTCCACATCTAAGAATGTGATCTTTTGGTCAGAGATTTCCCATGTTAATTGTATTCGTTCATTTGCTTTGTTCAGTTGAATGAGTTCTGCTCCAAGTTTCTCTTTGGTGTTACTCCAAATAATGAAAATGTCGTTGATAAATCTTACTATCATTTTAGTATTTGATTGCCAATTAGGTTTGCTTAGTATGTTCTCTTCCTCATATGCCTTCATGAAAATATTCGCATATATGGGTGCTGCCGAATTGCCCATAGAAGTTCCCACCAGCTGTTGGTACCAATCTTGTTTGTATTTGAAGTAGCTGTGATACAGTGTAAAAATCAAGAGTTCCATCAAGAACATTTGCATAGATCTATTTAGTTGTGTTCCAAGTATAGCCTGTTCCATAGCCTTAATGCCTGCAGCATGTGGTATTGATGTATATAAAGATTTTACATCTGCTGTACATAGTATAAGTTGTTCTTCTGGATTGGCTGTGATGGTTTGTAATTTGTTTAAAAAGTCTGTTTTATCCTTGACATATGTACACATCTTCTTCTCTGAAGGCTGCATGTATTTATCTCAGAATTGTCCTATGGGTTCGTGTAGGCTTCCTATAGTTGAGACAATAGGTCTTAGTGGTGGATCATGTAAATTCTTATGCACTTTGGGTGTCATATAAAAATTAGGACTTTTTGGATGTTTTTAGTCAAAAATTGTTTGGTTTTGTCTTTAATTACTCCGTTGTCACAGGCGCTTTTTATAATATGCTCAAGAGTTTTCTGATATTCATTAGTAGGGTTTCCATCCATTTTAAGATATGTGGTTGAATCGGACAGGTGTTCCAATACTTTCTTTTCGTACATATTCATGTTCATTATCACCAGACCTCCACCCTTGTCAGCCTTTGTACAGATTATTTGATTATTGTTGCCCAGTTTTTTAAGAATTCCTAGATCTTTCTGTGTCATGTTCTTTTTTTTTTTTTTTAAACCTTTATTGAAAAAGACATGAAAATACAATAGCAGTCATACAGCCACTTCGGGTCGGCTGGCAATGATTCCAAATCAAAGCAGGATGAAAAAGTACACAGCCATTCAGCCGACAACCCTAGGGCACGGCTGCGGTTAACAAATCATGTCAAGCCATACGTATGTGTACAGGAGAACTGAAGTTTTGATTTTATCTTTTTTAAAAACACCCCCCCCAACCAACAAACATAAGAAAACTACTGCAAGGGCTAAACAAAAAGGAACGACCATGGTTAATCTTTCTGGAGAGGGGTACCGTATCTGCAACTATACATAATCAACAAGAAGAATGTCCGGGAGGGGAAGCGAGAGGGAACAAGAAGTAGGCAACAGTACATAAACAAAATCTGGACAAGAAGGAACGTCATGCTAAGGGGACTGTAACCGCTCCGGTGGAGGCTCTAAAGGAGGGGTACAAATTTCACCACGGTATTGACTCCACTGACTCCATATCTTTCCCCCTTTCTTGGGTCTGCCCCTGGCAATGTATACTGTTTTTTCATGGAACATGCACCAGTCCATGTTCCTAGACCAGGCCGACAGACTCGGTGGCTTTGCCGACACCCACAATTGCGCAATGTCACGCCTAGCAATAATGTTACCCAAGGTGGCCCACTGCGTTTGGGCCACATTATAGTCTTTGGGCTCCCATACATTTAAAAGACATCTCCGGGCCTCAGGCAGAAGCGAGACACTCGTTACCTCAGACATGACACCATGCACACGAGTCCAGAATGATGCTACCGCAGGACATTCCCACATAATATGATGGAATGTACCCACCATTCCACAGCCACGTTTACACAAAGCATCCAAAACAAACCCCATCCGCAACAATCGAGGACCCGTCATGTATACTCGGTGTAAGATTTTTAGTTGCACCAATCTCAGACGAGCCGAGATCGCCACCTCCTTTGGAGAGGATATCGCCCCCTGCCAGTCCTCATCGTCAAGCTCCAGTCCATCGCCGGTCCAGGACATGTGAAGCTGTAAAAGAAGGTCTGCTCGGTGATTTATCAATTTTTTATATATGAGTGAAATCGTACTGTCCGGGACGTGCCCATCAAGTACTCTGTCCTCCAGGGGCGAGGAGTCTGGAACGGGCGTCCCAGCCACCATGACAGAGGAAAGGGCGTGCCAAACTTGCAGGTATCGAAAGTATTCGCGAGGGCCGAGCTGGAATTCTAGTTGCAACTCCTCAAAGGATTTAATCATGTCCTTCCGCAAAAGATCACCCACCGCACTGATTCCGATAAGGTCCCATTTGTCGAACCCCTTAGTCGTCCACAGATTACCCAACTTCTCAGAAGCAAAAAGTGGAGTCGCCCAAGTAAGGGTATCCGACCAACCCGTGGCAGCGTTAGCATTGTACCAGACCCGAACCGCGACCTTGGTAGGCCCGGTTAATTCCACGTCAGACCGTTTTGAATAAAGTGCCCTATTATAATCTCCGCCCGGAAGCAACCATTTATCCATCGCAAAGGCCGGGTTAGAAGCCGGACCGTACATCGCATGGTTAACCGAGCTCAGTTGGGAGGCCCAGTAATATCGTCGGATATCCGGTAGTGCAATTCCGCCATCGTACCATGGCAGCGTTAGCTTGGCCAAGGCAATCCGGGGACGACCGGCCCACACCAGTTTCCTTTGTAGGCATTCTATCTCGTGAAAATAGCTGGAGGGCACTAGATCTAAAGTGTTCTGGAGAGCATACAAGAATCTAGGAAGGGACATCATTCTGAATAAGGCTGCCCGACCCACCAGAGA
Organism: Lissotriton vulgaris; assembly: GCF_964263255.1. Classification (NCBI taxonomy): domain Eukaryota; kingdom Metazoa; phylum Chordata; class Amphibia; order Caudata; family Salamandridae; genus Lissotriton; species Lissotriton vulgaris. Next base: position 968,950,186 of record NC_141693.1, on the reverse strand, counting down.
CAGAGGCAGCCTGCTCCACGCCTTCACGTCCGCTCTTAACCGAGCGAGCGGGGGGAGTAAATTGAGTCGGTATCTAACAGTCGAGTCACGTGAAATATGAATGCCTAAATACTTAAATCCGGTGGACGAGATTTGTATAGGACAGTTGCGTGGTATAAGTGGGACATCATCCGTAAGCGAGTACACACAGGACTTGGCCCAATTAATGACCAGTCCCGAGTTCCTGCCAAAGGAGATAAGGACATCAAATAGTACTCCCAAGGATTTCCGGGGGGAGGTAAGGTAAAGAAGAATGTCATCCGTATAAAGCGAGATGCGATCTTCAAAACCGGGGGCCCACCTAATGCCCTTAAGGGATGGCTCCCATCGCAACCAGGCCGCCAAGGGCTCGAGAGCCAGAGCAAAGAGCAGCGGAGAAAGGGGACATCCCTGCCGCGTACCTCGACCCAGAGCAAAGGGAGCCGACACTCGACCGTTAACGACCACCTGGGCCAAGGGCTCCTCATACAACAGACGGACCCAGCCAATAAACACCGGTCCAAAGCCAAACTTCGCCAAAGCCGCCCATAAGTATGGCCATTCCACAGTGTCAAACGCCATGGTGGCATCTAACGAAACCAAAATGGCCGGTTCACGCAATGTATCCGCCCTCGCCAGCACGCCGTGAAGGCGACGCAGATTCAGCGCGGTGTTACGGGCAGGAATAAAGCCAGATTGGTCCGGGTGCACCAGATCACCTATCACCGTTATCAGTCGGTTGGCCAACACTTTCGCCAAAACCTTGGGTTCAACATTTAGGAGCGAAATAGGTCTATACGAAGTACAGAATTCACGTGGTTTACCCTCCTTAGGAATCACCACGATAGACGCGAGTCGCTGATCACGAGGAAGCTGGCCTCTCTCTCTAGATTCCAGAAACATCGAGCGAAGATACAACGCCATTTTGTCCGGACACAACTTGTACAGCTCGATGGGCAGACCATTTGGTCCCGTAGCTTTACCCGAGCGAATGGAGCGAATAGCGAGTGCTACTTCATCAGTGGAAAAATCCGCCTCCATTAGCTCTCTATCAGAGTCAGACAGACAAGGCAAGGCGATATCCCTAAGCAAAAGACGGGAGTCTTCCTCTGGCCGGTCCGAGACCGGCGCATACACCATTAGAAAGTGAGAAGCAAACTCCTCCACTATCTCTCCAGTGGATCCTTCACACGTACCCCATCCATTCGCTCGATTACAGGCACCACACGATTCAATCTCTCCAGTTTGTCCAACCACGCTATCAACTTCCCGGCTTTATCGTCCACATCATACAGACGGCCCATTTGCTCCCGACTCATAGCTTTCGCTGCATTCGTGACCACGGCCTTATAATCAGACTGTTTTAACTGCAGAACATGCAATTTCTCCCGCGTGACTCCATTTTCAAGATCTCTCTCTAGAGTTACCACCTCGGCCTCCAACCGCTCAACCTCTTCATTGTGTCGCTTCTTGGAGCTAGCGATAAGCGATAGCGCCTGGCCCCGTATCACAGACTTGAAAGCTTCCCAGAGGGACACAGACAGATCCCACATTCTCGGCAAAGTAATGGTCTACAGCTTTATTCATCCCCACTCTAGTCTCTGGAACCCTGAGATGCCAGGGATTAACTGGGGCGACCCGGCCCCCTGCATTCAAATGGAGATCAATATGGACCCACAGCGGGGAGTGGTCCGAAATGCCTCTAGGCAAATGTCGGGCCTCCCGCACCGCCGTGGCCTGGGCACCGGGCACAAGAAGATAGGCAAGCCTAGCCAAGCTCCTGTGGGCCCCGGAGTGAAAGGTATATTGGGCCTGTCCAGGGTGAAGCATCCGCCAGCAATCTACCATACCAAACGTATCCAGGGACTGTGATGGTGTGAGAACCCTGGGAGGATGCCGATCCAGCAAGCCATCAATCACTGAGTTGAAGTCTCCTCCCATCACTAGAAGCCCCTCGGGAAGCCCCAGCAACAATTTACCCAAGTCTACAAATGTGGTGGCCTGCAAACAGGGGGGGACATACACCGAAAGGACGACTACCGTTCTTCCTTCCCACCTCCCAACAATCGCAGCATATCTACCCCTGTCATCCAAGATCGTGTCATCAATCTCCAAGGGAAGGGAACTACGGAGCATAATACCAGCTCCTCTGGAGCCCGAAGTAAACCCCGAATGTGCCACCAACCTGTAACCCCTCCGATTCATAGCATGGAACGTATTCCCCACCAGGTGTGTTTCCTGCAGGAGTACAATGTCAGGAGAATGACGTTTCACATATTGGAGTACAATCCCCCGCTTTATTTTGTCCCCCAAGCCATTGACATTCCAACTCAAGACCCTTAACCCCCTACCCCCATCCCGGAAGTGAGCAGTCAGGTCCACCGAACCCCACGAAGGAAACACAGAATATGCAGCAATACGTAGCCCCAAATGCAGTATGAACAAAGAAAGGAAAGCCCAACCCCCCACCCCCAAAGCCCCAGAACAACAACCCCCCACCCTGCACCCCTGCAATGACTCAAGAAACCACCCCATTCAGCAGTATGCCTGTCGCCCTACCCCAGAAACTAAACTACAGATAGAAAGGAAAACACACCCGGAGGAGGAAAAGTCCCCGAACACCCCGCCGCCCCAGGGCCCATTTTGAGATAAAAGTCATCGACCCAGACGAGGAGAACAACCCATCGTAACACAGTACAATGGAAGCATACACCTGTGCCTCTACTCCTCCTGGTCCCGTCGGCCACCTTCAGCACCACTAGATTGATCCGCAATGTCCCGTGGCATGGAGAGTGTGTCCAACCAGTCACTGACCACCTCAGGCATATCGAAGAAGAGCACCCGCTCAATATGTTCAATGCACAATCGGGCGGGGAAAAGCATGGCATATTTCATGCCTAGATCTCGAAGTCTTCGTTTCACCCCGGAGAACGCCAGTCTCTGTTTTTGCACCAAGGGGGTAAAATCAGGGTAAAAGTTGATGGAGGCGTACTCAAACCTTGTGGGGCCGCTGGTCCTCGAAGCCTGCAAAATGGCGTCTCTGTAATTGAATATCCGCGCAATGATGGGCCGCAAACGTGTACGTCACAATGTTAAGCGCCGTGATAGGGCGTTCACATTGGACGTAGTCGGTAACAAAAATAAAAACAAAATAAACTAAACAAAGAAATTGAGGTTATCACAGAAGAATTATCTACCATGATATCAGAAGAGGAACTAACTAAAACATTGGAAGAACTTAAAGAACAAAGACAAAAACACACTCAGGAGATTAACGAAAGAAAAATCTGAAAATTCAAGCGGGACACGCTTGACTACAAGTTAGGAGAGGTGTACACATGGGCCGATATGTATGCCCAACGACGGAGGAATCGACCCTATACTAGTCACACGGATACATCATCATCAGGAAGTGATCAATCTAGCAGAACACAAATGAACAAAACCCAAATTCAGCGAAAAACTTTGGTCAGTGATCATCCATCAACCTCGACAGAAACAACCACAACAATGTGGCTTTTTTAGAAGTAGGAGATCAACCAAAGGAGACCCAGGAGGGGACAAAGAAAAAGAAGGACCCAGTACAAGGAGCGTTGCAGGGAAACTGAAGAAGAAAACCCAACCAAACTAGTTATCAACATTTCTGACTATGAACTATCAGAGAAAGAACTGGAAGTACTACAAAAAGGGACATCATTTGTCCCCACAACTAATACCAACACATTAGAATTGGAAACCAGTTTCTTCAAATTTATGAGAAAATTACGGTTGAGAAACTTTTTTGATAATATACTACCAGAACAAGAAACTAAACAAGAAGATGAACTAATGGGATTAAAAACAAGTAGTACATATCAAACTCCCATAAGCCATAAAACACTGGATCTATTTAAAAATTTGGTCAAACAAGACCTACATAAAATCAACTGCAACAAAACAGGCATTAAGAACATGACACAGAAAGATCTAGGAATTCCTAAAAAACTGGAGAACAATAATCAAATAATCTGTACAAAGGCTGACAAGGGTGGAGGTCTGGTGATAATGAACATGAATATGTACGAAAAGAAAGTATTGGAACACCTGTCCGATTCAACCACATATCTTAAAGTAGATGGAAACCCTACTAATGAATATCAGAAAACTCTTGAGCATATTATAAAAAGCGCCTATGACAACGGAGTAATTAAAGACAAAACCAAACAATTTTTTACTAAAAAACATCCAAAAAGTCCTAATTTTTATATGACACCCAAAGTGCATAAGAATTTACGTGATCCACCACTAAGACCTATTGTCTCAACTATAGGAAGCCTACACAAACCCATAGGACAATTCTTAGATAAATACATGCAGCCTACAGTGAAGAAGATGTGTACATATGTCAAGGATACCACAGACTTTTTAAACAAATTACAAACCATCACAGTCAATCCAGAGGAACAACTTATACTATGTACAGCAGATGTAAAATCTTTATACACATCAATACCACATGCTGCAGGCATTGAGGCTATGGAACAGGCTATACTTGGAACACAACTAAATAGATCTATGCAAATGTTCTTGATGGAACTCTTGATTTTTACACTGTATCACAGCTACTTCAAATACAAACAAGATTGGTACCAACAGCTGGTGGGAACTTCTATGGTCAATTCGGCAGCACCCATATATGCAAATATTTTCATGAAGGCATATGAGGAAGAGAACATACTAAGCAAACTTACTTGGCAATCAAATACTAAAATGATAATAAGATTTATTGAAAACATTTTCATTATTTGGAGTAACACCAAAGAGAAACTTGAAGCAGAACTCATTCAACTGAACAAAGCAAATGAACGAATACAATTAACATGGGATATCTCTGACCAAAAGACCACATTCTTAGATGTGGAAATCACTTGTATAGATAAAGGTTTAGAAACTGATATCTACAGAAAAAAACTGACAAAAACAATACATTGCATTATAACAGCTTCCATCGGTTGGCCCTCAAACAAAACCTTCCTACATCTCAAATGATGAGAGTCATAAGGATCACTTCCAACCCTGAAAAGACCACAGGAAGAATAGAAGAAATGGCAAAAAAAGAAAGAAAGGGGATATCCAGAAACGATTATTAAAAAGACAAAGGAACGAGTGAATCTTATCCCGAGAACTGATCTGTTAACCAAAGTAAAGAAACCTGATGAAAACAGAATGGTACTAGTATCAAAATTTTCAACTGCCAGTACACAATTCAAAAAGATTATAAAAAAAACATTGGTCAATCATTGAAATAGAACCTGATTTTAAAACATCTTTCATCAAGTCACCGTTGTTTGCATACAGAAGAGGGAAAAATTTGGGTCAGATACTCAAAACAACAACAGATGAAATAGTTACATACAAAGGAACTCGCCCCTGCATGCTCTCCGGAAACGGCAATAATATCATTAAGGGAACAGTGATTTCTCATCCTATGAAAGGCCAAGATATAAAATTGAAAGTAAATGCAACTTGTGATTCTACTCATGTGATATACTTATTGAAATGCCCATGTGGGAAAGTATACATTGGAAAAACTGAAAGAAAAATCAAAACCAGATTGAATGAACATAAGTCTAATATCCGAACCAAGAACCCTAAGTCTACTGTAGCAGTTCATTTTGCTGAAGCAAACCATAATATTTCTCAATTGAAATTCATTGTTTTGGAAACAGCGACCCAAAAAGAAGGAGTAGATATCAATAAACATTTATTGAGGAGAGAAAACTTCTGGATATATCGAATGAACTCGACTAAGCCCCATGGGCTGAACGAAAGGATTGAATTTTCCTGTTACTTGTGAATGAATGCAAATAACACGTATTGAAGAATGGCAAACTTTAATGTGCTTGTCCTTTAGAGAGATCTAAAGATACTGACATTTGTTTGAAGTTAAAAGACGAAATCGTCAATTGGTTACATTGTTTAAATACCATCTGTGAATAGTTCTGTGTACATTGAAATACACTTCCGCCGAAATATGCGAATAGTCCGTTTTTTATTTTTGTTACCGACCACGTCCAATGTGAACGCCCTATCACGGCGCTTAACATTGCGACGTACACGTTTATACGTAGGAGTGTAGCTAGCGGGTTAACAACTACAAGCTTCCATTAAGGCGGAAAAATTGGAGAAGAGACACATACGTCTCATGATAAGTACTCCATGAATATATCCTAGAGCTATGCTAGACAGAGATTGCTAAGAAGGCCAATTGTTTGATAAGCTCGTCATATTTTTATTTGCAGTTATGTTACTACCTACATACCCGTAAGACCATGAAGTCTCGCATGTAAGTTTTCTTAGTTTTCATTTATTTTTGCACGGTACAAACGAATCGACTTTGACACTTTGGTCAATATTTGTTGATAATGAGTATATGTTGTAGAACGTTAAACTAGTACCCTTGTGAGTATAATAGGCCTTCATTTTATCTTCTTCCCTGGTAATGTTCCCTGAAGAAGGGCACTATGCCCGAAATGCATAGGAGAAATAACGCCACATGTATGGATGTTGATAAAATTATGTGAAACGAATATGAAAATGAAGAAATACAATTGATGAAATAAATCTTTATTGAACTAAATTGTAAAGAACTATTGTTGTGGAGTCCTTGGGAATCACACCCAGGTACAAGAAGGTGTGCGCGGAGGGATGGGACCAACTGCTAGCTGGAACCACATATCTAATTAAATTAATCCTACATTGACATCATGTTTAAAACAATATGTTATATTATTCAACCTAGAGGTAGAGTTTCAGGAATTTTGTTTATTATTGCAGATTTCCCTGATGAAGGCATTTATGCCGAAATGCATTGGAATGATGGAATTATGGAATAATATAAGAATGTAGTAACGACGATGAGGATATATTTCCATATATTGAATTGAATGAAAAATTAAATGCGAGACGCATTGAGAAGTATGAATAAAATACCTTGAAGATATACACAATAGTGGTTGAAACTTTATTTTGAAGAATTTTTGCTGCAGTATTACAGCACATATCTGTGCCCCAGGAGACATCCACACACACAGTGTTGGTGCAACTCTTTTGAATCTAGATATTACTCCATCGCAGGGAGCAATCCTGAGGAGAACAAATTAATTGGATACAAGTTTACAGTAAAAAAGTTGCAGTGCGCAGTCACAACATAGAATTTACTTGTACGTCCTGCCACGAGACTGCAGCACGCACTCCATAAAAATGCAGTATGAAGAAATAAAGCATCTCACTGAGAGTCGAGCTGAAACGTTTGCATACGCAAATGATGAAATCACCGGAATATACTCATTGATCAATGAGGAAACTACAGAATATTCTACCTCCAGGACCAAAGATCAACAAATCAAATAATTGTTATACCTATCACGAAAAGTTATCAATCAACGTTTGCACGCCACCACAATGGTAAGATACCATAGAGCATCACATATTCCTCGAGGTCTAAGGATCTCATTAAAACCGTCCTTGTGTAAAAATTCAAAACAATTTACAGACAGATGGTTCGCGATATTGAACAAATGTTCACTCCATCTTATTTTATTAATAATTGAGGAATTGTCACAAATACTAGAAGAACTAGAAAAGGATATCATAATGGTGAACGAAGAATTGGGAAAGTCAATGACCACAGAAGAACTGAATAAAATACTTGAGGATATTAAAACACAACTCAATAAACACACAGAAGAGGTCAACGAAAGAAAATTAAGAAAGTACCGCAGAGACACTATTGACTATAAACTGGGCGAGGTTTATACCTGGGCCGAAGTATATGCCAAAAAACGACAAAGCCGTCCATACTCAGCACAAACAGATACCTCTTCCACTGATACTGACACATCGGAAACAATAAGAAGGACAGCGATGACTTCAAGATCACAACCAAGTACCAGTATGGCAGCGCAGCCTTTTTTAGAATCAGGCCCCTCAGGAGGGGAGAACCCAGGAGGTTGAAGAGACGAAGATGCATCAGAGAGAAAGAAGGATCCACCACAAACACGGTCTGTTACGTCCAAGAAGGACAAGAAGAAGAACTGACAATGAATAATCTGGTAATAAACATCTCCAATGTGAAACTCTCTAAATTCCAGATCGCCACACTACAGAAAGGAACATCTTTCGTTCCCACTGCCAGAACTAACCTATTGGAGTTAAACATAAGTTTCTTCAAACTAATGAGAAAACTTAGACTTCGCCATTTTTTTGAAAATGTCATTACTAAACCCAAAGAACCTAAAGAAGATACACTAAAAGGTCTCACCAGTAAAAGTTCCTACATGGCTCCTATAAGCCATAAGACACTTGACTTATTTGAGCAATTGGTAAAACAGGATTTAGCCAAAACCAACTATCGCAAACCAATCAAAGCAAAAAATATGACACAAAAGGAACATGCTACACTTAAATCCATACCGGAAAACAAGACTATCATATGCCAAAGAACAGATCAAGGTGGAGCTCTGGTTATCCTAAACATGGAATACTATCAAACACAGATACGGACACACCTGCAAGATAAAAATATATATATATATGGAACTAGAATTTAATCCAACCATGGAAATACAAATGACTTTACAGAGTATCATCCAAAGCCCCATTGATAAAGGTATAGTTGATGAAAAGATGAAAAAATTCCTTATCACTGAACACCCTAAACCACCAAGGTTTTACATGACTCCGAAAATCCACAAGGATCCGAAGAAACCACCTTGTCGTCCGATTGTTTCCACGTGTGGCAGCATACACGAACCAGTAGGGAAACTTATCGATAAATATCTGCAGCCTTTTGTAATCATGATGGGTTCATTCGTGGAAGACACAACGGATTTTGTGAATAAATTAGTAGCAATTGAATTGGCACAAGAAGAAGAGATCATCATGTGTAGCATTGACGTCCAAGCATTATATACCCCCATACCCCATCTTGCGGGGATCGAGGCAGTGGAGAAGGCTTTGCTAACAATGAATTATGAGGAACCCATGAAAATATTTATATTGGAACTGCTAAATTTCACCTTGATGCATTGTTATTTCAACTGGAAAATCATTGGTATCTCCAAAAAAGTGGTACATCAATGGGCAATTCAGCGGCGCCGGCGTACGCCAATATCTTTATGCACCAATATGAAAATGACCACATTCTACAAAATACCAAATGGAAAAACCAATTGCGTTTGTATTTAAGATACATAGACGATATATTCATTTTGTGGAAAGGTTCAAAAGAGGGGTTGATTGAAAACATCATGGAATTAAACAAAGTTGATACAAGAATACAATTCACATTTGAGATGCATGAGGAAACCATCAACTATTTGGATGTTACAAATATGAAAAAAGACAAAAAGTTCGAGACTACCTTATTTTCTAAAAAAAGTGATCGCAATAACTTACTGGCATACCAGAGTTTCCATCCTCAAGCACTCAGACATCATTTACCATACTCACAATTGTTGCGAGTAAAAAGGATCGTTTCAGACCCAGAGGAATTCACTAAACCGTCAGATAAAATGGTTAAACGATTTAAGAAGAGGGGATACCCGGATGGGATGCTGAAACAATCCATGAAGTGTGTTAACACTCGCGATAGAAAGAGTCTATTGTCAGCCACAAAATCAATAAAGGAACCCAAAATAACATGTGTAAGCAAGTTCTCCACAGTTACCCCACAATACAAACGCATAATTAAAAAACGTTGGCCGCTTTTACACGCAGAACCAGACTTCAAGAAGATCTTCAATGAAATACCTATTTTTGCTTTTAACAGAGGAAGGAATTTGGGGGAAATCATCAAGCATTCTCCAAGTCAACCCCACGCACAGAGATTTAAGGGCACAACCCCATGTAGAAATTGTGGAAACTGCAACAACATTTTGCAAGGTAATACAATCACTCATCCCATGAGGGGAACAAAATCAGTTTGAAAGTGAACGCTACATGCGATACGACTAACATCATCTACATGATTAAGTGCCCATGTGGCAAGGCCTAAATCGGTCATACCGAGCGAAAGTTAAAAGTACGGCTTAATGAACATAAAAGCAATATTAGAACAAGGGCTTTAAAATCAGTCGTGGCAACTCATTTCATCGAAGCTAATCTTCAGATTATTCAAATTAGAACATGTGTCTTGGAAATTGTGGAGAAACGAGCGGACAGAGACAACAAAAATACACTGTTAAAGCGGCAGAATTATTGGGTATACAACTTACAGACTCTTAAGCCAAACGGGATGAACGAAAGGACTGAATTTATCTGTTATCTATAAACATTGTGAATTGATATAGCATGTTACTGTAGGTGCTGAACATTCCTATTTCATAACAGGTAATGTGTAGTGCAGACGTTGAATGTCATTTTAATCATATTTTTATTAGTTTGGTTCATCTTAGTTGTGTGTCACAACGTGATATTTGGTTTATAACAAGAACACTTATACGTAGATGTATGATTCACTAGATGTTTAAAACGTTATTGTTACCTTGAGGGGAACACTGAGCCTGTGCAGAACACTGTCACTTTAAATAGTAGCGTGTACGCCTATACCCTAAACCCCACCCCCATGCAGCGTCACACGCCGACTAAACCCAGCGAGGGAACCCATGGCGGTTACTCTGTTACTTTGTCCAGATTTCAGGATTTAACGGATCTAGCATCCTAAAGCGGTAAGCACACTATAGAGCACATTGAAGTTTGAGCTAAGCGTGTTGCGCTTCATTAATAACTGCCACAGCGTAAAGATTGCATAAATACGAACCATGATGCTTTAACACAGACTGGTATCCCATATAGATTAATTACTTGTAATTGCACGCGAGCTCCCGATTTAGAACTCGGCAAATGGAGATTCTTTCAGAAATGTTTAGAATACCCGATGGTGGCATCATTGCGACATTACCCCCCCATGAAGTGTTAAATTGCTAGTTTGAAGTGTACATTTAAGAAGCCAATGTATACAGGTCTATAAAATTGCAGCGCTTGAACACACTAGAAACTAAGGTGCATGAACCGTTATCTGGAAAGACGGGAAGCATTTATGGCATTAATCCTACATTGACATCATGTTTAAAACAATATGTTATATTATTCAACCTAGAGGTAGAGTTTCAGGAATTGTGGCCTAGATGTATCAAGCCTTTTGCGATTCGTTAAGGCCGAAATTCGCAGAATTTCGGCCTTAAGGAATCGCAAACGGACATTTAGCATCTTTTGGGATGTATCAGAAATTAGCAAAATAAGGAATCGCAAAAAATTGCGATTCCTTATTTTGCTTATGCATTTAAGGAATCGCAATTTTGCGATTCCTTAAATGGCATGTATGAAACTATTTTAAATTGCGAATTCGGGTTAAGGAATCGCAAATTAACACCAATTTGAGGTTCGTGTTAATTTGCGAAATCCTTTTAAAAAACAAAAAATGACTATTTTGAAGGTGGCATGTGACACACATACATGCCCATAGGGCATGTATGTGTGCCATATGCACACACATGTAAGTTTCAGGGGTGCAGCAGGGTGTCCATGAGACACCCCTGCACCCTTGAAATAATTCTCAAATTGCGATTAGCAAATTGCGAATTCGCAATTTGAGAATTACTGCACAATCATTCCTATGGGCCTCCTGGCCCATAAGAATGCATGGGGAATTATTCCTTATTTGCGAATTCGCAAAATGCGAATTCGCAAATAAAGATAAATAAGGAATCGCAAAAAAAATGCAATTTTTTACATACATTCCATTTTGCGAATTCTAAATAGCGATTCGCAAAAAATCGCTATTTAAGATTCGCAAAATGGAATCTTGATACATCTAGGCCCTGTGTTTATTATTGCAGATTTCCCTGATGAAGGCATTTATGCCGAAATGCATTGGAATGATGGAATTATGGAATAATATAAGAACGTAGTATCGACGATGAGGATATATTTCCATATATTGAATTGAATGAAAAATTAAATGCGAGACGCATTGAGAAGTATGAATAAAATACTTTGAAGATATACACAATAGTGGTTGAAACTTTATCTTGAAGAACTTTTGCTGCAGTATTACAGCACATATCTGTGGCCCAGGAGACATCCACACACACAGTGTTGGTGCAACTCTTTTGAATCTAGATATTACTCCATCGAAGGGAGTAATCCTGAGGAGCACTAATTAATTGGATACAAGTTTACAGTAAAGAAGTTGCAGTGCGCAGTCACATCATAAAAATGACAGTTTGCCATGCCTAAGCCTTCCTTTTTAGGTCTCGCCTGCGAGACTTATTGTCAGCGTCATGCCTCTCATGGGAGACAGCCAGGGGCACGCGCGGCGAATGGGGTCTGTGGACGCGCACGTACAGCCACGTGCACATCGCCTGTCCTCCTTTCGCAGGCAATCCAGCATGGAGTTTCACTTTCGCGCGCGTACAGCGGCGTTCAAGTGGGATAACATGAGATGTGTACGCGCACAGCGTGATCACACCACCTACTCGCTCGCTCCCTGCAGTACCTTGTGTACATTGCATTGCTCGATGCACATCTATGTCATGCCCCCACCATCATCACCCCTACCGCCCCCCACCGTCGGTGTCGCACACCGCCACCCGCCCCTCCTCCTTGTTTTCTTCCGCATTTCAAATTAACTTGCTCTGTTCTGTGAAATTTCCTGTACCGACGATTGTGCAATGCGCCCTTTCGAGCTTGTCAGTGTGTGTAGGCTTATGAAGCATACACGACGGTCATGAAAACAGTATCCGCTTGTCACAGCGCGCGCAACAATGGCTTCTGACAGGGGACCCTGCCACTTCCCCAGCAGGATTCAGAGCAGCTACCTGGCCGTCCTCCTGCTTCTGGCCTCGTACCAAGGTAAGCAACCCCAGTCCGTGTACAGACAGGACGGCAGATAAGAGGCTGTATTTGTGTTAGTTTCTATGGCACAATGGAATGCCTATATGTGCTTGTGTGTTCGTAGTTCTCCACTACTGTCCTTATTATATACTCAGTGCTGATTTACGAGAGGCGCGCCCTTTTCTAATCAATAACAAGTTTGACAGCTAACGGAACTCGCACACGAGAAATGAAGAAACTTGACCCTGATCAGATAACTGTGGTGATTGGGGAACCAGGAGATTTATCGTAACGGCTCTGCGCACAGTCGAGCGCCCTGTTATTGTGCGTGACATCTCTAAGGTTCACATATATACCTTGTAATTTCTCCGATTTATTGCATGAACGTTAGATAAAACTCGTCAAAACAGTGGTGCAGTCTCTGTTCACTGGTTCTGACTTGTTCTATTTAAAGTTCACGCATGAACCTGGGAGAAACTGAGACTTGTATGTTTGAACTTTAAAGACCTCAGACACAAAAAAGATAAGCGGGTCTCGGCACTACGCAGAGCTGTCATGATACGACACCCGGGAGTACAAGTTACATGTGCTGGTTGCTTTAACATATGAGCCACTATGCCAACCTCCCCACCCCTCACTTTAGATGCATCCCGGGAGCCTAATCTTGAGGAAACCTAGAAAGACTTCAGGTGAAAACCACCAAGGATCATTTTTGTTCGAAATTGTTTATGAGTCTTTTTGTTTTACTCGGAATGCAGAGTCCTATGGGCCTAGCTACTCTTTATTTGAGCTTAGTGAGCGGTTGTAAAAGTTTCCCTCGAGAAGAAGATGAGGCTGTGGTAGAAGTGAGACTAAGGTTTTGTAATTGGTCTCCTATTTTCAAAAATAATTTCTATCCTACCACGGCATGTAATGGGTTAACCTATGCCGACATCGATCCATCCATGGTGGCTCACTTCCTCTTTCCCCGGAGTTTAGTTTGAAGTGTCTGTCTTTACACACACGCATGCATACCCAGGAAAGGATGAAAGAAAGAGCACAAGTCCCAATGCTGTGCTTGTCTTAGCATCTTGGGCACGGTATGTATGGCCTTACCCTACCATACCATTCTCCTAACTCTCACATCGTGACGTATGTGCCAGGTGTCTTCGAGCTTTGTTGATTTGCTCCTCACCGTCACAAAGTAAGGCCGTTTTGGGCGCTCAGCAATGAACTAAATCCCCATTTCGGCTTTTTACCTGCCCTGCCACTTCACAATGGTCAGTACCTCCAGAATAGACAAAGAGGCTAGAGAGAGATTCATCCCACCAACTCTGAGTAGAAGATGTTTAGGATACGGTCCCCCCACCGATTCACTCATCACCTTGCAAATCCAACCTAAGGTGCCAGAACCACTCTTTACCCCTGTCAGTCCTCATGTTGGTATCAGGTGAGGATGCCACAGACAGGGCCGGCTTTAGGGTGGTGCAACTGGCGACATCTAGCTCGGGGCATTGTGTTTAGAAATAACTTATGGGTTTAAAGGCACCTGCTGCAGAGTTCTTGTATGTCCAGCAGTTTTCAGTCAAGAATACAAATGTTAAGATAACTCTGGTGATTAATGTTCCTGCTGGACAAGGATGGAGTTTTTGCTAGCAGGAATTTGGGTTCAATATAAAGTAGGGCAGCTGGTTAATATGCCTGCTGCAAAGAACATGTACCATGCTGATCACAGACTGTACTGTATTTTATATGGCTAGTTCATTGGGCTACTGCTGTTGTCACAGAGATATTTGTGTTACTTGTGGTACATAAGTTACTATCCTAATACAGCACAGTGGCCTATAAGTTGTCTTCAAAGAGCTGCATGCAAACTGCATGGTATAAGTTAGAACATTATGTTTTTCCCTTAGTCTTTCATTGTTCTAATGTTGCTAAAAAGGGTTGTTTTAGGTAGAAAAACATTTTTATTAGTAAAGCTAACCCCAATCACTCTGGTACGTTTTACATCCTGAGTTTGTGCTTCTCAAACAAAATACTCTTAGAAATATACTGCCTGCTATTGTGACATGTGATAGATTCCTACACCTTGTAATTATCATTGTCTAAGGAACATTTCACATAAAATGTGTGATGCAAAGTGATCTGACACCTTCCACTGGTACGAGCTCCGCCATAAAACAGATGAAATGCATGTGAAAGAGGGGCTAATGAGAGAAGAGGGCGCTGTTAGAGGATAGTAGTGACGGAGACCATGGAGAAAGAGGTCAGGTGGGGCGCAGAAGAAATGTTGCAGTGCTGAAGCTGGCCCTGGCCACAGGAATCTTCTACCCCCTCTCTCTTCCTGTGCTCCTAGTCAGTATCAGACTGTGGTCAGAAATTGATTGTCAGGGAAGGAGAACATGATCTCTGTGGCCAACAGGTCGGATGTGAGGGTTGCCTTCCTCCTTGCGGTCGATGAATGTATTGCTTTTTTCACATATGATACTTTATGATCGCTCAGTGTGTGCCAATCATGATCCTTGTCGGAGTACCAAAACCAGGTGTTTTTTTTAACTTTTCTGAGCTCATGATAAAAGTCGGGACCTTGATTAGCTAGCCGCTGTGCACCAATGGCGCCTCTCAACTAAATTCCACCAACACCCTCACTGCAATCACATGAGCTCTCCAGTTGTCACACTGTTGTGAAGTGAGCTTGGAGGAATAATGTGAAATGAAACTAAAGTGCTTTGTAACAGTAGATCGCAAGGGAAAGTCAAGGACTTAGCTGGCTTTTTGAGAGTGGAGAGGAGTAAAATGGGGCTCTGGAGCCACTGTAATATAACAGTAGCGCAGAACCTTGTGTCCATGCTTTGCAACCAACAGTGGCTACGAACAGACACATCAGCCTCTGCAGTCAGCAAAACAGGGCTGAGCTAAGCATAAGGCAGGCGCTGTTGCTATGTAACACATAAGCGCAGGAGAGAACACAGGCAGTCTAGCACTAGAGAAGATCAAGGGGACACACTCTGCAGTCAGTGCAGTGAGCGCAGGAGACAGCAGCCAAGGCTTTGCTCCACAGGAGAGTGAAGCTGATTAAGCAGGGCATGTGACCAGTGCACCATGCTAATGATGGAGAGAAATCTGGTCCTCCAGCTAGTAAAAAAGGGGGTAGGAGACATGTCAGGCTTTGCTGCTGCTGGCACAGATGAAGAATGTAGGCATTAGGTGTGCCTCTAGTCCTCTGTCTAGAGGGTGATATTCAGACAGCTGTTTATAGCCAGCAACAATTAGCATGATTGGACTAATAGCTACATGTAATGAAATCCATAGCAGGCTTTCTGCGTTAAGTTAGTACAATAGGACTGGCTGAAAGTCACACTCATGACATGGCCTAGATGTCAGATAAGTGAAGAAAGGCCAGAATCTGTCCCAGCTGAACAATTGATATCATCAAGGAGAATAATGTAAAAAATGGCACATGTTGGGGAGGCTTTGCCCTCAGTGTACTTAGACACACCCGCTTTACATTGTGTTGTAGCAGATTCCACCTTCAAACATGACCATGGTCAAACAGAAGGCACCAGGATTTCCAAACACATGAGCAGGCAAACATTTTTAGCAATTCAGCCAACATGGGTTCAGGAAGGATGTTTGTATGACGGAACAACGCATTCCATTGCAAAGCATACCTTTACCACGCAAGTGTTACAACAGGAATGCCTTGACCACATATAACCTTTACCAAGCATGCATGGTTTTACAACGTACTTTGTTGTAAAGAGTGTATGTTAAAGGCCTATGCGTGATAAATCTTTTTCTTGACCCTTGCAGGTCACACTAACTTTGCACTCATTAGAAAGATGAACATTCGGACTGAGAATACCATTCAGGCCTGTGTTTATGAACCTCAAGCTCCAGGGCACTCTCTGTGGTGACAAGACACTAGCAACTCGACTTCAGCTTCATACACTTGTTTCATAGACCAAAGGTGTCTGTGATCAGTCTGTAAATATACGTTATGTGGGGAGTTTGGCTTTCATTCACGCTCTTGGTCTATTTGATGTCACTTCGAGAAAGACATCCCTGTTATTAACAGTTCTATACATGACAAAACAGCAGATAATCCAGAGTATCTCATTCACTGAGAGCAACGTTTAATGTGTGTTACTAAAATTATGGATATCTGCTTGAGCCCCATGAAGCCACAATGAAGATGGTATGGTGTTATGGTGTTACAGCAGGCATGGCAATAGGCAAATGAGATGGGCTCTGACGCTCCATATATTGCTGATGTGCCTCTAAGGATCAGGCCACTTGAAGTTCTCTTAGACACCATCAAAAGCTTCTGTTGTTCTCTTCTTCCTCGACAGCTATTTTTAGGTCTCTCTTTGCGACGTAGCACATGCGCTGCTTTCTTGCGAGATATATTGTCGCCGACTTTGCTTGCGAAGGGAGTCAGGAGATGTACACGTGTACGGACAGGAGATGTGCACGTGTAGGGCTCCCGGCTTTTCATCACAAGGCTCGCTTTCACTTTCCCTCCCTTCTTCCCCCCATCGGCTCCAGAATATCTCGAAAGCTCCCTGGGACCCTGCATGGCATCAGCAGTCTCGGAGTCGGCTCACCTTTTTCTGATTCTGGGCAAGTCACTAATCCCCGTCTCTTCTGCCTTGTGTATATTGACACTGTTAAACATCCCCTGATCTATTTACGTCCTGTAGGTCTGACTCTTTCACCTCACGCGTCACGTCTACGATACTCTTTTATTTGCAGACAGTGGGCCTCATTTATGAAAAGTGACGCATCGCTGCGTGAAAACAGCGATGCGTTACTTTTCACTGCGCACTCCTTGCGACACCAATGATGCGTCATATTTAATGTATGACGCATCATGTCGCAAGGACTTACAGATACGTCAGTATTTCTGACGCATCTGTAAGCGCAAAAGTGACGCATTGCTGGAGTGTGTCACAAAAGTGACGCAACTCCAGCAAAGCGTCCTTTCACATGGGGAAAGCCCCATGTGAAAGGGCTTGCGTCAGTCTTACGCCTGCTGTGAGGCAGGCGCAAGATTTTGACGCAACAGCATCCTAAAAGTGACGCAGTGAAATCTCATAGATTTCACTGCGTCACTATTACGAGGCTTTTTGCGGGGTAACGCCCCCTCTGCATACATTATACCTGACGCTATTATAATGTGGCGCAGGGTTTTAGAAAGTGACGCATCTACCTAGATGCGTCACTTTCTAAATATGGCACAACAAGGCGCATTTTGTACGCCGCTGGTGCGTCACAAAAAGTGACGCACCGGCGGCGCAAAACTGACGCAAGGCCTCATAAATAAGGGCCAGTATTCTGGCCTCCCAACCGAACTGACAGTGAATGGGCTGCTTTGTAACTAACAGCCGGACGTAGAGGTCTCGCGGTCAGTGTGGAACCAACCCCCTGTTTATTTGCAGAGGCGCCTGAAGGAAGGGTGTGTCGCTTTCCACAGCAGTATTATTTTATAATCAGTACCCTGGGGGACATAATCTCAGACAGCCGGCCCCAAGAAAGCCGGAAAGGGTTTCAGTGCAAACACTAAATTAACCTCTCAAACGTTCATGCATGCAGTATGCAGCAATATTGGAACTCAGGGAAACACGTTTAGATGTGTCCGGCCCTTGTGTCGACTAAAATATGTCTGCTTTTCTGGTGTGTGGTTCTCCAACATACATGCAGACAAAACTAGGAAAACAGATTTCCGGGGAAAAAAAGCGGGGAACTTCAATCTCCCCATTGACATACATTAAAGAAAAGGCAATTTTTGGTTGGAGACAAATAGCAGAAATTAAATGATTGCCATGAAAATCGGGAATCTCCTGGCGGAGTTGGATCTGTCAGTATGCGTGGATGTGTTACAAGATGTCCCTTTTCCAGCTCTCGTGTCACGCTCTCACATTGGCCAGGAAGTGAAAGATGTGCTGTCATTTGTCAGGGCTAATGGGATGTTGTTGCACACCTGCAGGTGTATTATTCCAGACACCGTCTATAGTTTACAAATTACACTAGATTCCATATATTTCTTTGTATTGAGCAGTTTTACATCTTGCAACACACGAGCATGTCACCATTACTGCTAGGCCGAGAGTAAGATAAGGTTATCGTTTTTGTTTTTGTTATATATTTTTGATGTTTTTTCTCTTCATTTTATCTACTTTTCCCAATTGGCTTCCTAATCAAATCCTACACTTTGTTCTTGGTCACTGTGATTTTGCAGATGCAGCATTTTCCATATAATTATGGGTTTCCCACGTCTGCCAAACAGTTCATCATTAAATTAAAAAGAATTTGTCTCCAGCTCAAACACTTCAAAATTTGCTAAATATGTGACTACACTTGACACAACGTAGAAGACTTGGCAAATGTTGCTGGGTTACCTTTCTGTTGCTTATTGCTGAATTTGGGTGTTGAACTGGCCCTAATGAGATGAAACATTTGCCCAGACAGTGTGAACGCGTATTCAGATTACAAAATAATAATACTATTGCAAAATGTGCGGCATAATCCCCCTTAATTTGCTTTTTCTTGCGGCATAATTTAGTCAACTCAGGTTCATAATTTAGCCCTCCATTGCAGCATAATTCAAGTGGCCCTGATTATATATGTTTCTATTTACATGAACATCACCTGTCTATATACACTATGACATTAACTGTCTGCCTTCCCAAAATTTACGGGTGCAGAGTGTATTGATAGTGTTGCCAGGTGATCGCACTACAATTACTAAAACATCAAACCAGCATTCAGATTGGCCAGTTCATAGGCCACTAAGATAGCTCTGTGGGTTAATCTATACTACTATTATAAAGAGAGAACTTGCACCTTTTGGCCAGGTAAACTCGGGAACCACAGCGCCCATCTACACACCCGATACATCTATGAAAATGTCAGGGTGTGTAGATGGACATAGGCTATATAAATAAAAAAAAAAGTAAATTAAAAAAAATAAGTTTGTAAACAAAGTAGTCCCCTGAAAGTAGCGCCGGCCGGGACCTAGCGCTGGCCGTGACGCGGCGTGCGTGATGACCGCGACGCGACGACGTGCGTGATGACGACGTGTTGGAGCGGCGGACATGGAGCTTCTGTGAACTGAGGAGCGTGGGCGCGTCATGGCGAAGAGGAGCGGAGAGGCAGCTCAGGTAAAGTAAACCTTGAAATAAGGGTGGGAGGGAGTCAGGGCGGGAGGGAGTCGGAGCGGGAGGGGGGCGGGAGGGAGTTGGGCGGGAGGGGAGCGTAGCTCTGGTCTGGACCAAAAGATTCAATATGTCAGAGAGAGGGCAGCAATACCAGAGTAAAGTGATGGCTCCAAAGTACAGATTCACAGTAATTAATAGGTACTTTGAGCAAGTGGGTCCGCAACACATCTTTTATCAGAACACCAAGTCACCATTCAGCTGTTCTTAAGAACAAACCTATCATCTACGTCCTCATCTTTTCCCAAAACACGTATAACTTTAAAAAAAGAAAGAATTTTAGACCATGCTGGCTAGATAACTTCAAGGATCGCTTTCATTATTATTTTCAGTAAGTGTTTAAGGGGCAGGCGGGAGGAGTGGGGGCAGGAGGGAGTCGGGACGGGAGGGGGTCGGGCGGGAGCGGGTGTACTGCCCCCAGCCCCTTTCTGCCCCAGGCAACGCTGGGGCGGGCTGCTGGTGTTACAATATTCTGCTTGCAACATCTAGTCACCGGTTAGAGTCCGAGGCGATCAGTTGGAAGAGGGTTGGGAAGGGATAAGGGGGCATAGCCTTGCATACTTTTCAAAGCAACATTGCACCTAACTGTCACTATGTCAAATGAGGCGACTTTAGCTTGCTTTACAGACAATAGTAAGTTGCATGGTGGGATTCGTAGGCCAATACTTCTAATAAAAAAACTCAATTGCCAGTCTGCAAAATAAAGTAGAGTGATATTGGCTAAAGAACCATGGGCAAGCTTAAAGTAACATATTTGATAGGGGACTATTGCACATATATGGAAAAGTAAAATATGTTTCGAGTTATGCTACACCTATTTTTAGTTCCTGTGTTAACCAAGGCCTTTCCAATTTTACTAAAATTATATATATACTATTTTTATAGGGGGTTTCAACCTGCTCTCTTCACACATTGGCCTGTTATTTTGTCATTCACATTTTATTCCGCACACTACAGTATACAACATTGATCAATGTCGGTCAGCTCTTTTCAACTATTTCAAAAATATTTTTGAAGCCCCAGGTGCTTCTCCAACAATAACTTTTTGCAAAATCTTGATCAACTAAATAAGCACTGAAAAGCTAAAAGGGTGCCTGACAACCCCCAACCTATTGGCTTATCCAGATATTGTTTATAGTTCTTACTGGTCTGGGGTGACCCAGTTTAAGGCGAATACGTCGTTGTTTTCATTACTAAGGAGTAGAATGAAATGGCTTGCTAGAAATTGGAAGTTGTGAAATTGAGCATTTCAAGCCCCTGCTTGCTAAGCCACCCTTTTAGTAGCCTGATAGTTTCTCAGTATGTCTGTGCATGAATCGTCTTGAAAAAGTGAAGTGAACCTCTCTGTGGAACAACATGGCCTTCATTCTCAAACTAGGGAAATACTGAAGTGTAATCCCACCCTGATACATACTGATGATACTGATACAGCCGGGTTTAATTTCTCTCACTTGGATATTACTTTCCCATTTCACGTTCTGCAAATGACAATGGGGCATAATGCTGTAAAAACATACCTTTTCCACCATTTCAAGCTGTTGAAGTCAAAATATTGACTTTTTTCCCCTGCTTAAATTTCCCAAGTTTACCCTTTTTAGGTCAAGCCTGGACAGCGCTTGCGCTGCTCTGCGAGGTATGCTGTATTTAGATATGGACGTTGCAGCATTTAAAGAAAGGGGCGCGGCAACCATTAAAGTGATCTTGCATTTACGAGAGTTTGAGCTTTTGGAATTATAAATAACAATGCTTTTATATGTGTTGGGTTTAAAAACACATAAATAAAAGGCATTGTCATTTACAATACAAACAGCTTAAACTCTCGCAAAAGAGACCTATTGCATTGAAAATGCTTGTTAATACTTATAATTCATCTAAAGCACTGGTACTCAAAGTATGGCCCGTGGGCCATTTGCGGCCCGCCAGACCTTTCCATGCGGCCCCTAGGAGGAAAACAAGCAGGCTCAACAGCCATTATTCTGCTTCTGTTCGTTCCTCTGGGCTACATACAAAGTCGAAAAAAAGTTAACAGCGCATGCTCAGAAATCAAATCAGTGTCTGTCTGTCTGCTCACCTGCCCTACCCGCCACCCCCATTCCTACTCAGTGATGTCACTTGCTTGCACCCGGCAGTGGAAGAGACATAAAAATGGCATTCAGGTTGCTGCTGGCTTTCCTTTCCAGCCCAGCACACACATCGCGTCTTACGTGTCCTCTGCCTTTCCTCACCACCTTCATTTAACTTCATGGCTGTGTGTTTTTGCCAGCCATGCCTCAACACCAGTGCTGCCTCTCACCGGATCAACCCAGAGCTCCTCTGAAACTAAGCTGTCTGCAGAGCATCGCATTGAGAAAGTACAACTTCCGCACCTCATCATGGATCTGCAGCCAGAGTTTCATTTTTTTTAATTAAATCTTTTTATTAGTTTCAAAACAAAGAAAATAATAGACATATCAGGTTCCATACATTCAGACATAATAAAACGGCGAACCGATGTAGATACAGGATGGATACTAAGCAATGAGGAAATGGCTGAGACTCCTACGCCAATGTATGAGAAACAGGATGTGCCACAGTACAATATACAATTCACATTAAGCGCAAGCTCCCAGAGTCTGCCCACCCATAAAATCAGGATAATAGAAGAAGCATGAGCACCAGATACTGGAATACCAACAAAGTCAGTATGTTCCACCAACTATACTTATAAAAGGAAAGTGAAAGAGAGTATGAAGAAAAGAAACCATAAAAACAAAATAGAAGACAAAACAATAAACCCATCCCCCCACCATGCACACCTGCATAGGGCTGTCGCCTAACCCCAACTAGCAGTGTGCCTGTCGCCCCAACTAACTAAATACTAAAAGTAGAAAAATGGAGTAGGGCATCTTCATACATGCCCCGGTTTCCGCTCCCCCGCCAAAGCCAAGAATCCCTAGACTAAGGTCTCGAAATCTATTAAGCAGCAAATACGTAGCGCAACAGGGGAAACTCCAAACACCGCCCTACCTCCCGAACGCATCGTGGTTGCAAACCCCGTGTCCAGTAATACCCGATGGCAAACTCAATCGCACAGTCTCATCCTTGACCCTTCCGATCAAACATGCGCCCCTTCTGGACAAACTGTTGCTTCCACAGGATAGTCAATGCACAGAAAAGCTGCAGCAAAGTTCAAACCAAAGCAGAGAGTGTTGAGAACTCCGCTAAGTCCAAAGACTCCCCACACCGTCATGGATTCCCAAAGTTGTTTCGTCCGCCATCTTAGCGGTGCCGATGTATAGGGGAGTGACGCAGTTCCAAACCAACAACAGTTCCCATCAAAAGTCTCCGGAAAGGGAGCATCAGGTAGTCCTTCCATAGTCGGCAATAATCGTAGGCCTGACAATCCAATTGCGGCATCAAGCTTGCTTTCAGCACCCAACACACTGGTCAAAGGCTCCAACGTCTCCCATAGTACGGGGTCTGCTTCCTCCATCGAAGTGGCCATCATGGCTATCTCGAGTCGTTTTGTTTCTTTTAGTGGACCAGGGTCCGGTCCTACCTGCCCAGTTCTGGACAAAAGCACTATTATTTTATGGATGCGGGCTTCAACGCAAACATGAAGTAACCTTATGGCTGCCAACACCATTCGTAGTGACGGGTCACTCTCAGTTCGCTCTACAACGTCTCGCTCAGTTTCGGTCATTTTCGTGTCCCCAGAGAGCCCGGTCTCCCCGGGGGGGAATAGGTGGATGCGGAACGGACGGCTTCAGAGGGGGACTTATTTTTGGGGACTATAACAATACGAACTCAGCCACCGCCAGCGGAGATCCCAACCCAGCGAACACCGGCGGGGCCCTAACCGGGCCACCGGGCCAGGGACTCCTGTCCGCCGCTCCAATTGTACATTGTCACCCCTCCTTCGATATTCACCAATTCAGCCAGCCATCGTCAACTTCGGTCCAAGTAAAAAAAATGTTCACCTCGGTAGACCGGACCCTGTCACACAACTACAGCCGATGTTGTTCAACTGAAACCCGGCAGGGCCAGTACTCGAGACCCCGGCTTCCAGGCTGGTCTAGGCCGCAAACTGCCACACAACGTAATTTTGTCTACCAAACTGGTAGAAATCTCGGGATTGCATCGTTAAGCTCCAGTCCGGTTCATACACACGGAGGCAGGGCGCAAAAACAGGATAAATAACAAGATCTTCTGGCAGGAGTCGGAGGTCGGCGGAGCCTGGAGCTTACACGGGCATCTTGTTTGCTGGCGTAGCTCCTCCCCCCCAGAGTTTCGCTTTTGAAAGTAAATCAGCTTGCCAAGAGATGGGAGGCACAGGAGAACAGTGTGGTGGGGGACAGGATGTGTTTGATGATACAAGGGTGGGAGTTCCAAGAGGGTAGAGAAAGTGATTTTAAGGAGCCAGGTGCATGACTTCTAATATTATTAATATAAAATTCATATATTTGTAAAATTAGTAAGGGAATAAATGTATTTACTTGGCCTGTTTTCAACGGTACTTTTTGTAACCACCCAATTCATTTTGTTTTTTGGTTGGGCTTTTTTCCAAAAGAGGTTCTACGTGTTGTAGGGACAGGGTTTATCCTGTGCTGTGGCTCTGCTGAAGCATGTAGCATTGAGATACTGATGTTTTACTATTTGACCTCATGGATCATGGAAAGTAGTTTACTTGTAAAAAGTGGCAAATCTGTATTAGGCAGACCGATTTCTGATCTGGGACAGAAAGCAACAGAATCCCAGAAAGGGTTTGATACTTTAGAAATGGCTGTTTTGTTAATTTTAACATAGGAAAGGTTTCTTGAGAGAATATGCCTTTTTTATTTACTGTGTATTTTGTTGTGGAATGCATCAGTGGTATGAGTTTTAACATTGTATATTAAGACAATTTCTTTCTTAATCTTGCTATGCCTGTGGATAGCTTACAGTAGAGATGCAGCATTAACACAGCCTGTGTTGTCATGCAATTCTGGAGCATTCCTGGCCTGTGGCTCAGTGATAGATTGGAGATGATCTTGACAGCACTGGGAAGGAATGCAGGATTTCTTATTCAGCAAAGCTGTTTCCTTAACCAGGTGCTTTACTATGAGCAGTTCAGAAAAGGGGGTGGTGATGGACAGAGCATCCGAACTAAGCAGAATACTCCTACCCAGTCAACAGATCAGGGCTTGATCCATCACCGTTTTTTTAGCTCACTGCACCATCCCAGCTCAGAACCTGGCTACATGCAAATTAGTCTGTCCCTGGCCCAGTGCATCATGGGAACAGGGCAGACCAAACTACCAAGCCAATTCTTTAACTGGAAAGGAAACAAGCTTCCGTCCATCACCATCCCCTTTTCTGAATAATTACTATGAACAGGGCAACTGGTACTATGCGATTGTGCGGTTGCGGTGATTTTGAGATAATTCTAGATTTGCCACAGTTGCCACATAATCATCTGCTGCATAAGCTGAAGTTTAAGCAGAAAAAAAATTCGCAGAAAAAAAATAGTTTCTAGCTCAAATGGTTAAAAAATTACTAAAGATGCAGCAACATCTATTTCAGTACAATCAAAGGCCCTTTGCAAAGCTGGACTTGTCACCTTTTTTAATCCTTATTCCTAATGGTTACATTTCAAACCTATCCATCCACATGTTTATTTCAAAATGGGCATCTTCTCGATCTTTTGAACAGTTTATTTAAAGAAGTACTTTGTGAATGCCATGCATGGTGTTACTCCACATGGTAGAATTTGTCTACCAGATTCCCCACAATGCTTTGCCATGCCCTGCCCAATTTAGCCCCGCCCCCAAATCACCCAAGCCACACCGCCATTCATCTGTGCGGCCCCCGGTCATACACCAGACTATGCGTTTCGGCCCCTGAGGGAATGTTTGTGAGTACCCATGATCTATAGGTTAGGCTCTACACAGCCCAAAGGGTAGTGTGCAGTGTATTTAAAAAATTGGACATGTACTTTTAAGCTTTACATGCTCTGGAAGTGAAAAACTCTCAAATCCATTGTTCAGATAACTTTTAATTGGAAGTAGGTGAGAATTTCGAGTATGATGTATAGTATGATGTATAAAGAATTGTAATTTTATACCCTCTTTAATGGTAAAGTTTAATTTGAAGTTAAGCTTCTGAAAATGCTGCTTTTAGAAAGTTGGTATTTTCATGTCCCATCTATTTGGTGCCTACCGCCTGTATCCTGACCCATATGACTAGGTGTAGCTGGCAGCTCGTCTTTTTGTGTTTATCCCAGACAGGGAAACAGAGGGGAGATAGGTGTTGGCAGGATAGGACATCTCTGACTTGCTAGAGGGGTGGAGCTGTCACCTACCACACTTGCACATCACAAAGACTCTGCTTCAGCAGGCTCACAAAGGGTTTCTTTTGTGCCCCCAGAAAAGCTGAGGCCAGGGCAGGGAAGAAGGACATTTCAAATACCTCTGGGTGTGGAACTTTATATAAACCTCTACTTCAAATCTGGCACCAAGGATAAATAGTCAGCAATAAGACCCAACTCCTTAGTACACAACAAGACTTATGTAAAACTCAGAAAGAAGGATTGCTGTTCTGTTCTGCTTCAAGAAGGCTGCTAGTCCGCTGCCCTGATGCCTGAGTGAGAAGAACTGGATCTGCATCTTGAACACAGGATTTCCAGAGTGACTTCAGGGGGTAGTTGGCTGGCCTCCTTATCAGAGCCTCAGGGACAGAGAAGGCACCAACCACCTTGAACCATGCACCTAGAATCTGCCTGTTGTGAATCTTAATCCACAGGTGGTATCTACCCCAGTCCTGGACTATTGAAAAAGGGCCTGAATGTGCTCTGTTAGCCCAGCTATGGTCTTTTGGGCAGTGCCGATGCAGCTTGAGGCATCTCTTCACAGCTTCACATTGGAACTGCTGCTGCGCAACATATCCCTGACTTAGGACTCTGTAGCTCTCATGAACCAATGCTGCACGTCACCTCCTTGCCGCAACCCATCGCATCATAGCCCGCAGTTCCTCGGAACCGCTGTTGTGCGATGATTCCTTGACAGAGGACTTTGCATTGGAGACCCGCAGCTTCCTGTCCCAGGCCGACATGACCAGATCACCACAGTTGGTGCTTACTGCTTTTAAGCACTATTTTTAGTTAAATCTTTAAAAGTGCATATCTCCTGTTTTACTAATTGAATTTTTGTCATTTTGGTGTCAACTCATTTATTACATTTTACTCTATTTTTCTGAATTGGTGTGGGATTTTTGTTGTGCTGTGTTTTCCCTTTACTATTGTTTAAAGTGCTGCATAAACACTTTACACATTGCCTCTGACTAAGCCTGACTGTTTTTGTTCCTAGCTGCAAGAGGGCAAAGCACAGGTTAATTTGGGGTGTGATTGTTTTTCACCCTGACAAGAATTGTCGTTGCTGCATTCACTCCCCTCAAACAGTAACCCCATTTCCTGCACTACCTATCTTATTTCGGAGCTAAGTCTGTTTGCCTTTGGTGCTAGCTTTGCAAATTTCTACCACAAGAAATCACGTAGTTAACATCAGTTGCCTTTTTGTGCATTAGCACCCATATTTAAGTGCTATTGTCCAGCTATTTACATCATACACACACCTAGATCAGGCCCCATAGTGAAAAGAAAACTTTCTTAAATTCCCCATATGGTTATCTTGCAGAGGAAACGTAATGGCATAATAAACAGGTGTACATGTATACACGATTACATGTACAATTTTGTTGCCTTTTAATTCATCAGGTTTACGGACTGCAATTAAGTTTTGATGTGGTAAACTACACAACAAACACCACACAGGTGCGACAAGATAAAAGTTATTAGTCCTAATACAATTGTTAAACAATTATTAAACTAATGGGAGGCAAATTAAAGAAAATGAACCTATAAATATATGTGTTTTTGAAATTAGTAATTGGATTTTGTGATGATCTTTGGCTTGACATTGATAAGCTGCTTCTCATAACAGTCTAATTAGGCAATATGTAAACTTTGGCATTCAGTTCAGTCCTAGTGGCTTTTTCAAATGATGTTTGTAAAATTTGCAATTTCATATTACAGATTAAAAATTAAAAACTGCAGGAGGCTAACATTAAAATGAGAATTCATTTCAGGGAAAGCCCTGTAGACAAAATTCGCCCTAATAGAATTGTGCATAAGGGGCTGCAAATCATGATCCCTCGTTACACAGGGGAGGACTTGTCAAACCCAGCATTGTTGGCCTGTAGCTCCATTCACAGTATTAAACCCATCAGTGAAGCCACTTCGGGGAAAATGTGAACATTATCAAAGAACAGTAAATTAGCAAGAAATTAAAGCATATACCCTTGCTTTTCCAAAACAAAAGATCCCTTCATTAAAAACCTTTCATCAGTGGTTTAATATTCATAGCAGTAATTTGCATAACGAAATCAGTTTTCACTGATGAGAGACGACCAAAGTTTTTCTTCTTAT
This sequence comes from Lissotriton vulgaris, assembly GCF_964263255.1. Taxonomy (NCBI): domain Eukaryota; kingdom Metazoa; phylum Chordata; class Amphibia; order Caudata; family Salamandridae; genus Lissotriton; species Lissotriton vulgaris. The sequence goes on along the minus strand of NC_141693.1, from coordinate 968,921,656 downwards.
TTCTTTTCTGAATGAGCCCTCTCGCTTTTTTGATTACAATTTCACACCAGTAGTTGAATACAATTGAATACACGGCTAACCCATATTTGCAAGGAACATCTTTGCCCGTAATTGCTTTAAAAGATTTTTTTTATCTCCTTTGTTTTGCCTCGACTGGTTGTCAATTCCTTGATTTCTGGAGCCGGGATTTACTTTGAGAAAAGCATAAACTGCAGCGCGTTTTATCTGCCCATCTTTCTTTTTACGTCCACATCCACCCGTGTGCCGAGAAGTCCTACAGCTCCAAAGAGAGCACGTTTGCCGGCGTCGACTTTCTGCAATAACCACCTGCGAATTTACAAATACATCATACGTGTTAACCTCAGTGAGCTACATTTCAAGGCTAGACTTAAATACACACAGAAACAAGTGCACCGTCACTGAAAGTTCAGTTGTTTTTTTCAGCCCTCTGGAGAAATCAATTCCCTTGCGGTTAGTAAATTAGACGATGTTTGTAAAGCTCTCTGGAGAGGGCAGGCGAATGAGAGAAAAAATGATTGTTTAATGGGCTCGCAATATTTGTATTCCGCCCGCTCTTGAGCAGACAATTGCCGCCGATGGGGGCCTTCTTTTCAAGGGATATCGCTTGAAAAGCATCCGTGATGAGTACATGCTTCCTTCGGTAATCTGTCTCAGTGACTGAAGCAGATAAAGCTTTTAACCGGCTTTCTGCAGAGAGCCGCGTTTCTGTAAGTGTCTGTAATAACCAGATAAATTGAAGCAATTGTAAATACAAATGCCTATTCTCCTCCTGATTTAGTGACGGAGAGTCCTGATTTTATTAAAGGCACGGGGTTGAATATTATGCAGTCTTTCCTTGCTGTTTTTTAATTAGTAAGCAGTTAAAGACAAAATCTACACATCCCATAATGCTGCCTACCTGGGCAGACCCCAGAAAAACTAATAAAGCCTTGCCTTAGTTCATAAATAGAGCTCTGCCAAACTTCCTGCCTCCTTTTGTGATGCTCGAAATCATGGGATAATAGGAATAACAAACGAAAACCAGACACTGAAGAAGTTCGACTTTCTTAGAACCTTCCACTAGTTCAAAGTCCATATTCTGGGCAACAAGATGAACTTCTCTTGGGGTGCTCTTCTGTGAGCACTGAGGGTGCTCCTGGGCAGATGCGACCCAAATTTTGAGAAGAAAAAAAGGTTTTAGAACCCTCAGTCTGGGAGGGTTTCCCATCAAGTGATGGGACATTTACCTCCACGTCTTTAATAAAATCAAGACTCACCTTCACTACTCAGAAGAATCTGCATTTTGTCAAGATCAGAGGATCTACTATGTATGTTCCATCCACTATTGACAACGATCAGTGGCGGCTCCTCCGCTAAGGCGGAGGAGCATCGCCTCACTGCTGCAAAGCAGTGAAAGAAAGAACAAATATAATGACAATAACTCGAGTTTATAATCATTGTATTTGTTCTTGCTGTGCAGAATTGCGGGCCGGCGGGGCTGCTCCGCACTCAGAGCAGGGGAAGAGTGGTTAGCCCAAACTTGGGGGCTCATTATGATCGCGGATGGACTTGAGTCCGTCCGCGACCATCGAGGAGGAGGGAACCTCCGCATGGCCTGCGGAGTTCCCTCCTGTCCAATTAGGATGTGACCGCCACCCTGGCGGTCACATCCTCTACTTTTAACATTGCGGCGGGTGCGGCTTCAAGCTGCACCCGCCGCAATGTTAAAAATGCATACATTGCATTTGTATGCAGAAAGCGGCAGGTACCGCGCGGTGCCTGCCGATTACTGTATAGAAATGCAGGGGGGGTACCATAGGTACCCCCCATGTGCACCCCCCACCTCCCCTTCACCCAGGGGGCCCGCAACGGGCCCCCGCAGTGAAGCTCCGTATGCTTTTCCACGGCGAAAAACCCGCCGTGGAAAAGCATTTCTTTTTGGGCATCCTAATATGGCTGGCGGTGTCTGAGAGACACCGCCACCATATTAGGGCTTTTCCGCCGCGGTTGTAAGCCAACCGCGGCGGAAAAGCTGCGGACAAAAACCAGGACTCACCAGCCATCCTAATGTGACGGTGGGTCTTTTGTGGGTCCACTGCGGTTTTTCCGCATCCTCCAGGCCGGCGGTGGCTTCCGCCGGCCCGGAGGATGTGGAAAAACCGCAATCCTAATCTGCCCCCAAGTGTGCAATGTCTGTTTGGCTGGACCCCTGGGGCTGTCCAAAACAGTCTTGCACACTTTGCATGTTCTACATGCAGACTGCATTACAGCCTGCATCCAGAACAAGCCCAGGCCCCCATTCCCTGGCTGAGCGCCGATCCACGGCGCTCAGACCAATCATAATGCATTGTGATTGGCTAAGGGGAGGGAGCCTGGCTGGTTCCTGTTCCGTCCCCGGATAGGAGAGACTGAGTGACGTGTGGGAGAGTGGCGAGAAGGTACATTTTAAAACTTTTTTTTACAGCGCCCCTCTCCCCGCAACCACCCCACACTGACCACCTCACCACTCTCAATCTGTGCCTGCCGACAGTGACAACGATGCATCTAGTATCGGTTTGCAGTAATACATTTTGAACACTGGATCTGCCAGCAGACCTGAGAGTGTACTTTAAACTGGCATCAGTGCAGAAAGCTTTAAAGGTCATGGCACCTCCAGCTGAGTAGGCTCAGAAAGATTTTTATCCCTACAAAGACATAAACCATTTGACACAGCGAATGAAAGTATTAGAGGAAACTGTAGAATAAGATATCCGAAAAGAAATCAACACTGAGAAAACATTCTCAGGCCCCTTGTAGAATGAACACACTACTGGATGGAGCAAACCACATATAACTTTGGATGTCAGGGAAAAGAAAGGATATTTCACAACAGTAGTAGCATTCTTAGTTCATCTAGTGACCGAGAAATGACCCCCAGGTGGAGTAAACTGCATTGAAGTAATATCTAACGATCTAACATCAGACACTCTCCTAATGGATACTAGACACTGTAACATAACTAGGTCTGGGGAGAATTTCAGTAACGCCCGAGTAATCAGAGTAATTTAGGCAATTCGACATTACTCTTTGATAATAAAGTCATTACGCCCGCTTGTGTAATTAAGAGTAATTTGGGGAGAAAAGTCATTTAGCGAGCTTGAGGTGCTGCTCATGCTGGTGTTTACGTTCTATTGCATTATGAGATATTTTCTTAGTGCAAAATGCATACTACCATGCATTTTGTATGTGAGGTTGCATTTTGCTCTAAGAAACTAGCACTAAATGCCTGGAGTAAGTTGGGAGAACATGCTACCCCTAAGCACCAAGACTCATTTAGCGATTCTTCTCGGGATTGCCATTAATGTTCTGATGCATTTAGTTCTATTTAGTAGAGCAAACTGCACCCTTGTGTCAATTTTGGACAAAAAGGGGCATTTTTGAGGTAAGAAAATAGCGCTACACGCAGAGTTACTCTTCTTCTGTAGTTCTGCGTAATCTTCGTAGAATTGTTTGGTAATACCGCATGATTACACTGCACAATTACGTGAGTTACGCCCACCACTAAATATAGCCAACTACATTGTTGATGAAGAGCATCATTGTTTGACTATGACTGAAATAGTTGAAGCACCAATTTCACATTCCACAGGGAGAATAACACGATTTTGGAGTGTTGAATACCTGATCCTTTTTAACAACCTACATACCTGTGAGCGTTCCCTCACCACTTTATTACCAACCTTTTTGGTGCCCTGCAGGTATAGCTGATCTGTACCCATTGACAGTACAATATGACTTCTGCTGAGCCACCAAGGAGTCTAGGAAGTTGAAAACAGATGTAATACCCCTTCCCAGACAGCTGCTGGAGCTAGTACCCAGTAGAATTCCCAGTGTGTCATGGACCTTAGTGCAAGGAAGGAAATGGGCTCTTGACTGCTGCTTAAATGATAAAATAAATCAATATTCAGGGTTCAAGGAGCCCCTCAGGCCACTGGGCTGTGGTGCCCCTGCACCTGCTGCACCAAAGGAACCTACATTAACCTTGGTTGTTTCCTGCGCCCAAGAGTCCCTGATGAGGTCAGAATCTCATTCCTAAAAGCTTGGGATACCCTAGAATGCCCTGAAAGGTTCCAAGCCACAAGAATGAGACTTCCCTCTAGAAGCAGATTATGGAGGTGTCCCCCAGGGCTCATCAATAGAGGTCAAAGCATTGTAAGGGTATTAAAATATTGACTGATAAGTCCAGGAGAGAGGGATACCATATTTGCACCATCCACAGAGGTGTTATAATAATTCAAGCTGCCTAAATGCAGATTTCAACCAGACATATAGATATTATCGCAAAAGGACAAATCTGGTTAAAAAAGCCTCTGTTGTTAATGATTCCGGATATGATTTCAAATGGAAAAATCTACGTAGATGAGTGGTTAGGTGGGAGATAGAAGGGAAACATCTTTTACCCCGCATGCGTTACTCCGCATGCCATTACCCCGCATCTTTTACTCCGCAAAAACTCTTACAACGCAGGGCTTTACACCGCAAACTATTACAATGCATTCCCCAAAGTAACGCCGCCCTGGAGTTAGAATAGTAATTTGGGTTGTAATGGGAAATGCGTTGTAATGGATTACGTAGTAAAGCCCTACGTTGTAAAAGATTTTGTGGTGTAAAAACTGCAGAGTAATGGCACGCGGAATAAAAGCATGCGGAGTACAGTGTTCTATTCGAGAAAGAAAGATGTATCGTAAAGGGGTGCCAGAAGTACTTCAGGGCTCAAATACTCGCGTACGTAGATGCTGTCATGTATCAGTCCACTACTGCACTGCACAGTCTAGACAGAACTCCTATAGAGACCTTGCTAAATGCTATGTTAATTCATCCTCACTTCGACTTATGTCATTCACATTTACCTCCTTATTCACAATGAACTCTCTAAATATAAGCTATTTATCAAGGAAAAATACATTTTTCACAAACAAACTAACTGAATAATTGAACCCTTACCCCAACCTCTGACAACCCCACCCCGCCCCCAATACATAGAAGTGTTACATGCTCAGCCAGGAACGTTCACTGGAAATTATCAGTAAGAGAAGACTTCACGCATGAAAAGTAAGTTAAGTATTCAGGCTCGCAAGAGCCAAACGGCAGGGGACGCCCGCGCAGAGAGGCAGAAACCGAGCCAAGGCTTGTTGAGACGTGCGGAAGCCGGCAGAATGCCGAGAGTCAGGAAACACTCCCTAATTTTATAAACAATGTATCAGGAAGCTTCCAAATCAAGTGCATGCAGGCAGGAGGGAAACTATACAAAAAAAGAAAAGTGCACTTTTCTTTCTTTTAGCAGCAGGAAAATAAGCCGCTCTGCCAATTGATTTTGCTCCCGAGAAAGTGTAACTCATTGACACACTTGTTGAAATGTCACTCATAATTACACTGAAATTATGAAAATGTCACACATAGCATTCTGAAACCTTGGCAGCTGTGCTAGAAGCGAGATGCTTTGAAGAGTGTCTACTGTTCATGAACTAAGTGCAGCCTTTCTTTGTGTTTCTAGTTTCTGCCAAGTAGCCAGTATAGAGCCTCCAGTCTTGTAATAAAAATAGATTCTCTGAAATATCTCTGCAGGGTTTTCAATAAAGTAATATCTTAGAAAGAGAAACTAGTAGGATTGTAGGTTAGTAGAATAATCTAAACATGAATTCTACTACTAAGTATAAAAAAGTGAGTTTGGAATCATGCCTTTTTTTGTATTTTTGATAATTTTCATAGTGCTTAAACTTTCCTGTGTGGCACTGTGTTTAACAGTGCCGGTAGAGTATAGTGCTGTGCAGCCATTAGTTTGGTCTCATAGCTCTGCTGGATTCGCGTACTCTGCACTCGAGGATTCTTTCAGAAACTCTTTTGGTTGCCTTAGTAGGTAGTAAGTAGGGTGGACGCCATAATAGTTCAATAAAAAAATGTTTTTGGGTGTGTGTAGCTGGACATTTTTCTAGTTTGGATACTTGTTATATATCCAAGGTCCAATTTCTTTTTCAGTCAATTCTGTTTTTGATGATGCTTACGAATGTATGTTGTCTTTGCTCACCGTTACTAGTTAAAAGATTTGCTTAAGGACTCATACATTTGGTGAGGTTTGGTTATTCTTGATTGAGGAGTGGGGAAACATACAATAAATAGCCTGCACCTTGCTAGCCCTTGTAGTTCACTTTATAAGTTGCAGTTATCACATTGTGTTGTCAAGGGTACATAATGGACTGTATTGTTGATTTTTTTCATGGAGGTCCTAGTTAGTTTGACCATGCATGTTTTAGGAATACTGACTACTTTTTGGAATTTCATTTGTGACTCAATGTGTTTCAGAGGATCTGAGATGTAAGAGCCACATTTCAGGATTCCTTATGTCCTTGGCATCAACATTTTGATCCTTGATATCAGTGTGGGGAAATATCATATACCCAAACCTTGTTTCTCGTGAAGACATCAGCAAACACTATGGCCCACATTCCCTGTAGCAGTCTCCTACAGTGTACAGCATTTGCTGAACCCTTCATTCTCCTACTAGATTGAAAATCACCTTTAAATAGTCAATTTCACCATGATGTAAGGTGTGGAAAAGAAAACTTAGACCACACTTTTCTGCAGGGCATAGTTATCATTGGTGCAACAGGTGCAGAAGCAGAGGCACCGGGCCCAGGGGCATTAGAGAGCCCTGTGCCCAAATTTTGGCTGTCTTTTACTCGGTGGCAGACGGGCACAGGTAAGAATAGTGGGGCAGGGGGGAAGTCAACAGACAACAGGATAGGTAATTTAAAATAAAAAAAGAAATAAAACCACTTACCTTGCGCTTGCCGCATCGCGGAATCTGCGACGCAGCGAGCGGAAGGTAAGTGTTTTAAAATATATATATAAGTTTCATTTTACCTATCCCAATATAACACAATGTCCAGCACTCTACAAATGTATAAAAATGATCTATTTCTTTATCGTATAGTAGCCAAGGAAACAATAATTATGGATAAACACCATATAATTACAACATTTCATTCATTCCATTCAAGGAAGTTAGGAGTCTTCAATGGTTGAGTAGTCAGGTCTTTTATTCTGTTCAAAAAAAGGCTATCTTCATAAAAGCAATGTTGTAGCCAGTGCCTACGCGTTTCGTCCAAACGGACTTCTTCAGGGCTACAAATAACACATATATATACATTATTTACAATTTAGACATTTTTTACACATCATAACAATATATACATTTTTACAAATTTTAAAACCTATTTTTACTATCAAATACAAAAAGTCACAAAAAACACAACATTTCATTGCATATGTACACAATATTTGTATGCTTTGCCTTTGTGAAACTTATTAAGATCAAAAAAAGACTCCATTGAAGACCACTTTCCTCACGGGATTACAAGTTTGTCATGATTGGGGACTACAAGGATTGTGTGTGTCTTGTCATTGTGGGCACATTCATTTATCACAGTTTTTTTAGGTGCGGTGGGCAAAACAGAACTTATTGTCAAAGCTGGAATGATCAGTAGGAATAGTATAACAAACACTACGTTAGGCATTTAGAGACTCCATCAGAACAACCGTTATTTTCTTTGAGCAGAATAACACTTTTCAAAATGAGCTTTACATTTCCCTTAAAGAAGATTGGTCCATGGCATATCTTAGTAACCACAGAAGATTATAAAAAACTCTGCCTCTGTAACTGTACACACTATGTTATGGACATTTCAACATGCATTAATTTTCTATTTCTTACAGACCATATAAATATTTACAATATGTCTTACCAGGTTAGTCACTGTTTTTTGTCTAGTCTGATGCTTCATCTAAGGAGTTGTCTGTGAGTTCCTTTCTCAGCGCAGTTGTGCAAGCATTAAGACAAATATCTGGGAAAAAAGTATATCCCTCCTTAAATTAAAAAAACTATATAATATGTACAGGCTTGCGCATGGATGAAAAAGACATACGTGCGGTATTCATTACCAGGCAAGTAATTGTCAGCTATTATATGGAATGTTCGCATACCTTATAATCGGTAATTATAGTCTTTTAGTTGGGGGTCCCGTGACTCAAAGAGATATTTTCGTGCTTTCTTTGATGAAGTAATTTGCTGAGCCGGAACGTTGTAGGTCCAACTTACTATCAAGGGAAATGATATACATTTTGCTTGGGTTTATATTGTGAGCCTCAATTTGTGAGCATTTTAAAAAAAATCTAAAATATGCTTGGTGCTAGATAAAGCATAGTTGTGTATTCTCCAACAGATTACTTGAACATGACGGATTTCTATTTATTAAGTAAGCCATGTTTATTATTGATTCTTTAGAGAATTCAGGCAGTCATTAATTAAAAATTAACATCAATAGTTTTAAGTTTTTAGCTATCTAGGAAGTTATATATGAAAGGGGACATAGTTATAATCTCTACACATTCATAGATTCAAAGCTAACATCGATTTTTTAGAGAAACAATTTAGCTCAAGTCTAAGATGTTCTTGAACATAGTTGCAAACCCTGACTTCGTTCTTTTAAATTACATGGGTTAGATTATCAAGCGTCCCAGATTTAGTTCTAAGGCTAAGTATCTAACACAGTATTTCCCACACTTACTTGTTGTGAAATGTAGAGTCGAAGCATCATGGCATCGTAACCGCATTCGCTTACAAATGGGTTTGTTTTCTCTTCCGTTTAAATAGCCCGCTTAGATCTCTTAATTGGGCACAGCTGATCTCATTCGTGATTCTAGATATTCACCGCGGCAGGAAGACACTACACGCATTAAAGCGTAGGCGCCATCTTGTAGTGTGATTTACTGCCTTCTTACTCAATAGGAATATGGCGATTTTTTATGGGGAAAGATACTATCTGAGAGAAAAAGCCAATATTGTTTTATGGCGTTTCATCTCCACTGTATTATTAGTATGTTCTCGCATTTTGGGCCATGAATATTATGTTAGGTTCGATGCACGAAATAACGAGAGCCATTTTGGAATGGTTTTATTACGTGCAAGGAAAGGAGGCAAATTCTCCCTTAAAGTTGCCCATATTTTTGCGAGAAATAGCATTTGTAATGATGGAGAATTGTTATTAATATTTACAAATTGTTTGGAGATCGATCGGAAATACAGACAAATTTATAAAACAGCCGGTGAATCACGGGTGGTCCGTGCATGTATTAGTATTATATGCCGGATTAGATTTGACGCCATCTTGAAAGGGTTTCAAATAGATTAACGTCAATGACCAACAGTCGCTATTTATGTTTATTTCGAGATAAAAAGAGGGAAGTTGTCATATTATACTCAAAGATCTTTTTCAGTGAGTGTTCTCATGGTTATTGAGTATATTAGCTATTTGTTTTTGTCGGTAATTTATTTATGAACCTTACTTTTAAATTTGTGCTGTTTTTTTATAAAGCACAATCGAATTAATGTTTTTTGAGTTAGGAGTCTATATGACACTCCTTCCCACCTACTAGCTCTAAGTATAGTTGAAATACTGGTATTTACTGAAAGAATATGCATGGTGTCAGGATATATTGCTTAGAATTCTATATGACACTCCTACCGACCTGCTAGCTGTTAACTCAGTTTGAAACCAGGTATATAATGGAGGGGTGCCTATAGTATCTGGGCATATTGCTCTGGATTGGCACATTTCAGAGATCTATGTCTTAGGAGAGGGAGACATTTTTCAATTGTATGTTTTATTTATAAAAAGTGATGTAGCTCATTGTTGACATTAAGTCCCAAAGTTGTTGCCCGTAGGCGACAAATCCATCCTGCCTCTGCCTTTCTTAAATTTACTTCTCTGTTGCCTCCTCGTGGTGGACTCTTTATATGTTCCAAGGCATGGAACCAAATGTCACTTTTCTCAGGATGTTGTGTTTGGATGTGAATAGCTATGGGATACTTGATGTCTCTGTTTTTAATTGCTCGTACATGCTCCTGTATCCTGATTTTTAGGCTTCTAATGCTACTGCCCAGATACATTTTACCACAGGCACAGCCCAAAACATATACTGTATGGGTTGTGTTGCAATTTATAAAGGTTCGTATTGTGTAGCTTTTCTGAGTGTTGTATTTGAACTCAGTCTTTTTGTTAAGTCCAATCTTGCAAACACTACAAGAACCACAAATGTGGAATCCTGCCGGCCTACTTGGTAGCCAGTTTTTGGAAGAGGGTGTACTTTTGGCATTGGTTACATAACTTGGACATAATTTTTTCTTTAGTGTTTCTCCTCTCCTGTAAACAACTCTAGGTCTTTCAGAAATAGTTCCAGCTGGCATTGGTCCAGATTTAAGTAAATGCCAGTTTTTACGTAGGATGTTATAGATGTGATCACTATACGCGTTGTATTCTGTTATGAATAGCACTTCATCATTTTTGTTGGGGCTCTTTGATTTGGGTTTTAGAGTGGACTTTTGATCTATTTGAATGGCCTTTGATTCAGCTTTTTTCAGACACTGCTTAGAGTATCCCCTCTCAGCGAAATTGTTTTGTATTATGTTAAGTTGTTTTAAAAAATTTGGGTTTTCACTACAATTTCTACGGGCCCTAATCATTTCTCCATAAGGTATTGCATTGATGGTGCTCCTAGGATGAGCACTCTCAGCATGCAATACACTATTGCATGCTGTAGATTTCCTATGTATATCGCTGTGTATTCTGTTGTCTTTTATATACAGCCTTAAGTCCAGAAAATCAATTTGTTTCTCAGAGCAATTCATGGTCAATCTTACATTGAACTGATTGTTATTGAGATATTCAAGGTAGCTAGTTAGATCTAGGACACTTCCATTCCAAATTAACAGAATATCATCTATGTATCTTCCGTAAAATATTATATTGTCACTCCATTTTTTGGATCCCGGTCCCCAGGCATGCTCCGCCTCAAACAGACCCATGAACAGGTTCGCATAAGACGGAGCAAACCGGGATCCCATTGCTGTCCCCTGCTTTTGTAAGAACCACGTGCCATCATGCAAAAAGGCATTCAGGTCTAGGATCATGCGAGCCATCTCCAATAGCATGATGGTGTGTCCTAAGTTGCTGGCGTTCCGTTTATAGAGGAAATGTTTTAGGGCTCTTAAACCACATTCAGTTTCAATACAGGTATACAAGCTTTCCACATCAAGTGTGGCAAACAGCAGATCTGGACTGTCCCAGGGGAAATCTTCTAATTTACACAGAACATCACTGCTATCCTTCAGATAGGCTGGTAAGTTTTTTACAAAGGGCTGCAGATATTTATCGACATATTCGGCAAGGCTTTATGTTGGTCCTCCATTCCCTGATATTATTGGCCTCCCGGGGGAAAGCCTCCCCCCCCCCTTATGGATTTTTGGAAGTACATAGATGCATGGAAATCGAGAGTCTCGTGCTTGTAAATATCTATGTTCTGTATCGGAAAATAATCCAGATTCGTGCCAATCTGCTAGCCGCGAGTTAATGTTTTGCTCAATTTTTTTGATTGGATTTTCAGTTAACTTCATGTAGCAACTTGTGTTTCCCAATTGTCTATCTATTTCTTTTAGATAGTCGGAGCGGTTCATGAGGATGATATTCCCACCCTTGTCAGCCTCTCGAATGACCAGGCTTTTATCGTCCTGTAGAGCATTGATGATCTCTCTATCTTTTTTGGACATAATATAAGTATGTTTGCAATGCGAGTTAGGGCCATGGTTATCCTCTAGTTGATATAGCTGTTGTGTAACTTTTGTGTAGAAATCATCAATAAACGTGTCCTGCGGTCTAATGGGTACAAATTTTGATTTTAGTCTTAAGCCACTATCATTGCTGACATCCTCAGTTATGTTTAGCATATTGGCCGTGTCTGCAATGTCAATGTTGTCATTTTCCCCATCCATGGTTGCCAAGAGATGTGTAGCATTTAAAACATTAATAGACATACTCGACAGGTTTGTTTCAGTACGCATGACATCACATACCACCTATCCCATTGTGAGTAGATTCCCCCAACCCTGCCCCCACCCTGTCCCACTGCTCTTCCCTGTGTCAGCCATCACTGCTTTAACTACCCAAAGCAGGCCTTGTGGGCCAATTTTCTTCCTTACATTAGGGTCCCGGGGAACCCTTACTATGCCATTACATTTCTGTTAATCAGACAAACTAAGTGTATATCAGACTATAATAATTTCAAAAGTTGAGTCATTTACACACTAGCACCTACCATGCACCTGGAAGTTCTATTTGACACCTTCCCACCAAAATGAACTGTAGTGCAGCCATGAAATCTATTAGATTTAAAAAACAAAGTCAACGCCCGATACTCCCACAACCATGCAACAGTGATAAGGCCTCTCTCGGGTTTCTTGGTTCAAATAGTTGGGTAAGGGGGCACAGAGTCTCTTGAACACCGAGGTTGGAGTCAGCCGAGGCTTACCCATCTGATCTGTGGCAATTCTGCCCATAACGGAAAGAGGGAGACCAGATCTGAACTTGAATGCAAAGCTAAGTTGTCTTCTAAAGTTTTTCCTCTAGAACATAGTCTTTGTGCTCTAAAGGTACAATCCTAGTTTACTTTAACTCTGGTGTTTGGTGCCTGGTTCACATCATTTGGATTTAAATATAATACACTGTAAACATAATTTGAAAGACAATTATTGAGAAAACAAATAGTAAGGTAAATGATAGTGCCTAATTTGACCTAGTGGCTCAGGTGGGGCCCACCAGCGCTTGTTTCTGGTGACTGACTCCTATTTGTCATCATCAGACTTTGACCCTGCGAGAGAGAAAGAGAGAGGAAAACACAAGAGAGTGAAAAAGGACCAGAAACATGGAAACAGAATGACATGAAAAATAACAAGGACGAAAAGGAATCCGAAAGAGTGTGATAAAGGATCAGGAAGTGACTGTTGTAGATGAAAGAGGCTTGAAGTGGACTCTAGACTAAGCAACCGTGGTATTCAGCAAACCGACTTTTGATAGTGCCAGACCAAGGCTCATGAGCAAAGCTTTGGGCCCTGGCACTTATTCTTTCGTAAATTAAGCAGTGGAGATAGATTAACAAAAGGTTTGGGTAGAGTTAGTGTGATAGGATTAATTTAAAGGTTGCAGCTCCATTTTCTGCTAGGTTTAGAGATAGGGTGTTGGTTAAGGTGCTAATGATGCTAGTGAAAAAACTGAATTCTAACTAAATACAGAATTAAATCACGAGTCAAACCAATGACCATTTCAGGGGCATTTTCCAACCATTTGCATTCAAACCATTTGATTCCAACTCTACAATAGTCAAACTAACTGCTTCAAAAATCCACATGGTGGGGGGCGTTTCCAAGGGGTCCGCAAGATAGTCGCAAGCTTGTGAAGCTGCGCACGGCACCGTGGATGTAACGAGGATACGGGCAGCCGTAATGAACTTTGCGGGCTATAAGTGAGCGGACTAGGTGTGCCAGCGTGGGGAAGCGAGGTATTTTCCACTTTTTGCATTTTTGCAAGCATTTACCTCTCCTGTTCGTCTCCGTGTCGCACACCACAGAAACGGTGGTTGCAGCCACCATTTTGCTAATTGGTGAGGCACGTTGGTGCCGGTTTTGGCTCCTGGTCGTGCTACAATATTTATTTATTTTTAAGGCTCCCTGGTATATATTGGAGACAGAGGAGCCTACAGGACCTATTTTCAATTATATTTCCTGCCACACAATCAATGATTTATTTTGTCTTGGCATTTGAGAAATATTAAATGCTTATGGAATCGTATTCAACACATATTAAGTAATGTGGTGACAGGAGTTCTGCACTTCACATTTCTTTAAATATATGCCTCTATATATTTATCTGCTTGGTTTTAATGCTGCAATTTTGAAGGAAATGGTCGTACTCGCTATCTATTGCACAGGAGATCTCACAGCTTGGTCTGTGTTTGATATACGCTCCTTTCATGATAACTGACTTTGCTCATTCTCAGTATTAGAGGCCACACTTGATATTTTGTTGCCACGCATACAACTTGAATATTTTACTGTGTGTTGTATTTGGCCTTTTCTCATTTTCTGCGATTTTTTTGCATGCTTATGGATTCCTATGGAAAAGTTGTTACCCCCATCCATATGCATGCCCACTGCTCTTAAAGACTCAAATGCTCTGCCTAAGAGGCAAAAAAAGGACCCTGGTTCTCCTACTAAGTCTCCCTTACCTCTGATGTTGAAAGACTTAATAGAAGAGATAAAGCATTTGAAACCCTTTGTCATGGAGACTAATGTTACACTCCAATGTATTGAGGAGAAATGGTCTGTGCTGAAGTCCAGAGTGACAAATGTCGAACAACGAATTTGTGATGTGCAGGAAGTTGCTGTCAAGTTTGATGGTATGTCTAAGGAGATAGCGCTTCTGAAACAACAGACAGAAGAATTAGAAAACCGCAACAGGTGTAACAATCTTCCAATTTATGGAATTCCGGAAGGAGCTGAGGAGTCAGACATGCTCTCTTTTCTTGAGGTACATATCCCCATACTGGTGGGCCTGAAAGAAGGCACTCATCTCAACTTACAACTGCCCATTGCATTGGTCCTAATTCTACAAGTGCTTCAAATTCAGGAATAATTGTTCTCTTTTAGAATACACTCAACTGCTTATTGTTCTAATGTCAGCTAAATATCCTATGGTCTGAACAGAAAGTTTTTATTTCTAAGGATGTAGCATGCGCTACTGCTGCTGCTGAAAACAATTTTTGTCTTTCCGCCCAACTCTATGAGCTATGAACGCAAGATATGGACTTGTGCACCCATGCTTCTTTAAAGTCACATACAAGGGCCAAACGCTTTCATTTGACTGCCTGAAGAAATGTATTCAACAGCATAAAGGCGAAGTTATGGATTTTTGGAAAATCTGGGCTTTTGGTTTGAATGTCCCCTTATCAGTTATGGTCTTTGTCTTTGACATTTGTTGCTGAATTGAATATATGTCTTAACTTGTATGATTCTTTATATTATCACCAGTGTTTTCATGTTCTATTTTAATGTGTCTGTTTATGATAGTTGTTGTTCTTATTCAATTGGTATACTTGTTAAACCCCCTTCCTATTTATTTGTTCTCTTGCAGAAATTTGTTGTCTAATTTGGACTCCCTCATTTGGTGTATTGTTCTCCAAATATCCCCTTCCTACACCTATTGTTCTCATGTTATCCTCGTGTTTGGTAAGTTGGTTTATTTGTGTATTAATGCATCATATTCTTTATAATGTTGACTATTCTACTCTATTTTATATTCTCTGTCTCTTTTCCAGGATATTAATCGTCTCCGTTACTATTGTTCTTTCATTTAAATGGTTCTTCATCTGTTGGCTGTCTTTGGTCTTGCGCTTTTCTACCCCTCCGATATATTCTTCTTATACTGGATGTGTTCTTTTTTCGTGACTAAAGTGCCTTTTGGCTTTTTGTCATCTTTTTCGTCTTTACCAAGACTATTCTCTGTTAGAACTGGCTATTTCTGGTTGGCTAAGGCTGATGCCAAAGCCAGGCAGAAACCACCATTCTAGTCAGGGCAAGGGAGTCACACGCCAAGATAACCCCTGCTCACCCCCTTGGTAGCTTGGCAGGAGCAGACCGGCTTTTACTGGAGGCAATGTGGAAAGCATTTGCGCACACACATCAGCAACAGCATCCTAGGCACACCACAAAGGAACTCCACACAAGGTTATATAAAAATAACGTCTGTATTGCAAAACACATCAGATAGTAATCACACAATATACATGGTGCCACCTGGCACGGGCAATATTCACAAGGGATTATTTACACAGGACAGGGCCACATGGGCCACTGTCAGAATCAGCACTTAGTAGAGAATAGCACTTCTAGAATATAGAATATAGGATATAAAATCACTGTAGCACAAATTAGCAAATATAGCACACAACCACTAACCACTGGTAACAGGTAAGTACCACCTAAGCAACCCTAACCACCTTAGGAGAATGTCACGCAGGGAACCAGGACCTCACTAGCACCACCTGTACTAGAAAGAATAACCACCTAAGTATCACAATACAATTAGGGGTATCAGCAAGAACACATTACACATGATGCATCAACATACATTCAGCGGTGTAAGAACAAGGCACATGATGCATCAAAAACACATTCAGAGGTGCAGGGAAGGAAAACACATGATGCATAAACCAACACATTCAGAGGTGTAAGAACAAGGAAGACACATGATGCATAAAAACATTCAGAGGTGCCAGAACAAAACTCAATAGCGCAAAAACACATGATGCCTAAGACATTCAGAGGTGCAAGAAAAACAACACAATTGCGCAAAACTTACATAAGCCACCACTTGTGGGAGTCCCCAGGCCAACTGGCCTAGTTGGGGCTAGGACGCCCTGTGTCTCAATGTCAGGGGCCTAAACGTGGCAGCTACCCACTAAGTGCTGGGCAGCTGGATGAGGATGTGGCCGCTCACTGGAGCCTCGCAGGCTCTGGCCAAATCAACTGTGTGGGCAGGGAGCCTCTCTGGGCTCTGAAAAAAGGATGTGCCCCCTAGAGCCTTTCTGGGCTCGCAAACAAATTGCCCCCACGAGCCTCTCGGGACTCGCAAAACAAAGGTGCAGCTTGAGCCTCTCGGGGCTCTCAGCAAGAATGCAGCCTCACTGGGCGGTGGGGTCCCTCACGGGGGACCCGGGAACACTTGGGGTGCCTTGAGCCTCTCTTGGGCTCTCAAGACAATTGTGGCGCCTGAGCCCCTCGTGGGCTCTCAAGAACAAATGTGGCGCCTGAGCCCCTCGTGGGCTCTCAAAAAATGCTGCCTTTAATTTCGGTGGAGTCCCGCTTGGGGGACTCAGAACCATGGCCCCATGCCGGAGGGGCACTTACCATGAGGGAGCGGGCACCGGCAATGTGCCCCGATGCCCCCTGCTGCCCCAAACAGTACCGGCCCCCACTCACCGGCTCGCAGGCTTCCTCTGCGGGGCTCTCCTTCGAAAGCGCTTTCTCTCTCGCCTCCGGGCAGCGGTGGGGGCGGAATGTCCTGCACTCCTCGGCGGGGACTGCTCTCGCCGGCGCTTCTTCTCTGGGGCGCCTCTTCTTTATGTGGGCAGCACGGGGCTCTACTTCCTACAACGGAGCCCTGCCTGCACTTTCCACCACCTCTGCTTCTCTCGTCCTGCCCTGCGAGGGCGGGACTTCCTGTTTTCCCCAGTACCTCCGGGTCGCCGCGGGCAGTGCGGCGGCGGCCCTCTCCCCAGCACTTCCAGGCTGCGCTCCGATAAAATGAGGGGTGGGCACCCTCAAGGCAGCAATTAACTGGGCAATGCGGGTGGGCACCGGCTGAAAAGATGAATAAAGCTCTCCCAGCGCTATGGACCATCAAGTGCCCCTAGGCGCTATGAGCACAATTGAAGCGCTTCCAGGCGCTAATAAGTGAAAATAAAGCGCTCCCAGCGCTAGGACACAAATGAAGCGCTCACAGGCGCTTGGAAGGAAAGTAAAGCGCTCCCAGGTGCTTTGAGGACAGTACAGCTCTCCCAGGCGCTAGAATATCAATGCAGGTCCCGCAAAGAGGTCCCTTAGCAGTCCTGGCAGAATAAAGATGGAGTAACACAGCTCCCAACAAGGAAAATCCATCAGCCTCCAAGTCCAGCAGGTATCCAGGGGCTGGGCAGGGCCCAGGGAGGCAAGCCTTCCCCTGGGCCCAAGCAGCAGCACGCCCCTGGCAGGATTCAAGTCAGAAACAAGAACATTTTGTAAGGGTACACAGCCCATTTTTATACAGTAAAATCCTTTGTCTAGCAGGGTGCAGGCAATTAGAGAACCAGCTACAACTGGTTATAGGGAACTCCTTTCACAGGCCAGGCTAGGGACATCAGACGCACCACATGGGGTGGAGCCAGCAATATGGAGGGAAAGCCCAGCCCTATTCAGGCCCAGGTGCACCCCTCCCCTCACATCAGCATGCTAATCACTCCATTCACCACGGGGCAGACCCACCCAGACTCTTTGAGCCAGACTCACCAGCCAGCTCCAGCCAATCACACGCCATACACAAATATGCCAACTTCTAGAAGTGGCACTTCCACACTAGACACAATCATGCCGCATATATCATTGCGCAGCATTCAATCTCACGAGTTCGCACATAACAAACTCGACCTTGCACTCCCCACACATCAGGAACTACCATGGGCATACATATTCCCCATTCATTCCTATGGGAGGGCAGGTCACTCTCCCCACACACACAGAGAGCGCGCACACTTTACGCTGTACCACAGTGAAAAAGTTAGCAGAGGCCTAAAATCACCAACACCAGGTCACAGAAACAGGCTAGGAAAAAGCAAAATGTTTCGGGGTGAACCTGCCAAAAAGGGCCAGGTCCAACATTCTCTCTCTTCTTATTCTTACTTTTCCTTTCTCTACCCTTTCTTTTTTTCCTTTTCTTTTCTCTTCCATAATTTTTCTTCTTGATTTTACCATGTATTATTGTTCTTTAATGCATACAATGATTGAAATAATTCATCAGTTATTTATATTCAGTTTGTTTGATGCTATGGTTTCCTTTTCTAGATACCTTGACTTTTAATATGTATGTTTAAACATCACAATAGTTAACTCCCTTAAGATCATTTCATGAAACGTCAAGGGCTTGCGTAATCCTATTAAAAAACAGCGGGTTCTGACCCATCTACATCGGCTTAAATGTAATATTGCTTTACTACAGGAAACACACTTATTTGATTAAGATATAAACACATTACGTAAGAATTGGGTCAGACAAATTTTTTGTTCTCCAGCTCTTGATCATAAAAACAGGGTTGTTATTCTAGTACAGAAATCCCTTCCCTTTGTGATAGAGAAGGAGGAAAGAGATGCGGATGGTAGATGGGTTTTAATTCATTCCACCATTCATCTTGAACCTATCTCTATAATAAATATATATGGTCCCACTGGTATAGATATATAATTCTGGAAGCAAATGTCTGTGGTTCTACGTTACTGCACATATGCAAATATAATAGTTGGTGGTGATTTTAATCAGATTCTGGATCCTTTCCTAGATAGAAATCTCAAGTTAAATATGTCCCTAACAAGATGCAAAAATCATTTACACGATTTGTCCACTCTAGGGGATTAGTAGATGCCTGGAGATTATTTTCTCCAGACACCTTAGAATACACTTTTTACTCTCCGGCCCATGGGTCTCATTCCAGAAATGACTACTTATTTTTTTCACCCCCCTTAGTTGCCTCTCTAACTCAAGCCCATATTGATTCAATATTAATCTCTGATCATGCACCTGTCATTATAGATTTGAACGTATTGCCGGAGACATCTAGAAATGTAATAGATGGTGTTTTAATAACAGTTTATTGAAAGATAAAGAATTTTACATAATTTTAAAAAGCTTCACAATAGAATTTTCTTTTGCATAATATCACACCTGATATACAATTTCATGTTGTTTGAGATACTTTTAAAGCATCTGCCCATGGACATATAATTAATTTTATTTCGGTTAAGAAGAAAAAAGCTAATAAAAAATCCTCACTGTTACTTCAGTCCATCAAGAAATTAGAGCATGAGTTTTTCACCATTAATAATAATAGTTTGCTTCAAAGTTTAATGAGAACCAAATTTGAATTTAACAAAAGGTCTACAGAAGAAGCTGCTGGTTAACCCCTTGCATGCTGCCGCGATTCTGCGCCTGTGCGGCAAAATCGCGAGTGGTCGGGTTTATGACGGCCCCCAGCCGTCATCAGCACACAAGCGCCGTAGTGCATGACGGATGGGGGCCATCATCAGCATGCAAGAGGTTAATTATTAAAAATAAATTGTATGATTTACGGTGGATGTAATAAGGCAGGGAAACTACTTGCCAACTATTTGAAGGTTAAGTCTCAAAAATATAAAATAATTAAGATTTTAGATGATAATGTTAACCTGATTGTTAAGAATGATGGCATTTTCAAGTGTTTTACAGATTTTTACACAGATTTATATACACCGGACCATTTCCCCACTGATGAATCACTAGACTCCTACTTTCATTCTCACCCACCAAGATAGCAGCAATTATAGGATCTTTTTTTTTTTTGAAGAGCCTATATCAATCTCTGAGCTAAAGTCTGCTCTCTGTGTATTACCCACGGATAAGGCAGTGGGTCCAGATGGGTTTTCTGCTGAATTTTATTCCTGTTTTTCTCAGCTTCTGCTTCCACACTTAGTTACTCTATATCAATTGTTTCTTTTGGAGGCGGAAGCTAAGGAGGCCTTTTTAGAGGCTATGTTCTGCTTGATCCCTAAGAAAGACAAATACTCTTCCTTATGAGCTAACTATAGGCCCATTTCCCTTATTAATTTAGATAATAAGCTTTTCACCAAAACTTTGTCAATCAGGATCTCCTCCTTGATCCCTGATATGATTGGATTTGTACAGACAGGTTTCGTTAAAGGCAGACATACGACTGATAAATCTAGATTACTTTTGAATATATTACTTATGGCCTCCTCAGATTATACGCCTCTGGTGGCCGTAACATTAGATGGCGAAAAAGCTTTTGATCGCCTCAATTGGAAATTTATGATGCAGGCTCTAGAATGTCATGGATTTAGTCCAGCTTTTTAAAAGAATATAGCTATATTATATTCCTCCCCGATGACGTCTGTTTTTCTAAATGGTTCCCAGTCAGCATATTTTCCCCTTTTAGAGGCACCAGACAGGGATTCCCTCTATTTCCGTTGCTTTTTATTTTATCCCTTGAACCCTTCTTACACACATTACTGCATTTCTCTACATTCGATGGATTTTGTCATAAAGATTAAGTTCTCAGTATATGCCGATGATGTTATTCTTTATGTCTCTAATCAGGTAGCATCTATCCCGGCCTTTTCTAATTTACTACTTTCATATTCTGGGTTATCTGGATATAAATTGATTTTTTCAAAATCGGATGTACTCCCTCTGATTAAATATTTTCTTAGGGCTATGTTTGATGGCACTGGACCCAAGTGGTCTCCACAAGCTATCAATGTGTAGGTATTACATATTCTGCTTCCATAGCAAAAACTATTCAGATAAATCTAGAAGTAGTACATCATAAGATCCTTCAAATGTCGGAAAGATGGTCTCCATTATATTTATCTTGGTGGGGCAGATTGGCTACTGTTAAGATTATGTTTCTACCAGTGATTAATTTTTATTTGTCCATGCTTCCTATTAAACTACCCTTAACTTTTTTTAAACTAATGAATAAATCGATTACCTCATTCTTATGGAGTGGCAAAAAGGCACGTATTTCCTTAGCATCTTTATGTGAGCCCAAGGAGTTGGGAGGTGTAAGTTTTCCAAACTTTCAACAATATCATAAGGCCATTGTTTTAAAGCAGGTGTTACCATCTATGGGAGACACTGAATTTCCTCCCAATAATATTTGGCGTAAATTGGAGGGCTCACTTCTGTCACCTTTCCCTTTTTGCTCTCTACCATACTTTTTGAAACCTCCTTGTGCCTTCTCTGCTCCACCTATTACATTTTCCAATATATTATCTTCTCGTTATTCTCATGAGACCCATGTCCCCAATACAGGAATTTTTGGAATCCTCTATTTGGCATAATAAATCTCTTAACATTTCTAAATGAACTTTTTTCTGGAAACAATGTGTTTAGAAAGGTATAATCCAAATAAAGCAAATATTATGTGACATGACTCCTCTTACTTTTTCCGATATTCAAACCAAGTTTGCTTTTTCTTCTTCTTATGCCACCGAATATGAGTCTCTTAAAATTGCTCTTTTACAGGCTATTTCCAGCCTTTCTCAATCGCAATCTCCCATAAGTCCCCCACTTCCGAACCCAGTTACGCCTTTGTCATCGCTTAAAGCATCATATATATATATTCACTGAAAAAAACATAGGTTTCAGGCACGTTATAGTTAGGAATTAGCATTTGAAAAACCTTAGAAATTCATTGAAAAAAACCATAGGTTTCAGGGGCGTTATAGTTAGTTGGACATTTCACTCGTACCAAAAACCATTGAAATTGTTATAGTTAGTTCAGCTAACTATAACTCGCGCACCCGCAATGCACTGCTGATGACGCCACATATTACATCACTCATGACATGGTCAGTGACATCACTGATGACATCACTGATGACATCTCAAATAACATCACTGATGACATCACTGATGACATCATCCAGTGAATGGGTGTTTTTCTTGAAAACTAAATATGTTTTATATATGTATATCTCAAGGCTGATGGTAGAATAAATGGGTATATAAGTGTCTAAATGGATTTTTTAATGAAAAATTGATAGTATAACTGAATGATAAGTGTATCTTAGTGAATACATGGGTTAGCAAGTAATGTTTAAATATGTACATATCTGTATCAGTCTCACTTTGTGTATAAGTGGCTGCATGGGTTGGTGCTTAGCTACATGAGTGTCTATATGGGCTATTAGTAGTTATTTTGAGTATCAGTATGAGTGTCTGAATGTCTGTATGGTTCGGTGGGGCGTATTACTTAGCACATAGATGCATGAATGAGTGACTTACTGTTTGTATTTGTTGAAGACAGCATGTGTGCAGGACTGTGTGGGTGGATGAGTGTGTGTATGGGTGTGTTAGTGAGTGAATGACTGTCTCAATAGTGTCTTTAGAAGTAACTACATATGTTTTAAATTGGTATATGTGAGTATTGGTGTATATAAGTGAGTATAAGTGAGAGCGAGAGATGGAAGAGTTCCTGTATACATTTGTATGTGTTTCTATAAGTGATTGCGTAGGAGAGTAAGTATGTGTAAGTTTCTGTAGAAGTAAGTGTGGTGATGTGTGTATAACTGTATATGCAAGTAAAAGGATGTTTGATACTTTGTTTGCATGTGTGACTATGTGTGTGAGTAACTATATGGATGAGTGTTTGTGTGTAACAGGATGTATAGGTGTATGAGTGCATGAGGAGTGAGTACATGTATGAGGGACTCTATAGGACTGTTGGTGAATGAGTGGATGTGTGTGTAGATCTTGGAATTACTGAATAGGTGTGTTGTAAGTGGTATTGGTATGTCCAATGTTTTGAAAATGTTAGTTTCTATTTTTTGAGTGTGTGTATCAAAGGTTATATTTGGGTGAGAGGAGGTCTGCCACTCTATCACAAGGATGATGTCATCATTGATGTCATGAGTGATGTCACTGACCATATCATGAGTGATGTAATATGTGACGTCATCAGCAGTGCATTGCCAGCGCACGAGTTATAGTTAGATGAACTAACTATAACAGGGGAATTTCAATGGTTTTATATGAGTGAAATGTCCAACTAACTATAACGCCCCTGAAACCTATGGTTTTTTCAGTGAATTTCTAAGGTTTTTTAAATGCTAGTTTCTAGCTATGCCTACAGAGGTAGGACATGTAAAGAAAGAAGAAAAAACGCACAGAAAGAAAAACAGCAATGCAGAAAGAAGCAACAGAAGTCCTCAAAGAAAAGTGGAGGAAGAAGGAAAACGTGCAGAGGCCTTGTTGCAAAATCATCCTGTGCCCACAACTTTTTCAGATGGGTACTGGTGGTAACTGACTCCGACTAACCAGTCCTAGAGCCAGTGCTATGCTAAAAGACACTTATAATACAGTTAAAACACCTACATACAATAGGGAAAACTATGCGTCGGGATACCCCTGTGATCACCACCCCCTTTTCTGAATCGTTTTTGGCCACTATAGGTGAGGCAGGGTATACTCAGACATGAGTCCCTTGCTCACTGCACCATCAGGATTCAAGCAAGCCGGGCCGACAACGGCTGTAATGCCAGAAACCGGTCCCCGGAAGCTTGTTTCCTTCCCAGTATAAGAATTGGCTTGGTAGTTTGGTTTGCCCTGTTCCCATGATGCACTGGGCCAGGGTCAGACTAATTTGCATATAGCCAAGTTCTGAGCTGGGATGGTGCAGTGAGCTAAAAAACGGTGATGGATCAAGCCCTGATCTTTGGACTGGGTAAGAGTGGTCTGCTTAATTCAGACACTCTGTTCATCACCACCTCCTTTTCTGAATCAGTTCTACAGAGGCACAAGATGGCTGCCAACACTTCCTGGTTTGGAGTGTTGACAGCCAGTTAGCTTGAAGCTCGTGCTCGGGAAGGTGCGCGGATCCTCCGGGGCCAAAGATATCAAAACTTTTTAATTATCATTTTCTTAGCAACTACTGAACGGATTTACACCATTTAACAGAAATGTTTTTTTCTGAACCAAGAACTACCTCTTTGCCAAATTTGGTGTAATTCCGTTCAGCAGTTTGGGCTGTAGCCGTGTCTAAAGTTTCCTATGTGAAATTGCATGGGGAAAACACATTTTTGGACCCCCCCTTTTTTCCTCGGCCCCCGCTTGACGAATCACCCCGAAACTTTCAAAATAGGAGCGGACCGGAGCGGGCCATACGTTTAAAAAATTTCGCGAAGATTCGTCAAACCAGTGCCAAAGTTATTGCGAATAGAATGTTGCAGATTTCCTATGGAAAATAGGTCCTAACTATAACTACCTACTGGCGACCGCAAGTAGGATATATATAAATATATATATATATATATATATATATATATATATATATATATATATATATATATATATATATATATATATATATATATATTTGCACTACATTACTCCTTCTCACTCATCCCAAATCTAGAGTTGATACATTGTGGGAATCTGATCTTCAACAACCCCTGTCTTTAAAGGCTTGGGGCTCAATCTGGACCAAAGTACATTATACCTCACTCAATGCTAGCACTACACAAGCCCTCTAATAATTTTATAACAGGCTATATTTTACCCCACTTTCTTTGCATAAATGTAATCCAAGTCTTTCAGGTTTGTGCTGGACTTGTGGAACCCTTCCTGGCACATATCTACACATGTGCTTTCATTGTCCACCAACAGCTGCTTTTTGGTCAGAGGTTTGTAGAACTATTTCTGCTATTTGTTTCATTAATGTTCCCTGTGATGTTACACATATATTTCTAGGAAGTTCTTCACACTCTTGGCCAACATGCTCTATATTAGGCAAATTTCTAGATCTGACACTTGCTATTGCTTTTCAAGTCATTACATCAAACTGGAAGAATACCAAGAACACAAGTGTCACTAGCTGGTGGAATATTCTTTGTTCTCATCATAGAAAGGATACAGCATCAGCTATCTACTCTGCAGATGATAAGATAAGATATGTTTTGGTCTCCGCTTGTTGGTTACTTGAACAAAAGGCCTAAACCATCTAGGGATTCAACAATGGTTTTTCAACCTCCATGATTGATTTTTTCTTTTTGTTCATAATTATGCACTGTTGTTTTGTGATTGATCGTATATGACTTGTGATGTTATATGAAATTAAATTTATTTAACAGAATAACTTATAATATACGGTTCAATATGCAGTATATTTATAGATATGCGATATATATGGTAGTCTTCTTTCTCTCTTTTTTTGTTTTCTTTTCCCGTCTTCTTTCTTTTTTTTTCTCCTTCCTTTCTCTCATCACAAAATATAAAAAATGTGAATGCATAAGTACAGATTTTTTATAATATTATAATAAGTATATTGTATACGTTCCTTCAGCATATTTTTGGATATTGTTATTGTTGCCTTCTTTGTTCATGTACCATTTCATAACCTGATTTTACCATTTAAAGTTACAGATTTTTCTGTACATTTGTATTTCACTTAAATAAAGCTTTTATTAAACAAGAACAAAAATAAAATCCATTTAGCATCAAAATCAAAGAAAGTAGGGTGAGTCACAGAGCAATCATGTGGCTAGCATATATCACCCTGGCATCCATTTCATGATTTTTACCATTTGATGTGGATATGCAGCTATAATTATCTACAGTTGCCAGCTTTACAGGCATTACCTTTACCTGATTATTTGACAGTTATTCTTTGCATACAAGCATGCACGGCTAGGGCTCTACCAGCAACAAAAATGATAATGTAAAAGGGGGCAACTTTGCCTGGTGCCATGTCCAACCTTAACAACTAATGAATCCAGCCATTGATAATGGGGTTGTTCATAGAGCTTTCTCACCCACCACAGCATATGGTGAAGAATGGCCAAGTGCTCCAGTGTTATGTACTTAAATTTGTGAAACAACTAAATTGCATGTTTTTTCAGCATTACTACTCGGAATATATTCACCTGGTGCGGGATTATAAGAACTGCTCATGGGTAAAGCAAAGGTAATTTGTATCGGCTTTTTAAATCTCCTTATATATATTTGTAATTGCATGTTTGATAATTATGCAGTACCATTGTAAAATATGGGCAATAGTAGTATAGTAGTATTACAGTGTTCATCATCCAGTTAATTTTATTATCTAGTAGAAGAGTGAGCAAATGCCTTCTCGTCTGTCTGGTGCAACTTGCATACTACTTTTTGTGTCTGACCAACTGGGCTGGATAAGGGAAAAAAACACCCAAACCCTTAAAATTGTAAGGGGAATCCGAATATTATAACGTGAATGACTTCTGTACATATTCTATCTGCTAAAACCTGGAGCGGCCAAGGACGCAGTCTCGAAATAAAAGACTTGAAAAGAGACAGGACAAATCAAAAGGGAGACTGTGATATCTCAGCACTGAGGTTTGGAGTGGAAGGGGTTCAAGTGTTTGGAGATCCTTTAGATTACCTAGCGAGTGGATTTTACGGTGATAGGGAAGCCTAGTGTTGTTCTTAGAATTTTGGGGAAAATCCTCTCGAATTGCATTCAAATCTAGTGCTATGGGTCATTTGTGTAGGTTTCTTTTTTCTCTCTGTGCAGAGCAACAATCTGCCTGTGCCAATATCATAGGCTTGTCTCTCCAATGGGGAGCAGGGTGGGACTAGAGAGTTGAGTCCCTGGTACGATGGCGCCCTTCGGGCTCTGAAGGGTGCCTGTAGACGGGCTGAGAGGGCCTGGAGGAAGACCTATGGGGCTGATTTAAAAGCTGCATATGCCAGGTCCGTCAAGCTCTACCATCGGGCTATTTGTCAAGCTCGAGCGGCTTTCTATGCCGCAGAATTCCGGAACAGTACTAATCCGTCGAAAGCCATTTTCAAGGCCGTAAAAGATCTCATGGCAAAGCGGCCTACCTCTACGACCGTAAGCTCTCTTTCCCACTGTGAATCCCTTGCCTCGTATTTCCTGGGGAAAGTCCAAGCCATCTATCGGACATTCCCTAGCATGGGGTCCGGTTGGGAAAGCACCAGTGGGACCCACCATCAGACTACTCTGCTTGTCTTCCCCCCCTCACCTTGGACGGGTTTGACAAACTTGCGTTGCAAGTCAAATCTGGATCTCCATCCGATCCAGTAAGGCCTGCTCTCTTTCGAGATCAGGCTTTTATGGGACGTGCAGCTGTATGTTCCCTTGTCAACCTTTCCTTGGAAACGGGAGTGGTTCCAGCAAAGTGGAAGCAAGCTGTGGTGTCCCCTATCATCAAAAAGCCCTCTCTGGACCCGTCCAAGCCCGAAAGTTATCGCCCCATCTCGTTGCTACCCTGGCCAGCCAAGATTACAGAGGCCCATGTCAATCTGGCCCTGTCTGAACATCTTGTACGGACCAATGCCCTCGATCCCACACAAAACGGATTTCGTGCCGGTCACAGCACAGAGACCGCGTTACTTGTGATGGTGGAACATCTCCGTGCAAGGTTGGATGCTGGTCAAACGGCGGCGCTTATATTATTAGACCTTAGCGCCGCCTTTGACACGGTAGACCACAGCATCCTCCTGCATCGGCTCGAGGAGACTGGCATTGGCGGCCAGGTACTGCAATGGTTCCGCTCCTTTCTAGACAACCGCTCCTTCTGTGTTGCCATCCCTCCCTTCAAGTCCAATTTCCAACCGCTGGCCATGGGGGTTCCGCAAGGGTCCTCGCTGAGTCCCACGTTGTTCAACCTTTACGTGAGACCGCTGGCTGATGTCGCTAGGCAGTGGGGCCTAACTTTGGTCTCATATGCCGACGACACACAGCTGGCGGTTACTCTCAGTGGGGATGCGGAGATTGAGGCCCCCAGGTTTCAGTCTGGACTGAAGGCGGTGGCTAGCTGGTTGACAGGCAACTGTCTCCAGCTAAATGCCACAAAAACGGAGGTGATGGTTGTCGGTAAGGGAGTGGAGTTGTGGGGTGACCAATGGTGGCCCCCAGAGCTGGGACCCACTCCGACCCCGGTATCGGAGGTAAAAAACCTGGGGGTTTGGCTGGATGTGGGCCTCTCCTTTGTAGGGCACACCAAAAAAACTGCGGCCTGTTGTTTCGGACTGCTTAGGGGCTTGAGACCTGTTCTCAAGTTCTTTGATGCCCCGACCAGGCAGCTGGTGATCCAGGCAACTATCATCTCCCGCCTGGATTATGCCAGCTCTCTTCTGGCCGGGGCCAACCAGGCCGAGTTAACCCGTCTGCAGCGGGTTCAGAATGCTGCGGCGAGGGCGATTGTCGGACTGCCCAGATTCAGCTCGGTGGCAGGTGTCCTTCGTTCCCTACATTGGCTCCCTGTAAGGAAGCGCATCCTTTTTAAGGTTCTATGCCTTGCCTTTAAGATTCTGAGAGGTATAGGCCCGGAAATCTTATCTAGCTGTCTCTCCTTCTATGTTCCCACCCGTACCCTCCGTTCCCAGGGCTTGGCCCTTGCTGTGGTCCCCAAATTCAGGCTCAGTCGCATGGGAGGCCGCTCGTTCAGTGTAAAGGCCGCGGCAGCATGGAACTCCCTTCCTGTTGAAATCCGTCTGATGGAGGATCTCTTGACTTTCCGGAGGGCTATAAAAACATTTCTGTTTTAGCTGTTTTTATGTTTTTTACTCTCCTGTTGTGTTATGGTCTACCTTGTCTCTGCGCCGGGACGCTCCTTGGCTGGAGTATCTGTGCGCACAATAAATCAACATAACATAACATAACATAACATAACATAACTTCCACCTCCTAGAGATCCGCTCTACAGGGAAAGGGCTCTTCGGTGCATGCCCTTATCTAGGTTCCTAAGCCTCACGATAAAAATTTGGGTTTGCCTTTATCCGTTCACCGCCAGGAGGCTCGTTCCGGACCAACAGTTGCGCTTTATAAGTAATCCATTCAATTCAATTCAAGACTTTCTGTATCCTATTCTGTAATACCCATCCTCCAGATGCATGTGTTATTCCTGTGCAACGTCAAGGGGATTTTCCATCGTTTGCATGCCAAGGGTATCCCCATCCAAAAGAAGGGACACCTTTGCCTTGTATCCACACTGTACTGCATACATAGGCAACGAGTATTTGGGAAGCAAAGTAACTGTTCACCACCTGTAAAGAGGCACAAAGTTGCCGCACTCTCGTGGTTGTTTTATGGTCGTTGTCACATGGTTCCCTAGGACCTCACTTAATGTAAATATTTTAATCATAAGAATATGAGCTCACCAATATTTTCATTAATTTAACTGTAAGCATCCTAAATTCTTGTCTTGCTAGAGTAGTGCTAAGTCCTGCTTCAGGTCCTGCAATGCAAGGCGGGGACCTCTTTCAGGAAACCACCCGAAATGACCAACCGAAGGTAAACAACTGTAGAAAAAAGGCTTAACAAGAATCTCACAAGTGCATTCCTCCGGGGAGAAGAGTGTAAATGAGAAATTACCAAGCAACTGTATGTCTAACTTGGGTGGATAATCCTCCTTCAAGGATGTTCAAAGCACTTGGTCTTTATAGCTTATCTGATATTTTGCACATGCTCTTTTGTGACCTGTCTCTTCCCTCAAATACATGCTGTGATTATTGTGTGTTTGGACAGAGACAATAAAGCAGCGCGCAGAAACGACTCCTATATCATTAGTCTTTGCTTAGCTCTCCTCC
The DNA here is from genome assembly GCF_964263255.1 of Lissotriton vulgaris. Taxonomy (NCBI): domain Eukaryota; kingdom Metazoa; phylum Chordata; class Amphibia; order Caudata; family Salamandridae; genus Lissotriton; species Lissotriton vulgaris. Next base: position 968,891,843 of record NC_141693.1, on the reverse strand, counting down.
CCTGGTCGAGGGAGGACTCTGAGGGGGCCCAAAGCTAGCCCAGGATTTTACCAAGTATCCCCAGCCATCACCCTGCAAGCGAGTGCCTCATTCATTGCACCTGACTTTGGGGGAATCACCACCACCCTCCCCAAAATCCAGCCATTCTGCTAAACAATGAAGGACAGCAGTATTTAAATCTCACTTCATCTTTCTCTGCAGCACTGTTCCCAGTGCAGGCAAGAGTTTGCGCATGCGCTGAGGACAGCAGATTGTTGCTTCTAGCCGTGACAGCAGATTGTTGCTTTTAGCCTGGCGCATGCTCTAAGTACGTGCTACTGGCTTTCGAATAGAGTGGACACTGCCTCATGTCTAATAGCTGTGGTAAGGGTAAAGCAGCAGTTTTATAGAATCATCGACATTCCCACAAATATTTCTGCCTGCAGAGAACACGTCTATTTTGTCTTCGTATTTTAGCTGATTCTTTCTTGCAGATGAACTGAGGGAGGCCCGAGGTCCCTGCAGGGGACCCCATAGGAGGGCAAACCCCGTAGTAGGGCGCAGGGAAACGAGGCCTGCCCAGGGGAGGGAGGGGGGCGGGGTCACACAAGGTAGGCCAACCCCTGGCTTCCGGGACGGTTATAGGGAGAGCCCCTCCCTCTTGGCGCCCTCTTTGCTGCTGCCCCCTCCATTGCTCAGCTGTACAGGCTGCTCCTCGCCAGCCTCAGGCCCCCTAGCCCCTTTAGGCCCCCTCCCGCTCTCCCCCTCAACACTGGACGCGAGGCCCGCAATTTCTGCTGTACCTTAAGGTAAGGGATCGACAAGCCTCCCCCCCGGGCCCCGTCGCCGGGATTGCCGGGTCGACAGAGCTCCGTGGTCCCACCACGGGGGGGCTAGTGATCCTGTATTGTGGCGTGCGGGGTCTAGTGTGTTGGCGTTCGGCTCTAAGGGCGCAGAGGGGGACAAGGGATATTGTTAATGTAGGGTGGCGCGAGCAAGGGGAGGCCTTATGGTTCCGCCTACACGAGGGAGAGGCTTCGGCTCATGGTGCCAATGGCCTCGGGTTGCAGTGAGAGCCACCCCCTGCTAGGGGGTGCAGGGGCTGCGCGCGGGCCTTTTTGATATGGCGGAGATGAGCGAAAGTGCGCCATAAATATGGCGGCAAAGAGCGTGCAAGTCGGCGGGTTCCCGCAATGCAAGCCAGAGTAGCAGACGGGTCAGAGCGGCATCGTCGGGGTTAGAAGGAGCTATACAAAGAATGCCGGTTGGGCGCGCACCCCTTCCCCTCCCTCTCGTACCTCGCCGCATTTAAGGGATCTGGGAGTTATCCGCCCTCGTTCAGCCTCACACTGGTAGCGCCACTGCAACGGCTATTGCTTCAGGTCCGACGACCGGAGGCATGCACTCATTTAGGCCCCAATCTCCGAGGATCGCAGAATTGGCATCGGGCACGCCCCGGCACTCGGAGGCCGCCCCAGGCCAGGCCCCCTGTAGGTGTGCCCACGCGCGTTCCTCCAAACGACCATGACCGCCCACCCCACCTCCGATTTTCAGCTGAGCACAACAGGTTTACTGGACGTTTTCTCGCCCCGGCCGCTAATTCATGCCGGAAGCGATGCTGTGCAACTCGAGGCCGCCACCCCCTCTTTCCGTTTAACATAGGCTTCCGAGACGGTTAAAGGGGAGGTGGGGGGCAGATAGCACTACGGGAACGGTATTACTTTCAGCGCGATCCTCCAAACGGCCATTACCTCCCCGCCCCCTTTTCTGCGGACCACCACAGGTTACTGGACGCCTTCTCGCCCCAGATGCCAATTTATGCGGGTGTGATGCGGCGCAATTCGAGGCCAGCGCACCCCCTCCCGCGCTCTTCCTTTAACATAAGCTCCTGATACGGTTATGGCTTTCAGGTCCGATGACGGCAGAATTGTCTTTGTGCAGGCTTTGGCACTCGGAGGCCATGCCAGAACTCCCCCCGCCCCTCCGAAAGGCGTGCCCGCGCGCGCTTCTTCTTATGGGCTTCTCCAGATAGTAAACATGAGGGCGAGGGCTTTAAGTCAAATGGAAAGCAGGAAGTATAACATGGCACGGCGTAGGTGACTACAATCCTGTAATTCATAGTGTGCCACCCGATGGCGTTTTAGTGCTCAGCACAGTAGACGCCCCTCCTCGGGTGTCAGAAGGCCAAGGGCTGGGGCGGGGGCATGCCTAGCCTGGGTCTATAAACTTAGGCTTCCCCAGATCGATTATAGTATAGGGAGGGCGGTAAGTTAGATGACGCTTGGGGATTTGGTGCCTCGCCCTGATTTTGCATGGCATCTAGATACATGAGACAACATCAACAACAGGTATCCACAACTAGTCAAGACTTTGCCCTTGCGGTGGGTGGTTAGCTGCTCAAGAGGAAAGAATAACAATATGATTGTGATTTAACAATACAGAAGTGAGCTTTACCACAGTAATAGGTAACTACAACTTAGACAGTACTTTTGACGCTGACAATAGCTAAAGGGGGACAAATTGCCAAAGGGTACAGGCCGGGAGGTTGCTATCAATTACAAATTTTAAACTCTGTTATTGGTTGCGCGACGGAACAAGGCAAGAATGCATAGCTTTCTACATTAGGAAAAAATGTTTATGTTTCAAGATGCACCTCCTTGCTGCATTATGTAATTGCGTGTTCCCCTAATTCTAGGCATTTAAGGATTGCAGCATAACGCGACGGGAGTACAGTACCCCCCCCCCGCAAGTGGAAGGTAAGAACTCAGGTGGGGGGTTGGCCATTGTAAGGGTAGGGGCAACGCTACCTGGGGGGGCCAGTGTTCATGGTCTGGTCCCCCTGGGGGGACTGTCGGTGACTGTGGGCGGGGCCGGAGACCCGGGCCCTCCTAGGTCTTCGGCTGGTCAAAGGAAAGGGCTGGGGCTAATCCAGAACGATGTTTATATCAATTCATACAGGACCGCTGCACTCGACGGGCGTCGCTGCCACGCACTCGCGGAATAGGGTGGTTCCTGCCTACTATTTCCCCTTCCCCCCCTCCCTCGCCTACAAGTTCCAGTTTAGAAGTAAGTATGGATAGGATCAAGGAATGCAATGGTGGATTAAGGATAAGGATACACGAGGGTTTTAGATCAGTAGTCACGACGATTTTTCCTTGCAGGAAGTGAGACCGAACAAGATGTCAGGAATGAGACAAGGTGGTACAGGAGCAGGGTCGGCGGTGACGGAAGCTCAAGCAGCACATGCAGCGATCTTCCTCCAGCTAGTCGAGATGAACGGTGTAGCTTGGGCTACTAATCTACTTAAGGGCAACACGGCGAACTCTTGTGTGAATAATGACATTATGACAATTGAGGAGGAGGACACAAGTAGTGTGGGACACGTTAGAGCGTCCAAAAGGGTTAAGGTACTCACGAACAAAGACTTTCCGTCGCCTGCTAAAAGAAAGGGCAGTGTTACCCGCACAGCAGCGGTATGTCATGATGTCCCGAACACTTCCAACTTGTCGCCAAGGGCCCAGGAATTGCCTGGCCCATCTAACTTGCCTGCTACCGGGCAACCGGCAATGGAGTACGCTACCAGAAGCGATCTGGGTAAGATGATGTCCACCTTAGAGGTATTCATGAAGGAGATGAGAGAAAGTGTAATGCCGGGGCCCAATGCTGGGGTACGACCATCCAATGTCTGGGGAAACGGTACGGCTGTTCCTGGCACACTGGGAGCGGCTGGGGGAGGGCATGAGGGGACCGACCTATCCAACATAGCAAATGCGCCTTCGGGGCCTGGCCCAGCACTACCCGTTGCCCCCCCGGGTGCGCAAATTGTACCATATGCTTCTCCGATATTGCCCACTCCCCCGGCGCCGCAGCCTATGAGCCCGGTCCCCCCGTCCCCTGCTGCTCCAGCGCCCTTCCCCTCCAACTCAACAGTGCCTGCACCTACATCGCCAGCCCCCTCTCCGGTGCTGCCAGGCGATGAAGAGGTACAATTTGACGCCCCTTTACTATCAGGTCGCTCCTGCCTATCCAGGGAAGTCCCGCAAGCAGCGAAAGAAATAATATGGAAGAGAGAATTTATAGACATTTTCTCTTTACTCATGCTGGGTCAACAAGGGGCTGACGTACGCAAGGCAGGGCTCAAAGAAGATGAGAAGAAAGTGAAATTTCAGGCCTGGCCGGAGAAAAGCATTGACAATTGGTTGGAGGCCTTTGCTATCCTGTCCTCTGTAATAATGGAACAGTTTAGCGACCAAGGTCCAGTGTTAGTGCAATATGGGAGGCTCATTCACAAGGAAGCAAAGAAGTGGGGAGGCGTAGGTTGGTTGGAATACGACAGGGAATTCAGGAAAAAGATGTCCAGATCTCCCAAAATGCGCTGGGATCATAAGGAGGTGCAGCTGTGGATGGACCATATGGGGTCCAGAGCGCTGCAAGGGATAGCGTCTAACAGCAAGGTGCAAGTATCACAGGCGGGGTCTAATGATAAAAACAACACTGTGGCCCTGACAGAACAGAGGATGCCGCCCTTTCGTGGGGAACAGAGTGGGAGAGGTCAAAAGAGGGGAAGCGGGAAGTCATCTCCAGGGTCCTGCAGATTATTCAACGGGGGGCATTGCCATTGGGGGAGATCCTGCAAATTCACTCATACGTGCAGCAATTGTGGAGGACAACATCAAGTGGGGTTGTGTAGGTCAAATAAGGGACAAAAGCAAGGTAGTTATCAGGGAGGGAGAGGTGGGTCCTGGCCAAACAAGTAATTCACCCCCTCCCCGATCAAGCCCCCCCCCCCTTGCCCCTGCCCCCGCCATCCAGCACCCTCAGCCTTAGCAAGACATGCCCCCCATGTGAGACCCAAGAGTTGCCTTCAGATCCGCTTGAGCGAGGTGCAGTGAAAGGGCCCTCGCCTATAGACTTAGAGCGTATGGTGCCACTGCTGAACAAGTATCCACACCGAATTGACGGGATATTGCTCCTGGGGGGTTTTGCGGAAGGTTTTGTCATACCGTATGTAGGTGTTCCTGTTCCAAGGGAGGCAGATAATTTGAAATCCGCAAGAGACAATCCAGAGGTGGTGAGAGCCAAGGTTGGCAAGGAACTCGAGCTGGGGAGGGTGGCTGGTCCATTCTCACGCCCACCACTAGACAACTTTGTGGTATCCCCATTGGGGATAGTACCGAAGAAGGAGCCAGGGACTTTTAGGGTGATTCACCACCTGTCCTACCCCGATGGAGAGTCAGTAAATCACAACCTGGAGGCAGGGGTATGCTCTGTCTCGTATTGTTCATTTGACGTGGCTATGGACCTTGTGCGAAGAGCTGGGAAAGGGGCCTGGATGGCAAAGGCGGATATCGAGTCTGCCTTTCGCCTCCTGCCAGTGCACCTGCTCAGCCAAAACCTACTGGGCTTCAGACTGGGTAGTGAATATTACTACAATAGATGCATGCCCATGGGTTGCTCCATCTCATGCGCATTTTTTGAAGCATTCAGCACCTTCTTGCAATGGGTTCTTCAGGGCTTGGAAGGAGTACAGGGTGTGACACACTACGTGGATGACTTCCTGTTTGTGGGCAAAGCAGAGACAGCTGAATGTGCAGAGGCGTTGGCAAAGTTTCAAAGACTGACTAAGCATCTTGGAGTGCCGTTGGCCCCTGGGAAGACGGTGGGCCCTGCGCAGGCGTTAGTTTTCTTGGGTATCCAAATGGACACGTTAACAGGCGAGGCCAGGCTCCCGGCAGACAAGGTCGCTGAGCTAGCAGCACAGATAAAACAGGTGCTAGGGCAGGACAAGGTGACTTTAGAAGACATCCAAAGCTTGCATGGTAGATTAAGCTTCGCCACGAAAGTTATTCCAGCGGGTAGGGCCTTTGCGCGCAGGTTGGCCAGGACAGCGGCAAAGATTAAGCGCAAGCATCACCAAGTGAGGTTGAGTTTTGGGGTCAAGGAGGACCTTAAGGTGTGGGGGGATTTCCTTGAGCACTTCAATGGATCAGTGATATGGAGGGAACCCTGGACCAGCAGCCAGGAGCTGACGTTGTTTACTGACGCATCAGGCAGGGATGGATTTGGGGCAATTCTTGACAAGGAATGGTGCGCGGCGGGGTGGCCTAATGCGCGGCGAAAGAAAAAGATCACCTCCAACATAACAGTTTTAGAACTGTTCCCAATCGTTGTTGCTTTTCACCTTTGGCCTGCCTTGCTGTCTGCGAAAAGAGTGGTTCTATGGTCAGATAATATGGCTGTTGTCCAAGCCATCAATACACAGTCGGCCTCCTGCGCACTTGTGTTATGCCTACTCATGGAACTGGTCAAATTCTGTCTTTACAATAATGTGGAATGCAAAGCTAAGCACATCCCCGGGGCTCAAAACACGGCTGCTGACGCACTTTCACGTTTTCATTGGCAGCGGTTCCGAGAGGCGTGGCCACGGGCGAGGGAGGAGATGACGCCTTTCCCGGCACGGCTTTGGCACCTGCTGTGGTGGCGCAGCGCATCAGAGAATTAGGAGAGATGTCACTGGCACCTAGAACGATGAGGAGATACCGGACGGGTGTAAAGACATTCTGCGGAATAATGGGCCCATGGGAGCGGGAGGCTTCGAGACAAGTGGAGAAAGTGCAGGCATTCATGGTTTGGGCGAGGGATGAGGGGAAGAGCCACTCATGGATGGCGGGGCATTTGTCTGCTATCGGGCACCATGCTCGCCTGGTAGGCCAGAAGGACCCCACAACGTCATTTTCAACCAGGGCGGCACTCAAAGGTTGGGCGAGAGTGATGCCCAAAGTGGCAGATCAGAGGACCCCCATAGATTATGACACGTTAAAGAACATGATAGACGCCCTGCCAACAGTTACCCACTCCGCCTACGAGGCAGCCCTCTTTGCAGCGACGTTTAGCCTGGCATTCTTCGGTGCATTTAGGATAAGTGAGCTAGTGGCCCGGTCTAAAAAAGAGGTCAACTCCAAGGCCATCTCGGTAAGGGATGTACGTGCAACAGTGGGGTCAGCCGAGATCTTTCTACAAGTCTCCAAGACAGATCAATCAGGCAAGGGTAGGAACATCACACTACAGCGCTTGGGTAACGACAATTACTGCCACGTGGCCCTGTTGGCCACGTTCCTGTCCCTCCGCCCCCATGCAGACGGGCTATTGCTCATCCACGCTGACTGTTCCCCGGTAACAAAATATCAGGTAGACCATGTGATGCAGGGGTGCCTATTCCTGGCAGGGTACATTACAAACGGGGCCAAGTTTAGTTCACATTCCTTCAGGATAGGAGCGGCTACCACGGCCTTTAGGGTGGGCCTCCCAGCCGAAGCAATTAAAAAAGTGGGCCGTTGGGAATCCAACTGCTACAGGAGATACGTTAGACCATTGAGCGTGATACGCCCGGTGAGCAGACAGGTGTCTAATGACGTGTAAATAATGTATATTACCCATATACCAGGACGAGAATAACATTTATGGTTCATATTTAGCAGCCAAGTGTTTTGTGTTTGACATTGCAGTGCTTTTAGTGTGTCAATAAACAAGAATTTTAAAAATAATGTGTTTTATTGCAGGGACAGAGGTATGGGTGTTGGGGCACTCTTATGTCACAAGACTGGCGAGATGGGTGAAGGCCAACACATGGAAGCATGGTTTTACCAACACAAACATATCTTGGTTCGGCTTCCCAGAGATGCACTGGGCGGCACTGATAGGAACGCTGCGTAGATTAGTAAAGGAACACAAGGATAAGCCAAACATCCTGGTGGTGCACCTTGGGGGGAACGACCTGGTGGCATTAGGCAAAAGGCGTTTATGAGGAAAGATTTGGGCACCTTGAGCGGTGAATTGGGGCAGTGCAACATATACTGGTCAGAAATTTCCCCTAGACTTATCTGGCAGGGAGCAATATCACAAGGGGCATTAGAAGTCACTCGCAGGCGCGTCAACGCAGCAATGCGCAAATTCAGCGAACAAAGGGGGGTAGGTTTCATCAGGCATGGCTTGCTGCACGCCAAATCCATTGGCTGCTGGGAATCTGATGGAGTACATTTGTCCAAAGTAGGCATGGCGATTTTCTTATTAGACTTGGGGGAGGCGCTAGAAACAGCCGGATGTAGATAAGGGACACTAGGGCTAGGTAGTGGGGGCTCTGGGCGCAGCGGGTGCCACGCCTAGGGCTGTGGAGAAGTTACAAGGCGATCCCTCATGCAGGACAGGCGCAGGAACAGGACCTGAAGCCTCAGTGCAAATGCACAGCGCAGAGTCATATATAAGCCGAGGGGCCCTTCTTGGGGACTTGGTTCAACGGCACCCCGTTAGTCCTTAGGGCGGTTGTAAGCCTGAGCAACCGGGGGTTTGCTGATAACGCCCCGCCTGGCTGGGCAAGGTGTGAGTTGACTCTCCCTTGTCTGGAGGGTGGGGCCGGTGGACGATAGGTCCACCGGTGGGAGGCTGGTGCCTTCCAGGTTCTACACCTGGCTAGGGCCATTGGTGTACGCTTCATTGGCTCAACTTCAGGCGCCCTGCAACAAGGGGTTGCGGGGTATAGGGGGGTCGCCTGTCAGTTAACCCGCTCTGTTATTTGTATCACAAATAAACCTGCAACTTCTTATTCCCAACATACTTGTCTGTGTATCATTTGGGTGGTGAGGGTTGTGGGCGAGATGTACCGATGCAACTACTATGAGGGAAGCCCGAGGTCCCTGCAGGGGACCCCATAGGAGGGCAAACCCCGTAGTAGGGCGCAGGGAAACGAGGCCTGCCCAGGGGAGGGAGGTGGGGTGGGGTCACACAAGGTAGGCCAACCCCTGGCTTCCGGGACGGTTATAGGGGGAGCCCCTCCCTCTTGGCGCCCTCTTTGCTGCTGCCCCCTCCATTGCTCGGCTGTACAGGCTGCTCCTCGCCAGCCTCAGGCCCCCTGGCCCCCTCCCGCTCTCCCCCTCAACACAGGACGCGAGGCCCGCAATTTCTGCTCCCCTCCCTACCGCTCACCCGCAGAAAGGGGGGAAGTGGGGAGGGGTGAATATTAATGTTGTATTTATGTTTTCTAGGTTGCAGGAGGAGTTACAAGGCGATCCCTCATGCAGGACAGGCGCAGGAACAGGACTTCAAGCCTCAGTGCAAATGCACAGCGCAGAGTCATATATAAGCCGAGGGGCCCTTCTTGGGGACTTGGTTCAACGGCACCCCGTTAGTCCTTAGGGCGGTTGTAAGCCTGAGCAACCGGGGGTTTGCTAATAACGCCCCGCCTGGCTGGGCAAGGTGTGAGTTGACTCTCCCTTGTCTGGAGGGTGGGGCAGGTGGACGATAGGTCCACCGGTGGGAGGCTGGTGCATCCCAGGTTCTACACCTGGCTAGGGCCATTGGTGTACGCTTCATTGGCTCAACTTCAGGCGCCCTGCAACAATGGGTTGCGGGGTATAGGGGGGTCGCCTGTCAGTTAACCCGCTCTGTTATTTGTATCACAAATAAACCTGCAACTTCTTATTCCCAACATACTTGTCTGTGTATCATTTGGGTGGTGAGGGTTGTGGGCGAGATGTACCGATGCAACTACTAAGTGTCCCAAAGCAAGGTGGGAATGAGCTCATGCCAAAACCTCTCCACTGGGGCTTCTCTGAATCCACTGTGAGACTCAGTATTCTGAGGTGCAAAATCCATCAACTCCCATTTTACTTTTTTTTGTTTGTTTTGTTATTTCTTACAGCAAACGTCCTTGCTTTCTTAAACAAGGTGCCCTCAATAGTTGTTCCTCTTTGTTCCACTTCCGTCTTTCTTTCCCCAATCCTTTTCCACTCATGACATGGTTTATTGATGCTTCTTGCCAAGGCATTGATTTAACAGCCAATTTAGTTTTCCAGATGTTTTTATGAGGGCTCCCGATTCTCCTTCGCAGGTTCACCAGGCGTCCCATTGCTTTCCATCAAGTTGTTCAATTTAATCAGACCCTCTCGAGAAAATTGTTCTCTTAGTAAGTTTGAGCCAGTGGCGGCTCGCCAAGGGAGTGCTGCGCGGCGGCGGGCGGGGTGGGGGCTGGGAAAGGCCAGGGTGGGGGGTAGTGGAATCCAACATACGACGGACAGGAGTAAGGCAAGTAATTAAATAAATAAAAAATGTACCTTGCGCGCGCTGCATCGCCAACTCGGGGATGCAGCGCACACAAGGTAAATCGTTTTTTTTATTCTGTCCATACCTGGACTGCCATGCCTTGTGTTGCAGTACTTGGTTGGAAAAATGCTTTGGAAGCCCTAAGATTCTGATGCCTTAAAGATGGTTGGTGGCCTTGTGGTGGTGTGCTGCCACAAAGGGGTTTCAGACAAGGGAGTAGTCCATTGCTTTGCCATGAAAAATTCATCAGTTGCCCTTACATCTAAATATGGTTGGGCAATCATCAGGGTGAAGGCATCAGCTGATTTTTGGCAAATGTGACACAACCACCCTCCTCCAGCAGAAGCCTAAAAATTGGTAGATTTCCGAAATCATATTCGGCAGAGAAATTCCTCATCATTTCCATCAGTGGTAAGTACTATTTTAGTGGGATCCCATCAGGAATTCCTACAGCATAGCCAAATTTTACAGATATATGTATTGAAGAAATTATGTGTAGGACTTCACTAAGATGTTATGAAAGTAGATAACCACGAAACAAGACTATTGTTAATAGAAGTGCTTGTTTATGTTGTATTTGCATCCTTTTATCTCACCCCAGTTGTCTTTCACAAAGCTGGTTGTCATTTCCTGACCCTGGGGTACTACTGTTTTTTAAATGTCTTTTTAATTATTACATTTTTGTTTTTTCCTCTACTTTATTGTAATACTGTATTGAAAGGCCTTACTAAGTAGAATATCCTTCACACAATTAAAAAAAGTGCTGTACTTAATTTGCTATCAAAAGATGAGCAGTGTATCCAGGCTGAGACTTTACACTAGTGGCGATTGCATTGCTTTAGTGGATAAAATGTCCCTTTTTCAGCAATGACACGCAATGAAAATCTTTGTGCTACTAGTGCACTTGACTGTACGATTTTGAAGCAATGAAATAAAGTAATAAAAGTGGACAACTCTGTCCTTCTTGATGCGAAACTCTAAATGTTATCTTTGTAGGCCCTCCCCATGAAATTACTGTATTGTGGCAAGAGATGCCTGAGAGATCAGTCAGCTGCCCTTGCCATGCACAGTGTTGTCATCAACTATTTCATTTCAGATGTCATCAGAGATGTTATAACTTATGTCATACAACATGTCTTGAGTGAAGTACTATGTGAGGTCATAAGCAGTGCATGATGAGGGAATGAATGAGTTAAAGTTACCTCAATAAATATACATTGGTGAATTTCTGTCTTTATTTTGAGTTTAAAATGTTACTTTTAAACCGACATATTCATCTAACTGTAATATCACTTTAACCTTTTTTTCAGTGAATTTCTAAGTTTAAAAAAATGTAAAGTAAGATATTATCACAACACATAAATATAAAGTAACTTTAATCTTTGCTTTTTTCGAGGAATTTCTCGTTTTTTTAACATAAAGTAAGATTTTATTACTATACGTAACTATGCCAACCCCCTGCCATGCATGGTCTTTGGCTGTGAGCAGGGTGAGGTTAGTCACAGGCCCTGGCCTGTGGATAAACCCTGCATCCAACCCTCTGAAAGCACCCAACCCACCACAGACACCCTTGCCCCCAATTTTGTTTTTAAAAATTCTTTGTTTTTTGATCCAGCAGGACTCATGCAGGAGTCAACGTGGTCCCAGTGCTTCTGTGAGACCCTGCCCCCTCCCCCCACAAAGTCCATGGGTTCAGGCTACCCCTACCCTGCCTCATTATATTTTTTTTACTTTTCAGGACATGGGGATCCCATGCATATGGCCTGTAATGGCAGTCACAACATTTCTCTTTAGGTTGCGGCCAGCCAATTAAAGTGCGAGCTCTCGCAGGACTTGCAGGAGCGAGGTGGCTGACGGGGAAAAAAGTCCACTCAGCCAATCAGGTTGATCTATTATTTTGAAGTTGCATGCCTGTCAGTGGCGGCTCTTCTGCTAAGGCGGAGGAGCATTGCCCCATTGCCAGGAGCAGCAAAGAAAGGAAAAAATAAAATGATAATAGCGAAATGTTATTATCATTTTATTTTTTCCTCCTGCTGTGGCAGTGCATGAAAGGGCAGGGCAGAGCTGCAGGGGAGGAGTGGTAGAACACTCTTAAGAGCAATGACTCTTTGGTCGGCCGTCTCGGGTTGCCCAAAATAGTCATGCACACTCCCCTCTTCTCCATGCAGGCTCAACTCCCCCAGCCCCTGGCTGAGCGCCGTGTCACGGCGCTCAGACCAGTCACAATGCTGCATTGCAGCATTGATGTTGGCTTAGGGGTGGGAGGTTAGCTGCCTGCTTCCTGTTCCGACTTGGAGTCGGACACAGGCGAGCAGAAGAGGAGACGGGGGACACGGCGGCGGCAAGGTAAGATTCATTTTTTTCTTACTTTCTTTTAAAAGCAGCTTGCGAGCCTATCCCCCTCCCCGCGCCCAACACCTCCCTCCCGCGAGCCATGACAGCCGCCCCTGGTTCCTGTGGAACTCCTATGAGAGTCCTGAGAATTCAACCATCCAGATATCTACAAATTGTGACCATTCATTTCTCATAAACTACTGGGCGGATTTACAGCAAACCTCTAAAAGCATGCTTTCTGGTTAATGGTCTAACTTGCTGCCAAATTTGGTGTAGTTCCATTCACCATTTTGGCTGTAGTGGTGTCTAAACTTCCCTATGCAAATTGAATGGGGAATTGAGTTTTTGGACCCCACTTTATTCTTGGTCCCTGCTTGATGTATCACCCCAAATCTTTCAAGGAAGGAGCTGAGGTGGATGAACAGTATTTTGGACAGTATTGTGAAGATCCTTTACACTGGCCCACAGTTACTGGCAAACTAAAAAATCCATCTCCTATGGTAACTAGGCCCTAACTATAACTATACATTGACAAACACCACTGTGTGATATATCTATATAGGTCATTTGAGATGTATTCAGCGATATATCAATGAACATATTATGAGATTTGCTATCTGTGATATTATAAGCAGAGCATGGTGGGGGCACATGTTCTAGTTAGCTGTTATCTATAACTGGTGAATTTCAGTGGTTTTTAACCTTTGTTATCTTACCTAACTATAACGTCACTTTAACCTTTGGTTATATTAGTAAATTTCTTTAACATAAAATAGGATCTTTAACCATACCCAGCTCCCAGCGGGTGCCTAAAGCCCCTACAAACCCCCACCTCACATTTTTTGTACTTAATTTTCCCACTCCCTTGGGACTCGCGATCTGGGTGATATGGAGCCAGGCTCCAGTTAGCCTACCAGGAAGTACCTCAGACAGCTAAATCCTGAAAATCCTCACCCTCCCACTCCTTTCATTTTATAATTTTTTTATTGTTCCCCACGGTCCAGAATTCCTCCCCCAATACATTCACAGAGTCTGTAAACTCCTGCCATTATGCCCTCTGGTTTCCACTGAGGGAAAATGAAGGCAGCGCTTATATGTGTTTGTACTATTTAACCACACATTTAAGCGCAAGGGCTGTTTCCTCATCAGGGAAATTTCTCTCCTTCAACACAAATAGCATCCCTGAGGCAGAAAGATGCAGTGGAGGCTGTAGCACCCAAAAGCTGAAGAGGAAAGAAACAGATCCTATGATGTGGGCAGTACTTATGTGGTTGTAAGCCATGTGGAGGTATCCTATTTTTAGAAAATAAATGTTTTATTACATTTGTAAGCATGATATGACAACAGTATTATGTGCAAATCCATTTGTTGCATTCCAACATGTCACACAGGATGTCAGCTTGGCACAATTGTTAATACAAAGCATTAGGAGCAAACACATAAACATTTACCAGTAACAATGATAAACATGGAGTCTACGTAGATTAAGGGTGAGTCGTTTCATACAATTCGGTTGGCCGGGTGAGAGCAATCTTTAAAGTGGGCTACTCGACAAGGGCGCCACGGAGGCACAGGGAAAACCACTCAATAAGAGGCAAGGGACCCATGGGGGTGATTCAGGAGCAGTTCTGCAGGGTAACAGGGTCCAGGCCCGATAGTAACCTTGACAGTGTGTGGAGCACTCTGATGTCGTGCGCTCAGGTTCTTTGTTATTCCCTTGCTACCCCCAGGTCAGTGAACCCGCCATCAGTTGTATGGTTGTAGACCCACATTAATGCTATGATAGTGTGGCTCAGAGTTGACATGTGTCGTTTTTTGCTTCAGCGTCAATTAAATTGGTCTCCCAACACTCACCACTGGTTCATGATTCCCCACTCATACGCAGCAACTTAACGGTATAATCTTCCACCAGTGTCCATGTCAGCAATGTGGCCAACCAACAAACTAAATCAGGAGTGGCAGACGCCTTCCATGTTATCACCAACTATCTCTTAAATAGGACAAATGTGTGGTCATTGAACCTATGGAGGTGTCTCTCGTCCTTCTCTCAGGGGTGTAGCTCCAACAGACAGAATTTGGGTGTGAGTGCAAGGGTGTGTTCTGTGAGTTCAACAACTGTGACAGTGACCGATCACCGAATTGGTGGTCCCAGCATCCAGCAGTTAACATCAAGGGGACTCAGGGGCCAGAGTCAGGAACATTTGCCTAATGCGCTGAGGGGAGAAGTAAGCATGATGCGTATAATTGAACTGTCTGAAGCAAAATCTAGGATTACAAGAGGCAGCCAGGCCATTACTCATTGCAGCTGCGCCGTTGCATAATACAGCTCACAATTGGGCACATCAAGCCCGCTGTCAGTTAAAAGACATTGTAGGGTGGTAAGTGCAACCCTCCGGTGACACCAACCCCATTGCATTTCAAACAAGACCATGCAGCTCTAAAAAAAAAACTTATAGGGAGCACTATCGGGAGTGCTGCAAAAAATAAAATAGACCAGCAGCACCAGCATTTTGGAGATCGTCACTCGACCCAGTGGAGACAGGGGGAGCGATCGCCAGAAGGGCAATGACTGGTGGATGGAACCTTTTGTCTTGTCTACATTGCTCTCCCTGAGGTCCCACTCCCAATGATAGATCTGGACACTCCGATACTTGAAGGTGTCATAACACCACTAGAGATGGCTCCCCAGTGGAGGAGCCCTATGCAGATCGGGGCACAGTGCCAGTGGGGACTGACATGACTTAGGGCAATTCACCCAGAGCCCTGAAATGTTTCTGAAATTGTCCAACAAACGAATGAGGCCTAGCAGGACGGCCTCTACATCGTGCAGATATACGAGGGCATCATCCACGTACAGTGAGATGACTTGATGTACACCCAGCTCTCAAATCTCCCAGTGTTCCAAAATCGTCCAACAAACGCATGAGGCCTGGCAGGGTGGCCACTACATCGAAAAGATATACCAGGGCCTCATCCACGTACAGTAAAATGACATGATGTACAGCTAGCTCTTGAACCCCCCAGAGTTGCACCTGTTGTCAGAGATAACAAGCTGGAGTCTCCATGGCAAGGACAAAAATGTGTGAGTAGAGCACGCACCCCTATCTGGTGCCTCTCTGAATAGCACAGCTGTTGGAGTTCAGCTGTCCCATACCGTTGGGTTATTATACAGAGTACATATCCATCCCATAAAACCTGGGCTGAACCCCATGCATTCAAGGATTAGAAGGAGAAAATCCCAGCTCAGGTTGTCAAACACCTTCTCAATATCTAGTGACATAGCCATCTGTCCAAAGGCTTCAGCAGGATTGCCGTATATGAGGCACAACAAGCGTCGGATGTTGGTGAAACTGCTGTGCCCCGGTATAAAAGCAGATCAAAATACAATGGTCCTAAACCTTATTTGGATAAGACACAAATCATTAATCCATAGGTGAACTAAGGAAACAGGTAAATTATAAAGCTCACAATACTAAGTACATTATTCATACATCAAATGGAAAAAATGCAACAAACCAAAACCTGATTCACCATTCAATTTATTATACTTCGTTTAAGTTGGTGATATATAAATTTCAATTATAATACTACAATATTCTCAGACAGAGGAGGTTGCTCCAAGGGGGGGGAACGTGCGAAGGAGAGTAGTGCTCAGTGTTAGTTGGTGAGAAGGAAAGTAAATAGGAGTGATAAAAGAAAGACACTTTACATATTTTGTCTCAATAGGACCAGTTTTAAATCACCATCCTGGTTGGCCTAGCCACATTTATAATATATGTAGTCGTGTTAATCTAGTTCGTACAAGTACACAAATAAATGTTTGGCATGATATGGGGTATAACAAAGAAGGAAGGGGTCTAGGCCTTTCCAAGGGGCATCCCTTGGAAAGGCCTAGACCCCTTCCTTCTTTGTACGAACTAGATAAACACGACTACGTATATTATAAATGTGGCTAGGCCAATCAGGACGGTGATTTAAAACCAGGTATTATGATTTGTGGTTATCTTGTCACTTAATGTGCATAATTGTATAAGTATAGAGAAAGTTATGGGATTGCTTGGAAACCGTTTATAAACAAATATGATTGACAAGAAAAAATGATAAAATGTGGAGAACAATTAGGAAGTGAATGAAATTGTACCCACTGGAGGGCATTACTAGCAAGATCGATATTGAGTTTTGTATTTGTATAGTAAAAGGCAATATGTTCACAGTAAACAGTGATCATGGGCTGAAAATGCTTGAAAATAGAAAAATACAAATATATTAGTTGATTTATAATTGTGAGGAATTAACAATAACAATGATGAAATGCACCAAGTGAAATGTGACAAATTAAATGAATATATACAATGAAAATCTGAAAGCTTTTTATATAAAAATGCTTGACACTACCATTACCAGAATGCCTAGCAGCAGATCAGAGGAAAATATGTCATCTAAGGTGGATACATATTGGTATTGTCGTTAATGGCATTTGTATGTTATCCCCGTGAGCAAGAGGCATGTTGCCTTGAAACGCGTAGGGGTTGCTGGTTTGCTGAGAATACCAAAATAAACGCGGAGTGAAAAGCGATTTTGGAAGAAGCTTAATTAATGTTGAGAGTGCGAGGAACCTACTGCTTGTATTAAGGAGTGTTTTTGAAATATTATCGGCGAGGCTCTGCCGACTTCCTTCCGCAGCACCAAAGAGCGCCCGGAGACCGGAACGAGGGGCCGAGTTTTGGAAACATATATATATATATATATATATATATAACCGCCTTCTTTTCACGAGGAATGCGATCTAATCCGCAGCAACTGGCTGAGGGGAGGGAAGAAGCGTCCCCCGGAATTTACCGAAGGCAGAAGCGGAGACGCATCACGAGACGCGGCGGGAGGAAGCGGAGAAGGAGATACCAGAAAACAGAGGAATCGGCAGACCAGGTCCAAGAGGAATTAATGGAAGACTTAAATATCATCAACCTTTCAGAAAGAGTGCTCACTAAGGATGAGGAAAATGTACTGAAGTTAGGACTCTCTTTCTGCCCTACAGGCCGCTACGAATATGCACAGACACGAATAGATCTGTTCCTATTCATCCGTAAATTAAAACTCTGGAAATATTTTAAACAGAAAGCGCTTAACGAGAAGGTACAAGGCCCACCAAGGGGGACCGATACAACTCACATTGATCCTACTGAGATGAGCATCAGTGACCTGGAGAGTTTAGCTGTACTTGAAGACCTACTGGAAGAAGGACTGAGTCAAACTGTACCGCCAACTGATACAGCCGGAAGGGGCACGTCCATAGGCATAACCCAGATTGGTGAACCAAGTAACTTTAAGCCAACCTCCCGCTTTCTCCCACAGACACCAATGGATGCATTGGATGTTTTTTCAGAAGCTGTGAACCAGGACTTACAAAGGCTTTCAAAACTTGAAGAATCACAGAAGAAGAACATTCACTGGAACCTTTCCTTTAAACAACGGAAAGCGATCACTAGATTACAACAAGACGACTCTATAGTGATAAAGCCCTCTGATAAGGGCGGGAACGTTGTTATTCAGAGTCGCGAACAGTATTGCAAGGAAGCCCTTTGTCAATTACAAGACTGTAACAATTACATGCCTACAACGGAACGTGAGTATCAGGAGAGTATCCGGAACTACCACTCCCTTGTTGAACAATGGTATGGAAAAGGCATACTAAGCAGGGAGGAATACTCATTCCTACAGAACAAACAACCGAGATTACCGAGTTTTTATCACCTCCCGAAGATTCACAAACACGCCACACAACCACCAGGGAGACCCATCGTGTCATCCATCGGTGGCTTAACTGAAAAAATGTCGAAATTCATCGATTCATTTCTGGCACCATGGGTTACGCAGTTGAGCTCCTACACTAAGGACTCCAAAGACTTTTTGAGGCAAATACAAGGCGTGGAATGGGAGGATGATTTACTGATGATCACTATGGACATCTCAAGCCTCTACACGAGTATCAGACACCATGACGGAATTGCAGCAGTTAAGACTTTTTTGAATCTACGACCCGCCCGATACCTGGTGCACAGTCAAATGATTTTGGACTTTATATCTTTTTGTTTAAATAACAATATTTTCATTTTCCAGAATCAGCGATACAGGCAAGTAAGGGGGACTGCGATGGGCACCTGCTTCGCCCCCAGCTACGCAAACCTTTTCGTGGGCTGGTGGGAGAAGCAGGTGGCCTGGGCAGACGACAAAACCCCTTGGGTGCACAATGTGATATGCTGGAGGAGGTATATCGACGACCTCTTCCTTATCTGGAGGGGGTCTGAGCTCTCAGCACTAGAGTACATTAGGATTCTTAATCAAAATGACCTTAACCTGCATTTCACCTGTACAATGAGTAAGAGAGAGGTTAACTATTTAGATCTCAGGGTTTTCGTTGATTCAGGCACAATCCAGACCGCCCTCTATAGAAAAGAGACGGCGGGTAACTCTGTCCTCCACGGACGCAGCAGTCATTCGACCTCCCTGGTTAAGAGCATCCCCTACGGGGAACTGTTGAGGATTAAGCGCAACAGTTCTCTGGAGAGAGATTACGCAGAGGCCGCACAACAAAGCGTGAGACGCTTTAAATCTCGCGGCTACTCTGCATTTACCCTCCAACAAGCTGAGAAGAAGGCAGAGCAAGTCGATAGACATACCCTCCTACAGGACAAAAAGGTGGACATTCCCAAAGGTGGGAGTGGCATTATAAGACTTATTACCAACTATTCAGTGGCAGCAAACAAAGTGAGAGCCATCATGGTCAAAAATTGGGGGATCCTCCAATCTGACAATGTAATTGGGAAGGACCTACAACAACATCCCATGATAACTTTTAGAAGAATAAGATCACTAAAAGATAGACTGGTCACTAGCCACTTACAGAAGGGTAAGTCCAAAGGAGAACTGCAGACAATGCATGGCTCGTACCCAGGCGGGAAATGCAAGGCCTGCAGTAACAGCCAGAGGGTATTGAGCTATCAGGTGCCACATAGGGAATCTAAGATCAAAATTAACAAGTTCATCAGTTGTTCAACCACATTTGTGGTATACTGCCTGAAGTGCCCCTGCGGACGGATGTACGTAGGAAGCACCACAAAAGCAGTTAAGCTTAGGATCTTAGAGCATCAACGGGCCATTGCAAACAAAGATGAAAATTATCTGATGGCCCGGCATTTTGCAAGTCACCACAACAGCGATAGGACACAACTCAGCTTCTTCAGCTTAGACTGCATCCCTCAAGATATCAGGGGTGGAGATCTAAAACGGCGAATTAGACGTTTGGAGTCACGATATATTATCGACCTCCAAACCAAGTCACCAGGAGGACTCAATGCAGGGGAAGAGCTACTATCACACCTATAAACACAATCCCCGATTCCTGAACTGCGTCACTGTCTGTAGTACATTCACTTTACACTGAAATGCTGTTGATTTTATTTGGTTTACAGAAATACCCCCCCCCCCCACCCCTTTGTTTTCTACTAGTTTAGGGTTTAACTTAGTGTGGCAATGTAAATTGTGGTATTTGTGCTTATGGCCATCCAGGCCTTAATCATTGCCAACTTTTCTGGAGATTATGGGGATTGGGTTACTTGAACTGTATACCAACGTGGTAATGTGATCACTCGAGCAATGACCCTTATGCTGATTTATGATTTCAGGTTTAATTTATTATAGTATTTGCCCATCCAGGGCTTAATGTTTTGAAACATATATTTTGAATAATCCACATGATTGAGGATGATTAATTGCACAGCTTATATCCATTGCTCGAGAAAATGTATTTACTTTTTGCATTGTAAATAGCGTTATTTCATCATTTCAAGATGGCGCTTTCATTTGTATTATGATCCGTTTTCTGTTTTAATGAATTGAGCCTTATCAACTTCCGCCTTGCCGTCGCCAGCTGACACTGACGAAGGCAAGTGCTGAAACGCGTCTGTTTTGGATTGTTTTGCGCTAAATAAACCGTACGTGGTTTAAACCTCTGCTGTGAGTGCCGTTTTGTTGCTGATCTGTTGCCGGTTGCCGGTCGCAGACCTGCGGAGCTTTCAATATATATATATATATATATATATATATATATATATATATATATATATATATATATATATATATATATATATATATATATATATATATATATATATATATATATAGAGAGAGAGAGAGAGTGAGAGAGAGAGAGAGAGAGAGAGAGAGAGAGTGTCAGTGGAAGTATACAATTCTGCAGCTGCATCATTTTTCACAACATTTGAATTAGAAGTAATATATAAGACATAATCATTTCTTTAAAACATTCTGGTGATTAATTATTTTTAAAAAAAGGGGGACCACAAGTTTAAAACTACAGTTTGTCTCTAGTCTTCGACTGAGTCATTATGTAATAGTTCTTTCACCTTGTGGGCAAATTCGCTAATATTGCTAGTTCCATTGGGATCTCCAGCTTAAAGAGAAGTTTCATGATATCTGAACATGTGCGTATCCCATATTTTAAAAACAAGGGTTTCAGTAAAGTGCGACGTGCATAATTCAAACGGTGACATATACAGACCATGTGGGCCATGGATTCCTCATACTGGTGACACAATCTGCAAGTAGTAACAACCTCTAATGTTTTCCAACGGCTGTTGATGTCTTTTACCGGTAGTACCATCAATCTCACTGACAGAATTTTCTTTAAAATTGACTTATTCAGGGCAGAGTCAAGGTATGGCTGGCTCAGTTTATCATGGAAGGAACTGGCTAATAGCCTGATGTTGCTGCTGGAGGACTCCAGTTCCTTCAAGTCCTCTTCCTCGGATAGCAATCTGACTTGTTTCTTTAGAATGTTTTTAAGGTTCCAGGTTGATAAATAAAATCCTGCCAGTTGGACAAGTCAAGATGCAATTCAGTGCAAGCAGTTAGAAGGCCGTTGGCCCACGAGTTTTTACTTTTCACAACGATTTCCTTCAAGATTGCCTTCATTGTGTTTGGGGGGGCAGCACAAACCCCTCGGTAGTACCGAACAAACGATACCCAGTGTTCATAGCACTGTTTGTTTAGCCCAAATTCAAGGCGTACCAAGGTGTTCCGAACATGGGCAGGTATTTGAAAGATCTGTTAAAATGCCCTGCAATTGGCGCGTTGTGGCGGATCACAAGTTACTAAAAACGTTGCAAAATATTTTTGCGCGCAGTGGAATGCTCTTCACAAAGGTTAATTGGTCATCTTTCTGTTCCCTATTTCTGGATTTGGTTGTTAACCTGGTAGTAATCTTTGCGTAGACAGTATTACCATGTGTAATAATTACAAAATAGTGAATAATGGTATTAAAAAATGTGCAATCAATCAAAAATTGGGAGGTGCACTGCAATGTTTGTCAATAGTTTAGGCTTGAGTTTGGTAGGTGGGTAGGGTGCTCTCCCAGGTGGCGTCACCGTCCAATGATGCTAAAAAGTACAATGGAGTTGTGTGCACGCATTAATGTGAGTGCATCCCTGGATGGAGGCACTCCGTGGGGTTCTAAAGAGTTAGACTCCAATGAAGTTTATGATAGTTTCTTTGCATTTTATTTCATGAAGAAAACTTTTTTTTGATATTCACATCATATCAAGTTCATTTAATATTCTTTTTTTCTTTTTTTTTAAACCTTTATTAGATGCATACAACACAAAGGCATGACAGGTACAGCATGTGCAGTTTCATATGGCAGTATGGTACCAGCAGTTGAGAGAAAGATGAGCACGTGTACAAGGTCCATCTTAACATTGCAAACAGCACTTTACATATACAGTTCCCAATGTGTCACAGTAGGCAGTTAGTTGAGTATAGGCAACGCGTCTCATTCATCCGGGGTGCGGGGAGGGGGGAGAAAACGGGGAAGGAACAAGGAGTAATGCAGGCCGGGAGACTACATCCCTTTGCGCTATTATGGGGCCTGAGCAACACAGGTATATTGGCACTGTCCATCCCAGCCCTGCATCCTCTCTGTCTATGTCTGATAGCTAGCTACGTGAATCCACTCAGTGCCGTTATCTCTGCGTGCCTAGCGTGCGCAGCTCAGCACTGCATCCCAGCGCGTGACATGTTTGTGTCTGGACCCCGTGATTATCGACTAAGGGCGGCATGCCATGCCTTTACACCAATTCGTCATCAGCCGTCCCTTGCCACTTCATTAATTAATGTGTGTACACCCCTTCCGCCCCCCAGCGTCACTTCCAAGAGGGTGGTGGTGGACAATTGACTCAGGCGTTGTGTCTCATGACCTATTCTGAACAAGATCCCCTCCACCGCCCTTCATCCCCGGGTCTATCGACGTTTCTCAATGTAGGTGTCCCCATATGTATCATGTAGTGCGGATGTAGTGAGGCGAATGAAATGTACAGTGTCAGCGCGCTCATGGGCCAGGATCCAGGTCATCATCCCCGGAGGAGTCGTTTTGCGTCTCCTGAGCCAGCCAGTATACCCGTAGAGGGGACCAGATGTCACTGGGAGCACATCGAGCTGGCATCAGTTCCGTATAGACGCCATACTGTTCCTGACAGTGTTGGAGGTCATCCAGCCATTCCTTGAACTTTGGCGCTCTTCCCCTCCCCCACCTGCAAGCAACCCTCCGTTTAGCGAGTAGTAGCGCGATGTCAACAAACTTGCGATCCGCTTTGGGCACATCTCTGGTATAACCTAATATCATCACTATCGGGTCTAACGGGAGAGGGCCGGCAATCATTACCTGAAGGGCGGCATGCACCTGGCCCCAGTAGGTCTGTATTGCCCCACAATCCCAAGCCAGATGCAGGAACCCCGCTCCTTCCATGCGACATCTAGCACATCTATCATCCGTTGAGAGGCCAAACCTCAATTTTCTGACCGGTGTGTAATAGCACCTTTGCACAAACTTATAATGAATAATTTTCATTCGAGAACTGGGGGATATTCTAGCCGTGATCGAGCAGCAATATTTCCACTGGTCGTCCGTGAGGGCGGCTGGTAGTTCCGACTCCCAGTCGGTCCGAGCCTTAGCCAGGGTGATCGGTCGTTGTTCTCGAACAGCAGCATAGAGTTTAGACACCAAGTGTCTCCCATCCGATACGAGCATAACATGCAACGGCAGTACCGTCCCTGGTTCCTCCGGGAAGTTAGGGAGAATATCTCGCATACCCTGACGTAACCGGAAGTAATAGAACACCTCCATAGGCGTCGGGGGGGGTATTCTGGAACAGCTGGTCCTTGGTGCGGAATAGGCCATCCTGAAAGAGGTCGCCCCACGTGCTAAGATTTATGCGGCGGCACATCAAACGGAAACCTCCCTCCAGTAGGAGTGATAGTCTCGGATGATACGCCAGAGGCAACGCCGGCGAATACAGTAGGGGGGCGTCCAGCATTTTGGTCACCCTCCGCCAGGCATCGATTGTGTAAGTCACAGTAGTGGCGGGCGTATCAACATCTCCAATCTCTCCCATTAGCATGCCCTCAAGAGGCAGTGGGTGCACTATCCAGTCCTCCGCAGCGACCTGTGGCATAAAAGGAACGGGCCTTATCCAGTAATAAGCATGTTGCGCCTGTGCGCTCAGGTAATACATTTCCAGGTCGGGCACATCAAAGCCGCCTCTGTCATGCGGCTGCGTTAAGACCGACCATCTAATGCGCGGTTGTTTACCACCCCAAAACAGGCGAAGCAGTTCAGAGCGAAGTCTTTTGAAAAAATAGGCGCCTGGGTAATACGGTATATTTTGGAATAAATATAAGAATCGTGGGAGGACGACCATCTTGATCAGGGAGGCCCTACCTGCCATCGAAAGGGGAAGTGCCAACCAACGCGTGATATTTTCAGCCAGTCGTGTGATGGCTACGCCGTAGTTTAATCGGATGGTGTCAGCCTTATCCAGCGATATCGTAATCCCCAGATACTTCAAGTCAGAGCCGCACCACTCCAAGGGGTAGTCCAGCGGAAATTGGATGACCGATGCCGTGAGAGGGAAGAGTTGTGACTTTTGCCAATTAATATGTACACCAGATATGCCTCCAAACGCTACAAATTCTCTCAAAAGTGGATTGAGGTTATCTTGTGGGTGGCGCACATACAGTGTGACATCATCTGCATAGAGGGAGATGCCTATCTGTCGCTGGTTGCAGTAAAAGGCTCTGTCTTTGTGCAGTTGTCGTATCCTGCAGGCCAGCGGTTCTATCGCCAGGGCGAATAGTAAGGGCGATAAAGGGCATCCCTGCCTAGTGCCTCTCGTGATCGGCATCTGTTTCGACAGCGCCCCGTTGATGACTATTCTAGCGACTGGGGAAGTGTATAGCAATGTCACCCAAGCGATGAATATCCGGGGGAACCCCATCCTGCCCAGGATGGCCAGCAGGTATCCCCATTCCACCGAGTCGAACGCCTTGGTGGCGTCCAGAAACACAGCAGCAACCGGCAATTCGGGAGCGATGGTGGGGATTAACGAGAACAACGTTCGCAGATTGTGGGACGTGGCCCTCCCTGGGACAAATCCAGATTGGTCTGGAAGTACAAGTTTAGTCATCAGCAGGGACAACCTAGTAGCCAATATTTTCGCAAGTATCTTCGCGTCGCAGTTCAGTAAAGACAGGGGTCTATAGGCATCAGTGTCCTTCGGATCCTTACCCGGCTTCAACAGCGAGGTGATCGCCACCTCTCTCATGGACCCCGGTAACATCCCCACCTCTAGCGATTCCTCGAAGACCTCCTTCAGTACCGGCGCCATTATGTCGATATAACATTTATAGAATTCGGCCGGTAGGCCGTCCAACCCAGCCGCTTTGCCATTACTGAGGGACATGATCGCTTCCCTGACCTCGTCCAGTTCGAAAGGGCACCCTAAGAACCCCCTGTCCCCGTCGCTCAACCAGCAGAGCGCTATGTCGTCCAGGTAATTACCGAACTCTACCTCTCCCTCCTGTTGTGTGGAGTACAGGCGTCTGTAGTGTTGCAGGAAGGTGTCCCGAATCCCCTCAGAATCCTGATGGATCTTCCCCTCCCTATCCGAGATCTCTAGGATATGAGAGGCAAAGCGTTGGTGCCTCGTGAGCGCCGCCAATACCTTCCCCGATCGGTCCCCCTCGCAGTACCGTCTAGCTGTCCAATATTTGCCTCGGAATTTTACCTCTCTGGCCGCCTCCTCCTCATAAGTCGACAGTTTAGCTCTGAATCTTACTGCCAACTCAGGACTGGTATTTCCTGCCATTTCCACCTCTAGCGCCCTAAGCTCCCCTTCGAGCGTGTGTAGAGTGCGCACTATGCTCCGCAATATCCCGCAGCTTTTAGAGATTGTGACGCCCCTGACGGTAACTTTAAACGCCTCCCAGATGGTTTCGACTTTCTCCACAGAGCCCTTATTCTAGGGAAAAAGGCTTCGATCTCTTCTCCGAGTTCGTGCTTAAAGACAGGATCTAGCAAGGCCGAGGGGAAGAGCCGCCATGGCGGTCTCACCCTAGTGTGCCCGGGTACTTCAAGGACGGCCAATACTGGACAGTGGTCCGAATAAGTGCGAGGCAAATGCTTCGCTTGCACTAGTCCCCCAGCAAGCCCCCGCGAGATGAAGCAATAATCAATCCTTGCCCATGATCGCGCATGTGCTGTGAAGTGGGTGCCTTCTCTGAGTGCCGGGTGCGTGTGCCTCCAACTGTCTACCAGTACTGCCTCCGTAAGTATCCCCTGAAGCGTGTTTGTGGCGTTCATGTTGTAATGTCCACTACCGTCGGATCTATCCATCGTGTCATGTAATGATAAGTTAAAATCCCCCCCCAGATAATGTGCGCGGCCTCAATCTCCAACATATGGCCCCACAATGACAAGAAAAATCCTGGAGTATCGACATTTGGTGCATAGCAGTTCACAAGCATTATTACATCAGATCCTAGCCTCCCCCAAAGGATGACATATCTCCCCTCCTTATCCACTCGCACACCCAGCTTTTGAAATGGAAGTTTCTTATTGACCAGTATTACCGTCCCCCTAGAATATGTGGAATAAGAGGAAAACTCTCTCTCACACGCCCATCGACTCGCAAACTTGGGAGTACCACCCGGTCGAAGGTGGGTTTCCTGGAGCATAGCTATTTGCACATGGTGGCGATCTAGATATGCAAGTACATTTCTGCATTTACGGGGATCATTGAGTCCGCGGACATTCCAGGACAATATGACAACTTTATCCAACGCATTATCGCCCATAGATGTCTTTCAATCCCAGCATGAAGCCGGTAGTCAATGCCCCAGCTCCGAATCGACCAGTACCATTCGTCGACAACTCCGCTGTCAAGCGCAATCTCCCCCCCCGGTCAACCACACTCCCATACATGTCATCCATACTACCTGCATTCTCGCCACAATTGCCACACGCATCAAACTCGCCACTTCGAACAACTAGCAGCTTAACAAAAAAAACTGTACTCCCCATCACGTGCACAGCCATCCAACCCTGGCTGTCCGGTCCCTCCCCCCTCCCACTGAAGCAACTCAAACTTGCCAGTACCTTGTCCCTCCCCCTTGCCCCAACCCATGCGTCCCGTAACATTAGAAAAACCATGTGGGGAATTCCCTCTCGGGAGCAAAAGAGGTACACACTGAAACACCCCAACTCTCCCCTCCCCATCCGCATGCAGCATACGGGAAAGACAGAGAAGGTGGGGTGGTGCCTGGTGTGTATCGTCCCTGCAGGCCAAAGCCCCCCCGTCACTTCAGTGCAATTCAAATGTGCTCCTCCATCCGGAGGCTGGGCAAATGTGCTTGGGCAACGACCAGCATCGTATCAGTGGCAAAGTAACTCATCTCTCATGCGAGTCTCCTTCTCCCGGCCACCGTCAGGGCCAGCAATGTACTCTTCCAAAAAAGAATGACAAAAAAAAAAAAAAAAGGGGAAGAAGCCCTCGTCATTCGTAAATCTTTCCACAATCCATATGTCCTCCCATCATGACCTGCCTCTGCACGACTTCGGCAAAATAAATTTAACAAGCAAATGCGATGATCAGCTGTCAGTCGCCTGGCAGCAGTTCCCTTATGAGGCCAGATAGTTCTCAGTGGCACCATCATATGTAGCGCAGGCCATTTTCATCCTCTAGGACCCACAAGGTCCGAAAGCTGTATCCATAGTGCATTGAGTAGTTATCGAGCAGTCGAGCATAAGTCTCTGTGGCGATTACCAGGACGAAAGGGCTGCCTTCTAGCTATGCGAGGATAACGGGGAAGCGTCAAACAACTACAACTCCCAGACTGCCTTGGGGGAGACTCGTTTGTACTAAGCCCCTCCTTTCCCAGAGAAGGGTGCTTGTCAATTGTTTGTGCAGTGCGATTCGGAGGAGAGGCGGAAGGTGTTCCCCGCCGGATTCCAGCGAGAAGAATTGCAGAATCTAGGAGAGTACCGTTGTACAGCGCCAGAGGGAGAAAACAGAGAACTCCAAGCGGACCTGTGTATCAAGTAAGAAGGAGCGCGGGCTCGCCTCCTTCCTTGTTGGAGATTCGAATTCTTGGACTCCTGCAGGCGAAGCGCCTGTCAGAGTAGCCACAGAGTTTCGCTTAGCGCATCTAGCGCTAAGGAACCCGTGAGAAATACAGTTTGTATTATTGCGCGCGTGAAATCACAAACGCGTGCAGTGTACAGGCTGGTAGAATTGAGGAGGACTAAGGATTCAGCGCGGCCGCGCATGTAGAGTCCTGATTAGAGTCCGAGTGTTTGATGAGTAGTGATAAATCCGGATTGGATTCCTGTGACATTTTTGAACTGCTTTGTGGGACGTGTAGTCCTAGTTGTGCAAAAAACAACTAAAAGGAGAGGAGCTTCAGTAGAAATAGGTGCTCAGCCTTATGTTTTGTTTATTTCAGTTTAATTGTGGAGGAGTCACACTACTATGACATTGGGAATATATCCGCTTTGGTAAAGGACACGTGCAAGTGAAAGGGAGAGACAGTGTTCCCTTTTATTAAAGCCCTGTATGCAGAAAGTGTGGTGAGTGAAGTCAACATCCCCCTTATTGGCATAGTGAAGTATTATATGGACGTGAGAGGTAATCGTGTGTTTATTTCACTTTTAGATACCTGGAAAGGTGTTACAGAGCTGTCCCTTAGACCCAGTCCATTTCAAAAAGGGAGAAACGAAGAGAGAAAGACCGCATTCCCGCTCTCCTCCAAGGCTTCTTCTCTCCTTTTTTCCCTTCTATGCACGAAGCCGGACAGAGGTATATAGTTTCCCTGTTGGGGGGCGTGTATCGAGGGGAATAGAGGATCTAGCATCTGACATCGTCTCCGCTGGGAAAAGACAGAAGGTTAGTGGCGTTAATGTTCCTTGTGCTACTGCCGATCTTGACAGATTGACAAGCCCAAGTAACAAGACCCAGCCTGGACGATGAATGTGGAAAGTATACTAAATTCTGTAGTGGAAAGCCTTGCGGCTCTTCAACAGGAAGTCACCACGTCTTGTACCGAGAGTCAGGTCCTATATAAGGAACTAGGGGTTCTTAGAAAGGAGATGTCCGAATTGTCCATGAGAGGGAACAAAGGGGCTTCGTACATCAAACCAGCCACTTTACAACCTCCATCCTCCACCGTGTCTCCTGTGTCACAGGGAGCTGAAGGGGGTGGGTTCACGGTGTCATCTCCCTCCACACCCTCTTCTTCTGATGCAGTTCCCACAGTCCATGTCATACAAAATACCGGGATCCCACTTGCCCCTCCTGAAAGGTTTTATGGGGATCCCCGTAAATTTGAAACGTTCCTAAACCAATGTAGATTGCATTTTTTGTGCAAACCGGGGGTGTTCCAAGAGGATACAACAAAGACAGCGTTTATGATGTCCTACATGGGAGGCAATGCAGCGAGTTGGACAATACCCTTGTTGGAGAGAAATGATCCTGTGTTACACGATTTTGATGATTTTTGTTTGGAACTGCGACGATTGTTCGACAGAAAACTCCATATGTTATCTCTGGATAGAGAGCTGTTAACCCTACGGCAAGGGTCTCAAGATTTGCTATCCTATATAACTTCCTTCAATCGACTCGTGGTTGAAACAGAGTGGCCTACGGCAAAGAGGATATCTATTTTCTATCAAGGGCTCCGAGGGGAGCTAAAGGATGTATTAGCTCAAGTGGTACAACTTCCCACCTCTTGTGAAGAATCGATTGACTTAACTGTTCAATTGGACCATCGCCTACTGGAAAGACGGGGTGATAGAGGCAGAGGAGACGGTCGCTTCTTCTATCCTCGTCTCCGAGGTAATATGGAAGATCATCCTAAGATGCCGGAGGGCGTCGAACCCATGCAAATAGGAGGTCTTAGGGGCCCCCTTTCAAAGGAAGAAAAAGACAAACGAAGAAGACTGAAACAGTGTCTATACTGCGGAAAGGGTGGTCATTTTGTGAAAGATTGTCGAGCCACAAACGCGTTCCCTGGAAGACCGACGGCTCCCCCTTCACAGGCTGTCATACAAGCGGGAAGACCGGCGGAAAACTAACATGCCCAAATCAGGAGGAGGTCGCTGCCTTGGGTTGTACACCGTCTAAGATCTCATCTACACTTGCGAATACATTACATCCTGCAGTAGCTCACATGAATTTAAAAGTGACTTTATGGGTCAATACCCGTGACGCTATGGAGATAGATGCTCTGCTAGATTCCGGAGCCACGGGTAACTATATTGACCAGGAATACGCCATGAAGATTGGGATCGTATGTGAGAAAAAGGATAAACCGGAGCTGGTCAAAGCAGTGGATGGAACGGTCTTGTCATCTGGCCCCGTTTCTTATCATACCCAAGCATCGTTGATGCAGACGAGTCAAAATCATCAGGAGATGATCCAATTCGACTTGATTGATGCACCCCAGTTCCGTCTAATATTGGGGATGCCGTGGCTGACTCTTCACGATCCTCAAGTTAGTTGGGCAGCACGTACCATTACCTTGTCTTCGGCGTTTTGTAAGGCCAATTGCAGACAGGACGTGTCTGTCAAGGAAGAACAATCAGCTACGCCTTCAGTCTGTCTGGCTTCTGGATGTTCTATCGGACCATACTGTTGTGCCACTGCTCTTCCTGACGAGTACCAGGAGTTCAGTTCCTTGTTTGACAAACAAAAGGCTACTGATTTGCCTCCACATCGTGTCTACGATTGTAGAATTGACCTTGTTCCTGGTGCTGATATTCCCTGTAGCCGAGTTTACGCTCTCACTGAAAAGGAGTCAGTGTATTTGCGGAATTACCTCGATGAAAATCTGGCTACGGGGTTCATTCGTCATTCTACCTCGCCTGCTTCCTCGCCGATGTTTTTTATTCCTAAGAAGGACTGCGAGGAATTGAGGCCATGCATCGACTACCGGGCCATCAATCGAATGACGATAAAGAACCGGTATCCACTACCTCTTATACCTGTACTCCTGGATCAATTGAAAAGGGCTCGGTTCTTCACTAAACTCGATCTCAGAGGAGCGTACCATCTGGTTAGAGTACAGAGTGGAGATGAGTGGAAGACCGCGTTTAGAACAAAATTTGGATTGTTCGAGTACCTTGTGATGCCGTTTGGGCTCTGCAACGCCCCTGCAGCATTCCAATATTTCATGGATGAGGTACTACGCGGGTGTCTGGAGACATTCTGCATCGTGTACATAGATGATATTTTGATCTATTCGTCTACACTTCATGAACATGTGGATCATGTGAAGGCGGTGTTGCAGCGATTACAGCAGAATTCCTTGTATGCCAAGCTTGAAAAATGTCTTTTTCATGTGAAGGAAGTGGCCTTCCTTGGTTATATCATCTCGGCCCAGGGCTTCCAAATGGATTCCAGTAAAGGGGAGGCTATTATCGGATGGAGTACACCCAAGAACGTGAAGGCGGTACAAAGTTTTCTTGGTTTCGCCAACTATTACCGCCGGTTCATAAAGGATTTCTCCAAGATTATTCAGCCGATATCCAGTTTACTGAGGAAGAGCACTGTGTTTGGGTGGACCCCTGAAGCGGAAAGATCATTTCAATATCTCAAGGAACAGTTTACACAGGCTCCTATCCTACGCCACCCTGATTCACAGATGCCTTTTGTCTTGGAGACGGATGCCTCCCTGTATGCCATCGGTGGGATACTATCACAACGCCACCCCGAAACAGGCCAGTTGCATCCCGTGGCCTATTTCTCACGAAAACTTTCTCCTTGCGAGATAAATTATTCTGTCACGGATAAGGAACTTCTTGCAATCAAGAGGGCCTGTGAGGAGTGGCGCCATTATCTGCTGGGAGCCATGCACACTGTCGAAATCTATACCGACCACAGAAACTTGCTTTTTCTGAAAACAGCCAAGGCCCTTACTCCCAGGCAGTTGAGGTGGACTCTGTTCTTTTCGGACTTTGATTTTGTTATCAAATATAAACCGGGACCTCAAAATGGTAAGGCTGACGCCCTCTCTCGGATCGGGGAAACGGCAGAGCAGAGAACCGAGAGCGAAGAAGAACCTCCACTTATCCTCCAAGAATCCAACCACCCCTCCCCTTTCATCGCCTTGGTGTCTACACCTGAATTCTTGGATGATGTTCGCGTGGCTCTTGCAGATATGGATGTACAGGAATGGGTGCACGAGGATCCTGAGCATCGCACTGTGAAAGATGATCTTGCCTATCAGGGATTAGCCATCTATGTCCCTACCGAACCCCTGCAACGGAAGGTGTTGCACTGGATCCATGATTCGCCATTAGGTGGCCATTTGGGTATCTACAAGACTATTGCAGGTGTGGAACAGAGCTTTTGGTGGCCAAAATTGAGAGCAACAGTGAGACACTATGTGATGAACTGTGCCGTTTGTATTCAGGGGAAGGCCGTTCATGTTAAGCCGGTCGGCCTTCTCAGACCTCTCCCGATTCCTCCAAAGCCTTGGCATACTGTGTCGATGGACTTTATTGTTGAAATGCCACCTTGTGAGGATAAAACTGTGATCTTAGTGGTCGTAGACCATTTAACGAAGATGGGACATTTCATTCCTCTCAAAGGCCTGCCTACTTCTGTTGAATTGGCGCAAGTGTTCTTGTAACACGTCGTTCGTGCCCATGGGATACCTTGTGTGCTCATCACCGATAGAGGTACTCAATTTACCTCTCGCTTCTGGAAGGCCCTCTGTCAGACCATGGATGTTGATGCGCGACTCTCGTCATCCTATCACCCCCAGACGGACGGAAAAACAGAGCGCCTGAATCAGACGTCGGAGCAATACCTTCGCTGCTTTGCCTTACAAAACGATACTGAATGGACTACCTTGATATGGATGGCTGAATTTGCTTACAACAATGCCATTCATTCCACCTTGGGCTGTTCACCTTTTTTTTGTCTTTTTGGTTTTCATCCTAATGCACTACCCTTTGAGGTTCCTGTTCACTCCCCGGTGCCCAGTATACACGAACACCATGCACATCTGAGGGCAGTGCTAGTTGGGGCGCGACATAGTTTAGTCGACGCGCAGTCTTCTCAGAAGCGTTATGCTGACAACAGAAGGTCTTCTGCTCCTGTATACGCAGTGGGGGATAGGGTGTGGCTTTCCACAAATAATTTACATCTGAAAGGGGAGAATAAGTTGAAGCCTAGATTTGTTGGGCCTTATAGCATTGAGAAAATCATTAACCCTGTGGTTGTACGGTTGACCCTCCCTGATACTTGGAGGATTCATCCCGTCTTTCATGTTTCTTTGCTCCAACCCTGTCCCGCGAGTACTAGGCTGTCAGATAAACCCCTTCCAGTGGTTGTTGATGGGCATGAGGAGTATGAGGTCCATTCGATCCTTGACTCCCGTATGGGGCGGGGGCGGATTCAGTACTTGGTTGAGTGGAAAGGGTATGGCCCTGAGGAGCGGTCCTGGGAGCCAGTGGGAAATCTCCATTGTCCTGAGTTGGTTGCTCGTTTTCATGACTTGTATCCTGGTAAGCCTGGGCGACCGCCGGGACGGCTGTCCTCGAGAGGGGGTTCTGTGGCGATTACCAGGACGAAAGGGCTGCCTTCTAGCTATGCGAGGATAACGGGGAAGCGACAAACAACTACAACTCCCAGACTGCCTTGGGGAGACTCGTTTGTACTAAGCCCCTCCTTTCCCAGAGAAGGGTGCTTGTCAATTGTTTGTGCAGTGCGAGTCGGAGGAGAGGCGGAAGGTGTTCCCCGCCGGATTCCAGCGAGAAGAATTGCAGCATCTAGGAGAGTACCGTTGTACAGCGCCAGAGGGAGAAAACAGAGAACTCCAAGCGGACCTGTGTATCAAGTAAGAAGGAGCGCGGGCTCGCCTCCTTCCTTGTTGGAGATTCGAATTCTTGGACTCCTGCAGGCGAAGCGCCTGTCAGAGTAGCCACGGAGTTTCGCTTAGCGCATCTAGCGCTAAGGAACCCGTGAGAAATACAGTTTGTATTATTGCGCGCGTGAAATCACAAACGCGTGCAGTGTACAGGCTGGTAGAATTGAGGAGGACTAAGGATTCAGCGCGGCCGCGCATGTAGAGTCCTGATTAGAGTCCGAGTGTTTGATGAGTAGTGATAAATCCGGATTGGATTCCTGTGACATTTTTGAACTGCTTTGTGGGACGTGTAGTCCTAGTTGTGCAAAAAACAACTAAAAGGAGAGGAGCTTCAGTAGAAATAGGTGCTCAGCCTTATGTTTTGTTTATTTCAGTTTAATTGTGGAGGAGTCACACTACTATGACATTGGGAATATATCCGCTTTGGTAAAGGACACGTGCAAGTGAAAGGGAGAGACAGTGTTCCCTTTTATTAAAGCCCTGTATGCAGAAAGTGTGGTGAGTGAAGTCAACATCCCCCTTATTGGCATAGTGAAGTATTATATGGACGTGAGAGGTAATCGTGTGTTTATTTCACTTTTAGATACCTGGAAAGGTGTTACAGAGCTGTCCCTTAGACCCAGTCCATTTCAAAAAGGGAGAAACGAAGAG
This sequence comes from Lissotriton vulgaris, assembly GCF_964263255.1. Lineage (NCBI taxonomy): Eukaryota > Metazoa > Chordata > Amphibia > Caudata > Salamandridae > Lissotriton > Lissotriton vulgaris. Next base: position 968,857,508 of record NC_141693.1, on the reverse strand, counting down.
AGAAAGACCGCATTCCCGCTCTCCTCCAAGGCTTCTTCTCTCCTTTTTTCCCTTCTATGCACGAAGCCGGACAGAGGTATATAGTTTCCCTGTTGGGGGGCGTGTATCGAGGGGAATAGAGGATCTAGCATCTGACATCGTCTCCGCTGGGAAAAGACAGAAGGTTAGTGGCGTTAATGTTCCTTGTGCTACTGCCGATCTTGACAGTCTCCCACTACTAGTCTTCTCGATCGGCTTGATGTTCTGCGGCTTCCTCCTCCTCACCATTGCGCCTTTCCCTCCTGGCCGCTCGGAGCCTTTTTACGTAGTCTTCGGCCTGTTGCGGGTTCGGAAAAAAATGCTGTTTGCCCTGATGGGTCACCCTGAGGCGTGCCGGGTATAGGAGGGCGTAGTCAATCTGCATATCCCTAAGTTTCTTTTTTACATCCAGGAATTTTCTACGCTGGTCCTGTTCCATGGGCGTGAAGTCCGGGTATAATGAGAACTGAACCCCGTCACAGATCAAGTTCCGAGTAGTCCGGGCCGCCCTCAGCGCCGCATCCCTGTCGCGGTAATTGAGTAGGCGGGCTATAATAGGTCGAGGCTGTGCCCCTGGCTTAGGGACTGGACCCAGCGAGCGGTGCGCCCGCTCCACAATGAACTGGCTGGAGAAGGCCTCTTTACCTATGGCGGTGGTCAGGATACGCTCCACGTAATCTTCCATCCGACCAGTGTTGCTGGATTCTGGAACTCCCGTGACGCGGATGTTATTGCGTCTACTCCTGGCTTCCAATTCCTCGTTCTTAGCTGCGATTACCCTTAGGATGTTATCCATTCGGGTTAGCCGCGTATCATGAGTGTTTGATACGTCCTCCGCAGTTGAGATGCGCCGCTCCGCCTCCGTGAGCCGCTCCTCATGGACTTCCATCTTTTGTGCAACTCCGTCCATCCTGGAAGATAAGCGGTCCACCTTATCTACGATCGTTGCGAAGCCCTGACGCATCTCGTCAAAGAGCAGACGCAGCTCTGGAGCAGCCGATGTAGGAGATGTATCAGCAGTCGATGGTCCAGGGGCCCCATTAGAGGTTGTAGCGCCTCGCAGTGGTTTCTTGGAGGGTGCGGCCTCAAAGGACAGTTTCGCCTGTTTGGCGTCGTTTTTGCCCATGGTGTTCAGTCCGTCGACGCCGTCCGGGGCCGGACACTGATGTGTGGCTAGTAGACGTCTCCGCACCAGTGCAGGGCCCTCTAGCCAGTCACCCTCGCTGCGCCGAGTACTAGCAGGGTAGGGTCAAGCAGGAGGTGGGGTAGCGATTCCCCGACCCAGAATCAGTGACCAGGGCGCCCTGGGGAGTCTGCACGCTGGTAGTAAGCACTCAGCCCGTTTCAGCAGCGCCATGCAGGATTGAGAGATGCAGGCCCACCGGCAGTGGAGGGTAGCGCAATGTCGCCAGTACAGATCCGATCCTGCGCTCGATCACCAGCTCGGTCTGTCGGGTGATTCTCCGGGCCTCTAGCCTTCGTGCCTGACGCCAGTAGTGTCCAGCAGGCAAGTCAAGGATGCATTCGGAGGGGCAGGTAAAATGGCCGGGTGCGTCACTCTTCACACCGGCAGAGCCAGGCGCTGCGCGCCGAGGTGAACGGGATCGCCACCCAGTGTCGAGAAAAGGGTGTCCCGTCCGTCCCCCGCCCCGGTGCTCACTGGGGACGGCAAGACTCATCTCTGCCAGCCTCCGCCAGATCTTCTTTCGGCCGCCCTCCCCGCAGGCCGCCGTCAGGGATTTCGAGGCCCACTTGCCTCGTGGGAAGCCGCGGCCTCGCGTAGGTCAGCTCCCGGTGCGTCTCTGCTGCTCTCCGCGTCGCCCTCAACCGGTGGCTGCTCACCTCGCCATATCTCGGGCCCAGCGCCTCCAATTTTCTCCAAAGTCGGACAGGACCGGCAGGACCTCCAGCCTCGCACTCGGTGCGGGTTGTAGGCTTCAGCTCGCAGGGGAAGCGGATAATTTTAGGATATTACTGGCCAGGCAGCCAGAGCCTCACGGAAGTGCGGCCATTAGCGTGTGTGCCCTCTAGCGCCCCAAGTTCATTTAATATTCACAAGCGTCTTGCATATGGGTTAATTAGTTCCACTCCCTATGCATTTCGGGCGGAGCCCTTTGTCAAGGGGTATCTACAAGGGATGAAGAAGAATGGGATATCAATTACCATGACGTAAATGGAGGGTATGTGCATTCAAGGATTATTAACAGTGAGGTGCCTAAAATAAAAACAAATGTGAGAATCTGTGTCATGCTAAACAGTGGTGGATGATGCAAATGAGTGATATGCGCTAAGAAGTGAAGGTGGGAAACACAGGGTAGTAAACACCGGGTATAGGGTGATGTCCGTTATAGTTGGCGGTGAGTGAAGTGCTCAAAGACATAAAGCGGAACGTGGGTAAAGCGTCAGGAAAAAAGCTAACATGTAAAAGTACAAAGCTACCATGCGATAAAACCAAACGGGTGGGTTAGTGGTGGCGGTGCTTAATAAAGAAGCTGCTAGATAAACACTCACGGTTTGGGCTCGAGACGGGCCAGCTTTAGCGTGATTCTAAAAAACGGGATGGAGATCGGCTTTAACAAAGTGCACTAATGGAGCGGAGCTCCTTAGCGTTGACGTGAATGTTAGATAGGGGTTTCACTTACATGAAGTAGAAAACTTTGTTCGCTAGAATCCGGGGTACGAGTCGGTGGAGAGTGATTCCCCTGGAAGGTTAGGTGACGAGCTGATCGCCGGTGATATATTTAATAAACTCGCGTGTGATAGGTTAGAGTGTGCGCACTAGAAAAGATGGACTAACGGGAGAAAGATGCGGCAGAAAAAATAAACGACTGACTAAGTGGCTAGAGTAGTAAGGTGGATAGGAGGGTAACCGTGACATATCATGTAAGGATAAGAAAACTGAAAGAATAGGAAGGGAGGATAATAGGAAGTAAGGTAATAGAATAAGGAATTAGGAATAAACCAAAGGACCATGGGAGAGAAAGGTGTGTAAACAGGGCTTGCCGGGGAGCAAATGTATTCATGTATAATTGCAATACCGGGTCAGAAGGGTAATGTTACACCTGAAAAATGTACAACAGTAAACTCTAGAACAACAAACGTTATATTACAGGTAACAACTGAATTTAGTCCTGTCATTAAGACCATGTGGTTTCATCGACCGCAGTCGGTATATCCAAGACATTTCTCTCTGTAGAAGATATTTGCGATTGTCTCTGCTTTCTACTTTTTGGATGATTTCCAGTACAAGGAACTTTAGTTGAGCTACGTTGTGCTTTAGTTCAATGAAATGCGCAGCTACATTGTTCTTGTCGTTTTTGGTACGGATATTTGATTTATGTTCGTTAATACGCACTTTAATTTTGCGTTCCGTTTTCCCCACATATATTTTTCCACATGGGCATTTCAGGAGGTAAATAAGGTTGGGGGAGTCGCAGGCCGCGTCTACTTGAAGTTTGATACTATTGCTTTTCATTGGATGCGTGATGGAGTTGCCTTTAATGATGCAATTGCAGTTGTTACAGTTTAGGCAAGGGCGAGTTCCTCTATAAGTAGTGTTGGTGGCGCAAGGGTGGTTCAAAATTTCCTTCAGGTTCTTGACGCGCGTGTAGGCGAAAATTGGGGGAGATTTGAAAATTTCATTGAAGTCAGGTTCTACTTGTAGGATTGACCAGTGTCTTAATATGATTTTTTTGAAAGTCGCGCTTGAAGAAGAAAATTTTGACACTAGTACCATCTTATCTTCATGCGGTTTGACTGTGGGTTTCAAAGTGTCAGCTCGGGCAATAGATTCCACTCGGTTCCTGGTGTTGGTGAGTAGAGTTTTAGGGTAACCTCTTGTAATAAATCGTTGGCTCATTTCTTTAAGTCGAAGTTTCGCTGTGGGTGGATCTGATACAATGCGTTTGACGCGTAGCATCTGAGAGTATGGCAGATGTTTTTTTAGGGCCCCTTGGTGGAAACTTGTGTAGTGCAACTTATTGTTGCGGTCTGTAGGCTTTCGGTACAGGTCAGTGCGGAATCCATCTTCCGTTCTACTGATGTTAACATCAAGGAAATTAATTGATGTGTCGTCAATAGTCCAGGTCAATTTGATGCGGTCATCTCGTGTGTTCAGTAATTTTAATGCTTCTTCTAGAGAGCATCTGTTGTTGTTCCAGAGTAAGAATAAGTCGTCAATGTACCTTAGGTACAATTTGATGTTTTGATACGTGGGTTGATGATTAAAGATGTATGTCTCCTCAAATTCCTTCATGTAGAGGTTGGCATACGTGGGTGCTGCACAGTTGCCCATTGACATGCCGGACAGCTGTAGATTCCAAGACTCTTCGTGTTTGAAGTAACTTTGATATAGGGTATATATCATAAGCTCCATTAAGAACCCTTGCGAATAGGGATCAATATCGCTAGTTAAAAGGGCTTTTTCGACTGCTTCAATGCCACCTGCATGCGGGATGCAAGTGTAAAGGGAGCTAACATCAGCTGTGCATAGTATCATTGGTTCGTCCCTTGTGACAGTGATTTCACTTAGCTTTAACAGAAAATCCGTAGTATCTGTTATGTAACTGCGCATAGTTAAGACTTGGGGTTGGAGGTGTCGGTCCAAGAATTTTCCTATGGGTTCGTGTAGAGAACCTTTAGTCGAGACAATTGGACGAAAGGGAGGGTCAGTCAAATGTTTATGAATCTTAGGGGTCATGTGGATTGACGGACTTTTTGGGTGCAGTGTTATGAGAAATTTCCTGGTACGTTCATCAATAATGTTGTTGTCTTTGGCTTTATTAACAATAGTGTTTAATAGTTCTTGGAATTGGCTGGTAGGATTATAATCCAGTTTCATATAGATGTTGCCATCATTGATATGTTCATTGATTTTTCTCGAATACATTTCTGTGTCCAGGATTACGAGGGCGCCTCCCTTGTCTGCTTTGATGCATTTGATGGTAGGGTTATTAGCCATTTGTTTAAGGGTGTCCATGTCTTTTTGAGTAATGTTACGAGCGTGGGGTTTTCAAAAGTTCAGTTTATTCAAGTCTTTTTGCACAAGATTTTCAAATAGGTCTATGCTTTTATGGCTTACAGGAGCTTGGAAGTCACTGTGTGGGCGCAATCCTTTCAGTAGGTCTGTGCTTTCTTCAGTTTTCTTTGGTACAACATTGTCAAAAAAGTGGCGGAGGCGTAGTTTTCTAGTTAGTTTGAAGGTGCTTACTTCAAGTTCAAGGAGATTTGTGTTGGTCGTTGGAATGAATGACGTGCCCTTCTCCAATAAGGTCATCTGGTGTGCAGAGAGTTGAGTCTTAGAGATGTTAATTACTAACCGCCTGATTCATCATTCATATTTGCGCTCGCAAAGGGCCAGATTCTGAGAATCTGGCCCTTTGCGAGTGCGGTTTTTGCATTTGGGATTTAACATCCCAAATGCAAAAATCGCTATTTGCTAATTTGCATATTTGCGAGGATTTACATTTAAGGAATCTCTATTTGAGATTCCTTAAATGTAATTCATCATCCATTTTACAATTGCGAAATCGCAATTTCGGGCCGCAATTTACCGCGAGGTCAAACCTCGTGGTAAATTGCGAAAACTCAGAAAAATGCATTTAAATGCATTTTTCTGAGTTGCACGTTACACACACACATGTCCTTTGGACATGTGTGTGTGCAACACCTGTGTTAATTTCCATTGCAGGGGTGCTACAGGGTGTCCTTTGGACACCCCTGGCACCCTTGTACTCGCAATATTATTTGCGATTAGCTAATTGCTAATCGCAAATGAGGAATGACTCCCCATGCATTCCTATGGGCCTTTTGGCCCATAGGAATGCATGGGGAGTTATTCCTTATTTGCGAATCAGTGGGAATCGCAATTAATATTGCGATTCCTACATGAATACCGTTTTGCGAGTCTCAAATAGCGATTCCTTATGTTTCGCTATTTGAGCATCGCAAAACGGCCCGTTCATGAATCAGGCTGTAAGTGTTCTTTTTGGGTTTCAGATCTTTTTTCAATACTGTGCTTCTGGTGCCTGGAGAGTTCTTGTCCTTTTCCTTTTCTTTTTCTTTGACTCCTCCTGGGTCTTCGCTGTCGTTGGGGCCTGATTCTAAAAAAGGACCCGAGGTTGTAGCTGACCTGGTGGGTTGAGTTGTATCCTCAGTGGATGTTAAGTGACTGGATTTAGACATTCATTTTCTTTGTGGTCGTGTTGATGATTCACTCCCTGAAGATGATGTATCAGTTTGAGCACTGTAGGGTTTATTTCTTCACCGTTGTGCATAAACAGCGGCGATGACTTGAAGTAGTGTGGCTCACTGGTTAGAGGCGGCAGACCCGAGAGCAGAGGACGGCCCGGGACCAGGGTTCGATTCCCGGCGCGGCAGGTTTCTGGACCAGGGTCAGCGGACTCGATAATTCTCTCGCCTCGGTGCCCACTCTGATCAGCGATCACACTTGGCAACTCTGGGCATTAGCTTGCCTCATCTTCACTAACGGCCCCACCAGACCGCCGGGGATGCCTGGTCTCACCCTGGAGATACCCATTAAGGGACCATCTCTCAGGGAAGCCAGGAAGGGTTTCGCAGCGGTCGAAGCGCCTTGGGACCCTACGGGTAAGTAGTGCGCTATATAAATGCCTATACATTTACATTTACATTTACTTAATGAGAGAAAAGTTAGAAAGTTCCGAAGAGATACTTTGGACTATAAATTAGACGAGGTCTATACCTGGGCCGAAGAACTATCCAGGCACCAGAAGCACAGTATTGAAAAAAGATCTGAAACCCAAAAAGAACACTTAGTAATTAACATCTCTAAGACTCAACTCTCTGCACACCAGATGACCTTATTGGAGAAGGGCACGTCATTCATTCCAACGACCAACACTAATCTCCTTGAACTTGAAGTAAGCACCTTCAAACTAACTAGAAAACTACACCTCCGCCACTTTTTTGACAATGTTGTACCAAAGAAAACTGAAGAAAGCACAGACCTACTGAAAGGATTGTGCCCACACAGTGACTTCCAAGCTCCTGTAAGCCATAAAAGCATAGACCTATTTGAAAATCTGTGCGAAAAGACTTGAATAAACTGAACTTTTGAAAACCCCACGCTCGGTACATTACTCAAAAAGACATGGACACCCTTAAACACTTGGCTAATAACCCTACCATCAAATGCGTCAAAGAAGACAAGGGAGGCGCCCTCGTAATCCTGGACACAGAAATGTATTCGAGAAAAATCAATGAACATATCAATGATGGCAACATCTATATGAAACTGGATTATAATCCTACCAGCCAATTCCAAGAACTATAAAACACTATTGTTAATAAAGCCAAAGACAACAACATTATTGATGAACGTACCAGGAAATTTCTCATAACACTGCACCCAAAAAGTCCGTCAATCCACATGACCCCTAAGATTCATAAACATTTGACTGACCCTCCCTTTCGTCCAATTGTCTCGACTAAAGGTTCTCTACACGAACCCATAGGAAAATTCTTGGACCGACACCTCCAACCCCAAGTCTTAACTATGCGCAGTTATATAAAAGATACTACGGATTTTCTGTTAAAGGTAAGTGAAATCACTGTCACCAGGGACGAACCAATGATACTATGCACAGCTGATGTTAGCTCCCTTTACACTTGCATCCCGCATGCAGGTGGCATTGAAGCAGTCGAAAAAGCCCTTTTAACTAGCGATATTGATCCCTCTTTGCAAGGGTTCTTAATGGAGCTTATGATATATACCCTATATCACAGTTACTTCAAACACGAAGAGTCTTGGTTTCTACAGCTGTCTGGCATGTCAATGGGCTACTGTGCAGCACCCACGTATGCCAACCTCTACATGAAGGAATTTAAGGAGACGTACATCTTTAATCATCAACCCACGTATCAAAACATCAAATTGTACCTAAGGTACATTGACGACTTATTCTTACTCTGGAACGACAACAGATCCTCTCTAGAAGAAGCATTAAAATTACTGAACACACAAGATGACCGCATCAAATTGACCTGGACTATTGACGACACATCAATTAATTTCCTTGATGTTAACATCAGTAGAACGGAAGATGGATTCCGCACTGACCTGTACCGAAAGCCTACAGACCGCAACAATACGTTGCACTACACAAGTTTCCACCAACGGGCCCTAAAAAAACATCTGCCATACTCTCAGATGCTACGCGTCAAACGCATTGTATCAGATCCACCCACAGCAAAATTTCGACTTAAAGAAATGAGCCAACGATTTATTACAAGAGGTTACCCTAAAACTCTACTCACCAACACCATGAACCGAGTGGAATCTATTGCCCGAGCTGACACTTTGAAACCCACAGTCAAACCGCATGAAGATAAGATGGTACTAGTGTCAAAATTTTCTTCTTCAAGCGCGACTTTCAAAAAAATCCGATTAAGACACTGGTCAATCCTACAAGTAGAACCTGACTTCAATGAAATTTTCAAATCTCCCCCAATTTTCGCCTACACGCACGACAAGAACCTGAAGGAAATTTTGAACCACCCTTGCGCCACCAACACCACTTATAGAGGAACTCGCCCTTGCCTAAACTGTAACAACTGCAATTGCATCATTAAAGGCAACTCCATCACGCATCCAATGAAAGGCAATAGTATCAAACTCCAAGTAGATGCAGCCTGCGACTCCACCAACCTTATTTACCTCCTGAAATGCCCATGTGGAAAAATATATGTGGGGAAAACGGAACGCAAAATTAAAGTGCGTATTAACGAACATAAATCAAATATCCGTACCAAAAACGACAAGAACAATGTAGCTGCCCATTTCATTGAACTAAAGCACAACGTAGCTCAACTAAAGTTCCTTGTACTGGAAATCATCCAAAAAGTAGAAGGCAGAGACAATCGCAAATATCTTCTACAGAGAGAAATGTCTTGGATATACCGACTGCGGTCGATGAAACCACATGGTCATAATGACAGGACTGAATTCAGTTGTTACCTGTAATATAACGATTTTTGTTCTAGAGTTTACTGTTGTACATTTTTCAGGTGCAACATAACCCTTCTGACCCGGTATTGCAATTATACATGAATACATTTGCTCCCCGGCAAGCCCTGTTTACACACCTTTCTCTCCCATGGTCCTTTGGTTTATTCGTAATTCCTTATTCTATTACCTTACTTCCTATTATCCTCCCTTCCTATTCTTTCAGTTTTCTTATCCTTACATGATATGTCACGGTTACCCTCCTATCCACCTTACTACTCTAGCCACTTAGTCCGTCGTTTATTTTTTCCGCCGCATCTTTCTCCCGTTAGTCCATCTTTCTTTTCTAGTGCGCACACTCTAACCTATCACACGCGAGTTTGTTAAATATATCACCGGCGATCGGCTCGTCACCTAACCTTCCAGGGGAATCACTCTCCACCGACTCGTACCCCGGATTCTAGCGAACAAAGTTTTCTACTTCATGTAAGTGAAACCCCTATCTAACATTCACGGCAACGCTAAGGAGCTCCGCTCCATTAGTGCACTTTTGTTAAAGCCGATCTCCATCCCGTTTTTTAGAATCACGCTAAAGCTGGCCCGTCTCGAGCCCAAACCGTGAGTGTTTATCATAGTAGCTTCTCTAAGCACCGCCACCACTAACCCACCCGTTTGGTTTTATCGCATGGTTGCTTTGTACTCTTACATGTTAGCTTTATTTCCTGACGCTTTACCCATGTTCCGCTTTATGTCTTTGAGCACTTCACTCACCGCCAACTATAACGGACATCACCCTATACCCGGTGTTTACTACCCTGTGTTTCCCACCTTCACTTCTTAGCGCATATCACTCGTTTGCATCATCCACCACTGTTTAGCATGACACAGATTCTCACATTTGTTTTTATTTTAGGCACCTCACTGTTAATAATCCTTGAATGCACATACCCTCCATTTACGTCATGGTAATTGATATCCCATTCTTCTTCATCCCTTGTAGATACCCCTTGACAAAGGGCTCCGCCCGAAATACATAGGGAGTGGAATTAATTAACCCATATGCAAGACGCTTGTGAATATTAAATGAACTTGATATGATGTGAATATCAAAAAAAACTTTTTCTTCATGAAATAAAATGCAAAGAAACTATCATAAACTTGATTGGAGTCTAACTCTTTAGAACCCCACGGTGTGCCTCCATCCAGGGATGCACTCACATTAATGCGTGCACACAACTCCATTAAAAAATGTGCCACATTATACCTCACAATTTGTCTTTTTTTATGCATAATTTAGTCAACTCTGCCACAAAATTTGGTACTCAACTGCCGCATAATTTCAGTGGCCCTGGTCTATACTTAAAAATATACAAAAATCAAATTAAATTACACTAATAAGACATAGTCTCATTTCGGGAGAGCTACCTCGAACTAATTTCATTATAGTATGAATTGTATCCTACATTTCAACATCAATATTTATTTTTCCATAAATCTGATTGATTTTCTTACGCAAGAGCACTTTGAAATATAACAATATCTGGGATCTGACACAAAAAGAGTTTTTTTAACTTATAAATGCGAATGCAGTTCTTCGTTCTGATTAAGTCCCATCGGGGTCAATGTTCTGAAATTTAAGATATGTTTAGATTCCTCTGCCTTAATATCTTTTCTCGATCACCGCCCCTCACATTCATTGGCACTTGTTCCACAGCATAAAATTTCAGATACTGCAAATTGCTTGTGTGATATTTCTCCATATGTTTCGCAATGGCGTTACTCCTGTTATTATTTGTTGTTGCTCTGACATGTTCTAGAATTCGCTTTTTTACCTCGCAGATAGTAATGCCCACATATTTCAAAGCATTCCATAATACAGATTACAAACTGGCTCTTAAATGTGATTGATCTGTGGATTTTCAATTTTTTCTTATTCGCCATTTCTATTTCTTTCATGTTCTTTGCGATTGCGCAACTTTACATTTGAACATTTTACAAACCTGACTGTTTTCAACCATGTTTTTGGTGGTGTGTTTATAAAGTGACTATGGACCAGTTGCTTCTTCAAATTTGCTGCTCTTCTGTATGTTATTTTTGGGGCAGCTCCCACGATTTCAGCCAATGTCAGGTCTAATTGTAGTATATTCCAATGTTGTTTAATATTTTCTTAATCTGTTTATTTTCTGTGGAAAACGTTGTTATCAGACAAATTTCTTTATCTTCAGTTGTTTGCTTGGTCTTTGGCTCCATTAGCTCTGTTCTTTTAATTTTTTCAGTTTTTTGGTTGCTTGTACATATCACTTTGGTGTTATATTTCCGTTTCTTGAATCTTGCACACATAGCCTTACTGTTCTTATGCCATTCAGTTTGTTCTGAGCAAATTCTTTGAACCCTGAGTAATTCCCTTAGGGGATACTTTTGATTGTGCTTGGCTGATAAAAACTCTCCGCGTGAAGAATTGCGTTTGTGGCCGTAGTTTCACGGTGCAGAGTTGAGTGGACCTGATTTTCGTGTATGTAAATCTCAGTATCCAAGAATATCTTTGGTTCCTCACTTATAGTATATGTGAATCTCAAGTTGCAGTCTGTGTTATTCAGAACATCAAAGTACTCTGCAAATTCCTCCTTACTCCCATCCCAGATGATGCATAGGACGTCAATGTAGCGTAGCCACATGACGATTTTGATAACATACTGATCATTTCTTGATTTCCACGCATAGTTAGACTCTCACCACCCCATGGTGAGGCATGCGTAGCTGGGATATGAGCCAATCCCATCGCTGTTCCGTTAACTTGCCTGTAGATTTCTTCTCCGAACATAAACACATTTTCTGTTGTACAAATTTTGATCATTTCCAATAACAATTTATTATGATTGGAAAATGGGATGTTCCGTTCCTGTAGTTCTATTCACAAGTCATGTGACCATGAGTTTTTAAGTAAGCACGCATGCCTTATGCATTGACATTTTTCCCACCTGTGAGCAAGGCGGTATGCAACACCGAAACACGTAAGTAGATGGAACTTTTCTGTGCTGCTGTGCCACAGATTAAATGCCACGTTTTTCACTATTGGGCCTCACCTCTGTGCTTCATATATATATATATTCACTGAAAAAACCATAGGTTATAGACCATATATAGTTAGGAATTAGCATTTACAAAACCTTAAAAATTCACTGAAAAAACCATAGGTTATAGACCATATATAGTTAGGGATTAGCATTTACAAAACCTTATTTTACTCACACAAAACCATTGAAATTCGCATATATAGTTAGTTGCACTAACTATATATCGCGCACCCGCAATCCACTGCTGAGGATGTCACATATTACATCATTCATGACATGGTCAGTGACATCACTGATGACATTTGTGTGAGTAAAATAAGGTTTTGTAAATGCTAATCCCTAACTCTATATGGTCTATAACCTATTTTTTTTTCAGTGAATTTCAATGGTTTTTTAATAGCAAATATCAAAAGCTGTAAAATGTATTCTTATTTTAATGGAAAAATATATTTTATATGTTTGGAATATAATTTTTTTATGTATATATATTTTTTTATAATTTTTTTTGTTTTGCTACCGGTCCGCGCACCGGGTAGCTTCCCGTTAGCTCAATTTGGTGCCGCAACCCGGTCCGGGAACCGGGAAACGTTCCGTGACATTGTGACGCGTCGCGTAAACGCGACGTATCGCATTGCCGCGTAATGCGTCTTATGACACGCCGCGTTAGCGCACCCGGAAGTGCTCCGGAGCGCGAACCGAAGCGCGAAGCGCAGCGTCCCGGAAGCGCTCCGGGTGCGTAGCGGGACGTGTAACGTAAGCATAACAGGTCATGTGACTTGTTCATAAAACTTTTCATTGGTTCATTTTACTTTTGGTTTCCTAATGATGTAAGGCTAGGTCATGTGACCTGAAAATAACACTTTTCATTGGTTTATTACATTTTTTTTCACCACAAATGATGAAAACCCCACCTTTTTTCCTCACTCTGACTTTCATTTTTATGAGAGAAAGACCTACTTTCGAAATTTGGAAAAATGGCAAGTGTTGTAGCTGCAGCTGCTGGAGGCACTCCACCACCACCACCAAAAAAGGATGGACCACCTCCTCAGGTCCTCATAAATCAAGAGGAGGAAGAAGAAGAAGAAGAGGAAGAGGAGCAAGTGAGGAGACCGTTTTTGCAAGAAGAACCAAGGACGTCCCATGTGAAAGTAAATTACATCTGGCAATTCTTCACATATTCCCGGGGACAAAAAAAAGTAAATGCCCGACATGTCACATGTTTGATCTGTAACAAAGAACTATCCAGAGGAACAGATAAAAAATACAGCTATGGCAATTACACCTTGCATCGCCATATGGACAGGTGGCACCCTATTAATTACAGTGCTGCACAGGTACGTGACCTACAGGAAAACCCCCCTCCTGTGGCAGTACATCAGCTCAACAGGCAGTGACGGGACCAGAGGCGAGGGAGACGGTCCCAAACATACAGATGAACTTTGGTGATATGAAGCATACCTGTATTTTTTGCGGCAAATTGATTTCCTATGGAGAGAAAAGTATAACTCTCATCAACCTTGCTTATGAAAATCATAAATGTTCTTTTTTTTTTTTTTTTTAATTGTTTTTTTTATTTATTGCAAGAGAGAAAAAAGAAAAAAAACATGAATACAGCAACAAAAGTCATCTCGGTCGTATACATATACATAGTTCTCGATAAATATTATTGTCTTTGGGAAGAGAGTTATAGGAAAGAAAAAAAGAAAAAACAAATGTTAACAGAGCGATTTTACAAAAGAGAAAAAAAAAAAAGAAAAAAAAAATATATAATCATCATGTAAAAGAAAGGAGTGTGGCATGTTGGTCTCACAATATATTGTCCATTTAGCTAGTAAATGTACCCCACATTTTCTCCCTTCTTTTAAGCACTTTAGGGCCTCTTAATTTAGCCAAAGAGAGTTCCATAGTGCATATTTCATTAATGAGGTACCACCATTCGTTAATACTAGGTGGTTCGTTCGAGATCCATGTGCGCGCGATAGCCAGTCTAGCGCATGCAAAGACGATTGTTAACAGATCTTTATGGATACTATTCGTATCTTGTATGTCCAGCAAAACCAAATGGGAAGAGAGTACAGGCATAGTTATACGTTTCCTGTTGAGGACATCTACAATTCCCAACCAAAAAGTTGTAAGTTTAGGACACTCATAGAGCATATGCTCTATGCCAACTGCTTCTAAATTGCATTTTGGGCATTTGGTGCGTTCAGTAGAGATATTGCCTGAAGACCAGCCGGAGATTCTTTGAGGCGTGTAATAAATTTGGGTTACTGTCCTATAGTGTTGTAGCCTCAGGTTTGAAGATTGGACAACTCGGTTTATTTGTTTTAGTGAGCTTTCAATCTGGTTAGGATAGATGTTGATTCCTAGCCTAGTAGTCCATTTGTCTGCCATTTTTTCACAATCTCCAGCTTGGCCTTTGTTAAGGATAGTATAGCTCTTACTAATAATCGCTTTGGTCTGGTTAGACAAAATAAATTGTAAAATATCTGAATGCATAACTTTCTCGATTTTCTTGTGATTAATTAAGAAGTTTTGTATCTGAATATATTTAAAATATGTTGTCTCATTGATGTTATATAGTGTTTTCAGAGCATTAAAACTTAGAAGGCCATCAGGACCATAAAGATCCCCTAACTTGTTAATGTTCTGGTCTATCCATAAGGTGCAAGCACTATCTGCGAAGATGGTTGGCAGCCCCGGGTTTCCCCATATTGGGAGTTCAGCGTTGTAGAAGGACATTTTTTCGATGTCCATAATTTGGTCCCAAACTCTTTTGATGGCTCTCGCGGTCTTGAATTTGACTCTCTTGTAGTAGTTTGGGTCGTGTACCCTGAATAGGAACTTGTTGCTATGTGAGCCGAGCATAAATTGATGAAAAAATGTGGAGGCCTCGTTAGCTATAAGGCTACGTATGCGTTGTATAAAAGTGGCAAGAAAGTACATTTTTAAATCCGGGAAATTTAATCCCCCTTGGTCAACAGGTAATTTCAGTATCGTCATTGACCGACGGGCTTTTTTGTATCCCCAAATGTATCTACCACAGATACTTTCTATTTTCTTAATGTATGATTTATTAAGTTGCAGTGGGATAGATCTAAATAAGTATAATATTTTCGGGACTATCTTCATCTTTATTATATTGATACGTCCGATCAGGCTAAGTGGTATTTTGTTCCATTTTTTAAGCATGGAGTCAATATCTTTAAATAGAGGGTCATAATTTAAAGAGACAATCTTCTCGATGTTTGCAGTGAGTTTGACTCCTAAATAAGTAGCATTATGACAAAGTCCTATTATCGGGTGTGCAGGTTGATAGTTAGCTATCACTTGTGTTTTATTTACATTAAGTCTATATCCCGATATGTCGCCAAATTCTCTAGCTTCCTGGATGATTTTAGGTATGGCCCGCACCAAGTCTGTAGTGTATATAGCAATGTCATCAGCGAAGGCTGTGATTTTAAGGCACATGTCTTCATGTTCTATTGGAGTTATATGTACTTGAGCATTTAGTGCGTTGAGGAATGGCTCTAGAGCTATAGCGAATAGTAATGGTGATAGAGGGCACCCCTGTCTGGTGCCTCTTTTTATTAGAAAATTATCGGAATTCTTCCCTAAATAGCTAACTATTGCTGTAGGCGTCTCATACAGGGATTGAATCCATCCCAGATACTGCCCCTGTATGCCATGCGCCTTTAGTGTTGCCCAGAGGTACTCCCACCCCACACGATCGAATGCCTTCTCTGCGTCTAGCATGACCATACCAAGTGGGGTGAGAGTGGTTGCCGCAACATCGAAAGCTGTTATTGCAGTATTGACGTGGGCAGTAGTATCTCTGCCCACCACGAAGCCGTGTTGTTGACCATTGACGAGAGAAGGCATTATGGGCGCTAATCGATTGGCAAGTACTTTAGCAAATATTTTGGCGTCGGTATTGATCAACGAGATAGGCCTATATGAACCCTGTTCTTCCGGTATTTTGTTCTTTTTTAAAAAGAAAACAATTTTTGCTGTACGCCAAGAGGTAGGGGCTTCTCCTGTTTCTCCCACAGCATCTATCACTTGTTTAAGTAGGGGAAGAAGTTCCTGTTCACAGATCTTATAGATCTCCACAGGTAGGCTGTCTTCACCTGCAGCTTTGCCTGGGGGGAGCGCCTTGACAGCTTTGCCAAGCTCTTCTATAGAGATTGCGGTGCTAAGTGATCTTGTTAATTCTGTGTCCAAACTTTCAGGTACGTATTTCTCTAAGTATGATTTAATTGCTTCTGAAGTAGGTGTTGTTTCTGGAGTATAGAGGTGGCAGTAATATTTGGCAAATTGTTCCAAAATCTGTTCTGGTTTTCTATATATTTTAGAATCTAGTCCTTTGATAGTTTTAATAGTAGTTTTAGCCTTTTTATCAGCCACCTTATACGCCAGAATTTTCCCAATTCTGTCTCCACCTTCATATTGTGCGAGTTTGTATTTATGTATTTTGGAACTGAATTTTTCCCTGAGAGTTTTCTTGAGTGATGCCCTTAGTGAAATAAGTCCTAGATTTAACTCCTTGATGTTAGTTCTGCCCTCTGTTATAGCGTCAGAAAGTTGTTGCTCGGCTAGAGAGATATTTGATGTAGTGATTTTTTCTAGTCTTAATTTTTCAGCATTATCCTTGAATATATATTGCTGAGTGTAGCCTCTGATACTGCTTTTACATGCATCCCATACATATCTGATAGATGTTGAATTGATATTGAATGGTATATATTCTAGAATATGTTTTTTAATACCGGCGATGTATTGGTGGTCAGTTAATAAATATCTGGGAAATGAAAACTGTCGGGCGATAGGCTTAGTGTCTAGATTTTTAAATTCGAATAATATAGGGTTGTGGTCTGAAGTGATTTTAGGGCAAATTTCTATCTCATAATTTTCTAGAATACAGTCTGTTGCCCAAATCATATCGATTCTAGAGAGAGTTTGATGCGGAGAGGAGTAATAAGTGAAACCGGGTGTAGTAGGATGTTTAGTGCGCCAGGCATCTTTTAGGTTGTGTATTCTGGCTAGTTCTATAATGGCCGATCTCACTTTACCCATCCTGTTTCTATTTCCTTTGCTGGTAGAATCTATAGCATAATTCATCACACAATTAAAATCCCCCATTATCAATAGCTCTCCGTCCCAGTCCAGTAATTCAATGGTCAATTGTTCATATAGTTTCGGTATGTCTTGATTTGGCCCATAAACTATACAAAATACATATCGTTTTTTGTTAAATTGCAATTGTACGATTGCCCATCTGCCGTTAACATCGGCAGCAGTCTTGATAATATTTGTTCTAAGCCATTTCTGTTTCAGAATGGCGACTCCTCGAACTGGTGCCCCTAAAGTGGAGCAAACAACCAGGTCGTAGCCCATTTGTGGTAAAATTTTGCGATCTTGGTATCTAATATGGGTCTCCGAAATAAATATCATGTGTGGTTTGTACATATTAATTTCTTCTTGTACCAATTTTCTCTTGCCTGTATGGTTGAGACCGGCCACATTCCAAACTAAGCATTTAAGAGAAGACATATCTTATATTATTGTTTCTCAATCTCTTCCACAAAACAAATTTGTTGGCCTTGTTACAACTTTTAATACATTTCTTGTTCTTGCAATAAAAAAAATTTTCCCCTTTTTTTTGCCCAACCCACCCAGATGGCTTCTTTCCACCCTCCCACCCCCTTGGCCTTGATGCCCCCGAAGGGAAGCTCCCCTCTATCTTGGCTGCCGCTGATAGGGCAGCGTAGTGGAGTCGTGAGCATGGAGTCCTTCCCCCACTGCAAAAGTTACTCATAGTGAGTATGTTATTTTCTTTTGTCACCCCCTTGATAGTGAGATAGTGAGATAGAATATATAGGATCAGAAAAGAAAAATAGGGAAATAAGAGTTTCATGTTTCAGACGTGATGGCAGTGGCTATATTGGATTCTAATTAATTTGCAGATTGCTCTAATTGTCAAAAAGAAGAGAGGTTATGTCTTGTAACTTTCTATCTTGCATAGTTCATATTCTTTTCCCCTTATTCTTTTTCCCTTGTCCATTTCTCTAGATTTTTGCTTGCCTCTTCCGGTTCAGTAAGAAATAGAGATTGTCCACCCCTGATTACTTTGAGGCGTGCAGGTTCTTGCAGATACACTGTACAGCCGATAGCTTTAAAAGGATCGATGAATTTACGCAGTTCCCAACGTCGATCCATTGTAGCCTTACAGAGATCTGAGCGGACGAAGAAAGTTAAGTTGCCTACGGTGACAGGGCTATTGATTTTGGCTTTGAGAGCAACAGCCTGCCTCAGTAGGAAGTTACCAAAATATATCATTATTGGTCTAGGGAATTTGCTATTCTGGCTTTTTTGAAAAGAAGGCAATCTATGTACACGCTGTAATTGAGAGTCCCAATCCCAATCTGATAGGTCGCTGAAGGCTTTTTCAAAAAGTTTCACTACGAAGGCACGAGGGTCACCCCCCTCAGCGCCTTCCTGTATTCCAAACAGTCTGAGGTTATGTCGGCGAGCTCTATTCTCCAAATCCTCGACTTTGGACTCTAGTTGAGAAATGCGGGAAGAGTGGTTTCTCGTAGTTGACTGTGAGCGTGAAGTCTCTTCTTCAACTGTCACGACTCGTTGTTTCAGATCCTCCATCTCTTGTGTAACCCCGCCAAGTTTCTGACACATTTCGCTCATAGAAGCCTGTAGTTTTATATTGTCATCTCTCAGCTGGAGGTGTTGTTGGTGGCTCTCCTGCCTCTGAGCGATGAGAGTTTGCATTATTAAATCCATCGAAATATGATTTTGCTGATGTGATGCCTCCTCATCTAGTATTGGCGTTGTGGTTTGTGTAGCCAAATGGTTAGTGACCTGAGAAGTCTGGTTAGTATTGATAGGTATTATTCCCGTTGAGCTATTCAAAGCTTCTAGCTGGTATGGTTCCAAATTATTTTCTATCAATGTTGACCTTATTTCAGAATTTACTGTTGGTGTCAGAGTAAGTGTGTTAGTAGGCTTGCTGGTCTCCAAGTTATTGGCGACGTGGGAGGTAGAAGGTTCACAAGGCGGTATTTTTGAGTTGTCATCAGTATCGACAGTCATAGCAGTAGTTAATCCAGTGTTTGGTCCAATTTTGGTTGGTGTAATTGATAGACCCATTAGTGTTTCATTAGACTGACTATCAGATTCCACATGCTCTGCGTTCTCGCCTCCGGGAAGTGTATCCCTGTTTTGCAAATTCAGGTCTCCATCAGGGCTTGCGCCGGATAGTCTTAGGGCCATGCCCTTGACTCCTCCCTTGGATTTAATCCACCTCCTCAGCGGGCTATCATCGATAAGGGCCTTGCGCCCTTTTTTATTTGCAGTAGTGTCTTTGCTCAGTAGTTTACGGGTAGTGGATTTTTGTCTAGCCTTAACTTTTAGTTTAGATTTTCTTGAGTCCATAGCTCGACCGGTATTGTTCCTAGTTTCCGCTTCTTGTTCACTTTCTTCGGATAGCTCTTCATATTCTTGATTTGAGTTTTCTTCAATTCTTTCCTCATTTAACACACACTCAGATCCTCTGGTTTCATTGTCGTCCTCTAAGTTACTGGACATGGTTGTCAAAACAGGAGATGGGCTACAGGTTAATCTGTTAGTCTCTATCACTATCTCTTGTTCTTTATCCGTATCCTTATCCGTAGTAGCTTCAGACGCATTAGGTGTAAATGCCAGATTGTTATTGACATTCTCCTCCATGTTAGAGAGGCTGGTTGTAGAGATAGGATCGATATATATGGTAGCGCTGAGCTCAGGGGCAGCGGTGGCAGCGTGTACAGGGATATCAACTGTATTGGTGCCCACCTTATCTATACAGTCTGTAGTCTTTTTGTTTGCAACTTTCTCTTTAGTATGACCAAAACTTGCAGTTGTGTTATCTGGAGAGATAAAATTAGCGTTTTTCTTGGCCAAAACCCCTGGCGTGATTTCCTCACTAGAGGGCGCTGTCGCACTGTGCTCATTGATAGCTACATCGTGTGCCTGTTTCTCTCCCTCGGTGCCCTCTGTGCTTTTGCCACCTTTGCCGCTTTTGCTAGTAGCATCCACTAAAGGGGGAGTGCCTGTGAGACCCGCAGGCCCTGCAGCGATTTTCCATTTGGCAGCCGAGCCCCCCGTCATTGTTTTGATCTCGCCGACTGACATACCTGGTTCGTCGGTCTTCGCCGCTTTACCCGCTCTGGTAGTTCGGGTGGACCGGGGGTGTTGCCGTGTTGTAATCTGCACGACAGCCGCAGAGAGACTCAAACCCAGCGATGTGTGTGCCGTTGTATTTTCGCCGGTTGCTCGCAGCGGGGTGTGCTGTCCGGTCTTCTCTGCCTCCGCAGTCCTCCCGCAGCTGTGTAGAAAACGCAGGGAGTAGACCAGGACCC
Source organism: Lissotriton vulgaris (assembly GCF_964263255.1). Taxonomy (NCBI): domain Eukaryota; kingdom Metazoa; phylum Chordata; class Amphibia; order Caudata; family Salamandridae; genus Lissotriton; species Lissotriton vulgaris. Next base: position 968,837,019 of record NC_141693.1, on the reverse strand, counting down.
GCCCAGCACCACTCCCGGCAGAGAAGGCGAAAGAAGCCGATGTTCCAGGCTTTCCCGGTCGATGAAGCCCCTCCGACCAGTCGGCAGGCAAGTCGCAGCATATAGATTTAATTACAGCATGTACTGCAGAAAAAAAAGGAAGTGATCTGGATCTATGTTACACACTGATAGTTTTCTTTCGTTCCGTACGCGGTGAGGGCTCCATACAGGCTCCTCCACAGAGCGGCTTCAGCCCGCCATCTTGGCTCCGCCAACAATCCGAAAATCACAAATGTTCTAAACGGCCCAGAAAGTAAAATATCTTTTTTTTTTGTTGCTCCTGTTGAGCCCTTTATAATGACTGATTTTCGTTTCCCCCCCCAAAAAAATCAAAAAAATATAAAACCATTCTTAAAATACAAAAAAGTAAAAAAAATGTTCATACAAAGAAAAAAAAATTTAAAACAAAAAAAACAATAAAAAAAAGTTCTTTTCAGAACTACCTCCCATTTATAAAAAATTGCTAGAATGTTTAGCACTCTGGCAACCTCTTTTTCTTTTGATTCGCTTCCCGGTTCGCGCGCCGGTACGCGCGAAACAAAAAAAAAATAAATAAAAAAAAGGAAGAATGAGTATAAGGGAAGGAAACAGAGAGAAAAGGAATGAGGGAAGTAGCAAAGGCAGGAAACTGAGGGTTAAAGAAATGAAGCAGTGGAACTAATAAAAGTTAAATGTGATAGAGATGTAACGGAAAGAGTACTAAACACTTACCGTATAATTGACGTTAACTTAGGCACTTGTTATTTTTATAGTTTCAATCTGTGAAAGAAAGAACAAAAATTTTAAAATTGATAGAAGGTAGTAAAAGATGAGTGAGCATAGGACAAGATGAGTACATGTTAAAAATCACAATTCAAAGTACAGAATTAATAATACATATTAAATGGTTTATTTTTGCTGTTCTCAGAATATATCAAATTTCACTAAAAACAGTGAGTTGAAGGTATTCATCATATAACAGCGGGGAAAAAAAAAAACAATCAAAATGATTGTGTTTAAAAACCCCATATAATATAACCAATCAGAAATCAGAATTCTTCAGAAGTAACTTACTTTCCATGACGTCAAAGGATGTCCTATAAACAGCTTATACTCTGCTGTGCTGTTATTATTTTCTGCCCGCCACTTTCTGAAAGAAAAGCTCCATCGTTTTAACAAAAATGTGACATTCAAAGCAATTTAAAACAGCACACTAAATTATATCAACACCTAGAATCATTATAGTCCAGTTACCTACCCTAAATTCTCACTTTTGAAAACAAGTCAAAAGGCAACATTGCTTCATAGTCAAATGGTAATCATTGCCGAAAGACCAGCCTTTTTTACATTTCAAGGAAGCTGTGTAATATCCTGATGTTGTCAAAGGACCATCATGTCATATAATAGCTGCAGTTACAAATGTTCTTCCTGAAATAGACGACTGTGTAGCCAAAACATTTTTAATTAGACTTGACAACTTATTTTCATCCGGTTTATATATTTGGAATTGTAAAATGACATTTCACCCATAAGTTTCTATAAATAATGTGGACAGCATTGCAGACTTACATTACCTCTACTCCTTGTTTTGATCTGCTGCTTGAATTAGCTTATTAAAACAAACAGCTTTCGCTCTGTACTACACTTATCCACAAGGCTAAATAGTGTAGCAGCCATTAGAACTTCTTGAAATTCCTCAGAACAAATCCCGAGATTCCTTCCCTAAAATTTTGGTTGTAAGAACACCAGATAAGAATTTTTAGGGTGAAAAGGCAATCTTTTTTTGAAAGTTAAAACAGAATCATTGCAGAATGACCAGCCGTTTCCAGACTTCAAATAAGTTGTGTAATGTCCTGATGTTGTTGAAGGACCGTCATGATATATAACAGTTAGAAAAGTCCTTCCTGATATTGACAACTGCAAAGCCACAACATTTTTAATTAAAGTTGTCAATTTTGTTCCATCAGGCCTACATCGTTGGAACATTAAAATTACATACTGGCCATATCTTCATATAAATAATGTGGAAAGCATTGCAGACTTACATTGGCTACACTCCATGTTTTGATCGGCTGCTTTTACTAGCTTATTAAAGGATACTGATTTACTGTCTGGCAAAGTTAAATATATAAATCTTTCTGAGTCTACACTAGTAGTACTTGATAACGTACAATTCTCGCAGTCATGCTGCCATTGATAAGAAAGGCCAAACAGATGATCTACATCTACACCTTCATCTTGCAATACATTAAGCATATACATTAAAAACTCCTGACAATCTTGCTGAATATTTTGAGAGAATTGTGTTTGACCTGAACATTTGTCTAACAGATTTCGAATTTCAGACACACTTTCTACTCTTGTTCTATCAGCGCTACATTTCTCTAACACAGAATTCAACAAACAGCAAAAACTTTGTTCCGAATTGATCACAAACTGTTCTTTTAAAGTTTCTAGAGTAAAGACAACATTAACCACTACATTAGCATAGCAGTTGGCACCACAACTATTTTCAAATTGAAAACCAACAACACCTTTAACAGAATTCATTCTCTTTCTGCTTACATTTTTGGGTTCATCGACTTTTGGTCTTTTTGCTACAACCTCCCTACTATTGGTGACATTTCTTCGTTTCCGGCCTACCACACGTTTCTCAAACAAAGGATATTGAGGCCAATGTGGCGCATACTCTCTTCTTAACCTATTGTATTCCTTAACACAATCTAGATCTGCACAAATGTTTGTGACATCACACTCAATCAAGTACAATCCCGATAAAGTTCTGACTCGTGACAATGCTACATAAGCCATACCCTCTTTGAACACAGAACTACCAATATTCACCAAAGCACTGTCTACACTTAAACCTTGTGATTTATGGATTGTCACCGCATATGCCAAGCAAACAGGAAATTGCTTACGGCGAACATATAAGTCTTTTACAAGCAAAAACCTAGCTGTGCAACGCCCAATTAGCTGTACTTCCTCAATGCCATCAAATTTAATTTTTAAAAATTCAATTCCATCTCTATTTCTGTATTTCTCAAAATCAACAACATTACCCATTGATCCATTTACCAGACCTCCTTCAACATGTAAATTCCTTCTCAAAATGATACGGCAATTTAAGCACACATTCAGTCTTTTCAAAACCAGCAGTTTTAGATATAGTCTTCTCTAATGAATCCAATTTAGATTTCAAATTCTCAGACAAAATAATTGTTGCTCCCATATGCTCTATTCTGTCAATAGCTTCCAGTTTCACAATCTCTTGGTTTTCTAAATTCAACATTTTGTTGTTGAAGATGGAACATTCTGCAAGAGTTGGCATCAAACATATTCCAGATTTCTTCTCAGTAATTTTCTGAAAAATATTCTCTGGCAGAACGTCTTCTTCTGGATACAAATCTGACAGTAATCGTGCATGTAAAGCTTCTTTCCCACGCTCGGTAACTTTCCCGATTCTAACATTGTGTAGAATATTCTTGTAATCTTCATCCTTCGCCTGACGCATATTTTCACGCAGCTCAGCATAATTGAAGTTTAACCATATGTTAATGTTGGCAATGCTCCGTAGGCACTTCCTGGTATCTTCATGTGTAAGCAGTTTAAACACTGGTTGTCCTTTCACTGGTGTCAGCTGCAGAAGATCACCGAAAACAATGATGTGTTTGCCACCAAATAACACATCATACTCTGTTTTAAGAACTTCCTGCATTCTCAAATGCACAAAGGCAAGCATGACATTGGAAACCATGCTTACTTCGTCAATGATAAGAAGTTTCATCTTTTTCAGGACTCTAGATACTTCACAACAGCATCTCCCGATAACTTGTGGTATTGTAATTTGTTATCATGCTCCACTGGCAGCATCAGTAGCCGATGCAAAGTAATACCTTTAATGTTATGTGCTGCCAGTCCAGTTGGAGCCAACACAAGACAGCGATGACTCAGTCCTTTTCTGCAGATAACATGAAATTGCTTTAATGAGGAAACTTTTTCCAGTTCCTGCTTCTCCACTCACGTACAGTCGGACAGGCTTCAACGACGTACATGAGCACTCTTTCTTCTCATGACTTAATCCATGATCAATTTGGCTGGTAACTTCGTCATATATTTTCCTCTGCTCAACGTTGAGTTGTCTTTCCAAATCTTCTAAGTTAACAGCATCCTCCTGAGCATGTGCCATGGCTCTTTCCACTTCAATCATGGCAGTGGCAGTTTCATTTTCGATAACTGGTCCTCCTAGTGGATCCTGACTCAATGAAACAGAACTCTGACTGTCCTGAGAACTGTCTCTAGCAATCTTGGCTGCAATTGTTGCTTCCTGCTCGATTTCTGCATTCAACATTTCTAGATATTTTGGAAAAACAGGACATTCTATGGACTCCTTGGCTGCATTGAAAGAGTCTTCGTAACAGAGGAAATCTCCAATCAGTTCCTCTTCTGCACGCCAAGGTTTGAAAAGTTGCAAAAGAGCTAAATAGAAAAACTCTTTTCTTTCTGGAGATTCGCAATCCAATTTTCGATGATTTACCAATAGACATTTTCTTTGCTTGACCAGACATCCCTCACTTCCAATTACAGCATACACTCCTTTATCAATATCTTCTTTGATGTTCCTCTTGAAAATGTAATTTTGTAGAACCTCATACAGACAAACATTCTCCAAGTGACTGCTTCTATTTGGATAATATGTATCCAACATGTTGGTCTTCAAAATATCTGTACTGCTTGGCTCCTTCTCGGCCAAATACTCAATGTCCCGTACAGGTTTCAGAACTCGATTACGCGTTGCAGCAAGACCAAGACTTGCCCAAATGATACTCCTAGATTTGGCATAGAGACTTGCTGAAGATAACCGGTCAGAACATTCGTAAGCTCCGATTTCTCGATGCGACAACATCTTCAGACTGAAACTGTACAACTTCTTACTGAGGCTCTTTTCATGGGAAATGTCCTCCCACACATCCTTGAGTTCTGTCTTTTCTTTTTTTGTGATGTACGTCACATACCGAGCCACAGCCATACAGTTGTCAGCCACAAACTGTATATCCATGTTAGCATTCCACATGGACAAAATCACTGGGTTGTAGTCGTTGATGTTCTTGGACTCTTCGTTTCTTTTCAAATTGTATGTATTTTTGGGTGATTTCCTCGTCACATTATGTCGCAGCGAAGACATCAAATTGTTCACTCTTCCTTTAGATATCACCGATCGTGGAAATCCAAAACGACATTTTGTATAGTACTTGTTCTTGTTTCTGACCCTGGGCGTAGTGGGGCTTCGGGGAGCTACGTGCAGTGGGCGGGAAACTACGCCCACCTCCGCACTCCGCGTAGCCCCACTATGCACCGCAGGCCTCCCTCCCGCCCTCCCTAAATACTTTAAATTAAATCTGTAAAAGAATTAAAAGGCACTTACCTTGCCAGCCGCTGCCCGCCGCTGCCCGCCACTGCCCGCCGCTGCCCGCCGCGTCCCCGGGGCACCCTCTCTTCCTCGCCGCCGTCTTGGGTAATAATGCGCATGCGCGGGTGGCCGCGCATGCGCATTATTACCCAAGACGGAAGTGACGAAGAGAGCGAGCCCCGGGGACGCGGCGGGCAGCGGCGGGCAAGGTAAGTGCCTTTTAATTCTTTTACAGATTTAATTTAAAGTATTTAGGGAGGGCGGGAGGGAGGCGGGTGGCGGCCAGCTACGCTCCGTCTGCGGAGCGTGCGTAGTGCTGAATTCTACGCCTGCTACGCAAAATGCGTAGAAGCCGGCACTACGCACACTCCGTGCACGGAGCGTAGCTGCCCGCCCACCTCTAGACGACAGTACTTTCCACAACGATGGCTTTGAAACCGTAAAACTTGTTCTCTTAGACTTTTGTCTTCCTTTGTCTTTGGAACAGCACATGTAGAATACTGTTCTATGAAATTCATCTCTAAGTCATCCGGATCTGTTCCAAATTTGGGTGCATCTTTGATCCATAGCAGCATATGTATATGAGGAGCACCTCTTGCTTGATACTCCTTTCTCCAAAAGAAATCCAACACCTCTCCAAGAGGTGGATTTTTCTTGTTCGTGATGAAAGACATCATAGCTTCAAATCTATGATTGAAGTACCTGCATACATTCACTGGATCCAAAGAGCACAGTTTTCCGGGTGTCTTGAATTCAATATTTTCAATGTTTCCATTTGCCTCTCGTAGAAATTCAAGTAAGTCTTCCCAGCCATACTCCGCACAGCTGAGAGTGAGGAACCATGTGGGAGTTCCTAAGTTCCTCAGCATACATTTTAAGCCACCATGACGACGGTACCAATACTCATTAGTACCACGCTGACATGCCATCAGATTAATCAGATGAGAATCCAAAATACTGTCTTGCACATTCACTTTATCCATAAAGTCCCTTGCTGAGATATTTCACAGTTGTACACCACTTTTCAAGATGTGGTTCACTGCATAAGACAGTCCAGACAGATCACTTTCAAACAGTAGATGAAATAAATAGGGAATGCATTGACGAAACCTAGGATCTTCTGCATACAATCGTAAAGTCCGGTATTCTGAAGCAGGAATTTGATCAGGTCGCTCATCATATCGTCCTCCTCCACCTGTGGGAAATAACTGTGGAAAACACCGAGCTTCCAAACTTTCCTCCCAAACACTAATGGTGATCCCTTTGGCTTGTTTCATTTGAAACAACTCAATAACATTCCCCATGACTTCCTTGGAATGCAAAGGATGAACACTATAATGTTCATATATTTCTTCATTTTTAGAGGCTTCTACTTTCTCAATTTGCCCAGCACACAAATCGCTGTCTTCTTCTTCACTTACTTCCTCTTCTGCAGCACATACATTCTTGTAGTACTCATTGTTTTTTTATCAAATACAATGTTGCCTTTTTGACTTTCCTAACATCCACTAAATCTTGCCAGATTTTCTTACTCTTTGTTGGAACCCCATTAACTAGGATAACTAGAGGTTCCTCTTCCACTTTCTCTACTCCAATTGTATTAATGTTTTTCTTCAAATCAAAAGGCAAATAAACAACTCTTCCCTTTAATCCTCTCTGTAAATCTGATGGAGGCAATTTCCCTGTCTTTGGCTCCATTCGTACAATAGCCTGAAAGGGATGCACACTTTGAATCAAAATAGATTCATAAGTATTTAAATCCTTCAATTCAGAAGGAATGTTAACCAATTCCAGATTATTATGAACCGCTTTAGCAGGCATCCGGTTTTGGTTTAATTTGTTAAAACAATAAGTACACATACGTTGGTCCGATCCCAAATCAAAACAATTTTCTACCATCAAGTATGTGGCAAAATCCTTCCATTCACTATTGTTTTCCATTTCACTTTTTGCATATAAATCCACTAACTTAGTCTGATTCTTATAATAAGTCCGTCGACAACACACACAAGTGAAATTAGGCCTCTCACTTGATTTCACCTGAAAGATGGAAATTTCCTTGTGAAACTTATCTATATTAGAAATCTGTACACTCTCCTCCACATTACCTTCTTCTACTGGGTAAATTTCAACATTGTTCTCTTTAGTAGCAAAGTAACAGAACTCAATTTCTTCACAAATATTCTTCACATGTAGTTCTGAACCATGCAAAAGAGCACTGCTCAATTGTTTAAGCATAATTGCTGGACTCTTAGCATAATACAACATTCTCACTAATTTCCTCAATTTATTATGATGCACTGCTAGCATCCTGAAATGATGAAAAACACTCTGGCATACTCTTCTGGAAAGACAAGCCAGTGAATGCCCATGCAAACCTGTTACTTCTCTCACTCTGCAAGGATCTAATTCTTGCAACAACTTCATTTTCTGTTTTAAACTTTTCTTATTAAATGTACGAACAAAATCACAAAGCAAATTGATGGAATCCTGTTGCACACTGCAAATAGTACTACACTTCCAGGTATACACTGGTCCCTTAGGACGTCTCCCTAAAACTTTATTACCTAACACCTCTTCTGCATCTGCAGACACAAGTTTTTCTTTTTCAACCGGACAACCGTCTTTCACCTCATATGCTCGACCACTGGTGTCAACTGCATGCACCAAATCATTGTCCTGGAAGTAACTCTCCTCATTGAAAAATGCCTCGCTACTTGAACTATGCATCCATTCTCCTGAGAAAACTTCACAAAAATTACTACGATTAACTACTCTCTTCCATCTACTATTTGATTTGAAATCATAAATTACCTTGTTTAGTTTCCTAATTCTATTGATTACCAAAATAAATAACTTTCACTTAATTTCGAAAGCCTGATCAATAATTTTCTCTACATTTTTCTTTTTCTTATAAAATGCCACTTTCTGTTGGCTTTTCTTGATATTTTTTAACAAATTGACAATTATCCTGTTGCGGAACATTCGCCTACGAATGTCCCGGAACTGATTTTCCCTTCTACTGCAATGCACAGAGTTATCTCCTGCTCTAGCAGAAACTTTTTTGACGGGCCTTTCCTTTTCCTTTAAATTGTCTCTCTTCTTCTGCACTAAAACATGTTCTATAGTGGTATTTTTTTGTCTGCAAATTCTTTTTAAAAATTATTTCATTTTCTTACCCGGAGCTTTTTTGGCGACTTGAAACGATTTTATAGTAGAGGACTGCTGCAAATCTTTACCAAGGTGGAGTGTAAGTCGCTTTGCTTCTTTTTGTTTCCTCTGCCTTGAGGGCATTTTTAAATTTTTCAAAAGATCTTCAGTTAAATCTGTGGAAATGTTTTTAAAAAATTGTTATTAACCACTATTACCAAACAGTAAACCAATAACAGTAGGCAAACAATTAACACACTAGTTGTCAATTCTACCTACAGTTCTTTAACAACATAGACAAATTTAAAAATCTCAAATAGTAGCAATGGAATGGAATGCTGCTACATATGACCTGTGCTCTGTAATATGTTAATCTCAACTAATTTTGAGACTCTATTTCACAGTTATATTAAAAACACTTCACACAGGGTTTTTTTGAAAACTTTTATATAATTTTAAATCAACATCTACAGATTGTTCCTCATCTAGAGATTGTTCCACATCTAGAGATTGTTCCTCATCTAGACATTGTTCCTCATCTAGAAATTGTTCCACATCTAGAGATTGCACCACATCAGACATTGTTGATGTTATTGTTATTGACTTAAAATTGCCAAGCACACATGAAGGCATATTTACAAGGCCCTTGCACCAGGGGGAAGTGACTTAAAATTGCCAAGCACACATGGGGGCGTATTTACAAGGCCCTTGCACCAGAGGGAAGTGACTTAAAATTGCCAAGCACACATGGGGGCGTATTTACAAGGCCCTTGCACCAGGGGAAAGTGACTTAAAATTGCCAAGCAGACATGAGGGCGTATTTACACCGCCCTTGCACCAGGGGGAAGTGAGTTAAAATTGCCAAGCACACATGAGGGCGTATTTACAAGGCCCTTGCACCAGGACGAAGTGACTTGAAATGGCCAAGCACACATGAGGGCGTATTTACAAGGCCCTTGCACCAGGGGGAAGTGACTTAAAATTGCCAAGCACACATGAGGGCGTATTTACAAGGCCCTTGCACCAGCACAAGGTGTGGCCTATCCAGAGGTATGCTGGATTGTCTGGCAGCCATGGTAAAACCAAGAAATATCCTGGAGCAAAAAGGCAGGTCTTTCAGTCACAAAAGTTTGTTTGAGGTGAGGCCTACTCAGGGTTGCAGATGAAATTTAGGCTTGTTGAAGAGTACAGAGGAGATAATACATGTGCAGGCCTACAGATGAAGTGAGTCATGTCCACTGCACTCTTGAACAAAGGCCAGACCTCCTCTGTCTCCCTGGACAGGCTAAACCTCATCTGCACAATGTGATTAGTAATGTTAGGAAACACAGGTGATGTAATTGAAAAACGTGCAAATATTTTTGCTCATTTCACAATCACATCACCTGTGTTTCCTCAGCTTAGGTATCTCATTGAGCAGATATAGTCTAGCATATCCAAGAGTACGCAGAAGGTGAGGACTGTATGCAGCAGTGCAATGTACATAATTATCCTCCTTTGACAATTACAGAAGCCTCAGCATATCCATGCCCCCTAAACAGTCCTAAATGTATATCATTATTATCATAGTGACTATGAAACTCTTGCAGAACATATTGTGAAACCTAAATGACTTCAAGAAACAAGTTTTTAAACCGACAAATAAGCAAATTATTCTCCCATATTCATGTTGGGAAGTGAAATATTTATTTAAAAAAGCAGACCCCATGTTGTCCTTCTCATAAATGTGAAAAGTATTTTTTTTTTTTTAAAAACGATTTTCTGGTCATAATTTGAAAACACAGCACAGCTCCTATGTACAAGCACACCCTAGCTGGCTTCCTTATTTTCTCCAAAAAGCATACTAATCTCTTTCAAAATTAAAGGAATCTTTTGTCACCTTAGCACAATTTTTAAACACATCATGTAAACAAATTAGTCTCCCAGATTAATGGGAAAAGTAACTTAAAATTGTCTAGCACACATAGGGGCGTATTTACAAGGCACATGCACCTGGGGAAAATGACTTAAATTTGCAAAGCACTCATGAGGGTGTATTTACAAGGACCTTGCACCACCTTTAAAGTCACTTTTAAAATGGGGAAAATGACGTGAATGTGGCTCATAAGCCTTGTAAATATGCCCCCATGTTGACAATGTAACTCTTGCAGAACATATTGTGAAACCTAAATGACTTCAAGAAACGAGTTTTTAAACCAACAAATAAGCAAATTATTCTCCCATATTCATGTTGGCAAGTGAAATATTTATTTTAAAAAGCAGACACCATGTTGTCCTTCTCATAAATGTAAAAAGCATTTCTTTTTTTAAAAAAAACGATTTTCTGGTCATAATTTGAAAACACAGCACACCTCCTATGTACAAGCACACCCTGTCAGTACAAATACTTCACATTATCTATAACTATAATTTGTCAAAGAAGCACAATCTTTTTTGAAAAGATAATGAAAACACTTGACACAAAACAACATTTTAAATGCACAGCTGGCTTCCTTATTTTCTCCATAAACTATACTAGTCTCTATCTAAATTAAATGAATTTTTTCTCACCTTAGCAAATGCTTTTTGAATTTCAAAACAGTCTCAGACACACACCAATTTTTCTTTAGCAGAGCAAAGGGTATGCACTCCAGAGGCTGCAACCAACAAAGGCACAGAAATGCTGTATTTCATCACACATATCTCTCATGTCACCCAATAAAAACTCTTCCCTCACTTTTTTCAAATCAACAGCCTTCCCCCCTCTGCCCCCTCTGCCCTTTTTCCATAGCAACTACCTCCTGAAAGACCTTTCATGTTTACAAGTTCACACACCAATAGTTCAAATGAACTCTGAACTCTCAGTACACCTGCTAATCCACTGCAATGTTTCTTAAAATCATTTTTTCTTAACCATTCAAATTACTTCTTTCAAAGAACACATCCATGCACCCTAACTTTCTGTTTTCAGAAATGGAAATCCACCAATCACTGCTAGTGAATCATTAGCACTGAAACTCCACAGTTTTTTTTCTTTACAAACTCCTACTGTTTCAACTGCCATTTAATTCCCACACTTCTTCTGACTGCAGCAGAACCTCCTCTCACCATGTTTTCTATCTGGATTCTTGGACATAGCTACATCCACTGGGCTCACAGGTATGCTGATAACAGAAATTTACACAACCTCAATTTACAAAATGTGGAAATCAAATGGATTGGCCACAGAGGATTGAGATGTCACCAATTGATACCATTGGTGAAAACCTTTTTGCATTTGCCAAACCCTGACCTCATAATAGTGCACTGTGGAGGAAATGATTTGGGCACTTTGACTGGGGTAGGTCTGGAAAGGCTGTTAAAGGACACCTTTGAGCAATTGATGGCACTTTTTCCTCAAACTGACTTTGTATATTCCAATATATGCCAAAGACAGAAATGGAGGTGGTCCAATCAATTTTGTCCACAAATTGAGAAAGCGAGGAAGCATGTAAATAAGTATGTTTCAGCTTATATGAGAGACCATGGAATGGGCTCCATCTACAACAATAACTTGCGTTACTACATGCAAGATATCTACAGAGGAGATGGTGTGCACTTCTCAGATGAGGGAAACAGAGTTTTCATACAAAATTTAAGACTGTGTATTGGTACCTACTTATAAGTACCTAGAACTTACACAGAACCCAAAAACTCTTTTCAGAGCTACCTTAACGGCTCTCAGCTTGGGAGCTCCGGCGAGTGAAGCCAGTCGACCCCAGCTGAGTAGCTTTCCCCTTCCTTCTCTGAAGGAGTTTGGAGACTTAGCCCTTACGATTTCATCTGGTTCGCCTCTGGATCCTCTTCCTCCAAAACTATGGAAGGTGTTTCAAGAGGATCTCTTCCAGCCCTTGCATGCCATCTGCTGCCAGTCATTTGAGACAGGTATTGTACCGAGTTGCTGGAAGAAGGCAGTGGTATCTCCGCTGTTAAAAAAACCTACGCTCGACCCTGCGTGCTTATCTAACTACCGGCCAATTTCCCTGCTCCCTTTTCCGGTTAAAATCATGGAGAAACTGGTCACCCGCACTCTGTCCGGCTTTTTAGAAGGGAACACCTGGTTGGATGAGATGCAATTTGGCTTTCGCCCAGCGCA